>NW_026087521.1:66165360-68737133 GCF_022539395.1 Myiozetetes cayanensis | reverse complement strand
AAATTAATGTTTTTTTCAGATCACAGGCAGGCTTTTCTAGTGGAGAAGATATTCCAGACCAGCATATTTATCTATGACTTCTACCACTAGGAAATTTTCTTTTTTCTAATAGTTAGTGGTTATTTAGAAATATTTTGAAATTCTACTGTCTGTCTGAGGATCACCCTTTTTTTTTCATGACCCTTTGTTTGGAATGTTTGACACAGTGTGCGCATGGGGGGCAGACAGGGCTTAACTGGGATGGGGAGGAGGAACAGGGATTGTGAAAGGACTTCCCACTGGTCAAAGCACCACTGCACCACAGAGCATGTTCCGGCCTCGACTGCAGTAAGAATCGGGCTGATGATGGAGAATTGCTGCTCCCCATAGCCCTCCATAATTATTTATCCTTCCTTCAATGCAGTTATAATTGGATGCCACAGTTTCCTTTGTCCTACAATCTCTAGAAATACTGAGTCTCAGTAACACTTCTGGGAAGTCCCTTCACCTGTCTGTCTCAGCTTCTTCTTGTGTAAGACAAGTGTTCGTAGTTGGTGAGTTAGTGAACTAATGCCTCCCAAACTCTTTGACAAGGGAGTTTTGCAGACCAGCTTATTTCCAGTTGCATGATCCAGTGCAAAACTGAAGCCTATCCTTCTTTGCAGGTTGCTTTACCTTGGTAGAAATTCCAGGAACATAAGTGAACTAGCAGCTGGAAGCTTATTTGGAAAGGGTCAAAGCCTCATGGAAAGCCTGTGCAGTTGCAACTGGACTGAAGCTGTGCTGAAAATGGACTCTTTCCAATTGGATTAGGTTAGTTCAGAAAAATTAGGTTTTCTTCTGTAGCAAGGGTGTCTTCAGGAAGGTTTTGATGGAAGTGTATCAGGTTAATTATTGTAAATTAGCTGTTCCTGTAACTGTCCAGAGGAAATGAGCCCCAAGTCATTCAGTCCCTTTTGAAAATGAAAATGTTGTCTTTAACTGCCTGGTAGTCACAGGGTGTGGTCATTCAGACAGCATTGTTTTTGCTCCTGGATTTCACCTGGAGCTCTGGGAAGGGGAGAATTTGCAAACACTACATAAAAATCACTGTGGTATTTTCGCCCATGCTGTTTGCATACAAAGGCAGTGGCTGCTTTAGAGAGCTAAAATTACCTGTGTGCTGTGCATGAATGTAAACATAGGGCAGTCCAGATGCTTTTCCCAGGAAATGTTGAGCTGGGAGGGCTGTGGCCACAGCTGAAGCGCATAGGTCAGGATTTAGAGACTTGTGGGTCCGGCTTTGGAGTTGTTCCTCATCTCTGTGACCAAACTGATTCTCACCTGGCAGAAAAGTGTATTTTGATCACTTCTTGGCTTCCAAATGTCAGTGAAAGAACATCAATGAGGATCCAGCTCTGTGCTTCGGGAATTTACACCTTCCAGATCCCTTTGTGCTGAAGCAAAAGGTGGGGAAGGTCTGTGCTGAGAGTGCTGGAGCTGCCATTCCCCACATCCTGCACAGCTGAATAACAAATCCTGGAGCTGCCTCCTTCTCTGGAGGATCAGGCAAATCTAGAATAAGTAGTCTTTCCAGAGAGGTGAAGTTTCTTAGGCTGCTGGCTTGATTTTTGTGGCTGTGAGTGCTGCCTTGGTTGTACATAGTTTTCTTTTGTCAATCTGTACCTGTTGTGGGATAGGTAAGTACCATACATTGCTGGAGCCATCTGACATTTTGTTTCCCCACCAGAAAAAAATGGTCTCTTCAGTTTTCTGATCCTGTTTTCTCCTCCTAGAGCCAGCCTGCTTTGTACAGCTCTTTGGACCCTGTTTTGTTTCCTATGATCTTGTGCACGTATTTACACACACAGCAACTACAGGGAAGGTGTTCAGAGTAATATCAGTACACCCATTACTAACTTTGACACTGTAAAAGAGTTACAGAAGGGAGTTTACAAGGCATTTTCAGTTCAGGTTAACTATTACAATGTAACTTTAATTGCATTCGTTATTGACTTAAGTCTCAGTGAAGAGTGGTCACAGACACAGTAAAGGTGATCCACCCACCTCAAGCATCCTGCAGGATTTCTGTTTGTAAACAGCAGCTCAGATTTTCTTTACACCAAAAGGTTGTATCATTGTGACCAAACCCTTTTAAAACAATCACTCATAGAAACCATAGAATTGCTTAGGTTCAAGCAAGGGCTGGATTTTTTATTAGCTTAAGGTAACTAAGAAGATTTGAGCCAACTTTTTAATATCTTGCCACCGAGGCCACCAACAGCATCCTGGTTATTCCAGTTCCTTTTTGTTGCCTCTTGGACAAGTGGAGGGCCAGACCATAGTGGCATTCCAATGTCACCTGCAGCCAGGGACTGTAATCCTGCACCCTCCATACAAGCACTGCTGTCTGCAATGGAAAGGAAGTCAACATAGTGAGGCCAAGACTTGTTTTCCAGACACTGCAAGGGAGATCCCAGGCAGGTTAAAAGATCGCTGCTGGGATGTTTTATGCAGGCAATAACTTGAATCCTCACAACCTGTCCCCCTTAGTTCTTGTTTAAAAAGCTTACTCTCTCTTATTTTTTTAAGGAATAATAATGGACCTGTTAAACTGGAGAGAGAAAACTTCCCCCTTGCTCAGAAAGTAGTGCCAGAGAGAAAGAGAGAGAGCACGTTGGCTTTTGGGAGAGATATTTAGTCATTGTTCTCTGCAGAAGGTTGGCAGGGAACATTGCAAAGTTCATTTCCGAATCAGAGGAGCGTGTAAAGACTGCTTGTTTTATTCACTACATTAATCGTTCTTCCCATATTACTCATAATATTAAAACACCCAAGTCACTTCACTGTGTACCAGAGACATTTAGCTGCCAATTTTCAAATAATCGTAAATTGAGTGTGTCTGTTCGAGCCAGCCAAAATAAGCTGGGTGAGATCATGAGTGTGTGTCTGTGCCCGTGGGTGGAGAGGGAAAAGAGGGGCTGCCATGGTGGGGGGAGTGTGTAAGGGAAACATCTTCAAGAGAGAGAAGAGGATAATAGTTCTTATTTTTATCTGCTTCTGGATTTCTCCACAGTGTATCATACCCTCCACCTGCCACTTTTAATTTCCTTTCTCCGCAGCTGAGCGTGGCAGAACTTTTCTAACAGTGTGTTACCTGCATTTTGAATCTCTGGGTGAATAGTGCCAGGCTTACCTCCCACCCCAGTCCTGTGCTCCCAGCAGGCACTGAAAGGGACTGTTTTACCCGGGAAGGTTTGGTGTGGGTGCCTGAGGGCCCCAGGCACACTCTGCTGCCTCCTGGCACAGCTCCTGCAATGACATCCCCTTGCAGGGGGATCATCCCCCTGTGGCTGGATCTGACCCTGGAGCTGACCAAGCCCTCCAGTGCCTGAAGGGAGCCTACAGGAAAGATGGAGAGAGACTATTTACAAGGACATGTGGTGGCAGGACAAGGGGGAATGGCTTCAAACTGACAGAGAGTAGGGTTAGATTAGATGTTAAGAAGAAATTCTTCCTTGTGAGGGCAGTGAAGCCCTGGCACAGGCTGCTCAGAGAAGCTGTGGCATCATCTTTATATTACACACAGGGTAAAGTCAGACAGAAATAACTTCATTCCCACCACTAGCACTGACTGGGTCACTTCACTAAGAGCAGTCATGTTGGAATTCATGTGGCAGTACCACAGGCAGTGGAGCAGATAAAAGCTGCTTTTTTTGTGTGTTAGTGTCAGGAAGCTATAAAAGCATTTGTGTGCATGTCAAATAAAGGCTGAGCTCACCCTGCAGAATGTCCTTAGTCACTGAAAGATGCTTCTTCTACCCCAGCTGAAACCTAAAAGACCTTAATGTTTTGGGGACTTCCATTCCCTAGTTAAATGTGGTAGAAGTTGCTAAGCAGTTACAAGAGTGGAGGAGTGTTTGAGAAAAGGGGGTGAGCTGACAGATGGAGGGACTGTGTGAGTCTTCTTTCCTTCTGGAGTCAAAACTGTGAGGCTAAAAAAGGTGGCACTAGGTTGGGGAAGGACAATTCTCCTAATGCTGGAACAGGTTTAGTCTCACTTTTCTCTGGCATTTCTTCACCTTTGTCCTCAGACCTAAGCTCAGTGAATTAGGGTGATGAGTCACCACACTAATTGTTTTCAGTGTATTTCAGGAGCATTTCAGAGCTTCATTTTGAAGCACACAGTCATTTCAGTAATCCTTTGAGGTACAGTCTTGCTGAGGTCATGGCACCATTCAGTGTCTCTGCTTCAGCATGTGAATTGCCAGGTACCTGCAGTACCTGGCAGGTTTTTGTCTCTCAACATCCTGAAATTCATAGGGCGGGTGTCCAGAGGCAGCATTGGGTGTGTGGCTTTGTACTGAGCTAGAGAGTTCTCTGGTCTCAATCCTGTCATTGGTTGCACCTGATTGCAGCAGAAAGTCATCACCTCTAAGCAACATCTGCCTTCAGAACAGTTACAAATGGCACTGACAGCAAAAATGGAGCATTTTTGTGGGACAGATGGTTGGCCTGTGCTGAGCACATCCTGCTAACCCTCTCCTGCTGTCCCCCTTAGAAACTCTTAAACCTGTAGTTCTTTCAGCACAGCCTTGCCTTTCCTTTAGCTGAAGTGTAAATCTTTGAGAAATGACCGAGTGATAATAGGAAACAGTCTTTGTAACCAGTTGCCCCATTTCTACTGTTACATTTTCAAAAATGAATGAGAGATGGGTTAAATGGACTTAAAATTCATAGAGCTTGGGGGGGATTAAAAACTAAAAATTTCTGAGATTACATTCTAGAAAAGGAATGCTATATTTAGGGATAAAAGTTCAGGTATAGTGTCTAGCCTGTATAAATGATAACTTGTTGATAATGAAATGAAATAACCACAACTCATGCCAACAATGCTGGGAATATTACCACTGATCTCATAGCAAAGCTGTTAATTGTCTCTGTAGTGAGCCACAGAGAAAAAACTATACTTCAAAATACTTAATATGCAAATATATTAAAAGTTACACTTAAAGTACCTAAAATACATAGGCCTAAGTTTTCTGAAATCACTGATTTCAGATGTGCAACTGTTGAAGCTACGAAGTTGTAGCAGAACAAAAAGAGCTGATTTTCAAAGGTGTCATCTATTTTCTAGGCAATAATTCCCTTTAGGGTTTGCATGGGGTACCAGAAGTCATCAGGTGACAGCCTTTTGAAATGTTTTTGGGTGCTGATGTCTCCTTGTGTCCTCTTTCAGCATCCACAATGGAGTAATAGCGGTGTTCCAGCGTAAGGGTCTCCCAGACCATGAACTCTACAACCTCAACGAAGGAGTCAGGTAAGAGCCTCGACTCTGGTGGGTTGCTGTTGGCACCACTTGCACTGCAAAGCTCCTGCAGCAGTATTAAGGTGGGGGTTTTTTTTCCCCCCCAGCGTTAGTTTGAGTCAGTTTGGCCTCAGTGAATCGCTGTTGCTGAGGCGCGTCAACACCTCGCCGTGCTCTGAGAGCTGGGTTCCTCCTGCAGGAAGGGATCCAGCCCTGAGGAGGAGGGTTTATTTCTGTCTTGGTGTACTTGGTTTAAAATTGAAGAAGGGAAAAGCTGGACCCCTCTAGTGATGCAGCGTTGTTCCACTGCAGTGATGCTGCCATTTCCGTAGGCCAGGCCTGGCTCTGAGGTGCTTCCCTTCCATCCCTGGAGGAGGGAAAGCCTCCAAGCACTCAGTGGGACCTGGCAAGGAAAGATGTGCTGCCTGGTGGTCCCTTGGATTTAGTTGCTCCTTCCTCATATGTGTAGAGTTGCTCCTTCCTCATATGAGTATGTGTAGAAGTTACAAAGGTGTCTTGTCAATGTTGGTTAAGGTTCCTATTTCCTTCTTGTACTGTGATGGCACTGTTTGCAACAGACTAAATGTACACTAAGAGATGTATAATGGGAAATTTTTCCCTGAAAAAAAAATTAAAAAAAAAGGAAAAGGGGTTCAATAATCCTACCTTTCAAGTTATTTCACTTATAGTTGAAAAGTTTACCAAGAGATAAACTGATATCTGGATTTACAGCACTTTTTACTGCTTTTTTAGCACTTCCTATTGCTCACCAAACCCTCTCTCACTGGCAAGGGAAAGGCAGCAGATTCTCTTTTAGAAATTTGTCCCAGTGCTTTGTAAAATAAATGGTGGAGAAGAATCTGCATTTACAAAAGACAGATGGCTTATTGCATTCCTTGAGTGTCTTCAGATAAGAGCCTCAGTTATTCCTACTCAGTCTGGGCACTGGAGTCTGATCCCCCAAATATCCAGATATACTGGGTTTATCTTTCCCAGTGTGGGGTAGTTGGCCTTTAATTGGGGGAATACCTTCAGAGCAGTCCAAACAAATGGCATTGGGCATGTGTTTGCTCATTTTCCTCTCTTTGTCTAAAAGAAACTTGCTCAGTTATTTCTTACTTCTCTGGGGAGAAAATGACATCCAAAGAATAGCTTCTCTAGGATGGCTGTCAGTTAGCCTGATCCATCAATCATGCTGAGGTAGTTATTGGAATAATGGTTAATCATCATTATTGTAAGTGCAGTTAGGATTCTTCAGCTTCATCTGAATGACAAAAACAACGGTGGTTCTGGGCTGAGATTCCTGGCCCAGTGCATTTGCCTTAATGTGCTCATCTGCTGGTGGGGGACAAAGAGGAAGAATTGTCTGCTGCTGTGACAGAGACATCTTGTATGAACCAACAAACAGAAGACAGATAGAATTGGGCCCAAATTTTGCTTGAATTTACCTGGATATAAACCCTGCACCATACAAAACACTTGTGTTGAACTTATTGCAATACCCCATGAAGCTGAAGAGGCAGCTGACTACAGATAGGCTGGATTTTAGAGTTTTTTTCACATATCCAGCCATAGCCTCTTTCCAGAAGCTGCTGCACTTGTGCTGTGCACTTCATTTTACTGCTGATCACAACCTAAAGTGTTTTAGGATCTCCTGACTGGTTGCAACCAAAGCCCTTTTGCCTCTCTTAAGTTCAGATCAAAACCAAGTTACGAAATTTCAGATCTGACACATGCAAAAAATACCTGTCCTACTGCTACTGTTATTTATTTCAAAATAGCTTTCTTTGGGTTCATGTTATTATTGAGTGCAAAAATATCTGATTCATTAATAAGACCTCAGAAGTGGAACAAGTGTATACTTGCCTTACAATTGTTTTAGATGCATTTCCCCCACAACTACCTAATGAAAAAACACACAGCCATTATTTTCAACTGGGCAGCATTCAGGTAAATGGTTAATATTAGCTAGTTACTTTTTCTAACAGTTACAGGCTAGTAAAAAATGTTATTTTATTTTACCACTGTAATACAACAGATTCTGGAATAGTTTTCATAATAAACCCCTGAATGTCCAAGTGGACTCACAGCCTGAGTGTAAATATTTGAACAATACTTGCTCACCATTGTTTTGACTCAGGAATGTCACGTATATTCAGTTATGGCATAGGTGCAAATAAATACATAAAACTTCCTTTTCTGAGCACACATCTCAAGGCTTTGAACTCTGATGATTTAAGAAAACATCAGTGGGTACAGATCTGTACAGTACCACTTCTCTTCTAGATTTGGCTCACAGGAGCTGCCACTTGTTTATACCTTTTGACGGTATTCTTGCATTCCTCTGGTGGTAGAAAGTGGCCTTAAATATGGAGTTTCACAGCACTCAGAATTCCTGTTGCCAATAAAACCAGTGTGGGATTTGAGTCTCTCTCACACTGCTGTAACTTTTGATCCAAAAGTCAGGCAGTAAAAATCTACATTCATATATGTATTGTTTAGTTTTCCCTTGGTGCAAGTGCATGATACTTGTAACTCAGTAGTGGTCCTTTTTTATTTCATGTACCATTTCAAAGTGTTTATTTTGACCACTTGTAAAGCAAGGAAGAAAAGGAAGGAAAGGGAAATGCAGTGGAAGCAGGATGTCCTGTATTAAAGCTAATACATATTTATAGCTGCCTCTTTTCTGAGTTTCAGGATACTGATTTGATGCAAACAAAGCACATTTTAGTGGCATTTCCTCTTTAGCAGCAAGAGTTCAAAGCCAGTCAAATCACTTGTTTCCATGTGCTTCACTTAACTTTATTTAATAGTTACTATACAGTGTTATGCTGTCCATTCTGAGTAATGTTGCAAGAGTTAATTTCAAAATGAAACAAAGAAGCAGCATCAGGAAGAAAAATAGTCATGAGCTATTTTAGCATGTTTTATATGGATTTATATTTTCATCTTAATTTATTAAATCATTAGATAGGCAATGAAGACCTGATGCCAATGACAGATAAGTTTCATAAGAGTGGTTTAAAAATTAGATGTACTTGAAATGGGACCTGCAGTCTGGTCAGGGACCTCTTTCAGGTTTAGTCACATTTTCACCTGGATTTCACCATGATGTCCACATGTCTAAGGTTGGTCAGTAACTGGAATTATCCAGGATCTGACAGTCTGACTGATTCCTCTTAAAGGAAATGAAGCAAGGGTGAAAAAGAAATCACAAGCAATGTCTTGGATCCAGTTTTGCTGTGGATCCCTTTTAAATGAATATGTACAAAGAACGTCAAACACCAGTGTTCTGATCTGGCCTGAGGGCCTCACTGCTTCACTAGAAATTAATTAAGTAGCTTGAAGTACCTGTGTTATTAGGGATTCAAGAAGCAAGATGCATCAATTGTACTGTCAGTTCTCCTGCCCTGTAAACAGAGATGTTGTGTGGCCATGGTGCTGCTTGGTGTGTCCAGTGCATGTAATTAACTACAAACGGGTTGTTTAGTCCATTCACAGCTGAAAAAATGGAAATGTGGTCAGGTTTTGTTTTATCTGTATATCTATTTGGTTTATGTCTACTTATTACTGGTTAA
Source organism: Myiozetetes cayanensis (assembly GCF_022539395.1). Lineage (NCBI taxonomy): Eukaryota > Metazoa > Chordata > Aves > Passeriformes > Tyrannidae > Myiozetetes > Myiozetetes cayanensis. The sequence goes on along the minus strand of NW_026087521.1, from coordinate 68,728,289 downwards.
GTAGAACATTTTTATTATTATTATTTCCTGCCCTAAATGCCAGGAATTATCAGTAGAACCTAAAATATGAAAAGGGAAGGTATTTGCAAGACTGCATTCAAGACAGTGAGGAATCCAGGTGGAGCTGCCAGTGTGAGGAGAGGGTAGGAAGCTAAGCAAATGTCAGCATAGAGTATCAGTGTTCTTTTGAAACAGTGGCATGAAGAGAGACTTGGGAATAAATTCTCTCTTACAGGAGAATTCAAAACTGCAACTTCCCATGCCAAGGGGTCTGGCAATCCAATGGCTCTTCATGGCAATGAGAGACCTGTGGGTAAAGCCTGAGTGGGGTTTTAGAATTCTTGTCTGTAGATAGTTTGTCTGAATTAATCAAGTTTCTAGCTGAAAAGGATTCTGATGCCTCTTAAGCATCTCAAACCCCCTCTTCCTTATGTTTATTTTTTCTTTCATTTCTGCCTAGAGTGTTTCCACAGGGTGCTGTGAGGTCATTGTGGACATGTTCTTAAGGATAAATAAATCAGATACTCTGTTTCAGCCTCCTAAAATCTGAGCTGCTCCTCTTTGCCCTGAACTTTCAGGGGTTCTCGAGAGGCTGTGCCAAAGCATCTGTTATAAAAACATCAGAACCAGCTCCTGTAGACTTTCATGGAATACAGGGATTGGTTGGATGTCTCTTTGCTTACTAGTAAAATAATTTGATTAATGAGTTATTTGTCAGTTAAAGACATAACATGAAGAGATAGACAACAAGCTCCTGAAGATAAAATTTCATTACTACCCTAATTGCAGTGGATGTTTAGCTTTTAAATCAAATTTGACCTCATTTCTTCATGGGACCTGAGGTGGTAACACAGGCAGGTTTCCAAAAGTGCTCCAGACCAGATTTGCACATGTTCAGAAAACCCAGCTGGGGCTGCACTTCTGTAAGGTCTGAGCTGTCATTTACGCATTTAAGTAGTGACCTGGCTGCAGAGAACTAATATGTGAGACTTAAATAACATACAGCTTTTTAGCAATGTAGTGAGTTGGACTGAGATTGAATATAGTTTCAGTATTTGAGGGTTGTTTGTGGGATATTTTTTTCAGCACATGAGTTTTGTTTACTCTCCAAAGTTGCTTTGTAGGTTTGAATGTGGAGGAATCACGAAAGGCAGAGCTAGACTGTACAGTTCCTGCCTGCTTTTTCCATAATATAAAACTTAACTTAAAACCCTAATGTAAAACTTAAGCTGTTGGGTCTCCTGAGTGGAAAATCGTGGTCCTTCCGATAAAAACTGGCCAAGTTTCACACCAGCAACAAAACACACAGAGTATCATCCTGCTTTGGGTTTCTCTCCAAATATTTTTTCACAGCTCTGTTTTTCACCCTTATGCAGGGCAGGGTTGATTTGGCTCTTTGAAGATGACAGGCAAGTCACATGCTCAGTTTTTGGCTTAGCCCCACAGACAGTCAGAGATCACCAGGAGTTCTCCCATGTCACCAGGCACCAGTGAAGCCCTGGCACTGCAGGGGAACAATCTGAGCATTTTTAAAAGGATTGGATGTAGGATGGAAAGCATCCTCTTTTCATCAAATCTTAAATTTCCTTTCATGGATATTTGTGCAACTGAGCCATCTAAAACCACAGCAGGTATTTTTCAACACCCAGAAAGGCTGGTTGGGAGGCTTGGTATTTGCTGACCCTGTTTGCCCTTTTTGTAGTTAGTCATTACTGACAGGCTCTGTGCTCATACAAAAATATTTTGCTGTTAATGACTTCCCCTCTCTCGTGCACTGCACAGCTGATCACACAGATTCTTTTCTTACTCTTTTCAATACAGGCAATTACTGAAAACAGAACTGGGATCCTTTTTCACTGAATATCTGCAGGTAGGCACGTGCTTTCTTTATTTAAATCCATTTTTGTTCCATGCTACTGAGCAAAATCATGTCACCCACTCTAAATGCTGATCTGGAGACCCTTGAAACCATTCAGAGATGTGCACTGGCTTCTCTGAGTTTTTGTCATTTGTGGCTTAATAAGGTTTGGATTTTATATATATTTATATAATTAGATAGTGAAAGCCTGAGCTGTCCCTGTGCTTCTGTATGACATTGCTGTCTTTCAGTAGATTTCACACATTTTCTTTTTTAACTTAAATTTTAAGTTCCTGAGTAAACCAGTGAAGTTCATTGTAGCATAGTTGCTAGGAAAGACATTTAGCAGTAAGTGCCACTGTCTGTTGAAGCAATATTTTATTTGTTTCTCTAAAATAGAGTCCATGTTTTGTGAGTCAGCCATTTGAAGTTTGAGAAGCACTTTGTACTGCACAAAATACAAGCTTTGTCCTGAAAACATCACCATTTGACAAGTGTCCCAAATGATTTAAGCAAGATGGACACAAGAGGAACCCTTCGATGATTGATCATTAAAATAAAAGATCCCCCCTCACTGTCAAAAGTTAAGAATGAACAAAATGTGAAATGTGATGGCTGTAGGGAAGTGCAGCATTGAGTAAAGGTGGTCTATATTTTATTTACAGAATCAGCTGCTCACAAAAGGCATGGTGATCCTGAGGGACAAGATCCGGTTTTATGAAGGTAACTTGGATTTTGAGCTGTGTCTGTCACAGAAGTGTTAGCAAATGACTTTTGGAGGCAGTGGGATGCTTTCCATTATCTTCCTGGGACTATGGATTAGCCTTTACCAATCCATTCCTACAGGCTGTTGTATCCTGCCTTGGTGTTCTCATGAGCTTTCATCAAGGGAGGTGATTGCCTAGAGCAGCACCCAGGGGGTAAAGGAAGGATTGCCTCCAGCATGGACACCTCCTTCAGTTATAGCCTGCTGAATGTTCAGGAAAAGTGGAAAAATAGACTGAGATCTCTTAGGAAACCAAAAAATGAGCAGGAAGATTCCAGAGGTCTACACCTTCTGGAGGTGTCACCTTATGGAAGGATAAACCTCCACCTGATGTGTTGTTTTACAGTCACCTGTAGCGTGTGTCCTGTGCTATTAAGTGGCATTTAGATGTGCTGTTAAATATGCCATTTTGCCCTAGGTGTGGGCATGCAAGGTGAGCCAGGGGAGGTTTAGATCTGATATCAGGAAAAATCTCTTCACCAACGGGGTTGTTCAGGCACTGGAAGGGGCTGCCCAGGAAAGTGGTTGAGTCACCAGCCCTGGAGGGATTTAAAATGTGGCACTTGGCGACATGGTTTTGTGGTGGCCTTGGCAGTGTTGGGGGAATGGTTGGACTTGATGATCCTAAAGGCCTTTTCCAACCTCAGGGATTCTCTGATTTTGCACATCATCAGGTGTGAAATGGTTTGGGATTATCTTCAGAAATTATTGCCCATGAAAACAGTCTTAAGATCTTTGGGAAGTTAAATTCAATTTTAAAGAAATGCATCTTTCCTTTTTCAAAGCTGCAGTCATAATAACAGTTTAAATAAACTGCTCAAGCAGGAGCTTGGAGACAACCATTTCCATTAGTCTCAGCTCTCTATAAATCCTGGACGTGACCTTTCATTACCAACAGTACCACTGATCAGATTAAGATGGTGCTATGGGACCCAGCTTTCCTGATGAAAAGACAATAGCCCTGAGCACCACTAAAAGGGAACCAATTTCACATTAAAAACCCCAGAACCCACAAAAAGAGTACTGAAACTCTTTAAGCTGAACACCAGATTCCTCAGTTGTGTAAAATAACAGCTTGGAGAGCACAAGAGGAGCCGTAAGGCCTTCACAACTGCTTTGTAAATCATAAAGAAAGTTGGGTTTTAAGTATCAAATCAGCGAATGAGAGACCTAGCAAGGTCCAACACTATTTTTTTCAGATTTTACCAGCTTGAAAATAAAAAATACCGTATCTGATGTTTGAGATCGAAGCTGAGATGAAAAACTGAAATGGGAGACCAGTTAAGGGCTTGCAAATATAGGACCATGTTTAGGAAATACAAAATTTTAGCAAACTGTTGGCTTTAAGCTTTTTTTGGTTGGTTTTTTTTTTGGGTGTTTTTTTTGTTTGTTTGTTTGTGGTTTTTTTGTGGTTTTTTTTTAGTGTGTCGTTTTGTGATTGCCCCCTTAAAATACAGTCAGAAATTCTGGTAAGGTGGGGATTAAACCGGGACACCTTCCACTAGCCCTGGCCTTGGACACTTCCAGGGGTGGGGCAGCCACAGCTTCTCTGGGCAACCTGTGCCAGGGCCTCCCCACCCTCACAGGGAAGGATTTCTTCCTAATACCTAATTATTTATTCTTACATTTCTTTCAGGAGTTTCAGTTAACTTTTAGAAGCCCTATGAAAAGCACTGCACACATTTTTTATGTCATACAATATTGATTATATTGTGCTTCATTAAAATGAGCATTTAGAGTAACCCAGTTTCCTGCAATCCAGCAAATGCTTATCGTAAATGTAGGGATCTTTGCCTGATAGTAAAAAAGATGTGTTCTTGAAGGGACATGTAAGTCCTGTTCCTTCATGTGAAATCATCAACAAACCATGGGAATTCTTCCACAGCCCTCAATAAAAGTCCTGCCCTGCCTAAGGCATTTAACTCTGCAGCCCTGCTGAGCTGCTGTACAGAAATCCATCACTTCACAAAACAAGCTGCCCACAAGGTGGGATAAGTGTGTGACAGTAAAGGCATGTTTTCCTCTCCAGGGTAATTTGACTTCCTACAGTTCTAGCAGCAAGATTTGAAAAGGACCAGATTTGTAAGGGCTTAGTTTCTACTTAACCTCAACTTGTGGGCAACTAACATGTTTAACTCTTTAAAACTGTGCCCTGGAGGCGTGGAGTTGTCGGGCTTCTTCTTCATGATCAGATTTGTACCTTGGAAACACTTCAGTGTTTCAGGCACTGGTATTTGGGTGTTAAAATGCAAAGGTTTTGTCGTGGTTTAACCCCAACCAGCAGCTTGGCCCCACATGGCTGCTCTCCCACTCCCCCTGATGGGATGGAGGAGATGGAAGAGTAAAAGTGAGAAAGTTTATGGGTTGAAGTAAAGAGAGTTTAATAGGGAAAGCAAATATTATGCATGCAAGCAAAGCAAAATGACGAATTCCTTCCCCACTTCCCATGGTTGGTCAGCGGTTCAGCATCTCTGGGAGAGCAGGTCCCCATCACACACAACATTGCCTTGGAAAGACAAACACCATCACTCCAAACATTCCCATTCCTTTTTCTCCCCCAGCTCTATGTGCTGAGCATGACCCCACATGGTCTGGGATGTCCCTGTGGCCAGCTGGGATCAGCTGTCCTGGCTGTGTCCCCTCCCAGCTCCTCATGCCCCCCAGCCCCTCGCTGGTGGGGTGGGGGAGCAGAAAAAGCCTTGGCTCTGTGCAGGCCCTGCTCAGCAATAACGAAACATCCCTGTGCTGGCAGCACTGCTCCAGCACAAATCCAAAGCACAGCCCCTACCAGCCACTGGGAAGAAAATTGCCTTAGCCCAGCCAAAACCAGCACAGGTAGTTATTATTACTGCTACAGTTCCCAGGCAATTTTGGACTTGGTTCCATGCTGTGTTTCATTAGAACTATTGGAAGAGAAGCTTTCTGAAAGTTCTAAAAACCTGAAACAGAGAACACCCTCTTCAGTGCTGCACATGAGTGTGTTGGACAGAGAGAACTCCTGCCTAGTGGTGCAGAAATGAGGATCTTGGCGTGCTGCACCAGCCAGCAGCTGCAGTACAGCATGGTGATCCACATTTGTCACTGAAAGCACTTAAAGTCAGCAGCCCAGGAATAATTCAGGAGTTGCAGATGGGCCAGAGCTGATGCTGTTCGTCATGTGCTTAAAAATGCAGGGGGATCAAGTATCCCATAATCAAGATTGACACTTGGCTAACTTTGCAGTTAGCACTGGAGATGCTTTCATGCATAGTTGCTTTGTGATATGTGTGTAATTCTGGGCAAAATGTTCCCTGGCTGAGGCCCAGAATAATGCTCTAATATGAAACTTAAGAATAGTATCTGATTCTGACACCAACAGTAATACTGATTGATTGCTATTGAATTTACTTTGCTGATAAGTCATATTGTCTCATCTGAAAGCCTCATAATCATTGGTGTGTTCATAGTGCTGGTGGAGGTGCAGGGGCATTGCTCTCCCTTCACAGTTGGTTTTGAGGCACAGGGATGACAAAGAGCTTGTCCAAAGTCACAGAGCCATTTTGGGGAGCAGGGATTTGAAGCCAGCATCCAGCTGTTGCACCAGGTTTCCTCTCTGTGGATCTGGACTCCTGCATTTGCTTCTGTGTTTTACAAAATACTCTGTGAGGAACCCAGTGTCCAGACTGGTTGTACAACCTGGCCAGAGCTTCTCCAGCCTCCCCTAGGGAGGCTGCCAGGTGGCTGCAGCTGGGGCGCAAATGGACAAAGAGGTGGCCTGGCTGTGAGTTCCTTGGGGAGCTCAGGGTTCTGGCAGCGTCCTTTGAGTGTTACAGCAAAAATTAGAGCCCTAAAACACCACTGTGTTTTCCCACAGAGCCTGGGTGAGGTTTTCTGTGTAAGTGGAGATATGGGGAAGCAAAGGGATCAGTTTGAGGGGACACTTTGTGGGGCATCTTCACAGAGTGTGGTTTGCTCTGCTGCCTTGCAGCTTGAAGGGCAGAGGGAGTTTGGGGGGTAGATTCCTCTGCAGAAAACCTTCCCTGTTTAACCTGCTGTGTCCTGCTCCTCCTGCTCTCCTCCACTGGCTTGTCCAGTGGATACTACTACAAGAAGAGGAGGTAGCCTGGGCTTTTACTCTTTGTTCTTCACAGGGTTTTCCTGACTAACCTCGTAGTCTCCAAATTTATTAAGAGCATTTTATGTGTCACCTGAAAAGACACAAATACTGAAGAATCTGATACACCAAAAGGGGTACTAATTTCACAGTGCTGCTAATAGCTGCTGCGTGATTCATCTTAGTGTTTAATAGGAGATTCACATTGTTTCCTGCATGTTTTACTCTTGGCAGTGAGCTGGTTACAACCTAAACACTTCAAGAGTTTGTTTTGTGTTTTTGCAGGGCAGAAACTATTGGATACCTTAGCTGAAACCTGGGATTTTTTCTTCAGTGATGTCCTGCCCATGCTTCAGGCTATTTTCTATCCTGTGCAGGTGAAAAATTACTCTGTTACTATAGAATCTTGAAAAACTGGAAAAAGCAACTTTACTGGTTCATCAGCAGATTGATGCAATCCTTCATTCTCTCTCCTTGGCCCAACCTCCCAGTGCAGCTGTTCTGTGTAGTCATGTCATGCAAATAAGTTCCTTATGCAAATGGTTTTGAAGTGCTTGGGTGGAAAACATGAAGGGGAACTTCACAAACAAAAGTGGAGTGCAGGGAGGCTGGTTAGTCCTTCTGCCAATTCACACCAGAAGTGAAAAAAAGGTTGTGACTGATAAACTGAAATACGCACACAGTGAAATAAGTGGAACGGTGTTGACTTAAATGTATGCATTTCCTCCTCTGCAGTGAATTTGTTCCTGCAGTGTTTCCACTTTTGAAAAGGAGTTATATTTCTGAGATCAATTCCTGTGCTGGTGGAAGGGGACGGCAATAGCCAGTGGAGTTAGACCAGTTTAGATGAGCACAGATTTTGACTCCAGTAATTTTAAATCCACCGTGGATACTTGATCTGATTTGGATTAAGGCTTAATCTTCTAATTCAGTGGTGGCCACAAAGTGTTGTTTATCAGTGGGGTCCCAAGCAAATCTGTACAAGAGACCTTCTGGGGCTGCTCAGAGATGCCTTCAGATTTTAGTGGGCGCTTGGTGCCTGAGCATATTTGGGGAGACTTCAGAAACCTTCTCCCGTTTTTCCAAGTGAACTTTGTGCCTAAAATGATTGCCCAAATATTAACAATATTACCATTTGCATCTGCAGGTAGTGACAGATATGACATCTAAATTCAGTGGAAAAGCTGCAACTTCACACAGAATTTGATTCTGAAAGGGAAGAGCTCAAAAAACATGGGGGCTGCTTCACTCATAGACTTGTGACTTACCAGTGGAAACTTCAAAATAATAGAAATAAGATGGTATTAAAAACACACTAAAACACAAAGGGAGGTTTTTCTAAGTGCCCCATAATTTAAATCCAAGTTATTTGGATATAAGTAGGCTCTCAGCCTGGTTTTCCAAAGCACTTGACTGAATTAGAACTCAGTTGGTTTTTGAAAACTGCACCAAACACCCCTTTTCTGTGTTGTGTTTCTGAGGCCTTTGAAAATATTTTAGTAAGATGACTCTCCTCCCTATCAGATGGAAATAATTACTTGAATTTTGAAAGGAACCTTGAGGAGTTTAAGAGCCCTAAGTCCCAGGTAAATTCAAGTAGATCTAGTTGCTTACGTCCTGAGGTTACTTCCCAAAGCCCAAGTTGTGCTTGTGTGCTCTTCTAAATCCTGTTCATGAGCAACTGAAGCAGATTTGGGGTCTTCTCTCCTTCAGTATAAATATTAACAAAGTGAAAAGAATTGGGTGGGGTTGAGTCAGGCTTCTTTAGTCCAGACTTTGTAAGTCAACACCATCTGAATACTAGACCTTCCAGAGCTGTTAATATTTGTCTCACAGGTCTCATAACAGCAGGCAAAACCAGCCATACATACCCAAGGAAAAACCCTAATGCCAGCAGGAGGAATAGTGTTACAACTCCTCATAAGGCAGGAGCTGTTAATCTCTGCAGGCAGAGGTGGTGTTGCATTCTTTTGTGTTCTTCAGCTGGGAGTTTCTTCAATGACATGGTAATGTTGAACTGCAAAAAGATGTCTTTGAAAATGCACTATGGAACTTCAGCTCTGCTCCTGCCTTGTAGTGAAGTCTCTCAAACTGGAGAGAAAAGGGGACCTACAAGTGGGGACTGAGTCAGGATTCCAGCTGTAACTTGAAGACAGCAACCAGCCAGTACTCAAAGTCTTGGGAAATAATGGAAATTCAACAAGTTTGCAACCCTTTTTATTTTTTTTTAAACATATGATACATTCCATAAGTGATACACTGTTAAGTACAAAATATTAATATATATATGAATATATATATAATTCAGTGCTCACCCCAACCCCTCATCTGCACACACAGTCAGACTCAGTCATTGTCCATAGCCCTCACTGCTGCCAAATCAAATTGACTGTGCAGACTCGTGGGCTGCTCCCTGGCCTTTGTTATGTTTCTTTGGCTTTCCATTTAGGTTTGCCATTTCTGTAATCACTCAGAAGGAATTTTGACAGTGGATTTTGAAACTTGTTTTCACACTGCCCGTGATGGGTCTTGCTCTGTTTGTGTTTCCCAGGGGAAGGAGCCCTCGGTCCGGCAGCTGGCTCTGCTGCACTTCAGGAATATTATTACCCTCAACATAAAGCTGGAAGATGCATTATCCCGTTCCAGAGCCAGAGTTCCACCCTCTATTATTCAGATGCTCTTAATACTCCAGGTAAATTCGTTACTTTTGTCAGGTTGGTGTTTTTTTCTCTCTCTTTTTGTGCTGCATTGCTGAAGTCTTTACTCATTCACTGAAAAATCCTGACCCGGAATTCCAGAGCAATTAACTGTGGTCCTACTATCCAAAAGCAGGGACTGTAGAGATGCCTTGAGATCCAGAGGGTCTGAGAGCACAGACTTGTTTTGAAACCGTGGGCCTTGAAACACCAAGTTTTGCAAACAGAACCCGTGGGTGTGGTAATGACAGGATTTCCATTAAATGCTGTGTTTTGCTGCATTGGCAATTCAGGATATGAAGCTTCACGTCTGGAGCAGGCAGCAAAGTGGATATGCAATTTAGGGTTGAATTGTGGTCATATTTGGTCACTCTAACCAAATTCTATCAAAGCTGGTGATACAAAATCATTAAGACCAGATACTGCTATTTGCCTTCAGTGTTAGATTATTTTTTTAGTAGTAATGAGGAGAAACAAAATGAGGAATTCCAGGCAAAGATTTTTTTACTTGCTTAACTAAAGAAAAGCATGAGGTTGTGATGAGAGAAGGGGGATGAGGCAGAAGGGAGGCAGAGAACCAAGAGTGGATTCTTAGGGGTTGAGGAAATTGAGATTTTCCTGTCTTGTGGGTTTTTTTCTTTTTTTATAAATATGTTTCTTTGCTGTTCACAGTATGAATTAGTTCTGTGTCTGAAATTGTATTGAAGTGCAGGATAATCTAATCAGGCCAGTGATGAAAGTGGAGGCAAGGAGTAAGATTCTCTCTGCTGGGTCAAGAAATGGGATTTCACCCCTGTTATCTCAGTGTCCATTTGTTGGAGTGTATAACAATGTGTTAAACCTGGTTTTCCCATTTTTCCTGTTTAGGGTAAAGGCCAAATCTATTTTCGTTGCAAAGCTGTTGATGGAAATCAATAACCAAGTGAGAGGGAGTTTGCCCCTGGCTGTTTATTTCTGCATATGTTACCTCTGCTTGTGTGGTGGGGTTGGTGAAAGTCCTTTCTTGGAAATAACTCTGCCAAACTGGTGGTTTAAAATCTAATGGAAATTGTGGGAAAAGGTCAGAAGAAGATCTGGGAATTAGCTATTTACATGCTTAGGAGTGTTAGTCAGTAATCGGATTTCAGAACAAAGGCTTTTTTCCAAACTCAAATACCACATTAAACAAAAGCAAATTTTATACATTTGTGACATAATAATGGAATTTTCTTGATTTAGTTTAATTCCATGTGTTAATAGGGCTGGAAGGGACATAACAGTTCAGCTGTCCAGTGAGCACATGGTGGCCTTGTGTGCTTGTATTTCCCAGACTGAGAGATGATGTCTTGATGTGGATGTTGTCTAATCCCTGTTTGTGTCCACCATGAATATCTCTTCCCTAACAAGCCTGGTGACACTGGAGTGGACTCCCAAGGCTAGAAGATGAGGGTAGTGATGGACCAAGTGTTGAATTAGTGCCAAGATTCCCTGTTCCTGTCCCTGTGCAGCTTTGTAATGAAGGAGTAGGCCACATTCTTTGGGGCAGCAGTTGTGATGTCCCAGGCTGGCAAAGGCCCACTCTGACATGCCCCAGTCTGCCCTGTTAGACTGGATTAAAGTGGCACAGATTTGGTAAATGATGCATCTGGTATTATGTTTTAGCTGGTCATGGTGGAGGGGAAGAGCTCTGTCAGTTTGTCAGGAAAAGACGTGAGGGATTTCAGTGACCTCTGGGAAGTCCCTGACTGACTTATTGCAAGGTGCACACATTGCTCAGTTGTCTGGGCTCTGGCAGGGAGAATAAAATAATCCCTGCTAAAGACCTTCTGAATAAAAGGGCCTGAAATTAAGTCGCACCCCTTACTCTGTTGTTTGAGGGATTGTTTTGCCTTCTTTGCATCAAATCCTTCTTCCTGTCCACAGTGAGCAATTTGCTGGAGTTCCATGCCAGCCATGTATGGAACACCCTGGTGTGGGACACAGCACCCAGAGCAGACCTCTGGCACACATGAGAGAGGATGTACTTTGAGACAGATGGGGTCATCAACCTGACACAGGTCTCACAGTTTGTCCAGAGAGACAAACACCTCCATTTCTATGTGTTTAAAACGTCAGACTGCTAAAAAAAAAAAAAAGCCTCACAGAAGGAAATTGTATCTTCCTATGTCTCTCTCTGAAGGACAGAAGAACCTTCATCTCTGGGATGAAGCTGTTATGAGTATTATAGTAGCAGCTTGTACATCTGAAGCTTTGTTGGAAGATACCCTCCTTTGAGCGGAACAGAAATCAGACCTTGGGTTAATTATTATACTTGGGTTCTTCAGTCTCACCAGTGCTATAACCTGGTCTAATGACAAACCAGCAATCTGTCAGGAAAGAGGCAGTGCCCAGAACTGGGGAGAGGAGGGAGATTCCTGTGCTGTTAAGGTCAGTGGCAGTTTTATCACAGTTTGGAAGAAGGGCCTTATACCACTCAAACTGTGAGTTGCCTGCACAGCGTGACCCAGTTACGAAGCACAAACTGAAATGTTAATCCTCTGTGGCTGCTCACAGGCAGCATAAGCTGAAGTGCCTCCAGGATGCTCCTCTTGCAGTTGCAGGGCCTTCAAGAGCAGAGTCATGACTGAGGGAAGTAAAAGAACTAAAACAGCTTTTGAGCACTGAGCGATGCACAAGAGCTCACAAGACTGCAGTGTGTTGACAGTCTCACCGTGATGATCTTGCACTTTGGGTGAAATTAGGGAGCTGGAGGCATAGGGATAAACAGGAGAAAAGTTTAGAAGAGAACTTTCTCCTTTGTGCTCTGTGAACCAAAGAGAGCAAAACTACCACCAGAGGATAAACCAATCTGACTTATTCCCAAGGCGTGTTGTCAGAGGTTACCTTTGCCACTGAAACTGGAACATCCTATCTCCAGGTATCTGTCCTGAGGTCTGAGAAATTTGGAGAGGAACTAAAGAGTGTTTATCTGCATCTTCCAGTTAGCATCAAGATTATCTGAGTTTATAGGATCTCTCTGGGTGACCTGGGGTATTTAAAAAGCTGAGAAGAGCACAACAGGATATCTTTCGTGCTGAGGGATGAAAAAAGAGTATCTCATGCTGAGGGATGAGGCCTCACTAAACATAAGCTCTGAAGAGAAAAATAAAACCTGTGGTTTCCTTTTTGGCTCTCTGAGCTTCATTTGAACTCCCTTGCCCGTTGTCTTTGTCTGTAAAGGAAGACAAAATAAATACATAAAACTGCCCAGTGGGACCTATTTGTTATCTCTGGAAAGTTCCTTACACTTTAAAGGGGGTAGAAAAAGTGCATTGCAAGATCTGAAAGCAAGATGCAAAGAGTGCTGTGTTTTTCATCTCAGCAGCCACACAGCAAACCAAAGACAGCATAGTGGTTAAAAACAAAATAGCCTTTGCTATCACAAAGCTGCAGCCACAGATTTGCTGTAGCACTGCAGTGTGTGTCAACTGGAGTCAGTTGTTCATGGCCACAGGTTTTCAAATTTGATGACTGCTTTTGAGAGCTTGTCCTACTAAGTCTCTTTGTCCTGAAGGCATAGGTTGAACAAAGTGGTCTGGATGTGAGGTTTCCACGTGCTTTTAGTTTCTCTTTCCCTTTTTATGAACTCATGGTTTAGAAGACACAAAAAGAAGAAACCAAGGTATTGCAGACCTTATTTAAATACAAATCACCATATCAAAAACCTGTGCTTCCCCTGGGTTGTGCATAAATTTGTTTCCTTCCTTCCTTCCTGGTGAAGGGGTGACTTGTCTGTGTTTCCAGCAGCTCCACAGGCACACAGGGGAAGAAATCTTGCAGCCAGGACACTGCCTGACACAAAGGGAAGAATCCTTTGTTGCTTTGTGTTGACATATGCAAAACTGAGAATCTGGCCCTCAGGTTTTACACCTTAGAGTATTTTGTGGATACTTTTGCTTCTATGCAATATTCTCTCTTACTGTGTCTTATTTATTGTCTCTATCAGCAAGTGTGGTTTGCAGTAATTAAATTGACAGAGGTTTGTTATCCTGGAGTGAATTTGTATTACTGGGATTTTTAGCAAGACACAGCATTTATTTGTTGGAGGAAAAAGATATTTTTAAAACAAAATGTTGACCTTTTTGCCAGTGAGGAGTACTTGTCATATTTGATTTTGAGTTCCTTCATGTGGTCTTTATTACTGTGCTAGTTTTCTGGTGCTGGGAATCACGTCTGCATGGAAGCAGCAGAAATGCTAGAACTATTTCATCTGCATCTTGCCTCGGGCAGGTTGGGATGTGCTGTGTTAACGAGACAAGGAGCTGGGAACTGACCAGAGAGCTCAGAGCAGTGACAGCAGCAGTGACCTGACCTGGCCTTCACCACCACAGACACTGATAGACCTGCACTCATGGGGCCCTTCCTTGTAACTAAGGCCGGTGAAGGGCCATTGCCACGTGAAAAGAACAGATTTCATTTTGAAATCGAGTACTCTCCAAAACGAGCTCTCAGTATACTTGACACCACCATGTGTTAACACTTCTGTAACCTTAAGCAGTGGGAAAACAGGGAAACAGCATAAAATGTTGTAGTTCTCCTTTGTTATATGTGAACCTTTCTCATGTACACCACGGCGTGGTGATTTAAGTGTGCATCTTGTCCCTCATCTTTAGCAGAAGGACACTTCTAGGGAATATGACTATAACCTTGTCCATACCAGTTAAATACGATTGTTTTCCAAGGCAGTTTGCATTGTGCAGATTCCCTTTGGGTGTGTGGTCATAGTGCATTTTAAGAGTACCCTGTAATAAGTAAAGTGTCAGTTCTGTGCAGGATACCAGTTAGTTAATCAAGGGCATGACTTCAGGTGGAGTTGATCAAAATAATATAAAACGTCTCCTAGAGTTTGCCTCTGTTAATAAACCTGGCCTATTTAAACCAGTGCAAGTTCATTGGTAGGCAAAGCCTTAATCCTTAAAATGCAGCAAAACCAGTAAAATTATTTGTAACTTGAATTGGTCCTTGCAGACCCTATAATTTTGTTGAGTAAGAGGGAGAAGGTTTTAACTAATTGCATTAATCTGTACAAATTACTTTTGTGGACCCATTTGGGCCAGTAGACTAAAACTGGCATAAAAGCATAGAAATTTTGACTATTGAAAAGCTCTGAGCAGGGAATGTTCCCACGGTGCAAGAATCCTTTGAGTCAGGGTGCTTTAATACTGTAATTCATGGGTTGTCTACAGGGGGAACATAAGAAAGTTAATCTAAGCTACCTTTTAAAAAAGATTAATTAAACCTCATTAGAACTCTGTATGGACACTCATTCTGAGAATTAAAGGAAGTGGGAAGGGAGGGAAGTTTAATTAATAGCACTTCAGTTCTACATGAGAGACTTTAAGCACAGTTTATCTTAACAGCTTTCTGTTCTTAATTCAGTTAGTGTAATTCCAATTTAATTTAATTCCAGATAGACAAATTGGGATAGGGAATAGTGGGTTTTGAATTGCCCAGATCACTATAGGTGAGGTCCTCAGGCGGTGGCTCTCACTTCTTCACTTTTAGGATCAACCACAGACCTGGGAGCCATCCCAGGTGCCACCAGCACCGTGAGTGGTGTCTCCCAGCTGTGGCAGTGGTGGCACCAGGCACAGAATAGGGGGGACTTTGCTCTCCATGGCTGAGTTGTGTCTGTGCAGGTAACAGAGTCAGCTGATGCTGTTTGGGGTCACTGGTGCAGCCCCTCCTGGTCTGTCCTGCTCGTGAGAAGAACAGCAGGAGGAGTTTCCAACAGAAAGGCTGTGCAGGGTTGTTTTGCAGTGTTTCCAACATGGGCTTTCCTGTGGTTTTCAGAGTGACCACAGGTTCCAGTCAAGACCTGGGCCGAGCTGCTGCTGGGCACAGAGCAGCTTGGCTGGTCCCCTGTGCAGGTGCCACTGTGCCCCTGCCTTCTCACTGCCTAATGCTCTCTGTCTGAGCACAGGCCTGGCAAAGAAGCTTCCTGCCAGGGGATTCCAGAGCCAGCCCATGTGCCTGTTCTCCTGCTCCTTGAGCCTTTCCTGGGGCTGCACGTGCTCTCTGCATTTTGAGCACAGACATTTGGCTGATAACAGCTTCTCCCATCATCTTCCTGGCTGCTTCATCACCTTTTACCTTCCATATGTTGCCTTCTGACTCTTTTCCTCCCCAACCCCATCTTGCTTTCTCATGGGGCAGAAGGGAGGAAGGCAGAGAGGGGAGTAACTGGCAGCACATCAGTCACACGGAGCACAGCTTGGAAGCCCATCCTTGCAGGCAGCTCCTTCTCTGATCTCAGAGTCCCTGGATTATGCCCATAAATTGGGTCAAGACCCAGTAGCAGCCTGTTGCTTGCCTGTTTCTCTGTCTATGCTATGGAATTTTATGCTTATGGGAAGAGATGTTTCCATTTAAACTGACAGGGTGATCAAAACAAACGATATTAAACGTCTCAGCTTCTGCCTCTTTCCAAGAAGGTGCACTGAGAGGGGGAAGAACTGTTAAAGGTATGGAAGCTCCTGCTCTGCCACACCACCCAAGCCCCATCCTCAGGCTTTTCCTCTCCTGCTCTGTGGTTGGAGGTGCCAGAACCAGCAGCCCATGGGTGCAGTGGGTACCAGGCTGGTGGCACAGGGACTTCTGCAAAGGGCAGCAGCTTTGTGGTGTATTTCTTCCAAAAATAAAAAGGCTAATCAGTTATAATTTGCTGAAGGTGGGGGAATGATGGAATGAGTCTCTTGGAGGCATCCTTTCTCCCTTGCTAAGCAGACAGGGTTAATTGTCTGTTATCAGTAATTTCACAGTCTCGCCCTTAGTTTTGCTGCAGCTGCAGAAGAAACAACTATGAGACAGGGTGATGTGCAACACGAGCTGTGAAATTCATTAACTTGCCACTACCCAATTACTACAAGCAATTAAAAGGTAAACAGTTCTTCATGTGATAGAGCAGGATTTGGATTACGTTACTTGATTTAAACCATTATCTCTTGAGAGCCTCCTCCTGTTGCCAGTGAGCCACACAAATAACACATCGTGGCCTTAGTGGTCTGGATGTCCCCCAGAGACTGTGGACGTGTCCCCTTGGTTTAGGTTGCTTGTTGGTCTCCAAGGAAAAAAATACATCCCTCATTCCTCCTGTGTCACTCAAGAGCCTTTCTTGGGGTTTCCTTTAGTTGAAAAGAACAAAACCTTGGAAGAAGCTGTGGGATATTTCTTTTGTTTGTCAAAATGTCTGAATGACATGAGGACAGATGTTTGGGCAGTATGAAGCTGATGCAGCTCTGCTAAAGCCCCTGGATAGCAGAGGGGGAACTGGGCAGCAGGGTTGCCTGAAAAGCTCTAGAAATGTGGTTATACACAGAGCTGTGTTGTTAACATTTGAAACAGAAGCAGGGAGAAGGCTTGCTCCCTGCAGGTGGCTGTGTGATATTGTGTGGATTAAATCAAAGCCAGGGCTGAGGGCAAAAAGACTCTTGTTTCAGTAGTAGGGTCATATTGCCAAGAGGCATCTGTTGGTTTCAACCACACAGGTTTCCATTACTTTGGTTGCTGCAGGAATTCTGAGTGCTGCTGGATTTTGGCAGAGTATGGAGTTGCCATTCTCTGGCAGGTGATGGAGGAGGGAAAGTCGGCCCTTTAGAGCCACTCCTGCAGTCACATCCTTAATGCATCTGGGGAGCACACTGCTTAGTGCTGTAAACTCAAGATTTTGTGTGCTTGTGTTTCTGTGTTTCCTCTTATTCTCTGCACACTGGATTGCTGAGAGAGGGTATCCATTCTAGAGCCAATCAGTTGCTTTCCAAGTATTTTGAATCTGTCATGACATTTTTATTGAAATTGAATCTGTCATGACATTTTTATTGAAATTAAACTGTTATGTAGAAAAGTGTTGCTTTCAACAAAGCTTTAGCTACAAGCCAGGAGGGCTCCTTCAGGCCTGGGTACCTGGGCTCCTAAATTTATGCCTTGTGGGATTGATGGAAGCTCAGCCTCCTTGGGCAGGAGAATAATCACAAAGTGCCAGGATAAACAGGTGATCTGCTGCTTCCTGGCTGACAGGGATGAGTGCTGGTGATGAAAATGGCGTTGCTACCAGAAATAGCAAAAATTTTAAAAATCCAGAAGGCAGAGCTCATCTGCTCAGTCTGTTCAAGTGTGTTCCAGAAAAGAAGATGACTCCTGGAGTAGATTCAGTCACCTGTGAAGGGTGAAGCAGCTTGGAGGATGCTGAGGGTGGAATGCTCATTAATGGTTTAAAAGGGGAGTGTGACTCTGAAAGGCGGTGTCAGAAATCCTCACAAGCAGGTCAAAGCAGTCAAGTTAATGTTTGTGGCTCCGCAAAAGCATTTTGTGGATCCCTTCAAAGGAGCCTGGAGGCACTGAGGGAGGGCTCTGCCATCCTTTTTGTCTTTGAATATCCACCTGAAAATAAATGCAAGATGGATTTTCTTGTAATAAATGAGAAAACACTCAGAGCCAAGAGTAGGTAAAGGCCTGGAGTGTTCAAAGTCAGCAATTCCCCAGCAAGGTTAGATGAGCTTAACGTGTATAGATCAGCAAGAACCTCAGGAGGAAGCCTAAAAAAGAAGAGATTTATCCTCTTGGACGTTAAACATCACATCTAATTATTTGGTAACTCACAGGCTGGTCTCTGCAGGGGCTGCACATGCACTTCTGTGCACGTGTGTTATTTGCCTGGGAGTGTAATGTGACAGTCCTAAAGCACTTGTAAATGCACATAAACTGACTCCAGCTTGACATTATTCCATAAAGAGCTCTTCAGAGACACCTTCGTACAGATTCCTTTGGTGAGTTGTTTCAAAGTCACATGAGCTTATTTGAGTGCTCTGGTCTGTGCCCAGGGGAGTCACTCAACTGGGAATCAGAAACCTCTAACCCTAAACCTATAAAAGGTAGAAATTCGTACCATTATTTTTGCTGGAACTTTATTAACAAACTGGCTGTTGAGCTTCTGCTTCAGGACTCTAAGCACCGTATTTAAAGCCTCAAAGTAACTTCCTTACTACCAGTCATTTCATATCTTCTATTAATCTTCATCTTCTGCTTTGTCTTTCACAGTCTCATAAGAAATGTTTAGTGACAGGTTAAGAAAATTAACGCATTGGATTTCTGGGGGTCAGGGGAAGAATGGCCTGTTATTGGTGTTTGATGCTTTCTGGAAAGCAGAATGCTGTTGCTGGCTCTCCCGCTGCAGCCAAGCCATTTGAAAAACTCTCACCAGCTGCACATAAACCATGTCTGGGTGTTTAGTGTTCCTTATCTTTTGTCTGTGTCTCAGTGCCACCAGTGAAAGGAAGGTAGAGACAGAGCATCTTCCCACACTGACATTGACACAACTTGGCACGTGCTGGGGAGTCAAGTGAATATGACAAGATCTTTATTTCTGAGGCAGGCACAGGGCCCTGAAGTGCTGACTCCTGTCAATATGACAGTGGCAAGCTTTTCTCCCTCCCCTGACTGCTGTTGCTATGAGAAAAGCAAGAGGCAGAGGCTTTACCAGTCTGCCAGTGACTTAGGATAAAATGGAGATAGGAAAAAATATTGTGAGGCAGCATTCTCGTGGGTTCATGATGATTTAGTCATGAATTGTGCAACTGTATCTGCCCAGCATGTGCAGAAAGGACACCAGTGCCCAGGAATGGGTATGTAATGCACAGGGCAGTTGTAAACTGGTATTAAATTATTCACCCAACAGGGGTTATTCTGACTTTAGAGCATTTGAGAATTTGATGTATAAGTCTTAACCTTTCCCACTTTGTTCTTTGCCATGAGGTAATACCTCTTTGTGAACACAAAATAGAGGTTTACTGAAAATGGATTCATTGGGAATTCTCAGCCCCCCGCACTGGGCTCAGAGAGCCCTCTCAGAGAGAAAACTGCTTTCTTCCAGCTTGTTCCAGTCTGCAAAGGTGTGACCTCTCTTTCCTCCCAGCCAGGCACATTTTCCTGTTCTACTTTTGGACTGCAGCAGAGAAACCCCCACGGGGCAGAGGGCACACATAGTTCAAGCAGATCAGGTTCAGCTTAGTCAACACAGGCTTTGACAAAGCAAAATTTAGTCCTCGCTTGAAGCAGCTTTGCTCCTGTTTTGAATCTGTTTCCTAAAGGCTAAAAAATGTCACAGTTGTCTGCTTGGGATGAAAGTGGCCTGAGTCATCAGGGAAACCCAGGAGGAAGTACCTGACATTTTCTAGCCTGGCAAACACAGGCAAGTGGGAGAGAAGAAGGTTGAAGGAGGTGATCCTTCCCCTCTGCTCTGCACTCTTGGAGGTCACACCTGCTGTGTCCAGTTCTGGGCTCCTCAGCACAACAGAGACATGGACACAATGGAGACAATCCAACAAAGGACCATGAAGATGATAAAGGGACAGGAACATCTGTCACGTGAGGACAGAGTGAGAGAGCTGGGACTGTTCAGCCTGGAGAAGAGATGGCTCAGGGGCATCTTATCAGTTGCTACAAACACCTGAAGGGGGAATATAAAGAAGATAAAGCCAAGCTCTTTTTGTGATGCTCAGTGACAGGACCAGAGGCAATGGGCACAAACTGAAACAGGAGAGGGTCCCTCTGGACATCAGGGAACACTGGGCTACTGTGAAGGTGATTGAGCAGAAGGGGTCAAGAACAGCACTTGGCAAAAGTACCAAAGCAATCCATCCTCTCCCACATGTTCAGAGGACTCAGTAGTTAAGCTGGTTCTTTATTTCTGGAAGCTAGTTACTCTATCAATTATTGACCATCTTCATCTTGATGGTTAAATAATTTCTAGCACAGATTGTTTATGCTTAAGGGCTACCACAAAGTCCCGTGTGGCAAGTTTTTACATCCCTGCTTGCCAGAAGCATCAACAGACTCTGCAAGAAAGCCTGCACTGAGCATGACTTATTTCCTTTCTCTGCTTGTGCATTTGTCCTGCTACCACTGTTAGCAAGGAAATGTTGAATTTAGTTACCTTCTGATCTGACACTGCACGGCTGATTCTGTGCACTGTGTTACCCTTGCAAAGGCTGAGAAGAATCCATTATCACATCTGATACCTCCATGGGTTTACTCCACGTGTAAATGGAGATGCTCCTCCGCAAAAGTGATTCCATCTGTGCAATACTGGGGGGTTTGCTCTGCAGGGCTGACTTCCAGGGAACACGGTGGGCAGCTGGAGGTGAAGGAGCCTGATACCTGCTTCTGCTTGGGCCTTCTGATTTATGTTGAAGCCCAGGGGATATAAGAACAAGTCTTTGAGTTTTTCAGTAGAGTGCTGTGCATGTCCACTGAAAATGGGTGGGCTTAGTCAATAAAAGTGCCACAGTGCTGTAGAGAAAACAGCAATTGTATACACCTGGGGACGATTCCAGAAGCCTCTTCTCAACCAGGTAAACCAAAACATGACTTTGCTGCTGTAGGTTTGTCTGAGAGCATTGCAAGATCAGTAAAAGTTGGATTATTAGCCTTTAAGTGTGTGCATTTGTCTGTTCAGAGGAAGAGGGAGGGATGCAGATCTCAGTCCAGAATGTGACCCAGAGCATAACTGGGGGCCTCTGCTGTGCCACCAGTGGTGCAAGTGGCAAGGACTGGGGCCCCATTTATGCCCATGGTGATTTCTTGCCTGCCCTGAGGTGAGGCTGGTCTGTGTTGCTCAGGTTCCAGATGTGATGCAATGAAAGGTGTTACTTGCACCAAAGTGGGATAACAAGCAGTCACGGCCTGTAGGAGCACTGCTTTCCAAAGCTCTTATAAGCAAGGCTTGTCTCTGACGCAACCAAGCAGCAGCTCTCGCTGTTTCTGTGGTCAGCAGAGTGTGCACTGCAGCCTGCACACCCTTATCAATTCTCCAGCAGTGTTGGCTGAATAACGTGTGTTTTCACTCCAGATATTATTCTGTGTCTGCCTTGCAGTGTGTCTTGTGACTTCTAATTTCAGTTTTCCCTGGGAGTGGCTTGGGCAACTATTATTATCCCGTATGTGTCAGATTATCACCACTGCATGAGTGTTTCTTTCAGTCATATTGATCTGACTCGTCATTTACAGAAAGAAATGTGATTCTTGATGCGTTTCCCTTCCCTCCGAGGAATCTGCTGCTTTTGAGCAGAAAGCAGTAATGTTTCTGAGCTGTTTTCCTGTGTGGTTAAGACAGGGCAGTACACGAGGCCAGGACCTCACTTTGCTTTGGGGCCTGACCCTGTAAATGCTTCTGGCAATGTGTTTCCTGTCACACAGCACCAGGTCAGGACTCCTACCGCTCCCTGTTGGCCGAGCAGGGTGAGTCCAGCCACCAAGGGTGCCCCTGTGGACCCACACTCAGGTGCCCCACAGGCTGAGGGTCAGGGGGTGTTATTTGGCCATGAGCTGAGCTGTACACATGGGCAGAGGGCTTTACCCTTCCAGTCAGTCAGGTTACCAGAAGTGATCATTGCTGAAATGATCATTAAATAATCCAGAAGTCTGCCCTTTATTCCTTTCTTCCGCGAGTCCAGCAGTCGGTAACCCAGGCATTGGCTCACGGCTGTTCCTGCCTGGTGTCCCTGTGGTAAAGCTGCTCCTACATCAAGGACCAAGACATGCTGTGCCTCCCCCAGGACCCTTCTGCACCAGTACCTGTTGCTGTACAGGTGCTGCTCAGCTGAAGTGTTAAAGCTCAAGCTGAGTGCTACATCATTTAATCCATGGCCAGCGTACACTTCAGCACATCCATGAGCTGCAGGTGGTCATGAAGCAGTTCCTCCATTGTATCCAGTTTTTAGGGCACATTTAGACACTGGTGATACTTTTTAATGTCTGATTTATTAGGTAAATGGTCTTACAATATTGTGTGCTGAAGAGGGAAGTGAAGAGCAGCTGAGCAGTACCACCATTTCTAGATGTTACTGGTGGTGGGTGCTTTTAGTCAGAACTGGAAACCACAGAGGACCTGTGACCTTTCATAAACACTCAGCAAAACACTGAGTTACTGCTGATCAGTTAAAAGCAGTTTGGTGTTTAACAGTTCTCAGTGATTGTTTTCAGGCACAGATGAGTGAGGGGTTACCTGGACAATGTGCAGTTGTCCAGCCAGAGCTGAAGCAGCTGCAGTAGAGATGAATGCAGAGAGGCTCATGTGGCAGAGGAGATCAGCAGATGACAGGGGACTTGCCCAGGGCCTGAAAGAGGAGCTCAGGATGGATGTGGTTTATTTTGAAACAGCAGATGTGAAGGGGACAAAGCAGAGGGTTAAACCATAAGGAATCGGGCATGAGGGAGTGATGGCCAGGTGGAGATCCAGCTCAGACACAGAACTGGCATCAAGGAAAAGCAGCCAGGTAGCAAGGAGAACAGCCAGCAGAGGTTGGTTTCTAGTCTCTTGCCTTACCTGAGACATTCTATAGAGAAGTCCTATTTTAGGAAGAAATAGTTCCCTGTGAGGGTGGGGAGGCCTTGGCACAGGTTGCCCAGAGAAGCTGTGGCTGCCCCTGGATCCCTAGAACTGCCCAAGGCCAGGTTGGACGTGGCTTGGAGCAACCTGGGCCAGTGGAAGGTGTCCCTGCCTGTGGCAGGGCAGGGAACTGCATGATCTTTAAGGTCCCTTCCAACCCAACACATTCTCTGATTCTACACATGGAAAATCAGGAGACTGTGACCTTATGTGGGGTTGCAAAATCCCCCAGCTATTCCTCTGAACATATCTTTGTTCTTTCCTCTCTGCTTTTGCAAGAAGCCCTTGTGCCCTTTAAAAGCACAGTAGGAGTTTGTGGGTAATTTACAGAACTAACAGGCACACCTGAGCAGTTCAGAGTGTCCATTGTCCTGGAATGACTTATGGGTTTGACTCATGGGGTTTTGTTCCCAAGCCCAAGAAAAGTTTTGTTCTATCAGTTCAGCAGGCAGGGCAGCATCTTCATAAAGAAGATACATCAATAGCCTGTAGTCTTCAGGATATATGGCCCTTTGGGGAGTACTTATGTATTTACATATCAAAAAAAATCATGCATAGGGCCCTTTTAATGCTTTTGAATTACTATATACAATTTTTTGGTCCTAAATGATTTAATTACAGGTTAATGAAGTTTGGGATATGGATATTGTGTTAAATGCAGAAATACATGCCTTTGTTCTTGATAGACCTTCTCCATTTGCAATGGTATTCACTTATTCAGGACGCAAATCCTCATTTTCCATGCCCTGAGAGCAGGGCAGGCTCTTGTCATAATATAACATTGTCATCCTTCCAGAGATAATGATGTGACTTGTTGCATTTCAAAACAGTGTGACTGAGATGAGGATTTGATCCAGCAGCCCCACTCTTCCAAAAGTACGAAGGTACTTGCAGAAATTTGGTATTGAGCTATTTTGGCCCTCAACTGAGAAATAAATAGGTCAGGCAAGGCCTTTGAAAAGAATTAAATAGATACATCTCACACTCGCAGAGAAGCATGAAACTCTCCTGCTAAAATGAAATTGGGTTCATGAAAGGTCACAGTTATCTTTTAAAGCAAGTTTTTGCATGTCTGCAGAGCAAATATTGCATTAAAGATAAGGGGAGAGTCTCTGTTTTACTGATAATGCTCCAAGTTTTCTTTTTTCCTCCAAACTGTGGTAGAGCTTCCTACAAGCTGAGCAGTCAGCCTGCTAGATATGACTTTTGCTTTGTTGGTCTGTAGTGACAAACCAGTAAGGCATCAAGTAAATACAAAGAAGAACCACGAGTTACCAAAATAACAGCAAAAAACTTTCTATTTATTATTTTATTGGTGACTTTTAAGTCCTGTCATCAGTTTTTCATGAACTATTTTGGCAGGAATAGCTATCCCAAGCTGGCTTAACTCTAAAGCTAATTTTGCCTTTATAAGCACAATCACAAGTTTGGTGAAGGGTCTAAAAAGGACTTCATATAACTTTAAATATATAGAGATATTGATGTAGATAGATGTATAAATGTTTAGATGTATCTATCTTTACATACAGATATATGAAATACTTATATTCTTATATATAAAGTATTATAACCATGCTTTCCTCTATCCTAAACTTCCATCAGAAGTGCCTTCCTACTGAATTTGGTGTCACACAAGCGAGTCATTTTGCCTGTGGCACAGTGGATGGGGTAGAAACCTCTGGTGGAGAGATAAGAGTTTAAATGCACCCTCAGGGCTGGCAGATAAAGCAAAACAGCAGCTTTCCCTGACTTCCTAAAGCTGATCTGCTGTAGGGGGTGTCCTTCATTCCCTGTGGAGCTCCCTGGCCCTATAGGGTGCCAGCAAGGACTATTTCAGCTTTCCAAACCTAAACTTTCTACCTGGGCTGGGCTGGTTCATAAATAAGTGATGGTGTCTTTCAGATCACATGGAGAGCTCAGGTTTGGAAAGCTGAAATAGTCCTTGCTGAACTTTAGGATGTACTTGTATGTGGCTAAATAGAGTCCCAGGGGGTGTTTGTCATTGAATAGCACAGCAGAAAGAAATGCAGGAAAAGCACTCTTTTACAAGTTGAGGAGCCTGTTAACACTCCTGCTCTCCCAGAAGCTCCTCAGCAATTAAATGGTTTAAGGCAACTGCAGGAAAGCCTGGAACAATGGCCAGTGCAGGAAGGATGTTGCAGGTGGATACAGCACATTTGTGTCAAGGTGCAGAGCTGAAGAGAAGTCAGCACAGCTCCAGCAGACACCAGCTGTTGTTTTGGGACTTTTCAGTATGTTTTTAAAAGCATCCCATGGATGCAGAGCTGAGGAAAAAGTCAGGCTGTGTCAGTACTGGGTGGGTTTACACTGTAAAGCTGGTATTTATTCTGTGGCCTCTTCACTGCAAAAGTGTAAACTAAAAGGGAGTGAAGTGAAAAGGGAATGGGAGTTAGCACTGCTATGGGGAGAGCAGAGGTGAAGGTTGAGGGCAAGACTAAAGAAGAAGCTGATTCAGGTGATTTAGGAGTCAGGATTTTGAGAGAAGAGGATGTTTCTCATGCACAAGGAACCGATGGGCTCTCCAGGCACAGCAGCTGCAGGACAGCAGTGGTGGGGATGAGGTGAATCTGTGACCCACGTGGAATTCAAATTCTGCCCAAATTCCAGTTCTGTCCAAATTCAAATTCTCTGCTGGCCATTACTCATTTTCCATTCATAAACTTTTCTGAAGTGAAGAGCAGCCGAGGGGTGAAGTCAGCCATTCACAAATACTTCTGATAGTCACCCCAGACTCTGGTTAATGAGTCACACTGAGCTGTGAATACATCCTGAACGTCAGGATCCTTTCACATGCTGAAGGAAGTGTTGCAATTTTACTCACTTGATCTGCATATTGCTCTCTGGAGGCTTTCATCCCAACGTGTCTCTTCTTACAATAATTCAGGGGCACATTATGAAATCTGGGATTCTGCAAAATTCAAGCAGAGCTCTTGCTGAGCATGGCATTTAGGATCTTAAATTCTGCAACATGATGTGTCAAGCATATGGCCACATAGCAACACACTAAAATGTGAATTTGCTCCATGTTGCAGGAGGAATCCTGCACATGAGCGTAGAGGGCTCTGCTCAGACAGTGCAGGAGCACACACACTGCAGCTGTAAGCCAAAGGCAGAATACCACTCTGCAGGGCTTTTCTGCAGCCTTACAAGCCCACTTGTGAGTGAAAGTGCAGAGTTAACAGCTAAAGGCCAAAGATTTTCCCTGTGGGTGACACTTGCCGTGCTAATTATAATATGACTTTTGCCTGGATAATAATGGCAAGTGCTGGGGAAGGGGTCAGGAAAGAGAACAAGCTTCTTCACTGTAAATATTTATTGTTGAAAATGCCCTGGAAGAAATACTTCTGAGAGTCTCAGTTTCACCTTGTCCTTAATGCTGCTGGTATGGCTGAGCTGGCAGTGACACCCTGTGGTACCAGACGCTGTCTGTTAAGGAGTTCGCTGTAAGACTGCAAGAGCAAAAAGTCCAGTGATGTTTCTAATTCCTCTTCAGTGGACCAGACTTTCCATCCTCCCAGAGTGTCCTTGCATTAAGGAAGATGCACCTTCCTGGATTTAAATGCCCTGGAAGTAGCTCTGGCCTGACTCACATCTCTTGGCTTTACAGTGAGAGGACTCAGCTGCAGGAACAAACCCGGATTGCATCACAGTGCACCCTTGCCATGGCTCAGTGAAAATGCTTGCCCTGGTGAGCCAGGAAAGCTTGTGATTGGAAGGGGCTCATTATGGGTATTTTCTCTTTTTCAGGGGGTCCACGAGTCGAAAGGTGTGACTGAAGATTACTTGAAGCTGGAATCCCTGATCCAGAAGGTCGTGTCTCCTTACTTGGGCACATACGGTCTGTACTCCAGTGACGGACCCTTCACGCACTCTTCCTGCATCCTGGGTAAGAATTTGGGCTCCATCTGGCACAGCACAGAGGTTTCCCCAAAACCTTGCTCTGTACAGTACCAGGATCCTCACAAGAGACAACTTGCAGTACTCCATGAGGCAGTCAGGCTCCTTTTCTACGCCCCTGCTCTTCGCAGTGTGCAGAGTCACAGTGAAACTTGCCACTGGCAGAAGATGAAAACAGATCGTCATAACAGTGCTCAGTAATAAAAATCAGTAAAAATGAGTCTAGAGTGTGTTTAGCATTGCCATTCTGCCTTTTAACAAGACAGCTTTAACACAGGGTGTTTTATGGACAGGGAGAGGAAGAAGCAAGAAGCCACTTCTGAAGTGCTCAGTAGTTCATTAGTGTTCATTGGTACACAAAGATCCTAAAGGGCTGTTAAAATTAGGGAAGAGAGCAGGAATTTGTCTTAGAGCAGACTAATGCATAAGCCTTTAAACATGTGAAAGCTTTCTGCAGAGCAGAAGGTAATGAGGTGTTCTCCATCCCAATGGAGGTAAGAAAAATAGAGTGAGCCACGCATTGCAGGGAAATTCAGGTTACATGGAAGGAAAAATGTCTAATGTCACATGAACTGCCTCTGGAGGCTGTTAAATCTTTGCTGTGAGGCACTTTATACGTGTCACCTACATCAACATCCATAAGGGGCAGGGGGGTAAACGTGGGCCAGCCTGGTGGCAGAGGGTGAGGCAGTACCTTCTTGAGTCCCCTGCAGCTTGTTTTCTGTGATTCTCTGAGCTCTGAAGCATCCTGTGACTTCTGTGAAGGCAAGATTTGGCCAAGATGAAGGCCTTTTGAATATCCCCCATAGCAGTTCAATCTGTTGAAAATGCAAGGGGAATATAACCAGTGTAAATGAAAAAGGAAATGTGGTAGTACCTGAGTATTTTAATGTAAATACTGTGATGGCCTGCTTGAATAGAGCAAACAGAGGGGAAAATCAGTTCAATTGTGTGTTTTCTGTGCAGTCAATTTAATCTGTTTGCTTGTCAGAAATGGTCAGTAAGGAAGTTGATTTTCCCTTGAAGCTGAATGGAAGAGTGGTTGTGTTGCAGTAGGCATTTAAGAAACAAATCAGTTTTAGGTGAATAAATAGAGGCCACTTATTTATGGAAAATGGTTCAGAATTACCACTTTGTATTCATTGCTTGCCATTAAAATGCCACAAGCATTTAAATGGAGCACCAAACTGACAGTTTTCTGAATACAAGCTTTTGTATGTCAGAACAGAAAAAATTCACCCAAAGAGAATAAAACACTAGTGAAATGAATTGTTAGAAAATAAATGTTGTATTACATGACTGCAGAAGACAGGAAGGTTCTGGTGGGCCTCTTGCTGTGGTCTGGGGGTTGGAGCTGTAGCAGAACCCATGAATAGGTCTGACTGTAATCACTGAGCCCAGACCCAAGGAAGCTGAGTGCTCAAGTCTCTGCTGCTTTTAAACTGATGCATCCACTTCTGTCCAACTGCTTTAGTAACACATGACATGTTGTGACCAAAAGCCAGAGTTCCTGTGGCAGGGCAGCCCCAGGAAACCTCTGTTTGCCAGGTCAAACTCCTAACAAAGAGAAAGTCCAAAAGTGAACTTGGCTCAGTTGATTTCCCTGTCTGCTGTCACAGGCACAACTGCCAAATACAATTTAAGTACAGAAACTGGCTTTTTTAGTAGTACAGCACATGACTGGAATTTGTGTCCAGGTAAGCACATAATTACATATAAGTGTAATTTTGAGTGACTGGCACTTGTAAAGGAAATTGCATGGTTTGCAGGGAACATATACCAGCATCCTGATTTAAAGCAGACAATTTATTTTCAGTGCCTGTGGCTGACTTCCAGAGGGTGCTTTGATCCCTTGCTCCAGCCATGCAAAATGAGAGGAGCAGGAAGAAAGCTTCCAAAGTGAGACCTATTATTCACACCACTTTCTCTTTTGTTAGCTCCAGTGAGTCTGAGCAAAAAGTTTGCTTGCTGGTGATTTTTAGAGCACTCCAGCCTTAAACCTCTGCTGGAGAAAGAGCTCTGTGCTCCCATGCTGCCACCTGCTGCCTATTTTTTGGAAAAATCCCACTTAACAGCTGCATTTGGGCAATCAGTGGCTCGAGTGCAGGTTTGTTCCCCAAAAATAGGTTCCTGTGGGCACTGCCCTCCAGTTACCATTTCCAAACACTCCTGGTGCCTTCCCCACGTTTGGTCTGTGAATGATGCTTTGAATCTAATTTTTCCAGACTTAATAGAAAGACTGCCTACCTTAATCCCCAAATTTAAAGAGACTTGATTTTTCCGGGGTAGGTGGAAAACTTAAAAGTTCATCTGCTAGAAATGAGTGATTATAGCCTGAACAAGAGCAGAACCACACTTTCTGCTCTTGTATAAAGAAAATATTTACAATTTTATATCACCTCTCCCACAATATTTACTGTTTTGCTCCAGCTGCCGAAGTTGTATAAATATAAGTGAACTGCAGCTGTTATTTCCAAATATAGGTTTGGGGTCTTCAGTATGATAAAGAAAAGCAGGAAATCTGAAGGCTGTGGACCTACAAAACCAGTGAAACTCGTTCTTTGATAAAAGTTTCTGTCATTCAGGAGAGGGCTCGTGAATTTTGAACACTCGTAGTTATTAGTGCCATAAAAATAGAGTTTGTGGGTATGACTCTGGGTGCTTCTGTGTTCACAGAGAAGAGGTTCTTCAGGCGCTCCAAGTCTGGTGATATCCTGGCCAAGAACCCTGTGGTGAGGTCCAAGAGCTACAACAACCCTCTGCTGACGCCCGTGGCTGAGTATGAGACGGAGGGCATGGCCTCCAACGGGACCGGCATCCGCAGGCACTCCGTGTCCGAAATGACCTCCTGCCTCGAGCTCCAGGGCTACTCCAACCTCACCACCATCATGGACAACGGCTCCAAGAGCTCCGTGACGACCACGAAGAGCTCCCTGTCGGGAGAGCAGGAGAGGCCCAGCACCGGGTCGGTGCAGTGCTCCGGCAAGCTCAGCACAGCTGAGCAGCAGAAAGGACTCTTCCACCCTGTGGACGATCCACACAGGTCTTTTGAACTGGACAGAGACCCTTCCTTGATTCCAGTTCCCTCTTCCAGCCCCGAGAACATAGTGGATCAGATTTTGGAGTCGATCGACTCAGATTCCGAAGGCATTTTTATTGATTTTGGCCGGGGCTGTGCCAATTCCTCAGCGTACAATGTGGACGTGAACAGGCAGAGCATCATGTGAAGGAGACTGGGGGACAAACCTTGGGTTTTAGTATTATATATGGAAGTTACTAACACAAGGAGCCAGACTGTGGGCCAGCTGTTTATTCCAGGGCAGAACCTCTGTTGTAGGTCACCACAGCTCTGCTGAAGTAAAGAAACACAAGCAGGCAGGAATCTGCTGCAAGGGGGGAGAAACTCCAGCCACTTCTACCTGTCACTCTGCAGTGGGATTTCCTATTGTCTTTATGAACTTGGGGGCTCACAAGCTGACAAGTGTCTGGTAAAATGCTCTCGGTGCAGCTGGCAGTGTTTGTTCAGTAGCACAGCCCAGCAAATAGCTGTGCTCACTTTTAATTTTCTAAAGAGATTTCCTGCAGACGACAGGTTGTTCTCTGTGACACCTCAGCCAGGGTAAAAATGTATCCTTTAAAAAAAAGAAAACCAACCAAACCAACCCCAGGGGCTGTGGGCCTTTATACCACAGAATACAGTGATAAAGAAGTTTCTTTTAATCTTTTTTCTTGTACATCTTGTATGCACTCCTTTGCCTAATGGTGAGTGAGAGTTCTCGGAGAAAGGCAAATAAACAGAAATGTGCTTCCTGATGTCACGCCATGCCTCGTGTCCCATGTTCTGTTTCACAGCCAGTACTTGGTGTCTATGAGAGAGTTGTCTGGAAACTGGCTTTTAATTGTGTGTTAATTTGCTCGGAACATGACACTTCCAAGAAATCTGCGCTGTCAACTCCTGGAGCATCCGTTGTATGGAGAGATTCCATGACAATTCGACCTACTTGTTTCCTTAATAAACGAAAATGTGGCCTCTCGGGGGAGAATCCTAGTTGTATAAATATGTCTAAATTAAAGAAATGCCATAATGCACATGCTGTCATTTAGGGTAGATATTTGGGAGTGTGAACCTTGCAGCCCTCGTCCTCCTAAGAGCTGTGTCAGAGGGTCGATGCACAGGATACTGAGGTGAAGTAGAAATCCTGTCAAATTCTTAAGTCATGCTTAAAAGTTTCTCTTAGGCAGAGAAAAATAATTGATAAATAATGGCTTCTGCGTCCCAACAGTCTCAAACCTCAGCCAGGTAACGCACGATGTGGGGCAGAATCAGTGAGGAGAGAGGGGCTTAACACCAATTGGCAGCAGAACATGCCCTCAGTGGGAGCAGCTCTGGTGTCTGGGAGGATCTTTGGGATCCAATAGGTGAAGTGGTTTAGGAAGCAGGCACCAAACTAACCCTCTGAATTATTACTTAACTTGGAGCGATAGGGTATCCACAGCCGTGTTCTGAGGAAAATCCAAAGATAAGATTCAAACCTCTACAGGAAAACATAAAAAAATCTAGTGGATCAAGGCCTCTGCACACCTTTTTCCTTTAAGGAACTACAAATGTATTAAGAGTCATAAGCTTATTTAATAATTGGGGAATATTTAAGCAGAGTTTCAAGGGAGAGAAGGACTGCTGGGACCCTCCCACCTGAGCTTTTGCATGATTAGTGCCCTCCCCTCTGATAGAAGAGTGCACTGGCAATGAACTGACTTCTCCTACCTTGCACAGTCAAAATCCTCCTCTGAGGAGTGTTCCTTGACTTTAAATGTTGCACAGATGAGAAAGACTACCCAAATTTGTGATGCTCCTACTAGTAATCCCAGTGCAGGCAGGTCAGGGATATGGTGGGTTTAGAGACAAACCAGGGAGCCATTACAAAGGAAGGATATCTATCACAGAGAATAGTGCAGGTTCTTGCCAAAATGTATTTATGAAGTGATGCCTTTGAGCTTCCAAATGCAGTGTCCCAGTGCACAAGTGGTACTTGAGCTTTGCCCCAAAGGGGCATTCTCAGTGTGCCAGTAACTCCTCTCCACCTTTCCTTTGTTGGGGTAAATTGTGGCATTTTGTATTCTAATCCAAGAATCAAAAGCTCTCTGCTCTTTCCCTGGCTGGGACAGGTTCCAAAGCCCTACTGGGGATTACACAGAGCAACAGATAGCACTTACAGCTCCTGTCATCTGGCACTGCAGGGTGAGCATTAAGCAAGCAAGGGGAACTGGGAGACTAACCTAATGAACAGCTGCTGAGCCCTGTGGAGAAGTGCTACAGCTCCCTGGAGCACTGCTGGAAACGGCAGAATAATTGGCTGCAAATAATGCTGCCCAAATAGAGGCCTTTTGTGTCAGAGAAATGGGGAAAATGACTTTCCCAGTATTCAGTTATCTCCTGGCACGCAGGTTTGGATGGGGCTTTTGACTAAAACAAACACCTGAACAACTGAGCTGTGATGACAGAAGAGCTATGGGCCACCTTCTAGGGCCACCATACAGACATGTGAGGGTGTGAAAATAACTGATCTCTCTACAGTTCTGCTGGACATGTATGGATTGCCCCTTTATTAGGATAATATGCTCAAAGAACATCTTGGAAATGATGATATCAGAAAGCCTTTAGTGTTACTTTTGAACTCTGGTCTACAGAGGTGTGACTGTCATGCCAGAACTTTGAGAAAAGCACCAAAATTTGGAGGCAGGGAGCAGAAACCCAGATACCAGTTGAGCCAGCAGTGCTGCAAAGAACATATAGAGCCATTTTAATAATACATAAATCAATGCTACTGTGCTCTCCAAGAGAACAAAATGCTTGGTTTGCAGCTGAAGTCTTGCTTGCACCTTTCCCCAAAGGAAAAAATACACTTTTAAAAGGAGAATAAATGTATTTTGTGTCAGAGAGCCTTTTAACATCCCTTTCTCTTCATGTGGTATGGTAGCAGCAGCTTGCTGTGCTCAGTGGTTTGAGAAGTGCCAGACTCTTCCTTCTATGAGAAGGGAGGAGAGATGGTGCTTGGGACTGGAGGAGCTGACCAGCACCTCGAGCTGGGTGCAGGGTGATGGGTACCAGGAAAGCAGCTGGGCCACTGTGTCCCCTAAAATCCAACCCAGAGCTGCTCAGGGCAGTTTGCATTAACTGCAGAAAACCACAGGCCACCTGATGTTCCTCAGGCTGCACTGGCTGTTTCCAACCCACTGGAGAAACGCAGCTGGAGGCATCCAGGGTGATCACTCCATATGTCCTGGAGGACCTCAGGGCTGTTCTCTGATGTTACTGACAGACGAGGGATCTCTGGGGGGTGGAGATTACACCAAATGAGTGAACTCCCTGAGCTAGTGAGAGAAATCCCTGAAAGTGTTCAAATGTTTTGTGTGGTCCCAGGACACTGCAGAAAAGCAGATATGAACTCCCCCAGATGCTGTGTGTTGGCCTAGTTGCTCCATCAAAACCAGGGGTTGAACTTGATTGGCTTCATCAGTTAGGCTAATGAGTCATCTCCCTGCAATCCCCTGCCTCTCTTAAAGCTGCTGCTTCTCTGTAGCACCCTCAGAAGGCACCTCTTGGGGTGACCAGAAGAAAGGAGCTGGCTCTGACTGAGTCTCAATGTCACAATTACTCTGGCATTTCAATGTTCTCCAGGCAGGTAAGTTGGCTGGTAATTAAATAATGAGCACAGCCTATTCTTCCACAAATGGTGCCCCCTCGGGTCTTGTGTTGTATCCTTGGATTAGGAGCTGGCAGCTCTCCTGCCTGCAGCAGGATTGCCTGCCAGGGTGAGGAGAGGAGAGGAGCTGCCAGGGTGCTCTGCCAAAGCCACGGGAGAGAGGGAAGGGAAAGCTGGGGATGTGAACAGCCATGGAACTGCTGGGCTAGTAAACCTGCCAGAAGTTTACTGTTAGTTAGTTGTCTTTGTAAAATGAGGTACCGCAGGCTAAGCTTGTTTTTCTGAGGGTCTGCATCAGTATTTTTGCCTAAAGATTGCGAACTTTTCCAGAATATGTTTATTTCTAATTATTTCAGGATGAAATATTTTTCTCCCTTGCAGAAGCAAATACTCTTAGGCAGTTTTAGCTTTATAAATCCTCACCCTCTGAACTCTGGGGTTGGAAATGAGGATTTGAAGAGAATTCTTAGGGCTCTCTTTGTCTTTTCAATGCAGATTAGTTGGGATCAGATTGCTGGGCTGGAATTCAGAGGCTGAGATGCCTTAATTCCATGTCCTCCATGGGCTTTTTGCATAGATTTAAGTCACTTAATAGCTCTATACCTCTTCAGAATGTGGGGATAATGTTCTTACTTGTCTTTCTTCATTTCCAATTATTTAGTGGATTGTCTGTTGCTTAAAGGTTTCTTGATAAAGCATCCACAGTGAGGAGAGGAGGCTGTAGATTGGGGAACTGTAAATTAGCAATGCACCCCTAACATTTCTGTATTTAATTGTGGGGCCATCATATTCTTTTAGTTTAACTGCATCCATAATTTATACGTGCTAATTAATTCTTATTTATCATCCATTCCCTATCTATCTACGTATCTTTGTCTTTCCTCCCAATTGCGATCTTCACTGATACATTTACAGTGTCACTAAGCTCTCTTTCTTTAGCTGATGTTACCTTTTTAATACCTTGTGAGCTCTGAGCACTTCCATGACTTTTTTTTCTTCCAGTGCATGTTACTTTCTTCCTACAAGCTTTGAGCTTCCTCTTGCCCATTACTCTAAATAGTTCCCTCTGCAATTTCTCATGTTCTGGCCTGAATATAGTCAGTAACCCCCCAGGATCAAATATCTCTGCTTCATTCATCTCTTCCAATCAAAAAAACTGGAAGGCATTAAGATTGATTTCCAATGAGGAAAATTTATCTTCCCACTTACAGTAGTTTTGTGGGAAATTGAGCTCATAATATTCTGTTCTTCGTGATCACTCAAACTGGGTTTTTTTCCCAGATAAAGATGTAAAGGTTGCTAGTTTATGAGCTTTTGGATCATACCCTCAGGCATATGTTAAAATACAGATATGGTATTTGTGCTCTCCAGTTCTCTACAGCAACATCTGTCTGTCAGAAATGCTCCCTTGTCTGTGAATTATTAAACCACTTCATTCTTAAACCTCGTGGGTATGGAATCATCTGGGATGGCAACATACTACAGGAAGCTGGAGAAAGTTGGCAACCCTTGGGGTATCCACAGGCAATCCCTTTACATGGGAAGATAGAGGAGGAAAAGTAGAAATGGAAATGCTGCACCTAAAAATTGGAAGCAGAATGGGATGAGGGTGCCAGAGCAGACAAAAAATGCAAATCATTTGAGGCAGAACTTAACTGACTTCAAATGCAGTTTAGATTAGATATTAGAATAAAGGATTCTTCCCTATGAGGGAGGGGAGGCCCTGGCACAGGTTGCCCAGAGAAGCTGTGGCTGCCCCATCCCTGGGAGTGTCCAAGGCCAGGTTAGACAGGGCTTGGAGCAACCTGGGCTAGTGGAAGGTGTCCCTGCCCATGGCAGGGGGTGAAATGAGATGGTCTTCAAGATCCCTTCCAACCCAGGCTGGTCTGTGATTCTATAATTCTAATATCTCACCCCACATCTTTGCCAGCAGCTTCGTAATGGCCCTATTCTTAAATCTTGTTCAAGCCTCCCTGGGGGAGGAGGGTGAGCAGGAATTATTCTGAAGAAAAAGGTTCTACACAGCTCCTGAGTTGAGAAATTTATAAAGCTTATGAGGAGAGGAATTTCTCAGGCTAAGGGTGGAAAACATTTTAAGTTTCACTGGATCAATTTAAACCCTGATCTGTCATACAAATGTTCTCAATCTTTGGCAAAGTTGGCTTTTAAATTTATTTTTAACAGCTTTTTGTGTCATCCACTCCCAAAGTGAGGAGTGGTGGCAGCCGAGTACATGGCACCACTAGCAAACCAGGCAGGGCTCAAGTGGATAAAAGCTTTCTGAAGAAAACTCCAGATTCCCAGGGCATGTTTACTGAGAGGAGGAAGAAAGGGCTTTGTTGCACAAACATTCCTGCAGCTCCCCGGCTGCTGCTGTGCACAGCCAGGGGGAAGGGGATCAGCTGCACTCTCCGGGATATGAGGAACAGTGCCAAGAAAAACAAGCTCAAGACATTAGTTATTTTCCAGATTGATTTCTCCCCTACTTGGACTAAACACCAAGGACTCTGTCACTGCACAAAATGGGATTTGGGTGCCAAGGCCCAAGGTGCCATTTGGATTTTTACTCTGTCGGCAGCCAAACATATCCATGGCAGCACTAGTGCCTCCTTTTCTTCAACCTCCTATAAACAAGTAATTACTGATTATTGACAAACAGCTTTAGTGTTTTGCAAGTGGTCTTGCATGGGGTGAGCCCTGAAAGGTGCTATAGATGCTTCCACAATGTCTGGATCCATCCAGATCGTTCCACTAAGCTTGTCCATGGAGCATGAGGAAGCCTTCTGCAAGCGGAGACTGCAGCATCTGCACAGCTCAGGATCTGGTCCTGTCAGTCTGGAATTGTCAAGTGATGAAGGAGGAGAGTAAAACTTGTGCCACACTGAGCAGAGGAAGAAGCCACACGTGGATTCCTCCTCTTTGCACGTGCAGTCTCAAAGGACCACGCACGTGGTTACTCTGCAGACTTGGGCAAATCCAACTTTCTGTCAGCACGTATCACCTAAAGACTTGCTCACAGTGAAGAACAAATTTGATATTTCACCTTTTGCATCTTCCAAAAGTTGTTTCTTAAATGCTGTGTGTGGGTGAAGGTTCTTGGTAATGCTGCAATTCAGTACTTTGTTTCCAATGCTCGCAGCGGATGTGTCAGTCTTGGTTCGGGTCGTAGGAGTGTTCAAATATAGCCCCAAGTCACTGCTAAACAGTCCCATACATAGGAAGATAAGGTTGTTTTTCTCCTTATTCTTGAAACTGTCATATATTTTCCTCTTACTTGTTAAGCAGAGTTCAGAGATTTATATGTGTGTGGGGTTTGTTTTTTTTTTACTTGTTTGGTTTTTTCCAAGAGGATTCTTTAATTCAGACCTGTAGTCCTCCTTTTCTTCTCTTGGTACACAGTCTGATTAACCCTCTGTCTTTTCTAATACAGATGGCTATATGTCATTATTTCTTCTGCTGTACAGTAACCCTGCCAGCTACCTCACTGGGACAGTGTGACAAAACAGACCTCTGGCTTCATGTAAGGAGGTGCTCCCTCAGCAGTGTGCCAGTGACCAAGCTTTAAGATGCATGTTTAAGTGAGACTCAGGACTGACTCAAAATGGCTTTGCTGTTTGCTCTTTCTACTGGGATTCCTCTTTCCTCTTATTAATCCTGCTGCTATTGCCTTTCTGACCAAGCTTGTTGACTCTACAAACTACAGAGAAAGACACCACAATAATCTTGTTGGAGTTCCTTGGAGGTACTCGGGTTGAAGCCTAATTGCAGAAGACAATATCTCCCCTCATGTGGTCAAAACTGATGATCAGCTTCCTTCAGCAGCACCTCCTCTCTCTTTCCTCCAGACTGAAGCATATG
The DNA here is from genome assembly GCF_022539395.1 of Myiozetetes cayanensis. NCBI lineage: Eukaryota > Metazoa > Chordata > Aves > Passeriformes > Tyrannidae > Myiozetetes > Myiozetetes cayanensis. The sequence continues at coordinate 68,690,994 of NW_026087521.1, read as the reverse complement.
GAAAAGGCACACAGGGTAGTAGGAGTGCGGAGAGTAGAAAGAGTCTACTCAGCATAGATGCTTCCCCTTCCAGCAGAGGGTTTTCAGGAGCACCATGTAAGGTTTCCTCAAGTCACTGCCACAAGATGATGTTTTCCCAGTTCAGGAGTCCGAAGGTAATTCTCAGAGGGGAGATCCTTCCTCACAACTGGCTGGGTAGCAGTTAAGCTTCAGACTAAGATTTTCATCTCTGCTCAAGAAACATGGAGCTTCTCTGTGGCTCTATAAGATCACTCATTAATAGATATCACTGCTGCTCTGCAGGCTCAGGAGTATTGCAGCTCCTTTTAGGTGCTTCCTGGGTTTGCAGTGGATGAGTTTGTGCAGTAACTCTGTGTTACTATCCGAAGTGGCCACTGGATTGCACCATTGCTCCAAATAATGCATCTGAAAGCAACGCAGCGCCTGAGAGCAGAGCCAGCGCTGTGTGAGAAACACCTTTTGTGTTCTTGCTTCCCAAGGTCCCTCTGAGAGAACAGCAACAACATGCTGAGCCTGCTACAAGAAAATCAGCCTCTGGTCAAGCTTGTGTCTTCATTTGTGGGCTGGTGGGGATGAGAAACACGGCCACCTTTGATTCCCTCAGGCCATGGTTCCTGTGGTGTACTCGGCCACACACGGTCTGGTGAAGAGCTGGGCAAGAGCTGCTGCCTGGAGCTTCAGAAGAACATCCTGTCTGTGGTCTCTCATCTCATGGTGAAGGTGAGAAGACTGAGCAGCTTGGAGAACTAACTGCTTTTTTTGAAAGACTCTGGTGAGAGGAAGAAACAGCAGCACAGACAGGCAGAGTCCAGGCTGCACAACAAGTCCATCACAGCAGGGCCAATTCTGAGATGTGGAGAATTGGCATGTGGAAGGGCCTTTTAATGAACTGGAGCAATTGGCTCTTGCAATAGTTGTCTTGTTTCCACCCCATACATCACCTCTCTAAGGCCAGGTGTTCCTGGAGCTGTTGCTGTATTCTCTATTCCCCATTCCAGGATCCAGCAGCCTGAGGCATGGGCTGCTGCAGGCCTGCTGGAGCTCAGTGACAGGTGCATTTCCACAGGGAGGTCAGCTGACCCTCCTACAGATTTGGACCAGGGTTACCACATATGATGCTCTGCCTCAGCCCCTGTGCAAGGCAGGGAGGGTTTTTGGAGGAGCTTCCCCAAACCTGACCTGCCACAGCTTGTGCTTATGTTGGAGGTCTCTCCTCAGTCAGTCAGATTCTTCTTTGTGTTGCCTCAGTGCCATTCAGTTGTCAGACACCTCCAGTGGACCCTAATTCTCTACAGCGGCTTTGGATTGGCTGCCCAGCAATTACAATTCATTTCATATTTAGCCCATCACATTAAAGCCACAGGTCAGGTATTTCTATTTCTTCTTCTATTTCTCTGCTCCTCTCATGGGTATTAACTTGGTTGCTTGTCTCTAAAACCTAAGATATTAACTCTTGAACCTTTTTGACAATAAGACTCCGGCTATGCCGAGCAAAACCTTAATGATGAGGAAAACCTGAGTATTGTAGGCAGAATTACTTCACAGAAAGGGTGGTTAAGCACTGTAAAATAGGGTGGTTAAGCCCAAGGAAGTGGTTAAATCCCCATCACTGGAGGGATTTCAAAGCCATGTGGATGTGGCACTTGGAGACATGGTTTTAGTGGTGGGCTTGGCAGTGCTGAGGGAACAGTTGGATCATCTTAAAGGTCTTTTCCAACCCTAAAAATTCTATGATTGATGGGCCACCTTGTTGGCTTTTCTGAGAGACAAGGAGGATATAAAGCTACTTGTGCAGAATCAGCACAGCTGTGGGACTGGGGGAAGAGCTGGCACTGAGAACAGGAGAAGAGCTTTGCCTGGCTTCACTTCAGGTGGTGCAATGGTCCAGCTCAGCTCAGGGACATCATTCCCAGAGCACAGGAGAAGTCACTGGCATTGCATCCAATTGTTCCATCATATATAGCTGGGCTTAAGGCAAGGCAGGCTACAAAACAAGCTCAGACTGAGGTGCTTAAGTCATGTCCAGCAAGATATATTCATTGCTTTATCACTGTGCCCCCTGACCTTGGCTAAATTAAAAAACTTCACTGCAATCAAAGTCACTGGGATTACTTGTGTATACAGAGACTGCAAGGATCTCTACAATATACTCCAGCACTGTTATTTTAAGAAATAATGGTAGAATGTGTGTTTATTTCACAGAAAACCAGATATATTGTGCAAACATGACAGTTAAGCTTTGCAGTCCTTGTTGAGTTGTAATTTAAGGTGCCCTTAGGAAACGCTGAGTTCAAAAGGAATCTGTATCTTAAAATTACATCCTCAGAGTAGGTAGGAAGTAACCCAGCTTTGCAAGTTGCCAAATATTTGGGATTGTTTGAGGCTATTTGATATAACTGTGCAGTCATTTTCAGGGATGCTTTGGATGATTCAATTAGGCTTGCAAGAAGGTTTAACAGCTCGTTGTTGATAAAAGCTCTATGCTGCTGTTCCTGGCTGTGATGCACAGAAAGGAGCAGAGTGGCAATCTCATCTCCAGAACCCAGGCTGTTACCAGTCTAACATGGTACAAGGGACCTGCATTTCCTTTGGCCTCACTGCTGAGGTGGCTCCAGTAGCCGATGGTTGTCATTCCTCTGGTACAGCTCACAGCCACCCAGAGCTGGATGGGTGCCAAAAGAGATTGTATTAGGTGTGTTTTAATTATCCAGTTGATGTTGTACTGATTGCTGACACAGCCCCGGAGGCAAAGCTGTCGGATGCCACATCTGACTTGACTTCTGGAGGTGAGGCAAGTGACTGTTGTGCATGGAAACAATAAACTGATTTACCAGCCAACAGAGCTTTCTATTCAGAGCTGTTAGGCTCCCCCAGATGGGCAGATGAATCATCATAAATACAGCAAATATGGCATTTCTGGGCTAAGGTTAGCCTTTGAGAAAGCATAAGGAGAAACAGAAATGGGTTCCAAACATAATTTTCACTGGTGTTGAGCTGTGTTGCTCTGTTAAGAATAAAAAGTAAATCAACATGTTACGTTGGGAGGAATTTTCACAAAAACTAAAGAAAGAAGTTCCTGTCTTGATTCTAAATGAACAGTACAAAATCTATAAGAAAAAAGAATATTTTATGCAATTCTTCAGTCATGACCCAGAGCATAGAATGATGGAAGTTTCAAAACAGTTTGGTTTTTATCCTGTGCTAATTCTTTTGAAACCAGCAAGATTTAAATGGCCATAGCAGAGAGGAAGAAAATCACATTCTTTGATGCTTTTACCAAGCATTTTGATGAAGAAATGTTCAAAGAAGCTCAGGCCAGAGATGAAACTTGAAATACTTTGTCCCTTAGTCCATTAATTCATTTCACCTAAGTAGCACTAATAACATGCCATCACTTACATGAACATGAAGAAATCCACTCAAAGGCCAAGGCCTCAGTGCTCCCTGCCTGCATGGTCACCTTTCTGTCATTTTCTAAATGGTAGAATTGGTTTTTATCTCTGCATCGAAGCACAGTGAAGTTTTGGGTTGTGTTTTTTTTTGGTGAAGAAATATTTATCTTTTCTAATGTGCTTCTTCCTCTCCAAAAAACTTCTTAAGCTTTATCTCCCTGTCACCACCAGAGCAGGAAAGTTGCTTTCACCTTCCATCTGTAGTCATACTCCTCTCACTTCATCTTTAAAAAACGAAAGAAAAAAATCCTCATTTCGAATCACAGAATTGTTTAGGTTGGAAAGGACCTTTGAGATCATCGAGTCCAACCACGGTCAGAACTTTGCTGGGCAATTCTTTGCCCTCAGTAATCTCTCTGTCTCCTGAAAGGAAATGGGTAAGTCTCCTAATTTGAAAGGGATGTGATAAAATATCTGTGCTCAGTTTATGGGAAGCACAAGGATAAATATATGCTGTGCAATATTGGCCTTCACCATGTATCAACTGCAGGGCAGAGCTTGTAACCCACAAAGCAGGGAATCTCTTGAGATAGGAAAGTAGCAAAGATTTTCTTCACCACTTTTATATTATTTTATTCTGCCACTGAGAGAAAGAATGAAAGAATTCAACCACAGGAAAGTGCTGGGGAATCCAAAAGCACCTTCCCAGAATTAGAGGCAGACAGCTTTTTGCACAGGTTTGACTGAATCTATTTGAAGTGAGGGGCAGACCTGGTTTTAAATGAGATACTTGAGAGGGAAATTCCCGAGTTTAAGGTGGGCTCTGGATTTCATTGGGGCCTGACTACACACACAAAAGCTGAAAATGCAACAGCAAAAAGGGGGAAGAAAATTAAGGCAGAAGGATCTGGGGTTACATATTTATGAACTAGATAGATATTAATAGTTTAATTTAAATTATTTTTTCCCACTAGAGTCTCCCATATATTCTTGTCTTGCAACGATGCTTCCTTCCCACTCCTGCAAGTTGTTTTTCCTCCCCCAAAGCCACAGTGCCAGTGACCTTGCATTCAGGAAATACCAGCTGAGCCTTTTTTAGCCTCAGTGTAAATAGCTCAATTCAGCGCTGTTAAGTTTTGTCAGCTTTGTTTTACAACATTTATAGGCATTGAAATGTTACAGTGTATTTAAGCACTGAGATCAGCTCAACTGTCCTTATCTTTTTGTTTAATAAACACCCAGTGTTAACTCTGCTTTGTCAGGCTGGGGGATGTGCAGGCACGTGCGTGAGAGGGAATTCAATGAGCTGCAGCGCTGGGAGCAGCAGATGATGTTTTGCTCTTCTCCAAGCACCATAGCTGTGATTACAGTTCATGCACACGCCCCAAAAAAACCCAGAGTACTGACTCTTAGTGCATGTCAGACACCGGATTTCCAGCTTGCTGCTCTGCCCCCCGACACGGACAGGATTGTGTGGTGGTTTTTAATTCGTATCGAGGGCTCTGAGCAACATTCCCAGCCACACCGACGCTCTGAGTGCTGTTGGTTGTAAGCAGCCCACTTCACATTCACCTGGTGGTGAATCTTGCACAGGAGCAGTTTTACTGAAAGCAAAAAAATCTGTCTCAAAATGTTGTGTTTTGAACCTCACCAAACACAATTTGATAATGCCATATGAGCCAATGAAAAGAATCGTCAGTTAATGTATTAATTTTGATTCTGAAATAGATAGTAATGACATGAAACAAACTGCACTTTTGAGGCATGAAAAACTATTAGAATTTGAGGATTCTAGATGGTGGGGTTTGGATCTTGAGATGGAAGTTGCAGTGCAGACGTTATTACTTCTTTATTTTGTATTGACACTGTAAGGTGTTATGGGGAATGTAGTTAGAAAATAGACATCTAGTTGAATTCTAGAGCTTACCTGGAAGTTCAGGACCTTTTATTTCCATTCCTGGAAATGCAGGCATTAGCTTCCTAATTCAGTTCTGGAGATTGCTTCCTCATGTACTACCTTAACAGCTGATTGACACTTGTTTTCCCTAGCCCACTGTAGCATGAGTTGTGTGTAGTCTATTTTATTTGATTACTCTGGAAGCCAAGAGCTCCTTGACTTCTATTGTCATCTGGTATAAAACAAAATTGAGCTCAGTCCTGCGAGATGCCAGGGAAGGCTCTTCAATTCTGGCCATCCAGTGAACTCTGTTTAATTTTGAGTGATGCTTTCTACCTGGTAATGCTGAGGCCACCTGTCCATGCTAAAATGAAATGTGGACAGTCTGGGTGACACGATGGGACACCTTTCCAGAAGTTGTTACACCAGTGTGGGGTTGAAACTTCAGCAGCATTACAACAGTCCCAATATTTCTGTCTTCTGCAGCCCCCTGTGAAAGAGCCAAGCAGTGCCTGCAGAAAGAATCACAGAATCAGAATCCCAGACTGGTTTGGGTTCGGAGGGACCTTAAAGCCTATCCAGTGCCACCCCCTGCCATGGGCAGGGACACCTTCCACTAGCCCAGGTTGCTCCAAGTCCCGTCCAACCTGGCCTTGGACACTTCCAGGGATGGGGCAGCCACAGCTTCTCTGGGCAACCTGTGCCAAGGCCTCCCCACCCTCACAGGGAAGAATTTCTTCCTAATATCCAATCTAAACCTATTCTCTGTCAGTTTGAAGCCATTCCTTCTTGTCCAGTCATGGTAGTTCCTGATGAAGAGTCCCTCTCCAGCTTCACTGTAGCCCCTTCAGATCCTGAAAGGTGCTCTGAGGTCTCCACACAACCTTCTCTTCCCCAGACAAAAAGCAGCAGCGCACAGCTCTTACTTAGCTTTCTCTCTTTTTATGTTACCTGGCAGTTCCTCAAGCCCTGTCTCCTAATCCCTTCCTGCTTATTTCTCCGAAGTTCCCCTCCTTTTTTTGCTTTGAGTTCAAATTGACACTTTCCCTCCAGAGTACACCCATGAGAGGAAGAAGTAATAATCATCCAGCTGATGATTGCCATCACCCGGCCTGTTTAGCCCACAGGTTCTTTAGGTTATAAATGTGTCCCACTGAGCATTTTGCAAGGTGAGGGTCTGTCTCAGTGCTTGTTAGGCACTGCTATATCCTAGTGTTCACTGAAAACTTTATGCCAGCTGAGGATGGTGTTACTAGCACTGGTTGGTGTAACTGGGCCTCACTTGACACAAGGGCAATCGACTGTCTCCAGTTTTCAAGAATCACTCTGTAACAACACTTCAAGCAACACCTTTGTACAACCTCCACACCTGCCTGAGGCATTTGCAACATCACCAACAGCCAGCTTTTGATCACTATGATCAATGCGAGTTCCAGCAAAGACATCTGCTTTTCCTAAATAGGCTTCAGAATAATGCTGCTTTTCACAACGCTCACTTGACTGTTTTTAGAGATTACTCTGCACAACAAATATCCCTAGAAAAGCAATATGTGAACAGAGATTAATGTTTTACATAGTGAGACAAGTCATTTCAACTCTGCCCATGTCTTGCCAAAAAATAACACAGCTAAATGGAAGTGATAAGTAGGGAAATGATGGCACTCTCTTCACTTGCCAAATGCGCTTTTCCAGCCCTCTGTGCCCTCTCCCACAAGCTATAGAGTCCTCAGCAAATCGCCTTTCATCTCAAACACGGAAAAGGAGGTTCAGAGACATGAAGTGTGGTCCTTTTAAAGCATTAATGAGAGATAAAGTGTTAGCATAAATGAATGGGACAAACCCACAAGAACCTGTGCAGTGTATGAGGGATGGGTGCACTTCAGCTTTAAATAATTACAGACCCTTTGCTGTTCATAGTTATTTAAATTACTTGAAAGATGGCTGAACTCAGTACAGGGAGCTCTGTCTAAACATAATTGATGATGAACTACTTAAATCGGCTTTTGGTCTGTTCTTCAGCTCTCAGTGCTTTTCTCAAGGTGACCGATGGTAATTTACAGCAATTCCTCGAAAGCTGGCAGAGCCATTGATTTTGACCTGAGCTTTCAAGTGATGAGCTACCAATTACTGCTGTAAAGGTTTGAGCTGCTCTCTGTGGAAGCACGTGCAGCACCCGGCCCTTCAGCACTTCGAGATGGCAAGATATCCAATGTATTGATTGTCTCCTATTGATGAAGCTCCTGGGCAGTAGCTGCTGCAGATCTGGAGATTTTTGGCCATCTCGCATTTAATGACTTTCCCAAGTGGAGGCTTTAATGTGCATATTTAGCAGTAATACCCAATTAGCAGCAGACACAATAGGTACTGATTGATGGGTTTACAGGGAAATGTACAACTATACACCACGCACCAAAGTTCCCCTCCCTCTTTGGCAAGGATAGATCACATGTAAAGTAACACAAGGAAAAATATCAAAGCCTACAAGGCAAATCTTGAATGAAAAAGCTAATTGAAATTCACCATACAGTGCTTGATTAGCTTAGAGACTTTAGTGCCAAGTGAAAGGTTTATTTGCACAAGTTTGAAGTCTGATTTCTGTTTTGGCCTTTATTCCTGGGTACCAGAGGAATTTATCTAACTTACAGCTTTCAAAGACACTGTGTAAGGGGTTCTAAAACTACCTCTAGCCTCAGTAAGCAGATTTGCAAAATCCTTTCTCTTCTGTGCAGAGATCTTCATCAGATGTACTATTCAACTACCAGGAAAAGCTATTTGTTGTTATCTGCTATCCCTGGCAACTCCAGCTATCTTTTATTGCAAACTCCAGCTATCTTTCCTGGGAACTCCAGCTATCTTTATTGCTAGAATCAACCTTAAAAAAAAAAAACAAAAACAAAACTGAAATCATATACTTAAATGCAGGCACACATACAAGATAAGGGATATTAATATATGGCACACAGATAGGCTTTCCTTTAGGCCTAAAAGCTTTTTATAAGTTGTTTGACGATAATTATAGTAATTGGAGATTTTTGGTAGGATGAGGCAGAAGGTGGTACTTGGCCTGTGCTCTCTGGAAGACCTTCTAGTAAGATAAACTAACTCAAGCCTTGCTGCTTGTTTTCTGCATGTTTTTTAGATTATAGGTGTTTTGGGATTGTTATAAGTTAGTATAAGAATTTAGACAACTCAATTCCAATTAAACATTGATAAATTTATTAAGCAAGCGATAATAAAGCAAAACAGCGCTGGGTGGCCTGGAGGGCAAGTGCCCTGCCGAAGCACACACCAAAATGTAGTAAATGTTCCTTTTTATACATTTCCAAGTCCCGAGGTTTTAATGCGGCTGCGTTGAGGCTTGAGTTTGTAGCTCATTCTTAAGTGGTCATCTGGTATTTGTCAGAGATGAAAGGTGCAGTTTCTTATCAGTTGTAAATTTTACTGATACTGATACTTGTTTGCTTAGTAAGATGTCTGCAATTATTTTTACTGATACTTGCTTGATTAACAGGATGTCCATGAAACTTATCTTGTTGAATTATAACAAAAGTTCCTTATTCCCTCATACACGTAAGATTTTATGAACAAAGTTAACCCTTCTATTACAATCCCCCATTTTTTTTTTTTTTTTTAAACATGGTAATAATTTTATTAAAAAATACATGGTTTAAATGTTAGTCTTAAAAGTAATAAAATAAGAGGTTTTGTAATAATTGACAACAGAGTAATTAACCAAGGTGCATAGTAGTATTTATAGGGTTGATGATTATTAGTTATTTTTGTGTTTGTTTTTGAAATGTTTACTTTTAAATTATTGGTATATTGAGTACATAACGATATAGAAATGCTCACTTTAAAATTATTGGTGGAGACCTTGAGGAAGTATAACTGAGGTTCAATTTTTTTTTGTTGTTGTTGTTTGGCTTTGTCCTTTTTATTTTACAGGGTGTTAGTTTTAGTTTAGGTTTATTGAGAGGATTGTCATATATTTACAGACCCACTCTAGTACGTCTCTGCCTCCCTTCGCCTGACTCCGTGGCATGGAGCAGCGAGGTATTTTGTAATCTTCTCGGCAGCAGTCGTATTCTTCAGGGTTTATATGACGTCTAAGTTTAAGATGTTTTGAAGGAGAAAAAAAAATCCACACTCCCAAAGTATTACACACAAAGTATTTCAATCATTATTGTTTGTTTTTTTTTTTTTTACTTTAAAGGGTAGAAAAATTTTTTTTCCTTAGGTGGCACTTTATAACGTGCTTCCACCAATAATTTTATAGGTGTATATACTTTATAGACATTTTTTGTGTTCTTGGGACTAATAGTTAATATTTTTTTTATTATATTATTGACAAATTATTCATCTTTTATGATTTAAATGGGGATGTTTTAAACAGGGTATGCCTCTAGGTATTCTATGAAGTACAGGAATATTGGTTTTTATTTTATAACAGTGGGGCAGATGGATATGGGTTTCTATTATTTTAAAGATTGCCCCTGATTTGAGAGGAATTACGTTTGGATGCTAAGGTATATAATGGGTTATTTGTAAAGTATATGAAGGAGGTATTTGGAATCCTTTGTACAGCAGGGGGGATGCTTCCTTAGAAATTTAGGAATGAATCATTATTTATTCACCAGTCTTTTCCTTCTCAAGATTAATTTCAGATAGTCCGTAGTTCTTTCTGTAGTCCAGCGGTCACTTGGGAGAGGTTCTGTCATTCGGGAGGGATGTGTCCGTCTTTGCTTTGCAGTAGGGATCGCAGTCTCTGTTTTGTGCAGTTCCTGGAATGGATTCTCTCAACAAGGGGTTAAAGATGTTTCCTTCCCAATTCCCAGGGTTTATCCTATGCATCTTGAAATTTAAGGGTGCTGTTTGGGTTAAGGTCCCCCTTTGTTTTCTTTCCAATTCTGCTACAGCTCGCTCCAGTTTTATACTGAGTTCAAGTAGGACTTAGAAAGTACGAATAGTCCCAGGCTGTGAATATGCTAGTATACAGGAATTAATATCATTAGTCTCAGTCACCACAGTGATCTGCTGAGAGTCAGCAGCAGGCTTTAGGTCATAAATATAATTCTGTTTACTTGGGGTGTCACATCGTCTCTTTTCATTTTTAACAACATGGGTTTCAGTATAAAATAAACGCTAAAATTACTTTTTACTTTAAGGTTGTGTTTAGGAAGGAAAAAGAAAACACTTTTTTTTTTTTTTTTTTTTTTTCCTTTTTATCGCAATCTATAGAAATGAAACTTGATTCAGGGCAGCTGCATCTGCCCTGCCAGGCAGCCGCCCACCAGAGTTCCCTCCAGGCCAGGAACTCAAAAGAAATACGCCAAATAAGTTTATGGAAAAGAAACAAAAAGAAACAAAAATAAAAACATATGTATTCACTATACAAACTCCAAATTTTTTCCTTCCCCCCCCCCTTTTTTTTTTTTTTTTTTTTCCAACCAAGGTCAGTTCAGTCAGTTCTTTAAGATGTGTTTACGTCCCATACAGGGCAATATAAACAGATCGGCAATATAAACAGATCGGTAATAAACAGTGTGGAAGTTATTCTACAAGGTTAGTGAGAAGAAGAAATATTCTCCTAGTGAAATTAGGGTAGATTAGGTTTAATGCAATTAATGGGCACTCAGTTTACATACATGATGTATACAAAGTCTTCTCCCCAGGTGGAAGGGAGAAGAAGTAAAGGCGATATTAATATTGAAGTTTTTGTTAAAAGTATGGCTTTTCAGTACAGAATACACACAAAAATTATTTCCGTGTACATATCTTATGATAACAAATAATTGGTAGCACTCTAGGTTTGTGAGAATATTTAAAGGCACAGATACATGCAATGAAAGCAACACTATTTTACCATTTAATACATTTACACGAACTATGATTACAATAGCCCATGATATTAACAATGGCTCCGGTGCATCTCCTTTAAAAATGAAGTTTTTAACAGCAAAATTATACAACGTTTTCTTATGTCACACTGGCAAATATAATCACAGAGTTATTATATCAGAGTTTCTAATTTGAATTCAGATTCTTTTAATAAAAGTACTGACTAATCAATTAATTTGAAATCCCATCCTCTTTCCCTAGCTCATCTGGAGCAGGGAAGCACTATTCTCCTCTTCCCTCTGACTTTCTCTTCTCAATCTACTACATGCAATTCTTTCTTTCTTTATAGATTCTAACACTGTTCTTATCTTTTTCTTTTAAAGATTACAACAGTAACTTCCCTCTTCTAAACCATCAAAATTAAAGTTGCAGACTTTTCTTTTCATCACAGTAGACACCGTTTCTTTAACTCTCTCTTTCTCTCCCCCCTCCCTTTTCTTTTCTTTTCTCAGTTTTCGACACTGTGGTCTCAATTTTGGCATGATTTTGTTCTTAGATTTAAACTTGTTTTATGAGAAACTTAGTAAATTTTCCCCCCTTTTTTTTTTTTTTTTTTTCATTTATAATAAAAAACATTTTATTATTGGGACTTTCGGGCTAATTTGCTGAGGCCTGTTCATGTATACTTTTTGGGCTTCTTTTAGTAAGTTTTTGAGGCCTCTGTTTTGTTACTCACCTAATTTCTTTAGGGTTTTTTTTTTAATATTTATTATTTTAGGTATGATTTATAAAGTAGATTATTAGTAATATTTGACTAGTTGGGGTGTTAGGATTATTGCCTAAATATTGTTGTAAATTTTTCTTTAATCTTTTTAACTATGTTTTAGGTGTTTCTTTTTTTTTTTTTTTTAATATAATGCTATTATATTTTGTTCATGGGGGTTAGTTACTTAAAGTCCCCAGATTAATGAACTATAATAATTAGTTATGTGTTACCAATTTAGGGCTGAGTTACAGTTCCCACTGGGAGGGTCGTTAGATTGTATTTTCTCCCAGGTATAGATATTAGGTTTTAAAATTTGGTTTAACTGTTTTGTTACTCCCAAGAGGTTTTCTAATAATAAAGTTCTGACTTCTCTTGGGGTTGTTTATCTCCTTTTACGAGTTTTAGTGCTTTCAGGATTTTCACACCTCTGATCTGACAAGGCAGTAAGATTTGCAGAGGGGATGGGGGGGATGTGTAACAGGGGATTTAGCAGTGCTGTAGAAACAACAGCTGAAGGAATTTGAAGAGGAGTTTGTGGAAGGAGGGGTTAATGAGGGATTTAGCGGTGCTGGGGGGGTAATGGGGAATTCCACTGTGCTGTGGGAACAGCGACTGAAGGAGATTGAAGAGGGGTTAGTGGAAGGGGGGGTTAATGAGGGGCATGGCGGGCCATAAGGGACCTTCATTTGGGTTTTTAGGGCTTGTTAGTCCCTTTTTTTTTTCTTAAGGCAAAGAGGTAACTTGGTTTTTACCTTTGGGGTATTTATAATGCTGCATAATCATTTTCCTCATGGGTGATTGGGGGTTTTTTATTATTTATCTATGTGTTTAATTGCTGACACACCCAGTCCTCAGAAGACCCGAATACGGGTCATATAATATGGGGATTAGAGAGTGACTTCCCTTCCCAAACCTCGATATAATAATATATAATTTTTTTCTTAGATTTATTCTTTTTCTTGGATGAAATATCCCAGTACTTTATCATTTGTCCTAATGGACTGTTTGGTGGTATATTCAGTAATCTATTTTGCATTCCTGTTTTGTTTTGGTTGTTTTTGGTTTTTTTTTGTTTTTTTGTTTTTTTTTTTTTTTTTCGGGGGATCCCATCCCCATGGAATTGTTGCAGTGTGGAGCATAGGCCTGAAAAGACCCCTGCCAGAAACAAGTCAGGGCATGTCAGAGCTAAGTTAGGTCTGCTTAGACATTAAGGCTGTGCTGACCTAAAAGAAACAATAAGTCAAGTAGAACCGAGACAAGAAAAATTTGCAACTAGAGATAGGATGTAATCTGGTGGTGGGATTTAATTATACGATGTTTACAGTTAGGTAAATGGATTAATACTTGAATATAATCAAAGTGATATGCAAGTTTATGTTTAACTACTATGTCTCCTGTGAAATGTAAAACCAATCATGTAACCTTGCTTGGAAAATAGTATAAAAGATGCGTTCAAAATGTGGGTCTTTGGGTACCTGTCTTGGGACAGGAGTCCACAGGGACCCCGGGCCCTGAATAAAGCACCGCATAAACTGACACTCTGTGAGTTTGTGTTTGGATTACGGGCAGCAGTTTTGGCGACCACGAAGGGACTCCGAGGGACGCTGGGGCGGATCCACGAGCTGATCGACTCCACGCCGGCGGCCAGGTGATTCCTGGGGAGGACATCCACCCGTGACCGACCCCGCGCCCGTCGGACAACCATACGCGGTAAGCCCGGAGGTGCTTTATTCTAATATCGGTGGTGAAAGCCTACCTGTTAGACGGGACTGTGTATACCCGCTGGGCTGGGCGAAAAAGAGGAATTTGGGGAAGCCTAGGCGCTAGCCAATAAGTTGCAAGCAGAAAGCTGCACTGAGCTAGCTCTTGTCGAAAGGGGAAAATCGGCAAGATTTGTTGTGGAAGTTTGCTAGCTGCAAAGCGCCGCAAAGCAGCGCAGAGCTAGCTCTTGTCGAAAGGGGAAAATCGGCAAGATTTGTTGTGGAAGTTTGCTAGCTGCAAAGCGCCGCAAAGCAGCGCAGAGCTAGCTCTTGTCGAAAGGGGAAAATCGGCAAGATTGATTGTGGAAAAGGTTGCTAGCGCCGAGCTAGCATTTGCCATAAACAGGGAATTCGGTAGGAATTGATTGTGGTTAGTCGCGGTGGAAAGCGGCGCTGGGTGGAATTCGGCAGGAGTTAATTGTGGTAGCTAGTTCATTAGTCGCAGCGAAAAGCGGCGCTGAGCCAGCATTTTGCCGTAAGCGGCGGGGTCGGCCCGGGAAGGCCGGTGGAAGCCCGCGGCGAGCAGCGGGGCCGCCCAACAGGGCGGTCCGGGTGGCGCTGGGCACAGGCGGCGTGCGTGTGTGTGTGGTGCGCCGCTCCGGACAGCGTTGGGCACAGGCGGTGTGTGTGTGCCGGTCCGGGCAACGCTAGGCACAGACGTGTGTGTGTGTGTGTGTTGCGCCGCTCTGGACAGCGCTGGCACAGGCGGCGTTTGTGTGCGCCCGGGGCGCTGACCCGGGTGGGATTGAACAACGGCTGGCGGAGCAGCTCCGAGCGGGTGCCGCAAGCGGCGGCGCCGGACGGAGGCTGGCGCGGGGTGGCTGGGCCGCGTGAGAGAGACGGCGGCGAGTGCCGCAGGCTGGGAAGAGCCAGGCGGCGGCCGCGGAGAGGGGGTCGGCGGCGGCCGGGGCTGGGGGGTCCGTGCGGCGTTGTGGGGAGCGGCCGGCGGCGGGAGCCCCGCCGAGACGGCCGGAGTGAGCGCGCGCGGCGAGTCCGGGCGCGGCGCTGGGCGGCGCGGACGGAGTGGCGGGGAGTTCCCGGCCATCTGAGGGACTTGTTAAGAAAAAAAAAAAAAAAAAAAGGCAAACAGAGGGAGTCCCAGTCGCGGGACGCGGGGGCCCAGGAGGCCTCAGCCACCTAACACAAAAGTTTCAACTTCTTTCTCCCAACCAGCAACGGCGAGGGGGCAAAGAAGTCCCCCGAGCTAGAGGTGGCACGGGGGGGGGGCGTAGCCCTGCCGAAGTGGCGGGGGAAAGGGTCCCTTGCCTGAGCAGGAAGCAGGGCGGGGGTCCCCTGTGCAGGAGCGATAAAGCGTTAAGATAATGTAAACAACTGAGGAGCTCTCAGAAGCTTCCAAGATTTTTCAAGAACAATCAACACTTTTAAACAGTATATTTGTTGTATATGGTGTGTGTATAAATGTGTAAACCTCATGAAAATAACTTAAAAGTGAAATGCGTTGTTCAACTAGTAAGAAATGTGAACTAATTTACTAACAAATTATTTATTGAAATAATTGAAGTGTTAGAACCTCTCATTGTGTGCAAGAGGGGGGGGGAAGGGAACGGGGAAAACACCGGGAACAAAGGAGGGCTGTGTCACCCTCCCCTCCGAGGTTAATGGCTCCTTTGCGCAAAGCGGTTGGGGCAGGGAAGAACGCGAGTAATGGTAAAAGTTCCTTTTTTTTCACCTAATGATTTGTTAATTTGGAAACAGCGGGAGCATACAGGGAAGACCCAGAATGGAATCCGAACGCGGCGGACGATTATCATAGGTTGAGATCTTATCAAGTCAAACAGAGGAAAAGGCATTCTTGCGTCCACTGGATATTAAATTTAGAGGAAAGCAATTAAATCATCAATTTCCTTACATGCCTAATAGCCCGGAATGTTTACTAGGGAGGGGTTTGTTGTCTTCCCTAAAAAAAAAAAAAAAAAAAAAAAAAAAAAGCCACAATTGTGTTTAAAAAGGGTAGGGTCAAATTAGAGATTCCAGAACAAAATGCGGCACAGATATTTGCTGTAGAAACAGAAGCAATTCCTCATGAAATAGAACAAGCAGTAGTCCTTTGGGTATGGGAGACTGGGCCCCCGGATTGTCCAAAGCCGCAACCCCAGTAGTAATAGAGCTCAAAGAAGGAGCACAGCCAGTACAGGTAAAACAGTACTCAATCAGTTTAGAAGCAAGAAGGGGGGGTAACACCTTTAATCAAACAGTTTCTAATTCTTGGAATATTACAAGAATGTGAATCAGAATTTAATACACCTATCTTTCCAGTCGAAATATAAAAAACCTAAAAACAAAAAAAAAAAAAAAAAAACCTAACGGAAAATACAGATTGGTACAAGATCTACGGGCGGTCAATTTGTTGACCAAAGACATTTACTCCCTCTCGTAGCCAATCCCTATACTCCTGTTAACATCTGTTTCTGAGAAATTCCAGTGGTTTTCAGTAATAGATCTGAAAGATGCCTTCTTCTGCATCCGATTGGCACCGGAAAGCTGGCACCTTTTTGCATTTGAGTGGCAAGATCCCGACTCTGGAAGGAAAAGACAACTCACCTGGACGCGGCTACCCCAAGGGTTCAAATCCTCGCCTACAATATTTGGTAATCAATTGGCAAAGGAACTCGAATATTGGAAGACAACTCAGGTAAAGGACTCTCCTTTCTCTTACATAATACTGCAGTATGTTGATGACATTCTTCTGGGCACTGAACAAGAATTATGTTGCAAGCTGACTGTTGACCTGTTGAACATGTTAGGTCAGGCGGGTTATCGGGTCTCCAAAGAAAAAACCCAACTAGTTAAACAAAAAGTTATCTACTTAGGCTGTGAAATCTCTCAAGGTGTCAGGCGACTGGGAGCAAACAGAGTACAAGCCATCTGTGCTATCCCAGTCCCACGGAATAATCAAGAATTGAGATCTTTTCTAGGGATGATTGGCTGGTGTCGCTTATGGATTCCTGACTTCGGACTCCTTGCTAGACCACTGTACGAAGCCGTAAAGGAGCCACAGTTAATCTGGAAACCAGCACAGGAAAAGGCGTTCCAAACTCTGAAGAAAGCCTTGCGAGAAGCACCTGCCCTGGGACTGCCCGATTTAACTAAAGATTTCCAGCTGTATGTCTGTGAAAGACAACGATTGGCTCTGGGAGTACTTACCCAACGACTGGGACCATGGAAGAGACCCGTCGGGTACTTCTCAAAACAATTGGATGCTGTAAGTGGGGGATGGCCTGGTTGCCTGAGGGCGGTGGCAGCCACAGTGACACTAATTCAGGAAGCACATAAACTGACACTGGGAAGGCACATCACAGTGTACGTACCACATATGGTTATTGCTGTTCTGGAACAGAAAGGGGGGCATTGGCTCTCCTCTAGCAGAATGTTGCAATACCAGGCCCTGCTCAGAGAACAGGATGACATTGAATTAAAAGTCACTAACCATCTTAATCCAGCTGAGTTTCTCAGATCCACACAGGGAGTCCTGGAACATGACTGCATGGAGACTATCGAGCATGTCTATGCAAGTCGGAAGGACTTGAAAGATGAACCGCTGGAAAATCCAGATTGGGAACTGTTCACAGATGGATCAAGCTTTGTGGAGAACGGAACCAGGTATGCTGGGTACGCGGTGGTTGCTTCACAGGGGATTGTAGAAGCAAAACCACTGTCCCCAGGAACATCCGCACAGAAAGCTGAAATTTGGGCACTAGTGAGAGCCCTGAATCTGAGTCAAGGGAAAAGGGTGAACATATGGACTGACTCTAAATATGCCTTTGGAGTAGTCCATGTACATGGGGCACTGTGGAAGGAAAGAAAGCTACTTACTTCCCAAGGCTCAGCCATAAAGCACCGAGACGAAATACTACAACTCCTGGAAGTCATACATCAACCAGCAGCCGTAGCGGTAATGCATGTGAAAGGACACCGGCCTGATTCAGGACCCGAGTCTCAAGGGAACAGACTGGCAGATCAGGCAGCTCGGCGGGTAGCTACAGGAACTTGGACTCAAATGGCTTTGTTACCAACTCGTGATAATCCAGCAGCAGTGCATATGGAAGAAAAACCCCATTATACACCAGAGGATGAGAAATTGGCCCAAATGATGGAAACAAAGAAAAATGTGAAAGGATGGTATATTACCCCTACTGGACAGGTAATACTGCCAATCAGAATAATGAAGACAGTACTTGAAGTTGAACATGGTAAGTGCCATTGGGGTGCAGAGGCTTTGGTAAAATTTCTAAAACATAAGATTTTCTCAAATCAGATGTTAACACTAGCAAAAAGGGTGAATGCAACCTGCCCAACCTGCATTAAGAATAACCCTATAGTTAGGAAACAGGTACAAATGGGGAAACTTCAAATTGGGCAACTTCCAGGGGATTATTGGCAAGTAGATTTCTCAGAATTACCAAAAGCTCAAACATACAAGTACTTACTAGTGTACGTGTGTACTTTCTCAGGATGACCAGAAGCTTTCCCATGTAGAACTAATCAGGCAAAAGAAGTAGTGAAAACCCTCCTAAAAGAAATCATTCCGAGGTTTGGAGTACCGTTAGGATTGTCCTCAGATAGAGGGCCACATTTCATTGCAGGAGTTGTACAGGATTTAGCCACAACATTAGGAATAATATGGAATCTCCACACTCCATGGAGACCACAATCTAGTGGACAGGTAGAGAAAATGAATCAGACCTTGAAAAATCAATTAAAGAAAATTTGTCAAGAAGCAAAAATCCAGTGGCCCCAAGCATTGCCGCTTGCTCTGTTAAGAATTAGAATTAAACCCAGAGAAAGAATCGGAGTGAGCCCATATGAGATCCTATATGGAAAACCATACCATGCAGCAACCTACCAGGGTGATCCTCATGTACTGGGAGACCAAATTGTATTTAACTATATTTTGTCTCTAAATAAGACCCTTGCAGCACTCCGGGGAGCCTTACAGTGGAATCGGCCCCTGCCTCTGGAAAATCCAGTGCATGACATCTCTCCAGGAGACCAGGTCTACCTGAAGAATTGGTCAGCAGAACCACTGAGAGAATCATGGGACGGGCCTCGCCAGGTGTTGATGACAACCTACACAGCAGTCAAGGTCGAAGGCATCGACAACTGGATTCACTACACGAGGGTCAAGAAGGTTCCCAAGCTGTGGTCTGTGGAGCCCATTGCACCGACCAAAATGGTGTTCCGGCCAGTCAAATAAAGACTGTAACACGAGCGATAATATTGTTGTTATTGATAAATACTACTGATGCATTTGTTAAAGTCAGTGTTTCTAATTCCTCTTTCTTAGTACCCGAAGGTACAGCCGTCAATCTGACCTGTTCCTTCTCTGACGACCAGGGAGCTGGATTAGAAGAAGTGAGTGCTAGATGGCGAAAGATGGATCAGGACCACATTATGATGAATGGTGTGACTACAGTATGGAATGTGACACAGCAAAAAGGCTATACCGTCCTGCAGGTACCCAATGTAACCTCTAATGCAAATGGTGTATATTCCTGCATAGTATGGATTCGAATGAGTTTTGATTATGGATATGTCAAAATACAAACACTTAATTTTACACACAATGAAAGCACTACAGTGCAATTACCACCCCCTCACATGCAGTCTGCCAGATGGAATGATCCTACCTCTATTTATGTAAAAACTGGGCGAGTGACCCGACAAACTCATGCATCACAAATCTCGCAGGTCCCACATAGAAAAATCACACAAGAAAATTTAGTAGTTGGATTAATTAGAGATTTTGGGAGAGTTCAAAATGTCTCCAAAATTACTGCATGCCTCCCGATGCCTCAATCAGCCGGAGATCCAATTCCATGGGGAGTAATACCAGTACCAGAAGTCCCTAAAATGTTTAGAAATACTACATGGAATTGTAAATTTGTGACAACTACTTCGACTGATCTAACACTTGCCTGTCTACTAACAAAAGTGAAAACTAAAAACCAATGTAAAGAAATGCCTGGTTTTTGGCAATGGCTAAACAACCCAATTGGTGATCAAATCAAAGGCAACTGTGTAGTGTCACCCTCGGCTGTTATCCTCAATACACCGTGTAAAGCGGTTAAAGTTCCTATCCTGCGAGAAAAACGTGAACAAGTGTGTCAAAATATTACTAGTTCCACTACAATGACAGAATGGCAAACAATTTGGGGGCCGAGCCTCTTAGAAGTTTATAGTTACATTGGACAGGTACAATGGTGCATCCACTGGGTAGGTACCACAAATCAGGATTACTCCTTTTTACATCCGAAACACAAACAGTGGCGAGAAATAGTCTCACCCACAGGACTGTGGAATTGCACTCGCATTTACACATGTGACACTCCCAATAATGACATTAGCTTAGTCCCTGTAAGAATGCTTTTACAATTAGGCTGTGAGTGTCGTGGGTATAATCACTCTATGACAGGTCACAACAATTTACGTGGTCTCGACTGCCTAACTACCACGGTGGCAAGTCCAGGAAATTTAGTCTGGGTAATGGGACATGGACAATGGACCACTCACATGCCCGTAGATGGACCGGCGACACAAATTACCTTGGGTGTTCCTACGCTTTGCCCATACTGGAAATCAGGAAAATTGACCACACTTGACATGCAACCTAGGCAAAAGAGAGATACAGAACAAGACTCCGAAAATTGGCATGACCCGTCAGATGCAGTTAAATTTGGGTGGGCAATGGAGTCTTTGTTCGCACCAATAGCATCATATCGCAATAGAGAAATGCTGTTTAAACTAATGCGACAAACTGAAAGATTAGCTGCAGTTACCAAGAAAGGTTTTCGTGATATGAATGTTCAATTACAAGCAACCACACGCATGACCATACAAAATCGAATGGCATTAGATTTAATTCTATTGAAACAACATGGGGTTTGCGGTTACCTACACGCACGGGATGAGCACTGCTGTGTCCACATCCCAAATGTCACACATGAAATTGAAAATGATATTTCTCAATTAGAACAAATTGAAGGAAACATGCATAAATTACAAAAAGAAGCAGAACATAATTGGATCGGCGAATTATTCAGCTCCCTCGGTCTTCATATGTCAGGATGGCTGTCTTCCATCATTCAATATGTTTTAGTGTTTAGCATAATAATTCTTGTTGCTTTAATAATATATAAGTGTCTCTTAAGAATAATCGCAAAAGAAGGACAACACACTCGGCAAGTTATGATGGCGCTGACTCGTAAAGAAGTCCTTCTTCCGGATGGTGATTCTCCTCCCGCAGAATCATAAGCGACTACAGAAAGATTTGAGCATCCTTGCAATTGAAGATTGAAGAATGCTCAAAAGGGGGGAGTTGTTGCAGTGTGGAGCATAGGCCTGAAAAGACCCCTGCCAGAAACAAGTCAGGGCATGTCAGAGCTAAGTTAGGTCTGCTTAGACATTAAGGCTGTGCTGACCTAAAAGAAACAATAAGTCAAGTAGAACCGAGACAAGAAAAATTTGCAACTAGAGATAGGATGTAATCTGGTGGTGGGATTTAATTATACGATGTTTACAGTTAGGTAAATGGATTAATACTTGAATATAATCAAAGTGATATGCAAGTTTATGTTTAACTACTATGTCTCCTGTGAAATGTAAAACCAATCATGTAACCTTGCTTGGAAAATAGTATAAAAGATGCGTTCAAAATGTGGGTCTTTGGGTACCTGTCTTGGGACAGGAGTCCACAGGAACCCCGGGCCCTGAATAAAGCACCGCATAAACTGACACTCTGTGAGTTTGTGTTTGGATTACGGGCAGCAGAATCAGAGGGCTTGCTTTTCTTTCCTCTGTCCCATCTTCTAAGGTGCCTTGAAACGTACACACACTCGCGTCCTCTCGGTCGTGACTCACGCCCTCGCGGGCCATGAGAACTGCACTACAGGAGAGTCCACACTCGCTTGGTCTCGTATCGAGACCTCTCACACAGGCACACCTTAGGATCACCACCCCAACCAAACGGCTCACCAAAAAAGAAAACTCTATACTTACCCCTCCCTGGGGTCTTCGTTTGGTCTTCGTGCACAAAATTTAAGGGGTCTGCAGATTTTTTTGCTTTATTATCGAAATTTTATTAGGTTCATTGATCCAGAGTTTGGTGAGAACAGCCTTCAGAGCAGGGCTATCCGGAGATAGGGCGCCTCCCTGTTCTGCAGGAGTCCACACCAAAGCAAATTGGATCCCGGGTCACGGCACCAAAATTGTTATAAGTTAGTATAAGAATTTAGACAACTCAATTCCAATTAAACATTGATAAATTTATTAAGCAAGCGATAATAAAGCAAAACAGCGCTGGGTGGCCTGGAGGGCAAGTGCCCTGCCGAAGCACACACCAAAATGTAGTAAATGTTCCTTTTTATACATTTCCAAGTCCCGAGGTTTTAATGCGGCTGCGTTGAGGCTTGAGTTTGTAGCTCATTCTTAAGTGGTCATCTGGTATTTGTCAGAGATGAAAGGTGCAGTTTCTTATCAGTTGTAAATTTTACTGATACTGATACTTGTTTGCTTAGCAAGATGTCTGCAATTATTTTTACTGATACTTGCTTGATTAACAGGATGTCCATGAAACTTATCTTGTTGAATTATAACAAAAGTTCCTTATTCCCTCATACACGTAAGATTTTATGAACAAAGTTAACCCTTCTATTACAGGGATCTGGTTTCCTTCTGTTCTGCATTTGTGAAGATCCTACCACAGAGAAGCCAAAGGCTTGAGTTCCTCTCGTGCCTACAGAGAAATAAAAAGCTGTAGCCCAAAGGCTGAGTAACACCATCTACAGAATATGCAGAATTTCCCTTGTAGCTTTGGGGCTTTTCTGAGGAAAGTTTCTGCATAGGTGCAGAGATTTTCAGACAATTTCTAAGCACTGTGCACCTTCCTTTTAATTTGTCCTGCTTTATTTCCAAAGGCTTTTGGCTTTTTCATGTGCAGTGGTTGCTCACAGTAATAACCCCTAAGAGAAAAGGCAGCGTAAAGCTTCTCAAAGTACAACAGATGCTTGCAATATCACTGCCCTCTCCACAGGGACCTGTGTAAACTGATTCCTTGCTGCACTCGGCATGTTAACATCCAGGAGCAGAATATTGTTTGTGGAATTTATAATGGGACCAGGGATTCCAAAAATTGATCCACAGGGTCTTATAACCAGAGGAGCTCCAAACTATACGTTGTCAGGCTGCCTCGACTTTGCTGGTTTTCAAACACAACTCAGTTTGCATTTACAGCCTGTTTGGAATAATATTCACTTGGTACATCCTTACAAAGAGACTGTGGAGGAGAATGATCGTCTGCTGAGCACTGTTTGGGAATATTTAGCACAAATTTTTTTGTGTTATTTAAATGAATGACTCCTTTTGTCACCCTCGAAAGGCATGGTCACTCTGGCAACCTCTGTGTGGTGGAAGGTGTGCAGACAGTGAAGGCATAAAGGAACAAGAGGCAGCAGAAGGGCCTACATGATGAATGAGAAAAAGATGTCATTAGGAAAGCCTGGAGGAAAACCAGAAGGGACAAAAGAAATACCCATCACAGGCGTGTGAGGTGAGAAAATGGGGTTGGTTTCATTTTCTTCTGCCTTGGCAGATTTCTGAGAGTGCTCGTGAGGACTTAGGGGGAAAATATGCATGAAAAATGCAAAAGTTCATGGAAAAACATAAACTCCTTGTTTCCAATTTCCAGGTTTTATGGCATTATTTTATCTTAACTCCCTGTTATTTATTTCTCAATATTTCTCCCATGAATAAAGCGTATCAACCTCACACCCCCCACTCTGCCAGGCACTTTTTTCTGCTCCAAAACCATCTTCCTCCCCATGAGCTCTTTGGTGATAAAAAATGATTTTCAGTCTTAAAAAACTTCAGCAGGTGCCCACAGCCTCTCTCACTGTATTCCTGTACCCCACCTGCAGACACTGATGAGCATTAACCCTCAGCAGGTTTTTTCCACAACATCCAGCTCTGCTCTAAACACAGAGGTGCACAACAAATGTATTTCCCTCAGCATCTAAAGAGGAGGCAGAACTGGATCCCCTCAAATAGTGTTTTCTGTTCTTCCTGATCAAAAATATTACGATATCAGTAAAAATAGTAAGTACTCAAATTTATTCACTTGCATTTGGGTTTTACTTATTCTTTTTTCCCAGAGTGGCATCTTCAGGTCATAATCAAGTGGATAAAATGAAATGCTATTCAAGTTAATTTTTCATTAAAAATGCTATTGGAAAGTGGCATATTCCTGTAATACTGTTTACCAGAATAATGCACATTGGTACATGTGATTACCAGTAGGGTTCTTGAATATGTACAATACAAAAATCACAGAATCACAGAGCGGTTTGGGTTGGAAGGGACCTGAAAGATCATCCAAGTCCACCTCCTGCCACAGACAGGGACACCTTCCACTATCCCAGGTTGTTCCAAGCCCCATCCAACCTGGCCTTGGACACTTCCAGGGATGGGGCAGCCACAGCTTCTTCTGGGCAACCTGTGCCAGGGCCTCACCCCCCTCACAGGGAAGAATTTCTCCCTAATATCTCATCTAACCCTACTCTCTTTGCTCTCTTTGTTTTGTTTTACATTGGGTTTTTTCCTTTTTTTTTTTTATTTTTTTTTTAACCCCTAAATACTTCTGTGGAAATCCTGGTCTTTGATGAAAATGGCAGCACATGGGCAGACCACCTCGTTCTTCCTTTTTATAGGTGGTTTTTCTTCAGTAAGTATATCAATTCAGGTAAAGCAGTACAATCTTTCAGTGTTAGTAAGATGTTAGGTGTCATTTTCCTGGGACAAATTATAGATATAAAAAGCACCAAACACCACAAGCCTTTGAAGCTGGGGCATGTCCTGGGTAGTTGCTCCTGTTAATACAAACAGTAGTAGTGGTACCACCTTCCTCTACATTCACCTTGTTAATTGGCTTCTTACCTCATCCTTATGGGAAGTCCTAACTCCATTTATCATGAGTTCTTTAACTGCTCAGACACTTTAAATCAACCTGCAAATATCTCTGCTGCCCCTCCTCATCCTACAAAACCACAGTGTCCAGCACAGCTTTTCCTTGGTCCTTTTTTAGTTCGCTGATGGATTATAGATACTGTCCGTGTGAGTGGAGCTGCTTATCAGACACACTCTCAGCTTCCCCATTATCTCACCTACAGAGTTACAAGATCATTAGACTGTCTAACACTGCTTTAGCAAACTCGTGTTAATTAGCTTTAAGCACATATATTCCATTGGCTAAGGAGTGCTTCTTGTCCTCTGAATCCCCTCTTTGGTTTTTTGTTTGCTTGTTTGTATTTTATTTTGGTCTTTTTTGTTTGGTTGGTTGGTTGGGTTTTTTTAAATAAAAATGAATATGTTTTAGAGCACTACAGATGGGATCCAAATTTGAGAACCTGTGTGACAGCATCAGCTGGAGTTTGTAAATAATGCATTATTTTTCATGTGTATCAGAAAGACAGAACTGCCACCCTACCTCTATTACTCCCAAATCTAAAATCTTCTCCAAATTACCTTTGCAGAAAGATGTTCCGTGGCCAAAACGTGTGATAAAATAAAGGCGTCAGACAGAAGCAGCACAAATTTATTTGGAAAGATATTTTATTCTCCCCTTCAGGATTATAAAGTCTGTGTTTAGGGACTGGCCTTGTGCTTGGCATGCCAAGTGTTTGTTTATGCAATTCATCTTCCACAGGCAGTGTGCTCCTCATGGGATGCTGGAAACTCACCCAGAGCAGAGGTGTGCTGGAAAGCCTCTGTGTATGATCGCTGCTTGAGATTTGGACAACCCACCTTTTAGAAATTTCTCATGAGCAGTTCACATTTTCCCAACAGAACCCCTCTCAAATGCCTTTCTAACTGATGGTTTTGACCTCTGCAATTCCTGATAGCACTGAAGTGTTTGCCTTTCTGTGCCTCAGCTTGTCCCTTTCAGGCAGAGGATGCTTGGGAAGGAAAATTAATGCAATATGTGTAAGCACATTCAGCAGACAATGCTAATAATCCCACACTGCTGGATGATTATTTATTTTTTTGGTTTCTTTTTGGTGAGGCCCTGGGGAATTTGCACAAATCCAGAGGCAGGGAGGCATAAAACAGTGACAAGTGGCTCCCTTGGCTTGAACACTAAGCAGCAGCTCCGGCTAGAGTGATGAACCAAGAGCATTAAAATTATTCTTATACAACAGCAAGATATGCCTTCTCAGGGTGCTTTTCAGCACTGACAATTATCTCTGTTTAATCTGGGCTTCTTGGGCCCATCTCAGGCCAACCACAGCACCACCATTGTCACTGGAACTCTTCCCACCTCAATGAAGCCAGCGTTTTTTGCACGGTGATTTACCAACGTGCTGCTTGGATGAAAGAGAGTTGCCTTTGTACTGGCTTTTAAAAATATTTTCACTCTTGAAAGAAGCCTGATTGACAAAGAATATGAGCCACTGAATTACAACACGCCAGATTTTACTAAGAACACTCTAAATATGCAAATTTATGGGAGGGGAAGCAATATTCTTACTCCTATTTAGGATGGGTTTGATAGAAATAATTCTCTTGTCACTTGTTACAGGGAAGAATTAATAATTTTGCTTTGTCTGTAGAAAGGCAAAAGCCAGCAATCATGTTACAAAGTAGGCTGCATAAATTGGTTGACTTTCAATGCCTCTTTCCCCACCACATCTTAGGAAGAAGAAAAGATTTCTTAATGGTGCCAGGTTCCATCAGAAGAGTAGCACACCACAGTTTTAACTGACTCATGCCATGTCTTAGGAAAACAGGAGGTAAACTCCCTGACCATTCAATTACCATATAAATAAGAACCATATCAGTATCTTGCTTTTTTTGTTGTTGAGGAAAATATGTTAATGGCTAAAAGCAGCTTTTCGTTTGAATAAGGACTTAATGCTTCTGTGAATTTCAGGTGGTGGAATATAAGCCATTTCTTTAGAAGTTTGCACTTTCCCTGGAGTTCACCAGCTGCCTTTGCAGAGCCACACTTGAGATGTGTGAGATCACTGATGAAAGAAGCACCACTCCCTGCTTTTGACTTGGCCAGAGGAGAGGCACCTCATCTGAGAGAAAATGAATGACATGCAGGGCACTAATGTTCATTGTTCAAGCAGGTAATTATTTATGGGACTCTGTACTAACTCCATCATTCTGCACTGCAGGCCCTTCCTGCTACCAGAAGTTTCGTAGTCTTGTTCCGTTTTTCAGTGATAGGAGGATGGAAAACCCATTTGCTTGATAGTCAGTGGATTCCCAAACAGCCAGCAGCCCTGTTGTAATGGATTTATATTCCTTTATTGTGACAGATTCAGTTTCACAGATTTCACAGAATATTCCGGTTGGAAGGGACCCACAAGCATCATCAGTTCCAGTTCAAACAGGCATTGCAGTTCAAATCACTTCCCTATTTTAGGAAGAAAAAAATAAGGGAATACCATGCTCCCCACACCTCATTTCTGAAATAATTGAACACTGACTGCTTAATAGGAGTCTTAAGCTTGCCAGGGGAGGTGAGGAAGGAGGAGGTGGTTTGAGGCTGGAGAGTGTCCCGGTGGAACATCCCAGGCTGTAGTCCTACCCTGTGGTGCACAGAAGGGCCTCTGTGAGTGGTGCTTGCTAGACTGAACTCACCTTTAAAACTGCAGACAGCTCCGAATCAGCTTTTAGAAAAACAACTTCCACTAGATGGGCGGCTCTTCTTCCTATTTTCTCCTCATCTCTTCCCCCTACTCACTGAGTTTGGGACCTGCAAGCCACTGGGCTTTGATTGCACCCCCTTTCAGTTGGAACAGCACTTGTATTGCATCAGCAATTCATCCTGCAAGGGCCATTTTCTCTGCCTGATTTGGAGTACTTAGCACATCTGTCTGAAAAATCCAGGCTGTTAATTGTTGGCTCCAAATGATACATATGTTTAAGCTGAAAGCAAGAAAAGTACCAGGCTTTTCTCAGCAGGGATTTGTTTCTCCCGCATGAATTCCTTAAAGTATCTATGTCTTTCTATCCCCTTCACTGTGGAATAAGAATCTATGACTATTTGTCTTGCTAGAGAGGAAAATAATCTATGTTGTACTATACAATTGGAATGGTGTAGATAAAGGAATGTGTAAATAGATATGCTTCTACTTGCTGCCAGCAGCCTATGTGCAATAAAAAGGGCAATACTGCAATAGTTGTATGTAACAAAAGGACCTGTTTCATTAGTGTAGAAGGGGTTTTCCTGTTCGTGGAATAAGATTTACCATAACCACCCTCATCAAATAGAAAAAAAAATTAAATAGGGTTCAAGTAAACATGGCACTGGTAAAAACAAACAACAAAAAAATTAAGAAAATCCAGTTTAAGTTCTCTTTATGTACCTCCTGTATTTTTTGGGCTATTGATAGTACACTTGGATCCTTAATTTCATACATCATTTTGAAAAGACAAACACGATATTCCATAACAGTGTACAGAGAAATTTCAGCATAATAGATAGAAATGAACAGAAGCCATATGGAACATGAATGGGATTGTCTTGCTTTGTTGCCCATAATCATCTTGGTCTAGTTCCATATGGTGATTGAGCTCTGTTTACATGACTTTGATGTGTAGGCATCTATGTCATTGGAGCTGTTAACCAATTAATAAAAATCCACTGCCATATGTGCTGATTCCACAGTTTGCTGTTGTATTTGCATTGGAAGCTGATTTGGGAATGTTTATTCTCAATTCTGCTCTGATGATAATAATAGCCTTTTATACAGAAACTGCATTCACACTTGTCCTTCTAGGTTGTGCTTATTGAGAGGGAGCTCTTGATGTGAACTAATGCACACTGTGGTGGAAATCCAGGTTAAAGCAATTTATTACCTGAAGCAAGCTGGTTCTTCTCAGTCCACAAGTTGGGAACAAACTCAGGCCAGAAAACAAAACTTAAGTTAGCACCTTATGTGCAATTCAGGTAGATGCTAAAGAGGAGGTAGAAACTCATGAACAGGTTTCTGGACAAGGGCTGACAAAACGATGGAAAGAACCTGATTTTGAGTTGATTCATCAGTTGTTACAACATTTAGAAAGGGATTTAAATGTCACACTTTGGTTGAAGACCAGATCTTTTATGGATCCCATGAAAGTTTTCACGAGGGACAGGTTTTGAAATGTCTTCCTTCTAGAAGGTGTGTGGCTTTTTTGACACATCTGGTAGGTGTTGAGGGGCAGGGCCTGGGCTGGGTGGACCATTGCTTGGGACCAAAGTGCTGCTTTCTCTAGCCTGTGGTCCTGGAAAGTGTTTCTCAGAAAAATCCATATCTGTAATCTTTCTCCATTGATCCTCACTTACCTCTGCCCTCCAGGAACCCCCAGCCAGACCTCCTGAAGCAACAAATGTGTTTGTCCAGCAGTGCTTGCTGTGGGTCAGCCCCACACAGGCTCTGTGCCTTGTAATTAGCTTGTTTGAAATAGGGGCAGTGGGTGATTTGCCAGAGTAAATTGTTTTGCTACTGAATTCAGTGAGGTTAAGCAAGCAAATGAAGATTTGGCCCATTTTAGCGTTTATTTCCTTTAAAAGGGAATGACTTTGAAAAGAGCCTGTGGATTCAGGGGGCTGCTATTACCATAGCTCACTAATGATAATTACTGTGGAATTTCCTGTTTGAGGAAATCCAACTGTGAGTTCATAAACATGTGTCAAAGCAACGGAGAGGAAAAGCAAAATTCAAACAACTTTTCAGTCCCTTAAATCTTGCTTTTGATTTGCAGCTTTCCTTGGGTGTTCAATTCTGTTTTGCAGCAATGAAAGGCTCTGACAAGTTGCCTGGATGGGGAAGAATTACACAAACAAAACCAGAAATGAAGCTGCTTTTTTTATTGATGTATATTATTTTATACTCTAAAGAGCAGCACAGGAATTTCTTCTCACCTTCTAAATTAATGTTTTTGCTTTATTATCCATACAGTAGTGCTGCACTGCCATTTTAGAAATTAGGGATGCATTGAAAAAATACTGGAAGTTCCACTGATTCCATGTATTTATGTTGCTGATACATTATACATTGTAAATAAAAAGGCCCAGTGCCCCATACTAAGTCATTTTGCATTAGAGGGCTCTCATTTGCGACTTTCTCTGGAGCAAATTTTAACAATAGTGAATTATGTTCCTTAGGTGAACCTGTTTATAAATTATAGATTTAGAGATGACAAATAGCATACATTTGGTTCTGGTTCATATGAAATGAAAGGCTAGAATATATAGAGTCAAATTGGGTACACTCTCCTACATAATGCTTGCTTATTTTGAATGAAAAAAAAAAAAAAAAGAGCTTGCATGACTTATCAAGCCCAGCCTGGTGAGATGTCCCAGCCTTATTTGGAAGCTTAACCTTGGTATTCTCATAAGGTCAGCTGGCCTCACTGTTGAGTCTAATCTTAGAGACCCACCATGCAAACCTGCTGCACCTTGAGAGGAAACACAGATCATTTACTGAGTGAAAAAAAAAATACATCCAAGTGATAAAAAAATCTGTAGCCTGATGCTATTCCACTATTTTATCAGTAAAACTTGCTTGCTGTGACCCAAGTCTAGTCTATACTCAGGTTTAGATCCTACCTACAGAATTCTGGTCTTTTACCAGCACTGTTAAAATAACACAAGTGGGGCACATCTTGCACTGACATTCTGCCAAAAGATGATGAACAGTTGTATTTAGCACCAAAGGTTTCCAGCAAGGTTCCTACAGCCCTTACAGTCATCACTGCTCTGATTTGAATGTGCCCGGGAGCTGCCCTCTTCCAAATTTCTAGATAATCTCCTTTTCCAAACTGAGCCCGCTGCCTCAGGATGGGATTCATGCAAAGCCTCCTCCAAACAAGCTGCTTATTCAGACACACAAAAGGATGCAGAGGGGCTGAGGTACAACTTGCTAGAGTTTCCTACTGCCTGAAGGTTATGGAAGTGCACTGGTCCAGCCAAAAATCTGGACTTGACTCCCTCCCCTCCCATTTGTGCTACTGCTCTGAGGAATTAAATGCCACTCTCAGCAAGGACCTCACCACAATCTTTTCCACACTGGAAGAAAGCAACCTGGAGTCTCCTATCAATTGGGAGCTAATTAAGAAAGTGGCAAAGGCCACAAAGAGATCAAATAATTGCAGGAGAAATAACTCTAAGACCAAATAATTGCAAGAGAAAAAGCCCTCACTAGGTTTATCCTCTATAAGATAAACTGAACACTTTATTCAGCCACGAATTTCACTGCTACATCTCATTTTGATGTGGCAGATGTCTATTACTGGAGATGAGTAAAGTGGTTTTGGTTTAAAATACTAATATTTATTCTAAATCCATTGACTGGACATGTTTATGAAGGGGAAAGCAGAAGCACTGTTCTTCAATTGTTCTTTTGGGGTTGCAAAATGTTAATACAAGAAAAACGCAAGCATAAAGAAGTGCATTTGAAATGGAAAAGAGGTCTGTGCAAGGCAAGGCCAGAGCACTCAGGTTGGGTACATAAAATCCCAAAGGCATGATTGTGAGTAAATCTGGGAATTAGGCAATCTGAACGTGTGGTTTTGCAGAAGAAACCTGGCAGGCTTTGAAGTAAAAAAAAAAAAAAAAAACAACATTTGGTTTTTTTGGCCTGAGGGGTTAGTCTAAAATCAATCACAGGCATGCTGTGCCTTAATTTCAGGTCAGACCTGGTGGCCACAGGAGCCCAGGAAAGACACTGAAAAGTCTAGAGATTTTTGTGTGGGACTTGTATTTGGCGAGGAAAAAGGACTGATCCAGGCAGCTACAAGGCTCTTTCATCTGACCTCATTAGTACACAACGCTTTAGAACAAGCACCAAAGGAAAACTAATTAAAGATGTGGAGGTATATGAAAAACTAGTTAAAATGCAGCAGGACTTCACCAAAATAGAACATACCAGAATCAGCCAGTGTGATAAAGTCTGATAAATCATTTTCGCAGACAATGAAAATACAGTAGATCAAATCTGTCTGGACTTCAATAAAACATTTGAGAGGATGCCATGCGAGAAAATATTAATTAAGATGGAGAGATGTGGATGAATGTAAGAAATGAAAAGTGAGGACAATAGCATGTGCTGAAAGGGAAAGTCTAGATGGAAGGAGGTTACTAATGTGGTTCCACAGGGACTGATCTCAGAACTAATCTCAGTTAAAATTTTATTAGTGACCTTGGCACAAAAAACATGAGTGTGCTAATGAAATTTGCTGATGACATAAACCTAAGACCTGCTGTTACAACAGAAAAGGACTGGAATACCTTATAGAAAGAAATGGATGAGTCTGCGGACTGGAGAAAGAGAAATGAGATGCAATTTAATAGTAGAAATACAAAGTCATGCACTTAGCAGAAATTCCTATTAATTTTAGTAAAGTAGGGTGAGGAGGAGACTTCTCCAGATGGACAAAAGAAAAAATATTGCATGAACTAATCTAAAAAGCAGAAGAGTACACAGTGAGCTGCCTTCTGTCAGACAGGGGCACACCATGCAGCCAGAGGTGTCAGGGCAGTGATACCAGGGCAGAACCTGTGTTCATAGCCCCCCTTTCTGACAGCAGTCACCAGCAGAAGCCAGGGTGGGTGAGTCTGGCAGGATTTTCCCTGAGCAGTGGAAGCATCCAGCATTTTGTGACTCAGTGAGGCAGTGGCCTTGTGCCTCTAATTGTGTTTTGAGGGTTTTTTCCCTTTCATTGATTTATCTCAGCTTACTTCCCATTCTTTTACTGGCAGTGACACTTTCTGAGTGTGAGTGTCAGTTTGAGGGAGCATAAAGGAAATGTCATGATACTGATAAAACTGTGGGACAGAAGATGAACCTGGAGTCCTTTAGGATGATCACAGAATCCCAGAATATGCTGAGTTGGAAGGAACCCATGAGGATCGTTGAGTCCAACCTTTAGTCCTGCACAGGGCCATCCCCAAAAGTCACCCCATGTGCCTGAGAGGATCATCCAAACACTTCTGGAGCTCTGTCAGCCTTGGTGCTGAGCCCACCACCCTGGGGAGCCTGTTCAGTGCCCAACCACACTCTGGGGGAAGCACCTGGGAAAAGATCCAACCTGAGCCTGCCCTGACACAACTCCAGGTCATTCCCTGTGTCCTGTCCCTGGCCCCCACAGAGCAGAGTTCAGGGCCTGCCCCTTCTCTTCCCCTCGGGAGGACGTTGATGATCACAATGAGGTCTCTCCGCAGTCTCCTCTTCTCCAGCCTGAACAGGTGATGCCACTTTGGACCTCTCCGAACTGCCTGGGGATGCGGGGAGATCCAGAGGGGCTACTGGTATCACACACCTGAGAAAAAACCCCAAAAAACCCAAAAAACTGGTGGAAAGGATAAACGTCAGTCTTTTTTCACACATGGGCTGGGAAAACACAGTGGGCAGACACTGCCTGCTGACTTCCAGGGCTGCTGGAGAGTGACACCGCGTGGGTCCCCGCGGGGCTGTTGGGTCATTGGGTCCATCCTTCCCCGCCCGCAGTCAGGTGGCGACGCCGCGAAACTTGACACCTAATTTATCCGAACAACAACTTTCCCCGCACGCCCCCAGGCAGCAGTGGGGTAGTGCGGGGGATGGATGCCCCCGGGTTTCCCCCCGCGGGCGGGCGGGGCCCGTGCCCGGCCAGCGCCGCCCCAGCCCCGCAGCCCGGCCGGTCCCGCCGCCTCCGCCCCGCAGAGCGAAACAGAAAGGCCGGGCTTTGCTCCGGCACCCGCCGGCCTTGGCTCCGCCGGCCGCACCTCTGGCAAAGGGCGAAAGGGAAAAGGGAAAAGGTAAAAGCCGGCGGGAGAGGTGCGGGAAGGGCGCGGGCGCAGCGGGACCCCGCGGGCTGCTCCGGAGAGCGAGTGTGGATACAGGGATCCACTCAGGGATACGTCAGACAGAGCACTGCGTGCTTCTCCTGAGAGCAACCTGCTGGGCTGCCCTTTAAATCTAACCCTAATCGGGTTTTTTTGGATGAAAGGTGCCCTGTCTAAAGGGGGACCAACCGGTGGGGTGGTCTGGGATCCCCCCGCATTTTGTCCCCTCGGGCACGGGCTGTACCGAGCTCACGGGATTTCAGTGGGTTCTTTCTGCAGGACACCTTCGTTGTTACCGTTTCCCGTAATAATATGATTCGTTTCCCGCAATAATATGATTCAAAGGTCGTAATGAGACAGGTTTATACTGTAACAGGTTTTATGCCAGGCTATTACTTTTTACACCGATGCTCACACCTCTGTCTGGGAAGGCAGTCGGGAGTTATCTGCACAAGGATATGACTCAGCTGAATAGGATTCTCTACGCCGAGAACTTGTGAAATAGTTTCCTGAGTTTGACGGTGGGTAGGTGGTGGATTTGTAGTCTTGTGGATATCCCCACTGACTTCGTGGGAGAACTTCACGGGAGACTTCTGCACATGACTTCTCTTGCAGAATTGGAGCTTGTAACAATGTGAAACCTCCCGAGAAAGAGAAAAAGGGGTCACAATTACCATTGTCTGGATATGATACAAGTTGCCAGGAAATGATACAAACTGTGAATGTTGAGATTCAACTCTATAAGCCATAAAATAGTTCTTGAGGAATATCTCTAGCAATGCATTCATGTGCTGTGCTTTCAGGGTTTTATTTCCTCCACTTTGTTACCAGTCCCTTGAAAATTAATTGCTCTTCACCCCTATTATAGTAGATATTTATATGTAGCTCGTTCAGCACTCTTTCTACACGTGTTGCATCATATATTTGGTATGTAGTTAAAACCCATATCGCCGTGTGTGTGCATAAGGGGCTGAATTTATGTTATATATGGAACCTGTCCAGATGTCTGAGCGATAACCTTGTTGTTTTGTCGCAAGTTTTCCAGGCAGAAGGTGACACAAGGTTTAGTTAAGGCCGATTTAACTCCGGGGGGGAGGCTGTGGGAGGCTTTGAGTACACACTGGAACCGGTTCCTCTTGTTTGCTGCCATTAGCATTCCTGCAATTCCTCCCATCCAGCCCCCCTTCCCAAGACACCCTGGTAGAAGTCCACCAACAAGCTGACACCCTTCAGGGCAGACAAAGGAGGTTAAGCTTCTCTTCCCGCACTTGCACAGCAGGGAAGCAACCCATTCCCGGTTAGATGCCTTTTCCCTTCCCGCGGGGATAGCTGAGAGCTAGGAGTTCCCATCCAGGAGTTCCCATCCTCTTTGCTGTGTGTTGAATTGCTGGCCTTGCTGGGCATTTGGTGTCCTTATTTTCCTTTTTAACACCGAGGAGCTGCTGGTCTGTTAGAGCTCAACTTCTTCTCCTCTGGGCTTCTGTAAGTCCAGCCCAGGCTGGACACAGGAGTGAAGCTCCTCACGGAACAGGAGTCAGGGCCACTGAAGGGAGGAGCCTTATTTCGGGCACCGAAGCCTCTCCCAAGGAGGTGTGACCTGCTCCGGGGAGGTGTTTTGGCATCCAAGTGTGACTTTTGCCACTGAGGTGCTGCAGACCTTCGTATGCTGCCTGAAAGGGCACTTCATCTTAGCCTCAAATCTTGCTGTTTGCTGAGAGTTCTCTGAATAGAGCTGAGTCAGTCGGTGGTGTTTCTGTAGCCAAAGAAATCGGGTTTTAAAGTTGCTTTTACACAAATCACTTCTTTCAGTGCCTTCAGACAAAAATATGCATGAATGCCAGGTGGAACTTCAATGAAGTGCAACGAAACCGAGTTCCCTGCGTGATTTTCTTCATTGTTAGAGCAGGAATTCAAAAAGTAAATAAACATGGGGAGATGTAAACTGTATTTTTAAAGTTCTGCTGGACTGAATAAATGTTTAATAGTAGCACTGCCAGGGGAAGCATGTTAACAGTATTTTTTGTGCTCCCCTGTGAACTCTAAAGCTTTTTTTTACGCTAAAGAATATTCATAGAGCCATGAAGTCATTGTGTGACTGAGCTGAGTGAGTATTCTACATGCTTATGTGGATATTGGTTTTTATTGGTTTTAAATTGAACAGGTTTTTTTTCAGATAAATTGTTCAGAGTTAATCCACTCCTTGGTGTAAAGGGTTTGTGCATAGCATGGTTGTGTTTGTGCTGTGCTGACTGCATTGATTTAATTTGGAAATTCAGATACAACAGAAGTTGTTTAGGAGGCATTGTGTTATTAAAACTATAACTCTCATTTTATTTAAAATTGATTTTTAATTAAAATTGCAAATGTTTGTGGTAGATGTTTGTTTGGTTTTTGTTTGTTGTTGTTGTTGCTTCAATGAGACTTAACATTATAACTGTAGGTTAAGGTATTCGCCTTGCAGATAATATATCCAGGAATGGAGAGGTCTGGTTAGGATTTATATACGATTTTTTTTTTAATAAAAGGCTGTAAGATTTTTCATGAAAAAACAGCCTATGTGGACAGTATAAAAATTTTAATGACAAAATAAAAACAGAAAAAAATGTAGACATTTGGAAAATGTAAAATCTCACTGGTTTTAATGGACACTCCCACAAAAAAACCCCAAAGAAACAGGAAATCAAACCTCTAGAATATGTGGGTAAAAGCACTGATGGTGGGAAAGTTTGAATCAGCAATGTTTAAGAATCAAAAGGACTGAAGGTGCGGAGTAGTTGAAAAATAGTGCCATAAGACCTTTATTTTAGCAACACTGCTGGATATTACTATAATAAGGCCCAAGTTCAGTTGTATGTATACACTGTTCAAGCCTGACAACTCAGCTGGTGCCTTTTCAAGGAGACAATTACCCAAAAAGCTTTCTTTGCATCAGATGAGAGCCTGGCAGTTGGTATTACCAATATACTATAGAGAAGCTTAGTTGAGCCATCAAATTTTCCCTGACCCTGACTAAAATAGGCTCTTTTGTTACAAAATATAAGGCATTAAAAAAGGAGAATGAAATCTAATAATTGACTTTTAATATCTGGTTTAAGAAACAAGAACATTCAAGGGAAGAAAAACTAAAGAAGAAATTATTATTTCTTCTCTGCTTCTGCTGGAAGCCTTGCTTTGTTCATGCTTAGTGAATCTTTCATTCTTTATTACTGAATTCACTTGATTTGATATTGATGCAATCCATATTCCTTGAGAGTTTTTCTCCCCTTCCGGCTCACTCTGTTTTTTGGAGACATTATCTTTGATCTGTGGTGACAATAATTTTCATGACGCATTCAAACAGATGGGGAATAAGTACCATGGGCTGACAAACATGTAAGAAATCTTCTAATCATGCACATACAGGACGTGATGGGTCAAAACCTGCATTTGTAAGGGATTTTGAGTCCTGTGAGCGCTGCAGGTGCCTCCGAGAACCGAGAACAACCTGTCCAATGCCAGGCACTCAGCATGGAATTCCAGCTGTTATTTGGGTTTTCCTCCAGGCTGGTGGCTCTACTCAGTTTTCTTTTATTCCCAAGCCAATCCCTTATGTCAGTGTAGCCTCCTAGTTCAGGGTATTTGAAGAGCAAAGCTCTTGTCTCTGTATACAGATAAATGGTTTTGGGGAAAAGCAAACACATATCGGTATTTCCTTAAGCTTTTTTTTTTAACGCTTTCAGACTATTCCAAATGTAAGGATAATATTTCTGTTTTCACCATGCAGGCATCATGAATGGTGAGGTCTGCCAGTCAAGGGCAGCAATGTAGGATCAGCTCTCCTGAGAGGAGCTGCTCTCTCCATGTTACTTGTGTTTGCCCCATGGCAAATTTACAGGTAGTGTTCAGATCCTCTAAGAGAGATGTTTTCTTTAATGACTTGCAAAGTATTTAATGGGTAATTGTTGGCTGATGTGAATATGGATCCCAGATCATCCATATGAGGTCTGAGACCATCCCTGCTCCTGTTCCTGTCATGCAAACCTTGGTGCTGTGGGACATCCACTGTGTCACTTGACTGGAGGGAAGGACAATCATCTCATGAGGGGTGAACCTGTTCTGCTTTAGATCTTGCTCTCCTGTGCAAAAGCAGGAATTGCATGGAAAGAAAAAATACTGCTCTGAGCCCGTAATTAAAACCATGTCTTTGCATACACACACACAGGGACCTAAAATCCCATTGCTGAGGCAAACTCATCTCTAGAATTCCTGAAGATTTGCATGCTAGGCTTAGGAAGGGTGTTGATACCTCTGTAACAAACTCAGTGCCTTTGGATTCATAAATAAACTTCCAATTTTTAAAACACATTGTAATTCTCTTGTGGGATGTCATAGTGATCCCGGTGTAGGTCGTCATCAAGCCTGAATCTCAAGATGAGCTCCATGGACCTCTGTGCCTTGACATGCTGGAATAACGGATAGGAATTGTAGGTTGCTACTTTTGAGGCCAAGCAGGGGAAGAGGACATAGCAGCTGATGTGCTGATAGAAAAAAAAAAAAAAAAGTGAGATAGAACAATCTCGGGTTTCATTTCAAGCTACATTAGTGGACTCAGATTTTCTGCTTATTATCCCCTGTTGGGACTCATTCAGCTTCTCTCATATCTCATCTCCAGTCTCTTATCTTGTTCAGATCCCATTTCTTTCAGTTAGCCTTCTCTGTAACCTTTCCTGAACTCCCATCTTTTGAGGCTGGAAAATTTCAGCCCACAAATAAAGTTGTGAAGAACTAAAAATAGGATCTCAGACTTGGAAGCTCAGGTGGTACCAACCAGGCTGTGATACCAATCCTGCCCATAGCAGAGAAAATCCCCTGCAGTGTACCTTCATTGCCCTTCAGCAATATCTGCCTTAAGGGCTTTTGCTGTGATTTACTCATTCTGGAGATATCGTTTATCCTTTTTTTTTTTTTTTTTTTTTTTTTTTTTTACATTAATACATTCTGGGAATACTACTTTAAACTGTAAATTCTTAGCAGAGGCTGTAGCTGACTTTGTGTGCTGTGTAGTGCTTGTGTTTCACTAGTTTTTTCTAACTTTGAAATTAAGCCTGAAGTAGAATTCGGGTTCTCTCTTCCGCGTGGCTCACACAACCAGCAGGGAGTGCAGTCTTTGGCAATGATGCTGCAGGACCCTGGTGATAAAGCTGAATATCAGAGCTTCAGGAAGAACATCCACCAGGAACTAGTTGTCCTATGGCCCACAGTGACATGTCCTGACAAAGTGACAGCACAGCGCAGTGAAGACAAAAAGTGACCAAGTTTCTGCAGGCAGACACTTAAAAACAAACAGACAAAAGATTAAACTAAACCTTAAACTCCTTACAGAGTTCCCAGACATTTTCAATCCCTCGGTGGGGATTTTGCTGGCCAGCCCAGGCTCACACTGGGCCGTGGTGAGCATGGATCACTTGGGCTAGGTGTGAAATGGGTGCACAGGCAAGGTTGTTTACAAGGAAATAGGTCTCTTTTTTCCCCCCTTA
Organism: Myiozetetes cayanensis; assembly: GCF_022539395.1. Taxonomy (NCBI): domain Eukaryota; kingdom Metazoa; phylum Chordata; class Aves; order Passeriformes; family Tyrannidae; genus Myiozetetes; species Myiozetetes cayanensis. Next base: position 68,651,973 of record NW_026087521.1, on the reverse strand, counting down.
GTCTCCAAGGAAGAATCTCAGTAAATATCCACATCTTCTTAGTATTCTCCTGGTATATGATCTACAATGTCCCTGTTTTTCCTGATGCTGCACTCTCACATACAAGAGTGTCTACTAAAATTTTGCCACTGAGATGCCTACCAGCTAAAAAGCTGCAGAGCCACCTCTGTGTGAACATGCAGGAAAATGTATTACATGTTATTTGTTAGACCACTGAATACAAAGTCTATAAATGCATGATAATGTGCATACTGAGAATTCAGTGTATTGGGTGCTCCACGCTGAAATACTTCATGATGGCTTTTATCACACAGCTGAAGAGAACCTGAGGAAATTCAGAACCTAAACTTAGTGAATCTGTTCTTATTTTTAAGACATTGAATTACTATGGAAGAATTCATTGCCTGCCATACAAGGAATTCAAAAGACTAAGGTGTTTCTGTTCATAGACTTTACAAATCCATCTTTACTACTTTTGTTCAGTATTTTAATCTACCATGTGAGGCAGGAAAAAGCAAAAAAATTATTTGTTTGCTACATGCATAATCTTTTATATGTTTACACATATTAAATATATAAATTCATTAAATCAATGAGAGAAGCCTAGAGTTTTATGGCTTTTTAAAATCTAAATCTTACTCTCTCATTTGGTGAATTTTACTGATGAAAGTCTGTAGCGTAGGGCAAGGTTCCACTTTTGGAAGCTGTTCCAAGCTTAAAAAGCCCTTGCTGGAAGCTTGAGTTTGAGGCTGAAATTCAGGAGTTTGGCACGTTCCCAACAAAACTGCCTTTGAAGAAAGCCTGTGCAAGAAGAGCTGATTTCTGTAGCTTCAGAGAATCCTGGTGCTCCTGGCAGCTTGGTTATCTCCAGCTTCAAGAGAAACCACAGTGGCTTTAGCTTTAAACGTCAGTTTGATATCGCAGAGTATTCCGAGTCAGAAGGGACCCAGAGGGATCATCAAGTCCAGCTCTGAAGTGAATGGCCTGTGGTTCTGATCCCCATCTTTCAGAGTAACTGTGCTCTTCTGCATGGGTGTAGCACTTACTGGATGAAATGGGAATTAAAAGGTCTCTTTTCTGAAAGGTATTCCATTGGTTTAGGTTTATGTGGTTTGAACCCTGTGTTTCAGGAGTTGAGAACCGGCAGCTTGTAGCAGGTCAGCTGGGGTTGTGTTCATGGTGGGATGTCAGGGAGGGTGTGCTGGATGGGATGCTGAAGCTGGGTGCTGCAAGGGTGACTTGCTACAGAAGGTGGATAATTCTTGAGCGGTTTTAGCAAAAGCAATGATGCTGTGCTTGGGAGGAAAATGCCTGACAACCCAGGAGTGAGCTCCTATCCCAGCTCAGTCCAGGTCAGCAGGAGTTACAAGTTCAGTGTGAGTTGTGAATTCTTCAGGCAGGGAATCTCACTCTGTGTCTGCATGAATGCCATTAAACCTGGAGGCAAGTTTTCATTTGAATCTCTGAGGCCAGAAATAACCTTGAGGCCTCAAGGCTTGGTATCATCTTCCCTGCTCTGGTATGTCCGCTCTGTCTTGTTTATTTGGTTTTTTGATCTTGCCTAATGGTAGGAAAATTCTTCTGTGACAGTGTTCAGGTAGCAGAGTAAATTGTGGCTCTGTTTGTTTGTCTCTACATCTGGATTTATTATACATCCAGCTTTGCTTGACAGAAAGATTAAGCAGACTTGACAAACTCACAGTTGTAACCTTATCTTTGCAGTCAGAAGTGGTACAAGTCAGGATAAAAGAGATGTTATTAAGACCTGCAGAGGAAAATACTGCAGGAAAAAATGAAAAGGAAAGAAATTAAATTTGTGTGCTTGATCTGACATCTGTCTTTGCAAGCAGAGCTTGTAGTACTGCATATTGGTGTTGTACAAATGCCAGTGATGTTATAGATCTGATTTTTATAAGTCTTAAGTTTAATTCTGGGTGTGGTTGCCTCATTGATTGTTTACTGTGACCTGGTGGCATCCCATGTATAAGTGTGTAATTATTTGATGCACTTAAAGTAGAAAGAAAACCTGCAATCTAGTGATTTTTAAGTAAGTAATTGTAATTAGCTCCACATACTGCATTTCTTGTTTCATCTGACAACCTGGTGACTTTTCTCATCAGTTATCTTTTTTGTCACTTAAAACAGGCTTCTCTCCTTCTGCTAAAATCCCAAGCAAAGGGGGTTGTTTACTGAGAAATCTGTGAAGATATCCAAGTATAGAATGGTACAAACTAGGAACCATTAAAAGTACCAACTAAAAGAAGCAAATTGTAAACTTGGGTAAACCTTATCCTTGATTTCTTGTAGTTATCTTTGCTCTTAATTGTGCCCACAGTAGCTAAAGGTTTTGGATGGGAATGTCATTTTAATCATTAGATGCCTTTGAATGGTTGAAATAGCTTCATGTTCCAGCTGTAAACCTCTTTCTCTCTCTTTCTCCCTCTCTCTTTCTCTCTCCCTTTCTCTCTCCCTTTCTCTCTCCCTTTCTCTCTCCCTTTCTCTCTCCCTTTCTCTCTCCCTCTCTCTCTCCCTTTCTCTCTCCCTTTCTCTCTCCTTTCTCTCTCTCCTTTCTCTCTCCTTTCTCTCTCCCTTTCTCTCTCCTTTCTCTCTCTCCTTTCTCTCTCCCTTTCTCTCTCCTTTCTCTCTCCTTTCTCTCCTTTCTCTCTCCCTTTCTCTCTCTCTCTCTCCTTTCTCTCTCCCTTCTCTCTCTCCCTTTCTCTCTCCCTTTCTCTCTCCCTTTCTCTCTCCCTTTCTCTCTCCCTTTCTCTCTCCCTTTCTCTCTCCCTTTCTCTCTCCCTTTCTCTCTCCCTTTCTCTCTCCCTTTCTCTCTCCCTTTCTCTCCTCCCTTTCTCTCTCCCTTTCTCTCCTTTCTCTCTCCCTTTCTCTCTCCCCTTCTCTCTCCTTTCTCTCCCTTTCTCTCTCCTTTCTCTCTCTCTCCCTCTCCCTCTCTCTCTCCCTTCTCTCTCTCCCTTTCTCTCTCCCTTTCTCTCTCCCTTTCTCTCTCCCTTTCTCTCTCCCTTTCTCTCTCCCTTTCTCTCTCCCTTTCTCTCTCCCTTTCTCTCTCCCTTTCTCTCTCCCTTTCTCTCTCCCTTTCTCTCTCTCTTTCTCTCTCTCTTTCTCTCTCTCTTTCTCTCTCTCTTTCTCTCTCTTTCTCTTTCTTTGGCGAAACACTTTACTTCCAGGAAAGTGTTCTTAATATGTAAGTAAAAGTGAAGAAAAGGCCATGTTTGGAAAGAGGCAGACTATGCTGTCAAGTGCTTTGTTGCACTGACAGAATTCTCAAAATTTATGCTGAAGTGTGTCACTGTTCCTGAAAATTACCCTGGTAAGCAGTGTGCAAGACTGGAGGGGTTTTGTTTGCTTTGTTTGGTTTTTGTTGTTTGGGGTTTTTTTGTGTGTGGGTGGGTGCTGTGTAATTTAATCGACTCTCTGAGAGGCTGCAAGGCTTTTTCATCCTGGCCTTGAATTCTTTCCACAGTTTGGCATCTAAGCAGCTTCAAAAAAAAAAAATATTAAGCTGGCTTAGTAATACTCATTCTGGCTGTTTCCTGTGGCATTTATTGATTGTGGCCAACAGCAGAGACAAAGGCAGCACATACACTAATCACTCTAAAGAAATGATGTTTTTCTTGCCAACTACACTGGTAAAAGCAACTGTGTGACAAAGCATTTCTGTGTGTCCACATCCTTGGAAAGGGTGTAAATGTTGTTCAAGGAAAACTAGGGGGTTATTGAAAAGGTTAAATTTGGAATTAGGGCACCTAGAAGAGCCTCACCTGATGACCTTATTTATTACCGATCATTGCATTAATGACTAATTTGTCTCTTCCTCTTTGCTACATGGCCTTGCAATTTTCCACAGATGACTTATGGTGTCCTTATCTCCTTGCTTTTTTCCTCAAACTCTGCACTCTTATGTTTATATATTGCTTATTAAATATTTATTAAACATATCAAAGGGAATATTGTTGGAAGGTGCACAATATGATAAGTTGCTGGGTACACAAGCTTTTCTTTCAGGTCACCTGAAGGGCTTGAGTGCTTGAAAAACCTACTTTTTTCATTTTTATTTTTAAACCCTGCTGCATCCTTTGATTTAATAAAAACCCTTAAGATGACTTGCTTGAATTTAGACCTTATGTTAGTTCTGTTGTAATAGTAAGAACAGTATGGACTATAGCAACACCAAAAACTGCTTCAAAATGTCAGTAATATCAAATGTCTGTGTTTTCCATTTTTTGATGCACTGACAGAAAAGAATGATGAATAAGCCACATGGTCTTGTTAGGTGTTGGCACAGGTTTAAGGAAGTGTCTGTACACCTGTATCTTTAGATTTGTGTAACAATTAGAGAATACCAGTGTGGCTAAGTGTCTCTGACAGGCAAATGTGCCTCATTCCTGCATTCCCATGCCTGGGAAATAGGATTTATTATTTGCCATGTGATAGAACTTCTGATTCTTTCCTGTTTAGGGGTGCAGTTAAATGCAGAAAGATGCAGTGACAACAAGTAATTTTGCATGACAGTAGGGAATTGGCAAGAGTTCTTTTGAAGTTGACTTTTGTTGAAGTATGGAAAAGGTCTGATAGCAGAATCCAGTTAATAATAAGTCATCATTTCAGCTACTGTGCTACTGCTATTGCTTAATCTTTTTTTCCACAGTCTTTTACCTGAGAACTGCTCTGTAATGTGTGTAAATAGAGACAAACACCTCTGGATAAGGTGGTGAAGTTTTCAGGGTAGAGGCCTTTATAATGAGGCAGTGGCCCCACAATAATTTTTCCCAATTTTTTTAATACATTATTATATTATTATCCATCCAAGCAATAAAAATTTGATCCAGATCATGCAGTGATGCACAATCCCATTTCTGTCAATTTAGTCAAAGGACATTGAGACAGCAAAGCAAGCATAAATCCCTATCTACGTCAGCTTCAGGAGGACAGGACATACCTGATGCCACATTTGTCTTGCTGATAAAAAAAGTGAACCTGCCACAATTGTTTGAACAAATTTGAATTGGTAGACTTTGTTTATGCTGTGTCACTTCTTTCTTTCATGTGACCTCAGATTTTCTGATCTGGGACAGGGAACTTAAAAGTAGCAGTTAACATGTCAATGAACCATGACACAAGACTCCTCTCACACTGATTTTAGTCTTTTTGGAGCTGGTTGTCTGTAGGCCATACCAGGGAAGGGAATTACCCATCTAACAGGCACGGGCACAGCAAACATGGGCCATTACAGACTGATAGAATTGGGATTATTCAGCCTGGAGAAGAGAAGCTTCAGGGTGACCCAACTGCCCCTTCCAGTGCCTGAAGGGAACCTGCAAAGAAAATGGAGAGAGACCATTTACAAGGGCCACATTTTGACTAGAACCAGAAACATTGGCCTGTGTCGCATAAATATAAGAAGAATATTAATTTATTTTAAAAGCCCTAATTTATTCCAGCCAGAGGAATCCCCAGTGCATAATTATGCAATTAAAGGAACCCTTTTTATCACAATACACAAACCCTTTGTCCAGTAACTTGTCAGAGAAATTTAATTAAAAAACTCAGTCTTAAAAATACACTTGTCTGCAATTGAATGTGCGTAATCCCTGGAGATGGAAGCGCTGGTTAAACACGAGTTCAGCCCAACATAATTCTGCCACATTAGTGTGTATTACAATATATTAATTTAGAGAGCAAGTTCCGTAGATGACTGATCATTAATGTTTACCATGATTACATTATTTGTTTAGTCAATAAACATTTATGCTAAATCAAAACAAAAAATGTTGTAGTGTTTTGTTTTGCAGCCACTTATCCATGTTCAGATAATTTTGTCCTAATGACACACAAGCATAAATGGCTTTTTGTCAATTGGTTATATATTAAGCCCTTTTTTTCCCCCCATGTGCTTGCACTGTGCCAGATGAAGAAGTGGATGTGATAAGAAAATAGCTCCACTGTTTCAGACAACACAGGAGTATTTCCAAAACCTCTTTACTAGTAATGGGTAGAAATAGCCCCTCTACTTTAGTGCTTTCAGAACTGGGAATGGCTGACACATGCAGATATTTACGTGCAGTAGGGAAACACTTTTATTTCAGTCTGACATGGTTAACTCTTCCCATCAATAGTTTTTTTTTTTTTGCTCATTCCAGCAGAGGTATGGCAGGGTAGGGGGAAGAGATCATGCTTACATATTTGGTGGTCAGTGAAATAAAAATGCTTCACTGGTTTTCCGGCAGAGGAAAACTGGTGATGGGCAGTACAAGAGAACTTAAAGGTTTAAGGTTTACCTACCTGCTCCTGTCCTGCAACAGTGGCCACAAAGAAGGTTGCAATATACTTTGAGGTTGGACGTGGTGTATAACTGTAGGAAAACGTTTTGTTAGGTGAGTGGCCAGAATTAGGTCTGTGCATCCCCTGGGGTTGTTCATGGCCAGGACAGCCTGTGAAGGACATCCCAAACTGCAGGCCAGCCCCTGCCACAGAGGGGTGTGAGTGTGCTGCACTAAGCAGCATCGCTCTACTTTGGGAGCTCTTCCTCATTCCAGCATCTCTCGTATTTTAGGTGATATATGGTGATTTTTTTTTTTAATATACAAATCTGTGTGTATGTGTAAAACAGCCCACTGAGTTCAATTGTTCTCCCTCAAAGTTCTCTGTGAGAGGAAAAATTATTCTGTCCAACAAAAACTAAACTTTGATTCCAGGAGTGTGCTACACTTTTATCGTCCTCCCTGCTGAGGATTCACAGTGTAGCAAAAGTTGCTTCATCTGCTTTATATACAGTGGACATTTGTTTTAAGTGAACACAGTGCTGGTTAAAAATTAGCTGGTTGATGGCCTCAGAAACTGAAGTCTGAGTTGTCATCAGAACAGGTACAATATAATATGTAGCCACTTCCTCCCTCCCTCTCTCCCTTTGACATTACTAAATTTTTGTTCTCAACAAGGTTCAAACCAATGTGGGTTAAGAGAATGCTTCAAAATTCCGTTTATCATCTTTAATAAGAATCCTTACTCTTTCTGTTAAGTTCCTAGACTCTCCTATCTTCCCTGCTACACATCCATGTGGTGAAAATAAAGTTTGCTTTGTATTCTCACTGAATTCACACTGGTAACTCAGTCATGAAAATTCAGCAGCTTCCTGAGCCATGAAGCTTCACCAGACACTGTATCACAAAGAAAAATCATTGCTTAGAATTACAATTCTACTTGTCAGTCTAATTATAAGTACCAAGATAGTGCAACAAATACATTTACTCGTTCAGACAGGTCTCATTATTAACAGATTAGGCAGAAAAATATAGTGGGATGAATTCTTAATAATTTAGTAAGTTGTACAAATAAAGGAATATCTGCCTGCAAGTTTTGGGCAGAACTCTGTTCCAACAAATATCAGAGTAGCACTAAGAAATGCAGTGACTAAAGGAAACTTTCCCTGCAGTAAGGGACTTTTCAATCCCTTTGTTCCTGGAGGGTCTGCAACCTTCAGGTGTTCTAATCATTATATGAAAAGAAGGTTGAAATTCCCCATACTAATGTGATATAAAAAGGATGAAGCCTTTGGATTCTTTTTAAGGCCATGTGTATTTAATTTTTACTTTTCCTCTTCTTTTTTAAGATAATATTTTTCATCTTAGCCTTAAAAACAGGTAAGTTCTTACATTATTTCTGGGACAGAGTAGTGATGATACAGCACGGTGTTATTTTGTATGGACAACTGGCAGTTTTAACCATTATGAATTTTTTGCTGATTTTGTTTTTATTTCTGAAAGAACAGAGGTGTCAGCTTACCATGTGAGAGCCCAAACCATATTAAAATTTATGCACACAGTAAATGCTGAACTGTTGCAGGAATATTTCTAATATTTTGCTTTAAATATTAGCACACTATTTTTCTGTAGTAAGTGATAAGGAAATGAATGTATATAGTTCCAATTAAGAATAATAGTGCTTTGATTGAAATATCCATACATAGCTGTAGAACCTTTTGTAAACTTACACTGAACTTTTCAAAATATTAATGTTCTAATTGTAAATTTTACCAACTTGTGTGGCATCATCTTTCAAATTCTTTGGGTTTTTCTCAGTTTGTTGAATTATTTCATCAGAGACCCAAATAACCAGAGCTCTCACTGTCAGTCTTGGTGTCTGTTTGCTATTCATGGTCTGGCTGCTTTTCACCAATGTATAGCCAACAAAGAGTGGTAGGTTAGGTAAGAATATGAAAATAAACTGATTTAAATGCCTTAAATCAACTGCTTATAAAAGATATGGACTTGGTAGACACTGTGTAGGAAACACACTGTGGCAAAATGCTATTTAGGGCACTATGGGAAGAAAAGGAGTATGGTTTGAATACGTTTCAGGAGTACATTATGGACTCAGCTCATGCATTGCTGTGTTTATCAATTCCACAGTAAATTTCCTGCAGTATTGTAAATAATAAAATAATCTCCTGGAACTCCTTTACCTGGTTCTGTATCTGATACCCCTGAGCAGATACAGGGAATTCTCATCCTATCAAAATGGAAATTGCAGTCTGATGTTACACCCTGAGCCGTGTCACGCCGCTTAAGAGTAACAAAGAATATCAGTGGAAGGCAAGAACATCAGGGGGAAAAAAATGAAGAGAAACCACACTATTTACATTTGAAGAAGAACATATCTGACAGCTGAGTGAACAAAAAGAATAGGCATCAGAGGCGCCTGAGCCTTGACAAATGTTGGAGGAATCCCCTGCCTTTGTTTGGCCTCTCGAGTTCATTATCCAGCAGTTCTGCGTGTGACTGCCTTCATTTTCACTAAAATAACACCCTTTTCACCAGAGTAACACTCTTTTAGGGATGTCAGTAAGTAATAACCTTGCACGAGGAGGAATACGGGATGTGCTACGTTGTAAAACAGCTTCAGATTTCTATTATTAATAACAGGCCTGTAGTTCAGCTCTTTTCAGGGCTTGCTTTTTTCCTTACTGCCTTTTTGGAGGGGCGGGGTGGGGGAGGCACCAAATCTGACGGTGCACCACCAGAACCAGTGATAGGTGGCGTGGAAGGCTATTAAGGAGATTATGTTATCTCCCAGGAACAGGGAGCGCTGCGGTCAACGGGAAATCAATTCCCGAGGGTGCTACACGAAATTTGCCTCGGAACTGGAAACTTTTCTAATTGCTGCCCCGAGGGAAGAGTGAGCTGGAAAGCAGGCAGATGGTTTCTTCCCCGCTCCCCTCATTCCTCAGTTGCATCTGAATTATTTCTACCTTCCCCATAACTTTGTGTGGGAAATGTTTGCAAGTGTTTTAATGCTGTGGTAGTTGCTCTCACTTGGACAGTAACTTTGCTGCTCAAAAGCCAGATGCTTTTCAGCAGGTTTTGGGAGGGATTTAAATCTGCCCTCCCTAGATGGAGCCATTTCTTCTAACTCTTAGCATTAGGAAATTAGTATGAAGGAGAAACTGGTTTTTGTTCCATGCTATGTAACAGAAGGATTGTATTTTTTTTCATTCAAAAAGGGGTTCAAGGAAATGGCTTTTTTTTTTTTTCCTGTTCCATCAATTCTTTTAGAGTTTCATTACTCACATCGCCTGAAAAGCATTTTAGTGTCAAAGATACAGCTTGATTTTTATGGCTTATGACTTGATTTATGATTTATGGCTAAAATTCAATAGGCTGGAAAGGCCTGGGGTAAATAGGCACTCCAGAAGGAAGAGCCCCATTTCCTTGCAAGAGCTTTGGAAAATACTTGGCTGGGATGAAGTTTGTGAAGCTCAGATATGTTGAACATTGGCTTTCTTTGTTCTGAAAGTTTGGCAGGTGGTGATCAATGGAAACTATATTGAAAAACATAACCATAAGTCACAAAGAGCTTCTTGTGGTTAAGTTCCACTAAGTATTTTTAAATAAAAATAATTTTTAGAAATAGTAATAATAATAATAATAATAATAATAACAACATTAAAACAACAATGGAATTACAGTTCTGAATACCATGTGGTAAAATTAGCATGAACTGAAATACATCTGGCCCAAAATTGCTTTTTTTTTTTCTTTTAAGAATATTGGTGCTCAGTGAGAAATGGAGTAGTTTTCTGTTTTGAGCTTAATGGGACTTTTCCCTGTGTATGGGCTTTCAATTTGAGTTTCTTGTAAATGCAGATAATTATTTTCAACAAGGAACAAGTAAGATTGTTACAAAATAATTGCTAAATATTTAAAAATCTTCTAAGTGGTGGAATCTGCAGCAAGCAGGCTTTTGGTCCAAAATACCAGTTTCAGTGATTTGAAGGAGAAATACAAACTCCAGCCTCTTGGCAGAGGAGAAGAACGCGCTTGTGTTTGCCTTTTTTCAAGGACCAAGCCCTTTCTTTTTTTTTTTAAAAAAACATGTTCAGATGATACCAAACTGATTTAAACCAAGGGGGTTAAATTGAATTCAAAGGAGAGTTATAAAAGCTCAGTTTCTTTCTCACCTCCACGCTCAAGTCTGGGTTTTTAATTTAAAGGAAGCACTCATTTTGTTTTTTGGAGCAGCTGCTTGGGGAAACAGACCTTCTAAATCATGTTTTTCTCTCCTGATGCTCACTTCGGATGTGTTCCTTAATATTCTGTTTGCAGAGCACTCCACAGAGTGGTTCACAAAAAGCAGTGATTATGCAGGAACTGCTGCTTTTTCAGGTTTTTTATATGTTAATGCTCACTTGAAATTTTCATGAAGCTCTTTCATGTGAAATGTGAGGTATAGAATGTTTCCTGTAATGAAACTTAGAATTGCTATAGGATAAGTGACTTGGTGAAAGCATATGGAGTGTACAGATCATCTACATTAAGACAAAAAAGAAGTTTTAAGTTGTTTCCAGAAGCGACTTAGTCCGAAATTCTGATGCTTGTCATTAAAAATGTGTAATATATAAGTGTTTTGAGTAACAACCCCCCAGAAATGAAACCAGGTCAATTTGTTCAAAGTCATTAATTCATAAATTTTCCTTTTTTGGATTGCTATTTTAAAATACCTCTATGATATGTTGCATGAAAATGGTGGGCAAGTGCTGACAAGGCTTTTCCTCTGCAACAGTAGGATTTCTGGGCTGTTTAATTGTTTTCATTTTATGTTTGTGTAGTGGATAAAATATGCCACATTATCATGGCAGCTCCTTTTGTTTATTTTTGTAGGGCTGACCCAAGGACCATTTCATCCTGCAAAGTCTGCACAGACTTGTTCCTGAGGGGAAACATGTCTGAGATTGACTATGAGAAGTTGGCTGAAATAGGTAAATATTTTTTATTATACTTCAAATGGCATCTGTGCAGAGTTACTGGTGATTTAATGGAGCATCTGCAGTAAGTGAGAGGCTTCTCCAACGTTTTTTAATACTTGTTGGGAGCAATCCAAGCTGAGTTACAGCCTCTGTACTGACGTGTACCCTATTAAAGCCATTAGGGCTGAAGGTTAGTTTCACACGTGCAGCTTTTGTGAATTATGGTGGTGCAATTCCAGGCTGTTGGAATATCACCATCATCACACGTTGTGGCACAAATGGGAGTCATTTCTCCAAGCAGACAAGTGTTGAATGAGCCCAGAGACTGCTGCACTGCATGGTATTCCAAAGGTGCTAATCCAGCGGAGCAGCAGGACCACGGCACTGGGGCCTCGGCATTCTGAAGGATCATCATCACTGTTTCCTTTTCCCCCGGAGCTTCTGAAGATGCCAGGCTGGAGGAGCTGGAGGAGCAAGGGTCTTCCAGATCTCCTCCACCTCAGCCTGCCTTTCTCTGTCCCTCGCCTCAGATTTCACCACTTCATGACTTTCAGGAGCAGCTCGATGGCCTTTTCACTCCTGGGGATTGATTCCAAATTCATGGAAAATAATTGTGCTCCTCAAGGCAAGCTCTAGATCAGGCCCCTCATGTTTTCTCCCAGGCTGGGTTAAAGAGCAATAGCAGGTGATCCTCTGCTACAGTTCATGGAGCAGGACAGTAAACTCCCCTATCACTTGTAGGAGAAAAAATAGAGCTGAGGTCTCCCTCACTTTGTAATAATGAATTTTGTTTGTGTTTATTACGAAAAATCTCTTGAGCTGCAGTGCCCTTGTTCTCACAGTAAAAAAACCAAACACCAAACCAAACCAACAAACAAAAAAAACTAAACAAAACCCAACCAACCAAATAGAAAAAACCCAAACCAAAATATACAAAGAACTATCTCTCTAGGTTAGGGCTCTCTAGCTGTTCAGCAGCTATGTTAGTGCTGGGACTTCTTTAGTCTCTGGGAATAAGTGCAGTATAAATGGGTTTGAGCATTTATTTTGCTTCTCTAGTTCTTTGGCCCATCCCAGAGCCAGACAGGCCATTTCTGTTGTGTTTAACCTGCATATACACTTTGTTTTAACAGCACCTGTTAAGTTTTCAGTGGGTTATGGTAAATGGTTCACAGCTCCCTCTCCACATCCCGACAGACTGGCATTTGCTGTTTCTTTTTTCTCTCTCCCCTTTGAAACTTTTTCTTCCTTTAGGTGGTTACAGTGCTCAGACATGGAGAAAAAAGAATCGAAAAACAAAATACTGTTTTCCTTGTTATGAGTTTTAATTTTTTTTTTTTTGGCAAATATTTATCTGCTGCATTATGTTCATATTATTATTCTTCCCAGCTCCTGGGACAAAAACATTCTTTTAAGTAAAAGAATACTTTTCCAGGTAAGGTTAGTGTAGCTTTTTATGTATGATACACTTTTAAAGACAGAAAAATACACATTTTGGAGACAATAAGAATTTAAACTTTTTTAATGTGCATGAAAAGGACTCTAATGTTGTATTTCTAAAGGCAAGTGAGGTTTTTTTTCCTATACAACTGCTGATTTGTTTTCTGAGAAGGCTTTTATGAATTCAGACATAAGGAAATGTAAAAGTAGTACACATGTTCCTGACTGCTCTGTGTTTTTGAGAAGCCCAGCCATGAGTGGCATTTTTCATCCTTGTGAAATGCTTTTTTTTGGTACAAATCACATTCAAAATGAAAATGAGACAATAAAGCTTTCATGTGGCTGTTTGCAGGATAGAAAGACACTGAGAAACTGTGAGTGGAAACCATTCCAAAATATTTAGTGCAAGTTTTTCTCTAACACTTATTATCTACTGGCACATAAATCTGGCTGAAATCAATATTTAATTCGTTTTCTCTGCCCTGCTGGGCCTTGCATGGTGGTCAAGGCACATGAAATATGCAGATGATGAAGAGACAAAATTGTCTAGAAGTACTTTTTAAGGCGGCAATAATAATGTTTGGGATCATGGAATCACGGAATACCAGGTGGGAAGGGGACCTAAAGGGTCGATGTGGACCAACCTTTTTTATCAACAAGTCTGCAAAAAAAGGCCCAGCACCATGTCCAGCTGCATCTCCAAAGCGTCCAAACTGACAGATAAACCTGCTAATTTTACCATATTAAAACCTGTGTGATAAAAAGAGATGGATGATGTACAGGGGCTGGTACACCTCATCAGAACATCAGTTTTTCTCTTTGCATGTGTCTTTTCTCCTAAGCCCCCAAGACATTAGTGTATTAGTGTGTCCATTTAGTGTTGTTCCCACCAGGTTTGAGCAAACACTCATTTGAAAATCATGGGAGTGATGGTAATTATCCCAGATTCTGAACATTTGGATATTGACTTAATACCAGCTTTTTTTTGAACCTTACAACAATTTGGAAGAAGCTTGGGGGAGGAATAAAAAAGCAAAACAAAACCAAAAGTCTCGGAACAAGATTGATTAACACTCTGTTGCTCATTTCAGTACAGCGTACATTTTAATTCTAGGATCTAGTCCAGAATCTACTGAAATTGGGGGAAGGATGACCATTTTACTGGGATTTTGAGCAGAAATTTACACCTTTGCTTGGCCTCTAGCTGGAGTTTAGGCTGCTTTTTTTATTCCAGGTTCAGAAGGTTAAAGGATTTCAAGGAAACTGGATTTTGGGGGAGGTGAGACAGAGAGTTATTTACAATTTGCTCCCTTTATGCAAACAGTGAGTTTGCTCTTGAAGAGAATTCACACGAGGTGTTAATGTGGAGTAGCTATCAGTGCATGTGGTAGTGAACTGAAACTTTAACTTCTCTATGTGGGCAACCTTGAAATAACAGGCAGGAAGCTGTAGCTTAAGGGAGTGGAAAAAAAACGATGAGACAACACCAACAGCCGTGATTAGCAGGGTCACAGACTGATTTGTAACTACAACAAAAGGCAATAAAAGCCTGTATTTTTGTCAAACTGAGCTAAAATTCCTTCAGTGATGTATTGGAGGCAAGAGGTTGTCTCTGTTCATGTGTTCCTGTTGCTCCTACAGAACTGCAGAAAGATGAAGCTGATGACACACAGTCGGGGCAGGAAGAAACATTTGTGCCCGCACCACCTGAGGATCCTGAGCTAAACATCAATCACCCCTATTATGATGTTGCAAGACATGGCATCATCCAGCTGGCAGGTATGTTTGGAAAATCCTGTGGCTTTACCTCAGTGCACAATCTATCACAGTTTTCTCACTGCACTCCAGGTGATACACAGGAATCATGTGGATGCTTCCATCCTTCCTCCTGAAAAGCAGCTGAGTGTGAACTCAGTGCTTTTCTGCAGATGAATTATGAGCCAAACTGTTTGAGCTTAATCTTGCTTTAAAATATAACTATAGCAATATATTATGATCTAAGGGCTAACTGTGACTGGAACAGATCTGCTCTTCATTTGTGATAAGCTGTTTTGTTTTCTGAATCACCTGAAGTGTTGTGTAGCCATTTTTCTTGTCTGCCCAACCAAGGAGATATGGCTTAGTGTACAAAAACTAACAAAAGGCAGAAAGGAAATAGTTGACATGAATGTTAACTCCATTTATCACCTGACTTTGTGCTGTGACTTGAAGAGAAGTTATGGATCTGTAGCTTACTTCAGTATTGGATCCTTTCATGTTTGCAGTTATTTATTTTTAAAATATTCTGGCAAAATATGAGACATGCAGCTGTATTTATGATATAAAAGCACCTCTTTAAAGTATGTCTTGCCTATTTTTTTTTCTTTTGGCTTATTTTTGGCATCAATGTGTTGTTAAAATAGTGTTAATAATCACAGTCCTGAACTAAGAAATGAACTCAAGAAGAAACAATCAGTGGTCTTGAACATCCATCCTAGTGAAGTCTAAGATTGTGTTGCATTGTGCACACTTCTTTGTACTCACACTTTAGGTACTAAAGCTTAGATTGTGATTTTTTCAGGAAAATTATGAACTCAGGTTATACACAGATACCTTCCTGAGGTCAAGCCATGATGCCCCAGGTGAACATCAACTTTAGCAAAACCAGTCCTCTGGCGAGGGATGATTGACTAGGACAGTGAAATCTGTGGGAATTTGACTTTTGACTTGGAGTGGGAGGACAATCTTACCCACTGAAGGTAGTTACACACAAGATAAGAATTACCTTTTACCTTCTTCAAAACTAAGCCCCCAGCATAAGGCTCAAATCCATAAGCAGGGGAATAACAATTCACAATCTTGTGATTTAAAAGCTGCTACCTGCTAACTCATGAGGATGTTTCTCACTCAAGCACTGGGGGAAATACTGAGATATGATAGTTTTACTTACTCTCAAGACAAAACCCCCTAATTTTCATAGTCTCAGAAGGACTATGTCATTTGATTTGGAAGTTAAAATGATGGGGGAACTCCAAAAAGGGGAAGGAGTTTGGAATTAGAAATCTGCCAGCACAGCTCTTTTTAGAAATCCTTGCTTTTATGGCTGGTGAAACAGAGAACATGTGGTGGGGATGGAATAATAACCAGCCTGTCCTTTGCTGGGCAGTCCTGCCTGGCTCCATCTTTGGAATATGCCTTATTCCTTTGTCAGAGAATGGGAATTGCTTCAGCAATAGTGGAGTGAAAGCCACAGTGGTTTTTTACCTACCTGTAGCTTCCATGGTTTCTTCTTGGAATTTGCTCTGTTTCAGTGTTTGCTTGGAATAAAGTCCAAACACTGGATATATTCCTGGTTTAAATACATGGGAGCAAATCTTGCCTGAAATGTTGGATTGCCTCTGATGGTTTTGTCCTTAATACTGAAGCCTTTTGTAGGGCAAAAAACTGTCCCTTAGCCGTTGTTTAAGCCCAGAAAAGAGTGACCTTACCTGCCATTTGTCAGAAATATTTGATGAATATTGAATTGTTCTGAATATGAATGCAGAATACAGAGAAGGTGAAATAATACCCTCCACAAAAAAAAAAAAGACCTCCCCATCCACAGAGTGTACTGGGCAGGAGACATGTTTGAATGCTCTCTGGATTTAGATTCAAGTGAGGAAGGGATGAGCTCTTCCCTTCCCATCCTGTAAGAGGCCAGTCCCTTTTGAAGCAGTTTTTGAATTATTTGTACCTGGTTTGTAATCCTTTTCTTCTCTTTGAATGAGACAAATATGATTTCAGTGCTTGAAGTGGCTGTGTTAAAGCTGTTCCTTCATTTTTATTTCATGATTGAAAGACAATGAGATGTATTGTTTGAAGTGACTGAAGAAAAAGAACACTTTAGGTGAAAATATTTGCAGTAATTTATCCATCTCTTACAGTCACCTAGTTTCCAACAGTCAATTTAAAAAAAATTCCCTAAAATTCTTTCTTGCTTTTCATAAGTTAAAATCACTTCTACCTGCTTTGCATAGCAATAGTTTTGACTATAGTTTTGAGTATATTTTTTGAGCTGCATTCACACTGTGTGAAAATACAATTAATTAAAACAGGATAGAAGACATTTTGAAAAGATGTAAGCTTTATTAATTGTTTATTAATTACAGATCGAGTTATGTCACAAGTACCAATGTGCAGCTGATGACTCTAAGCATGTGTGAACAGTGCGGCTGTGCTGGTTCCTTTTATTTCTGTTTTGAGGGAGAAGTTCCAATTTGTTGCCTGAAAACAAGCTCAAGATTATTTTTCTTATTCATTCCTGATGCATCAAGCTCCCTAATTTGCTCTGGTTTGCTTCTATAATATGATTGCTGACAACTTTTTGCAGTGCCTGAATTTGAATATATTCTTATTTCATAGAACTCTATTTCTAATGCTTTGTGTTTTCATCAACTGCCGGTGACATCCTTTTATGTGTTAACTAAAACTTTTTAATGGAATCCATGTCATTGCTGTTTTAAATCTTTATTTCCCTTCTTAGCCTTTTCCTGCTTTTCTAGTTACATTTAAAGGTTTCAGGTATCCAGCCTGGGTCTTTGCAGAGACTGTGCACATTTATCTTCAAGATCCAATTGATTTCATGCCCCATTTTGATTCTGAACCAGTGCATTAGGAACTGATTAGAGTAGAATGTAGATCAGACTGTGAAAGGTAAAGTTGTAATTTAGTTTTTGTAACATGTGAGGAGAAACTGTAGTGAAATATCTAATAAGCCTAAGGCACAAGTCCTAATAATTTTCAGTCCATCTCGGTGACAGCTTTGCTACTTCTTACAATACCTTCAGGAGCAGGAGTAAAGGCTGATATCAATGGAAAGTATTTCCTGCTCTAGTGAAGAGGGAACTTGTCTGAGTGATAAAAGCATGTTTTCAAATCCTTCAGGCAGGAATTGAACTTGGATTTTCCAAGTTCTGCACCACTTTTTTTCTTGCTCCTTTCTCCAACTATTTTCCTCTCAGAATGAGAAAGGAAATAAATCCCTATTTACTGCATTTCTTGCTTTGAACATCAGACTGTAGGTTGTACTGTCTTTTTTAAAGACAAACCAGAGCTAATTATATCAAAATATATGGACATGCTTTCTTACTGAAACTCCAGCCCTCAGCCTTGCACAGGACCATCCCCAGGAGTCGCACCATGTCCCTGAGAGCATTTTGTGGTGTAAAAATACACCCTGTGCAGATTTGCAATCAGTTTACTTCCACTTACACTCTCCTTTGCATCTGCAGGGAACTGCCCCTCCCCACATTACTTTTCAAACCATACTTTCATGTGTTTGGATAAAAATTCCATCCTCAACAGGATGCAAACTGTGTTGGACTGGGAAGCAAATGCCCTGTTAGATGTGATGGGCATTTCCCAAGGTGCTCAGTCACAGCCCCCCTGATGGAGGGAAAGGGGCCCTGCTTCTGTTTTGATCAGCACTGCACAGGTCATGTTCAAATTTGGTGTTCTCCAGAATATTAATGATGCCTGGGAAGAGAAAAAACAGCCTCTTTCCTTTCTTACCTTCCACCACTGATGGAAAGCTGGCACTACTTTATTTGGTTTTTCATGGAGTTGAGGTTCTCACCTTTTCTGGTTTGTTCTTTTTGCCTGTGTGGCACTACAGGGTTGGAGAACAAGGGGCTCTGCTCAGCTGCTAATTCTAAGAAAGTTCCTCTGCCTCAGTTTCCCCTTTATTGAAGCTGGACAATTATGTCTTTTTATGTCCTACCTTACCAGTTTGCACTCTTTTATAGAACTGGTTATTTTTTTCTGGGTTTTAATTCAAGCCATCGAATGTGACCAACAGTAACAATTAGTGACTCATTTAGTAATTTATCTGGAAACCTTTCAATGGTTTATTTTGCTCATAAGAACTGTTACCTCTAACAGATAAAATATTCTGGAGTGCATTGTAACATAGCACTTTTTTTTCCCCCCAAACAAGCCATGATTTAGAAAACAATCTTTTATTAATGTTTTAATTTAATTTTAGTACATCATTCATATTAATGTGTGTCACATTATAATGTCTTTATAAGCACTCTGAGAATATAAAACAAGACACTTAAATAACTTCAGGAAATAAATTATGGTCTGTTTAAGAACAATATGCTGACATACCTGGCTACATATAATTGTGGTGGTGTGCATGTTCTTCCTTTAGTGGTGCTCAAGCACTTTATTTAACCCGGGGCGAGAATTTATTTTTAATGTGGGAAGGGACATCAAGCTTTGTGGTATAAAAAAAAAGCCCCTTTGAGAAAGACAACAAAAATAAGTAGCCAGCCAAACAAGAACAGGAAGAAAGAATGAGCTAGCAGAGAAAGGAATGTTTTAGGAGTCAAAACTACACTACTATACTGGAACTACTTAATTCAGGATCAGAGGGGAACAACAGAATTATAAATATTGTCTAAAAAACCCCTAATTCTTTATTGTATTCCCACTGATATCAAAGGCAAACTTTGATGTTTTGGTAACAATAGAAACAAGTATTAGATATAATTTACTTTGAACATTGAAGTTAGACTAAGAATGTGTCAAATATTAATTCAGTCTGACCATTTTATGGGGTGTTTCTGTATTGCTTTAGAAGGAATGGTATCTTTCCTGTAGATGTATGGAAAATCATACTTATATGCCTTGCTTGATGTGTTTTAAATGTGATCTGAATGTAGCAGTGCTTCTGAAAGAGAAGATCTGAGAAAGCTTAAGTTGGTTAAAAACATCTGACAGAGAAGCAAGACAAAGTCCAAAGTGCTTGTAGGCAGAGCAGTATTCTAATAAATTCCAGATATAAAGCACAGAGAGTTTGAAAACAGGTAATTTCCAAGACTACTAGGGAAAGCAGGGCTGTTTTCTTCCACAGCTGAATGCTGCAGGAGGACTTCAGTGTTCCCTGTCCAGAGCTGAGCACAACCAACCACCTCTAAATATGAACTTCCCTCAGCTTTGCTTCGTCACTTACCTTGTGCTTTCTGTAGGTCAGGTGCGACTTGACAGGGAAGTCTCACAGCATGTTTTGAGCAATAACAGGAGACAGAGGTAGCCCCAAGTATCACAAGAGCCACACTATTCCTTCAGAACTCTGAAAATGAGTTGTCTCTATTACCTGTTTTGTCCCCCAGGTGATGACAGCTCTGGAAGGAAGGTGATCACCTTCAGTTGCTGCCGCATGCCCCCCTCCCATCAGCTCAACCACACCAGGTTGCTGGAGTAAGTTTCTTTTAATCTCCTGCATGGACTCCTTTACACTTGATATGAAAAATTCTATCAGCTTGTTTCCAGGGCAATGAGATTTCAAGGAGGAGAAGCAAGAGGCAAGGAGTGAAATTTAAAAAAGGATGTAAGACCTATTAGTGTTAGTGTTAAGTGAATGAGATAATGATGACCCTATCAGTTGCCTTGACTGGAAGAAGCCATTCGCTGTACTGAAATTACTTATTGTCTTGATTTTATTAAAGAATTCTTATCATATTAAAAAAAAAATTCATGATGAGGACCAATGAAAGTGAAATTCTGGTATTTTAGTGCTGTGTACATATGTTCTCATGAAGAGTTGTGTTTGCCTTAATTTGCTATCTTTTATCTCCTAAATCACTCAGGAAGAGCACTGTGTAGTTATTTGCATTCAGTGGGTTTTCTATTTTATAAAAATGTCTCCATTTCATTCAGTATACTATGCTTAACACTTTTGCATGTATTTCACTTTGGATCTTTTGTGTTAAAAGAGGTTGGGAATAGGTAACTTTACAGCATTCCTCCTTACAAACTTGCTGTTTCTGCCTTGTAGTTTGTCACTACAAGATCTGTTCTGTCATGAGACTCCTGTCCTTACTAAGCATTTTAAACCTGCTTGGAGTTCTTGTACAACCTCCTTTGCCAAAATGTTTCAAATGTCACTACCCACCACCATTGGAAAAGACAGAAATGCTTTTGCCTCAACTTCTCAGAAAGGGAGAGGGATTATAACAGAGGTTACTTAAGAAATGGTTTTGAGAGCACCAAAGGAGTGTTATTGCCAGGGAGGAGGGAGAGCCCCACCAGTCACCTCCTCACACAGAGGAGCAGTCATTAGGAGGAAATGCCAAAGAAGGGAGTGGGACAAACCATGTTTCTACCAAATCTGGGAATCTCCTCCTTAGCTCTGTGAGGAGAAGCCTTGATGAAACTCAGGTTTCCAGCCCTTGGAGTCTTCTGGACCTGAAGACTTACGTGTTTTCCTGTATCTGAGCCCACATCCAGTTCCCTTGGAAAGTCAGTGCTAAAAGAACTGAAGGCAGGTGTCTGAATGTGGAGGCAGCAACACAGCTATCAAGTGATCTGCTTTTAGGTAGTTAGACTCAGGTGTCGAATTCTGAGGAAAAGCTGCAGAGTAGGCCCCGATTGGTAGGTATTTTGTGATGAAATCACTTAAAGAATTGATTTGGTAAAGCCTTTGTAATGGCCCTGCAATTCTGTTACAGCCTTGGAACAGGTAATTGACTGTAGAAAAATACTGGTTATTATATGCCCACAAAACACTCTCGGTTATTTTTAAAAGTACAGGCTGTCTGGATGCAATGTGACAAGGAATTTACATGCTGCAAAATAAAACACCAGGCACTCTGTATGTAACAGTATCTCTTTAGCTATATTTTAATTTCAAATTCTTTTAAAAAAAAAAAAAAGTCTTGAATGACTGTCACTACTACTTCTTCCACTACAACACCATTTTAATGCTTAAGTCAGGGATCAAAACAGCATTATATTAATTGCAGTGACAATCCTTGTCCCAGGATACTGGCAATCTAAGATTTACAATATACTGAGGGAATAAGCAGATAAATGAGGCTTTGGGAGGGTCAGAAGTGAAGTTATGGGCTTTTCCATGCCAAGGTGGACGGTCAAAGTGGCCCTCCAGACAGTCCCAGCCTAATAAATGGCACATGGAACTGTCTGCTTTATTGAATAAAAATTGCTTACATACAATTAAGGGCTCTGTTGCAGAATAAGAAGAGAGCATTGAAAATAACATGAGAAAGTTGAAATCTGACACAGCAAGACACGAGGCCAGATTGCACTGCTCCATCATGGCTTGATTTGAATCACTGAGCTGTGTAATAGGCCATCCTGTGCTCTTAATTGTAGGAGAAAGGGAAGAGAAAAGCATCTAAAATTGTACCATAAAAGAATGAACACACAGAAATCTGCTTATGAAACGTGCAGTATTATTTCAAGAGGGGATAAGTAGTGTAGTTCTTCAAATTAGTTTCAAGGGAAATGATCTATGAATGCAGGCACCACAATGCAAGCATGGGAAAGTCAAATACAGTCAAGAAAAGCAGTTTACAGTAACAGGTTGTAATTGGCAGTAGTTTGGGGTAATGGATTTTTCAAGGATTTTAAAAGTTTTAAATTAAGAGGAAAACCTAAGATGTGTTCTTTCTTGTTTGGAGAAGGCAAAACGGCATTGTTTGCTTTGTCTCAAAGGAAGGACTTCACAAAGACCAGAAAAAAGCAAAATAGAAGTTGCCGTTAGTTAAAATGCATCTCTTCAAAAATTTCTTGGCAAACACAGTCCCGTATTGTCTTCATCCTTAAGTGATTCATGAGCACCACCGTTTTTGTAAATAAACACATTCTTTACAATTTCAGGCGTTGCAATGATGTGGAATTATTGGCCATATTGCCACTAGAGCAAGATGAACTTGTCGAATACCTCGAAGCAAATATGAATTTGCAATCACAGTGCAAAAACAGCACAGTTACCACTTCAAAGATCTCCTCCCGTAAATTGTCTTAAAACTACACTGTTATCTTTCTCCTCAGGTACTTAAAGTATACCCTGGACCAGTATGTAGAGAATGATTATACGGTTGTCTACTTCCACTATGGCCTGAAGAGTCTGAATAAACCATCTCTGAAATGGTTGCAAACAGCCTACAAGGAGTTTGACAGGAAGTATGGCTCCAGAATATTTGGTTTACTCTTAGGATTGTGTGATGTCTGTAACTAACTTCCATGAGGGAACTGGATCTGTCCTGACCCACCCATAGCTGACTGAGCTCATTTTGCTATTGCAGGTTCTTATGATGATGTCAGTGCTGTTGGAAAACAAACACAAAAATAGCTCCTTTCAGACTGCTGGGTTCAAAGGAAAGGGTGGGCAGAGGAGAGCACAAAGGACAACATAATTAGCTTGCATTGAAAGCAAATGTTCAACACAAATAGTTTCAAAAGAATAGATCTTTGAAGGTTTGCAGCAGAGGCTCAGTAAAGTCTTTTGGACATTTAATTGTAATCTAGGAAACTATGAAGAACATAAACTTCCACACAGTGAGCAGATTATGCCCCTCACCCCAAGGTATGAAACAAACTTCAAAGGGGAACTTCAGTAAAGCAACTCAGGGTTTTACCAGTCGGTTTTCATTGTGGATTTTGGGTCCTTGTCCACAGTGCCAGTGCACAGAGTAGTTATTTGCTTGTGTGTGGCAGTGGCTTTGTGAATACAGTGCTTTTTTTCACTCACAGGGCCCAGTTAAAATCCAAAAGGAAAACCCGTAATTCTTGAGTTGGTCCCTTTTCCCCCTCTTAGCATAACCTGGTTTTTCCTTAGGAGTTTCCTTAGAAAACCATCACAGTTTTCCCCGATCGCTGTTTTCTAACAAGGAGCATTGACTCTTGGGAGGAGCACAAAGCAAACCTGGCAGAGTAATAGGCAGCAATTTATACATTTCACTATGCATTTCTCAATTTTGTTTTGCAATAACATTGAATAAGAGCAGAGTCTTTGTGTGCAGCCTGGTTTCCATTTTGGCCTACTAGAATCCATTGGTTATGTATCATGAAGTGACACTGTAGAATCAAGCAAAGCATAAGGAAGGAAGGGTTTGTTTCACACAAAGAGGGACCATGCAATATCAAACAAGTAGCACTTGGTTTCACCTTTAGTAATTGCTAGCAAAATAGGCCAAAATTAGTGGTAAAATTAAAAAATTAGGTGTAAATTCCACATCTGAAAATTTAGAATTTTTCTTCAACATGAAACTCCTGTAAGCAGAAAATAAAGGGATATGAAAGGAAGTGATTTTTACATCATGAATTTTTTTAATAGACTCCTCATTCTCTTATCAGTATTTTTTTTCAAATTGCCTAATTTCCTTTCTGTCCCCCTGATATTAAATCTATGAGACAGCAGACACTGCTTAGGAACACAGTAGTGTTAACTTGGCCTATTGTCAAAGCTGACCATTTTTCAAAATCGTGTGTGGGTTGTTTTTGGTTTTTTTTTTCATTTTACATTCCATTTCTTCTGAATTAGGTCTTTTGAATGTATTTGAAAAGAATGCTGTGTAATGTTCCTGTAATAATACCTTCCATTCAGTAGTAGCTATTCAGTTCTACCGTCTGTGGTATTCAACATTCTTCTAACAATTTCATTTTCTTTTCCCAGGTATAAGAAAAACCTTAAAGCACTCTATGTTGTACATCCAACCAACTTCATAAAAATCCTGTGGAATATCTTTAAACCTCTTATAAGGTACTTGGCAGTTTATTGAACACATTATTCCCATTTAGTTCAAGGATGGTTTGTTCTCTAATAAGTTGCTTTTGAAAAGGCTTGAGGTAAAATATGTCAGGTAACAGCACAATACCCATTTAAACTGTCTGGAATTAATGGGTAAGGTGAGCTTAAGCTCGGGTGTGAAAAAGAGGGTAGAGTTCTTTTCTTTCTAAGAAAAGGGAGTCTTAATTCTTAGCAGTTTTACTGGTATGTTAAAGTAAATATCACTTTAAAAAATAGTTATTCTGTGGACCACGAACGACTTTTTTGTCCTGTTTGACAGCACTTCCCATAATGGAAGTGGGGATGTGATTGGAGTTACTGGGTGATGCAGTAAAGTGGATAATGAATGGTTAACCTTCAGGGGGAGCTGGATTGGGGAGATGAATAGTGATGATAGAACTGTGTGTTCAAAGTTAATGGGTAAGCCCTGAAGTGCCCGTAAGAATTTGGAATGGAGGATATAAAGGTGAAGCTGATGTAATTTACTGTGTGTTCTTTTCCTTTGCGTGGTAAAAGTTGGTGCTACGTACAAGGAACCGCCACCAGTGGGCAGATACTGATAAGTGCAAGGATGGCTGGGCTTGCTCAGCTTCTGCTCCTGAATTTCTGTGACTTTCCAAGTAATTCTGGCATTTTGCAGATTATACTATGAATGTCCTCAGGGCTGGAGGATGGAAACAGCTGATCTTGAGAAGCCATAATGAACCAACCAAAAACATCCACTACAGCAACTTGCCATTGATTCACTTTCTGACTGGTAGAGAGCTAATTAATTAGAGAAGGGAAGTTTAACTTTTAGGCAGACTGGAATATGTAAGAGGCATGTGAAAATAAGAAATGTAATTACAGCTAAAAATCACTCCAGAATATGCTGTTCTTGAAACAAGAAGACTGATTATAGATCTGTATTTTAACTAGCAGTAAAATAAATGTCAGTGAAGCAGGACATATAGTGCAATGATGAGAAAAGTGGACAGAAACAGGATGCCCAGGACCTGATGGTGGCTCAGGAAAGGGGGTGGATTTTTGGTTGGTTTGTTTCTTGCTGATTTGCTTTAGGATGGGTATGGAGAGCTTTCTAGAAAACAAACCCAAACAAACCCAACCAAACAACAAAACCAGCCAAACAAAAAAGAGCAAAAAATCAACAGCCAGCCCCAACAATCAAACAATAATTCTTGATGGATATTACGATACTCAGGTGAACCAACTTCTTTCTCAGAGGCAGCCAAGAGTTTCTTGGGAATAGCTCCAGGCAAGGGGTTTTGGGACACTGACGATTTTCATCCAGTGCATATTAATGCACTCATTGTGATATTTGACTTAAAGCAATAATTGGTCACTATTTCTTACAGAATAAAAGTTTACAAGTACCTTTTCCAAACACTCATTTCCCCTGGATCTTACTATGTCTGTGTAAATAAGTGAAATACCTTTTTTCCTGGAAAATACAATACACTGGCAATTAAATCTTTGTTTGCTTTGAATGTGAAGAAGGGTGATCCTGATAAGCTTAAGCCCATCTGGCATAAACAATTCAAAGCAGGGCTTGTCAGATGCAGCAACATCATCTTGACCTTCTGAATACTCTATTTTCATCAGGATTGGTTGTTTTTGTTTGTACTGACATTTACACTTTTACCACTGTGTACCTGGATACTTCTTTTGAGTCTAATTTAGTAACACTCTCTGTGTTTAAAATCTGTAACCAACAGCAACAAAGCTGTTTGTACACTGGCCCTGACAAACTGATTGGAATTATGAGACTCTGAAATGGTCTGTAAGCCAGAAAGCAGGAATTACCTGAAGCTTAGGAAAAACCTCTTTATTCCTTAAAATGTCTTAATAGCTGAATGTCCACATACATTTTGCTTTTTGGGTTGACTCTACTTTGGGTTTGTCAAGTAAGGGAAAATATAAGGATATAATTTTAAAATTAAGTGTGAAAGGGCCCATGTACAATCTCCCTAAATTATACTCTCGTTGAAGACTAATACTTATTAACATTGTTAATTTAGTACAATTTCAAATTTGTTCACAGTACCTTTTCCTTCCAGTTTAGATTAATCTTACCTTGGCTAAGATGAATCATGCTTTTAATTTAAGTGGCAGTATTAATCCAGTCCACAAAAGCAAGGGAGAAAAACCCTCTACACCTTCTGTTTCCTACCTTTGCTGAATTAAAGCCCAGACTCATTTGTAGATAGTGTTGCCAATAAAAATAACAGATGTAAAATAAATTTCATTATGAAGAAGTATGTATTTATTTTTCAGGGGTCTGTTAGTATGTTTGGTACCTGTTAGCCCATGGCCTAAGTACTTTTACATGATGTTTTAATGTGTTTGATAACAACTGGACAAATAACAGAATTATTAGAGTGAAGGACAAATGTTGTAACTATTTTAGCATTCTTTTATCTGAAAGGATTTAAGAAAATTTAAATACGTGACATTTTTAAATCTCCTGAGATTAACTGATCTTCTTTCCAGGCCCAAAAGAAATCAGAAAGAAGGTTAAGTGTTAAGTGAAGTTTATTTTTCCCAAATGGCAAACCAACACATTCCTATGTGTGAGCTCACAGAAACCACCCACCTGCTATCAAAATACTGCACTTTAGTTGGTGGTGTTGATGTGGCATTTTTAAGGAACAGCACTAATTCCTAATTACAAATTCGGGGTTCTGTGACCTGTCCTGCATTACCAGAGGTGATTAAATACAAAGTTCTGTGCTAGCCCGTGGCTTGGGTAAGATGTTGGAAGTCCAGGCTGTTTTGGATCAAAGACACTCTAGAGAGCACTGAAGTTGTGCATGCACAGACTGATACTCTTCAGTGTCCCAAAACTGCTTTACTTTTAGCAAAATTTAGCTCGTTTCAGTTTTAATCTAAAATTTAATGAAGTGGCTGATGTTTGTGCCATCTCCCACTAGAGGGAGCGTGTGTATGTGGATTGGACAATCCAGGGATAAACTCAGTCACACCAGCGTTTTTCTCCAATTTTCCTCTGGAAGTAAGGTGCAGCAAAGTCCACTTTTTGTCATCAACACCTGCTGTTTTTCTTGGCACTTCATTACAGTACAAGATGCTTGGTGTCATGGGAAAGTATTGCATTATTTCAGACCATGTGTATAAACGTGTCACTGACCCTTGTCTGAACACCTCAACCTGCACAGTCCTGTATTCTGGCTCTGACTCAAGACCTAACTAGAGATACTTCAAATTTGGAAGTCTGTTTTGTACAGCTCAGAGAAAAATCGTGTCATTCATGGTGTTTCCTAGAAGTTATCCAGCCCTTTCGAAATGGATAAAGCTGATGCACCAGCACTATCAGTGCTTTGAAAAGTATTGCCTGTTGCTTTATAGTTGATTTATAATTTATTTTCTACAGCCCCCATTTTGTCTTTAGGATAGAATACCTAAACAATACAAACATGCTGTTCTGCTGCCTGTGTAACGTTTTCTCCAAAGCTAACAGTGCTTTTAGTGAGCTTTCTAATGCTGTGTGAAACCTGGTTTTCAGTGGCTTTTAAAGCAATGTTTTTCATATCTATGCAAATCAAAAAACATTCAGATGGAAGGCAGTTATTTTTATTCAAATCAGACTCTCAGGCATGCACTGTATATGTTTGATCATATGAAATGAAACACATCTTACGTCTCCTGCTGCTTCAATTACAGTCTAATTTTGAGTTGCATCAGCACTTACATTTTTGTAATAGAAACTAAACCCTTTGTAAATGTTCCTCCCATGCTGATTTTTACACTACTATGTGATTTTTTTCTCAATTTTTTTTTTTTTTTTAGCCATAAGTTTGGGAAGAAGGTCACCTATTTGAACTATTTAAGTGACCTGGCAGAACATCTCAAATACGACCAGCTAAATATCCCTCAGGAAGTCATCCGGTACGTGGCAAATTTAATCCACATTGCCTCACTTTTCCTCAGGTAGAGGTGCATCCTGCTCACTGTATTCTGAGCAGAACCTATTTTTTTCAGTGATTAAAAGTCAAATTTACCTGTTTGTGCTTGGTTGGGTAAATTCTGAAAGCTGCATTGGCATCAAACACGTTCTGAAGTGCATCAGGTTTTCTACAGGTCTGGAATATCTCAGTTGTGGAGCATTTCCTTAATATAATTGCAACTTCTGTGTGAGTGTAAGCAAAACCAACCCACGTGTTGTTACTGCTTATGAGTATCGTGTAATTTCCTTGGGCAGAGCTGTAATCCTGACCTCTTTCCTTGCATATTGTAGCAGATTAAGTGACTTCCTTTCATTAAGAGAGTTCCCAGTCAGCAAAGTGTTGATTGGTTTTAAACTTCATGGACGTATCTGTTGTCAGTGGTTCCATTATTTTTATATCTTGTGAGTTAGGGAGGATTACTGGAGTGGAGGGTGGGAGAGAAAAAGGAAAGAAATGCAGAGGGCTGTGCTTGTCAAGTGCCAGTACTGGTGTCAATAACATCTTCCCAACACGGTGCTGTACATGGAAATGCTTTGATGTGCTGACAGGAAGTGATTTTATGTCACTGCTGAATGAAAGGAACTGGAAGCTTTGATTACAACTCATACTGATGCCTGGTGGGTTTTTACACATCTTCTGTGTAAATATGGAATAACAGAAAACACCTTACAGCTCTAAGGTTATAAACTGGATTGCATAGTTGCCAAAGAAAAGAGAGCTGTGTTTTGAGTAGCAAATAGGTTTGAATTTTGCTCTTAAATTATGGTCTGTTCCTATTTTTTGGACATATTCATTGCTATGCTCCACTGGCTGAAGCAAAAGAGCTCTTCTATGCTGTGCTTAAGTATTCTGCCACAAATAGTACTTAAAAATTTCCTCATGCTGAAATTAAATGCAAGTTCTGCAAGACCTGCAGAATATACACTATTGTCAGGAGATCAGCATCATGAGCAACACTTACAGCTGTTCATATACACGGTCTGTCTTTCGTGCTACACAGAAAAACAATGAAACCCTAATTTATTTTGGTTTTTTTTTTGCAGACATGATGAAAATCTTCGGAGGAAACAGAAGGGAAAACTGCCACCTGTGGTTAAGATTCCTCCACCACGACCACCTCTACCTACCCAGCAATTTGGAGTCAGCCTGCAATAGTAAGCCGGGAGATTTCAAAAAATATGAGATTTTTGTACCCTACAGCTTTGTAATGTGCAGGTTCACCAGACAGACTGCCTGCAAATAAGTTGTTCGTTATATGTTTAGTTTCTCATTCTCTCTGGAAAACCACAAAACTATGAGGGCAGACAATACATTTTACAAATTCAGGACAGGTCTCACAGTCCCAGTGACCTGCCTGATCTTCAGGTTTCCATTTTCTTAGTGGTAGTCAGTACACAACTTTTTTCCCAGTGGGCAATGTTTTGCCATACATGCCAGAGCCCCGAGCTAATATGTTGCTGGTGGATGCTGGCAGCATGGAAGTGTTTTGGAGATATTTAGATGATGGATAGCAAAGCCAAAACAAAGCTTCAGGCTCCACAATGGCTGTGTAAAGCTCAGATGGATGCTTGAGCCTTTATACATTGTTGTTTTGTTGCTCGCAGATTGTTCTGATCAGAGTTTGATGGAATGAATAAAATCACTCTCTCCCAGAAATGCCCTGACAGCTGTTTGTGTAGATTACAGCACTGTATGTGGTATAAAAAATTATTTACTTTACACGAGGAATGGGATGGCAATAGTACTTGCAAGATTCAATTTTGGTAAAAAACAACACACAAGAAAAGCCCATGAAACCTTCTAGCTTCCTACCCACGGCCACTTCTGTCATCTTTCTGTGGCATCCTCCTCAAAAAACAGCTGAAGAATGTTGTTCACATTCAGCGAACGCAATTTACGCTGTCTGGTAAATGGACTTTTGTCAAATCTCCTCCCACCCCCAGTCTACTTTTCTGGTTCTAATGATTCAGCTGTAAGTGAGATGTAAGTTCCCTCTGCTTGAATGTTAAGCCTTAGTCCTTTCTGGAAGGCCTGGAATTAGTACAATCAATATGTATTGTGTGAGAGCTACTACGACATGAACTTTCACAATACCTCTTTAGAGTTCAGCCTAACACTTGAAATGTGGCTAAATCACCTCCCTAAGCCACAGACTACCTTTTAGGTGGGTTCCACTGGGTCATTAGGAAGGACAATGTTTTATGCCACCACATTAGTAAAGCCAGGACTGTTTTCAGGCACCAGGACACGCTTTGTTCCCTGCCTCCAGCCTGGCCTGATGGCTCAAGCAGCTCTCCTGACCTTCTCACAGGCTTTGGCCACCAGACAGCATATTGTGTGTCACTCCTACCATCTGCTAGTCCTGCTTTATTTCTCTGGCTGTGCCCAAGCAAGTAAACAGGGTATTTTCCTGGGCTGCACATGGTGAGGGTGTGGTGGCTGCCCTTCCTTGCCCTGCCCCTTTCCAGCTGTGTTACCATCAGTAAATTGTGTACTCGCTGCTTGCCTTGGCTTTCCTGAAGTATAAAAAGGGTGACTACTTCAGAAAGGGCTTATCTGGGGGTGGGGAAACACCAAGCAAGGCCTTACTATCATTTTTGTTCCAGAGAGTTCCAGCACTGGGGACAGAGGCACTGACAAACAGATGCTCTCCGTGTGTGGGTCCAATTCACAGCACTTGAGTACCCAAAATGGATGTACAGGGGAATATCAGTTCCTCCTGTTTGCCCACCCTTGTCTAGATTGACTCATCACCACTTAATGTTATTACAAATAAGCAAATCCCCTGTAAGTTCTAAATCAGAAATAAAGGAGTGAATTTCGACTGTGTTTGTGAAGAAAGGTAAAATTAGTGGTGGGGTAGGAATGGAATGTTTTGGGAGCTTCTAAAATCTGAAAAAAAGGATAAGGTATCAACTTTCATCTTGAGGAATGAATTGGTTTTGTTAATTTCCTCTCCTCTTGTCACCTCTGTGGACTGTAATGACAAAATGACGTTCCACCTGTGCCACGGATGGGGAGAGGGGGCAGAGAAAATGTACAAAATTGCCACAGCTGTCCAGCTACTGCTTGTTGAATGGTTATCATAAACATTTCAGGGTGCCTTCCTTTGGGCCATGATCTTTCTGCTTGTGCATGCTGGGCATGTGTGCCCAGGGAGGAAGGATGCATTCTAAAGCAAACCTCTGCATGTCTCAGCAGGGAAAAAATGAAAGGGAGAGGGAAAGCAAAGAGAGAGAAAGATTATCAGCCAAGAATACTTAATGACACTTGAGAACAATGTGTGAAGGCCTTGTGTGGCAACTGTCTGCTGTCTAGCAATGAGTCACTGGGTGTGTAACGTGCTGCAGTAACTAATCATGGATGCTGTAGTGAGCAGAACTCATTCTCTGTGTGCCAGAACAGACCTCTTGGATCTGGTGTTGCTGCAATAGGAATCAGTTACAGCAGCTGTACCATGCACTGAAATACTCTGTTCTGCTCCTCACTTCAGCAGAAAGAAGAAGAGATGAGAGTAAGATGTCTCTCATTTCAAATCTCCCACAGCAGCACCCGACCCCCAGTGTCAGTTTGTGTTGTCCATCACAAGGCAGAGCTGCTCATCTCACCCTCCTGGCCAAGGCAGGAGACAAACAGACTGCCTGACAGGATCCACAGAGAGAGGCTGGAGGTGTAATTTCATTGACCTCCAAGCTGGTCTGGTTTACAATACCTGCACTAACATCCCTGCAATTTTTTCTGTCACCTCAGGTCCAGTAAAGTGAACTCTGTGTCTGACATACTCTGAAAATACACACCCCAGCTCACCCCAGAGCTGCAGAAACAGAACAAACCTTTGCATGTGACTGTCATGTGAATATCCTACTCCACTTTAAAATGCCACTTATCTTGAGAACTCCCTTCATTGTACTGGGAACAGAACCTTGCCTTAAAGGGAATTCTGTAGAAAATGTTAGAAGTGCAAAAACAGCACCTTTTTTTCCTAGAAGAAAAAGAAAAGTTGTGTGTAGGTTTTATTATTACAAATTATAGGCCAGTTGTTTGTCTCACCTCTCTGACAGATAAACTAGTGCTCAGCGGGAGCCAGTGCTGTAAATAATCAGTTTGCTATTTATACACTGAAATGGGAAACACATTTATGGGTAACAATAATAATTAGAGAACGTTTATAAAAAGCTGCTGTGTTGCTATTCGGTGCCTCTGGAGTGAGGAGCTGTAAGAAAGCAAACACAATCAGTGCAACTTTGGAGAGGCTGAGAATGAGTTCCATGAGCTTAAATTGTCAATAATAAAGATGTAACAGCTCCCAAGCACATTAAAGTCTTGATGATGTTCCCATTTCAGTCAATTAGGCTTTTGACTAATTTTAATAAAAGCCGCCCTAAATATTTAGGATCCTGATATGAATACATGAAATAAAATTATTTGACACACAAGGAGTGTATTAAAACTCCCCTATTAGAAAAGCTAAAATTAATGTGAGGTTTTTTCCCCTTACCTTGATTTCCTGCAGAGGTTCTTCCTCACTGGTATCCCAAACACTGACCCCAGTAGTGACCTCACCTCTCAGCCCTTTTTCTTATTTAGTCTCTTACTGAGAGACATAATTTCACACGGGATTTCAACTTTGCATGCTATGCAAAGAACCTCTGGAACTTCCCTCCTCCTCTGGTTTATTAGCAAGACTAAGTTATTAGTGGACTGTAGAGTCACTTGTTCTATGTTTCTGCAGCAGACTTCTTATATTTAACATTGTCTACATAAATATGTACTAAGGCTACTTTAAAATCTACGACTGGTCCTTTATGTTGTTGCTGATTACTATAAAGTGTAGCATAAGACTCAGTAGATACTCTTGTTATACTTCTAGGCTGCCAAAGACTTTTTTTTTTAAATGAGGAAGATAATTACAGAATTTTCTGTGCTGTCTAGATCAAGAAAATGCCATGTTCATATTTTTTGCCTCAACTGTTCACTCACGAAAGAGAAAGAAATCTCATTTCATGGAAATCATTCAAGGCGTTAATAATCTCACTGCCCCGCTTTGCCTTCAAAATAAATAGTACAATATCCTTTTAATTATACATACACTGGGGCTTAAAAAGAGCCAAATGACAAAGAAAAATCTGCATGATAAAAGGCTCCTAAACTTGCAGCATCCCTTGATCAGGACTTACTGGAAGGCATTTGCTGCAAACTCCTTGCTCCTCTGCCTTTAAGCTGCCTTGAAACCCCATTCCAACAGCATCCAACCAAATCCAGTCTCCAGTAGGGATAAAGTTAGTTGTGAAGGACTCTTGTCTTGGGTACAGGCTCCTTAATTTGTGAAATTTAATGTATGCTCTCAGATTTCTCCCTGTTTTTTGCTCGGGCTGTTCTGTCTTATGTCTTACTTTTGACTCTTTGTCTATAAATGCCACTTAAAGGCTGTTACTTTTTCTTTTTTTCTTTATTATTTTTCCCCCAACAGTATCAAGGACAAAAACAAAGGTGAACTAATCCCCCCAGTAATGAAGGAAACCATATCCTACCTGAAAAGTAAAGGTGAGTTCTGTGTCAAAACTAAAGGTGAGTTCTGTCTTTCAGAGCAAGTGTGAAACTATATAACACTCAGTGTCTGGTTCAGCAACAATTACAACTACACAGGATATGTTTATATCCTGAAAAGTTGACTGGTAATTGTGCACTGTCTTGAGAGCTTTGATGGATAGGAAATAATTATTATCAGATTGTTGCCTCACTCTGAAAAAGCAAAAAACAACAACAAAAACCCCAAACAACCAAAACAAATAAGAAAACAAAACAAAACCAAAACCAAATAAAACCAAAATACTTTAATTGATTTATTTTATTTATGTATTTTATTTATTCTTATTTATTTTAATTTGTTATATAGTATATAATACGTATAAAATAATATAAATATATTGTTTACTTATATAAATAAAATATTATTTATAATAATCCTTAAGATTAATTAGGGAATAGCAAATCTGAGGAGATGTCTTGAAATATATGTGGTAAACCCATATAATAGTGTTGTGGTTAAGTAGAATGTCCAAAAAAACCCAGTGAGTTCTATTTTTCTAGAACCAGTAGCCCTAAAAACTCACTTAGAAAAAATATTTTTGCTGACATTTACAGACCCTTTGGCTACAATTCATATCTGTAGTTACGTTATATGGAGATATAGATTACAAAAATACCCTTATTTAAAATGGAAGCATCCAAATCTGAGTTCCCTCTATCACCTTCAGGTACAGGGCAAAGAGAGGGTGGATTTTGGCTGTACCACTGAGGTTATCTTAGGGTTGACAGAGCAGAAACAGAGCATAAATGGCACAACACTACACAGTGCTAGAACTGGGAATGATTCCTAAGATCCCTGAAAGAAGGGTGTGAATTTTTAATAGGTGTGTCAAGTGAAGAAAAATCAAAAAGGAAACATCACTGGCATTTAATATGCCATTAAGTTAGGTAAATGTTTGAATTAATTTTGAGCATCAGCATTGTTTTTAAGACAAAACCGAGGCTCAGATCCCTATATTGCTGTTCGACGAGTTTTATCTGAAATTTTCCTCATTTAAAGAGCTATTTGTATTGACAACACACAAATAATATAAAATATAAATTTTGAGTTGTAGTCTTCTGTAGAAAAATACAGAAACCTGTTTTCCACAATATTCCTAATTCTTGATTTTCATCCTTCATCTGTCCTCCTGAGCAAAGTAAATTTTGCTTTCAGTGTTCAAAGAGTATGTGAGGATCTCTGTTCACTTTAACTGTTGCCACCAGGGTTTGCTCCGAGTTTGAGCTTATTTGAACCTGAAGTGAGAAATTACAAACCTCTGAAAAGCCTGTACTGAGCAGGCTTCACATTTGTGAGGACAAAAGGGGACAGGCAAGAAAAATCAGCTTTTCTCAGCTTTATTGCTTCTTTTGAAGGGAAATCCTGGCTTTGTTTACATCGGTACAAGAAAATGTGGATTTAATTGAGGACAGAATAGATAGACATTGTGTCTTGCCCTCAGTACCTACAGAAATTGCTGATTTATCTTCAAAATACCTGCAGCAGCCAAGGACTGGAGTGGGGCCAGTTCTGCTATTCAAGGTATCAGCTGATCTGCAGTAGGTGGAGAGCCCCTAGTAGACTTTATTGAAGTGCCTGTGGTCCAAACTCGGGATTTCCACACAAACCCATCAAACTGTTTGGATGTGCTGTTTCCACACTGGTGCTAATGATGAAAGCTTTGCAGGTGTAGCTGGTATCCAGTATTGTGGCTGAATACAGGGGATGTAAACAGTTCAGCACTAAGAGTCTTGAAGGCGAGTGAGTGGCAGCCTGAGACAATCCCTGTAATTATAATCCTAAGTGGATAATTAGAGCTTGTGTGGTATATCAGTGCATGCCCCATCTGCAGATGAAAGGCAGACTTTTTTTTGTGGTTTAAATTGTTATGAAACAATCATCCTTACATATATTTAGCTTATCTTAATAGGCAAATACCTCTTCCTCACTAATCACAGGAGTCAAGAGAGCTAAAATGAGGATGAATGTGCACTAACATTGTTACTTCTCACAGCTGTTATTATTTAGGAATTGAGTGAAAATATAGTCACTAAAATGTTAATTATTTTAATCTTAAGCCTGTGCATAGGAGGAAGGCTTTGCATATCTGGTGCTTTCTTGGGCTTATTTAAAGGTTTTAAAGAAATAGGAGGTTTATGGCCATCACTGTAGTGTGTTAGTGACCAGTAACTGGTAATTCTTACATTAATTTGAAACAAAACCTTTTCCATGTCTTGCTTGTGTTATTTCTGGATGTTTTGTCTGATCACTGTTGCACCAATCTCATACTCTTCCCTCTCAATGGTATCCGAGTCCAGAATCCACAGTTTTCTGAAGCAGCAAAGCCAAATGTGCAGTACAGAGGGAAAAAAGCAAGTTTTACCTCTCATGGTTATGACAAAAAAAAAAAAAAAAAGGAAGGTTGTCCGAACTTTGTCACTGTAGAATTTCTCCTGGCTGAAACGTTTATTACTCTGAAAGCAGGAATCATCCTTGGGTTTTCTTCAAACTTTGGTTCTTTTTGGCTAAAATTTCATCTTTTCGGTGTCAGTAATATCAGCACAGTTTGTGAGGAACGGACTCTGATGTGATGAGATTTGTGAACAAGTCCTGCTTTGTGCATCTGCAGAAGTCATTGGCTCCAGTGCACAGTCTAGCCCATGCACTTGCCGACTGGACTCTCTGATTTTTCCCCACCTCTCAGTCCTTCTGTGTCCTGTCGTGGTTTTGCCCTGGTTCAATTTACTTTTATACCTCCCATACAATTACTATTAGTTGAGAGAAGGTTTATGCAGACAAAAAGAGACTGAATTGAAAAAAAGTATGAGTATTTATTATTAACAAACTAAAACTAAAGAATTATATTTACAATAATTTTACTTAAGTAAAAGGTATTATGTATTTACAGAAGATACTTCTCCCTCCACCTCTCTTTATATCAGTCTAAGGAGGAGAAGCAGTCCTTTTCCATTCTCGGAATTCCAGCTCTCTCTCTCTCTCCAGTAACTCTGCAGCACTTTCGTTGCAGCTGGAACTTCTTTATCTCTCTCTCATTCTGTGTTGACCTCCAGGGCTGGGTCTACCCCCCTCCTGGGTTAAAACCGAAGGCTGGGGGTTACCCAGGTCCTGAAGGGTTTCCTTCCATAGGCTTGCAAGGGGACACTTGCTTACTATGGATCTTCTTCCACAGGGTTACAGGGGATAATGGTTTAAGAGTTCACCCCTGTTTCCCTATGGAGGTCCCTCCCCATGGGAGAACAGTCCTTGATTGACTTCTCGGCATGGGTCTAGTTTGGATCCCTTGCTCGGATCCCAATATCCCACCTGAGCCATTTTCTGCTCCAGAGTAGGTCCTCTCATTCCCCTCAGGGTCATAAATCTTCAACATCCCTACCCGAGCCGTTTTTCTGCTCCAGCGTAGGTTCTCTCAGGGTCACAAATCTTTAACACCAACAGCACGGATCCCACACATGGATCCCAACATCCCTACCCGAACCGTTTCTCTGTTCCAGCGTAGGTCGTCATCCCCCTCAGGGTCATAAATCTTCAACAGGATTCTGCCTCATCTGAGCCGCTTTTACTCCAGCATAAGGCTTTCTCTCTGTTAAAGTTACAAATCTCTGGTGCATCCACAAGCTCCTCTGTGAGCCGCATGGGGGGTCTCTTCACCCCAACAAACTTCTACAGGTGGCAGGGATTTTATTTTTCAGTCTTTACCCTGCTGAAGGGAGGGAGAGCGAAAAGGAGAAAAAGCAGCTCTCCCCCCTTCGAACTTTTCTTCTCTCTTCTGTGACTGCAGCTTTGACCTTGAAAATTCTGTTATCTCATGGCTGGAATTCTTCTGCAGCGGTTTCTCATCTAAGCAGTTCGTCTTTTAAACCTTTTTTTTTTCTTCACTCTCTCACAAGAGAGAAGGGAGGCTTGCAGTACTACACCTACCCCCCCACCCCGGCCCAAGCCGGGGGAGGAGGAGGCCTTGGCCCTCCTCGGGCCCGCTACCCTTCTACATGGCTGCTGTTCTTAATTTCAACTGCGCCACAACCTTCTCTTCCGTTTTCTTAAAGATGTAATTAGCAAAGGCGTCACTGAACTTTTTGATTGGTTTTTTTGTCCGGAAATCACCTGGACAAAACCATCCTCAGCCCCAGGGATGGGCTGGTGGGCAAAACCACGACAGTCCCCAGGAAGGAAAGTCCTGTCAATGCTGATATTTCCCAGCCAAGCCCAGGTTTGCTCAGAGCTGTCATGTTCCCTGTCATAAAGAGATTTCCACAAACCAGATGTCTAAAGGGAGATGCCTTGTCAGGTAGAGTGGTTTGTGACGTTCCCAGCCAGATGATGCTTGCAAGCCAAGTACCTGCCATGCCAGGGCTGTTAAGCAGTAGGTGACAGACATGCATTTTTTTGCACTTAGGATTGTAAGTGTGCAGGTATCTGTTGTACCTGCTGTCTGCTACGATTTTAATTCTTTCCCTAAATCTGGAATATCTCACTTGTGCCGGTCCCTGTGCTGACAACCCCGGAGGGTGACTGGCAGCGTTCTTTGCACTCCAGACGTGGCTGTGAGCACGGTGAAAACTTCAGTTCATCCTCTGGAAGTGACAAACACTCACTGTCATTACCCTGTTCCATTTGATTTTGGCAGAGCTTCCAACCTTGCAGAGTTAGCAGGGAGTGGGGTTGGTTTTCGCTCCTGGTGACTTTCTTCCCATTGCTGCATTTTCATATCTTTTTACCTGAAGTCTGCTTCTGAAACTGTGGTATCACAAAAGCTCCTGCAAAATCATGCTTCATCAACAGGGTTAGGAGTTCTTGAAACAACAGAGACCCTCTGATATCCACTCTGCACTGTTTGGGCTCCTCTCTCTTGAGCAGCTCTGGTGCAGGAGCTGTGCTGACACCCAGAGCAGGCAGCAGCCTGCAGCAGTGAGTACCAGGCTAAGGAACCTTTCAGCCCCTAAAGTTACAGAATCACAGAACCACTAGAGTTAGAAGAGACCTTTAAGATCATCCAGTCCAACCATCAACTCAGCACCACTACTGTAACCCCTAAACCACGAAACCATATCACCCAAATCGTAGTGGGACAACTGGGAGTATCTCTCCAAAAGACTCCTGGTTCACCCACCCTTCTTCTTAACCTAATGACCCCAGTCCCTTGGACAGTTTGCTTGGCGTCACATTCTTCCTCCTTGGCGTTTAAATTTTGTGTCTCAGTTTCAGACAACACTGTTTGCAGAAGTTCCTCCTGGTGGGGAGTCACTGTCACCTGCACAAATGAGCCAAAACTCCCCTTCTTGTACCCAGTTCATGAGGGGGCTCTGGCAGCAGCAAGCACTGCCTCATCCCCAAAAGCAAATTAACATTGTTTTGTATTTTAGAAACAAGGTCTATTATGGCTGATGCCTCAGACACAGTTAAAAAACCACAATATATCCAAGTTTCTTAATTTCTCTAATTTTCATGCTATTTTTTCAAAAGGGAATAAAACTTAGCCATTTTGCCACTTTCACTCTGGCTCCATTTTAGAGTGAAAAATGTTTTTAATGCTGAATTTTAAAAATGCCTAATTTTGGTTTCTTCTAACCTTCACAGTGAAGAATTACTTTCCTAAAATGAGTTCTTTCTGAGAAAATCATCAGCTCATTCAGACTAAAACTCAAGCTTCATCTTGTGGACCAAATCAGAGAAGTGCTCTTAATTTCAGAAAGAAAGGGGTGGTATCATCCTGAACCCAGCCAATGATTTAGTCAGGCCAAAGAGGTTTAACAGCTTAACAGTTTAACATTTGTGACTTGATCTTCACAGTAACCAGCAAACCAGAGGAGGTTCTTCTTTCCTATGCACAGCCTCAAACCCTCAACCTGTCCAGTCCCCTATTTATAAATGTAAGGCTTGACTTGTACTTGCACTAAATCAGATTTTTCTGTGTGTTTACTACCTTATCTCTAGTATGCCCTGAGAAATTGTATTGCCTAATTAAATATCCACTCTCTTGTCAGAACAATTCATAAGTGTTTCTAACCTGGTGTCATTCCTTTGGTGGGAAAGATCTTGTTGTTTTGCTCACAGGCCATTTTCCCTAAGTCCAGCTTAGCCACAGGGTGGTAATTTTCTTTCTCTGGTTAATATGTCCCCACATGTCCTCACAATCTATTTGGTGCTGAACTGAGACTGTCCCTTCTGAGCAACTGTTTTAGTAGCCAGGGATATAAGTAATGGAGGATAAAACTGCATGGCAAAATTCATATTTTGTTTGCAAACCCCCCAACACGTGGAGATCAGATCACCAGCTTTTAAGGGAATTTTTATTTGATTCAATGTGTGTAATGAACTGCACTGTTCAGACTTGTGTGAAGATGTCACACAGGTTACAAAGGGCAGGGGTGTTGCTCAAGCCTATCTCAAACATTATTACACTGTCCTTTGTTCTGTTTGGTTTTTTGTTGTTTTGGTTTTTTTTAAATATATGGATAGGATTATTATTTTTAGTGTATTTTATGTTTGAGAGAGTATCCCCAAAGGTATAAACAACATGCTTGTTCATGTTTAAAAAAAAAAATTAAACCCAAAGCTAACCTGCTGTGATTAGCACTAAAATTTCTGAGATTTGATAACATTTGCATTCTATAGAGAGGCCATATAATGAAAGTGCTACAGCAAAATTTCACAGAGAACTGATTGCTAAAGAGCTCATGTGACATCAGCAGCAGCTTGGAAGTGATGGAACAATAAACTTACAGTGAAGGAATCACACCAGAGAATTGTAAAGCAGAAAAAATAACTGTCCCCTGTAGGAAAATTATCTCACAGTAGCCCCCGTGGCCCAGTCTTTCTCTTTTACCTCACCAATTTTGTTGACTGGAAGTGCTTTGCAGCACAAAGTTTTTGTTCTGTGTTGTCTCCTGGTACCACAGGAGAGTCCTGGGTGATGACTAAGACTTCCAAATGAAATGGTAATAACCCTGCTATAGGAGTTCAGTGATAAAGTAATAAATGTCCTATTGTATGATTATAATGACAACTAAAGCTGTCCTTTATCTGTTCAATAGCAGAAGCAGTGGTAAGCAGTGATTAATCTTTCCTCTTCATCCCTTCC
This sequence comes from Myiozetetes cayanensis, assembly GCF_022539395.1. Taxonomy (NCBI): domain Eukaryota; kingdom Metazoa; phylum Chordata; class Aves; order Passeriformes; family Tyrannidae; genus Myiozetetes; species Myiozetetes cayanensis. Next base: position 68,611,089 of record NW_026087521.1, on the reverse strand, counting down.
ATGAATCACAACAAATCTTGCTGATGGAGGAAGTTTTGGTTCCATTTTTTAATGTGAATGAATACATCCTGGTGGTGATAGTCAGAAGGGGTAGAGATGGATGGTTATGCATCCTGAATCCATTTGGATTGCTGCAGCTTTGCCTCCTGGCCTCAGCTTCTTGCAATCAATCAAATATCTTTTAAAAATGCAACATTGGGAAAGCTTGACATTGGCCACAGGAATATTTCCGAGTTCTTGGCTCTTTTGTTTCCATGGGAATGTTTTTACCTGGGGTTCATGGAGATGAGATAAATCCCAAGACCGGTTTGTGTGCCATCGAGTAAAAATGAGCCTTGTAATAAGCACAGTTTCTGTTTCTGGTGCTCAGGCATTGTAAATAAATTATTTTCAGAGGTGCCAAGTGTAAACTGAGAATATTCATTCATAAATTCTAAGGCTGGAGGCTGTGCTGTTTGAAACTGCAAGGACACCAATGCACTGTGGATTCTGAGGAGGATTCACAGCTGTCCATCCTTGCTGCTGCTGCTGCTCAGATGTTCAGTAGGGCTGGAAGTGTCCCTTCCCTTCCCCTCTGCCCTCGATCTGCTGTGCGCTTTCTGCAGTGCAAATCACCTCTGCAAACTGCAGGCATCACACTCACCTGTTCTGTATTCACTGCACAGAGTACCAGGGAAAGGAAGGCTGTGTGACCTCCTCCTCAAACCTGTGCTGTGTTCCAGCTGGAAAAAAAAGAAATCTCAAATTTGTCTGAAGCGTAGAAGTTAATGCTGCTTTGGGCATTTCAGAGATAGAAACTCTGCAGCCCTTCTATTCGAAATAAATCAGTTCTAATTTTTAAAAATGAATCTTACTACAATTAGGTCATCTGCAAGAAGATGTCTAAATTGGTTGTATTAATGAGAATGAAAACCACTTCCAAATCAGGATGGACACTTCCTAAGACTTGGCAGGACCCCAGTCTAAAGAAACATTTCCAAACTGAATTTGGGACAGAAGGAATTCAGATGCTCACTCTTTGCCATTTCTCTTCTGAAAGCAGACAAATTAACAAAGGTTTTTGATGCCAGCAACCCTCAAATCAAGGATGATTGAAAGAAAAAGAATGTAATTTTCTCGTCGCTCTTTCTCTGACAAGTTGCAGCAATGTGACAGCATGTGTTGCTTTAATTTATCTTTATCAGTTTTGATTTTCTGTGTCTTTCCCGTGGGACAACTGATTGGGGAGGGGATAGAAGGGGGGTTAAGTATTTTTAGCAACAGTTTATTAATGCAGAGTGTGACACAGTTGTGTCATGGCACTGTGAAATTTTGTCTGCTGTAGTAAAAGCCATCATATTTCAATGTGGAATGAAGTGCCTGCCTGTTTTCATTTGTGATTACTGACATTTCAATAATTACTCAGTTAAGTTCTCAATCGCAGCATCCCTTTTCATTGAGCACAGATGGCTCCTTCACTACTCACATACTGTTTTTCCACATAGCACTTAATATTTAGGATAAAATTCCACTCTTTTCGGTCTGGAGAGTTTAGTGCAGGGTAGCAAAAGCCCGTGGATCTCTATATGTATCTATATTTTTGGGGGAAGGGACAGGGAGGAGTTTGTGCTGAGTCATTAATCCCTGTATGGGCCATTCACTGACGAGTTGGGCTCTATGTTCCTTGTGGGTCTCCTCCAGCTGAGAATGTTCTGTGATTCTGAGATCTCAGCAGGGGCTCTGCAGCGTTGATGGAATGGTGAGTGACGTGCAGGTGTGTGTTTATCACATCTGCTCTTGTCTGTCACCCCCTCACAGTGTTCTGGCAGGCACTGCTGCTCCAGGGTGGCTATTCCCTATGGAAGGTTTTACCATACCATTCATGGCAAAATAGCTCAACCTGTACACACACAAAGAAAAAAAAACAAATTCTTTTTACAGAGCCAGCTGACAGGAGCCATGCTGTAAACCGGGTTTGGTCAAAGAATGCTGCTAACAAAAATTAAATAGACTGTATTTCAAAATTATTCCTTGAAAGGGCAAAAATGGGTGCTTTGAGCTGTAATGCCCAGGATTGCCTTCAGCCAATTTTGTTCCCTCATCCTGTAACTCTGGTGGCTCTGACACATGTTTTCTCTGCAAGAAGAAGACAAAGTGATTAATTTTATTTTAGTGTGTGCACCTTGTGTTAGCTCAGTTCTGGTAGTTTCAAGAACTAGTGGCTGAAAAGAATCAGGGTTGGAGAAGGTGTTTCCTGACTGTGTATAAGACTGTTTACTTTTCCATCACAGTGAATAACCAACGAGAGGCTTTAGGTCCCTTTCTTCCTTCTCATCCCTTATTATGAGACCATGTGCTAATGCTGTTCAGGTTGAGGAAGACCATAATTCTAATCGTGTTTTTAGGGAGCCTTGCCCTGTCCAGCTCAAACATAGAAAGCACTGGGAGCAATTAACAGAAACACAGACTTCTAAAAAAAAAAGTGTCTTTTGCTCATGTGCATCACAGAAGTTCATACGCATCACAGAAATAAGGAAACAGAAATTTTGCCCACAGAAGTCAGAAAAATATAGTGCAAAAAGACCTGTCACTGTACCCAGGTTTATTGTTTTCCTCCTTTAAGAGCATAATTGCTGTTGACTATTTAAAAATTGCTGTAATATCTTATTATCTGGTCTAAGCATTTTTTACACACACACAAAGAAAATATGTGACATTCTTGCTGTTGCGGTTCTTTTGCTTTGGAAGCAGAATATAGCTTTTTCTTTTCCCTAAGAAGTGCACTTACTTACATTTAATTAGTGTCCTGTCATTTGGTTGGGTTGCCCACAAACGTCGGAAGGACCGGGGATATTCTACTTTGGTGGTTGGCTCGTTGCCACCTGTGATCAGACAAATTGCTGCATATTGATCCAGTTTCAGCTGACCTGATAAATGGATTCTGGGAGAAGCAGGGATAGTGCCTGTATCCCAGACTTCTGCAGATGAGGATAAAAGTTGCTTTCCCCCCTCCAAAAACATATCCAGGAACAGCTGGATGTTATGTGCCACCACAGTAACACTGATGGGATGCAGGGCCAGACAAGTACAGCTGTTGTCTGTGCCACAGATTAATGTCTTTAATTAGACTCTTGAAAGCTTAGCCAATAAAGGCATAAACATGTTAAGAATTGATATTTATTGCACTGTAGTCCTTACAGCAAGATTCACATCAGATAAAAACATTAACTATCAAACCAATTCCTGCAAACCAAATTGCAGGCATTTATGATGTCTATTTTCTGAAAGACTCGTTTCCACAGAAAACCTCTCGTCCACTGACAGGCAGCGTAAAATTCCACAAATTCTCAGGAAATTATTGTATTTCTTCTTTGCTGAGGGCAGTGCCTCAACGAGCAGTTCACAGCTGCCACTTCCAAAACTGTCTTTAGGCAGGTTGCACTCTAAATCTGACAGAACAGTTTTACTGCAGTGATGTTATTTGCTAAACCTTTACTCAGCTGAAACACAACCTGATGGAGGATAGAGCAAGGGGTCAAATACATCATGGTTATTGTCCATTTGGTTCCTTTAGTAACCACACATGTCCCTCTTGGATGTTGCAGTTTGAGATGTCATCCTCCTTCCAGAACGGAGTGCATGGCTAAAGGTTTAGTGTTCAGCCTGATTTTAACAGGCAAGGCCACATATTCCTAGGAAGTAACAAGGAGCTGTAATCAGCTGAACTCCAGCTGAGACTAAATCTAGTCTGTGGAGCACTTTCAAGTAGAGCACTTTCAAGTGCTTGGGTTTTTGGCAGAAGTCTCTGAAACTTGGCTATGAAAATGTATTTTAATATGGCACATTATCAACTCTTCTAGTATTCTATAAATTCATGTACATAATATTAAATTCTGGTCTGTAATTAATGGGTTCATTAAAGAATTTTCTGTTAATTTAACTCAAAGAAATTTAATTATTAATTTTTTGTGAAGAAAATACACCTGCAACCTGGGTGAGTTCACAAGAATGACTGATTATCCTTCGTTAACGTATGACTTAATTTTTCTAGAACACCATAAAGATTCTTGCTCATGCAAACAGATCCATGTGTACTTCAGTTAGAATACACAAACACTGGCTTCAATCTGGCTACTTATCTGCTGAAAGAGAAGCATGGGCAAATTAAGAGGTCGATCTGATCTTCCTCACTCGCATAAAGAAAGGTCCAGCAGTCTCCCAAGGCAGTGGGTGGGCTGCCAACCTTCTCCAAACTGCAGCAATTTGATGTTTTGTCAAACCAGCACAGGCTGATATTTTAGATCACTCTGCTTCCAGTAGGAATCTCCAGTTCTGACCACATGTGAGTGAAATTGTGTTATCTGCTGGGTGTGAGGAACAGCACAAACTGGAGAGGGGGAACGAGGGAAATGAGGACTTAACCAAGCTCGAAAGAAAGAAATACCACAAGTCTCAAGAAAAGGAGAAGTTCTTATCCCCATCCTGTTTTGCACAGCAATTCAGATAAATTACATGCCTTGAAAGCTGTGGTCTGAATGAGATCCTTGACTGGATGCATTTTATTGACATTTTCCTTCTGGAGCTGAAGTGAGATTCAGTTTGTCCACAGCATTAGATACCCTCCAGGAGATTCAGGAGAGAGAATTCAGGAGTGCCTCAAGACTAAGATCAGGTATTTCAAAACACCATGGGCAGGCAGAATGCTGAGTCCCACCGACTTCCAGAGGTGGAAGGAGCAAAGATCTGCCTCAAAGTGCCTTTAAGCTCCAATGGCAGCTTCCAATTTCTTGAACTGGGAAAGAGGAAAGAAATTTCTTCCAGCCACAGATCCTGTGAAACATGCCACAGCCTAAAGGGCCTTGTCTCACCCACTGGCAGAAGAAGGAACTTGGGAAATCTTTGCAGACACCCTCTTCAGCTTGATAAAGGTTTAAGGCAAGGAGAAGAGCAGATTTACAGGTGTGGTTTGGGGCTCAGTGACAGTGGGTTTGTAAATCCTTCTGTGTCGTTAGATGGTATTGAAAGTTACTTTTAAACAAAAACAACAGTTGTCAAGACACTCTAAAATGCTTAAGGCAAGGTAGTAGTGTTTCTATGAGACCCATTAAAGAAGGTGCTGAAGGTAATGCTGAAACATGATTTGATCCTCCTCTCTGTTCTCAAGGATTTTCTTTCCAAGAAGTGAGTGTAGGGGAGTATCTTTGTTCCCAAATCTTCTCCGTCTGTTCTGTTTTCTGTTGAAGCTAAAGAGAAAAACAAAAGAGAGTCAGCTTTTACAGATGAGGCCTGGATTATTTGTTTTTTTCAGGACTGCAAGTAGAGGGCCTCTTCAGAAGGTCAGCCAGCATCCAGACCATCAAGGACGTGCAGAAACTCTACAATCAGGGTAAGCTCTCATCAACCATTGTTGGTGAAGCAGAATTTGTTGGTGAAGCAGAAATGCCAGCTTTTTTGTAATTAATTAATCATAAAACCATTTGTAATATAAAATAATAAGAGCTTAGTGCAGAAATCTGAGAGACAGCAACAGGCACTTAATGGTTACTGAATAGCAAGTCATCTCGTGATGTCACACCAGAGCCTTCAAAATCTGTAGCAGCTAATGTAGTCAAAAAAGTAGTCAAAAACGGTCTATTTTTTCATAAACATCTACTTTCCTGTAGTTACAAAGTACAATGTCTCTGGTTATGGCAAAGAAATGCAATTTTACATAAGAATTTATGAAATGTAGTGGAGTAATTGTGGAAGTCACTGACTTCCCTGTGAAGCCACTTTATGAAATGTTTTTATAGAGAGAATCTCTTACAACAAGATTAATAAAACTCTATGAAAAATATAAAAATAAAATATCAGGGGTTACCAGCAGCAGAAAGGCAAGAGATTTTCTGTTCAAAATGTAGTGTGAAACACTATTTAAGCAGTAGTTAAAAACTAGAACATATGACTGTATAACTTTTTTCTTCTTTTTCGCCTGCTAGGCAAATCCGTGAATTTTGATGACTATCATGATATCCACATTCCTGCTGTTATCCTGAAGACTTTCCTTAGGGAGCTCCCCCAGCCATTACTAACGTTTGACTGTTACGATCATATCCTTGGAATCACCAGTGAGTAGAAACAAGTTTAGAGAAATTTCTACAGCAGGTTGGACTGGACCTGACTAATCCATAATCATTGCCATTTGTTTGCTAACCAAGGTGCAGCAGCAGAGTTGTGGAAACAAACTTCAGTTCGGTCATTTATATGTTTCTTTGGGTTTGTTTTTGTTTTGTTTTGTTGGAGTTTTTCTATTCTTTGTGTTTTTTTGGTCGGTTGGTTGGGAGTTTTGTGGTTTTGATTTTTTTTGTTTGTTTTGGTTGGTTGGTTGGTTGATCTGGGGTTTTTCTTTTGTGATGGGTTTTGGTGGTTGGTTTGTTTTCCGTGGTTTTTTTTTGTGGGGAGGGGATTCTTTTCATTGCAGCTGTTTCCATAGGGTAACATTGGGGAAGAAAGGATCTAAAGCCATAAGAAGGCATTGAGTATCTAAAGATATGGCACCACCTGAACTATAAATTATGGCCTACTCAGGGACTAGGAGTTTATAATGACAGCAAGGGCATTAACCCTGGTGGGGATCCATGGAGCTTGAAATCCTGAGATCCCAGAATACCTGGGAGTTAGTGCCTAGTGCTGGTAGACTGAGGTTTTGCCATCCAGGTTATAGTCAATACAGCAGGGAACCCACAGGACTTCCAGCCACAAGCACACATTTTTCCAAAACCTGCCTTTTGAGGAATTTATTCAAATGGAATACATTTTCCAGCAGTCTGTTGGTGTGCCTTTGGTAACCGTGGGCTGATGCTCTTGCAAAGTGCAGGTTATCATCACTGTAATGACTGCTGCTGTTGGGATAGGGCACTAAAATACTTCAGGCTGGGGTTAAATCTCAATTGTTCCATGTTTGTAACATGTAGAAACACAGCAAGTTTGCTGTGCCTAAATATTCTAAGTCAAATTCCAACGCTGCACCCATCACTATCATCCTCATGTACAGTTTCATGTCACTAAATTTATTCATTTATTTACATTAAAAACTTCAGCAGGTCGTGTTCAGAGTCCCCTGGAGTTCTGTACTGTTTTGCTGTTTGCAAGTCTGTAGATCACCACCTTCCAAATCAAAGACTCATCTGTTCACACCATGAATATCTCAGGGCATTCAGAAAACAGGTCTGTTCACAGGCAGGTGGCAGAAGTGGAGGGACGAAGGAGAGTCCCTCAGAACTGGAAAGAATAGGGGAATTTTGGAAAAGGGTTACATAAATTCTAGCTTTTACTGAATTACTCTTGTGCCGACTTTCTGGGTGTGATATTACTTTGTGATGGAGCTAAGTAAAATATGGGAAGAAGTCTGAAAATAATCTGAGAGCAGTGCATTGTCCCAGGGACACCAGGTGGCTTTGCTTGGCCCAGCACCTGTTAAATATCCATTCTATTTTCTTGTTGTTTGCTCGTGCTTTCAATTTTGACCAAATATTTTAAAAAGTGGAGTTTAAGGGAATTGCTAATTATTCCTTGGGCTTTCCTATGTGCCTGCAGTGTGATGGCCATCTCTTACTGATGCTGGGGTGATACCCTGATTTTAAATGATCTTAGGCTTGAGGGCCAGGCAAGCAGCTTGTTGTTCTCAAATACCAGCAGCAAAAGCATTCTCAAAAACCACAGCAAAGGTATTCTGTGTGAATACAGTGCAGAAGGCAGCTCTGGAGAGGTGTGATCACAGACAGCTGCCTTGGGATGACTTGAAAATTCTCATTCTGTCTCCTGGAAGCATGTGTGTGTGATGTGTCTATTGAATATCTTAACCTGCAAACCCAGAAATACAGTATCTCTGCTTTACAGCACTTTGAAATGATAGGGAACATTTTATCTTTACGGTCTCATCTGAATTATTCTTTTTTAAGGTGTTATTGATGGGAGCCATGAAATAAATGAGCTGAGTGACAGACTTAAAAAATTAATAGAACCTTGAAGCTTATTATTGTTGAAGAACTTCACCTTTGGTCATGAAAACCGCTAGCAAGGTTTCTTTTACCCAGTAATGCTACAATTCCTGCATTATATGCTCTGCAGAAGGCTGACAAAAAAATTCTTGGGACTCAGATTAATGTGTTTTATGGGAGCTGGTAGCTTTGCAGTAGGAAAAAATGTCACCACGAGTTCACCACAGTAAAGCTTCATGTGTTTAATTCAGGGTTTTAAAAGCACTTAATGTGCTGAAATTTTGTGCATGCACACACAGCCTTGTGCACTCCCAGGGAGAGAGAGAGAAATGCAACAGATGCAGAAATAGTATCAGCAAAAATGAGATGGTTAGGTTAGGTATGATTACCATCATCAGACCTTTCTCCAAATTGGTGTTAAACTTAAGATACCACAATGACCTGTGATATTTCTAATATTTTAATTTGATATAAATTTTAATATGTATTTATCTATTTATATGTGATATTACATATTTTATGAAAATAGATCACTATCTTTATCTATAAACAATTATATAAATGTATAAATAGTAAATAAAATATATAAATGTTTTTAAATAATAAAAATAGTAAATTTATCAAATAAAATACTGTGGTATTCCAGGGTTTAAAAAAAGTCACTTGGTAGAACATCTGAAATATGAGTGTCAGTGTAACTCTCACCTGGACTGTCTGGATGATGCAGGAAGTTTGGGGTCCACTTCTGGGTTTGCCCATCTGTAGAAATGAGTTAATGAACCTGCTTAGGTTCATCTCTAGAAAATTCTCACCCACCCAAGTGACCCTCTCATAAATTTTTTGCCAAAGCAGAAGAGTTTCCTGCAGTGATATTAAAGTTAGTAGATTACCAAAAGGTCATTTTGGGCGGGGCTGTGTCTCGGCAAGAGAAAATTAGAGCATAAAAGGTAGATGTCTCAATTAAGTGCATGGAGTGATAGTGAGATTCAAATCAAGGCCTTTGAAAAGGCAAAGAAATTATTTTGGCTATTTCACTGCATTGAGAAAATACTCTGGAAGCTGGTCTGAGCCAGATATACGATCATGCAAAATACGATAGAGGCTTTCAAAGGGATGACCCTCCCTGGCACTGTGGCCACTGTGGTTGTTAGCAGAGCTGAATTTCGTGGCCAGTTTTACAGACGTAATTCCAGCAGGCATAAATAAGTTGTTATTTCTTGACGATGTTTTGATGGTCCGGAGTAAAGAGTGGCTTTGACGTTGCAGGTGTGGAGAGCTGTTTGCGAGTCACCAGGTGTAAACAAATCATTCAAGGGATTCCTGAACACAATTACATTGTTCTGAAATACCTGATGTGCTTCCTCCACATGGTGAGTACGGGCAAAAATTCCAAAGTGGTTTTCTTTCTGAATCTGTCCCTGTTAATTCCACATTTAACACCTCCACACAAGGGAAAAGTGAGTGTTTGAAATAGTGTGGTCAGGTGGTTGGGCACGACTTGCAGAACCCTCCCATTTTGATAAGAGTTGGTGCCAAGCAATGGTCTGACCATCCCTTCACCATTCATTAGATATAATGAAAACTACTGTGTATGTTTAAATGAACTGTGCCTGCACTGGGATATTTAGAAGTCCTGTTCCCTTCACTCCACACTGAGAATGTATGTTTTTATTGATTTAGTTTTCTTTCCTATTTTAGAATGAAAAAAAAAAAGCCTGAAAATAGTGGTTGTGTAATTTTCAGTGCTGGAGAAAACCTCAGTGAAATCACCTTTTTTCCCTAAAAATATAAATCTGGGGCAACTAAAACACCAAATAAATTAGTGTTATTTTAGAAAAGTATAGAAATGTTAATAAGCTTTAGAACAACAATCAGCAAAATATTTCATATTAAATCTTAAAAATAGCATTTTCCTTCTTAAAATAGCCATTCCTTGCTACAGTGTTAAATTAAAAACCTAGAATGTACTGTTTTGCAAGGATTTTTTTTATTGCTCAGGATAAATAAAATCACGTGTCTTCAGTCCTACTTTTAGTTTTGCTGATTTCTTTTAACCCATTTCTGGGAAAGCCACGAGTGTGAGGGTTTGGGGAACTTCCCTCACAAACAGTGCTGCAGCCATGCTTTGGCTGTGCAGGAAAAGACAGTCACAGGACTCTAAATTTCCCTTCCTTCTAACTTATCCAAGGCATTGTCTTTTCCAGGCTGCAGTTTTCAAACCTGGGTGCCTAAAATGGAGGGCCAGGGTTTAACTGGTGCCTAAATCAAGGGATCCAGCCTTCAGAAATGCTGAGCCCACCAAAACACACCAGACTTGTGGAATGATGCTGATTTTCACCAGGGAGGGAACTGGCCCTCAGTAGCTGTTCTTGGGCTACAGTCATATCCTAGCCAGTAGTTTATTGCAGAAACAAGTACATTTAATCCCGTTTACTGTCAAAGCACCAGGGAAAAGCAAGATTAAAGGATAAACACATGGATACAACCCTCAGACAGCGCTCGCAGGGCTCCTGTAATACCCACACGTTCGTTTGCTGCTGCTTAGCTGAACTCTAAAGCTATTAAGGAAATCCTCACGTCATTTGCTATTATTTTAGCAAGTGATATCTGTCCTCAGTGTTATGAATCGTGTAAGTGACTTTGTTCCAGTAATAGATGCACCATCTCCATGTATTTCTTAAGAGCTGAGCACTTGAGGTGTTAATGAGGTGTGCAAAAGTGCCACGCAGGGTTTGCTGTAATTGGGCCACAGAACACAGCATTATTTTTAAGTATGCCTTGTTATGTAAAGCACAGCATCAAGTTGATACCAGTGCTCAGATCTGCAATTTTTGCTGATCCGTGGCTTTTCATCCTTAATGTCTCAGGAAATATTTGCATTTGGAAAGGTCAAGGAAATATGAAACAATCCCAGAGCTGGAGATTTCTATTCACTGCAGATTGGTGATGCACAAGCTGCCACAATTCAAACTTTAACAGACCACTCCACCAATAATTCTAGTTTTTACCTGCAAGCATCAACCTTCCTACATACAAGAGGCAATTTAATTCTTCCATGAGCTAAGCCTTGAGTAGTGCAAGAGGTACTTGTGGTAATTTCATGAAGTGGGATGAATTGTAATCACTAGATACAGGTTTTGAACACTCCAAGTTTGATGCAGGTTTGTGGAGGAAAAAAAAATCCCTATTTTCTCTGCAGTCTCAACCCCCTTGCTTAATGAAAAGCTCCTTCAAGTCCAAGAGAGCAAGACAATGCAACTTCTACAGAAGTAACAGACTTGAATTTCCAAAATAGGCCCAAGTCCTTTAACTGTAGATCAGCAGTGATTTTGCCAGGAATGAGCCCAGCAGTGAAAGGTATAAACCAGCTCATCTCCTCCTGGCCGTGCCTCTGGCTGCTGGACAGGGATTTGCAGCTCTGGGAGCTGCTGTGGACTGAGATCCCTCAGCAGAAATGGGCAACCAGGAGTGAGAGGGAAACAAGGACCAGCTTTCACAAGCCAGTCCCTGAATTATATCTGTAAAATATATCAGTGCTTGCTCAGCTGATCTCAGAAGGGGTGAGTGTGCACAAGTGTTTGTGTTCCATAAGCACTGCATTGCAAATGGAGTGGATTTATGAATGCACAGGCAAACTTACAGGGCTCAAAGAAAGAAAATTACTTGGCAAAGCACCCTGAGGGCTACAGTAACCCGGTTCTGAAGCCAGAAACCATTTCCTAGAAAACAATAATTGTAGTTTCCATGACAGTCTAAGCTAAAGAAGCCTTAGAGAGGAGAATTGGTAGAGGCAATAATATCACCTAACTTGTGTTTTTATAACTGTGGCTTTGGTTTTGGTACCAGCTGATACAGCCCTCTCTCTGTGCTTAAATTTTCCACCCCTGCTGCTGTTTTCTGTCCCTCCAGTCATGCCTGATGTGGGAAGGGTGTTTGACTGAGCTGAAAGAACCATTGCAAAAGCTTGCCAAATTTAAAATGTCGAACTTGGACCAATCAGAAAATATGGACAAGGGTTTGGGGCCCACGAGCTGTGCTTCAGAAGGAGCAAGCTGGAAAAAAAAATGCTGTGAATTAATGTTTTGTCTCAATCGCTTGTCCAACTGAATAGTGTAATCAGCTCCAGCAAAGCCTGGGGGTGGCTGGAGATGATGGGGCATGTTGGGAAGGATTAGATGACTAAGGCTCGTGGAGCAGATACAGGCAGTTGGCACATCTGCAAGGGAGCTGACAGCGGGTGGCAGAAACGTATTTCAGTCTGTTTGTGGGGGTGTTTTAATATCTAGTAATTTTCTTTTGAAAATGTTTTGTGGAGCTCCTTTCAGCACTGCCACTGAGAAACCAAAGAGATGGTGGTGTTCTTATATTTTTAAAAGTGATAGTAGTGATTGGCTGTTTTACCCACTGTATTTCACTGTTTAAGTTCATTGGGTGGTGTAGTGGCTGTCTGGTCTCAGTCTTGGCAGTATCCAGGAATCACAGAATCATCGGTGTTGACCTTCAAGATCAGCCAGTCCCACCATCAATCTAGCACCACCACAGTCACCCCTAAACTGCATTTAGTTCCATCCATGAGGGTGCTGGGATAAAAGTACATGGAATCAAAAATCATCACAATTTTGCTAGGTGGAGCTGGGTGTTTATCCTGGGACAGTGAAAATATGTATTTTGCATTTTTTGATGTGACACTAAAACTTCAGTGTTTATTCCCAATGATGAGTTTTTCAATGTACAAGTTCTATCTTTCTAAAGGGCTTTCTTTCAATATAGGCTGTCATTACTTAATGATTTTTCTATACATGTTCCAGTGAAAGGGGAAAAAACCCCACCAAAACAACAAAGTGGAGCTGTGTAGTTCTTTGTTGTAATACTTTCCTGTGATGTTCAGATGATTCCTTCAAGGATATGATCTAGGCCCTTGGAGAATTGTCTTTTATTAGCTCATCAAATTGACAGAGCGTGTATTTTCAACTGAAACAGAGATGATGGTTACTAACTTTGTGAGGGAATCAAAGAAGGAGTCAAGGGGGTTGATCCAAATGCTGTCATTCGTATTTCTTAGAATGTAGCTTTGCAGTGAGTTATTCAGAGGGGCAGCCCAGGAGGAGGTTTGGTGACTGCATCTGCCCTTGCAGGACCCGGTGTTGGAAGAACACAACATCTGGATGAAGTGCCACTTGAGAAGGAAATCTGGCACTAGGAGTAGGGAGGGGGTTGAGATGCTGGGAAGCCTGATCCCCTCGGGGAGGGCTAGAGCCAGAACCATGGGTGTGGCAAGGCTTCCTTGAAAGCAGCTTTTGGTGAGCAGGCAAAGTTCCTGAGGAGAGTCAGATTCAGTTGCACACTTTTCCCTGGATCTGCTGAGGAAGGAAGGGATTGCCGTGTATTTTGGAGTGCAGCAATGTTGCCATGTCTCCCTCAAGCTCCCCGGTCATCCCCATCGATGACTCACAGATAAGACTCAGTGCAGCTCTGCCTCAGATGATAAAATCACTGTTCCATTTTGTCTCGTGGATTTTTTCCCTTGGAGGAGAAGCTGGAGGAGAAGCCGTGTCACAGGTGCTATTGTTGATCATTTCAGTGTCAACTGTCTGCTTGAAATATTCACGGAGTGGTGGTGGGTGGGAAGGGATGGTTTCATCTTGGGGCTGGAAACAACCTTTAAAATAGTTGGCCTAAAGAGAAAACAAATCCATCTAGCTCTACAGCAAGTCAGTGGTGTTGCTCTGAGCTGAAACCTTGGCCTTCAAAAGCAGCAACTGGGTCAGGCTGAGTGTGATTCAACCACTGTTTACAGACAGACCCTGTACACAGCTTGTGGGGTGGAGGGTGTCAGGAGCACTCCCAAAAACTGGGGGAAGTCAACTGCAACAGGTTTGGCTCCTTCTGCTGTCCTCCAATACTACACCACGTGCTTCTGTGCCATCCTGGGATACCTGCCCTGTACCCTTAAGGTACCTTTCTTAGGGTACAGCACTCTTTTGTGCTACAGAAAACACAATGTGATGGGCTGTAGCACAAAGCTGCAGAGACTTTCAACTGAAAGAAACACTAAAAATATTTTGTGCACAGGGGTTTCACATGTAGAACATTAGACAGCATGAAGTCTCTATTAGCCACTTAAGGGCTGGAACACAGTTCTAACCTTATTATATTTATTAGTAGCCCAACACTAGTTCATTGTCCAGCTGCCTTCAGGCAAATAATGTCTGAAAGGCATTATATCCTCTCCTGGCTGGACAAAGAGGCTCCTTGCCAGGTAAAACACAAAGGAAGGTGGGTCTGGGCTGTAGAAGATAGAGGAGAATGAAACCAGTACTGCTGGGCAGGGGGCAACTGGAATTTATGCCTGTGCTAAGAAGTATTCCTATGATCATGATGTTTCTTAGTTTTTCCTTCTGTGTCCTCAGGCTTTTCGTACTACCACTGAGCTGCCTTTTCAGGAAGCTTTATGGCAAGACAGAAATGGAGAGGCACTAAGAAGTGGAATTTTTGCTTTCCTATTCCACTTGAAATTGTAGCAGCAAGAATAGACGGGAGATTTTGCCCAAGGATTCCTTGTTCTGTTCTGAAATGGCAGCTCCAGTGTAACCTGCAGAGTGTGGTTTGTGACTGTGGTCTTCTCATGCCAGGTTACAGATCACTTTACCCATCAGCCTGGTAAGAACTGCCCGAATTACCTGGGGCAGCAGGAGCCAGGAGCACACTCAGCTTGCTGGCTGTTTGCAAATAACAGAAATTTGCCAGGCAGGACCCCCAGGCCACACTGGGCTTTAGGTACCAGGAGAACAAAGCACACACAAATTCCCTGCCAAGCTCACACAGAGAAAAACACTCCTGCTAAGCAAGTTCTGGGCTCACCTCCACATGTTGCAGTAGGATACATCATGCAGGTGCAGAACAGATTTCACTGCTGTGTATTTTAACTACAGTCCCTTTTCACCTCCGTTTCTTCAGAGGAATTGGGTGGATGTGGAGGTGCTTGGAAGAGAAGTCATGGATCAGTGAGAGCAAAAAAAATCCTTCTAAAGCTTCAGACACCCTCAGGTTGATGTACCTGTGCCCAGGGTCTGCTCCCCTCTTGGTTCCTCCTCAATATAGGTGGTGTCTTGTCTCTCCCTGTCTGGCCCACTTATCTGCATGTACCTGTCCATGTTTGTGTTTTTCCAGGTTTCCCAGGAGAGCATCTATAACAGAATGACAGCATCCAGCCTGGCCTGTGTCTTTGGCTTGAATTTGATCTGGCCCTCGAAAGGAACTGCCTCCCTGAGTGCTCTGGTGCCTCTGAACCTCTTCACTGAGCTGCTGATAGATTTCTACACCAATATATTCAACTCCCGGACAGTGCCTGGGGAGGTCTTACCTTAATGCTCCCAGAAAGGAGGATGGACTAAAGCTCCTGTGCCTCAGCTGGTGGGACATTTATATTCAGGGCTCTCTCCTGCGAAGAAAATTTTCAATACAGAGTAAAGTTTCTACATCTTCCTAAATACCAAAGATGCTGGGAGAAGTACAATGCCCTCTGTGTTCTCAACACATGGGAAGAATATGAACATGAACATTCAAAGACCAACAGGTCAGAGTGAATCCCCTTATTAAACTTGAGCAGCTGGCAAAAACTGCTAAAAAACCCCCATGACACTACGTGCCAGTCTGTCATTTCTTGGGGATCTGGAGACAGTACTATGTGACATTATTTTCTGCATGGGCAGAGCCAAGTTCTGGACCACTCCTGAATGTACATATTTCTTTTTTTTAATTATTATTTGAATACAAGTTTGTTAGAAATTTTCCCGTTAAGTTAATAAAAAAGGTGGAATCAGTTTTTAAGATACAAGCATTTCTAAACTGTTTTTCCATATACTGAAGTGTCTTGTTTCACACACAAAAAAAAGTGTGGGCAATTGTTGACAAGCACCATGAAGAATAAAACGTTTCCTGGGTAATTTGAGTTGTGCAGACAGCTAACTAACGATGCTTGCAAACACCTAATTTATGCAGTTAATCACCGCAGCTGCGCATGCAAAGGGTGTGGAAGCTTTTTACTTCTTGTAAGTTCAAATGGGGAGCAATAATGTTAACTGCTTTTTCCCCCCTCTAAATTCTTGGTGTTTTCATCAGTGGAGCTGCATCAGTGAGTGCATAATACAGAATATAGACTAATTTTGAGACAAGTGTTTGGGCTGCATGATTTTGCGAATCGAGTCAATAGAAAGTTGCTCTTCAAATAAGTTTCTCTAGAAAGCATTAAGAGCAACAACTTGGATAATATAACTCATACCATTTTTACACATTGAAAGTCTAATATTAGTCCCAATGTGAATAATTAGCCAACATAAAGGAAAGATACTCAGTGTTTTCTTTCTAACTATGCCATTAATGTGGCTCTGACGAACTCTAACACCCTGCTATTTCATTGTTTAACACTGATTGGCACTGGTGTGGCATAACAAAGTTATCATCATATTGCCTGCAGAGCAGAAGAAAATTAACCAGTGTTAAAAAAAGGTAAGTGGTGTTTTCCCTAATACTCTGGTCTTCCTGTTCCTGTGCAGAGCTAATGAAACAGAGGGACTATTTAGACTTCAGTAAAGTAACAGTCTCAGGAGGACAGTTTAGGCACCCCCTCCTTTCAAAAACAAAAGGACACCTTTTATCCCCTGGGTTTTAGTGAGCTGAGGGCTTTTGCTTCTGTCCTTCCCCTTGGCAGTTTGGAATTGCCTGTCCATGTGAAGGGGGCAACAAAATCTTATTGCAAAGGGAGAAGAGGGTTTGTTCTTGTCAGTAATTTCAGGACACAACCAAGTATTCAGGGGGTTGTGGATGCTGGATGTGCCAGGCCTCAATTTGCCCAGTAGGTGTCATCTATAGCATTAGGCAATGATTAAACTTTGAAATACACAAAGGCTTTAGAGCAAGATGTTTTAGGACCAACTTCTCACTTCACAGTTGTGTGTTTCCCCAGGTCCTCAAGTGTCTTAAAGACAACATTTTGGCTTTTGAATATATGCAACTAACTAACTAAATAACATTTATTACTCCCATTTAAATATAAAATCTCACATAATACAAAGAGAATAATTAACAAGTATTCATGATTGTTGCATTTCATCAAAATGAGATTGTCAAGGATAAAACTATCATAGTTTTGTATTTTAACTCATCAGGTTTACGTCTGAGGTACCAGTGACAGCCTCCTTGCCTTGAATTATGTAAACCACACAAAGTTGTGCTCAGCACTTGGTTCTACACATCAGCACCTGGTTTTTAAGGGGGAGGACTTTGGCCTCTGGGCCACCCTCTGCCTTGGTCAAAATACATGCTGGTTAGTTTTGCCGCCTGGTAAAAAAAATAAAGGAGCACCTGGCTTTAGAAAAGTGCTTTGGGATTACGTACTGCTAAGTCCTACAAAGTGGTTGTTTTTCATTTCCCCATGTCCATTTTCAAAAATCCAGCAACACCAAATGGCACTTGATCTGCTGTGAGATGGGAATGGGAGTCCTGGACGGCTTTGGCACAGCAACAGACCAGTGACCTTTGGATTGAAATCCTGAGTTCATGGAAGTCAACTGTGCTCAGAAAGTCCCCAGAGCTGGAGAGGGGGCTCCCACATTGATTTAGTTCTCCAACTCGTCCTAGCTTGGGAGAGAGCAGCAATTTGGCAGCCACAGGAGAAGCCCTCAGGATGTAGCTACCTCTGACCCCTTTACTTTTACAAGTAAGAAATACAAGCCAGGAGCATCCCTTCACTAATTTACCTGCCTATGGACACCCAACATGGTGATTAAAACTAGCCTCACTCTCTCAGCTCTGCTCATATGCCAAACAGTGCTTTGTAAAATACCATTTCCCAACCATTTATAGTTCCTCTCATTTAGTGAATGAAGAACAAAATGGCATTTTCTCATCTCAAAGTGCCTTCTTCCTTTAAAGAACAGGTCACATCTGTTATCCCAGTGCACGTCATTCGATGCTGTTTGAGAAAAGAGGTGGCTCTGGTTCTGATCAGTGTTAGGGGTGCAGAGTGGGACAGGGACTGGGGTTCCTGCTCCCCTTTGCCTTCCACCACAGCCTTTCACTGCAATCCTGCCCATCACAGGGATCAGACTTTCCCAAATTAAAGGCACCTGGGTATCAAACCCCTCCTAGTGATGAGACCCCAGCTCTGTCCCCCCCTGCCCCAAAGGAATGGGCAAAATCCTCCCTCTGCAGCAGAACCCCCCCCATCTCTGTCCTGAGTGCCAGACTTAACTATGACATTAAATCAGCTCTCATGAATTATTCAGAAGGGTTTGGAGTGAAATTCATGTTAGAGAAATATATGTTTCACATTTCCTGACTCTAAGAGGAGTCCTGGAGGTGTCCCCTGCAGTTACTTTGATAACAGTTTCTCTTTACAAATGATAATTGCACGATTCCAGCTTTTGTACAGTGTGGCCTTGTGAACTCTTCTCTCCTATCAAAGAACAATTTTCAGATCATTTCCATAGCAAAAAGAAAGTGATTATGGAGATAATCTGTTGGAAACACACATGCTGGATTTCAGTTTAAAACAATAAAATGCAGTCATGGAATGAGAAATCAAGTGTTACCTAGCTGACAATATACAGAGAATAAATTGCCTAAGCATTTTAGTTTACTGAGCTGTTAGGAGTTGAAAATTGGTCCCAAGATTAGTCTGATTATCAGGATGCCTCTAGCAACAAGCACCAAAGGGAAGGAGGGGGAAGGGAATACTTTTCTACCCTGAATCTATGAAGAAATGTAAGAAGATTGAACAATGTCATTAACCAAGGGGGGCCTTTGCAGCTCTTACAAAAAAACTTCCATAAATGCCTCTCCCTTCCACGTGTGCAGATGATCTGACTGTGTGTGCTGCAATCCTCGAGCAGCAGCCACCTCAGAACCTCCCAGAGCCTCATAAACTTTAATATATTCATCCACCCGTGAGGGCACTAAGAATAGCAAAGCTCCAGATATTCTGTTCTCATGCTCAGGGTGTGCTCAGGTAACACTGAACTTTTAATGGGAGTGATGGTGCAATCATACCCCCCCTTCACTTCCTGAATAGTTTGTCTTCACAAATGTAGCTTTGCCAACACTCCCGTTTTTTGAGGGGCCGTGGGGGGTGTTGGGATGTGGGGGAAGAAGGTGAGGGAGAGCACCTGGAATTTGTGAAGTGAGAAACTTGTGTTCAGTCAAAGCCTTACTGGGCAGTCACGTTCCAGCCCATAGCCTGTGCATTTCTAACGTTTTCATGTACAAAGAGAAGTCACCAGCAAAGCCCTGCCACATCTCCATCAAAGCAAAAGGTGTGAGTGTGAGAAGGGTGTAAAGCTTGTGTTTAAAAAATGTTCTGCCTTCTCTGGTGGAAGAATGCTCTTTTCCACAACCTGAATTCAAAGTTTGGAGTTTGTCTTTATCCGTGCACATCCTGGAAAGCCATTTCAGTGTGTGTGGAATGGAGCAAAGTGTTCTTGAAAGCTTGAGAAAGGACTGCCTTGGGGGTTATGCTGGTGATTTAGACAGTGAGCAGGGCTGGAGACTAAGCAGGAAACTCAAATACAATCAGGGAAAAAGCCCTTGCACACAGTGGGCCTCTCAGCACCTAAATTTTGTCATCCAGAATTGTCACTCTGAGGAAAAAGGTTCGCCTCTCTGAGCTGGAGATGCACTAACACATGATGGTACACGAGTTCTCCTGTTTCTTCCTAACTGGGCTATGTTGCCTGTAGTGCTGGGAAAACTGTTGTGCTTGTACACAGGACTGTAGCCCTATTATCCTGGCTGTTCCTCTCTAGGACAGTTAGCAGTTCACCCTTAAAAATAATTAGCTGATTGGAAAATTATTTCTGCTGGAATATGACAACTCAACAAAAAATACAAGTGTTTCCTTAAAAAGCTCAGTTTTGGTGCTGTTCTATCAGAAATCGTGAAGTTCTTCTAAAAAGCTGCCTGTGTGCGTCTGAATCACAGAATTCCAAGCTCAGCCAGGGCCCAGCTCTGGCTCTGCCAGCCTCTGCAGAGCTCCAGACCTTCCCATTTGTGGACTTCTGAAATGCCATCACCTTTCTGCAAGTGGTGTTGCAATTACTGCCAGAGGTAAGGAGGGAATTCTGCTGGGGCAGGGGGAGATGACACACATAGCTGACTGATCATTAATGATGACTTTCTTTCCTGTGGCCCTGATTTCTCCATGGTGCAATCGTGGTGCAGTGACTGCCCTACTGGCTGGCAGTCTGTCTGCAGTCCCCAGAGCCCCAGCTTGCCACTCACAGGCTTAGAGCTTGATCCTGTAGTTGGGAGCAGCTGGATTTGATGCCTGGCCCAGATCTTGGGGGGCAAATCTGCAGAGTGCAGCATGTGAACATGCTTCTTCAAAAAAACATAGCTCAAACTGCTGCCTGCTTCATTTTCTCTTGTTTCAATCCTAATCCTCCAAAAAATACTCATTTAACCTGCTGTCAGCCCAGACGTTAGTGCCAAGCTCCTCAAGCCTTACATGAAATCAGGATTTCTATATTTTGGAGGATTTTTTTCTCTATCTCATGAATTGTGTTCCCCAATACTGAGTTGTACTTTCAAATTATTTCTGTAATCCAACCTTTAATTGCCCACAGAAGCAGTTTACAGCCTCTTAGTTGTCTGTCATGAAAATTGTCCCCTTAATTAATGGGATAATAAAAAGCAACTGTAAAACGCACCAAACTGCATCATCTTTAGTGTCTGAATTTCTGCAGCAAGTCATGGAAGTCTTTGGATGGGTGGATATTTGACACTTAGGCCAAGAATTTCTTGACCCAAAGCTCTAAAAATAGTAATGGCTGTAGTGAGGTACTTGGGTTTTCTCCTTCAAAAGTGTCCAAAGAAACATGTTCTCCCCCTCTTTCACCTGCCAGTGTTGTCTTTTTTATTTTCCTACATATTTCCCACCCCTTCAGAGCTGCATCCTCTGCCTATTGCCAGGTGCATCCTTCTTCCCCTGCAGTCTGCCAGCTATCCGTGGACACGACTCCACTGGGGTTTTGTGGGGGCAGGAACGATCCGAGGCTCTCGTGGCTGTTCTGCAGCTGGACAAACTGAACTGAAACTGCAGGAGATTTGGTTTTGCAGGGAAGTTTCAGGCTGCAGTGTTTGAGTGAGTGAAATTGCCCAAGTCGTGTTTTCCCCCATCTCTGAAGCAGAAAGATGGTTCTGCTTTTGATAACTAGATTGGGCTTTTATATCTAATAACCCAATGCTAGCACTGAAGGGGAAAAGAAGTTGAGATGATTTTTCCTTTTCATATTTCCACTGCTCCCAGCCTTCCTCATCAGCCTGTGTCTCTGAAAAACCTGCTATAGTGTTGCACAGGTGAAGTGCAGCCTCAGCTGATGTCCAGTGAAGCTGATGTTGTATTTGATAACCCAGAATAGACAGGGCATCTCACCAGGCTGCATCACTCTGAGCACGTGCATAGAGCTGAGCAAGGCATGGACTGGGGGCTGTGTCTGCCTTGTTCTATATTAGGGGTCCTAGAGGGGTCTTTTTTCCCTTCCCTCTTTCCCTTTCAGTACAGGAGCTTCTTCACACTCACTGGGCTCCCAAACACCAGCAGCCACTGACCACCAAATGCCCTCATTTTAGTCTCATCTGCATGGAGTACTTTATTCTGCAGCAAAACCACTATCAAAATCACTTCCACATTGCAGAAGGATTAGCAGGCCTACATTCTGTTCTTATCCTCTGAAGTCTGACTAAATTTTTGTTTTCTTATCTTTGGCTTGTGGCTGATCTCTCAAGCAATGCTGCAGCAAAAGCCTTCCAAGGCCCAGAGTGCACACTGCCAGCCCTGATGGGTAAGTGGCCACAGCACAAGGACAAAACAAATCTATTCCATTACAAAATAACATTAAAATTCAGTAAGATAATATCACTGTCTTCTGCACCAAAAGGGCTTTTACAGAATAATACAAATGAGAGGATGAAAATGATGAGAGGCTTTGTAGAGCTCTCTCACAAGCCCTGACACCCAGCATGCTCCTGCCAGCAAGGCAATAAACACCCCATTCTCTGCGTGTCACAATATCACAACTTCTCCATATAATTACCACTTGAAAGTTAATAGGACTGTGCTCCCAGCATGAGGGCTGTGTTTTCTGTAGTCATGGCATGTCCTGCATCCAGGGCTGTCACTGGGGACCTGGCTGGGCAAGCACTGTCTTGGAGGACAAGCTGTTTGAGGCTGCCTCGGAAATCAAGCCACTTCCCCAGAGGAAACCCCGTTGTACCAAGGCACTGGACAGGATGGATAGTGCAGAGATGGAGGGGTAGTTCCTCCTCCTCTCAGGAGTCGTGATGGACAACACCACTGCAGTGCAAGAAAGAGTGGCTCAGGTAAAGAAACCAAAGCTCCCTGGCTGGCATAAAATCATAAAAATCATTTAGGTTGGAAAAGACCAACCTAAACTGAAGATGGTCAGGTCCAGGTGTTAAGCCAGCACTGCCAAGGCCACCACTAAACCATGTCCTCAAGTGCCATATCTACACATCTTTGAAATCCTTCCAGGGTTGATGATTCCACCACAGCCCTGGGCAGCCCTGATGATTTGGGGGCAGAGAAAAGCAAGTCTGCACCCTTTTCTGTAGCTTTCCATGGAGGTCCAAGCGTTTGCCCATAGCCAAAAAGCACCCCAGGCTTTCAAGGGGGCACTCAGTTCTTTTCTGCACTGTTTTCTTTGAACATGCACATCTGTGGCATCACTAGGACTATTACCATGCCATCATGACACATGGGGTGTTGCTGTCTATCTCCAAGAAGACTGAGTGTACAGTTTATTTTTCTAGGCTGTTAGCTGGGCTCAGGAACAGGGTCTGTCCAATCTGCCCCTTTGAGCTGTCACTGTGTGCCTCTGTCTTGGCATCACTGCAGAAAACAACCCAGTTGGATTATCCCAGGAATTATCCCAGTGACCTGGCATTGCCCTATGCAACCTCACCTTCCAAAATTCAGCAGTGCAAAAGCCTGTGCTGCGTCCCTGGCTTTGATGGCAGGGAGTCCCACCAGCCTTTGCACCCTGCCCTGCTCCCTGCTGGCCCTTGCAGTGCCATTTCCAACGACCTAGATTACCTGTGTCACTCCCTGAGTGAGCTTCTGACTGAGGAAAGCAATTTGATGACCAGAGAGGTGGAAAAGAAAACCAGGCAAAGCACCTCATGTGAAAGCCCAGCAATCCCAGCCTTCGTCTGGAGAAAAAGGAGGTTCATGCAGGTTGAGCTCCACAAGGGTGGGTGCCCAGCCCATGGCTCAGTGCAACTGGGAGCACATTTTATTTATAAACTTTGTAAACCTTCTCCTGCCTACTATAAAGCCCAAAATGAAAGGCTTGTGCTTTCACAAGGGAAATAAGTATTTGTGTTACTGGATAATAGTTCATTCTACCAGTGTGCAGAGGCTTGGTGGCATTTGTGCAGGGGTTGTTTGTGTTGACACTTGTACAGCACCAAATCAGCACTGGGAAGCCGTACTCTGCAGTGCTATCAAATTTCAGCGTGTGGCTTTGCCACAGCAAAACCACTGCTTCTACATCGTAGGTCTCCAGTTTTGAAAACATTTGTGGAGTAAATGCAAATGGGGGAGCTCTGAGTTGAGACCCCTGGAGGCAGTGACATCTGCCTGTCTTTGATAAGAATTTCTGAGAGTGAGAGTAAAGTACTTAGAGTGAAATTAAAAGCTTTGATCTGTTTTTTTGTTTCATCATTATTTCATGTCTGAGGCCTTCACATGTGCCTTTCAGTTCTTTATTAGGCTGCAATGTTTAGTTACTGCTCCAGTGCAGGGCAGGAGCAGCCAACTGGCTCTGCCAGGGCTCACCCCCTGGCTCCAGTCTGAGCCCAGCCTAACAAACAGGTGACAGACATGCACCCAGACCAACATTGCCCCCAAAATAGTGACCCCCTGGCCCCAGCACATGGGGTATCCCTGTGTGAGGCAGCCCCAAATGCCCAGGGCACACAGCAGAGGTGATGACAGAATACCAGAATCATTTTGGTTGGAAAAGGCCTTTAAGACTGGAGTTAAACCACTAAACTGAAAATGCCGAGTCCACCACTGAACCATGTCCCCAAGTGACACAGCTGAAAGTCTTTTAAATCCCTCTGGGGATGGTGACTCCACCATGCCCTGGGCAGCCTGTTCCTGTGCATTACAACATCTTTTTTTCAGTGAAGAAACAGCAGCAGCATCTCTTTTTTGTTGTTTTCCCTTCTCCCTGGCCAGAATCTCTCTTATCAAGCCTACAGTATTTTTTTCTATCATGACAATTTAATTCTTTGCTTGCTTTTTTAAGGGGGAGGGGGGGGACCCAATTTTTGCTTTAATGATCTTCACCATGGTAAACTTAAAAGTGTCTTACAGCAGCAGTCTGGCATTTTCTGTTTGCACCAGTCAGTCGCTAGTGATTGATCTCAAAAGCCAGGCTTCATTTTCTAAGCAAAATAAGCTGCAGTTGGCAAAACCTGATTAAAGTGAGTGGATTTTTATCTGATGTGGCTGTTGCCACTCATTTCAGGGTAATGACTTTCTTTTCAACTACAGAAGACCTGCAGAACATAGAACAAAAAGTACGGCTCAGTTTATAACGCACTCTTCTAAAAGTTTAAGCGATCCTAATAGGCCATCAAACTGCTAAGAAACCCACTGGCATGCGGAATAAACTCCTGATACAGCTGCTGTGGAGTTTGTGTTGTCATCCTTCCTTACATTAAGGTCTGCCACGAGAGAAGCCGCTGATGTTACTGTTAATCCATCATGCGAAAATTGCATGATGTGATCGTGGACTAAATGTTGAAAAAAAATAATAAAAAAAAATGAGGCGTCTTGACTTTCCTTCCTGATTTTTGAACATTTAAGTCCTAATGGATCCACTATGGCTTCTCCATCTAGGAATGATTGACTAAGGTGAGCTGGA
Source organism: Myiozetetes cayanensis (assembly GCF_022539395.1). Lineage (NCBI taxonomy): Eukaryota > Metazoa > Chordata > Aves > Passeriformes > Tyrannidae > Myiozetetes > Myiozetetes cayanensis. The sequence continues at coordinate 68,586,182 of NW_026087521.1, read as the reverse complement.
AGGGACCCACAAGGATCAGGTCCAACTCAGCCCTGCAAGGGACCATCCTCAAGACCATGAAGCCCAAAACCACCTGAGATCGTGGCACAAACAAGCCATGCCAGCATTCCTCCTTCTGCTCTGTGATACTTCCCATGAGATAGAAGACGTTTTTTCTCTCATTTCTGAGGGAGGGGAGACAGTGAGAGGAGGAAGAGCAGGTGAAATTCCACAGGAAGAGGCTCAAATACAAAACTGATGGGCTCGGAGACAACAGGCTCTATTCCAGTGGCTATGGCAGAGCAGCTCATCTGAGAGGGAACTAATGGCATGGGAAAAGGTCCTGCGCACAGAAAACAGTCTGCCAGGGGAAAATAAAGAGCTCTGAAGCTGTGAAGTCTGGTACAGCTGTAAAAATAACTTTGGCTCAGGAAGGGAGGCTGGGAACCCTGCAGCTCCTGGTTCCTTTCCAAGACAATGCCCTGTGCCACAGCGAGGGCCACGGAGACTGAGGGCTCCTACAAACCTCCACCAAAGCCTCCATTTAAATTACTATCAAAGATTAAAGGCTACCCTAAGCCTATGCTCCCTTGCAACTGCATTAATTATTCAGGCAACACGCAGAGCTCTGTAATTGGCTCCTGTCTGACAGCACAGGGCTGAGTTTGTAGGTTAGGGTGGTGCCAGACAGCTTCTGATGATGATTACATACAATTTTGGGGTTTGCTGGTGTGGGGGAGAGGTGTCTTCTAATACTGGAAGCAGTGTTAAAAAAAACCAGGCTGGGAGGGAGGAGGAGGCAGCTGAGCTGTTGGGAAAGCAGGGGCACAGTGCTGAGCTCCCCTGATGACTGCAGCCCAAAATTAAATGGTGGCACTGCCAGGAAGGGAAGACAAGGCAGGCAACACACCCCCAGACAAAAAAATAAACAAAGTCTTTTCTTTATCCCCTACCCCTGACAAAAAAACAAACATTGAAGACAGCAGTGGAGAAATTAACAAAAATTTCTTCCCCTCCTCAGCCAGAGTCTGGCCAGGGAAGGACGTGCTGTGTACCCTCACAGCCAATACCACCACGAGACCACCACCATTAAATTGTCAGTCAAGTTTAATGCATCATAAAGAAGTAAAACTACATTGGCATATTTAAGACAAACACTTTTTTTTTTCTATGCACACTATCCACTGGACAGTCCCCTTTTCAAAATAACTACTTTTAACAGTCCAAGACAGTTCTTCAGAAATTCTTCACATATTCAACCTTCCACGTTTTTCCTTTTTTTTTTTTTTTTTTAAATTCATCTGAGAAGGAAAAAGAAAACTCATTAAACCTGAAAACATTTACATTGCAAGCCACGTCAGAATGCATAATTGGCATACAATAACCAATGTATAACAATTGTGGTTTTTTACTTAGTTCACTTTGTTCATCAATAAAAGAATATAAAAATCTTGTTCAACCGAGTGTTGTGTATTAAAATAGATTTGTATAGTACTGCACAGTTTCTCCCGGAGTTGTGAAAATGGTTGAAGGGACCACGTGCTGCCAAGTGATGGGCGACGGAAAAAGCCAGTCCCTCGCGTGGGTTTTTTTTATTTTTTTTTAAATTAACAACAACAACAACAACAACCAAAAAAAAAAGAAGATATTCGGCACCATGTGATATGTTGATGTGAGAGGCCAGCCTTGTGTCGTGCTCTGGTGGCTTTCCTTAAGTACCTGTTGTGCTGATTGACGGAGACCTCAGAGGGGACAGGGACGGGAGCACCTGGGGATGCACTGGGAAAACTGGGGTGTCCATCACTCCCTTCCCAGGCAGCCACAGGGCGGGGGATCGTGGCCTGGGGGGGCCAGGAGGGCCCCTGCAGAATCAGGAAGACTATCTAGTGAAACCAGCAGGTGCACTGGGGTTTCCTCAGGCTAATGCTAAACGCTCCCCAAATATGCTAAAACCCAACAAAACATTAAAAAAGAATCAAGTTTCCAAAAAAACCCCACCCCTTCCAATTTTCCATGCCCTGTCCTTTCCCCAGAACTCTTGATATTATCCAGTTCCAGAAACAACCCCTTGAGGCAGTTTTTTTTTTCTTTTCCTGTACCATTTCAGCAGATATTTCTACAAGCAAAAAAACACCCCAAACAAACAAACAAAAACCCCAACAATTTTAAAAATCACGCTACGTATTTTTAACAATAAAAATGCAGTACAAAAATGTAAAGTTATCTTTTTGGCATATTATCTGTACTGTCAAGAAACAAAACCCAGAATATTTATTTGCTTTTTTTCCTTTAAAAAAAAAAAATATCCAGAATTAACAAAACAAAACAAAACAAAACAAAAAGAAACCCCAAAAATAATCCCTTTAAAAAATGAAACCCAACCTGCCAAAGATATCCACTATCATGGTTTATGCTAAATCTTGCACAAAAACTCCATGAGAAAAATACACTGATAGCAAAATAAGTAAAAAGGACCTGCAAAAAGGTAAGGAGTTCTACAGTCATACTTCTTTAAATACTTCAGAACGCATATACAGAAGCATCAGCATGAAAATACTTCAATATTTTACTAGAAACGCTAACTTCATACAGTTTCTTTATTTAAATATCTGCAATTCTCAACTCTAATAATACTGAAAAAAAGGATCTTTTGTTTCGAAGGCTCTGTGAGTGTCCATGACGGCCCCGAACCCACGGGGCCAACTTTGTTCCTCTGAAAACAATCCATGTCAAGTCCTAAGTAGTTCAGTTCCCGGTTATCTCGGGGGTCCCAATTCCCCTCCCACACACAGCTTTCAGCCCCACTACTTCCCTACTACCTCACTAACTCTTTGCATTGACAATTCCCCCCTTAAAGCAGGACAGAGAGCCTGCCTGCCCCCCACTATCCCTGTCCCTCCCAGCCGCGCTCCTCCTGCTCATCCTCAGGCGTAAAGACAATTAAGGCCAACAGAACAAAACAAAATCTCATAAGCACAGAAGGTCCTGGCAGACACAAAACCGCAGCACAACCCGCTCCGTGGGGGAACCCTCTGCCACAGCGACCTGGGCTGACTGGTCTGCAAGTCTCTATCCAAACTGAGATTGCTCCTCCCCTCCTGCGTTCCAGTCTGATCTCTGCTCTGCTCACGTGCAGAAAGTTCCCGGTGCCCCTTGCCCGGCGCTGTCAGTTGTTGCCCTGCGATGGCTGCAGGGCTTTGTGCATGGCAGCGGAGCCAGGGGAGGGCTTGATCCAGGGCACCGACAGCAGGGAGGAGGTGGTGGTGGTCGTCATGGTAACCTGAATCATCTGCTCGCTTTGTATCAGTCTAATGAGGGTTTTGAGACGTTCCAGTGATGACTGAGTCCCTTTCTGCTGGGCCAACAGGCTGGTTTTTAGCTCTAAGCATTTCTGTCAAATAAAGAGAAGGAAAGGCTGAGCGCACATTCAAATTGGTGTCAAACATCTCCCCAAACATCCTTTTGTGCCTTGAGTGCACGTCCTGCTCAAATGAAGTATATTCTCCTTTGGGGATAGCAAACCCACAGCTTAACAAATGGAGTAATCACCAGTGCTGCACACGCTGCAGCAGCTGTCTGAGGGAACAATATTCTTCCCAGCCCAATCGCATTTAGAGGACATTTCCAAGCTCATCCCATGGACAGCCTGGCACAAACACCTTCTGCACATGCTCCATAGGGATGACTGCCATGGCAGTGCAATAGCTGTGCTACTGGAAAGCACCAAAGGCACCAGTGAGGTCTCTCAATCTCACCAAAAGGCACTGATAAACCCTTGAGGTGTAAAACTCACCACGATGTGTTTTGTACGTGACACACACTTCAGGGAGTCAGTACTGTGACGATGCATTGATCTCGCTAAACGTTAACATTTTTCTCACAAAATGGTAATATTTTTGTGGCAGAAAACTTTGCTCTGAGACACAGCTGTTACACCAGTGCAGACACCAGAAAGCCCTTGTGCTGCAGGGTGGCCAAACTGCACCCTGTGATCACCTGGAACGTTTCATACAAACCTCCATGCAAATGAGCATGAGAGTAGGAGACAAATGAAGGCATCCCACATCTCCTGCTTCTCCAAGAAGAAGTAAGGAAAATCAGGAATTCCCCTTTCCCTCCCCAACCACAGACTGCTGCAGCCAACATCCCATTCTTCTGTGAGGGACCACGAGAGAGACCCAAACCCTGAGCCTGTCTGCTACATGGAAGGGGACAGTGGCCTCTGCTATCTGAAACCTGCTGTTTTCTTTCGCCCAGTGGGTCCAGGGGTCTGGCAAAACTGGTTACTTGTCTGAAGATTGCTCCTGTTTGGCTGTGGTCCTGTTTGACTGCCCAGGGTAGGCATTCTCCAGTCCTGGGGAACTGGGAAATGCTCACTTGAGAGTCAACTTGTTCAGAAAGCAGCTGTGTGGAGCTGCTCAGAGGTTGGTTTAGAGAGATGAAATCTCAGGTGAAGGAAAAATCATGCTCTGTTTTTACCAAATAACATCACTGCACCTGTGATGTGTATGAGAGGGTTCTTTTTTAACATAAATCTCTGTTAAAATGTCAGAATGAAATTGCTCTGGGCTGAAACACCTGTAATTGCCTTTCCCTTTCAAGTGGATACCTTTCCAGTAAATTTAATCATTGGTTAATATTACCATTTAAATAAAACAGTGCTGCCCACTGAAAGAACCCCATTCTGCTTAGGTAGAAATCTTACTGATTTTGACACACACCTGAGAACTGACTGCTTTTCTTTTTCCAAACTGCTCATCCCACTGACCTCTCCCACCTACTTCATACACATGTGTTTCCATCAGTGCTCATGGTCGCTATACACACTTACAGGGAATATTCCCCACTGTGATGTCTTTTAATAAGTTATTGCTTTTCCTCCCACTCTGTTTTAAATGTGATAAATATTTTAACATGCCCCCTCTGGATAACTGCACTGGTAAAACAAGCAGTGACCAGTTACTCCTGCAGCTGCCACTTTGATTTTTCCAGGGTAAGGAAGTGTCAAATATTTATTGAGACTGCCATGCAAACTAAGAGTGAGGTAGCCCCAAATCAGTTCCTTCAGCCATGAAGGATAGGAATGAAGGCTTTGAATTCAGCCCTTTCAGCCAGAGACCGGTCCTCATAGCACAATTTAGCTTTGAAAATAGCTTGAATGAAGAAAATTTTTGAACGCATTTTCAGTCATGGAGAGGTGTTACAACATCCAGCCCCTGAGACAAATAAAGATGATTATTTCTACTTCATCTCAAGAGTTTTGAGCTAATGGACAAGCAGCTACCCCTGGAGGAGATGCTTGTGACTAAACTTTTTCCCTGGAGAATGGAAGTGCCTTGAAGTCACTGGGCAGGTCAGAGCTATCTGTGGCATTACAAGGATTTGGGGTTTTTTTGAATGTATGTTTGCCACAGGAATTCAAGTGATTTCTCCTTCTCAGCCTGCCAGAGCAGTTTGCTTTTGTGCATAAAGGAAATCCACATGTATTCCCTCTGAGAGAAACACATGTACACTTGAAAATCCGTAGCTTGGGAGCAAAAATCATTTTCTAGCCACAAACCACCAGTTCTTCAGGCATAAATGCTTGTCAGGTGTCCTACCTTCACTGCATTGTTGAGAAGTCGATCTTTTTCTTCTAACTGCCTATGCTCACTCTTCAGCTCACTGCTTCTCTTTAATAACTTTCGCTTCTCTTCTTCTTTGACTGCAGAACAATAAGATTAAGGATGCAGAGGGTAAGGAAAGGACAGACAGCAGGGCTGATCAGCTGACAGCAGAAAGCAGAAGTGGGTATTTGGCATGGGGAGTCTCATTAGGCTTTTGCCAGCAGGTACAGCCAAAGAAATCTGCATCTCTGCTGGAAAACTTCTTCACTGAAAGGGTGTTCAGGCACTGGCAGGGGCTGCCCAGGGAGGTGGTGGAGTCCACCCACCCCTGGAGGTGTCCAAGGAAGGCCTGGACGTGGCACTCAGTGCTCTGGGCTGGGGGACAAGGTGGGGATTGGGCACAGGTTGGACTTTATTGTCTTGAAGCTCTTTTCCAACCTTGGTGATCCTGTGATTCTATGCATGTGTCTGTGCCAATGCCTGTTGTGCATAGGACAACCCAAAAGCTATAGTCCATCTTTAAGACTAATTCAAATTCATCCTTAGACCACATGCCTCCCAGAAAGAGGTGGATGGTATTTAAGAACAGGCCAGCCACCTGCAATGGCAATGGTTTGTGACTCTGCCGAAAAGCACAATTAAAACAGTGCCAAACCTCCACAGAGCTCCTTAGGGTATGATCTAACCCCCAAACAGCCCATTGTAAGAGTGCCACAGGGAACTAAAAGAGTAATGATCAACGCACAGGTGTCACACAGCATATGATGCTAATGACTGCCATACCCAAAAATACTGAAACAGTTGGAAGCTGGTATTGCTGCAGTGTCTGAGACATTGTGCTACACACCCAATTACAAGGCTCTGCTTAGCCTGACTGTGCCTCTCTGCCTCCCACACTATGATTCTGCCTCAGAATCCCATTTTCAGCTCTGTTCTCGGGAAGGCACCACTTTGATGACAGTCTCCCCTAGAGCGTGAAGATCCTGAGAGTTCCATCTCAGCTTCCTTTCAGAGGGAAGATGGCAAGGAGCAGGTCAAGGGGAAGGGGAGGGAAAGTGGCCTTCTGTTCCTAGCCCCTTATGACCCTTTGCTTACTGCCACCATCAGGCCTGGCAGCATTGCAGCACTACTTTAATATTACTGCTGAGAGGGACTCAAATGGCAGGGAATCCCTTGTCAGTAGCTGTGTTAATCCCTACCTGTTTTATGAGTAACATAGGAGTGAACAATAGCCAGAGTTCCAGTCCATGGCACGTTGTCATCTTTCTTTAACACCTATAAGCCCAGGAAACAGTGAAAATTTAGGACTCCACAAAGACACACGTTCATATTTTTCTTCCTCCAGCCTTACAGCTCTGCAGGACCAGATCTTGGGTCCTTGTCTCAGAACACTACAGTGATCTCAAAGCTGAACATAGAGAACTCTAAGGCACAGAATCTACACTTTAGTGACACTTTAGTGTTTTAGTAATTGTTTTCTTGCTAGTGAAATCAGCATTATTCACAGCAACTAGACAGATTAGCATTTCTGCCACACTGTGATCAACAGTTATGTGTAAGTAACATGATTTAAAGAAAATGAAGTGTTCTCACAGCTTTCAGACCCACTGGTGAACTCCTTCTGACACTGCCTCCCTCATCTCCAAGGTTTACAGTCCTTGTCAGGCAGTGCTGGTGGTGTTATTGTAAAGGAAAAATTGTAAAGCCAAAAGAATTGAAGGGACATTTTAATGTGATTACAGGCACACTAAGTCTAGGATGATGAAAATACCAGAAATAAATACTACAAGCTGTACTAAAAGCCTCTCAGTAGTTCTGTAGCTAATGCAGTCCCCTAAGCTGGGACCATGGGTTAGATTAGTTTAGCGGTACACAAATTGGAGGTTTCTCCATTTTCCCTCCTTGGCATGCCATGCTCCAAGTATCTCACCTTCTGTTGGCACTTTGGGCAGACCCAGACCCCCTTGGGGGCAGTTTTGAGGGGTGGGTCCAAGCAGTTGAGGTGATACGCTCTGGGACAGGTGCCACAGGGCTGCAAGTTCACTCCACGCTTGCAAGCAGTGCAGTGCTCATCGTGGTGGATCTCATTCTGCAAGAGAAGAAGGGTGGCTGGGTAAGCTCAGTCCTTGAGAATTTCTCTCTGTACAGCACCCCAAGCCTCTACAGCAGCAGACAGGCTCCTTCAAACACAGAATCTAATTGTCAAAGGGACCCTGACCTCTGCAGAAGAGAGAAATAATGTATGATAACAACTAATACAAACAAACAAACCAAAGAGCCAGAAACAAGTTCCATAAATTGAAAGAGAAACATAAAACACAACTAATCAAACACAGGAGGGAGTTGACTGATGTAGCCAGTTTGTGACATGGGAATTATTGCACTTTTTTTTTGCCAGTGTGTCACTCCAACACATGAATCTCTGTATCTCTGTTCTGAAGCATGGGACCAAGTTAACGTGGGGACCACTTGTCCTTCAACTCCAAAGCAGAAAGGAACAAGCAAGAAAAGGGTTCTTTTCTTGGGGAAAAGGCACAGTTCCACATTTCATGCCCATTGCCTCAAAGAGCAGCTGGGGAAAGCACAGCCTGGGGCTCCATACCCTCCTTGTGAACTGCTCTGGAGGCCTCCTCTCTTCTCCCTGGCACTAATTGTTCTCAGACTTGCTCTGACAACCTTTCTCCAACAAGACTTGATTAGTGCTTTGTCTGAAGCAATACATAAAATGAACTAAGACTCATCAACAAAGTTACAATGTCATGTAGTAAATTGCTATGCTAATCTGGTGGCAACGTTAATTACTCTTTGTATAATTAAGTGCATTTTAATAAAGGAGATACTGATTTTGAAACTCTCATGTCTTTTGAGTCATTATAAAAACCCCTAAATTTCCTACTGGTTTTCCAGGAAGGAGAATAATAATTTTGTATGCTTGTTAATTCCAAAAGCATATTTTCATTTTTAGGAATATTAATTATGTTTCATAATAGTTTTAGTCAGGCTTCTGTCTTAAATTCTAACTCAGACCTGTAAAAAAAACCAAAAACTCTCCAAAATAGAACTCTTTAAAAACTCCCAAAATCTTAATTTTAACCTCAAGGTAGAGAGATTAAATCTATACAAACTAGAATGGTTACTCATTTTTTCTTAAAATTTTCATTAAACCCACAAATCTGGACTAGCAATTTCTCAATCAGTGGATTCTACAAAAGGATTAAACTCAAGGCTTGCATATAAAAGAGTTCATCTCTGAAATTCTAGCTTAGCAGACCAAAGGTTCAGTTAAGTGGGACAAGAGAACACCAAAATTTGGTACCTTGGAAGAGACTACAATAAACAGAAGCAAGCACTGAATTACACAGTGATGAGAAAGACACTGCTAATACACAAACTTCACTGCACATACCTTCCAGAATGGATCCTCATTTGCTAGCATATAAAAGAAGGGCAGAGAACAGATTAGTGGCAAATACATTGCTGGAGTGACTGCTAGTCCTCAGCTAGGGGAGCAATTTTAGTCAGGCTGTGACACAGGAGACCAGGACATTGCCAAAGTTAACACGGGCAGGAAAGAATGCAACAGTAAGCAGTGGAATTATTAGCATTTGAGATTTAAAAATGTGCATTGCAGGGATCCCATGTCCAGAGGTCGGGTGCTAAAAGGTCACAGTATGAGGAGCACATTCCATTTCAAATTTTCACACAGTTTCACCCAGAACTCTTCTCCACAGTAGTCAAAAAGTGTTCCTTCTGGACCTGAGCCTGCTGAGTGATGAGCAGTGTGGCCCTGAAGCAGCAAGGCAGTTAACATGGAGTATGAAATGGGTGCCTCTGACTTACCATTAAATACATGTTTAAATGTTCAGCTGATTCATGGCCAAAATGGTCCAAAATGTGGGAGTGAGCCTGATGGTATCATCAGCTCTTCCTCATCAAACTACTCCCCCCTAAAAGGCCAGTGACCTTTTGATGAACTGAGTCTGTAGTGATTGCATTCGCAGCCTGTTATGAGCAAAAACCACCAGAGCCCACTGGAAACCAGGCCAAGCCTTTCATAAAAAAAATATTGGTGGAATTCATCACGCTTCGGTCCAAAAATAAAAAAAGCTGGAACACGTTAAGAGCTTTGTGGAAACCGCACAGCAGGTTGCAATTTTTGCCGCTAATTTCACACAATCATGGATTCAGAGAATATCCTGAGCTGGAAGGGACCCACAAGGATTATCCAGTTCAACCCCTGGCCCTGCACAGACACTCCAACAATCCCACCATGTCCCTGAGAGCATTGTCCAAACGCTCCCGGAGCTCTGGCAGCCTTGGGGCTGTGCCCACTGCCCTGGGGAGCCTGTTCAGTGCCAACCACCCTCTGAGGGAAGAATCTTTTCCTGAGATCCAACCTAACCCTGCCCTGATACAGCCCTTCCCTGGGTCCTTGCATAAGCCTGGTGCACACTGTCCCAGTGACTAACACCTGATGGAGAGGCCTTTCTTTGACTAAAGTGAAGAAAACAAACTGATATTTCCCTCCTTCTGTCCTTCTTCAGCTCCCTCTCTGATCCCAGTGGGAATATGCCTGCCCCAGTGTGATCCCTCATACCAGACCAACCTGGGAGTCATCTTCATGTTTATATTTAACAGCCTTTGATAGATTTTTTTTTCCCCTTCCATAAATTTATCTACTTTCCTCAAGAATTGTAGAACACTTTGGCAAAGAGTTCCATAAATAATCACAGACCAATAAAATCTGTAGATGTCACTTCATATCCACAAATACACACACAAAGGGCCACCATGATATGACACCACGATTACTCAGGGGATATAAATGTTATTCAGATAAACAGAGGCTTGATAATTGAAGAGTCTTTTCTACAAATGATACATGTCAGGGGACATGACCTCATTTCAGGTAAGACATTTTCAGACAAATGAATTCTGATTAATTGACATTTTGATCAAAATTTACAAGAATTGTTCTCTTCTGCATTTCCAGAAATGACAGTTGTTTCCTGGACATCACGGGGATTTTTTACCTAGTTTGTTTATTTGTCTTTCCAGCTCACTTTTGTTACAAAGTTTTAAACTTTTTAAAATATGTCCACTTCTGCCTTTGAGTTGATGAAAAATTAAACTAAAGGTAATGTTTTTAAAAAGCACGTTATAAGAGAAGGGGCAGCCATCTCTGAACTGAAGGTGGAGAACTGCCTGGGACAGCATCTGTCTGCAGTTCAGAGCTTGCACAGCATCCAGCGTGGTGCACATGGCTAAAAACACCCTGCAGACATGGGGAATTCTGCTACAAAGAAGTGCAGCTTCAAATTCTCAGAATATGCAGAATCCCAGCAGAGATTCTGCATCCTGGAAAAACCAAAGATACAGGACTACAAAGAGGAATTAACAATTAAGGACAGGGAGTGCTGATTTCCAGGCAGCTCTGAGACAGGTGCATCACTGGAGCTCTGACACTTGTCTACTTCCTTGCAAATAAAATGGGAATCACGTGGTGGAAAGAAGGTCAGAGATTTCAAACCCCAACTTAAACAAAACCCACTCAGGGGCTCCAGCATGGCTTGCCAACATTGCCATCCTCTCCTGGTTTTTCACGTTTTTACATGGGTAAAACAAGTGCTATGAAAAGACAAATAATAAATTACAATTTTAATTTTGAAGATAAAACTAAGCCAGGAATAATGTTCTTTCCACTGGGGCTCACATGAGCCTGGGCTCCTGCTAAGAGGGATGTCATCAGAGCTGTTTACTGTGTAATAACCTCTCCTGTCCTCTGAGACCCCACACATTAGAGGCATATGGTAAGTAGGGCAAGTGTCTGCATCTGGCACGGGAAGTTTTGAAGGGAGGGAGAAGCACTGCTGCATTTCACTCAGGGCTCCTGTGGTGCAGGAATTCAAGGCAGGGCCACAGAGGTGAATCTCAAGCACTGAACGTGACACCTGACAGGGATGCCAAGCAAAACACTGAAAACCAGCCAAAACTTCAAGTCTTAATTATAATTACCTCTGTAAATGCTCCTATTACTGAAACAATATTTCACTTAGAAAAAGGTCTGCCTTCCCTTCCCTCTAATGCACCACAGTAGAGTTAAGTTATAAAGGCAAAACAAGGGCAAGGGCAGAATCACATTTCTTTACTGGCTTTCTCTCCTCTACTGAAATGCAACTCAGGCTTCTTTTTTTCTTCCTTAAAATACTACCTGGCCTTGCCTGAAGAATTAAACTGCACTCAATGTCCTCTGTGTTTCATCTCCCAACTCTTTGCCTTCTCTATGCTGCACATTTTTCCTGGAATGGGTTTCTTCCCACGAGCTCATCATGAGCATCCCCAAATGGCTCCTCTGAGTTGTTAATTCTCAAGGCTTCTACACTGAAATTTTCAGAATCTGAAGTTCTTATAAATGCAAGATTGGAAGGTATCTTCAAGGTCATCAAATCTAGATTTACAACTCCAGCTCTTGAAATCCGAAAAACTACGGGGTTTTCTGTCCCTCTTTTTAAAGCAAAAGATATGGGAAATTTCTGGCCCTTGAGGATGGGCAGCAGTTCCTTAAAGCTGGCGAAAAGAGTCAAATGAAAAGCCCAAAACAGTAACTATATTTTACACCCTTATTTTTCAATATATATTTTTAAGGACTTGGGGTTGGCAACATTGCCAGTCAGTTCTGAAGTCAGAACTTCAGTCAGTTCTCTCACTACGTGGTGCTCACAATACCAGAAATCAGATTTTCCTCTGATTACAGAGCCTTTGGATCCATTTCTACACAACTGTGACCTTTAGCCTTATCCTTCAATTGTTTTTGCAGGAAAACCATCTATTTTCCATCCACACTAAAAAGTGCAGGGACCTTACACAAAGTAATGCCCTCTGGTATCCTGGCAGTAAACCAGATGAAATCCTACTAATAAACATGTAACATGTCATTAGAATAGCAGTAGATTCATTTAAAATGTGCTTACCTCTTGTCGAGAGGAACAAGGGGTTATTCAAATAATTCGACGCAAGGCGTTTCCGCTACAAGGGGAGAGAAACCAACCACAGTGTCACTGCAAAGGCCTCTGGTTGTCTTACATTTCACATGAACCATCTCCATGGGCTTCCCTCATACCTAACCAGCTCTCCAAAAGCTACTTAGACTGGCCAATGAGACAGTCAAACAAACAGCTGCACGATTCACCTTCCCAGCGAGTTCTTCACAGAGCAGTTGGATGTGGATTAAATGAGAAATATGAATTGCAAATGTTATTGATGGGGCTTCAGGATATAAGGGGGAGAAACAGTGTAATAAATTGTTGCTGTGACATGATATCTTTATCTGAATACACAGAAATGGTGATGGACTTCCCACCTGAAGGAAAATCGTCTTTACCTTTGTGACACCTGCCTACAGTTCAGAGGAACACACTGAGATTGCAGGCAGTGTTTGTAAGCAAAACATTTCCCTTTCAGAAGTGAACGTGCACGATCTCGAGGAGCTGACAGTGATCTCAATCTGCTGAGGTCACCAAAGTTACAAACAGAGGCCACTGCAAACCTGGCTGAGATGTTTAACTCATCAGATGGCACGAGCGGCTGCTCTATAGTAAACCAGGCTTCATTAACAGTCTGTACAACCCCTAATTGTCTCTCTGAGCCATCCAATACTTGTACAACAGGACTGGGAACAGCACCACTTCCCTCCATTAGATGTTGTTAGATTCTGCTTGGAGGAAAAATTAGAGGGGTTTTGCTAATAAATGATTTATTCTGTAGTGAGTAAACGGTTCTCTTCTACATGGGTGCCTGCCAGTCTGTTAATGAATTTTGAATAGATGTTTCTTTCTTCAAAAAAATTAACAAGCCTGAAACTTTACCCTTTCCTATGGAAAAATAAAAAAAAGGCTACTTGAGGGTAGGGAAATAGAATGGTATCTCATTTTTTCTAGGAACAAAGCTTTGAAAGGAAAAACCACAAAATTCAAGGGAAGACATAAGACCACGATCCCATTTTTGCAATCAAGGAAGTCAGCACTACTGCAGATGCTGAGCTCCTGCCGTTCTGAGGGGTGTTGGCAAATAAAAAGTCTAATTTATATGCAATTTCAATTTAAACAATCATGAATTAAAGATCATTCAGTAGACTAAATTAAACTGCTCCAAAATGCCTGGAATGCCACAAATACCTCAACTCACTGATTAGCAAATCAATCTGAGCAGCTAATTGATCAGAGAAAAACCATCTGCCTCCATTTTACTGGGATGGCATTCCCCATGGTCAGTCCTTAATGACAGCTCCTAATGAGGACACAGCTGATCAGCCACAGGACTCCTCCACAGACACTCCTTCCTCCACGCCATCCTTCACTTCAGGACATGCCTTTGAGAACAGATACAACGAGAAGTATGAACTAGGGGTGCAGCAGACCTGCTCCATCTTCTCTTCCACCTCTGCCCCAAGATAACTGAGTTTCTCACAAACGCCCATCAGGCTGCAGCCACAAAACTCTGCTGCAAGTATTTTCAAAATTCCATCAGGACAAAAAGGTCTAAGGCACTTCAAATTTAATGCCAGCAAGGCTGAGTTCCTACTGTGTTAAATACTGGGTGAGTGGACATCAGTATTGGCATTGAAGAGAAGAGTTGAGTTCTGAAGAATTCAAGTGCTACTCTGGAGTATAAAAATCTCCAATACTTTCAAAAAAAGTGACTAAGCAGCTTGACTACAGAAAGGGGTTTCTTCTTGGCCTCATCTGTCTGCTGTCTGCAACAAAGGCAGAAATCTGAAATGTTGGCATACCAAAAACTCTGCATGGCTCGTACCTAAACAAAATAAAATCACTTTCTTTAGGCTTAAAGAACTCAGAACACAGAGAAATCCTGCTTAAACGGAGAGCTGGCTGCAACTGAGTTTAATTTCAGTGGGAAGTTCAAACAGCAACCCCAAACTGTGCTGAAATTTTAAGGGTGAAATTTTAATTAGCTGAATAAATGTATATAAGTCAGTTCAGAAACAAAAAAAACTTTCAGAAAAAGTTAAGCCTATTTATATGCTGCTTTTACACCAGGTTTGCAATCCAATATTATGCAGGACCAAATTCTGATGCTACTACAAATGTAACAGTGTAAGTGTAACAGACAACAGATATTATCCAGAACACTTTTATTTTTAATTATGCATTATTATATTTATTATGCAGGCTTCTATGCCCCCTGCAGAGCACACTGATTCCTAAACCAACACATCCCTTTTATGAATGTCACTAATAAAAAAAGTGAAGTTCTCCATTTATTATTTGGCACACAGGAAAAGAGAAGTAGCAGTGCAAGTTTGAACATAGTGCAGCACTTCTGTTCTTCAGTTCTGACCTAAAGGGACTGCCTTCGTGGGTGAAAGAGTAATTAGGTCCCACATTAATTTAGTCCTTTTGGCCTTTATTAAAACTAAGATGAATTCTAGTTTGAAGCAAGTGGTGGTGTTGGGGTGAAAACCTGTTGCTTAGCTACTGAGATGAGATCTTTTCTTTCCTTTCCACATCAATATCTCTTTGCAAGTAACTCTGTGGTTCTGCATTCATATATATTTTTGTAATAACAATCACTTAGAGCTTTTATTGACATGAAATAGAGCTGTGGCAAAAAAAGTGAATGATAAAGTACCTCTGTTTCCAAGAGTCCACTGTAGGCTGGATTCGCTGTGCTTCTTCTCTTTCTTTCCTGACGCTTGCTCTGGATTTCTGTAACCATGGAAAGAAACATGAATTGTGGATTTCTCATTCATCAGGGGAAAATGCAGATCTAACTTGTTAAGCAAGATGCTCTTACCCTCAACCCCTTGGGCTTTTGTGTTCAGTTTCAGTTTCTAAAGTATAATTGGGCGGCATCAGCATTGATATTTGCTGCAGTTCAAGGTTTGACATTAATAAGGTTTTCCTTGTGAGATTCAGAACACGGGCATTTTTTATTTTTTCCTTCCTTCAAGGTGGACTTCTGCTGCCCTACAAGATTTTTATTATGAACACTTCAGACACATATTCAGCAAGCATCATCAGAGAGCTGTCAAAGTACTCTGGATGTCTGCTATTAACAAAAAGGAAGCGTTTAAAGCAATTAAGCCTTGTAATTCCCATCATATGAAAGCAGAGAGATCCTTTTTAAATTCAATTTACATTACTTTTCCTCTGTGGAGGTTGGAGGAAGCATGGTTGGCATGGCATGGCTAGATTCAGTTCTAACTAGAACGTGATAATTCGTCCACATAAAAACATACAACTTTATAATCCTGAGCATGCTAATTGTTATGGGCTGTACATGTATCTGTGCCACTGCAAACAGCAGCACAACCATGGGCTCTTTAGACTGCAGCCCTGGTCAGACAAGGATAAAACACAGATGAACTCCCTTCTAGTAAATGGTAACACCTATTCAGGGCAGCACGTGCTGAGGACAGTGTTTAGCAACCATCAGCCACGTGCATTCCTCTGTAAACAGACACAGAAACAGGGAGCAGATTACTCAACCACAGAAATCTGCAGGTTTAACGCTATTTTTATCTGAGCTGGGATTCCATTTACATTACATGGAATTTCTTTCTCCAGCTCTTGACGTCAGTTCAGAACAGTGAGATTTATTACAAATGTATCTTGTAGAGCCCGATATTTTGATAATGAAGAGCAGGAATACTTTAGCAAGGAGAGCCCCTCAGCATCCATCCCATGACTTGAAGTGTGTGCTCTATTCCAAAATATTTCCTATGTGAATATTGTAAGTTTAGACTCCGTGCTGAGGTGCCAGAGGGATCTCGTTGGTCTAAATGTCCCCACAATAGTGGGGACTCTGTTCTGTCTTGCCCTAAGTAAATCTCAGAAGGAGAGGGACTGGCAGCAGCCAGTCCTTCAGCCCAGAGGCCCAGGAACACGCCCAACAGCAACTCAGGACACCATCTGGTTATGTAGAAGGTCTGACATCTTTCCTCAGTGTCTGAGCTAAAGGGGTCTATCTCAGAACATCCTCAGCACCAGAACATGGCCTTTGGGATATGGAGCTCGTTCTGTAATCCTACAGTAACACAGTCCAGCTTTCAGCATGGTTATGATCCATGGGAATTGGATTCCCAACACTTTGTTCTGGTTTCCAGGCACCCTTTCCAAATGCTGACCATTCCCATGTACCACTTTCAGCATTGCTACAGTAAAGGGTATCAGTGTTGTCAGCCATGTCTTGGACACTTGGTCACTGCACGTGAAGATCTTGTCTGCATAACAGTTCTGTCCCACTGCAAAAGTCTTTCCTATGAAATGCTCATCTGTCTATGCTGAAATCTCCATCCCGAAGCTTCCAGACTCTGACAGCCTCTGAAGGGATCAGGCCTCAGTGGCAGCAGGGTGAGTGTTAGACACAGATCCAGCAGCCCGTCAGAGCCACCAGAAGAGAGATGGTTGTTCCTGATGTCAGTGTTCTTGTAAGGGAAATGCTCTCAAGGCCCAAAGGTAACAGGTCACAGCAGAGGAACCACGTGCCTTGGTGCTGCAAAAAGCAGAGGGAGTGGCCCTCTGCTGACTCTTTGGTCTCAGCAGTGTGAGCTGGAGCTGCTGTTCCTGCAGCTCAGTAACCCAGGTACCTGCTCAGTGAATCCAGGGCTTGCAGCATCTCAGCACCCCCATGGCAGCCTAGGGAAACAGCTGGAGATGGGGCAGCCCAGGCTTTGTCTTCCAGAAATTATCTCAGGGATACAGCATTGTGACTTTTCACCAGCCCAGAAAAAGAAACAAAGAACTGGACACAGCTCTCTGTGCATACAGCTGGGCCAAGAGCCCTGTGAGAGGACTGTGAGGGGTCTGTAGCTCTCTGCCCTTCTCGGTCCCAAGGCAAAGAGACAGTTTCTTTGGTACATGCTCTTACCAAGGCAACAGAAATATCTGGTGGAGTGTGAATCACACACATGGCAGAGAGCTGGAATGTAGCTCTGGGAGAGGCACTGCCACGGGACAGAGATAAAAGGTGGCTGGGGGGGAGAGGAACAGCAGTGGGAATAGATGGAAAGAGAGAGAGAGAGAGAGAGGAAGGAATTGAAACAGCTCGAGATGTACCACCCTATGCAGCCATCAGGGAGTGAGAGCATGGTGTCAGCACTTTATTTATGGAAACTGAACAGAAATATCCATGTATTTATGTACATCTAGGAGTGGGTCTGTCAACAATCACACCTAGGCAGAACAAAAGCATACACTGGTGTAGTATATTTTGTTACTTGTCACTTCTGCTAAAAACTATTGTGTACCTTCCAAATAGGATGTAATAAAGTCAAATTTAATTTGCTATAACTGATTAAATCATAAACATGCCAGTAACCTAGATGGAAATATTTCATGTTTTTTCTTTTGCTATGGTAAACCGATACATGCATTTTTAGAACAACCTGAACTAAAGGTCCTTCTTTAAAAGTTTTGCTTTCTACCTTTTTTTTTTTTACACAGTGGTAATGCTAAGAGGTATTCTAATAGCCTAGAGAAAGAGATTCAATATATTCCAGCCATGCACTGCATCACAGAATTGAGCTACCTCATTCTTCAGTTTATTAATTTAAAAAACAGAACGCAAGCAGAAAAAAAATAAATTAAACTGTAATACATTTGACAAAGATGAATAAATTTTCAGATTGCTTTATATTAGAGGCCAAACTTCAATGGGTTGCTGCCTTCATCAATAAACACTCTGCATGGTCATTCCATGAGGCCTGTGATGGCAATTTATCTCAAGGGAAAGCTGCACCTTGCAGACTGTCAGTCAGCGGAAGCTGCTGAGTTCATTTACTGGGAAAGGCCTCAGAAGATGCCTCACACTCGGGCTCTGCAGAACAGAGCTCTTTTCCCAGTCAGGGAATGCTCCTCTGGCTGTTACGCAGATGGAGAAATCCATACACAAGTGGATCACAGCCCTTCACCACGACATTAATGAATAAAAGGAAGAAAAGCAGCAGCACTGTGAGTTAATGATACTGAGTGAATAAGCTTTTAATGACCCAATCTTGATAGAGTTTAATTCCAAAAATGTGAAATTGAGAAATGCATTAGAAGTATTAATATAAACTGAACTGTGTAATGACCACTTCTTCCTGATAAATAGCAACGGCTGATAACCATAAACATGACATAGCACTAAAATAATAACCTTTAGCATGTGAAAGCTATAAGGGCATTTCTGACAGTCATAATCACCAATTCTCATGAAGAAATACCCTTTCCATAGCAAATAGCTCTTTGTTGGAGCCATTTATTTAATGCTAGCAGGAATATAAAAAGTGAATTTGTCTGCAGGAATTGATTCTGCGGGATGAGTGTTGCAGCAGTTTGGTTCAAAATGTGCATGTCCACACTTAGTGTAGAACAAACAGAGCAGAGCAGTACTTGGCATTTTGAAAACAAGCATTAAATTCACACAAACAATTTATCAGTTCCAATAAAATCAAAGGGTGAAGAATTATTCAAAATGAAGTCCTCTCTCTTCTAAGCATAATTTGCAATTCAGCATAATTTCAAATGTTGTCCCATTTTCCTTAGACAAAGAAAACAAGAACCAGCCATCATTTGCACTTTTTGGATTATAAATCTTCTCCAAAAATTGCTGTAGCTTTTTGATTTCCATTTCAATCCATTACCATTAAGGGATTAAAAATGCCGATGGCTTAAAGTTTCTTTAAACTGCTTTCAAATTCTCAGTCACTGGGACATTAAATGATTTTCTCAAATGCAGATTTAAAGAGGAAAGCTACCGAAAAATGGCAGCAAGACCCACAGAAAGCCTGCTGTGTATATCAGGAGACCTTACAATTCAAATGCAATTTTCTCCCTAATTCACAACCTGGCTTAAAACCAAGGAACAGGAAATCTTAATGCAAAGAAATCAAGGTGTAAAATGGTAGGAATCAGCAAGGTCCCTAAGCAGGTGCCTAAATTAAAGCCCATAAAACTTAGACTGAGTACACTGGGACTTCCTAAGCATTTTGCTGACTGTGGTCCATCGGATGGGTGGTAAATATCAATTATCATTAACGTTTTTTGTGACCAAGAGTCACTGTCAGCTGACACAGATACCACCCTTCTCTTCTTACACTGGGGGAATCCCAGCAACTTGTCTTAGGTGAGCATGGAACTAAAACACATCAGGCTGTAGACTTTTCCTTTCAAATACTTGCATCATCTCTGTCTATAGGAACTAACCCATTCTGCCAAGAAACCCCTGACACAACATTGGTAAATTTGCTTAGCAAACTCTTTTTTCCCCTCTCATCCAAGATTTTCACCCCTCTCATCTGTGATTTCAGATTGACAAAGCTGAGGCAAAGAAAGGTACAAATCTGCTAACTCTTGCAAGGTATTTTTGGGAGGTTGGAGGAGTAAACTGAAAGCTCTGCAATGCTGCATTTAGTTTCTGTGCAGTATCTGTCTGAACTTGTGTTCAGAAGCCTGGGAAGTTGTGCCAGCAGCTCTCAAACAAACTCAGGATCAGACTGGAAGTTTGGTTAAATTCTTGCAAAATGGGAGGGAATGGAGGGAAGGAATTCTTTGTGAGAGGGAATTTTCTAATTTACTTAAATTCTTATGAAATCAGTGCTGGATTTTCATTACTATTTTACACATTACTCCATGGAACTCTCAAGATGACAAACCTACTCAAAACCTGAAAGTCCATCTCACATGGGAGAGAGCAGATGACCCTGCTTGAGCAGGGGGGGCGGACTACATGGCCTCCACTGGTCCCTTCCAACCTCACCCCTCCTGTGAGATTGAGAGTAGCCAAGAGAAAAGATTTCACTCAAAAAACTGAACTGTAAAACAGGATATGCCATCTTACCTTCCAAATGTTCTGTTGTAACCAGTCCTAATGCTACCATGAAGGCAATTTTCTAAGGAAAAAATAAACAGGAGTTAGATTTTCCACTACAGTAATCATGGTAAGTAAGTAAATAAAACTAGACCTGACAGACTAAACTCCAGTAAAGGTCTTTTAGAAATGCATCTTACTGGATTGCATACTAATATGAAGAACTTTAATTGAAGATTTGCTTCAGATATGCATGGTGAGTCATGTCCCATTTGTACAACTATATGAACTTCAGGAACTCAGAGATTCCTGAAGCCAGTGCTATGTGACTACTGATTTTATACAGCACAGGTTCAAAATCCAGTCAGTCCAATCAATCCAGTTGCCAGCTGGTTTGTCACTCCACTCTTTGGAGAGGTAATTGTGTATTATTATTCCTATCTAGATATGGCACTGCTTTTATTGGATGTAAGCAAGATGTATGAAGCAAAACAAGGTATGTTAAACTTCCACTGAGCTTTACAACACTAAACAAGACATCTGAAGGATACTGAAAGTCCCCTCCTCTCAAAATAAAAATACAACAGAAATTTCTCTTCCCGAGTTACAAAAAGAACACCGTGTGCATGAATTACGAAAAGGAACACTAATCCAACATTTTCCCCTAATAAGGAGTGAACAAATATCTCCCACTGATGCTGGTGAACTCATTTTTCATGAGAAACTGGATCTAAAATATTGCTTACAACTCTTGTAAACCATGTATGCACAAAACACATCTTCATACTAAAAAAACCTTCAAAACATGCTGATGCAGTAACAGGACAAGTCAGGGATTTTTCACTGGGAAATTTTTCCTCGTGGTAAAAGTTTTGCTGGAGCTTTTATTCCACCTTTCTGATGAAAACTGAAATTCTGCTGTGTTGTTCCAAGCCCAAACTGAACTGAACTCCTTGGTTTTCAGTCAATCTGCGGTACTTGTGGGGCCTCGGGGGTCTCTTCCTCTCTCTGCTGTGCTGAACAACCTTGTTGGGTCATGTCATTCCAGTGGCACTTTTGTGAGGTGCAATTCCACAGGAGAGACAATCTGACTGTCAAACCCAAACTATTGGGAAATCCAGGCAAGCAAAGCCCACAGTCCAACTCTGATGAAGTGTACAAAGACCACAGGAAGATGAAATTATAATACTCAGCCCAAATAAAATGTGTAGATTTAGGTGAAACTAAAACACAGTGTTTAAGCAGCAGCAGGTCAAAACATTCTGTTTCAATCAAAGAAGTGTCAGGAGAACACGTTTCAACACTTCCAAGTCAAGATTAGTTTGACCTTCTTGTTTTGTGAAAAGCCTGATGATTCAACTTCTCATTTCAGTTCAGGATAAAATCAACTAGTAAGTCACTGGAATTACAATTTCCTTTGCAATTTTGATGGTCACGCAGTGAAGCTGAAAGCAAGCAGGTCCCCATTTTGTAAATGAAAAGATCTAACTATTGGGTGTGTCCTTCAAAATCTGAGGGCCAGGATTGGACATCCATACCCCTCTTGTATCTGTGAAAATGTCCTTGTCAAACAGGTGAACTAACACCCTAATAAGACAGGAATATTTTCTCTCCACAATCTCCTGGAGTATAACTCTCGCTGTAGATTAAAAAATGGTGCTGTAGAATTTCATCACTGGCATGAAATATATATTCATGCTGTATTTCTGCCTTCCACAGCCGCGGTAATGACAAGTGCATGTGTTCATTTGCATGTCAGACCTTGATTTCAATAATGTTCCCTCCCTTACATGCCTAAAACACCAGCCACGCACAGTGGGGGCCCCACACCTGAAGGGAAAGATGAATATTTGATCCGAGATCCACTGTGCAGATCTGAGAAGAAAATTAGTCAACTGAGGGGAATTACAAGCTTCACCTCACCCCCATCAAAAAGTAACCGTGGCAGGATAAATCTCAGAGCTGGGAGCAGGAGCAATAGCAACATTTAGGTGTAGAACCACAAAGCTGGAATGGTTAATGTGCAACTGC
This sequence comes from Myiozetetes cayanensis, assembly GCF_022539395.1. Taxonomy (NCBI): domain Eukaryota; kingdom Metazoa; phylum Chordata; class Aves; order Passeriformes; family Tyrannidae; genus Myiozetetes; species Myiozetetes cayanensis. The sequence goes on along the minus strand of NW_026087521.1, from coordinate 68,563,755 downwards.
GTGTTTCCAAGGGAGCACAGAATTGCCCGTGTTACCCCAACTGCAGGGGAAACACACATTTTCTGATGCCTTAACTCAAATTATTTGAGTACTGGAGTGTTTGTTAAACAATGTCCTCTCTTCGTGCTAAAATTATATGAATACATAGCCAATTAAATGTAATGACAGTTTTACATATAAAGAGCCATCACAAATGGACTTGATAATTATCTCATGATTAAACACAGGAAGGGTTAACATTTATAGGGATTTGAGAGTTGGTTCCTTTTTAAAAAAATCCCAGGAAAAGCTGTATGCTTTTTAACATGTATATTATCTTAACAGTATATTTGTTTCTATGGGTTTGGCTATTTCACACTTCTGTAGCTCGTTGGATTCAACCTAAAATCTGAATTCCACTGCAATGCTTTACTTTCAAGTGTCACAGTGCCTGTTGTTTCTCCTCTGTTCAGGAAGCTGCAAAACCAAGACTTCAGTTTCTCTAGCTTTTTAATCCAGGCCTGACATCAGCATTTAGTTCACAACTGCCATGTATCTCTCTTGCACTTCTTGGGCGGGATTAGAAACACTGGTAGAATAAAAACCCAGCATTTATAGCAGTAATTTTTCTCTTAAATAAAAAACTTCTAGAATGCAAACGTTGTCCAGGATCAGCTTCATGGCTTCTCAGCAGGATGACCGAGCCAGGAACAAAAGACAGTCATCATCTTCACTCTTCTCTGTTCATTCAGGTACACTCAGTAACTGCAGATGGGATTCCTGGCTACTGGTAAGTCTCAATCTTTCTGGTTGGTTTGCTTTAAATTTTCAGTTTAATTTGTTAAATCCCATTCTGTCCCGACTAACATCTATCTACACAGAGTCCTATTGGAGTTCCTGCCTCAGTTTTTGTGCTTTGAAGATAAATAAAAGCTTGAAGAGAAGTGCCTCGAGTGCCTATTTTCTTTTTACAAATATCATGGCATCTTTGTTACTCTTTGCTTTAAATTTAATCATCTGCTTAAAAGCCACGAGTGCTTTCAGAAACACACAGTACGTCTTTTCATGAAGCAAAACAAAGATTTTCACAAAAGCATTTCATTTTGTAATTACATGTTCTATTTATGTCATTACATGTATTTACACTAATTATGCTGTTAGTTCTAATTGCACTAATTGCATAAATACATGATAATCAACTAAAGTTTACTTTCAAAGAACAAAAGAAATTAACTCTAGACCTACCTATTCATGGCCACAAAATAAATCTATGAAAAGAAAAGAACTGTCATACTTAAGGGCATCAGCATCCTACCCAGAACAAAGAGCCTGCTGAGACCTCCAGGATATACAGGGTAGGAACAATGTTCATGGGCAGAAAAAGGTCATTGAGATATTCTAGTCAGCAATTAAAAAAGCTCACTAAATTTATGGATGCCATACCAAAAAGTGGGCCCAGGCCCATCATCTCCTGCATCTCTCTGGAACACTTTTGTCCAATATTCTTTCCATGGAGATTAGTTACAGGCAAGGAAAAATGGATGTTTTTTCCCAGCATTCTGTTTTTAAGCAGAATCTACCGACCTTTCTGCCCTTGAGGTGCTACGAAATTAATAAGGTTTTGGAAATACCTGCCTAAAGAAAACAAGACTCTACAGTCCCACCATTCAGTGGCAATGGAGATTCATATGAGGATCAGATTTTAAACCTGGGAGGTCTCCTAAGTATAGTTCTGCAGAGCTTCTGCATAAAGCTGTGATATTCTGGGCTAAAATATTTATCCTTAACACTGTTTAACTATACGAACCTCTTAAAATAGTGAAACAAATGACCACCCACATGCCTCAAGTAACATTATAAATTTATATTGAATAATCCTCTTAAGCCTACAGCTCCAAGGATGCTTTTGTGCTACACATTTATTAGACTGGTGAGGTTAAGATTTCACATGAGCTGAGCATTTCTATAATAGAAGTAGATTCAGCTTGTATGACTCCTTAAACTGCCTCAAAAGTGCACCCAATCTAATGTGAATACACTCAGACAAAAACCAAAATGTCTGCTAATGAGAGACACCATTTCTACAAGGACTTGTGGTTTGTATTTTTAGTTGAAATAAAAAATATAGTATATTAAGAACATTAAAAATATAGTATATTAAATCTCTTTCACCTTATAACCTGCTTTCTGTTCTCTTACTCAATTTGAAGGATTTTAATGTATTTCAGACCAGAATCTGTGGACATGTGGGAAGACACAGTTTAATACAGGAAACTGTTGTTAAATACAAACTGAAAGTTGCAAGATTCATTACAAAGAAGATAAAAGAAATGTTAATTCCACCTCATATGTGGCCTGTAAACCCAATGCTATACATTTGATAACAAAAGAAAATATCTTAAGCTTGTATACACCTTTCACAAGAACTCCAAGGTGCCAAGATTATTATGAGACCTCCAAGTTCCGTTACATTTTGTGACATAACTTAACCATAATGGAGCTCATTTATTAAAAATGAAAAAGAAAAAAATTACCTCTGGATTTTCCTCCTTTTTCTTTTTGGTAGCAGGGGGTCCCTGAGCTGACTCTTCAGGAGGTTTCTTTGTCTCCACTTTACTTTCTGTCTGGGTTTGGACTTGAGGCTGAATAATGATAACCTAGAAGACAATGTACAAATAAGAGAATTCACTGTATGAAATTGGATTTTTCTGCCTGAAACCTTGGATTCCTCTTTGAAGGGTTACTTCATACCCCTACAGCAAAGAAATGCAAGTCGCAAATATAAAAAAACCTGGATACCTGGGTTTGGCTCCTAAATCCATACTACAGTTTCTAAAAATTAATTTTCATTGGTGCATTATAAACCTCCAGCAGCCTAAGGGAGTCACTCAACCAGTGCCTCTGAAAATGAGGACACTTTCTATTTGGAGGACTTCTGAACCTGGCTGAGCAGCCACACTCTAGCACTTGTGGTGTCAGGGATTTTAGGGTCTTTCCTTTGATTTTATTCTGTGTACAGGTAGAAGAGAAGGGGTCACTGCACACTCAGAGCCAATCTGATCTCAGTCACACCAGTGTTATTCTAAGTACCTGTGGATGGGAAGGAAAACACTCCTCATGTAACTGAGATCAGAGTTCACCCCTTACATGTTCTGAGCACTGGATGTCCAGTTTTCCATAAACAAAATAAACTACACGTTTTACATCAAAACCAGCTCTGGTTTAGGACCTATAGGAATTAGGACACAGATCTCTCATACACACAAGTGTGTGTTAGTAACTCCAGCTGCTCATATTTGAATTACCACATGAAGGTTTATACAGTGTAGGTCACATTACCTCAGAAGGTATTAAGTTAAAAGGAATGAAGGACAATTTCTGCCCACATGTGAGTTTATACCCATAACCAAATCTTCACGAAGGACTGTGGAAGATCTTCCTAAGCTCACCTTCTTGACAAATATTAAAAATATTAGGTTTGAATGCTGGGCCTTTCCATCTATTTCATTGCTAACTTTCAATCCATGTTATTTAATTGTTAGATACTTTATCTCAGCATGGTCACTCTAGAAGTTTCTAGAGCTTAAAAAGGGATGGTTTTCTTAACCAGTAGCCTTTTTAAGTAGTAGAAAAATAAATTATGGTAAAAAAGTGGGGAAGAGATGTCTGCTCTTATTTGCCTCAAAAGCCTTCCTACACCCTGTATTCTTTTTTAGCACTCTATGAGAACTTGTGCTGCCAACAAGACCCAAAGTAGGGGAATCTCAGTAGTAAATTACAGTGAATGTCTGCTGGGCACACTGGCAGCCTTTATTGAATTTGTTTCTAGTGTAAGAGTGGTGAAGTTTTTGCATTTCAAAGCTGAAAAGCAGTACAAAGAGGAAACAAGTAATTCATAACTTGAATCTTTTTCTACTGATTCCTGTGCTGATCAGTTTTGAAACTCTGAGCTCTCATTTCATTTGGTGTTCCCCTGGAAGTGCAGAAGGGAATGCCTGATTATTTTATACACTCCCCCGGGGTCAGCCAATATAACTTGTATCACTGTATAATTGAAGAGGGAGTCCATAGGAAATCTGAGCCTGCACAGAATTCAGGGATATTATTAGTGAGGATTGGTTTAAGGAAATGGAAGATCATATGGTCCCATTAATGTCAGGCTACATAATGATAAGTTTTGTCCCCACTAAAAAATAGGCTTGTAAAGAGACAAATGTCTCTTGGCACCTCTGTGTCCCCTGAAGAGTTTTCCCATTGCTTTCTGACTATTTTCTTCAACAGGAGCCACTGCCACCACCGTCTTCAGAGGAGCCACTGCCTCCACTCTGCCCAGGGCTGTGCACTCCCAGGGGAACACCCTGCTTGCATCTGCTGTACTTGCTGCCCAAAGGGAAGTGAAGAGCCCACCTTGCTGTCGGCGCTGATGAGGAGCGGCTGCACTTTGATGCTGTCGTTGACCACGGAGACGGTGGCGCTGGTGCTGAGCGGGGCTGCATTGCTGGGAGAGGTGGAAATGATGGCGTAGGCCACCCCTGCACTGCTCAGAGGGGAGGACAGGGGCTCAGTGACACTCTGGGACTGGCTGTGGGGCGTCTGTACATGGCTGACAGTGTTGTTGGCGGTAGGGAGGGCAGGGCTGGGGTTCTTGATGCTCACTACGGTCGCCTTCTGGAAGGTGGGAGGCTGCTTGGAAGGTTGGTCTCTGCACGGGGAGATGGGGAGGCTGTCTGGAATCAGGGTCTTTGGCCTAACCTACAAACAGAGAGGTAGATGTTATTAGGCACAGCCTCATACTGTCCTGAACAAACCACTGCACACTTGCATTCTCCCAATAAAACCTCTAGTTACAATAACCGTGGACCAGGGGCATCTGGAAAAACATTACATAGCAACTGGAAGTAGCCAGCCATTCATTTACTTGTAGGTATAGAATCACAGGATATTCTGAGTTGGAAGGGACCCACAAGGGTCATCAAGTCCATCTTCTAACTGAATGGCCCACACAGGGGATAGACCTTGGTGTTCTTACCACCAAGTTCTAACCAACTGAGCTCATCTCAGGGAACAAACACTGCTCACTCGCTTTCTCACAGCAGGATCTCTGGTTGCATTAACCATGGACCAGGAGCATCTAGAAAAACATTACATAGCAACTGGAAGCAGCCAGCCATTCATTTACTTGTAGATATATTCCAGTGCCTCTCAGCTGGGTCATGTTGGAGTCCTTAACTCATCGTAGTGCTGAACAAGAAGGGAGGGAAAAAGTCAATTCCTCACTTTTATTAGTACACATCCAGACAAATGCTAGTCAAGTCACATCCAGTTCTCAGCAGGGATGTATAAGCCAAAGCCTGGACAAAGAATGGAAAACCCAGACACAATAATTTCCTATTCTGAAGGACACAATGCTCTTGCTATGAATTAAGGAGTAGGACTGAATCGTTAAGGGAGTTGTGGGGTTTACAGGAACAGTAAAGCATATGCCTTTATAATGGTGTATCAGTGAATGAACATCCTCACATGTTTAAGATGTGCCATGTTTAGTGGAGTCACAGTCACTCAGCTCACAAAAAATAAAAAAAATAGAGAGATGGACACAAGAAACCCACAACCATCAAACTTCATCTTTTGTTGTTGCTGTAAGTAAAGCCAGTTTGCAGCTGTGAGTGGATGCAGGGGCAACTTCCACGGGTGGAGGAAGACACTTTGCCCCACTCTGCACAGGCTGGGGCTGTACCCAGAGCCATCGATGATAGCTGGGAACAATTGTTTTCAGCTACCGCGGTGTGTTTCCAGTGGGGTAATTAATGTCACCCTGTCAACATGGCTCTGCCTTAACAACACATTAAGTACAGCTCCAGGATTGAAAATAAATAATTTAAGCTGCTTCACATGAAGTTAACTTCACTCCCAGCTCATTCGTTAGCACGGCCAGATACAACAGTCGGTTCCCTCTGTGCTTATTTAGTCCTGTCACTTCTCACACCTTCCATACTGTGAAACAAAATGACAAGTTGTAACAGACAGACATGGGGAACAGCTGCCTGTGTCACCACGCTGGAGTCTACAGGAGCCCTTCCAAGGATGCTGACTTCAATCCCGAGCCGAAGGAAGCAATTTAATGCAAACATGGGGATTTACTGCTGGGCAGAACATCGTCTCTCAAGGCTGGCCATCATCCTCTACCTCACCAAGGAGGAGCTGAACCCATTTGTCCCCACAGCAAACATTAAGCGCAGCAACAAAGCCATGGAGCTGCTCTGATGGGCTCACAGCTCTGGGGTAACACTGGAAAGCCTCAGAGCCCCACTGTGAAACGATGAAAAACTACATGAAACTCCAACTAATCGCAGTCAAGGTACACTGAAGGGTTCTCTGCTCTTTGTCTTTATCCAATCACATTATATAATTATTACCTGACTTATTCAGCTAAGATATGAGACAAATATCCTGGCCAAGTGGTTTAAGGGAGGACTCTACTATTAACTTCATACCCATAGTTAGCTAATGGCCTTATTTTCAAAAGTAGTGCACAGAGGATTGGTTCATACCCATTTTGGCCCAGGCACTGTGCAAAACTGAGGCTTCTAACATAAATCAGCTCAGTGCAATAGGAGACATGGTACTCAAAGCAGTTCATTCATGTCTGTAGCAGTGATACAAGCAGATCTTGTAATATCTGCTTTTACATTTTCATAATCATGTCCTTTCCCTCCCATGTTAAATCTTATGTAAGTCTCTCATATGTAAGCCTTTAACCAATTGCTTACGCCTGTGTGCTCAGAGACACGTTCACAGAAACAGTATCATTACCCAGAAAAGGAAGCCTGAGAAGCTCAGGAAAATACAGTTAAAATGTATTACCATGGACAAAAAAAAAAAATCCAAATTTAATTCTTAGCTGCTTGGCTATAGTCTAAATTTCATCATCCTTCCTTGAAACAAAACAATTTTCTTGTAAATTAATCTAACATCTGCTACAAACAGAAATACTGTAAACACACAGATAAGCAAAGAGAGAGAGAGAATACAGAGCAGTTCAGATCAAAGATTCAATAGAACAGTCATTAAGATCTTTAGAAAAACTCAAGTCTGACAAAAAAATCAGCTCAGGAGTTTTTCTAGCCAAAAACTGTCATGTCGTCTACCAGGATCTACTGTATCTGTCACTCTTAATTGCACTTTTATATTTAATCAAAAAGCCTAATTAAAGCTAAATGCCTATATATATTCCAGCTATATAATTATCTCTTCTGCACTACTGCATATACATATTGACTGTCAGATGTAACACCTCAATGAATCCTACCCACACCCGCAACACACATCCTGCAAGCTGGGGGTGAACACACGTCACCCTCGCTATAAAATAAGCTCTCCCTGCACAGACAATTAAACAGACTTAATTTTCCCAAGTACTAAATTCTTTACAAAGCCCTGCACGCCGGAATTATCCGACAGGACTCACCGAAGCGGCGCAGCACAGAACATAAGCCGGGCGCCTTCTGCCCCCGTGTGCTGCACAGGAGGAACAGCCGCTCGCACGGGCTGTGGAAATTGCACGGGACAATGGAAAGGGTTGAGTACGGGGAGGGGGGAAAAAAAAAAAGGGTGCTCCCGAGTTAAAGCTAAAAAAATTTAAAGGGTAAATAATTTCTACAGCCCGCAGGTGTGAATCCGAAACAGAAAGCAAACACAGGAGTCCCTGTGCTACAACACCTGTGAATGCTTCCCCCTGAAATATAAACACTAAGGGCAAGTATTTCATAAACGACTCCGTGAGGGACCTTTGGCAGAGCGTCACCTTTACAAGCAAACTGGTGCAGTAATCTCTGAGGGTAAATTGTGTCAGCTGAGAACAAAAAAAAAAAAAAAAAGAAGGAAGGAAAGAGTTAGAGTAAAATCCTTTCCCACATGGCTAAACTGTAGCTTAAACTTGGGAGGTGAAAGGAGGACAGTGGCAGTAGCAAAAGTTTGGAAGCTGACAGTCACTGAAGAAGGGCTGGAATAAAATTAGGGACTGCACATGCACAGTATCACAAAGATGTCTCCTCCTGAAAGTAGCACGGGTTGGATGGCACCAGTCCCCGTCACAAGAGCCCCAGAAATAAAAGGTGCAAAAGTTGAGCAAAGGAGAAGAGAAAGAATAACAGACAGAATGTGTGTTACCAAGTGAAAACTGCAACTGTTGGCGAGCGCCGCAAATAACAATTCTCCTGTAGCTCAACCCTCCTCTCCCCAAGTATCTTTCATTTAACTTCTGACAGCTGTCAAAACAGAATGTGATACTACCAGGGCTCAAAATGCACAAGAAGAGAGAGCTGCTTCTCGAGTATAATGATTTCCCAAACCCGTGTTGCTCTCGAGTTTCCTCAATGGCCACAGCATCAGAAATATTTAATTCCAGGTGCTCAGCCAGCCCTGGTGCTGCTCAGACAGCCTGCAGGTGAGCACTCTTTGCAAGAAGATGTTCTCAGACCTGGGCATTCACTGTCTGCTTTTCAGACAGGGAACTAAAGGGGAGCCCAATCCTGAGAGATGTGCAGAGCGATCTTATGTTCAACAGCCTCTAATTTAATATGTTTTAAAGAGTTTTAGATGAGGAGGGAATCAGTTCCTGTGACTAATACCACTTCTTGTATATCCCATATCATTAAGCTCCATCCAGATGTCACTGCATGAAGCTCAAAGGCTTCCCATTCACCAAAACATCACTGCAGCTCTCAAGAGCACAAATTGTTGAATGCTGCAGAGTGCTGGAGGTGGGAGAGCCTCATGTGTGTCAGTGTGCTGGGTTTGGCTGGGTTTGATAGGGTTAACACCAATGACAAACGCAACTGTGATCAAGGGCAATCTACTTCCTGAGGCACATCCCACCAGGTGAGTTGCTCCCATGCTACAGTAAAGAAAAATACAGGAAAAAGAAAACCTCTTACAAAACAAGCCCTCAAGATCCAACCCAAACAAGTATAGGGGGAAAGGAGGAGAATGGAAGGAAAGCACACAATTCCCCCCATCTCTGCGGGCAATCCCCTGTAGTCCTAAAGGACAAGATTTAATTAGAACAGTTATCTCTGTGCAGATCTGCGGGTGCTGTGAGAATTGTTAAGGGCAATTCTGGTAAATGTGTTCTCCTTCAGGCCTAGCAAAGAGGGGAAGTTAACAAGTGCACTTCAATTACCAAACCAAAGGGGATCACCATGATCCTTCAGCTCCCAGGCTGGCCTTAGAATTCCTCCCAGAAACCAAAGACTGATTTTGAAAGAAAATACTATAAAGACCTTAACGACAAATTCATCACGAGCACCAATAAATTGCTATAATATTTTATTATGCTCATGACTGGCATTTTATTGCAAGGTTGAATTTGCCTAACTTCAGCTTCCAGTCCCTGGATCTTGTAATAGCTTTGTCAGCAACCCTGGAGAGCCCTCCCCCTCCCCTGTATCAGATATCAGCTGGATCGTGCTCAGCATCCATCAGCCCTTCCTACTGGCAGGGCCGATCTGTAGGAGAGTAAATTTTTCAGCTCAGCGCAATATCACATTGCCTTTGAGAAAAAGACCATTATTCACACTTTATTTTCACTTCACCCTTGTACTTGGAGCTTAAAAACAAAAACCCAGAATGGATTTGGCACAATTCATATGTCACAGAGGCAAAGTGCTGGGAGCAGCAGACAGAGCTTTCATTCTTGAAAAGCTTTAGAGGATCACACAGAAAACATTAGCAATGGCTGATAAAATGAGTGCAATATGGGGTAATTATATCCTTCACCAGAATGAACAGATGCACACTGACTTCAGTTAGGCTGTGTCTGTTTACGCCAGCTGAGGAACGACTCTCTCCCTCTCCTTTTTTAATCAATAAAAACGATGCAAAAGAAAAGGTTCTGCATAACTTTACAGCAGTGACACTCCCTAACATCCAGGGTGCCCAACTCACTCGAATACAAGTGCTTCCGGCTTAGTCAGTTTTTAGTATTATCTTCAGCCTGGTCTGAGGCCACAGTCAAAATAAACAGAGTTTATCTTCTTGCCACAGGGGGAAGATTTTAAATCACACGTGACTGTGGATCCATAGCCACTTTTCTTCCTTCCCCTTGATGTGGTTACACAGAAAGAACTTATTGTTCAGCGTGTGTCATGAGGAAACTCCAGGCAAGATGACCCAGTTTGGTGAGTCCTGCCTTCACATACAACATAAGCCTCTCTTTAGCATCTCCCTGGAATATCAGCCTGGGAACCCACACAAAGGTGGTATGAAAAGCAGGGTAAAACCCTCACAGCTTCTCCAGCCCACATTTCCAATCCTGCTGCCCTGGTCAGAGCAGACTGGGAAATAAACCCTAATCTGACCAAAACCAAGAGCAAATTTGAACAGACTTCAGCAAGGCCAGAAGTGCAAGGAGCCCCTCAGACAAGCCCTAATGTCTCAGTTTACACTCCACACCAGGCAGGAGTCACTTAAATCACACCCACACTGTCAGGCATTTCCCACCATGCCGGGTACCTGCCGTGCTTCCATGGGTTAGTCACGGACAGCCAACCTGAGTGGGAAGGTAACACACAGCTAAAAGAACCCCGGGGCGATTTTTAAGAAGACAAAGCATCTTCATTTAGTTTTTCTCCTCCTTCAGCTTTGCTTGATGCTACAGAAACGGAAGTTTTGCTGAGAGGGATGTTTAAGTGGGAATCTGCCAGCTCTGCTTTTTGTGGATGTTGGCATAAGGCACTCAGGTGGGAGTTCTTCATTAAAATGTTATCAGTGTTTTGAACACAAAACTGTATTTTCACAGCAACTTGACTGACTTTTGCTAATGAAATGTACATTTTCTCCTCAGTCATACTGCCTGTATTTTCTGGTTTGGCATTGCTGCTACTGAGTTGATGATTCATTAAGTGGCTGCTTTTCATTTGCAAAGGGGAAAAACCACCATTAAACCAGCAAATTAAAATCAATATTATTCAAAAAAATAACACATAGAGGTTGAAGTTGACAAGGATTTCTGCTTTTTTACCTTCTGCACAATGATTCTGTCCTTGAACATGCAGTTATCTTTGTGCCTCTGAGGAAAGAATTTAATCCTTATTGTTTAGGATTACAATAGAAATATAAAGGCAAGACTGTGATTATACACACCAGTCAATAACTTCCTTCCATTTCCACTCTTTTCAGCATTACAAGGCAGCTTGCTTCTCTCACAGATACTCATCTATGATTAACTTCCTTCAATTTAAATATAAAGAGTCCATGAAGCCTTTAGGCACAAATGAGTGAACATTTGTCTGTTTTCCTCCTACACTTCCATAGGCAAGCTCTGGACTAACCCATACAGCTGGGCAGACACTGGACCCAAACTCTGGTGTCACCTTAAAGACCATGGATGTCACTGCTTTGCACTGCCCACCACTTCAGAGCTTTTCTTGCTTCTAGACAACAGTAAAGGCACGTGATAATGATTTGACCAGACACAACTCATTTACCAGCCAAAATCAAAAAACTTGAAAGACAAAAGTAATAATAAAAGTAAGGACAAAAACAATTTCTGTCTGCTGACAGTATAAGCAAGATGGAAGCACATAAAATGCTGACACCAGGAGATGAAAAGGAATGTTTTAGGGACAGGAAGCAGCACACTGAGTTCCTTCAAGACTTCGCTGCTGTCCTGCAGACAAAGAAAACTTTCCATCCACCTGTCATTGCAACCTTGTACAACTGGTCTGGAGGCTCAGAGACTCCAGATCCAAGCCAGACGTGGATCTGAAGCCACCTCATTCACGTGGATGCAAATGGCATCAGTGGAGAGAAGGGACATAAATCTTCTCATCTGCTGCTAATCACAGAGCAGCATCTGACCTGGAAAACCCGGAGAGTTTTCAACTGGGAAAAAGGTACCCTGTCAGGTGTTCAAATGGCTTGAATGCTTCCTGAGGTTTGTGTGGATACTCCAGGATTCTATGTGCTATCAGGAGATCTGACTTCATGGAGGTCCTTTTCAAAGTGCTCACAACACTGATTGGCTCTGAAGGTTTCAAGCATCAGTAACAAACATTTCTGCTTCTGGATCACTTCCCTCATTAAGAACAGAAAACTGACACTCAGAAAGGCAGGGGAAAAAAAGGGAAACTTTGGAAAATGTGCATTTGGGTGTAGACCCTACAGGTTCATCTTTGACCATACTGCACAAGACCAGACTCCTGGTCACTGCCAAGCTCTGCCACACCACCATCCTCAAGGAATGTTCTTATGGCCCCACTCCCTGGTGGAGGGAGTCCCTACAGCAAGGCTGAGTCAGCAGTGTCAACCTTCTTCTCTAAGAATTAAGAGCACAAACCTCATCCCTTTCTACACCAAATGTTTTCTATGTCTAGTCTTCTGACAGCATGCAATTAATAGTAGCATGACCATTAAAAACAAGCAAACTGGTAAAAAGGAACCCTAACCAGAACTCTCAGCTCCTTCCTCAGAAAGGGAAAGGAGGAGAGAAGAAATAGCTCCCAACAGATGTTAATCTTTGTGCTTAACATGTTACTGGAAGCTGCTTCAAATACAGTGACAAGCACAGTATAAAAGCTTTCATGGAATAAAACAGATTAACAACTATATTTATTAAGGGCTACATTTTCAGCCAGGCCTCTGCAAACCTATCTGAAAAAGCAATTTTGCTTATGTTTTCCGCATGCACACAGTCAATGAATATTAAATACTGCTGCAAACCCCTTAGCTTGGTTATATGCCACGCTGATTAAGTTACCTTGAATTAGATTATCTCTCTTCTCTTCCACCAGCATCCCAACACATTCCCCTGGAAGCACTGAGGGTTATATACCAGAAAGGTGCACAACACCCCTTAGGGGGTTACAGTCCTTTTCCCCTCTGATACTGAAATAACAACTTTACCCAATTCAATTATTCCTTACTCAAACAAACAATAAAGTGCTCTTGTCTCTCCTCTGCACAATTCTGTATAACTTTTTATACAGACCTGTATGCCTGCTAGCTTCTCTTTTAGTTTCACAAAAGGCTGACTTGCATTTAGCATCGGTCTTCCACTTTCCAATGGCTATGTACAGTTTTAACCCTTTACACTTAGAAATAATGGGGTTTTATTTTTTTTGCAAACAGAGAGAGGCTTTGCCACAGACCACATTTCTTCTACAGTACACAATGGCATCCCAAAAGTTGGGTTCTGTCTACAGGCCTTGTTTTATTTGAAAGAAATCTTCCAGAAAGAGGAAGAACGTGCATCACCAAGGAAGCCAAGAGCAGTGGCTGGCTTTGGTTCACATGGGAAGGGACACAACAGCTACCAGTGGAAATTCACTCATGAGAACTATGACATGAAATTTTTAAATGGCAACATGTTTCTAAGTTTTGGGAACATCTGGAGGCTCACACAGAACCCAGGGAAGAGCAAACACATGGTAACACAACAGCACTGTCTCATGGCAGCTTTGCAGCCCAGCGACCAAATTCAGACCCTGCTCAATTACACACAATAAAGTCACTGCAGAAGATAAGAAATAAGAAGCATCTGAGAGCAGAAATGGGTAGAGTTGACTGAAACCCACACATTTCACCTAAAGCCCTGTGTGCATCTGTTTCTTTTCCCCACTGACTGTGTGACAGCCCCAGTGCATGCACTGCCACACAGCTCTACTCTGCTCTAACCAGCAGGGTCATGGGCAAAGCTAGCCCAAGCCCTGCCTTCAACCAGGGCTGGAAAAATAGGTCAGGGAAATAACATTATAATCTCATTTAACTGCTACTCAAAGCATCAAGGTCTCTCCATTAATTTGAACGAGAATTGGACTGGGCCCAAATTACTGACAACAAAACGGGAGGTTTATTTTAACGCCTTCACCGTTTCATTTAAAACCTTCCAGGTGAAGAACAGAAAATAAGATTTCCCCTGTGCCTTCACGTGGCTACAATGCAACTTAAACTTGTATGTAAACCAGTTACATACTGCTTAGAGCTGGTGGGTGCCATAAAGCAGAGGAAGAGCTCAAAAAACACAGTGTTTGAGTAGAGGACCTCCAGGATTTCCTCCTCAGAGTGCAGTGAAGAGTCTGCAGTTTCACAGCATCTCACCCAGATGGAAACCTCAAAGGCCAAAGTAAGAAGAGAAAGACTATCTGGAATTAACTTCCCAAGTGTCACAGCTCATAGCAGAAAGATTATTTATTTGATGAAAGCAAAAAGAACTTCATATTCTGTAAGAAAAATAAATTAAAAAAAAGAGAACCAAGGTCTGCCAAAGAGGCTTGTTTTGGCAAATAATGAATGCCTAAAGAAATATTGTTTGTATTGTGCAATGAACTTGTAATTAATGTTTGTTTGCTCACCATTTAATAGCTGTTCTGCACTAAGTGATGGGATTTTGCTGCCATTTGTGAATGTGCAGATTTTGAAACTTCATTTCCCATATGGAAGAGCTCCCAGGGGGTCATATCATAAACCCATTCAAATGAACCAAACAAATGACAAGTATCTGTACAAATGTGGAAAACGAGGGATCTGTCTGCAGTATTTTATGTAAGTATTGTTAAGTGCCTCAGTTTACTTGTGTGGTATGTTTCTGCTTGACTGCACAGGAGTAAATCAGAAGAGGCTGTCAAGCTGAGGAGAACAAAAGCATCAAAAATAAAAAACTCCTTTGGATGTGATGAGGGGCCCTGAAGTGGAAGAGTCCCCTCTTTTTGTCCAACCAGCCTGGCCGTGTTTATGCCTCTCACACCCACCTCTAAATCTAAGGGGAGTCTGAAATCTCAAAGCAATGATGAGACAGGCCAAAAGGAGAAATGTGTTGGACTCTGCTTGCCTGGGACATGAGAATTTGCCTCTTATAAAGTCAGTCCTAGAACAGCAGAACTGTCCCAGTAACTCAGAACAAGGTACAGGGCCTTGCCTGTCACCTGAGGGGACACAAGGAGCACAGCCTGCTCTGTGGCCAGGTCTGATGCATAACAGCTGAGGACATGGACTGGGACAGGTTTAATTCTGCACAATTCCCAGCTCCTAATGGAACATAATACACACCCCTAATTTCCAAAATGATTTTTAATTCAGTGGTTGTTTTCTCAAAGGAAGAGATGTTCTTGACCGTGACACCTTTATGGTATTACATGGTCTCGCTTCCTGGCATTTTTATACTTCCATTTGAAGTTTCCAGTTCTCCTGGACCCGAGATTCCTATTGATCCTCAAAATCTGCCAGAGATGACTATGCACGCATCTCACAGCTCTTACAAAGGAGGGCTTTCACAGTGACACAGTGCTGCACATCACTTACAACAGCCTCCCAGGTCACCTGTATCCAGCTGTTCCTGGGGAATGACAGCTCCACATCTGACCCATGGCTATATTTGATATACCTTCAAGGTATTTGACTACTTACTTAGAAGCCAAACTTTCCACTTGTAGATGAAAACCTGATCTCTCTGAAGACACCAAGCAGAAAGCTTTGGTGGGTGGAGGGAGGTCCCCACTAGGAAACAATATGGGAATTTTAAACTTCCCTGCAAGCTGGGAGTGGGAGAGGAACACACAGACCATGAAGAAGTGGCCTGTAAATGGGACAGGCTGTTGCTGAGGTATTGGCCTGTGAAAAAGCCAGAAAAAACTCAGAGCAGGAGACACATCCCTGCTAAAGTGCTCCTGCATAAAGCTGCCTATTTCACTGGTAGTTTTGTCAGAAATGAGATTGCTCTGTGGTTATTTCCCACACCAGCTATGTGAAAAATTCACCAAACAGAAAAAGCAGTGAGCTCTGGCTGAGGGCAGCCAAGGAAATGGTGGTGTTCATTAGCATTAAGCACCATTGCATAAAGAGGGCTCAAATTGAAGCTGTACCAGGAAGGGAGGGAAACAAAGTGAGACACAAACCAAACTACTGCCATGAGCTAAACAGCAAGACAGAAAGAATGTGCTCTTTTCTAAAAGCTGAGGAAATCAGCTTCCTCCACTTTTTCCAATTCTTCGAAACTGAACTTAGCACAGGATGAAAACTTTTCAACTTAACAAAAGTATAGACCATTGATACTCCTCTAAGTGCAGCATTTGCTGAAACACAACCTTAATGACAATTTAGCCCCCTGTTACAGGTCTTTCAGCTGCTCTTGAACCTCATCTGTTTTCAGGAGCAATCTGCTCATCTTTGACACCCCAAAATGGCAGAAATCAAAAAGTTACTATGCTGTAAGAACAACTGAAAACCAAAGTCCTGAACTTGATAAGAAAACTATAACCTCCCTTTATGTTCACAACTCTGCCTTCCACGAACATGTAATTTAAGGAGAGAATTTAAGAACTTTATCTTGGAAATACTTCTTCCTCCAGGCAGATTTAGCTCCCAGATCTTCTACTAGATTCTGCCACTAAGAAAGTATTAGGAAAAAAGTAAAGGAAGAAAAGGAAGAATACACACAGAATCGACTTGAACACTAGAAAAATGTTCATATATGAAAAATAGACCTCTAAGGGCCACACTGGGAGAAATATATTTATATTTAATAATCATTAATATGAAAAGCAAACTATGGAACTGCAGCAAAACAGTTGTTGCAAATGACATCCAAACATTTTGAAAAAGAGAGTTGAAATGGGGAATAAAGTATGTGGTTATAGATGCAGTGATGGGTGTTCAGAAAAGCAGAAGTGGTTTGAAAACATTTTAAAAACCTGGGAGTGTAACTCTCCTTTCATTTTTACCCAAGGAATCTTGGTTTAGCTGGGTCAAAACTTTGTACTGGGATAGACAGGGATAAGGCAAGTAAGTCAATAAAAGAGTATGTCAGGCTAAACCTTAAGCAGAAAGGTTAAATACTTCCACCACATTTTTTAAATTACAGGATTGCAGATTTTCACTTCTGTGATTTGTGATTCATCTTATAAAACATAAATTCGCATCCCACCATCTGTACTTTGTTCTTCCACAGTGAATCCACACAATTTTTACAGCTTTTCATTGTGCTAACACTACAGTCCCAGAAGAAAATCAATTTTTTTTTTTAATAGATTAAAGAAAAACACAACTCTGCTGTTCAACTCACTAAGGTTAAGTCTTTACTCAGCAAAACGAGTGTGCTGACATACCCAGGCCTGGGCATCAGACAGGAGCAGAGTAGAACACATACAAAATGACATGAAATCCCCTTTGAAACAGTATTTTGTACCTGAGGTAGCACTGCTGGTCCTTGTCCTGCCAACCTCTGCAAGGAGCTGACCTGAGGAACCTTAATGGGCACTGCAGTGATAGTTCCCAAAGTCTGTTGGAAGAAAAACAGGTGAACACAGCTTAGAACAGGTGAACACAGCTTAGAACAGTTTGAGAGCTTTCCCAGACAGAATCCATCTGACCCAGCCATTCCCTTTCAGCTCTTTTTCTCTTCCCAGCTGCCACAGCTGAAGGCTCTCCAGGCACCATCTTGTGTTCAAAAGGCACCTGAAATGCCCCACAGTGAAACTCCAACACGTGCATTGGTAAGATGATGCATTTCATGGTAGCCAGGGTAGCAAGAAGAAGTTTGCTGGGAATTGGCAAATAGTAAATACTGAATTATTACCTTTAAATCTACTACAGCACAATGCAACACAACATTCAGCTAAAATTACACCCTTTGGGGCCAAAACAGCAGCTATTACCAGCCATGTTTATTTTTACTACTCACCCTTCTCTTAGTTGCCTAACAAATTTATTCAAAGCTTATTTAAGATAGGTTAGAATAAACTGACAGGTTATAAACTTAAGACTGATCCACAGATGTAAAGAACATAGGTAACTTTTCCCCTTCAACCTCTTCCATTCCTTCATTCCTGATTACAATTCACAGAATCACTGACTGGTTTGGGTTAGAAGGGACCTTAAAGATCATCTAGTTCCAAATTCCCCTGCCATGGGCAGGGGCACCTTCCCCTAGCCCAGGTTGCTCCAAGCCCTTTCCAACCTGGCCTTGGACACTCCCAGGGATGGGGCAGCCACAGCTTATAACCAAAAGTTCATATTTTGGTTAACTGGCCAATATTCTTAAGGCAAGGCTTTATAACTTTTATCTAGTGTTTCTTTATTGCTGCTGTTGGGACAACACTGGCAGTAAAAGCAAGCAGATGATTGTCATCATAACAGCAAGAGACACTTAGTCACCGCTCACAAAAACTTACCAGGCTGCTAAAAACAGCTAATAAGGAAAAAAGAATAGACACAACTCAATTTCTCTAAATTTAACTCGGCTCAAAGCAAAAGTTTTGGATCGCAGCCAGTAAATAAAGTATGTTAATATCCCCCCAATCTGGTAATGAAATTTGTCAATAGAAGCTCATGGAAAGTGAAATTGTGTCAAATCCATGTCGATTTGTTCTTCTCAGATCTCACCCACAAAGTGGTAAAAGAGTCTCTATTTCATTCTGTCTCCTGTGTTTGATAAAAATACCCAGCATTTTCAGGCAGAGTATTTGTAATGAACTTGTCCTGCAGAGTTTATATTTTTAACTCTCTGCTACTCCTCTCAGAGACATTTGGGGGTGTGATGTTACATATTAAGCAAGGATTAACATTTGCGTAAGATTTGCCTGAGTTAAACATCAAGGAGGGCTGAGCGGTTACGAACGTGCAGGACAAATTTTCCTAAGGTGAATACCAAAGTGACCTTTCCCACCCATGCTAGAGGAGCAGAAAGTTTACCACAGGTATGATCTATATTTTCCTACTGTCCCAAATGAGATTTCTTTCACCACACAGTGAAGCCCAAGGTTTACCTGAAAACACCAGGGCCACCACAGCTTCTCCTGGGCTGCACACACACCCTCTACAGAAAGTTAAAACAAGTTCTTCCTTCTGGAGGGTTGTGCCTTAGGGGTGGCTGCTGCCTCCAACCCTGCAATCACACATTTTGATATTCCTATTCCAGGTACACATGGATTGGCAAGGATTTTCTAACTGGACAACATAACACATGGTGTGCTTGGTCAAAGGTTGGACTTGATGATCTTGGAGGTCTTTTCCAACCTTAATGACTCTGCGATTCCATTAAAATAACAAAGTGCTGACAGTGAAACTGGGAACTGGTTATAAAGATAAGAATCAAATTACTGAGAAGTGGGATAAGTAACAGTTATCAATTGATAAGATGCACAAGAACTCCATGTCTGAGCAACAAATCTCTTTTCTTGTACTGCTTCAAATGTCAGTTGCAAGGAAAAGAACCAATCAACCCTTTCTAGAACAGAAAGCCTCTGTCCTGTGAGGAGGGAGCTCATCTTGGCCTCTGAGGGCACCACTGGGTCAGTTCTGCCTTAAGTTTCAAAACAACTGAGCCCAATGGGATGGGAAGGAGAGAAGAAACAAGAAACACCATGAAACTACTCTGCACTGTTCTCTCAGCTTCACGTGAAGGCAAAGCCAGGATGAATTGTCAGTGGGTGTCAGAGAAAGCAACTGTCACCTGCAGTCTCAAAAATTCATCAGATTTATTATTCTGGAGTAGGAGTTCTGCAGTGATCTCGAGAGAACAGAAACAAATTATGCCACTCTTAGGTTATGAAATTTTCAGTGACAAAGATGTAGCCTCCTGTTCACAAATGGTTTTATAGTTAGGATCTGTTATTTAATATTCAAGGAAACAATCCCAGTATAGAAATTATATGACCAAGGGAAAATTCAAAACTTTAATCTCACATTAATAATAGCACTATAGTATGTTCAGACAGGGAGATATCTAAGCATCTATTTAACTTTTCACAATTTACACTGTTTTGCTACTGTTTCCCAGCTTGGGCAATAAATAGTTGAAGCTGTTAAACCAGCAGGATTCAATGACAGAAGCCTCTGTACTTTCCCTGTAACACATTTCATCTGTTATCTCAGGATAGTTTGCCTAGGTCAGTATTATTGTCTCCGCTTTAGTGATCAAAAAAATCTGGATTTAGAGGTAAAATAATGTTGTCAGGTTGTGCAAGTGAAAATCCAAGCCAGACTTCCAGTGTCTCATCCATGGGGTTGATTAACCTCATCTCATCTGTGCATGGAGAGCTCCATCTGAGCCATCTAACCTTTAGGACAAGGTTTTAAGGATGGAGCAGGATGTCTCCATGATGATGGGTGAAAGAGGTAAAGTACAAAGCAGGGAATCCCAGCTGCGGGCTCTGCAATGAAGGGGGTGCAGGTGCCAGAGGGGTGGTTGGGCAGTTTGGCTCTGGGTGCATTTTGCACTGCTTTGTTCCAGTTCAAGTGGCAAATAAATTAGCAGAGCCTGGCAAATAAAAAATAAATAAGGTCCTTATCTGATGTCCTTGGCCAGGCAGTGAGAACTGGACAAACCCTCCGTGGCTCAAGCTGTGACAGGTCAGATGCTGCTCACATTCCCTGGCCCCTCAGCCTTGCAGGAGTGGAGAAATCAAGGCACCTCTCCACCAGAAAGGGAAACAAGCTTTTGTTCCTCCTCCTACCAGTGCCACCTGTTTTCCCTCCCAGACTGTCCAGGCTTGCCCTGGTGAGCCTGGTGCATCACAGACTTGTCACACACTAATTCCACACTATCATTCTCATCACTGTGGGCCTATTTTTTTGCTCCTTCCTCTTTTCCAATTTGTCCAAAGAGCAAGCGGGTGCACATTCTTATAAACCTTTAATTAACAAGCTGAAAAGACATTTTTCTGGCAATGCCTGACCTTTAAGCACTTTGTATGAATTTATCGATACCAGCAGAAACAATAATTTAAAAGGTTATTTTATGAGTGCTGAATAGTTTATGGCAGCACTTTTGTCAAGATAAACGAGTTTCTTATTTCTACATTTAAAGCTCTAAGCATTTTAATAAAAAAAGGTCCATAAAAGTCAAAGATAACTCTGAATCTCTCCTCTACCTAAGTCTGTTTGGGCTTTTCTGGTGACCCCCTGAAACTCCTACGATGTGGAGGGATGGGGGAAAGAGAAGAGCCAAGTTTCAGCTGGCCTCAGGTTTGACTGGGTGCATTTAAGGGATCCAAATGAAACCATCCTTTTCAGTGGTCAGTTTACACACTAAGAAAAGAATAACTTTAAAAAGGGAAAACCAACTCAAAAGCCCCCAAACAAGGAGATACAGTTGCATTAAAAGGCAAAAAAAGCAGTTCCTCCCATTCAACCAAAAGAAAATTAAAAATTTAGGAGATGTTGCCAAGCACAGTTAAAAAAGCAAATCACTTTTCACCCTCAATTCTATTCATACCCAATAGCATTGTAACTATTTGCTATATTTTCTCCTCCTATGCTTCTCCTGCATTAAACCAACAGCATCCCTGGATCAAGGCTCTCACAGACAACTGAGGGACAGAAGTGTGGGGACAGTGGCAAGCGGAAAACATAGAAAGTGAAACAAAGAAGTGTGGCATGGACGGGGAATAAGAATTCGAAGGCTAGAGATGGTTAGAGGATAAAAGGATGAGGAGGCAGAAACAAGGATGAGATTTGCATTGTCAGTGATCAGAGTAAGGGCCATATGCTCAGTTTCCAACTATCATGTTTTGACTTATTTAGTCAATGCCTGAGTTTTTAAATCAAAGACTTATGCATATTTTTAGTAAACTTCTGCATTTCAGACCTGAATGAATGTATATTTTATATATATATATATATACAGTTAAGTATCTCTATTGAAAGATATTTGCATTTTACTCAGTGTGTGTAAATCCATTTGTCAGAACATTGCTATGTTTGCTTCTTTGAACTACAAATATTTCTCTCCCCCTCCTTTGGATGTACCAAAAAAAAAAAGCTTCATAACCTATTCCTATCATTCATTATCCACACAAACTCATTGTTGAGCTTGGGTCCTTGAGCAGTTGAGGATTAGATCACTGATGTAAAACTGTCCTCCCTTTCCAGAATTACACCAGGATAAGTAAAATTGCTCCAGTCACTCACCAAAGAGAATCAGGCTCAGCGAGTACCAGAAGGTTAAAGAGCCACACAGTTTGAAAAGCCTTTCAGTACAGCACATCACCAAAATAAGTGCTTAACTCAGGAACATATGGATTTGGTGTAGCTCAGCTGAACAGTTCAATTATTTGAGTTCAACTGACACTGCATTGCTGTATTATTTGCAAACTATTTTATACTGACATCAATACTGCAGCCCAAATATTGTGTTCCTACAATGTATTATAGAAACACTAATCTTTTCCTTTTTAGAGTACATATGCATCTCTCTAAGATCTAGGTCCTCTTCGTGTTGCAAATAAGACACCTAAGCTATTAAAAAAAATGTTTTTGTCTGTTATGTGTTCAATATTGGCAACAACAGTTTTACAGAATGGATTTTTAATGTGGTAGTGACAGGGGAACAGATTGCTATGGCAACAGCAAAGATGAAAATTCTTAACCTGAATGGATCGTCGCTGAAGTAATTGCAGGGGTTTTTTACCCATTCTACATCCATTTTACAACTTGAATGCTGCATTCAACCTTGAGCTTGCTTTATATAAATGCCAAGCACTATAAGCAGCCTCCAACTTCATTTGACCTAAAACGTCCTGCACCTTCCCTCACTAATCCGGGATAGCTGCTCACCTAAATGTCTCAATGCTACCATTTTTCCAGAGGGTCCACCAGATAAAGCACTGAGCACTCGCACGTAACTTTGAAGCTCCTGCACGACACATAAATATACATATTTTTTCTTTCTTCCCAGACTCAACTTGTATAAAAATCCATGGAAATCGCTCTTCCTTTTGCAAAAATCTGGTGAAATAACTGTATTTTTAATAATCTGGAGGAATAATGTTTCAGTTTCACACTCAGACTGTAACCTAAGGAGGCTGTTATTTCAGACATATATTTTGTGTAAACAGTAATTTCACTGAAAGTTCATAGGAATTTAAGGATTTTCCAGCTTTTCAAAGCATTTGTTCTCTCCCTCTCTCTTTTCTCAGAATTCATTCATTATGCTCTTCTATGCACATGTATGATTGTTAAGAAGTAGCCAATCATAAAGACAAGTCAAAATATTGGTGTTTTTGAAACCATCCTTTCTTTGGGCACTAAAAATAGCACTTAAACCAACCTTCATTATAGCAAGTTAACAACAACTCGAACTTTTGCCCTGGAACAGTCACAGCTGCTCTCACTGCCCTTCACAAGGCCCTGCACAAGCAGCAGGAGACAAAGTACTACCTTAAATTCCACACCTGCCTTGAAACCCATATTCTCAGTTGCTGCTGAGGTTTTCCTACTCATCCCTTCCATCACCACTCATCTGCAAGGAAGCCCATGGTGGTATCACAGCTCCTGTGGGTATCAGAGGAGAATATGAAGAGATAAAGCAAACAATGTCCTGCTTTTCCTGGGGCTCTCAGGCTTCTCAGAGCACCACCTATTTTATCTCAGCTTTTGCCACGGCCCTCAGGATTTTCAGACTACTTCTTGCCACTTGCACATTCCCATCTGGGTACACTCCAAAATACAAACTCTGTTTGAACACAATGTAGTCTGGCAAAGGGAAGATGTGATAAATACAGTCCATGAGCTTCCCTGGTTCAGAAATCCCACCAGCTACTTACACAAGAAGATACAGAGCTGTGCCAAATACGTGTTCTCAAACACAACTTCCACCATTATTTACTGGTCAGGATTTTTTTCTAAGGCATCATTATTTTTATTGAAGGAAACAGTCAGAATTTTTTGCAGAGCCATTGGATCACACTCTAAATTTTTGAAAAGAAAAAAAGAAAGATTGGCCATGCAAACTGCATTAGCATGCACATACCTGTTCTGTGATTCGAAGCCTTATTCAGAAATCATATTCAATTAATTAAGTCTCCTCCTCCTGCACAAACGAGCAGAGTCTCACTGAGTTTCAACAACACTCAGCAGCTGTGATCACACCTATAGTCTCTTGCTCAGCTGATTCATAAAGGATTTGCTGTTCAACTACTAAACTGTTCCAGGTTGATGATGTTTTTAATGACTAATGTCTTCAAATTACTTATTCTCTGTTCACAGTCTGCAGAAATATTCCTGAGCAAAGGGATAATGTATGCACAGTGTCACACAAAGCAGTTTCTACCCTGTCCCTCGAGAGAGCTCAGGCAGGAGTGAAAACTGCTGCTCTTCCCCATTGCAGGACATGAGGATTAAGGATGGACGGAGAAGGCAAGGGGAGGAAAAACAGAGGAAGTGACCATGATTCCTTAGTCATCTGGGAATCCTCACCTCTGGGAATGGCCCATTAGCAGCTACTGAAAAATTAGGATTATCTTCCAAATCGTGGCACCTTACCACCCAGAGGGCTCGGAGCTGCTTCTGCACTCTTTGCTCTGAGTTTTTATCTGGCATTCTTCAGTCACTCTGAGGAACTGGAAAACACGAGGGAAGTGACAGCCTGAGATGATCTAATTGCTGCCACACAGTCCCTTTTGTCAGGCCTGAGCTGAGCTAATTCAGTTTCCTAACCAGGAGAAAGGAAGTTGAATTTGCTTAGGAAAGTATCCGACAGAAAAAAGACAAGGGGAAAAGCAATGTTTGTTACCTGGAGTGGGGAGGGGGAGAGGGAGGGGAAGGCAAAACCCACAAAGAAAATGGAATGACAGTTCCAACCCTTATTGAGAAAGGAAGCTATGAGATCAGTTCAGCCATAATAACTGGATGTTGGGACCAAAAGTAACTTTCCTGAGCACAGAACTTGGCGGAGGAACATGAAGACTTTGCCTGAATTCCATATAGAGTGTGTACAAATATGTCTGATCTTAACATTATGCAGCTGATATAATTAGGAAAAATGAAAATGAAGCAATAACTTTCAATAACTTTCCCAGCAAATGTTAATCTGAATGTGCAGTACATCCCATAAGCTTGCATTATGTCGTTTTTAGGCAGACTGCTCAGCAATACTGAGCCACCTGCCCATCAACAAAAGCAGTGGAAAATACTGCTTTAGTACAGCATGGTAGAATCACCATTGCTATTGAATTCCTAACTTTGCTATTCCACAGCTCTAGAATTGCAGCTGTGAAAAATCATTGCAGATATTGCCACAGAGGTGCCATCTTCTAGTAAAAGAAAATAGCCTTATTCAGTCTTGGAGGGTGATAAACTCTGTAGTATTCACTTACAAATGTCATTGATTCTGGGATGATCCAAATAAAAAGGCTGATCTTTTATGCTCAGACAGTAAAAGGATTTGGCAAATTTATGCTTGTATTAAAAAAATTCATAAATATATGCATAAGTTACATATATATATGTGACTACACAAACATACACTTCAGAACACAAAATAATATATTACACATAATACTTTTCCAGAGTTGTAACAGACCAAAGTGAGTACCAGTGCTTCCCTGCAAGGACAGAGCCAGGAAATTTTAAAGCTAGTAAATAGAAAATCTTCTTCCTGAGATGCTACATGAATACCAGTGCTAGCAGAACTAGCTTTATAAACATTGAAGTCAGCAAAGGTTCCTCTGTTTCCAAACCCTGAAATTGTCTCTGTTTCTAGAGTGTAGAAATCATAAGAAAGGAAGAAAAGAGTCAAACTACAACTCTGGTTTACTATCTACCCCCTAGGGCTTTTTCTGGCTGTTACTTAGGATGTTTCATCCTGCTAGTCCCGGATAAACCTGGACACTGGGGCATCTTCCAAAGTCCTAGAACGCTGAGTTTCAGAAAAAGCCCCAGTGTGCCTGTGTCCAATGTGGCTCCAGCTAAAGACTTCAAAATCACCATCTCAACCCCCCCCACTCAGCTGCTGCCAGGCCTCAAAGACAGTGAAATCCTCACATGCTTCAACTTAACTACAAATATTCGCTGCACACCTGAAGTTTTGCTTCTGGGACACGTCTGGAAACATCACCTGTGAGGTGCCAACTGCATTACTGGCTCCAGTGGGATTCACCTCCCTGAGGCCCCTCCTGGAGACCAATCTGCGTTCAACCAGTTTCATTCCGAACGCACTCCATGACAGCTGTGCTTGCCTTTCTTTCCCCTTCCCATCTTTCCCTTCAACCAGTTTCTTGGGAGTCCAATCATCCACTTGAGGGAAGGAGTGTTTCAGATGCTACATTCACACATGGCTCTGTAAGCTATTGGGAGAAAGACGCTTCCAAGCTTTTCTGCTAAATTAGTCAGTGAGAGAAGAAAGAACGTGGTCTTGTGGCCCAGTGGTTACAGAACACCCGGGGCAAAAGACAACCAACAATTCCAAAGTTTTGGCCACCTTGCTCTTCAACCCTGTTAACGTGGCAGCAGTTCCTGCAATGCCCCAGTGCAAACAGTTTTTGGGAATATGACTAACAAAAATAGAGGCATTCCTGGATTTCACCTGGGCCCAGGCTTGAGAGCAGAGTTTGGGATCTGAGTTTTGAGCTCTGGGCAGCCAGTGCACTTCAACACTGAAGTGCTCCCAAAGATCTTGTGTAAATCTCTTTTGCTAGAAATAAAAGACAGAGAGAGAAAATATGTTGTGTTTTCAGCTTGCAAATTAGACAGCGATGATGTCTTCATCAAGGCAGAATCATGAGCATTTATGAGTCTTAGCTCAGTGAAAGTCTGTGTTATGGACAACAATGCAGAGATCAGGACTTCAACCCAGCTATTCCCAAATTAAAAGGGGGAAAAATGTTGGGGTTTTTTTTTTGATTGGGTAATCATGGAATCACCATAAAAATCATAAAAATTAGGATGAACACATAAAAAAGATGGTGGGGCTTTTTTTAAAATTAAAAGATCCTTTTCAAAGAAAATTCAATAATAACAACTAATAATAATAATGTCTTACCAAGCCAATTGTATTGTTAACAATGGAAATTATGCATTTTATAATGATAGTTGTGCATCCTGTGGATTAACTGCTGTTATGAATCAAGCTTCATTAGACCTGACCTCAGTGGAGATACTCCAAATTCACACATATGAAAATGCTCAGAGAATCTGCTGAGTAACACTTTGTAATTAAGACTTTGTTATTAAGACAGTGTGTATATACCATAGTATACATTAATTCTGGTTCTATGTAACGTAGTAACTTCTAAATTCAAACCCAATTTCTGGACTCAGGCCAGAGCAACTAGAGTTTGAGCTCATATTCCTCAAGACTGGAGAACAAAGTGTAAACACTTTGAGCCATCACTGTGGTGGTTCAAAGCCACTCCCTCTGGCTCTAAAGCCCACTTAAGAACACAGATGTGGCAAAAACCTGAAGCTTTTTATCTCCTCGTACTTATTAGGGAGGCTGGGCTTTTCTTTTCCAGCAATACTAACAAATGCAGTGTCTAATTTTCCATGTAACAAGAAAGGTTAGAAAGTGACACAAGTAAACAGAATATAGATTATTGGCTTGTATTTTGAAAAGACAAGTGCAAGGGGAATGAATGCAGTAACGTTTCACTCTGAAGAAAACACTGTGAAATCAGCAAATACGGTGGTGGGGTTTTATTAAAGCAAACGCTAACTAATTACCATCTAATTACCATTATCATTCTAAAATCATATCCTGTAGTATCCCTGCCAAATTCCTACAATATTCTCATCACTATTATGCTAAAATATCTGCCTTTTAAAAATATCATAGTGTACTGATTCTTCAAAGAGAAATTAATATTACAGTAAATTAAACAAGGCTGACTTCTGGGTTTATTTTACACCCATAAGGATAGTAAACATTTAAGGCAAGACCCTTAAATGATCATTACCAGTTCAGCAAACTACAGGAAACACAATGTTGCTTAAATCCTATCAAAGCTGTCATGCAGTCCTGGTATTACCTATTCAATCACTGCTAGTTCAGTGATCTTGCACATAAAAATGAACTTCCCTCCCACCCAGCCACTCTCACTGTTTGATGCAGTGAGGGATGCAACAATCAAATTGTTTGTAATATCACAATCCATCACTACATGTGCCAATTTGATGACACAGTCACTGAAATGGGGTCTTAATAATAAAATCAAAGAGAAACAGGCTAAACAGAGGTCTATAATAAAGATCTCACTGAGCAAAGAATCCCAAACAAACAGTTGTACCCATTAATGAAACATCTTGTACAAAAGCAGTGGGATCATGTTCTTGCTTTCACTGGTCAAATCTCCAAGGACAATATTTGGCCAAAGAATCAGAACAATCAAAAAGATTAAGACCCCAGCAGAGAAAAGCTGGTAAATACAAACTCAGTTTCAAGCACATGATTAATCCTGCTGAAGGCATGTGAATTATACACATGTTAAACTCAGGGTTATGCTCAAGTGAAGGATAAACTTGAACCTGTTTTCTGAAATTATTGATACTGAAGCCTGATTGTAAGATGAACAAAAAGAATTTTGCTTTGTCTTACCTTGCCTGGTACCTGCCTTATTTTAAAAGGGTCTATATTTCAGTTTTCACAGTGATAAAAATCCAAGTCCAATGCAAGTCTTTCTACTCAGAGGCCAAAAACATGACTCAAGACTACAGTGCACCTTCTGCACAAGAATTATCTGCACTGAAGGAACATCAAGCCCAAGAGTGATTTAAAGGCAGTCAAAGAAGAAACAGGCTCATGATAAGTAAAAGGAACTAGTCTTTTCCCACCCATACACACATATATGAGTATCAAAAACACGCTGGAGCTGTTAACAGGCATCCGCCAACACTCTGTCCCTGTCACTGATGGAAATTGAAATATCTCTGTCTTGCCATTCAGCTATTCTCTAAATTTAGAGCTGAACAAATTTGGTTAAATTTGGATCAGAGCACTTTCTGACTCACTTTATCCGGCGAGTTTGCAGTCCCCCACACATCACACAGACAGGCCACTGCACAGAGCACACCGTCCCCAGCTGAGGGGGCACAAACACCCCCCTAAAAACAGGACACCCAGGCAAACAATCCTGATCTGAACATAACTGAGCTCGTGGGCTGAGACGTGCTCCCAGAGAGCCACATCTTTAACTGGGGGAAAGAGAACTCCATCACTCTGAGCACAACTCTCTAAGCAGGGAGGGGTTGCCCTTCCCTATAGGAATAGCTCCACAGGAAGATTATTTTCTTCTCTCTCTCTCACCTACACAAACAATTTTAATTGCTTATTGCGCAGCAATTTAACTTGAGTTTTTATAAAATGGCTGTGATGTGAGGAAAAGAGAACAACTAAACCCTAACATCAATAAGTGCTAATAAATATTAATATAACATAAGCACCACTTTTATTGCAATGTGAAACCAGTTTATTACCCACAGATGAAATCAAATTGCTGCTTTTATTACTGTCAGGAATGACTTCTAAGATATTTCTATTTACTACTTGAGTATTCAGCAGCACTCTGTGTTTACAGCATTTAGTCTCTCTCTCCACCTCTCCCACCCACATTCCCCCCCCCCTGCATTTATACATAAAATAATTTAAGAGCAGTATTTCCTGCTACAGTTTTCCAATTAATTTAAATATAGACACAAAGGCACATCACGAGATCAGTAGCAGACCAATTGCCAAATCCTGATACAGTAACAGGAAATCTTATCGTGCCTGTATTTGCAATATGAACATTGAAAGAAGATAAATACAGAGTTTGTACTCTGGCATCAAACACTTAGATTCCTGCAAATTATTCAACTATCCCACAAACTCTGAGGATAATGAAAAAAAACCCCACCTTTTGACAATAAATAGAACTAAGACATTTGACAATATTCCAAAGCCTTTCATTTTCTAAAGTGGTGCCTTTTATTAAAGTAACAGCACATGTAGAATAAGTGGATGTGTTTATGCATCCTGTAATTTAGAAAACCTAAGAGATGATTTCCCCAGCCCTAAAGTTGATCATCTTTCATTATTACAAACTGCACTTCAAGTTTGAATCACACAGCCCTCAAATTTTCTATCCATCCCCCTGCATTCTTGTGCCCCCATTTTAAATAGAACTAACTTGAAAATTCTGACATTTTCAAGAATGCTTGCCTGGTAATTTCCGTGAGGCACAGACAGCCTCCAATTACAATGAAATAGCTGCAGTGTATTACCGTTTTTAGAGCATTCTTTGCTTTTCTGAAGTGAATCAAAGATCTCCATGGGAGATGCTCTGATTAGCATCAAAACAGTAATGTGCTATAAACTCTCAGCATTAGCATGAGGAATCAGAACTTTGTTTACATGGGTGATATATAAGTATGTATGATAATATCACAGAAACTTCCATAAGGAAGTCACTCCAGGCCCTTGGAAATAGTCTCTCTCCATCTTTCTTATGGGCTCCCTTCAGGCACTGAAAAGCCACAATTAGGTCACCCTGAAGCTTCACTTCTCCAGGCTGAACAATCCCAACTGCCCCAGCCTTTCCTCCCAGCAGAGCTGCTCCATCTCTCTGCTTATCTTTGTGCCTCCTCTGGACCCTCTCCAGCAGCTCCATGTCCCTCCTGGGCTGTTCCCCAGGGCTGGAGGCAGCTCTGCAGGTGGGATCTCACCTGAGGGGGCAGAGGGGCAGAATCACCTCCCTCACCTGCTGCTCAAGCTTCCAAATTTTTTTATTCCTAAATTTTAAGAGTTTCCTTATTAGGCAATTAAAACTGCTCCCAAGAAAAGGCATGAAATTGGAGCATTGAATTAAACCTGGTCTCTTTGTTTGGTTCTCTGTACACAGGCCAATGAATTACTTCTGGCTATAAGGACTAGATATACAAATGTGCTGAGAGCTCCATCATTCTTCAGCAGGATCAGGAATCATTGACAAAACAAAAGTAGTTTTCAGTTAATCTCCTTCTGCTCATGTTCCTCGGTAGAGACACTTCCCAGACACTCACAGGAAGAAAATCCATTCCATAAACACTGAAGGAGCACATCCATACCTACATGCCACTTCACACAAACGTGCAGAGGGGATGCTTAGTGACAGAAAGGTTGCATAGGACAGAACCATGGTCTTGTCTCCAAAACCTGGACTTGCCATTGTTCCCTGGCCATTCTGGCAGTGGGGTGTTTATTCGCCAGTTCCCACAGAACAAAATTTGGAAAGGCTGCCCCTGGATTCTTACAGCAGTCAGTGTGAGTCCACTTTTGCTTGTCCTTTCCTGCTGAACACTCTGCTGCCTTCACCGGGAATTTTTGGCTGTGTAAGGAATACCACGTTGAGCCTAATCAGGTTTTATTCAGTTCCTGAGAGTCTTTATTCAGCCTTTGACACCAGTGGGTGTCTGACCCTATTGTAGCCCAAATGGAAATGCAGATGGAGCAGAGCAGAAACCCACATGCTTTAGATGTATTGACCATATACGTACGACTGGGGTATTTAAAAGGAAGCCATTTATAATCAGGAAGCATAAGTGCTTATTCTGAATCTGACATTTAAATATCCCATCAACAGCAACCAGCATTGCAAAACGGTTTAATTAACCTGAAAGGATGTAATTTTATGCTATTTAGCAAGAAATACAAATTTTAAAGTGCTTTTACGCAGTATATATCAGAGTAGTAAGGCCAAATCCTGCTCTTAGCTACCCATATTTAAATATGGAGTAAATTCATCAACCTCCCTTAATAAACCTGCAACTAAGAGGGTGCAAATACCAGTGGAGTCTGTCACACATGTTCTATAATCCATTTCCTAAAATTACCATGCTCTTTACAACATTCGAATGGTGGAGTTAAACTTAAGCCTCAATGACAGGAAAAGATCACTGGATGGTGTGTGGTGCTGTGAATCCTTGGGGTTCCCCCTCTCCTTGTGCTTTTCTTTATTATTATTATTCCTAATTTCATTTGGCCGAGTCACCTCTCCCATTCTACATTTACAAACATCTCCTGACAAAAACTTGCCTTAAAGCTATCAAAGGATGTTAGAGGAGACTGAATATGTAACATAGAACCCTTTCAGGTCCAAAACTAAAATAATCTCTAAAAAAACTTTCCCTGGAGCTCTCTCCTGTGCTGTGATTTCTAACAGAACAGTTACCACGCCTTCATAAACTGGCAGGAGCAGAGAGAGCTCACAGAGCTAATTTGGCCCTAGCGGGAAACTCAGTCCCTGTTTCATGTTTGGGGAGACTGTAAAAACAGCACAATTTGGGCAAAGGGGAAAAATACAACTGGTGTGATGGTAAGAGCTGAAGTCATGGGCTCAGAAACACAGCAGGGTTTTTTGCAATTCCAGCCAGCCTGGTACACTCCTGATGCCAACGAGCTGGTGCTCCACAGATGGCCAGAATGACCATGGTAGTCACAACCCTTAATACGAGGTCTTTGTTTTCCCCCTCCCCTAGAGCTACACAGAGCCTCTGGATCTTCCTTTTGTCCTTCCTTGAGCTCACTGGTGACCACTTTCATCTGCATCTTGGCACTCTGGGATCTACATGGATGCTGAGGGAGGAGGAATAAGGCAGATGGGCAAGGAGCTATGGAAAAGGCTAAAGAGGTCGTAGCTTATCCCCAAGGATGCCACATACAGCATGGACACACCTGAGGCATTCTCAAAACCACCAAAAAAGCCAGTAGTGTGGCTACCAATACAGGGATCCTGCCTAGGGCAACCCTTGTGAGCTTCCTGTGGATAACCGTAAATGGACCTGCATAAACGGATCCTTTATTTCTCAGTTTTCCAACAGTAAAATGTGAAATAATAGCCCCTTAGTCATAATAACTCCATATTGTAAGGCTAAATTAACTATTGCCATGTATTCTGTCACTGTTGTAACATGGATCACAGAAATAAAAGCTATATATAGCCACATAACCAATACAGGTAAATATATCTATAAATAAAAACTCTAAGTACTGCTGCAACACAAATAATAAATAAAAGCCAAAAATACTTAGTCATACACGCAGGTGGATTTCCAATTATGGAGGAAGCACTTTTACAGAGAGCCGAGTGGAGCACATTAAGTGGGATGGGAAAGCGAAAGGTAATAAATCATTCTACAAATAAATTATTCTGAAAAATGGCCATTGCAGGCAGGGGTATGTTCTTAAACTTCCAGAATGCAGTTTTTTTCTAGCAAATTGAATATACAGATAGCTAAGAAGTATATATGAGCATCCTCCCACACATACAAAAGCCACCTTTTCCTGGGGAGAAAAAAAAAAAATGGAGTAGCCTGCTCAATTTAAACACGGACACAAGTAGTTCTGTGAGCTGTGGAGTTAATGAAGCATTTGTGGAGAACAGTTTGCTATCTTGCCAAGAATTTATAGCACTATAAATCCTCATACTGTATTTTGCTTTGAAATAACCTCCCTGCACAGACAAGCCCCGCGACGCAGCGGCACATGGGCATGGGGACGCCTGCCAAACTTTCCTGCAGCTGACCCAGGGAACACAGGTGTGGGAAAGGAAGCCCAGAGAGGAGCAGGAGGCAGGATCTGCGCTGTTTGTGGAGTCCTGGTGGACAGGGAGTCATGTGTGTGTGTTGTGGTGCTCCAGTGCCCTCCCAGTGCTTTTGTCCTTCACTGCAGCTCCTGGGAGCCAGCCGAGGGGGCTGACAGCTGTGTTCCCCCTCTCTGCCTGTTCTCCCGATCCAACTGTCTTCCAAACGGCCCAAAGGCTTCCTGCTTTCCCCAAACTAGGCTCTGGGATGCCTGCTGGCCCATGGTTTTGCTATTTAAAAGAGAATGAGAAGGCAGCAGAGGGGCATTTTCTTTACGCGGTACATTGTTCCAGCACAGCAGATGGGACTTTGTCCTTCAGCAAAGCAACCTCAGATCCTGCTTTCAGTCAGGAAATGGTGGCAAGGAGAGGAAAGGGCAAATACCACATAAATATCATTACAATAAAGGTATAATTTGAGAGGTTTATATTCAAATCTCTTTATACCAAAGTACGACATAGGTGCAGCCATGCTGATATCCTATGACTACCCAGGAGCTCCAGGGCATTCTCTCTACAGAACAGCAACAGCAATTCTCTGAAGGCAAAGCACTCCTAGTGTGTATACAGCATATGCCAGCAAAATTCAGCTTATGCCAGCAAAATTCTGCTTCTGCCAACATAACTTGCTCCAGATCATCCAAATTGAAGCTCTGAGCTCCATTTCTCTAAGCGGGGAGCAAGAGCTGTACTCATGACATCCCTGCATGGACCCTCTCAGCAGTGTAGCTCCATCAGTCATGTCCTCACACACGGGACTGACACTGAAAGGCTGCCAGGGAACAGTGTAGACCCAGCACTCACTCCTGCAGCTCACCATTTCCTCTGCTTACACCTTTCAATCCTTTTTCATATCGCGTTTCCTGCTTCTAATAAATCATGTGGTAGATATCCAAACAATCCTTTAGTATCTGTTATGTATTTATTTACTTAGATACTTTTTCCAGCACAGAGATGGCTTCCATTACAGTCAACAACATTTCAAAATCACTTTAAAAATCTGCTGGGTAAACAACAGCCTAAAAATGAGAGTGCTGACACGCAGTTGCCCAAATGAAAATTTTGT
Organism: Myiozetetes cayanensis; assembly: GCF_022539395.1. NCBI lineage: Eukaryota > Metazoa > Chordata > Aves > Passeriformes > Tyrannidae > Myiozetetes > Myiozetetes cayanensis. Next base: position 68,529,408 of record NW_026087521.1, on the reverse strand, counting down.
AACAAACTTACATTTAATCCTATCTATATCTGAAAGTCCTGTATTTAGATTGTAGTGTTTGATGCCCTATTTTTTTTCTGCTGAGTTTCATTTAGCATTTCATCCTTCCTGCTAGATACCACTTGAGATGACTGTATACACATCCTGATCCTCTACATGCTTTCGAGCAGAAGCCACTGTTCAGAAACTCATAACATCATATTTCATGCCCCTGCCCTTCCCCTCACTTTGCAGATGAGAGAAATAGGCTACACTACACCAGTAATCTCATTTACTACCATCAGCTTGCCACCTTAACCCAGTTTGCAGAAAGCTGTCATTATCTTCCATCTCACAAACTTCATACATTTCAGTAAGAAAAAAAAAACCACAAACAACTTTACTGAACTGTAACAATGCCACCAAAAAAAAAGAGATAGTAAATGCTTATTGATAAACATCAGCAATGAAATTTCCCTCTGATGCTACAGTGTTAGTAGCTAAGGTGTTACCATTATTGATTCGTGATCACCAATCCAGGAACAATCAAGAATACTGAGCATGAAGCAAGAATAGATTTTTCCTCCATTGAGCCAGAAAAAGAAACCTTGCAAAACAAATTTAATTTGGGTAGAGGAGTGATAATTAACATGCAGTCCAGCACGAAGCTTCCTGACAGTTTAGGACCAAAGGTCAGCTTGCATTTTTTCACTTTCATAATTCAATATTTCTAATTGTTTCTATCCATCCTTGCTGCCTATTCTCAAAAGGTAAAGGCACTATAGTCCTCTGCTTCAGGAACTTGCCATTGTTCAGCTTCTTCTTCCTTTAGAAACATACCACTGCTCAGCTTCTTCTACCATAAATTACAAATAATCAGAGATACCAAATCACAAAACTACAGTTGCTGTAAACTTGCAAGGTGAAGACATTTCTAAAGAAAAGTGCTGGACCACTTCCCGTAGCAAAACCAAGGCAAACCCCAAATGCTGGCCAACATTCCCGTGCTATTCCAGTAACAGCAAGTCTCTGCTTGAAATGAAGCTGCTCTCTGCAAGAAAAGTTGCAATGTGGGGGCAAAAACTGTTTCAGCATGGAGAAAACAATAAATATTAAAGAAATAAATAAATAAGTAAATGTAAAATAAAATAAATAGAAAATAAAATAGAAACGCACAGGAGCACCAGAGCTTGGGTCCAGCTGTCTGCAAAACACTACTGCCCCCAGCACACCTGGGGATGTGGAAGGTGGGAATGTTTGCCCCTTTAGAAAAGATAAGAGGGAAGGATCACAGATAATTCAACAGCATGGCAGGTTTGAAAGTCTTTTCCTCTAACGACACCTGCAGAATTTAAAAGTTGCAGCCAGCTGTTCTAACCCACACTGCTCTCCAGCACCTGTTGCTGTTGCTTCACTATTCAGCCTAAATACATTAAATGTTATTTCAAGCTTCTTCCTTCACTGTTTTGATTCTTTTCTTCCTACGGCTCCTGACAGTGACAGTAAAAGATAGTCCTTCACAAAATGATAGACCATTGTAATATTGGAACTTTTATCTTTCATACGATTATCCTTTATACAGTTATTTTCTGTGATTCTAAGAAATATCTACTGGGATAGCAACAAGTATCTTTTCAATAAAGCATAAACAACACCTTTAACAAAGGAAATTACCCAGCACAAATACAGAATGGATATTCAAAATCGAATTCCCCACATGGCTACTCCAGTGTAACAGCTAAAGATAGTGCTGTTTCTCCAGAAAAAGTGACAGGACAATTTGGTTCCCAGAGTGCTTGGATGTGCTTTCCATTTGTTAGTGGATGCAGTAGGTGATGGTTATGCCCTGTCCAGTGTCTAGGAAGAGACTTCCTGGGTATTAAAAAGCCTCATGCATTCCAACATAACCTTGACTTACAGACGTCTTCAGGTACAGTTTGGCTGTTGCCCTTATCCATACTGTGTCCTTTCCTGATTATTAGAGACTCATATCCTGAGCTTGTGAAGGGGAATCATAGGGAAAAAAAACAGGCTACCACAGCCACTATGTGCAGAAAGCAGAAAAGAAATCCACATTGCCAATGTGAGCAATAATACTTCACATCCTCTTCTCCAAAGTTCTGGGAAGGCTTGGCCATTTTCTTCACATTTTAACTTCATCAGCATCATCTCCCTTTCCTGACACACCGCGACTGCAGTAAAGTCTTCTCTTTCGCGGCTGTTCATGGACTGCACATAACGTGGTGTGCAGCAAACAAACAGCACCCCTTCCCCTTTCGCCCTCCTTTCGTGGGTCAGTGCACTTACTTCATATTAAGATTACTGTGATCATAAAACAGCCTGCCAGCTCCCCTCTGCCTGAGGTACCGCCACCTCACCACGCCAGCACCGCCAGGAGCCCCCGCACCCCGCAAGCGCGTCTTTACATAAACCTCGGGGGTTCTGAGGACAGAACTGGGGGCGAGCAACAGGAGGTGGCCAATTCCCCTGCACTCAGCGTCACTGGAGAAAAAGCCCTGCCTTTACAGGGCGGGAGCCGAGCCCCGCGCCCCGAGGGCTCTGGGAGGGAGAGGAACGTGTCCCCTTGCCCCTCGAAAGCATTAGGATGGAAGGGCCAGTCTCCCCCGGCACCCCGAGGGAATTGGGATGAAGAGGAAAGTCTCCCCGTGCCTCCACATCCCGGGGGCACAGGGAGGGTGGTGCGAGTCCCCCCCGCCCCCGCTGGTACCTCCCCTGGCCCCGGAGCCCCCACATCCCCCGCCCAGCGGCCGCCCTCTCCCGCCCCCGCAGCGCCGCCCCCGCCCGCCCGGCCCCAATCCATCCATCCATCCATCCATCCCTCCCTCCCTCCCGGTCCCCCGCCCGCCCGGCTCCGACCCACGCACCCTGCCGAGCCGGCCGTACCTGAGCGCCGGAGCCGCTGTCGGGGGCGCGGCGGGTGCCCCCGGCCCTGCCCGTGCCCTGCAGGTTGAGGGGCGCGCTCCGCGGGGGCTCCGCGCCCATGGAGCCGTGCAGGGTGGCCGTGACCACGGCGATGGGCGCCCGGGCGGGCAGCGCGGGCACGGGCAGGCTGTGCCCGGGGATGGGCAGGCTGTGCCCGGGGCTGCCGCCGGGGCTGCCGCCGCCTGGAGCCTTCAGGAGCGCCGGGACCACGCCGGGCTTGGCGCTGCCGCTGGAGCCGCTGCCCACCAGCACCGCCAGCTTCTGCCGGGAGAGACACAAGGGAGAGAGAGAGAGAGAAGCGGCATCGTCACCGCAGGGCTGCACCGGACCCGGCCCCCCGGCCCCCCGCAGCACGGATTTGGGGTTATTCCCCTTTGGCTTTGGTTGGTTTTACGGTTTTCTTCTCGGCAGGGGAAGGGCTGGGCTCCCCCTCGGCGCTCGGGGACTCGCGGGGGCACTCGGGGCTTCCAAAGTACTTTTTTTCCCCTTTGGGTTTTGTTTTTGTTTGTTTTCCCCCCCTCCCTTTGGTTTATATCCCGATCGTGCTATAAATGACCAAGGCATAGGTCTAGATGATAAGGCAGCTTCAACTAATAATAAGAGGCTTAAAGAATGTTATTTTCAACTTTCTCTTCCATTGGCCTGAGAATCCGTTCCACGTGCCCGCCGCATCCCAGCGCTTGGCGACTTCGTGTGTTCCCTCACCCTGACTGACTCTGGAGTCGGTTTGTTTCTTTCCCTTTAATTTTTCTTTCTCTCTCACAGACTTCTACTATTTTTGGTGGGTTTTTTTACAATGTGATGGTATTATTATTATCATCATCATCATTGTTATTACTATTATTATCCTCCTCCAAGCTATCTTTTTTCCACAGCACCGTTTTAACTCGCAGTTCTCTGGTTTTCTTAACAGTTCCTCTTTTACATTGCTTCAGAGTGGCTATTCTATCATCTGTAATAGTAGCACACTGACTATGACCTTATTATATTATCTCACAGGAACTTGTTTTTGAGATTTCTGTAGCCACTGTGAAGTTGCCCTTTCATAAATACCAGTGTCTCCATAAAATGCTCACTTCTGAAAAGGAAAGAGAAAACTTTTATAAAGTTGATGCACTTTAAATAATCTCAGGAGCTTTTCTTATTAATGCCATTTAAGCAAGTTAGTTATATGTGTGGGGGGGAAATGTTGTACCATTTAAGCAAGTTAGTTATATGTGTGGGGGGGAAATGTTGTTCAAGCCTCTTTTGATACCTTTAATTATTAAACATTTCATTTTTACAAGAGTTGACATCTAAGTACTTAATCCTGCAAAGATTTCTGCCTCTGTTTTAACTGACTGTACCTCTGGGCTCCAGTGCAATCACATCTAATGTACAGCCTTGGGAAACTACTGTGCTCGCTATTAAAGTCAGCCAGAGTTTTGTTGTCCACTTTGCTTGTTTACAATGCAGTGTGTATATATGTGTGTGTGTGTATGTATATAAAGTCACAGATATAGTTAGTTCTTTCCAGAATCAAAACTGAAAATCTTACTTCTGAGCAAGAGAGTGCAAGCCTTGTAATACAAAACTAACTGACTTCCAGGAAAATAACATCCCTTCTTACCTTTAAACCCATTACACACTTAAAGGCTGTAAAGCCCTAGTGGACAAATATGTTTGCTCCAGGAACTGTGGTTTTGGTGTTTCATATAAACAGCAATCATGCTTTGCCAGAGATACTTGCTTCAGGTTTTGATAGACAGAAATTACCTTTTTTTGGAGGTCTTTTCCAACCTGAATGATTCTGTGCCTCCATGATTCTAATGTCAGCATTATTGTAGTATTTGCGATCTCGTATAAATTGTTTTAAGCTTTGTCCATTTTTGCCTTTACCTTTCATTCTCTGCTGTCCTAACAGTCATCCCAAGGAAGCACAGGCAGTATTCTCCTTAGACTATGCTCTTGTGTGTCATAAGTGTTTTGAAGATAAAAGAACTTTTCTCTGAGCACAGAAACACTGTCTGTTAGTTTAAAAGTGCTCAAGTGGAAGCTCAGGAACGTTTCATGTAGGTGGGAAAAGTTGCTTATGACAAAATTCTATAAAACTCTATTTCTCTTTTTGTTGTAGCACAGTTTTCCACTGGTGTTCCTTGCACTTATTCTATACCTCAGTGATGCTGCAGGGGCCAAACAGGATTCAGACAGCATGTGGGAAAGCTGAACACTACCCCTCCTGCTTTATGAAACATTTCCTTGCACAGCAACCTTATTAATCCCTGAACTGTACTGATTCCCTATTTTCACATAAATTCCTAATATGGAATATCCTAGTGGCATTAGTGTAGCTTTATTTTGCTCTCAAGGCAGTTCAACAACAGAAAACATCTAAGCAGATAAAACTTCCTGATCCCAAAAGACAGACAGTCCTGGGTAGCTCAGTGGAAAACACAAGTAAATTAAGTAGGAGTAGATTATGACTTCCCTGACAAAATTCAATAGCAACTAATTGCTTTTTGTCCTGTTTCAAAGGAGGGGATTGTACACACAAAAGCAGAAATTCTGTAAACAAATTCACTACTCCAACTACCCTCCATCCCATTCCCACTGCTCTCCCTATGTGAGCCCGTTTTTTGTGTCTTTGCATGTGATGAATGTTAACAGTTTCCTAACAGTCTGACAGCCCTGCCTGTTCACGTGTATGCAACCAAAAGAGCTGAGCAAATAAGGGTTACTGCTGCTTTCAGTCTAAGCTGGGATAAATATGAAACGCTTGTAAAACTGAACATTCATCTCCTAATGGGAAACTTTTCATTTTAATTCAGGTTTTGTGGCTTTTCTAAGCAAATACAGGGAAAACATTGTGTCCCTGGGATGGGCTTGCAAGGACCAATCGGGCCACATCTGTGGCCTGCCAAGGGAACGATGTTATGCTAAATTTATTTAAATAACTGCAAATTTTAGAAACTAAATATGGAAGCATATACAAAGGATCAGGTGCTCAAGATCAGCTTCCAAAAGAGAGTTACAGAAACTGTCTGTTTGGGGAAAAGCAGCAACAGCATCTCTTCTGTGTCTCATTTATTAATTTTCTAAAATATACCTACCAAAACTTTAAGAATATCCCCCTTAGTCAAATTATGTTAGTTAAGAGATGAGCTATTATGTGGTTTTTCTTTGTAACAACTATTTTTACTTTATAATGTTGAGAAGACGTTGATAAAGGAGTGTTGGCAGAAACAAAGATTATGATATGAGAGATTAAAAAAAATCCTCAACAAAACCTGCATCTGCTGCATTCTATTTCTGCCAGATTAATTAAAAGAATAGTCTTGGTTTTTAAAAAGAAAGAAAATCTGCATTTTGAGAATCAGTCAGCATAACATATCCTCTGACACTTTTGGAATGATGAACAATAAGACACTAAGCAAGCTTTGGACACTGCAGCAGAAAACATGTGCTGATACAATGGAAGAGCCAAAAGAGAAGGGGGGAAAAAGAAGGGAAAAAAATATTGGCTTTAAATGCTGGAAAGCAGGTCTCTGCTTCTCATCCTCAGCATAATAGCCCTCACAATACACCAATTTTGAAGCAGCGCCTTTTCAATAGCAATACAACTTTCATTTTCACTGCAGGATGCCACAGGCAATCCGGAGTTTGGAATATGTATGCCAGTCACACGCAAACACACCACAACGTGCTGGAAAGCTGCCACTTGTTTATGACTTCCCAGCTTGTCTGTGGCACGGGCTCAACTACTCAAAGCAGAGCTAATATTTTTTTCCATATGTACCAAAATACCTCTGGCCTCTCCATTCATCTGTGTGTGTAAACCCCCCTCCCTGCCCCTCCTGCCTATCCAGGCCTGTGCTGGGAAGGTTTGCAGGTGACAAGGCAGCCGTGCAACAGTTTAAGCCTCAAATTTGGTTACTCAAATGCTATTTCTGCTATCACATACCACAAATCATTCTGTTTAGGGAATAAAGAGATGGAAAGAGCAGTGGGAGGAAGGATTTGCAGGCAGCTGTGCAATAGGACGCACGGAGGCTCCGGCCAGACTCCTCACAGACAGCATCACGTCTACTGTGAGGGTTTGGCTTCTTCATTTTGACTCTGCTGCAGCTTACAGCACATCTCCCAACCTTTACTGATCTGATGTCAACTTTCCTTCACACATACATCTCAAATAGGAACACGGCCATACTCTGCAAGGGAGTTATTCTGGGCTCCTGGCTGCTCTCCACCACAGCAGGGATTTAAAACAGGCACGTGCCTCTCACCAAACCTTCACATTTTCCCAATAAAATATGGGACCTGTTTAAAAAGGACCTAAAATTCACTGTCCGTCACATTTATATTTTAACAGCTATGTGCTATGATAGTGAGACTTCAGTCCATTAATCTTTCTAGAGTGACACCCTGACAAAGCAGTTTCGTTGTGAAAAACTGCAATTGTTTTCAGAGCTATATCAGTTCCTCAGTGGCCCCGTGACTATGAGAAAACATTTGGCATAACCCCAAGAGTTTATTTAGAATAACCCTGAGAGTTTATTTAGCTTGCAGAACACTGGCCATCCACTTTCAAAACAAAATGATGGCCTGTCAATTAATAATTTAACATTCAGCACTAATCTGAAGCCCTGCATGCGAACCAGCTGAACAGACTTCTCCAGCAATGAGGGCCATGGCCTCTGCTCATTTACCTAATTGTCACAATATTTAATATTCAGAGAGTGACAACACACAAATGCACTGCAGACAGGCTGTGGCACTTCAGTGTCTTAGGATTTTGGTCCAGCCCTATGAATTTCCATATATTTCCCATCTACATGGCTGAACCTGCCTGATATGCACCTTTAGTCACGAGCCAACCACCCGCATAACTTTCCACACTGAAAGAGAAGCAAGCAGGGCTTCAGCTGAGCACACACACACACAGGGGCACCCCGAGGAGTTTGGTGGATGTTCATAGAGGCAAAAGGCTCCACAGTCTGTGTTTTATCCCTGGGCTCACATAAAAAATGCTTCCTTTTGCACAGAGCCCTTGGGGAGAACGTTAAAGCAGGTTCTCATAGGAGCAAGGACAAAGACCACGCGTGGAAAAGTTCTATGTGCTGTTTCCAGAAACACTGTATTCGACGTAATGGAGTTTGAGACGTGCAACCGAGGAGGAGGAGGAGAAGGAGGAGGAGCGTTTTAAGGAAGGCTGGGGCAGCCCCCCCTGCCAATCGCTCGGTAAATGACCTGTCAGTTTGATGCAAGCGCTCTCCCTGCGACGCCCAAGCCGGGGCGGGGGGCAGGGATGGGGAGAAAGGAGGGGAGGGAGGAGAAATTGCTCGACAGAAGTATTTTAATGGGAGAGGTCACCGCGGCGCGGGATGATGTGCGGTACCCGGGGGCAGGCAGCCTTCCTCCTCCTCCTCCTCCTCCCCAGTCCGGCTGCTCCAGTCGCCCTGCCCTTTCCTAAAGGAAGCCCCCAAAAGCACGACTGATAAACAGGGAGGTAGCGACTGCCCGACTAGGTGGGACTCGGGTGTTAGTTTTTGTTAGGAGGATTTAAAAAAAAAAAAGCAAGCTGAAGAAAATCTGGGAGTCGATGGAAACAGCCCTTCCAGGGGCGAACTTTCAGCCAAAGGAGGCTGAGTGTGGAACACGGGCAGGGAGGTTTACGTGTGCTGAAGTACAATCTCAGCATTAGTATTTTTTTAAAGCTTCTTTTGTTTATTGGTTTCTTCTCCTTTCTTTTTCTTTTTTTTTTTTTTTTTTTTTGACAACTTCCTGCCTGCCTGTCATTAGAAGTAAGAATGTATTCCTTTGCCTCTATCAGATCTCAGTTAATTAGCCATCGCTGCAGCAGGCTAGAGGATTTAAATTCAAAGTGAAACTCATTCTAATCAAAACTGCAGCAAACTGGGGGTTTTGTTTGACTTTAACCTGAAAGTCAGTTATTGTATCACTGATGTACATACTGCATTACCAGCTGAGTGCTTTCAGCATCCCTCTATCAGTGTGAAATATTTAATCGGCACAAGGATCCAATCAGCACAGCAGAGGGGAATCTAGTGTGTGCATTAATTTACTTGCAGTTGAAAAGCAGTAAAGCAGGTCAGAAACATATAACCTTCTCCCTTCCCCCCCTTCTCTTTCCCCTCCCAAACAAACACACGGCACATCAGAAGAGTTTTGGCGGCGGGGGAGGGATTGAAAGCTACCCGTTACGAATCCAGATTGGAGAGTCAGACAATAAATTAGTCGTTCCTGCCAAAGAATGACAAACACTGCCTGGAACAGAAAAGGGGAACAACGCACAACACCCCCATCCCACCCACCCACCCCCAAAATAACCCCCAAAATCCCCTCTCAAATTAATTACAGTGGGTAATTGTTTTTGAATCTTTGACTCGTTTTAAGCTGGAAAGATGGCTGAATGATTACCCCTTCTGTGTATGACATTAATTAGAAGGGAAGCAAATGCCAGGAAATATCGAAACAGTCTCTCTATTGTAAGGTGCAACGGCTTCGGATTTTCTGACCAGCCACATTCGCCAGGAAAGGCTTCCATTAGGATTATTGATACAAGAAATCTGGTTTAGAAGCATTCACAGGCTCTTCCGCACATCAGCAATTTTATCTATTGCAGGAGCGGACTGCAGCACACAACAGCTAAACTTTTTCCGCTTCCAATTCTACCTTTGTATTCCTCCAAAGACAATCGAGTTCTTTATCTCCTTGATATCCTAACGAGAACATTGACGTGCCATTTTCTTTCGCGGGGGGATGGTATACAACCTGAATGTTACGTGAACAAACTTGTACGATCCTGCAGGCAAAACCATCGTGCAGAAACGCGAGGAGAGGCAACGATTCAAGTTAAACTCGCGGTGTGGCTGCTCTTCAGGACAGGGCAGCAAGGAAGAATTAGCAGATTTATGTAAAGAGACAATTTTCCGAACTGATAAATCCCCCAACAATGATAACAGTGGGCTCAGAAATGCACATATTCACTCAAGTGCAATTAGCCTTTAATTTCTGAGCCCATTAAACAGCTTGCTGACTGCAAAACCCAATGTTTTCAACTGCACTGCTAACTGGCAATCCATCGTCAAAGCTCGGAATTAGCTGCTTAGTGACGTGTAAACAGCACTTTTAAACTGAAACGGAGTAGTGGGGAAAGAGGCCGATATTCAGTGAGAAAAGTCAGATTGATATTATGGAACATTCTGGAAGTGCCTGTGCATCTTGGAGGAGAGGAGGAGGGGGAGCTAGGGTTGGGGTTTTTTTAATAACCTCACAAATAATCCCTCCTCCTTTCTCTCTCTCAAACCATGTCAATGATCAAGGAAATGAGAACAAGGCGCTTGATTCACAGCTGACTCTCTCTTCTTGTTACATCAGATCAAGAAGGAGCAGTGCAACTGGGGGGGGGGCGATTTCTGCAGGGAAAACAAATCTACAAGCTGGCATTTTGTCTCCTACTCCTATTAATTAGCCCACTTTTCTGCCAGAAACAGAGCTTTTAAAACTTGCAGCAGAGTTACATTTGTGCCCACCCGCACACACGCTGCATATCTGCACCCAGAAGATTAAATATCTTGTGTGTGGGATAAACCCCTCCTGGAAAAATCTCCATGCAAAGAGTAGTTGGTTTCCTATTTTATTTGATGGATGGATCTCCATTCTCTCCCTTAATCGCAAGGAAAAAAACGCACAATAAACTGCTAATGGGGAGATGCAGCCCGTGCTAAAGCCCCCAGTAATGACAGCCCTCGGGTGGGGGTCACTGTGCCCTGGAGCAGGTCTGCACAGCTCTGAAATGCTTCTTTTAAACCCAAACTTGCCACAGAGGAAAACTTTGGCTTGGTCTCACTGTGAATAAAGCAGAAAGCACACAGGCATCCCCTTGGCAGGTCAGAGGAGGGTTTAAATGGCTCCCCGCTGTGTAACACGGGTTCTCCCCCAGCCCCAAAGCCGGGGTCCTACTTGCCACTACCAGCTCAAAATTTACATCCTTTTGCTGCTGCCAACTGCGGTTTCCCAGGATTTGCCATGTCCCATGAATTCAGGAGGGCTGCATTCATCTGGCTTATTTGCCGGAGAAAAACAAAAACAACTCTCTACAAACAAACACACAAACCCCCAGCCCCCGGGTGTACACCATATAAACACTAATGCGCTTCTAATTTAAGTTTGGAGAAAACAAAGGCAGAGCGATTAAAGGCCAGGAACACGCAGCTCAGCATATGGAGCCCCAGTCAGTGCCCTAGAACAAGTTGAATGTTTCCATTGTGTGAAACTCATTCATTACAGCTACAAGATGCAGGGCAGGCATTTGCATTTTTAGAGGGGCATCTTGTCATTTTTAGATAAATCACGGGATCCAGACCCTTTCTAACGGCATCAAAGCTCACACTGCTTGCTATCCTGCCTCCCTTTGTTTTCAGTACTCTGCCTCACTATTTTCTTTTGCTCTTCATGAATGTCATTAAAGTTTGCATCCTGTGCGTCTGTGTGAACTCAGGGGCTTCTCACTTTTGCTTAAAAATGCACTGCTTCCTGTGACCAAGCAAGGCAAAAAGGAGATGCAACCGCATGCAATCAGAAAAACTAACAATAAATTAGAGTAATTTATTGTCTCCAGTTCCAACGCTGCCACCTCCTGATTCACATTCCCTCCACCACCTTCCTTCTACCAGCCCCAACCCCCGCCCCGACCTGATAATCATTCCTTTGATTTCTCCCTCCTTCACCCCAGCTTAAAATCAAATTTGGGAATGCACATCTTCCTTGGTGTGGCAGGAAGGACCAGCAGTACAATAAACCAAACCAAACCCTTCCCCGCCCCCACTCTTTTCCCCAGATAACACAGAATCCTCCTGAAATGAACAAATGTAACTGTGAACAGATACAGACTTCCCATGGGACCAAACCATCAGTTCCTCGGTATACACAGAAAGAAGAAAGAAGTTAAATGGTTGCATTTCCCTCAAGGGAAGGCAGAGCTGCAGTTGTGAAGTATTCCCATCAGAAATTCTAGATAAGTTGCAAAGAAAGGAAAAAAAAATCCCTGCCTCCTCTCCAGACCTGGTGTAGACATTTCCCCAGCAATTTCATATATGCAGGTTTCATCCCAACAGCAGGAGCTTTTAGGATGATTGTGTTCCTCTGAAGTGATTACTGCTTTCCAACGGCAGGCACGTTTCCATGGGAGTCAGGGAACTGCTCTGAGTAAACTTTTCCATTTTCCATCACTCCCAAGCACAGTTTTGGTGAAAGCAAACAAAGTAGAAGGGGGAATAAAAAGCCCAAACTGAGTGCCTACATCTGGACTCCTCATTCCAAATCGTGGACATCTGCCAAGGGCAGCAGGGACCAGAGGCACAGCCAGTCCTGCATCCAGGGATCCTGCTCCTTTGGGCAAGGGGATGGCAGTACAGGAATGCAATGGAACTCAGGATTTTGTCACAGAACCTGAACAGTCTGTTTAGTTCAGTGGAAGTTATGAACACGTTTTTTACCAAACCCATCTGGTATTAGCACCCTTTACTCATGAAGAACCCTCGGGCCTGGCCACAGGCAGGGTCCTTCCACCCCAACCTCTGTGTGTGCTGATGACTGAGTGCATCAGGACCGAGGTGTGACCAGAGCTGCCTTCCCAGATCTACATAAATCTCTTTGCCTTAACTTCCCAACTGGATAATATCTCCCTCACGGAGGTATTGTGAAAATGAACCTGCTAGCATCCACTAAATGCTGTTTATTTGTTATTAAAGCCAAGTTAAATCACATGATTTTATCTCAGTCCCACAGGATTATGGCTGTCAAATCAAAGGTGGTGCCCTGTTTATCTAATGTTGCCTGGTGATATTTTCTCATGCCCTCCAAAGGAACCAAAGGAGATGAAGGTGAGACTTCACAGCTCCAAGTATTTTTTTGAGTCTGTGTGTGCACGCCAGGCCACAGAAGGTAATACGTGGAAGGCACAAAGATGTTCTTTCCTTTCCACAGGTTGCATAAAAAGCAATCTACAGAGCCAGAAATGTAGCAAAGCCAGAGTCAAACAAACACACAGCTGATAACTGCACCTCTGGGAAGAGGTGCTACAAGTCTGAAGAACAAAGGTGTTCAAAGAAGCTGGAAGGAATAGGAGAAGGGACACACAGAGGGCCAAATTTCTCGTAACAGCTGTTTTGGAGCTCCACTGTCAATGGACAGAAAGGGGTTGAAGAGGACAACATCTGAGAGGTTCTCCTCCTGCATCAATAACACAAAACTATTTATTATAAATTATGGAGTGAGAATTATAAACAATTGTGCAGGTGCTTTGCAGAAGGAAATTAGAAGTATGAGTTGACAATGGACTTTCATCTCAAGACTTCCTACTTTTGAATACACGTTGATCTATAGAGGATGACAGTCTCCATGATTTTGTCTGTCCCTTCCCAGGATCTCAGAGCATCTCTGCAACATTCATAGAAATTCCCTCCAGAGGGAGCAACATAGTGTGCCAAACCTGAAGTTCAGAAACACACATGGTGTACCAAGTGAAAATTGGAAACTGAACCCTGACACATCACAAACACAGAACTCTAGCCATTGAAAGAGCACCTTCACTCCTCACTCCATTTTGCCTTCAGTTGCACCACTTATTTGCCCTGGGGGATATCCCAGGAATGTGAACAGTCCCATTGCCCTGCTTATCCAGCTGAAGGGACAGGCAGGTTGGCTGACACAGCACTAGAGGCAGAAACGGTACAGGGAGGGCAGGTTTCTGCCTTTCCAGAAGGGAGTGTTCAGAGAGGTAGGTGATGTTCAAAACCTGGCTGAATGAACACCCTCTGACAAAATATCACCTCTTACAGACGTAGGGGATACTGCAAAGTAGGGACTCCAAGCCCTCTGTCGTGTGCTCAGAGCACTCTTCAATGCTTTACTTTTATATGGGGACATATAATGGTCTGGTTCCTCCAGGGACATGGGTGGTTTAGGCAGATAAAAAAACTAACCTCCCCTCCCTAATCCCCCCCAGTCTGACAGGGAATGCTCTGTGAGCACACACGTGTGAAAAATCAACAGCCAACTTAGACAGTGTGAGAATCCCAAGTAATACCACTTGACTAGGTACAGATAATTGATCAGTCATAACAAGAGGGGGATACAGCATGTAATATTTTTCTTTTAATGAGACTTCAGAGAATGCACCAAAAAAACTATTTAGAATGACTGAACTGTACAAATATATTAGCAGATGTTGAAAATATTGTGTAAATTTAAGAAACAAGGGAATGATATGCTTTCACTGTAACTTAATGGAATTGCAAATGATAAGATAATGCTTAAAGGGAAAGAAAGGTACACAGCAGCAGTGCTGGGAAAGAAGATTAAAAAGAGACAAAAGAGCTGTTAATGAAGCACTGTGTAGATCCTTGAAACTAAGATACTACACAACCATTATTCCAGAGGCCAAAGAGAGAGTAATGAGCAATAAATAATGCAGATCGTGCCAAAGGCAGTAAATAAAATGGAACTTAGAAGAGAGAAAGAGGGGACTGGGCCCACTTCAAACCAACAACAGGAGGGGAACACAATGGCTAAGGAGAAGGCAAGGACACTGCACAGCAACTCTGCCTCTGCCTTCACACATCAAGATAAAGATGATTATACAACACACAGATAAAATGGGAATTATCTACAAAATTTAGACTCCTGGTCTGCAGTTGTGTCTGAACTAGTTTCTGAACTACTCCCAGGAACTGTGACAGGAGAAAGAGAGACATTTTGAATGTTGTTTCCTGCTATGGTGGTGGAAAGCACTGGGATACTCCAGCCATGGGAGCTCTACAGGGAGCTGTGACAGATCTGGGCATGTAGAGAAAGGGTCCAGGGGCTTAAAAGGAAGGCAAGAAGGGACTGAGAGAAGGTGCAGTAAACTTTTCCCACAACTTTGTTGTATTTAAGGATCAGAATAAACATTTCCCATTGAGTGCAAAACGTCACAGGCACTCAATACCAACTCCACACCTCCATCAACCAGTTCCTTTGCCTGGAACGTTTATTCCAGCCCACAGCTTCTCTTCTGATAAAAGCCATTTTGCAAAGAAGCTGAGTACAAAAACTGACAGAGTGGTCAGTAAGAGCTGATGCTCTGGTTCTCCAGTTCTGCAGCAAACCCAATTTTTTTACCTCTCCATTTAGGCCATTTCCACCTTTCCTTCTGCAAGAGTGGAGCACAAGGCAAGGAGATTGGTGGCAGGTTTATACAGCAGCCCCAAGAGATCTGAGTTCAAGTAAGAAAGAAAAATGAAGTCCTTGTTCCAGTTCCCATGTTCCAAAATCACCTGGGCTGTAGCCTCCACCCCAGAATAAGGTTGGGCTGCAGTTGTGTGAACTGCAAAGGCATGATGGAGAAAAAGAACAGGGCAGACAAGGGGCAAAATGATGCTTAGCTCATTCCAGGGGATTCCAGCTGAGCAGGAGGTGAGGATGTTAACAACACTCAAAGTGGAAGAAGAAGTAGCTCTCTGCACAGCTTCTCTGTAGATACTGTGACTGCAGCCAGCCCTGTATCGTTTTATTCCTGCTTTCCCCTTGCTTTTTGTCTTCTTTTTTTTTCTAAAGCACTAAAGCCTTTAAAAGGAAACGTGGAAAAAAATAAGATAAAGTCTAATAATGATGGCCTTCTCCAGGAGGTGAGGGGAATAGGCCATGTTTTACTAAACATGGCACACCAATATAAATTCACAGTTCCTCCAAGGGAAAAACCATCTCCTGGTCTCAGGATCCTCCTCCTGCGACACCCCAACTGATGTGACTGTACCAGCTGTGCAATAAACCAGTAGCCTTACTAATTAAAGCTAACCTGAAAAAGGAAAAAGATCAGCTGCTCACCTCAGATCACACCCTCGCTGCAGAAACAACTGGTCCAGTGTGGTAGGAGGAGGGACTGGGGAGGGAGAGGGAAGGACGAGAGAAAAGCACCATTCCAGGAGAGTGCTGGTGTTGGGGCAGCCATGGGCTCAGCCTTGGCAACTTCACAAGGAATTGTGAAGAAAATGGGAAATAGAAAAGAAGGGATTAAAGAGTAAAAGAAAGAAAGAGAAGATATGAAGGAGCCCATTAGGACAATGCACCTCGGTCAAAGGAACCAAGCACAAACCACTGCACCTTTCAGTGCAGGGCCAACAACAAGTTTAATAATGCTGCTTCCAGCAGTAATCAACACTCATTTGCTTCAGCTGGGCAACTGAAGAAAAGCAGCCTGTGTGACCACTGCCTACAATACAAGCTCTGATAACATGCAGACTCAGCAGAGAGGCTAAAGGCTGCATGGACACAATGAATAAATTACCCTCTCAACCCTCAGAGGATTATAGGTCTCTGTCAAGTCATTTAGATCTAAAATTTGACCTGTCTTAAAGCATTTATAGCTTGTCAGGGAATACGTTCTGTATATTCAACAGCCATTTCTAGGAAAATACATCTCTTTATTATAAAAATTATGATACTCTTAAAGTTAATTCTAATAACAATTCCTACCTACAGACAGCCTTCACCAAAACAGCTTATGCACTACAAGTTCACACCTCAGCTTAATATACACTCACATCCCCAAGTAGACACATGCACATACAAGACACTACTACCAGTCTTATGCTGACATGATGAATAAGAAACAAATCACAGGAACAGGAGCCATCAAAAAAACAACTCCACAGAAATTATTTTTAAAAAATCAGTCAAATGCAGAGGGAGGGAGCAGGCAAGGGGGAAACTGGACACTGAGGGACAGGCATTCAAAACTTCACGGGTTTTTGCCAGCATTCTTTCCAGGAACCAAAAGCAGGCTGGGCTGGAATGCAGTGCTAAAGGTGCTAAAGGCAGGTGCATTCAGGTTTGTTAACTGAAAGTTTAAAGAAGAAGTAAGTGCAGCATCAGAGATGCTTTCTTAATGTGCAGGTGGACAAAGTGGCAAGAGACAGAGACTGCTGAACTCAGCAGTAGCTAAATCTATACATGGGCAAAGCAATCTGTAAACAGAAGTTTTTCCAAGCCAGAAAGAAAGTGGAGCTCCTTGTATTTTAGCATGACTGAATCTCCTGCTTCTCATCATATCAGCATCACCCACCAACATCACTGCACTTCAGGGCTTGTCAGCATTTCCACTCCAGAACTCAACATGATAGAAGTTATTAGTTGATTGTTTATCTGGGGAGGGAGGGTGTGGATGAATGGAAGATGGTGCATATGTTGAAAGAGGGCACATATGTTCTCAGCTGAGACATTTGTGTTGGGTTTTGGTTTTTAATGTGCTCTAAGACACGTGAGCAATTTCCTAAGAGAGTTTGCCAGTTAACACACAGTCTGTGAGTATAATAGGACTTGCAGTGCCACCCATGCATAAGCTGCAGAAAACAGGGCAAGTCCAGTCTGGAATGAGTGGAATATAGGGGGAAATACAACAAGGCTTTTGATCCTGACAAGCATGGCTTCAGAGCAGCCAGTGCAGTCCTTATGCTGTTCCAAGAGCAACTCTAGCTTTGAGGAAAACAAAAAAACAACTGTTTTGGACTGGCACATGTACGTGCCCAGACAAGCCTTGCTGACCTTATTACACGAAGGGGAGATGAGGTGCCCACTCTCAGAGCAAGACACTCACCTTGGGGGGAGCCTGCAGCCCCACACTTTCTCTGGGAACATCCTACTGGTGCTTTTAGACAGAGATAAACAAGCAGCTTGGAGGGAAAAATCATCCCACTTGATCAGTGAACTCTCCTCTGAGCTCTGTCTCTCTTCACTGCCACTGGGAGTGTGGGCTTCTAAATTAAATATCCCTGTCAGGTGAGGAAATTTGAAGAATTCTTGCCCAGCAAATTAAGCAGTGAATTGTTTAGTCATGCAAATGCAAATGCACTCACTGTTCTTTATCTTGGGAGACGTGTTTGTACAAAATTGGGATATTTCAGTGGCCAGATTTTAGGACAGTGGGAGGATAGTGGTGAGTGAGCTGTGGGAATTTTGTTCCCCAGCCACAAATCAGACTCACCTTGCCTTAGTCCAAGCCTTTATGCCTTAGAGCTTGAACATCTCCTGATGTTCACAGGAAACTCCTGAATAGCTGCTGTTCATGTTTAATTTGGCTTCAAACACGTTCTGGCTTTTCTGAGAGGCTGCAATGTGAGAGCAGCTTTGGCTGGGAGTGTGGCTGATGCTATTAAGACCACTCATGCTGAGCAATGAAGCTTGGATGTGACCTTATCAACAAGGATTTTTACAACTATGCAGGAGACAGAGCAAAATGATCTGGACAAACTCGGTGTCCTGGCAAAGAGCACGAGAACAACCAAAAATTGACTCACAGCAACAAAAATCTGCCCTCACATCATCGTGACTAAACTATAATTAGACACCTCCCTTTTTTTTTTAATCACTCGTGATTCTTTTTAAGGGCTGGAAATATGAGAGAAGATTTCTCAAAATTTCATACAGAAGTATTTTTACAGTGATTTTTAAACCCTTTTCATGTTGAAGCGAAAATAAAGTTCTCAAAATGCCTGGTTTCTGTCAGCTGGCCAATAACTGACAGGAAAGGAGCTGTAGCTTTGGGCCTAGTACAGTAAAGGAAAGGCAAGGAACCTTTACGACAATCACTATAACACTGGTTTCCATCTCCTGGGCTGCCACATCCTGCTGGCTGTCACAGAGTGCTGGGACATGGCCACATGCACAGCTAAATGTTTTAAGGCAACTTTAGGATAGTTTGAGTTATTATCACATAGAAATCAGAAAATCTAAGTCAGGAATTCTTGCATGAAGTTTACATTTTCTTCCCAGAAGCCATTCTGAAACCTAAGTCAAACCTCAATTTAAGTATCTCTAGTACAGCATTTGCTATATTACCAGGTTAATGACTTTCAATCTTGAAAATCCTCATCTTATTTCCAGCTTTAGCTTCTAGTCACTTCTGCCTTTTTCCCAGCTAGAGGGAACAGCTGCCTGTTAACTCAGATGTTCCTTTCCTGGAAGACAGGGATGATGATTCTATTTTCCCCCATGAGGACACCCCTATGCACAGAGGGTACTGAGGTTGGGGTAGAAGATGAGGGAGCACTTTTGACAGCCTCAGCTTATGTCTGGGGCCAAATCAGCTTGTCATGTTCCTGGGAAATTCAATGCTTGTTCTATTGATCCCTGAACCCAGCTCAGTACTAGGACAAAAATGAACAGGGGCAGAGGACCCACCAGAAAGTTGTATTTTTCCTTCAGAATTTTGTGCACTGAAGCCAAATTATCTTGATTCAGGTCAGGCGATTTTCCCAGGAGACAGCTGCCTCACATAAAATTAATCCATTTTATTAACTAATCTTGTGTAAATAAAACCCATTTGAGTTACACTAAATCTATATTCAAAGAACAGTTATTTCTAATAAAGAACTGAGCCAGAGGGAAGCTCACCTGTGGCACTGTGTTAAACATCCAGTAAGATGCACTGCTCTGGTAAAATAGCTCTGGAAACTCTTTTATGACTGGTTTTGCTTTTAAACTTACCAAGGTGATAGTGGTAAGTGGGAGTAAGTTAGAAAAACATGAGCCTTTCAGCCAGGTACCTGTAACATCACATCACATCACATCTGCAGGCACTGCAGATTCAGCAGTGCACTGACAGACCTGTGCTGGGATGAAATGAGTTCCCATCCAAGCAAAGACCCAGGAGTAGCACTAGTGCAGCTGAAGGGAAGAAAACCCAACACATTTCCAGTCATAGACCCTCAGGCTCCAAAGGATGATCCAGCTCACCTAGTCTGACATCTCACAGCACACCACTGTGGCACTCAACTCATTAGAGACCGATAACTTATTCTCAGGTAAAGCCTGACCTTCCAGAGAAGGCATCCTGCCCTGAGAGAGGCTCTCATGGAACAGCAAATCCCCTGTTTCCTTTGGTCATCTCTTCAAACACTTAAATCTCCTTCCCTCCTCCTTAAAGCCTTCAGCCCAGTCTCTGACTTGAATTGCTCAGGAGTTTGCCCTGCAGTGGTTGCTGGGTTTGTGAGGGCCTCTGGTATGGCCAGAATTCCTGATGGGTGCCTTGTTGCTCTAGGATTTCTGTGTTTTAATCAGCCTCAGGGAGCCAAGGCGGGCTGAGAGTGCAGGAGCATGTGGCATTCATGTGCAGTGCAGTGTGTGATCCAGGCTTTTGCCTTTCCAGCTCTCAGCCATTCACATCCTGGCAACGTCTCTCTTTTAAGTCCCCAAATACCCCCAGCCCAACAAAGAACAAATACCGGCTTCTCTGAAGCTACAGCAGAGAGAAAATGGCAGCTAAAAAAAAATGCATAAGGCCAACTTCAAAGTTGTTGAATTTGGTGCTCGGGCTTTGAAAAACCTGTCATTTGGGAGGGAGGGTGGGAGGCTGCTCTTTCCCCCTCCTTTCATTAAACGGCTCTTCAGAACTTGGGAGAGCTACAGTTCTCATTATGCATTCCTCCTTCTGGAAATAAATACTTGTGTGGGTTGTCACATTAGTCAGTAGATAGATGTCAAAAACAAATTACAGCCTGGCGTGGAGCCACGCATTGTGTGTGTGTGTGTGTGTGTGTGTTACAACGGAGTGTCTGCTATTAAGAAGGTGGTTGGCTCCCCGTGTCAGAGGGTGGGGTCTATTCCAGGAGCAGGAATCTTATAATGAGGGGCTTTCTAAAGAAGGAACAGAAAATCACGATCTTGTTTCATTCCTTTCTCCACAAGGAGATATTACACAAACTCCCCATATGGCTCATTGCTGCACAGAGAAAGCCTACTCCTTCAACGCTCCTTCCAGCTCTGTGAAGTCAAAAACAAGCTAAGCAGTCCCACAGCTCACTTCAGCCTTTAAATAAGCTGAGGCCCTCCAGAGGGATGGGAACTGAAAACTTTTTTGTCCTTTCAAGCTCTGGAGAATTTTCCCCCACCCTTCTCTCTCTCTCATTTTACATTTTTAGTCAGTTATGATGCCCAAATCAAATTCTTTTTCAAAAAATAACAAGATTTTAAAAACACACCCAGTGTCCAACCCTCACTCAGAACCACTAGTTTTTCCATCTGAGAGATTCAGCATCCTGGATTATTCCCAAACTGGCCCTCTGCAGAAAAGCTGGGCCTTACTGCACATTCCTGCCCCCATGCTTTGCATGTGTGAAAACACGAGCCAGGGGAGTTATTCAACAAATAATAGAAATTCTGCCCTAACCTGGATAAACAGAGTGTTGCTTTTGAGAACCTAAAGGCAAGGGAGACTAAGTTGCATAATTAGATTATCTGATGAGAATACTTCAATGAATAGAAGGAGTTGTTTCAGTTACTCCTGGAACGGTGTGAAGACCTGTTGTTGCTGTGACAGGCCCTCCTTCCCACTTCTGTAACTCTGGAACTGTAGTGGAAACTACAGTGTGGGACCCACAGCTCAGAGAGATGAGAGAGAAATTCACTGCCTGCCTTCCACTTTAGCAGAAACTATGTCTCTAATCCTATAATACCCCTATATGGGTTGTCTCTAACCTTAAAATACCTTTACACACCACAGTGTGAAGGCCACACACAATTTTTAGCTGGACAGCAGCACTAAAGTCATTGTTCAAATATTTCCGAACCAGGTCACTGCTAGTGAATGCAAATGCACAAAATTTAAAATCAAAACAAAACAAATCACTCCCCCAAAACTTTGTATAATTTCATTTTCATTCAGAATATTAACAAAAGTAATGCATTCAAATACTGTATCTCCAACTAATCACAGAAATAATTTAAAAATATGAGCCTTTTAAAAAGCAATAAATTTTAAGGGGTTTCCCCCCCTTAATAATTTATTCTATGGGAGTGGTGGTGTCAAACTTTCAGAAATAATCACTAGAAATTCAATTATTTATACAAATTAAAGTGGAGAATTTATGCAATCCCATGATTCCTGCAGCTAGGGTTTTAAAAATCAAGTCAAGCATTGTGTGACACACAATATCCCTGCTAGAGTTGGCAGTGCTCCGTTTATATGTTGTAAACTCAAACCAGACAATGAAAATAAATTTTCCAGCAGCATTTTATCTTATGCTGCTGTTCAGAGCTTGTATTTCAGTCCTTACTCATTCTTGGTGAGTCACAAGCTTTTCAAGCTTTCAGGTTTCGCCCCTCTAACATTTGTGTATCAAACCTGACCAGGGCTTTAATTCCTGTAAGCAGTGACAGGGTACAAATGTTCCTCTGAATCATCAGTACCACACACACGCCTGAAGGACTGTGCATGAGGCTTAAGGACTGGGTATAAATGTGAATATTCAGGTAAATTAAGTACAATGAAGCCAATTTTGCACCCCCTAAGGATCGATACTCTTACACTACTCATGATTTTATGCCTGGCAATGTCTGTCAGCTTACGACAAGGACACCGTGTTCTGGGTTCACATCGACGGGATCTTCAGTTCCAAAGTCCTAAGTGCTTTTGTGAGTCTGGGCCCAAGTTTTCTCTTAGTGCTTAATACACAGAATTAGTGCTATTATAAAATACTCTTATCATTTGATTTAAAAAGCCCCTCTGTTTGAATCAGCTCTTTGCTGTGAGACCCACCCCAGCACTGCACCAGGAGTAACACAGAGGTAAAGTGGTTCACTTGAGGGGGGCTTGTTTGTTTGAACAAAACTGTAACAATGAAGGGAAACAGAGGCAGTAATGACCTTTCGTTTACAGAGATATAATATTGCCAGATTTGATGCTTTGCAGGATTTTCCTAACTGCAGCAAAGCTCAGAAAGAATACAAAGCAGTTTTTAAAACTCCTGTCCGTAAAAACAACAATAAACCCCCAGGGTAACATCCACAACAGGGAACTTGGAGCCACCAGGCAAGAAAGTATTGGGTTTGCTCCTATTATTTGATTTGTATTGCTAGCCCCAGCACATACAAGCACACATTTCATAAGTGCCCTTGACTGCATCTACGTAGGTCTTTCTGTCTTAATCATTGGTCTCTAATGAAATATTTGAAGGCACTGGGCTGTCTCACAAAGCACTTCACACACAAATGCAAATCACAAAAGAAATATGAGTTCTGTCTTTTAGGCAGCTGCAAGTCACTGTACAGTCTCCTACAGTTTGGTTTGGTTTGGTTTGTGGGGTTTTTTTTAAAGAGCAGTTAATTGTGACTGCTTACAGTGCCCTGGCAATGATTTTCAAGCTCTCCCTTTTCTCCTCACTCCATCCATTTCAAAGGCTCTAGACTAAATTAATCAATATGCTTAAATTGTATGAGCGTACTGGTGACTTTTAGCACTCTGAAACTTGTCCTTTCAGAGGACTAGGACTGCAGGAGTCCTTTTTTAGGTATCTTTCAGCCACTGGGACAACTGCTGGGACGGAAGTGCTCCTGTCACAGAATCAGTAAGGTTGGAAAAGACAGACTCTAAGATCACTGTTGTGTCTGAACATCAAACAAGATGTGGGGATTTGGAATACAGTGAATCAGATTACACCTCTCACCACATCTTGTCTGAGAAGGTCTGGATGCTGAGATCAGGGTGGAGGAGTGAATGCCTCACTCTATCAGGTTTAATAATACTTTGGGTTCTAGAATTTCCTTCTCAGCTTTGCATGCATCAAAACCAACATAAGCTCCTGAGCTATAAAATCAGGGAAAGCACCTTCACTTCTGTTGGGAACACTCCAAGCAGTTTCAGCGCTGAACAGTCACTCTCTGTGTATGAGACCCAGGATTTATCAGAAGTGCTGAATCAGTCCAGAAACAGCACACAGTCCTTTTGTTTTGGGTCACAGGTTCTCAACACTTTTCAGAAAAAGCTGGACTAGTGTACATAAAACAAATTAAAGCAGAGTGGATCTTTTAGATAGTCCAGTTTCTGCTCTGTGGATCTGCTGAGATGATTTGTCTGACTTCCAACTGTGGTCCTAATTCTGAAAACTTGGCAGGGAAGGCCAGACATCAGGAGGAGCATCTCACATTACTAAATATGTCAAATGAGGACAGAGAGTGGAGCCGAAAAATAATAAGCTCAGCAAGACCAATCTAAAGGTGTGTCTTTATCTTTGAGGGCTTATCCATTGAACAGGAGATTGGGCTATTTGGTTATCTTCCCCAGCACAGAGCCCAGGCTCTGCTCCAGGGAGCTGTGTTGGAACAGATTCTCCGGAGTATCTGCCTGTGTTTCATCCCTGTGAACAGCTGAAGTGCTTTTTCATTTGCTTGCCTCCTTCTTTCACTGAGGCCATCTTGGTTTGTATTAACAATTTGAGCATGGTGAGGGTTTTTTCAGCTTTTTTTCTTCATTTACCAAACCGTTCAGGTTCTAACTTTCTAAATTTCATATTACCTAGCAGGGACTTAATCTGTTTTTTTAAAGTTACATACTAGGAGAAAAACTATAGATCCCAGTTTGTGAATATCCAGATAAAAAAGATTCTTCCATGTTAAAAAAAAAAAAAAAAAAAGTTAAGGTAAGGTGAAAGACAAATTTAAAAGAAGCTCAAGAAAAACTTGCAGACCATTTCTATTCCAAATGTGTTGCAAGGAGGAAAGAGAAGATAAACAATATATTTATAGTAACGTAACAGTATGGCATTTACAGTCTCTGCTTCTTCCTTTTACAACTCATCTACCATTTCTCCTCCCTTTTCTTCCCTTGGGAGAAGGGAACCTTGAATCCATGTTCCTTCTTCCGAGTCCTGCAATTTTAAGTCTGGAGTTCTCCATATTTCCTAACTGGTGTGGGTTTTTCTTCCTCAGTATCAAAAACAACCAAAGGGAAGGTTCTGTTGTAATCAATGTCATTCTCTCTCTGACAGCCAAACACAAATGAGGGGGATTAGAGATTAGAGAAGTGAGTCCTGACGTTCTGCACCCTGAGCACTGTTCTGATCCCACTGGTGCAAAGGCTTCTGGTAGAACTGGGAAAGCTCCACAGGTCCATAAGGCGCTGAAACAGCTTCATATGGTGACCAAAGGAAAGAAGAACCTTTTACATAAGGAATTACCACAACTACAATACTTCAGGTTTGCATGGAGCTGACACAGAGTACAAGAGAGGGAGGTTCTCTAAATCTCAGGTGGCTCAGAGGCAGTAGGTGCTATGTCCATCAAATGACAGCTGTGGAACCAAATTTCAGGCTGAGAGGGTCTTTCTCAGAAGGACACCGTGGGTGCTGAGAGCTCACACAGGGTCAGGGGAAAACTGGACATCCAGTCTGACTCAGGACAACCATTATTATGTTCTTATAATAGCAATCAGGCCTTTGGTTTGTAACTTGATTTTGTGGATGATCTGTAGTTGAGAAGAACTCAATATGCAGAAAGCAGGATAGTCTTGAAGTCATAATGTTTAAGAGCACCATTTGTTTCAAATGCAAACCTGATTTTGGATCAGTGAGAGCTAAATAAGTAGGGAAGTCCATGGTGCCAATTACTCTGAATCATTTTCTAAGTATTAAAATGTGGGTATTTGAAAGACATATGAGGAGGAGGAAGAGTTCAGTCCTTGCTGCTGATGAAAAAGAAATATCAAAAATATTTTAGGAATCAATGGAACAACAGCTGCAATTTTCAGAAAGGCTTATTTCTGATTATAGTCAATCAGAAAAAAAATCAATGAATCATTTTCTTTTAAGGAAGATCTTTGTTTTCTAATTAATTTAATTCCTTTTGAAAAATCTTTCCCTTTCACTCAAATGCTGAGTTATCTCTACTTTACCTCATTGGTTACTGTGCTGCTTTCAGGCTAATCCCAGCAAGCACAAGTGAAAAAAAATAAAAAAGCAGCAAAGGAGGCTGGAGGAGAGTGAACTGTTCTCTCAGCATGTGCTTTCTGAACTGAGAGTGTGAAAGTAGCCATAAACTGGCAAAAGTTCTGAAGCCATTCTGCATCTTTTGGGGTCACTGTTCTCTCTCCTAGACTGGTAGAAACTGAAGTCAAACCCACAGTGGGTCATCCACAGAGTCCTCGAGCAGAAATAAACTGCATGACCTTTCAGGACTGTGCAGCTGGAGGGGGTCAAGTATTTTCCTCATCTAAACTGGGCTTAAGTGACACAGCGGAGGTGGGGAGGGAATTCTGTAGCTACCCAGTAAACAGTAACATTTCCAGACCTACCTTTGAATACTTCAGTTTTCCTCTTTTTTTTTCTTTTCTTTTTTTCTGGTAAATGCAAGCAACATTCCACTTTGATCAAATGCCAACAAGATTGTCAAGAAGCCAACAGGCCCCTCCATTTCTGCGCATGACATTTAAACAAATTAAATCAAGCTCAGGGAAGACTGAAATGTTTGACTTTTGCTGAACTGGGAGGTTGTAATCAACTAAAGCACTGGCTATGTCTTCCACCCTGCTGTAGGATCCTGCTCTGCTTCTGCTGCAGTCAGAAATCCATCAGTAATTGCAATCAGGTGCCTTTACCAGCTACTTGGTTTTTTCCTCCTCCCACAGAGAGACACGGGTGATCATTCCCAGGCCATTAGACAGGGCTCTGCTATTCTGCACCGGGGTGGTGACAATTCTGACACTTCAAGGTCAGCCTTTACTCCACTGAAAAGTTAATAGATAAGTTTGTATTGGATTTGGACTGCTACTAAAACACGTGAAACAGGAAATGGCTCTAATCCCTGCAGTGCTGGCTGGCAGTTAAATCCTCTCAGTGTCCCGTGTTTTGAGGTAATGGAATCATTAACAGCCATGCCAAGGAGTGACAAGTTGGCAGCACCTGCTGTGCTCATCTTATGGAGCCACATGCAGCACACTGGTCTTCTCCTGTTTCTAAAACACACAACAGTACACACCTGTGAGGTAAAGTGACTTTCAGAAAGGGCGGGAATAAAAATCCAGGGAAAAGTGTGACAAAGTCTGTGTTCCGTTTCTCACAACACCTCTCTTGGAAACAGAAGACTTGTCCTATGCTTGTAACTGCTCCAGTTAGCTGTGGCAATTTAAATCTGCATCCTAACCTACACAAGTGTAAGCACGTTGAGATGCTCTGAGACATCAATAATGAAATCAAGGAGAGACATTCACACACACAGATATGAGAACACACAAATTCAGATGTGTATAAAATGCCTGTATATGTAAAATGAACCACTTCACTGATGTGTACTATGACTGGGATTGCTTTTTTATTATTTTAAGTACTTTTTATTCTATTCTATTAGAAGCAAATTGTACAATGGAGCCTGACATGTAAAGTACCATTTCAGTACTCAGGTAATAAGTGCACCACCTCCTTGATAAATATCTTCCCACTTTGGCTGATTTTTCTGATATCAGTTTCTTACTCAAGCACCTTAAACAGCATTCATATGAAAGAGAACTGAAAGAAACCAAAAACTTGCTCTTCAAATACAAATTTTTTTTTCCCCTAGTTTGTTCTTCCAGGAGTACAAAGTTTGGATCTGTGGACTAAAGCAGCGAGACTGACTGAGGAAAAGGTTTTAGAAAGAACTGCACATTTTTCTGAAAATGTGTAGTAAGCTGAAAATCAGATTCAGACTTTCAGTTAACCAAGAAAAAACCCAAACCTTACCATGCTAAATATAGTTAAAGGTCACTTTTACAGTTCCAGTTCTCCTGAAAGAACCACCACGGTTTTCCCTCCACCGTAAGGAATTCATTGGGCATTTTCTCCAGGGAGACCTAGAGCAGCACTGGCTGTTTCTTCCATTCTTTTCAAGTACTACATAGAAATGTCATCCAGGAACTTTCCTAAAGCTTTGTGAGAAAAAAAAAAAAATCACACTGCTGTGCTAGAGGTACACACAGAGAATTCAGTAAGTGATATGTTGATTAAAAGATTCCTTGTGGATTTTTTTTTTTTTTAAAACTGTCGGCTCGAATCTGTTCCTTCCACTCTGGAGACCAACGAGATTTCCTTTGTGCATTATTCACGTTTGTTGGTTCAGAAACGTGCATCCAGTCAGACAGTGTGTTTTGCAAATGATGCAATATAAAGACTTCACTTTTCTGCCTTATTTAGACAAAAGGTAGTGCAACTTCTAATTTTCCCTTCTCCTGCAGAATATCACCGCTCTGTGCTCCAGGACCCAGATTACACTCACAATTAAATCCCACAGTCTGACCTCCCACTGGAGAATCCTGCACTAAAACTGGAAATTGTTTCACATTTTAAGTGTTCCTCTAATTATACTATCAGAGATTATTTTAACACACTCATTTTATACCTTTTAGCATCCCTTTGACCTCAAGCAATCAAAAAAGTACAGGAGTTGGGGACAATACCAAATGAGTGGCAACTGATCCAAACCAAAGAATGAAAAAAACCCCACGCTACTGACTCTGGATCAAGATTCATTCATGCATGCAAGGCAGCAGCAGATTGATTACTTTTTGGCCTCTTGGCACATTTACAGTTAAATTGCTTCATTTGTAATAGAATCAATATTTCTAATTACATCAATTACAGTATTAAAAATATAATGATCCACAATAGAAGTGAAACAAGGATACAACCCAGTATTTTGGATGTGTTCCAGTAGAGCTTTCAGCTCAAGGTACATTCTTTATGCAAATAAAGAAATAGAAACATGACAATGTTGGGTCCCTGGGACCTTGGGCAGCCTTCTCTCGTCTCCACATTCCTGCTCTGGGGTAGGCTCAGATGAGTCCCAGGATATCCAGACATTCCCAACAGGTGTTTGTTCAACCCAGCCGCTGAAAGATTGATTCTACAGTCACATTTAAATGACGCTTTCTAATGCTCATTTAAATAAACCCACCACCTTTTTCACCTCAGCTTCTGAACTGATATCCCTATCCCACGGTCTTTCCAGAAGGAAAGGAAGCCACTGTAAAAGGTGGAGCACAGAAAACTGGCTTGAGAAGCATATGTAGCACGAGCATGAGGAGCAAGGTCGTGATGCCAAAGCCAGAGAAACTGCAGATCCAGGTGAAGAAAAAAACATCAGAGAACAAGCCATAGCCAGGCACGGGGATCCCTGACTTGCTAACCAGCACTCAAGAGCAGAGAGAGGTGAACCAGGGGGAAAAATGGAATGTATTCATTATTTTGCCAACACCTGCATATTTCTAGTGCTAGTTAAAAGGTGAATGTTTCTGTGATCCTTAGAAAATCAATGTTTACTGCTTTACACAATGACAAATTCCCTAAGAGGAAAATCGTAAACAAGGTGTTCAATGCCCACAAGTCTCCTGGAGACACAGATAGGAAATATATGCACTCAGCACTGAAGAAAATTAAGACATACTTATCCAAGGGTAATGGCAGTTACCAATACACTCATTTGTACAACTTTCCTCTCCTTAGCCCAGTGCTTTTCAGTGCAGCAGCATTTTGAGCACAGGTTACAAGGATGGGCTGACTGTGGAAATGCATCTCCATAAACCCAGAACTGGGAAGTTCTGTGTCCCTCACAGTTGTGGGAGAGAGCAGTTACACACTGGATTTAGTGGCACACCTCACACCCCACTCATTGATGCCTCATGTTCCATGTCCCCAACACTGGAACTCAAAATGAAGATCCATCCAAGGGACTGATCCCAGACAGCCTGGTGGGGAAACACTTGGCTTGGCATAATTATTTTCACACCATATAGATTAATCTGAGTACTTAAATTCTGCTTGTGAGTTCCTAACTAACATTTCTGGGCTGCAGAATTTCTAATTACAAGTATTACCATTTCTAATCTCCTGAAGCCCTGCCTGCTGTGTCTGCATCCGAGTCATCACATTACAAGGCCCTCTATTGTCTCACTGCATTCTTCTCAGGCCTTCAAATGTTAATAAACTAGAATAATGAAACAGGAGGATAACAGTAGGATGATAGTACATTTTAATTTTAAATGTAGGGCTTTCCAGTAATGGGGGACACCTGAAAACTAATGCAGGCTTAACATAGGCAGACATCTGAAAATACTGAGATTTCCTGATCACACCACAGAGGTGTGAGCTGGAGCAAACAGGGAAGGAAATACAGGTGGAGATCAATGACAAATCTGGATTAACACAGGCACCAGAGTGCCACTAAAATAAATACAACACACTCCCTGTCCTTGGGCTCCCTCCTCTTCTCCAGCCTTTGGAATGGAATGCGAAGCACCCAGGACACACTCCACCTTTTTGGTACTCCCAAAACCCACCAGACAGTGAAGAGACACAGAACAACAGAAAGCACAAAGTACTTTTAGAATTTGTGACAATAAAGCCTCATGGTATGAAAACACAGTAAGGGAAAGGCAATATAATTGTGGTACAAATCAATAGAGTCAAACTGCAGGAACGATATTAATGTTATTACACAGTTAATCCATGGCTGAATTTGTCTTAGTGAATTGTTAATGTTCTTTCTAAAACAAACAGGCCAGATCATTTTGCTTCTTTCTACCTTGGCAAGCTCCTTTCATTACATCTCCACATCCCTCTGAAATAAGGCACACCATGACTACTTTTAAAATCTATAAAGCTAAAAACCTCTACGGTAGGGAAGAGGAGCAGCAGAAAATTATAGTTCACATGCATAAAGTACAGCCTGCCAAGAGCAAAAAAGTTTTAATTTGTCGATGCTGGGCTGTGGATTTGGAGTGCCAAAATTATTAAGGGCAGGACGCTGCAGTGAGTGCAGGAGCGAGAGCTGCTCATGGACCTCACTGTACACAGCACTGATCAAAGCCAGCTTTGAGAGGGCACAGAACAATGAGAGCCTCCTTCAAAGGGGAAAAGAAGAGAACTTGTGGAAAAAAACTGGCCAAATCCTCCATGATAAGAGAGAAATGCCTGATCCTTCGATAACAAGCCTCCTTGAACAGGGAGAGAACTCTTGGCTCCCACTGCGCCTCTGGAACAACGCGGCCACTTCCACCCTCCACCTGCAGCACTCAGGGTGAACCAGTCACCTCTGGGGACAGGGAACACTGGACCAAAACATACCTACTCCCCTTTCCTGACCCCAGTCCCTGCTGAAGGAATCACTGCTATTGGAACTGCCCAGTCAGGCACTGAAGCAGCTTTACACAAGCCTCGCCTGGGGCCTCATCCTGGACTAATCAACTTTAGGGACCACTTCTCTTGCAGCACAGAAAGCTCAGTCCACAAAGACCACAAAACTGATCTCTGGTGATATCAGAAAAGAAGGAAAAACTGGGGTTAAACATCAGAGCCTGTGTAATTTCATTTGTCCTTATGCACCCTGTAATACACAATTACTGAGTGATACCACGGGAGGGATAAGGTGAGGTTGGTTTAGATGCTTTAATTGTGCATCTCTGTAGCTAAATAAAGCTTTAGGTATTCTTTGAGTTGACCTTGGATTTCTCAGTTTTACTGGTCTTGTTTTTTAAAAGCAATATCCTGTAGTGATTTTTACTTTAAGATTACTTACACATGCTTTCAAGGTTTAAACCACTTTACTATTCCCATCTGTAAGGGAATAACAAAGGGAGAAAATTTACAGTCCAAAATTCCTGATAAAAATAGGGAATATGTTCAAATTCCATCTTTCTTATTTTCTAACCAATAATAATAATAAAATCTACTGGTGTCCCTCCTGTCCCATATCTCATTTCGTTCCTCTGCCTGTGAGATCTAACATTATCACAGATGTACAATATAACATATTCCAGCTCATGCAAACAAAAGCAGCACAAAGAAAAAAAGTACCCAGCAGTTTCAAGTCATTCTTCACAAATAACAGTAACAAATCATCTCCCAAATGAGCTTGATTTTCACCAGCACTTTGATTGCCTATTATGCTAGGTGGATTTGTGGGTTTTTTTCCGAACAATCGTTATTTTGGAGTCACATGGACACCACTGTTCAACCCCTTACACTGTATTGTCTCTCCCTGATATATTCCTCTTCCTTCCCTCCTTTCCCACTTCACATCACTCTTTGTTCTGCCTGTGCAGAGGAGAAACCCAGTGGGACACGACTGGAGGCAATAAGGACGGCAGTAAAGCAGCAGGGCTCTGTGCAGTAAAGTCTGTTGCAAACTCTATTGCTTACCCAGGTGCCCCTCAGATTGGCTCAGAGAATTCCTCCCTCTCATCGTAAAGAAATCTCCCTGAAGACTGAACCACCTGGCTCTCAGGGAGCTCTGGAAACTCACACACGAGTGGCAGTTTTGAGAAATTCGATGGACTTTGCTTTGTTAATGAAAAGAGGCTTGAAGTGCAATGTAACACGCCTTTAAAAGGGTTTGAAGACCTCTCTGAGCAGGGACAGAGGGGAGTAAAGGGCCCCTTTGTGCAAAAGAAACATCTTTTCCAAGTGCCCAGTTTTAACTAACAGTGCTTGTAATGCCACTACATGCTCTTAAAACCTTAATTCAAAGCAAGGGAGCTGGTCCTGCCTGTGCACTCCTCAAATTTTCCCATGCATGTGTGAGTATCAGGACAATAAATTTGAGCGTAGCAATAATATGACTGGCTTCCTCAGACCTTCTGAGCTTTTTGTTACCTCTCCCAGACCCCTCAGGTCATGCTGAAAACCACTGACGTAGTTATATCCTTTTCCACGGGGGTCACAATAAAGCACCAGTAATGAACGGAGTCCTAATGGAGCCCATTCCTTCCTGGAAACCCACAGAATTTCTCAAACACTGATGAATTACATCACACCTCATCCTTTAGAAAATACCCAGATATTACTATGATTATTACTTCTGCAGAGGACACAGGGTTAGGATTATCAACAGAGGTAATCCATAGGCTGAGGTGTATTTCCCAGCCAGCCCAAAACACATTCTGAATAGCTCCTGGGATCAATCAGAACTAAGGACACTTGGCACTGTGTAGCCAGACATGTATTTTCTCACCTAGTAGAAAGACCTGGTTTCAGGGGCAGGAACTGAGCCAAGACTCTGCTAAAAACTCGATTTGTAAGAAATACACTATAGAAAAAGGAAAGCCCACATCCAGTGAAAAACATTACTGAACTCAGGACACTTTGCAAGACTTTCACTCATCCTCTCTGCTCTGGGAATTACAAAATTCATCAAGTTAAGTGACAGGACCTGAGGGAACGGCTGAAGCTCTGTCAGGGCAGGGTCAGGTTGGATCTCAGGACAAGGTTCTTCCCCCAGAGGGTGGCTGGCACTGAACAGGCTCCCCAGGGCAGTGGGCACAGCCCCAAGGCTGCCAGAGCTCCAGGAGGGTTTGGACAATGTTCTGAGGGACAGGGTGGGATTGTTGGGGTGTCTCTGCAGGGCCAGGGGTTGGACTGGATGATTCTTGTGCATCCCTTCCAGTTCAGGATATTCTGTGACTATATAATTCTAATAAATCTCAGGTGGGATAGATACTGCCAAGGCATCTTAACTAAGGAAAAGAATCAGCAGAAATAAACTGAAATTCATTCCAATCTCTTTTCC
Organism: Myiozetetes cayanensis; assembly: GCF_022539395.1. Lineage (NCBI taxonomy): Eukaryota > Metazoa > Chordata > Aves > Passeriformes > Tyrannidae > Myiozetetes > Myiozetetes cayanensis. The sequence continues at coordinate 68,496,144 of NW_026087521.1, read as the reverse complement.
AGCCACTTTGCAGATGTCCAGAAAGGATCTTCAAACATCTGTGCTTTCCCTGCCTTAAAATATGAAGACTAATGAGTGAAAGCTGATTTTTCTACTGTTATGCCAAATCAGAGCTGACTTTGGACTCCAGTTTTAGATGCAAGTGTGTGAATTACAACAGTCCCGTTCTCATTCACATGCAGAACACCACAGCTCCCATTAACACCACTGGGAAGACAAACGAGCTTGGAAAAGGAGGGTTTTCTTCAAGCAAAATAAGATCACGTAAATCTGCTGCCTTTAATGGCTATAAGCAAAGCAACACCGGTGGAGGATCTTTTACTGTAGATGTTCAAAATTACAGCTGAAATAACACCTGTACAGCCGTTTTAAAAAGTAAAACGTCTTACATAATTTTAAAGCTGGTTTTCCTACTTGCTCCTTGCTGCCTAAAAAGTGTAGCTGCAGTATTCCATACACCCTCCCCATGCAATATGAATTCAGATGGTGGCTGACACGGGGAGATTTGGAAGTAAGATTTATCTCAAAGTATGTTTCCATGTTTACACACTCAGCATCGTTTTTCATTTCCACCTTTAACCATTATTCCTTCCTGGCAGTGGAAGTCAGGTTCTTAATTATGTGGAATTTTTCATTGTAATGAAAGGAAACATAAAGATCCTTGTGAACACACTCGCATTTATAACTTATTTACAATGTGTTTTCAGAGTTCCAATAATTCATAGTGCTAAAGGTGGAAGACTTCATACACTAGCTCCAGTCTTAATGCTTTGAAAAATTATTAGCCAAACTAGGAATTTTATTAGTCAGCTTTTCATGTTAGATGTGCTCTGCAGGGATTTTGCTATATCAATGCTTACTTCATGTTCTGACAATTTTTCTAACTAGCCTGAGATATTATTATATTAGATGATGATTTACTCATTCTATTAAGCCCTGACAATAAATACATTTTATGCTAAATTAGGTCTTTCTTTAAAAGACTTTCTTCCTGATAGAGAGAGGAAAAAAAAAGAACTCATGTTCTATTTAAGAGAGAAAAGTAAACCACTGCAAGATCTGAAAGATAATAAACGTATTAATTGTCCACCCTTTTCAGGAAGGAAATATTTTATTTTTTAAAGTGATGATGAGCTTCTTTTGAGGGCAAATATGGATCCAACAAATACACTATTGCTGATCACTCTGGTCTTTTTTTAAATGAAAAGCTCCTGACTACCATTGAGAACTGGCCTTGGTCTGACTGACTGGACCAATAAATGTTGATCGTACTACTGCAGCCAGGGCCATTTGTGCTAAAACCAAACACATGCTCCTTGATGAAATCAGTAAAAATCACAGGTATTTGTGAATTGTTTTCCCAAGGGACAGAAGCAAGTGACTACTTCGACTGCTCTAACTGCAGCATTTTCATGAGGAAAGTATTACTGGCTTCTTATTTCAGATTACTGGCATTTAGATTCAGAGTTTATCCTATCAAAGGAAATATGGGTCGATGCCTGCCTTAATCTAGAAACAACAGAGGGAATGCCATGGACTGTCTGGCAAGGTACTCATCTTCCTATCACATTAAGATCTGGAAAAGTGGCTTTCATATCCCACTGTATAATTTCTACTTTTGGGTGATGGTTACCCAGCAATAGATGTCTGACCCTGCTCCTCCCTGGCTGATGATGTAAAACACTGCTGCCAGACTGGTGGGATAATGAGATTTTGTTTCAACGCTGGATTTCTAAACACCTAAGGGCTCACTTCCCCGTCAGGATATTTTGGCATGAACGCCTCAAAATTCAGCACAAGAAACTCAGATCTCTTGTTCTTTGTATCCTCAGGTGGGGCAGACACATCTGTAGCCAGGACAAACTAAGGGTGTAAGATCTGATTTGTATAAAATCAGGCAATAATAGCAAAGAACAAAATCACATTATCAGCATTTAAGGTTCCTCAGATACTTTCCAGGGCACTTTGCTTGGTCCTCAACTTAAATAAATCAGTGCAACTTCACTGATACACCAATTTATGAGCCCTGTTTACTGTCTGTCCACCAAGTATCTCAGAGAAACTTCTCACCTATAATTCTTGCCTCTGATTCTGGTTTATTCTCACAAGCATGGACATTTGATAATTCTCTGTGATTAGATTAGCTGATATTGCAGTAATTTATGGTGAATATAAGTCTGGTCTACATGCACAGAAATTACACCAGTTTAACTAAATCGGTTTCTAAATCAATTTAGCTGAATTGGAGCAGCTTCCAAGCGAGGACACATAAATTGCTTTCAGAATGGCTAATATCACGTTAGCTTAATTCACTTTTAAGAATGTCCACACAGGGGGGTTACAGTGATTTTATTAAATTGATTTAGAAACCAATTTATTTCTACCACTACTATCTGTGTGTGGGCCAGGCTACAGAGACAAGTGCAAACTGCAAAATGCCACATTAATTGTCAGCATTACTGCTCTCAGGAACTAAAGAAGGAATTAGTTTGAATAAACTTTTCATTTGTTAATGAACAGCAAGCTGGGCCAGAATAAAGCTAATAAACAGTGTTTTGTTTTCATGACGGTTTTCCTCAAGGCAGCTGATATGCCATTAGTGATGAAATGTCACACGTTGTTACATTGCAGCCACAGTGTGAAAAGGTTAAAATGTAAATATATTTAAACATCTTGGGGCTATTGCGATTATTGCTAATTTTTACTTATATTACAACAGAAGAAAAAAAATTCCCCCAACTTTTAGTTTCCATTTGTAACGTTTATGTTTTCCCTGAATTTTATTTTTTGGATAAATTAAAGAATTTAATGCTTATTTATTTCAACAGGCATGGTAAGAAATTAGTCCCTTATTTTAAATATAAAACCTAGAGACTGGTTAATGCTGTGGTGATGAAAGATTGAGATGATTCCCCTTCCATCCTAATCATGTACAACCTGCTAAAGGCATCTGAGTAGTGGTCGAAGATGTGCATAAACTGAATATTCAAACACTTCTAGTGCTAATTCCAAGGCAAAGGGCAGAACTCAAGTTTCCTGACACGAGGGCAGTCCCCTTAGTAACAGTGACCTGAGCTTGAAGAGAGGTCAAATGCCCTTTGATATCTGGAGGATATCAGAAAACAGCCAGGTTAGAAATCCCTTGCATTCTCTCTTGGTCCCTGGGATATAATCATGATGTCATGGGATACAATCATGATGTCATCTCCGAGGACAAGCACACTCCTGGGAAATGCTGCTCACAGTCCCCATGCCTTAAAATGATTTCACACCGGAGAGTTGGGAGTGAGCGCAGAAAAACTGATTCTGTCCCTCTTTCTGCATAATATCCAGGAAGCCACTGAACAGGGATGATCACAGGGCATTGAAGTGCAAATGTCACTTGAATAGCCTGGACAGATGGGTCTTTTCACGGACAGATTAGAGTGTGGCTGTGTCCTGGAGAGAGAGGCAGACAAGGCTCCTGTGCATGTACAGCAGCACACACAACGTCTTTTGGGTTCCTAGATAGAAGCAGGTCTTGTTCCTTGCTCAGGGTTCTCACATCTCTGGCAGTACTTCTTTGATCACCACATTCAGAAAATGCAAGGATTTTTTGACAAGCTCTAGGAGGGTCTTGGAGATGAACAGCTATTCCCATCAGGCATGACATTCCCTGTCCTCTCCCCTTCCCCTTCACACACACCATATCTTTCACAAGACTCCTTCCAATCTAAGATGGGTCCCAGGGCTGTGCCTCTCCATCCTCCACCTCCCAGCTCTGATCCCAGGAGCTGCAGACTTTGTAGCTGCCATGTGCCTCAAATTCCTACCATCCTCGGCTGTCTCAGCTGTCTCGCTGCCTTTCAAGGATCTGATTAATCACTTCACATTTACAAAGCCCTTTGAGGATGAAAAGAACTGTAATATCAGTGGTAAGTACCACAGTTACTCTTCTGGCTTTCCCCTCTTTGTCCAAGCAGACAGAAATTGGTGACCACCTGGATTTTGATCTATGACCACAAAATTGCACCTGGCCTGTGGAATTCAGCAGCATGTGACACACACACTCTGTGTCCCACCACGCCAAGGAGGACCATGTTTAATTCTATCATCACATCCTCATGTGGTGGCCCAGACTGTCTCCAGACAGGCACAGCATTTCAGTGACAAGTATTTAACAATCAAAAATTGCTGTTGGTTTTACAACTATTATTTTCTCACAGCCTTCAAAGCAGCTGGAACAATCTGAAAGGCTTGGGGGTGAGTCAGGGAGGTGCAACACAGGCACGATATCACCAAGAACAAGGAAGAGGCAAAGGGATGTGAAAGGCAGAGGAAGAACTTCTAAGAAAACTCAGAGAAGCTCTCATTTCCCTATGAACACCTTGTCCCAGGAAGGGCAGCCGAAGGGATTAAAAAGATTCCTACCCAAAAGTGTAGAAAAAGATAATGTAGTTGATTTATTCTGCTTCATTCTTGTTCCCTGGCAGATCCACACTGGAAACACCAAAGTCACAGAAACATCTACACGATTGCCATGATGACTTTGACTTATTTGGGAATTACACTAAGCTTCCATTTCTTTGCACAGCATTCAGTATATTGAATATACAATTTGCTTCACTCAAACGTTCCCTTTCTCCAAATTTCAGTCTTACTCCAAGGCTTTCCAAACATAGGATTAAAGGGAGATATTTTCCCTTGCAAAATGAACACCTGCCTTGAGGCTGCAAATGAGAACTTCCTTAAACCAACTCAGCTTCGAGCTTCCCAGGTAGCCTGGCACAGCCAGCGGCTCTCTTGGCTGCAACTACAAGTTTCCTGACAGCTACTGAATGAGTGGGAAAATGTCAACTTTGAATGGGAAAAAAAAAAAAGAAAAAAGAAACCAATAACAAATGGCTCCTAACTGCACAGCAGCCTGAAACACAGGTTCCAGCAGTAGCAATAAGGGAACAAACCACTGTTTTCACATCATAAGGTGCTACCTGCTACAGTCTAAGTGTAAGATGTGATTAGCTGCAAACAGGTAGGGCTGCTCTTGCTGAGTGTTCAAATATAAGAGAAAGCTGATGAATACATAAATAAGTTTGGTGTGACTGCACATGCAACACACATTCAGCTTGCCTAGTGCCCAAAGCCTCACCTGTTCGAGCCATAAATCATCCCCCTGGCACCACACTTAGACCCAGGGCTGGGGAGTTACTAATTACTCTACAGACAGTCCTTGACTGCCTCTAAGATGTCTCACAATTAAAGTTCAGCCAGAGTTTCAATGTGTAGTACTCAGTCCATGGTATTCCAGAATAAGCTCTTCTGAATCAGAAGGAAAGCCATGTTCCAAATGAATTTTTAAAGGATCCAGTTAAAACTCCCTGCTTCTGGAGGGCTGGCATTTTGCACCACTAAACACACTTGTCTTGCAAGAAGTTCCATGCAACATAGATGAAACTCAGAGCTCCATCTGCATGAGATAAGGAGGCTGCAGGCGTTTAAGGGACTTTTCTGTCGATATGAGAGCAGCGCAGTCACGACAAGCACTCATGGACCTGCTGTGGAGAGTTGCATCTGTCCTTGATAATTGGGAGCACAAGTCCATCTGCCAGGATGTGTTTGGCAAATCTCTTTGCAGGCTGCCATTTTGTGAGCAAGGACATGCATCTACATCCCCCTCGGTGACCCCTCCCTAAAACCATTTGTAGAACCTGCCAGCTGTTCATTTCTCTGACTCATCCTCCAGTTATCCTTAAGGAGAGAGTGGAAAGAGAGAAAAAACCTGTACACGCTTGCACATGTACATGTGGAGCCACGAGGGAGGTGATGGGGGCAAGAAGGCATCCCCTGGACAATGGAGAGTTGCATGTTTCTGGTGGAGAAATGGCCAAGCAGCAAATCACCTGCCACTGAGCTCTGCTGCAGCACCAGCACAACCTGCACTCTGGCTTTCTTCCCTTCCCCTTTGCTCCATTCCTTCTGGAGCAGTCCAGCTTGATAATCCATCCTCTAGGTAGAAGAAGGATAAAATGCACAAAGGGAAGTGAAAGACACAAAATCTCAGTGAAGAACCTTCCAAGAATGAACTGGTGCAAAATTCCGCTCTTAATTACATTAATATTAAAGGACTTACTGGAAGATACTGTAAGAGCAATTCTTTCTGAGCACTTCAGTAGATGAGCATGGCTTTCCTTTTCCCACTTCAGAGTGCTCTTTATTAACTTTCTAAATGTTTTAATTGTTTCTAATGTTTCATCTAAGAGGAATGTCTTGTAGTGGAGGAAAACTGTTTGGTTGGGGTTTTTCATGAGTAATTCTCAATGGAAACTCTCATCATTAGAAATCTGACCTTACATTTAAAGAGCTGCGAGGGAAAAAAGCATAATTAATTAGACACATTCTTTTTCCTCCAGCATATTTTAAAAATTAGCAGCTGGAGAATGAAGGAGATGGGGTTGATCCTGCAGCCCTTTCACACAATAGCTGTTGCACTGATGGCTTTGGGAATGCAGACAGGGACAGAAGGATCAGGCCCTAAAGCACAAGCCAGGCCTGTGGATAGACACAGATCAGGCCTCTTGCCATAGTATCCCAAGCACTCTCATTCCCCACTGAAGTCAATGGGAGCAAAAGAGGCACTTTATGGGTACAGGATTTAAAATCACCAGTGTTTTATGGCACACAGGGATCAGCTCTCCACCCCTGTACACACCAGCTCCATCCTGCACAGTGCTACTGATTTTAATTGGTTGCCATGTCACCTTACTCCAGCACAACAGAGTTGAGAAGCAGGTCCTGGATATCTAATCCACAAGCAACTGTACTTCAGGTATCTCTTTATTTGCATGTCTATCCTGAGGCATCATTTATCATGAGAACTAGTCAGTACACAGGATTTTTAGAGTTTTATGCTCCTGACATTTCACCATTCCAGTAACTACCTCTCAAACCATGAGTGAGATTTTGATCTGAGCCTCAAGACTTGGCTGTGTTGTCTGCTCAGTCCCAGCTCACACATAAGGGAATACCTTCTATGCTTCAAAAATCATCAGTTTTCAGATCTCTGACTGTCATTTCATTCTCACTATTACAGAGATAGAACAGCAACTTCATGGCTGCCTGGCTTGTGTAATCAGAGAATAACAATTCAAATTCAGGCCAAAACTGTCTTAATTATAGGTCTGCTGGGCTGAGCTCTAACTGGAAGTCTGGATTAAGTGCTACCCCTCCTTTGAAACACTCTCTGCATCACTTTCCCACATGGAACATGAGGATGGTGCAACCCTTTTTCCCTTATCTTTCATCAGCTTCATGTAAATCTTCATGTCAGGAATTCTTTCAGTCCAGGCACAGACCAGCAACTCCCAGCTTTAGCAATCAAACACTTCATTGCCCTCACTGATCCTCACCCAGGACTATCCTTCCCTCGACAGAATTCTTGAATACAAGGTAGATACAACACCTCCCCCTGACTGTTCCAATGAAAAGGTCAGGCTTACATCAACCCCAATTTTCATCATTAGTTGAAGCAAAACTTTTGGGCTTTATATCTCAAGAGGCTGAGCCGAGGTTACACCCCCCTGAAATGTGTTTTCCACCTGAAAAAAACTAGAAGTTTTTAACTGCAGAAGCCCCAAAACTTTCAGGGCTCCTCACAGGAGGTGGTACAATAAGGTGTGGGGAGCACTTAGAACCAGCACAGTTTTTAGAAAGATACTCTCTAAGACAATGTTCAGAGGTGTAAATGCCTTATCCTGCAGTCAGAGGGGAAAGAGAAAGAAGTCCTTGCTCACTGAGGAGAGGGGTCTGGAGTTTTGCCTGAGCTGCTTATTGGTGTCCAGAGGTTCTCACATCCTGCCAGACATTCTCCTGCTTCTCAGCTGTGGACCATTTGAAAGTAGCTGCAAACTGTTTGTTATCACTCACCATGTATTTCCATATATTTCAGGTTAATGACAAAACTCATCATTCTCACTATATGCAAATTAAGATGGTAAATGTATTTCTTTGTACAATTTCTAATTGTATGATAAGTTCACATTTTTAATGCTTTTTTTTTCATATTCACTTCCATTTCCTTTTAGCTGATCTAATTTATTAATTAATCAGCTCTCTTGAAATATAATCCAGCCACAGTGCATTTCATTTAATGCAATTAAAACCCCTGAATGTTTTCTGGAGGGAATGTTTCTCAAATGGAGTAGTTCTTCCCTCTGGGAATTGCTGAACAATTTAGAGCAATGTAATCCAGAGAAGACCAGTCTCACTGATGAGTAATTGTGTTTGTTGATACTTTTCCCACACAGAAGCTCTTTTCTGGGCAAGACAAAATTCTGAGATCTTTACTGAGTCAGTGGGTAAATCCTTCACTGAGCTGGTTCCCCACAGTCCTCAGTACTGTTGTTTCCTTCTCAATTTACACTCAAACAAATTCTCGAGGAGTTCAAAGGCATTTCAGCTCAAAAAGGAAACCGTGACATTCAGGAGGCCAGCACCCAACTTGATTTACTGTAAGTCTACTTCCAGCCCTCCAATCCTACCTGACATCGAAACTGAGTGCTGCTGGATTTGAGGACTGTATCAAAGACATATGAAACTAATATCAGTAAGTTGCTTTAACTGAGGAAACCTGATCAAATGAAACTTTTTTTAAAAAGTATGTACATTTATCCAGACAAAGGCACTGACTGCTGAGAGGCTCATCAGTACAGCAGAACACTGTAATATCTCATCTACTTACAAAGCTGAGATTATGCCTCATGCTCTATAATAACAATCATCAGGATTAAATTGTGAAGAACACAAGTGAAAAAAGGGAAAGATAAAAATATAGAGATACCACAGTCTGAACTAGGTATTTTGTACTGTCTGTTATCAGGAGTTACCAGGCAGTAAATGAGCCAGGTAGTAAACTATCAGAGTACAACTCTTCAGCTGACCTGTGCTCCCCAGCACACGCACAAAGTGCAGCAAGGACCCACAAAAATCAACCTACAGTAACAACGTGCAGGAACCTGTTCAATTTGCTGCCCCAAATCAGGGCCTGCACAGCCTTTACTCTCACTGCAAACAGAGTCAGCAGGCGCACACTTTCCTTCTTGTCAGCCAGCAGCTGAATTGCTGTATTGGTAGATATCCTTCCACTCCCAGGCATCAACAAGTCTCAGAGCGGCTGCTTTTCAAATTGCCTTCCATTGTTTCACAAGTATGACCCGCTCTAGAAAAGGCATATTCTAGAGATTATCATGGCTATGATTAGCACATTAGTTATGTAGCCACTCCGTTTTCAAGTTGCCATTTTCTCTACACAAGCTTGATTATCATCTTAAAAGAAATCTAAGCTGTGCCACTGTGGTCCAACTCCAAAAAAAGAAGTCCAACTTGCAGAAGATTCACTTAGAACTGCCAAATATGGGGGGGGAGAGTCTGATCCCTCTTTTCTTGGACACATAAATTAATTATTTACCTGTTACCCTTGTGAGCTTTCCGTCTTTCTGTTTTATTCCTGCAGTTATCACTAAATTCCATTTAAATCTGAGCTGTCATTTCTAATGCCTACCTTTGCAAATATAATTAATTTAATTAGCAAATTACCTAGTAACTTTTTTACCTTTTCCCCCACTCTAATTAAACTTTTGCCAGGAGCAGCTCACAGAAAGCACACCATCAGTGCCCAGCACAGGGGAACAATCACTTCCCTGCCACTGCCACTTCATCCACCACCTAAAGCAAAAACTTCAATCCAAAGAGGATATGGAGGGCTCTCCCACAAGATGCTGGGCCTAAATTTGAGCTCCTTAACCTTGCCTAAGCCAGGCACAATTCTGCTGAAGTCACTGCCAGGGTGGATCCATCATTCCCATGGGAGGCACCGTGTGCAGGAGACCACTGGGGCAGCTGCTCTGACTGCAGAGTGCTGGTCCCAGCAGGTCCAGCCACACCAGGAGTGCTGGTGCAGGTGGCCAGTCGGTGTCTGCCATCAGCAAACTGCACAGACCACCCACCCTGTGCTGCCCAGGCCTGAAGGAACTGCCGTGCCCTTTGCCAAGCTCGGGATGGAGCAGCCACAGTCCTACCACGAAACCCGACACGGGATTTGTTTCCACCCCTCTCACCCCACAAGTGATCCTCCCCTCAAAACAGCAAAGCAGAGAACTACAGGAATAGGAGATTGGAAGCCAGCCTGCTGCTACTCCCCTGCAAATAACAAACCAGAACTAACCCTAGAAACTGGGTCTAGCAGCAGCTGCCGAGTTTAACGCAGTGCTGATTCCAAGGAGTATCAGTGTCACCGTCCTCTCAAGAGCCAGCTGCCCTTTATTTTCACTGTCACTTCTCATGGATTGTGAGCACATAGCAAAAAACCCACAACCCTAATGGCTTAGCCTTAAAAGCCTCTGGATGGTATATTGCAACACAGACTGCCTGTAATTACATTCAGAGCCAGATCATGGGTTGTTTAGCACAGGGACCTCATTTACTGTATTAAATTCATCCCAATCTTTTCTGTGTAGCTGAAGACTGGGATGCTACGGATGCAAGCAAAGAGAGTTCAGCAGTTGACTACCTAGAGCTCAAGATCTTACTTGCAAGAGAAAACAATTAAATAAGCAATACTGCAGCAAAGTTTAAAAGCCAGAAGGCATAAAATGGTTCTGTTTGCCTTTAGACAGTTCTTTCCGTGCTTGCCTGTACATGACAGCTGCTTTTTCAATTTAACCATCCTAGAGCAGACTCCATCATACATAGTAATGGTGGCATTCCCCTGCAGAGAGCTGCTACTTTGAATGCACTGCTGAGAGACCCTCTACTTCCTGAAGAAGAAACGAGAATGAGAAAAATGTCAGCATTGTGCAAACAAGAACCTTCCTATGTTCCACACTCCAGAAATACCCATTCAAATGAGAAGGATGAGACGATCTTACAAAATAAGTTCAATTGAAAAAAACAATATTTAAATTCTATCTGATCTCTGGGTTTTAAGCATGGGATAAGATCTACTGTCTATTCTTTGTAAAGAGCACCCTTTGCTGTCCCTTAGAAATCCAGTAATTCTGGGAGAGCAAAAGGTGGTGAACATGACTTGTTTGGATGCTAAATAGTGCTGAGCACCTGAAATGCCACTGATTTCAGCAGGAGATGAAAGCGCTCAGAACTCCATGGGAACCAGGCTCTTTCCTTTTTAAAGGAGAGAGCATTTCCCAAGAGACAACAAAGCTTTCTGCTAAGGAGGGGAGGGTTTCAGAGGAGTTGGCTAAGTGGGAAGTGAAAAGGAACAAGAGAAGACACTCTATGTGTGTCTGAGCCCCAGCTATCCCAGAGCAAACCAACAGGCCCCGTAACTTCCCAGCTAAGCTTGCAGAAGGCAGTGTGGTTTAAGGGAGCTACCTCTGGGCATGGCTGCCCCGGGGCAGAGCACAGCGCTTCAGATTCCCTCTGCTCCCTGGACAAACACTGCTGCTGGAAACGGTCAGGCTGGATCTCCTACAGAACAACTACTGAGGTTCCCAAATCCTGCCGTGCTACAAGGGAGGCAAACCTGCAACCACAGCTGTTCCCAACAGCTTTGTTACAAATTTATGAAGTGGAAGTCCTGACAGAGAAACCCAAGATGAAGTCAACTCCCTCAGCCTGTCAAGTGCATATTTTTCTCATTATTCAACACTTAACAGGGATGACAGCCAAGATTAAATAGTCACTCATCTTCTGTGCCATTATACCTCCTGCATGATTGCTTCAAATTAAATCTAACAGTCAATGAAATAGTCAATATTTAATTTACTCATTGCAGGTGGCGATTTAGCTCCAGTTACGATATCATTTCATGACAGAAACATTGGTATTTATCACTTTTTATGAGTCTTCAGAAGATATGGGGTTCCTTCATTAGGCAGGATGTCCATGCAGCTTTATGTCATATGTCATCTCAGAGTGTGGATTCTGAACACCAGGGCCCTGCTCCTTTTCCCTGCTTTTCTGGGTGCCCCCTGTCAGTGAAGAGGCATAAGGGGACTGTGTGAGTGTCCAGAGACCCAGTAAGGCAGCACCTACACTTCTGTTCTTTTATGAGTACCCACTGACCATTTAGTGGAGCAGAATATTTGGGTTTAGAGGAACCTGATACACCAGTGACAGTCCAGGGCAATCAGGGTTAATTCCCACTCCCTTGACCTCTGCTGGCTTACTTACATAAAAGCCATTACACAAGTAGGGGGAGTCCAACCAGAAACATTTTGGTGACATTCCTTTTCTGACCTTTTGACCACTCAGGAGTTCATCAGCTGAAGACAGATCATTTTCACCCTGTTTCTAGGGCAGAAAACAGCCAGCACTATTATAACTCCCTTATAATAACCATGCTACAATCTCCTGCTTTTGGTTAGCACCTTTTTGGGTGAACAAAAAACGCACTTCAGCTCTCTGATGAGACAGGCTCGACACTGAAACCCCCTCCCCCTGAAAAATGGGTCTTCTCCACATATCAGCAGTTACTGCAATACAGGAAACCACGTCACAGCTGCCATGGACAGTTCAGCTCTTGCTGAAAGGTCAGAAATCAGAAAGAAAAGGCGCCACCAGGCTGAGCATTCAACTTTCTCTCATCCCCTCTCAGCATGAGAGGGGACTGGGGGCCAGGTCTGCCTTAATCCCCACACAATTCAAAGGAGCATTTGCTTGTATAAAGACCCACATTGAAGTGACTCCCAGGGGGTGAGTGAGGAAGTGTTTGCAAGGGAGGGGGAGGCTGAGCACCAGCTGAAAGCTGGAATGGAGCATCAGAGCATCAGCAGGCAAGCACAAAGACCTCAGCCCTTCTGCCCTCCTCCCTGAGAGGCTACAGGAGCTCATCTGTGCTTTGGGACCAAGGCAGCTTTGTTAGGGGGATGCCTCAGGATGGGCTCTACCACTCCCTAATCCCCTGGGAATTTCTGCCCGCAGAAAAATGCAGCCGAGCTGTTCCCCATCGCCCTGCCCAGGTTCCCTTCTGCACTGTCACTCCTGGCACTGTGTTATTTCTCCCCGTGTGGGCACTCCCAGGGCTCTGCACATCCCTCCCTCCATGCTCCCGCTGGAGGGGAGCTGCAGGGAGCAATCCTGTGCTCCCACTGACATGGAGGAGCAATCCTGTGCTCCCACTGACACGGAGGAGCAATCCTGTGCTCCCACTGACACGGAGGAGCAATCCTGTGCTCCCAGTACCCACTGGCAGAGCACCCAAAGCTTCCAAACCCAGATGCAAGCACACAAAAAAGTGTCCGCTCTCCCCTCCTGCAAAGCCACAACCAGTGCAGCCCTAAGACAACAGTACAACCTGTGCAATTGCACAGTTGATACAGAAAGTTTCATGAAATGTGCTTTTGTTGCCTGTAAGTGATTTAGCGAAAAATCTGCTTTTGGATTAATTTGGGTAACAATCTGCTTTGCTAATCATGTGTTTGCACATACTTGTTTGGAAATCCATGTGTTGTGTATGTCATTATAGAGCACACAGTTATCATACTTTGCTTTCTGTTAATGTGTAAAGAACTGGTTGAAAAACAGGCACATTTCACAAAAATATCTCTGAAATTTTGTCCCTCTTTTCCATCACAAACACTTCAATCAGTTGGTCCTGTCACAGACACTTGTGCCAAACAACAAACTTTTCTAGCTTCCTTTCAGAAATTTCCCACTTAAAATTTTTGAACCAGACCAAAAGTATTTCTAATCTTTATTAAATTGACATCATGGAATAATGAGCTTGATACTACAAAGATTTTTATGCTTCACAACGCCAGAGAATTCTAATAGTTTTTATGGTGCATTGAATTTCCAGGTCTAAACACAGACTGATTATCACTGGGGGGGTGGTGCAGCAGAAGAAGGGAGAAAAAGACTTTTGCAGCCATATGCTCATCCTCATAAAGCTGCACAGTCAATTAATGAGTTGAGTAATTTCATATTTGCAGCTATTTGAAAATACGATTGTGCCCACAGCTGAAGAAGGCTCTTTCTGCTCAGAGACCAATTTTCATTTCTCTGCACTTTGAATGTAAGTCCCTGCAAACCCCGGGCTCGTTGTTTACATTTTTGCGTGTTAATGATCCCATGCGGAAACCCAGCGCTAACAATGGAGAGCCAGATTGGATCTTTGCCCCAAGCACCGTGGATAACTCTGCCTCCTCAGCATCAGCATCAAATCTCTGCCTCCCCTTGGCTCCAAGGGATGGTAATTTGCTCCTGATGGACGGCAGCAGTAAATTACAATGCACCAACCCCGCTCAGCAGAGCTCTCGGAGCCCCTCGGGTGACCCAGCAAAACCCTCTCCCCACTCCTCCACCCATCTGATCGTGGCCATGGGAAGAGGCAGGAGGAGGTGCCCCACACCTGGGTGGCTGGATGGAAGCACTTGCTCCAGGGATTTGTAGGTCAAGTGATGATTTAGCAAGGGTTTCCTCTACATTTAATGCGTGTGCATTTGCAGGCTGACCTTGTGCTGGCCCACGGGTTGTTTGGGGGGTTACATTCACTGTATCTCTGGCCCACTTCTGTCACCTCAAACTGCTCCAGGATGCTTTCCAAATGGTCCTGCTGCCACACAAATGCCTCAGCAAGTCCACGAACACTGCACAGAAGTGTAGGAGGTGGAAAAATAGCGCTTTGAGGATAGTGAGCTGCACTCTATCAGCCAGCTCTTCCGAGCTTCTAGCCACAGATAACAAGAAAAGCCCCACTGTGAGGAGAGCACAGGTCTCCAGGCAGGAATGGCATGTCTTTGGTTGGGAAAAGCATGAGGGCTGGGAAAGCAGCAGCAATAACCTGCTCACTCGGTGAGAGGCCTGTGCCTTGTGCGGGTCAATCACACACAGGATTTACTTTGCCCTCAGCTCCCTCCGCTTGCTCTGCCCCCACCCTGCCCTCCAACACCCCACCACCCCAGCCTGGGGCTCCTTTGAAGAGCCCAAGAGCAATAGAAATAGAAATAGAAATAGAAACATCAGCCAGCCCTTCAGAAACCCCTCACTAAGGGGCTAGAGCAGATTTTCAAAACGACTTCTCATCCTCAGCACTGAGAAAATCCAACCATCATCGTCCAGCGAGAGCTTCGGAAAATCTGGCTGTAAATCCCCAGTCCACTCCTTTTGTTTCATTAATTGGCCATGGGGTTTAATTTCTTCCTCTCACTTTCTCCCCTCAAGTGTAATAGTCTAATGAAGGCAGCTGATCCGGGTTCGTGTTTCTGAGCACAGTCAGATGCGCTGCCTGTGGTGATTCACACTCAGAAATACATTCTGAGTTCTCCCTGGCCTTCAATAGAAATATGCCTTCAAAATCATTTCAAGTCCAAGTAGGCAAATGATTACTTGAATTTTAAATAAAGGGATTGCTAAGGGCCATTACAGAGACGTTACAAAAAGACCACCCCTGGCTCAGGAAGTCCCTGAGCCACAGATTGTGGGAGGTTGAGTTTCCCAGTTTGCCTGCCCTGTTCCAATGCCCCTCCTTTGTCCCTGTTAGGGGTCACTCCACTAACGTGGGTGGAAGTGGGGTAGTCACTCTCAAGTTTCTTATGAATATTTTTGGTTTTATGAAGGCAGCAATCAGTTAAAAGTGAGGATGGAAAAATGTCACCCCCAATACTGTTTCAAGTTACCACTGCCAACTTGGCAGGGACACGACAAACTCTTCCACTCAGTTCCTACCTGACTGGCACCAGAAAGAATGCCTAAACTTGACTTTCCAGTATTTTCTACCATTTTCCAGAGCCAGAATGATTGCAGATACTACAAAGACTACTCTGGAAATTACATCTTAAAAGGAGTTTATTTCTCCAAATATCACAGGCAAAAATAGCAAGCTGGATCCAGTAAATTGCTGTGGCTGTGACTGCAGTTTAAAAATAAAAAGCTTCAGCTTATGTCTTCTCACTAACTTACTTCCACTTCAAGGAAGTATGCAGAATAGACAACAATTCTAAGTTCTTTCAGGGATTTTAGAAAGTTTTCTTTCCCTCCAAAAGCATCTTACCACCTACACTACTTTGAAAGAAATCATTACACGGACTGGGAAGGAGCAAGTTGGTATGAAGACAGAGATCAAATTTTAAAAGGTAATTAGGTGCTTGTCCTCTCTTTTATTTCACTGCGAGTTAAAAGCCATCAAATGCCTAAAAACTTCAGACTACAATCTTGTAGTGGTATATAAAAAGCAACACTGGCAGCTCCAAACATTCAGAAACTCAAGACCAAGGCCCCTTCCCACACACACAAGAACAGAAATGAGCTTGAAAACTGTCAGATGTGAGCAAAATAGTTGCAGGAGGGCTCTTGTAAATGGATTGAGTTTTTGAATTTCTCTCCACCATCGGGTGAGCTAAAAACTTCTCATTGTTCAGAACAAAAGTTTAACATTTGCTGGCAAAAGCTGAGCCTTAACCTGAGAAGCGTTCACCACTGTGAGATCTGTGATAAAACCAAGAGGGCTGCCAGCAACATAAACCTCAGAGTCCCAGCATTCTGTATCAGGAATTTGGTCTGGGTTTGACACCTGGGTTAAATCACAGGCAGTAAAATAAATGTTTCACCTCTTTCTAATCCCCGTCCGTCAACACGGAATCACAGAATCATCAGGGTTGGAAGAGAACCTTTAAGATCATCCAGTCCAACCATCCAGCCAGCACTGCCACTATAACTCCTAAACCTCTAAACCATATCACCCAAAACGTAGTGGGACAAGCAGGAGTATCTCTCCAAGAGACTCCTGGAATTGCAATAACAGGATCTCTGAGCTCACATCAGCCCGGAACAGAAGGCACACAGCCACGTCCTGAGTAAACGTGACTTTTTCACTAATTCATTCAACAACCAACAGACCTTACACTGGAGCAAAACTAAAAAGTGAAGCAAAAAAACCCAAGAAGGTCTTGTCAATGCCTGTAAACTACAGGAGGAAAAACCATAGGGAAAAACATCTGAAAATGAGGCCAGTGTGTGCCTGGTGAGAATCCCAGCAGCATCCCTGCCCAGGCACTACAGCAGCTGATCTCCAGGTCCCTCTGTAGCTGGGCAGCTCTGCCATAGAATGAGGGAAGACGCAGGGGAGCCACCCCACTGCTGGCAAAGACAAGCTAAAGTGTCTCCAAATGAATTTGGGGTGATCAGTGGACCATGGCAGAATTTGTTCTGTTTCTAGTCCTGCCAAAAACTCAGATTAGAGACGCTCACTTCTGGATTTGACCTGCAAAGCCCAGAGAGAAGCAAAAGCTGATTCTGCTCTCACCCACCCAAGTCTCCCTCATGCCCTTATATCTCATCAAGCTCCCTGGTAATCCTGCAACTCCTGCCAACAGGACACAGGGCAATAATTCCACAGCAGTGTCTCCAAAAGTAAACCAGCAAATTCAGACAGGAAGAGTGACTAAACTCAGTGTGATTAACCAGCACAATAAATTCTAATGACCAAGTAGCTTGGGCCAATATTTACCAGTGCCTGCTGTTGAGTTGATCAGAATACAGAACTCTTTGTGCATGGAGGAGATAGTCTGTTATCACACTGCAGCTTGTCTTTCACACCACATGCACCACTTACTACACAACTGAAGCACAGCTTAGCAATTTTATTCAGCCGGTCTGCCACAAAAACTCAATTTAAAAACTGCATTATTGTAACTTGTGGATATGGATCCCATTAACTAGCTCCTTGTCACTTCATATAAGCACCATTTCTTCACATTTAAGGTACAATTTTAGTAGGAGCTTTTCTTTTCTTTCCCTCCCCCTTCCCACTCCTTTGTTATCTCAATCTGACTAAACTTTTTCTATCTGCTTCGCTGTACTTTTGTCATCCCTCTGGCATTTTAAGACAGAAGGTACATTTTTAGGAGCCTGTCTGCTCACTGGAGAGGCACGTCCTTGCTTAATGTGAAGGGAAGCAGGGAGTAATCCCTTCAGGTACCATGGAAGGAGTTTAAAGACATTTTGTTGCTTTCCATGATTCCCCACTACTCAACAATATAGCGTGAACACTGAACAGAAACTTCAAAAACTGGCTTTTTAAGGTTCTCAGTTCCAGGCAGAGAATTTCATGCCATCAGAAGGTGAGACATGAACCTCTTTAGCATCAGGGATTCTCTGCAGTGAGCCTGTTTATACCTTGCTGGTTACCACACCATCCTGTTACCTATGCTCCCCTATCACCTTCCCATCTATCCCGTCTTTTTTTACAGGAGTTGAAGGTAAACTCCATTACAAAGCCATTGTCAAGACTCTGCCAGCCCTTCCCTTCCAAACTCTTGCTCCTTTTCCAAGTCTGAGACTTCTCTTCCAACTGACTTAAACCCAGACTGCTCAGAGCTGGTGACATGGGAAGCATTATCAATCCTGAAATATTTACACCTAATATTAATTTATTTTGTGCTTTGAAAAATGCGCTTCATCACCACTGCAGCTCATACATACACTCAGCAAGGCAGAGTCTGGCTGTTTTAATCATCTTTATACTGTGCCCTTTTTCATTTCCAGCTGGGACAGTGGCCTGCAGGCTGCTTGAACTTGCACCACAGCCTGAAAGCCAGGGAGAGGCGGAGTGTCAAAGTGACCTACATTACTCTCACAATTCCTTGGCTTGACAGAAAATCAGCCAGACTTGAGGCAGGATCTCCAAATAGAAGCCCAGTGCTGAGTGGAGAACCATTAACCAGGAAGGTGTTCTGATAAGGGGTGTCCTGGCAGGTAGCACAGGCTGGAGGGTTTGTGTGAAGGGCAAGACTTGGTGCCAGATGGGACTTAGTGCCTATCAGGGTGCTTTTGGCATTTTTACAGGATCTGTAGCAAACTAAAAGTAATGGAGCAACATAAGCATTTCTTTGTACTATAAGGTTACATTTTCAAAAGAAATGCCGTTAGCTGAAAGCTGTGTGGGTATGGGGAGTGCCTCATCCATCCTAATACACTGTCTAGGATAACAGGCCAATAAGAAATCGATTTTTAGTCAATAATATTCACTCTTCCTACTGTTTGCTTCTGTTTTGCTCAGTTCAAGCACTGCCAGACCAGTTTCCAGTTACAGAATGTCATAATGCTGCTGGACAGTGAACCATGGCACTAAAGCCACATGAAGACACGACAGTGCCTTGGCAGTGACATTTCAGTTCCAGATTAGTAAGATCCAGATACAAGAAAAAGGGCAAACACAGCCTTGACTCTAAAGATTTGTTTTCTTTGAAAGAATTTGAGTAATATCTTCCCACAGTGCATCACTCATGCCCATTTTTGAGGATTTCTACAGCTCAAAAAGGAATTCTAAGACCTGACTTTTCTCCCGTAGCACCTGGTTTGCATGGGTGGAATTCCTGGTGTCAACAGGGCCATTCCTAATTTAAATAAAACTGAAACCAGAGCCATGTGTTCTGTTATGAACCTGAGACAATGTGCTTAAGCAGTGAAGAGGTCATGTATGGTGGGTGGCAAACCACAAAGCGAGCAGAGCCAGTTCCTAAAGTTAAAGTTCAGGAAATCATGTTTGTGTGTATTTCTGATTGTTGAGGCTACCAAAGAGCTCCTGAAGGATCTGCACCGACCTTTGACAGGTGATTTTGAGATCCTGAATTCACAAGAATGCAGCTGGATTTTCATTTGCCGCAGCATCACAGCCAACACAGCAAAAGCTTTACCACACTTGTCACAGAGCCAAGTCACAACGTCCAAGCTGCCAACGTGGCAACCTGTGTGCCTTAACCAAAATATCTACTGAGAGGAGCAACACAGCTTTGAGAGGCACAAAATGCAGAAGCCACTGCTATGACACACGGTTCCAGGGAGCCCCTTCTCACAAATATAAATTAGTGTTTGCAACATCTGAAGTCCTTCTCTAAGAACAGCAATAAACTGAACGATGCAGCCAAGGCCATATGTGACTTCTTGCTGAAGATAATGGGAATGTCCACAGTGAAAAAGCCACCTTTTCTTGAACTTCATTTGCTCATTTAATCACCAACAGTTTAGGTATCCTCTCAAAAGAAAAAAAAAAAAAAAGACATTGTAGTAATTTAAAAAGAAACTTTCAGACTCCCATGCTCTAAAAGGCAATATTTGAGCATAAATATTCTTTTTTGCAAAAAGAACTGCTTTGATCTCTTTGCTGCAGTTAATTGATGCATTTTGGCATGTCTGAGCACCCCGGGGGGAGCAAGGGAACAAAAAACAAAAGACAAACAGCCTGAAGTTCTAACAAAGGCCTAAGAAAACCATTTCTCCTTCCACATCCTGTACTTATTCTTTCCACACTGGTCCTGAAAACAAAAGCCCAATTTTCAAGGCAAAGGACACCTAGGGGGACTTTATAGGCAAAGTATTTATCTTCTTAAAGTCCCCTTTCACAACATTAAAGCACTGGGTAATGTTAATTAAGCCGTACAAAACCCCCTTCAAATCTATTCCCCTCATTAAAGCACTACAACAACAAACCATTGGTACCTTGCACTAATCTTTACAAACGTATGCAAAAAGGCTGAGTCTTGATACAAAGTTTGCTGAGACTTTTATTTCTTCCCCGTGTAAAAATTTCAGGGCTGGAGCCTCAGTTATCCATGGCAATTCCAGTTTGGGAGCTAATGATATGCAGGCTCAGGCTCTTGGAGGGAGCACACAGCAGTAATCAGACTGAAGAACTGCTGCTAAGGCAGATATATTGTTCTGCTGTTGTATCTATTTAGCAGTTCCACCCCAGCCTGTCTCTACATTGAGACAGCTTAGAAAGGGAAAACTCGGTTTTAATCAGCTTAATGCAGCGGGCAGTTAAGTGGATGCATAAAAATGCTGCTCTTTTTTAAAGAGTTACAGGTTCTTTCACTTGGCTATTAATTAACGGGAGGAGAGGCGAGTCTTAGCTGGGAACGAAGCAGGGCTGTGGGGACGTGCTTGGGAAGTTGGTATCTTCCATGCACCAAGCCCGAGGATGGACTGTGACCACTGGGGTGCTGCTGCACTGGCCTGATTTACTACGGCTTCTGCTTCAAGTGGTCGTCAAAGCAAGTTCAGGCACGGTTCATCATTATTATTTCATCAATTAAATGCACTATGCTCAGCTGGCAGCCAGTGAAGTAGGCTGTCACAGATGCATCCAAATCCAGGTCAAAGGGGGTCTTTGTTCTTCAAAAAAAAAAAAAAAAAAAATCCGCTGTGGAATGAGATGTTCCATACTAATCAAAACAGAAATGGTGGAAAAAACAAAACCTTAAGATCTAGTAGAAGTTGACCAAGGGGAAAAAATAGCATACTTTTGTCTCTCTTGTTATTCACTGGAAACACTTTATCTTCTGGGGTTCAAAGAAACTTCCATTAGGCAAAAATTCAATACTCGGCACCACTTCAGCAAAATGCCCTGGCTGCAAAAGGCTCGGAAAAAAATCCCAGGCATTTAAGGAATCTTTTTCTTCCCCAGAAATCTTATTGTTTTGTTTTGAATGCAGGAGACAAACGAACAATCCTGCCCAGTCACTGGAATGCCCTCTAAACCCCTCTGCGATCCAAAGGCTCTGCTCCCGGCAGCTCTGCTCTCCCGGGAGCTGATGGGGGTTTGCTGCTCCTCTGGAACAGCCATCCCCACCATTCCTTCACCAGCCACGGCCCCGCAATGGGAGAGCCACTCGGGCACTGCTGCTATTTCCAAAGCACACCTTTGCTTCGCTCTAGAGTCTCTTTCTGTACAACCCCGACCTTAGGAATGCGCTGGGGGGGTCAGCATTGCTGCCCTTTGGAATGGAGCGGCTCTGGAGCTGTTTCAAGTCGGTGTAGTGCCTGATCTTACAGACTGGGGGTGGTTATTGGAGGCATCAGCTGGCTCACAGAGACTTTGCCAAGGAGTTTTGTGTGGTTTGTATCTCAGTTCTCTTAGCTCATATCATGGATATTCTCATTTGTTCCAAGCCATTATACGCGTGGCTTTTATACAACATTGATTGCAGGGGTGGGTGACAAATATGTTTTCTTTTCAGAGGTTACCAGCTGACAAATAACTACCATTAATCTTGGCTCTCCATCTAAAAACACAGGGATTCAGCCCCCCATCTCCTTCAGAAATTTATCCTGGGAGGCAGTTCAGACAAGGAATGGGTGTATCCTTTGTGGAACGGCAGCCAATGATCTCAGATGCTGTGCAGGAGGAGGGGAGCACGCCAGCATCACTGAGCTCAAAGCCCAGCCCACACGGCTGACAGGGCTCCATTTGATCACAGCAGCAGCTCACTCTTCCCTGCAGGAGCAGAAAGGCCCCGCTCTGCATTCCCGAAGAGAATCCTTACTATTTTTTTTTCCAAGTGGTAAGATAATCAATACTGAAAATGACAATAATCAATAATGGTTCCAAACCTAATTACAAGCCATTCTCCACTCATACTAAACTGTCAGTATCATTAATAAAAGCATAAGTGCTCTGATCTTGCTCTCCTTTCAATCAATAGATTTCAGTGGGTGCAGTTAGAGCTCCTGGTCATACATAACATGTTGTCGTTCATCGCTTATTTATCTTTTTTTGTCTAAGAGATGGCATTCACTGCCTTGCTTCTGTTACCTACATAAAAAGTGCGCCCACAAAAAATTGTGACACACTGGGCATCTCCCATATTTAAAGGGAAAAGGTGGAAGCCTTTCCTGTGCAAGAGTCTCAAAGCATTTGCACAGTAACTATGACATTAAAGCAGAGCTTGACTCTCCTCAGCAGCAAGGCCAGAGACAGGGAATGATCTGCCCACAGTTGGTGATGAGGAACTGGAAGCTGAACACAATACTGAAAGTTGGACACGTTGTTGGAATCCACAATGTTTTGTTTGTAGTATTCTTTCAACCACAAGAGCCACTTGAGAGCCCTGCCTTTCACATACATATAACGTGCATTTATCTCCATGTTTTCTAGAGCTTAAGCCAAAGATAAACATGAGCTTTGCTCACAAAATTTGAGCCTGGCCCCTCTAGCAATGGAGTATGGAAATCAGCATCTCCTGTCACTCTAACAGAATAAGGGGGTATTCAACAACACCTACAAAAGAGAATAGAATATTCTATTTTCAGTTGGAAGTGACGTACAACATCATCTGGTTGAGCTACCTGAGCACTCCAGGGCTGACCAAGAGCTAAAGCAGGTTATGAAGGGTACTGTACAAATGAGGCCATCCCTGTGCCACCACTGTGCCACCCTGATCCTGCTGGAACACAGAGGGGCTGGGGAGTTGTGCCTGAGCCCGCAGAAGTGGGACCGTAACTCCAGAGGCACAGAAATCGCAATATCCTGCCTTTTTTTTTTTTCCCTACAAAGGAATTTCAGCCCACAACACTGATTCCTCATCACCTGTCCACAAATGTTCCCATCCAAAGGCTCATTAAGCCCAACCTGCTGGCACAATTTACACACCTCTCTGCCTTGCTTCTCCCTCAAAGCAGCGAATGCTTCAGAAACAAGATGTACTCCCTTTTGCACACACACAGTAAAACAGCTCTGAACACCTCCCGTGGCTCTCGTGTGCTGAGAAAGGGGCTGTAAGAATTCCAGGCTGCTGTCACTGGGCTGACCACACACTGATGGCAGAAATTACCAAAAGCTGGTAAACAGAGACATACGAATCTTCAAGGAATGTTGGGATTTGTGGTCTCTGGAAAACAGAGATGTTTCTACACAGTTTCCTAACTGATCCCAATTTTTCTTGACCTCCGGAACCAATAGGATTCCCCAGGCTTTGAATCTTACCCATCCAGTGCAGTACCTCCTTTAAACTGCTACTAATTATTCAGGAAAGGTATGGAAGAACACTGCAGTCAGGACAACTTTGCTTAAGACACGATGTTTCAGCTAAGCTTACCCAGGCAGAGCTTGGTGTAGCACACACTGACTGCAAACTGCCCAGAGGAGAGACAGGAAAAGTCACACAGCACAATCACCAGCAAGGGCTTTCATGACAAGCTACTGCTCCCTGACAACAGGCTCCAGAATACCGAAGGTTTTGCTGGGGTTCCAGTATTGGCATTTCCCAACTGCCAATAACACTGTTTGTTTTTCCTAATTTAAAGTTCATTGTATTATTAAGGAAAAAATACACGATCGCACTTGTCTAGAAGTCAGTTCATTACAGAAGTACATCACTGAGTTACTTCAGATCATAATAACCCTGCCTGCTAATTTTGATTGTAAGTTAAGGCAACTCAGACTGTGAGATCTCAGGACTGGGTATGTCCTTTTTGTTCTGTGTTTCCGTAAAAACCAGGGCAAAGAATCTTGAGCTGGGACTGACATCCTTAGGAATTGCCACAACACTTACGAAGTAACAAGAAAATACTGATTTTATGCTCCCACTATTTGTGTTAAAATGCCACAACCGATGCTGTAGCACCTCTCTTGTACAGTTTAGTGTGACAGAAAGCCAGGTCACCCTTACTCTGTCCTGAACTGAGAGCACAAATATAAAAATGAGAAAGGACAAAACCCCTCCTGTGTTTTAAAACAAACCAGAGCAATCAAAACTACTACTCCAAACAGGACACTGTGGCAATCACAATTGTATGGGTAAGGCCAGGCATTGCTTGAGCACAGAGTTAAGGACATCCACGTGGCTAAATGTTGCAATTCCTATTAAAACAGGCTTGATGACACTTGCAAACTTTCATCTTTTAGCTCTACTTCTGTGTATGCATAATAGCTATTTCTGGGATCATTACAGCCACTTTGTAATGTTTTAGTGATTTTGAAATATGCACAAGGTTACAGCAAATCTGAACCTGAACTGCAAAATACAAACATAATTAATCTGCATGAACACACTGAACTTGTGGCATTTCAAAGACACCCACAACCTTTAGCATTAGTTAAGTAGCTGTACACATGCACTCAGGATAGAAAAGCACTATAAAATAAGTATCTTGTCAGTGTCTCATTTCAATTTTCTCTAGAAAAAGAAATATCTCCCGGCTCAGAGTTCAACTGCTCCTTTTTTTTTTTTCAAATTTCACAACAAACTATGCAAATGATAGTCTCAAATCAGAATATTCTGTCTTTTGTCACATTCTCCAAACCCCTCACGTATTCTTTTTTTAACATAAATTAATTGTCTAGTGCCAATTAATTTTGCAAAAGTAAAACAAAATTGAAACTCAATTTAAAAAAGAGCTATTCCTATCTTTTAAAAGAAGCACACATATAATATGTATATGGAAACTGCAGCACTGCATATTAAACACGAAAGAACTGAAATTAAAATACACATTAAATGTTCAACAAAATGGCTTCAAAGAAGAAACTCCTGTCTCCTGGATGAGAACACTTAGGTAACTACATTTAGTTAGGGACTTTTGTGGCCTTCCTGGGCAAATAATGGGCTCTAATCTCAGTTATTCACAATGAAGAGAAGGCAAAGGCATAAAGTGGCATTAAAGGCACATTATCTGCCAATACAGCCTGCTCCAAATGTGATTCTTACTTGTAGAACATCAGCTTTAACAAGAAACCTATTTGAAATCACTCGATTTGTTTCATTAGTGTTTGTTCTGGCCTCAGTCAGTGATTCCTGCATCCCTCTCCTTCTCAACACGTCAGGGAGGCAGCTGTGCCAGAGGGGACATGGGTGGGACAATCCCTGGCAAATGGCCTGGCTGCTCCATGGGGCTCCAGTAATGCCTGCGAAGAGCTTTCCTGAAGATGGATCAGATTAAAGACTAATTCAAAAGTGCCTGTTATTTACCAGAGAAGTCTCCTGGACATAAAAAGATACCTTGTTTTTATTATTATTCTTTTAAATAACTCAAGAGTATTCAGCTATCAGTCTTGCATATACTTAAATATCTATTTTTAATATTTTTTCTTGTTATTTACATGTTTCCAGGCATACATTTAAATACTTTTTACAATACTTTAGAGCTCTCTCTACACAACCATTATTGGTCAGGGCTGGAAGCTGAAGCTTTGGCAAGACAGACCTCTGGTTAGACCTCACCTGGCTCTTTCTGTGGGCATTTCTTATACACAACAAACACCTGAAAGCTGCCAGGCTTGCAGGGACTGCCAAGCAAGGAGAGAGATGAGGGAAAATCTGTACACAATAATATGGGTTTACCCACTGCATCTTCACTTTGGGTGTATAGAAGAGTTTTATAAACCATCAAGTATCCGCTCTAAAAGATTAGGCACATGAGCAGGTTTATGTGCAAAGTTCTGGAAGCCGACAGATATCCTAGAGCACCAGGAGAACTCTGCCCAGCCCATGCCTAGGGTGAGTGGGACTTTGGGAAGCGGAGCACTGTTGGCTTGGGTTCAACTGAATGACACCCATGGGTATACTGGCACCCGAGCAATGACCCTGCCAGCAAATTCGGGCAGCTGGTCTCTACCTACTTAGCAGCAGGAGAGGTATCCTGGGTCTTACTGACATAGCTGTGGTGTGGGATGCCAAGAACTCTCCAAATCAAAGCCAGTCTGCATGGCTGCATGTTGGAAAGAGAACGGGATGGTTACTCCTCTGATATGTTATTGCTTTAGCCAAAACTGAAAGGCAAAACCCAACATGCTTTCCTGACATGGCTCTTCCTTGCTCCTCTTGGCACTGGTACCCTTCAGAGAAGCTAGGTGGGGGCTGTGAGTCTCTCTGCTGCCAGTAAATAAAAGCAGCATCTATTGAGACTTGATGGACCCTGCATCGGGACGGGATAATTTTCATGAAACAAGATTTACGTAGAGAAGGATCTCCCACACTCATCCTCAAGTGTCAGTGTTGCCTTAGAGCAGGTGAAGCTCTGAAAGAAGTTTAGAGAGCCTCAAGTAGGATCCTCAAGCTGAGCTGGAGCACTTTCTACACATCACACAGAGGCCAGCAGAGAGGGCAGTCTGGGGAAGCTGGAGGGAGAGTGGAGGCACCAGTGCACCACTCCATAATGACACCAGGGTTACTGTCACTTTAACAAGCTTCTACTATAGTGCTATTATCATTCAAAGCTCCTTATCACGCCAAGTGCAAATATTATGACTAGCTGAACATCTAGAGTAATCATTGCCGAGCTGTGTACGTATATTTGTGTTTAACATTGAGGGCTGTTGCTGTCACCAGGCTATAAAAACCAAACTGGCATTAACATCCCTGCTGAGGATTTGATAGTGCTGACAGGGACGGAGCCCGGCCCTGCTTGGCGTGCTGTGCAGGGTGTCTGACCAACAGCAGCCAGGACAGAGGGCTCCCCAGCAGCTGCCAGCATGGCAGACAACAGATTAAAGAGGGGCACAGCAAATAGGGAGCCCCACCACAAAGCCAGGAGTGATCTCGTGGCTGCCTCACTCAACAGAATCCGAGTTGCACCTCTGGGTGTCTGGGGATCTATCAAGTGGGAGGGACCTGATCCCTGCCCCATTCCTGTGCAAGGACCCTTGGAGGATGCCTGCAGTGACCCCTCTTTCTCTCAGAAGCTGTGCAAAACTGCAGAGGTCTTGTTCCGCTGTTCAAATGCTGAAGTATGCAATGGTTTGAGTCAAACTGATGTCAAAGCTAAATGTACTGACTCGCACCAGAGGCAAATTTGACCACTGTCATCAACTGAGCTCTGCTCACAAATGAGGTGGATTGTTGCAGTTTTACTTTCCTAAGGAACAAAGGAACCTGAATGTTTTGTAAACTAATGCATAGTAGGATCACAAAGAACTCTATCACGGGCACATGATCACCTGTGGAACACCTCCTGTAACCGACAGCAGCATGTTACTACAGCTCCCGTTTCCTGGAACTCGTTCTCCAGAAGGAAAAGGACACCCAGTGAGGGAGTTGGACTCCAACAAGGCTGAAGGAGCATGTGCTGCCGAGGTGTCTGTAACAGAATATGGGCTCTGCCACAGAAGCACTTGTTTTCATGGGTTGTTTCTCTCTTGCCTTTCACTGGCACTAAACTCATCAATATGAACGGACAAAGTTAAGAGCCCTCAACAGCGGCACTAATTAATTTTTTTTCAGTGATGTTAAATCCTAAATCAGATTTTGCAAATTGCTACTTGGATCACTTGTGCTGGTACCAAACAAACTGAATTATTCATAACAATGGCACTAATCAAGTTCTGAAAAGCCTGGTGACCCCCTGCTCTCGCCTGATAACTGGGAAACAGTGTGAGAGGGCAGGAGGCTGCGAGATTAAAGTTAAAGAGGTTCAGGAGGAAATTGGAGCCAGAGATGCTTTATGTGGCTACATTGTGCTAGGAAAGCAAGCTAGCAGACCTGTTGTCCTACAAAAGGACAGGGAATTTGCAGATGTTTCCAGCGCACAACTTCCAGAAGGGAACTGCTGCAGCGTAACACGTAAAAACACAGAGATGTTTTACTGGTGGTTTCACATAGGCAGATGTTTGAGGTATGTAGTTGGATTCTCACAGTGCTAAAACACGGCTGCACTATTTCCAGTTCTTTTGGGCACATAATCCTGAGCACAGCAGTAACTAGATCTAAAAATTCTGCAATATTCCCTATCCATGAACAGCAGCAGATATCTGCTCCAAGAGGCAAGGTCAGGCACTCCCAGGGGTTTTTCCAATTGCAAGAGGACAGACAAACCTGCACTGACTACAAGCTCCACTCAGTGCCCTAATACAGCTGCACACGTAACACACCTGACTGTAACACCTCATGTCCATGGCCATCCAGTCTGGGATATCACCCAGCGTGACCTAACATAGGACACTGGGTGTCAAACAACACTACAAAGTACAAGTGAAAGAAAAATGACTCTTTTAAATACAGGCACTGCTCCATTCCACCTAGAAGAGCACTTTAAATCAGCATTTCCTAACTGTGACAGTAATTGCAATTCAACAGGGCAAGCATTATATAGTGAACACCACTAAGTGTGTTTTATATAAAGATTAGATCTAATAAGACACTTGTCATATATTCCACAACTGCCACATGATTTTTCCAAACAGATTTATTGAGGGTGACCACCTGTATAAAAGATAGTGTGACCTGTAATGCTGTAGTTAAAGAAACATTATCAGCTTCAAAAAACAGTGTAATTACTTTATCTGTTATGACTACAAATGGTGACTGACTGTTACAACTGAACTACAGCAGCAAAGGGAAATTTTTAAAATTTTTTTAAGTGAGCTTCACTGTACATTCGACAGCAGCTTGAGTCTAGATGGGCTCAGAGTTTTGCTTTTGATTAGCTGTCTCAGCCACCAGCTATCTGGGGTTGTTATGCTCATATCCATTTACTTCCTCTTGGCAAAAGACTCTTAGAAGCATCACTGGGGATGCAGAATAAAGTATTTATAATTTAAAATTACATATTTTAAAATAACTCAGTTGGGGCCTCTATTTTAAGGATGTTCTGTAAGTCAGTTTCAAAGACTTAAAAATCTGTAGGGATGCTAAAGCTCTGTGCTTATGCTGGGATTACATACATATATACACATACATGTATACACAGAAGTTAATGCACATTATCAAGCTACAAAGTCCAATCCAACTTCAGACTTTGATTGTTAAGATGCCATCCTGAGAATCAGAGGGACTGTCATTTGGCCAAGTAACTAAGAAAAGATGGAGTTGTGAAGTTGGGCTCTGGGCTGACTTGGCTTCTCCAGGCTTTCTGCCAGCTCTCTGCAACGAGTACAGCAGGTCACGATGGGCCCTTAATGCAACATTCTGATCAGTGCAGGAAGCCAAGGGATGGTTTTTAAAAACACAGTTTTTAATAGCTTGGTAAAAAAGCTGTCCTAATTCCATTTTTAGGCACGTCTCTAATTTTTTTTTTTTTCATTAATGAAAATTCATGCTGCCGGGTTTCGTAGCTTTCAAAGAAATAGTTGCCAGCGTTGATCACTATAAATGTACACTGTCAGCATGGTACCATTATCACCTTCTCTTAAATTAATATCAGGTAGTTTACTCCATCCCAAGCATATATCCTGAGACAATCAGTTTAATGGCCTATGCAGGTGCCCTGCCAAAATCAAGACAGATAGAGCACGACAGCCAGAAGGTTACCTTATGTCTCTTCTAATGTCTCATTTTAAGTTACCTTTAATTCTGCCAATCCAATTTTTCCATATTTGAAGCACCTCGTAACATGATTTATATATCACCTACCCTTTTTTTCCTTCACTTAAGCTTCCTGTTTCAGCTGACCAATAAATATGCCACCTGCTCCAATTCCAGTAAAGGAAGTTTTCTGTGGACTGCTGTCCTGATGTTGCAGTTTACATACAAATGTTCCAAGGAAACCATGCATTCCCAGTTGGCTCCCCACTCATTATGCCAAGCAGCTCTCTATAAGCCTGTAAGAAAAGTATTCTGTTTGCACTGGGAACATGCAGGAGAGCTCATATACTATTTAAAGAGATACTGTGCAGTTCCTGTTTGCTACAGCTGCACAGCCACATGGGCATAATTATTTCAGTGCAGCCTCTTCTGCTGACTAGGTAGATCCCACAAAGACAGTGCAGCTGTTTGGAATAAGGTCCAGATCCATAAACATATCCATAACTTTTGATTGCAAGGGGCTATTAACTGCAAAATGCCTCTGTGGTCTGCATACAAATAAGGAGATCTGCTCTCACCTCTGCCACAAACTCTCAGCCTGACCTTTGTCACACCACTTAAGCCTCACCCTTTATCTAACCTACCTGGGAACACAGGAGAGGGGGACAAGATCATCTACAACAAGGGCTTGGGGAGCTTGGCATTAATTTGGGCTTATTAATTCCTTAGAGAGCCAAGGAAGGGAGGGAAATGTAAAAGCAAAGTCTTTTTACTAAAGGAAGAAGGCAGAAAAAAAGTGGGGTGACTTTGTAACCCTGAAGGAGGGCTCCCAGCTGGGAAGGGCGGACCAGGGAGGCAGTGACTTGTGGGAGGCACCTTCTGTACAGTCCCCCTCTCTCTGTCCCTTATGTACTCCTCAAATGTATTTATTTCACATTTGGTGTACTTACCCCACCTCTGTGATTGTTTTCCCCTCGCACAGAGCTGGCGCTCTGCTCTTGCTGCAGCTCCCTGTAAGCTCTGGCCTCGTCCTGCCAGGTGCTGAGCTCCCCTGGGAAATCGCCCACAGCCAAGCACCAACTCAGGGCACTCTAAGTTTAGCAAAAGGGCAGGATCCCATAGAGAAAAACCGAACCAAAACAAACTAATCTCTCCTAATATTTCTTCCCAGCATGGGTTAGCTGGTCCTTCCCTACTTGCCATACAGTTACTCTGATTTTACAGCCCACTCTAACAACAGCAGAACTGTCCAAGGTACAGGTCACACAGAGCGATCCCCAGGACACGACAGCACAGGACAATCCTCCCAGTGTTCAGTGTTATCACAGCAGTGACTGGGGATAGGTGACCTGCCAAATGAAACATCCAGATATACAGCCTTACTGGCAAAGGACATAAACGTCTCATCTCTAGAACTGTAACACAGAGTACACCTTTTATTTTTTTTCTATTTAAAATTTGCCTTGTAACTTCAACCAGCTGTAAATACAAATGTATTTCTAAAAGAGTTGATAGCCATGAAGTCATGCAGTATTAGCAACCAATACCTTTCTTACAGAGCTGGCTGTCCAGCAATCTTCAAATGTTTTCCATGGGCAATCCCAGATGTTTAACCTCTGGCTTTTGCTGCTGTGCTAACAAGTAACTGTGTCACACATTTAAATGATCCCTTTTTCTGTGACCTATCATGTCTGCCAGCTGATAGAAGCACTGTGTAGAGTCTGTAAACCACTGTTTTGAAACAACAAGCAAAACACGTGCACAGTAACAAGAGGTGGATGCTGAGGAGAGACCCGGAAACATTTGGCTTGTACAAATTCATATTTCTGGCTTATCTGTCCCCAAACAGCTCACACACAGTGCATAGGTCTGTATTAATACACACCATAATGCACTTTATTCTGGATGACTGATAATGGGATTATTGCTCATACACCAAAAGCAAGACATCCAAAATTGTATCAGTTTATTCCTAAGGAACAGGATGATTGTCAGAGCCTAATGTGTTTATGGCCACGAGGCTGAGCCAGCGAGGTTAGCTCCATACAGTCCCTGGAAATCAGAGAATATGGTTGTGGCCACAGGACTCACAGGCAGTGTCTGACAGAGCAAAGGGCTATAAAAAGGACACCCAGTCTGAGAAGGGATTCTCTTTGGAGTGGCACCTGTAACTCCCAGGAATGTTTCAGGGCCTCGTGTCTAACAGAGCAGTGAAGCTGAGGTGGTTTGTAGGCACAGGAACAGCTCCAGAATGTCCATTCTCCTCCTTGCTCCCTCTTTAGCCCAACAATAGCAACTTTCCAGGTAGGTGGGAGGGAGTCAGGTGAAGAGGGATTTCCTCCCTGTGGGTTATTGTGGGATATTGTCCCCCAGAGGGTTTCTCTCCCTAATCTAACCCCAAGCAGCCTCTTTTGCTACGAATCCTGACACCACCCTGGCAGCCCCTGCCGTGAGTTACGGAGGCCAAGGGCTGAAACAGCCAGGGAGGCACATTCCTCTCTCAGGAAAGGCACCTGATCCAAAGTCTTCTGCAGCCAAAGAAGCAGCTTTTGTGGTATTCAGTGGGGTTTGGATCAGACTTGAGGGACAGGGCTGATAGGCAGGAGCAGGATATGGGCTGGGCTAGGACCATTCCCATGGAGAACAAGAGGCCAAAAATTGCAGCAGCCTCAGTGGAGATTTCATCAGGAAACAATGGCAAAGTGAAGGTACCACGAGAAGGAAAGCCAAGAACCACCAGAAGGGTGAAGCACCCTCCTATTTCAATACCACACCACAGAAAAACATCTGTCAAACAGTATTGCAGTCTGAAGTAATCAGTGCAACTAATTATCACTAATTGTAATATAGTTTCTGTCTTGCTGCTAATACATTTAGACTTGCTAATCAAATCAAACTATTCCACCTTGCTGTGCTGCTTTCAAATAAACATTTCAGCAAGGATAAAAAATGAAGCTTTGTTCTCAATTTTTTTGTTGTTATGGCTGTCTGGAGAGGCTGGTGGCTTTTTTTCATTTGTTTCACACTGCGAAAATAGGAGCAGAGAATGCCATCAGGAAGAGTATTTGGCACTGAATGTTTTTCTTTAGGAGCCAGAGCAGGTGAGCAGCGTCTTCACAGGATGTCCACACATCCAGAAACACCTGATTTCAAGCATTAACTGAAAGACAAAGCAGTGTCTAGAAACTAGACACTAAAGTCATGGATTCAGTTCCCAGCTCCTCTGCAAACTTCCCAGCACAACCTTGCTAAACACCTCTGAGCCTCAGCTGCCACTCCTCAGAAGTGGGATTATAACATGTCTTTGTTTAAACTGAAAGCTCTTCAGACACAAAATGTTCTCCACTGCATTTCCGTGCCTGGGTTAACACAATGAGACCCCTTCTGGAGGCTCTTTTAATAAAAAATAATTAAAATGTGATTTCCAAGAAATGAAATTACATTTGCAAATATATGATTTTCCTTCACACGGAAGAAAAAAATATTGGAACTTCTTCCTTTAAAAATTGCACCGCTCTATACATATTTAATAAGTGACCATCCTACTGGGGATTTTAAGGTGTACCAGAGATTTGCACATTCTGGAAAGGAGTTTCTGGCAGGTAAAAAGGCAGTTCCACAGTACTGATGCTGTTGAACTAAAGTGAACTTGACTATTCCACCCAGAATTCCCACACAATGCAGAGGAAAACTTGCCATAGACACACATTTAACACTGATTTAGGGTTGGAGCTTATTCCCCCCAAAAAAATATAGTTCTTGGAAAACTTTAAGGTTCCTGAAAGATCAGACTCTCAGACCCTTCCATGTCTTTGAGGACTTTCTCCCACCCTAAATCCAACCCCTTCCATGTAGGCAGCCAAAAGCTTTCCCAGGGAAAAGCAACAGTGACATTTTGTCTTGTGTCACAAGAGAAACATGTCCTCAAACCCTGCCATCAGTGAATGTGCAGTCACTTCACTCCTGCTCCAAACCCTCAGCCACTATTTCTACCAATGCTGAAGCAGAAAAGACCACAGTTATTGTAACAGTGGAACTGGATTCGAATATTTAGCAGTGCCTTAAAAAGCAATAACCAAATTAACTCACAGCTACCATTAGTTGCCAGCTTAGCACAAACATTTGACATTCCTAACAAAGAAGAAAGAAAACAGCTAAATATTTTATAGTGAAGAGTGCCTCAGATTTTAATTAATTTTTAGTCTTTGAACTTTGCAAACAGCTACTTGTAACAGAGTTTACAAAGGCCATTTAAAATTGTGATGCTGATCTAGAAATCAATGGGCTTTCACAAAAGGCAACTCATTAGCAGTAAACATTCCTAACTGCCAGGTTTTCCATATACAGGAAGAGAAGCACCTGGAGGCTACTGAACCAAACAGTAATCAGGGAGATTTAAAATTGTGACAAGATGATAAAAATTAGCTAAATATAGCAATTAAAAAAAAAAAATCTGACCTGCTTAAGAATACTTCAGTATGCCTAAAAATCACAGCCTGTATCTGTATCTCAATCTCCCCTAAATTCCTTTGAAACAGTTGTTTTGGGATGTGAAAACTCTGAGGGGACACGACACAACCCTGGGCAGCAGACAGGTGTGCCC
This sequence comes from Myiozetetes cayanensis, assembly GCF_022539395.1. NCBI lineage: Eukaryota > Metazoa > Chordata > Aves > Passeriformes > Tyrannidae > Myiozetetes > Myiozetetes cayanensis. The sequence goes on along the minus strand of NW_026087521.1, from coordinate 68,461,593 downwards.
ATGCCTACCCTGCACTTTGGAGTGCCAGACTCAGCATCCCTGTGAAGGGATGCAGGGTGTCTGCACCTCAGAGGTCACATTAGTTGAGTCTACAGCCCAACCCACCGACTGTATTTACCTGCTGCTTCCAGCTAGGAAGAAGAAAAATCAATTTCTTGTGCTGTCAGAATATGCTTAGAAAGGAACTGAAGTTCAGAGAGGTACTGGGACACCTAATTTGTTTTATCTTTTGCCTATTGCAAAGCTGCACCCCAAAACTACACAGGTAAAGACAAAACTCCACCAGGACCTCCATGTGGACACAAAGTCCTTGCTTCCAGCCCACCAAAATCAAATAAAGTCTATGAAACAAGTCACAGCACCACTACCACACTTCAGCAAGTCATGTAACTTCCAGACAACGGATGTTTTTTTATGCAGACTCTGTATCTTAACACCACCTGACTGTGCACAGCCGTGCAGGATTCAAGAAGTTTTGCAAGAAACCCTTTCAACAGTGTGAATCATGGCAAAATAAAGTAAACAAAAAAATGAAACTTTCTCTGGTGGAGAAGCACACACTCCATCAGGAATGAGATTAGCCTGAGATGTGAGAAGGAACTGGAGCTATTCTGGCTCTGAGGAGGAACCAGAGTTGTGGATGAGAGTTCACAGATGAGTGAGTACAAAGAAACTGCGTGGGAAGGAACAAGAGCTTGCACAGCACACATCTGTCAGCTCTATCAGATTCCCAGCTCAAACTCCAGCATCAGTAGACACCCCATGGATTTTGCATGACTTGCTGAAGGTCTATGCAACTGTAAATTACCACGCTGATTGCACCAATGTATACATAAAAATCTCTATTTCTGGGAGACAGAATATGGATAATGCTCCTCATTTGAATTTTCTTTCTGATTATTCATGTAAAAATTGAAGCATAATTTAATATTAGTTACTAACACAGTTATAAATAGTTAACTGCTACAGAACATTGTGTGAAAGAAAGCAACCAAATGGAAAGATTTTCTGTGACAGGTCTGTGGGATTAATCCGTTCTGTGGCTCACTGCAAACCTATCAGAGAAATACCAGCATGTCAGGTGTGTGCTGGTTGTAACAAAGCTGCCATTGCACTACATGGGACATTGCTGAGCTGTGGGCCACATGCTGCAAAATAATACAGCCCAGTTCTGCTTTCCTAAGGAATAGTTTGGGATGAATGACAACTCTTACCCTGCACAGGGATAGTCAATCCATAGCCTAGGGGAAACAAATCACATTTTTTTTAGTGAGGTGAGCTTTGGGTGACCCAGCTCATCACACCCCTGCAGAAGCATCACACCAGGGCAAGGGACAGGGTGGCCACAGCCTCACCTGAAATAGCACCCAAACCCATCAGCCCTTTTATTACTGGGCCACTGCTGAATTAAAGTGAAGTCTGTGACAGTAAAAATCGTCATTCTCATGAAAACAGGGCTCCCTTGGGACTCCTGGAGCAAATGAGTCTGTGATACAGTGAGAACATTTTTCCTGGCTTCACTCAGCCCTGGCCCAGTGCAGGAATGTTCAAACAGCTCTTCACTCTTGACCTAAACTAGTCCATCAGGTTTGCAGACCCCTCCTCAAATCTTCTTCCAAGCCCACTGAGCAGCAGTGTGGTTGTACCTTCTGAAGGGAAGAGCAGCTTTGTTTTGTATTTTAAAGAGAGAACGCCCTCAGTTTATCTGGGATTTCTGGTTGTATATCTTTGAATTTAAGTGTTTAGTTGTCTTTGAATTCAGATATTTATGTGACCATGGCAAAATTACAGTTATATCCTTTATATGTATAAATGTATATACACTGAAATTGGACTACTGAGAATTCTGGTACTCAGCAATCTTGAGGGTATTTATTCTGAAATTACACCATGGTATTATTTGAAACTAGAGCAATCTGCTGCTTCCATTTTAAAAATGGGAAAGGAGGCTTGGGTGCCTCAGGGGACCAGCTGAATTACACAGAGGAAGAAACCACCAAAACAAGGAGCAGATCTCACATCTCCACAGACCTGAGCCAACAACCAGCCACTACAATATTCCTTCCAAGTCACGTCAATACCAGGCCCTTTCTGAACCTCCGTGTTCCTCCCTTTCTTTGTCACTGTCACAATTAAATTAAGCTTTCACGTAGCTACCAAGTGGTCAATTGCTCTGCTGCCCTTACTCAGAGTTAGTCCACTGCTAGATGAGGACACAGATAGTGAACTCCCTGAAGAACAGAGTGGTTTAGACCTGTAATCTGCAGCATGTTACAACTCTGCCTCAACTTTGGCTGGTGCATCACTCTGCACCTACATAATAACACCAAACCAAAGTCCTGCAGGTTTCAGAAAACATTTGCTTCATGCATGAGTTTCTAAGAGTGGCCTGGAGCCCTGGAGGGGAGGAAATGGGGGTGGTTGGCCCAGGTAATACAGGGGGTTTCCAACACCACTCTCACCCAGACCTCAGGGGGGAATCAAAAACCTGTTCCATTTCAAAACTTTACCACCCTGTGCTAATTCCAGTTCCAAATGCGAAATACAGTTTTAGCTGCACAATCTGGTGGCAACAGCAGAGACAGAAAAACAGCCAAGCTCTCCTCCTGTTAGAAGGAGAAGAGGACATGGCCAGCAACACCCGGAGCAGGTGTCCTGGACAAAGCCTCATCCTGCAAGATTCCCAGCACTTCCTGGGGACAGCTAAATGCTGAAGTAAAGGGGAAAGGAGAAACGTTGCACACTAGTGCTGAAAAGGCTATGCATGAAGTAGGAAAGAACACCAGGATACTTAGAGCAAGGGCACCTTTTCAGCTGAGAGTCCACCACTCCCTTTGGATGGCAGATGAAACTCTTAGATGAGACTGGGCTTAAAAAAAAAATTCTGTTTAAAAAAACGAATAATTAATAAAACCATTTAAAATCTTGTTTTCTAAGGAAGTTATATTTGCAAAGTTACAAGAGCTTTGTGTGTTACTTTGAACCTTCAGTGCAAGTTTCAGCAGAACTGGACAGAAGGGTTCATACCCTCAGCAAGCTTCACAAAAATAGGAGGTGCACTGTTTGGCCTCACTGAAGGTCAGGCACTACAGACACCACTCAACAGAATTAATATCTGAGAGCACCTTTGTATGCCCCTGCCTCTGCAAAACCTTGAATCAGAGTGTGCCAGTTCCTTCAGCACCACGATAAAGCACAAACCCATCAAATCCCAGTGTCCACAGTGTTTGTGCTCACAGAACAATGCAATCAAGAAAGCAAAAATGCCATAGGACCACCAGGCCTAAATACACCAGCTCTGCATCTGCAGCAAGATCAGCCCCACACCATTTTGGTAGCCTGACTTAACAGAGCCTTGTTCCTAAAGTGTTTTGAAGGTCAAAAATGCAGAAAAGCTGCCTGCAATGGCTGTTAAAAAAGCAAAACAACACCTATTATAATTCAATTTCCACACATGCATAACTTGGCCTTGGAAACATCTGTTTGCAGAATTAATTCTGACTCCAGGTTCCCAACCAGATGAAATCTCTCTTTGCTTCTCTTTGCTTTGCAGCACCAGTGTTTCACCCTCATCTGAAAGTTTCCAGGTCACTGCTTGACCTTTGGCTTTAGCACTGGGGGTTTTCTTAATCTGAGTCCAAGCCTTTCATATGTTTGGGGCTCTCCCAGAGTGGATGTAAATACATTTGAACCCGTATTGTCTCAGCTGCCAAGGACAGCAAGACTGACCTGCAGCCCACTGAAGGCAGTGAGAACAAGTCTAACTGGTGTCCAAGTGGAACCAAATCCAGGCTGTATAGCAGGAACCTTCCAGTGACTCTGAAATGGCTTTGGATCTGTCCCTGCCTCTACTGGTGACAACACAGTAAATCTGAAGAGGAAAGAAGAACATGTTGAAGGTAACTGTGAAAAAAGCGACTTCTGAACAAGTTCCTTGGGCAGTTTCTACAAATGCAGTGAAGTTTAATGAGCACCCATCCCACTGTCTGTTGTCCTTTCCCAATCAGAAAACCCCAGGGGCTGCTGGACCAAGGCTGACCCTGGAGACAGGAACTTCACTGAGCAAGGACCTGGGCACGGGGACCAGAGGTGCTGCTGTCATCAGTCCCCTCTGGGACTACACACACATGGGACTGTAGTTACAGACAGGTTTCAACTGCAGAAGCTTTTTGTCTGCTTGGGCTGAAGTCAACAGGAAAACTCCCATTGACTTCAGTGAGAGAGACCAGGGGCCACTGTGAAGAGCTTCTAAAAATTCAATGTTGCCTCCTTAAGCAAAATGTGCTGAGCCAGAAGAGTCACACCCTGGCACTTCCCAGAGCAGAGCTGCTCTGGGCTGCTCCTTATGCCCTAAGGAATACAGCAACTGCAGAGCCAAGGCAACTACAGGTGTAGAGCTGCATTTAAACCCCTGCTCCCTGTTCTCCTTACAAGTTTCTGACTGTACTCCTGTAATGTTAGCTTTGTACACGCACAGCATTTCCTACCCCCCACTGTGGTTAGAGTGTAGTTTCAGCTCGAAAATTACATTTTGTTGCATCATCTATAGACTCTTTATACTTGGAAGCATCCTCTCTGCAAAGTGATTCACATGATACTGCACAGATACAAAATTTCAGAATGATTCAACACAATGTTTACTTCTAGCTACTAACAAGTCAAATAAAGCCAGGAGAAAAAAAAAAAAAAAAGAAAAAAAAACCAGTCTGAAGCAAATTGTCCTTCAGTTCTTTTAGGCTGTGAAAGAAGTGAAGTGAGTTCTGTTAAAGTCTCACCTTTACCCCCACTGAGCCAACTTCTGCACAAGATAAATGTATTGATTTCAGAACATTTTAAACCAGCAGAGAATATGACCCATCCTCAAGATGCCCCTGTGCATTCACATGTCCCATTTACAAAAACAAGACTGCAGGATGGCAAAGAGCAAATCTCAAGTACCCCTGTGAGTACTGTGGTCAATCTAAAAGCACTCTCCACACTATAGCTCTCTGCCAACTTCTGCCGAGTTATTCCTGGCATACATCAGAACCAGACTCTTTATTAAGCTCTCTGCCTAAAAATTCATGAAAGAACAACTCACAGAGTTAAACTCAACGCACCCTTAAAAAGGCAGCACCAGTGCATGGGTAGGCAGTGATAAAAACATAAAATAAAAGTCAAAGCAACTGTGCACGATCAGCCTAAACCACATAGTTCTTCTACGAGTTTTACAGTGCAGTGATAGAAGAACGACTGGAAGTGGCACTCTGACAAAGTGGTGTTTGGTCAAAAGTTGGACTTGATGATCTTGGAGGTCTTTTCCAACTTTAATGACCCTGTGATTCTGTGATTATCAGGCACAGCATGTCACATGCTGAAACAATTATGGTAGGGGAGGCCGTTTCAACTGGTTCTCCTCCTGTCTAAATTCATATCTGTACTAAGTAATTTTTAATTAAGAATTTGCGTAATTCTTTACATTTTCATAGTTCTTTACAATTTCAGAAGGCTACAGAAATATTAACCAATTAGTCCACAATGTGGAACTACTCCACTAAAGCACCCTTTGATTAAATGGATAAAAGCCTTCACCAGCTTCACCTGTGTGAAAGATAACTTTGGGTCCAGTAAAGTATAGACAATCTTTTGCTTCCTAAATCTGATTAAAAAAAAAAATCCTTTTAAAATACACTCCAACTTTTTCTAACATGAGGAATGTTGAGATGAAATACCTTTACACCCTGAATCTCCAAAACCAGCAGACTCTGGCACTTCAGTCCAGATGGTAAAACAGTATCTTATTACCCTGTGTTTCTCACAGAATTTTTTCTGGGAATTGAGGGGGAAGAAGGGGAAAGTGAGAGGGATAAGTCTGGGCTCTCAGTCTTGAACTGACAGACACACAGGAGATAAAGAATGTTTTTCACCAAAATAACTGAGGGAAGGTGTCATCTTTTCCCGTCACCATCCATACCCCTTTATGTCAGGCTGACCTTTCTGTGTACGTTGCACCAAGGTTGCATCACACTCACTTTCTTTTCCCTTTTCCTTCCCAATTTCTGTGCCACCCAAATTCAGAAAAGGATAGACAGATAGGCTGGACTTCACTGCTGTCCCTTACTGGCAGAAAGAAGAAATAAGAATTAAAACACTGCATGTTGCTGCTTTTCTTCCTGGCAGTGTTTAACACCCTACCCAAGATTAGTAATAGTAGTTCCACAAGCTCACTCATTCACTTTCCAGCACGCATCTGTACAAACCATGCCATCTTCTGGTGCTTCCTGGCAGCAAAAAAGAAATACCAGTGGCAGAACTTAAGCTGTCACCTCCATCTCCATGTAGGGAGACCTCTCTTTACCAGCCTGTGTCTGAGTGCAGCCCCACACTCTGCAAAAATGTTTCACAGCTCTTCCAGGTACCAAAATCCCAAAGAAAAATGAAGTGTCAGAAACAGCCTGATTTGCTGTTAAAATATCAACTCTGTCCCACCAACTAAGCAATCTGTGCTTTGGAAAAAAAATCCTCTGTATTCAAGGTATTATAAAAAACACTCCTATGACTAATGCTGTAAGAACTAGAACAGAAAATAATTTTGAAATCAGTTTCTTAATATGAAAAAATCATCTATCAGGAAGTTTATGACAGCTGGAGCTGCCTCCCCACATGATATAAATAGAGACTGGCTAACATGTTGAGCCACCATTTCATGCATTTAACATTTTTTTCTGCATCCTGCAGAAATAGTTGCAAACACTTTAGCTCACAAACAAGTGGCTGCTCTGTGTTTTCTTCCCCTGCAGCCACCCAAGGCTCCTCAATGCCTTTGCATGTCACGGCTTCCCCTGGATATCTAAACACTGGTTGTTTCCTTCCACTTTCTCGATTGGAAAGTTGTTCCAGAACCTCATTCTTCTTGTCACTTGAGGCCAACACCAGACCCAGCCCTCATTTCCTATTGTGAGCTGCAGTAAGAGGACACTGTACAATGTGCACACCTGGTACCTCAGGAGTAATAAAGAAATGTTTGTTACACCCTAAACACCCCCTATAACTGATCCCTCAGTATACCCAGGGCTATGTAGCCACATGAACCATAAAATGGTTTGGGTTGGAAGGGACCATAAAGCCCATCTCATTCCACCTCCTGTCATGGACAGGGACACCTTCCACTAGCCCAGGTTGCTCCAAGCCCTGTCCAACCTGGCCTTGGACACTTCCAGGGATCCAGGGGCAGCCACAGCTTCTCTGGGCAACCTGTGCCAGGGCCTCACCACCCTCACAGGGATGAATAGCTTCCTAATATCCAATCTAAACCTCCTCTCTGCCACTTTGAAGCCATTCCCCCTTGTCCTGTCACTCCAGGCCCTTGGAAATACTCTCTCTCCATTCTTTTTGCTGTTCCCTTCACGTCCTGGCAAGTAGGTTCACTTCTCCAAGCTGAACAATCCCAACTGCCCCAGCCTTTCCTCCCAGCAGAGCTGCTCCATCTCTCTGCTCATCTTGGTGCCTCCTCTGGACTCTCTCCAGCAGCTCCATGTCCCTCCTGTGCTGCTCCCTGGGGCCGGAGCAGCTCTGCAGGGGGGTCTCACCTGAGGGGGCAGAGGGGCAGAATCACCTCCCTCACCTGCTGCCCACAGCACAACCCTGGTACCATCAGGTCACAGCCCAACCCAGTCTGGTCACAGGAAGCATCACTGGCATTTTGATGCCCTGCTTGGCTGCTTACACAGTTCCCTGTAGCACTGAAGGTCTGCAGTGCTAAAGCTCTGGATGAAGGAATGCTACTGGCTCTTTAAAAGGAATGTTGGTGGACTACTCATCCGTTCCCTTGTTTTGTAGCAGCCAATATTATTTAACACTAAAGAATGGCACCACCATGCTTTCTTCCAATTATGTTTGTTTGCTTGTCTATAGTGAGCAAAACGTTCAGAGCAAAGTAAGTCAAGTTTCAACTGTGTTTATGAATCACATTGATTTTTCTGGGTCTCCTATACCAGATAATGCTACAAACATTAGGAATCCGAAAAGAGAGGCAATAATTCCTACTGCAAAAGTGAATTTGTGGCATTTTCTTAAGAAATATAAGGAGTTACAAAGTGTCCCTCTAATGTTCTATCTAAGCAAGATAACAAAATCAATGGACATGAACTTCTCCTAACACAGATAAATCTAGTACAGACTGCAACCCAAAACACTGCTATGCCATGGAAGAGACTTTCACCTTGAGGGACACAGTTCCCAGCCACAGGTCATTACATCTGGAATAAAAAAAAAAAAAATCAAAAGCTTTACATAGGATTCCAGAATTCCATTAGACCTGAAATCATTTCTAGCCCTCAAAATAGTGTGGAGAAAGATAACAGAGGTTGGTCCTTCATTGCCATCTGCATTTCTTAGTCTGCTCCCAGGGTTTGAATGTCTGCACTGCATGGTCCATGCAGTGCAGACATTCAAACCCTGGGAGCAGACTAAGGTTTGCCTGAATGCTCCAGATGGTCTCTACTACTCTGAGCCAGGACAGTTTAAGTCTAAATAGAGGGTTATTCAAATATTATAACATGGACAACTGAATACAGAAAGGCTAGTAATGACACTCCAGTAGAGCAAAATCAAATCACACCTGCAGTTAGAGCTGGTAATTAGAAAAAAAAAAAAAAAGATGGAGTATATTAGCCCTGAGAAATGAAGATACACAGCATTTTGACAGTGGAGTCACATCACTGGTTTGAGTCACATTAAGGCACAGCTCCCTGCACGTTTTCTGGGTACACACTCAGCAAAAGTTGGTTCCCTGAAGGAATCTTCCCATCTCAAACTTCTGCCTCTCCCTCTTGATTTTCCCATCCCAATATTGGGACATCCCTGCTGTGTTCACAAGGAACTCATAAGTTTCAACTTAATCCCTTTGTTCTAGATATCATCTCTAACTCCTTTTCTCGTGCTCTCTGAGTGTTTTGATCTCTGTACACTCTGCAAACCTCTTGTACCAGGTGGAGGGGAATTTTCCTCCTTGAAATATGAAGGGTGCTTATGCCAACACCCTTGAGTTTGGCAGAATCTGGCCCTTAAAACACAAATCCCTGTGTCTACTTCTTCTTCTAAGCTATTTTCACTTAAAAAAAATCGGAATGCTCTTAGGCAGCAGAGAGTTCTCTCAGAACAAGATTGGATAGGCTTGTAAAGCAGGCAAATCATTTTTATTTAAGGTTGTCATTGCACATCCAGCATAGCAAACCAAATTCCCACAGAAGCCCAGTATCCATTAGTGCCAAGTTTAAGCCTTTCTAAGCTAAAAACAGTGTAATAACTAGGGAGGAACTGCACCTACCTAATGGATCCTCAACCTGGGAAGGCCAAATTCCATCAGTGGACAATAGCAGCCCATAGGAGCACTGAGTTCAGCTGGGTCAAGAAACTGCATTTCAATGAACCTCAGGTCATGTACCTGCCTAGTCTGGTGAGAACTGAGCTTCTAAAACTTCAGGTGTTTACACAGCAGGTTGAAACAGCCCAGATGATGAATCTGTAACTGCATGAGGATCAAAGGACCTTTTTCAAAAACCAATGAATTGTTAAGTAAATATGTAGCAATTTTCACCTAGTTGTTATTTGGACTTTGTTCTGGAATAATGGTGTAAAGCTACCTTTTAAAAGAAATAACTGCAAGAGACACCAAACCCCGAAGGATTAGCCACAGCCTTTGGAGAAAAACCATCAGCAAAGCAGTGGCTGATGCTAACTCCAGTTGAAACTATCAGAAATGGTAATGATGGCCAGAGCTCTTGCTCGCTCCTGTGCCCAGCTAACACTGGTAGAACTAATAGGGGCCATCCAGGAGAAAGATCTCCAGGAAATACATTAGTGGATTTCAGTCCAGTTTTCAGGACACTGGATCATCTCACAGAATCCATCATTTGACAGCACTCAGTTTAATAGGTGGCAATTTCAAAGAGCAACCAGGGACTGAACTGAAAAAAAAAAAAAAAAAAAAAAAACCCAAACATAAACTCAAGAAAATCATAGAGTGGCTTGGGTTGGAAAGGACCTTAAAGATCATCTCACTCATAACTATATGTTATTTTTCTGTAACATAGGAGAGCAAATTCATACCAATGGATGAATGGACCACCCCAGGCAGCCTAAGCCAGGAAAATCCCAGCTTGCTTGCTCTGTATTTGTAATGTAGCTGGCAAACACACTCAAAGATGAGTTCTGGGGAAAGTTTATACTGCCACTGTGAATGGCAAAACATCAGCTACTATTGCCTTCACTGTTTGCATTCCCTTATGGTCTGGGAGTCCTGGAAGAGAATCTCATTAAGCCAAACCCTAAATACACACAGGACAAAGACAGATCCAAGGAGCTTAAAGTTCAGCACATTTAGGAGACTGACTTTAATTAAGAAAATTAAAAAAAAAAAAAAAGACAAAATAACCAACTATAGCCAAAACTTTTTAACCAAGAGGTCTGAATTGCAGAGCTTAAATTCAGATTTAGTATCATAAATAAAAATGATCTATCTAATGGTGCCAGAAATAGGAGTTCATGCTGAAGGCCTCACAAGCTCTCAGACTTAAAAACTCACAAATGCAAACAAAATCAGACTCCCAGCCCAGGATCCAGACTGAGCTCAGACTCTATTCCTGAAACAGGTCTCCGACCTTTCCACCACCTACCTCAGGCATAAATTAGAGCTCAGTGCTGACCTAGATATCAACCCAAGTTCCACCAGTTTTACAAATTTACACCCAAGTCTCAGCATCAGTGCCCAGCAGCTGCTGGTGACTCCCCTCTTTATTCACCAGCACCAGGCTCTGTGTGTGTCTGTTTGCACACACACGGAGGGGGAAAAGGGACAAATCTCCACTGTCAAAAAAAATCAGCTGAATGCTGCACTCCCACACTAGGTTTGGCATACAAAAATCACAGGCTTTTCACAATCCTCAGTTATATTATTCATGCAGAATGCACTCAGCTTTCTATTGTTCCTGCTCTCATTGTTTATAAATGAGTCTTTGCTTCATCTGGGGATGGAAGTTCCTTTAAGTTTCCTTTAGTAAAAGTACTCTGTAATGAGGTGCAATGCTAACACTCAGAGGGTTAAAGAAGTTTCTGGAAATGTTTGTGCTTCTGGAAAAAAAAACCAGTATTTGCTTTCTTTATTGAAGAAAAAATGAACAACTGGAGCTCACTGATTTGTTTTGGCCAGTCTGATACACAGGTTCCTAATTCCTTCCTAACTGTTTCACAAAGTAATTAAATTCTTCATTATGTTCTCTGTTACCACAACATTTGTGAAGGGAATTTCTGAACATGTTAAGACTCTTGCTTTTACACCTCACTTAAATATTCCCACCACTACCACATTAAAAAAAATTCCCCTGAGACTTGCTCTTCAAACACTGTGCCTGATGTAAATATTATTTCTCACGACAGGACATGAACTGTTCCAGTAACTGCTGATCCTTTTCGTTATGGCCAATACAGAAAAACATACACCCCTTTGTGCAGTAATATTGCAGATTCCGTGATGCAGCCTGTTCCACAGTTTGGGTTGTCATCATTAATCCTGGGGATTGGGCAAGATCCTGGTGCATTCCCCCAGCTTAGAGGTTTTTTCAATCCAATTTAAGTTAATAAACAGTGGACTGAATTATAAAAGCAGAAAGTAAGTTAATCACACAGCACCTGGATGGTTTTGGCTCCGGAGGACATCCTGCTGGACATCAGTCCGGTATCCCTGTGTTTTAAAGGCAGGTTGGGCTGCATCCTTTACTTCTCTCTGTGATACACTCACTGATTTCAAAGTTCAAAGGATTTCTTTTATGCTGCCACTAAGGCTGAGATATTGCACATCCAAAGGGGACAACGGGCAGGCTGTCACCTGGCATACTGAAACCAGAAAACTGGAGTCAAATTCATCCAGCCAGCTGTATTTTGGAGTGAAAGGAAACTTCTTTTCTGAACTAAGGACTCAAGAAATGTAATAGTTTGCCAGTTAATGGAAATGCACTACATTGCACTAATGTTAAGCAAAGAAACAATTCAATCTCTTTCAAAAACCACCTCCTGTCTACTTGCAAATATCAGTGGACTTTATTAAATGAATGGGTTTTGTCTTTTTAATATCAACCCCTAATATATCATCTCTTAACAGAAGTTTAATGAAGCCATCCCCAAGAGCAGTATCTCTAAGCCAACAATATCCATCCTCTCTGGGTTTTCCCAGCACTCTGGACTGCCTTCCTGCTCCCTCTCCCCTTCTCACCTGCTTGTCTCCCTCTGGTCAGGTTCTGATTTTTATCACACCAGTGCAAACGCTGGGTAAGTCCAGTGAACTCCAGGGAAATATATTTCTGGATTTACACCTGCCTAGCCAGCAGAAAATGTAAATTGAACTGAATAGTATTTAATTAAAGGCATTTCCCCCCTTTAATTTATGAGGAAAAAAATAACAAAGTCTAGATTGTATTGCTCATACACATCTTCAATAGTATCACATTCCTCCACAGACCCTGTTGAGAAAAGCTACTCACATACTTTTTCACTCAAAACATACAAGAAGAATTTGGCCTGCAATTAGTAGTGGAGAGAACAAAAAGTGTTTCTTTCAACAAAGATAAGCCCTGTAGGTCATTTGAAGGAGGGAGTGTAGTGCAGTATTTCAACTGGCTTTAAAACAACAGTTATTTTTTTTACATATTGGCAGTTTAAGAGCCAGGTTTTGTCTAAGAAGACAGAAAAAAAAAGATTGCAAATGCTTCTGTCACTGCTATATCCCAATTAGTTTGGAAGTGGTGAAAGATGACATATTAAAACAACCCCATGTAACACGGAGAGTAAATAACTTCCAAATCTGGGAACTCGGTGTGTGCAATGAGTGCAAGACATCCAGGGAAAAAAGTGCACTGGAAAAAAAAAAACACCTCAGCTTGTTTTCCATTTTATATCCATGCCTATTCAAAACAGTCATATCTGAATTTCTAAGAGCAAGCAAAATCGCTATGCATTTACCATACTAAATGCCTTTTTCATCAACCAACAAAACAGAGCAGATACAAATGAACCAATCAGGGGTTTCGAGTGAGCTATCAGTGTTAGAAAAGCTACTCTGCACATTCCAGTTGAGTCACCACAGAGAAACAGGAGAGGAAAAAAAAAAGGGGGAAGGGAAAAAAAGGGGGAGAAATAAATTACTGTGTGCAACTCCATCTGCAAACTGCTTCTCCCGCACTGGTATGTAATAAAATGTGTTGCTAAGATACAAGCTGCTAAAGAAGTTCATTAAAGGACACTTTAAACAAAGCTGCCAGACTCTTTTCCCTTTAAAGACTGCTTATTTGGTTCTGTCCCTTGTGTTTATAATTAGATCCTCTATATGAGAGATTGTGATCCATTCAAGCCCACTCAGCAAAGAATGTTAATAAAATAACGTAAATAAGGCACTGGCTTAGGTTGTATATATTTATGGGCTACAGAGCTGCTGACAGAAATACATCTGGATTACAACTTGTATTTATAAGTGCAAAATAAATGCTTTTCCAAGGAGTTTCTCCCCAAACTGGAGAGCAGAAACGTCAGCTTCTGCACACAGCACTCTGACCTAACTTTTAGAAAATACTTTCAGGCATGGAAAACTGGCTTCTTGCCTAAAGTTTGGAGTTTCTGAGGTGCCTCTCATATAGACTTTTATATGTGAGCCTTTGTTATCTGCACTGAAATAAAGGACAACATTGTTTACGTCTTTCTCCTGGCAATCTTTCCCTTTTTCCATCTGTATACAAGTTCCTAGATGTATGTTAACAATTTGCAGAATTTCCTTGGTCTTAATTCTATTCACAAGTACATCTATTTTGTCACATTTTACTGCCAGGGAAGATTTGTTATCAAATAGGTCTTTATCTGACCTCATGTAAAATACTTTTAGTCTCTGCAGTAACACTTGCATGGTAGGTGTATTTTAGCTTTTGTTTTGGCTGAAGGGAGAAGAATGGGCAAGGCTTACTTTGCTTTCACTCATGGTGGGGAAATGATATCTAAAGAAATAATTCCAGCATTTATCTGTTTGGCACTTAATAACACACAAGCTGCATAAATCACAGATGAGAGTTAGTATCAGTGATTATATAGGAAATGTTACTTGTCACTTTGTAACCTGCATCTCATAATAAATTCTGTATCCCAGTCCCCAGTATGTATATATTTTTAATTACATTTTCAGGCTCATTTACATGCGCATATTGGCTTTCTGCCTGAATGATATCAAAGAGAAAGACCTTATGCTCACACCCAACCACACACACACACACACGCACATTTATACACAGAAACACTCTGTACAGTCTGTGCATTTCTGAGAATGGAAGCTTCTCTTGTCTTTCTCATTCTTAGAGAAGCTTTGATTCACCAATAAATCTTTAGGCAATCTTAGCTGATTCAAAGCGCTTCAGAAAAACACAACGTTACAGAAAACGCAGGTTAATCTCTGCTGCATGTCAAAAGTATCAATGATTCTCACTTGACTCACTTAATCAAAATGTAATATACAATTTCACTTTCTGTAACCCTGTAAGATTGGTTGTCGATGGCCGAGTCTGCGCAGAGAGGCAATTCCACTGCTCCTCCCTGGATAAGAGGTGAGCTCCATGACAGAGGACCAACAGGATCAACTTAAATCAATGTGGAAACGAAAATAACTTATACACTACATAGATTTAGCTTCTGTTTCAAGACCAGTTTTGTGCTCCTCTCGATTAAACACCAGCAAGCAGCCTAGCCTTCCCCTGAACACACTGTTCTGGCCACAGCCTTAACACCCAGGCTCTTAAAACTGAATTACAACTCTGAAAATGAGATTGCCTCTCAAAAGCCTAAATTAACACCACCCATCACATCTACTGAGTTCTCAGGCATTTATTGTTTTGATTTTACTGCAGCCACACTTAAGAGTCAGGTCTCTGGTTTACTTTCCTTCACTCAAAGGGTTGGTCTGTAGTTTAAACTACATGTATTTAACTGCTCCATGGGTTAAAAAAAGAAAATATATCCTCAGTTTCCCACTGTCTCTGTCTATTAAGCAGAAGGGTCTGCCTGCACATGTGCAAAAAGCCCTGTGGTACATATTAGATTTCAGCAGAGGCTCTCTATTGGCAGTTGCAGGTTGGAGCGAGAACTAAGCCGCATCAGCAATTTCATATGACACTCTGGAAATTGCTACTACATAACAATAAGCAGCTGATTCAAAAAAGAGAGGGGTGGGGGGAGAAAGCGTGTTTAAGGAGGTACACTTTGGCTCAACAAGAACAATTCCCAATTAAAAGAGTAGCACCACCTTAAGTTAAAAAAAAAAAAAAAGTAAAATATATTTATATATATAAAAGTACATGTATATCCACACATATAAGGGAAGTGAGTGATGAGGATTGGACAGACCAGATATGAGTCTGTTATGTTGCAATAACTGTCTACTTTAATGGCAGAATGACAAATTTGCATTTCAATTAGTCCAATTCTTTTTTTTTTTCCGTTCTTCTTTGTTCTTATCTTAAACTTGCAGCCCATTTCCACAGTTCCCTTACCTCCAACTCCTCTGTGTGTACCAACTGCCCTCCTCACCACCGAGGCCACACAGACACCATTTACCACAGCCTTGTCTTATTGATTTGCAAACTTCTCTCCTTTAACTCCATCGATTGGAAATTGTGTTGATGCTTCAGATTTTGTTTGGGGGGTGGAGGGGAGAGGGAGGTATCATTTTATAATCAAGTACAAAAATACTGCATATTTTATCTTTGATCACACAGAGAAAGGCATAGAGGGAAAAGTTAAAAGTAACTCTGTATGAATGTGTCTTTATACGCCTTCACGCTTTCAACTTGAAAATCAAATCTGGAATGAGATGAAAAGGGACTTTTCTCTACTTGAACATACCAGAATTGTTTAGACTGATGCAGTATCCCCCTGGAAATGTGGTTTAAAACCACCATTCATGAAAGGAGATATTCCCATTTTCTCCCACAAACGCAATGGGTCTGTGGACCAGCTCCTGAAACAAAGTGAACTGATTTACACGTCTGCCAAGACACACTGTTCTGGATGAGCTGCACACACGGTATCAACCAGTGGAGAATGTGTCAGAGCTCCTAACAAAGCCTCCTGCAGAAACACCACTGTCCAAGCATCTACCAAAACAATAAACCAAATTCTGACTCCAGGACACGCAGTTCCTCCACAGAACTGAAGTTGCCTTGAAAGGATCTCCCCACCAAAGCGTCTGAGCAAATACCTGTTTGCTGCAAGTGCAAATTAGGTATTTTACAATGTGTAACAGGTAGCAAGTGCCTTTAGTGTGAAAGCAGAAGTGAAATAAAAAGGTATTGTTGGCATAATTCCTTTTTCTGAATAGACAAAGGCGTTGTAAGGAAAAAATTGCTAAATCACAGGGATAATCATCATAGCCAGCTCCTCTAATGAGGCATCATGGGATTACTGGAGTTATTATAAGAGTCATCTTATTGAAGAAATTCAAAGTTAATTGAAATCAATTGTACTGTTCTGACAGCAGGTGTTTTAAGTGGCTAAAATATCAAAGTGAACTCTTTAAAATGGTTAGAATGAACGTAACATTCACTTTTCAACTTAGCCCTGCCAAGTGATTCACTGCACAAGTACAGAAAAGTGTACAGTCAAAGAAAAACGCTGGAATGAAATAGCATTTCCTGTGCCAGTCCAGCAGCTCCCAAACAAAAGGGGGTTCTAACCCCCTCCAGTACACATTTTCACTATGGATGTGCAATTTCCATGAATCTTATAAGGGCAACCTAATGGAAGGTAGAAAGCCATATTTCCATTGTGTTCCACCTCCATGAAAATGTCCTTTATTACCCTTTCTCCTCAGTAGGAACAGGGATCTCCATATGGTGTTACCGAAAGCTCAAACAGAAAGCTGGGATTGCCATTATTCAAACTATATTCCTAATATTCCTTAGTTTCTCCTCTAAGGAGCCAAAGGTGAATTCCTCCCTAGTTTTGTCACTTTTTCTACAGATGGCAAAGCAACCAATAAATTGCCAGCTGATTTTGCAATTAAAAAAAAAAAAAAAAAAAAAGGAAATGGAGCTTTCTGAATCACAATCCAGAACTAATCTTTACTCCAAGCCAGTGAGTTCATTTCGTTCCACAGTCGTTCAGAATTCCCAGACAAGTCAGTGGGACCTCAAAGTGCAAAGTCAAGCTTATATTTAATACCTGATGTCTTTGTGTTTAAAGACTCAATGCAGTAACTGAAAAGTTTAATACTCCACCTGGGAGCCCATCACCCTGTCTCCCTGGACTCCCAGAGCCACCCACGGGTGGAATTCTTGCCACAGCACTCAGGAGCGCTGCACACACCTTGGGACAGAACTTGGCCTCGGGTTCAACTCCATCTGGAAATGCCTTTCGGATCTTGCCCCAGTTTCCACTGAGGCTTACAACCCTTATTGTACCTTTCCCGTTTGGAAGGTACCCAGCCAGATGAAATACTGAGCTTTGGTAAATGTCAATAATTTACCCTTTAACAAGTGTAAACAATGCTGCCATTTCCAGGCACAGAACAGCAGGAATTTCAACAAACCCAAGCCCGACATCCTCCTCTTGCCCAAAACAAAGAGCTCGCATCACTATGACCAGGCATCTTGAGCTAAACCTTTTCCAACAACTTGCACAAGAACTGTACTTCAATTTTAAGAAGTCTAACACTTTCCACAAACAGGCTTTTCTGGTGATCACCACAGGCAAAATACAGTCAGCGATTTAATTTCAGATATACCACCCCAAAAAAAAAAAAAAATCAAACCAGCATTAACACAGGCTGGGAGAGTCTGCCTGAAACTAATGTTGATTTTCTGCATAGATAGTAAATTATGGTAAAGAAATGAGGCAGTGCACAAGTGAATGGCATATACATAATGTCTTTCAGGAAGACATATTTTTATTACCACGCTCCAGGACAGGCTGGCTGAATTCAGAGTTCACCACGGGCAAAAATATAGTGGCCCACACACGCTCATTGTTTATCTTTAAGACCTGGCTTGCCACCTAACACTTACGCCCGTAACAAGATACTTATAACTCGAGGTTAAAGGTTTGCTTATTTGTTTATCCTGATCTATTAATTAATAAGATACAACTTTCTAAAATTAAAATACCCTTAATGACTCTTTAAGGACATAAAGAAAGCAAGATACACATGCAGCAGAACACCTCTGGTGTGCTTTTAAGGCCAGTGCTGGCTCTTATGATAGCTCTTTTATTTACATATAAATGCTTGTTGCTTGACAATTTAGATAAAAATGTTACTGCTGCTCTGCATGTGCTGTAGATTGAAGGTGTAAAACCACTGGACCAACTAATGGAGTCTTCACACATCATATCTTGTTAAAGAAGAGGTAACCCACTCTCAAGTGTGATTATAATGGCCAGTCTTCGCGAGCGAAGATCCGGGGAAGGTCTTTCCACCTTCCAGCCTGCGCATTGGATTTTTTAGGTGAGACACAGTGTGCGCGGAACTGAGCCCACCCTTTAATCCTAAGGTTCATCTGCCGGGGCCAAGCGAGCTTGGACGGTGGCAGCGAGGTCCTTAGGACGTAGGTGGGTTGCCTTTAAGGGCTAACGAGCCCCACCTGCCCGGGAGTGGCCCTGACCGGGAATCGAACCCGGGTCTCCGCGGTGATAGCGCGGCGCCTTTACCCCCTAGACCACCAGGGGCTCCCACAAGTGTGATTACAATTAATCAAAACTACAGCATCCAAAGGATATACTTCTGACAGAAGTCTAACTTTCGCCTTTCTGAGTTGTATGCCAGATTTAGTGCTGACTGAAGCTGTGCCCTTCCAATAATGAAAATGATGGCTCTACAGTACATATTTGAAAACACTGAGAAAATATTATAACTATGCCTAATTCCATATGTCTCTAAGCCACCAACACAAAAGAAACATCCATGACTAGCCAGGCATCCCTAATTAGGTTGTAACTTTAAATCCAACTGTGCTTAAATCTGCTTCATACATTTCCCTCAAAAGTTGAGTCTGTCATTCAGTTCTTTCTTGTGTTTATTTGTAACTTTCAAGAAAAGGAAACATTGCCACAAACGCCAATGGCTACAATGGAAAAGTGATGAATAGGGGCACTGAGAGATAACACTCACTCCTGCTGTATTTCTAACAGATGTGGATGATGTGGATCCATTCATTTTACTATCTGTTTCATCATCCACATGTGCAGTTTAATTGAAATGCAATTTTAGAGTCTTCTGTATTCAGTGCATGCACAATCAAAGGTATACATTATTGAATTATGAATTAGTTGTGCCTAAACAAATCTTCAGGGGGGGCAGAGGGGGGAGGAATGTAAATACATGTGTAAAAATAACCTCCCTACTTACACTGCCCGCTTAAGTTTACATTGGTGTTTTCAGATGGCCACAAAATCACCACTAGCCCAGCTATTTTCTCAGGAGCCTCCAGTGCATCTTCTCCCCAGCCTCAAGGACCCAGAGTTCATTTGTAAGCCATTACCTAAAGAGCAATTGCTAATTATAGCAAGTCTGCAAAGTCACACCATGGGTTTGTGACTCGGTCACAGTGTGAGACCTCCAAACTCATTTCACTTGTGGCCTGAGAAAGGTTCCAGTATAGACCTCTGGAGGTGGCAGCCTGGAGCACAAGGACACCACACCACCAGCCAGCCTCTTATTTATGAGCTCTTGTTGCACAGGATGTTGAAATCAGTAAAAGAAATCTAGGGTTTTGCCTAAAAATAGCAGGTTTTCTGCTAGGCCAAATTTGCTGTTTATAGAATTTAAGTATTTTATGTTTAATTACTTCACGGTCTATAGATTTATTTACAAGATTATGAGAAGGGCAAGTCATAAATATATGACATTGTTTACTAGTTAGTTTGGATTATACATAAATATGCTGCACAAGCTTAGCAAAAGCCTTTTTCCCTGAGCTGAATCAGAACATTCCAACTGTATTTTCAAATGTGTCTCTCTGCCTTATCTAAATTCCAACATGACACATAATAAATAGCTTCTCATTTACTATGATCATAAAAATTTAAACAGCCTTGAAATAGTTGCTACAATACAGGGGGAAATGATCAAATGTATGTTCTAAATACCCACTTAGAACAGTAAAACTATTTCCATATTGAAGAAAGAACACATAAAGATGCATTGTTGCAGTAAAGGCTGTTACCTTGTTTAAAAAAAAACAACCTTCTACTCAGTATAGTAGTATTAGAGTCAACAACTTGCTGTTTTACACTGCAAAAAGAGACTAACAGCCCTTAGCTATCATGTAGTGTCAGATTTGCTTTAAAAAAGAAAGTATCTGATTTGATTCTATACAGTGATTAAACATCTTTGTGCTCTGCTGAGTAGGGTATTCTCTCCCCTCCCCCCTCCAAAAATGGCATCAAAGCAATCAAAATGGTAATGCTGAGCATGAATGGGGCCCCATCCCCCACCGGCAAACTCCGCAGACTTTTCTCCATGTTAGGAGGAACCAACACCCCTTCCTCACAAAATGGAAGCTTCCACTACCAAACTGAGAGTGCTGACAAATTCTGATTACAATAAACTGGGAGGAAAAAGGGTGGCGTGCAGCCACCATCGCCCGCGGGCACGGCTCGCACGGGCACGGAGCACTTTGCAACTTTCACCGCAACTCCGGCAAAACAAAACACAACACACACAGGAGAAAAAAAAAAAAAAAAAAAAAAAAAAAGGAAAAAAGTACGGGGGGGCGGGAAGAAAGAAAAAAAAAGGGAAAAAGGGTTGGACCCGCGCACGTGCCCCTTCCCCCGTCCCCGCAGCGGGAGGGATGCGGGGATGGATGGAGGGGCGGCTCGGGGCCGGCGGGCGCTGTCCCCGGCGCTGGTGCTGAACGGAGGAGCCGCGCCGGGGGCCGGGCGAGGCGGGGGAGCGGAGCCCGGGGAGCGGGGCAGGGCGGCGGGGCACGGGGACCCCGCGGGCGGCCGGGGAAAGTTCATCCCCGGGCTGGGCAGGAGGCTCCGGGCGGCACATCCCTCCCGAGCTCTGCCAACCGCGCCCCCCCTGCGCTTGGAAGTGCTGGGAGAGGGGCCGGGGGGGGCCGCGCGGGGAGTTGGGCGAGTGGGAACGCGAGTGGGAATGGGAGCGGGAACGCGAGTGGAAATGCAGGCGGGAAGGGGAGCGCTGTCCGCGGTGCTGAGCGCCCCCCGCCCCAAAACTTTCCTGCCGGGAAACCTCCTCCAGGGGGTCACCCCGCGCGAAAACAGCGATGGCAAAGTTTGGGGAGGGCAGGCAGTGAGGAGGGGAGCAAGGTTCCCGGCTTGTTTTGTCCCTCTCCTCCGTTTCGGTGGGTTGCTCTCCCCGCCTCACCCACCCCCCCCCCCCTCCCGGCAGCTGAAACAGGTTAATCTGTTTTTATTAGTATTTTTGGAAGGGAGGGGGGAAAGTGAAAATGCCTAAGTGAACTCGAATCAAAAGCCAACACGTCAGATCAGACCAAGGGAAGAGAAAAGCAAGTGGGGAGGGGAAGAAAAAAAAAAAAAAAACACAAAGAAGAAGAAAAGAAATAAAGTGATCAATAAAAATCAGTTTTGTAATCAAACCCAGAAATGGCTGCGAACTGGGCTCCAGCCTCCTCCCTCCCAACTCTTACTCTGCACATTACACGGAAGTGCACAAAGTAGCCCAAGACAGGAGAATTTTCCATATTCCTAAAACATGTCGACCAACTCAAAATGGACGCCTCTCTTTTTTTTTTTTTTTTTTACGTTTTAACTACTGCTTATCTTTTTACTACTAGTACTGAAAATCATTCTTTATCCCAGCAAGACATCAGAGAACCCGACCTCATTATGAAAACATGCATTTTCTGACTCTACGCAGAGGAAAATGAACGTTATATTCCCTGCTGCCGGTATTTTTCAGCTAACGCAGACACTTTTCGGATGTTTAGATAGTGCACCGTAAAAACAAGAAGAGAAACCAAACACAACTGAATCGATCTGTTCCTTACTTGTTTCTCATTAAGAGCTGCTATTCTTGATTGCCTGTCATGGATTTGTTTCTTAAGATCCCCGTTCTGCAAAAACGGCAACAAGATGCATGTTAAAGGCAAAGTGCAAACTAACCCCTGTAATGAATAAACTTGCGAGCTACAAATTGTTCAAAGGCAAAACCGTTCCACCGAAGCCGTACGGAAGCATGCACACACAAAACACCCTCCTTAACAAGAAAGCTCAGTGCAGACTACAAAATGAGATCTCTTACAGATAAAGTTTCTCATCCTGCTGTCCCAGCACAACTGCGCTTATTACGGCAGGGATAAAATACTGAAGAAGAGGGGGGAAAAAAGGATCTGCATTTACCTGTGGATCTTGCTTCATCTGTGCAACTAGTTTCTATTAAAAAAAAAAAAAAAAAAAATCACACACGCCCCCCCCGCAAAAAAAGGAGGAATTAGAAACTGTTTCAAGTTTAATGGATTTTTTTAAATGTATGTATGTGTGTGGACGGGGGAGGGAGGGGGGTAAGGAACAAAGAGGCAAGTAAACACTGCGAGTCAGTTTCTAGCAAAGCTCATAAATATTCAAGTCTCGTCCTAATCTCTCCAACACACACACACACACTCACACTCGCGCTCGCTCACACTCACGCACACTCACACTCGCACAGCACCGACCGCAGCGTTCGCTCCGCATCCTCTCCCCGGCACACACACACTCACACACAGAGCCCCGCACACACACGCGGGCACACGCACACACACGCGGGCACGCACACAAAAAACTCAGCCCAAAGTACTTTGTGGGAGTGCTCGCCATTGCGGCGGGGGGCCGGGGGTCCCGCCGCCCCCCCTCCCGCTGCGGCACGACGGCGGTGGCCGGGCATGCACCGGGTCCGGAGGGGACCGACAGCGCGGGGACAGCGCGGGGGCCCCGCCGGCGCCGTCCTTTACCTGCTGACACGGGATTTCCACTTTTAACGCCTCCTGCAAGCTGTGTAGCTCCATCCCTGCAACTTGCCAGGCACTTTCCTGCCACTTTCAGCTCCGAGGGAAGTTTGGTGTTTTTTTTGTTTGTTTGGTTTGGTTTTTGGTTTGGTTTTGTTTGGCTTTTTTTTCCTTTTCTTTTCTCTCCTCCCTTTCCTTTCTTTTTTTTTTTTTGGCTTTTTTTTGTTTGGTTTTGTTTTTGTTTTTTCTCTCTCGCTTTTTTTGCAACCAGCCAGCCAGGCAGCCACCCCTCCCTCCCTCCGCAGGGGAAAAAAAAAAAAGTAATTAAAAAAAAAAAAAAAAAGAAAAAGAAGAAGAAAGCGAAGCCAGGAAAAACGGATAAAAGAGAAGGAGTGAGGCGGCGGGGAGGCGGCAGCAGCCCCCCGGCACAGCGCGGTCCTGGCCGCGCACGGCAAGTTGTTCTCCCCAGTGCGGGCACTCGGACTCATCACTCACTTTCCGCCCAGCCGGGGACCGACCCTCCCCGCGCGCCCCCGCCCGCGCGCGCCCCCGCCCCGCTCCCGCGCCCGCCTCTCCCCTCCATCCGCCGCCCGGCCTCCGCCGGCCCCTCCCGCGGGGACGGGCAGGGAAAACGGGGGGGTGGGAAGCCGGGAGCGGGCAGGGACTATATTTCCTGGCAGAGCGCGCGCCTGAATCCGCTCCGCCCGCGCGGAAAGTTGTGCCTCGGCCTCTCGCGCGCGCGCGCAGGTGCCCGGATGGAGCGGGGGAAACGGGAATGGGGGGGGGGGCTCGCGGCCCCGCGCGTGCGCAGAGAGCGAACCGCGAGCACCGGCGGAGCCACAACAGAGTGGGGAGGGAGGGGCGGAGAGAGAGGAGAGGGGATGGGATAGGGAATGGGATAGAGGGGATGGGATAGAGGGGATGGGATAGAGGGGATGGGATAGGGACTGGGATAGAGGGATAGGGATAGAGGGATAGGGATAGAGGATGGGATAGAGGGGATGGGATAGAGGGGACAGGGATAGAGGGGATGGGATAGGGACAGGGATTGAGGGGAAGGGATGGGATAGGGACAGGGATAGAGGGGAAGGGACGGGACAGGGGCAGGGATAGAGGGGAAGGGACAGGGATAAAAGAAGATGTAGAACCTTCAGCTCACCCCATTGCCCACTCGGCCGCCCGCCCCTCCCCAGGACAAGCTGCTGTGCCCCGGTGCTGAGTCCTTGCGCCCCAGAACGGGATGTCCAGCCTGAGAGACCTTAAAAAGCAAAATGTGACTGCGGGGATAACGTTTTCTGGCGGACAAGCAGTGTTCGGGTCCGCAGCTAAAGGGAGAGTGAGCACCCAAATGGGGTTGGAGCAGCTCGGGGGAACAGGACGGGAGTGTGGGACATTGGCACAGGGGACCCACTCGAACGAACTCGCTGCTGAGGGATGGCAGCACAGAACCAGCCACGATGACAGTCAACATTTAGGGCACGTTCTAGCAAGCACCTTGCTGACGGAGTGCTAGGGACAAGAACTCTGGTGCAGTCACACTCCCATTCCTGCACTGACTGAACACTGGTTATTTCATTTAATCCGCACCAAAACCCTGAGTTGAAACTCACCCTAAGTCATTAGTCAGTATTTAAAACACCACTGTGCTCCAGATGTGCCTGGATGCCAATTTTAATAACTAATTAAGTTCATCTCAAAACTAATTAAAGACACTAATATACACCCAAACCAACTTACACCAACTATAATTAAAACTACTTTGAAATATAATGTGCTGGGAGTCCAAAACAATGTACCAACTTTTACATTAAACTCCTCAGACATATTCTGTCCAAGCAGAACACAACTTACATTAAAATCACGTGAAAATCATGGTGAAATACTCTCAGCCTGCCAAAATTAGGAGTAAAGACTAAACTGAAATTTTCTATTAACCTCGCAATGAAATAAATTACTTTATAAGAGCCTTATTGGAGTTAGCAGTATTTGTCAAGGTAACAGGAGACATTTACAGCATTTGCTTAATGCTGGCACACAGCTTGAACAGGTGAAAGCAAAAAACTACTTTCACTCTTTCTCTCAAGATAATGTCTAGGTCAGTTTGTTTTCCGTAGTGTACTTGGTGTCTGGATTAAAAATACCAGAGGGAGTGTTTAATTATCAATCAACAAAATAGCTTGGCTGTATAGGGAGACTTTTAAAATCTAAACTCTACTCATACCTGTAAAGACAAATCAGTCAACCCTACAGATACTGATGAGTATGAAAATGTTTCTGTGTTGAATCTGTGTAACTTCTCACATGGCCTATACAAAGGTATTTTGTAATAACAGACCAAACAAAAGCCATTTTCTAAATTGGGGATGTTTCCTTTGTAACCTCTGGTTATAGCAGAGCAAATCTTCTGTGAGTTTGGTCACCAACTAAAACTGATTAAACTAGTGAAGTAGGATTTCTCTATGTGTCAGTTGTTAATTCATTGACATTCCACTGGCTGACTTGCTTTAATGCAGAGAGCCTTTTTCTCACCATTATCAATTACTCACTTGTTGATCAGAACAAAACTAGTGATCCCTGTTAGCCTGACTTCCTGCAAAGAAGTAACAGGGGCTCGTGGAGTGAACAGTTGGCTGACATTACCTACAAGGGGTGAGGGTTATCATGTCACCCTCCCCACAGCACTGAGAGGCCAACAGGAAAAGTTCAGAAATTTGTTTCAACCTGCCCACCAGTCAAAAACTGACTAATGTATCTACAGTGCTACTACGATGGGTCACAGATTTTAATAGAAACATAAATTATAAATTGTAACCCATAACGTAGTGCATTGCTTTTCATGTATTGATACTAATATTGTTTTCTAGAGAAGTTGTGTAAAATACATTAATCTGTCAAAGACATTCATGCAACAGCATTATGCAACCACCTATGAAAATGTTAACAGCTTTTGCAATTTACTTGGGGATATGGTGGCAAAAGTCACCCAGCTTGCTGGAGGGAGCGAGAGCTCAGTGGGCTCCCCTTACCCTGCATCAGGAACACTTCCAGGTTAGGGAATGCAAAGGAATGGGAGAGTGAGCAGGACAGCTGGCAGCATTGCAGAGGGCTCTGCTTAGGCGTGGAAATCTATGGTTGGTGTTGACCAAAAAAAAGTAATTTTGTACAAAGTGTGACATGTCATGTGATTAAACACATTTTTCCTTGATCCCTGGAAAGATTATCCTTGCTCTTAGAAGCTGTGGGACTTCAGAAGTCCTCCAGAAGAAACCAGCTTCTTTCTCCTGGTGGTGGAGATCCCATTCAGAGCCTGGATGGGGACTTTTACACACAGAAGTACCCTGTCTGCTGGAGAGAAGGGTTGTGCAAAACATAAACAGAACCTCTTTGTTGCCAAAATAGTTGCCAGTTTCTGTATGACATTGTTTGGATGAACACCAACCGAGGGGTCAAGAAGTTTACAAACACTCCGCTCATGAAAAGCCTTATGCACATGAATGACTTGCACAGTCCTTGGTAATAAAGTTACTTATGTGTACAAACCTTTCTAAATCAGAAGCTTTTCCTGCAAAAAGTCATTGCAGAAATGTGTTGACAGTCTGACCTACCTGATGATGGGATGACCTAAAAATGCAAAGTATAGCACCAATAAATAACACTTTTAAAACAATATTTCCTGCATAGAGAGTCAGGAGCAATTGTTGCATCAAGAACACAAGACACCCAACAGATTTTTCTTCTAATGCATCTAATTACAGGCAGCCAGGAATCCAAAATGAATCTCACACTTCAACCCCCCAGAAGCTGATGATGTTCATCCAGCTGGCTGATTGTCAAAGATGTGTAGTTTGCCCTGTATTTTCTTTAGACCTCCATCCTGCAATACCTTCCCTCCCCTTTTCAGATCATCTCTCCAGCTTAACTGAGAAGATGCTTTGGAGAACAGGAATTATTTTGTGGAAGTAACTTCTTGCTCTTTCCAAAATCAGTTTAACTGGAGACTAGAGACAATGGTTATCTCGGTGAGATTGAGAGATGTAGCCAGCTCTCATCTCCAGTGGGAAAACCTTTGGGAGAGGAAAAATGAATCAGGAAATTCATTAGTTCCCTGTGATTATCAGAGAGAAGGGATATGAAGAGCAATTAAATGCAGATGTCCAAGATATGCAGGAGGGTGCAACATTTGTCTAAAGATCTGATCCTCTGGGTTCATTTCTAAGCCTTTGAAATCCTCAGTGTCTCACTCATTACCTGGAGTGCCCATATTCCCACAATTCCTTCACTAGATCTGCAAATCAGTCATTCTTCGCTAGTTCATAAGGTAGTCCTTGCATGCAAGGGCAAGAGGCATTGTGTCCTTTCCCTTCCTTTACTTGAGTAAAACCAGGGTCACAGGAGCAGAACTTTTTCTCCTTGGATCGTTTCTGCATCATGCATTTGAAAGCTGAGAGGACCCAGCTATTAATGACGCATTGTTAGGCAAGAACAACACCAGGCTGCACTGCAATTCCTTTGGAGATCAGCGTGGGAAAGGAGAGCTTACCCTCTCAACCACAACAAAGACCTCTGCTGAACTTTGGCCACCCTCTCTTAACAGGAATTCCTTAAGGTAGTTTTCCTTGTGTGCAGTTTTCTTCCTCATCTTTCTTTTGGTATTTTTAAGCACACTTTCAAATCTCTCCAGCTACTGCTCAACTCATGTACTTCACCCAGCCTGATCCTGCTCCCCTGGGTGGGTCTGCAAGTACAGTGATGTGGCAGCACCAGGTACCTGCAGATGAGACAACTCCAGTACATCTCCAACGGGTGTCTGATATCTGGTGATCTGGCCAGGCAGACAAACCATTTCACCTGCTCTCTTCCCCATCCTGCTAGAAAATCTTTGACTACAAATAACATTTATTCCTCTAAGGTAAAATGGAGGAGAAACAACAAATCAGTTTCTTACCAGGTTTCTCATGCTCTTGGTTATGACTTTGTCATATTGTCATTTATGAACTGTGTGATGTAATGGAGAGTATTGCATTTGGACATAATCTGAAGTTTGGAGGGCAGTACGAGTGTTAAAGGATAGGATGAGAGCTCAGAACAACTGTGACAAACTGGAGAAAAGGAATCTGCAATTCCACATGAACAAGTGTTAGAGATTAAGTTCATGCAGCTGTAATCAACTTCACAAATAAAAGGATAGGAACCAACTGCTTAGAGAGTGGTTCTGCAGGAGAGGGATTTGAGTATCAGGTTGTTGCAAAAAGACTAGAGAGGCATGAACAGGAGTGAAGTCCCTAAGATACATGAAATGATCCTTCAGCTCCATGCAGCACTGTCAAAGCCTCAGCTGGACAACTGTGTCCAGTTTTAGGTACCTCACTTCAAGAAACACGTGGCTGAATTAGAGAGAAAGCAGACAATGTTAGCAAGAGCAATCAGAGGTCTGGAGAATGTTTAGTCTTTAAAGAAAGAGTTAGTTAAGGTTTGGAGTTAAAGCAGGAGGACTGAGAAGAGACATCAACAGTCTTTGGACAGATAAGAAGAGAAAGGGAACAACTGGTTCTTCAAATCCAGAGGGAGAGAACAGGAAGGGTTAAATTTACATTGCAGAGAGGGAGATCCAGACTAAGTATTATGAAAAACATATCTAAATGCAAAAGTAGGTAATGCTTGTGCACAGTCCCTTGGGAGATGCTGGAATCACTAGTATTGGAGGTCTCTGAGGAGAGGCTAAACAACCAACCTCAGCACTCCCTCAGAGGAATGGGAGAGGCAAGATGACCTCTTAGGACCTTTTCTGGACTGGTATATTATTACCCCTCAGATTATATAGCTGATACATCATTTTAGGACGCCATAAATTGCATCTACTACCAGCTCTCCCTCTTTATCACATGATTCCTTTTGTTGATTCTTGGCTGTCCTGTCCTGTGTTTCACTCAGCCACACAAAACTCCTATTCCCAGCTACCCAATCACCACAGGTTATAACCTCATGCCTTGCAACCTGTTGCTTCTGCTATTGAACCATCATTACCCCACACATCCTATCGAATGCTTGAATAGCAAAAGGACAAAAAAGTGATTCCCTGTGATTGTATACCCATTACCAGGGGTTTTAGATTTCCAGTCACCTTCATCTGGGGGGAGAGGGATAAAAGAAAGAGAGCAGACACTTTGTAATAGTTCCAAATCTAAAACACAGCTTGAAAGAAACATAAATACTGCAAGGCTTTATGGAAGTATCAAGATTTTTCTGAATGTGTTTATATTCTTGCTTTACCTCTTCCACATCCACCAAAATGATTCATGCATCAGTCTGCTCAGAAGTACTCTTGGTATCAGTCAGGACAGGCACAAGATCCTTCCGAACTCAAAGATTCTAGAGAGATAAAAAAACACTATCCTGGCTTTCTCTGTGAGAGCAGGATCCCACTGACAACTGCCAGAGCTGCAGTATCCATCTCACAGGAGCCAGGATGCTGTTCTAGGCTGTTGCCATAATCTAAAAGCCATCTTAGAGTGCAACCAAAGACAGCAGTATTCACTTTGGCTTGTCTCTGAAACTTACTGCTACAAAACTGGCATTTACAACAGAACATCTTGAGGCTTTTCTGCAGCCTTTGTCCTGTCATTATAAGGGCAAACTTTCTCCTCTGTGCTCGAGCAAGGCATTCAGGATTTGACTCGTGGGACTTTTCTGTCACTCTCTATTCATTCACATCAGCTGCATCCCATTTCTGGAACACAGATTTCCCCAACAATGAAGGTTTGAGAGCCTTGAGACTACATTTTGAAGGGTATCTATACCTTACAAACTTGGATCCGAAACACTCTAAGAGATCTGACTCGCCCTCCGATTTCTTTGATTTCAGAAGGTGTTAGCTGCCTGTATAGCCTTAAATTCTGGCTTTCCCCTTGAGGTAGGAGCTCTTCTTGTGATCTCAAGTCCATTGTTTGCAATTAAATGGTTTCTTTCCCATTATCAGTTCTGAGCATTTCTCCAGTTACAACAATGTCCCTTGTTCTCCCATTGTGTTATAAGCACTTTCCTGTACTGCCTTTCATCCCGTCCTTCCATCTCCCTCCTATATTTCCCCTGATTTTTCCAGCTACCTCGTTTTAGCCTCCTGTCTGATTCACAGACTCAGACCTTCCAAGCAGACTTTGAATCTCAGGATAGGACAAAATTCTATTCCATGTGCTGACTTCAGCAGAGAATGTTTGATTCCATCTGCAGAAAAGATTTGGCCCTTTAAATGCAAAATGCTACCAGTATTTTTGTGCATTTGACAAACTGCCAGTGGGATATGTGCCAGTGAAAATCGTCAGCTGGGCTTTAGCTTTCATTTCAGCCCTTGGAAATGTTGGCATGTTGGCATACCCACAGGTAAAAGGACTTCTGAAAAATTCAGGCATTCCAATGC
Source organism: Myiozetetes cayanensis (assembly GCF_022539395.1). Classification (NCBI taxonomy): domain Eukaryota; kingdom Metazoa; phylum Chordata; class Aves; order Passeriformes; family Tyrannidae; genus Myiozetetes; species Myiozetetes cayanensis. Next base: position 68,431,212 of record NW_026087521.1, on the reverse strand, counting down.
AAGGCAATAAACTCTTTTCAAATCAAACCTTCTGGCACATTTGCAAGCCTCAGCAGCACTGCCCCCATGCTGGGCTCATGAAAACCAGCTGCATCAGGAAGCATAACGTAGAACTTCAGGTAAAAGGGATACACAAAACATTTCTCCCTTGTCAGCAGCAATTATGACTGAAGTTCTTTCACTCCCCCCCATAACCACGAGCCAGATACACACACCTTATTTGGGGGCAAAGAGGTAAAGTCACCTCCATTCTCTACCCAATTTATTTTTGTTCTAAATACCAAACTTAGTTTTTCTGTGCTGCTGTACACACATCAGATACTCTACATTGCCTGCTATAGTAAATGAGCTGCTTTTTCATAAGCATGATTCCCTACAGGGGATTTTTGTGTTCACTGTCCCTGGGAAGAGTCAAAACAAAAGAGTTTTCTTCTCAGTTGATTCTTTTTGTTTTGAAAGAATATTTTGAATCTCTCCAAATAGACTTTTACATCCAAGTAAATGACCATACAAAGTGTAACCCTGTGAAAACCCAAGTGCTAGACCAGACCCCACATGACAGAGCAGCCTGTGTGGAAAGGGAGATAAATTCCACATGGTCCTGGACACTTGGGGAAAGCTGCTCAAGGAAAGGGTCCTTTCTGGAAAAGGTTCCTACTGTGTCAAGGAGTTGTACAGTGCAGGAAGAACACCTAACACCTTACTCCCAGGAGGAGCTGTGCCAGGGTTGAAGGAACACCCCCCTGACTCACACCCCTGGTGTCAGTGCAGGATAATCGCTGCCCATAAGACCTAAATCAATGCAGTGTGATTTCCTAAAGCCCTCACACTGGGCTAACATCACTAACTTTGAAGTGAGGAGTAAAATTCAAATGAGGTATAATAATGCTGAACACTTCTGAAAATCCCTCCCATGACCTTGAGGCTCAAGGAATATTTTAAAATTTCATCAGCAAATTCTGAATGTTTCTCTTCTCATGCTGTAAAAGGTGCTATCATTTTTATTTTTATTTTTTTCTGGAGATTAAGTCACACACCTGAAAACAAAGAGTAGAAAAATTCCCTAGCTTTTCTTTCTTTCTTTCATTTTTCCTTGTTTGTTAAAAATTTAGGCTAGAAGCATAAGAACTGGGGTATATATAGCTAGTGCAGCATAACATTGTGTCAAAGTGTAAAGGTTTAAAAAAGAAACTCTCATCCCCCAAGTGACTCAGTCCCTTGCATTTGTGATGCTTCATTGCTTCCAGGATATGTGAACTCCCACTTGAGTCCCATTGGGTCCTTGGGACTGGGCTGCTCATCTGCTTGGAGAAAAGAATCCTGTGTCTGCTGAATGTCACCTACTCCCAGACATTCCATGTTAATGAAGGATTGAGCAGGGTATTGAGGTTCATAGCAAGTTCTCTCCTATCTGTCTCCTCCCTCGGAAATGAGCAGTCCAGACCTTCCAGCATCACTCTCCAGAGTGTGCCTTGACCTCCTTTTCAGGCAGGAGGTAATGAGCCAACTGGTTCTACAAAATGCTTTCTGAACAGGCTCAGCTCCCAGTGGCACTGGGAAAACTTGGGCAGATTGATGCACAAACCTGGCTGAAAATCACAGGCATGGACAAAACGTCTCTTGAGAGGCCTGAGTTTTCCCAAGCTGCCAGATTTAGAAGCCTCTTTCCAACAAGAGATATGAATTCAAACACCTTGGGCAGTTTGGAAAATCCTGTATTTAAGCTTTCTAGTACAGAAAGGTAGGAGAGAATAAGCAGCTGCCAGCCTAAGCCCAGTCACAATTCAACCACACTTATGGAACAGGTACCTGTGCCACCGACGTCTTCACCTGACCAAACAAGTCATCTGCCACGGAGGAAATTTTGTGTTTGTCCTACTACCCTGAAAACCAGGCCTGGCTCCGGCACAGGCCACAGACTTTCTGACCTCTGTCATCTCCTCGTGGTCAGCATAGAAGGAGCAGTGACACCTGCCACCTTGGCTCCATCCCAGGTGACTTACCTGCCCGATGCCACATTCTGCTCTTACACAAAGTGCTTGCACAAGGTTTTGTTCCCCCTGTACTGGCAGGGATTTAACCCAAAGCCACTTTTACTTCAAACGAAAAAACATTTCATTAATTTCTGTGGCAGAAAGCAACAGGGCTTTGTAGTGCAATGAACAGACAGTGGCCCAGCAGGGAGCAGGAGGAGCTTTACAATAAAGCCTTCACCTCTCTTTGGCTCTGTGCAAAAAGCCCAGCAGTGCCGAGACACATTTCCACGGGACAGCCCAATTTCTGCTGAGCGGGATGAAATGGAGGAGCAGCCCCATTTCACTGTGCACACAGAAACTCTGCTTAACACTTGTGCTGAACGGAGCCCTAGGGCAGGAAAGATATTGAACTCCCATAGTGGAGCGCCAGGAATGGCTTTTTAAAACTGTATCAATTTGTATCATTTGCAAAGCACGAATATTTAAGCTGGTTTTAATTACAGAAACCTCCTAGATATTGTATTTCTTGTCTCTCTTCCTCCCCACCCTCTCTTTCAATTTTGTTGTTGCTGCTGTTGTCCTTCATTTCCAACCTTGCTGTCTTGCAAGGCTGATCCAGTCCCCAGAATCCTTTTATCACTCTGCTTTGAAAAGGAGAATTGAATTTCTTTTGTACATTGGGGTGAATTTGTAAATAACACTCGTCCAACAAATTTTGCTCCAAGGATCACTCTGGGAATATATTCAGATCAATACCATCCCTGTTAATATCATTGGAAAGAAACACTGCACAGCACCACAGAGAGGCTGTGGGAATATCATCTTCAAAATAGGGGGTCTGAGAAAGTCAAATGAGAAGTGTTGAGCAACAGGATATTGTTCATGCAGCCCATGCACTCATTCTCTGGGCAGGATACACTAATTATCTCCTAGTATTGCAGCAGCACACACATAGGCTCCCTGGTATGACAACTGTGCTGGGAGCTGCACCAGCTGAGGTTAAAAAAATGAAATGAAATGAAATGAAATAAATAAAATAGGTATGACAGAAAGTCCCCGTGTTCAATGCAATTACTGGTCATGTCTTACTTAACACGTAATCACGGGGAACAGCTCCAAAGAATATTAAAAAGTACGTTCTGCACTCTCAGGGTTTTTTTCTCTTCTTTAAATAAACATACTGAGGTTCCTTAAATAGTCCTCTCTGTACTAATCATAAGTGTAACAAAAGATGTGCAAAGGCTGCAAAACACAACAGAGCATCAGAAAAAAATAGATTAAACCCCTGAGTGAATGAGGCTTTCTCTCCTGACCACCAGTATTCTGGTAGGGCACTAAAGTGCTCTCCCCTCACTCGGAAACTCTCCCCCAAAAGCTGATGAAACAAAAGGCTTCTGAGGGCTTTCTAAAAGTAGCCAGGGCTGTCAAAACAGAGGAGGGGAGATGGACACTGGGTATACACAGCCTGTGCTCCTTCTCCTTCCCCAGCTTAACACAGAAAGGCTCTGGAGTGTGATGGTGTCTCCCACGGGAGATTCTGTCCCCCAGCCACAGCCACACTATAGAGGGAAGAACAGGACATTGAATGACATACAGGCCAAAAATGGATGTGAATCTCCAAGCTGCAGTTCATGCAACTTATCCAAAAAGACCACTGATGTCCCGATACTTCCTATTTTCCACACTAAAATCCCAGTCTCTATGCTTTCTCTGTCTTTTTCTGGGCTAAATGTCAGCCTGCCTGTCCTTGTCCCAGTTAAATACTAGGTGAGTTGTATAAAGATGTCAAACAGCTCATCCTACTATGTTCTGTAAGTGTTTTACTCTCTTTATGTCTCTGCAGAAACCTTTTTACAAATTTGCCCGTTCTTGCAAAACTAGCATTTGACTCTCTTTTTCAAATGCCTTTTGTTAGAGATGTAAATCCCCTTCTAGTACTTTTATTTATAGGGAAAAACTTGCAAACATATCCCAGGCACAGGATAACGCCATAATCAGGAAGCAAGCAAAAGAAAGCCCAAATTTCCTTTGCAAACAGCTCATGATTTTTTTATTCAGTCTCATGACTGGGTAGGAACAGGCTGACTCATGACGTTTGAGGGCCCTGGCTCAGCAATCCTGGGTTTGCTGTCAGAATGTCTGTGTGTGTGTCCTTTGGTCCCCACGCTCCTTCATCTCATCCTCGGCTGATTTGCATCACTGGGGAAACACATGATTGCAAAAGCCAAAGGAGAAAAATAATTAAAAATATCTTGGACCTAAATAACATGACTTGGAGGGGTATCTCTTGTACTGGCTGGCTGCTGTTCCTAAAGGTTTTCCTTCAACTTCCCATATACTGTTAAAAGGAATCATTAAAAAAAATTGTGATCTTATTAAAGGGCTGGGCCAGTAACTTTCTGTCCTCGCTTTCTCTCAGTGATGAGTCCCTTTAGGATCACTTTGCAGCAACCAAGTTAAACAGGCCAACAAGTTTTACTGGGATCCAAGTTTTCCCTCCCTTGATTCTTCAGGATTGAAAGTGAGCCCGTAGGTCTCTACTCTTCCACTTCTCAGCTTGTGTCAATCTGTTACCATGTCAGTGATACAGAGAAGCTGTGGCTGCCCCATCCCTGGAAGTGTCCAAGGCCAGGTTGGACAGGGCCTGGAGCAACCTGGGCTAGTGGAAGGTGTCCCTGCCCATGGCAGGGCGTGGGACAGGATGAGCTTTAAGATCCATTCCAACTCAAACTGTCTGTGATTCTATAATTCTACATAATGACAAAAACTATTAACAAATTTATCACAGAACAAGAGATAAATTCAGCAAGGACAGGGTAAGAAGAGCAATGTTTCCATTAGCCACATGTTTTAAGTGGAAAAAAGTTCCATTTGAGCTCGGGAGGAAGTCAATGAGCTCAAATAGGGGGTGGTTGTCTTGACAGGATGCAAGTACACAGAATGAAGAGCTGCAGATAAATCACGTGTGGCAAAAGTCTGAAACAGGAGGTCCCAAAAGGTGTTTGGAAAAGGAAGGAGGGACCAACATGCTGATGGGGGGGAAATGGGCACCTGTTCTTAGGAACCAAGGGGATCTGGAAAGAAAATGTGACCCCCAAGTGGCTCATCTGAGACTCAGTGCCTCCCTACCACCTTGTTCTCAGGGCTGGGGCTTGAAGTCACAAATCTGGCTCAAAACTCTGTTACAGTAATATGTGTAAAAAAATACAACAACCATCTAAGCCCTACTTTGTTGATGTAAAAGTACCACCTTAATATCGATTCTAATTTCAGTGCAAACAGCACTGATTGTTAGCAGATTTTAGCAATCCTCAGTAAGCTGAAGCCCAGACTTCAGAGAAAAACGTGATGGTATAGTGGAGTGGAACAGCTTGGAGTGTTATCTTTGTTACAATTCAGAAGTGAACAGAAAGAATTAATGTAAAAACTACAGATTTAAAACTACTCCCTCTAGAGTGGTCATACTATCAGCAGCACAGGTGAATATTTTTTTAATACATGCATGTAAAGATCTTTAAAATAAAATAATCATAACAAGGTATGCTAGGACACCAGGGACAAAATACTGTGATGAAATCTACTGCAGAACAATAACAATTTGCTCTGCCAAACCAGCCGGAGAAGTCAATCCAACTTACAATTTAAAGTAAAATTCAATCCTGTATATTGACATGATATTTATCTCTTATCACACAGACAATTGATCTGCATCTCCTCATCTAAACTACCATGGCTTTGCTGAAGTCAAAGGTGTAACTGAGAGGACACTGGTTATGGGGAGACCACCTGCAGCCATTCTAACAGGAGTGCTTTTGAAAGCCTGAAGCTGATAAGGTTTCAGCTCCCATTGTCAGCACTAACCACTCTTACACCAACGATATCAATTAAACAAACTTCTTTCTCCCAAGCGCGAAAACACAGGGACTATAAATAAACCTGTTACAAAATATGCATTTTGTTTATACATATTTACACAGACCTCAGATCTGCATATATGCAGTACCAGAAGGATAAAGCCATCTGATGCAGAAGATCAGCAAAGCAATCTGTAGGCTCTACAGGGGCCAGAAAAGAAACATTTGTACGGGGTGGCAAACAACATTATGCAAGACATGCGTGTGCTTTAGTTTGTGATGGAGAAACAGTTGCATAAGTTGTGTATCTGGAGAGACTGGCAGCGATCTTGTTCGGCCCTGCACACAAAAGAGAAAATCTCTCCTCTGCGTATTTATTAAGATTTCAAAGCTCAGGGCTACATCCTTCCTACTTCAGGATTTAACTGTGTTGGCTTCTCCTCTGCCCCCTTTCCTTTTTTCCTTTTTATTTTTTTTCCTGTTTTTTTTCTGTTTGTTTTTTGGGTTTTTTTTGTGTTTGTGTGTGTGTGGTTTTGGTTTGGTTTTTTTTTTACGTGTCTCCGGAGTTAGATTTCGGAGGTAGCAAGTTGTCCCTTATTTCCCGTGATCTGCTTCTCGCAGCCCTGCCCCTCTTGTCTGCTCAAAGCACATGATGTGTCAGCAAAGTGAGCGTGTGGGGTTTTTTTTTTCCCTCTCGCTGAGGAGGAATGAGATGGGGGAGGAAAAAGGGTGGAAAAGTCTCTCTCCCCCCCTTCCCCCGTGCAGCCTGCCGGGAGATGTAGTGCGGCGGTCGCCGCCGTGGAACAAAGGAGCGCGGGGGCTGCGGGAAGAGACACCCTCCCTGGGGCACCTGGGCAGGGCCACTGGCCCAGGGCAACCGGCCGAGGGCATCGTGGCCAGGGGGGACAGACTGGGGTGGGACAGAGGAGCCCGCAGCAGAGCTCGGCCCGCAGATCACCTCGGCTTCATTGTTCCTGGGCTTTGGCCAACTTCGTGGGGTCCGCACGTGCCGTGGGATCCGCCTGGACAGGGTTCCGATGTCACCGCGGGTGACAGCGCTCCGGCACCGGGAACCGCGGCTCCTCAGCCCCGGGATGCCGAGCTGGAAAACTTCTGCCCTGCTTTGTGCTTTTGTGTGAGAAGGTCTTTAATTTAAACGTGAGCAGAAAAAAAAATCCTTCCTTGGATTTGGTATCATTCAACTTTGCGTCCCACCAGAACAACACAACACTCTCGTCAGCTTCTAACACATTCATTTTAAATATTTCCAAATGAAAAATTAAGGGGGTGTTCTTTCTCCGGTGTTGTTGGTATTTTTAACCTACACCCAGTTGCACGATTACCCCCTACACCACTACTACCACTCATCAGCTCCTTATTTCTCTATTATTTTCTACATAGAGAAAAAAAGAAAAAAAAAAAAAAAGGTGAAGCGATGTCTTCCTTTCAGCCTCCCAGGCAAGCAACTGTGGCGGTAGAAAATGCAAATTCTTGGAAGCCCTCTGGGATTTTTGTTTTAAAAGGAATCAGGTGCTCAGCCTCGTGGTTCTAAAAGGCGAGGGGCACTTGGCTCTCGACCACCAAAGGCTTTTGGTAACGTTTGCCAGGAGTTTTCCTGGTGACTTTTTCCCAGCGATTGCACCACACGCAAGGCAACAGCCCTGATCTCTCTTTCGCTCTCTCCTTTGCCTGGGTAATTACTCTAAATTCCATCTCCCCTTCCCCCCCTTGCCGTTAACCTTGGATCCATAGCTCCTGCTGATGACTCTCCCTCCTTCCCTCCAGTACGTCAACTGTTACTTTTCATTTCATGGCTCACTGGTGAAACTCTTGAACTCTTCTTCTCTATACATGTCTAACCTGTTTCCTTCCCCAGATGCTTTTGACTTTCCTCAAGACCTCCCTTTTTATCACAGCAAAGCCGCTGGGTGTGTGTTCTTGCAGGGTAAGGAGAGCAGGAGGAGGAGGAGGAAGGGCAGCCGGCGTGTCCAGACAGCCGGGGATGCCAGGGAAGCGGCCGGAGGAAGGGGAGGGATGCTCCGGCCTCTATCCTTGCTGGGGGACGGCCGCGGCTCCCAGGACCGGGCTTTGTCCTGCACCCGCGGCCGGCTAAATGCACGCAAGTTCAGCCCCCCTCCGCAGCGACCCCGCACCCCGGGGCTCGGTCCGGACTGCCGCCACTCAAAGAAAGCCGAGAGAAGCAGGCTCCACCTCCTCCAGGTCCGCAGGAATATCGCACACCACCCTCCCCTCCATCCCCGGGGCTCCGCCGGGATCGGCGGGGACCGCTCGGGCAGGACCGCGGGGACACGGCGGGGTCGGGGTGGGGGGAGGTTCTTTGGTCTTTTTTTTTTTTAATAGCCGAAGCAACGACCAGCGGGTACCGCATGAAAGGACTGATCAGCAGGCACTCCTCGTCACCGAGTCAGGTGGGGGAAGGGAGGCACATTCGACTGATTTAGTGACCGGCTGGGGAAAACCGGCTTTGACTGGGAAAAGGGTCTGTTCGGGGGGCAGGGAGAGAGGGGAAGGGTTAAGGAAGGAGCATCTGCCGAGCTGAGCAGGCAACCCTGGGAACGCGGCTGCGCCCGGTGCTCCCTGAACTGCACAAGTGTCCCCGAGACCCCTCTGCCACCACTGGGACCGGGGGATCCTGCTCAGAAGGAGCGGGGAGGATTCCCACTGACTCTGCCCCCAGAGCTCCCAGGAGGCAGCCTGGGGGTGTGGGACCACCACCCGCTCCCGTTCCAGGACTGCCCGATTTTTACATAAATTACAAACTTTGTAGTCAAAACGAGATTGACATTAGGATTGCACAGTTTCACGCACACTCTAAAAATCACTGCTGTCGTTTGAAATGCGTTCGTAGATACTTTTGCTGCTGCTAACCTGCCTGCAGGGCAACGGAACTGGGGAAGGGTCTGGAGAGTGCGTCCTATGAGAAGCAGCTGAGGGAGTTGGGGGGGCTCAGCCTGCAGAAAAGGAAGCTCACAGGGGACCTTCTCACTCTCTGCAACTCCCTGACAGGAGGGGGGACCCCGGGGGGGGTGGGGGGGAGGCGGGCTCTGGTCCCAGGGAAGAAGGGACAGGACAAGAAGAAATGGCTTCAAGTTGCACCAGGAGATGTCCATAGGGCAGTGGACTTCAGTATTTCTGCCATTCACAGTTTGCTAAAGATAAACTCTACATGTTTGCCCGAAAGGGACACTTCCAATTTGAAGTCTGAAACGTCCCTAATGCTGCCTGAGACATCCTGGATTTACGCAGGAGTGAGATTTAAGAACAGCCTTTCTACTCAGAGCTTCCTGTGAACCTTCAGCAGGTTCTGCTCTGCTTGCTGACTCCGGTGGATTTGATTCAGAAGCTCCATAGCTTTTCCAACACCTTTGTAACCCAGTACTGCACCTAAAAGGCTGCAAACTCCTCTCCTTACTGAGCCCACAGGAATGAGGGATGGCCATGCTCCAGAGAGCCCCCTCCACCACAGAGGTGGTGCTGGGAGTGACATGCTCTGCTTTTTCTCCTGCTTCCCTGCACACCCCCTGCTCCCCACCACCACCTTCCCTGCAGCACCAGCTCTCCCAGTTATGTGTCTGGCCAGGTCAGAAACTGATCCATCCAACCACCACCCCCTCAGAAACTGATCCAGCCAACCACCACCCCCTCAGAAACTGATCCAACCAACCACCACCCCCTCAGAAAAATAAATTGCTTCTCAAAGTGGATTTTTCCTCACACATTTCCGTGCCTTTGAAATGCCTAACATTAGCCATGGAAAGGTGGTCATCTGGGGAGTCACCAGCCACAGGAAGAAATTACCCATTACATTGAAGACAACATTTCCCTTGCTACCATTAAAAGGATTTCAATCTCTTCCTTGTTGGTTCCTTTTATCCAGATGTGTAAAGTCTCACATTTCCACATGCCAAGGTGCTGCTGAGTGTAATGTGTATTAGCAAGCTACAGTACTTCATTGTACCTTGTTCTAATTCTGTACCACCCCTAAGATACAGCTGTACTTTTGTGACATAAGAATTTTGTGAAATAAGAATTTCTGAACACAGTGTTCAGTACACACAGCTACAGCCTTCCAAATGGTGACAGCAAGTGCAACCTTTTAGCAGAAATAAGTGAAAAGAAAAACAGACTCCTCATGATTATAACTCAGAGTTAAGAAAAAACTAGCGAGCTTGAATCCACTTGTCAAGTGGGTCCAATAAAGAGTCTCTGACATTTTTAAAAGGGGTTGAAAACCATCCTTTACCTGGCAGACCAAGCCCCTGTATGCTGTGGAAGTAAGTGTATATATGAAAGATCTAATAATAGGTGGCTGTCATGGTGATGGGTGCCCAGAATAACTAGTTACCCCTCTACCTCTCTCCCTGCTTTCCTCTCAGATCTCTCACTTACTGAGCCAACACGCCCCCCCAGCCCCTCCTGGACCACCCTGTTTGCACAGCTGGATCCTAAAGGGAGCTGGGCTGGCTCGACTGCCGGAATGAGCTGGGCACAAGCTGCCTGTGCAGAGACAAATCACAGTGGCACAGCACCACAGACAACCAGAGCTGCTCCACTTGAGGAGCGCAGGTCAGGCCGACCAGCCCAGCCTCTGACTGCTGGGAGGGCAGGAGAAGGAACACATGCTGTGCAAACAGCGCTGGGGAGACAAGGGAGCAGAGTGTAAGCTTTGCTCCAGCAAGCCTAAGAAAACCTCTTCCCTGTGCCAAGACATACTTCAGTGTAATCTTTGCATTTTCCTACAAAATCAGCCAACTCCTACTTCTCTCTCTCCCTCTTTTAAGGACATCAGTATTTTTCAGTCATAAAAGAGTCTTTGTAATGTACTCATTTTGTGAGTCCTTTTGTTACCTCCATATAATTCTCCCAGACAATTATTATCACAGCCATTGTTACACAATCCAGTTAAAGTAGTTCTTCTGCGCCTCCGTCTCTTTCTCCTGCTACAAAATGAAATGTTTGAATGAAGAGTTACATTCCTCAAGATAATGAGCTCTCCAAAAGGAAGGTAATGGAAAGTACATATTAATTAACAATGCTAAATTGCGGGATGGTATTTATATCACATCGAGAGATTAGGATTGGAAAAAAAAAAAAAAGAGTGTAGTTTATTTTCTCTGGCACAGGCCATTTTATTAAAATAAAATAAAAATAGGAAATCCCCCCTGCCCAAACCACGAATACACTAACCCTTTCTTTTATTCATTTTCTCTGCAGAAATGAGTGAGTGAGCATTTCCTGTCAGTTGACGACTCCCCCGAGGACGCTGCGTCACTGACCACCAACAAGTGAGAAAATCTCAAATCCTCTCCTCAGAGCATCATAATCTCCTACCAAGGACGTTTTACTTCACTTTCTGCATCGCTGGAACAGGCAGGAGAATTACACAAGCTTCCCCGTGCCTAGGTTTGAGACAACACTGTCCCCTGCGGTTGAACTTGCAGGGACAGGAGGCACAGGCTCCCTCCGCGTTCGGGAACCGCTCCGGGAGCTCACAGGTCCGGGACCAGCCCCAGGAGTGGCACAGCACAGCCCGGGCACGGCACTGCCAGGGCACGGCACTAGCCTTTGCCAGCCACGGTCATCAGACAGACCTGCTGTTATAAGTTACTTTTTCTCTGGAATTTTGAAGACGGCAAAAATACTTGCAGGACAAAGAAATATAGTAAGAGATTTTTATTGCAGTGCTGGGTACCCATTTCCAGCACTGGGTGCACCTTTGAATCATGCAAAGAGCACACTGCTGTTTGAAAACCGCGCTTTTTGTACCCTTTGAAATCAGTTGTTGAATATTCATTTTACTGTCCGCTTGTTGCCTTAAAAGGTAATTTCTCTGCTTTGGAAGTGGGTGTTATCTTTTGGCTGGTTGCAACATACCTCCCCTGGGCTCGTACAGGGGGGTCTTGCATCATCCTCACATTGCAAGGCATGGAGGGTCTCTCTGTGTATCCACATGGCACAGAGGAATACATTTTTATTCATAATTTGTTCCCTGTTCCCGGCCGCGAAAAGATCCCTAGTGAGAGGTCCAGATAGGACCCTTCACCTTACAGTCTCCACGGTACGCCTATAAGTTAGTAAATATACAGAAATAGTTCTTTTGTTAGTACCCCCTGTTCATTTTAATTTGCTTGGAATAAAATCAGTTCCTCAATTTTTCACACCTGCCATTTTCACTCCGCGTTTTCCAGGTGTCCCGAAGGTCAGCTGCACCACAGCTGGCAAAACCTCCTCCTCTGCCCGCGGGAGGACCAGTCCCTCCAAGGAGTACGAGAAGGGCGTTTCAGGCCCCGGGCCCGAGAGGGGCTGCAGCCAAAACAATGCCGGTGTGACCAGCCCAGTGCCCAAAAGCCTCGTCCACAGCACGAGCACTTCTCCCTCTGCTCTGCCGACACAACCGCGCCGCCCCTGCTCCCTCAAGCCAAGGAGTCGCTGCATCTCCCGGGGTTTGCTCAGGGCTGTGGTGCAACACCACTACGAACTCATTCCTACTTAAAGTAGGATTCCTGCTTAGAATTCCTACTAAAGTTGTCTCAGTTTGGGACATGCCTTCAGACGTTTACTTTTCTCCAAATTTTGCTTTCTTCACTAAATTCTAAGAAAGTAAGTAGGTTAAAATGTAGCTCTGGCAAGAAAAGACTTTAAAAGCTTTAATGTCTTCCATGCTTAAACTCAGACATTTCTTAGCCAGAAAAATTTTCAGAAATTGTGGAGAAGAAAGAAATGATCTGAGGAAGAGGGAGACTCCCAAGATCTTACCCATTTAATCATATGCAAAGTTAAATCTCCCTGCAAAAATCGCTGAAAATCACTGACGGGAGGTGAATGGCAGGGAAAACACACACCTGAAACCAGAGTGGAATTACGACTTTGACTAAAGTGTCATTCTAAAAAGTCTATTTGCCCCTCAGCTCAAAGGAGAACAGGATCATGTGCAGCTTCATCCCCCTGGCACTTGCATTGACCAGCTGACAGCTGGTGCCACTTAAAGGAGGAGACATCTCACTCCTGGGCGAGGTGATGGTGTGGTCAAACAGAGCATGTGGAGACCATGCACCACAGCTTCAGTGCAAATATAAACCAGGGATAGAACATTTCCATTTTTACCACTATTTTCTCCAAGTTAATTGCAGCACATTGACTTAAAATAAAAATAAGTCCAATAGTAAATGAGCAGTAGCTCAAATACTGAAAAGTGATCGTAAATCTAATGCAATATGATAGAATATACCACTGACTTATAATCTATGTGCCTTTTAACCTGAATTCCCCCAAACAAGGCCTCTTTCTAGAGACAGTGAGTAAAATAGATACAAAGGAAAATGGTAAAAGCCTGTTATTGATCATCTTGATTTTGTTTTCTTTACTGCCCTGGAACAAATGCCCCCTGTGAAAGACACTCACCCTGCATGTCAGTTTTGAAAACAAACTCATTGCTTTGTTGGAGAGACAAATTTTGCACTGCCTTGTATTTCATTCAAATGTATTAACCTCCAAGGGGCAACAGTCTGGCAGAACTTCCTTGTGTGATGGCAAGAAGAGTGGAAGAGAGAGGTGTGAGAGAGGTGTGGGAAGTCCTGTATCTCTGCATTTCTGTGACGGGAGCTGGGACCACTTACTGATTTCATACAAACAATCATGTTGGCTTCATGGAGCAACCAGAAGGGTTCCATCAGTGATGTGTGATTTCCCCTGACAGCGTTGCAAAGAAGGCAAAAGGACTTGATGGTTGCTCCCAGAGCAGTAAAAACAGTGTGGTAGCATCATGCAACTTATTTTAGGTTTCTATCCAACAGAATCTGTCCCATTGTATCAGATCTAATAAGCTACAGATGGGGTTGACATTTGTACTGCTTATTCTTCATAATTTTTTTTTATTAAGTTACCAGCCAAGAAAACAGTTCCTCCATTGAAGAAATTGCCCAGAATTGTTTGCACCGATTGCTCCATCTTTTAAACTTCTTTTTCAGTACTGATATACAGTTACTATTTTCATCTGGATGAAGTATTGTCCCTACCTGTGCAGTGTTATAACCTTAACTGCTTTCCTTGTGTTCTAAAGCATCACTCCTGAGCCTTGCTCTGCTGCCTGAATGCCAAAGCAGAAGTGCCTCTCCATGTCCTTGACTCAGCTGATTTCAAAGACTTCATCTGTTTTCTCTGACATAGCCTAGAACTGCAACTTTTAACAGGGGACCAGCTTTGACTTATTATTGGACATACTGTGTTAATATTTTTAGCAGAAAATACATGTTCTATTTCCTTAAATGAAATTTTGCCTGTGAGACTCTTTTTTTAAGTGCAGGAGTTATCTCACTAGTGGGAATCAACACCCCCAGACTTACAGCTTACCTAAACACGGAAATGTAATCACAAATAACTAAGGGAAAATATTTTAGGGTGATACCACAACAGTAAATAGGCTAAGATAATTTTATTTTGCATTTGAAACAGGAAAAACACTTGGGCAATTATCACATCTCAGCTGAGGGGAGGTAAATTTCTAAGACACTTGAATTCAAATGCTGAGGACCAGCTGACCACAGCAAACTGATTTTATTTTGCCTTTTTAGCATGATAGAAAAAACACCCCAATCAGGTAAAAGTTACTTTGTGTTCCCACAAATGGGCACTTCCTGTTCATCAAACTGTGTTTCCAGAAAGAAAAACACAAAGTGCACAGAACTTAGAGACATATTTTGGGTGGCAAACTAAATGTTTAGCTCAACCTGAAATATTCTGGTTTTCTGCCCCGTGCTTAACAGCATTTTTAAAATGAAGTACAAAGTAATAACTTCAGTAGTTAAAGAGATCTAGATTTTCCTACTTTTTCAGCCAAAACCTCACTTTTCAATGAGTAAACTGTGTTTGAAATTTATACTAGTTCTACTGCTGAGAGAGCTTCTATAAAACACCATTTTTCTATGCAAACACTTTACCTCATAATCAAAAGAACACTGGCCTGAGCTGTCAGTCAAACTTCAAAGGGCCCTTTGTGATAATATTAGAGAGACCACATGGGAAGATTTTGTCATTCTGGTAACAGGCCTCGAAGCACAACTTTGCCTTATGAATGGGAACTTTTAGGATGGACTTCGGGATACGCAGTCTCGGGTGTGTTTATCAGAAGTGCTTGGTTTCAGGTAGAACAACCTTGGCTCCCACTTACTGGAACTAAAGAGAAATTACGAAGCCCATCAATTTTTGCTGTTTGTTTTTCTGCTTCCTCAAAGGTATTTTTGTAGGGCTTTCAGGTGACATTCCCTGTGGGAAAAATAGGGATCAGTCTTACACTGTATCACAGTTAGTGACTCCTCACAGAACTGAACAAGAAAGTTGGAGAGCATCGTAAATACAACAAATACCCCCGAGAGCAGAGTCTGGAGAGCAGCACCAGGGGAGCAGGGAGGGGCCTGATCCAACCCCTGTATGATCCAATGCCAAAACTCTGGTGAATGCCAACAGGAGCAACGCTGGACTCCAAGGAGAGCAGTGACTCAGAGCACTCGCTGCTTCATGAAAACATCTCCCCTATCAGCACTTTCACAGACCATTTGCTTTGCCTTTTTGGGTGGGTTTTTTCCCATCTTCTTCTCTTTTATGTAATTTCTGGAGTTTTTCCTACTTCAGCTGAACGGTACAAAGAGCTGAGGTTGCTTTTTTCTTCTCCTTCCTTGCAAAACAGTTTAAATATTGCAGGGCAGGAGCCAATTGGAGCAGAGGGGCGACCACAGCCAGTCCAATGAGAGGCATTC
Source organism: Myiozetetes cayanensis (assembly GCF_022539395.1). Taxonomy (NCBI): domain Eukaryota; kingdom Metazoa; phylum Chordata; class Aves; order Passeriformes; family Tyrannidae; genus Myiozetetes; species Myiozetetes cayanensis. The sequence continues at coordinate 68,415,609 of NW_026087521.1, read as the reverse complement.
ACATCTTCTCCATCTCATTAAAGGGACAGCAAATCCCTGTGCTCTGGCTGTCTATGAAAGGTGCCAGAGCACCAGGCTCTCAGTGAGAGCTGCACAAATTAAAGAGCTGCACAAATTAAATACAGAGATACCTACAAGGACAAACAACCAACCTGCACGCGCTGGTAGCATCACAGTCCCTGGAAGAGCCACAGCAATTCCACTTTGGGGTAATCCTGGTTATTCTTGCCTCCCCCTTTCCCCCTTTGTTTTGTGTGGGAAACTGTACTTAGCTGGATTTCACATCTGGTGCCCTCCTGCTCCAAGGAAGTTTGTGGCAGCACTGCCACCTTCCCATGTCCCTGCAGAGCTAAGGAATGACGAGTTTTGTTCTTCCAGCAGAAAAGGGAAAGGCTTCTCAATACCACCAGGAAATCCTGGGAGGGCTCTGTCAAAGTCAACAATCCAGCACACCCCTCACCAGCAAAGGAGGAGCAGCACAGCCAGCCTGAACTCCAGCCTCCCTCTTTCCAGGGGTCACTGCTGAGATCTCTCAGGGAAGCATCATTCAGCCCCCTTGCTTTGCTCTTGCCTCCTGCTTCCAGTTTCCTCCAGCTTTGAGGGAAGAGGAGTTTTTCCTTGGGCACACAAAGCCCAGACCGTCTTTAAGTGAAAGATAATAGATAAGACCAGAAAAGCCAAAAGACTATCAGGGAAAAATACCCTGATACCAAAGAGAGGTAGGGAGGAACCTTTGGAGCTGTAGCTGGCTAGGAGAGGACTTGGAGCTGTGGCCAAGGGTGCAGATTGCTCATAACGTCCTGTTGTTCCTGATGTACTCAAGGAAAATGGTTACACAATTATGTGTGATGTATATTTGGGCTGAGATGGGCCAGGTGGGCCCCAGGAGGTGCTGCTGGGATCTGTGCACTGAAGGGCTCTTTTTCCACCCTGTCCCCCTCTGGCACAGTGACTTTAGGGGAGGGACAACAGGGACTCCTGAATGGCTTGTGCTGTGTTTGGCCCTCAGGGAGGGATGGAGAGGTTATCTCCTTATCCTCAGCTTTCCCTCAGCTCCCATACACCCCAAATTATTGGTGTTATTACAAACCACATACTCTTCAGATCCCTGTAAAGCTGCAACATCCTATCCTGTGTGGACTCCTCTCTGTTGACTTTGTCCGTGTGCCCCTCAAATGGCTTTTTTTCTCCCTGCTCTCAGTTCTCTCTAACCCTAATTTCTTTGTCTCCCTTCCCCCCCTCATTACTTCTGTGTTCCAGGACTTCTGTGCAGTTCTAAATTTGCCTATGCATAGGCTGTTTAAGCAGAGTATTTTTAAGGTGTTAAAATCATTTGAGTTCATTATTAGAAATGTAAGGGAAAATAATCAAGAGAAGTTTACCAGCTGCTCATACTTCTGGTCCTTCCAAAAGATTTCTATTAAAACCAACACACACTTGGCAGGTTATTTTCTCTAAAAATGTCTAATAGCATTTAGTAGTTTGAAAGTGTCTTTCTACAGCAAATGAATAGCAAATGCACATGTGCAAGTAAGTTTTGTACCTATTTTTGTAACTATTATTTTCGTGCCTAAGGAGATATTTACAGGAGTAATTTTGTGGCTCTGAAGCCACTAATAAGCCCCACATATTTATATATGGATGTGGTTTTGTGCCTGGGTGGAGAGTGCTTGCAAATATATACAAATAATTGGGACAGAGCAGAACTTTCTCCCAGTGACAATCTCCCCTTCTTTAAAAAGAAGAGTATCATTAAACATCCTGTCAGTGGTAGGTGAATGGAATGGTTTACATGGAATTGAATGGTTTACAGAGTTCTCCCCCAGATCTCTTTGGTCAGCAACAGCCAAAAAAACTAGTTTTGCTCCTCTGAGAGGAGCCCAGTGACTGGAGGTAGAGGGGGGAGGAGAAGATGGGACAGGTGACCAGCAAAGTCACTGCAAGCATCAGCACGTATCACCCTCATACCTCAGACCTGGATTTAACACAAGGGATGTTTTAGCCCTATACATTTTATTTAACCTACCCCTATCCTTATTTTGGAGAGGAGCTGGCTTCTCACACCCCAAGGAAGCCCCTGCAGCAGTGCAGACCTTTCACTCACCCTGTCACACTGTTGTGGGGTTTTTTTATCTTCAGTTTGGGCCCATTTTTAATAAGGTCTGCAAATCCTGAAGTGTCTCTACAGTAAAAGCACCACTGATCCTACCAGGATCAGACTGCAAAACTAATACTTTCAGGTGCTTTTCCAAGTAGAATAGACAAGCCAAACCTCTGAAGCCATGTGGGATCCCTTATTGACCCAAATACATGACACGGATGAACAAACATTCCCCTTCATTTAGGCTTTGCATAGTACACGTAAACACAATTGCCACTGCCAAGGCTACTGAAATAACACCTTAACAGCTCTGAAAAAGTCAGCTTTTCTATTCTGTGGTTTTTTCCAGTTCATTATGAACTCAACGCTGGCAGGACTTAAGCAGGTGCATTATTTTAATTCATTATTTGTGCATTATTTTAATTCGTTTGACCTCAATGAGGCTATTCACGTATGTAAAGTTATGCACAAGCTTAAATCTTTGCAGAATCAGGATTTGTGGGCTTAATCTAAATCCTGCTGAAGATTTCAGTCAGGTTTGGCTCTTTCCCTGCAAGAGAGCTGGCTTTCCAGCAAAACACATCACACCCAAGATGAGGGCCTGGCTGGGGACTCAGCTACCTGGGGTCAGGTCCTTTTGTAGACCTCAGGGAAGGCTTGGGATCAGCGTATCTGCAGGAATGTCTGAGTTATTCCTCTGCCCAGGCACTCCAGAAAGGCCAAGCACACGTATAAAAAACAGATGAAAAGTCCCCTGATTGGATCAAGCAGCAGTACCAGCTCAGCACCAGCAGGTGTGACCGGGCTCAAAGGCACGGACAGAAGCAGAGCTTCCAAAGGTACCTGCAACACTCCTTGGAGGTGCAAAGGAAAGTCCCCACTGATTTCACTGAGAAATCACCCCAAATCAGGGGTGTTACAGAGTCAGGCACTTAGGAGGAGATGTAAAGGTTTTGGAAGCCAATACAATACAAGAACTCCAATTTATTTGAATATTATTGGATCAGGCCCTGAAAGATCCTTTAAGAGAAGTGGAGAATTCATAGGTGAAATTTGACCTTAGAATATTTAGGAGGATATTCACATCTCCTCAGCAACTCCTTATGTTTCCCATAAGGCATCCAGACTTTCACCAGCACTGAAGGCAATAAAAGACACAGTGTATTCTATAAAACCTTATGTTTTCAGATGCTCAAATCTTTACCAAAACCCTGCCTTTTACTGTCTAACATAACAGGCACGGCCCTTAGCCCATAGCTGAATTTTGGTTGCTTTTAAAGAAACATCACTGCATTATTAAATAGTAAAGCAAAACCTTTTTTTTTTTTTTAATTGTTGTGACCTTTCCCCCTTCATCTTGCTCCTGCAAAAATACAGTCCTGAAAGGATGGCATTCATTGGCTCACAAAAATGATATGAATGGTGTTTTGAAACAGGGAATTCTACAGAATTTGTCACTATTAAAAGATGCAAGAGAGCCAGCATTCTAGGAGTGCAGACAGAAGCACACACAGCTGGCTCAGGGAAGCTCATGCATTTATATTAAGACACTTCAAGAACATTAAGCACTTTGCACAAATCTAAATTTTGATTGTGTGAGTTCTTCAAAAGGCACTATTGTCCACAAAATAACTTGTTGACCCTTAATAAGGCCTTTATGGTTGCTGGATCACTTAGACCAAGCCATCTTGAAAGGGTCTCTACTGTATAATCCCATTAGTTAAAGACTTGACATCTGATTTCCTTAAGTGCCTTCATGCTTTAACTCCTTTTAAGCATTATGAAAAATCCATCTGCTTATTAAAGCAACAACTTAAAACGAGCAGTTACACTGAAAATGGGAAAATGTGGCCTGATGAGTCTGTTAGTGCTGTTTGTTTTACATGGGGTTGGCAAAGGGAAGGAGGGATCACCCAGATAAGCTTCTCTACTCCAGCCAATGGGGCAAATTATCTTTTCTGACCCCATATCCTCTCTTATGCTTCTGCTCTTCAAAAGAAACAAAAAAACAAAACAAAACAAAACAAAAACCCAAACATGAAGGAAACAGGAAGAAACTGTCCAGATTTTGCTGTTCTCAAGAGAAGATGGATTCAATGGCTTGCTCCTGAGGCACACACACCACTTGCCCCTCTCCCTCCCTGCAGTTTCACACCTGAAGAGCTCAACTTGCTCTGCAGTCCTCCAAGGTACAACATTCCAAACTCCAAATGTACAAAGTCTCATTAACTGGATCCCTAAAATTACAAAAAAATTAGTTTACCAGGAACAGGATAAAATAAAAGGATAGAAAAAATTAAACAAATATTCACTCATTTTCTCTACTTCCTCATTACTGAGTTCAGGCTCACTTTTCATGTGTTAAGATTTTGGATGTTGGCAAGGGACAAATTTACAGCAAGCACCTTGGTGATTTAGAGCCCAAAAATCCCACCAACTTTTGATTAGCCTGGGATTCCTTGGAATCTTTGTTAAAATTAGAAATAGGCTCTCAAGAAAAAAACCAATAATATCAGAAGTGCCCTCAAAAGTTTCAGAAAAGGTAAGAAATTCAGCCCTGAACTCCCAGGTACATTGGAGTAGGATTTTAGTAACAGTTGGTTGTATTTGTGGCTGAACCCACAATACATCACTATGAAGACACTCAAGAAGCTGTGAAATTAGGCCCAGCTACTGAAGAATTGTTCAGTCTTTTGTCTTCTCTCCCAGAAGGGAACAGCAACAGGAGAAAACTCTACTGGGCTTGTCTGCTTTGCTGCATTTTCTCTCCAAACAGAATGTTTGCTTCTACCCCCACTAAAATACTCACCACACACCTTCCCTTCCTTGGCCCTTGATATCCTCCGTGCTTCCCTGCAATATGAACTTCCTCCACTGCCACACTGTATTGCCTAGTTGGTTGCTTTCCTAATAAATATGTACATCCATTAGGATTCTGTAATACCTCTGGAAAGTTTATAGTGCCAGCTCAGAGAGCAGCAGATGACAAAGTTCCAAGGTGTCATCCTAAAGACTAAAGTGGCCATTGAACTAAGACCTCACAATGCAAATACTAATGATTTTTGTTCATTGACTGAACTAGACAATGCAGGGGAAAGAGTATTTCAGGTTAATATAAACCATTTTTGGTTGATTGATTGTTTTTTCATGAGGAAGTAGAAAAACTGCATATGGTGATCAAGTGAAAGCTGCTGTCCAAACTCTATGGTTTTCAACTTTTAAAATTATATATAAGTGTCAAAACATTTAGAATGTGTCAAAACAAAACCATTTGGTTTTTAAGATGAATTTCTCTGGAGGATAGAACCATTTAATAAACTCAGCAGTAATCCACAGAGCATTTTGATTACAGGAGGTTCACATCTCCTCCCCAGAGACCCCAAGGTGAGTTCAGCTGGTGAGAACACGGCACTAAACACGCCCAGGGTTGCAGGTTCAGTCCCAGTATGGGCTATTTGCTTAAGATTTGATGATTCTTGTGAGTCCCTTCCAACCCACGATATTCTGTGATTCAAGATTAGGGGCAGCATTCCAGCAGGAGTTGGGAGCTGTTTCCTGGCTGTTCTTTGGTGCGTCCCAGGCACACGGGGGTCACCGTGCTCAGGTTTGGCTCCCATACTTCATTCCCTCAGGCTTTTACTGAGTCACTTTATTGGTGCCGGTGCTTCCCCACACCAGCAGCACATCCCAAACCTCTGCGATGGCTCAAACCCGAGCGCTCTGCCTCCCGCAGTGGCCACTAGATGGCTTTGTCTGGCAAACCTCGCCTCCTACCACGGTAGGATGCAGCTTTCCCACCTGGATTTTTCACCTTTCGATTTCGGGGTTAACAGAAAAAGAAACAACACTTTCTCTCTAGAAAACATCACCTCTAAGTTTCAGAGCACCCTTTACCTTCTCCCTTCTGGAACCCGCATGGAAGTGAAAGCTTCCCAGGTGTTTCCTTCAAAAAATCTTCCACTCTGCCCAGAAACCCTCTTACACTCTCCTGCCAGCCAGAAGCTGAGACAGTGACAACCTGGGTGCTAAAAGGGGCACATTGCATTGGCACTCGGGACCTCCTCTCCTAAAGAACCAGCTCTACCTCCCCTTCAGTGCACAGCCTGCAAAATGAGACTGCACACACTGCAGACATGGGTTACAATTATCAGGCTTCAGTGAAGGAATTTAGCCCATTAAAAAAAAAAAACAAACAGATAACTTGCAAAAAACACTGTGGGAAGGACAAAGAGAACCACCTGATCTTCCCAGAGCAGCTTTCCCTGTCACTCCCCTCTCCAGAGGGGACACACATCATTCCACAGGTGCCTCTGCTGTGGCCTCACAGCCCTTCTCAGCAGCAAAACATTGGCCTGTGCCACAATCCAGTTTTGCAATTCATTTACTGTGATATCTGCTCCAATTTGCTTTTGGCTCAGCCAAACTGCAGCTGTCAGTTGTAATCCTCTCAGATCCCTAACAAAAGGCAGTAAAAATGGATGTCTCCTCTACCAGCAGCTCACTGGTGCTACTGTTGGCAGTGATATACATATATATTCAAAACCAGATAAACAACATACAAGTTAAGAAAAAATACTGCAGTAGGACAATGCTGCAGACAGGGGTAACTTTGGAGAGAAAAGGTAAAGCATTACAATATTGTTAATACCATGCCTGCTCCACATGGTCTTTATTCAATCCTTCTTGCCTTTAAAGCCCAAAACTGACATTTTAAAAGATTACAAGGAAAAAATTCTTTTTACAAGTAGGTAGAAAACCCCAAAACTCTGGAATCTAGAGCACTTTTCTTCATGTAACACTTCAACACAAGTTTGTCAGTTCCATAAAGTTTACTCAGTTCTTCACATTAGGTGATGTGACTCAGTGAGGTGACACAGGTAACTCAGTCAAGCCAATCTTCCTCCTGCAGTCAGGAGCAGCCCCTGGACCTGTGTAATCTCTGCTGTCTATAGTCAGACACAGCTACATTCATGGGCTATTAAAATGTTTACTATAATAGCTGGCAACTGGCCCAAAATGAAGATGGAAATGACAGGAGGTGAGAAAATTGCATTCACTTGGACTGTTTTTTTACATCAGCCTTTTCAAAAGGGACAGTGGAGTTTTACAAGGCTGATTTCCTGCTGCTCCTACTGCTCCTCTCCATCATCTGATGCTCCATCCTCTCACCTTCTTTCAAGAGTTTCAATAGGGACGTGCCAGTTTCTGCCTGCTAAGACTTGGCCCAGTAAGATCATCGCCCAGGAAGGGAGAGCAGGTCTGGAGGATCCAGGCCGTGCTGGTATAAAATACGTGAGTGAGAACAAGTTGAGGAACTATCAGGCAGTAAATCCCCAGCACCTGACAGCGTTAAGCCAGGTATTCCCAGTCCAGTAGAGTATCTGAAGATCCCAGCAGATATCAGAGCCTCCAGGGCCTTAAACTTAGGTGTTTCCCCTGGGAAGTTACCTGGAGTTGGGACGTTTGGATGGAACAGTTTATGGACCCACAGAGGCACCGTGATGTTATAGAGATAATAAAACCAAGGACACTCAAGTGTGTCTGGGTAAGACTGTCCCTGTGTGCTTTCCTGCCAGTGACACTGCATTCAGTTGCCCCATCCCTGTTTCCACCCTTGCACCTTTCCTCAAGCAGACGTGGATACACCCAGACTCAGAGGAAGACCACTTGTATTTATTTCATATGATGTATTCCTCCACCGACAAAGGATTAAAGCAGGGAAATCTTTGGTCTCTAACAGTATATTTAACATTTGCTGCTGACTCTGATGATTTTTAAGAAGGCTGTCTCTGGCTCACACTTCTCAGTGTTCCTCAGTGCCTCCTGCTTCCACAGCCACTGCACTGAGCAGGCTGCAGTAGGTACCCAAGCTCCATCCAGCCCTTCCAGTTCCTGGCATCTGCTCTGTCATGTGCAGCTTTTCAGTATGATAATAAGCAATTAGCCAGGCACTTATGAACACAGAGAATGGAAGATCTGTACATAGTGCAAGATTTTCTGCTGAACACACCAATAGATAGTGTGGGGATAATAACAGGTCAGGTACCTGAATCTGCAAATATTTGTAGCTGCAGCAAAAAGGGAGGGGTCACCGAGTTCAGTGAATTATCAGCCACTATTTACCCAGTAGCTAGCAGGAAATACAGCGTTTATTCACCTCTCCAGATTTACAAGAACATCAGTCTTGGGCTGTCTTCCCTTCCTGTCTCAGATGGAAAGCTTAGGCATAGAAGTTCCATGATATACTATAAAAACAGAAAACAAAGCAAGCCAAAGACTTGGTTCTATTACATTTGCCCATCCAAACATGGTGCTCTTTAATGAGAGCTGAGCAAGGCCAGTCAAGGACAATTCATGATGATTTTCAGACTGAAATAATCTTTTTCCCTGGTTCCAACATTTTGATGGAGAAGGAAACAGAGGTGAGAAGAGCTCACCTCCAGGCTGGGTAACAAACGTTTTCTTTTTGCCAGTGCATTTGTGCACTGCATCCTCACAGCAACCCAGCAGGGCCAGGGTTGTTCCTGAAGGGAACAGAGGCCATGGCCAGCTTGTCTCCCAAGGACTTCAGCTGCCAGATGCTTTCAGGGATGCAAACTCACTTGTTCACCACCAACCCAGGACTTCCCATACTGCTGTACCCTGTTCATCCTGCACAGGCCCATAATCCCGAGGAAACAAAAAACAAACAAACAAACATGTTATTTCTGCCCCCAAAATAACATTTGCAGGCCTGTGCCATCTCCACTACCCTACCCTACTTCCAGGGCATGGAGCCAAAATTAAATAGAGAATTCAAATGCTGTTCCACAGCACGGAGAGACAGTGTCACCACCCTGCTCCTACTCACTGCTCTCCCTTGCCAGTAGAAATAAACGACTGCTCTGCAATAGGGAGGCTGCTGTGTAAGACAGAGTGTGGGCTCTGGTCCATGATCACCCAGCCCAGCAGGTGAAAGAAGAGGGGCTCAGTCACTGCCATGGCCAGGCTGAGCTGCTGACTGGGGCACAGACTCCTCCCGGTGCTCAGTTACTATTAAAAGCAAAGAGAAGAGCTTGTAACTGTGATTAAGTGCGAATGCTTCATATCTTATTTTGGAAACAAAGCTGTTTTCATTTCTCCCAGCTGAAACTGTTATTTCTAAAGAGTGTGTATTTTTAATGAAGACGCCAATGTGAATAAACCCTTTCCTTTTAGAAGGGAGCTTTGTTCTGCTGTTTCATTTAAGTGATTTGGACCTTGCAGTGGAACACAAAGCTGATCTTTAAAGGTACTTGGAGGAATATTTTCTTAGCTAGCCATCTTCTTTCCTGTCTTTAGGTCATACTACAGAATTGATTTTAAACTGGAAGTCAATTGAGAACTTCAACAGAAATCAATGCTATGATGTGGTTTGTGAGCTGCTATCTGTCCCCATGTTCTCAGACAGTCAGCATGCCAGTTAGAGTATATTAACTCACCCTCTTTCCAGGGATTTCACGTTATTAACAAACAAATTAACAACAAGGTAACAAATTAAATTAAAAATTCTGCTCAGTTTCCTCCAGAGGAGGCCACCAAATGGCTGTGACAGGTATGCAGGGCAAAATGTGACTTCTTACTCGAAAGAAAAGAGGTGGTACTAGAATTTTATTGCTAAAGTGAATCACGTTTGCAACTGTGTCCTAAAAGTAAAGCCTTAAAGAAAAAGAATGCTGTGGGATTTCATCACCCAAACAAAATTTTATATGAAACACAACTTGAACATTTGGTGGTTGGAGCCTCAGCTGCTGGAAGGATGTGATTATGAAACATTCTGAGCTTGAATTCACATCCTCCTATACCATTGTTATTGGTAAGTTTGGAAAAATCAGCTCCAAAGGCTTAAAACTTGAGACAAAAAGGCAGCAGCTTTTTTTTTTTTCTAATAAACCACAATCTGAAGTTATAATTTCATTTAAAGTGCTTCTAAAATTGTGTTTGTTTCTGGTTGAAGATTACTATATACAAGTTTGGAAGAAAATGGTCAGAGTCCCACTGCACCTCAGTTTATTGAGCTGGATACAAGAAAAATAATGATTTGCTGCTTACCTGGCATTTTGAGATACCTGGGGCTGTAGGAATGCAGTATCTTCTTTGCAACAGCTCTGCTCATTTCCTTTCTCATAGGGCTCCTTTCATTTATTCTAAGGGTGCTCTTACAGCAATCAGTTCAAAGAGAGCTTACCACTATTGCAAACAGGAGTTATTTTCATTTGAACGACCCACAGCAAAGGGACAGGAACAGCATCTGCCTCACCCTTGTCAAAGAGGGTGGAGAATACAGGTGAGAAGTCCCAAATCTACAAACAGTTCAGGCTACAAGTTTACTTCCAAATCAAATTCAAAATACTAGTTTCAGTGTTAAACCTCCTGCATGTTTTGTGACCGGGATGTTGGGAAAGAAAACCTTAACTCCTGCCACCCTGGGCTAAAACCACTGGTGCAAGAGGAGCTTGAGCTGGGACCTTCATAATTTGAGTGTGGTGAGAAAGGCCCACCCCAGAGGCAGGGACTTCAGGATTTGTAGCATAATCACCTTATTTTAATGAGTGTTACCCACAGAGTAGTGTTTCCTGTGCATGGCATGCCTTAAGTTTCTTAAACAGCTCCCAGGGTGGTCAGCCAACAGTTCCACTGTTGGGTCCTGCAGGTCACAGCCATGATCCCCATCACAAGCCCATAGTACAAGTACGCTCCAAAGGTCCAGCTGGGCTTTTGCAGCCTCTTCTGAGCCCCATTCCCGCATTCCTCATCACTCCTAACTGACATAAAGCTGGCATGTGCACGGCCACCCAGGGTGTCGCTGCCCCTTTGACCCCTGCATAGCTCAACTCTGATCCATTCGCATTATAAGCCCCGGCAAAGAAAACCATTTAAAATAAATCCACGGCGGACACAACTCCAGAGTTTCTCTGCAGCCACCCCTGATCCTGTAACACGAGTCTGTGCGCAGTGTGACCATCCTGACTCGCCACAAGGAGCTCTGAGAGAAACATCTCCTGAGCCCAGCCCCGCTGTCCTGCACACAGTGACAAGCACAGCGGGCTAAGTGTGCCCGGGGGCTCCGAGCAGGACCGGGACCAGCCTGTCAGGAATAACGTCCTGAAGTGATAGGGCTGTTAGAGAAGGATCTACACAGCAAAACGCCTCACAACTTCCTTTTTTCACTGACAAACGGCTCCGGGGTGTGAAAAAGGGAGTCATTAAGGCTCACTGGATGTTTAAGGGACACCTCCGGCTTTCTGCTCCGAGCATCGGTGTACCTGCACTGGCTCTCTCAGTGGAGCCATTTCTACTCCAGCTGTTCAGTCCTTCTCTGATCTGCCAGGCAGGGAGGAGGCTCAGGGCTCCTTTGTCTCCAGCCATTTGACTTAATTCCACTGATGTCTCAGTTTATCAATTATTATTATTATGAATGGTATTATTAGAGGTATTATTATTAAATACCTCTAAATGTCTCCAGGTCTCTACTGCTGTTTGCCCTCTTCTGTTTTGCTTTGGGTTCAAACCTGAATTCAAATAAGGTTGTCCAGTAAAGTCAGGGAACATATGAAGTGGAGAGGTTGTCCATGAGAAATAACAGTTCTCCTCACAGGACTGATTCAGGAAGCAGGGCCCAGTAAGAACCAAACAAAGATGCTCCAACCCTCTAGCAGCCTTCATGGATAAAATAGTTCTGCATTTTTTCACCTCAGGAAAAAACGTTTTAATTAAAAACTAGCAAGAGCAATCAAAAATTGCTTTCACATGTCAGCATCCATCAGTTTTCAGCCTGGTTTACAAGATTTTTTTTTCTATCAGAAAAGTAAGCATGTATCATAGAATTTTAAAAAGAGAAACTGGGAATTACAGTCCTCAAAATACATTAGAGTCTTGCTACCATCTCAAAGGGATCAAGCGAGAGTTGGAAAGGGCCCAAAATGAAGAGTGTGGGACAGTGTGAAAAGCTTCTCAAACAGTTTTAGGAAAGTCAGAAGAACATTCACGTTTTACTGGGACACCTCTCTAAACTGAAGTTCATTCTTGACACTTGACTCATGAGAATTGCCAATCAATATTGTTTCACATTTTTCCATTGAAAACTCTGCAAAGTTTACTGACTAAATATAGCAAAAGCTGAAAGTTGTTTCATCTTTCACCGTGCTTTCCAGGCCAGAAGAGAACAATCCCATCCTCAGCCTTCAAACTTGTGCCATGCAAAAATCAGCAGTAAAACAGTTAAACTCACATCTATTTACTGCTTTTTCAGGTCTGTACCAGGGACCTCTCAAAATGGGAAGCTTGGGAAAATTCAAATTTGCACCATTCTTGTTGCAACTGTCCTTGCCCTAAACTGGGTTGAAAACGCTGAATTCGTTTGTCCCAGGCAGCCAGGAACACACCACACTATAATAGCACCAGTGACCCCCAACCATGGTGGCCCTGCCACCACAGACCACCTCCAGCAACCCCAGGCACGCAGGATAACAAACCGCAGCTCACACCCTGCTCCCCTTGTCCACCCCCATTCCACGAGGAAAGGCGACTTAACACACACTTCACTGATCGTCCCATCGAATAATTGCTGCCCTGCTTTACAGGTCAAGCAGTGTTTAAACCTTTAACATCAAAGACAAGGCTCCCATTTGCTCCATTAGGGAACAGGACTTCACTTCGCAGCTTTGACTTCCCCAAGCCCTTTGATTTGCCGGCAGAAGTGACTTTCACTCCAGCTGTAGTTTGTAACGTGCCTCTGCCTTCCCTCACCCCCATTTCAATGCTGTGCACATTTGCCCTTGGATGTGTCAGGGCTGTGTTTTGGAAGAGCAAAATGTAACTTCAATTAAAGAGGTTGCTGCTGCTGGTGCTGCTGCTGCTGCTTCTTCCCCTCTCCCGCCCCCCCTTAATTTTCTGATGTTCCAAGAGTCCCTTGCACTAATCACCATTGAGATCTGTTAGTTTATACAACCGTATTTTAAGATGCATGCTTTTGGAGGTCATTTGGCTCATTTATACATCCACAGGGATGGCCTGATTTGCTCAGCTCAGCTTCACAGCCCTCACTTACGGCGGGGCTGCGTAATCGGCTTTGATGAGCTCATGAAAAGAGACAAAGCAAAAATGTACAACACTGTGGATAGACAGGGAGAGAAAAGTTTCTGCTGGAATGAATCAGAAAGAGCCAACTGCTGCCTGCAGTTCCTGCCCTGCCTTTATTATGATTTAAGGTCCCAATGATTTTTTTTTTTTAGATATTATTTTACCTCCTCCCTGCCCACTGCCACCTTACAGTAACAGGAAGCTGTTCCAGTGGGAAAAAAATATGTAAATGCTGCACCTGAATATTTAGACAGCACATTTCCCAAAGCACTCAAACTCTTCATGCCGAGAAACATCTTTATACCAAACATTTGGAAATCATAGAAAGTGGGCTTTTCAAGCAGCCTTAAAAAAGCCAATATGGACTGCCTGCTTGTGCAATAATCACATCACCATTAGCAGTCAAGGGAATCTGGAAGGAAGTTGTTAGCATAAAGAATTGATCATTTTCATAAATTTTCACTCAATGAAAGAATAAGCAAGAAACAGTGGAGAAAGGACATTTTCTTATTTTGAATGATTCAGCCACAACACATTACATTTTAAAGCAAAGTGAAACCAGTGGCTCATTTTATGTCAGAACTAAGTGTATACCTGCAGCTACAGGTTAAATGTTACCTTTGGAAAACAAATCCAGCAAAACTCCTTTGTGCCTCTCAGGTGGCTCTGGACTCCTATTGCTACCTCAGCTGAGGGCCCTGCAATCTTTGTTCATCCACTGCACACACCAGATGTGAGACAGTGTTATTATCCCAGTTTTATCCGCAGGGAACTGAGGCACAAAGGCAAAATCCTGTTTGGTATTGCCAGGGATAGTCAGCTCAGCTGAGTGAAGGAGCCACTGCTCTTTCCAGTCCGTTGCTACCCTGGCTGTTGGAAGGCTCAGGAAGCTGACACTGGGAGCACAGTAAGATCCCAGGGGAGCAGATCCAGCTGCACAGTGGGCTGCCCTTTGCAAACCCAGCCTGGCCATCACACCTGCGGAGGGGCCTCTCATGGGGTTCAGCTGCACAGAGCAAGTAATTTTGACTGGAGCTCGGTCTGACTCCTTGTGGGGAGACAAAGCAGAAGCTTTGGTGGTGGTGCTTCACGCCAAACAAGTTTAAGGTAATTTTTGTAGATGATTTTCATTTTCCCCTACTTTGCATGTCCTAATTCTATGCAGAGCCAGGAAAAGAAATGGGAACAGACTTATTGTGCCATTACTGAAACTAAAGATAGAAAGGATCATACTCTCAGACCCCTAGAGCAGCTTGTAGGCTGCAAATGTGCCATTAAGTCTTTAACTTAAAGACCCCTGCATAATCAAACCCCTTTAGGGTGGAAAGGGTTGATGCCAATCTTTTTAAACAGGGAAGTTTCTGCTGGAGTTTTGATAGAAAGTGTGGGATTTACACACCTGCCCTGATCTCAGCACAGCATCTCCGTGCCTTGAAGTGGCAGCACGTGAGCAGGTCCTGGGTCCCACGAAAAGCACCGTGTGTACCAAGCACATACAAGCTCACACCACATACGTGCATGCACATATATATATACATATAGATGTATAGCGCCCTTAGAGCTGTCCTGTCTAAACTAGTACAGAGACATTACTCTGGAAATCTGTGGGCTACAGGTTAGGCACTGTAACTCACGGAGAAGAGAAAGCCTGTAGTCAAACAGAAAGGGAATTCCAGAGCTCAGGAGGGCTGGGCAAACAGCCTAAAGAGTGGGTCCCCCTTTGCCCCTGAGCTCAAAGAATGGCACCATGTCCTGTGACCACAGGAGGTCAGGGTGAGGACAATCTGCTATTTAGTGTATGGCTGAACAGTTTTTCTCACTTGCCTCTGAAAATTGAACCCAAGAAAAGTAAATTACATAAAAAATGACAAATTTCCAAGGGAGATAGCAAGGAGCAGTGAGGAGACTCTCCCTCAATTTTCCAGATAACGTATTCATACTGTCCCCAGGGACACCTGTCTTTATACATCACAAGACATGCCACACTGCCAGGGGACTGCTCCTGAGAGCACCCACACCTGCCAGAGTGCAGAAGTCCAGCCAAGGAAGATCAGAGCACTGAGCAGCTGAGGAGCAGCAAGCAAGGCCCCTCCATGGCCTTTGCTGTGTGTCCCACCACACTGCCAGGCACTCCCAGACAGCGAGGCTGGAAGGAGCCCGAGGAGCCAGGGCACAGTGACTGCCAGCCAGAAGGATGGGCTGCAGCTCTCTGCAAGAGAACTGGAAGGACACAGTTCTGCGTGGCACCAGGTAACACCAGAACTTTGGAAGGCACAGGAGAAACGCGTGATCTCACTGTCTGGTGTCATTATCTATCATTAATTACCAATTGCTTCCTCTGGGCTGTTTGCCATGGCTGGTGTTTCAATAAAGGGTCTTTCAGCAAGCTATGATGCCATTGCTTGGTCACAATTCCAGCTATCAGCAAGGACCAGGATGTGACCCAGGCTCTGGGCACAGCTGTGCAGAGAAACACCTTCGGACTAATGGTGTCTGCAATAAGCCTAATATTTTTCCAGGATACATCCTGTCTTCATTTGCACCACAATACTGTAAGGTACTTATATACCTGACACCTCTAAATCCTCTACGATGCATCACACGTCAAACAGCCCATTTAGTCTCGACCCTGTGGTGCAGAGTAGCACAATACACTGAAGTTGCTATGCTGAATTGTGTCAAAAGATCTGCTGTTTTAATTCCCCCCTAATCGGCTGGAAATAGCACACTGGAGCACTTCAGAAGTTGTTCCAGTGTGCCATGTCAAATGCTACTGCAGCACTATTTTGACAGTGTGTCATCAGGCAAGACAATTAATTGAGACAAATATTGAAGTGCCACAAAGTTTTCTTTCTTTTTTTCTATTTTTTTTCTCCCTCTCTTCCTCAAATCACCATGGTGGAAAAAGCAAAAAGTGAGTGGGAACAAAGTGCAAAGTATGGATGGAAAGCAGCTGACCTGCCATCAACAATATTTTTTTCAATTATGTAATTGAAAAAAATTACGGAGGCATTACATCTGTGACTTGCAGCACAGAAAGGAAGAAGAGTTCCCGCTGAGACACCCTCTCCTCTTCTTCTGGCAGAGCCTTGAGCTTACACAGCGTCTGCTCCAGTGTGGGGGAGTGAGTTGGAAGGGATGGAGCAGCTTTAATGCAGGATCTCCTCACCACTGCCAGGCCAAGAGAGACCCCTGGCACTGCTTTGGGCTGTTCTCTGCACACAACCTGTGGGGCTTGGCTGAAGAGGTGGGACAGGTCTCTGAGGAAGACACTGAACCACAGTGCAGGAGCTCTGGGCTTGGCTCCCAGTTCTCTCACTGGGACTGGGGGCAGCCCCGAGCAAGTCTCTGGACTGGGAGCTCACTTTCACCTCCTATCCAGGAAAAACAAACAAGCAGAAACACAGCACTTCAGCCAAGAGACTAAAGGGATGACAAAGTGAATGCAGAAAGTAAACCTCATCACCTGAAGAAAAGGTTCAGGATAAAATCTTTGCTCCCTTCACAGGAAATTCACATTTGCATTTATGCAGACTAGCACAGTCCATGTTGGTTATGTAACCGGCAAACAAATTCACATATTAAGACCCAGTTCACATGTAGGCGCAAAAATAGAGCTGGCTGAGTGAATTCAGCAATTGCAGAAGTACCAGCAGACTCTGGTGGTTTGCAGACAACACCTACCAGCAGAGGAGTAAACTGATGGCCTGCACCTTAACTCCTTTAAATGGGAATGGGACTATCCTTGTTTACATGAGATGTCTGTCTGAAGAGAGTCCTGTTTCAAGCTAAACCCAAGGCAGTTACAGCACTGCCTGCAAAGGGACAGCAGAACACCAGGAGTGACTGCAGCATGCACATTATTCCATTAACTGCTGCTTCACATCCACTTTCTCCCCTGCTTCTCTGCTCTCTTTTTCTTCAGCAGAAGGTGATCCTTCTCTGTTTGTAGCTCATACTGCCTAATATGTGCCAAGTGAAAGCAGCCTAATTATATTTATTGGCATGCAAATACAGCCTACTGGAGCTTAAGGAGGCTATAAAAATACAGTCATGCTAGTAATTAATATCTGCTATAAAGTGAGGTAAAAGCCATATGACAGAGAGCCTTGCTGGACCAAGGTTCAGTTCTGCAGGAGAGCATCTCCCTGTGCCCTCTCTTAAACAGAGTCTCTTCTGAACGTTGAAGACATTTTCCTAATGAACTTAGCTCTGCCAAGGTTGGCTCCTATTTTTTAGTTGGAGTTTACTTTCTAAAACCCAGGGTATTTTTCACCAGGACATCCCCATTCCCTGCTCCAACTGCCCCAGCACAGTCCAGTGAATAAGCATTAACAAGATACTTTTATTTATATAATATATCTCTGCTTTTCCCCCCTCAGACTCAGTCACTCAGGTCAGGGTGAGTCCCTTGAGTGGGGCATCATGTGAGGTACACTGTCACCTCCACCCATTCGGTCATTAAAGAGAGACCTTCCCCCTCCAGGCCTGCCAGTGCAGCTCCTTCCATCAGCACCAAGTTCACACAACAAAAGTGAATGACAACTGGGAAAGCCACACTGTCTCAGTGGGAATTTAGCTCCATGAAAAAACAAGCAAGACCCACAGGACCCCGGCTGCCAGAGGGGCTGGGAAATGGATCTGGTGTGGAGGGAGGGTGGCACATTCTTGCTCCTCATGCCAGGGCAGAGCAGAGCCCCTGTGCCACCTTCCCTTGAGACCTTTACATGGGCCATGGGAAAAGGAGCCTCCTGGGGTGTTCCTCAGCCTTTGAGAGGTAAATACAGATTATCATCTAATCCCCTAATCCTTGAGGATTAATGGATGATCTAATCTCCCACTACTGTATTCAGCAGGGAAAGGCCATTGGCACCTGGAGTCCAGAGCACACACATCCTCACTGACTCTTGGCTCCAGTGGAGTGGGATAAATCATTTTGTATTTTTGAAGCAGAGCTGCAAGGCAGCAATCACACTTCCATTTTCAGTGATCACCACAGCACCAAGTAAATATTTTATCAGTGTTTTACAAAGCAGACTCGATAATGGTATATTTATTAACAGTGTTAGCAGTGTAAGTATTAATTTTTCATATGCTCCTAACGTGTAATGAATAAAGCTCCACTTCTCAGGCCACAGCGGGGCAGTTTCATGCTTTAGAACAAGTTTCTTGCAGAGGACAGAGGAGGAGGCCAATTGCTCAGGGCAGTCTCCACTTCCAGAGCTTGAGGAAGAGCATCAGAATGAACCCTTGGCTGGGGAATGTCGGACTAGAAATGCAGTGCACATGAAGTTGATCTGTCTGACATGAGGCAAAAGGGGCTTGTTTGAGTGTGTGTCTGTGTAAAGGGATCCTGGTTTCTGCGCTGCTGTAATTAGAGATGCCGTGTTCCAGCTCCCTCCTGCCCTGTATGGACTCTGGGCTCCTGCTGTCCCGCATCCCAGCGCGTGGCCAGCAGCAGAGTGAAGGTCAGGAGCAAGTCTGCAGACTGGAAACCTCCCGTGTGGTCACTGTCCCGGGTGACCCACCCCAGGAGAGGCTGCTGTGCTGAGTGTGTTTGCAAGTGCTCTGTCTGGTGGTACAGCTGTGTTTCACTCCTTGAGTGCTCAGCATCTGCTGCAGCACCAGGGGGCCCATAAGCCCACACTGGGTGGCCTGTGGAACAGATGCTGTGTGGAAAACAGGGAAGATAACAACAGAATGTTTAAAAAAGGTTAAAGGAACAGATGGAACAAAGATGCCTTCAGACCACTTTTTTTTTTTTAATCTCAGAGTAAGGCTGAACCAGTGCCTTGAACTTTCCCTTGTCACTGGATGGGAGTGGAACCGGGACAGATGACACTGAATCTGACCTGAATAAAAAATGAAGCGACCTGGCTTCCAGCATCCCCAGAGAGGTTTTTGGAGCCACCAAAGCAAGGTACACGAGTGAAATCTGCTGAATTTCCAAAGGATGTGAGCCACAGATGCTAGAAACGATTAGGTACCGCACTAAGTCGAGTGATAAACCCCTATTAATCTAAGAAAATGCCAGTAAAAGAGAGATGTGTAAGGATATCTGAACATCTGAACCTGGATGACTGGAGTTCTTTGAAGGAAGTTTAATTTATATACATGAGTATTTGTTCTGCTTGTTCTCGGTGTAAGTGGTCAAATATCTTTGCTCTTCTCTAACAACTATTTCCTTTTGTCAGAAAATTAAAGCTTTGATAGACAGCTGAAAAGAATGGCTATTGCAGCCTTAGATTTTTTGGTCAGAAATTGCTAGTAGCTGTTTTCCATGAGAAATTAAATCCTTTTTTTGATCAAGTCTGCTCTTGAATTCTGTATGAATGATACCCTGGAGAGCACTTACAATACCCAGCAGCTCCCTGCCCCTCGGCTCACCCACCTGTAAAACCAAGCTAATAACAATATTTACCTCCCTGACTCAAGTTTTGTGAAGCTTCTTTAAGGAACATTTTCAAAGCGCTTTCAGATTCTTAAATGAAGGCTGTCCAGACAGTATAAAATCCAATTACACTAGAAACTAAAAAGCCACGATTTAATTTTTAGCTTCTGAGTAAAACATAAATCTAAAAAATACATATTAAAAGTGGAGACCAAAACCAAAAAGCCCAATTGGAGAGGTGGAGCTGTGAACACAGTTAATGTGGTAATTGCTTTTGTATTGTTTACCTCAAACAAATTAGTTATGGCTTGTCAAACCAAATCTGTGGCAGAGCCTGTGGATAACAACAGAGAAGTGAGGTGCAAACATGCCTGAGTACAAACTGAGTAGCTTTGCTCAGCTAGAGGACTTGAGCCCAGCAAAATCCAGCACCTTGCAGCAGATGATGGAGGGCTAGGGAGCAGAACAGAAATTCGTATCTAGGCAACATCAGGAAGCCTATATTTGGACATAAATGTTCTTTGTTTCTTTAATGAAAAAGCACGTTAGTGAGGACATGTAATGTGAGGTATAATTGGCCAAGAGACATTAAAAACCCTGCTCACCCCAGCGTAAGACGTGACTTATGGATGGTCATCAAACAGCAAGAGGCAAGAAGATGACAAAACATACCTGTGCCAAAGCATTACCAGAGAGGATACTGCCAACTCAAAGTCTGAAGTTTGCAGCTTTCCTTTGTGTTTCCTTCCTCAGCTCTTCCAGGGAAATACGTGACTGCAACACACGAACCATTTGTCCCAGCGTCCCCACTCCCCACAGCATGACAGGCAGTGGGCACAGGGCCCTGGATCAGCAGTTTACTGGGAATCTGGCTCTTGGTTTTCTCCCAGTAATCCAGGCTGCCCTGGCTGTGTGACACAAGGATGCTCATCTCCCATCAGCTCATCCCACTGTTTCCCCGTGTCTGGGGTTAATGCTGCTGGAGGGGCTGGGAAGGGTCAGGGACCTTCGGAAGAGACCTAAAGCCAGCACAGAAAGAAAAAGCCTGCAAAAACTCCTCACGGCTCATCTTCTTTTCCGAAGGGTTAGAAAGAGCAGCTTTCTGCACACCAAAGACTTAGACTTGGTTTAAGAATTAGGTGGACCTGCTCGATGGATTAAAGCACCTCCTGGACAGACACACAACCGCTCGTACAGCACAGCTCAGCCTCAGCAAGTTCCAGGTGCTGCTCTGCACCAGATGAAACTCATTTCTGACCTGAAATAAGGTCAAATGAAATAAAATCAAGTTTGTTTTTTTTTCCTTGATACTTTTACTTTCTGTTTCTCTGCCTGTTCAGACCTTGTGTCTATTTCTTGAGTCTACAGTGAGGAGAGCAGAGAGCTTTTTCAAAGATTCCCAAGCGGATTTTCTGCTTTCAATCATTTTTTCTCAGAGCCCCATCTGGGACAGAGGAGGAGGAGGAGTGTCACACAGGCTACAGGCAAAGCCATCCCATACTTCATGAAAGGGTTTAGCTCTTCAGTGACGAGTTGTATTCCTGTGCCTTGACTGAGTATTTCATAAATTAGCGACTGTTTTTGCTCTTGTACCCCAGACATTTATTTCTGAGGACTGTCAGGTATCAGGTGGGGTTTTCATGAACAAGAACACTTCAGTGATCTTTTCCTGGTGGCCTATCTTTTAAGCATGAGCTTTGCCAGTACATAAATACTCAAAAAGCTCAAAATTCCTGATGCAGTCTTAACCCTTCCTTATGAACATGCTGGTGCTGTAGCTTACAAGCTGATGAAACCTTCCTGTGAGCATGCGGTGTGTGTGCTTTTTTGGGTTCCTTATCAGGTTAATTTACCTGACAGAAGCCTGCACAACTGCTTTTATTTAACCTTGAAACAGGAAGACTCAAGGGCATATTTATGATCATTCCTACAGACGGAACTACCGAGTTCCTCTTTTCCAGACAGCAAAATACACCAATAAAATCTTTGCCTCTACAGTATCCAGATGGAGATTAGGCAGGCAGCTCTCCCTCCCAGCCATAACCTTGTACAATTGTCTTAGTGCATTACTGCTTGGTTTTTTGTGTTTTGATTTTTTTTTTTTATTTATGCAAGTCCCTATGGACCACACAACAAAGCCAGAGGTATCCGGCATGAAGCTGATTATGAGTTCTTAATTCAAGAACAATTATTAGTCAACTTACAAAAGAAAATCATAGTGGAACTAGGCTTGCAATCTCTGTGTGATTTTCCACACATTTCAATGCTAAACTTGTCTTTTACCAGTGGGAGGTGATAATGAAGCTTTCAGTTCACGGATTTGCATGAGAAGTGATCCCAATTATTTGCCTGGGTAGGCAATGTGTAAGGCATAAACTCAATGATTTTATCCAATCCAGAAATTACTCTCAAAAATGTTGCAAGGTACATTTCTTTTTTTGTTTGTTTGTTTGTTTGTTTGTTTGTTGATGTTGGTTTTGAGAAGCCTCTCTCTCTAGAGACTTTCCTGTTGAGACTGATGAGAAAAGTGCGCCCCAACTCCTACATGACTTCCTTTCCTCTCCCCACCTTCTTCCATGGAAAACTTTAACTTTTCACAAGCCTGAATGCTCTCAGTTGAAAAACCAGAGGCATCTACAACGAGTTCTCTACTGTCTGCTGTGATAAGGAAGGACATGGAGCTGTTGGAGCACGTCCAGAGCAGGCACCAAGATGATCAGAGGGATGGAGCAGCTCAGCTGTGGCTTCAAACTGACAGAAAGGAGGTTTAAATTGGATATTAGGAAGCAATTCTTCCCTGTGAGGGTGGGGAGGCCCTGGCACAAGTTGCCCAGAGAAGGTGTGGCTGCCCCGTCCCTGGAAGTGTCCAAGGCCAGGCTGGACAGGGCTTGGAGCAACCTGGGATAGTGAAAGGTATCCCTGCCCATGGCAGGGGGTGGCACTGGACGGGATTTAAGGTCCCTTCCAATCCAAACCACTCTGGGATTGTATGATTCTAGGAAGGAGTTGATAACTGGTGTAAAGTCACAATAAGACACACAGTGACAGCATTGAGAGGGGAAGAAAGACCAGAGATACCATTGCTGTGAGGCCTGACATTGCCTTGGTTGGGACCAAAGCAGGCAGCTGAGCCCGGGAAATGCAAAGGCACCCAGGCACAACCATCTGCCTGCACAGCCACGCTGCTCACACAGACCTTGTTTAAGTGCCTTTGTTCTCCAGGCACAGTTGATCCAAACACGGCTCTGTTTTGATTATTCACGGTAGGACTCATCTGAGTTTGGGCTGCAAGGAAACATCAGGGGGAGTCCAGTTCAGGTGTTCCCACACTGCTGTTTTCCTCTGTGGGACAGACTCCACGCCCCACTGTGCACTATGGCCAGAGAATCCCATTGCACCCATCAAAAAGTAGGTCAATAAGAAAAACATCTCTTTTCTCCCCTCTGTAAAGCTTGTGCTATCAATTGTATCATGTTAAACTGAACTCTAAACTCCACCTCCTGCAGAAAATCAGTGGATGGTGGTTTTATTTTTAATTTTTTAGCCAATCCACAGTGAGAAGAGCATTTTGCCCCTGAAGACCCCGTTTTCTGGGGGCAAGCTCACCAGAACCAGCAATGGTTAAACATTTGCAGTGTAACTGGCAATGCTGGGATGCAGTAAAATACACACGAGCCATTTCCATGGCCTGACAGGGACCCAGATAAAAGGAAAGGAAAGAAATGCATGGCTTTTCCTGTGACTGCATCCCTGGCTCTCACAACAATCACCAGTTGTGTTCTTTAGAGCCTCTCCCCAACTTTGCAGCCAGTTTTGAATTTTAACCTTGAAATTTTAATCATTTTACGATGCACTGAGGAAAATCAGTCCTTCCCAGTCAAAGGCTGGAAGAATCAGCCTTACTGACACTTTTTGGAGGTAGTCATTTTGTCTTTGCCCAGTAAACTGACCCTTGGCTCCAGGGTCACTGCGGACTTTCAGATATCCCTGCTTTCTCCAAGGTCATCTGTGCATAAAGCCATGTGAACCTACAAATCAATGCATCTTTTTATCCTAAATTTTGGCAAGTAGCAGTTTCCTTTTGTCTCAGGTCCCTACTCCCACTTCAACAAGAATTCCGTCCCTGTAAAAGTCGTAGGCATAAATGAGCTCTGGCATTTTCTATTTGTGTATTCTCTAATACTGCGAGATAAAGATTTGAAGACAGATACAGCATTTAATGGTAGGTTTGGATATTTTGGGCACACAGACCAACAGATGCGATCAAACTTAACACTCACTAAATATATCTGTCTTGCCTTAAATGGTTATTAGAGTCTAAAATTAAATGAAAGAATGCAGATATAAACAAAACTCTGTAGATATAAAACCAAAGGGGGAAGCTGGAAGCTGCTGTTTTGCTTCTCATACAGTAGTGAAATGGTTAAGGATTTTTTTCTGAAGAACTTTAGAGGCACAATGGAGAAGCACAGAAGCATAAATCTGAAGGTTAAATTTGTACTGGCTTTGCTCCTCCTTCCCATAGGAGCACAGATGGTAAAAACCTTAAAGCTACCCCTGCTATTATCATGCAATAAATGAATTATCAGGTTTCTCCCTCACAATCCTAACTATGGAAAGCACCTTCCTACTCACATCATGATCAAGATAATTTCAGTGAAGAACTGCTGTTTGTTTGATCTGGGGGGGAAAAAAAAAAAAAAGAGAAAAAAAAGAAAGAAAGGAAAAGATATCTCTAAAAGACCTGGATCACCTTTTGGACTTGGAGCAATTGCTTCCACAGTCCCCTAAAGCAACAAAGCCAGTCTAAAATGATGCAAGGAGCTCCCTCCTCAGCTTCTGCATCAAAGAGCCACTGGTTGTTGTGGTGGCTGGGAGAGACACCTGAAAAGTGGCATTCCTAGAGGGAAAGCAAAGAAAAAAGAAATCAGCCTTGCGAGGAGCTTTCTGGGAGGAGAGCAAGGCAACGTGAGGGATAATGAGAACAAGGCAACACAAAGCACTAAAAACATACTGGAGGGAAATATTCCCTCTGATGCCCTGACTAAAATAATCTCTTGGAAAAGGTGAACCCCCCCTCTGCTCATGCTCCTGCAAGCTTTGGTGCAGTAAGACCCTGGTAGGCTTCAGAAAAGCATTTCTCTTCACACATAAGCAATTAAAGCAGATGAAACTGGGATTTCAGCTGCTGCTCTGATGTTGGAACATGGATGAAACACCCCAAGGATTTAAATCTCTATGCCAATACTTTTGCTCAAATTCAGTGAGAAATAGAAGACTTTGAGAAGCCAGTGAGATGGGTCTTAATTAAATAACATCACCAACTGAACCCCAAAGGTCAATGTGAGCACTAGCTCTCATGTGCACTGCCTTCAGTTACTTAGCAAGCCTTATCACCTCTGCTTAATTTTCTATATACTGAAATTAAATAAATAATTTTTTTAAAAAGCTGAAGTTTTGGTGTTTAGTTGTTCGGGGGTTTTTGTTTGGTTTTTGTGGTTTTTTCCCCTCTGGATGTATAGAGGTCACCTTCCTCCAAGAGCTGCAGCTTCATGAGCAACTTGAGGATTCCCAGCAGCAGGAGGTGTCAGCAACCAGGCAAACTTACATATAAAGGAGGGATCATCTAAAAAAAGATTTGGTTTTCTTCAGTAAAATCATATACAGGTGTCTTTTCCCTTTATTTGTCATGGAATATAATTTGGAAAATATTAGTCACTCCTCTTTCAAAAATACAAGTAGTGAAATAACATGGGCATTGAAGCATTCAGATGTGATATCATAAAAAACTAGCAGAAATACAGTAAGGAGAAAATTAACATTAGTTGTTCTCAAAAAAGTCCAGCAAAATACTTCCTCTGACTTATGAATTAAGTCATTTGCGCTTCATCACTTGCACAGATGAAAGCAAGTTATTGCATGATTGAAGAGCACAATTGGATTTTTATTGCAGAGATCTGCTGAGCCACTCCAGAGCTGCTGTCTGCAGCAACTGCAGCCACACAGGGTGCTGGGAGCTGGTTCCAGGGAATATGGCCAGATCCAGGAGGGCTGGAGGGAGAACATCCACCCTGACGGCACAGCTGGATCACTGAGGGGGAGCTCGGTGTCTTTAGCATGGCAGAGGCTATTTTTGGCATCAAACCCTCATGTGGGGGGTGTGGGTTTCCTTTGAGTGCTTGGTCTATCCAGCATAAGTTTTGGCCAAGGTCTTTCCAGCCAACTCAAGCACACCCACTTATTCCACACTGAAGCTTCCCTGCCCTGTAGAAACTATGCCTTCAAAGGCCTGGAAGTCCAAAAAGGAGTTTCTAGTGGAGACAGCAGGCAGGTTACCTTTTTCCAATCTTCTGTTCTCAGATAAGTGCTGCATTAGCCATCCTGGGTGCCACGGAAAAGCAGGATGGGTACAGAAATAGTCTCAGATGTGGTGGGTTTTTTTGTTGTACTTCTTTCTCACACCCCTTTTTGGTGCAGCTGAATTTGCAGGCGGCTCCCAGCCATCCTCCCCACAGCCCCTGAAGCTGGAAGAGCAGCTCTGAGCTCTGAGAAACATGACTTGTGGGCTGGCAAACTGCAGCCACCTCACTGGCCTGGGCCAAGCACCACAGCACTCAGGAGCTTTCATTGCACAGAGAGGCAGGGAACACACCGGCAAAAAATAACAGAGAGACAGGACAGAAAGCTTGGGGATCACCATTTAATCCTGTGGGATGAAAACTCTAAATGGGTAAAGAATAAACATTGCATCTCTACCAACAGTGGTGCCTCAGCAATGGAGCCAAAGCGGCAGCGTGTGGGGACAGAAGGGGGAACTCGAGAGGGCAGCAAGAGGGAAGGAATGCAGCTCCTCTGGGAGGAGCTTCCCACGGACAGGTAGGACAGGGCTCTGGTTTGCCACCTCCATGTTCACTCTGAGTCCTGCTGTAATGGCACAGACAGGCCAAGATCAGCCACAAATGGCCAGGCACATGAACCATGCAGAACTTTTTCCTAATATCCAATCTGAACTTTCTCTGGTGCAACCTTAAGCTGAGGGCTGCAGCAGTGCTGGGGCCATCAATTCTTTCCCCTGATGAGCTGCTGTGATGTGCTTAAGGTGCCCCAGGTTGACTCTCCTGGCCACCATCACTGGTGTCACATTCCCCGGGTGCAGAATCCACCATTAGT
Organism: Myiozetetes cayanensis; assembly: GCF_022539395.1. NCBI lineage: Eukaryota > Metazoa > Chordata > Aves > Passeriformes > Tyrannidae > Myiozetetes > Myiozetetes cayanensis. Next base: position 68,388,847 of record NW_026087521.1, on the reverse strand, counting down.
CCCTGCCCAGTTTCACCTGGTTACATTTGCCCATCATCTCACACAGGGTGTGTGAATAGCTCAGCTCTCATCAGCCACAGCTGCAAGGGGTTCACTAAGATTTCCTTCAAACTTAATTCTGGACTCATTATTCAGATTTCCCAAGAGCAACCACTGTTATTCCTCAGCATCTATTGACACATTTTTCTCTGAACAGTCAGAAAAGAAATTCCCTCTGACCATGACTAATTACCATGGGAACTGCTGCACAGTTTCTTTCATTTGCATAGTCCTGCATGAAGAGGAGCCTTAAGCAAACACAATCAGACAGTAAAAGGGGGGAAAAAGCAGAGATTCCACCTGAGGACCATAGTACTTTATACAGAAACACTATTCTTTTGAGCTAAGGGAAGAAATGTTTAATCCCCAAAACATCGATAATCTGTCTTGAGCAAGATGGAGCATATGGAAGTTGATGAAGGTTTCATTCATTTCTCTCAAATATTAAAAATAAAAATGTAATAACCATAATAATGGCTTGTGGACGAAGTTCCAGCTAAGTGCTTTCAGAATAGCTGCACTCTGAAACAATCTGACCAGGAGAGGTTATAACAAAATAAACTGAAGCTCTGCCTTAGGGTTGGTGAAGTAACAGCACAAAGAAGTGTTCAAAGTGTACCAAATTCCACGGAACAGGTAAAATTAGTTTTCCCTGGATATTATTCCCTGAAAGACCGAGGGGGCTCAGTGCTGTAACATCCACTCAGCACTACATTTGTCAGATGCTATTTGGCCAGTCCTTTTCTTATGAGGAAGCCTTGTCCTGTCTGATTTTACACTTTCTGTCTAATTAGCTTTCTGTGGGATTTGTTGAGCAGATCACGCGGACGTTCCTCCCCTGCCTCTCTTCCTAGGCTTGCACTGCTGTAGGTCTCTGACTGGTACCATTTACCTTCCAGTACCCACTTGGGTGTGCTCTGGTACCCACAGGCTCAATGGCAGCTACTACAGGAGAAACTGGGAGCAGTTTCACTTATCCCTCCAGACTGAAAGCCACAGTTTTAAAATATAATGCTCTTATTTAAGGAGGAAAGGGATTTCAGATTACTGGAAGCGATGGCTCTCAGAGTTTGAAAGTTTCTCCTTTTAGCTCCTGGCAGGGCTGATTTACCCTAGAAGCCTGTAGGCTTTTTACCTCCAACAAATAAAAGGGGGATGCAGAAACTACAACAAATTAATTCCCTGACAGATCTTGGGGCAAATCGTGGGCCTGGCTGGTGAATTCCACACAATCATACCCCACCAGTATCCTGGAGGTAGAACATCTAAAAGTGCTTAGTAACCATCATCCAGATATTGGAGGGTTTTTTCTGTCATTAATAAATGCATTGACCTCCTCTTTATCTCAGTCAATAGATCCCGATTTCAGTCTCCAGAGAAATTTGGGTATGCTAATTATGATCACCTTCCCCCACAATGGAGACCTAGTTCTGACATGCTGAAGTGCTGACTTCCAAAGGGAACAGTGAACTGTGCACGGATAGACAAGAGGCTCCCCTTTCAAAACACACAGCCTGGATTTTCTGCAGATGAAGGGCTGGAGACACTTGCCTGGAAGAAACCAGCCCTGTATGTCTGCCAGTAGGGAGACCCCCTTCCCCAGGCTCCTTCCCAGCTCCTGGGCCCCAAACATGGACCTGGAGGAAGCCAGAGCCACTGCAGTCCCTCGTGGCAGCAGACCATTAAAACTTCATTGCCCTTCCTGAATCTCCCACCCAAATAACAACTTGCTATTTCAGTAGGAAATGACGTGGAGATCCTATGAAAAAAGCTTCCTGCACTACAAACCCCTGAGTACACACTGCCAACATCCAGTGCTGAAAGAGCCCCGGGGAAAAACAAAGCACTCCAACTGATTACTGAAGTTTCTGTCATACTACATACACAGGAAGAGCAACCTTAATACTGACATTTCACAGCCTTTTTATGATTTACTTTGTAACCTTTGTGTCATTCTTTTAAATACAGTTGTTTGTAATATCCCCCAAAAAAATGGCAAATATCCTCCTTGACATGAGAAGTACCCTCTTAACTGAGAAACACCCATTTTCTTTCCTGGAATTACTATTCCTAGGAACTGACAGCGACAGAAGAGAGGTAAACAGAGGGAGGAGTGCCAAACCAGTGACCCTAGGTGTTCTGCAGCTCCCACCTCTCTCCAGGGTGTGACCCTGTTTGGGTGGCACATCCAGCACTGCCCTGTCACCCCCCAGCCAAGAGGGAGGCCACACGTGCTGGTTCACCTAAGAGACATGTACCAGAGAACTTCTGCACCCCTCACACCTGTCTTATTTATACTGAATTCAATCAATTCTTTGAAGAAAGGAAATGTTATTCCCTGCCCTCCTGTGTACTGAGTCACCTCCTCAGATCCAACCCCACACTGCAAGTCATTGCAGATACTCCTTAGTGTTTGTTACAGGAATTACAGCTTTGAATAGATGCACATAAATTCAGTTGGGACAAATAAAGGAAAAAGTCCTCTCTGTGCAAGCCTGCTTTTGTTATGTCTGACTAAGGACTGGCATTTCGGACTAAGTTGTTGGTTGTTTTTCTCTCTGCACATGCTGCTCTCCCCAAAGTGCAACCTTAGCAGTCAACAGAATGACGCCAACACAACTGGCTGCTCCCCAGCACTTCCAGGCTGTAGGAAAAGATCTTTTGTTGTTCCTTCCTGCCTGAGGTCTGCTGGGTAGCAGAGGTTCACTGGCAAAGGGGTGTCTGGACATATGTGGGGACTGAGAATCAAACTGTTGCTTGCAGATGAAACAAGAGTTCCTCACTTCTACCTACAGGCTCTGAACAATAATGTTCCCTTGGTGGCCACCTTGCTGTACTCACACACTGCAAAAAGAATCTGGAGCAAGGGGTGTCTTTGAAGTACACAATAACTAAACCAAGACTGAGTAAAGGAGGAAGAAGGTGAAAAAAACCCAGTCAAATTTAACCTTGGCATAACTCATGTCACAGCTAGATTTGTTTTGGCTTAGAATTTTTAGGAAAAAAGTATAAAACAAAAATAATAATCTATCAGACTGAGTCAGGAAGAGATAATGTTCCTACAAGGTGAAGTCGTCGTTGGGATCTCTTTTTCACTGCACAAAGCCCATGCTGGCTGTAACTCCACTTAAAGCCATACCAAACAATCAGAAAACATTGCAAAACTTGGTCTCTTGCAACCCTGCATTGCTGAGTTTCTAGAATAAATAAAGAGAAGAAGGAAGAGGAAGGAAGCAGGAAGGCAGCATTAAGAACCAGGGAAAATGGGAAATGGAAATGGATAAGCAACTCATAAAACAAAGGCCCCAGCCCCAGTATTCCCCAATCCTCAGCCTGGGGATGCTGTGGATACACCACCCACCTGCATGACCAATCTGCCCTGGCAGTGCAAGCACAGCCCCAGCCTGCCAACACTGACATGCTCACACATTTTATGGCCTGGAAACAATAGTAATGATGAGAAGAGAAATGCCCATAATATAGTAAATTAATATTGCTAGCACACTGCTAGAGATTACCTTTTCCAACAATGTTACAGAGATAGAGGAAAGCCCTAACAAATTATGTGCAGAGCATAAAAATAATAAATTAAATTACAAGAGAGCAGCAACTCAATATTTTGCATGAAAAATCGATTTTCTCTCTCGGCTCTGTAATACAGCCAGCAAAAGAAAGAAGACCAGCATATTATCTCCTCAGACTCCTAAACTGCCCAAGTAGGGACCTTGTTATTTTTCTAAGCCACTGAAGTTTCTTCCTTTTGTAGCAGGTTTTGTTCTGCATTTCTCCTTTCAACCTCTGTTGACTCAGCGACTGGAAAGTTTACAGGTGGAGCTGATAGTGCTGCTTCATTTCTAGTCAACATCTGATATTGTGAGGTCTGTTCTCTCTGCTTATGACTTTGCCAAACTCCAAGTGTTTCAGGTGAATTTTACCATTCCAGTTATCAGGCTCAGACTGGATGTTTGCATTTCTTTAATTTCATTTCAGTCCAGTGGAAGTCTTCCTGTAAATAAAGCAATGGGAAAAGATGGGCCCCAGAGAGAAGCCATCCCAGCAGACAGAACTTCTGGAGCTGCCTTCAGCCAAGCCCTCCCTCAGAGCAGAGACACAAAACATCCCATGTCCAGTTCAGAACACCTGCAGGACTGGGACAGCCCAGCCAGTGACTCACATCTAGCCTTTCTGCTCATAAAAACTCCACAAACAACTAATCACACTTCTCCAAAGTGGCATTTTTATAAATATCCAAGACAGATGCTTCATGTGTTCTGCAGCAGTGCCACTCAGCTTATGTAAGCGGGCACAAATGGCAGCACCAGAAACTTCCAAACACAGCTGCTTTGGGGCCAACCTCACCCAGACATTGCCCCCCTCCCTCACAGGTTCTGTGGGTTTGGGAGTTGTTACATTTTCGGGTTTAGTTCACAACCCTTCCTGCAGTTCTGATGAACTATCTTCAGAGTCCCATGCCCAAGTGTCTGTTTTGAAAGGGCCAAAGTGACCATCCCTGAAATCCTGAGGGACCAGGAGGAGCAGGCACTTCACCTCACAGGGAAGTGGCCCCTTTCCATGAGAGAAAGAAAAATCATTTTTACCTCTCAGAGCAGCCACCTAAGGCTTAATGAACACTCACAAGCCAGAGTAAACGTAATAAGCCTGACCTGATGAAGACAAGGATAAGGACAAAAGAGAAGGGTTCTGCTTCTGTGGTGAGAAGAGCCCGGGTGGGATCACCACGGCACCACTGTTGGCAGCAGGAAAGCAGGAGGAAAGCCTCTCCCAAGAGCAAAGCCTTTCCCAAGTCCTGTGGAATAAGCAAAGTGCCTCAGCTCTGGGGAGTTACAAGTTCCTCCAAAGTGCCCTAAACCAGGTTGTACTCAACCAGCTCACAGCCTTTACTTGAGCTCAACCAGCATTTCCTTGAGTTCACAGCTCAGGTTGTAAAACTTCATGCTTCTCACAAAAGTATTCCCCAGAATAATCCTGGGGCCCTGCCACGTGACAGTCCTCAGGTACACACTCCAGCAAAAACAATTTGAAGGTATAAGGGAAAAGGAAAAAGAGGAAATCTCTCCACACTGTTATGTTTTTAAGGTTTTAATACCCATTTCCTTATTCTAAATGTATTTGATTCCCAAATAGGCAAGGTGCAAGGTTTAAAATGAAAGAATAAATCAATATTCCATTAAAAACAATGGTGGGATTAGACCTCCCTGACTTTTGGTTTTCTGTTTGTCTTGCTGGAGCCCTGTCAGCTCCGTTATTTTGTTTTGTTATCCTGTGGCCAGTTGTGAGAAGAAGTAACAGTGTCTTGGAGAGGGATCTTCCTCCTGGCTGATACAGACAAGTCTCTGGTGTGAAAGTTTACAAATCTTGGGCAGGGGAGGCGGAATTTCAAGGCAGTAAACAGTAGTTTGTCATGTCATTTTTCCTGGCATTGAATTTTCCCTGAACACTGCCCAAGTACTGGAATACATTCCCAAGAGTTGCCAACAGCAGGACGTTTTCTCACCCAAAACGAAGAGTGTTGACACACAGAGTAACTGTGGCAATGCAAACACCATTTTGTCTCATCCTATATAAACCCTTCCACAAAACGTAATTTCTTATATGTTTCCATGCTCCATTCCTTCACTTCCAACTTCTTTTCACAGCCGAAACCAAATACATTCCAAATTTTCCTCAGGGAGCAAAACTTACTCTCTCTTTCAAGTCACACCAAAAATAAAGCTGATCCAGTTACCAGGGAGCTGCTCAGTCAGAAATCAGCTGGGGAAAGCAGGATGAATGACATTCTGGATCAAATGCATAATTAAAGGGTACTAAATACAGCTGGCCATAATTTTTCAAAGGAAGAGGATTTTATATAGTTTTTTTTGTAAATCAACATCTTTTAGTGGGTTTTATGTAGCCAAAATTTGGGGTTTTTTTACTGTCTCATATATTTTGAACACAGCTATTTCTACCAAAGCAGCTAAGAACTCTTAAGAAACAATAACCAAAGCAAGTTTTTAACAAGAAATTTGGTTTCAAGTATGATTTGCTTTGTAGACTGTAACCTCCAAAATGACACCTTTATTAAAAAGACAAAAATTGAATTTTTCTCTGAAAACATTTTACCAAAAGTTATTTGCTTTTTTTCCTTTTTTAATCCCAAAAATAGCTGTAAAGTAACAATTATTTTATGATTAGGTCAATAATCTGTGCTTAGCTGACACCTGGCTGCAAAGAGGTTGTCTACAATCTTGAGGTGATCACCAGTACTTTCATTTCCCCAAAACTCTACACTCTGCTCTTCTGACTGGAACTAGATGATCTCCGAAGTCCCTCCCAACGCAAGCCATTCCATGGTTCTGTGATTGTTATTGAATGACCATTTCCATAAAGATGTGGAAAGAAACCTCTCTATTTCTCCATCCCTCGAATATAGGGACACATTTTGAACTCTGCAACATGGATCAGTTTTAAAATTTAACAGATAAAGTTTTCTTCTCATGAAGAAAATACACAGAACTTATTTTTCAAGGGAACCAAGCTTTTGTTTCTTCCTTCTATCAACCTAAATCAATTTGGAGTAGCTGCCCATGCACTTACATTGCTGCCTATTATTTTTATTTGATCACACAGCAGCTCCTTCCTTTCAAAGAGCCATGTTTTGCAATGTGATTACAACAAGAACAGAGTACATTATTTTTACTAATTCTTTATTTAAGAAACAAACGTTCACACTGACTGAAATGCTGATTGTAATTAAGTGGGTTTAGTGAGAACAAATTCCTAATAGAATTTCCTTTAATCAGTTCAGACTGGTTTTACAGTTTTGTTGCAGGTAAATTTAATCATGAAGACATGAAGTCACATGTAAATGTTTCATACTGTTTTGACTAAAATATCTCCTCTTATCCTGCAAGACAATTAGTGCCATCTTGGCATTCACATTGTTTTGATTTCTTTGACTCCAAACTATTCTATTTTATGGCTTGCTGGCACTTTGATAAGGAATCAAGTTATTTGCAGAGCTCTAGCCTTTGCAGTATGCGTGTGTGTGTGTGTGTGTGTGTGTGTGTGTGTGTCTGCATGTCCTTGTGTTAATCCACACATTTTCATCTACTCTGGGAATCTCGACTTGTATTGAATCACAGAAATTCACACTGATGTGAATTTCACAGTGATGTGGCAACTGAATAATTATCCAGATTTATTTGGATGGGAAAGACTTTCCCATCGTTATGTATTATTGCATCATAGGAAAAGAGCTGACCTGTCCCATCCCAGAGAGGATGGCATTTAGATCCAAACCTCATGAACAAATTTCATCCAGTAGGATGAACGATATTAAGTAGTGAACTGTCTTTATGTGTTTTATAGTCTTCCACCACAGCTTTATTTCACTCTGCATTTGGAAAAATTCTTAAAACTTTACAACTTACCTTCTTATCTTTGAATATGATAAGCTGCAGATTCTCCTGCAGAGAATTCTGGTTCCTAGTCAGACTGTACATTATCAGCCTCCCTGCAGCCTGTGCTGAGAATTAGCAACATCAGAAAGAAGCAAAAGTGGGACTTGCAGTCTCGGATAAATTAGGCCAAAATTGCATAAGATTGATATTCAAACTAAACTTTCAGAAGACGCAAAAAATTCTACCCATTTCAGTTTTCCCCTCTCTGGGGTGCAGAATAATCAACTTCAGCAACTGATACAAGAGAGAATCTGTTCAGAGGCTCCTTTATCAAACACAGAGCAGCACTGGAATGGAAACGAAAGCACTTCTCTGCTGCTGCAAGATGGATTGAGGAGGAATTTGGGAAACAGTACTTGGAAGTAAAACAAGGGGACTAGGCAGGCTAAAGAAATTAAGTTATCAAAACACACCAGTGCAGTAACACGAGGGATAGACACCAAGCTGATGAAAAGCAATGCAAACGGGAAGGAAAGCTGCTTGTCCAGTGTAAGTCATCAGTGGGCAGGTGCTGGGGCAGGGTTCCCCAAATAGCTACACTCTGTTGAAAGAGCACTAGAACTTCATCTCCTGCTGAAATTCCCTGTATTCCCTGAGCTGCTCTGGCTCCCGAGCTGCACAGACAGTGCAGGTTTGCCAGGGGGAGCTCCGAGTCCTCGGACTTGGGCGAGTTCCCTTATTTTAGCACTGTGGGTTCTGTTGTTGGATTGGTTTTTTTCCATATGCACATGCAGATAGCAGGCAGTATTCCCTGGTACACTTTGTGCAGCTCCTGACTGCACTCCCATTTCTCCCACAGCAGCTCCTCTGCACAACGCAACTGAGACTTACTCACAGTCAGACTTTTGCCTGGGAGGTGGTTTATTTAAAGCTGGGTTTTCATTCCAGTTATTGTCTCTGCAGAATGGACAAGAGATTTTTAGCTGCCAGCCTTGTTTCTGCTGATCAATATTGATCTGAAATGTAGGTACAGTCATTGTGCATTTAGTGTCTTTGGGAGGCAGAGCTGAAAAAGTGACCATTTTTATACATGTCTAAGTTCCAGCTATTGCAAATTAGTCATGGGATAAACAGATTTACCATGCCAATAATTCCAAGATGAACTGGTGAGGTGAAAATTGATTTTAGAGTTTAGCAGGATCGCTATGTGTTCAGCATCAAAAACTCACACTCAGACCATCATTACCTGATTTTGAAGGAGCTTGAGACAGGTACATATAGATGGAGCAGCTGAGGCAAACTGAGGTGTAGGGATTTCCAAAGGAAATGATGGAAGCAAAACCAAGTCTCTGGGCTGTAACTCTCCAGTAATATCCCCTCACTCTGTGGCCCCTTTGTTTTCCTCTCCTGTTTGCGGATTTATTTATCCAGTGTCAATGCACATGGAAATGATTCACTTGACAGAAACCTCCAACTCTCTCCTAAGTGCCAGAACAGGAGAACCCACAGTTGTTGGAGAGTTGAATGTCATGAGATGGGCAAGGGCTGGAGGAGAAGGGCTGAGTTAACCCTGTGTACTGATGTGGTGCCTCACAAGTATGACCCCTAAGGTAACACTTACAACGCTAGAGATGCCACAATTACTGAAGTCATTAGAATATCTGACTCTTCACAGTGTTCCTGCATGTAAACTGAGAGTCCCACCCAGAAATACAGTTATTCCTTGAAATCCTGACTTTAACTTACACATGAAGCACACCTTGTGCCTTGTTTTTCACACTTGGTTCCTAAAGACAGATATCAATTCATGCTCTAAGGAGGAGCATCTTCACAGGAGGGTGAGGGCTGCCCTGGGAATCCCAGGGGAGATGCTCTCAAACAGCATGAGGTACAGAGGGATGCAGGAGTTGACCATACAGAGCTCTTGCTTGTTGACAAGTCCAAAAAGATAAATTGGGGTAAAAATAGGAAAGCAGACAGGCACAGATTGGAACTTGAGCAAGAACTACCTTAACCAGGACCATGATTTTCCAACACACAGAAGTGGTTGATGCACAGACACTGCTCTGTTCTCACCCCTATTCCCCAGCTGTGTGTGAGCTACAGAATAGTTTCATCAGAAACCACTGGCACATTAGAACTACATTCCCACACAGCAAAACTGAGGCTGCAAGAAAAACAACAGGTTGTCCTTCATAAATATATTAAAATTAAACTGCAGAAAAGTCCGACTTACAATCATTTTGTGAACTGTAAAGATGACTATTTCTATCTCTACACCTACATATGTTCCCACACAAAATACTACACTAAATTACAATAAAAGAACACAGAGGATTGTATCCTGACTGAGACTTATACCTAAAGCACAATAGAAATCATCACATTCAGAGATGCAGAAACTGCAGAGTGGAAAGATATATTGGGAGAGGAGAAACAAATTCACAAAACCCACTAAAAATTGGGATTGTAGGGAGAGTTTCAAATCTGTTGTTGCTGCCAGAAAGGACAGTGAACAAAGGCGAGTCATGCTCTATGATATGGCCAAACCTTCCTTAACACAGATCAGAATTAAGACTGATATGCAAGTAGAACTTTCATTATGGACTTATATCTGACTGTCTTGTTTTAAAATACTATATGAAATGTAGAAAAAGTGGGTCACAAAGATTAAGTAGGATTTTTCCATTATTTCACAGTGTTATTTTGCTTACAATAAAGCATCCATATGCCTTAGCTTAATTTATTTTGGGGTTAGTATTTGCATTCTTCACTTTTTGGGCAGCAAATTCCAGATTCAATATGATGTTTAGGTACAAAAAAGGCTTTAAAATAACCCCTTCTCTAGGGCGTCTGTGTGTTTGCCTCCTGTGCTACACAAGTAAAGCCAGTAAGGGAGTAGGAATTTTCCCTATAGGAGTTGCAACACTCCTTCCAGCCAAACCCCCACACCAAAACCCCTGGGACAGGGCAGCTGGGCCTGCCCATTTCACCACCTTTTTTGGGATTCATGGTCTTTTTACCCCCATTCTTCACAGGTCTGCCAAAGACAGGCTGGAAGGCTTTGAGGAAGTCCCATCACTGGGAAACACTCCTATTTTCCTAATTCACAAAATGCAAAAAATTGTATTTCCTTCATGTGCTGCAGTCCAACAAGGAAAACCACAACAATAAACCCCTAACAAGTTGTTATAATTAGGAGAATTTTTCCATGCATAGCTGTTGGCTAAAAGAAACAACAGAAATCTTACCTGCTGCATCTCATTGGTTCAGTTAAGACTCTCCAGTATTCTTGCCCTTAGGGTTAAGTTGGTTCCAGAAAAAAAAAAAGAACAGCAAGGCAGTAGCTTTGGGCTTTTACCCCAAGATCAGAACCTCCACTGCCATATAAGTCCAAGTGCTGCCCTGGGATAAATTCACTGTCCCACTTTACATGTGCTCAGGAAGCACTGGCAACAGAGTGTGGCCCTGGCAGGTTTTTATGGTGGAGCAGGTACCCTCTGTCCTCCTACAGCTGGGGCAAAGCTGGAATAAGGCAGTCTGGGTAATTTGGGGGACACAAAGTGATGTTTGCTCGGGAACCCAGCCCTGCTGTGGATCAGGGAGGTGCTGCAGGTGAGCAGGCACAGATCCAGCATCAGCTGCTGGAGCACTCCGACCAAACAGCCTGTGTAGCACAACCTGAGCAAGGCCACACCTCGTTTGACCCCATGGAACAGGGACGTGTTCAGGATAAACGACACACAGGGTAAAGCTGCAGGCTGCTGCTGGGGACAGACCAGGCCTCTGTGTGTGGCCTTTGCACCCACAGGGGCACTGAACGAAAGCAGGATCAGATGGCTCAGCCTGGGTGATTCGCTGCAGGCTCCAACGAGACTGCACAGAATTGACCTTCTCCAAGCCCGCTGAATAGCACTTTTTGGTCCGAGAGGCTCAGCTGCACCACATAGCCCCAGAGCCAACTCGCAGAGCAAAGCCCAGCAGGACCGCGGGGGTTTGCCCAGCTCTGCTCCCTGCGAAACCATTTGCCGGTGGCCATCTAGTGGAACGCAGCCGAAATGCTCCCGACCAGGCAAAAAAGGAACGCAGGGCTACTGCAGGCGTTCGGTAGGGCTCGGTACAAACTCACAAACAGGGCTTCCTAAAGCATCGTTTCCAGTTACACAGTACCAGTTTTATCAGGCAAGCTCCTGTCTTTGAGAAAACACAACGTCCCAAAGGTAATGGGCTGGTTTCTCCTCTCTGTTGGTTCTACTGTGATGTAACTCTGGTCTGTGCTAGATGAGTTTGTTTCTGCTTACACAAAGGTAAATAAGGTGGGAACTGGGCCTATTAAGTGTATATTGAGCTGTTTCTCTAAGCAATTTATTTTTTCAAACACGGGAATTATTTATTTGAGACCAGTATAAACAAATAATAGAAAGACTAACTCAGTGCTTTAAGGATTCTGGGTGTGTTCCTACCATTAGCACAGCCACAGGTGACCCCAAAGGACTGGAGTTTCCCTGCAGCTGTAGAGGGTATGTTCTGATCCATTCTGGAAAATACCTTGGCTGGAAAATTCCTGCTCCTTTAGAAGGGCAAAGAAAATGCTCAAAGTACTACACAAGTTCATAAGGAAACCACGGGGGACAAATAGGACAGCTCTTCAGCCAGCTGCAATAACTAAGTGAGAGACAGAACAGGCTGCACTCAGTACCAGGCAGATCTCCCTCTCTTTCCACCTATTAATAAAATGAGAATGCAGAGCTGCACTACCTGTCCTTTCCCCAGTTCCTTCTTCACTCCAGTACTTTCATTTAAATTGCCAGCTGGGTTCACAGGGAACAAGTTCCTGTGAAGGACCGCGAGGTGCTGCAGTGAAGGGCAGCAGTGGTACCTGGATGTTAATTCTGCTCCTCACTTCACTCACTTTCCAGACTGGAGCAATTTACAGCCACGTTCCTCCCGCAGATTTTCCACCTGTAAAACAAGACATGGCAGGGTGAAAAAACACTGGAAGTTGGGATTCTTTTACTGCAAGGTTGGTCTCATCACATAAGTTTTGATGTGAACAGCCGTGTCCAGCTGAAATACTTCTCCATAAGGTAAGTGCTGAGGAGTAACCACCTCTTCCTGCTTTATCAGTTTACAAGTGCTTGAACCCTAATGGTTTCACACCCAGCTCTGGGTCATGCCAAAGCACTGATTAAATTGCAAGAGAATCTGATTTAATATTGCAAAGCCTTCTGAGGACAAAAAACATGCATAAGCTGTAACCTGTGTAATCGAATCCATGCAGAGCTAAACTGGTGACAATACCAGTCTTACCAGTATTTTCAGATCATAACGCTGAATTAAAACCCACCCGGGATTCTTCATGTTGAAGAGCATATTTCTGAATGATGCCAACAAAGCAAGAGGATAATCCTATACAGGAAATGTCTATGAAGGTTTCAGATTGGGAAGCAGGAGGATCATACTGCTTTATCCTGAGTTCCCTTTTACTCCATGAAAAGCTGGGATAACTGGACAGATGTAGGTTGTCTGAAGGACAGGTTACTATCTAGACTAACCTGGGACTTCAGAATTTGTCCTTAAGTGCATAGCTTTTATTTATACTTCGAGCTCTTTTCCCCATCCAAGACAGTCCCATAAAAGAAACAATCACAGATTCTGAGTTATTGGAGGCTTTTGGTTGCTCGAAACACAAAGGTCTCGGGTTTTATTTTTCTGAATTCCCAGGCTTTACTTGCACAACTCCCATTAATATTGATGGGAGTAAGATATCTTAAAAACCCCAATGCACACAAAAAAGAATAGACTCCTAAGTGAGTGTCTATTATCAAATGACAAAGAGCTGTAGTCTTTGCAAAAGCCAGCGAAGAGTATTCTTCTGTTTAATGCCCTAATAAGTGTCCTATTATCCATTTAGTTCAATTACACTGAATGAGTCTGGTTTCTCCAAAGCCTTTCACTTTGTCACAGTGAGTGCAGGAGGCTGACAAGAAAGATGAGCCACTGCTGGCTCTTGGGTGGCTACACTGCTCTCTCTCTCTACCTCAGTGAGAGCCGGATCCACTCATTAGCAGAAAGGAAACAGCCATGACAATGGCCCCCAGTAGAGCCCTCGAGGTGCCAATCTGACAATGATCCCATTGTAAACCTCTTATCATCAAAATGTTTTTATTCTCATCCATTACTCAATCTTCAGGGACTCAGACTCGGAAAACAAGGAGGAAATGGCTCCCTTCTGAGCTGCTCCGAAGAATGTAAGACAGCACTGAACAATTTAAGCCAAGAGCTCCGTGTTTATTTGATATGCTGCTTAATTCTCAGGAATTGGTTTTGTTGTTTTTCCACAGCAGTGCCTTTTTCTTTTATGAGACACCCTTTGTCTTTTAGGAGATGTCCTCCACGGTGCCACAGAGGGGGACACAAATGCACAGTGCTTTCCAGCAGAGAACACATCCAGAGGTTTTTCAAGCACCAGTGACACCATCAGGAGTTAGTTAATCTTATCCCATCAGAATGGGCAGCATTTGAAAATTAGGGGATGCAAAATAATTACTGATTTCAAAGAGATTTCATAGTATTTTAGCACAATCCAGAAAGTGGATGTATGGCATTTCCCCTTTCATGTCCTAGCAGCTAATTCATCCAATATGCAGGAGACCAGAAACACGGAACTTAATGGATTAAGAGGTGTTGTCCCTACTACAGATACAGTTACACTGACACCATCACGCCTCCTGCCAGTTACTACTGTCCCCAAGGAATAAACCTTGAGGTGTTCAAATTTATTTTAACATATATAAATAAGCTTTCTGCATTTAATAATTAATAATAATAATAACAATAATAATCATCTACAATATAGAGCCTCAACAAGTTTAAACTTTTTTTAAGTGAATGAGTTTATCAATGAGGACTAAAATAACACACAGAAGAATGTCAAGATAAAAACAAACAAACAAACTAATCACCCCAAACTCAAAAAACCATCATGAGGATTTCAAACACCATTCCATGTTTGGACAGCTGTAACACCTGTTACAGACAGTAGGAAATCTGGACAGGAAAGATGAGTCAGGACACTTTTATGAGTTGAAAAGGTGCTGCTCAGGAGACTGAACTCCCTGAGTATTGAAATCAATGCAAAGATTACTGTCATCACTGGGAATTTTATTGATCTGGAAATTAATTGCTGTCTCACTGTTGTGTATTTAAAAGCTTATCCTACCCAATGTGTACTGGCCATGTCAAAATATGATTTTCAGAATAAATATACTGGCCTAGATTATTATTGCTTTTATTTTTTTCCTAGTGCCTACTAAAAGGAAATGATATTTTGTCTTAACACATTCCTCATAACACTTCTAGTTGATTCAAGGAAAGAAATAAGGCTTAAATACAGTACATCATAAAATCAGAACACTGAAGGCCCACTGGTTTTATCAGCCTGGATAAGGATTATCAATGACTGACATTGGTTAGGATTGAATTTATATTTAGATGTGTTTGGATTAAACTTTTGAATTTGCTTTTCTATCTTCCCTCTCCCAGGAGTGATTGTAGTCATAGTGTTTATTATCAGAGAGCTGTGAAAAAATATCACAAGTATTTCAGGAACATTTTTTTTCCCCTTGAAATCTTATTTTCTTCCACTCTTCCACAGAAGTTTCAATAGTCCACTAAGAGAGCAGAAATAATGCAACACAGACTTGGGCTTCTTAATACACATCATAGGAGGCAATCAAGGATGGCACTGCAACAGTGACCCTTGAGTTGCCATGAATTTGAAAAAAGGGCTCAAACAATCCTGGTTAACCAACAGGCAAAAGAACCACAACACATTTTTGAACAAAATTCTAAGAGACTAAAGGTAAATGACCTGCCAGAAGTACTTTCAAAGCTCTGGCTCACGTGGGATTAGATGTAGGGAAAATTGCTTTGATGAAACTGCAGCACGTTTCCCGGCACAGCTTCGGTGCATTATTTGCTGGAGGAAACGGAGATCCAGAAATTAAATTTCGGATCTCAAAATGGACTCAAAATTAAAAACAAGCAACCAAACAGGAATTGAGGAAAGCTTATAGAAATAGGTGTGCTGTGTTTAGAAATAGATGTAATGATTTAACACCACTGGTACTCCCTGCCAGTTTTTCAGGAGGCTTTAGAGGACAGGCAGAAATAAAGGCCTGCTCATACATAGTCTTTAAACAAATGCAATGCCAGACCCAATTTGCTATTCCCTAAAAGACGTGCTAAATAGCTGCAAAAGGCAAATTTAACTATGGTTACAGCCCATTGTTTCCTCCTCCGGAGGCTAAGACATTGAGTAATTATTAGAACATTCCTTATTGTCAGGGTTTGAAGGGAATAAATGACTAGGCAGGAGTGTTTACCTGAGCACCATTTATTGATCAGTTGGCTTCCAAATCAGCTTTGGCAGAAGGCCACTTGCAGTTCTTTCAGCATGCAGATGAACACAGTAGCAGGAGCCTCTCCTGGCTATGCCTGTGGAGCCCGGAGGTTTCACAGCACCTCCAATTTCTTCTGAACAGGGTTTGACAGCCTGTGGTGGCATGGGCAGAGTTGTATCTAAGGCTTCACACTATTCAGTGGCTTTTAACGTTGCAACTAACAGTGGCTATGAGCCACATAAAGCCTGCAGTTCTAGTCTTGTGAAAGTCTGGTGTGCCATCAGTGCACATCAGGGTGAGAGACTCAATAAACTTTATGGGCCATGTGAGGATTTCCGGCTGAATGGAAGAATTTGGATGGACTCTGGAAAGTGCCTCACAGCTGTCCAGCAGACTCCAGCTGGCAATCCACTCCTGGTGCTTCCCCTTATTCCAGAACAGAGAATACTAAAGAAAATGAGGCAATTTAAATGCTTTTTCACCTTTAGGGTACGAATAGAAAAGTTTGAAAGAAGTCTCTCCAGTGTGAAAGGCTGATATGCCACAGCCACAGATCTGCCAGTGCATGCAAGCACCCCTGAGGATTTACCCTAAAAAACCACGTAGCACCCGCTCTGCTGTGTCACTGGGACCTTTAGTAGGTAAAGAATCTGCCAGAAAAACCTTTAGGTTTGGGAGAGCACATTACGATTACAATTTCCTCCTGAGCTTTATTGCCTACTTCATGCTGTGCTGCAGGAGTTGCCACAGGAGGTGCTCTTTGTAGCACATCCTTCCACCCAAGGACCAGCGGCACAAAACTGATTTGTTCTAAATATCGTATCAACTTTCTGAAAGAAAATGACCTGAACCTCTCTTTAATGAAGCAATGTGATTATCAGTATTACAGAGAAGGGGTAAGTAATGGGAAAAATTGAATTAGAGACATGGGATATGTGAAGCATTCTTTACATCTGTTCCCAGAGCAGTTGTGTGAAGAGCTGCAGAAAACAGCTGTTCTTCAACCAGTGGATCAGCTTTCCTTTGGTTAATTAATGAAATTAAAAGTTTACTTGGGAAATTCCTGTCATATTATTTCATTGGGGCAATTACAGCACAGTTATACTGAGGCTATGAAGTGAGAGACTCTGGGCTTTCTAAAATAAATGTACTTGGTTTTCAGACATGGGAAAATAACTTTCCTCTGTTAAGAGGCAACAAAATGTAATCCATAAATCTCTTCACTTTACAGGCAAAGGACTCAGCTGTGAACTAGGCTGTGGACATTTTCTATGAAAGGAGTACCCAGAAAATTGGCAATCCTACACTGAAAAGCTTCTCTTTAAACCTTTCAAGACAGGACACATAGAAAGAAAACGGCATTTCCTACATTTCATGACAGGATTATATCATCCCTTCATCTCTGAATAGGTACACAGATGACCATCTCTTTATTCATTTTCTGGCAGCAAAATGACCAGCACAATTGCAGGTGATGAAATGACCAGGACCCACCACTCTCCCTTGTGTACTGTGGCTCCTTAAGGTAACCAAAAGCCAGCAGGAATAGCCACAAAATAGGTAGCAACTGATGAAGACACGAGCCTATCTAGTTACAGTTTTGGCCTCTTAAGAAGAGGGCTGAAAAGTTGTGATCATGTTGATTGTACTCAGCTTCAGATCCAAACCTGGCTCCATTTTCCTTAATACAGTAGATATGTTCCTCCACATTAAAAAGAAAGAAAAACAATTTCCAATCATGCAGCTCAGTTGTGTTACAGAACAACATATAAAAACCTAACAACCAGGGGAATTCTTCTGCAATTTGCATCAGTAGCAGACACATTCCCTGCCCAAAACTCCCTGTGGCTTTCAAACCTGCTTGTGGACTGATGAGGCAGCACAGCCAAGGACTTTGAAACTTTCACAAACTGCTGCAAAAATGTAACATTTTTTGGCAGTTTATTGTGGAGTATTTCCTTAAGGGAAAAAAATGTCACAAACAGTGTTCTGGAAGAAACCCCATGCCTTGAGACAGGGTGCTTTATCAAAACAGAATGGAGCCCCTCAGCAGTCCTTTCTCAGGGGCACTCAGGGATGTGTAAGGACCAGGTCAGTCAATCACCTGGAAGGCTGGTAGGCTGCAAAGGGCATCAAGTGAATTTTTAATTACTGTTTACTGTGATAGTGTATGGCATAGGGTAATCAGAGTGTTTAGTGTATTTGTATGTTCATTCAATTAATGATGACTGTTTAGACAGTTGACTTAAACTATGCCCTCAAAAAAGCAGCCTCCTGCAAACACAGTGAGGGATCGCTGAAAGATCTTAGTGCTTTTCGTGGACAATGGTGACTAAATACACTTATTTTCTGGAAACAGTAGATTTGATGACTAAGAGATTAGTATTCACTCCTATTCTATCTCTTCTTTACTCCTCTCAACATTGTCTCATCAGTGTGAGAGGTTATTGCCCCTTCAACAGTTTTGAGACTTTTGGCTGGGCCTGGAGAAGGATCTACCTCGAAATAACTCGGAGGGAGAAAGCAACAAATACTGAAATAAGATCAAGGGCTGACAGTGATCTATGTGATAATCTCCAGCCTGTGACAGACCAGGAGCAATGCTAACACTGATTTTGCAATGTTAAATCTGATTTTGCCAATCTGGGAGCAAAGGGACCAAAAAGAACTGCAACAGTTAAAACCTGAAGATGATAGACTAAAATAATCTCCTAAAGAAACTCCTCAGGGAATAAAGGACATTGATTCTACCGCGGGATCTGAAGAAACAAAACTTCTGACTCTGCACCACAGGGCAAAGGCCTTAGGGTGAGAAAGACAGCCATGTAGCTCTTTTATTGCCTTAAAACACCTTTCTCTTGTGTTCTGCTCTCTCCTCTTCCAGCTACAAAGAATAAATATGTTGGTTTAAGGAAGCCATTGGGCACTTGAGCACAAACTCTGGAGGGTTTCTGATCTGCAGGATGCTGAACTCAGAGAGGAAGAGAATCAGCAGGCTCTAAAGTGCTGTGGAGACTGCAATGTTAAACAAAATGAAAGGTTTTGCCTTCAAAATATTCAGCAGAGATTTCAGCTCTGGTTCAATACAGACACTGATGATCCCTTTGGTGAGCATTAAACTCTTCTTTAATCTCCACCAGTGCACGGAAAAGTCAAAGTATCTGTGTCCCCAAGTGCACTGCACCCAGTATTTTCAGCTTGTTTAAGCTGCCCCGTGCTTTACACAGGGAGGGCTGACCCATGCGCATCAGCTGTCAGAGGCTTCCTCCTGCTTGGAAGCTGGTCCTGGAAAACATGGCTTTCTGTGGGCAGGCACAACTGGATTGTCAGCACCAGCTACTAACACAGATCACTGGTCTCTCAAGGGAAAAGCACCACCAAGAGTCCTTTAAAATAAGAATATTACAGGACTGATGTAGTCATGTTAATAATGGACAATACAGCTGAGAAGAGGCTTTCTATTAAAGCCTATTATTTGGTCTACTGAAAATAATAGCTTAACTGCTGCTCAGTCTGTTTCCCCCCTGTAAAGCATATTATTTCAAGTATTTCTAGATGTGAATTGAGGGCTTTATTATCTTGGGTTTCGAAAAATAAAATAAAAGATGAGAACAAATCATAATGTTTCCTGACATTTTTTCTATACTCAATCACAAGGACTTAGAAAATATCTTGTACAATAGCTCTGAGTACCATTTTCTTGGAATATTTGATTCTGACAAAAGCGAATTGCAGTTTCAAGTAATTCAGACATTAAATGTAGCACCCTTAAATGCTGATCTCCTGCGAGTCCTCATTTTAACATTTATTTCAAAGTTATTTCCAAAGAATCCTTTTTCTCTTTTTCTAAATATTTTCCAACTCCCTAGGAGTTACTTCCTAAGCCTAATGGTAGCATGTCAAACTTTCTGCTGTTCTGTAAGGGAGATTTGCAGTGGTATCTCCTTGCACATTCACATCCTGCACTGGGATGTGAGAAGGTAGTGGGGTCTCTAAATCCTGGGGCTGGTTGAGGAGACTGGACTGGCAGAGAGCAGCTTTATCAGCAAACTGCTCTTCAGAGTAGGGCCATCTGCCATCAAAAGGCCTGGACCAAAGAAGTGTAAGGAAGGCCTCCATGAAGTCCCTCTAGAAGCCCCTTGCAGCTCTCAGACTACAGTGGAAGGAAGAAACTTCTCTTCTACAGACTGTCACAGCCCTGCCAGGGTCATTTTTCCCAGCCTCTCTTCTCCACAGCCCAAACAACCCACTTCAGGCCTCCCCCTTACTCCCAGCAAGCCATGACCACAGAAATGGCCTTAGCTGTTGCCAGCACTGGCATCTCAGAGGCCACTCTGCCCCTTTCTGTAAGGGTGGTAGAATTTCATTACCTACACCGTTCAGAAACACTTAACTTGCTGCTTCCTGGGTAGCAGGGTTTATCCTCAAATGCCTGTCACTGAGAAGAAAGACATTTCAAACAGGTGCTGAAAGAGAGACAGCCTTGGAGAACACTGATTTCAATACTGCTGTTTACACCCAGACTGTGACAGGTAACGCTGCAATCCAAACCAGCCAGCAGCTCAACATGCTTCCTACAGCAAACTATCATTGGAAGAAGGCAGGAGAATACTCGGAGTGGAGAGAAGGCCTACAAATCACACCCACACAATGGTACTCAACAGGACCCTTCCTGAAAGGAGGAACCTCTCACACGAGCAGGGTGTGCAAGACCCCTGTTCCTGTTCATCTACTCAACCAATAAACATGTATTGCTGATTTATTGCTGTACTACTGCAGAAAATACCACCAGCTGCTAACAGCCAGGAAAAGTGGGGCACTGCAGGGCTGTGTTGCTTCAGGACTATATTGTTGGTGACAGTAACAGGCATTGTACAGGGCTGGTGCAGCTACAGCCAGTACATGAAATAGGGAAATGCTCAGATGCATTTAAAACTATAACACATTCAGGACTGCACCAGGGCTGAGTATTGTTATCATTCATGCCTTCTACTTCCAATGCAATGTATGCATATTTCTACTAGACAAGGCCTGGGGGAAGAGAGAATTCAAATGAGATATGCCACAGTTTGGCTGTCTGAGTCAGTCTGATTAGACTTTCATATATTCTGGAAGATTTACAAATGGATTGTGTGCCTCTGTTTTGAAAACATCCTTGTCTACATGACAATCAGACAATCCAAAGCTGCTGCCCTTTCAAGGGCACTTGTCCTGAGCATAGGAAGGTGTAAAAAATACTGATAATGGAGTTCAAAAATCTTTCAGCTTCCCTAAAGCAGGAAACCTGAGACAGCCTGGAGTCTTTCAAGAGCCACAGCTAAATATTAAACATCTATTCTGTTGGCTTTGACAGTGGATTCAGTTATAAAAACATAACCACAAACAAACATTCACCTTTACAAATTTTTCTGGATCTCCCTTGCAGCAAACAACAAAACCCAAAACAAAACAAAACGCCAAACAAAAACCCCAAACCAACCCAACAAAAAAAACAACAACCAACCAACCAACCAAAAACACACACACACACAAAAATAAAAAAAAACAAAAAAAAGAAAAGAAAAAAAAACAAACAAAAAACAAGAAAACAAGCCCATTGATGAAAATGCTGTTTTATCTCTTCTGTTTTGACTGCTGTTCAAGTGATCTGAGATATCGCTTACAAATGTCTTCAAGAATTTGTCCTGCAGCTGCCTTAGTGAAGATTTCAGTTTTGTCTACTTCTGAGGCACTTAATACCAGCAGCAAGATTCATGTCAAGGCTACGCTCCATCTATTTTACCTTGATTAGTCTGAGCTCCTGTGTCCCTGGAACAAATCACACGTGGGTTTGACTTGTGTCCCGTGCTGTTCCTTTGCTTATTTTCTGCACTTACTGTAATTGTTTTCCATGACATTTATTTTTAGAGAAAGGTTCTAAAAATGTTAATAAACAAGGCAGCATAAGCTAAATCTGCCTGCAGTCACATCGTAACTCAGAGAAGCCTGGAATAAAAGGATTTTGTGAGGCTGAGGGAATTCTAAAATTCTCCATTCCTTAATTCATCAATTCATTAATTTCCTTAATCCACTTCCTTAATCCTCTTCTCCCCACAAATTCAGAATTAAAGACATCTGAAATAATGCACACAAACACTGCACGTCTTGTGGACAGCTTTCAGCTCCTTAATTAATTTACACGTAGCCTCTGTAAATTGCCCAGCTGAAATCTGTGGGTTCTTACCTCTATTCCTAAAGCACTGACCAGGGTGGCCACTAAACACAAACAGCATCCATTTAGAGCTTTATTCTGGACTTTGGGATGTCCTCGAGCTGGCAGAGTTGTTTCTGCAGCAGGTGCTGAACCTGACCAGGGAACTCACCTAAGTGCAAGCCATCCTGGCAGAGTTAACCCGGTTTGTATTAGTCCAAATCGGTTCCCCAGCCTCAGCTGCAGAAAACATCTGCCAACACAGAGGAAACAACCACTAGAACTGGCAATGGGGAGTAGAACTACTCTTGCAGACATTTCCCAAAAGTGACTTTTATCAGAGAAAGATCAGGATGCATGATCCCTCGTCATTAACATATGATCAACACTTCGGACTTTGCTGTGTCGGTTGTTGGGAAGACAAAGGACAATTCTTTTGCAAACTGTGGAACCCCCACTATTGAGTCATTAAACGATTCTCACGAAGAAATATCAAAATCATTAACACCTTGTTAATGGTCCTTTCAGCTTTACCCCCTCCCATCTTAACTAAATCTCCTTAAATCTCACCTGCCAGCCGCATTTGAAGACAATACCTAACACTTAAAACGTTTAAGGGTGTTTTGCAGACCTCTTGGAGCCCAAATTCAACTCGCGGTGACAGCAAGAATTTATCAGTTTGATCAGAGACTTCATTTAAAGGAGTATTGTGCGCTACCAGCAAGACCCTCACGCGTGAATGAGGAGCACTTAGAGCAATGAATGCTGCAGGAGTGTGGGAACTGTCTCTTTCCAGTCTAAGATAACATTTACCCCTAAATGTGTGTGAATTTATATTCTGACTAACAAGACAGATTTTTCTGTTGCTCTGTGAGCAAAAAGAAAACAAGCCAGGATTTTTCAAAAAGCTGGTCGTCCAGTCCCACAGGTGATAATTTCATTCCATTTTTTAAGGTAGCAGGGGAACTACTACAGAGATCATCTGGGATCCCAAACACACGCAGATTTAACAACCACCCCAAACAACCAGCATGTATCTTCAGTTCTGCCACAACTGCGGAGTGTTCTAAAAGTTTAATATCTTCCTAAATTAAAGTATATTGCAATTTCTCTTTCTTTATTAATCTATTGTCTCTGCTCTTCTATCTGTTCACTGATATCACAGTATATCATAATACAAAACTGGACTGCATTGTGATAATGATGCCTAGAGGAGCAAGGTTCCCTAGCTGGATAAAAATGTTTTAAAACATATTTTCTAGTTCGAAAATTATTGGAGAATATATCCATTATAACCTTAGAAATAAAATTCATTTACTTAAAAAAAACCCAACAGAATTTCCCCCATTTGGTGTCTGAGAGACTTATTCCTCTCGGTTTCCCTCCTAGGAAAGGACAAACCCAAAAAGGCATTATCCATTTAAAACAAATCCAGGAAGGTTTTACACTGAAATTTCTGCCTTTTTGCAGGCACATCTCAAAACAAGTTAATAGCACAAACGTGCATTTTTCAAATGCATGGAGATATCTGCAGTCAGGTGAAATGCAGATAAAAAAACGACACTGAAGTACAAAGCACTGGTCTAGATCCCTCCCTTCTATTGGGTGAACAACAGAGTTATCTATCATCTCACTTAAAAAGCCAAGTACTTAAAAGCAAGAAAATGAGCATTTAAAGACCCTATAAATCTTGGGCTGCCTACATCATAGATGCACTATTATTTCTAGCTAGAAAAAAAGGTCTATTTCATCATAACAAAACAGCCTCAACTACAAAATTCAGAATAAACATTATTCTCTATGTAAACATAGCATAAAAAACATGAAAGTATGCAATATGAAACACTGCTTGGCCTCAGAAATAAGATGAATGTAAATAATTTCAGCACAAAACAGAACTGAGGCCGGATCCTCCTGGACGGTAGGTACAATGTCACTGTCAGGAACCAGCACATATAAATATTTTATAACGTATTTCCTGACAGAGAAATTTCTCTGAGCTGATGTTTCCACACCAATGTGTCTCTCCCATAGCACACACCAGCCACTAAAGTGTGTGGCTCCCAGTGACTACTCAAATCTTACAACAACTCTTTCGGTGACAGTATTTTTTGTTCAGAAAAATGTTGCATTTGCTGCCTCCACTCCACTTAAAAGTCTTTGGTTTGATTCTGACTCTGGGACTGCTCCTGTAGACAGGATAAGCAGGTTACTCTGGGGACAACATGTTATTCTCAGACAACAGGCACTATACTCACCACCATGCAGAACTTCAGCTTTAAAGCTTAGAGATATCCAAAACACCTCACTGTAATAGAAGGGTTAACTTTGTTCATAAAATCTTACGTGTATGAGGGAATAAGGAACTTTTGTTATAATTCAACAAGATAAGTTTCATGGACATCCTGTTAATCAAGCAAGTATCAGTAAAAATAATTGCAGACATCTTGCTAAGCAAACAAGTATCAGTATCAGTAAAATTTACAACTGATAAGAAACTGCACCTTTCATCTCTGACAAATACCAGATGACCACTTAAGAATGAGCTACAAACTCAAGCCTCAACGCAGCCGCATTAAAACCTTGGGACTTGGAAATGTATAAAAAGGAACATTTACTACATTTCGGTGTGTGCTTCGGCAGGGCACTTGCCCTCCAGGCCACCCAGCGCTGTTTTGCTTTATTATCGCTTGCTTAATAAATTTATCAATGTTTAATTGGAATTGAGTTGTCTAAATTCTTATACTAACTTATAACAATTTTGGTGCATTGGCCGGGAATCCAATTTGCTTTGGTGTGAACTCCTGCAGAACAGGGAGGCGCCCTATCTCCGGATAGCCCTGCTCTGAAGGCTGTTCTCACCAAACTCTGGATCAATGAACCTAATAAAATTTTGATAATAAAGCAAAAAGATCTGCAGACCCCTTAAATTTTGTGCACGAAGACCAAACGAGGACCCCAGGGAGGGGTAAGTATAGAGTTTTCTTTTTTTGGTGAGCCGTTTGGTTGGGGTGGTGATCCTAAGGTGTGCCTGTGTGAGAGGTCTCGATACGAGACCAAGCGAGTGTGGACTCTCCTGTAGTGCAGTTCTCATGGCCCGCGAGGGCGTGAGTCACGACCGAGAGGACGCGAGTGTGTGTACGTTTCAAGGCACCTTAGAAGATGGGACAGAGGAAAGAAAAGCAAGCCCTCTGATTCCATGGGGATGGGATCCCCCGAAAAAAAAAAAAAAAAAAAAAAACAAAAAAACCAAAACAAAACAGGAATGCAAAATAGATTACTGAATATACCACCAAACAGTCCATTAGGACAAATGATAAAGTACTGGGATATTTCATCCAAGAAAAAGAATAAATCTAAGAAAAAATGATATATTATTATATCGAGGTTTGGGAAGGGAAGTCACTCTCTAATCCCCATATTATATGACCCGTATTCGGGTCTTCTGAGGACTGGGTGTGTCAGCAATTAAACACATAGATAAATAATAAAAAACCCCCAATCACCCATGAGGAAAATGATTATGCAACATTATAAATACCCCAAAGGTGAAAACCAAGTTACCTCTTTGCCTTAAGAAAAAAAAAAGGACTAACAAGCCCTAAAAACCCAAATGAAGGTCCCTTATGGCCCGCCATGCCCCTCATTAACCCCTCCTTGCACAAACTCCTCTTCAAATTCCTTCAGCTGTTGTTTCTACAGCACTGCTAAATCCCCTGTTACACATCCCCCCCATCCCCTCTGCAGATCTTACTGCCTTGTCAGATCAGAGGTGTGAAAATCCTGAAAGCACTAAAACTCGTAAAAGGAGATAAACAACCCCAAGAGAAGTCAGAACTTTATTATTAGAAAACCTCTTGGGAGTAACAAAACAGTTAAACCAAATTTTAAAACCTAATATCTATACCTGGGAGAAAATACAATCTAACGCCCCTCCCAGTGGGAACTGTAACTCAGCCCTAAATTTGTAACACATAACTAATTCTTATACTTCATTAATCTGGGGACTTTAAGTAACTAACCCCCATGAACAAAATATAATACCATTACATTAATGAAAAAAAAAAATGAAACACCTAAAACATAGTTAAAAAGACTAAAGAAAAATTTACAACAATATTTAGGCAATAATCCTAACACCCCAACTAGTCAAATATTACTAATAATCTACTTTATAAATCATACCTAAAATAATATATATATAAAAAAACCCCAAAAACTAAAGAAATTAAGTGAGTAACAAAACAAAGGCCTCAAAAACTTACTAAAAGAAACCCAAAAAGTATACATTAGCAGGCCTCAGCAAATTAACCCGAAAGTCCCAATAATAAAATGTTTTTTATTATAAATGAAAAAAAAAAAAAAAAAAAAAAGGGGAAAAATTTACTAAGCTTCTCATAAAACAAGTTTAAATCTAAGAACAAAATCATGCCAAAATTGAGACCACAGTGTCGAAAACTGAGAAAAGGGAGGGGGGAGAGACAGAGAGA
Organism: Myiozetetes cayanensis; assembly: GCF_022539395.1. Taxonomy (NCBI): domain Eukaryota; kingdom Metazoa; phylum Chordata; class Aves; order Passeriformes; family Tyrannidae; genus Myiozetetes; species Myiozetetes cayanensis. Next base: position 68,362,320 of record NW_026087521.1, on the reverse strand, counting down.
GTTAAAGAAACGGTGTCTACTGTGATGAAAAGTCTGCAACTTTAATTTTGATGGTTTAGAAGAGGGAAGTTACTGTTGTAATCTTTAAAAGAAAAAGATAAGAACAGTGTTAGAATCTATAGAGAAAGAAAGAATTGCATGTAGTAGATTGAGAAGAGAAAGTCAGAGGGAAAAGGAGAATAGTGCTTCCCTGCTCCAGATGAGCTAGGGAAAGAGGATGGGATTTCAAATTAATTGATTAGTCAGTACTTTTATTAAAAGAATCTGAATTCAAATTAGAAACTCTGATATAATAACTCTGTGATTATATTTACCAGTGTAACATAAGAAAACGTTGTATAATTTTGCTGTTAAAAACTTCATTTTTAAAGGAGATGCACCGGAGCCATTGTTAATATCATGGGCTATTGTAATCATAGTTCGTGTAAATGTATTAAATGGTAAAATAGTGTTGCTTTCATTGCATGTATCTGTGCCTTTAAATATTCTCACAAACCTAGAGTGCTACCAATTATTTGTTATCATAAGATATGTACACGGAAATAATTTTTGTGTGTATTCTGTACTGAAAAACCATACTTTTAACAAAAACTTCAATATTAATATCGCCTTTACTTCTTCTCCCTTCCACCTGGGGAGAAAACTTTGTATACATCATGTATGTAAACTAAGTGCCCATTAATTGCATTAAACCTAATCTACCCTAATTTCACTAGGAGAATATTTCTTCTTCTCACTAACCTTGTAGAATAACTTCCACACTGTTTATTACCGATCTGTTTATATTGCCGATCTGTTTATATTGCCCTGTATGGGATGTAAACACATCTTAAAGAACTGACTGAACTGACCTTGGTTGGAAAAAAAAAAAAAAAAAAAAGGGGGGGAGAAGGAAAAAATTTGGAGTTTGTATAGTGAATACATATGTTTTTATTTTTGTTTCTTTTTGTTTCTTTTCCATAAACTTATTTGGCGTATTTCTTTTGAGTTCCTGAACTGGAGGGAACTCTGGTGGGCGGCTGCCTGGCAGGGCAGATACAGCTACCCTGAATCAAGTTTCATTTCTATAGATTGCGATAAAAAGGGAAAAAAAAAAAAAAAAAAGGGTTTTTTTTTTCCTTCCTAAACACAACCTTAAAGTAAAAAGTAATTTTAGCGTTTATTTTATACTGAAACCCATGTTGTTAAAAATGAAAAGAGACGATGTGACACCCCAAGTAAACAGATTTATATTTATGACCTAAAGCCTGCTGCTGACTCTCAGCAGATCACTGTGGTGACTGAGACTAATGATATTAATTCCTGTATACTAGCATATTCACAGCCTGGGACTATTCGTACTTTCTATGTCCTAATTGAATTCAGTGTAAAACTGGAGGGAGCTGTAGCAGAATTGGAAAGAAAACAAAGGGGGACCTTAACCCAAACAGCACCCTTAAATTTCAAGATACATAGGATAAACCCTGGAAATTGGGAAGAAAACATCTTTAACCCCTTGTTGAGAAAATCCATTCCAGGAACTGCACACAACGGAGACTGCAATCCCTACTGCAAAGCAAAGACGGACACATCCCTCCCAAATGACAGAACCTCTCCCAAGTGACCGTTGGACTACAGAAAGAACTACGGACTATCTGAAATTAATCTTGATAAGGAAAAGACTAGTAAATAAATAATGATTCATTCCTAAATTTCTAAGGAAGCATCCCCCCTGCTGTACAAAGGATTCCAAATACCTCCTCCATATACTTTACAAATAACCCATTATATACCTTAGCATCCAAACATAATTCCTCTCAAATCAGGGGCAATCTTTAAAATAATAGAAACCCATATCCATCTGCCCCACTGTTATAAAATAAAAACCAATATTCCTGTACTTCATAGAATACCTAGAGGCATACCCTGTTTAAAACATCCCCATTTAAATCATAAAAGATGAATAATTTGTCAATAATATAATAAAAAAATAATATTAACTATTAGTCCCAAGAACACGAAAAATGTCTATAAACTATATACACCTATAAAATTATTGGTGGAAGCACGTTATAAAGTGCCACCTAGGGAAAAAAATTTATTCTACCCTTTAAAGTAAAAAGAACAAACAATAATGATTGAAATTCTTTGTGTGTAATACTTTGGGAGTGTGGATTTTTTTTTTGTCCTTCAAAACATCTTAAACTTAGATGTCATATAAACCCTGAAGAATACGACTGCTGCCGAGAAGATTACAAAATACCTCGCTGCTCCATGCCACGGAGTCAGGCGAAGGGAGGCAGAGACGTACTAGAGTGAGTCTGTAAATATATGACAATCCTCTCAATAAACCTGAACTAAAACTAACACCCTATAAAATAAAAAGAACAAAGCCAAACAACAACAAAAAAAAATTGAACCTCAGTTATACTTCCTCAAGGTCTCCACCAATAATTTTAAAGTGAGCATTTCTATATCGTTATGTACTCAATATATCAATAATTTAAAAGTGAACATTTCAAAAACAAACACAAAAATAACTAATAATCATCAACCCTTTAAATACTAATCTATGTTTAACTATGCACCTTGGTTAATTACTCTGTTGTCAATTATTACAAAACCGCTTATTTTATTTTTAAGACTAACATTTAAACCATGTATTTTTTAATAAAATTATTACCATGTTTAAAAAAAAAAAAAAAAAAAAATTGAGGAATTGTAATAGAAGGGTTAACTTTGTTCATAAAATCTTATGTGTATGAGGGAATAAGGAACTTTTGTTATAATTCAACAAGATAAGTTTCATGGACATCCTGTTAATCAAGCAAGTATCAGTAAAAATAATTGCAGACATCTTGCTAAACAAACAAGTATCAGTATCAGTAAAATTTACAACTGATAAGAAACTGCACCTTTCATCTCTGACAAATACCAGATGACCACTTAAGAATGAGCTACAAACTCAAGCCTCAACGCAGCCGCATTAAAACCTTGGGACTTGGAAATGTATAAAAAGGAACATTTACTACATTTCGGTGTGTGCTTCGGCAGGGCACTTGCCCTCCAGGCCACCCAGCGCTGTTTTGCTTTATTATCGCTTGCTTAATAAATTTATCAATGTTTAATTGGAATGGAGTTGTCTAAATTCTTATACTAACTTATAACACTCACTAAATATGTATCACTGCTTCTGCAGAGCAAAGTTAAATGAGGACAAAAATAAACATTCATCTGTAAAAGGCTTAACAGTTCGATTCTATTCAAAGCTTGTTAATTTCTTTTAAGCTATTTATTCTCACTGTCACAGCTTCGGAAGAAGTTTTCCTTAAAACTGACTGAAAATCACAAATTCATTCCTTAGATATCCCTTAAGCTCAGTAATTCACTTTTCCTATATATTACTTTGTTCAACAGTTTCTTTTATAATCTTTCAAAAGCAAAAATACAGTTCCTTAGGGAAAAATACCATTATGTCTCCCCTTGATTTCAGGGAAAAAGAAAAAAGCCAAAGTTAAGAGATAATCCAAAACAATTATTTATATAACTGACTTGTTGGTTTACCTTGCCTTTACTCAGCTCCCCTGGACTAGGCAGTATTTCGAATTACCTCAGTGAGAAGATAAAATAACCTTTGAGTGTTACTACATTTTGAAAGCTGTTTTTGCAGTTGTGGTCCATGGCACTCTAACACTGCAGCTGAAGGCAGACTGTAACTGTTTGTTCAAAGTCCCCAGAAACGAGGAAGGCTGCAAATTCTTTCCAAGATCCCAAGCTGTACTGGTACTGCAGGTGGCAGGAACTGCTTTGGGGCTTGTACATCCCTGACCAGTGAACTGCTGGACTCGAAGGCCTTCTGAGGTTGGACTCGGTGATCGTGGAGGTCTTTTCCAGCCCCAAAGGCTCTATGATCCTGTTCCATTACCTTGCGAGAGAGAGATGTAAGTGAAGCAAGGCAAAAACCCAAAATGTGTGGATGCTGAAAGTGTTTGCAGCCGCGTGGAACAAAGGCAGACAGGGTAAGCTCCTGCTTTTGGAACACAGCAGGCAAGTGTCTCTCAAGGAAGATATTCTACAGCAGCGGCAGCAGGGCCGTGAATGGCTGACTGCAAACATCAGGTAAAACCCAATGGTCTCCTTTGTGTCAAACTGCAGCCATTTATCCTGGAAACGGCTTTGAAGGACTCAACTACTTTGAGGCTTCTGGAAGTTTGGCCCCTGACAGCGAGGATATTTTTATGGATTGAGAAGTGTACCCCTGATTTAGCACATCTTTAACTTAATAAATATATAAAGTCTGTTTAACGGTGAGTTTGCTGTCATTTTACAAAAACCTTGAGAAGTTCTGTGGTTTGGAACTAGGACACAGTAAAAACCATAGGAACAAATGAAGATTCATAATGAAATGTGCCTTTCCTCGGCCACCAGGTTAAATGATCAGCTATCCAGAGCTCTTCATGCACAGTGGCTTGAGTTTTCTGGCTCGGAATTGGCAACAAATGCTACCCAGAAAACAGTGTTTTCTGTTGATTTCCCCCCAGCTTCCTTCAGTCAATAGCAGATGGAATTTCAGTTTTCTCACAAAGACTATAGGATTAGAATAACAACACTTACATTTCCAAGGGAGATGATGGATAGCAACAACAACAACAAAAAAAATCCCACACAAACATTCTGGCCATCTGGCCACTGAAAGGCAGAACTAAAGTTTGCTCCTGTAACAGGCCCACAGTCTCACCATGGGAGAAGCAGGCACGGTATTTCTACAAATCATCATCTGTACATATCAACATAACCTGATATTCCCAAAGAAACAGTTTTCTATAAATACAGAAAATGTTAATAAACCTGATGGCTTCCTAAAAGTTTATGGAGATGCAGCCAAAACGATGACATCTGTTTGTACAATGAGGAGAAGCTTTACTTGTGAAAAATAGCTCAAGTAATTAGTATCTTTTTAAATTAAGACAGTTACTGCTGGAAAGATCTGCAAACTTGGTACAAACTAATCTTTTGTTTGAAGTCTGGTAGAACAGAATTTACATTACAGTCAGGGAACTGAGAAAAATTGACAGTCTTGACCTATTTTGCAGCTAAGACTGAGTGGAAAAGTGCTGTAAGCACTTTTGGAGTGCTCAGATATATTACTAAGACAAAATATTCCAGTCTTTCAGAACAAGAGTCACCTCGACATTGGTGTATTTGTAAATATTAATTAGAGCTAATGACCCCACTTTGAAGTGAGTAATTATGATTATAATGATGCTAAAGCAGAGTTCTAGTAATGTGCAGCAGAATCTTGAAAATGGCATCAAAAAAAATCTTTTTTTCACAGACATTTTTCCAACTGAATTAGCAGAAACCAATCTGAGCAGATATACCCCTGACTTTGAATTTTGACTTAGAACTGTGACTTCTTTGGAAAACTCCATTATATCTATTAAGTGACTGCATATTAGTCGAGGAATATTTTACCCTCTCTCCTAATATAGGCAAGAATGCAAAAAGATCCTACATTTTTCTTTTTTACCCTGATTTTTAAAAAGAAGTTTTAAAACACCCCCACAAAAAAGTGAATGGAAACATTTAATTTCATTTTGGACAAAGCATGTCAACTGGCCCTCAATTATTTGTAATTTCAATTTCTTTGCCAGTGACAATTTTTCAGGTGAATATGAAATTTTCATTTTTAGAACATTTTAGAGAAGGAACCATTGATTCTTCACACAGCTCCTCTACTGCACTGACCCTCAGTAAGATGCTGTAGAGCTCTGTCTCCTCAGGGAAATGGGTGTTATGTCTTCCAGAGGTCTTTGATGCCTGGAGATGGAACATTCCCCATGCATCAGCCCAGAGAAACCTCTGACTGGCTCAGGCAGCCCCCTTTGGCCCTTGGTGCCCTGGAGATGAACACAACCCATGAGGAACAGTTTATAGAAGGGATAATCCTATGAAGAGAAAACAGGAACCCCCCTCACTGGGAGAACAGCTCTGGTCAAGACACCCTCATCTTAGAAGAACTGGAAACAAAACAGATTTAAAACACAGGAAAGAAGTTTCAACTTGACATAAATTAATAGGTTAACTACTGGAGTCAACACATCTTACAGACCACTAGAAGAAATTTTTCTATGTTTTAGCCATATTAATGGAAAGTGTCATTTTTAATGCAAACATTAATCCTTTTCTAAGAACCGTATTTAATGCTTATCTTTTCATTAACTTCCAGATTTCTAAGTAAGTCAGTTGATATTTTGAAATGCAGCTTTTGCACAAAATCTCCCACATGCCCTCTGACTTTGCAACTGTGATTGTTGTTGTTTAGGAGTTATTTAGTTTTGTTATTTAAGAATAAACTTCTATTCATTTCCACTCAGACTCTATCCCACCGAGGACCAAGAGACAACATGGTATTCTGAGGGGCCAATTAAGATATTGGTGGTGACATTTTAGCAAATCCGACTCCCTGCTGGGAGATATTAATTCCCTCTTTAAAAATTTTGGGCTAGAAAGAAACAGCCAAGAAAACAAAGCCTTTTTATAGACAGTCATTTCGAAGTACTCAGGGGTTTTTTTTGCAGTTGATCAGGTAAACACTGTAAAACAGAGAGCATGACAAGAGGAAAACCTGCAACAACACTCTAACCCTGGATCACCACCGAGTTCCTCACCTGCCAACTGAAATAGGTGCCTGTATGGTCACACAGTGCTGAATATTCTAATGATCAAGTCTTTTGCATAGGATCAGGAGTCGTTATACAACAAAATAGATGCATTTCCAATCAAAATACTTGCTAGGAACTCCTCAGAAACCTCCCAGGCAACAATGTCCATCCACACAAACATAAAAAACTGAGCATAAAAAACTGAGCCTGGAATCTTACTGAGAGACCCTGGAAAATTCCTTATTGAAAGAGCATTTTACAAATGGACTTTCTCTTCAGCCCTATGAGTGCTTTAGTTACAATGAATAAGAGCTGACAGCTAAAGCAATTTTAAAAGCTACACTTATGGAATAATAAAATGTGCAAACAATGGAGAAAATGTTTCTCCAGTGTAATAAACAAATGTATTAAAAAAGAAATCTTTGTTTTTTCCTGTTTTTTGTATTTCAGCATGATATCTGTGTTCACTTCCTGGATTTTTTTTCAGCAAACTCCACCTGAAATGCCTCACCCCTGGTAAAAGCAGGGGACCTGTCACAGCCTCATCCCTTCACCGGCCCTGGCATGGTGGGTGATGCAATCATGTGGGCAGTGACCTTTTCAGCTCAAATCAAATGTGTCTTGCCAGGGCAACGCTGGATTTATCTTTCAGTTCCTCTTCGCGTGTTCTCTGCCCCCCACTGAGACAAAATCACCATCTTTATTTGCAGCGCTCAGGCTGAAGAGAGCTGGATGCACCCCCTGTCTCCGGGTGACGTTCTCCCTGTCTCATACAGTTATTTCTGATGATCATTTTTGCTGCTGGAACAAGCCACTATCCAGCAGTTTCTAGACCAGGCCTTCCTACAGCTCCAGTGCAGCTGAACCAGCAGCTCAGTTTAACCAGGCTGCACAAGGCACTCAGCTCCAAGCCCTGCACTGAATCCCTGTTTCCCCAGCGTGTGTTTGGAGCCGATGTTTACAGCAGAACCAGGCTGAATGTTCCCCAGGCACACTCCCTGGGGAAGCCGTCCTACATCACTAACCTTGGGATTTGCCTACTCCTGCCCTTCCATTGCTTAGTACCAACACCTGATGGGCTGGAACTTCCCCTGTGCCAAGATGTGCCCAGGGCAGGTGACAGAGCCCTGCCTGCAAGTCCCACAGACACCGAGCCAGCTCCCACCTGCCAGGGAGCAACCAGCTCCAACCTCTACCTGGCAGTGCTGAGGGGAGAGTGTGACCCCAGACTGCTGCAGGCACGAGAGGGAAGGATTGAGAGGTGCTGCTAATGGGATATTCGGATTACCAGGGGCCTGCACGGGCTCAGGCACTGCAGACATCAGTGCTGCCTGATGCTGCGGTGAACATTCTGCTCCCCGGGCTGGGTCTCTCTCACCAGAAACAACCAGTTCTTACAGCAGCACAGGAGACACCTCTGGCTCACATCCAGTTGGGATCATAGTGGTACCATTCCCTGTGCCAGGGGAGCTTGGGCCAGTTCTACAAGCTGACACACAGGTTGGCATTCCCGTGAAAAGCAAATGGCTTAATTTAACACATAAAGGACAGCAAGGCCTCTGACAGAACTTATCTCTTTGCTCAAAGGATTATTCCCTGAATCCAGTCTACATATACTGTTTTAACAAGATTATAACACACAGCTGCAGGACTAAACAAGCTGTGATCAAACCCAATAAGCTTATTTCTCTTTATTCTTTCCTTCCCAGAAGCAGCATATAAACAAATGTGGTGGTGGAGCCTAAAAAGGATACTGCCAGTATCAGTAGGTTGTGGGGTTTTTTTAAAGAGGATTATATACTTAAGCTTTTTGCTTTACTTTTACTTAAAAGCTTAGCTAAACTCTATACACATGCACAGCTCCTTTAGGGTGAGGTCCTCCAGCAGTCATTTTAGCAGACAAGGACCACAAACACAGGGACCACAAACACAGAGCTCCCCTCAGCTCAAGTTTCTCAAAGCAGGACCCCGAGCCTCTCAACACCCACACCTTGGAACAGCCCTACCCAGTGTGAACTGCTCACACTTATTCGCACTGCAGACTCACCTAAATGTAGTGCTACTGCAGCCAGTGAAAAATGCATCACACATCAGGTGGCAGCATTTCAAAACCCGGTACCAAGAGAGCACTCTGAGAAGGAAATGGTATGTAACTGCCATGACCTGTAACAACAGCCAAGTTACATAAAGCAGAGATGACTTAATTTTCACTAGAAGTGATTTAGAAATAGATTGCTTTGTATTTCTGTGTAATTGTCCAGCATGCTCGACTACAAGGTGGGTCCATAAATCAGGCCGAATGTATTCAGAAATGAATGTTTAGAGGCTGACTACAGACATCAAATGTCTTGTTTCAGGCCAGGCCACTCTGTCAGTTTTTAAATGCTCAGGGTTATCAGAAGCTGTGACCCAGCATGAGACTTGCACAAAACCACTGCTGAAACTGCAGTCAAAACGACTGATTTACATGAGCAGAAGAATACAGAGTTATACAACTAAGGCAAAATACCAGCTCTTCTTTTCCCCACCTGTGAAGGAAGGGCTGCCCTGAGGGTGTGCCCCACAGGCACACCCCCATCGTGAGTGCTGCTTGGTGTGTGTAGTACCCAGATACTTCCTCTGCCTAAACTCCTGTGTGCTGGGGGCCATACAAAACCAAGAAAAACACTGCCTATCCAAAAAACTTTAGGGGTTTGTATACACCTATTTAAGGAGCACTGTGAATGTCACATGCAGATAAGCTGTGCAGATCCCTGACTCAGAGAACATGGAGTGCTGGAAGAAAATGAACAGAAAAACAGAAGCAAGTAGGAAGCCAAAGCAGCAATAAAGTTGCTGCTTGCAGAAATCACATGCGAGTTGTCCTTAGGGATCTGCTATTTTGCAGGAAAACGGTGTACACTCCTGGTGCATTTCTTAATCTGTACGTTCTTTCTGAACCAGAAGCAGATTCGTTTTGGGGCCAGTTTGTCCATTTTTAGGTGTGCACAGGTGTTCTGCCAGTTACTGCATTGTCAGACACGTCCTTTTATTTGCAATCATCAGCTTGGAAGTGACTTGCGTATGCTCACAGCACCTTGAAACTGCTTAAAGGACCGCTGAAAAAAAAAGACAACAGGAGCAGAAAGCTGGACAACAGGCCCAGAAAGTACACAAAATGTAACTCAAAAATAATTATCTCTCATTAAAAGGTCTAATGATGAATATGTAATGATTTTTCCTTGGTAACGTGTAACAACACTTAATTGTTCCTAAAGAATGTCCTGTGTCAGCTTATTATTAAAACTCTCCTTTATGTCAGTTGAAGAGATGAGTATTATTTTTATAACAATCCGCTAAATATCAGAGGACAGACAATTTCTTTACTCCCCAAATCTTCACTTTTTCTCATTAAACGGACAATTATTTTGACTTTGCTTCATGTGTCACCTATTCTTCACTGTTATAATCTTTTATGATTGTACGTGGACACTTTGCATCCATGTGACAGAATCTGAGCTGAAGAGGATACGAAAGAGAAATGGGGAAAAATGTGTGACCTGGCAGGACACACGGACAGGACAGACGCAGAATTCCCAGAATGCCTGAGGCTCTTGGCTTTCCTAGTCCTACAGCCTGCTGCTACCTGCAGGCATCAGACCCCGCTTCGCTGGCCGCTGTACTGTCCCTCTGCAACAGCTTCCTCTCACCTCGGCGTTTTTGAGCACAGAGAACGCAAAATACCCGGTAAATGCCTCATCCGCACCCTGTCCTTGGCAGTGTCCCGCTGAGCCCGAGCGCAGGCAGCGGGAGGGACACTGCAGAGTGCGCTTTGAGAGGGACGAGAGCGGCGGCCGGAGCCAGACACAACACCGAGTTTCGGCGCGCTAATACAAATCACGCTGGATTAGGGTGATTTCCTCGTTGCATTGCTGTGTGCCTGCCCTGAAAGAACACAGCTCTGCGCAGGGTCGGGATCCCCGCAGGGGGCAGAGGGAGCGGCCACCGACAGGTCCCAGCAGCCGCGGCGATCCCGCGGTGCCCGCTGAGCACAGCGCCGGCGGGAAGGGCGATCCACCACGCCTCGAAGGGATCGCATGGAAAGCACGCACGAAACAGCGGCACCGAGCCACGCTTTGAACATGAGAGAGGGAGAAAAGCTGCCTAAGCAGGAGCTCCTGAGCTCGCCTGCAGAAGGAAGCGGCTTTGAGGGCTTGGGGCCGTACGAGCCAAACAACGCCGAAATCCATGGAGAAACCTTCAGGGCTTAGGCAGAAAAGGCCAGGAACTCAGACCTGACAAGCTCTAACCTCGCGGGGGTCGAACAACAGGTTCACCGTGTTTGTAAGGAACAGAGCCCCGCGCCTCGTTTGTGCTTACGGAAGCAGAGAACAATTAGCTCAGAAATTCTCTTTAAAGTGCGACTGGAACGCACCCAAACTCTGGGAAAGGACAACCTGAAGCCATTAGGAGCGTGCGGGAGGGCAAGGACAGCAACCACACGTAATAGGGGTATCGTAATAGGGGTATCGCAAGGATTTTAGAGCCAAAGAGTGTTTCAAAGGGCTGAGAGACAGGCAATGCAACAAAAGGCTAAGGGAGAACGTTTTGGTGTTCCTGGGATAACGGAAATACTAAAGTCTCTGATGGGATCTAAAGCAGCTGAATGCCAGTTGAAGAATTTTAACGGCATTGCTACAATCCTGCGAGTAAGCAAAACAAGATACTTAGGAAACATTTACTCTTAAATTCAAGGCATTAACGCTGGTTTATTCCATCATTATGCAGCCAGGCACGCTTTAAAATAGTGTTTATGAAATCCCAGGAGGGCAACTGAGATGAGTTTTCCAAATTATTACCTGAAGATGGCTCAAAATATTTGTACATTTTGTAGATTAGGAAAAAACAGTGAAAATACACTGATTGAAGGTCAAAAACCAGGTAACACGCCTGGGGAGCAGATCTGGGATAAATATCGGTCCCCCACGACTTCTCTGCTGCTAAAGGTTGGTCTGGTTGGTATTTTCCCCGCCATTCAAGGAATTTATATGCTTCAGAAGAACAAATGCTCTATAAAATTTAAGTATTTTTTAATTGTATACGGTATGTTTTATATATATCCATCTCTGCATCTCCCTAGAGGTGCTCAAGGTCAGGCTGGATGGAGCTCTTACAAACGGGGTCTAGTGGAAAGTGTTCCTGTACACAGCAGGGCAGTGGAACTGGATGAGCTTTAAGATTCCTCCCAACCCAAACCATTCTGTGGCTCTATTTTATTTACACAAATAAATAAACATATGTGTATATAAATAGATTATATACAGATTTTATATTCAGCCCCAGGTGTTTCAACCAGCAAGCTGAGCTCCCCCAGCCTGATTAGCTCTGAGGTAGCACCGAGGGCTGGACATGAAAAGTGCAGCTTTTGGGTTTCCTCCACCTGCCTTTCCTTTCTCTGTCGCCGCTCTCAGGCAGCACGGGAGCTCTCCGGGAGTCGCAGTTTCATCCAGAGCCCCGTTACCTTCCCTCCAGCCGCTGCACAGGCCCCACCAGGGAAGGACGGAGGGAGCCGAGGCGCTACAGCTCAGCGCGGCCCTGCCCGGTGAGTCAGGGGCAGGGAAGCAGGGAATAGGGAGCAGGGAAGCAGGGCTTGGTAGCGCGATGGACCGCGATAGCATAGGTCCGGTTCGGTCCGGCCTCAACTCTCCTCCTCATCCCCCTCACCCCAAACACCAGCAGCCCGCCAGCCACACCCAACCACTTATGCCAGGCTGGTCACTCAGCAGTTCCTCCCAATCCATAAGCACAAATTGTGTGGGACAGAGGGGGATTTCCAAGTGCTGCCAGCAACCTCCTATTGTCTGCTTCTGTTTGCTTAGGCTGGAGAACCCACAACTGGCTGGAAGCCCGAGTCCCCTACTGCTTCAGGGACAGCAAGTGGGTCACTTCATGCCCCTCTGCAGCACTTTTGCCACAGAAAAACATATCCTAAGAAATTATTTCCTTTTTTCTTTTCTCGATGCAGCGCAACGCTCTGATTTGAGATACCAGTCTAGGAGAGGTTGTAGATAAAGGCAGTACTGACAGAAAGAAGCACTGAGCTTCGATAAAGAGAAGCACAAGACCATGTAAAGTTAGAAATTAAATGAGAGGAGAATATCGGAATTGTAGCAGTGAGAAGTCACCCAAACACCCAAAGAGCGGTGCTGGTGTAAGTATGTTACAATATACTCGTCAGAGTTGCTACAAGCACCATTACTACAGAGACCCTCCAGCAAATATTGTTGAATCATCGCATCTGTGCTGTAGCAGAGAGTGTTTCAATACTGGTACATCAAATGCCTGAAAATGGGGCTGTTTCAGGCTTTTTCCAACCCATTGTCATCCAGGACAGGCCAGAGGGCACAGCCACAGCCCAACCTTAGCCCCTTGTCCTGTAACACAACACCTCTGGTGGAGACCTTGCTGAATGCTCCTGCACCTTTGGAGCACCCCAAAATGTTTTGGGAACATTTTCCATACTGAAAGAACTCAAGCCTCTGAAGCTGAGGTGTCAACAACACGCAGGTGTGGAGAAAGCTTAGTTGGAGATTCAGCAAAAACCTGACCCAGACCATGCTGTTGGGGACCTCAGGCATAAAAAAAACTAATGCCCAGGGGAACCTGGAACTCTTCCAAAAAATGTCAAAACTACTTCTTCCCCCCTTCCCCAGTAAACCTGGTGCATTTAGCTAGAGAGATAAACCTTAACTGCAGTTTGCATTTTATTGATGAAAAAAAACATGAGGAGCCAATAAAAACAGAAGTCACAGATGCTGTTCCTTGGAGAGAAATAACAAGAATTTTGTGGATGCTGGGGTCCAAGGTAATTTCTTTGCTCTAAGGATGCTGCAAAAACAAACAAAAAAACCCACAAACCAAATAAAAAATCCCACACAAAAAAAAAAGAGAGAAAACAGCACCAAAAGATTTCCAAACGAGACACTGGCAGAAACTCTTGAAGAGCAGGTCAGACACAGAGAAAAAACAGTAATCAGCCCATGATTAACTGCAATTCTAGGTCAGAAAGAAATTGTGAAAAACTTCTGGAGAAACTTGCCAACTCTGTCAACCAGCACAAGTCCTCCTAATTTTTTACTTGTCTCACCAGTGACACCACTGGGTCTGAAAAACACCAGCTCCTCCCTGTTGCCTCACCGGTCCACTCTTGAGCTCGACGCTGCTGCTCTTCTTCACTGTTCCCTCGAAGTTCCACTCCTGTCTCTTTCTTCTCTGACGGCTCCTGCCAAGGCAGGAGGAGAAGTCAGGCCTGAGAAGCACCAGCTCCTCCCTATGAAGAAAACCCAGTCCCTGCACCCCCAGAGAGAGATCTCCAAGCCACTACCCACCCACCCAAGGCCCCCCCCACCTCCACAAATCCATCTCACCACAGCGACGCACGGCGCAGTCCCATCCGCTGCGGGGAGCTGGGCCCTCTGGGCAAAGGCAGCTGGGCATGCAAAGCAGTGGCCAAAGAGGCTGCAGCCCTGCTTACAGGGTGCTCCAGCCGCTGCCTGGACCGCAAAGTGCCTGGGACTCCAGGGCACTGGCCCCGACTTACAGGACAGCCCTGGGCCCAAAGGCCCACAGAGGCTCCTTCTCTCCCATTCGGGGGCACCCAACCCACTCCCTGCTAACGGGGCAGTCGCCCTGCACAGGCTGCCAGCTGAGGGAGCACAAAGGCTCCCCGACCCGGACCCTGCTTACAGGCGGGTCCACACCCAGGGAGCCACTGAGCTCGGCCTTCCCCGGAGGACAGGGAGGGCACACGCCCATCCCCACACCTGTGAAAGGGTAGGGACCCCACGGGACACCTGCCTGGTTACAGAGGGTCCTTCCAACCACCCACCAGGCACGGGGGACACACAAAGCCCCACTTACAGGGCTGCCTCTGAGGCCCGGCACTCCCAACAGCAGCCTCAAGGCCTAAGGCCGGGGAGGACAGGACTCCAGCCCTGAGGACAAGGGGGGCACACGCTGGCATGTCACCAGCAGGACAGGCACCCCTACAGCACAGGCACACGCCCAGGCCCTGGCCACAGGTGGGTCACGGTGCCTGCACTGCCACTAATGGGCTTCACTCTGTCCTGGGGAAGAAGGGGCAAGGCCAGGCCGTGTCTCTGCCTGGGGGTTCAGAGGGCACCCCTCAGCTGCTGCACAGAGCCCCTCTTTCCCTCCTGGAAAGTCTAAGCTACACTATCATCAGTGCTAAGGGGGATAAAGCACAAGCTCACTTGTTCACTCACACCGACAAAGACACACAGGGAGAACATCCCAGAAGAGGGAACAAGCTCTGTGCAGCTACCATGTGGGGAGCCAGCCCACTTGTTGCAGTGATTACAGCATTAGTAGTAGTTTGGTCAAAGGTTTGCTTTGCAGGGTAGGCCTGAAAGAGGCCCTGCCAGCAACACCTGGGACTTACGAGTTAAGAATGTGCTGATCAGAAGAAACAATAGTCAAAGGATTAAGTCAAGCATGCAGAACCGGTACAGGATGATTTGTAACTAGAAATAGGATGTAGTCTGGTGGTGGGAGTCAGTTACACAATGTGTTAGAGGGGGAGAGTTAACGGTTGATTGTACTCAGGATGATATATGTAAGTTTATGTATAACTGGTATATTTGCTTTGATGTGTGAGCCAATCACGTAGCTTTGTTTGTTAAAAGGTATAAAAGATGTAGTCGACATGAGGGTCTTTGGAATCCTGACTTGGGACGTTAGTCCTCAGGTTTCCCGGGCCCTGAATAAAGCACCGCATAAACTGACACTCTGTTGGTTTGTGTTCTTGTTTCGGGCAACACTCCCACTGGGCAGGAGAGCAGAACCCCAGACCTGCCCTGGGCTGTGCAGAGGCCAGAAGGGCCTCAGCACACTGAGGGGCTTCACAGCTGGCCCAGGGACCAAGGCCATGACACACCCCACCTCCAGGGGCCACCAGCAGGCACAAAGGTGCCAGGGGGAAAAGCCCTGCCCTGCTTACAGGGTGGGCTGGGGGGTGGGAGAGCTCTGTTTCTCCCTTCGGGTGCGGAGAACCCTCCTTACAGGGTTGCCCCTCTCTCCGGGCAGCCAAAGGAGCGCGATGGCCAAAGGCCACCCAGAGCAAAGCAAAGACCCAGCCCTGCTTACTGGGAGGTCGCTCAGCACAAAGCCAGCCGGGGCATCCTGAAGGTGCCCGCTGGACTCTTAGGGATCCCTGCCCTGGGTGTGCCAGGGAGGTGCCTTTGCCCAGAGGGTCTCTGTCGTGCCCCCTCTTCATCTCAACGCTGCCACTTCTTCTTCACTGTTGCCGCAAGTTCTACTCCTGTCTGTGCTTTCTTCTCCAGCAGCTTCTGTCAAGGCAGGAGGACACAGTCAGGTCTGAGACTGTCGATGATTTTCTGTTAAAATTTGGCTTCGTGACTCTAAGTAATTGAAAATAGTATTTTTAATTTTTGGAGTCATTCCGTACGATGGTGATTTACTTTCACAAGAATCCTTTTACTTCACCCTGCCTGCACTTCCAGTTCCTGCAACTACACCAATCCAAACCGTTCATTCTGCTAAAATCTTTATTGTTTGTGATACTTTAATCCTCTTGCAAACTTACAGGTCCCTGCTACAAAAAGGCTGCCAATGTCTCCCCTAAACTACTTCTGATTTTGTCCTCAAACATGATTAACCCCACACTCCAGGATGTTACTATTGTCCCCTCAGATTTTCCCTCAAAACCTGCTCTGCATGTCCTTTCGAAGTGCCCTCAGCTTTACATCCACGAAACTCTGTCACTTCTGAGTTACCTCACCAAGCCTGAAGGCGTTCATGAAGCTTTTCCCTCAGTAACTGCATGAAAGACCCTTTTGCCCTTCTGGCGCCGCTGCTTAACACTCCCTGCCTCTGTAACAGCCTGAAATGTGCCCCGGGGCGACCTCAAAACCTTTTATCGGAGCTTCTCAAAGCGCCCTTCGCTTCTCGGACCGCGGGAGCGGCGGGGACAGCGCGGCTGGCGGGGCTGAGGGGAGCGGCGGGGAGCGCCTTCCCGCCCTGCGGCACAGGGAGCCGCGACTGCCCCGCCTCGGCCCGGCCCCTTCAGGGCTCCTCCGAGCCCCGCAGGGACCCTGCAGGGCAGCCTTTTTCCTCCGTGTCCCTCACAGCCCCTCAGGGACACCCGCTTACCCCTCAGGGCAGCCTTTTCCCCCCGTGGCGACATGGCAGGACGCCCCCTTGTCCCTCGGGGATCCACAAAGCCCCTCAGCGACACTCAAGACACCTCGTATTTCACCCGCAAAATGTCCGCTACTCAGGCTTTTCCCTCCAAGGTCTTCTTCCTGTCCCTGAGGCTTTACCTCAGATTTTCCCTCAAAACATCGCCTGCTTCTCCCTCCGAAGTTCCCTCAGCTATAAAATTAAGGAAATAGGGCTGCTTCCCTACACATTTCCAAGCATTTAATTTAAAAGTGATTGCACAGAGGCTTTGAAGACCAGACTGGCAACCACAGGCAAAGAGCAGGCCAGGATTAGGATAAGGAGGAATGGTTTTATATTGAAGAAGGGTCAATTTAGATTAAATATAAGAAAAGTTTTTTTACTCTGAGGGTGGTGAAACACTGGCACAGGTGGTGGGTGCCCCTTTCCTGGAAACATTCAAGGTCAGGTTGGATGGGCTCTGAACAACCTGACCTAGTTGAAGGTGTTTCTGCTTATTGCATGGGGTTGGACTAGGTAACCTTTAAAATGTCCCTTCCAACTCAACTTATTCTGCAATTATATTTCAGTAGGTAAGGTGGTGAGCTACCTAGTGATCTCAGCTCCAGTGGACTTTAGTTTCCACTACTCAAGAGCCTCAAGAAGAACCCCTGAGCAAGGCAAAACAGGACCCCCATATCTGATTCATTAATTATCTGTTCTAGAGAGTCTTGTCAGTCTTAGGAGTTAAAGATATGATGTTTAATGGAACTGGAAGCTCCAGTTCCAGGCCTTGGGTGCCTGCTATTGGGTTTGAGATACCATGCAATATAAAATGCTAAATCAGTGCAAATTCCCTCTCCCTGATTCAGGTGTGTTCCTGCATGTTTGGGGTTTGAAGGAGGAAGCTTTGTCCCAGCAGGTTTATGCCAGAGAGATGATCACCTGTGCTCCTGCAGCTGACTCAGCAAGCACAAACAGCTCTCTGTGTATGCCAGCAAAAGGGACTAAAATGTATTTGGCCAACACCTTTATTGCTGATGAGCCACCTCTACCTACTGGTGGGAAGGCATTTATGGGGATCCCAGCTAGATTCCTGGTGTGCCAGGTGCTTCTTGGCAGCATCTGAGGGGCATTTAACACAGCACACAGGAGCAGCAAATCCAGCCTGAGCACATCCAGGAATCTTGCATTTGGAGCTGATTTCTAGTCAAAATATTCTGGTTCCTTTGCATGTAGAAATACTGACATCATATAGTACATGACCAGAAATTTACTGCTATTTTTCAGTGGTCTCTTTGGTGTTTGTTAAAAAACAATTTATCAAGAAGCCCCTCTTCTCTACTCTTCCCTTGCAATGGTATGGAAAAAAATAGGGGCAAAATGTGGAAAAAAAGATTTATGCTAGAACTGCTTCTCAAGCCTGTACTCTTGGCCAGTCCAAGTATCACAATATTCTTCTAGATTGGTAAAAGTGAGCCCTCTGAGATACTCAAAGTCCTGAAACAAACATGGGATTATTAAAAGAAAAGAAAAAGAGAGAAATTCCTATTTAAGTTCATATGCTTAGAAACCTTTGGAACAGGCTTCCAACCTTTATATTACAAAGACTGACTGTATTCATTATGTTTATTAACATATAAGCATGAACTCTAGTTACGTCGTTCTTTACTATGGGAATGGTGTTTGTGACGAGTCAGGTATAACACAATAGGTCCTTTTACTCTTTCCAGGGAACGGATTTTTTTATGCTGTGATTTTTTTTTTTTTAAATGTTTGAATCCCTGTTTTGAAGAGATTCAGATTTCAGTCAAAAAACGTTGGGCAAGATATTCCAAAAAGCCATGTTTAGGATCATGACCACAATCTAGGCTAAGACTAGGAAATAGTAGAGAGAATGTATTCCCCAAAATACATGTCACAGGAATCTATGTTATCCAGGAAAAAATGCATGATTCTGTACAACTTATTCAATAAGATTCCTTTTATTTCTTTCTATATCTTGACTTGAAGGAAGTGCTTTTATATAGTACTTCTTTATTTCTGAGGCTGCACATCAGTAAACTCAAAAAAACCCCTCTGAAGAGCAAGTTATTTTCAATCAAAGGAAAAATGGAAAATTCTGTAGGTGTAAATCAGAGTCAGGGATAGAAGGATGGGCAGAATGAGAAAGGTAGGGAAAGAATTAGCTGAAAAACAGACTGTCAGAAGAAAACATTGCTATTATAATCATACATCTACACAGGCACAGGGGAAGGCCAGTTAACAAAATGGGTTTATTAAGCATCAGGAAGAACAAAACCTGCTACTTACACCAAGAGCAGTAAAAAAGTGCAAGGAAACAACCTATTTTAATGGAGTTCCTGTCTGTGCTGGCAGACCAGGTCTACATTTCTGCAACTCTGTTAGAAATAAATCACAAAAAGCTTCAGTCAGCTGAAGTAAAGCATTGTAAATATGAGTGAATCACATGTGAAGGGCCAACAAAGACTTGCACGTGTGTCCTTCTCACACAAAGCGATGACTTGATAGCACCATCTTCTTCCTCCATTTCCCCTAATAAAATGCAGGGATTGCTTTTGCTTGGAGAGACATGAAGAATCAGAATCCAGGGGTGGTTTGAGTTGGAAGGGACATTAAAGCTCATCTCGGTCCAGCTCAGGGACACATTCCACTAGAACAGGTTTCTCAGAGCGCCATCCAGGGAATTTACACTGAAAGCAGCTTTAAAAAGCCAGGAGGAGGGGAAGAAGGCAGCTCCGTGTCCTGCACAGGTGAGCGCCAGCATGGCCCTCGCACCTCGCTGCGTGGATTGAAAGGCTTGTGGTGCGGGCTGCTGTCGGGCCAGCAGGGTGGGGTCCCTGTTTGCCGTGTGGCGTTTCGGGGCGGTGCCGGCGGCCCTGCCGGGGTGCAGGGTCGGTAACGCTGTGGGCGCTGGGCTGTTACCCCGCTGGGCACCACGAGAGGGCAGCATCGCCCTTCGCCGGGCAGGAGGGCACGGGTGCAGGGGGAGGCTCAGGCTGGAACCCCAGGGCTGTTCTCGGCATCCTACAACCCAGGAGTCCTCGGATTTGTCTGCAGGACATTGCTAAGGCAGGGTTTGATTTATTTTTTATTTGTCTTTATTCATTTTACCTTTATTTTTATTTTATTTTATTGTTTCCTTGTTTGCACACTAAAAAGAAAGTCACACTTCCCTGCTTGGGGGGCACTGTTTGCCCTGCTCCAGCCTGGAGTGAGTTTTTATGGGTAGGCTTATAAGCCCTACACAGTCAGCTCTGTAATGCTGACCTTTGAGTGGAACTGCTTTAACACCTCTGCTCTGACAGCAGCAGCACTGTGGGTCTCAGGGATGGCAGGACAACAGACAGATATTTTGGACTATTGGCAGCTTGTGTGTACTTTAGAAATCTTTATCTTGCTAAGGCAGTGGAGGCCTTTCAGTCTCCTCATGGGGAGGGGCAGGAATTCGACATGAACAAGGCGAACCCGTTCCACTCCTGCCAGAGCTGCTGTTCTGCCCGGAGCCCCGGGCTGCCTGCAGCAAGGAGTGCTTCTCCATGCTGCGGAATAGTGACAGTGTCCTGCATAATTTCCTACCTGGAATCCAGTTACATTATTCCATTTTGAGCAGCAGGGAAGCAGAGTCCCTAAAAAAGTACACTCATGTCAGGTCACAGCGGCTTCTGCAGATTTGGGGTTGCCCAGAGTTTGCAGGAGGGGGCACAGAGGAGACAGGCAGAGCCAGCACAGTGCTTATTTGTCCCAGCTGAAACTGCTCTCAGCGGTGAACCCTGCTGGGTATGGTGAATGGGACCTTTCCCTGTGGCTGGCAATTCCAATCCCTACTAGCTGGAAGCTGGGAATTTTAAGCTACTTGAATTCTCTTGCTTCTGGTGAGGTGGACTTTTCCCAAGGAGATACTTGAGGCAAAAACGTGCTACAGTGTATAAGGGGAAGTGATGGGGTGAGCCTTGTTCTAGAGCAGTCACCTTGTCCTAGAGTGTCACAGCACTGAGGACCCACCAACCCCTCTGTGTCCCCTGTGCCCTCCCTGGAAGGTTTTCTTCTGCAGCCTTTGGTTCTTCCTTGTCATAAATCCTGTGGGATTTAACTTCTAGCTACTGATCCTTTGGACAGTAATGGGCGTTTAACTAACGAGACATACAATTGAAAATGTAAATCCCTCTCCCCTGGGGAATCAGAAAGCAGGTTTAAGATGCAGGCCATGAAGTGCAGGAGTTCACTGAAGTCACAAACGAGGCCTGATTGGCACTGATCCTGCCCCTCAGCCACAGGAACGAGTACCTGTTTCCCACGTGGTGCTCAGTAAAGACGCAGGCTGGGGGAGCAGGAGGCTTGAGATCACCTCCGTCCTGAGCTCGGTGAGCACATGCCAGTGGCAAGTTGCTGGCATGGAAACTCTGTATCCCGCAGCCCGTCTGCTTCGTGTCTGGCTCCGGACTACGGACATTTAGGAAAACTAGTGACGCCAAGTCCCGTGTCACACCTAAACCTGGGCCCCGCAGACTCCCTGCCCCGAGCTCTGCCTCAGCACCCGCCCGGTGCCCGGGCCGGGCAGGTTCCGTGTCCGTGTCCCGGCCGGGCCGCCCCGCGGGGGGCGGGGGAGCCGCAGCGCCCCGCCTCGCCCCGTGCCCGGTGTGCGCACGCGCAGTGCGGGCAGGCGCGGCCGGCGGCGGACGCGGCGCTCCCGGTGCGAGCCCCGAGCGGCACCGCGGCCGGACCGGGCCGGGCTGGGCCGGGGCACTGCGGGGCATGCTGAGCGCGCCGCGCAGCCTGCGAGCACAGCCCGCCCGCCACAGCCTCGGCCCCGCCGCGGGAGAGCCGCCCGCCCGGGCCGGTGAGTGCCACGGGGCCCGCGGGCGGGGACACGGAGAGGCGGCCGCGCTGCGGGCGCGCCGGGATGGGACGGGGCGGGATGGAGGGGCGGTGCGGGGGGGCTTCGGGGGTCGTGGCGGTGCGAGGCCAGGGGGGTGCGGGGAACGCACGGGGCGAGCGGGGCCGGGAGCGCCGGGCACGGCGGGAAGGCGAGCGCGGGGCGGCCCCGGCGGCTTCCGCTTCCTCCGCTCCCTCCCGCCGGCCCCGCGGCCCGGGCCGCGATCCCGCGGAGCACGGAGCGAAGCCCGGCCGGGAGCGGCTGCCTTAAACAGCACCGGGACGTGCCGGGGGCATCGCGGCGCCTCCGCGGAGCTCCTGCGCTCTGCCCGGTGTGTTGTGTGTGTTTGAACGAGAAGGGCTTGTTCACCGAACACGGGTTAGTTTGGATATCGGGGAAGGGCATTTCCCCCTCGGGCACTGAACAGGCTCCCCAGGGCAGTGGGCACGGCCCCAAGGCTGCCAGAGCTCCAGGAGCGTTTGGACAACGCTCCCAGGGACGGGGGGGTTTGTTGGGGTGTCCTGGGCAGGGCCAGGAGCTGGATCGATGGGCCTGGTGGGTCCCTTTCAGCTCGGGATATTCTATGGTTCTTTGAACTGTTTCTCAAAATAAATTTAACTAAATTAATATTTTACATTAAAATAATAAATTAGTAATACGTAGTATTATGTATATAATATATATTATAGTTTAGAAAAAATATATGTGTAATACACTTAAGTATAAAATAACGTTAAATTATTGTATATTTTAAACTTAAAATTATAAATAAACACACATTATAATATTATTTCTTATATACTACATTATGATCTATAACAGAATAAAATAATTTGAATAAATTAAATAGGCTTTTAAAATAGGCTTTTTTTTTAGTGGTTTAGTTTGAAATAGTCTCCCAGGGATCAAGTAAGGCATGGTAGGACCTCAGCTTTCAGGACCGTGTGGCTTAGGGCATTTAAATATGTATACACAAGCCCACGTGTACTCCCTGTACTTCCAGAAGCTCCTAATAACCTGACCTTATTTGTGAAGTGTGTCAGACCAAAATTCAGGACGTGGAGGTGTGATCTCCACGGCTGCTGTGCCACTGGATTTACTGTTCCAAACCATTTCACCCTCTAAACAAGATGTTCTGTAACCATATATTGGTATTGGTTTTGGCTCTAAAATTCAACCATTTTTGGGATTATCTTCTTTTTTTTTGTACCTGGGCAGGTCTTAAATCACAAATGCAATGGGTTTTTTGAAGAGTTTTAATTTCTGTGCTTGCTAAAGTACCACAAAACTACGTATTTCCTATGAAAAGCTTTTATATTTAGTGTCGGAAGATATAATTAGTAAAAATGGAGTGTAAAATTCGAGTAGGGTGATTGTTTGCCAGGCCTTTCAGATAGAAAGCATCATAGCTAGATCCAGTCTTTGTTTTTTGTACACAGCTGATAAACTGTCCTGCTATTTCAGACATTCCTTCTCCAGCACTGGGTTTCCTTTCCATCGCAGAGATAACCAGCAAAGTGATGACTGGCTGCTTACAGTGTTTGTTCTAAAATCCATGATATGCCTTATGTAGCCTTTGGAGGAAAAATAGCCTGATCTATTTGTAATTTTTTTTTTCAAATTTAAAATTAATAACAGTCTTTCAATCCTGTTTTTTAAAGGAGAGCATTGTCCTCAGCCTTAGCCAAGCTTTTTGCCCAGTTGCTTCAGTGCGTCCTCATCAGTATTTATTTTAGGTGGTGTAAAAGAACTTTTCTTGCTCACATGGGTACCCTGAGAAGACAGGGAGTGGAACATGGAACGTTCTGCTGATTGCTGCTGCCACAACACTTGATTTTCCACTGTTGTTCCCTTTTGACCTGCTTCTGTATTAACTCAAATTCCTCTTTTTTTGTTCTAAGAACACAAATTGAAGATCGCTGTTGCTTAGAATTTAATTTCTGTGCAGTTCATTCTATGATTCTTTCCCCCCATGCAGGTGTGCAAAAATGGCCAAGAGAATTGCAGAGAAGGAACTGACTGACCGAAACTGGGATCAGGAGGACGAAGCTGAGGAGGTAAGTTAAGCATTAGTTCCCCACCACCACCCCTGCAGGTGGCAGAATAGTTATTGACACGTGCTGTTCATTTTGTGGGTAAAACCTACAGTAAAAGTGGTTACGAGTGTAGCGACGAAAGGCAATTTTATAGAAGTGAATTTTATAAAATTACTTTTTATAAAGCTTCTAATATATGCAGACCCTATGGCAAAGCAGCTGCTAAGGCTTAAAAGAGACATCAGTAGCTCAGGGGAAAGGAACTTTACATTTCTAGAGGGAACCCCAGGCTTGTTAAAATGCTTTTGGTCTCTTCAAATGTGTGAGAGGTATTTATTGAATTCACAGGAAGTTGATTTCTTGCGATAAATTTTCTTTATGTCTTGTGTGGGTTTTTTTAAGGGCCAGTAACAGTAAATTTCAGAACTATGTTAATTTTGGCTGAATGTCCCCACACAGCCAGAGGAATTAGGCAAACAGTCAAATGTTGTGTTTCATCTGATGGTAAAAGGAGATTTTCATGTTTAGTGTCTCATACTTTTGGCCCATGTTACTGTGCTTGCTTCTGTCTTACTGGAAGTATTAAATGTTTAGACCTGTAAATGTAAGAAATAAAACTGACTCTTCCAGGAGTTTGAATATAAGAAAACTTCATTTCTTCACTTATTACAGGGTCATAATGAGCCATTAGCTACCTCTGCTAATGTTTGAAGTACAGCAAGTTTCCAAGTATCAAGTAATGCCCAGGTTGTTGGCAAGTTAATCATTACTGGGTTTTTGGGGTGGGTTCTGGTTTAACTCCTTTCCTTGTTTATTAGGGAGCAGGGTTAGAGTTGTGTTCAAAAACCACTGTGCATTCTGAGAATTCCACTAATGATTCCCTGGCTTGCTCCTGCAGGTGGGAACATTCTCAGTGGCCAGCGAGGAGGTGCTGAAGAACAGAGCCATTAAAAAGGCAAAGCGCCGGAACGTCGGATCAGAGGTAACGTGGTCACTGGACACGAGTGTTGGGGACAGACTCAACTGCGAAAGAGGGCACCAAGCTCAGGGTTTTACTTCCCTGGCCTTGTGGTGATGCTGCATAAAGTTGTCATTTCACCCAACAGCTCACATGTGCAAATGAGTTTTTGCTTATTGTTCCATGGCAAGGAAAAGGTCAGAAGTGGTTAATTGGTATTGACTGGGTGAAGCCAAACCCAGGACAAGAGGCTGGATAAAGTCTAAAAAGCAGAAGAGATGACAGGACAGCTGAGGTTGCATAAGAAACCTGTGAAATATTTACAGAAAGGTAAATTAGAAATTTACTGACGTTCCTACATGCAGCAAGCACAGTGCTGTAATGAAGGAGACTGCACTTAACTGCAGTGTCCAGAGAGGTGAGACTGATCAGAGAGACAGGATAAAAATTGCTACCTAGGAGTGACAAACGGGACTGCACTGGAAAAGGTAAAGCACAAAGGGAAGCAAAAGCAACCCACAAGGTCAGAATGGAATACAACCTAAAATTGGTTAAGCTTTGCCATTTCTTCAGGGGCAAAAGCAGATGAAACTCAGAAGCAGATCTCTTCCTCTTGTTTTCCTCCTCAGGTTTTCCAGAGACACTGGAAGCCTACTTCCTGGAGTAATATTTCATTAACTCAAAAGACCTAAAAGTACCTAAAAGTGGCAGTGCCTATTTATATGTTATTCACACTGTCTTTTAGAAACATGAGAAACTATGCCATGAAATAATGTGGTTGTAAAGCCAGTGTTCAGAACTGGGTAATGAAAAGGCTGCAGAGCTACATGTTTTGTGATCAAGTACAGTCTGTCTTTACTTCTCCCACCGGTCACGTTGGAATATTTTGGGTAAATCACAAATGTTTCATAGGTGACTCCAAAATACGCTGTTTTGGTTGAGGGGCTTGAAGTGTTAGACCCTTAATTGCGGTTTTAAGTGCTAAGAGTTGCTGAAAATAAACCTGCAATTATATATTACTATGTAATCATTTAAAGAAAACAACATGCTATGGATGTCTAAGTAGGTAGTCAAACACATCCACTGCTCTGAACAACTTCCATGTATCCACTTCCTAGATCCAGTTTATTTTCATACCAAACACCTGAGTCCTCCAAAAGCAGTAGCAGTGTGTCACGGAGAAGCTGCTCACGGTTTGCAGAGCTGACACGGTAACACACGGAATGACACGCTGAAAATGAACCAGGGATATCGGGAATGTTGAGTGGGGATGGGATTTGTGTGGAGGAGATGGATGTAACTGGTTGTCTCTCTTCTTTTCTCTCCCCAGTCCGAAAGTGGAGGAGCGTTTAAAGGGTTTAAAGGCTTTATACTGCCTTCTGGAAAAGGAGGAGGTGGCTTTGGCGGATTTGGGAATGGTGCAGGAATAAAGCCTTTGGAAGGGCTGTCTAATGGAAGCAGTACTGTCTCTAGCACTCCTCCTTTCAGCAGTGTGAAGACCACTCCCGAAACACAATCAGCATTTGGTAAGTTTTAAATAAGCATATCTGAACACATTCATCAATAAAATCTGAATTTTATTGATGAGAAAACAACTTCAGACCATTCCATAGTTCTGTCTTAAGATTCTGAGACTTCATTCCTCTTCGTGAGATTTCTTGAAAAGATTTTAGGCTGCTGGAGTGACAAGTTATCCAATGAATGCAGTCTTGAGATGTGGGAACTAAATTTACATTTGCTCTAATACTGGAGGTAGAAGTTTTATAGGCACAAATGGGAATGGAAGAAACTGGCTTAAGACACTCTTGGAATAGTATAAAGCAGCTGGTGACATGTTCCAATTAAACAGTTGTCCCAATTCTTTAATTAAAAAAAAGCTAATAGAAATTGTCCATTTGGTAAGACTACAGTTTCTTGGTGTGATTTTTATTTTTAAGGTCTTGTTTCTGTCTGGTTTGCAATTCGTGGTAAATATGTGCTGCATACCTCAAGCCTTAACCTCTTTTTCCCTGTACACCTGATATGGCAGACTGTCTTTCTAGAATTGTATCTGTTACATTCATACCTACATTTTAAGGCACTTGGAATACTTTGGCAAGTCCAGCTCCCATGCTTTGGAAGTCCCTGAGGAATATTAGCTCTGTCCCTTTGTGCTGGAGATGTAGAAATGTTACCACTGCCACAGGAGTTTGGAGTCCATATGCTATAGAATACAAATAGGGAAGTTTTGAACTTTGGAGTAACTTAGATTTCAGTGAGCTTGACTAAATTAAGGGAAACTGAAATACTCAGGATTTTCTTAGTTTGCTGTCTATGTTTTTTATATGGAAACCACTCAAAGCATGCAAAATCGTGGGCTAGTGCACTCAGGGTGTTTTAAAGTGCAAGTAGCAAGACATAACGTGGCTATTTTGATTTAGTGTTACAGTGTTGTAAAGCTGTAAAACCTTTGTGAAATTTTTGGCAAACTACAAAACTTGTACTTTTTAATGTTCTGTACAAGATTTCTTTTTTTTATTCACCAGCATACTCCATCTACCTCATCTGTCCCTGAACAAATTAACTGTTCTAAGTTCAAAACACGGGTCTGTGTCACAGCACTGTGTGCTCACTGGTACAGCAGTACCTGGGGGAGGTTTTGGTTGGATCTCAGGAAAAGGTTCTTCCCCTCAGAGGGTGGTTGGCACTGAACAAGCTCCCCAGGGCAGTGGGCACATCCCCAAGGCTGCCAGAGCTCCACGAGGGTTTGCATGATCCTCTGGGGCACAGGGTGTGTGTCTTGGGGAGGGTCCTGTGCAGGGATGAGGGTTGGATGTGATGTCCTTGTGGGTCCCTTCCAACTGGGAATATTTTTGTGGCCCAAGAGGAGCATAACTGAGCGGGGATGAAGTGACTTGATAAGAAATACTGGGAACACTGGTTGGATTTTTCAGAGAACTCTGCTTTCTGGGGAAAAACAATGTTCTTAGCCACGTTCTTCTTGTACCAGGGTCGCCCGTGTCCAACGGCCCTGGTACTGCAGCGCTTACCGAGACCAAGGCCAACGGGGGCAGGCAGGGCTCGTACCACAAGCAGCTGGCTGCCCTCAACTGCTCCGTGCGCGACTGGATCGTGAAGCACGTGAACTGCAACCCGCTGTGCGACCTGACCCCCATCTTCAGGGACTACGAGCGCTACCTGGCCAGCATCGAGCAGCAGCACAGTGGTGACAGCGGCTCCGAGGGCGAGGCCACCACCGCGCCTGGCGCCAGGGCTGCCCCCGCCTTCGGGGGCACAAAGCTCCAGGGCTCGGCATTCCTGTTCAATAGCGGCAAAGCCGAGGAGACGGCGGACGGGAAGGCAGAGGCTGCGTCGGAGAAAAAGGAGCCGTCCTTAGGAGCTGCATCAACCGTCTCCTTCAGCTTCGGCAAGAGCGCCGACAGCCCCACACTGGGTTCCCTCGGCTCAGGAACACTCAGTAGCTTCTCCTTTTTTCCTGGGAGTTCGGGTTTGTTTGGAAAAGACGCAAACCAGGCCAAGTCTGTCATTGCAGCACCCACCAGTTTACCAGAAGCTCAGGCAGAAAGCAGCAATACCGATGAGAAAGGTAAATTCTATTTATTTCTATGTATGGTTACTTTAATGGTAAGCTGTGAGCCTATGCCACTTAAGGATGTGGCAAAGGTGCAGCAACAGTGAGTTGAACGAGATCATGGCCTGGAACTCTGTCAGGGCAGGGTCAGGTTGGATCTCAGGGAAAGGTTCTTCCCTCAGAGGGTGGTTGGCACTGAACAGGCTCCCCAGGGCAGTGGGCACAGCCCCAAGGCTGCCAGAGCTCCAGGAGTGTTGGGACAACGCTCTCAGGGACAGGGTGGGATTGTTGGGGTGTCTGTGGAGGGCCAGGGGTTGGACTTCATCCTTGTTGGTCCCTCCAGCTCCAGATACTCTATATTCTATGATTCTGTGAGCAGAACTGTTCTTGAAGTGCAGACCCACACCAGTAATCTGGAAATCCCAGCCATGCACACAGTTTAAGCGACACTAGAAGTATGTGTTTACCAAAACCCATGTATTTGTCAGATTTACACTTTCTCTAATAGAATATATTCCTTTACCTGAAGACAGGACTTGATAATATTTAAAGCAGCTGGTATGTTCACCTGTGAGTGTGCTGGACATTTCGATCCCTCTGCTTTTCTCAATAGCTTTATGAAGAGATTCCCATGGTAAAATGCTTGAGATACAGAACAACTGAGTCCATTTTGTTGAACAGGCTGTGAGGCCACCAAAGTTACATAGCACCTGACAGCTTTGCTCTTTGCCTACACTGGGTACAGTGCGCTGATGGAATTCTCAGGAGCTGAGGGACTGGAAAGGCATAATCTGCCACTGCCTCTTGGCTGTCATTCCCAGAGCTAATTCCTTTCCTCCAAGTTAAACCTGGCTGCTGGAAGTTTTTATTGAGCTTTACTTGAATTTGCGGAGCATACTCTTTGAAATGTGAAAACTGCTCTCTGTTAAAGGTTTTGACTAATTAAGCTTTGTATTTTGGGGACTTGATTGATTGGTGAGGGTTGGATATTTTCACCCCATTTAAACTCACGATGAGGATGGAGTTGTTCGAAGGCCTGAAGGAAAAGCAAGTAACACTTTTTTTTCTGTAGCTGAAGCTGCTGCAGAGCCCACAGGGACTGAAATGTGTTCTGGCCACACGTGTCCATGTCAAACATGGTGTCCACAAGGGAGCTCTAAGTGCCAAAAACACCCTGTGGGCTCTGTGCTCACAATATTAACATACTCAAACTTTCTGTTTGAAGGAGGAGAAGAGGAGGAAGAAGAGCCACCAAAAGTAATTGTTAATGAAATAAAAGAGGATGATGCTTTCTACTCAAAGAAGTAAGTGACTCTGACTTGGAAAATAAAATTCATATTGCTATTCTTCACTGCAGTGCATGATTAAGGAGCTGTTCTTCACTTTCTAATTGATGAAACTTGTTGGGAATCCACATAGAGTATGAACTTGTAAAAAAGTTAATTACAGGCAAGAATTTGTAATATCTTACTAAAATTCTTCTGTATCTTGAACACAACAGTAATAGTTTGTGTTCTGGTTGTGATCTGTTTTTTACAAGTGAAGTTGTTCTTGCCTTCATCAGGTTTTGTAAGTTTAAACTGCAGTGCTACCACAAAAATTTCATGCTGTGTTGCTGGAAAATCCACCAGCTGCTCAGCTATTTGCACAGCCTAAAATAAGACTCTTCAGCTGAAAAATGCTGATTGTTGTGTGAAGGAGTGAACAAGCTGTGCTTTTAAGCTCAAAATGAGACCAGCTATACTAGAAGCAGTTTTTCAAGGCATGTTCAGTAGTCCAAGTCATTGACACTCATCACAGAATTTGTCCTGCTACCAAAAGCCATTAGTTTTATCTGAGAGAAGGTGTGTGCTGATTTATTAAGAATGGTTTCTTAGGTTATTTAAGCCTCACTTTAAAATGCTTATACATTGTACACAAAAGTTCTCCTATAACTTCAGAACGTTACAGCAAGTTCTTTGTAATTAGTATATTTTAAAGTAGCTTATACAGTTACCGCTCCTCACAGAGTGCAAGTTGCTCTGCACTTTACTTTTCCCTAAAAGTAGTACATTTGTCATTTCAGTACTGAAAGAAATAATTACCTTTCTCTTTGAACTGCAAGTGCTGTCTGTTAGCCCATGAAACAAGGTCAAGAAGAATAAAGATTATTTTATGTCATGTTAACTCCTGGTTATTGTTACTGTGAGTGTACTTGGTGTACTTGGGAGATACTGTTATGTCTTTAATCTCTACATGGCTGCACAAACAAGGATTTTGAGTTTGTTCGTTTTTTTTTTTTTTTCCCCACAGGTGCAAACTGTTTTACAAAAAGGATAATGAATTCAAAGAAAAAGGGGTCGGAACATTACACTTAAAACCAGCGGGAAATGAAAAAACACAACTCCTAGTCCGAGCAGATACCAATTTAGGTAAGTGAACTTCTTCCAGTAGCAAGTCTTGATGTGAAATTCCTTGCTAAGCATTAGGATATTTTTGTGGTTACACAGCATAACAGACACAGTTAGTGAAAACCTTTCTACTTTTTTTTTTCTCTAAATAATGTCAAGTACTGAACAAGCACTTGGATGCCTCTCCTGAGCATTACAAAGAGAGCTCATGAAGCTGTGCAGGGAGTAAAAGTTTATGGTGTATATTTGGGAATTCATCCCCCCCTTTTTTACAATCTTTTCTCCATCCCTGGCTGGAGTGGCCTTGAGGTGTGGCTTAAGGTCCAGCTTCCATAAAGTGGAGTATCTGGTAGGGTTGTAGAATCCCTGAGGACTAAAGCCAGGCTGCACTGAAGGCCAGGGTAAATCTCAGCTCCCTCATGCCTTCATCCATGGGCAGGTATTAGGAAGTCTTTCCTTTTTCTGCAGCTCACACAGCAAGACATTTGAGCTTGGGGATTCCAGGTGGGGGTTTCTGGAAGCTGCTGCAGTCATAGTGACGCACACTTTCCTTTTTGCTGTCTTCACACAGTGCTGTATTCCTTTCCTAAAATCTCACTGTGTTGAAAAACTGAACTGCAAAGGGAGGCGAAGACTGACTTTTCCCTAATTCTGCTGCCATGTTCTGAGCTATTTCCCAGGTCTATAAATGTGTGTGTCTCCTGTGGAACCAGACTGGAGTTTGTTTGCTGGTGTTTAGTAGCCCACTAACCTTGGAGCTCTCGCACTCACTGCTCTCTTAACTCACTGCCTGCTTTACAGAGCTGTTGTCAGTAACCTGGCACTGACCACACCAGCTCTGCGGGAGGATTTGGGGATACAAAGTACTTCCTGCACCCTGGTTTGTCCCCTTTCACATTAACACCCCTGTCTGCATCAGAACTAAAGTTTTGTTTCTGCTTCTGAACTGCACCCCGTCAGAACTAAGCACTGGGAATGGATTCCTCACTTGCTCCTTCTGCCTTTTCCCTGTGTGTCCCTGCTATCATTTGATATTCTTCAGGCTCCTCCCTCTAAAAGAGGAGGGCACAGTATTTTCAGAGATTTCCTCATTCCTGGTGAGGAAAGAAATTTGAGAACAATGACCCTGAGCGGATGTTCAGGGAAGAAGACAAACATACCTGATGTTTGTGAGTTGCCCAAATCCCTGTTTAGTACCTCTACTAACACTGTATTGCAGTAGAAGCTGAACAGTAGCTAATGGCAATTTTTTCCCCCCTCCTCACCTGCAGGAAACATACTGTTGAATGTCCTAATTCCACCTAAGATGCCATGCACAAGGACCGGGAAGAACAACGTTCTCATAGTTTGTGTCCCCAATCCACCCATCGACGAGAAGAACCCGACTGCTCCTGTCACCATGTTAATAAGGGTGAAAACAAGTGAGGATGCAGATGAGTTGCACAAAATCTTACTGGAGAAAAAGGAGGCTTAAATAAGTTGCAGTCAGTGATTTGAGGAGTTGTTGCCAAACTGCTGCTGCTCTTTTTTTCTTCCCTAACTTCACTTGAACATTTAACTCTTTACTCTGATATTAAGAACTGTTATAGGAATTCTGGAAAAAATTATGTGAGGAAAAGCTAAAGTAGCTAATAAAAGCTTTAATAGAACACAAGTGTTGGACTGTGCTCCCTCATTTTTCAGTGTCTAAATGCAGGACCTCTTCTGGATAAAGCACATGGATTTAAATCCAGGCATGTAGCACCGCTCGACCAAATGGACTGAAAGCCGAGTACAGAAACACGGTACCAGAGCTTCCTCACAGACTGATGCAATGCAACCACCTCCTGCTTTGAGAAGGGAGGATGTCCAAGTTTACCTGTTGAAACTGTTTGTAGACTCCAGATTTTTAATTCTGATTGGTCTGTTGTATTTTTTCTGGTGAGACTGGTTTCTGACTGGGTGACAACACTGCACCCCACCACTGATGATATGTATTGTCCTGTGTCTGAACTCGTACAGACCCACATGCTTTTGGGACTCAGAGACTGCAGATGGTGACAAGAAGATTTGCTTGCGTAGACCTGTTGACAGTGGTGTTTCCTAGAGAACTGTCAGTTCTGTCCTTACTGTAGCAACAAGCTCACGATGTGCAATAGTAGAAGCAGACAACTGGAAGACTTTTTATCTGGGACCACACCAGCAGCCCCTGGCTTCTGACACACCAGAGGCCAAGGGTTGCACTTCCATGATGGTCCTTCCAAGGTGTTTGTCCTCCATCCTTGGGCCACACCTGCAACATGGCTGCGGCAGAGCTGTTCGTGTTGTGTTTGTCCTGCTGCTGGTACTTGCTGAGCAGAGCTCTTCCCACAGCCAAACTTCAGGGCTTTTGTAGACCTTTGTGTTGCCTCTGGCCCTTCCTTGCCCCTGTGCTAAAGCTGCAGTGCTGTGCTGCACAAGGTGCAGCTTTAGGACAAGTTTTCTGTTGCACGTAGGGAGCGCTGGGTGAATCTCGAACTTAGTTGTCAGCTGTGTTAAAATTAATCATGTGGCAATAATTCGTGGATTAGAACATTGATTCTGGTCTTGGTTTCCATCTCAGCGTTGTATCAGACTCTGGTTGGTGGTTTAATCCTTTTCTTTTGCAAATCTTGTTTGCTGGATACTCCTTCCCTAGTAATTGTTTTCTACTGCACTCCCAACTCTGGGACCTCTCTGAGAGCTCGGTGTTCACGTTAAACTTGAAGTGCTCTCTGGCTCAGCTCTGGAAGATGGAACAAACATGCCACCCTGCCTCTGGCTGATGTGACACACAGGAAAAACCCCCTTCCTTAAAAAATTCCCACAGGCGATCTGGAAATCCACTCTAGTGGCATCCTGTGGGCAGGGAAAAAGGAGTAGCACCATTTGCTGAGGTACTGCCCCCTGCTCTGGGGGCAGCTGCCTCTGGGCCTAATTTACTGCACAATTCAGGTTATGGCCTTTTTTCCCCCTCTTAACTAAAAGGAGGAAAAACTTGATAGGATCTTGACCAAAGTTCAAAAACAAAGGCCTTTGCTCACGTTTCAGCAACACTTGGCTACAGGAACTGCATTTTTAACACTGAAGTGTAAAAGGAGTTTAGATGCTGTTTCAGATATTATTTCAGTTATGAACTGGTGCCTTTGGGGGTTTCTACATCTGGCTCAGTACTTAAACCATTAAAAGTCAGTGACATTACTTTCCTCAAAGTAAGATGTTTTTTTAAAAATAAGTCTTGCTGCTACCTGAATTGGAGGGTGTGTGTGCTCATTGTGCAGGGATGGAAAGCAGAACATGACCTGGCACTGCAGCCCAGGCTCCAGTGTCAGGTGCAAGAGCTCAGTTAACATTTGCATTTGTCTTTTGAGTGGTGTCTTCCCCTGTTTCTGCAGGCAGGTTGGTGGAGCAGAGCTCTGGCTGTGCATCCCCTGAAGAGCAGCTGTGTCCAGGTGTGTCCATGGGCTCAGTCTTGTGTTCGTTTGCTTCCAAAAGCTGCTGGATATGGAGCTGCTCCTTCATCCATAGAAATGTGGACCAACAGACTGTCCTTGCCCTTCTGTCCTCGTGCTGTGCCTCTGCAGTGGGGCAGCCGTGGGGTTTTGCACACACAGACGTGGCCCAGTTCTGACAGTGCAGCTCTGCCCTGTCTCCAAGGGGGAGCACAGAGTGGAAGGAAAAATAAGAATAATAAATTGTGTTGGAAAAAATTAAACCTTACCATAGGCACGGTAGCAAGTCAGATCTTTTAGCTGTGGCAAAGACTGAGATGAGACACCTGAATTCTTCAGTGTATGCATTTATCAGCGAAGCCAAGGAAGGTAAATAATTAGGATGTTGTATTCATTAGCATGTCAAATACATGTACAAACATACAATTGTAAACATTTTACGTGAGGAAAGTTGCCCCTAAAAGAACGGGGAAGAATTTTACTGCAGATCAGACTTGAATCAACATCAGTTCTGGTGACCCTGCTGTTATGTGGATTATGGAGCAAGGAAGTCACACACCTTTCCCTTGGTGCTCAGGTCTAGAGCAGAGCCCTTCTGCAGCACTGTCAGAACAAAGACATTTTTGATGATGCTCCAGTTAAGAAATATTAAAATACACAAACGCTGTAAAAGGTCAGAGATTGTGACACAGAAATAAAGACCTAAAATGAGTTAAAAGTAAACATTAGGGGAGAGCACAGACATCAACATACTAATGCCTTCATAACAAAGTGGCTCATGGTATCCAAGGAAGGAATTTTGATCAGAATTCCTACTCCAGGAGGCATTCCTGTGTCTTGGGAGACACTTGATGTATTTAACAGCTGGATATCAGACACCTGATGTTAAAGATGCAAGTTCCTGCCCTTGTTTGCGTTAATGCCTTTGCTGTCTGTAGGTGTTGGAGTGTCTTAGGGATCATCCATTCCTCCTGGCTACTCTGATTTTGAAGTTTCAGCTGCTTAGAAATCTTTCCTTTCCCTCTCACCTCCCCATCAGAAAATCAAGATCTCTGCTTTTTAATTCTCAGAATAACCTCTAAGGGAGGATTATGACACTTGGTTTGAATTTTATTTTAAAATATTAAATTTTGCAATATGCAAGGAATTTATTTTTGTTTGTAATGTACTTAAAATTATCTATTTGGGAGTACAGCAGTATGTTCCTGTAATCCCTTTTGGTTGATGGATGTAAAAGTTTAATTTAAATTTACAGTTCAAATGAACACATTGTAGAACATAAACCAATCAGGAGGTTTGCTTTGCTGTTACAAACTGTAGTTCAGCTCCCTTTGCAGCACTGTAACATTTCAAATGTCCTTAAAGACTTTCTTTCTGATGCCTTAACTTATTTGCATTTGAGAAAATTCTGTAGCTGGTGCCTGTGTGCAGAACTTAACTCACATTAAACAACTGAAGTGGCATGAGCTAGTCTAAATCCAATGAAAATGCTGAATGTGATGATTTGTTAGTTGTTAATAGATTTCAGAATGCTCTGAATTTTTCAGTGGATACTTAAGTTTTACATAACTTGTCATGTAACAATGTTTTCATTAGTTCTCATACACTGAGGATGTGTACAAAAATCCATGGAAAATGTGAATAAAATGAATGGGAGATTCATTTGTCTTGTGTCAATCACTGTCATTTTGAGTGCATAACACTTTTAATAAAAGGAATTGTACCTCCAGTTGCTTGCAGGTGAACTCCTGCCTGGAAAACCGTGCTGCTGAAAGAAGGAATATCCTGCCCTGGCCTTTCCTCATTCAAACCTGGAGCCAGTTAAGCCAGTTTGTATCAACAAAGAACGTCATCTCTACCCAAACTGCCCAGGACCTTTTGAATAAAGAAACAGAAGCAGAATTTACATGGTTTGAAGTAGTCATCAATAACTTACCCACGTTTTTGGTAGGTTTGTGCACTGTTCATTTTTTAAGGCATTGTTTAGAAATTCTTATTTGCACCTGAGCATCCTGAACATAATTAGTTTGGTGGGGATTACTGTAAGGGACATCTTAACCTTTGCTGAGAGGTGACACTGAAAAGACTCATGTCTGGAAGTCTGCAAAGGCTTCAAAGATATGACAGAATTTTCCTGTAGTACCCCTGAGGAAAAAGTGTGACTTTGCTTTACTACCTCAGAGCACAGATGACATAAAGCAGTACAAAGTCTTTTGTCTAAACTAGTTCTGGAGCTCTACCTGAACTGGTGGGCGCTTGGGGCAATTCTGTTCATTGCAATTCCAGAGAAAACTTGCAGGTGGTTTCTCCCTTGTAAAAAACAAATTCCTAACTCTGAAGAGAAAATGGTGGATTACATACCAAACTTAATTAATCTGGCAGTTAATGAAATCTCTGTTTTCTTACCTTTGCAGTGAGGTCAGAAATGACTCCTGTGACCAACCACCTGTGCTGTGCAGGGTACCGTGGACATCCATAGCAGGGAGCACGGCATTCCAAATTCATGCCGAGATGAAAGCCTGGACAGTAACTCCTCCTGCTCCTTGATGCAACTTCCATCACTGTCATTTTCCAAGGAAAACCCAGTCTGACACTTGCAGTGATGAAAGAAGGTTCTGACCACCCTCTCGTCCTTCAGGAGCAAAGCAAAGCAAAGCCTCCACACTGGGTGCACGATAAAGGCATTCGCTGCTTCCAGTAGGGGTTGGATGAACACAGTGGCTGCATCCCAATTACAGGCTGAGTGCAGGACTTGGGAAAGTCTGTAAACTGCTCCTGCTGAATCTCCCCAGCAGGAAAAGCAGAACCACAAACATGACCACACTTCAATGTCCGGGGGAGATGGAAGGGGACAGAGCAGGGGTGAGTCAGCACACACTGAAATGCTCAGTGCACACAATCCAAGGCAGTGCAGAGAGAAAGGCTGAGCTCAGTTTTGTGACATTGCACAAACCCTCACTGAAGTTCTTCCTGAATTAATCAGGAAGAAACCATGACAGCCATCAGTCCTCACTATCATGCACTGCACAAACTTAAATGTTAATGACTATGCAATTAAACATGGGTCAATTTAAAAGGGTTGTTCTAAAGGCAAAAAGCTTTTCCAAACAAATTCAGGACCACACTGACTCTTACCTTCTTCTCCCTTACCCAACGTCAAGTTGTCAGAGACTGACCGCTGAGAAAAAACACGATTAACAGAGTCCACAGTCGTTTAAGAGGTCTGTTTATTGGCTGCAGGGTCCAACACTTTCTTCACTGCTGCCATATGCAAAGTCACCTCTGTTTTTGGTGCACAACGTTCTCCTTGCTCTTTGTTCACAGGGCTCAGTACAATGCCAGCATGATTGCCAACCCATCACTTTAAAGCAACACTGATGAACCGATGGCGCAAATAAAACCCAAACCATGCAACGTGTGTTAGGTTGAGAAAATGAGGCTGAGAATATTTATATATTTACACAGAGAACGTTCAACATTGCAACCCGCTCACAGACTTGTGTTACCCCGACCAGGTATCCCAACAGCTACATTCTGGTGTAAAATACTCCTTCCTTAAGGTTTGGTGTAAAAGCTACTTATTCCACAACACCTTTAACTGGATTCTACCGCACCTACTTGTGACATAGAATTCCTACACACCAGCACCACACACTGCCAGGCACACCCCACAGGACACGGTAAGGCATTCACAGACCTCTGACTGCTGGGACCACAGCAGATCCATTTTCCAGAGCTTTCAGCTGTTGACCTTTGGAAACCATAAGAGCCTTTCAAACACAGAGGGCGAGTCCCTAAGAGACGGATGGTTCTTCCAAGAACCTTAAACTTGTCATTCCTCGACACTGCTACACACAACACAGACAGAATTTAATACATTAATGTTCCTAAATAAAAACTTGTTCTTAAACCCCACTGGGTAACAACAGGGCTTAGGCACTTCTGAAGGTTTTGTCTTACATCTGTCTTTAATATGGGGAAGTTTCAGACTAGAAAATACAGGACAAGCAATCATCTGGAAATGGAATAATTAAGGATTGGCAAAAAGCAGGTCAATAGTCTAAGAGCACAGACTATTTCTCTGGACTCCACATCCACACAGAACTTCAGTGACCACATGGGATTCTGCACATGAGGGTCTGCTGGAAGAAATTTCCCTGCAGAGTCAAGGACTTCACTGTCTAAATTAAAACCTGTGTAAGAACATACTTTGGGAAAACCACTTCACTGTGAAAAGCCACCTGTGCAAACAAATCTCTTTTCTGGAGAGCACACCATGCCCAGAAATGGAAAACTGAGTGACAGCGACCCAGAGCCCAACACACCCAGGCCTTGTAAACAATGAAGACCAGGAAAAGGGAAGGAGAAGGAGCAGGGACCACACGAACCAGGTTAGCCCAGACAGGTGAAAGACTTGTGGTGCTTCTAAAAACAGCTTCTTTTAGGAGGAGACTTGGAATCCACCCTGTGCTGGCTGGCAATCTGAGAACACAACTTCACACACGTGGTGTCTCTAAGGCAGAGCAATAATCTGCTAATACAAAATAGATTTAAGAGATTTCTAAAAGAAAAAAAGAAAAAGAAAAAAAGGTTTTGTACTTGTTAAATTAACAGCAGTGAAAAGCCTGCTAAGGGTGAGAAGATTCACATCCTTGCATTTGACACCTAACAATACACAACATCCATGAAAGGCTCAAGCCTCCATCTCCAGAGGGAGTGAATGGGTGGAAGGATGGGAGGAGTTAACTGAGCAAGGAGGTGTGGTGGGATTCTGTAAATAAATAAAGCTGTTCTGCAAAGCTTCCCAAGTGTGTTAAGCATGCTGTATCCTCAAACACCACCATAACCAGCGGAACCCACTGTGCTCCAACAGTTCAGAGCCAAAGAGCCTTCACAGCCTACAGGACACACCAGCTCCATCCCCAGCAGTTATTTAAATGGCCAACAGAGGCTTAAAATGTTTTTACTGCTTTGGAGCCACAGAATTAAATACCACCCTCCAAATTAATGGGGTGAGAGGTTCCTATTAACATTCCCTTTTCTTTTCTGGTGTAGTGCAATAGCATGCTAAGGGGCCAGCTGTGCCATCCTGACCCAAGCAAAATTTTGATGAACTTCCCTGTCAGTCTGTCCACACAAGGACAATAAATTATAACTTTCAGGGTTGTTTAAAAGCAGAACAAAACGTGGAATTTGATAACAGAAAGTGGGAACCATGGGCTATACATAAGAAGTCCAAGTCAGTTGTTTAGAGAAGGAATAGCTGAGAATCTGGCACATCTTTGTTTCTGAAAAGCACTATTGACATTCAGTAGACTTTTTGACCTCTATTTTCCATGGATGGCCATGAGGGCCGTACCTGTAGTCCTTTTCCACTAGAAAAGGTGAGTCTTCCACGTACCTATAGCATATCCCACTAGCAAGATACAAGAAATAAACTCATTTTTTTAGGACATTGCAGCCCTTCAAACACTAGACACCAAAATGCACCCACGCACATGTAACAAAGCAGACGATACCTCCCGCCTGACAGGTGTGGGATCTGAGCTGCACCTTCAGTAACTCTGCCCTTACACTAATGCACTGGCTCAGAATCACTCTGAGATTTGCTGAATCACTCCTCATCTGCTCTGAGATCTTACACAGCAAGATTCACTCAGTCTTTCAAATCACACAAAACGCAGCTACCTAAACACAATACACAACACCAAGAGAGCATTACAAACTCCTGTCGACTGAGAAGTGTTCAGGCACCTACCACTGGAGTTCCTGCCTGGATACATTTCCTTTTCTCATGTGTTATTCCTCTGGCTGGCTGACTGAAAGGTAGCAGTTGTCATTAGGAGAACAAACATGAACTGTCTCTCCCTTCCCTCCCCAGGGAATATCTGAAGGAAAACCAAGCACTGGTTTGCCCAGTCCAGCAGTATGAAAGTGCAGAATGAGGAGCACATTGAGAGGCTTGTTTTCTAGTTGAGGAGTGCTTTAATTCCCAGCCTGGGCCAAGGGAGAACATTTGTCCAAACTGACATCAGGCACTGACTACCTGGGGATCTCAGGTAAGCACCAGGCAAGGTCCTTGAGGGCCCTTCAGCTGCTGAGTGAGGACTCCACCTCTGCCCTGGCTGAGGGACAAAGCCTGGGGCAGTCAGGTTGGTGGGAACACCCTCACGTGCACACTCACACAACCACGTGGTCCACAGGCACCGGCCCAGGCTGCAGTGAAAAGTGGCTGTGCTGGCAATAACAAAGTGAACATTTCCTAATGCTGCTGCAACACATTTGAAGCCAACTAGAACTGGTCAGCTGTCCCTGTCATACACTCATGCTGCCGGTGTAAGAACTGCTGCCACTCCCAGGCCTGGCCTCAAACACAGACAGACCTCCTTACCATGCTGGAGTCACCATGGTGGGCTGAATGGTAAATTTAGTCTGCCTTTATGCTGAAGTGGAGCTATTTCCATGGCATCTAGCCTGAGGGAAAAAAAGCAGAAAGTCCTGTTTGAGAGGTCAAGTCATTGGATGCTACTGAGAGAACAACAGCAAAGCACTTGGGCAAGGCCAGGTGTGAGGGAGACACAGGTCCAGGCTCAGAGCAAGTGCCATTTGGTAACTGCAGCAACAGCATCAGGTTTGGGTGCTCAGAGTCTGAAAAGTGACAAAAATGGCATCTTTGCTCTCCCTCTGTGCGTGTGGGGAGTCTGACGTGCCCCAAGACACGTCAGTCCTCCTTCTGCTATGCCAGCTGTGCAGTCCTAAATAAACTCAAGTATGGACTGGCTCCCAAACCAAAAGAGTGAGCCAGAGCACAGTAGTCTCAGTATTTAATCATTTTGTTTTTACATCCAGGGCAGCAGGGTTTTGCTGTTTAGAGAGAGCTGCACTTCATGTGTAAACATAAGGCTGTTTTCCTGAGAGCTCCTGACACACCACTTTGAGACCTCCCATTATGCAATTTTTAGTCACTTTTCAGAACAGAACTACATTTCCATCTTTTGTATTTACAGAAAACTCTCTGTGCTTCAGTATGCAACAACCAGGAGATGGAGGATCCGGGCAAACTGCCCGACCATTAATCAGCTCTCATGCCCTCCTTGGCTGCAAATGGCACCACAAGGACGCCTCTACATACTCTCAAGTCCAGTGCATGCAGGAGGATGTTGGTTACTGGTAAGGTTTTAGGCCCTGGAGTCCGATCATGGCCCCCTGTTTTTCCACTTTAGACTCAAACTGGCATTGACTCAGCTGAGAGAGAGATAAGCAGCATTAGTACTGGAGATGAACCTCGGCTTTACTATAGCAGCACATTTTAGCCTTCTTTTCCCTGGCTTATTTTCTTAGCCAGCTCTTGAGGATGAAAATGTTGCTGTTCTTTGGTAGATACGGAAATCTGCCGGCAGAGTTCACCTGTCCTAACACTGACACATGAAAATAGGAACATTTTCAGCCTCTTTTAAGCCCTGACTTGACCTGCTGCGTGTACCAAAATGGCAATGTATCTTTGTAGGCTCTTTTTCCCTCAGCAGGACGTGACTCTCTCATCCCTTCACCCCCCCCACGCACACGCACGAAGCCATTCCCACGAGGAGAGCGCATGGCCAGAGTCTGTGGAACTGTGTCCATTAGCAAGTCAGTAGGAAATTCCCAGAATGTTTCTCTCAAAGAGTATAAAGTTTAGCACATTCTGTACATATGGTTGGTTTTCTCAGTTATAAAGTAAACACGGTAGCAAACTGTCCATAAAGTGTTGACTCGGTTTAAACGCAGCCCCTTCTCGTTTTATCTTGCTGAGAGTCCTCTCCCAGTCAGAAACGCTCCAGCGACGTGGGCATTCGGTGTGTGACAGCAGAGGAAGGAAGAAAGAGGCACTTTTGATCGGCTGGTATTCCTGGACTTCCCTTTTTCCCGCGGAGGTTTCGTTCCGACACTAGGTGGTAGTGCTAGCACGGGAACCCGCTGTGCGTAGGCACTTGGCAACTCGGCTCCAGGCACGGCCCCTCCGCTATGTCATCAGGATCGGCTTCTGCCGCACTTCCAGGATATCTGCGCGAGGGACACAAACACACGGCAAGCTCAGGATGCTCCTGGAAGCAGCCACAGCCCCGGGAAGCAGGCAGAGCTGGGGATGCACCTGTGGACTGCAGCACGGCCCACCAGGAATCCAAAGTGTCTGAGTTCACCGGGGCGCAGCTGGGAGGGACTGAGAGATGGGAAACTGCAAATCCAGCCCAGCACGTGGAGGGGACAGCTGATCTACCAGCGTTTATACTGGGATGAAGCAACACCTGTCAGACACGGGAGGGCAGGATCTTCCAGGGAAACAAGTGTAAGTGCCAGTAACCAGAGATGCCAAGGGGCTTTCCCTTTCTTGAAGGGAACATCCCCGAGCCCCTTAGAGAGACTTCTGGATCTGAAGATGTGGGGACGAGTAATTCAACTGGTTCATCCTTTCTACAGCCCAAAGCCTACATTTCTGCACTCAAAAAGCTGCCATAAAAGCCACTCCTCTTTTTGGCTCCTCAGCTCCATATTGTCCAAATGTGACAGAATATGAACCTGTAAAATTTCTGTCATGATCAAGGGCATCTTTCTAAATATGACAGTAAAACCAACATGTTGGCAAGGCAGGACACTGGAAAAATTGGAAACTGGGCTGCTATGTCCTTTGGAAGGGAGAATGGAGCACACAATCAAGAGGTTGATCAAACACAACTGCATAAAGAGGATGACATGAGTAAAAATTGATCTGCAGCTCCAGAGGGCTCCAGCCACACTTATAAAGAATTAAACACAGTGGAGGGAGTCCAGTGAAGGGCCACAGAGATGATGATGGGACTGGATCACCTGACACACGAGGAGCAGCTGACAGAAGTGGGACTATCTAGCACAGAGAG
Organism: Myiozetetes cayanensis; assembly: GCF_022539395.1. Classification (NCBI taxonomy): domain Eukaryota; kingdom Metazoa; phylum Chordata; class Aves; order Passeriformes; family Tyrannidae; genus Myiozetetes; species Myiozetetes cayanensis. Next base: position 68,319,302 of record NW_026087521.1, on the reverse strand, counting down.
AAATCTTATCAATATGTATAAACTCAAGACATTTTAAAATGTACTGTGAGCACTGTCACTGGGATTTTAATATCTCTCTTAATGGCCTCTCCCAGGGAGGTGAGCACCTTTCCCACTTCACCCTGCCCCACGTGTAATGCTCCAGCTCCCCGGAAAGCTGCCACTGGCACAAGTGCATTGATCACAACAAGGCCTTGGAAACTGGCTCTATCTGACGTGTGAAACTAAAACAAATGTGGGTTGTGAAAAACTGCAGAGGAAAATTCTGCCCTGGAGCCCAGACATTTCACGTCCTATTTCTGTGCATCTCAATATACACTCCAACTCCTGCAACCGTATGTTCAACGAATGAAGTCTCAGAGAGGATGTTCAAGCTCAAAGCAAATATTTGAGCAGGGAGCATTTGTGCCACCCACTTGAGCAACTATGAAATGCCAGCAGGAACAATACATCTTCTGTGAACTCCAAAAGGCCTGTGGTGGGAGAGCAAGGGAGCTTGGTAACTCCAGCTAACTTGCTCTAAGATTATCAAGACAATTATCATAAGTAATAATTATTTTGCTGAAACACTGTTCAAAGTCCATCCTTAATTAGAGAGGAGCAATTTTTACTGGAATTTGTCATTTCTTCTAAACTGAAATCAACCCCTGCATACAGTGGGATTGCAGAGAAAAACTTGTTCCTCTGACTTAGCAGCAAAATCCCCCAACACAGAAGGCTGTCTAGGAACCAAAGGACTCTGTTTTTGCACAATACGTGCCAAAATTCACCTGTTAAAATTCGATGCAATGGCAAAGTGATGTAAGTTAAGTGTGCATAGAGTAGAAAGTTTTCATCTGTCCTGTTCAGCTTCAGCCAGGAGCCCACCAGCGAACGCCCTGTCCCCGACAGGGACCGCGACCGCAGGTTGGTCGCGTTGTGCAGATCTGCAAAGGCACAGAGAGACAAAGAGCATCAAGGGATTGCACTTCTTGCACTTCACTGCAACACTTCTGAAAGTCAAAAAAACAGGAAGGCCTCCTACTCATGGTGCAGAGACAAACCACGTGCAGGACGTGACTATTACGGTTTTTTAGATCAATCAGACCTTGCCCGGCACAGAATTCACCATTTACACTGAAGCCAATAAATGGCAGCAGCTGCAAACAGCCTCCTGCTGACAGAGCAGCCAGGACAGGGGATGAGCCCTCTGCTACCACACTGCACAAGCAACACCCTGAGCCAGTCCTCCCTCACACACAAAATCACAGAACATCCCTAAAATTAAGCAGTTACTCATGCAGAGATCCACCAGAGTAACAGAAGAGAAATTGTTTGTTTTGAAGAAAACTGACAGGTATCTAACATGCAGGAGGAGAGTCAGCATTAATGCCCCAGCTTCCTGCACTCCTGGGACCCTTCAGCAGAGCCACTCTTCTCATAACTACTTCAGATAACCACAAGTAACTTTTTAAAACAAAAGGATACTGAGCCCCCTGTAAGTCAGACATGGCTTTTACAACTGCAGGTCTCTTCCCCAGCCATATGCTGCATTTTTGGACTCTTTGTAAACCTCTTCTCCAGTGCCCTGTGACACACAGCCCTGTCCCACAGTGCTAGAAGCAGATGTTGAAGTCAACATATGAATTTTGGATCAGAGTGATCCAAGCTCTGGGACTGAAAGCAGGTTCTGATCCAAACAAAAAGAACACATGGTGGCAGCTACTCTAGATAACATGGGTTAAAACACAGCTTTTGATTAGGCAAATTAGGGAAAAAGAGGGAAGGTTTTTATTGACAGAACCCTAAATTAGCTACAACCAGTTTAAGTTGCACAGAATCTGCATTAAACATTATCACTTCAGCTTGTTTTTTAATGTGCAATTCTTTATTAGCTAAGCTGGTCCAGTCCTGCTGATGGGCTCTTTGCTACTATTACAAGCAGAACTCATGACCTGAAAATCACCTTTGTGTTTATCTGTTAGCATGCCAACAGACAGATTTATTGACTGAATTGTTTTTAAACATATGAAAAGCAGTTTGGACGTTGACATTTGTGAATTTCCTGCCTCACAAAACTGCGATGTGATTGGATTTATACTACAAAATTATATTCTGAGTCAGGCTCCATTTTTTTAATCTTGCTGGTTGTTTCCTGTTGAGTAACTAAAATTCAAAGGAAGAGTTCCACAAGGCATTACATTGTAACACAGATGAAATCATGAGGTTTTCTCTTTGTAGAGGTCAGAACTGGTTCAAAGCCAACTGAAGTAAACATTTTTTTCACCAACTTTAACCAGTTCTGGATCAAGCAGCTCTGCTGCTTACTCTCTCATGCTCTAGGGAGTCTGGATTTCAATCTTCTGTCCCACAGGGTGAAAATCAGGGAATTCAGAGAACTTGCAGCTGAGAGTGTGCCCTACCCCACAATACCTGGAAGAGTGTGGCACCTGGGAAAGGAGGGGGGGTCTCTGCTGCTCAAGTTTCTCTCAAATGGACCAATATAAAAGGGAGAGATAAGGTTTAAAAATATTTAGGAATTGTGGGCTCTAACCTTCAAAAAGATGCTTAAGCCTGTGAAAACTCCACTTTCAGAGAGGCACTGGCTCTTGTGTGGAGCTCTCCTTTATCCACCCTGCAAACCTTTTCGGGAACCCAGCGCTGGGATCCCCTCCCACAGCGCTGTGCCCTGGCCAGCCCAGCCTGTACAGCTGGCAGGACGTCCCTCACCTCCACCATCATCGTCTCTGAAGAATTCCTCGCTGTCGTTTGCCGAGTGGGACTTTTTCATCTCGGCAATTCTGTTCCGGGGCACTTTCCTCTTGAGGGACGGCGAGAAGAAGGACGGGCGGTTGTTGCGTTCTGGAGTCGGGGGGGTGCTGAAAGAGGTGACCTGAGAGGGAAGGAGAAACAAAGGTTTGCTTTTCCCTCTGTGAGCCCTGAGGCAGCCACAGGTGTAAAAATCCAAGTGTCACCTGAACAGTCATCTCAGCTTCAAGACGCCCATCAAGAGGAAAAATATTTTGATGTATCATCTCCCTCAGCTGTCACGCGAGTAATGACCGCTTTTCCCAAGGATTTATAGTCATAAAGGAACAAAATCAATTTTTAGGCACCAAGAACATCAATCTTACTTCTGCATGTTGAAATTCAGGAGACTTATTATGCTAAGAATTACTGTATTGGACACTCAAATGGTGCACCTTCATTTCTTTGGCAAGCACAAGGCAGTAGTTTCCCTGCTGTCCCACGGCATCCCTGTGGAAGGTCACAGTGTCCCCAGGGAGCAGGGTCATGAGGCCATTATTGCACCCAACATGCTGAGGCAGAAGCACAGTCAATCTACAATCATGTGTCCTGTTTCTATATAGGATTGGAGAAACCCAAGCTGAGATGCCCCAGTTGATTTGATTAGTCCAAGTGATGGCAAACACAAGGATAGAAGTGTCTGTGGTGAAATACAGGGACAAAACTATCAAGAAACCCTTCCTTCAGAGCAGAAGTTGCCCTTGAATAATCCACAATTAAGGCCGAGCACATCTATTTTGGAGAGAGCCGAAATGCAGGGCTGATGTACTGGCTTTGACAGCAATATTTTAATAGTTTCATTCCAAATGGAAAGACAAAATAGAGATAGCTACTTTGCTAAATCCAATTTGATGTTTTCCAGTTGACACCAGAAGCCTTGGAGACAAGAGATCATATCACCTCTCCAGGCCTGATTCCTCCAGCCTGTATTTTTGTGGTAGAGAACAGGGGCCAAATCAGCATCTATGGTCTGATTCTATTGGCATTTTACTGCACTTGCACTAAAATTAAGCATATGTATGAATATGATACTGCATCCAGATCCATAATGTCTATAGGCTTCATACTGGCAGCATTCCTCGGTGGCAAAATCTAACAGTACCATTTCCTGGGAGGTTTAGCAAGGAACCTACATAACACACATATTCCATGTTTTCAGGTGAATCCCATCTCTTACAGAAATGGAATCTATTATTTTCATGGAAAACAGGCAGAATCAGTTTCCCTGGCATCAAGATTGCTGTTGTTTCAACAAAGCACTCCTCCAGAAGCATGAATCATCCAGTCATCTCTGTATCTAAGTACTTGCTCAGGAGAAACTGTGCTAAAAATCCATCTCATGTACCGAGTGTGTTCAAAATACACCCTGGCAAACCTCAGTTCAGAACCTCGATGTGAGTTTGGCCTGGCTTCAGCCCCTCTGCTGGCCTTGGAACGGAGCGTGTTCATGCTTCACCTCAAGTCAGCATTTCTGTCTGCTGCTTACCCTCTCATGCACTGGGGAGTCTGGATTTGAATCCTCTTCTGTCCCATAGGGGGAAGTGTCCCCCGTGGAGACTCTGCTCACGGCCATCTCCGCGTGCCCCTTCCCCTGCGGCCCCTTCATCCGCACAAACTCCATGTTGTTGTATTTATAGAAGCCAAAGGACATTCTCTGGGCCATCTTCGCTGCAACACTCACCTACAACACACCAGGACAGAACAGAAAAACATGCAACAGCAGCCCTGCAACTTGAAAATAGCCATCTCTGGAAGAATTATCTGAGAACAAGTCAAAACCATAGTGGATAGCAATTCTTAAGAAGCATTTAAGCCTAAAATCTAAAGTGATTTTACAGAGCCAAACACAGGCTCTGAGAAGAACCAACTCCTTCAGCTGTGCAAAAGGCAGAGTTACCAATGGCACACTGAGACAAACCAGGTTTTTATCCAGACCCACACACTGAGCACAAGCAGGGAGGGACGTGCACATCTCACTGCAGCCTGTGCTGGGACACCTGTTTGAGTCCAAAAAGCAACAGACACACATGAGATGCCTTGAACCAGCAAAGCAAAGGGCACAGCTCTGGCACTACCTTATGGCAAGTCACTTCAGACAGTTTTGTGTCCACACTGTCAAGGCCAAAGCACAAAGAAGCATTCCCATGCACAGCTAACCTTCAGCACCTTCAAACCCCCTCAACTGGCCCAAGGGCTCAACTTCCAGTTAACACAACTGAACTGGAAACTGAACTGAGAACTGGAAAAAGGAACAGACCAATATGAAAACAGTCAAGGTTTGGCCTAGTGAAGTAAGTCGGACTTATCTGACAGTTTAAGCAGTTTACAGCAAGTTCCAGCAGCTTATGAAAGGCTGAGATGCTCGTTATGGAGCACAGCTCATTTTATACTGAGAATTACAGAACTGTAGAATAGTTTAGATTAGAAAACACCTTTAAGATCAATCCAACCCCTGACCAAACACAATCAAGCCCACCACTGAATTACGTCCTTAAGTGTCACATCCACGTCTGTAAATCCCTCCAGGGCTGGAGACTCCACCACTTCCCTGGGCAGCTGTGCCAGGGCTGGACAGCTGTTTTGGTGAAGAAATTTTTCCTAATATGCAATCTAAACCTCCCCTGAAACAACTGAAATCAAGTAACCTTCAAAAGCATAGAGAGGTTACTTCTGTAAAGTTCTGTAAAAAGAATGGTCCAATTTCAAGTTTTGCCTGTGGTTGTAGTGGAGTATTTGAAGTATTTTACTCCATCTAACAAAACAGTGTTGAGCAGCTGTGCTGTCAGTCAGGACATTCCTGGGCTACGAGGTGGTTTTGCTACCTCAAATCTTGTCTTTCCACGGCAGGGCTTCCTTCTTCTGTTGTCTTCAGTGATTCTGCATTCCTATGGATTTTAATAACACACCTGCTGATTGTGTGAGGTCACAAGGTGACAGGGGGAAAGAAATAATTTTTATGTTCTCTCAAACTGCTAGAGGAGTTTAACTTCTCACATTTAAAAGAGGACAAGGGAAATTATTCAGGATCTCTCCTGACAAGGGTAGAAACAAAGGGAAATGAATTTTACAGTCACAGTAGATATTGTGGGAAATTTTTTGTTTCTGGAAGATCTCTCAGGATTGTCTTCATAACAAACCATTTGAGAAGTTTATTGACTCTTGATTTCATCACTAAGTACTGCATTTGAAGCTAAAAGTGCTGGCAGCATTTCATGTTTCTGTAGGAAAGCAAAGAAAGGTACTTTCTGTGGCAGTGAGACCACAGTGGTCTTCTGAAAACAGCCATGAGCACAAAACAGAACGGAGAAAAACACACTTTACATAGAGCAAGATAGTTACCAGAGTTTCAGATCTGCCAGGAAATCATACCTTCTCTGAAGAGACCAGAAATGTCTATGACCCTTCAAGAAAATGAAGGGGCTCCCAGAAAACTGTTGTTCAGGCCCATTCCTGTGTCATGCTCTTGGTTACTGATCACCTTCACTCCTTTTGGAGTCTGAGTCAAAAGCAGTAGCTTTCAGGTAACTTTCAAAGCCAGAAAAAGGACTGATACAGCTGATCTAACAGGACAAAAAGCTGACAGCCTCAGCCACAAAGACAATCTGGTCAGAGCACCATTGCTGCAAAGGGCAGTGTCCTTCAGAAGCTCCTTACCCTGTTGTCATAGACCTTCTTGAGTGCTTCATAGCGGATGGACCCCTGGAAAATCACCCCTTGGAAGGTGTTGCTTTTGTCACTGGCCACCAGCTCCACACAGACCATCTCTCCTTCTCCCACGGTCATGTCACTGAAAACCTGCCAGAGATCCAAGGTGAAACACTTGGAGGCAAACTGCATTAGTTCAAATGGAAATACATTCAGATTCCCAGGGCTGTCCTCAGGCCCAGGGCAGTTGCAATAAATCCTCAATCAGCCACGAACACTTGTTGGTAAGGCACAAGAAACCAGCTAATCAGATATAAGACCAGTATAGGACAAAACTTTGCTGCTGCTGCAACAAGGAACTCACCTCTTCAAAGCTGTCAATCATGAAGAATATGTTGGGGTAGCTGATCTTTGACTCCTCTCCTTTACTGTCCATCGGGTGTTTGCTCGGAGATGCAAACACTTGCTGAGGAAGACACAGAGAAAACACCTCTTCTCAGTTAAATGTCTCAGGGATGGACACACTGAACACAAGGCAAGGAACACCAAAACACCTCAGCCCAGCACTGCTCACTTACACCAGAGGTGCTGGACATCCTGCAAAAGCAAAGCTGGGCTGGTTTCTGCCTACGGCCTGATTTGCAATAACGACCCTTGAGAAATCCTTGGATTTTCACAGGCAGGTTATCTATCAAACACTGCTGGCTCCACAGTAAATGTCCTCCTGTGGAGCTGAACTCTCACCCTCCTAAAGCACAGCTGAGGTACCCCACATTTCAGCACAGAGAAAACCACCCCCAGCTGCCTTCAGGTCACTGCAATGCACTGCAAAAAGCACACACCCAGCAACGGTGACAGTGGAGCAGCTGACCCAACACCCTCCATTTCATTTAATTTAATTGTTATTGTTTGCTTAGTGCCACGCTAGGACCAACCTCCCCCAGGAATGGGAAGTGTGGCCCTCAGGAGGACAAGCATTGGGTTTCTCATCCCCATCTTCTGCTTCTGCTCCTTTCTCTATCCACTGAGCTTCCTCCTGCACACTCCTCCCTCTGTAGCAGTTCCTGAATTCCTTTGGTGACTTCACACCACAAAACGTATTTAAATAGCTAAAGGCTTTAAATGTTATCATTCCAACAAGATTAGCAAGTAGGTAAGGAGGGAGAAGGAATTCATACCAAGCAGCTTTCTTTGCTTTCACCCCTGCTCAAACAGAACTTTGAGTTAAAGAATTCTGTCAAATCTTAGCCCACTGTGGACGTGCTGAAAGCTCTGGATCTGCCCAGGCTGACAGGCTTGTGACACTCCTGCTGCAAACCATTCAACACAAAACACAACTACAGATGGGATATTACAGCATGACAGGGGTGCTTTGCCTTTTCTGTACTTATGAAGCCTACATGCACATTTACATATAGATTATTAAAAAGCAAGGTTGCTTCAAGACCAGAAACAAAAAATGATACTTGCACCAACAATTTATAAGCAGAGTCACAGCAGGGGCCTCTAGGAGTGAGGAACAAAAAACTTCCTCCTCATCCTAGACACTGCTCACATGCAGTGAGGGCATGTCCCTCATCCTCTTCTTCACAGTTTTCAAATCTGCAAATAACATTTACAGATTTTTCTCAAAAAAATTTTGCAGAAGTTAACTGAGGGTGAAACTCGGACTAGTAAAAACTGAAAATAAGCCATGACAAATAACTGGCTTACATCAGCAGGGCAGTGTGGTGTCTCAACAGCACCAGAAGAAGGAAATTATGTGCCTAACCAATGCAAATTACAGAGACAACAATCAGCAGTGCTAGTTTTGTTTGTAGGCAAAATAAAGTTCTTTTAAAATGGTAAAACAAAATTTAGGGATTAAAGAGCACTGGTTTATTTCTGCACAAGCAGCTGCATAAGCTTAGGGAATGGAAATGCCTGGGAAAAAACAGCCTTTGAAAGGCAACAGCAGCTTTTTAAGGAATCTCTGCTAACTAGGAGAAGTTGTTGCCAGATCTGCTGAAAACTGAGGGAAGAAGTCACAGGTTTCCTGTTTCTATCGCCTTCATGCTTGTTATTCAGTGTCCTCCACTGTGCTAAGCCCTGGATTAACTGCACACAAGCAAGTGATTAAAGCCTTTGGTGTGAAGATGGAAGGAATGAGCAGTTTAAGAGAGAAACTGAAAATCTCAAAAAATAATGAGATACATTGGTAACCAGTAAATTGTCCACTGTGTAACAGCTCTACATTACAAATTTATCCTGAAGGCTCATTAAAACTAAAGCTAAACCCAGTTTTAGGTTTAGCCTCAGACTGGGGAACAGCTGGGCATGCTCCCCTCTCCCCAGCACCACCTTCCCTCTCTCCCCCACAAATCCAGCAGGCAATGATACACACCCTGACAGCATGCAGGAATCTTCCCAATTTTGTGAGAGGGGCTATAAAGGACATTTAGATCTCCCATTTAGGTGAGTGGCAAGAAATGTCACTACCCAAGGACCTGAGATGCCTCACAAGGATGCATCTGTCAGAGCACAGCCTGAGAACCACTCCCTGGTTTTGGAGCAGTTTTTAGGACTAGGTAATGCTGGATGCCAACCTCTGATCCACAGCAACAGAAGGGGAAGCTCACCTGAGATTTCTTCTTGTGGATATGAATATCTCCTCCATCGGAGCGTGTGCACACAGCACAGGTCACCACATAGTCCAGCTAAAACAGGGCACCAGGGACAGAAACTGAGGGTTAGAGTTGGGAAAACAAAACCTTCGTGTGCAGGGAGCAGAACACATTCTGTCTTCATTATTTTTTGGCTGTCTAAAAACTAAGACGTTTTGGTATTGCCATTTCCTTTACGATGCTGAACCTCCTACGATTTTCAAGGCTCTGTTTGTTCATCAACCCAGTGACACTGCAATCTCTGCTGCACAAGCCCTGGGTAAGGACACTCCTGCCAATGTTGTTTAGCACGAGCTTCCTGTCAGCTGGGGGAATGAGCAGCACACCCTCCCTTCAGCACACTAAGGCAGAAATGGAAAAGATCTCCCTTCAAAATGGGAAAAAGAGACACAGTAATGAACACAAGTGACATGTTAGAGAGGTCAGAACACACTGACACAGCCTGACAACAACCTGAAAAACCTTGCAAGGACCCAAGTGTCACAGCTCTGGACTGCAAAGCCCAGCTGTAACAGCATCGCTGAACTCTGAGTGTGGCAAATGCATCCTGGTTTTATTGAGCATCAAATTAAAGCAGAAGCTGCTCTCTGCAGAGAAGTTCTGCAATGAGACTTCTGGGAGGAAGGAGGGAGAATGAAAACAATTTGTTTTCCAGGATGTGTGCAATGTCTCCCATTCTGAGATCATAATCAGCAAACTTTTAATGGATCTCGAGTGGCTACAGTAATGTTCAGCTTCCCTAAGCACCAAAATAACATACACAATAACCAAACAACTTAAGAGTTAATTAAAGAAATAATTTGTGCCTCAAGTTTCCACCACCAGAAAAAGAAGTTTTATTAAAGTTCTGATGTCAAGAGCAGCAAACCCCCAGTGTAACACATTGCATTTTCACTTAGCAGTCCCCTCCCCTCTTAGCTGCACCACCGTTGTGAACTCTAATGGAAATATTGCTTGTCTAAAAGTCACTTTCCCTCTAAAAACCTTTAAACTGGACAAAGCCTTCCTTTTGTAAAACTTTGTGACAGAGCATAAAACTCAGTCCATCCTCAATGCTTACAGCTGAAGTTTTCTGAGGAAAATAATAAACATCTCAGTTTCTGTTCACTTAGATTCTGAAAGGCAAAATTAAAGCCAATGTTTCCTTCTATCCTCCAGGAGTGTTCAAATCCTCCAAGCCAGGGAGGAAAGGGGACAGATCAAAGCCTACCCCCAACCCTCTGGAGGACAATTATTAGCCCATGAAAATGAGATGAGCATCACTGTTACCTTCTGCAGGATGAGGTTCAAGTAGACACTCTCTTCCCAGTCAATGTCAGGGTCTCCCAGGCCAGGAAGCTTCTTAGAATCTCTCCGGTAAACTTCCACTTCAACCTGCTAAGGAAATGTCACCTCTCCTTGAGAACTGTTACTTAGAGGCACCTATTTGCAAACAGAAAACTGACACCAGAAGCTGCATGTTGTGGAGCTTCCTAGTTTTCTGTCAGGATCTGATTTTGCTGACTGTGCAAGGCTTTGTGTGGAAATGAATTGGGGAAAAACGTGGGATGTGCAGGAGAACAGAGAAGAAAGGCAGGTCTGTGCAGGAGAACCTCAGTTTTGGACAGCAGCTGCATTTATTCCTTCTAACAGGTTTTAACAAAAATGAAAGTAATAAAGTCATGGATACACAGGGAGTGTCTTCAGGGCTTAGTGAGAAACAGCACTGCAGACACCAAGGTCATCCAGAGCTTTCTTCTTGGGATTATGGCTACTGAAATTTTCATGGGCAGTAACTGCAGAGGACAATGAGAAAAACACCCTCCAAGAGACAATTCTGAGTCCCCTTTCCTGGATCCTGTTAATTATTCAGGAGTTGCACCTGATCCTCCTGGAACAGACTCTGGAGCCCACAGAAAGGCAGGAAAATGCCCAGTAGCCATGGCAACTCCACACCCACCGTAGCTGTAAAGCTGAAACAAAGCCCATTGCAACAGAGACTGTACACTGTGCAAGAGGCCAAGTGCAGCTACAGACAAACCCATCCATTTCAAAACATTTACTTCAGTATTAATTACTTGAATTCTGTGCCCATAGCCACTTTGCATAACCAAAAGGCAAACCAAGAGAAGGAGCACTAAACGATCTGAAAAGATGATTAATTTCTGGTGTCTCTGCATGGAGCAGAACAGCAAGAAGATGTCTCAGACTCCACGGGGTTCACGAGTGGCTACCAACAAACACACTTCTAAACTGAAATGCAAACAAGCATTTTGTCACACTTATCTGTAAATGGGAGACACATTCGGGTCAATAATCCCCACTGGGTTGCAAGAGTAGCTGCAATATTTCCCACTCTGAAGAAGGCAAGTTAGTTAAAGTTTTGCAACAGAAGAACTGGTGAGAAAGAGAACAGGATGGGAAAGCACATTTTGCAACATCTATTGCACGTATTTAGGACTTAGAATAGCAGCAATCACCTCATGTGAACGGGGATTACTGAGCGCTGAAGTTCAAAAGTCAGGCCCCATTTATCGCTAACGAGACAAGAGTAAAAGGCACGCAGGGCCATCTGTACCATCAGCTGGCAGCTAGAAACAGCAGCTTCCTCCATCTGCAAAGACAGAAAACTCTCTCCTGCATCCAGAAAACTGCTTGGCCCCCTCATTTGAGAACACACCAAACATGGGCTTGTTGGATCCTGCATGGCCTTGAGACTGTTTTCTCACTGAATTTTCACTTTCTTTCTTCATTATTACATAGGTTTATCATCAGAAAAATGAGGAGAAAGCAAAAATGTGCCAATCCGAGGTCACACAGGGTGTGGGAATTCTTTGTAACACCCAGTGCGGCTTCTGCTGAATCCCCTCAGCACAATTTGGGATGGAATGTTACATCCATAACACCACACATGGACATGGGAGAAGAAACATTACAGAATGGTAAGAAATCAGAGCGTTGCAAACCATCCCTCTTGACTGCAGAAATGCATAAACTGGGTTATTGACCACAAAATGGGGGGGAAACACCCTGGTGCACAGACTAGACAATTAAGTTTTAATTACTGGTGTTATTAGAGACATGGTTATGCTATTCCAGAGCTCCAACTCAACTGCATATTGATTTCAACACTGAAGCCAGACATTCCCAGACCTCTCATGAGCAGGTTGAGCTGGCTGTCACCCACAGATCAAACACACTGAGTGCTCTGCTCAACTTGTGACCCAATAAGGCTCCCAGGGAGCTCCAAGCAGACCCTTCTACCTTTTCCAGGGTGCAAGCCCAGCCTAGCAGTGCTCTTCTACCCCTAAGCTCCCCAGAGCCTCAGACAGATATGCTGCATTTCTGACACTGAATTATTCATCATAATTCATCACATGGGGAAACTGGGTCTGGGCTTCTTCACCTCCCAGCAAAGTTGCTCTGCGTGGCAGAGAACAAAGCACCTGCTCAGCCACGTGAGTCAGTGCAATTCATATCAAATTCACTTCTGATTCTAGCCTTCTTGTCACCCTCTCTGACTGCTTCAGATGAGTTTCTCAGAGGCTAGAAGAAATATAAAGCAATTCATTAAAAATGCCCCTGCAGCCCACACCCCTTCCCGAGTCTGGAGTGTACTGACTGTGACACCACGAAGGTGTTTCAACTGCACACTTGCTTTGCCTCAGACTGGAATTCACTCTGGAAACAGGGCAGGAGATGAGAACATCACAACCCTGACTGCTGTTAGCCTGCCAGGCGTGTCTCAAGCACAGTCCAGCTCCCAGACAGCTGCATCCAGTTCTGTGTGGGAAGATGTTCCTGCCACAGCAGGGACAGCATCCTTCCCTTGGCTTTTGCCAAGCAGTCTGCCCGAGCACACAGAGCAAGTGGAGACAGCCCTGAGGATCTCAAGGGCCTCTTCCAACCTGATGATTCTATTCTATGATTCTGTAAGTGCACCATGGGCAGAGGCTCTTGGGTAGCAGCTCCTCTATGTTCACCCATTTAGCAAAGGAACACGAGAAAGTAAAGGGATTTCTGGAAAAGAGAAATGCCAAAGGCATTTCTTGCCCTGAAGATGTTCTCCTTCCAGAAAAATCAGAATATCAACCTGGTAATGCCAGGGTTCCTTTATCAGGTCTCACAGTGAAGGCACGGTGTGGGTGCTGTCCCTGTTGTGCAGCAGCCACTGTTGTGCTCTCTGCAACCCCTCCCTGAACTCAGCACCGAGGAAGGGCTGGGGCACAACAGCTGGCTCTGCACTGACCTGCACGTGCTGCCATCACTGCCTGTACCCACTTGCCACCCATGAACGAGGGGAGAATTTATCTGGCCAAGAAGATGCAATTTTTGGCCATTTGTTTCTCTGCTGCATTCAGGTGGCGGTGTGGCACTGCCGTGGATTTAGCTTTGGAAATGGACTGGTGTCCCCCCACAGCCAGTACTTGTGTCACAGGTCCAGATGCACAGGAACATGCAAACCATGGCTCCTGTTCAGTTCTGGTTCTGAAGCTGCAGTCACAACATCTGTAGCTTAGGTTTTTTGAGGACTTAACAGCCCCAATGACCATCCTATGCATTTGGCAGCAACTCTACTCCTCCACATTCACAGGGTGCTGAAGGAAACAGGACCTACTCCAAAATCCAGGCAAGCTCAGAACATATACCAAGGGTGTCTTAAATTGATCTTGTTTATTGCTTTGCCCTACAGATCCAGCACCCTTTTCAGGTGAGCAGGCACGATGAAAGGCTGAAGACAACCCAGCCCTGCTGGTCTGTCACTGAAGCTTTACCTTCATTTCCCAGCTGTCTCTGTAACACCCATGTACTTGCATTTTCCACAGTCTCAGGGCAAAGTAAAGCTGCTCTCTACAGAAAGATAACAAAGCATAATCCTTTATAAACTCCAAAGAAAAAGCCAGAAACATTCCACCTTGACCTAACACCACTTAAAAATCAGAATCCCAAGTCCAACCATGTTAACCTTTCAAAGCTGTAGGTTTAGGCAATGTCCAGGACTCTTTGGAAGTGTGAGGATCAGAGCTTACATTTGCCAGCAGGTCACATCAGTTGACGTGTGAGGCAGCAGCAAAGAGGTTTTTCCATCTTGACTTAATAAACAGCAACAACTCAAAGGGATTCCACCTCACAAAAGCCTACTAAATTCCTTAACCTTGGGAAAAGTTACACTCCACAGTGCCCTGGCCTCCACAGAACCTGACACAGGGGGTCTGTGGTTTTGTTTAAAGGCACTGAGAGAAGAAGTATCTTCAAAACTTGGCAAGAAAAACTGCGAGAGTGTTACTGCAACATGCCAAGGAAACACGGAACTGATGCCCTTCTCTGGGATCCAGAGTGTGCAATGGAGACAGGCCAGAACTGGAGATGGCAGTTCTGCACTGGCATTCACATATTAGGAGCTTAATTGCTGTTTCACCCATATATGCTCAGTTTAGAAATTGGTGGGATGGAAAAAGAGAAGCAAATGGAAAGTCCCTTGGACCAGCAGGTCTGCAAAGCAGAAATTTAAAAGGCCTTTTAAAATGAAATTTAGAATGGTAGAGAAGTTCACCATCAGCACCTACTGACATACCAAATGGTACCAAATCACAATTTATTGCTTCAAGCTGTTGTGACTAAGCTGAATCCAAAGCCCTTCTCATTCAGTCTTAAAACTGAACAGAGCTTCTAATCTTGATCCTACCAGGTTTTTCCCTGTTTCTCCTCTATTGTACTTCAACTTAAAATCAAATGTTACTGCTGACACTCTTAAGCTCCAGAAAGCACAGAAAAAAAACCCCTGTAGAACTGGAACTGCTTTAAGTCATACAGGACAAAACCTGAAAACCCTGGATGAATGGATATTTGTTTCACAGTGACACAGCCCATCACACCAGGGCATGCAGATGATGTGAACACACCACGTGAGTGTGTCCTCCAGGGAACAAACACCACCACTGTCAGCACTCACACAAACAGCCAGAACACTCTGGTGGGTGGCAGGGAGGCTCACAGTTCTATTTGGCTTCCACAGGTACCAGTCTCTTGTTCCCTCCTCTTTCATGATAGGGCTTTTGCTATTTTGACATCATCGTTCAAGAAAGAATGTCCAAAACTACAAAGTAAAATAAAAACCCATGCAGTCATAATTCAAAGAGTAGGAGTAGTTTTTTGGTGTCTTACTGCGCTGGACAGGCTCAAAAATCAGGTAAAAGAGGAGTTGGAACTGCAAAGCAGTCAGCTAAAATCAAACAGGAGCAAGGCTGCACAGGTACCAAAGAGTCACCAACTATGAAGTTTCACAAAGCACCTGAAGTACTTCAAAGTCACTGGAAAGGTTCAATTCTCAGAGGTCAAGCAAAATGCCAGCAGCCAAGGGGAGTTACAAAATGCTGTGTGTTCTACGAGGCCCACTCCCCAGCCCAGCTGTTACAGCAGGCAGCTATAATGCTGATTTTGCAGTAACTACCACTTATGAAACCTCCTCACAAATAAAAATTATTTATGGTGCTTTTAGGAGGCTTCAGTAAAGCTCTGAGAGCAAATGCAAGGCTTTATGTCACCGAATCCTCTCCACAAGAGGTTCAAACACTTGAAGCTGATGAATGTGTTAAACAGAGATTGATCAGGGGTCTGTGAATGGATTTACCTTGCTTCTGTTTCCCCCACCTAAGATGAAAACTGCCACAGAATGCTGGGCAGTTGCTCAGATCTCCAGAGGGGAAATACCTGTGCAGCAGCTCGAGGATACCTGATTATGTGTTTGCAAGGAGCAGTAGTTTTCTAGGAGGGCGTGTCATCAGTGTAGATGATGAGAATACAGTATTTTCTCCAGTGTTTGTCACTGCTGCATCCCAGCTCCAGGAGGTTGTTTGTACTCTGCTACTGAGTACCCAACAGGTGTTAATTCCTGATACTCAGGCTGGGTTCTTCTAGGAATATGAGTGACCATCTTCCTTCTCCTTTTTCCTCCCTTTCTACAGATTTACACTTCAAATTTATAAAGCATCACCCATCAAAAAACAAAACCAAGTCAAATCCCCCAAAAAGCAAGCAAACTTTCTGCCTTCCCCCAGTCTGTGACAGTGCAGGTCCCTCACATGCTGCTGGTGTTCACAGCATTAACCACAGTACTTCCTCCTCAGTCACTTTGCGTAACACCATATAGTGGGCAGAGCTGGAGGCTCCTTATCCTTGGTTTGTAGTTCTTCAGATGTGTCAGGCACTCCTCAGCACCAAATCCCACTCCAGGCTAAGCTTTCCCACGTTCAAACACGTCCCTGCTCACCTTTTTGCCGTCCGTGCTCTCCCCGCCAGCGTAGGACAGCTTCCTGCGGACGTAGAAGAGCATGTCGTCCTGCCGGGGGGCCCATTTCTCCATGAAATACGTGGAGAACATCCACGTCCAGAACACAATTCGGTCATCTTTGAAACATCCTGGGAGGCACAAAAGAAAGGAGAGGTAAGAGCTGTGGAATCAGCAGGTCACCCAAAAGTCTTTGCCACACGGGCTGCAGCTGAGCTCAGCTGTACCTGCAAGTTCCTGACCATCATTTCCTCAAGGAAATGATGAATTCCCAAGTGATGGATCCCCTTGAATCTTGAGAATTACCCAAAAAAAAAAAAAGGCAGGAAAAGAGGAAAGAGGGAGAAGCAACAAAGCCTTGTTCAAGGAGACAAATGACATCAGCAATAGCACCACGCTTGGCCTCTCCCCAGGAAAAGGAGGCACAGGAGAGCTGACATCTCATTTTGTGGAACTCTTCAAAGCACTTCACTGCAATGAAACAGCAAAAGGTGCCACACCTCTTCTGTGCCCTAATGCTCATGAATTGTTAAAGGTAAGAAGAGAAGTGTAACTCAGCACACCGTCCTACTCCACTCTGTGCGTTATTTGCCCAACAAATCTTTCTTCCAATCTTTAATTACTGTGCTGGGCAGGAGATTTGACTTTCAGATTTTTTAGCAGACAAAAGGGTGACTGAAAGCAAAATATTAGGTCTCTCCAACCAAATCAAAATGTAATATTGAAAGCAAAATGAAATCCCACTGATGGACTGTGCACAGAATATGTTAATCAACATCAAGCAGGATGGTATTTGAAAATATGTATATGGTTGATTATATTAAAAAAACACATGAAAAGGCTGAGAGAGAACAGCAAAGGGCCACGGTAGTCAGTTCCCAGTGCAGGTTAATTCCAGGCCACACTGCAATTACTTCATTTGCATGGCTGCAGTGAAGCAATTTCAATTACTTAAGGCAGCAGAGAACATAATGTGCAATCCTGAATAAAACCTCCACTAAACACCTGAGTACTTAAGTGCTATCTGTTTTTTCCAGCAGAGAAATGGAATCAAACACTGGATGGGATCAGATCCAGGATGCTGGGCACCTGCATCAGGAGATCCCCTCCTTTGGGCACAGGTGAACAGGACTGCACAGCAAACAGCTACACCTGAGAGCCCACCAGGCAAGGGTGGATTCCAGCGTGTTCAGACTCCCAAAATCAGGATTATCAGTGGTCAGAATATTCACTAATGGGCTCAAAGACACTTATAAAATCCCACGGGGTTTGAGCACCTGGATTCCCAGCCTTAATTACATGAGGAGCAGAGAGGAAAGGGGGAAACAGGATTGCCCCAAGTTCATGTGAGGTTCTGAGAACACCAAAACAAAAACAAATAAACAAAAAGAATGTACATTCTCTAAGACCCATCTCTGAAAATGCTCTGGTGTTCAGAAGTATAATGCTTTGGGTTTCTTTCATACACAAGGAAACAAAATTACTCTAGCTAAGCCACTCCTAAATTTATAATGCAAAAATCAAGATCTAACTCTGGCATTATAAACAAGGGTTAGACCACTCCCAGATTTTGACAGTACCTGCAAAACTCTGGGAAGCTGCCCACGAGCAGCTGACGCATCAGGTGTGTTTTAGGCCCTTAAGCACAGGGGTGAACACGCTCACCTGAGCTACTCATGGGTGGTTACAGCAGAGAACCCACACTTGGAGGGGAACAGGCCCCAGGACTTTGTGTGGGCTTTCACCCCTGCTGGGGAAAGCAGGGTAAACTGATTCCAGGGATTCAGCCTGGGTCTGAACAGAAAACCTGGGGACAGAAGTGCTGCAGCAGTGAAGCTGCTCCAGCACTGCAGCACAATGCAGGGGAAAGAACCCTGGGAGCCACGCGGGATGTTTGTCAATCCAACCCAGCCGAGGAGATGCAGGGATCCAACCTCAGGGATACTTGCAGACACTGCTGTAATTAAAAGCAGCCCGAGGATGCTCTGACTGTTGCGACTGCAGTGGCTTAAGGACTTGTCTTGGAGCCAAAAAGAGCCAAATCACAGCAAAGCAGCTGCTTTTATTCAATTCTAGTAGAAGCAGAGAGGATGTGCAACAGCACACACGGAGAATCAGCCTTAAAAACCTCCTATGAAATAGCATTAGCTTGGAAAGGAGACAACATTTTTATTTGTGACTGGAACTTCTTAAAACTTGAGAGGGGGAAAAAATATATTCCAATTTCAAACCTTAAACTGTGCGATTTCTTAGGAAGATCCAGTATGTCCACTCAGGAAGGCCTCCAACTCTACATTTACATCCCCACATTACAGTAATTTTGGTGGTTTACAGCATCTCACTGGAAACCTTCCAGCTTTTCCAAGAAGAAACTTGGAAACACCCATAGCTGAGAGCATGCAGCAAGTCAGCTTCCTGAAAACACTCCTCCCCTAGCAAATCCTGCTTCTAATGGAATAAAACGGAATTAAGAGTCCAGACTATAAATCTTAATTCACCAAAAGTTGATTATATAATTATGAGACCTTTGTCATGAATAAATCCTAATTACAACAATTTACTGTAATTATTCATTTACATGAATTTTATCCTCATTAGAAGCAAATTTATGCCAACTGCTATGTAATAAATGTCTTTCTTTTACCTATTAGATTCCTATACTGAGCATTCATTTCGGGGAACTGACTCCAGACCCATGTAAGTAATTGTGATTTTTTTTTTTAATTAATGCTTTCCAAAAAAATCAGTGGATAAAGAGAAGTGTCAGGATATTATTTTGCTTCAAAGGAATAGAAGAAAAGATTTCCTGTTCAGTGCATAATCATTTTTTCAGCACATACCACTCAAAGCTCAGAGGAACAGTAATTTCAGCTAGACAGGGTTTCCTCCTATGCTTTTATTCCTCCAGCCTGCTACTCTTCACTGTGGAGCATCATAAAACTCATTTCATCCAATGCTGCCACAGTGCAAGTGTGATCATCTGTGAAATGAGCATCCTTAGATGTTTAGGGGTTAATTAAATGCTTTAAAGATCTTTACAGCCCCAGCATGGAGAGGAAACAGAGTTCTAAGCAATTCACACTGTACTTCATTTTTGTTTTGAGTTCAGCCAAGTGTTCTGCAAGGACAATATGAGAAGTGCTTCACCCAGATTAAAGCTACCTTTGATGTTATAAAGCTGTAATTATGACTGCATAAAATCAGGATGGATGTTCCCTGTCCAGTGAATAGTTACCAGCCAACCAGATCTTCAGAAACCCAAAGTTCAGGCTTCTTCCCACCCTTACAGGGACACCATTCAGTGCCTTCAGTCTGACCTTACAGCAGCAGGACTTGGGTGCGCTTGAGAAGCACACTGGCAGCCCCCAGCTGGAGGGCAGGTAACCCAGAGGGAATGGCTGAGCACACAGAGCATAGCCCTGCAGCTCCTTCCTCTCTCCAAAATCCCGGGGCTGGGAAAGGAGCAGCTTCTGCAAGCACGCGAGGCCTAAATCTGTCAGGAAACACAACATGCACTTCCAACGTAACTTCTGCTGGCAGAACTCTCGCTAGAAAAGGAAGGCAGGCATCATGGTCACAGCAGGGACAGTGGCGAGACAGATGCCACAGATTAAACACCCCACTCTGCTGCAGACACAACCCTCCTCCCCACCCTGAAGGGAACTGTTCTCCTACCCCATGAGTGTGGCAGGCACACTCTCCATGCAATATGAAAAAGACTCAATATTATCCCAGCCAGGGAAACTTGGGTTCTCTAGCTCATATGCTTATCCAGGAAACAGGGGAAGCTGAGCCAAGAAATCCATAAAAGGGTGTGGAACCTGGCTGCAAGCAAGCAAGGACTGATTTCAAGGAAATGCACACCTGCACACGGGGCTCTCAAGCTGTGCAGGCACAAATTCAGGAATTCATCTCACTGTGTCTGTCATATCTCCCCAGGTTTGTGGCTGGACACCACATAAATGGTCTGGAGAGGAAGACAATGACAAGAAGGTCCCCCTCCTTTCCTAATTAAAGGGAGGAATCACTCAGCCCCGCTTCCTCCACTTCAGTCTGGGAAGAGGAGCTGCTTCCCCCTCTCCCCAACAGCTTTAGAGCCTAAAGAAGCCCATGGAGGTGAGGAGAAAAGAGAGCAGCAGCAATCTGGCTACCACAAAGTAGCTAAATTCAGATAAATGAGAACTGCAAAGTATGAAACTGCAGGAGAAATATTTTTAATTCTTTCTGTATGACACCTTACCTACTGAAATGCTGTTACAGGGCACTTTTGATGAGGCAGTCCCTTGGAGAATACTATCCTTTTAATTCCAAGGGATACAAAACCAGCATGTAAGAGCTGTGAGTCAAGCACAAAGGCTGTTTATCCCAGTCTCATGCCTTAAACAGCCCGCACTGGAGAAGGGCAGGGAGGAGCAGAGTGTGTTACCCTTCTCCCCAGTTCCCTCCCAGCTCCCAGTGCTTCTGTCCCAGAGACCTGTGCACGTGGTAGCTCCCACTGGAGCTCTGTTCTATTCACCTGCTCATCACCTCCTTGGACCCACATAAACCTTCAAAACCTACAACTGATTGAGACCACAAACCCTACAGCTTTTACCACACATCAGGTGGTTTGTTTGGTTTGTGAGCTTTTTTTGGGGGGTTGGTTTTTTTGCCTATCAATTTCCAACTTTAAGCGATGGCTTTATTCACAGAAAGACACAGTGAGCAGCTCCTGCCCACGCACTGCATTCACACCACCCACTCCACAAGCATCTATGGCACACAACATCCCTTTTCCAGGCTGGGAAGGCCTACTCTACCAGCTAAGCATCCCCTGAACAGAACCCATCCCCACAGCACCTCCACTGCCCTCCTCTGAGCCTTTTCAAGTCTATTCTATTAAAGATGAGCACACCCCCTGGAAACTTTCTGTGGCAAAACACTGATTTCCACCCTTTCCCTCAGAAGGTCTAACACCTGATGTCCTCCTTCAGCTGCATTAAACAGAGGAAATGATTACAGCTCCCAAACCAGGTGATACCAACTTGCTCTTGTGATGACGTTTGTAAATCAGCCAAACCCAGTAGCAGAAACATGTCTTTACACAAAACTGTTTCTTCTTCTTCTTCCCTGATCTGTTCCCAGAACACCACCCCACATTTCCAATGTGCTTGTGCACATGACAGGACCAGAGGAGGGTAGCCAGAGACTCCACAGGCAACACTTCCAACACAGCAATGGTTTGAATTACCAAAATCCATCCCAGAGCTCTTCGCTCTAGATGCCTCCTTATCCACAATTCCTTACGCAGGAAAGCTCAATATTTAATTTTTTTATAAAAACCCACTTCATCAGCAATGGAAACAACTCACCCACCTGAGGAACACCCTGGAAACTGAAAAGCAATCAACTAACACAGATTTATGTTGCCTCCTTCCTTCTAAGATCTCGTACAGCTGTTTCTGAACCCAAACCATTCTCTTCCTCTGTTTCCTGATTTACTGAATGTCACCCAAGAGAGAAGGGATTGACACAAGTTCCCCTGAGTGTGGCTTTAGGCACATCTGCAAAGTGCAGAGAAAGGAGAACAACACACAACACAAGGAGAAGTTCTGCTATGGACCCAATTGCTTTTTCTAGGTCAAACTGAGCACTTCCTTATTGAGAAAACAGCTAAAAACCAGTAGAACAAGTCCCATGAGGAGCTGTTACCTTGTGAGAGGTCAAATACTACAGTTACCAAGCATCCTCTTATAGTTTTGGTTTTTTCCTTCCTATTTTTGTACCAGCCTAAGGTTTTCTGCCCAGTACTCACCTAACCATCCAAGATACCAATGACACATCTTACCTACATCCTCAGCTGCTTTCTAGAGCATCTCTGGTCACCTTAGAAAACCCCTGGAACAGTTGGATTTCTGCTTTCTGAACTTCACGTATCATCTGCCACTTTGATCACCGTTATCACATTGGTTTTCCCTGGGTTTTCCCCTCACTGAGAGGAGCACAGAATGACCTTGCAGAGGTCCAGCACAAGTTCATGTATTATTCAAGTCCAATTCCTCAAAACATTTTTGCTGAAGACAGGTGAAGAGAACAACTCAGCTGACCCTGCAGCTCCTGCTGAGGTTTACACCCCAGCCAGGTAGGGCCAGATATCATTGCTGGAATGTACTTGATGCTGCTGCAAAATGCAAAGGACTCACAGAGCTGTGCAGTATTTTGAAAGGCCACTAAAAGAGCCAGAGAATAACTGAACAAGCCTGAGTTTGAACACCAGCCACACGGTTTGGGTGCGGTTTTAGAGCTTCCTCAAATTTGGACCCTTTGATTTCTCGCATCTTGGGAAAAAAAACAATCTTGGCTGTTACTTCATTTCATGGAGCTAATGAGGATGTTGAAGGAAACCAACTGTTCCCTCACAAAGAGGCACTAAGAGATCTCTGCTTGGACTTTGGGCACTGTGGTTTTCTCCTTTGTTTCCCTTGGGATGGTTTCTGTGTTACTCAGAAGTGGAAGGGGGGAGAGACCTTACTGACTCTCATCCACATTTGTTTCAATTCTCCGTTTCCATTTGCACTTGCTCTTCTCCCACTGCAGAAAATTGCTGCATAGTATCATTGCTGAGAACATAAACACAATCTCCTCTAGAAAAAGAATTGTAAAATGTGTTCCTAAAGTTCACACCTCTTCCTGCAGGTCTTCTCTTTGCTATTACTTCATACACAAATGTGGAAACCATCATTTTAGTTAACACTTAACATTGAATCAAAGCCCACAGAATTTAAAAGCATCAACTACTGTGAACTATCTACAGGTATTCACTTTGAAAAAGTGGAATTCAAACAGAACCATAAATAATTTGAGAAATATTTTCCAAGACAAAGCAATTTGTTACATTTCGAGAGGAACGTTAATTCAGATGTTAAATTTAGAGAGAAATCATCAAATATCATATGTCAGTGTGAAACACCAAACAGAGACAGTACCTCAGAGGCATCTTTAAGTATCTAATCCTGGCAAGGGTCAACACAATGGGCAGGACACAGTTAAATGTACTGCATGCAGAGGAATAATAAATCCACTTTCACCCAAGAGTTATCAGTTACTTTGCTGCACTTCAGCCTCTCAGAGCATGTGGTAGTTCAGACTCCCAGAAGCTGCACCTGAAGCTCTCTCAAACCACAGGCAATTCCACAAGGGGATGGAGCATCACTTCCACAGATTTAATTTACTCATTAGGGAAACACAGGTGGAATCACCTGATGATGCCTTTCATAAGAAACTACTGCAAAAAGCTGCTGTGTTTCCCAGCTGGTGTAACTCCGGGGATTTAGTGCAGGTGTAACCATCCTCCTTCAGAGGGATTCCATGGGATGCATCGCTTTAAACCCAGTGAGACGAACAAATGGCTGCACATTCCCTACCACTGTTTCCAGGATCACCCAGCAACAGTCCCAAAACTGCCAAGATCTAAATCCAACCTGGGAAGGTCACTTGGCAGCTCACAAAGCATGCTGGTACTGCTGGAGTGCAGAACCTTGTCTGTAACAGTACAAATGTGCATTTTCACTGCTAAAATAAGTGCTATTTTTGTCCCCTGCCAAAGCAATCCCTCGGATCAAAGACTGCTGGTCCAGTAAATTTGTGACATCCAAGGTCTCTATTTTCACGCTTAATAAATACCACTGTCAAAGCCCTAGCTGAGAGGCTACTGGGGTAGGTCAGGTAAACCCAGCAAACTGCATTTTGGAAGTATTCCAGCCATGCAAAACTACCAAGACTGTGGTTGTTACTGATATTTCCATGTATGTGCCTCCCCCAGCACCTTATCTTTGCTGCAGGCTGCTGGTCAGCACCGTGCTGGCAAGGCAGGAGGAAGGAGGAACTATCACAACAGCAGTTTGCAGGGAAGCAGAGCTATTTCCTACACATGCCTACTACCACACACTGGCATTTTCCAAACTCAGTTTCTTTGTCCTGAGCAGAAACATCGGCAGCAGCTTCTGAGTGAGCACTTGGCAACGTTACGCTGGGAGCCATAATTCTCACCTACCTTCTACACCACAAACCCACTCGCTTTGAGAAGCTGACAACCAACACTTTCACCCATCTTGCAGCCAAGACTTTAAAAAAAACCTGTTTGACACTGCATCTCTCAGCTGGCTGTCCAACTTGACATGCACATGTAAGACAACCAGTCTGCAGAAAGATGTATTCCTTAAAAAACAAGCCCTTTACAAACCCCACTTTGGGTTGTCCAACAAATGGAATGCCTTTGCCAGCACCAAGATGCTTCAGTTAATTAGGCAGCACTCCCCTTAGCACTGACACTGTTATTAATGCAGGCTTCTGAGATAACAAATATAGCTGTTTAGTTAAAAATGAAAGTGAACTGCCTGCCCACTCACACATCCCAGTGAAACCTCCTCGTACAGCAAATGCAGGCCCCTCTCTTTAAACAAATCACACTCCGAGGAAGAAGAAAAATGTTTCCTCTAACAGCTGATCACTTTACTGTGAAATCATCCAAGTACAAGGAACCACTCCCAGGCTGTCCCTGCAGGTCTGGAGAGCATCAATCCCCTCACACCACCCCAGGTTTTTGCGCTGCAGCCACTTTGTACGTGTGAGGAATGGGATTGTTTCTTGACAGCCCCGAAGGAAAGCACGGGATTTTAATTTAGTCCACAACAGGACAACTGGAAACAAGAAAAAAACTGGCTCTCTGGGGAAACGGTCATTATCAATTAAAAGAGAGAACAACAGGAGGAACTTTAGTAACAGCTGTGACACACCACCTTCAGTCAGAGAGAACCCAAACCCTGCCCTAAAGCCAGGGAACCCCAGTCTTTAAGGTAGAGCAACTACTGCATAGCTGCTGTTCTGTTTCACAGACAAGAGGTTTAGTCTGCCATTAACATTTCAGCCACTGCAAACATGCCATTCCTTCGCACAGGTAACCAGCACCACTGCTCCACCTTCCCTCCCGTGGGCAGACCTGCACAGATCCGAGCCCCCACAGACCTGAAGGCTTGTCCATCGGTGTTTTAGAGTGACCTGGCCCAGGGAACATGACACTGGCCTAAAGAGTCATGGGATTTCCTCAGTTTTGGCCTCCAACCTGCAACATGACCATGCTTTGACACTTCAGCTCTGGTTCTTCTGTCCCACCCACCACATGACCCTCAACAGGCAATCTCTCCAGGCCAAAAAGAGTTACAGAAAACAGTTTCTAAACAACCACAAACAGTCACAACCTTTATCTGCTGAGAAATCACTTCTTCTGGCTCTCATGACAGTTAAAAGGCCTCATGCAGGGACATGTGAGTGGAGAAAAAAAGGTCTTCTTTAGAAAATTCCTCAGCACAAGCACCAGAAGAAATGTCTTTCTCTGCCTTTCCCCACCACTGGGCTTATGAACACCTTCCCCTGGGATTTTGATTACATAGTTTACTCTTCCCACTGTAGCTTTGAAGTAAAGAATATAAAATTTAATATTCTTCTATTCAATCCTCAAAGCACTGAAGCAGAGATCTTGTATTTGAAGAGACACATCAAGGCTTCAGACGTAGCCACAGTAACTCCGATTCCCCCAGTCCTTTTGTTTTCTGTAAATTTTAGGAAATTAAAAACCTCAGGGGGACTGTGGGGTCCCTGTCTCCAGCAAGCATCAGGTGGGTGACAGCGACACTTGGTACAAGTTTGGTGCCAGGAGTGCAGGTAGTGCTCCTGGCAATGGCACAGGGAGGGACAGGGGACAGCACAGCTTCCAGGAACAGAACACCAGCCTGCTCCAAGTGCTCCAGTGAGTTGGCCTGACAGTTGTTGAACAGAAGAAAGCAAATTATTCTGATCCTGGAACATTTAAAGCACCTGCATCCCCAAAGCACCTAACACAAACCTTTAAGTCTTTGTTCCTTTGTTAACTGAAAGGAAAAAGCCACATAAAACACACTCCAGAATGAATCTGAAGAGTCAATGAACTCAGCATAACGTAATCTATGCTGGTAATATCAAAGATTAAAGAGGGTGAAATCAGTTCCCCTTCATTCATGTAAAACATGGACAACTAACAGTTCACATGATGTGGTGACTACTCACCCTTGGTATGCAAAACATGGCTCATCTATTTTCATCTTCATTATTTAGGCAGAATTAAACTACTCATTAAAAACAAGGGAAAAAAAAAGCACTTAAACATTACATACAACGTATATAAAAAGCTGGATCATCAGCATTCAGGAAGATGCCTGGGTTTACAGAGCTTTATCTCCAAGGTGTCCTGTGATGAGCCTTCTTTTTGCTCCTGAAAGGATGAGATCAGGCCACCACTAAGATGGAGTGACTCTCATGACGCAGTAAACTCGTGTCCTCAAGAATCACACTGAACACCCTGTGCATTATTATGGAGCACTGAAAGTTATGGGCATTTGAAACTCATCTCTCAGGGTCCTTTAAGGCAGGTAAGTAAACACATTCCTTATTGAAAATACAACATTGCTGGACATTCAAGTTCTCCTGTATCTGTTCTCCAGCAAAGCAGAGGAATAAACTTACAGTGAAATCTTTCACAGATCTTAGTAGAATACTATAAATCCATTTTAAAACACTTCCCTCATCTGGATGATGTTCCACCCTCATCAGGATGATGTTCCACCATCTCCAGGCAATTAAATCAAGCTCTTCATAGTGCAAAGACAGCTCAAGCTTCACTGGCATCTCTCAAGTTGCTGCTGATCACACGAAGCCCTGTGAGACAGGACCAAGAGCTCCCAATGCATTTCTCCCTTTATCCAAGCTCGGCACTCAGACACGCAGAGATTGGAGCTATATCCGAGTTACTTCCAGACTGAGACCATCAGAAGTAATCACCTTCCACATCCATTTGCCCAAGGGAAACCCCACCCAAGTGTTCACTGATATTCCTACAGAAGACTCTACACACTGCAATCCCAACAAATCCATAGAATGGGAACAACACCTACTGCAAATGTCCTGACCTTTGGAATCCAGGCATGGAGGCAGCCTCGGGCAATTCGTGACACAGGGCCTCTGTGTGGCCACTTACAAACAGCTGGGTCATTATTGAGCCATAAAGATTTTCATCATCCCAACAGGAACAGCAAAGGCAGGGACAGTCTCAGCCCGACTCACTGAGCACATCCAGAAGGTCCAATGACGTATTTCCCAAGAGGGAAATCAGGCAGTACAACAGGCTGGGTCACCTCAAATGCCCTTCTGCACATCCACAGCACACTGGTGTACCTGGAAACACCTGCAATGCTTCAAACTCGGTCCTAACGTGAAGGAATGTTGATTGCCTGCCACGAGCTTTGCTTTCTGACTTAAGAAAGAAAATTATGCAATATTCTGAAGCACCAAATGCAGCCTCAATACCAGCACCACCACCCTCACTCTGCTGTGGCAGGAAGGACACAGCCCCAAAAGGAATTGCTCTTCATGTCATAACACACTACCTGCCTGCAAAATGTGACGTTCACCAAAAGGGATTTAACTTGTGACCCCTAAAATATGTCTAAGGAACAGCCAGATAAAGAATGGTACTGTTTTCAGGATTCCATTTCTGCACAGTACTAGTACACAGGCTGAACTAGAGAACAGGCAAACCAAAATAACAACTTCACTTTTAAAGCCTTGTTTCTAAAACAGGATTGCAGAAAACCCTCTCAATTTTCACATGCAGTATTCATGCTTCAAACAGTAAGAATTCAGGGGGAAAAAAAACCACTTAGGACTGTTGCTGCTTCTGATTAACTTGAGTGACCAGAAGCGCTGTTGCAGCGTGCCCAGGTGACCGCAGCTCCTCCCCAGCAGCAGCATCACGCTGTGCCTGCTGCTCCCATATCCTGACTGCTCTGTGTTTCCTGCACACACACAAAGGTAATCAATACATTCCCTGGGATCACACACACGGAACAGGGCAGCCTTGCTTCCCTGACATTCACCCAGCTTAGCCCCAGAGGCTGCAAACAGACCAAAAGCAGCTTGTTTCACACACTTCGGAACACTGGCTGAGAAGGCAGCTTCGCTGTTCAGTGGGCTGGGCTCCTGACACCACCAATTGATTTTGTGCAAGACTTTCTCCTCCCACCTCATCGTTGGCTTCCTGGTAATACTTTCACTGTCAGGGAGCTGCTACCCTGATCCTACTGAGCCAGTTTGCAAGGAGAAGTAGATGTAACAATCATTACTAACTATTTAGCTGCAGGGGGTTATTTTTCCAGAAGTGTAGCTGGAACACAAGACCCCATGTACTTCAACTCTTGAAAAGTTTGCCTCCTCTGAGCTTTTTCTGTTCATCAGCACCCTGAACACTGATGGTGAGAGGGGAGACATGTTTCGTCCTCCAGGAAATTCAATTTCTCATTTCTCAGAAAGAATCCACAGACACAGTGTTAAATCTTTAAAAGATCCACTCTGAACCTTAGAGTTAAGCTGTATCCCAATCTCTAAACCAGACCTGCCATGACAGTTCGACCCAGCACCCAAACTTCCAAATGGACTTACAACTTAGTGCCCTACTCCAGATTTAGAGTGCACTGCTAGAATAACAAAACCAGTTAAGGCAGCAACTGGAACTACAGTATTATGTGCATAAGAGATGAGTGTTTCCAAACACATGGACTGTTCCCACTGTCAGGCTTACAGATTCCTAATTCCACCCAGAGAGACTAATTTTCAAAAAACTGGGTATCCAGCACTTCTGCTAGCATGTAAATAATCTTGCCTCCTTCAGCACCTCCAGTCTGACTCACAATTTGAACCTGTACACTCCTGAGCAGGACCTGAAAAATCCCATAAAGCTTCATCTCTATTAAAACAAACTAATAACTCAACAGCTCAAAAAATAGGTAAAAGCTGTAACAAAGAGTCCATTATGCTATTGATCATTATTAAATGTCTGTCACGCTCCTGACAGAAGCTAAACCTTCACAGCCTAGTGACAAATCCCGTGGAAACAGGGTTCCATCACTGGTGAGTGATGGAAAGCCCGACAGACCATTAGTGACATCAGCATGAACAAGGTTCTAAGGAACAACCAAAACAGAATTTTATATGAACCACCATAAAAAAGGTGTTTACCCTGGAGGGTTGCAGCCTTAGAGCTGACCCCAGACTGCCATTCTCCATGATCTGATCCTACATGGACACTCTGAAACATCCTGTGCTTGACTGTAGGAGTGACAGGACGGGATGCCAGGGCACAGAGCCCTGTGCTTTGCTGGGATAGGAAGCAGGACAGATCCCTTACCCCACTGCTCCAGCACACGGGGCAGGTGGACAAGCACAAACACATTCCCATCCCATGGCCAAACCCACTGGGTCCCAGAATCTGCTCCACCCGTGGTTTCTCCTACACCACCCCATCCAAGCACTGAACTACACATCAAATGTCTATGGGTATCCTTGATCTCACAAATCTCTCTCAGACAGTTCTCTATGCCAGGCAAAAAAATAAAATCATCTTTCTCCCACACAAATCTGAGGTTCAACACCCAGGGTGAGCTGGGTAAATCACTCTGACTTCAAAGTACCTACTTTAAATCTGATTTAAATAATCTGTTCTGATCTTGCTTTGCATTTGTACTTTCCAGAAGTTTTCCTGAAAAGAAATACAGAGTCTTCCTGGCTGGAACATTGTGATTTTTTTTTTTAGCCTATTAGGAGGCTACTCTATAAACACTTTTTTATTTTACTGTTTATAAGTTACTTAGCCTGGTATCTTTCTTTTTTCTCTTCAGTATTGGACTACTCATTTTTTAGTGAACATTTCATATTCATTAGTTGCAAAACACTTTATAAACAGGGCAAAAAACCTGGTACAAACATTAAGGTACAAGTAATAAAAACTGTATTTTAAACTGAAATCCAACTCTTCTAAATGAAATTAACTCACTCCAGGGGACATTATCTGTAGTTGGTGGATTTGGTTGTACGTGTCCCTCAAGTGTTTGTTAGGAAGATGTGATTTTCATATGTTCTTGTTATCCATACATCAAAAGAAAACAAAGCTTCCCAGCTTTTGTAGCTTCTCACCTTTGACTGCACAACTCCCTGAAATAATTCCAGGAAGAACCATGAATGAAGAATATTTTGTGTCTGCAAGAAAGTGACTCCTGTCAAACCAGTTCTGTGCTGCAGCAAATTCTCTGCAGGCACCTCCACCTACTCTGTGGCTACACTTTATTCAAAGTTACAGAAGCAAATAGATCTCTTCTTTGACATTATAATTTAATTAAGAGTTACCACACTACAATACGACTTAAGGCCTGAATGTAGTACTTTCAAACCCAAATTATTAATTCTTCTTTTTAATTCTTCATTTTAACCTCTTCTGCTTTCCCAAAACTTCTTCCACCGTTCATCGTTCTACCCACATTTTCCCATGTTATGTTTCCACCATGTTTTCACCACACTCAGAGGCACGAGCACTTACTGTGTGCCACCTCACCCTCCCTTCTCTCAGGAAGGCTGGAGAATTCCTTCCAGGAGTTATTCATCAAGGTAGTGTGGCCCATGAATCATCCCACGGTCTCCTCTCACATGACAAGCCCCGAGG
Source organism: Myiozetetes cayanensis (assembly GCF_022539395.1). Taxonomy (NCBI): domain Eukaryota; kingdom Metazoa; phylum Chordata; class Aves; order Passeriformes; family Tyrannidae; genus Myiozetetes; species Myiozetetes cayanensis. Next base: position 68,288,380 of record NW_026087521.1, on the reverse strand, counting down.
TTTGTGCACTGCTGCACAAACAAGTCCAGGCATCCGAGGATGAACGTTCCCCCTCCTGCTGCCCCCACGCCAAGCACACCCTCCTCCACCCTCCTGTCCTCAGGAATCGCTCAAGTCCCAGAAAACCAAACAGAGGGAACACTTCATGACTGACGAGAGTGTTGGGCCTCTCCAGGGGCACCTGGGACAGGTTCCTATTATACACCTCAGTGCCTGGCAGCACCAGTTTTCAGCTGTTTTAAGGGCAGCCACCTGCTTTTCAGGATCTCTATTATTTCTTCATCCTTTGCCTGGCTACACATCTCCATTCCTGACCAGCCACAGCTCAAGCAATTGTTCAGATCTACCTATTCCATTTTCTTACTCATTCTCAGCTCCAGTATGAATACAGTCACACCTCCCCCCCAGACACACTCTGTTGCACTAAAAGCAGGGCAATTTGTCACTGGAGGACAGAAGGACACAAGAAAATTAAGCATCTGACAACATTACACAGTAGTCTCAGGAACAGCCAAAAATAAAATCCTTCCAGTTCAGGTCTTTGGCCAAAAAGAGCTTTACACACAGCCTGGCTGAGGAGACACAGCGTGTCCCCGAGGGGAAATGTTTTGCCAGAGAAATGTTGTAACCAATGGCATTTCACAGGGAGCACTCAGTGCACAGCACCAGGGCAGTGCTCTGTCCAGTTGGTGACACCAATATCCAGCAGACTGAGAGACATCACCCCTCCCAGCCTGGTGAGGAGTCACACATGAGTCATGAATTTGAAGCACAGTGTCAGACTGGCTGCATTTTCCACATTATACAAACAGGACATTACAGAAGATCCCATGCAAGGGGATTCACATTTCTGGACAAGGCCTGTCCAAATGCTTATGTGCTATTCCTGAAACAGAGCAAATCCTCTCACCCAAACCCAGTGTCAGCAAAACCAGCAACTTCCTTCTTCACTGGGGCTCACTTAAAGGAAATACATAAAAGGAGAGAGAGAGAGACAGTCTCATTTTATCCTTGAGGGGTTAACAGCACTCAGGGAAAAGCCACCATGGGAGTCTTTGACAGCTGATTTGAAGGCAACTCTGAAAAAAACTAACAACAGGTTTCACCTGCAACAGCATTCCCTAGTGCAGAGCAGACATGCACTAATTTAAGCCACAGAATTACACCCGAACCTTCTGTTCATGTACAGTTCCTACTGAGCACCACTCCAAAAGCTCAGTGTTTTCCCTCAAAGAGGTATTTAAACTCTTTAGTACCCCAGTAATAAATCACAGTACGGGGCAAAGAGCTCCCGTTGCCTGGGAGTGGCAGTAATGGAGATCAGGGAATGCAGCACACCACAGAATGCTCATCTCCACACATGGACAGACACGCAGGCTCATCCCCACAGCCAGGACCAGCCCCTCAGTGCCACGACCGAGGCAGTTCTCCTGAGCCTTTCAAGTCTTCACCTGGTAGAAGAGAAGTACAGCACTGTCCTATTCCTTGTGTGATCATCCCAAAGTTACATAGCAGGACTCCTCGCTACGGGCTGTTATGGATGTGTGTTGAAACAAGCAGAGAAGGGAGTATTTGTAGAGTCTTACCAGGCACCACAGTTTTTGCCTTTTCCAATTTCAGTAAAAGAAAGTGATTGTGATTTTCCTGCTCCCAGGAATCTTTGCTTCCATTCAGATGTGATATGGCCACACATGCCCCAACACCACCCTTCCAATGAATGCATTCTCACAGGTATTTTGACTTTATGGGCTTTTTCGCCTATTTCGTTTACAATTTCTTTGCCATAACACTTTATTTGGCTCTGTAATGTTTTGACATCACACTAAAGCAGACCCAATTCCATTAGAAAAAAGCACAAAAAGAACGAAGGATCATTTCTCTTGTCCACACAAGCTTTGGCTCTGTGGCAAAGCAAAAGGAAAGAACGGAGAGCCCATTCCTCCCCAGAGAGACCACAGCAAGCACTGGCAGACAACACTGCATAAAGGTCAGGCACAAAACCAGAGATTTCCCATGCCAATCCACATCCCACAGCCAGTAAAACCTTAATAAAAACTTATTCTGAGCTTTTAACAAAGTCTCGGAAACAGAGGAGACTTTTGGGGCCTTATAAACGAGCTGAGGAGGGAGAAGCCATTAATAAAGGCCCCATGGAAGAAACAAGAGAAGTGCTGCACGTCAATGTTCATCATGCAAGGACTTCTGGGCATCCACCCTTTTAAAGCACAGGTCCACTTCGAGATATACAATAGTTTTGAATAAGGTAGACAGAAGTTCTGGATGTGAGGAATGATTTCTATAATCTCTACTGCTGCACATAAAAATGAGTACTTTCTATTCATTACCCTGGCCAGAAGAGTTTCCTAATGCAAAGTGTTTTGGCTGATGAGCTGGTGTAACAAAAGTGGACTGAATTTCAACCTTAAACTTCTATTTTACAGCGCACGAGCCTTGCCAAAAGCCAAATAAAGCCACGCCATGTGACATGTACATCGATAAATATACATGGACCAGATGTAAATAAACAAGACGGTAAATAAAACCTCCACGATTTATAAAATGAAGTGACCAGCAAAAGCCATAGCATTCTGTGCTTACTAGACCACGGCAAGCGGCGTGAAGTCATTTACTCAGAGAAGGGAGGCGTCAGGCTCAGAACCTCCAGAGAGCGTCTGAGCGCCGTACAAGGGAGAGAGCACCGGCGAGAGGCACCAAGAATCGGTTCTGTCCGCATCCCAAAACACGCGATGCGCAGTTTTACACTTAAAACCCACCATATGGGCTGATGCGCGCGGTGCCTCCTGCCCATATTCCTCCAAGGGCATTTCAGACAATGGAGCCGGGAGGGAGCCCGGCAGGCTCCCGGGGGCTGGGGGGGCAGGCGGGTCCCCGCCCGCGCCCCGCACACAACAGGTCCCGCTGCCGGCACCCCCGCACGGTGCGGGGGCCGAGCGGCGCTGCCGCTGCCCCGGGGGTGCCGTCCCGGCCCCGCCCGACTCACCGAGGCCGCTGATGTCGTGGCGGAGCCCGGCGCGGCTCCGCTCCTCCGCTATCGCCCGCAGCATGTGCCGCAGGGAGCGGTCGGGCTCGCCGTCCGCCTCCCCGTCCCTCCGGGCGCAGGCCATGCCGCCGCCGATGAGCTCATGTCAGGCCGCCCGCGGAGGCGGCTCCGCGGCACGGCCCGCCCGGGAGCCCGCCCGGCCCCGCCGCCAGCGCCGCTCCCCGCGGGAATTCCCCGGGAGCCGCCGCCGGAGCGCCGGGACGCCGGGATCGCCGCGCCGGCACTGCCCCGCCGCTCCCCCGCTTCCTGCAACAGCGGCGCGGGCAGGGAACGGCGGCCGGGAATCGCCCGGGCACGCCCAGGGGGCGGGTCCGCACCCTCCGTCATCCCGGGACAGCCCATCCCGCATCCCTAACATCACCCGTCATCCCGGGACAGCCCATCCTGCATCCCTGACATCACCCGTCATCCCGGGACAGCCCATCCTGCATCCCTGACATCACCTGTCATCCCGGGACAGCCCATCCCGCATCCCTAACATCACCCGTCATGCCGGGACAGCCCATCCTGCATCCCTGACATCAACCGGTATCCTGGACAACCCATCCCGCATCCCTGACATCAACCATCCCAGGCAACCCATCCAGCTCAGAAGTGAAGGATTTTCTAAGCCACAGCTGGACAGCAATACAACCACCTGCTCAGTTCTCCTGCAGACAATTGGCTCAACACGTCCTGTTTATAATATTGCCTTGTGCTCTCCTCAGCTCCCAGAAATACTGTAAAGGATGAGGCAGCTTCTCTCTGAAGCCATGTTTGAAATTTAGCAGGCCTTGGAGGTGGTGGTGGGAAGGAGCAAAAGGGACAGAGGACTTACGACTTGTCATCCTTTGAGAGCTGGGCTTTTTGCTGTGGCTTAACCAGAAGGAAAAGTTTTCAAATACTGTGTGGCCGTTGTACAAAATAGCATATATTTATCCTATATTTCCAATTTCATTTTCATGTCAACTTCTGACACTGATAAACTAACAATCTCTCATCCATAAACTAATAATCAGACACTCATTTCCCATAACATGAATACAGACAAGAGTATTTTCTGTGGCAGGCCTTTATGCTGACTTTGACACAGAAGACAGATTTGAAGTCAACGCAGCATTTTACAGGTAAAATATCTATTTTTTTCACAAAGCAATGGAAAATGGGGACATAGAATCTCATTGTAGTACCTCTTCCACTGTTAAAACTGATAGTTCTCTTTCTGAGAGAAAATGGAGCTTTGCAGTCCCTTGCTGGCCTTGTTGGCCCATTCTTGAGAGTTATTTATCCCATGGGGTAATGAAAAGTTATTCCTGCTCCTATTCAGCCCCTAGCCTTGCCTTCAGCTTTCTCTGGCTTCTACCAAAACACAAAGACAAGTTCCTTGGTTGTTTTCTTTCCTTTAGGCTCCCCCAGCCAAAGAAGATCCCTAGTAGATTACAGCTCTTGATCAGAAAACAGGGAGATAAAGTTTGCCTTCTTAAAGGGGCTATCAATTAAGCACCCTCAGGATCAGTTAGAAATCCGGAATGCTAATTGATTTTGTTTTTTAAAGATTCCATGGCACCTTTTAGAACAACAAACCACTCTGTCCAGCCAAGCTCTTGATGGGAAGGGGGCTTTGAATTTGATCTTTCCATATTGCTCCTAAAGCTCTCCTTCATGGATGTTTGGAACCGTGCTGTCACTATAACCAGCTGGCTTAATGTTGTGAGGTGTGTCTTTTGCACTAGGCAATAACAGACAGCTTTGCTACACAACACTCAAGCAAGTTATTTATACAAGGCTGTATTTTCCTTCCTGTGTTTATTTTAGTAGCAGCTAATAGTGAAAGCCTGCAGTGCCTGTTAATAGGAGCACATGGGGTGCGAATATCTAATAATGAAAATGAGTTTTCAAGTTAGCAGATAGGAGTTCATTGAATGTATTTCAGTGTCTCTTGGATGAGTCCTGTGCTACACATGCCTGGCAGTCCTGACCCTGCCAAAGCTGTGGGGTTACTGAGGGCCTGTCAGAGACCAGTGCTGCTTGTGTGCCCTGAGTTCTGCATGTGCACAAACATCTGCAGGAACACACTTGGTAATTCTGAAGCTTTGCAAGTTCTATTCAACCCATTACAAACATGCAAAGTACCCTCATCTTTTTCATGTCTTTCCTTAAGTCATGAAATAATAAGAAGAAATTAAGATTAATAACAGCTATATGTGGCAAATGAATGTTATATCTCACTTAAAGACACAGGGCATGAAATGCAGTTTTGTGCTGAAGAGATTAAGCAAATTAAAGATTCTAATCCTATTTTAGTCTTGAATTGGGGTATTGCCATCTTCAGCAGCCTGCTGTGTTCTGCTGAAGGCACATTTATGGGTCAGTGGGCCATCCAGGCAGTTTATACGCAAAAATTAATTCTTCAGTCTTTCCTTAATTGCCTCCCTAACTGCATCAAGGCATTCTTACTTTTAGGACATGGTAGTTTTGGGCCCTCCCTTTATAAACTGAGTTAAATTGGCCAGCTTGAAAGATAATTCAAAATTACTTCTGCAACTTTCTAGAGTTCAGCACAGGCCTAATTTTGCTCCCAAGATTAAGCATACAGTTACAGTTACTGAAAGTTCTGTCTACAGTATGTTACAAGATATTTTTTTTCAGCTAAAATGATCCTTTGCAGTCACACCTCTGAATGCACAGCAGAATACTTCAGGTCATGCAGTTCTGAAGTCAGGGGTGTTCTACCTGTTTAGCTCTCTTTTGCCCTTCCCCCTTTCTTTGCACCACTCTGGTCCCTCCTATCCCTGCCTCCATCAGTGAATTGCTGTGGGATTTGCTGAAAGGAAGGCAGAGATGCTCAGCCTGGCATTGCAGGAGCAGAAACACGTCTGAACTTGCATGAAAAGCTTTCAGCCCAGCCTGATCCCTCTCCTCTGCGAGAGTGCTCAAGTATTACCTGAGCCCTCTGAGATGGCAGGTGTGGTGGAAGAGAACTGGGTTCGGGGAGGTGAGCTAGGGCTGGGAGCTGACCTTGTGTCACAGGGAGCTGCTCCTGGGAATGTGTGTGTTTGCTGTCCACGCCAGGGCTCATGCAAGTCCTGTTTGCTATCATGAAGAACTGGTTTCAGCATGCCTTAAGGAGCAAATTAAATCCCAAAAGACAGATATAGCAGAAACTGCTTCTTCAGAGAAGCGATCAAATCATGCACAGTTTGTAAAGAATGCAGTGATTAAGTCCTTGATTCTTTGGGGAAAAGATACGTGATAACTTTCTAAAAATAAACTGACTTTTCAGCAGTAATTTCTAAATAATTATGTGAGAATTTGGAAGTGAGGTTTTTAATTCCTGAATTAGCTTGTACCTTCTGGGGCAAAATCCAATTTGAATATGAGTAACAATTGCATGAATGCAAGCGGTAATGATGGAATCTTTAATTTTTTTAGAAATATCTAAACAAAAGGGTGTTTGAAAAGCTCACAATTTGGGTAATAGAGTAATTTTATTTAAGTAGTTTTAGTGCTATGTTAATTACATTCTACTGTATAGTTATTTAGTATTTCAGTATTAATTTTAATGAACAACAGTTAATATTCTTAATAACAGGCAAAATCAGAAAGAATCTGTGAGCAGAGAGCAAAAGAAATTTCACTTTGCAGAAGATCTGAAAGCTCAAGGTACTACTAATGTTTAGATGAAAGCACATGAAACGTTACCTTTTTCTCTGGAGTCAAAACATAATTATCTCATTTGGTCAGAGCTGGGGGGGGAAGGAGCCCTGTGAAACAGGAATTTTATTTTGAAGATGTTTCTCCAGCTGTAATGGTGTGTTGGTGCTGGTTTGGAGCATGAGTCACGATGACAATTCTCTGCACACTAAATAAAGGTGAGGTAACCAGCCTTTCTGCACACTGAGGTGTTGAACCCACTCAGTTGTCTCCGTGAGATCTTCCAGTGGTGAACTGAGAAAATGCAATTAGCTGGGGTAGCTTAAGCTGTGAAAAAGGTCTCATCTGTTTAGGGGCTTGTAAAGCATTTATTAGGGCCCAGAGGGATTAATACTCCTTTCAATAAATGTTTTCATAAATCGTGAGATCTGCTTTTCTTGCAAAAAAAAGTGATGGAAATTATACCTGTATGTATTAAACAGGCATCCATCTAATGAGTTCTTAACAATTCATGGTCACTTCAAATAATCCTAACTTTTGGGCAGCAAGCTGAATTACAAGCAATTGCCTCCTGAGTTTCAGACATAGGCACTAAATCCATAAGGTGTGAAAGACAAGTAGTTTTATCCTGGCCTCAGTGGCACAAGTTGCCTGTCAATTTGACTGGGTTATTCTGAGGCAGAGAGATAACTTTTAGTCTAGGTTGCTTTTACAGAACTTCATATTTTTTTCCCAGCAGAGTAGTTAGGTCAGTCTTTATGAAGACCACCTGTGTACAGTGAAAGGAATCTGGAGAGCAGTAGGAGTGTTTCAGCACAGACCCTAATTAATTGCACAGGTGTAATTAGTGACAACAAAGGACATCAGCTTTATGACAGAGCTGGAACAGTGGACTGGGAGGAGAAAGTAAAAGGACTCCTGCATTTTTGTCCCTGATACACTACATGTCAGCACAAATCACAATGGCAAGGGTGTTCAGTGACACCCATCTTTTTGGAGCTCTGGATCCCTCATCTGTGTATATGTGGTGTCACTCATGGAATACCTCCTTGACAGTTGCTGGCCCTTGGAATTTCTCAGCAGAAGCAGACATTGAGAAAAGAAAAATGCTTTCAAAAAATAATTCTAAGTTTAGCAGAAGCAAATAGTCAGTGTTAAATGAACTAGGTTTGCATGACCTGTCCTTACCTGTCAACTCTTCCCAGCCTATTGATATGAGCAGGTCTAAGCTAATCCCAGGATTTTCTATCAGCCTGGTATTTACAGCTGGGGCAATACTAAGCTCAGATTCTCTGAAACAGCTTATCTGCAAGTGTATGCTGTGCATGGAGCCAAACTTCTTGGTGGAGTTGGAGTGGAACTGGTGCTTTCAGGATATATCACAATGTCTGGGTTTCAGTATTTTCACATTCCATTAATGTCCAGACTGTTAAAAAATGCTACCCTCAATCATGAAACTTTGAGTACTGCAGTTAATGGTTGGCTTATCTTTGTTACCTTCCTTTGTCTACTGATGTTCCAGAGGAACGTATAGGACAGTGTGATTAAATATCAAGTTAACAACTTTGGTTTAATTTGTTTCTCTTTCCTGTCTCACTCGCTGGGTCTAGAATATGTATGTAATGACTTATCCAAGGGTTCACCAGTCCAAACTGTAGTTTAGTTTTCCATTTTTCTATAAGCATGTTGGTAATTCACATAAACCAGAAGTTATTTGGAATATATCAGAGCTTTCCATGGCTGGACGTGATGGTTTTAATTCTAAAGGGTGTAATGTGTTTTCCTATGTGGTTTAGACACTGTCTCCTGTTAAAGGCAATTTATATGTGTGCAAATCTTAACTGAGCTTGTAGCCTCCTTTACCAGTGCCTAAAGAATTCCCACAATGGTGCTTTGGAGGAATTGTGTGTGTTAGAAGTAAAAGCTTCTTTACTGTTTGTAGACAAGCTTACTCTGTAAGGCATTTGGGTCCTGCCAGGAGGAAAGAGTGAGACATTTGAAGGTGTGAGGTGTCCAGAGCTCTTCCCTTTAGTGGCAGACTGTTCCCTGGCCAGCTGCACACTCCCATGCTCTCCTAGGGAATGCTGGTCACACTGGTGCAGGCAGAGCCGGAGGAGATGGTTCACAGCACAGGCAGTCTCAAACCATCCACGGTTTCTGGGTGTCCCTCATGTAGTGAAGTTCTTCCTTAGCCAAATATTTTAGACTATAAAAAGTGCTCCCCAGATCAGATTAAAAGGTAGAGACATCTGTTAGATTTAGGGAGCTTATGTGCGCTTATCTCAGGCAGGAGGCTGTGGGATTTCCTTTCCTGATGCAGTGCAATGGCAAAAGAGGCACTTAGGGAGCTTCAGGAGGCGGGATGCCTCTTTCCAGGGAAGAAAGGCTTCCCTTAGCAAATTAAACATAAATGAGCTGAAGAACATCAATTTGAATTTCACAGATCTAATTGCTTATAGAACATTGAGGATTACTTGATGCCATGAATTTAGGCAGAAACTTTTCACTCAAAACGTGGATTTGATTGCTAAGGCCAAAAAAAAAAATGCTGTATTGCAAACATCCCTTCCTCCTCCACAGCTGTCTCTGCCAATGCACCCAAAGTGTGGTTGTCAGGAAAATCCTTTCTCCAGGCAGTGTTGAACATCAGGAGTACCAAGGGATGCTGTAGTGGCAGCTCTGAGCTGAAGGCTTTCCTGTGCATGCCAACTCTCTACACCTAGTTCCAGCTGCTCCCAGGGACTGCTGAAGTTTGTGAACATCAGATGCCAAATTCACAGAATTATTTCCTGCATCTCACTAGTTCTTTGTGGAAACATTAAGGGAGCAAAGTGATTTCCTGTCAGGAAGAGCTAAGGTCCCTAATGCAAGCACCAAGTCCCTGCAGAGCGCTGGTTTCACAGGCTGGATCTACGTGCCAGGCTCAGTCAAGGGAATGGGAAGACCTGGGAGGTAATTAGTGAGTGTTTCTGTCCATGGATGTCTGGCTGGGTGTTAGTTCTGACAAGTGCTTCCATTTGGGAGGGTCATGGACAGCTGCCAGAGTTCCTCTTGTGTGCACTCCGTGTGCATGGCAAACACACCTGGAAGGCTTTGCAGGTAGAAAGGAACGACTCCACTTGTGAGGACCTTTGTTGGGCAGCACGAAAAGAATAAGGGTAATATTCTCAAATTCAACTAAAGAAAAAATGCCATGCATATGTAGCTTTGGATGCTCCAGTATCCCACACAACATCCAGAGGCACCAAATTATGCTAGGTCTAATTATTATGCACGTAGAAAGGAAGAGAGTGCCTGTCCTGAGGAGATTAAACACATTAGTTATTGCTTATGCATAAAGCTTTAGAAATTACATGTCAGAAGTCTTTCAGAAATCACATGTGGCAGCAGTCAAGATAAAGAAACTCATTACAAAAGCATCCCAAAGTGTCAGGTCTTTAACTTGGATGTCACCTGACATTTCATCCACAAAAACCTGCCTTCCATGTAGCTGGCTGCAAGCCTCAACCTTTCTGTCAAACCTGGATGAATTCTGCAGCCCATGAGGAGAAGGAACCTGCTCACAGCTCAGGCTGATAATGCTCAAAATGTTTTTACCACATCTTTATGAGCAAACCAAGCAGACATTAGACTTTGTTTTGAAACCCATATTGGTGTAGAGGAGCATGGGCCTGCTGCTCCAATGGTCCAGCACTGAGGAGGTGCCAGGACACTGGGCTAATTGAAATATTTGTTGCTAACTTTGGAAAAGGATTTGTTTCTAAATTAAATACAAAAATTTTTGGTTATAAAGAGATTTTGGTTTAATACAGCTCTTTGAAAAGTACAGCCATTGCTTAGACACAAGAACTTTTCTGCACAAAAGCAAATAACCTGTGTGCAAAAACATGAAGCAGTTTATGTTCTATTCCTCAGTGAGATGGAACAGTAGAATTTTTTCTCAGTTTCTATGCTATAATATACTACTGTACTTCATTACCATTCTCAAATAAATCAGAGAGATGCTAGTAGCTGCCATTAGGTGAATCTGATGTGGAGAATACAGAAAACCTAATCAAAATAAAGGGATATACTGAGGCAAAACCAGAGAAGAACATTTCCTTCCCCATGGCAGACAGTTGTGTGTAGTGGAAGCTCTGCTGAAGGCAACATTGGGTGGATTGTAGAAAATGTTAAGATGCTGTTATAGCAGAGTGTGTATAAAACAGCCATGAAAGTCAGCAGAAAGGAACTGCTGATAAGAGCATGAGAAAACATGGAGAGACACATTTGATGTTCTTCCTGATCAAAGAAACGGTTAACTATTGGTTCCTTTCAGACTCTGAGATGAATTTTTATGAATAAACAAAATTCCTTCCAAAAATACGCATTTCTAATGGCATCAGTATTTGAGTCACATGGAAATAAACCTGAAGCTCTGAATTCTGGCTGTTTGGGAGACAATCGTTTCCAGTATGTTGAGAGACAGATGTATGATGGTTTGTGGCTTCTGAATGACTGAAAGAAACTACAACACAGTTTATCATGTCTGTGCATGTTTTTTCATTAAGGAAGGCTGACAGACAACAGCAACACATAAAAACAGCGGCATTATTTATTCTGCACTGGTCGAGTAACTCCACAGGAACAGTGCTGGATCTGGTTTAGAATTCCATCTCCAAGAATTCCCTGTGTGCACAGTGTATAAGGTATAGAACCACCACAAGTGCCTCAAAACAAGCTGGCTCAGATTTGATGGCACTACAGGAAACTCTGCCTGGGCAGGTTCAGATGAACTTGGTGCTGGGCTGGAAGCTGCTCTGCCTCATGTTCCCCTGGGAAATGCAGCTCAACCTGTGCAGCTGAGAACTGCCCAGGCCTGGGCAGCTTTACTTGAAGGGGACAATGGCTCTGCACATTTTCTCCTATTAACTCTTATAAACCCAGAACTTACAATATCACCAGGAGCTGAGATCAGGACTTGGTCAAACCTATTCTATGGGTAAGTGCATTTCACAGGGATAATTCCCATCTTTTCCTGTCTTGGAAGAGTCAGGAAACCAAAGTTAGCGTGCTCTCCTGGCACTGAGGCTGGAGTTGGAACGCCAGCTCTTCCACTCTCTGTATCCAGCTCCCAGGTGTGGCTGCCTTCCAGGGCTGGCTCAGCACTTGTCTCACAACCCCGCAGGATATTCCAAGCCCCGCCCGTGGGCAGCGCGGGAAGTGCCTTTTCCTGCTCTGCTATCCCCGCTATGAGAAGCAGCCAGAGCAGTGCAAACTGCCCCAGGACACCCTCCCTGCGCTCCAAGCAGGGATTTACAGGAATCACAGCACACGGCTCTGCCGCCCTTCAGCCATCACCTGTCTGTGCAACAAAATTCCTGTCTGTGCAACAAAATGGGCCTTCATCAGAAAGTCAGAGTTTTCCAGTTTAGAGGTATTAAACTCGTTCAGTGGTGGGATGCCTCATGAATTCACGTACCTTCTTTTTATTGACACTGGTTTTAAGTTTAGGAAAGTATCAGTATCTTAGCTGGACACCAGAAAAAAGGTCAATTATTTAATGCAATGCCACAATGTCTTTGAAATGACTGCTTTAAAGTGTCAATGTAACTTGTGGAATGACTGGTTTTTGGAAAAAGACACCGAAAAAAATCAAAAAAACCGTTTAAACAAACATTCACAAGTGTACACTCTTTCCTAGTTGTTGCTCAGTTGATTTAGGATTGTGTAGGGAACTGATTTGCTGGAATATCTCTGGTTTAGATGTTGCAGAAACTAGGTATTCATCTAGTAAATATGATCTCCTGGAGAAGAGCTCAGCCTAAATTAAGTCTGGGATTTTTCTGCCTGGACAAATGACACAAAATACAACAGAGGTGAAAAATGTATAGTTCTTGCTCTCTCACATGGGGTATTCCAGATGAGTGGAAATTTGTTCGTGATTCTTTCTGTGCCTCAGCCTTCCAACAATCGAATGAATATTTATCACAGATTCTATGAAAATGTGGTTATTGGTTTGGAAATAATCAGATAGTTATGGCAAAAACTGTAAGAATGTATGTAAGAATACTGATTATTCCATGGTAGAATGAGTTTGAATTCCTAAGAGTAAGACAGAGCTAGGCAATGATTATTGAAGATAAAACAAGGTGTCAGTAATCATTCCATTTTCTGATTGTAATCCATCTCATTTCTGTGAACAAACTTAGGGTCCAAGGAAAAATAAAAACATGAGATACAATTAAAGATTTTGTGATCTGAGCATTTCTGTATATTTTTGCAATTAAAACACTCTCCTGCTAGAGAATGCAACTAAAATAAACCAATCAAAGGCAAAAATATCACATACATACCTTGCTTTGTACGAAAGTACATAAAATGAGGGCTTTCCCTTCATAAATAATAGACCCCAAAAAAAGAGCAAAGCAGCAAAACCTTCTTGAAATGTGTAATAGTTTTCCTTGAAGTAAGTCTGAAGGCTGGGCTCCCAGCTGGGATGTATTGGCTATTCACCAGTGGAGCTGTGCCAGTGCAAAGTGCTAAGGGTCCAGCCCTGTGTTGGGAAATACCATAAATCTTTAATATAAGTGTCTTGGATGCTTATATTGGATAGTTATACACAATCTGCTCTTCATGGCGTGTACTTGGGTTTTAGCTGTTAATGAAGGTGGAGTGAGATTTCACAGCTGAATTTCTGAGAACTTCACACTCTCTTGTAGCCGCCTTTTCCATTTTGGGGTTCTCTGCTCTGTGCCATTCCTATAAGGACCCAGCACACTGTAATTCCACCCCTCAGAGGTGTGTGCCTGTGCCATGGGAAAACTCAGCAAATGTGCCCATAAATCAAGGTGACAGTGACTGTGGAGTGCACGTGCACACATACACGGGCTTTGAAACACAGGTGAGGTCCTTTCTCTCAGCCAGTTCCTTGCTTTACATTTCCCCAAATAGATCATGCAGGACTTGGCTTTGGAAGTGCTTTCCAATTAGCAAAGTGGTTGGTATAATCCCGTTTTCCCACAGGCTGCCGCATTCCCTGTGGGAAGCCCTGCCCTCGGTGCTGGTGTGGAGCCAGCCCTGCTGCAGGAGGGCCAGGACAGCCAGGATTCCTGGGGCTTGTCCTGCTGGATACTCACTCACAGGGCACAGCTGAATGGACACAGGCATGGGGCCTCTAAGCAGTTTGGAATTGCCTGCAATTGGTGTCCAGAGGGAGCTGCACAGATTCTCTCTGGTCTGTACAGGGATCCAGCAGCCCAGTTGTATCCTTGTGCTCTGTTTTTTTTTTGTTGTCACAGTCCTGGTTTGATAATGACCAAGAGAAATGCTTTCTTACAGTTGTCACCCCAAATGTCTGCCTTATTTCCTTCGTGGCTCAGGGATCCTGGGACTGGGAGATGGGACCCAGACCTGAGACGCTGCACACCACAACAGTGCTTCACCTCCCTGCCCCTTTACTCTGCTAGTACTTTCAGACCTTCAGCACTTCTCACTTCCCACCCCTTCCAGCCCCACTCACACCAAGATTCCATTCCTGATTGCTCCCTGTCCTCTGAACGGGCACGAGGAACACCAGGCTCCAGTGACTGCTGACCCGACCTGGCCACCACTGAAGGAACGTGCTCAAACAACTCCACCCTCTGTGAGCTTTCTCCTCTGCCAGGCCAAACCACAGGGGATGAAACCAGCCAAAGACAAACCTCCAACATAGTCAGCTCTTGCATGAAACTACTAAAGCTTTCCTAAAATTAGGAAGCACAAGAAGGGCTGATTGTAGCGTGACTTACGTAAGCAATGAGGGTACAGAACAGTCAGAACAAAGTGATGTCACTCAGCTTGCACAATGTGTGGGTAAATGCAGGCCCTGCTCTGATTTATGGACGCACCTGCTGGACTCTAATTTTAGAATAAATACATTCTTGGGGTGTTTATGGGGGGCAAGCCATGGCTGCAAGCATGCCCTGTGATGTTGTCATCCCTCCTGCAGGAATCCCAGTTCTGGCCTCTGTCAGACTCAGGATGGATATCTGTCTGTGTGTGTTTGTGTGTTTTCGCATGTAGAACAATATTCACTCTTTTTCTTATGTGCCTGTCTGAAAATGCAAAGTATTAGGGCAGGATACTTTTCTATGTGGGCTTTATTGCTTTATCTCTGTGACTAGTAATTGCTCTATCACTGCGTCAGGCTTTTCCTCTCTGAGATGAGATTCAAAGTGTTCTAATGATTTCTCAGTCAGACCCGGTGGAAAAAGAAGGACCTGGTTTTCACTTTCATGACTGTAAAGATGGAATTAAATAACTGGAGAAATAATAACATAAAACCAGTCAAACCCCCCAGTTCTCTCCAAGAAATAAAAGCAGTGTCCAAGAGTCATATTTCAAGACAAGATCTGGCTGGGTATGTGCTCCCTTTTTATTTGGAAAGAAATTCCCAGATAGTGCTGTTTTTATGCAGCTCGAGAAACGTGCTCAGCCTGCTGCTGTGCAGCTTTTGGATGATTTCAGTTTCTATAAAAAGAAGGTGATCTCATCCTCAGTACTTAAAGATGTATCACCCTCTCCTTTCCCCTTGGCCCAGCACGAAGGAGAGTTTGAATTTATGAAGCCTGAAGCGACTATTAAAGGATTGACCTGAGTGACAAAGGCATTGTCTTTAACCCCTTCCCCCCTTCCAGCCTGTCCAGGCCTGTGTCCTGGCTCTGAGAGGAGCTGGGAATTGAGATCCATGCAGGGGGGGTGGTGCAGCAAAGACTCTGCCCAGGAATCCCTCCCGTGAGGCAGCACCTGGGGCAGACAGGAATGTGCGTGCTCAGCTCTGGGGAAAAGGAGGGGGATAGACCACCCTGTGCCTTCCCTGGATGGACTCTGAGAGCACTGATGGCCCCAAGAAGGGAGAGATTCTGTATTACAGGGATTTATCCACATTTTTACAAACAGGAAAGTACAGTTTGAACCCTGAAGTTCCATTTTGGTCTGGCCACTATGATTTGATTTTCAAAAAGATCTATGGCACATATTTAAGGCTGAGAAATGTTTAAGGTTCTTAGGCTTCCAAGGGCCAAGCTATTAATTCAGGTGCCAGATACTAAAAGGTCTTTAGGCTCCAGAAGCATCTTGTTGCTAAATCTAATATGAAGATTTAAGAACCTGGCACAAAACATTTGGCCCGAGGTTCTTCTCTTTGGCCCATGTGCACACAGCAGGGCTGATTGGGGACAAGCTGTTTCACCTTTCACTGCTTGCAATGTCACACCACAAGGGTGCTTTTTTTGCAGGGCCATTTGGGAAACTTCGTCTAATTCCAAAAAGAATTTTTTAAACGTATAGAAGGGGCACATGTTGTGTTGAAAAAAACCTGTGCAGAATACCCCTTATACCCAATGTTCAGCCCTTTGTGTATTCTAGAAGGGTTTCTCATGAAGCCAAAGCCTAAGAGGAGGTGGACTGGAATGCAGAGGTGGCCAACAGTGCTGTACTCGCTGCATTTTACAGATAAACATTCAGCTCTCCCTATGTTGTCCCTGCTTTGTTCCTGCCTGCCACTGACAGCACACACCTTCAGCTGCAATCCAGCTCTGCTTTACACTTCAACCCCTTCCATTGCACTGCTTCTCAATAGTCCTTAACTTCATCCAGTAGCTTTAAAACAGGCTAAAACAGGTGGTGAGCTCTCCCGAACACAACAGATGTACGAACAAGAAAGAAAGATTCCACTGTCCCAAAGTGTCTTTGTTTCTTTTCACCTGAAAAACATGAATATTTCAGCCTTTCTAATTAATGCAGCTTAGTCATCTCAATTCACCTCAGCCAGCACTATGCTCAGAATGGTCGTCTATATCAAAATTCATTTTCTCCTGCCCTTAAGCCCAGGCTCAGACCTCACTGTCACATGCTGCACTTCTCATTAGGAGTATCACTGCTAATTTATTCCAACAGAAGAGACAGCTCACATGGAGGGGTGATTTCAAAAGAAATTATGTTATACTGTGAGCAGCAGTTGCTGATGTTCTGATCTTGTTTGGAGAGGCAAGAGAGAAGCTGTGGATCACTTGCACAAAGCCTGTTTTCTTTTGGGTTCCTCAGTACCTGTCACAAACACAGTCCAGAAGCTTTCCAAGCACTCCCTGAGTGATGGAACTTCACACAGCAGAGAAACACATAGAGCAATAAGATGGTACTCAAATAATTATTGCAAATAAAAGTATTTCACATGGGTATAGTGCCTTGTAGCAAGACCTTTCCAAAACCCCTTTTTAGCATTAAGAAAGCCTTGAATATCTCTTAAAAGGAAGATGGGCACTGTGTCACTAGGAAGGGGTTTTCTGGTGTAGTATAGCTGCTGTATTCCCAACATCAAATCAAAACCTACTCTGTCAGTTTAAAAGCATTCCCCCTTGTGTAATGTAGCTAAACATTTCCTAAGGAAATTTACTGAGGAATAAAACTTTGAAGCAGCCAACTTTGTTCATGTTTGAAAACAACAGCAACAAAAAAATAGATACAGAAATAAATGAAAAAAAAAAAAAGAATAGTCAAAAGTTTCATTTACAGTCAAGTATCCAAATTTAAAATGTTATATTACTGAAATATCACTTGTTGAATGTTGTTTTGTCTGGAGATGCTTTGACATATGAAGGATTAGGACTTCTCCTTTTATACTGAGGGTAAGACCTCTCTTCAGAGCACTTCCCACTTATGGATTGCTAAAAACCTGGATGCCAATATCTTGAGGCAGGATGTCTCTTAAAACTGGCATTTTACTGTGCAAATACGGCCCCCCTGAAATGTCAGTAACCAGAAGGCAACTGAACCAGCTACATAACAACAACCCCCCTGCCCCGTTTATCACGAGGTTTGTAAAATACATTAGAATAAGTCTATTAATGAAAAGGCTTCCTAAACTGGAAAAAAAAAATATTATGAGAAGAGGAAAGGGTTTCCTGAATTATCCCTCCACCCTTCAAGGCAGTCATTCTCAGACAAACTTAAGAGATCTCTCAGATCCTAAGGCAGCACCTCAGGAGAGGCCCTATGAAAACAGGGTAGTTTTGTGGTGGACTTGAAAGCTTCACTGACATGCAAGAGCAAATGGGAAACCTGGGATATAAATGAAATACCAGTGTGAGCCAGGTATTGTCAAGGGCCAGAGGGCAGGATTCATCCCCGTGAATTAGGAGAAAGGCGGTGCAGCTTGCAGCAGTCCCTGAATCAGCACTATTACTATCTGCAGTGTTTCTTTACCATGAACACAAGAAATAACATAGGTTCTTTTCCCCCTTTTTCACAGCCTTTGCTCCTTTATCACAAAGAAAGAATGATATTGATGGTGCATTTTTGGACGTCATTATTAGCTTGGGAGCCAGAATCCCTGTCTGAGCCTGCTGGAACTACAACCTAAGGATCACTGAACTAAAGCAAAGACACTAATACAGAGTGGCAGCAGCTTTCTCTAATTGCAGAAACTCTAGAATGCATAATGTTACATTACCTGGATAATGATTTTTAAAAATAATTGTGAGTCACACCATAAAAATACGAGTCTATAATAGGTCTGTTCAATTGCCAGATGAATAGAGAGCATGAAATGGCATGAAATGCATCTGAATTTTAAAAGAGAAAGAAGTGTTTAGGATCCATGACGAGTACAGTTTTCACTAGTCATGAGCTCTCATATTGACTGAAAATACAGCCACCCCACGCTTGTGAGAATTAGTTCTTAGCCACCTCATGAGGGTCACTGAGCACTGGCACGGGGTGCCCAGAGGAGTTTTGGAGTCTCCACCCTTGGAGGTACCAACAGAATATCTGGGCATGGGCCTGGGTAACCAGCTCAGGGAGCCCCAGCTGGAGCAGGGGGACTGGACAAGATGATCTCCAGAGGCCCCTGCCAACCTCGGCCATTCTGTGAGTTAATATTGAACAGAAAGTTTTCAAAAGCACACTTTCACATTTCAAATAAGTATTTGCTCACCAATTAAGTGGGTTAAATTGTTCAACGAAGCTATGGTTGCTTAAAATGCAAAGCTATGCCCTGCTATAAAAGTTTTAATGCCTATTATTTTCCTTGGATTTCATAACACTTCAAGATGTTCCAGACTGACATTGAAGCTGAAGTCTGTCAAAAGTTTCCTAAAATATGTGAGGTTTGGTGGCTTTTGCTACTCAATTATCTCCTTGATGACTATTCTTAGGGCAAAATCTGGTGGGCCCTTGGTTTTCTGGAAAGAGCTGTGTCTTACTCTTTCTTTACTTTTGCCTCAGTTTTATGGTTCTGTTTAAGTCAGTTCTGTCTCTGCAGAAAACTGAAGGGATCTCAAAGCCTGCATAGCTTGTGCCTCTGCTTGGGTCATCCTGGGCATTTTGAAGGCAGTGCTGTTTCACACTGATGAGAAAGCTTCACCTCTCACATACCATTTTTAACTGACTACTGATAACCTCACCAATTCCACCTCTTTGAGACTGCTTTCTTTTAAAGCTTTTCCTCTTTACCTGAAACTGCACTGGGTTTGTGTTTTGTAAAGCTTTTTCACAGCTCTGTGATGTGATTTGAGTTTTGGCTCCAACTGTTGAATCTCCTTGTCAGCATCCCTGGGTTTCTGTGCTGCCTGCCAGTGTTCCATCTCTGGAGGGTGATTTGTCCACAGGCTTGGGTTTTTTCTGTTTCTTATTTTTTCCTCTGTTTATTTGTAACAGCTCTCTGAGTTAACATAAACGTTCCACTCAGAACTCTGCTTTCCTTAATTAAGTGATTTACATTGTTGGCTTTCAGAAGCCTCTTCAGCTTTCATGACAATGTTGACTCACATGTTTGCTGGTTTTTCCTAGGACTGTTTTTTCCCAAATTATGTTACACAGGGAGGGTGTTGCAGCTTTTTTTTCCAAAAGGCATTTTTTAGACGTGGATGTCTAAACAAGCTGGCTTCAGCTCACACCTCTTCTTTCATACAGCTTTCTGTCTTCCCTCAGCACACTTCAGATTTGCTTGTCTAGAAAAATGTTGCAATTGTTAAGGCTTCCTCAGTATCAGCACAGCAAAAATTACATGTATTTGTGAAGGTTATCCCACCTTCAGCTACATCCCACTTTCGCTTTCCAGAGTCAGGGATACATACACACTGCGGCTCCAAACATCCAACATGGTGTAAACCTTTCCATATTGTCCTGCCAGAAAATGTACACATTTCATTCATACAGCAAGCTCAGCGCAATTCCTTATCTGGTGTGAAAACTAGAGCTGCTCATAAAAATACCTTAGGAAGTGTTTTGGAGAAAAATGACGTGTCACCAGCCCTGAACACAGACAATCTAAGGAGCTCTGCAACTTGTCAACAAAACAGGTCTTCGACAAAAAATATCCCCAAAGAGTGACCTTCCCTCAGGCCTTGTCAGAGCAACTTAGTGGCAAATGGACAAAGTCCTAAGCAAGATTCTGCTCAGAAAAACACTGACCAAGACAAGGTGTGTGATGGGAGTAAAGTGGCTGAAAGCTCCTTACAAAGCAAAGTGATCATTGCTCCTGGCACTGTGGTGTGAGAATTAAGTGATAAGGGCAGTGTCTGTGGCAGATACACCTCCCTGCAAGGCCACTGCACTTCATCACCCACTTCAGAAAACAGAGGACAAGAACAGCTTGGCAAGGCACACACAGAGAATAATTTCCAAATGCTGACTCAGGCATGGAAACAAGGCAAAAAAGCCCTCCCTGAATTATTTTGGAGAAGCTGACAGAAAATGGATGTTTTGAGCAGCAGTTCAGTCATCCAGCTGTGCCAGGAATATGTCTCCATAACGAGATGTGAAAGGGCTGGGATGTTCCATTACTGAGATTTCAATTAGCTAAAATGGGGACAAAATTGGTTAATACTTAAACTGATTCAATCAACCGCCTTTAAATTGAAATGCCAGACTAGTAATCATTTCAAGGATGTTCTCAGCCACACAGTCGTGACAGCCTGAGGGTGAGCCAGGTCAGAGGATGCACCCAGGGAAGTTTATCAGGAGTTGGTTGACACACATCGTTGGATTTCTATTTTGGCTTCTCCCGTTTCTGTCAATCATTTGTGTGTCAAGAATTCGCAGTGATATCCCCATCACTGCCCTGCCTGACTACCATTAGCACACAGAAAGGAAGATAAATCTCCTGCACACCAATACAAAACCTTTTCTTTGCATTTTTCTGGGGCACTAGAGCTGTAGGCATGTGGCCCTCTGCTAGTTCTTGTGCTTAGCTCACTATGCTTATGAACTCACAGAGCTGGAATTGCCCTATCAGTTCACAGCATGAGTCTCCTTAGTCATTCAGTCTGGCTTCACAGGACCAGCCTGAAGGAACTGGAGAAACCCAATGAAAAAATTACAAATAACTTGTCAATAAGAAGACTTTCTCTCTGAACCAACTGGTAAACGCTTGCTCCTGCTGTTTCACTGTGCAGTTTGTAGCCAAAAGAAGGGGAAAAAAGAAGAAAATTTGTAGGCTGACAAAACAGTCTTTTCATCCCTACAATAGTAGAATTCCTCCTCTTCAAAATATCCCTTAGCTGCTCCCTAAGGTGTTTGAACATGAGGAGATCACGTGTTGTGTACTCAGTAATGTATTTGAGCCCTTCTTGTGCTTAATTTTTGACCTAATTGACATTTTATAGAAATGCACCAAATCACCCGAATGTGCCATTACCACTGAGAAATATTGCTTGTTTATTGGCATCCAGCCCAGCCTAGCTTTGAGAAACAATTAGAGGTGTGACATGTTAGTTTGTTGTTCAATTCCTCAACCCTTATTCTTCACTCACCTGAACTCATGGAATGTTGTGGCACGTCTCCCTGCTCTAGAAGCTGTTAGAGCTATTTTAAGAGGTATAGATGTCATTTTTTGAGACACAGAAGGCACTACCTATTATGTTTCCACTGATATTTTCGGTTATGTCCTCATTAAAGTATTGCTTCTGAGGTTTCAAACCCATGAGTGATATCCCTGTGGTATTGCACAACACTATCAAACATACAGCAAGGAGCTTTCATGCTACATTATCTGATTGTTCTCCAATACATCTTCCTAAATTCTCCTTAAACTAGAAAGTGACAGGACATCATGGAAGATGAAGCTTCACTCTGCCAGAATACAATTCCCTAGAGCAGATCACTTAGCAAAAGCCATTTCCTGTTTTCTTCATTTAATTACATATTCTTTCTCTCTTAAGGACAAAACATCCCATTTTAAAGAGCCATCCAGTGCAGAGCAGAGCAGAGGATGCTTTGCTGGAGGGCCTGTGACTCTGGGCTCTGACTCTCCTACTGATTTCCTCTGCCTGTTGGGATTTGGTTTTCTTTTTTAGGTCTAACTGAGTCACTTTCTTCTGTCACCTTCTCTCTGCAATCTCAGTTCAGACTGTGCTTTAAAGCAAACTCTTAATCTGGGCATCGATGATAATTAAAAAGAGGTTCTGGGGAAGTGAAGGGCAAAAACGACCTTTACATGCACTGAAAGACAGGAGAGCACAAGCAGGACTGCACAACGTCACCAGGTAAAATCTGACTGTTCTGTTCCCAACTCACCCCTCCACACAGTCCTGTGGCACACACAAAGAGATGATTTAATTTTATTTCACAAACCAGCAAAGCTTGACTTGCATTAATAGATTTTGCTCATCTTGTGGAAAATCTGGACACTGTACTCACTTCTGTTAGTGCCTTCTGTGTTTTGCTGCTAAAAGATTTCCCCATGGCAGAAATCAGACTGCAACTCCCCAGGCTTCTGTTGCAAAGCCCTTTTGCATTTTCCTGATCATTTTAATAGGCCAAATTACAGCAAAATGTATGTTTTGTCCTAACCCAGATGCTTCACATTATCATGTGACTTCTGGGAGCAACAGCTTGGGAAGTGTCAGAGCTGAGTAAGAACATGTGAAAACAAAGGGATAAAAATAAAGCAGAAGAGGAAGAAAACTAGGGGGGAAAAAGGAGAAGAAAATACTTGGTCTTTTTAATCACAAAGAAATAAAAGGCAAAATAATACAATAATGACTACAAACTCGCTACGACCTGCAACTCATCCCTATTACACAAAATTTTAAGGTTAAAAGTTGACAATATGGAAACACCAGCTAAAGTGCCAGTCAAAAGCTGCAGCTGCTTAGGTTGCAGAAGATGAACATATGTGAAGCTGTTCTGATGTGCAAAGCATCCATGTCATATCTAAACACCCAGGAGCAGCAGAGCTGTGCACAGCTACTTGCAAAAACAGAACAGCCACTGGGAATTTCCTCCGGCACTGCCAGCTGAGGAGATGGTTGGGGCTGCTGCTGGAGGCAGGGTGGACTGCTCCACCAGGATCTACAGAAAGCAACATTTCTTCCTATAGAAAGCATTCAAGATTACTTTGAAGCTGAAGCTGAATGAACGACTACTTTTCCTCAAATTGCGTCATCTCTTGTCATTCCTACTGGAGATAAT
This sequence comes from Myiozetetes cayanensis, assembly GCF_022539395.1. Classification (NCBI taxonomy): domain Eukaryota; kingdom Metazoa; phylum Chordata; class Aves; order Passeriformes; family Tyrannidae; genus Myiozetetes; species Myiozetetes cayanensis. Next base: position 68,265,255 of record NW_026087521.1, on the reverse strand, counting down.
TTCCCCAGATAATGTCTTCTTAATTAAAAATCAAAATAACAAGGTTCTGCCATCCCTATTAATCCCAGGCCATGTTCTACATATTTTCCAGATTAAAATTATTATTCCTTTAATTCCCTTCCTCAGTATTGTTCAGCAGTGGGATTCTTTGACTGCCTGATTGATCTTCCTTCTGGTGCTTGAACTGCCCAAGGACACTCTTGGCACAGCAGGTACTTTGGCTGCACTTCCTTTGAGCTGAAGATTTGGAATTCAGTTTTTCCTTTGCTGACTCTGCAAAGTATTCCCTCTCTTCCTAAAAAATACATTACAGCCTTATCTAGAAGAACTCACAGTCAAAGGCAGTATCTCTAGAAAACAGATGAATAGTAATTTGTTTTGTTAGGCAAAGTATAAACCTATAAAAATCATTAATTAGAAGAAAATAAAAATGACTGTAGCTAAAGGCCAATTGTTGCTCACCTCAGAAGTAACTCCATTAGAGTAATGGATATGAAATAAAGTGAAATAAATTTCCTAAGCAAAAATAGAATCCGATCTGGTATTATGAGGGAATAAGTTCTGAATATTAAAGGTTAAAGCCTGAAGAATAATATCTATACTATTAATTCAGCTTTCGTAACCCTTTTAACACAGAGAAATGGCTGGATGAGAGATGACACTGATTTAGATGGTACTGTTCTCAGGAAACCTGAACATTATTCTTGTTCTGAATCCTAGAATCATTTAGGTTGCCAGGCTTCATTTTCCTTCCTGCCTTTCTCGGAGATGAAAGTAAGAGATCAAGTCACCTGGTCTTTTCCTCCTGCTGAGGCTGACACGCTGTAAGCAAGTTCTCTCTTCATACAGTACTTCGGGACAAAGTGAAATCTTTGCCATAATAAACTGATGGAATGTTATGCAGACATTGCTGCCAGTGATCTCCAGCATGCTGTGTAAATATTTCAATAAAAACATCCCCCAATTTCTGCTCACAAAGCATGACATGAGTTGTTTCTAGCTCAGCCTCCCAGGGGCAGTTTTCTCTGGGGGGTCAGTTCACTTCTCCCGGTGATTTTTCCATCCTTCCCACAGTGCCTGGTGTGAGCTCCACGTTCCCCTGCTCACAGACAAGGTTTCCCTCCCTCGTCCAGCTGGGCAATATTTGCAGCTGCCTACACATTTTATACTCTCCAGGTCAACTTGTGTGTGTCTTTACCTCCACCATTATACATTTTTTGCCAGTTTTAGTGGCACCTGCAATTTTCCAGCAGTGCCCATTCCCTGTCACAAATGACCCTTTCCTGCTACTTGCACTTAGGGTACTTCAACAGGGTTTGGGACCCACTGTGGAAGAAATTGTTTTGTGCAAATGAAGTGACAGAACTGTTCCACACTTCCTGATATTAAAACTCCTGCCCTACATTACTGGAATGCCCCCATAGGATGCTCTCAGTGTGCACCACAGATATATAATTTCTTACCTGACAGACCTTTTTTTGGAGCTGAACATGTTCCAGGATGTTTTTATTTGTAGCAGTGACACAACCATGTGTAAGCACCGAGGATGGAAATCTTAAGCCACCAAATGCCTTGAAGTGCAAAGTATGAAAACATCTATTAATTTTCTCGTCTAATAAATTCTTTTGGCCTTAGATGCTATTCCAGAAAGACTGTTCACCTAAAATGAGTGTGTGGCTTCTTTGAGGAAAATGATCTTTTAATTCCACAAGCTTTTCTAATTGGAAGGGTTTTTTTGCGATTTATAGATGAGCATCTCTGCAGCCAAACTTTTCCCCTTCAAAGATACAGTTAAAACAATGTTTGACATTCCCAAGGAGTGGTTTTTTTTGCTCCTTAGATTTTCAGAAGTTTCACTGTGGTAATTTATTGCTTCATTTAGTATTAAATTGGACAAGGGATGTTTACTTGAGGCATTTGTTGAGATCTTTCTTCTGTTGATCAAATTACTGATGTGGAAAATGCAATGTATCCCAAAGAATCTTTTGGGTGCCAATGCAAATTAATGAGGTTGCTATTTGCAATAGAAATAGTGTAAAACTATGAGCCCATTGATTAATTTTTCCTAAGCAGCAGAAATTCAGGGGTTTTTACTTACTCCATATAGCCCTTGGAAGCTCCAAAGCATAAGGAAAAGAGTGGAACAAACGAGACAAGGAGAGCCAGAGATGGCAACAGAGGCACAGAGAAATCTGCCAAGCTTTGTTTAGTGCAGAGGGGTGAATGAATATTAGCAGATACTCCCTGTCTGTTGACAAATTCTGGGATGCCTGTGCCCTGTTGCCACATTTTTTAATGCTCTCTACACTCCTTCCCTACAATGGTTACATTTTCTGGGCTTCCCTTTTCTCGAACGGGGGAATCTCGAACGGGGAAAACCCAAAAAGCCCCCAATGCTCCCAAACGCAAAAGCAGAGCAGGCACCAAGTCACCTTTGAGTCCATCCACCAGGTGGCAACGCGGAGTAAGAAATCAGCGCCACAGCCACCGACCAGCACACCAGAGCCTCGCAGCCCTCCATCCCCTCCCAGCCAGCTCCAGCTCCGGCCGACCGAGTGTCCCCCTGCCAAACACCGCTAACACACACTCCCTGCAGAGGCGCAAACACCTGCGCTGGCAGTGCTGGCTGGCACCGCTTCTGCCTGCAGCTCACAGACACCTCGGGGTGGCTCTGATGTGGCACGGAGGCCGCCAGCTCCGTGGGAGCCGTGGGTCTGGAACCCTCTCTGCCTCCTGGAAGTGCAGCCATTACCTCCCGATCAAGGGGCTTAGGGGTGGGCAGGGAAGAAATAGTTCGTTTTCTAGGGGTATAAATCAACTACATACTTTGAAATGCTGCCACTTTACTGGATGGGCGTTTCCAAAGGAGACGTGGGCTTTCTCTTTCTTTGTTCTCCTTGAGTTTAAGTCAGTAAATAAATCAGAGAATCACAGAATCAATCAAGGTGGAAAAGACCTCTGAGCTCATCGAGTCCAACTCTGACCCGACACCACCTTGTGCACTGCACCTTGGCACTGAGTGCCACAGCCAGTCCTTCCCTGGGCACCTCCAGAAATGGTATCTTCCCTGCCTCCCTGGGCAGCCCATTCCAATGTCTAATCACCTTTTCCATGGTGAAATTCCTCCTGATGTCCAGCCTGAATCTCCCCTGGCACAGCTCGGTGCCGTTTCCTCTCCTGTCCCTTGTTCCCTGGGAGCAGAGCCCGACCCAGCTCCTCCTCCAGTCAGGGAATTGGAGAGTGATGAACTCAACCCTGAGACTTCTTTTCTCCAGGCTAAGCCCCTCCAGCTCCCTCAGCTGCTCCTCACAGGACCCTTCACCAGCTTTGTTGTCCCACAATTAAAATACATATTTTTCTTTCAGTTAAAATATATAGTTTTTGTCTTGTGCTGTGTAAACCTCTAAATTGAGCCACTTATAAAAAGAAATAATGTCAGCATGACATGATTCTGTGATAATGCTCTTTCATTTCCTTGAAAGTTTTGTTGTCGTGGAGCAATAAATCCAAACTGACTCTAGAGGCTTCTATAAATGACTCCAGAATTGCCCACAAGGCAACAAAGAGCAAGAAAATTGTCATTGTTCTTTAACTGAAGACAAAGGAATTTGCATTGATGTCTTCTCTTGCACTTCCTTCAGGGAACACTGGAATTATACCAAGGTTCCCTTTGTTCAGGGTAACATCCTTTAATCCAGACCAGCTCCCTTGACTTCCATGCAGTTAATATGGATTCACACAAATGTAAGCAAGGATGAGGTCTGGCCCTAATTTAGGACACATCTGCCAGCACAGATGGTGCTGAGAGGGTTCATTGTCATCTTCATTTCCTACCTTTGTTTGAGACTTTTTTGAGGATGGAGCGAACCCAACAATTTTAGAACTTTACAGGCAATTTATCCCTCCTGGCTGGGGAATTCTGCCACAGGGTGGCCTAGCACCCAGCTAAAACATGATGGCTTAGAAAAACAGCCACATGCAAAACAGTGGGTAAAATTGTCATCCTGTGACCAAAAATCTCAAAAGAAAAACCAAACAAAAGAGTTCTACCTTTAAAACAAAAATTTTGTTGTGATCAACAGCCTTAAGCTGCTGATTCTTAAAACTGGTATTTTTTTTTCCCAGTTAGTTGTTTTGATGCTTTAGAAAGTGAATGAGGGAGCAATGCTTTCTAATAAAAGTCAGAAGAGTATTTTGTACCACATGCAAGTGGCATATAATGTGTCCATACTCAAGGGAAAAAAAAAAAGCCACTGCTGATTGCCCATGGGTTACTTATCTAAAGAATTCAGGATCTGGTTTTACAGGAAACTGTTTAGAGAAAGTATTGGTTTTATGATGGAGAAAGAGATGTTCTTGTTGTTAAACTCTGCTTTACTGTGGAGTCAGAAACCTTACAGATTCTGTGCATCAGAATAAAAACCCCTGAGCAGAGCAGCACCAAGCTTGTACAACCAACACCACAGTGTAAATGCTACACACCAGATTCCTGGGAATAAAAGGCAGAAGGGTAAGAACTTACCTGAGTACTTTTGCCAGCACAGGTTTAGAGTACCTTGTAGAGTAAGAAGGAATAATACAACTCATTCTTATTCCACAGCAGCACAAATCCAGGGTACCTCCTGTATCTAATATTCTTCCTAAAAAGTTATGTGAGAGGAAAGTCAAACCAAACACACTGAGGACCATGTGCAGAATTTGAAAGGCAATGAGGCACATATGGGGAGGAAATTGCATTCTAACCATTTGATTACACATTTCAAACACATTTCTGGGGCTCATGGCCCTTATATCCATGAAGAAGATGGATTTGGGAATGTAACCTGGGTGATGATACCCATGTAAATCTAGGGTTGCTGCAGTGACACCAAGTTAGCCCCATTAATTCTGTAAGACCCCCCGATACTTTCTTTTTCCTCTCAGTCTACTTTAAGTGGATGATTAATAATTTTTTAATTTGAGCTCTTATGTAACAGACCATTTGTAACAGCAATTACTCATCAGGAATATTCTCAGCTCAACAATTCATCCCAACAGGTCACATTCAGATTTCCAGTGGTTTGCTCCTCTTGCAGTTGCCCTGAATCACATCAGGGTTAACCAGAAGCAGAAGGCTCCTGTTTATACCCACAGCACTGAGAACTGCAGAGGTACTATTATCAGGTACAGACAAAAGCTGCAACACCTTCCTCACCTGCAGCAGGTAAGAGCTGGAGGATTGGCAGCACCCGAGCAGGAGGGGCAGTGAGAATACAGGGAGGTGCTGAAGAGGTGGGCAGTTTCTGACTGCAGGCACCTGGTGGGGACAATTAGGTGTGACTGCCTGCAGGGAGGCAGTGGATGTGGGAACTCTTCAGCAGGGGCTGCAATCCCAACAGTCTTTTTCCTTTTGTGGAAGTTTCTGGAGGGCTCAGGCATGTGCAGCTCTTGGGTTGTAGTACTGTTTTCCTGTTTGGGACAGCTGTGTGCAGGTAAGAAACATATTATCTGCCTCTTCTCTTTGTACCTGCTTATCTTAGGGGATTTTGGTTGTTTTTTGTTTGTTTGTTTTGAGGGGGTTGTTTGTTTGTGATTTTTGTTGTGTGGGTGTTTTGTTGGTTGGATTTTAGTGTTGTGTTTTTGTTTTTGTGTGTGTGTGGTTTTTTTTTTTTGCTTTGTCTTGGTTGTCCTCTCTCTGCTGTAGGACGTGTGTTGGGAGCTCAGGGATTCAGCTCAGTGCTCTGCTGGAAAACTCTTAAAGTTTCTCTACTGAAACTGGGGGAAGTGTCTGGCATGTTCCTTCTAATACCACTTGCTTTTTCCAGGGCCTCTCCCAGACAGTTTTCTTTTCCATAAGGTTTTGCTAAATCTCTCGCTTTGTACATTAGTAAGTCTGGTCTTAAAAACCTTATTAAAACACCTTTCTGCTAAAGGATTCCAGAACTGACTGCTGGTGCTGCCACTAGAGGAGGAGGCTCTATGTGGGACCTTAATTACAGGGGTCTGAGTCTCTCCTGTAATGAAGCCCTGGCTGTGTCCTCCTGAGATGTGGCTCGTGTGGTGAAGAAGCAACATCCCTTACTGCCCTCACTAAATCCTTGGGTTGCCCACTTTGCATTAAAGCAAAACCCCTAACTCTGACTGCCCCAGGGCTGATTCCTGCTCAGCTGCAATTTGCATCCCCTTTTTATGCTTCAGTGTTTGTTGGAACAGCCAGACCCTCTCCTTTGAGTCAGAGCTTGCACAGGGAGAGGAGAAAGCTTTTCTGGTTTTGTTGGGTTTTTTTTCCAATATCCTTTTTTGGTAACTTTGTTTTTTAGATCAAAGCCTGAAGCCTCAAATTGCAGCCCCTGAGCTCGCTATGAACAATCCCACTCTTACTACAGTTGCTTTAGAAAAACCCTTCTGTGTGTTTGACAGCTCACTGCACCCAAATAAATCTTACCTCATCTACCTGTATGCAATGCAGGAGTCAGGTGAGTGGCTCTCTGGAAGGTAACTACCTGACTGACCTTTGCATGGAATCCTTCACAGCTGGATGAGGGTGGGCCTGAAAGGGGAAAGGAGAAAAATCTGCCAGCCCTTGCAAGGACTAGTTGATTGACTTATTTTTTTAGATTAAGGCAAGTCATGTGGTCACAGATGCCTGGCCCACGGCTTCATTCATAAAATGAATTTCATAAGTGCTTGGCAGTGACCAGGAGCTGCTTCCCCTGATCCCTGCTGCTCTGGCAGACTGTTGGAATGCCACCTGGAGCTATTCCGTGAGCTGGCAGGAATAAATGCCTTCCTTATTTCACACCTTCTCCCCTGAATATTGGCTGCAGCTTCTTTTTCTAAAGGGAAAGGGACCTTGAGGTGACAGCAGTGAAATCGGACAAGAGGCAAAAATCTCTTGAATCTTCCACTGCTGGTGGTTGCCACTTTGGACCAGTGGAAGGAGCAGGCCTGGGATGGGTGGTTGCTGTAACCACAGAGCCCATCCCAGACAGGTGTGAGTGGGTGGCCTTCTGAGAGCTGCCCTGTGCCTGAAGGGCACATCTTTGTGTGTCTAAGCCAGGCTTCAACTGCAATAGAATGACGTAGGTCTGACAAGCAGATATACCTGCAAGCATGTTCGGTGTTAGAAATTACATCAACCACCTCATCTTCCTACACGGATGAATCTGTACAAAATGGGTTCCACTCACAGAAATGTCTTCTGCTGCTTTTATAAGGCAAGCAGATGCAAACTTGTTATTTGGCAGACTGGGAGGAATTTTGTTTGGATTTGTCTCTGGTCTGCAGGGAAAGACATTGGCTCACCCTTGGATGCCTCCTGGAGCAGGGAGAAGAAAAAAGTTTAAGAGAACTTAATTTTCTTAACACCTTATGCTCAGGTCTGGTAAGGAGATGCATCGGCACATGACAGAGCTTGAGGATAAAAGGGTTTCTGAATAAGTAATATGTAGCTTTTGGCTCTATGCTTCCTAATGTTGCTATCAGAGTTGATCTACCCACTAAGGATAAAAAACAAAAAACAAAACAAAAAAACAAAAAAAACCAACCAAACAAACCAAACAAAACCCCACCAAAAACCAACCAAACAAAAAAACCCAAAAAAAAAAAACCCACAAAAAACCCCAAACAAGCAAACAAAAAATAACAAGCCCCAAAAACTTCCCATGAAAGGATCCTGTTTATGTATCAACTTTCATTCACAGAGCCAGGCTAAGAGTTACTGGAGACTGGGAGAGTAGGGAGACGTAGCTGTGAGAAGAATAATAATATAGAAAAACAAGCCTAAGGGAAGAGAATGTCTTAGGTAGTATCTGTTTCCTGGCTATTGGCTCCCATTGAAGAGAGGGGTGTCAGAACTCCTCTAAATTACCACTGACCCTTAAGTTATATTTCTAACCTGTACCAGAAGCTTATCCCTTTTAGAACAGGCTCAATTTTGCACTGAATCATAGCTAAAAACTTCTCACAACCCAGCACTTGCAGGAACTCTGCTCCAGCAGAATGCTTCCAGGCAGAAATGATTCCCACTGTACCACAGCTTGGGGAAAAACTGGCATTCCTGCCCTGCTGACAGCACTGAGCAGCTGGAGGGGCTCTCCTGAAAAAATTAACCCACAGTTACAGAACTTGGGAGCATCCCTTGGGACTCGTGCCTTGGCTTTGCAGCAGGGAAGGGCTGAGAACTGCAGCTAAGCTTCCAAAGCCTGCTGAACACAAGAGTCATGCTTGGCTGGAAGCTGGGAGGGCCTTCAGACTCCCTGGAAGCACTGGAATGCCTGGCTGGCCAGGAATGGAGGCACACACATGTTCCTGTAGCCTCTACACCCTGCAGTTGTGGGAGGTCCAGCTGCTGTGTGACCAGAGGCCGAAGGGCTTGTGTGCCAGGAGACAAGAGCTGTGACTCAGGAGCTCTGCCTTGGCTGTAGCATCAAATCTGAAAGGGCAGGATTTACTGGATCTTTATTAGAGCCATATGTGGTGTGTGGGAAGAGCAGCCTGTGCCACCCTCCTTCCTACTCCACCACATACTCCTTGGAAAAGAGGAATTCTGGGAGGGTAGCTCTGAGATCCTTCACAGTTTGAGGGACAAGTATGAAAACTTGACCAACAGCTATGCAGGAAGGGGTGGGATCATAGAATCATAGACACAGCCAAACTAGTAGCTGATTTTTGGTTTCCCTTGGGAGTGCTTTAGGGTAGAAGAGCAAGATGCCAAGCAAACAGAGGGTGAATAGAAAGGGCTGGACTTGTTTTAACAGCCTTGCTAAAAAGCATCTCTCCTGCAGCCAGTGCCATGGGCTCCCTGGTGACTGATGGCAGCAGCAAACCACTGGACAGCACCTTCCAGCAAACAAATGGGGGGCAGCTCGGGCCCTACAAGGCTGCTGCATTCCATGTACCCAGCTGTGCATCCCCTCCCAGACTTGTGGATGCAGGAGATGTCAGCAAAGTTTCTGATGTCCTGAAACAATACCTGTTCAGAGTTGGAGATGACGGGACTTGTCTGTATGACCCAAACTTCCTCGATGTCTGTAATCCCCCTCTCGCACCAGACACGACTTACAGGTATCGTTCTCATTTCTTAGAAGGTGATTTCTGCTCTTAAAACACAGTGGGATGCAGCTCTGAGCCCATAAGTGCCTCAGGAAAGGCAAAATGTGGATTACAAGCCCCTGACTGAAGTGCTCTATTACAAGTGTAGGTGTGAAGGTGGCTCGCTTTGCTCTAGAACCTTGCAGAGGGTGCTCTATGGTGCCCCAGCAGGGCTGAGCTCTGACAGGGTAAATTCATAGGCCACTAGGCAAATTCCTGTGTGAACTGCTAGATCTACTCCTATGTAATTCAGTGACAGCACCTGATTCAAAACTGCTGGTAGGAAAGGATTTTAACTGGAAAATTGTTGAGATTATTCACTGTGTATTTTGCATTTGGTGATTTTGCTGAATTGAAGATGTGGATCTGGCTCTGCTTGCTTTGTTTTGATGGGATTCTGGGCAGCCAAAGTTCTCCTTGGCCTCGGCTCTCCAGGAAGCCCCTAATACTGCTGGAGACTTCACAGTGAGAACCAGGGAGCTTGCAGACTTGTCTAACCTTGCATCCTGGCCATCCAGGGAATGGGAGCACCCTGACAGCCCTTACCCAAAACACTTGTTTTGCTGTTGCCAGCTATGTAAACCAGAGTGAAAATGGCAGTCACATGGAGCCATAAATGCTTCTGAAAAGCCCATGGGCTCTTAGTTTTGCAAAAATTGTCTTCTCCCTTCATTTCTGAAATTGTGGAATGTAAATATAATTTCTTTGCCAAATCTGATGTTGGCCTGGTTCTTCAATACTCTCCTCTAGCAGGGAAAGTGCCAAAGGTCTCTTTTGTTGGACAAAGTCTTTGACCTCCATATGGAAATCAGAACCACTTGCTGTCCTAAATAACGAGGCTCTTCACAACAGAGAATAGCAAGCCGGGAAAAACTAGTTGGGAAGCTGTCATCTGCCAAGGCTCGCAGGAACCAAGTGCAGGCTGTGCATGACAAAACACAGAATGCTTTTCCATCATGAATTCTATCTGTACTTTGTAAGATCTCTGGAAATAGTCAGCTGCCTTTGACTGTCTCCATCTAATGATTTGACAAAACCTGAAGACTGGCCAGCTAATCCAGTGTCTTAAACATGCTAGTGAGGGGGCTGAGATTACAAATACCTCATTTAACACTCTTTTTCCCCACAGGTTTAAGTATGTGCTAATAGATAGCACTGAAGGTATTGTGAAAGACCAAACTCTCTGGTCTGATCCAATCAAAACCAGAAGAGGTAAGTCTGGCTTTGCTCAGCGCTTTTGAATAGCTGTGTTTGGCTTAGGACACTACTGCTCTAGGAGCTACAACTAATCCTTTCCTAAAATTTTAGCTATTTTTCAGCCTTTCAATATTGGAGTAGCAGGTTTAAATCTGGAATAATTCTCTACTTTTGTGTACTTCAAAACAATTCTTTTAATAAAGATAAGGTTTGCATGTGCAGTTTCAGATTTGATGCAGGTCATGGTATTTGGTGCTGTTGACATTTCTCAGGAATAGAGGTACTTGCCATCGTGGCAAACCTGCTGAGCAGAGCTCATAAACTTTAAATGCGGACATTGAGTCTTAAACCTGTTTCCCATAAATCACTGAAGTCTTCAGGTACAGATAGAATCACTTTGCCTCTCCTAAATCACCAGCTTTTCTCCTGCTTGGTGGGGGTGCTCATGGCCAGAAAGAGATCACAGGAACATTCTTTCCATGCTTTCCTAGTTAAACTTCCCTTGCAAGTTGACACGTGGCCTGGCCGAAGGAGTGGAGCCATGATTGTCATCACCTCCATCCTGAGTGTGCTCCTGTTCCTTCTGCTTGCTGGGATTCTGTCTGCTGTGTCCTTGGCTGTCATGTGAGTACTGAGCACCCAGACCCTGCCACCAGCCACTGCTGCTGCTCTGGTTTGGGATGACACCAGTGGTGGTCAAATCTTGAAGGTGGTACCAGGAAAATAATCTGTTACCATAACCTTCCCTAAGATCAGCAGCTCTTGGAATTATTACCCAGCTGTAAGGTTACTTAAGCCAGACTTTAATAAGGACTGCTGGGAAAAAAAACAAAACAGCAGACTTGCACGTACTTACAGCCTGTATATTCTTTCTTGCATATTGCACCTTTCCATCTGTTCAGGAGTTTGGAAACTCTTAAGGAGTGCAGGAATTTGTGAAGATTGCATGATACCCTAATTAATGCCTGGATTATTTGACTCATCCCCAGAAGAAAGAAGCTACCCCTTTCAATAGGTGTGAGGCTTTGCTGGAGCTGTCTAACACAGTCTGGGCATGTTTCCTAGCCTGGAGTGCCCCCTCCTAGGGAAATCCAGGAGGCCTGATTGGTTCCTAAACTGAACTTTGGGATGGAATTAACTAAATTTTAGGATTCGTGGGTACCAGGGTTTCAAGTTCTCTCAGTCACTTGAAAATAGTGCAAGTGCTCCAAGTTCAGTCAGCTCTGCCAGGCTCTCCTGCATTGCAGATGGAAAAGCAAAGGCTGTATTGCAAATGTTCATTTAAAAAAACAAATCTGTGGACCTCTGAGGTGCTGAATGATTTAATTATCAATCAGCCTTTGTGGCACGTGGTGACAGTGGGCTCTGCTCAGTCTCTCCTGGAACTTAATAAAGCCTTTCACTTGCCCACCAGGAGACCAGAAGGTCCTTCTGCAGAGACAAGGTGCTCCCCTCAGACTACTCGGCCAAGTGACCCGAGACCACAGCTGGGCTCTGAGTGACCAGCCTGACTGCAGTCAGGGTGGGGCTGCAACTGAACTGCTCCATGTGCTGAGACCCACAGGACCATCTCTTCTATTCAACACGAGTCCAGAAAGGCTTCAGAACACAACCAGGCAACGGGAGATGAGCAGCGCTGATGAAACAAGAACAGCTGTTTTGAAGTCTTGCAGTGTGTGTGTATATATATATATATACATATCCCCTTGTCCTAATGAGATTTGATATAGTTAATTACTTTGCATAGCATATAGCATGTGAATAGTGAATATCAAATGCCTGGAATGAAGAAAAAAAAAATCTTTGAGATCTTTCAGCTCTGGAGGTTATCAGAGGTTGTCTAATGGAGACCTCTCATCTGGAGTGAGCATTACTGCAGCTCACCTGCTTCTTGCAGTCAAACAGGATGGAGCTGTTTGTGCCTCAGTGTTCCTCCAGAGGAACTGATGAGGAACATGTACTGCTTTCTTTTCCATTGATGCTATCTTCAAAGCCTTTCTTTACACCTCTTGAGCATGTGGGAGCAACTGTCCTATAGCAGCAAGAATCTGGGATAAGTACAAAGCTGCCACTGGTTATTATTGTTTTCCTAGTTTTCAGTAAATTTGTTAAACTGTATCAGACAATAAATAAGTATTCTAACATAGGTAGTTTGATGTCACTTTAATTACTGGATTATCTTTCACTGACACTTATTTCAAGGGGGGGGGACTTATTCTCCTTAGATTATGGAAATGAAAAAACTTTCTGTCAAGAGTTGTAGCTTGGTGACTGTGAGATTTTACATTTTAAACTTTGGGACTGAAGGGATTTGTACCTGAGCTTGAGTGTTTGGGTTTTCTAACTACAGCATGTTAAAACTTCCCTGTCCTGTCTTTTCAGCTACACGAGGGCTGAAGGGAGAGGGGGTGCTGTCCTTCTGGCTAGAAATGGATGTGCAATTACCTGGAGTGATAATTTTTTTGTGGTTTGACTCCTTTTTCTATGCAACCCTGCTTTTAGATAGGGAGAGAACTTCCTTTGGAACAGTCCCAGCTCTTCCCAAGCTGAAACTTTCAGCTTTTCCTAAGCCTGTCAGTATCCACTTGTTATGCTGTGAATTGGTGTTTGAGGAACAACAGACACCAAAACACCTGAACAGGGTCACTACTACTCGTGCCTTTGCACATGGTATTGCCATTCTTCTAAATACAGATTTCCTTCTGCGCTGCCTTTGGCTCCTTGCTGGAGAAAGGGGATGGAAACTCTAGTTTGGAGCATATCAGAGGTATGTCCTGATCATTATCCTGGTTGTGCAGAAGAAATACAAGGTGTCCACGATTAACAGTATTTCTTTAGGATATCTAAACCTAGAATATGTATGGGTAAAACAAAAAGTTCCTGAGCCTTGTGTATTTACAATAAAGCATCCACAGAAACGAGACAGAGCTGAACAGTGATATTTGCCAGGTGTTTTCTAAGCACTGTTCCTCTGTTCCCAGCTATTGCTTTGGGCACTCTATGACAGTTGTTATTCCCTCAATGACCCTGCAAAAAATATTGAAAAGGGTGATTGCAGGTGCTGCTATGTGGCAGAAAATACAGGTAAAAATCCCACCTGTGAAGAGAGTTCAGGAATTGCTACTGAAGTCCTGCATACATCTAACACTGGGGTTGTGCTTAGGCTTTATCAGTGTAATGTGTGATGGTGGTGAATAAGTTTAACTTGAGATCTCTGAAGAAGAGAAGCTGCTGGTCTGCACTGAACTGAATGCATGGCACCAACACCACCCCCAACACCCCTCCACCAAATCTAAATCCTAATCAATATAGAGTGTCTCGGGCCTAAGTAAGCAGCTGCCTGCTCACTATCCTCCCTTCCCTCCTTGACCTTCTTCTCAGTATCTTCCTGGGTGAGCTTCATGTGTAGCTGTCCTGGAGACAAAAGTATGCTGGATATTATCAGACACAAACAGTACCAGGCTGGCACTTCTTTTGTGCACAGCTCAGGTATAGCAGAAGCTGACTGTAGCCAAAGGCTGTTATAATCAGCTGGCTGCTTTTTTGGAGACAAGTTTGATTTCCAAGCCACTCCCACACACTTTAAACAAGTGCACAGATGCTGCACATCCTGTCCTGTAATTAATAACATCTTTTACTGTTGCTGGCAAAAGTCTCAGCAGAATGATCATCTCTCAAAGGGTTTATAAAGGGTGTTCAAGCCTTCTCTGCCTACACTTGGTAATGTGCACTGGCCTCTGTATATGATTTATTGCTGGTTCTGACCCTGCCAAAGTCAAGTACAATAACTTTCATCCCAGTATTGCCAGTGCTCCTTGAAGGAATGCTCTGACCTCGTACATATTTGCCTGCAGGGGCTGTGTGCCTGTGGAGGCAAAACAACTGAACTGAGGAGTGATCCTGTCTGCCTCTCACAGAGTGATTCAGCTTCCACAGCAGTGAGCCAGTGATAAAGGGCTTTTGAAATGGTCTGGATTAAAAATGATAGATAAGTGTATGATGAATTCTAGGGAAGAGTTTCCCTCATTCCATGTATTATATGACTTCATGAATAGGTTTCTAAATGGTTAAATGGAACCTGGTTTAACGATTTGTTCTGCACTGAAGCACCTCTATAGAAAGCCAGTGAAGAAGTAATGTCAGAAAAAGGGTGGCAGTATCATCACACTGAGATCATATTAACCAGAAATGTCCTTTAGTCTGACATTAGGAGTGATTTTTAAGCCCTTGTCTCATCTCTTGAAGTTAAAATGTATGACCAAACTTAGCCAATGCCACAAGTATTCCAGATATCTACACCAACTCTTTTCTTTCCTAAGAGATATATGTGAACCATGCAATTAAAAGTTGCTCTGAATCTAGGAGGACAAGAGTCTACCTGGAAGAAAAGTCTGTCTGGATGAAAGAAGCTATTTAAATACAAGGGATTGCTATTTCCCTAGTGTCATGGGTAACTCTGGGATAGATTCTGTTCCACACTTGGCTGTGTAATGTAAGCCAAACCTATCGGAGCCTGTCTGTTTTCTCTGCATTAAGACACACATAGTTTAGCAGCACAATGTATTCAGCACTGCAGCCCTTTCCCAGGAAACGTTCCCACTGGAATTTGCTGAAGGTTTGAAAGATGATGCACAGCTGCAATGGGTTTATCAATATGTGATTCCTCCCCCCTGTTGGCATTGGCCCAGCTGGCCGTAGCCCAGGACAAGGGCTCATCCCACAGGAGAACATCCCTCTGCAGCCCTGGTGAAATGATGGATCTGCTCTTGGCAGCTGCAGGAGAACCCCGGGGTTTATCTCCAAGTTTGGCTCAGGAATAGGAAATCTCAGCTTAAACATCATGCAATATTGATGGTATATGAGGTAATCACAAGAGAACGTGATGGGACTAATTCTATGTGTTCCTGTATCACACTTTAACTCCACTTTAGGAGTTTGAGCCTGAACCTATTTTCAAGCATGTGAGATTGGGAAAAAAGACTTTTTTTCAATATTCAGAATTCTAGCAAAGGATATTGTTATAATCTGAAATGTTTTCACGAAGTTAAAAAAAGGACCTGAAAACTGTCAATGAACATCAAAACACTTTGTCCATGTTAGTTTGGGGATTTTTGGTGGCAGGAGGTAGAAATATTTCCTAGCTGAAATAGAGATGTTATAAAGTTACATTTGTCCTTTACTAATTTCCTGTCCATCACATTCTTGTGTGGAAAAGAATTTGCTCTGCTCTTTTCTCTTATTTTCAACCTGGCCTTTCTGTCCACAGCAGAACAAAACTATAGCAATGAGAGTGGTTATTTCTTCTGCTGGTAATATTGCTTGTCCCTTTTCAGTTTATACCCAACCACCAAGGCAGCAGTGGCGGGTTTGGCACTGAGCACTTGCTGCACCGAGCGCTTCCTGTTTGTGTTTGGATTCCCAGGTGGTGGTAATGCATGGGTAATGCACTGGCACATTACCCATCAGGAACACAGGAATGTGCCACGCTCACAAACACGTTTCTGAGCTTCATTTCAAACCAAGGCAATGGAAGTGTCTCCCCCACCTTTGATTTCTGGCAGCCAACCTCCCTATGGAAAAGGTCAGTTCCTTGCCTGTGTCCATCACACCTTGCTGCTCCAAAGGGTTTAAAAACTACTTGGAATTGGACAGCCTTCTTGCACACAGCCTGCAGTTAGCCATGAGCTTTTGGATGAATGCACTGGTCACCAGGCACTTCATCTTGCATCCTGAGAGCACGACTACGTATGTCTGTCCTTTACTTTTAGCATTAAAATGCACAGTTAAATTAAGGCAACACTCTGAAGTCTTCAGGGAAAAAAGAGAAGGAACAGATGGATGCTACCAGAGGAAGAGGGACTGTTAGAGCTGCAAGCAGATGACTAAATCACTGATTAGGCCCTGGCCTAAGGTTAAGCTCACTTACCAGGACATGAGAGATAAGGACATGAAAAGCTGACGAACATTACAGAGACTGCTGTGAGGAGTGGCTGGACTTCACATGTGGTTAGAGGGGGAGTTGTGTGAGAACTTTCATAGTATAATATAAATATTTCGTTGTGCTCATCCAGTTGCCCAGTTCACACTTCTTTTCCTGCTACTCTTTGCAAGCTGTGATGGACATGCATCAGACCATATCTTTCCTACTCTACAAATACACTTTTGGGCAGAATTACAGTGTCTTGTGTTACAGGAGCTAAGGATCTTTCTCTAAATGGACATTGATAGGAACTATAAAATGATGACTTGGAAACTATCAGGTGCAATCAGGTCTTCAAGTCATCATCATTTTAAATGTACTGCAACAGCCAAATAAAAGAACATTGTTTTGTTTACTTGTTTAGAAGCTTTTACCTCTTAAAAAAGTATTGCTTATGCTAGAACAGATGATAGGAAGGTACAAGGTTGTTGTGGTGTTTATCTGTCTGCCGTTTTAAACAACTTCCCTGTCTGTATTCAGTTCTTACACAGAACTAGATGCATTACAGGACTACAGGAACAACTAATCCACAGGCAGTAACTTAAAAAATATTACTGCAGAACTGGTAGTTCATTCTTAAAATCAGAGAGACCTTTCTCTTGCTCTAGAGTCACAAATTGGCATGTGAACACTCCGTGCTCACGTGTTACTCTGGGACCAGGATATGTATTTTTTTTCAGGCTGAACCATTCAAGCAAATCCAGATGTTCCCTGGAATGTAATGCATCAGCTTCACCAACCTCTCCCTTATGCCAAACAGCACAAGGAACAGTTCCCAACTTCAAACATGTGAGATTTACAGCCTAATTCCAAACACACTAAATGCTACAGGAGTCTTTCTTAAGACAGATGCCTTTAGACCAGTTTCCTCTAATGTCTTTGCTGGCTGAGTGATGAAAGGGTTCCATTTAAATGGGTACCCTATAAAATGGATTGAGTGACTGCATTTAGGATAAACTCAGAAGCACAGGTACAGATTTAGGGTATATTTGGAAGTAAAAATAAACATTTCTTAACAGGATAAGAAATAGTAACAAATTTAACCCAAATTCTGTTTTCAAAATTCCCTCTGAACAATTGAATCCCAATGAAGACTTTGATTTAGGTTCTTCAAATGTCTAATACCACATGATCCTATAATTTTTCAGTCTTCCTCTATTAAAACTATTACTGTTTTGACTGGAGTGACATAATATTTAGGGGAAAAACCCCTAATGCAGAAGTAAAGGAGTGAAAGAAATAGAGCATGATGATTTCACAGGAATCTACTGCAGTGACTCTTTGTACTCTCTTTAGCCTTTCCCGGGGCTCATTTCCCTATTCTGATGGAAGAGCTGCCCTAAGGGCTCACACAGACTGGGCACAATGTAAAGTTGCAGCTCACTTGGTTCTCTTTCCTTGCTCTGCCCCTGTACCAAGGGACACACAGGTACTGGAACCTTTCTCTGCTCAACAACCTTGAGAGTTTCTGCTGACACCTCACTCAGTGTTCACACGTGTGCTGCACACAAATGGCACTTTTATTTATTTACGTGACTGTGTGTATTGCTTTTGCCTCACAGGGTAAATGTAGCCAGGAACAGAAGAGCTATGGAACAGTGGAGATGCAGCAGGAAGGCAGGAGGTTCCATACATCACTAACATTCTCCCCCAGACCTCTAAAAGCTTACCTGCAGACAGGATGTTACACGGGCTTGATTACATAGGCTTTAAATGGTAAATCCAATGCAATACCCTGATGGAAGTAGTCTTAGGTAAATTCACATTCAATTTTACTAAAATAACACTGCACTGACTGAATCCAATCTTAGTAAACTTAATTTCTGTAGCTGACATAGTTTATCTATAGACATGCCTTCAGGTATTAGTCTGAACGTATGAGTATTTAAACATTTATATAACCTTATCTTTCAATTTTTAAATACGGTTTTACATTCTTGCACTGAGATATAAACTCAAAAAAAGACAGCTTTGAAATCTGCTGCACTGTCTTCAACATCTTGTAGTTTGGGGTTGAGTTATTTTGTGTTTTAGGGCTAAGTTTAATATAGGATGGGTCACTTGAAAGGCAGGAGCCAAGAACATCAGGGAATGCTATTCTGTTGTTTGTTATTACACACTTGCTGCTGTTTGGCTGCGTTGTAGCAACATCTGCTGAATGCAAAAACAAACAAACAAAGAAACCCACAAAAAATCCAACCAAACAAAACCCACCCAAGTATAAAGGAGCCAAATGATAATTTCTTTCCAGATAGTAGGAACTACAAATATAAAATAACTGCTGGTGAAATGGGCTCTGGTTTTGTTTTTGTTTGGGTTTTTTTGTTTTTGTTTTTGGTTTTGGTTTTTTTTGGTTGTTTTTGGTTTTTTTTTTTAATAACAAAAAAGCTTTTGGTTTTTTTCCATAAGGGGGGAAAACCCTGGTACAGGTGCCCAGAGAATCTGTGGATTCTGCACCCTTACCCATTCAAAACTTGACCAGACTATAAGCAATCTGACATAGTTCTACTTAGAACAATGGACTAGATGATCTCCAGAAGCCTCTTCCAGCCTAAGTCGTATGTCATTACACTGTTTATATGCTCACATATATACACCAGGAGCCACATGTGTATTGCTTTTGCAATACACAAACTATTCACAAATGCACCCTTATGCAGCTAAAAGTTAACATGGTATGAATAGAATACATAAGCTATACCCTAGAGTTCCCACACATCTAAACTAATACAAAATGCATCTTCCAAGCAATTATTATCACCACACATGATGGGTTTTACCTTTCTCTGAGGTCATCTGACAGAGGCATCAGCTGCAAGGCACCGTGCCAAGCACTGCTTAAAATGTCCTACAATTCATGAAGCACTTGGCACAGGGTTCATCTCTAAAAGGAGTTGTTTCTGCTTGAGTACACCATTCTAGTTTCCAGGAACTGTTAAGATACACCAGGCATTGCCAGTTAAATCGCTTTTGTATATACTGTTGTCCTTATTTGCACTGTGCAACGTTTCAGAGATCCTCCTTTGTGAAAAAAAGAGCTCCTTGTGTCATCTGTCCTGCAATGAGACAGCAACCCTACCTCAGCCTCTGGAATGGCCCTCTATTTGCTTTGGTACCCCTGAATTTGTTCCACACAACAGGAAAAAAAATCTCCAAATCACATTCCTGGAAAAGACTGGTTTGTTTGCTAACTAACTGCTGCACTTTTATACACCTGATTATTAGTATGGAATTCATTAACATAAATAGAATGCAGGATTCCCCTTACATTATTCAAGATTCTTCACCTCAGGATGAAAAAGATATTTGCTTGAAGGCAAATACTTATACTTTTTAATACTTTAAGCCCACATATTTCTCTCTCTTTTTTTTTTTAAATATTCCTTTACTGTGTTTAAAAACTGGGGTATTGCATATGCCTGGCACATTCCCAGCATTATGCACCATTTTCTCATAAATGGAATATTAACGTCATTATTTCCAGAGACTTATCTACATTGATAGAGCACTGAATCATCATAGCTGAACCAGTGTGCATTGTTTCACTTACAGTATCCCTGGGCACTCATCCCACAAGTCCTGGATTCCCGCCTGGAGGAGGGTTTAAAAACCACTTCTGAGCTGAAAGAAGAAACAGATAAGCCAGCAAAATTTTAAAATGCGTTTAGTTAACAAGTTAAAACTCCAGGAGACACTTTTTTTTTTTTTTTTGTTTGTTTGTTTGTTTGTTTTTACGGGTAGTGATCTAGTTTGATTTGGGTAAGTCATACCCTCCATCAGGGTACTGTGGGGCGCCTCAATCTGCTTCCACTGAAGGAGGAGGGCTCCTTTTTGTGGTGTTTGGGATAAAAGAGAGCTGGATAACGGGATATGTCTTGCAGAAGAGGGGTTGAAGCGGAGCACCTTTCTGCATCAAGCAATAACACTCCGGCTACTTTACTGCTACAGCACTAGTACAGCACTACTACAACACTACAGCAGCAGTACAACCCCAGCTTTGGGAACGACCAGAGGCTGCGCTGGTGTACAGGAGAGCAGGTTTGTTAGTTCTGCTCATCAAGAAGTAACTTACTGCAGTCTATTTTCACTTGGTGAATCAGAAACGCTCTCCTAGCGTTCCCTTGCACTGTCAGGTGCAGGGGTAGCTGCTTTCATTCACCATACTCCCCACTCTACAGCCCAGGGTCTGCTGCCCAGGTTCAATGGGAGGGTTACGCTGTCAAGGTGTCCTAGGGGTGATCTCATCTCAATAGCTGTGATTGCAGAAGAGGAAGGAAAACATTTGGTTTAAGTGTCCCAAGGGGAAAAGTGTATTATGGGGGAGGAAGGAAGAGATAAGGGCAATACAGCCTGCAAAAACCTGGGGTGGATTGATTGATTGATTGATTGATTGATTGATAGATAAAACTATGCTGAAGGGAAGGAGAGAGTGATTGCAAATGGGATTTACAGAGCAAACAGACCTGAATTAGGCAATGGAAAGAAAGGGAGGCTGAATTGTGTTGTGCAGGGTAACTAAAATGGGAAGGAATCATGGACTGGGGTGATGGCAGAGGGAAAGAAGAGGGGAGAGCCAGATGGAGTTGTCTGTATGTAAAGAGAGGGAGAGCTCTGTGACCGAGTGAAATAGATGCCTGTGCTGGGCAGTGAGCCTGGACTTACTCTATTCCTTACTACTAGGCTAAAGTATCCACAGGAAGATCAAATGAGAAGCAATTTGGAATGATTCATATAGAAGGCAGGAATGAAAAAGGGGTCAGGGTGTAAAGGATAGAGATGCAAAAATCAGGGCGCAGAAGGGTTTAGCAGCACCCAGTCACTGAGCACTTCAACATTTACAAAGTGATTCCATGGGGTTTATTACAATTATTTACTCAGGTAAATGGTTTACCAGGGCCACACAGCATAATGGCTTATTCTTGGTTTCTCACCTTGGCTGAGCAGTTGATGGTTCTGATTCTTCCCACCTGCACCAGAGCTCCTGTGGGATCAGGGAGTGCTTCACAGCTCCCCTGGTCTGGTCAAGGGACATCAGGAGCTTCTGAGGATGAGGGGGGTGAGAGTGTGTGTGTGTTTGTGCATGCACCCCCACACCATCACAAGTATCTGTGTATTTAGAGCAGGTTAGCTTTTCTCCTCTCTCTATTATCAGTTCTTTTCTTCACTTGGGTGACAAAGGTCCTTGAATTGCTTCTAAAGTCTCCTGCCCTGAAAACACAGAATGGAATTTTGTCTGTATTTCTTGCACAAATGTTACACTCCCAACAGTGTTAGAAGAATGCTATGGCTGCAAATTCAAGTAGAGAGCTGTGTTTGTAAGGTTGTTAAATACAGAAGAAGTAGCCATTGGAAGATAAAAGCCCACCAAGCAGGAAAAAAACCAACCTTATTATTTAATGCCACATCTGATCCGTTCTGACAGGACAAGTAACACCTCTACTTTTGTCCCTCATTTACACAGATTTTATTTATGAAAATATTTTGGCAAGCATCTGATATTTGACAACCAAGACAGACCTTTTTGCCATTTCACTGACAAGGTCTTAAAATAATAGTCCCAAGGTGAATTTCTCTGACCTAGTTATGTTTTTTAACAGCAGCAACTTACTCAGGCAAAATTTGAGTATTCGCAGTTCCCAGTCTGCCTTTCTCTCTGCCCATTCTTTACAGTAATATGCTTGGTTTAAATCCATTCCTTCCAATCTCTGGAATGCTTTGTGCTTTGTTTCCTTTTACCTTTTCTCTCTCTTTTTTTTTTTTTTTAATTATTTTTCTTTAAGCTGTCTTCTCTTTGGTTTTGTTTTGCTCCTTTTATCCATTACAGTTCTCTGCAATGGTTTTCCTCCCTCTCCCACTGCTGCACATGTTGCTGTCCAGAACAGATAAGGACCTTCTGACAGAGATCCTTTGTTGGCCTTTTTTTTTTTTTTTTTTGGTCAGAAAAGTGCAAAATACAACCTCTTTAATCAAAGGACATTCCAGCCAGTTACACTCCTTAGTTCTTCAAAGCAAACTCATAGACTTTGTTATAAACAAGTTCAAACCAAAGTCAAGGTCAGAAAGATGGCAGTTAACAGAGCTCATTTCCCCCATCATTTACCCTTTTTCACATGTACTGAAATGCTCACACTTTTAGTGTTGCTAAAGAAGGCAGGTTTGAGAGAGGTAGGTGCAGGGGAAGGCAGCAGTGCCTGTCATTATGCTCTGTTAGGTAACATTTGACTGTGCAGAGACCTTGTTGCTGTCTGTCTCTGAAGATGTGCTCGTCACTTGGCAGCTCTAAAAATACATCTGCAGTTACATCCAGAATTATTTTACAGATCCTGTCACTCTGCAGGACACACAGACAGTGCTGGAAGTCAAAACTTCTCTTTTAAAATTAATCTCTACATTCAATCAGTGGTGAACTCTAAGTGAACTGACTCTGGCTTTTGAAACATACTTTGAATTTCTGATACTATCTTCTTTATTCCAAGTATTTTATAAACTCTTCTGTTTACCAAGATGCCAAACTAGTAAGATCCAGTCAGCTCTGAGGTAGAAAAGAGTAATCCCCTCACAGGGAATAACCAGCAGTTCCATTGTGCAAGGAATTTTATCTCAATCAACAGGGGCAGGTTGGCTTCCTGCTATGGAAAAAATTAAGACATGAGTTAGTTGGTGTCTTTAAGATACTTTTCAGCAAGCTCAGTAAACTTTCATGACAAGTTTTACTTGTTTTCTTTCAAACCAGCAGGTTCTGGCATAAGGTGAACTAGGATTTACCTTCTCGTAACTTCTCAGAGAGCAAGATGCCAAAAGCAAATCAAGCATTACATCTCAGTGCATGGAACCACAGCTGAACAATCAGATGCATTGCCTCTCCCAGCCAAAACCCACCAGCTGCACTTCTTAGCCTGATTACATCCTTTCAAGTAATAGCTCCAAAGTCTGCAACAAAGCCCCAGACAAGCAACTGAATTAATGTGTTGTTTGGTACACTTGGATAAACACACAGATTTACTACGAGAAACAGGGATTCATTCTCTCTGAATCAAGTGGTAAGCTGCTGCAGGTATTTTTTGAAGTGTGTGTCTCACCTCTCAGACATCCTTGATTGCCTTTCTTTGTTGCTTCTTGAAAGAAACTCCTTTCTATTTCAAAGTTCACAGGTTTCAGCTCACTCCAAAATCCTCTTCTCACTGTGACTTCTGCTCCTGAATTTTCTGTCATTTTTCTCTTAATGGTGTTGGCCCGTCACTGTCATATTTAATTGTTCACATTTCAGAATACTACCATGGTAATAGATAATGTCACCTCTTGTGCATTTGGAACAGTATTTAAGCCTCCTTTTGATTGTATTTTATTTGGTTACTTTTGTAATGTGTTTAATTGGAAAGTATTGATATTCTTTGTCCTCAGTGACTTTCCCAACTCTTTGCAAGGAAATCCAGAGCTTATGTAAGATGTTACTGTTGGAGTTTTAAAATAATAGGTTAAGGATATAAAAGGAGAAAAACTTACAGGAAAAGATAATAACATTTCTCAGATTAATTGATTCAGACTGAAAAATGGAAACGCTTTCAAAAGCTATTCTTCACAGAAATGTCCTCTCACATTATTTTTAAAATGAACATGAACCAAAGAAGAATATCAGGCATTGTAAATCTACAGGATGGGCCTGACCTTGAGACTCAAGCTCAGGTAAATATTTAGCAAGTCTTTTAACTGCTATCTACAGCTGACAAAATATTCTAAGACACTCAACAAATTCTTTAGCAATACATTCCAATGTTATTACAGTGCAGTGTCAAATAGCATTCCAAGCTGGATTTCATACACTGCTGCTGAGGTTTAGGGAGAAGAATATCACCTGGTTCTTTTAAAACACAATCTTGCCTTTCAGGTTTATTGAACTCTCAATGCTAAAATTCCTTATTGTCTGACTGGCAGCAGGGAGGGGTGAAAGGCAAAGAGCCAGAGGCTCTGCAGAGCTTCCTCAGCTCAATCACACCTCAGTTTTCAGGTGAGATTGGTTGCATTCTTCCTTCTCCCTTCCTGTTCTCCCTGATCCTACCCCCTACCTTCCTTATCACTAGGAATATGATTCTCCACATATTTGCTAAGCCTTCCTAGGGGCTGCAGGACAGTAATACAGGGAAAATGACAAGGTGAGGAGTGATGTTTAGGAAATATTACAGACAGTTCACAAGGACACAGTGTTCTTACACTGATTAAAGTTGGTGGTTTCGGTGTGGTTTAGCCAAAACACTGGATATGGAGTAAAAACTGGCTATCCTTATCAGAGTTCTCCCTAAAACTATATAGATATCCATCCACACTGCCATTTAATGAACAAACCAGAATAGTCAGGTCTGTCAGCATGCAAAACCTGTGAGCCCCAACTGTACCTGAAAACAATGGAAGTGGCTGACTAGAGAAACAAAGGAAACTTTCTAATGACTGTGTTTGGGGAGTTTATGCCAAGAAGTGCTTCAGGTCTTTAAAAGTCTGTGAAATGGTACTATGAGTACAATTACAGAACCACAGAATGGTTTCATTTGGAAGAGACCTTAAAAATTACCTCGTTTCCCCCCTGCCACGGGCAGGGACACCTTCCACTGGCCCAGGGTGCTCAGAGCCCCATCCAACCTGGCCTTGAACACTTCCAGGAATGGGGCAGCCACAGCTTCTCTGGGCACCCTGTGCCAGGGCCCCCCCCTCCTCACAGGGAAGAATTTCTTCCATATATAGCTCTGAAAACTCCAATTTCCACATTAAAACCGAGAATGACGCCTTTCCAACACAAGTTTTGCAACTGGAATTTGGGGGTACAGGTCTGGAACAGCCTCCTTTGGCACAATTCCAGCCTTTTACCCCTCCGACCGCCAGGATCTCACGTGCAGAGCTGCAAAAAGGGAGCCGGGCTGTTCACCAAACGCCAGAACAAACCACACCGGGGGTTAACCGGGAGCTTCAGGCTTTGGCTTTAAGAGATTAGAAGCCAAAAAAAAAAGAAGAGAGGGAGAGGGGCGGAGGCTGCGGCTGTGGGCGGTGGGATGCGCCGAGCCGAGCCCGCGGTGAGCGGTGCCGGCCCGTCCCTGTCCGGTGCCCGTGCCCAGGTGACCCGTGCCCAGGTGACCCGTGCCCAGGTGACCCGTGCCGTGTCACCCGCTGTCCCCGCCTCACAGCATCGCGCCCCAGGATGCCGCGGCCGCCGCCGGCCCCGCCTCGCCGCTAGAGCTGCGGAAGGTAACACTGCCGCCTCCTCCTGCTCCTTCTTCCTTCTAGATTCAGCTTTGCTTTCCTCTCACCACGGTCCTTCTCATCCCTGAGACTCCGCGTTTCCGTGGCACCGACCCCGCTAATCTGCGGGATCCCTTTCTCCTGTCGCTGAGCCCGGACTGTGTCGCAGCCCCGCGGGTCTGTGTTTTTGCCTGGAAGGGTAGTTAAGGGGTTTTAAGTATTTTCCGGGACCCGTGGCCGTTCCCATCCCCGTTCCCGGGGCTCAGATGTGTCTGTGTCCCCCCGCCCACCCACGGGCGGCGGGTTTGGGGCCGGTTTTAACTAAACCCTGTAAGCAAACCCTGCCTTTCGGAGCTGCCGGAACTCGCCGGCATTGCGGCTGTTTCCCGGGCGGCGGGCAAGGCTCGGAATCCCTCCGGGTCATTCCCGCGAGCGGAGGAGCGGCTGTCCTGCCCAGCCTCCTGCTCCTGGCGTGGCTTTTCCCGGCGGAAAGCGGCGGGCGGGTCCGGCGCATCCCTTTGCCCGCGGCTGCCTTTGGGTTGGAGCGTTTGCGGCGGTTTTCAGACATGAAACTGCCTGGAAACACTCATCCCGTTAGACCTTTGATTTCGTAGATAGATCCTTAAATAAAACTTTAGTGCCCTGAGCAGCAAAACAAGCGAAATTAGAAGGTGTGTGGATGTCCCCGCCGTGTGTTTGGAGCGAGGAGCCGGCTCCCATCCCGGCTGTCCGGCGTTCCCGCATCACTGCGTCTCCCCCCGTGCCGCCAGGGAACCCTGTGGAGGAGCAGCTGTCCCCGCCTTTGGGCAGTCCCGGGGGATGTTCCAGAGCAGTTCCCGGTGCTCCCACTGCGGGGAGATTTGGCCCCTTCTCACTTGCAGCTCTTTAGCAGTGAGGGGTGGGGGATCGTTGCTCCCAAGTCCTTGCACAGCTCCTGCTTCCAGGAACCAACTCCGGGGGCTAAAAGGAAAGAGCGAGGTCTGAAATGTTGGTATTGACAGCAGCCTCTGGTGAGGTGATGCTTTATTGAATTTGGGAAGTTGCTACTGTAATTAATAAAGCTTTTTTTTTTTTTTTTTCTTGTTCAGGGCTGAGATGGATTCACCAGAACGAGCCACAATTAGAAGTGAGCAGAAATCCAGGTAACTTGTGTTGGAAAAGTTATATTTATGTCTGTGTGTGTATATACACAAGTAGATATATTTATATAAGTGTCTCTATGACAATCTGAAACCACAGGGGACATAAACTACTGAATATTGGATACAAGAACATCGTGCATGAAAACTTGAAATGATTCCAGTAACTAGTTTCTCCATTGACCAAATGCTTCATGCTCAGTTAAGCTGTTTGTGAGGAATAAATAATAAACTTCCTGAGAGGAAACAATTTGGGCTGAATGTAGCAGGCAGGGGTGGGGCTCATCAGACACATTTTCTTTGTAGGCAGGAGCTGGCAACCCTGTCTACATTTATTAACTGCTTTGCCTGAGGCCATTTCAAGTTAAACACTATAGTCTGAGTTAGTTTCAGGTGATTGTGAAACAAGAGGTGTTAAACATCCATGTTACCAGGAATTGAAAGATCTGTAAAGGTAGTTGGAAAATCAGGGGTATTTTGAGGTTCTGTGTTGCTGAAATCCCTGTTTGTACAGAAGGGATTTTGCTGTATGGTTTAAAAGCATTTTCACTGCTCTGCTGAGTAATCAAGAAAGACTTTCCTGACAGTTCCTTGTACTGCTTTGTGTAGGGAGTGTGGACATAGCACAGATTCAGCTCTGAGAGGGATGTGTGGGTAGTAGTATCTGAGCAGTGGGTTGGATGGACCCTTGGTCTGAACGAGCATGACTGCTGTGTGCACATATCCTACACTGAGCACAAATGAGAATGAAGATGCTGCTTCTGCCCAGGAAAAGAACAAAAAATTGTTTCTTTGAAACATTACGCCTTCAGGATGGGCAGAAAACGCACTGTGACCAAGGAATTTTTGTTTTCTATTTTCCAGAAAATTCCTCAAAAGCCTAGTCCGAAAGCAGCCGCGGGAGCTGCTGGTGGTGATCGGGACAGGGGTGAGCGCCGCGGTGGCCCCAGGAATCCCGGCCCTGTGCTCCTGGAGGAGCTGCATCGAGGCCGTGCTGGGAGCAGCCGAGCAACTGGAGGTGCTGCACCCTGGGGATGTGGCGGAATTCCGCAAGAAGGTCACCAAAGAGAGAGACCTGCTCGTGGTTGCCCATGATCTCATCAGGAAGATGTCCCCAGTGAGTGTCTTTGTGACCTCTGCTTGTTTCTGAAACTACTTCATGCTTCTATTCTGTTACCAACAAAAACCTATTTTCAAAACTTGACATTTTTTTCTGGTGAAAATGGCCATTTTGTGGGTAATCATATAAACACCCTGTATGTTTTGGAGAGCCTCAAACATCCCTGGGTTTTAGTATGAGTCAGCTTTCATCAGAATTAATGCCAGCAGGAGTCCTGACTGTTAAATATTCACTGTGATTCACTTCTAGGAAATGAAAGGGGAATTTGCAGCTCTATGAAAAAACCTAGGGAGACCCTGAAAATACAGGTAGGCCCTGACCCTACTGATGGCCTTGGCCACACAGAGTGCATCACTTCCTTAAGGGCAGTCCATACATGCCCAGGTTCTCAACCATCCACTGAGTTTCCAGAGGTTTTCAGACTCTGTTAAGCCCTTTGCCAAGTCTTCCTTTTAGCTGAAATATTCAGGGTGACAGACATAGCCCCAAGTGAAAGCTGTGGGGAGTGTTTTGCAACACGTGGGGAGCCTCTCTACAGGCCCAGTGTGATGATTACCCCCACTTTTCAGGAAGTCTGTGTGTGTTTGTGGTATATTTAATCATTAATGACAGTTTTCTCAGCCAGGAAGGAAAAAACATTAAAAAAGAAAATGCCACCTTCAGTAGTATAGCCCAGACTCTGAATCCAGGGAATAGTAATTTTAGTGCTGTTTTCTTGGACCTGTATTACAAGCTCTCCTGAGAAACCAAGCCTATTGTTTGGAGATGCATTGAGTGGAGGCAACACCAGAAAATAAATTGGGATTTGTTTTGGATTGGTTTTGCTTGGTGTGCTCTATGCTGTGGCATTAAGTATCCAGGTGAAGCGGGTTCCTGTGGGAGGCCAGGATCATGGAGCTGATGAAGTGTTGCTCTGCTCTCTCCTCAGCGTACAGGGGACACGAAGCCCAACTTCTTCCAGGACTGCCTGATGGAGGTGTTTGATAATTTGGAGCAGCACATCCAGAACCCTGTGGTCCTGCAGTCCATCCTGAGGCTCATGGAGAGAGGCACAATGGTTTTGACCACAAACTATGATAATTTGCTCGAGATATTTGGTCAGCAACAGGGCAAACCTATGGAATCTTTAGACCTTAAAGATAAGGATAAGGTATGATGAGAGCAGTAAAATTAGTAGATTTAATATAAGACAAGGCAGCTCAAAAGCTTCATTGAAAGATGTTTTCCTGTTTAGAGAGTGTCAAGACTAAAACTTGTTAATTGGCAGAGCATGTCTATGAGCTGCAGCAGATGCCCAGACATTTCCTTTACATGCCTCTTTATTCTGAGTAATCTGGTAACAGTTACCAAGGAGAATTTCAGTGACATGTTTATTGACCAGTTCCCCCATTCACTGTGAAAAACCCACAGATTTATTTAACTTCTGTGAAGTCACTGTTAAAATCCCAAGTAGGATTTCACCTGGCTGGTAGGTATTCACTGTTCATACCTTTACTGGCAGTGCTGCTGGAATTTGCTGCTTGGTTGAATGCTCGTTTAGCCCCAAAAGGCAGAGACAGCTCCACTATCAGCCATCACCTCTTTGTTATGATTTCAAGTGAGCTGTGTAATTAGCAATTACAATCTCTTGCTGCAGGGAAGTGCAAAAGGAGTTGTTTCTGCTTTAAGCGTTTCATAAGTCAATCCAGCTGTTTAGTTTTCCAGGATCCTGGTGACTGGGGTACGTTATAACTGCGTGATTTGCTTTAGGTTCTTCAGTGGGCAAGAGGCCACGTAAAATATGGAGTTCTTCATATCCACGGCTTATACACAGATCCCTGTGGAATGGTGCTCGATCCCTCAGGATATAAGGATGTTACTCAAGATCCTGAAGTCATGGTTTGTGTGATCTTTAAATTTTTTACCGTGTTTTGCCAAACTGTTTTAATGTGATCACTGCAGACATGTTACCCAAGACTGGGGCTGTGTGGCGTCATATAAATGAAATACTTGGGGCCCAGAGAAATGATTGAGAATTATTCAGAAAGGCAGCTGTGTTGCCAGGGCAGTGCCCTCATACACTCCTGCTAAATCACAGTCAAACCCCTCAGCTGGATGTCTCAGTTGGAGTTCTTTGTATTTGTCTTAGGAAAGAACAAGAGCCCCAAAATACTGGACATCAGGACAAGGATTCATCACCATATGAATGCTTGGATTCATGATTTAGGGGCTGTGCTGTTACCAGCTCTGAATCCTGACTGTCTGTTACCAGCTCTGGACTGAATGTTGTATCTTAGCTGGTTTAAGAACTCAAACATTTGGTCAAGAATATTAATTCTCCTTATTTACAGACTGACCTAACAGGAGCCCAGTATTCCGTCATCACAATTCTTTCCATTTAAATTCGCTTGCTGGCAACACTTACATGTCTGTTTAAACTTCATAGAATGGCTTGGGTTGGAAGGGACCTTAGAGGTCACCTAGTTCCAACCCCCATGTATTTGTGTAACTTTGGGTTTTTTTCTTTTCTATTTTTGTAGAAACAATAGTTACAAAATGTCGGTTTGGCCTGGTCCTAAAACATTTGCTTCTTTCAGCTCCCTAGTAAAGGTTCTGCTCTGCTGCTCCTTTTCAGCCTGGCTTATTTTAGACATCCTGACCTTGGCTTTGCCTGCTGAAGTAAATGTGGCTTTCATTTGTTTCTGCCCCTCACAGGAAGTTCTTCAGAACTTGTACCGAACCAAGTCCTTCCTGTTTTTGGGCTGTGGGGAGACTCTGCGTGACCAGATATTCCAAGCCCTTTTTCTTTACACAGTGAAGAACAAAGTGGATTTAGAACATTACATGTTGGTGCTTAAAGAAAACGAAGACCACTTTTTTAAGCTCCAGGCAGACATGCTGCTGCATGGGATAAAGGTGGTGTCCTATGGGGACTGCTTCCAGCAATTCCCAGAGTACGTCCAGGATCTCACTGCTCAGATCTGCAAGCAGAGGAGTCCAGGTAAGGAAAATCTAGGGAATGTGGCCTCCTCACCAGCACAGGCTGGATTGAGCAGGTGCCCAGCAGTGCCCTGTGTGAGCCCTGCACGAGGTGCTGACCTCGTGTGCAGCTCCTTGGCTCCTGAGGGACGTGCAGGGTTGGAACACGGGGCCAAACTGTGACCAGATCTCTTTTTGGGAATCTGTGGATTTTGGAGGCCTGTGGATTCTTCCAACTCTAATCTTGAATTCTGAATTTGCCTTTTTGTTATCATTTGGTAAAGATGTTCACTTTGCATAATTCTTCAGCGTGAATTATTCCAGCCTATTGAGTGTTATATTATCTGAGATGTGACATGTCAGGAGAAGAGACTGAAGGAACTGAAGGAATTACCTGGTGGGATAAGCTGGTTGAGCCACAGTATCTGGTCAAGCACAGAATGGGAAATTAAATCAGTGCATCCAATAAATATTTGGCTTATCACAGTCAGGGCTAATGGGGAGAAACAACAGCTCTATCAGAGGAAAAAGATTCCTTTCATGTTTTCCAAACCAGGACAGGTCTGCTATGGTTTCTCCAGAGACCCGAGGAAAATAAGTAAATGACCTTGGGAAGAATTAGTATTTGACAGCTCTTTTATTTATCAACTCAGTGAAACTGTTTTGTCAAAAGTTACTCCAAGTGGTGCATAGCAGGAACCTTCCCCTTGCACCCCTCAAAGAAAACTGCAGGTGCCTGCCCAAAGTATATGCTGCTTTTTGTGACCTGATGAATATTCCAGTTAGACTGCATTATGTTTTTCTTTCCATGAAGGCTAGAAAAAAATATTTAGCACAGCAAAGAGGTTTCAGGAAGTTTATCTGCAGTGTGAACAACTAAAAGTAAGTTGGTGTGCAGTTCCAGACTGAACTCAGGCTGCTGGTTTGGTTTTGATGTACTGGTGTTGATGGATGTACTTTCCATAGTCTGAGCAGCACCTAGAGCCTTTTCAGTATGGAGAATCCAATTTATTGCAGAGCAGCCCTTGATATTAAAACAGGGAGGGAGACAGGTTTGCTTAAGCTCTAAATGGAACCAACTGAATATCAGACTATAATGCTACCCTTTTCCTTGGGAATTCCTGATTGGCATCAGACATGTGAGAAGAGGGACCTTACTCTGACTTGAAAGCCTTGTGATCTCACTTACAAGGTCCCTCCCAACCCAAACCATTTGGGGATTCTAAACACAACCTTGCTGTTTTGGGCTGGTGCCTGAGTTAAAAAAGCTTTCTGGATGGTAACCTGTGCTGCTGCTCTCTCACTTCTCTAGATGCTGACCGGGTGGACAGCACAACACTGCTGGGTAAGTAACCTTTTTAATTGTCACAGGAAGTTCCATAATCCTACCAAAGAGAGAAAAATACATCTCTGGTTTCCAAAGTAACTGCATGATTACTGTGCACTGCTCTACTTTACCTCCCAAGGTCTGCTGCATGCTCTCTTCCCCCCCCCCCCGATTTGCTTTCTGCTTATCAGCAGGTAACTGCTGGGCTTCAGCTGTCAATCAAATGATAAATGATAGAAAGGAAAAGCTCCAGGAAATGTATATAAAAAGCTATTAATGCTGACTAGAGTACTCTAAGGTAATACTAATATCCATGAGGTTTTGACTTACTTAGATTTCCAAGCTCCAAAGCCTTCCTTAAGGAGGTCTGGAAGAGTGAATCCCAAGCATATTGTACTGAAGGCGAAGTTTCAGCTAAGCTGTTCAGGTGGCTTTGTGATACTTCACTGAATAAGCTGAGCAATAATACATTGCAGTTTATGGTGTAAAATAGCAAAACTTCCCTTTGAAAGAACACAGAGAGATTCCATTCCTGAGAGCTCTGTGCTGCTGCAGGGACATCAGAAGTGTATGAAAGTAGTACTTCATTACTGTGCAATCACAGAGCACACAAGGTCCCAGACACTTGTGGGCAGGTGTAAAGTCAGAGATTAGGTTTGTAATTCCAACTGGATTTTAGGCTTACCGGTCTTTCAAGTGACTTAATGAATCCCATTTTCAATAAAGTTAAATTAGGCACCAGTAAAGAAGAAACCAGAAACTTGAGCACAATTTATTCCATTTCCTCTTAACATAAAGCTCCTTATAGGTAATTTTATCTCCTGTTCACTTGTAATTTGGAATACAGACCAAGTAAAACAGACTTTCAGCAGGGTTAGTGTTACATATAACTCAGAATCCATAAACAAGAACCTCAGGGGACCAGGACTGTGTTTATCTTTGTATCTGGTGCTTGTAATAAAAATGACACCAAGCACATGTATGTAGCAACAATTTAGGTTTTTTATCTTCTCCCTCCCCAGGAACTTCATGTGTGGACTGTGCTAAAAGGAAGTTGGGAGAAAGTGGCACTGACTCCCCGAAGAGGATCAAGCAGTCAGATACACCCACTAGTGAATGAAAACACCCCAAACACCCACAGCCCACCCTAAAAGCTTTTTAACAGCAGGTGTTCTACATCTGCTGCATGGAAAGTTTTGAGCTGGTAGTTCCATGGTTTTAAGTGGAATAAAACTGTACATATTTAGCCTTTCCTTTCTAAAGCTGTAAATGTGTGATGCATGTGAAGCTGGAGCCACCAGAGTCACTGCCTGGCACTGCCAGGCTGTACCTGCAGGGTCAGACACAAGCAGGTGCAACTTCTCCCAAGCCCTTTGGACCAGACTCTGCCCAGGTGAAGCCACAACTTTGTAATGTGTCAGAGATACCTTTTGGCACAGCAGCCTTTGAAACCAAGGGGTTTCAGTTCCTTTCCCATCAGCTGACGGGGTGGGCTGCTGGAGGCTGGGCTCCAGGGATCTGTCAGCACAAGGCTGCTTCCAGGCTCCAGATCCATAAACCCTGGGGGAACAGAAAGTGGTGTTCCACAGTTATGGAACCCACAGCACAGTGACCCCCTGCTTTTCACTTTCAGCAGGAGATTTGTTTTCCTGAGTCTGGTGAGGCAGGAGGGCTGTACCAGTGCTGTATTCACAGGGACAGCCCTGAGGGCCACAGGGCTCCCTGACCTCTCTGCTCTGGGTTTCTGTGGACATGTTTTAAATGTTACACCCCAGACTGTGCTGCCCCTTGCCTTGGACAGCAGGTGACAGAGTCCTGCTGCACTGGAATGAAGCCCAGTCAGGATCCAGGACTGGATCTGCAGACAATTCCTGGTGTGTACCTTTGCCTTGGGATGAACTCTAAGGGTGAAGGTGGGGCACTGCAGCACCTCTTTGTCTCAGGGACTGGTACTTCTTCCCCACAGACAGAATTATTACTTGAGTGGCTTGGAAAAGCTGATCCCACAGAGGGTTATGTTCAAGGCTGTTTGCAATTCCATTGCCCAGGGCTCTTTTTCTACTTCATTCATAACCTTTTTTTTTAAAATAGGAGTAAGATACTGAAAACTAACCTGTTGACCATTTATTACCCTGTTTTGCTCAAGCTGTGTAATGAATTTTGAAGGACATCTCTGAAGGTGACAGATACTCTTTCAATAAAATATTTAAAGTAAACTGTTCCTGTGTAGCAGCTGTCCCCGTTCTTCAGGCTGTTCCTTTCTTCACTGCATTCTTCTCAACCCCCTGTTCCCAGCAAACGGTTAAACCCCCCCAAACAAACCAGGACCTGTGCAATAGCAGCACCCAGACTGCTGTTGGTCAGACACCTCTGAACACCACTGAGGCTGCTCCTTCATCCACCCCTCACACTGCCAAAGGTCTCTGCACATCTGTCACTGGATTCTCAATGACGGCACAGACGTAAATTCAGGACTCAATTTATTAACAAAGCGTGGCAGTAACACAAGTGTTTGACACATCTGCCTGCAGGAGCAGTGGACACATGGATGTGGTTGGATGTTCCTGTGTGCCCAGCAGGAAGCACAAGCCCAGGGCTCCCAGCACACAACAAGGCAGGTGTGTGTAGGCAGTCTGGGGGACAAAAGGAACCTGCTCTGTGAACATGAGATACAAGTATTATGAACAACCATAAACCATGGGAACCTTCTTAGCACACACAGAGGGGGAACACAGGCCAAATGAAGTGACTCCATCTCTCTCAAACAGTGTTCTGTACCCCAGCTTCATTAACTTTGCTGCTTAGATGAAGCACAGCCAGCAAAATAAACTTGGCTGTACTGAGACAGCTGCATAATAACCAACCAATATACTTCCTTCTAATGCTGCTGCCTCTATAGCATCTGACTCATATTTTTGACTTCTGTGAGGTAAAACATCTCAGAGGTGAAATGTTTCCAGGTTACACCACAGCTCTAGAGATAGAGGATGAGCTTGTGTAAACTTAACTAACATTTGCATAAAGTTGCAGTGGAACACTGAAGTCTTTCTGGGTGTCACAGAAAGATAGCAGGCACATTCCAGTATTTTATTGTTTTAAACCAAGGAAATGATCCTATCTGGAGGCCAACAGATGCAGCTGCAACATAAACGGTCCTGGCTCGGGTAGGGAGCACCTGAGCACCACACTGGTGCTACAGCTGCACACAGGACTTGCCCTAAGAAAGGCAAGAGGCTTATTCTGTGGGATGATGTGCTTATGAACTTGCACTCTTCGTTTTTACAGCCCAAACACCCCAAAACACGGGGAGAGAACTCTATGTACCAGTGTGCACAACATCAGTAACAACCTTGGGCGCTCTCACCCCTTAACCAAACTGCGTGAAGGAGTAACAGCTCCTTCCATTACTGCTTTCCAAAACTGCTTCACTTGGAAAGTGAACATTCCCCTATCAACCTCTAACAGCCACGTTCCAACTCACGTTTGTAAGAGTCAGCTGTGAACACAGTTCCTGCTGCTGTCCCCTGGTTCTGTCCACGTGCTACCCCAAGACAGAGCTGAGTCTGGGCCTCTCTGCTCTGTCCTGCTCTTCCCGCTCCGGGAACTCGGTGAGATCCAGGGTCAGCACTTTGCTGAACATGATGTCATCATGCTGGGAAGGGGGAGATCACACCATGGAACATGTTTCTCTTACTTGAAAAAAGCATTTCCTAACTGTGAGAGACAACATGGAGCCTGAGCTCCCACAGGATGTTCCCTGGAGCCTGTCGCTGCACAGCAGGGCACACCCAGCCACCAAACACTGCAGGTGTCAACCAGCACTTCCACCCCATCCCACGAGCATCACTTAACAAGACCCGGTCCTAATGGATTGTTACCTCTGGACACACTCCAATCAAGGCGTCTGCCTTGCAGAAGAACTCCTCCTTCAGGGAAATAACTATCATTTGGAACTGCTCATGGGCCTGTTCTCTGATGAAACTCGAGACCTTTGGAAAGAAAGCAAATATGTCATCAGTTAGTTCTGGCAGCCTGAAACCATGCTGTGATCAGGGAATGGTGAGGAGAGAACTGAACTGTGAGAGCTGCAGAATTCCATCATGAAATAAGCTGGGTAAAATTAGAAATAAACCACTCTTAAGTCAGATACTTGCCATGGTCTCAAGACAATCCCTCAGATCTGCTGCTTTTTGAAAACACGTAACAAAATCATTCACTCCAATGAATAAAGTTATAGAAAGAGGCCTGTGCCAACGAAAACCAGTTTTACCGAATATAACTACAAAGGAAAGTGGAAATTCCTGAATACATTAAAAAAAAAAAAAAAAAAAGCTGTGTAAAGTTTGTTACTGGCTATAGAATAAGATCTGAAATATCTATTTGTTCACTGCAGACAGCAGTATGTTTCCCAATGATAATGCAAAATAAAGGTACAAACTAAGTTATGAACTGGTGACTGAGTAAGGCAGTGTCCCTCAATATAAATTAAATGCTGCCTAAAGGAAAACCATTTTTGATGAGCCCTCTGCCTGCACAGTTCTATCTACTTGGCATGGAAATAGTTTTTTAATGGAAGAACTGCCTTTAATAAGTTAGAGAATTCACATTCATTTCACAATATAGTTCCACTTATTGCAGATCTGCTTTAATAAACCCTCAAACTGAAAGAATAGAAAGAAATGGACTTCAGTTACACAGCACAGCTCACAACCTTCACCCTCCTCACCTCTCACATTCACAGCTTGGGCACTGATCAAACATGCTTAGATTGAGGAATTTAAACCTCTCCCGTGTCTGGTATCCCACACAACCCTTCAGCCCTAAACCCAATCTAATTTAAACCAAGCTCAGTCAGGGCAGTCAATCTCTGCATCCCAACACCCTGCAGTCCAAGTAGCCCCCCTTCTACAAAAGGTGTCAGATACTGCTGATAAAGAATAACTTACTTTATCAATGTTTGTGTTGTCAAGGGCAGCATCTATCTCATCCAAAATAAAGAAAGGTGCTGGCCTAAAGCTGCAGGAGGCAAGACAGTATTTTGCACTTGGATGCCAAAATGTTAACAAACATTCTAATTACTTACTCCGTAATAAAATTCTGATAGTATTTTGCAATATTATATTAATATTTATAATTTTAATGAAATAATTAGATATTATTTAACACGGAATATTAAATAGTACACAATAAACCAGTTATTAAATAGTACACTATTACTATTAAATACACTATACTATACACTATTAAATAGTACACAATAACCCAGTTAACAGTTCATACTTATCAAAATTCTACATTTAATATATAATATTAAAGTCATGGCAAAGAATAAGGTAAAGAATAAGAGCTTTGGTAACACCTGAATACTCCATTAGCAGATTTTTTAACTTGTTTGTAAATGGAGCACTGTCTCTCTTCCTGTCACTTCCTCATGCAGATCCTTGGAGACTCCCACAGTACTTTTTTCCCTTGGACAATCCCAGGGCAGTACTTTTACCTGTGTATGGCAAACACAAGGGCCAGGGCTGCCACGGTTTTTTCCCCTCCTGACAAACTGTCCATCGGCATGAAACGCTTGCCGGGGGCCACACAGTTGAAGCCAATGCCTTCCAGATAGGGCTCCTCGGGATTCTCGAGGCTCAGGAATGCCTGGAAATACACACATGGCATTGTTAACAGGGACATTTATCAAATTATTAAGATGGGGATGTTTTAGGTTGAAATACTGCCTGAGCTAATGCGGCAGTCAGGGAGTTGGCTTCATTTGTAGGGAACCTGTTCATCCCTCCTGAGAGCAGCGTTACCAAATTCCCAGGGAATATGGTTTGGTTAAGAAACGAGGAGGCTCATTAACAAAACCAGTTTGGAAATGGCATCACATATTTGTTATTTGCAAACTTTCAACTACTGAACAAACTCGATTTTTAGTTTGCAGTTTAAGTAACTGCAATTTTTGTTATTAAAATTTTAGACTTAAAAAGGAGCTTTGTTTCTTTAGCTTGGAAGACAATATACTGGCAAAATTAGACTTTTTTTGTGGAAGGTTAGCTTTACAGAGCCCACCTTTGAGCTGGAGAAAGACCGCTTTTATTAAAGTCTTTCTCCATACTTTGTATCCTGGTTCCCAGGGCCGAAAACTGAAAGTATTATTTTAAAGGAATTATCATTTTTCCAAACCACTAAGAGGTACAATGGGTAAGATCTTTGCTACGTGGTTTGTTTTTCCCATTAATAAAAGAAACAATAAGAGAATACAGTCTCTTCCCCTCTGCCCAGGGGGAGACAGATAAAAGAGAAATTCCCATACTTAACCCTGACTTCAAATATCTCCTCATGGGTCACAGACACAGCAGAAGAAAACCAAACCAATACACAACATGTTGAGGGAAAACACAGAATCTGATGAGTGTGATGTTTTAAAACAGACAAGAATCCAATCCTGAGCCCTTTAAACACTCCACAGGCTATGGAATTTGATGTAACCAAAGCATTTCACATTTGTGTCCTGATAATTTGTAAGTCTGATAAACACAAAGAGTAAAACTACCCCACACTGAGCAGTTCCCAATTTTATTAAGAGATTACCTTTCTCTGTCTAATGTCCAGTGTGCTTTGCCTTGTCATCTCCCTTCTCTGACCCTCAACTCCTGCATCTTTATTATTTGTGCCATTTCCCTCTCCAGGACTGAGACTGTCTTTGCAAAGCCCAAGTGTTACTTTGGTAACAAAGCATCCAGTGAGGCCTCAGGCCAACGCCTTGAGCCCATGACCCACCTGAGCACTGCTGGTCCTGCACAGCTTCTTGTAGATCCTGTCAATGGCTACAGAGGCGTGTTCAAAGCACCTGCTGAACAGCTCATACCTCCTCCTTTTCACCTCTTCAAACTCCTGCTTGCACGTTCTGGCCTCCTTCCTGCTGCTCTCAAAAGCTGAGGAAAGAAGATCACAGAAATTCCTCTGTAAGAAGCCTCTGAGCAAATACACAGAACAAATCTATGCTTGGTACCAAAAGCAGCATCAAGGAAAACATTTACTGCAGAAAAAATGCACATACAGGGAGCATATCATTACCAGGAGTTTCCTCCCTCTGCAGTCTTTCAAATGGAGGCCCCACAACTTGAGAAGTTGTAGTGTATTCCATCTTCTCTACACCACATTCAATTGGAGCCAAGAACAAAATTCTTCTCCTAATTCCTTCTGAAAGCTGGGCAGCCCTAGGCAGCTCCAGCATTGACCTGGTACAGCTCCAGAACCCTTCCTGTGCTCATGTGTGCAATGCTGAGGATACTCATCAGTTTGAAGAAATGCTCGTTTCTGAGTTCTGGACAACATTCACAGTTCCTTCAATTATGTGAGAAAAATTTAAAGAATTTTAAGATTAAAAATCAGTTATTTTCAGAAAGCAAGTGAAAACACTTTATGATGCCATTCAGGCAACAAAGTCTCTTTCCAATCATTCAAACTGTATTTCAACTGCATACTCACGTGTATGTTAAAAAATTGTTTATGAATAATTAAAACATAACTGAGGATAACACTTGAGCACAAAAGAATACCTTAGTATCTGAAAGAGGCAAAGCCAGCCAGGACCAACCCAGGGAAGAGGAATTTCCATTAAGGTGAAAACTGAGTCATGAAAGAGATGCACATGAAGGAGCGTTACCGTCTATGGATTCCTGGAACTTGCCCCGAGCGATCTGGAGTTTCTCCACTGCCCTGAGGTTTGGAGCAGCTGTCTTCATTAGGGTGCTCTCTTTAGATCTGATCTCCTGCTGCATCTGCTTCAGACGAGCCTCGATATCCTTGTCAGATTCCAAGTCCTGAAGAGAAAGGAATCCTGGAGTGATCTAATCGGTTCATAGGCCAAGACATCTCAACACACATGGCAAGCACTTGTGCTTTCTGAGACAATTACCCCACTCATTAATAGCTTTAACTGGAAACAACCAAAAAATGGCACTCAAGAGTCTTAGTTCTCACAACAATCTATGAGGTCCTCAGTATCGTTCCACAAGGCCTTTAAAAACAGAGGGGCAATTCCCTTCCCTCACTTCACAATACAACACAAGGGCAGGATTAGTGCTTCACTACTTGATCTGTAAAAAAACCCTTTGAACACAGGTTCTCAGGGAATTCTTGGAGACAACTCCAGTGATGACAGATCCATCCTTTGCTCTGTACCTGGCCTCTGACGTTTACTTACTTTGCTTAGGATTCAAGAGGAAAAAAAGTTACAAAACCTGCTGAGAAAACATGACCTAATGGGTTGTTAGAGAAGGAAGGATGGGAAGTCCCAGTCTCTGCAAATACCACAGACAGAAGTGGTAACAACCCCCAGCAGCCACCACTGGGTCCTGGAGTTCTGAGCCATGACATACAGTGCTGGAACTTCAAGGCAGAAGGGAAAGCAGGAAGGAAAAACCAAGGTTATATTGACTCTTTCTCAATTCCATGTTTGTGGTTCAGGGAAGCTTTAAGGTAAAGTTTGACCCATCCAGAAATCCCACACAGCAGTGCTACGTGTGACTGCAAAACCGCAGTACACAGACACATGCACTTGAGCTTAGCAGTGTTTCATTTAAAGACAGGGGTGAAGAACAAATAATTTCAACAAGTAAAATATTTGTTACCAAAATTAAAATCAAACACTCCATCTGCAATAATTTCAAAACAAAAAGATCACCTTCAGGTCTTCCCCTAGGCTGCTGTAGTCCACTTGAATTGCCTCTTCCCTCTCATAGATCCCTGATGCCACCTGGGTGCCTTCTGATTCAGTTCCCAGCTGGAAGATGAGGGACATTCCAGTTCAGAAGTACAAGAGTTAATGAAATGGTGTAACAGTTTAATAATTAAGAGGATTTAAAATGAAGAGACAGTGGTAGCATAGTGCAAGGTAAACTTATTGCATAGCTCCTGCCCTGGCCCAAATGGAGTGAACAGTTAAGATCCCATGAGCCCAATTAAAACAGGCACCTGTTAAACGAAGATAAAAACATCTGCTAATCTCAGTCTGAGTCAAGATGAAAGTAGCAGCAATTTGTTTGTAGCATAGTTACAACCATGTGCATACTGTAAATCTGACTGTAAGGATTTACATTCCCCAGATTCAATCCCCTTCCAAGGGAAGGCTCTGAAGGTGTCAGCTGAGGCATTCCTTCTGCTCACTTGGCCTCAGAAAGAGCTTCAGCTCTGTACAGCATAACCAGAGTATCTTCTAGACCCTGCAGCCTGAGTTTTTAACAGCCACCTTCCCTCAAATGAGACCTGTGCTACCTCTCATTGTCAGTCTCTCTCCTGCCACCAAATCCTGTTGGTCTTCTCAGTGAAATTAATGAATCCAAGCTGGTTTTCCTACTGCTCACCTCCTTGGTTTCAGCTCTTCCTTATCCACAAACAGTGAGAGCTGAGCTCCAGCATCCTCTGATCAGGAGCAGTTCTTGTTCTCTCTCTTCACAGACTGCCCACCCCACCTCACTGCATTTTATGGTGCCCTATTCATACCTATCCTCCAGCAAAAATGCTTTTCTAAGGAAGGGGTTCAACAAGACTCCTTCTAAATTCACACACTCCTCAGAAGTCCTTCAAAACTCACAGCTCTTTTCTTTTGGTACAGTGGAGAAAGTTTATTTCTCCTCACCAAATATATGCTGCAAAAAGAGGTTAAGATGGAGACAAATAATGAGAGTCAAACCTCTGAGAGCAGGAATGTTTCTATCTTAGCCTATCCCTGATTTCTGTGAATATCTGCATCTACTCAAGACTAAAGGATGATTTCCTATACAGCATTTATACTATGGATGATTGACCAAATCTGATCTCAATCCATGCATATGCCATATTTATTTGTATTTCTGAACTGCCCCTCTGTGTCCTCTTACACATCTTCACACCAATTTTCTTGTACCTTGGTGATTTTAGATATTTCACAGGAATGTTTCATGCACAAGCAAAAATACTTGCAAACAATATCTCTGCCTACAAAAAGCAACAAAAATCCTTCCCTTGAAGGAATGAGGCCTGACCACATGAAAACAACACATTTGTTTGAATGTTACTATAGGAGACAAACA
Source organism: Myiozetetes cayanensis (assembly GCF_022539395.1). Lineage (NCBI taxonomy): Eukaryota > Metazoa > Chordata > Aves > Passeriformes > Tyrannidae > Myiozetetes > Myiozetetes cayanensis. Next base: position 68,223,167 of record NW_026087521.1, on the reverse strand, counting down.
ATCCTGTAAGGAAAGAATAAAGATCTTTAAATTCATGACTGAATAACTGTTCCCCCAGGATATCTATCTTCTGTAAACATTTTTAAGTACCTCTATTTCACTGATGTCATCCAGTGTTCCAAACAGGAGCTTGATTTTCAAGTCCTGCACCTTGCACTCGAGCAGCAGATTATGTCTCTTTAGCCTCTTCTCTTCCAAAGCAGTTTCTAGAGCTGCAGCTTCCCTCTGCAGTTTTGTGGCTTCCCTACATGCACAAAAGGAACACAACAACTCAAGAGCAGAAGCATCACTGCTAAAAACATCCAGAGGAAACCAGCATGATAAACACAGCATGAAAACTGAACAAGCTGAGCATGAGCCAGCAGTGTGCCCAGGTGGCCAAGAAGGCCAATGGCATCCTGGCCTAGATCAAGAACAATGTGGCAGCAGGAGCAGGGCAGTGATCCTTCCCCTGGACTCAGCGCTGGTGAGGCCACACCTGGAGTGCTGTGTCCAGTTCTGGGCCCCTCAGTTCAGGAAGGATTTTTATTGAGGTGCTGGAGCAGGTCCAGAGAAGAGCAACCAGGCTGGCGAAGGGACTGGAGCACAAGTCCTATGAGGAGAGGCTGAGGGAGCTGGGGTTGTTTAGTTTGGAGAAGAGGAGGCTCAGGGGAGACCTCATCACTCTCTACAACTCCCTGAGAGGAGGTTGTGAGCCAGGTGGGGGCCGGTCTCTTTTCCCAGGCACCTCTCAGTAAGACAAGAGGGCATGGTCTTAAGCTCTGCCAGGGGAGGTTTAGGTTAGATATTAGGAAGAAATTGTTTACAGAGAGGGTAATCAGGCATTGGAATGGGCTGCCCAGGGAGGTGGTGGATTCTCTGTCCCTGGAGGTATTTAAGAAGTGACTGGATGTGGCACTCAGTGCCATGGTCTAGTAACTGTGGTGGTAGTAGATCAAGGGTTGGACTTGATGATCTCAGAGGTCCTTTCCAACCCAGCTGATTCTATGATTCTATGAAAACCAGTCTCCAGGCACCACGAGGGCTCCTTCCCCTGTAATCCCATCAAACTCAGGAAAAAGGTGCTGTACTTGTGCCATCCCCTCCATTCTCCCACAGGACTCCAGAGGGAGCCTGAGCTTCAGAGTATTGACAAGCTCACTCTGCAGCATGTTCAAACCCCACCTTCCCTAATTACAACTGTTCTGTTCAGCTCTGCAGAACAGGGAGGGAGATTTGATCCTTCTGATATTCAGTCAGCTGTCTTCTATCACTACTCTCCTTGAAGCACAGTTTGATTCTCTGCAATAAATTCCTCTGATAGCATCAAGTTTCCAGCAGCATAAATAATATCTTACATTGTTAAATGACACACTCTAACATGAATTCCTAGGTATACAGTCCATGAGTTCATAGAAAATTCCCCAAATTTATCTAACCACACTGTGCCAGCAGGAGCTTTAAATCTATCTTAAACTCCTGATTAAGAGACATTAAACACATCAGTAACCAGCAAGCATAACAAAACTGAAGTCTAACTTGTCCCCAAAGCAGCTGATTTAAAACAACAGTAGGACAAAATAGTGAACCTAAAGTTAGTATCACTTTAAGGTATCCAACACATGAAAAATTTGGAGAAAATAACACTAAAATCAGAAAAAAATTCCAATTAATTGAAGCTGCTGTATAACTCAAAATAAACTGTGAAACTGCCAGGGAACTACACACATCCCCAGTCAAATGTAAACTACTACACACTTAGCCCAAGTCACTCCCTGCTGCTCAGAGATCACAGAGAGACCTAACACAAGGTAGATAATAAGATCATTCTTTACGGTTTATGGGATGGCTCCCATGAAATGATCTCCTTCATACCCCCTTTGGGAACCTCACACTGGATTAGAAACACTGTTAAACTGACACCTACTGTAAATGCAAATCACCAAGTCCCTAATAAACCTTTCACAAGAAAATAAAATGAGAAATCCAAACATCTGAGCACCAAATCTGTTCTAAATATTATCACACTGACCATTTTCCCAGCAGTAGAAGTAGGAATTACCTATTAAGAGTCAACATCTTCCTCCTGGACTCTTCAACTTCAGTTTGGCTTTTTGTAACCTGAGATTTATGAGCACTTAATCCTTCCTTACGTTGTTGCTGCTCCTCCACCATTTCATTCACTTTTATTAGAAGCTTTTGTTCATCCTGCAGAAAAATATTCACATTTTTAACGTCCCATCAAAACTCTTGATGTGGAGCCTTATATAGAAAGAAAGACTTATAAATTTAAACCTGTTACATTCAAATGTGTTACAACACAAAACCTGAAAGGCACTGTGGGATTTTCCCCCCCACTTTGTGGCAGTTTTATACACCTGAGTTTTGTTTTTTATTCAATGCACTATTATCCATCTTTTCTCCTTCCCTCTTCTGGGTACCACAAGCATAGTTTATTTAACAAGCACCATCAGCACAACAAGGAATAAAGAACACTGGGAAGGAAGAATCCATACATATTACACTAACTGAAAATCTAAACTGGTTTCACAGAATTATCTTAAATCTATTAGTGCCTGTAAGGTACTTTAAAGATGTAAAGCACCAGAGCTGTTTAGTCTTACTCATAGACTCTTCTACTGAACCTGAGCCACGTGCTGCTGGTTTTACCTGTAGCAGTATGTTGTCTTTTTGTATCGATTAAACACATATAACTGAACACAGTAATACACAATTTAATTCTGAGTAAGCTTATTTTTAATAATTAACGAGTACCCAAATATGGCAGGTTACTCCAAGGTTAAAATGCATCTGCATTTTTTTTAAACAAAGTCAGCACTGAATGAACCCCTTGCAGAATTACTCAGCATCACATTTGCTAAATATTGTAATTCAGTGCATTCTTTCCTCCCAGAAGAGTCCCAGAGCCAGAGACTGATTGCATAGTTACCTCCCGTAGCTTGACAATCTCAGCTTCATCTTTCTTAACTGTCTCCCTCAGCTTGCTGACTGAGTTTGTTAATTTTTGGAGATGATCCCGGTTATACTCTAGCTGAACGTTCAGCCGTGTCTTCTGGTTCTCAAACTCCAGCCTAAGCAAAGCACAGGCCTTCAAACCTACAGTACAGAGCACTTACTTACATTTACTAACTCTGTCAGTTATGACAAGGCACATTTCCCCTCTGACGAGTCAGATTGCATTTTTGTATCCTCAATGTGAGCACAAAAACCTGCAGACGTTTGGGTCATGGATTCCAGCACACCACATCCTGTGGATATACTGGAAGTCACAAGCATACACTGATAATATGGCCACATCAATATGGGAAGTGACACTGGAGTTAATCATCTAGTTCAACATTCTCCTTCATGAAGACACACATCTGTGGTCCTGGGACATGTGGCTAGGAGATCAATACTAGTTGAGGTTGCCTGGGAGAATTCTAAGAGCCTGTTGTCCTTAAGATCCCTGCATCCTACACCCAGCTCTCCTTAAGATTTTGGATACATGAGTGACCCTTCACGCTGCTTTCAAGCTGGGATAGTGCCATTTTTCAATGTGGGTTTTAGAAAACTATTCTTCAATTTATTTTGCTACAGCAGAGCTACCAAAATAGCAAATGTTACCTTCCAAGTTTGTTGCCAGTTGTCACTGACTCTGAACTGTCTCACAGCCCCAAAGCATTGCAGTGTCACTAATCCCTAACTAATCCCTGCAGTGAGAGGGCAACCTTTCACTGTCTCCTGGGCTTTTGTGCTATCTCCTCTGCTGGAGTTTCCCAAGTACCAACGTGCCCAATCTAATCCCAGCCACTGGTCTACACATCAGTGCCAAACAGCACCTTCTCTTGGCAATCTCCTCTTGCTGCCTCACATGCTCCTGTTCGTACACACGGATATTTTCTATACCAATCTCTTCGCAGAATTCCCGGAAAACAGCATCTTCAACCTTTGAATTCAGAGAAATGGAGCACAAAATGTTTAGTCACTCACAGGTGTAAAACATTTGGACAGTCACTTCATGCTGCAGGCTGGGTTTCTGAAGTACTTTAAGAAGCAGCAAACAAGTATTGAGAAGTAATTTGTACGTGAAAGTTTCCAATAACTCTTTCAGTTCAAATGCCAGACACAAGGCATATGATCTGCAAGCTGTAACTCTCATCTAAGTTCTTCCTGAGAGCAGCTGGTCACTCCAAAGACAATTGAAGTAATCACTATGACCAAGTGCCCTGGTTTTGCCTGTTGTTCCCAGCCAGCTGAAGAAGAGAAAGCTGGGCAGGACACTAATCAGATACACCAGGTCTCTGGGTGCAGTTCAGTTCTTAATTTTAATCCTTTCAAGGGGTTCATAAATATTAATTACCATGTTTCAATTATAGCAAAGTCACAGCAAAAACAGTGCCATGGAATATTTCACTTCCTAATTACACACTGGATACTAACAAAAGCCTCAGGTAAAACCAGTTCTAGGATTTTTATGAAAAATTTAAGCAGGCAAATCTTAGGTAGAGTGTGCAAGATGGGACTGAATGAAGAACAGCAACAGGCTATTTGAAAGGAAACCAAATGGGCTGAACAAAATTTTAAGATAACTTTACAGGTCAAAACCTGCTATTGTTTACACTGGGGCTCTTTCAGCCAGGGATACAATACCACTTCCAGTTACAAGTCACACTGCTCTTTGGAAAGTGAGGACCAGCCTCCCTTTTTTAATATTTTTATTTATTTATTTTTTAATTTTCAGAACAAGCAAAAGCAAAGTTCCCCAGATCTGGAATTCTCAGAGCCTAACCATCAATGACAATGCCACTGCTTGCAGATGACAGACATCTGCACTCCCTTATGCCTGTACCACAGGCAGTTTGGGCTCCTTTTTCCATGTAGAATTCCAGTCAGATTAATCCAAGGCTGACTGATGAGAATGGGGGAGAGGCCAGGAACTAAGCTGTATGTCTGTGATACACCTTGAGTAACTGCAGAGCTATGACATATTAACATCCAAGTACTCCTCTGTTCACAGACAGCTTGGTAAGAAAGGTAGAGGATGATTGCTGGAATAACTTAAAAGTCTCGTTGACAAAGTTGTTTATAAAGTTAAAAGTTGTCCAAGTTCTAGAAATCAGCAGGAACATAAGAAGCTTCTGTAGCATAACAGCATAAGCTGTCACAGCTCTGACAGAAGGCATTACCTCATTGATTTTTGTCTGAAATTCTTCTATTTTTGTTTTCCTTTGTGCTATTCCTTCTTTCAGCATATCATGTTGAGACTCAATATTTAGCAGTTCACTTTCCAGTTTTGATTTTTCCTAGATAGAAAGGAAAAATATGGTAATTTTTCTTAACAGGAGGGTCAACTTTCTGTAAATTAAGAAACAGTTCTGTTCCAGATAAGCTGTGTTTTTCAGACCAAAATCTTTATTTTCTTCTCAAATGCCACTTACCCACTATTACTGCCAATTTGTATGGAATGATTAGTTTGAATGAGCAGAAAAGCAAACTAAGTAGCACAAAAATTGCACTTTGATTTGCAGACTTCTGAAGGTTGCTAAATGATATACCAACCTACCAGAAATCCAAATTTAAAAATTAAAACAGAGAAAGGTTCAAGTAAAGTACTTTCTAGGCTTGCTTTTTATATTCGATTAATCCCTCAGTCGAAACTGCTGTATGTAAAACTTGAACTGAATCAACAAAACTACGCAAGGAAGTAGCATTTACATCACTGGTAATTACAGCTTAAAAAATACAATTATTAAAGGTGAGAATGATGAAGAGCTGGCACCATGTAGAGATTAGCGAGGTGTTTCTTCTTGATGAGCTCCAGCTCACTCTGTGAGTACTTGAGCCGTGTCTGCGTTCCCTGGCTCTGCGCACGCAGCTGCTTCAAGTCGGCCTCCTTACGCTTGGTCTTCATCAGGGTCTGGGAAAGGGTTGGGAGCGGAGAAAAGGCATTGGAAACGACAGGTGACCTACTGGAAAATGAGTCACTGCAGATTTGAGCCTCACTGACACAGGCCTCATTCAAGGCTGACAGCACTGGTCATACTCCACAGGAATTTTCTAGCAGATTTCCTCCTCCACAGAAAGCATCTGCTTGCAGATTCCCAAATTCCTACTCCATCCCTCTCATAGAAACAAGCACTAGAGGTATGACACTGTTTTACACTGGCAGGTTTTGGTCCATGCAGATACTCTCATACTGACAGATCCCATCATTCTTCGCTCACTACAAGTCTCCAGGTACTTTGAACAGCAGCTCTTTTTACTGCAGGTAGCTTGGACCAAGAGTGTTGTCCTGGTTCTCCCCCTGTGAACCACTCCATCAGCTAAGCACAAGATGCACAGCTGATTATTATTAACTGGAGGAGGACAAACAGCTACTGTGTCCTGTCTGCATCTTCTACAAGTTTTGAAAGTCACCTCTTCAGAAAATCCCCTTCTTAGAGCTGAATTAAGTCAAACAACTTTTACACCTTCATGACTCTTGCAGTAAGCGCTTTTAAGAGACTTACCTTTAACTCATTAATCAAGCTATCCCTTCTTTCCTTCATTTTATTCATTTCTTTATCATCCCAACATCTAGCTTTAAATCTTAAATCACTGGATCCTCCAGAAATCACTCCAGATTTCAAAAATAGAGTTCCATCAAGAGCCACTGTCTGGAAGGAAAAAATCAAAAAATTAAACCCAAATAGATCTTCACAAAACCAGCCAAAAGACCCCATGAAGCAGTGCCCGAGATGTGGCAGTTAAACAAGCAACAACCACATTTGAATTGGACTTCAATGTTTTTCGTGTTCCAAACCTGCTAACATGAGATACATGAAACCACATGTGTTTCTATGTAATCCTTCATACCATATGTAGAAAGAATTATTTCAGTGGCATCAAACCCATGGCTGCAACGGGAAACACAGGCAGCAAACTCCAGCTCCTCACCTTGAGCCTCACTGGTCCATCAAATGCAATGTGTTTGGCCTCTTTCACTGTCTCACAGATCAGGCTGTTACCACTCACGAACTGAATCACTCTTTTCAGTGGAGGAAATGGTGTTTGCACAACATCCACCAGCATTTTAGCTCCCTTTATCTCCCTCAGCTTCTCGTTGATTGGTTTAACCTGGAAAGCAAAGAAGCAGTGCCAAGAATTCCTCCTGTCACCACAAAGCATGCCCAAATCAGAGAGGTCTGGGGACAGGACGTGCAGGTAACAGAACGACAGCTGAGAGAGGTGCCTGAGGATTAGGGACACACAAGTGTCACTCCTGTGCTCAGAAAGGGACAAGGAGGAGGACAATCAGCAGTTTGCTGATGACACAAAGCAGGGAGGAATGACTGATATGCCAGACCCTCATCCAGAGGGACCTCAGCAGGTTGGAGAAGTGGGCCAACAAGAGCTCCACCACATTCACTTCCCAAGTCCTGTGCCTTAACACTTAAGCCTACTTTTGTTAAGTTTAAATGATCTAGTATCAAGATTTATAAGTGTATTAACTTGCTGATTAGTTTTCTAAACTTCCTGATTAACAGGAGAAAGAGAAATGTACTCACATCAAGGTAATCCAAAGCAAGAAACGTTTCAGGTTCGGCCCGTTCTTGTTTCAGGAACTGAATACAATCTCTTGCTGTTTTTTGAGTGGCAACAACAATAGCAGTCATATATCTGCTGAACACCTTGGTAACAGCAAGCTGGTATTTTTTATGGATAGGATGACACAGGTCAAGCAATCTTCCAAACTGAGAAAATATTAAAATTAAAATATTGAGAAATAATAATATGTTACTTTAGACATGAATAATATTTCTGCACACAAGACATTGAAGCAGTAAGAGGAAAACGTGTTAGACATCTACCAGCTGCACTCTCACAATGGTTGTGCATCAGAAGAACCAGAAATTGAAGCAGTTATCAACCCAACATGCAAAGTATACCTTCTGAGGGGATCTAATTTTTTCTCTAAGGTTGCAGTTATGTATCTCAATGTTTTACTGAGCATCTCTAGCATACAATTCCAGAAGCATAAGAGAGTGACAAAGTTAGCTAAGCATCTGTTTTGGAGAGAAAGAAAGTATCGAACACTAAGTAAGATCTTAAAATGACAATAAGGTCTTAAATAAACAGAACTGGAAAATGGCAGCAAGAGAGGCACTATTCCAGTTTCAACCCAAAAAAGAAGTATCTGCTTATTTTAGTGGCATAAACAGAATAAAACTTGTTTTTCTTGTACTGCACAGTCCAAATAATCATTAAATAACAGCTCCACAGATAAAACTAATTAGCTGCTTGTTGTACATGTTCCCAAAAGATCTTTTGTTCCCTTCCTGTCATTGCAAGCACAGTTGAGCTTTCTCTGAAGGATCGAACCTACTGACACCCACTTTGAACACCATAACCTTTGTACTCATGCAAGAACAGTTTTTCTGCCTGTTGACATGTAGCTACTGGTCTCTTCCTGCAGATCTCATCAAACTTAAACAAATGAAGAGACAATGGGTAAGAGTTGTGATAGGTCTCTCACAGTGTTGTCTCAGGAACAACACATTCAGGTATTTCAAATTTCATCTACTGGAAATTCATGGCCTACCATGATCCACCGGGATCCAGCCTGTCCAATTTACCCCAGCTGCTTCCTCAGTGTAAGGCAGAACTCTTAGCTCTAAAACAAAGCATTGGAATAAAGCCAGACCATTACCACAGAATCTGGGTACAGCCTTTTGAGACTCTCCAGGGTCTCTGCTCTCATCTGCTCCCGCCTGCCCTCGTGGTAATCCATCCTGGCATTCTGCAGCTCCCCAACTATTTTGTTCAGCTCCTCATTCACTTCAGCCATTCTCACTGTTGAGGTCTCAATCTCCTCAGCCAGCACCTCCTCCTGCTGTTTTTTCTCTGCTAATGATTCACTTTGGAGACAGAAGCACAAATCAAAAGCATTAATTCATTTATACACACTTCTGGGATAAATTAAGGTCATTCTGCAGTCACCTCACCTCAAAAGGAGTAAAAACCAGGCAGAAGACAAGACCCAAGATGGAAGAACTGAGCTAATACACAAGGTAAGTATTAATGATTCCTAGAACAGCACAACTACATAACTGCCCTGTTCCCTTGCTAAATTTGTCCACTGATAGCACCATAACCATAGTGACATAATTTGCAAGAAATTAGAAGTAATTATAGAACTGGTTCAAAACTATGGATTAGTCATCATACTTCCTACTTCATTTTGGCAGCTACTTTAATAGCCATATTACTTTAATAAGCTCTTAAGTAGAATTAGTAAGAATTCTAACTCCTATTAAAATTTCAAAGAAAATCATTAGAAATAATTAGAAACCTGCTGTGTTATTTCGACAATGTCTAATACACAAGAAATCAAATGAGCTTTTAATTTTTTACCCATACCTGCATATCTTGGCATATTCTTCCAACTTCTCTATGCGTTTCTTATGCTCCTCTATCTGTTCCACAGTCTGCTTTATGGTTTCCTATGCAATCACAAACAGAACGTGTCCAAAACAAAACAGAAAACCACACCTGATAGCAAGATATAAAGCTCTTAATTCAGAACAGGTACTGAGACAGATCTTTTCCTCCTTACTGGTATTTCACACTGAAGTAACAGTATCTCTTTTGCAATAACAGATGCCAAATTGCACCATGAATAATAAAGAGAAATCATTTTATCAAGGCCATTACTGGATTTTTCATGTTCAGCTACAGCTTAGAGAAAGTCTCTTCATCACAGAGAATCGTGACATAAACACTTAAAAGAACTTTAAATGTAGACTTAGTAAATTATAGGCGTTAAAACAAGAGGTGCTTTTCTTGGCTCTACATCACTAGTTTTTTCCTAAGGACACACAAAGAAGCTGGCATAGAGCTTCCAAACTGACACAAAACACTGTAGTAAGAAAAACCCAAAAACCAACAGTGAAACAAGTATTTTCAGTTAATCCATTTGAAAAAAACATACATTAATTAAGGCAAATGAAAAAAAAAATTACTGTTACCTATGCATTTTACTGAGCTGTAATTTAACTCCTGAAATTCTTGTGACCTTTTAAATAGCTCTAGAGATGGAGAGTCAACCTGTTTGTGCACCTGCTTCAATATCCATGAGATATGGGTAAGAAAATTCTCAAGAATCCCTTACTCATTTCTCAACAATGCAATGGGACTCACCCACTTTTAGAAGCACAGGCAACAGAATTTATTTCACTTCAAGATACCAACTACATTTTCCTGCTACCTAGTACTTCAGAAATAAATAGAAGCACATTCGTATGTACAAGATTGAGGGGTTAGGAACTTGATTGCTCATAGAGTCTCTTCTGACAGATTTTAAGTTTTCTGAACTTAAGGAGTCTCCCCTAAACCTGGACCAAATGCTGAAGAAATGCATGTTGCCTCTGTAAATTCTTAGTCTGTGACAAAACTGCAGGGTTAGCACTTGGAAAGAAAAGCATAAAGGCCAAAACAGGACAAGGTTTCCAGAAAAGCACCACTCATTAGCTGAGCTTCTCCTTCCATCAGAAGGAAACACCAGGCATGGTGACCAAGCCACAGTGGAAAGTATAGGTATTTGTAGATCCAAACATGTAACAATAATGATGGAAGATAGAGAGTAAAAATGACTGCAGTGATTTGTATTCACACCAAACACCTGCCTTGGAAGTGCAAGAAAGGAGTGGACACTGAGGAGATTTTTCCAACTACAACACATTCATACACACAACTGACCTTAAAACCATCTCAGCAAAAAGGCAGCTGTGCTCAAAACACACCTGTGCAGGGTGTGAGCATCACACAGACACAGCAGCTGTGGGACATCTCAGACAGAAGAACTGCACTTCTAAACCCAGGAACTGAGGGCAGTTCACATGTCCTGAGTAACTAAAATATTAAAGCTCAAGTTCTCAAACAAATCACCTGTGTGTGCCCACACAACCAATCTCTGATCAAATTCAGAAGCCATTTTGCTAAACCTTCTGCAACACAAAAACTGAACCGACACTTGCAATGCCTCCCCTCTGCTATGGATTTGGTTATGTCAAAGCACAGAACACATCTCTACAGACAGTTATACCCGAGGGAGGAGCAGGGACATGTTTTTCTCCTTAAAACCTAGTTCTAGTTTGACACAAATACCTCAATTTCCTTTTTCTTCCTCCGATTAAGTTTCAGCCTTTCTTGATCTCCTTTGTCCTCCCAACGGAGTTTCTCCATCTGCTGGGTTAGTGTAGCTACTTTCTTTCTTGCTATTTCCTTCAGCTCTCTGTAACGCTCCAGCTGGACAAAAACAAGTAAATTGTAAATTAACTCCTTGCAAAGTGGGAAGATTCATGTTGTTCTGGCCTCAAGTAGCAATTGCCTACTTTGTCACCCTCTCACCCTGAGACCTTGCTGAATGTTTTCTGTCCTGCCCTCCCACAAGGTACCATGTCTCTACATAAAATTTGCAGTTTTGGTTTCGTTTGAGCCCAAGAACGAAAAGACTACCAGAAATTACAGGTCATCGGTGAAATAATGGTTTCCCTGTGATTTGGGGGGGATAATCGTGGACTTCTCTAGTAAACAGTGCTTGGGGGCCTCCTAGTTCACCTGACTCTCTCCCAGCTCAACACGTGCTGCTCTCTGCATTATCTCCTCTTCAGCTTTCTCCTCAAACGCTCTCCACGCCTTCTCAATATCACTCAGTTCTATCTCTAGCTCTTTTATGTTCTGCTTTTCCTTATCACAGTATTTCTCCTTGTCCCTCAGAGATTTTTTAGACATTTCTACTTTCTTGATTTGGTAGGATGTGTTTTCCTTTGCTTTTATATAGAGGGGTCTCTGCTGAATCAGTGATGCTTCCAGAGTCCTAAAAAACAAAACCAGAAACCAAGCCAAAACAAACAACCCAACCAGCCAGCCACCACAAAACATAGACAGAACAACAAAGCCACACAGCAAAAAGGAGCAAGGGAAAGGGGAGAGAGGGAGGAGAGAAAAGAAGAACCCCCCCCCCCCCAACCACACATGCAAACAATCAGTTTTCAACTGCAACTCTGAGGCTGCACCCAGGGGTTTTCACTGTGGGGATTTGGTTTTATATCCACTGAAAATAGTCGTTTAGGAAGTGAAGCATAACCTTTTAAAATGTAATAGCAGACAGGTATTTATATAATGAAGTTACTGACAACCTGGGCACGTGAGGAAAGCAAAAACCATGTGTAGGTATTATTTTAGTGAACTACAAACTGACTCCCACAGCACTGGGTTCTCACCCATGTGTGCAACAGCAAATGCACACCTGCCAAGCAATTCCCAGCACAGACCATGCTTTAATTCAACTGTCACAGAATCTGATTGCAAAACCTACTTCATTTCTTTTTCCATCTGCTGTAGGTCCCTGTTTAGTACACCAAGTGCTTTTTTCTTGACTTTAAATGAATCTTCTGCTGCAGAAAGAGACTCTTTCTTGATATAAGCCTCCATATTCTTTTCATCCAAACTGGTTTTCAGGAAGTCAATGTTTTTTTCGTTGTGATAAAGCAGAAAAAGCTTCATCTGTATCCTTTCCTCATGCAGTTCCTTGATTAGCATCTGGTAATGCTCTGCCTACCAAGATTAAAATTTCATTTATGGTTCATAAAAATTATTTTCCACCACTATCAGTCTAATTTCAAATTCAAATTGAAATGAGATGATGTACCAGTAGCTGTCATTCCAGCAATGTGCACTAATCATAAAACTCAAACATTTAAATCAATATTTAAATTAATCATACTGGCAAATCTATGCTTTCATTTATTTAGACTTTATTATATGTACTCCTCCACCCTTTTAAATGATACTAAATTATTATACATTATGCCATACTGAAAAAAAAATCCTAGATTAAAAACAACAGAAATGTGTGATTGTTTTTTTTAAAAAAACCCTGTATTTAGGTCCATAAATAAATCTGAAAAAATCTGGTATCTTTACAAGCAAAAAAAGGAACAACTGAGTTACCTCCTCTTTCTCTATCTTTGCTTGTTTCCGTTCTGCTGCAACACTTTTTTTCCTGTTATAATTAAACTGTGCATCCTCTTCTGCTTGCTGCATTTTCTTCTTTTTCTGTTCATATTCTTCAGCCAATTCCCATGAATTACTGATTTGTTCAAAAAGCTGAGTTCTCTCCTTTGGCTTCTTCATTGCGATGGATTCCACTGTTCCCTAAAATAAAATGGCCCCCCAAAAGTAAATAATGTAGCACTGTAGATCCTTCCACTGCCTAAAGAATTCTTTAGGAGCATATAGTACAGCTGGATCTCCAATTGTATCATAAATGTTTCTGTAAGAGGGAAAAAATCAGTTCTTCCTCGGGAGTCTTCCTCAGCAACTGTAAGGAAGACAACTTTGTGCAATGTATTTCATCACAAGGCTAAGGCATTTCTGACCCATGTCATTAAATTCTTGGGAACTAAAAGCCCAGCAGAATTTTCAATCCCTCAATCTGAACCAGAAGATCCTTTACACTTTGATGCATCTTTACTAGGAGAAGTGTTTTAAGATGAATTTTTTTCCTAACATCCCTAGAATTGAACACACCAAGCATTTACAGAGACACATATTTTCTTATATCCTGTGAATAATACAAGCACACAATTTCTTCCAGATCAGCTTCTTTCTGACAAGTGCACTCATGTACACACAAACCTCACTATTTCTATTTTGTAGTCTTGTAGTTCTGGGTCGAGGTCAGGAAAAAATATATTGGTTTGTAGTTAAGGGTAGCTAAGGGTGCCCTTTTTTCTATCAAACAGGTAACTGTGTATCTATGAAATAATAACCTCAGAGGCTTTTATTTTCCTTACAAAGTACCTTGAATGCTCACCTGAAAAATAAGGCAATTCCTGGCCTTGACAAGAATGCCTATTTTTTCAAGCTCGGATATGTAAGCAGACCGGCTGATGGCCTTGTCATTGAAAAGAAATTCAGTACAACTGCCTAAAGGAGGGAAGAAAAAAGAATTACTACTGAAAATGGCTACAACACTGGAAAATAACTAAACCAGTGGACCAATTTAACAGAGCAATTTCCTCAGAGAAGAAAATAGATTTCAATTATTCCTTTATTCCTCTCAATGATTCCAGTTTTCTGTATGGAACTCTAGTTTTACACTTTCAGATGGCACTGAGTTGCTCCAGTGCTCATGCCTGCAACAAGTTGACAGTCCCCATTTCCATCTACAGATCCCAAGGGAACATCTACAGATACACAGAGAGCCAAGAACATACAATAATAACTTGTTGAATTTTTTAACTAACTGGCTCCAGTATGTTTTTTCACTTATACCACTACCAAAATGTGTGTTAATACCGAACTGCTAACCCACCCAGCTCTGAAATGATACTGGGCACCTAAAATTCCAAGTTGAGCATTTCTTGTCTCCATTTATACATCATTTATACATCTGCCTTTATACATCAGGCAACAGACAGGATTGCAGCAGTCTCTACTACCCACCACGGATAACTCTGGAAAATGTCTTCTCTTCCCCATCTTCCTCACAATATACCATCTTCACACTGGCCGTAGAAGAGACCGGTCGCCCAACATGTGCTCCATGAATCAGCTCCCGAACACTTTTAACTCTCAAATTGGAGGTCTTTTCACACATCAGAAAGCTCACAGCATCCATTATGTTGGATTTCCCTTCAAAGAAATTTTTAAAAATTGCTTTGACGTGGCAGAAACGAAAGGAGGAATTTGATTAACAGCTAAAAAAATTATGCAGAATTGCAAAATTCTTTATTAATTCTATTTCTTCTTCTGTATTTTTTTATTCTTTTAGGGTGAAATTCTTCCCTGTGAGGGTGGGGAGGCCCTGGCACAGGTTGCCCAGAGAAGCTGTGGCTGCGCCATCCCTGGAAGTGTCCAAGGCCAGGCTGGACATGGCTTGGAGCAACCTGGATGGTCTTCACGGTACCTCCCAACCCAAAATCACTCTGGGATTCAGTATTTTACTGAGGACAAGCTACTGCAAATAAAGAAATCCATCTCTAAGATGTAACACACCAGCAGCAGAAAATAAGCCTGTCTGTAATAAAAATCATCACAAAACTGATTTTTCATTTATTCAGCTTTACTGAATGTATTTTTTTTCCCCCAGGGTTCTCCAGAGATCATTTCTCCAACTGAGTGAGCCACAACACGCTCCTTCCTTGGCTGTGTCCTTTCTGGAATGCAGTGAGGGAGCCTTGCTGCACGAGTGCTCCATCTACAACTTTCCACTACAACACCAGTCTCCTGAAGAACACAAGCACTATCCCAGATCCATCCACCACAGCATCAGAGCTCTCTGGTCTCAGTCCTTCCACGAAAATTCTCCTAATGGAATCCTCTTTAGAGGTTTTCCCCCTCTAGTCTTGAGCATTTCTGTTGTCAGCTTAATTATTTTCAGTCTTAGACTTTGCTACTTGGGCAACATTTTGACTTATTCTCAAAAATATCAGAAAAGGAGGAATACTAGGAGGAAAATAGATAAATAGATAATAGATAAAAAAAAAAAGGACTCAATTCAGAGATTATATATTCACAGTTTTTCTCCCTGTATTCATCTATAAAATGTACTCACATTTAACTGGAAGAGCACTTGGTAAATTTAGAGACTTCCCAATACAGAACAGTGGGGATAGGATGATAAAGAACATTATAACAATGCTAAATATACGAACTTACATTCATGGTTTTACTTAATCAGGTAAGTGAAGAGACTACAGGATCTAAAAACCTAAATCACAAACTAAATCATAAACAGTCTGGGAAAACTAAGATGAAAAAGCAAAGCCCATCCATGCAGCTCTGTTAGGACAACCCTCACCTCCTATCACATGGAAAATAGAGGATAAAATCCAACTTGTAGAATAGAGCTTTCAGAAGAAGGGAATCACTTTTTAAGAAGTCGCAGCACTTCGGGATAGTAACGTGGAGCTTCACGTACAAAGCCCGGCTCCCGTGGGCCGGACTACAATGCAGGGGCCATATTCCAGAGCTTTTCCAGGGAAAGCACGACAAAATCCACACACTGCAATCGGGGAGCAGGTCCCCAGTGCTACAGTTTACAACTGGGAGGAGTTAATTAACACCCTCTCTGTAAGCTGAGCTATCAGTGGGGTGGCCGAGACAAGGTGCGTTTGCGAACCAGGCCTTGTGCTCGGCCCAGAGAGCATAAAGACAACTCGAAACTACGCTTCCATCACCCCTCCCCGCTCCTGCCCTTCCAGGCTGGAAGGACCTGCACCTTCGGCCAAGGACAGCTGGGCAGGAGCCGCCCAGGCTCCTCTTCGTGCCGCCCTCCTGCAGGCGCACGGGGAGATTTTTGGCAGGTCCGCGAGGCCGAGCGCCCCCAGACTGCGCGCTCAGCGCTGCCAGATCGTGGGGCAGCTGCCCCCGACCCCCTACACACACTACCTGATCCATTGGGCCCGATGATGCAGTTGAACCTCATGAAGGGGCCGATCACCTGCTGCCCGCGCCACGACTTGAAATCCTGCACCACCAGCAGCTTCAGGTAACCCATCCCGGGCCGCCCGGGCGGGAGCTCCCCGCCTCAACACCCCCACAACAGGTGACGGAGGCGACTCCGCGGTTGGCCTGCGGGCACAAGGGAGCCCCGACCAGCTGCTCTTTCCCAACTTTATCCTCCAGCGCGTCCGGCCCACAGTGCCTCGCCTGCCCAGCCCTTCCTGCCCTGCTCTGCCCTGCCCAGCCCCGCCCTCTCAGCCCCGCCCCGCCACGCCCCGCCCTCCCGCCTCGTGCGGGCCGCGCGGGCGGCGCAGCGGTTCCCATGGCGACGGCCCTTGTTGTGTCCCGGCCGTACACGGCCTATCCCGGCCGTACACGGCCTATCCCGGCCGTACACAGCCTATCCCGGCCGTACACGGCCTATCCCGGCCGCTGCGGCTCATCCAGCTCCCGGTGCAGCTCCCGAGCCGGCCATCAGCGCCATGATCGGGCTGGGGCAGCTGCGGGAGCAGCGGGAGGCGGCCGCCGTGCAGCGCCGGCGGGAGCAGGAGTTCCTGCGGCGGAGCCGCATCTTCAACGCGCGGCTCCGCACCATTGGGGTGAGGGCCGGCAGGGAGGCAGGGATGGCGCCGTGGCCCCC
Organism: Myiozetetes cayanensis; assembly: GCF_022539395.1. Classification (NCBI taxonomy): domain Eukaryota; kingdom Metazoa; phylum Chordata; class Aves; order Passeriformes; family Tyrannidae; genus Myiozetetes; species Myiozetetes cayanensis. The sequence continues at coordinate 68,206,054 of NW_026087521.1, read as the reverse complement.
CGGCGCTCACAGGGGGTCTGCGCAGAACGGCTCGAGGTGGAGGCGATCCCCCGGGCAGGGCAGGGAGGGAAGGGGCGGCTGTGCCGGTGTGGGCGGGCGAGGAGTGCTCTCCGTCCGTCCCCCTCAGTGCGTCCCCTTGTCCCCCTCGCGCGTGTGTGGGAGGGAACCAGGGAGAAAGAGCCCACGTGCATCTCTTAGAGGCGCTTTTAAAGTTGCCGGTGAAAGCGAGTTAAGGCTCAAGGCACCGCCGAGAGTTGTTTTTGGCAGCTGTCCCAGAGTCACGGAAGGGTTGGGGTTGGAGGGGTTCGTGTCAAGCGAATGCTGCTGGAGTAGCGGGGAGCCAGTAGTGTAAAATAGGTCGTACACTGACCCACCTGTATTGTTGCCAGAAACTACTAATGAACCTGTATTGAATTCCTCTGAGCAGAATTCCCCGTGGTTATACTGAAAGCTTGGCTTCCCCAGGGAGACCTCGGAAGGAGTTGATATTTAATTTAGTGACACCGTTATTCTTGGATAATAGAATCCCTTATGGTTTCCCCCTTGCTTACAAACTCACCTCTTGACCTGATTGCTGTAGTCAGTTGTCCTTTACAGAACTAATCATGTGTATTTTCAGACATGATCTGTCTCTGTCTTCATCTGAATAGTTTTTATCCACGGACTATCAAAATAGGTTTGATTATTTAAGAATTGTCATTGTTTTTGGACACATTTTTTAAAATACATTAAGGGACTTGACACCAAAAGAAAAGAAATCAAATCCATGTTTCTGTCTAATAATTTGCCACCATCTGCCAGCAAATACGACAACTGGTTGTTTTGCCTCAGGTGGAGACAGCTGCTCCCAGTGGATGCTGTGCCCTATGTTATGCTTTGCTAAGGTCCCACGCCCCATGGATGTGGATGTTCTGTGCTGTGTCTTTGGCTCATCATGGATGATACACCTGTAGGGCATTGTGGCAACCCCGTAAATTCCACTCTCTGATAAGACTGTGAGATAACATTCCCTGTTATCTTTTCAATGTAATTCTAGTGAACCATCTGGTTTTTTTTTTCAGATATGAACTATTACAACTTCCAGTCATCTTGACTGTCAAAGTACTTACCTGCTTCATAAATGAAAGCAGAACAGTATAAGTAAAATTACCAGCTGTAATGGGGAAATTCCGTGTAATGCAGCTGAAAATGTTTCTAGCTCTATGGGTCGTGTAAATGTGGTGTTTTCATCTGATCTGGTGCTAGAGCATACCTACCATTATTAAAACAAAGCAAACAAGAATATTGCGGTTCCTGGATTTTGAGTTACCTACATTAGTGATGTGTAATAGGCATTCTGCTGGTAGCGGGTTTATATCTGTCTTGTGCAATTGTGAGTCAACGTAGCTTGACAATCCCTGATTTTAATTTAAAGAGCTGCTCTTTTTTTTTTTTTCATTTTAATAGATTGATAAAGATGCATTGGATGTGCAGGTCAAGGAAAGGAAAATTCAAGAAGCAATTGAAAAAGCACGACATGAAAAATTTGGTATATTCATAAATGCCATGATATTTTTGTGAACAGTTAAATGTCTGCTTCCTGCTTTCTTTGTTCCCTTCATGTGTTCTCTAATTTCAGTCATCCAATTTATGTCCTATTTATGTTCATACGTCTGCATTGGTACAATATGTATTTTCCTTAGTGTGTTAAGATTTATACTGATGTCATTAAACTGGGATACACTGTCTAAGAGGCAGGAATTTTCAGTGTTTTCTCTTAATACCTGTAGACAAATAGCATCATTTAGAGACCTGAGTATACAGGAGCATTTAAAAAAAACCCCAGCCTAATTACTTACCACTGTTCTTTTCAGCATAGCAGTGGCTCATCTGCTTTGATTGCTTTCTTGTAGAGTGAGCCTGTGTCCTGCCTGCCTCTTCTCCCATAGAATATATGGATTCTGTGGAATCCTCTCTAGATCATTGTTGCTGGAAGCATGAGTCAGGGACAGCAGGGCTGTGAGAGGAGCCCTTGCTGAGTCAGAACATGCAGCCATACAGATATTTCATGCTGTGCCCTGCCCTCAGACCCTTCTCTGCTTGCCATGCATCTCTGTGCCATCAGGGGAAAGGGTCCCACAGCCTGAGCTCTCCCTGGGCCTCAAGAGGAGCTAGGATGGAGCTGCCAACAGTTTAACAGCTGCTTGGCATTTTCCTGGCTGGAAAATACACCTGTCAGGCTCTGACTCTTAGGAAACTGCCAGCAGCTATGTGGAGTCTGGCAACAGAGGAAATGATCTTTCTTCCTGAGTTATATTTAAATAGCTAAAATGGCGAGTTTAGGGTGGGGGTTTTGTTGTTTGTTTTTCTTAAAAATGCTGTAATTGATTTAGTGTTAATTAAATAGGCAGGAGCTATGAAGCTGTTAGTGCCAGCCAATTATTTTAGTTCTGTGCTTAAAAAAATGATTGAAACTATGGAAGAGCTATCTATATTCCTTCAATTGGGACCCTGATTTTTGTTTGCTTCTTAATAAGCAACTTAAATATTTCAATTGTAGCTGTAAACTAAGAATAAGTGGGAAGGATCAGTTTACAGTACATTTCATGTGTTCATGTGTTTCACCCAAGGAAACCTCATAGTTCTAGAAGTGTTTATTATTGTGTTTGTTTCATAGGCATATATTTCATTGTAACATGAATAAAATAATTCATACCTCAAAAGGTGAAAGTATTTAATAAGTAAATATTACTAACATTACAGTGTTTGCTGGGTTGGCACTCACAGATCAAATACTCTTTCCTAAGACCTGTAAGATTTGTGTCTTCATTGTGTTTGCTCTTGCCTAGCTAATGACATGAAGAGGAATGACAGGCTGATGTGTCTGCTGGAAGAACAACAGAAAAGGGAAATCAAAGACCAGAATAAGGCTCTCAAGGAATTTCAAAAGAATCAGACGCCAGAAACAAGACGTGAGTTTGACCTGAATGATCCACAGGCCCTCAAGAAGGACAGACCCGCCCGAGTTTCGGACACCGACCCTCGCTGTACCATCTCTGGCATGCAGAAGTTTGCAGGGGAAGACCTAAACTATGAGCAGAGGATGAAGTTCCAAAAGGAGCAGCTAAGAGAGTGGTCTCTTCAGCAGCAGAAAGACTGGAAGAATGCATTAGCCGACCAAAAATTGGCAGGTAACAAAAAAGAGCATGAGGTTTTAATCTCCTTTTTGTGAAAGCATGAGGTCTCCAATGAGAATACAGAATAGCTTCTTGAGTATTTAACTTTTAGAAGTACTGCAGCAGTTTCTACTTTGCAGTAGAAAACAATGAATTAGTACAACTAATGTATTCAGTCTCCCTCTTAGGAAATCTATATTTAATAACATGTGATGATTGTAATATTACCTAGGTTCCATTTCTGGTTTACCCCTCAAACAAGGTATGGGGGCATGCTGAAAACCCAGCTGTGTTTTGTATGCTTACTTCATCAGGCCAAATTGCCCAGTCTGTACTGCTCTGGAGCAGACAAAATAATACTGATTTTTGTTTCCTAGCTTGTCATGAAACATTGTTTTCTGCAGTACTTAGCATACTTTTGCATTTTAACACCTACTTTTAAGACAAGATAGGTTATGTAATAAACTGATTTGTGAGTCACCTGAAATCCCAAGATGGAAAGCTTGGATGGTAGGATTTGGAAATAGTTCTGTAACTCAGCCTGCTCTATCTGTAGCTCCCTGCTGTCCCTTCCCCTGCTTAACTCATATGGCACATCACATCCATGAATACTGACTACATATCATTTTAATCTGATTTAGATGATCTATATGACAAGTATAGGGTTGAAATTGATCGAAAGATTTTGGAGCTCCAACGACAAGAAGAAGAAAGCAGGCGTGCTGTCTGCACAGCCACCAAAGATTTCAACAGAATCCAGGTACATTTACATGGGCTGGGAGGGCTGCTTTGCTGCTTAGACGAAGTGGAGACACAGAAGGAAAACAAGATGTGCAAAAGTACCATGAGTGATGCTTTCACAGAGGTTTCTTAGCAGCTGGCTTCCAAGGTTGTTTCAGCAATTGTGAGATAGATTTTAATCTCTTTGCCAAGTGAACAAAGAAACCAAGGATCAAGTTACCCTCTGATGACATTGTCCCTCCTGGTTCTCACCTTGCTGACTAGTGGGCAGCAACAGCTCCGTGTCTCTGATCAAAGTATTTGTATGGGATGCTTTTGACAACTGTTTGCAGGTTGGACAGAAGTCTGTTATGATGTGTTAATTTTGTTTCATCCCTTAGTTCATATTTTCTCTTGGACAAAACATCGCTTCTTTCCTTCCACTGACTTTAGGCTGCTGAACTAGCTTATAAAAAGGAGTTGGACAAGTCTCAAACACTGAGAGACAACATGGATGAAATTACCTTCCTGCTTCGAGGAGACTTCCTTTCTGAAAACCCTGCCCAAGCGCTCAGTCCCTTGGGTGACCGTGTGCTCGTGGATCGCTGGAAGGGGATGAGCCCGGAGCAGCTGATGGCAATTCGTCACTATCAGAAGGAACAAGTTCAGGAGAACCTGGTATTTAAGCTCACATGCATGTTCTGTTTCCCTGGTTGTAATACTGTTATAGACAAGGTTTGTTGGAGAAAAATGTCATTGTTTGCCCTGCATGTCCCGTTGCCAAACTGTTTTCCATTGACCTGCATTTTACCCAAACTTCAATCAGTCTGAGTGAACACAGTGTCTCTGAAAGGCTGGGAGACGTCTCTGGAATAGAATTACAATAGAAACACTAAATATTGGTAATAGTTTCTCTTCTAAAGGTTTCATGGAAGCAGAAAGTCAAAATGAAGAGATCTGCCCTTCCTATGAAGTCAGGAGTGTCCAGGCCTAGGCACTGGGAAGTAGGAAGCTACTTGGCTTCCTTAGTACAGAGGCTGCATTCATGACAGCTGAGGAAGAGTGTTTGATTTTATCTTTTAATCCCTACAATACCATAGGCTTTACTATGGTCTGTACTGTTATTAAAGCTGAAGATAGGATTGTCCTTTTCCTGGCTCTCCTGTGACCCTATAGTGAACCCACTCATGTTGTTCAGCTGGCAGAAAAGGAGTACAACCAAGGAAGGGGAGTTTTTTGCAGGCCTGGTTTCTTGATTCAGTCCCATGTGATGTCAGGATTAAAAACAGTTGGGTCTCCTCATGTGGTGGTGGCAGCTCAGCTCTTACACCCAGTTACCCACATGATGATGTCTGAGCACTTCTCACCTCAAGAAGTTACGACTCCTGCTAACAAGAATTAAAAAGAGAGACTTCATAAATACAGCTTCATCTTTGAACAAGGAGAGAATGAAGCGTTTTTTCCCCTCCTGCAGAGGATGAAGGAGCAGGAACGGCGGAGGGACGCAGAGTGGGACAGGCAGCGCGTGCAGGCCGCAAGAGCCCAGATCCTGCTGGAGAGGGAGCAGCAACGGCAGCACCGGGAACGGCGCCGGGACCTGGATTTCATGAACGCAGAGCTCTCCCAGGAGCAGAGGGCAAAGTAAGTACCCAGAGCGTTGTTCTTTTCAAATAAAGCCCTTTCCCATTATTAACACAACAGCTCGGCTTTCTTACTTGTCTTGTTTGTAGCTTTCTTAATGCACCTGTCACAAGTTCATGCTTTTAAAAAAAACAGTTCATCTGAAGTGTGCTTTTCAGTATTATTTAAACAATCTTCAGAGAGTAGGTTTGGAGTGTTACTTACAGGAATGAATTAGGAGCTGGAATTCTAAAAATATTCCATTAACAACAGACTGTTTATATGGATAGCAAAATAGAGAGTGAGTACAGTTAGCTATGCAGAAAACTATTTTATCAGGTGTAAACCAGTATGTGCTTCTTTATCATAATTTACTGAAACAAAAAAGGATGGGTATCAGAAGAACTGCCAGTTTCTGGTAGCTCAGGGTTAAGCTATCATGACACAAAGTGAGCATTTCTATTTCATGTGACAGACCTTGATGATTCTTTAACTAGCCACTGCATGTGTCTCCCTGGGCAGCTCTTGTGTCTGCTCTAATGGCAAAGGAGGCAGGTAATAAGTTCAGGAGAAGAAAATCAAACCCAGGTGATTTGGTATTCTTCTAGTCCTTTTGTTTCCTCTCTTTTCTTTTTTTTTTTGCTTATACATACAGAAATTTTGCAAATTAATTTCTAATACATGATGCTTTCTTACTGTGAAAGCAAAACTTTGGAATTGCGTTAATTTATTTTATTTATTTTTTTTTTTTTACTGTGAGATTTTTGGAGGGTTATCTCAGGATGAAAAACCCAAGTTTGGTGTTTTGAGATGTGGCATACATTTTGGAGAAAAAGTGGTAGTTATATTTTATTCCATTTCTAATGAGCATTTATGGGTGCTAATGCATTACATTTTCTTCAGGTTTCTCAGGCTACGTCTGCAGAGTAATGAGAACACATTTACTAACTGCTTTTTTAAACATATTCTTTCTTGTAGGAACATCTACCTTAAAGAAGAAGCGTATTCCAATGTCCCAACAGCCCAGTATTACGCCCAGTTTAACACAACCACCCGCTGACCTTCTGGATAAATCAACCTGAATTACACAGAAGTATGTAGACATTAAAATTTCTAAGTGAGCAATCCCATGTTTTACTATGTTTATCTGTTCCCTACCCTGTCCAAACACTGCACTCAAACTAAAGGACAGTCTGCTAGGCCACATAGGAAAACATAAATAATCTTTACACATGACTGTTGCTCTGTAAGTACTGATAGATTCAGTAGTAGGTTGTTTGACTCTTGTGTCTCAGGCTTATCTGTAATATTTAAATTATTCGTGTCTTTCTGAAAGAAATGACAATTTCAAATACAGTGCTGCCTTATTCAAACGTGGGCAGAGGGGAATGCTGGCTGCCACAGATCACAAGTGATGCACACTTAGCAGGTTCTAGAAAGATGGCCTGAGCAGGAAACTTTGGGTTGGGGTTGGTTTTGGTTTTTTTCTGGTTTGGATTTTCTTAAAGCAAAAAAACCCAGCCAGACACAAAGGTGAGCAGAGGAAGAAGTGGCCAAGTTGGTCAGAGGAGTTGCTTTTGTTTCGTGAATAGTGGGAATAAGAAGGGAAGATTTTGACAGGCATCAAGATGATTATAGCTCTGAGGCACGGCACTGAAAGGGAAGGGGGTGAGAGTCAGTGGGGAAAGTATGGGGGAAAGTGTTCCTACAGACCCCCTCACTCACTCAGTGACACTGGAAAAATGGGCATGGGAGACATGGAAAGAAACTTCCCAAGAAGTGTCTTGGGACAGAATGACCCTGAGCAAAAAGATATGTCCAATTTTTGCACATTGATACAGTTGAACTTAATTGCAGATAGAAGCTTAAACAGGAAAGCAGAATGGCTGGAGTACGGAAACTGAGGAAAAGTTGGAAGATGAAGTGCATGGAGCAGGGATCACACTGGCACTGTTAATGATGAGCCAGAATACAAAGAAGCAAGAAGGGCTGATATTCAAGGGATTCTAATGTATAACATTTGAGTTCCATTTATTTGTCAGACTGGGATTCACACGTGGCCAAATGTCTTTGGGGTATTACCAAAAACTGCCAACCCCAGAGGGCAGGTACATGTCTTAGAACAGACAGGCCATCAGATGGGGTGGGAGGATAAACCAGTGTGCTTTCTACAGCAGTTCTCACGTCATTTAAGTTGGGTTTGATCTGTGTTGAATATCTCACACTCTGACCTTTTTTAACTGAACTTTTAGTTTCCTGACAGAAAAAAATTAATAAAGCAAGTGCTGAAAAGTTTGTGGAGTTGTCTTGGTTTGTCCAGCTCGTGTGAGGAGATGCTTGCAGACTTTCCATCAGCTCTACAGTTTAACTAAATAATGCTGGACCTAGTCAGGTGTTGTTTGAGCTTTCTTCAGGAAGGGCTGTGTGATTAAAGCCTTTCTGTGTTACCTAACTGCTTGCTTAAAAACACTTTATATGAAGTTGGAGAAGGATAGATTTCTCAGTTGCACTAGGAGTAAGCCTTTAGATAGAAAATCAAACAAGACTGACAATTCAATAATTGGATGGGATCAGGCATCGTGGAATTTTCTAGAAAACTTTCAGCTTCATCAATCACATTTTACAAGAACAATCCTGCTCCATTCTACCTGTTGTTTCAAAATACAAAACCTGAAATTTATTTTGGATCAATAGTTTGGGAAAAGGTATGTATTTAAAGTTTAAAAAAGAAGTTACAGTGGTTGACCTGAGTCCACCATTGTACTTTTTCTTGAGACTTTTTACTCTTATATTTTTACTCTCTCCATCCTAACTCTGGAGCAAAGGTGTGACCCGAGGAGGTTTTCATGGCAATCAGTGTTTTGTGGTATGTTTGTGGTCATTTGCTTCTTGTTAATCTTTTTGTGAAAATGTTTTAAGAGGGCGAATAGATGCTCCCCTTATTTTTAGAAGTTTTTTTAGACTTTTGTCACATTACCATTTAATTTTCCCTTTTTTCAGGCTTAATTTGTCTATTTAATTCTCATTAAAAGCTGTCACAGGTTTCTCAGTCCTTGTTACCAATTTCTGTATTTCTGAAAATTTGACCATATAACCTTTTTGAGATGAGGAGAAGATTGTGTCATAATGATATTTTCTGGTTTATTCCATATTTTCAAAGTGAATATGGATATTTCTGTATAACCCTAACAGTGGTTTTCATGGTCATTGTTTAGCAACGAGGGGCATTTTCTTAGAACTCTATGTCGTAACTCAGACATCTTCAGGTTTGTCAGCTAGTTCAGGGCTCCCTAAATATATATCATATTAGGGTTTGGGGTTTTTTGATTGGTTGGTTTCTCATTTGTTTTGTTTTGTGGGTTTTTTGTTTGTGGTTTTACCAGTTAATTAAATTTTAAAGAATAAAAGTTTAAAGAATAATAACTTTGCTGTTTTATTTGCTACTTTACAAGAAGAGAAGGCTGAGTTCCTAAGTTGTGATAATGCAATGCCAACTCTGACTTCTAGAACTCGGGCCTAGTAAGTTGTGCAGATGTTGGTGAGCTTTGAATCAGCAATGAATAAGAAAGGTTCAGCTCTTCTGTTCAAAAACCAGAAATTACTGCAATTAAACCTCGCAGTAGCTACTGAAAAGCAGCTTTTAAGTGAAATTTAATACTTCTCTTAAATTTGTTTGCACAGGGCAAGAAAGATGTTTAAAGTATCTCAACCAAACATGCTGAGAAACAAAGCAATTTTTCAGTTAAAAAAACAACAGAACATCATAAATCCAAAAGGAGTAAACAGACCTGATAAAATAATTTCTTGGTGTTATTCTGGCTCAGACTTGACCCTTCACTATATTTTTTTATCTGTTGACCTAAGTAAGCCTGTGAATTAAAGTAATCAGAATTAAGCCTTTTATATTACTGAGTTTTATATTTGGTTGAGTAGGTGACATTTTATTTGTGTTATCACAAGTCATTAAATTCTATACAAACCATATAGATTCTGAAGTTGGAAAAAAATGGGGAATGGGGAAAAATCAGTTCCTGAATGAATAAACTGCATTTTACTAATATTTCCTGTGTTTTCTGCTGCAAGGCCAAAGTTAAGTTTTATTTGCAGCTATTAGTGAAATGTTCTTAGTATTTTCTTTTTATGTAATGTTACTGTAGTAATACTAAGAAACAAATGAAAGCACTTAATGAAGGAAGCCAGGGCAATCCTGGTTTTCCTACTGGAATTGTGTCCTTTATTTGCTTCACATGCACCTCCACACTTATTTCCTGAGGATCCTGTGTTTGTTCCCAGCCCTGTAATGCAAAACAACTGTACTTCACATTCTCAAAGCACAGAAGTATTCCGTGTGAATTAGGGGGAATTGTCCTGTGAAGTCTCTTCCAGTGAATTCTTTGTGTGATTTCTGTCATTCCTTGTTGCAATTATTAATGAAGTGCTTTTCAGATGCCAGCACCTGGGACCAGGGAAAATTGGCTCTCTAGCAGACTTTCTACTCAGTTAAAGGCTGAGGATGTAGTTAGAGTATGAGGAGTACTTCAGGTGATCATTTAATCAGGATAGATACTGCTTTTTGGAAGAAGAGTTTAATCTAAAGAAGAGTTGTTTTAAAGGTTGGCTATCTTTAGCTAACTTCATTGAATAGGTTATTAAACACATATACAGATCTGTGCCCATTTGTGTGTGAATCTTTGAATACTTTCTTAGGACTTCAGCATACTTGCTGGTGGTTTAAAGCCTTTCCCCAGTATGCTGTCCTTTTTGAGATTTACTGGAGCTGGGAAATGAGGGCATTGCAGTCAGACTGGTCCTTGCTGGTGATGCTCTAGCCCAGAAAGGCAGTGCTGCTGAGCAGAATGACACTGAACTCTCACCCTGAGAAATCTGATTCCTGTGGCTTCTTAGCAGCGATCCTGATCCTTCACAGAAGGAACCACAAAAATCCTGCCCACAAGAAAATAAACAGCAGCCTCTAGATGTCATGGTGGAAATTGCACAATTGCAGCTCTGGCAGCAAAACCCACTCAAACCCCAAAACCAATAGTTCCTTCTCTCTACCCTCACAAAACAGGAGATTAGGGTGAGGTTTTTTTTTCTTTTTTAATAATAATACATGGTCTAATCTAGTGATGCCATTTTGCAGTAAGAGAGTGCACAAAAGAGTGGAAATATCGAGGATCCAGATCCACCACTGTCATAGCACCTTGGACAAAACAGTGTTCCACTGTGTGCTCTGGCTTTCTGAACAGAATATATTGCAGTGGTGGCTCAAGGACATTGAAAAAGAATAAAAAATGAAAATTAGTTAGCTCTGAGCTTTATTAAATGTTCTATGATCTTTCTCCGTCAATACAATTTAAGAGCTAATTCATGCTACTCCCGTGTTTGAAAATGCTAGGGAGGAAGTGAGGATTGAAAAACAGTGCATATACAGGAAAAATTGGCAAAAGGAAACAGCCAGCTACATAACGATTTTAAAGACACGACATTTCATTGCTAACATTAAAAGATTAGTTGCTGTTTTAATGCTGTCACTGGCAATTAAGTGATGAGATTTAAACACAGGTGTCATGAAAATTGGTGAGGAGACTTGGAATCAATGACACTGCTGAGGAATGAGGATGAGTGAGGAAAGCAGTTTAATACTGTAATATCTGAGAAAGCTCAGTCCAAAGGAACTGTGCAGACACATAATAACTGGAGTTTGCTGAGCAGCAAATGGGTAAAATAATCAGTCTCCAGCAAACCTTTTAGCTGGAAAATGCCTTTTGTCTTATCACATGCGCAAGGATCCACTGCCATTCCCTGGGTTCAGGCTCCTGCTGGGATAACAGTCAGTCTGGAGCAATGACAATTTTGAGCTGAGAATTCTTGGGAGGTTCAGGTCTCCTTGTATGTGTAGTTACCCGAATCCAGCTCAGAAATCTGAGTACTAAGTCTAGACTAGGATAGCTGGAATTACAGTGGATGGATTTTTAGCCTCTCCCTGTACATGTGAGCCTGTAATGTGTAAGGATAGGTGCATATACATACACAGAACTGAAAGGGCAGTTTTCAAAGCCATCTCTTCAGTTCCTGCTGGCTTCAAAAATAGAAGAAGGATAAAATCCAGGTTTTGTGGAAGGATGACCAGCACCAGAGTTCATTCTGACAGAGATCATAAGCTTATTTCTACAAAGAAAGTGTTTTTCCCTGAAAGCTGAAATGACTGAAGAATGAGAAGATTCTGCCAAGGCCAGCCAAGTGTTATCCAGCTGGTGTGGAGCTGGGAAATAGCTTATTGCTCTGCTGAGCTGCACTAAGGCACGGCCTAAAGGCTCTTGGATTTTCTCTTTTGGAGACCTTAGTGGGATGTGTAACAATTCCTACAAAACCGAGGGCACGAGTCACGTGTGGCACAAGCAGGGGAGCTCTGGTGGTGTGTTAACACAGGACACTGAGGGACTTTGTCCTCTTACAGTCTGGGTAATTTTGTGTGACACTGAACAGAAAAATTGGAGTATCTTCCTGCATGATTATACTCAAGACAAAGGTTATGTAGAGATGGAAGAGTCACAGGCCACCAAATGGGCATGTACGTCAAGTTAAATTCCAGGCTGAACTAAATTAAGCACAAAAAGTGAGTGGTATAGAAAAAGAGAGGATCTCACAGCAATGTTCTCCTGACTAGCAGTTTGTTTACCTCTCTTCCTGATAAAACTCAGATTTTTAATTATGTACCTTGAGAAAGAAAAGGATTTTGCATCTTCACTGAAGACAAAAGCCCTTACTGTCTAGAATACAGCATCAGTTTTAAATTTAGCCTGTATATAAATAAGCCACAGAACTGTGAAATAATTCAGTTTATGAGGAAATGCATCAGAGTGGAGCAGAAAAAAGCCCTCTTTTTAGACATAAGTAAGGCTGAGTAGATTTTAAAGAAATAGTAAGCATTTTTCTCTTCTGGAAATGCAACTTGTGCTAAAGAAAATACATTTTGCACTCCTGTCAGATAAAACCCATGTGCCCCAAAGTTAATCATTATAGTTTAACGTACCAAAGGCTTGGGGGAAAAGAAAAGGCTCAGCCTCCTCCTTCAGGGCCTTCCTAAGTGCTAGAAAACTGTTTTGTTGTCATATTTCAGTACAAAAGACCCATTTATTAGAAAAAGTTAATGAACAATAAAGGAGGATCAAGGTTGGCCAGCACGGTGAATAACTTACTTCTATTTATTCTAGCTTTATTTGTCAGTAAGATGAACTGTTAGAGACACCTGTATAACAATTTTTATTTGTTAATCCCTGTTCAGGGATTCCATGTGTTTCTGTGAAGGGAAAACAGGAATGCAAGAGGGGCAGTATGGGCACTATGCTGTGCAAGTCCTATTTTCTTAGGAAACAAGTCCCAGGGATCTATGGACACAGTGTAAATATCAAACCTTCCTCAGCCCAGCTCTCTGAGAACACCAGACACATTAGGAAGTGCTTTTTTATAATAGGAGCACACAGAACACTTGGCTGATAAAGTCCATGAACAGCCTGATAATACCTTAAACCCAGTGAAAGACACTGGCTGCTGTAAATCATTATGGTACCTATCAGATAGAAATTGTAGCCACCGAGAAACAGAGCTCAGACAAGTAGAGACAGATGGGGGGAAGCTCAGAGCCAGTTTGTCACAGCCCCAAACCCCAAACCAATTAAGAAATTACGTAACGTAACACGATCCAATACCTTACGCTTGGCTTTGATTGTCCAAAAATTCTAAAGTAGAGGAGGAAAAAGTTCTAAAGAGAGGGGCATTTTGGAGATGAAAAAGGAAAAAAAAAAAAAAAAAAGAAAGAAAAGTTTGAATCTCAGAAAAAATGAGTTTGTGCAATAGTTCAGAACACTGGAGACCGTGATTGCGTCTCCCTGGTCTGCCACACGTCACATCTGACCACAAGAGCATTCCTTAAGCTTTCTCCACTTCAATTTCTAGTCTGCAAAATGAAATAATTCAGTAGCAGATAATGATATAAACAAATACTTAGGTTTAGATCTATTTTTTGGGCTTACTTGAAATTTGAAGAGACTGTTTCACAGCACTGCAGGCAAATGATAAAGTTAAAAAAATTACATCAAATTATAGAGACTGATAAAGCAGAAGAACTGACAGAACAATATATAATAAATACACTAAAGATTTATGTCACTAGACCGAGATTTAAAAATACATAAGATAATAAGGTACAATGTACTCCAAGTTCTACTGGATGGGATATTCTGATAGATTGACAGATCTGGATTGGATCCCTGGGCTGATCCAATAGGTTGTGCATATTCTTATATTTTCCTGTAAGGAGCAATTTTTCAGTGCTAGCTCTGTTTTTCCTTTTTCTGCAGTGCATAGAGGAAAACAGAATTATGGGGCCCACCTTCTGCATGGTTTGTTTGACCTCTCTGCAAAGAGAAGAGGTGTATCCATTAGGAAATGTCAATCCCTAGGCATGTACATCCTGGGAACAGGCAATGGAGATCACCTTTTTCACAAGTTAGATGGTGTCCAGGTTTTTTTAAGTCAACAGGAAAGTCGTCTAATTCTCCAGCAGTGATGTCATGAGCTTGTAGCCCAAATGGTGTTCTCATTGCTGGCAGGGAACATTAAACAAAGAATGTATGGTTTTCAAATGCTGCTCCAATCCAGCAAAAAGCATTCACGCAAACAAAAGCTGTTGTTTTGTCTAGAAACTGTTGTTTATCTTTAGAATGGAGCCATGTTAATAGTTTTAATATGCTAAAACATGAGGTCCTAGAGACACAGAATAATCAAATTCTGTCCATCTGCCTAAACAGCCCTGTCATCCTGTGATCCCAATGGGGACTGTGTGCAAGGGAGAGAGGAGATTCGGATGCTGAAGCCTCAGGCCCTGAGCAAACTGAGCACAAATTAGATACCATAGAAGTCTTTTTTTATTCTTCCTTTCCATGGTCTCTCAGTATTAGCTGTATTTTGTTGAGTATCTAGAGAAAATATTAGTAAAATACATACAGTAGCCATCATGCTGCATCAATACACAACTTCACTGGTCCCATTAAACTGATGTAGCTTTTTCTTTTTTTTCTGGAGTCTTGAAGGAGTTGTACATGGAAGAGACATTGTGAGTTTTGGTTCAAAGTGGTTAATGTCCCCATTCAGAAGCACTAAAGTCAATAGTGGGAACTCGGTGCTTTTGGTGTCCTCTGTTCTCTTCTAAGTGCTTATAATTTTATCAAAGGATATGTTGGTATTGAGTGTGAATATACAGAATTATCTTCATGTTCATGTTACAGAAAATAAACAGAGACTGGAACTTCCAGCTGAGAATCATCTCCCTAACAGTGGATAAGAGTACACAAGCAGATAGGAAGTAGAATGAACAGGGCCTTCCTGTGATGATTTGCTTGACTGCCAACATGAATTTTCAGGTTTAGCTTTTCTGGTTTCACCTAAACATTTATATTTCATTATAGAACAGTGTATAGGGCCATTTTTGGATGGAGTTGCCTTTTAGTACTTGGGATGGAAGTCATTCCCTTGAGGATGACAGAGCACTGTAACAGGTTGCCCAGAGCAGCCGAGTCTCAATTTTTGGAGATAATTCAAAGTTCATCTGGGCTATTTGGATAACTGTGTAATTAGCAGGGCAAGTGAGACATTCTAAGCAATTTCTGAAATAATGTATGAGCAAAATAGATTGTTAGTTTCCATAGGTTGGTTTTTCATTGCTTTCATTTGTTCTTCCATGTTATTAAATTAGTCTCAAAAGGTCTTGGACAGAGAAAAGAGAAAGGAAAAACTTAAAATAACAAAAAGGAGAAGAAAAAAAAACAGAAAATGAAAGAAAAAAAGCAAAGGGGAAAGAATGTTAAATGAGTACTGTAATAAAAGTAATGCAGTCCACTGAGAACAAAAAACTCTGATGGACTAAAATTTCTTCTCTGCAAAACCATGAAGTTTTAATCCCTTCTGGGAAGAGCGTAGGGTTCCAAAACTTAGCAGTGTTTTCAAAATTTACTCAGTAGAGTTTTTCTGGACAGAATTAATTATTCTACCTTCATAATGAATACACCCATATAAAGTATGAAGTGTAGGTTTTCCAAGGAAATTCTGGGAAATTACACTCTCTTGGTAGTTGCAGGGGACCAGAACCACTATCTCTCTATCATTTCAATAGGAAAAAGCACTCCAAGATGCATAAATAGTACCAAAAGGCTGCAATTGAAGCAGTCCTGTGGGACAGAGAAGGACAGGTACCACTGGGAGACAGGGAAGGTATTTTTTGTCCTCTGCTGCTGTGAGACATTGCTTTCTCCCAGCTGAGGTAGAATATTCCAGGTTATTTCAAATTAAGGAATTTTCTTACTCAGTGACAGACTTGAAATCCAGTTGCTTGGTTTCAGTTGTTGCAGCAGTGGATCACACCCAGAAATGTATATTTGCCCATGTGACATTGCAGCTCACAGGCTCCCCCGTGAGCTTAGGAAATAATAAACGTCACTGTGGCATGATACAAAATCTCTCTGTCACCTGTCAGCTCTTCCTCGTGGAGCTGAAGCTGGGCACCCTCTGCAGTGTACCTTCTGTTTCTGAGGAGCTCTGGGGCAACTGGGCATGATCATTTGTAGTTTGCTGGGCCAGGTACTAATTTAGCACTGGTATCTTTTGGAAAATGTGCAAAAGAAGAGGGAAGGATGTTGGCTTCGTAGGTCTGTCTCAAGTTTGGAGTCTTAAGAAGTTCTAACTGCTAATTTTGCTTTGCTCAGGGCTGAGAAATGTGCATGTTCTTTCTCTCACCTGCTGCCTGGCATGTAATAACTCATTGCCATCTGATTCAGGAGTGCCCTGAGATCAGTTAAGGCCATTCTATATCCAAGAGCCTTTTGTCACAAACCTAAATGGAAGTTAATAATGTTTTGCACATTTATATGTCTATTGAATTTGGGCCAGGCTGTGAAAACAATGTACAAGAGACAGAAGTGTGAAAGCACTAGGAAAATAAACAGCAATTTCATTTAGTTTTAAAAAGTATTTTAGACAATCTAACTTCCTTTTTGCCCCTGTTTATTTTCTTTTAGCCTTTAAAGTTTGCCCTAGAAGACTTTTTATCTACAAAGATTATGCCAGTTCAACTAGAAATCACTCAGCAGTTCAATGTAACAGGAAGCTGCAGGGATGCAGTTGGAGTAACACGGAGCAGTAATCGGCTGCAGGCAGAAAATTTCAACATGCTGAGGTAAAAACTCGTCAGCAGATTTGATATATTGTCCCCTGACAGTGGCTCCCTAGGGTGGAATATGACCTAAGAGCATCCCACTGGGAAGCCTTTGCCTTCCATTGGTCGGGAGGGGCAGTTTTTCTGCTGGGCTCACAACACTCCTTATCTGATGCTGAGGTGCAACGTTTGTACTCCCAGTGTTTGGGTAGAGAAAGGAGGGATTTCTGATGGGATTCTTCACTTAGAGAAGTTTCGTCTGAAGTCGATTCTTCTGTTTTGGGAAGTTCTTTCATCCCAGTGGTGTGATGCTCTGGAGAGGCAGGGAGATTGAATTTCAAACGCACACTGGAGATAAGCCCCCCTTATCAGGGACACCCAGTCTTCCTAGCACAGCAGTTTAGTGGCAGCCTAACCATCAGTGCAGCATTGGAGCTCAGGCTTTGTGCTCACAGGAGTGTTGGAAGCAAAGGGTTGCTTTTCACCAGCCTGGTACCTCTGAGTATGAAATGTTATGGGGTACTGAATATCTACCTGCTGTGCAGTAAGCTGGGTGGGGAGCAGACACTGGCTATTTGGATGATTTGAAAGAAGTTGAATAGATGTTAGGTGTTGGTAATATCTTAGACAAGGATGTATTTGTGCTAAAGATGGGTTTTTGTTTGAAATGCCCTGCAAGGAAATCAAACCTATAACTCAATGCAGTCTCAAGTGATTACAGTTAAAAAGCAAACAAACAAACAAGAAATAAACCCACACTTTCCCCTCCCTGCAATAGTGTTCAATTATAGCTATTATTATTGTAACCACTAAAGCCCAAGAAGTCCTTCACTCGTACACAGCTTTTATTGCCAAAGCCCCAACAACGGCCCCTGAAATATTCTGATTTTCGTGGTGTTGCTGTAACTGCCTTGCGTCCTATGGATGCTGCAATTGGAACATGCTCCTTGCTGTCTCCAGAAGTTTTCCCAGCAGTATTTTCCAAGTGTTTGTGATGTTTACCATATGGTTTGCAACTTCAGTGCTGGCCAAGCCCTGGCTGTTACCAACAGACATGAACAGCACATCTCCAGAAACTCACGTTCCTTGGTCCTGGTGTCTTGCATCAGTTCCCTTTGGCAAAAAATCTGCACTACACTCCTGGTCATTAAAGGAGCAGAAATTGGAATACAGTGTCCTGTCCACACCAAGCTGCTGCCCACACCCCACACCCAGGGCACTGCTCTGTGTCTGCCCTGCCAGCACTGTTTGCCCTTGTACGGCCCTGGGATTTACTCTACAGCTCCTTTGAGGAAAGGCTCATTATTGATCAAAGAAAGAAAAAGTGGAAATACTCAGGAAGAGGGGGTAAGCAGCTCAGCTGCTATTACAGGCAAGACATCCTATTTCTGTGAACACTGCCCTCCTTCTGCCAGCCTATCCTCCATCTGTGTTCACTTCTCTGCCCTAAAGTTTAATCAGGAATATTTTGGCACATGTGTGCTTTTGACCTCTAAAAGGAATTCTGTTCCCCATTGTGTCCTATATGGTGGAGGTTTAAATATATTTAGGTGCTAATTCATGTTGAATTCAGAAAGAATTAAATACCTTTACAAGTATAGCCAGTCTTAATATAAATACTAATCAGAAATGTATCAAATGTAATGATCCAGAAAATATTTTTTTACTCATCTTTGATTTTGAGGGAGCTTTCACAGATGGGCCTAGGGGACTAGTTGTCCTCCAGACAGTAGAAAAAGAATATTTATTAGTTTAGCTTGAAAAAGGATCTGTAGTTAATACGGTTGTTTTTACATCAAATTCCATCACAGGGAAGGAAAATATTCACAGTTAGTGTTTCATGCAGAATTTAGTTATAAATTCATAATAAAGATTAAAAGGAGTGGAAACCCAACTAAACTATGGACTAAGCAGGGTAAGTGTAACCAGTCATGTGCAAAGTTCAGCAGTGGTCTGTGCTAGTATCCCTTCTCTTCAACTCATAAATAACCTGGAAGCAGAGGTGAACACTCAGATTAAAAGTTTGTGGAAGATAGTAAGTTATTGAGGGTAGAAAGGAGAAGAGAAGAAAATGAAGAGTTTATAGACCTGAGTGTCCAGGCAATAAAATGGCAGCTGAAATTCAGAGTAAATAGATGTGAAGTCACCCACATGGTGAGAACAACTCTGGAGTCACATAAAACTGAACCAGCTGTTCCCACTCAAGAGCAGGATTCTGAGGTTATGATCTTTAGTTTCATAAAACATTGATTCATTGCTTAGTGACAGTCATAAAACCAAATCAACTGTTAGGCACTTTCAGGATTGAAAACAAAACAGAGAACACCACTATGGCACTGTGTACATTTATAGCTGAACCATGTGTTTGAATGCAAGCTCTGATCCCTTGATCTCAATAAGGAGTGTATTAAAACTGGAAAATACTCAGAGAAGGTAACAAAGGTGTGGAGGTTCTGTGGAAGGGGTGGATTTCGAGGCTAAACATTTTTAACTCAGAAAGGAGTGATTTAGAGGGCTGATGACAGATCCACAGAATCCTGGCTTTCCTGGGGACAGCTGATGCACATCAGCTGTTCACTGTCTGTTCCCACACAGAAACCCAGGGCCATCAAATGGGGCTGGCTGAGCTGCCTCCAGATCAAAGGCAGTGTGGTGGTTCTTCATGCAGAGCAGGAGCCTCACGGAACTGCTCACCAAGAGGCACTGCAGATACTCATATTTTATGGGCATTTTAGGGGAATGTGGACAAGCACTTGGAAAAGAAATCCACTCAAGATTACTAAGCAGAAAAACTCCATTAAGCTCAGGAAACTGCATGACGTGAATATAACTGGAGACTGAGGGACTTTGGATGGAAAAGTCTGGTTTTTCTCTGTTGCTCTTTGCTGGGCATCCACTTATGGAACTGTGAAGAAAAGATATCAGGCTAAATGGCCCTCTGGTTTGAATCCCTGTTCCTAAGAATTGCAAATAAAGCACTTCTTTTTTAAAAATGATGAAGCCTGAAATCACCCAGCCAGAGACTGCTGGGTATGTGGTGCTCTGTGTTATGAGGCTACTTAAATATCCAAGTAAGTATTCAGAGCTGATATTTTCATAAAATTTTAAGAGACTCTGGCTTCCAAATGTGACTGAATTGCAGTCTGGTTTAAACATTTCATTGTATTTGTTGTCTTTGAAAACTGGGGCATTAAAAAAACATACAGACAATATCAGTGAGTCATGATCCCAGTGAAAGTTATGCTGACTTTTGCACCTTAATTAGGGATGTATCTCTTCCCTTATTCTTTAAGGTTATTAAGCTGCCATAAATACTTTCAGTACAGAATGAGTAGAAACTCATGCTTCTCTTTTAAAAGCCTAACATGAGTTAAAAACAGAGTTCAAAACCAAGCTGCTGTAAATCATGATTTTTCAGGAAACAGGACTGTTCCATGACTGCCTTCTGTTGTTCATTCAAGTAGAACAGTGTTCTCTGCATTTGCTGAGTCACAAAGGCTCCTGTAACACTCCAGAATGGGAAAGCCTTTAGAATGGCTTTTTCTGAAAAATAAACTGGGGTTTGTTTTTTTTTTTCCAGCTAAGACTCAGCAAAAAATTAGGTGTTTCCTTAAGGTATATATCTCTTAAAACCCCAAACTACTCAGTTCAAGATCTGGAAGAATATTGCTGTCCAAGATTGTATTAATGCTTTCAAATATTTCATCTGAGAATTGGTGGATGAATGGACATTCCCAAAGCATATGCATTAGATTAACAGTCAGTCCACCACAGCCACAATGCACCACCTTTTCTTTAATGGATTCCAGGGATTTAAGAAAAGTATATTTTACATTATTAACTTCAGCTTAGCGCTATTAACAGCAACTAATCCTCTTTCTTGTTCAACTTCATGAGGTTTATGCAAGTTTAGGATTTTGAAAATAATATTGTTATATTAGCATGAAACTACTAATGAAGGGATAAGCAGTGAAATCACTCTTCCCTGTCTATCCAGAGTCCATCATTTACATGCCTTCTCAGCTCACAGTTAAGTGGACTCTGAATTCACCTTAAAACTCCTGCTGACTGATTATAATGTTTATATATTTTAATATATTTTATATATATACATATTTACATGTATATATTGTATCTAGCAATCCAGTACAAGATTTCTGATAAAACTAGGAATTTTCTTCCTACATTAAGGCTTTTGCTGGTATTGTTTTTTGCTTGCAGTGTACATTGACCCACCCAATAATAATCTTCTGTAAAGTTACCAAATCCCTTTAGTTCTTACTGTCAGATTATTTTGCAATGAAGCAGTATCAGGTAGTGGAAAACAGCCTAGTTCTTGATCTGCCCACTTAGTAAATAATAAGGTGAAAATATCAAAATTTTTGAGTTGGAATTAGGGTATTTCTGAAGTTTGGAGTGAAGAAGGGAAAACTCCCTAATAATTTTGCTCCCAACATCAGTGCATCCAAGACTCAGTTCTAAAAAGACAAGCAGTGTAGATCCTAATTTTGTTACTTCAATTTTTCCCCTCCTCTAGCTCTGATAAATAATGCTGGTAGCCACTGTGCTGGATGGCATTTAGAATTTTTTTTTAACATGTGAGTTCAGTCCTCAGATAGTGCCTCAATTTTGGGCCTCCATTCATTCTTGTGAACAAATGCCCTCGTTCCGTTCAGAGCACTGCTCAGGTACTTCAGAGTTACACTTGTGCTTAAATTCTAGATTGGTTTCCTAAAATAACAGATGCCACCCTTGACACAACCAAACCATTCCTGTCTTGCCAGCAGATGATACGTGTTTGGATTCAGGCAAATTGCCAAAAAAGCTCCACTGTATTATCTTTCTCATATTGTTTAAAAATTGCCCTTAATACATCAGAGGGTCTGGGCAAATCTGTTTGAAATTTAGATTCTAAAGTGGTTGCAAATGGCTGGTTTAGGAGCAGTGACAGTTTCACTCTAGAGGAGAAGTTGCATTGCCTTGTCTTGTGCAGCCCCACAGGCAGGTTGGAGACCGTGCTTTTCCCCATTTCACATACCTTGTTAAGCCTCCTGAGCTCCTCTGTTTGTTCCTTTATATGAACCCAGTACAGCAACCAGGGATTAAATGCACAGAAGAACTACAGAAGTGTTTTAAAACAGCACAAAGATGACTCCATGTTATAATTCAGGTGCAGCTGCCAGTGTAAAATTTACATTGATTTTCTTTTAAGTAAAAAACTCAGTTTTTGTTGAAATTAGATGTTAAATTCCATCTCCCCTTCCTCTGAGAGGCTTCCAGAGGGATACACCTTCCTCAATGCCCAGGGATTGCCTGGCTCCCACAATACATCCCAGCACATCCAAGACTATCAGGACAGGAGGTCAGTCTCTAGTGTCACATATCAGAATAGTTACAATGAGCTGTGGAACCAGCGACAAAAAGGGATCTTGAAAGAGAAAATGGGATCTCATTATTTAAAACTTTTATTTTCAGAACTGGAGTATCCCAACTGCACAGTTCCAATGAGGATCTTAATATTCACAAGACCGTGAGATTAAGACTAAAAAGAACTAAACCATTAATAAATGCCATCCTAAAGTACTAACTATACAGTTATTTAGTATATGTGCACATACCAACTGCCTACTAGTTTTATTTGAAGGACAGAGTATGTCTAAAGTCATCTCCACAACAAAAAATGTTTCACATAACTGGGATTGGGTCCTGTTTCCCATGAAATAAGGAGAATTTTCCATGGACCTCAATGGACCCAGTTATTACATAGTCACAATGCAAAGCCAATGGAAGAAAACCCCCAGTGTTTTTGTGTCTTCCTCCCAATTAGCACCAGTGTTAATGACTAGTGGAACACAGGGCCGTGGATAAGAGAGCTCACAAAATTCTGTCAGGCCAGAATTTACATCTGCCATTACAGTGTTACATTGGAGTGGAGGGGAAAAGCCTTATAAATATGAAGTAAACATTTCTAATGGAGCACTAGGTGGGAATCTCTTACTCAGTTAAATAATTAGCAGACAATGAGCCCTATCAGGCAATTCCAACCAGTTGAAACATGGCAGGAATTGTTAGTTGACCTCAGTGGTCTCTGGGCTGAGCCTGTGTGTAAAGGTGCAGAACTGCCTTGATTCTTTGTAATTTGATGTTGTTTTTTTTTTAAGACTAGATTTTCAATCAAGTCTGGCCTGTCTTAACCCTATGGGCAGGAAGTGTTCCTGTTGGTTCATTCAGTGCAGCTGTAATGTTCTCAGCTCGATCCTTCGACCCTTGAAATCCACGGCAAAATTCCTGCTGATCCCAGCAGCAAACCCAAATCTACACCATAACTAACCACTGTTCCCTATACTCCTCCCTCCCTCTCAAAATACCGTATTTCTTACAGAAAATGAATGTTAAAATGTTCTATAACTAATGATCTGCTGAAAGACATTCAACTCTCTCAATTTAAATTTCATTTTTAAACATCAGGTGTTAAGAAACAAAAGACTTTGATTGATGTGTTCCTTTTTTGATCTGTGCCTGTGTCAAATCCCTGGCTAGAAAGGAGATATTTACTTGGTATGTTGCAAACACTGAGAGCATTTAGAAAGACCTGTATTAATGGAATTTTCCTGCTTAAATGTATCCTCTGTGCTTTGCTGGGTTCTAGTTAGAGCTTATTATCATACAACTGAAATGAAACAGCCCAGTGAACCAGGCTGTTGTCAGATCCCACAGGCTGAATTGTAACTTCAGGCATCTCTGTGTAAATCTCTCTGCCAACCTGTTCCCAATTAGTGACATCTGGGACCAGATTTTCTTTTATTTGAAGCAGAGGCTTTGAGAAGTTTTTACTCTGGAAGAAGAAAAAAAAAATAGGCATAAAAAAAGGAGACAGGAAATGTAATAACAGAAAGAACTTTAAGTCCAAGTCCTATATGTGATTTTACAAGCAGTGTCAAATACTTTTAAGTATTATAGCTCAGAGTAGTGCTTTATACCGTGATGTGTTAAAGGTCTGACTTTACAGGGATTGGTATTTCTCCAAGTTTCAACACTTTAAAAGACTTTTTATTTTTCTCTTTCTTTGATAAAGAGCTGAACTAGAATATCTTTGAAGACACATTCATAAACTTCCTATCCTACATATAGAAATGTGTGGGATACTGCAGCTCCTTCTTTTCCAAGGGTTGGCAAATCCCTTCTGTTGTAAATTGGCACGGTTTTGATGAAATGAGTGGAGCCATGAGGATTTACACGGTTGAGAATCTTGACATATATTTATGTTTCCTTTGGCTTTCTGTTTTTCTTCATGCCATGGATGACTTTTTAGACTCTGTATCTGTTCAGTCTTTCCCTGAAATTATGACTGGACTGCAGGAGTGTAGAGGCAAAACCATCCAACTTGCTGCAGTGTACAAATGGTCTCTTAAACAAGAATTCTTCGTTTTGAGAGACATTGAACCTTAATGTCCCATGAATTTCAGCTGGAACTGGGGATTTGTTGATCCAAGAACCAGGCCAGCAGAAAAATGTATGCATATATACATAAATACACAAACAAGCAAAGAAGCACATGCTCAAACTTGGCATTTTTGTGGTGTTTCACAACTAATTATGGGTACTTTTCATATGTATTAGGGGGCAAAAGAGAAGGTGGTTGTGTTTGTCCCAGAAAATACATACCCTGTTCTTGGGATAAATAGAAGTGCCTAAACAATTCAATGTCTAAATATAATTATACATGCTCTAGTGACAGCTCCAGTCCCACATTGCAAAGGAAATGGGGAAAAACATCAATGCCTTTGACTTTCATTTGAGTCCTCTGAAGTAGAGAGGAGCCCTGTGGAAATGCCTCCAAATAAAATACAACCTGGGTGGTACACGGGAATGCCAAAGCCAAAATTAGTACAAACTCAGTAAAAAGAGAGCCAGAAAAACTCACATTGCCTGAGTATTTTCTCATATTCTAAACAAATAAGAAATATATATAAATTCTGAGGAGTGTCCCCTGGGACAGATAGAGACAGAAGTCATTGTGTGTGCATTCTGGTTCTCCAGTGTGCTCATAATGCAGAGCTTGAAATTGCTGCAGGCTGATGTAAATGTTGTCTGTTCGTAAGAAAGAGATTGTAAACAAAACTTTAAACACAACAAAGCAACCCTAAAGTGACTCTATTAGTCGGTGTGTCACAAAAGCTGAGAGTACCCCTGGAATATGGTGGGTCCACGGCAGCCAAAGCAACCACCAAAACAGCTGTAAAGGGGAAAAAAGAGACAACCCCCCCAAAGAACAGCAAGGATGAAATTAATAAAACAACAGTCTGAGGTGGAGAAAAAGTACAAATTACATTTTTTTCTTTGGTTGTCTCTTAAATGGAAGCTTCATAGATGGCTGTTCATAGACAGGACAGTTTTCTCTAGGTTCTACCTTAAAAAAAAGTATTTTAGGGAGAGGTATTTTGACATTCCTCTGTCATCCTATGTCTGGATGTAAGGGCCATATAGGACATAATGATGAGGCAAAACATCAGGAAATGCTGTGAATATTGCCAATAAGCTGGAAAAACCCCATGCCTAAAGCAGTATAAAGGCTGACAAAATCCTCCTGGGAAGTGCTTTTTTGACCTTGCCATCCTGCTGGGTTAACAGCGAGGACCTTATAAAATCACATACACAATTAAGTCTAATTTCTCTTCTGGTTGTGCTCTTAAGAGCAAACTTGCCCTTCCAGCAGGAAAGATCCCATCTCAAAAGATCTTCCATCTCAAAAGCCCTCATTTTGGTGGGAAGCTGTTGGCAACTTTGAGAACTGAAAACTCGAGTGTTTGAACTGCTATCTAAGGCAAACATTAAGTATATTGTTTAAGAAGGAGCCAGGGAATGTGAGGAGAACAGATGAAAGGAGTTCTTCAGGCTATTTTGTAGACCATTACTACAGTTATTAGTTGCTGTTTATATGAAGGCCATATCTGGGGGTCTGGTTTTCCAAATGGCACTCCACAGTGGCAGATCCTCCAGGAGTGAACAGGTGATGTCCCTGCAACCAAATACAGGAATGGTTCCACCCCATGGAGCCAGGGATGGAGCAGACATTCAGCTAAAACACAGAGAGCAGTCCTGGTGATGTGACAATGTGTTTGCCTGTAGTCTACTGAAAGTGCCTAGGAGCCCCTGGTGGTCTAGTGGTAAAGGCGCGGCGCTATCACCGCCGAGACCCGGGTTCGATTCCCGGGCAGGGCCACTCCCGGGCAGGTGGGGCTCGTTAGCCCTTAAAGGCAACCCACCTACGTCCTAAGGACCTCGCTGCCACTGTCCAAGCTTGCTTGGCCCCGGCAGATGAACCTTAGGATTAAAGGGTGGGCTCAGTTCCGCGCACACTGTGTCTCACCTAAAAAATCCAATGCGCAGGCTGGAAGGTGGAAAGACCTTCCCCAGATCTTCGCTCGCGAAGACTGGCCATTATTATTATTACTGAAAGTGCCTACCCCTGGGGCTTCACCCATGAAGAAGACGAATATGGGATCCACTTTCCTGAGATGCAAACACACTCCTGTGTCTGTTCTCTGTGAGTGAGGAAAAATCCAATGCCATGACAGCTCTTTAAAAACAACAGTCAATGCCTCCTTCACAGAAGAAATAAACTCAGAGTATAAAGGGAGAAGTTTCTTTTTTCTTTGGAAAATCTAAGGTTTAGACCAATGAAAGCAATGCTGACAATACTGTTCAGGTCCTCTTCCCCAGTACTGAGTTGGAGAGAAATCTGGTGGTGAAAACTTCAGGGGCTCCAGCATGAATTTTGCTACTAGGAACAGAACAGCAAACCAGAAGAGAATTTAGGGACATTTCTGGTAAGGCTGGCTTTTCTAAAAAAGGAAACAGCTCACTGTGACAGGCAGTGGAGTGAAAGGGACCTCGAATTCTGGGAGCTGTCAGAAAATACAGGAGGAGACATGAGCAGCATGTGTGTGAAAAAGATTCCTTTGACCCATGATGGAATCTGGCAGATGCTGGCTTGAGACATCGTAGTGCAAGACTACAGTTCCCAACATATATTTTGGAAAATGAAAAGAACCAGTGAGCTTTTCTGTTTAGGATGCTTTATGTAACCCAGTTCAGTAAAGAATTTAAGGGCATATATAAATTAAGGTGTGTGAGTAATCCCAGTGAAGTTAATAAGACTTTTACAAACTGATGAAGTGTTTGGCTATATTGAAATCAGGCTACATACCATCCCATGGGAGCAAGTCCTACAGCACTCCAACAGAAATATTACCAGTTTCTTCAGTGGCAGCTCCTTGCAAAGTTAAAGCTATTCTTAGCTTTGCTGCTTCAGAGCAAACAGTCCCATTTCTGCCACGTAGGACCAGAATAACAGGACTTGAATGTCTACTGTGAGACCTTCCATGATTCCAAAGAAAAGCAGCTACAAAGACTTAGCAACTAATATTTCACCAAATGTTGTATATTTTAGGGTATTTATAGTGAAATATTGAACCTGGAGGCAAAACATTTCATCAGCGTTCATTTAAGAAACATGAGTTTCTGAAACCGATAATGATTTGTTTAATTTGTGTAAAAGCAGAACTATCAGAAAGATGGGAGTCTGCATAGGTGCCTTCATTTATAAAATGAGAAGATTTGTTTTACTCCAGGGTAAAAGTTTGGGGATAATTTATGATGCTAGCTTTGTCTTAAGGATTTGGCAAATTCTCAAGAATAACAGCCTCGGTGATTGTGCAGGGTCGGTTCAAGTTGTGAACAGTCTGGGTTGTGGTCTCAGCAAAGGCAGGCCCGTTTCTGAGGCACTCTGGATTTCCCTCGTAGGGAAGAGTTAACAGCAGTTTTGGCCCACTGAAGTCAGTGGGAGCCTTGCCAGTGATTTCCGTAGAGCCAGGACTTCACTCGTCTTTAGCAGAGTTATTAAATACACAATATTGCCTAAACTGAGGGAAAAAGTGAAAGCTACAAAGACACTTCTTCAACTCATGTTAATGATGCTGCAAATGCTTTTTATGTGAGCTATCTGCTGGAGGAGAGTCAAGACACAATTTCTATTACTCCAAATACACCTAGTGAGAGAATCCTGTTTTCTGACTTGTAGTGCCACTATTACTGACATGCACAAGTTAGATCTTCATAATGACTGGCCTGTGTGTTTGTGGAACATTTCAGGAGTAGAGTACAAATTATGGAGTAACTACCAAAGCAAATATCTCTATCTGCTATTCAGCTGGAAAGGTGCCTGTCTGTGCATTTCTGAGTTTAGAGGAAATACGGGAGCTATTCTGAACACTAATATTACTGTGACATAGGCTGTATAGGATACTCCTTTGGAACAGGGGAAATGGAAGTTAAGCTAAAATTGGCCTAAGTGACTTCATACCACATTCATGGGAAGTTAATGGCTCAGGGTTGCTAATCTCTAACAGCTCACTCTTATGTACCTTCTTGAATTTCATGGAGCTCAAAACATTTTACAAATCAGGGGAGTACAGGGCTCGTTGGTTTGAGTTCCTTTAGCTGGAACCTAAACTCTGTTGCTTCCTCTGCTTCCAGAGCTCAGCCAGGAGCTAAGAAAGGAGTTCCAGAGTAGTCCCTGACAGACAGAAAGCTCAATTTTATCTGAAATTTTGAGTATACTGCAGCTCTTCTCCAAGGACTCGGAGGCAGCCTCCCTATCCACCCAGGCTGTGGCTAATGATGGAATATATACAAATGAACCTGGCTGCCCTGAGACCTGGAAACCACAGGGCACATGGAGCATGGAGCAACTTAACCCACTGCCTTCATTTAATAGGGCTAATCTATTTATTTTCCCTTTTGCAGCTCTCCAAAGATATTCTAATCCAGTTAAGAGCCAGTGCCCACCAACTATATCATATGCCACATATCAACCAGTTTCTGTGTAACTGTGCCAGAAAATATTTTTCTTTTGAACAGTTTGCTACACTGCATAACTTTTAAATGAATGTTTATTACCCTCTCATAGCCAGTGCTCAGAATTGTGTCAGCATTGTGTAAATGCAAGCCCCACTCCCTGTAAATGGTATTATTAACATGTGTTTGTAGAATCAGGCCACCAAGGATGATCTTGGGTTCCTGGGACAGAGATATTACAGCCCAAGGCAGTAAAATCTGAAAGATGTGGTACATGAGTAGATAAAGTTTGGGAACCTCTGTTAGAGAAACTGAGGCTGAGGAAAAGAAACAGAGGCTGGCTGTGGAGCTGGGGGAGAGGGAGCAAACCCAGTACACATGAATTTGTTGTAACCAAGGAAGTGGCCAAGTACCCAGTATTCCATACGATTTTTACGTAAACCAGAGTATAAATAAGTTGAAGATTAAAGACCTCTCTCTCTTCTCTTTCGGCGAAGTTCAGGAGCAGTGAGTCCTTGCGTTAGTCTCACTTATCTAAAGCTGAGGCCTGCAGCGACCACTGGCCTGCCACGTGGGGGTTCGGAGAGTGCTGGCTGCGTCTGCCAATCCAGCTTTTCTAAGGGATGTGGTGAGATCTGTTTTGTTAGTTATTAGTATAGTTCTTGAGTTTGATCGGGTATACCTGTTTAGTGTCCCTTTTATTCCCTTTCATGCCCTTTTTCCCCTTTCCCTATCCCTTCGGGGGGGTGGATCCCCTTTTACTGTGTATATAGCATCTTAACTGTATATAACTATAATTTACGTAAATATATATATATATTTATATAAGCAACTTGACTTTAGGTTCTTTAATTAATTTCTATAGGTTTTTTTTTCCTTTGCCCTAAGGAAAGAAGGAAGGGAGAGAAAGGCTGCTGTCGTGAGTTTTAAGCATTTAACAGAAAACCAACTCCAAACTATCACAAGGGCTTTATCAGTGGTCATATTCTCTCCATGTCTGCTTACATTATACTGCGTTACAATCACAGTTTCTGCTGGTAAGATAAAATTTTTCTGGCAGGCTGGGACTGTTTGCAGATGGGTGGGATGGCTTCTTGCTTTATTAGAACTTCAGAAAAAGATAGGTAAAATATTACAGAAAACTCATAACACAGTACAGAATCAGCACTGAAGGAAGTAGATCTTCAGTGCTCAGGAGGAAGCACAGAAAACTGTGTGCTGGTTTTAAGCTGGCAGGTACCACTGTCTTATATTCACCTGTATGTTTTCTGGTGCCCAAAAATCATTTGTTCACATACTTGGATATTATTTTTGCTTGACAGGGATGAAGCTTAGATTTACCGAGGTTATCAGGAGGGGAAGTGGCCTTTTCCCACAATAGCCAGTTACTTTATTGATGGCTTTTCCTTTATAATGAGATTTGATTTTTGTTTGAACATTGAAAATAACCCTTGGTGCAGATGCTGATTGCCAAACTTAGGAGCCACCCTTTGAGAGACTGCAGCTAAAATCACCACTGATCCCTGCTGCTGTGGGGTTTGTGGGGGCCCCAGGCAGAGCCTAAGGCAGATGCCACTGTCCCCTCCACCCCATGTGTGCACGGCTCACACTGCTCTGCAGCTTAGCCAAAGGATCCCAGCCTGCCTAGGGCTCAGGTCCTTGCCTACTGACACAGCAGAGGAGCTCTACCCTGCAGGGACATGAGGAAGTCTAGAAGGGGAAAGGATATTTATGGGGAGGGGGACATCTGAGAGACTGGGAGGATGCATCTCCAGAAGGAGAGGCAGGAAATGCCCCATGAATGTCAGATTGAGTTATTCCTGAATTCTACAAGTAATGCCACAAGGGAAATGACATGGATCATCAAAGCATTCCTTTATGCCCCAATAAACTCCTCCTTGTCTTAGAAGCAGATCCTATCCATATTAATAGAAAACCAGTGTGTGTTCTGAGTGTCCAGGATAGCTTTATATATTTTCCTTAATCAGACAGGAAAGGAAAGAAAACATAGGCAACATTTAAAAAATTGATACAAACTCCAAAAGGGGCAAAAACTCAACATGCATAGAAGCAATGTTGTTGAAAAGGACTCAGGGTTATGAGTCCCTGTCTGGAATATTTAACTGATCTATGGAAAGGGGAAAAAATGTTCAGAAATTAATCTGGCAGTGCAAGGAGTGCTCTATAAAATAAGCCAAGCCTCTTCTGGCAGTCTTTAGGCATCTGAGACGCAGAGCCCAGGTAGGTTCCCTGGTTTGGATACAAGCCTCTGAGTTGCTTCCTGTCTGGCATAAGTGGCTTGGACTATTGGCCTCCAGTTTCAAAAGTAACCAAAGATTGCTGTGAATCCATCTCTGAAAACTCTGATAAGGTGTTTTTTTTTTTTATTGTAAAAGATGTGTTCTAGTTTAATCAGAAAACCCGCTGAAACTGTTCAGAAGGGCAGGCAAGATAGTCAGAAATGTTCCCCTAAACCTTAAAAATCCATTTCCAAGATTAAGATGCTAAAACCTGAAAGATTTCCTAAACTTTCAATATTTAAAGTTGTTGCCATGTGTCTTTTGGCCTGAGGTTCTATTCTAGTTCAGAGAAGATTCAGTTAGTGTTTTCTCCAGGAATGAAGCCGAATGTCAGTGGTCCCATGCACATCCTGGAGTTTGGAGCTGAGCTGAGTGGTCATTTGTACTCCAATAGCCGTGGATTTGCCTACTGTAAGGTTTGGGGTCCTGTATTTACAGTGGGAGATAGTAAGATCCACATGGATCTTTTTAATCCTTGCGTATCTGTAGCCATCAGTGATGGATTCTTCCTGTTAAGGTGGAAAGAGACCTTTTTATGCATCTTTAGTGCAGCACATTTCCATTACAGGAGCCAGTATGTAGCTTCATTTTTTGCCATCTGGCCCAAGGAGTTTCCCTTTAGGAACTACAGTTAGATTTCATTTCTAGGTGAAACCATTTTCCTCCTTGCAGAATTCTTCCTGAAAACAGGTAAGCCAGAGCAATTTCATTTCCCTCTCTTTTGCTCAGCTTGGATGAGTGGAAGAAAAAAAAATCAAGATTTGGGAGCTGCAGTAAAGCAGAGGAGCTGGGAGGCACACCAGCTGGGACTACAGGGCAGCTTTGTCCCTGAGACAGAGGTTAATGTCCTTATATAGGCTTAATCAGGCCATCTAAAGAATTCCTAAGTAGCCAAATGAGAGCTGTGAACCTGGTGCCATAGATGGCTAGGTTTGATGGAGAAATTCTAAATTCCTTGTCAGTCTACTTGTGTGTATCTACTCTCAACAAGACCCTTGGAAATGACTTGCACAATGATTTGTTATGCTGTCATTGCTCATTAATCTGAGCTTCTGCAAATGATTTTTATTCTTCTGAAGTAGAAATAAAATCCTCATTAAAGAATTTGTTTGTTTTAAAAGCTACACAAAAGGATTACAGGGCCCTTGCAAACAGATATAAGAAAAAATGTGGTTATGCAAAACATTCCCTCTCATAAGCCCTTGCTTTCCATTGACTCCCAGGACCTCTGGGCTGAGCCTGAAGTGCATTGCATGGCTCAGCTCACTACAAAGCCTGGGGTCAGTAATTGGAATCACATGGACTCGAGGCCTCTCCATCTGACTGTAGGTGAGAGTGCCAATTTATACTGGAAATGTGTATTAATATTGTGCAAAAAACCCACCCTGAACCAAGGAAAAACCTACTGTCAGATCTGCAGATGACCAGTCATGATGTCTTCTAGAAATACTTCTTAAATAGTTACTTGAATTTGCCTCATTTCTGGTAAACAGCTTGTGGTGGTAAACTAAACAGGAACAAGGAATTCTGACTCTGGAGTAAGAATGCCCACACATGGTGTTAATCAGGGGAACTCCATGTGTGGGCAGGCTATTATGTGTGACTTTACACTGGTTTAGGCACACTGGTGAACTTCTTTCCACCCACCTTTAATCAATTAGGAGAGGTTTTAAAGTGAAGTGAAATAACACAATGTTGAACTGAGTTTCTGTGGAGGGGACTCCTCCAGTTCAGTTAGGCTGGTACAAATTTTAGGCAAGGTGTAATCTTTGTTAGGTGCCTCTTGCAGCAGCCTGATATGGCAAAAACAGGAGCTTGGTTTGGGATGAAACACTGGCAAGGTCCCACTTGTAACTGATGTAAGATCCTTGTAAACTGAGTTAAGGCACGGTAGATCCATGAAACCAGTTGGCAAAGGATATTTTGGATGATAAAGTTTTATAAGAACTCATGGGGAGACAGGATAAATACCTGGAGCAGAAATCTGCTGAGGGTTACTAAGTGCACAGAAAGCACATTTCACTGAGGAAATGCTCCAAACTCAGAGTGACTGGGAGAGTAGTTGGGAAAATTATCATGTGTTTTCCTTGTTCGTGCTCTTCCTTGGTGACCACTTAGGATGGTGGCTGAAGCCAGGATATTGGGATAGTCTGACCCTTGGCTGTATCTGTGTTCTTGGGTTAGAAAAGCACAAATAACCTGGGGTAGAACCAAACACACACATTCAACTGCTGCCTCAAATACTTTTTCCATATGGACATTTTGAGGAGAGATACTCAAAAGTTGCATTGTTGAGTAGTTACAAGAGGAACAGCCCAATCAGGGTCCATGTGGCACAACCTCCAAGTAAACAGACTCTGACTTCCAGCTCTTTGTCTGAGTAAAACCGAGGGCAAAGTATAGAGGGGTGATGAACTCTCTTGTTTGGTTCCATCCACATTTGCCTGCAAATATTATATCCCCATTATCTTCAAGATCTCAGCAACAGCATTGCCAGCTGGGTACTTCAACCACTATCAGTGTTTGCGTTCCTGTTTAAATAAGACAGAGAGGTTAAAAAAAAAAAAAAAAAAGAAGAAGAAAAAAGAAGGGAGGGGAGAGAGACAAAGCAGAGCAGACTGTCTCATTTGGGTTGAAATTCTCATCTTGACTTCTTAAGAAGAGGGGGAGGGAAGAAGGGATTTTTGGTTTCCCCACTGAATTTCATTGAAAGATTCTAGAACCTCTCTCCTTTTTAAAATCCTGTTTTATTGACAAAAGCTGTGTTGGGGTAAAATCCACGGCAAGACCAGGAAGGGAGGGGGAGGGGGATTGAAAATCTCCCCTCCAGAGGTTAAACCTCTGCTAGGTGGTTGCTTTTGTTTTGTTTTGCTGTGCTTTGCCTTTGTTTGTGGCTCTCTCCTACTTGGCACCGAGAGAAGTCGCTGCACTTCTCTTCCACAGAATCAGTCACGCCGGCCGAGGTTCCCGCTGAGGATCTGTAAAGTTTTCCGAGCTCCAGGGAGTCGCTCTCAGAGCGTGTGGGGGCGGCGGGGCATCAGCAGCAACAGGGTCCGCGCTGCGGTGGCCGCTCTGTCCCGCCGAGCACTTGTAATTAACCGGGCAGGCGGTGAATTAAATCTTTGTCAAGCCCACCGAGCGGGGGGTTCCTGCAGACTCTTCTCCAGCCGGTCTCGGGCGGCCGGGATAACATCGGCAGCGGAGGCGAGCGAGAAGGGGGAGCCCGCTGGACGCCGCGGGAGAGCCAAGCCCCCGCTCGGAGCGAGTGCGGGGAGCTGCGGGCGGCGATGGGCGAGCTGTGCGGGGCCCGGCCGCTGCTGCGGCTGCTGCTGCTGCTGCTCCCGGCAATGCTGCCGCCGCTCCGGGCACAAGGTGAGTGCGGGAGCCGAGCCCAGTCGTGCCCGGGCTGGCTGCGCCGGCTGCGGGATGGCGGGGCTGGGGCGGCGGGGCTGCCCCCGCCGTGTCCTTCATCCCCGTGTCCCCGGAGGTCCCGGGCAGGCTTTAAAGTGCCGCTGCCACGTCCAAGTGAGCAGAAAGGCGTGGCGAGCACCGGCCCCGTCGGTGCCGCTGCCCCGGGCAGGCTCGGAACGGGGCTCCGCCGGGACGGGCTGTGCCGCGGGGCCGGGTGGGTCGGTCCGCCCGCCGGGATCCAGCCCGGGCTCCAGCGGCTGGAGCAGCCCGGAGGGTGTCCCTGCAATCGCGACATGTCGCGGTGGTGCCGCACGGTGCCCCCGGGCAGCCGGAGCGCCCGGAGGTGGCCCCGCGGTGATGGGTCCGGAGGTGCGAGCTCTGCTCTGCTCGGGGCTCAGCTACCCCCCAGAACACGGGGCACCGGCGGTTAGCTGGGACCCCGGCGGAGCGCGGGGAATCGTGGAGCAAAGGGTGCGGGCTTTTTGGAGAGCAAATGTGGAACACCTATGAACGGTGTGGTTGCTTTTGAAAGCAGAGCTCTGGATCCGGGCCGTGACTCCCTTCTCTTACTGCACGCTTTGCTCCCGATCTCTTAGTGCTGTCTGTAAAGAGGATATGAACCTACCTGATTTAATTCAGTGTAGCAATCCCATACAAATCTTAATTTGTAGGACATGACAAAGAAAGTACTTATCCTACGGTGATAATGAATTTGTCACACACAACAGGTAAGTGGCTTTTCCATTCGAGTAACCCCAAGGGGTCCATTCAGTGTTGAGGTTTGCTCCAGGCAAATGCTTAGAAACACGTGGTCTGTGGCCTGGCCCTCATAATGGCAGACAAGAGCCAGGAAGTAAATTATTTGTCACTTTTGCAGTGTTTTCAGTCATAGATTTTCAGATAGCAGAGCACTTGTCACAATTACCCTTGTATTTTATAAAGAGATGGTAGCCACTCCTTTTAAAGAGGGAGGGACAGAATAAAGATGGTTAGAAGAGCAGCATTTACCTCTAGAATCCCAAAATAGCTCCTACTTTCCCTCAGACAACAGAGTACATCAGCAAAACTGTGGCTTTGCTGCTCACAGTGTGCAGACACAGTCATTTTTAGCATTCAACATTATTGTAAAACATTGAAAAAATTCACTTTGTAATCTCTGTAACCTTATTTACTGGACAGCTTTTTAGAAAACTGAGAAGTAATTAGATATATAAGTTTAGGTGTTCAGAGTTTGCTTTAACACAAAGTGTAGCCAAATTTGGCAGTAAAAGGTATGTCAGGTTTTTATTCCCAAATACTCTAATTTCACTGAGAATTTCTACATCCTTAGAACTTACCAGTACACTGGATAGTAGTACTGAAGAAGATGAATTACATCATCATGGCCAGTCAGTGTATTAATAGTTCATCCTCTAACTCTGCCTTTGGCATGTCTTGGTACTACAAGCACAGACAGTTTTAACTCACTAAACATCTGGAAACATGTCTATTCAGGGGGAGCTTATAGTTGTAATAAAAAAAATGTTCCACTGACTTTGTGGAATGAGTTTTATTTTAAGATTATGATTTTTACATGTGCTTTTGTAACAGTAAATTTGTAAGAAGTATATGGGTGGAGGTAGGACACATAAAAGGCTAAATCTGTGCTTTCTTGCCTTCTGTCATAGATAGACCTCTCCCAAAATCACATACTACCAGTTCTAAAATATGAGTGCTAACTCTAAGTTAGTTTTTAATTGAGTTTTGCTTTAATGGTCCATTTTCAGACATGACATTTTATTGCAATTGGAGAAGAGCAAAATGTTAAGCTCTTGTTTTTCATCTGTGTAATTGAAAGCAGACACTTTAGTGAAATCCAAGAGAAACCCCCATAAACCAGCTTATCAAGTTACTTCAGTATATTTATACTGCTCTGTCGGATTTCAGGCTTTATCTGATAGCAGAGCAATGCATTTTTAAGGTTTGTTTTGTTTTGTTGCACTTTAGCCCATTCTGCAAGTTTCTTATCAACTTCACATGTGTTTTCAAACAAACTTGTGTTAAGACCAACTTGTTCCACGATATTTCTATTAACATTTTCTGAAATGAAAGATGGGCTTTAGCCCTCTGGAGCTTGACAGAAATAGAGTTACCTGGGACCATGAAAGACTTGAGTTTGGTTTTGAGAGTTCTAAAGAAGTAGCTGGTAAAATGAATTCAGTAAGCAGAGAATCTTGGCTTACCAGATGTAGTAATATAACTGTAGAGAATGAAAGGGGATGAGACAGAGAAGGTCAAGAAAGAGAGAGCTGAAATCCAAATAAAACAACAGGCAAGAATTTTAATGGTAGCACAGAGTGGGTTAGTGTGAAAGAGATAAATGAACAAAAGCTTTTGTAAAAATGCAGCAGAAAGTGAGGATTGATAGTGACATGGAGCAAAGGAAATGAATAAAGTTAGGAAAGAGCAAAGTAAGCAGGTTATTTTAGCCAGAACAGGCAAAAGCTGCTGTAAAGCACTCAGGAAATGTCAGGCATGTGTATTTATGTCTAGATTCGATGGAAGGAGGAAGCCAGGAGTGGGATTTCAATAGCTAAGTCATCACACATAATTAAACTGGGAGGGTGGATAACATTAAGATAAGATGTAAAAGTGGAGGCAGAAGACTGAGAAGATTGGAGGGTGAAAAAGAACAGAAAGAATGTCCACTAAGAAGTCCACAAAGGAGTTGTCAGAAGCAAGAGGGAAAACAGAGGAAGAAGTCACAAAAAGCATAAAGGAGAGAAAGGATCAGTACAGATCAGTGAAGAGCCCTAGGAGAATGTCAATAATTACTGGCCATAATATTTTGTGAGTAAAAATGAGCTTAGAAATGCTCAGAATAATGTCAGGTCCCTGGGGAAGGAGTAGTCCCTACAACAGTAATATAGTGGGTGATTTACAGTGACAGGGTGTGTGCAGTGAGGGACAACTGTGACAGTCCCCTACCTCTTCATCAGACTTGGGCAGGACTCTTGTCCTGCTGAAACCATCTTTGGTGAGACATGGGGACAGTGCAGTACGAGTTGTGTTGAAAATCTTCTCTGATCAACAGGACACAACAGTTCTAAAGCATCTCCCAGGCTGGTGCTCTCCTGAATATACCACAGATCTTTGACTCAGGCAGTTCGTGAAGCTTCTTGCCATCACTTTTTAAAACAAGTAACATTTCTTTTTTCCTCAGCACTCAGGAGTACTTTGGCTCTGCTCTGTACCTACTATAACCTACTTTAGACTTCAAAGAGTTGAGAATTGGCTGCTGGATCTTAAGAAGAAAGTAAATTTCTAGATTCTCAGGGATTGGCATTCATTTTCAGGTAATCAGATTAATGGAAGATTTTCGTTCAAAGAAAGCTGATGAAGCTTTGGCTGCTTAGCACACAGGCAGAGGATGTACATTGATTTCTGGGCTATAGTAACACCACAGACATCCTGTGCTGTAATAATAATAATAATAATGGCCCGTCTTCGCGAGCGAAGAT
Organism: Myiozetetes cayanensis; assembly: GCF_022539395.1. NCBI lineage: Eukaryota > Metazoa > Chordata > Aves > Passeriformes > Tyrannidae > Myiozetetes > Myiozetetes cayanensis. The sequence goes on along the minus strand of NW_026087521.1, from coordinate 68,168,277 downwards.
CCGGGGAAGGTCTTTCCACCTTCCAGCCTGCGCATTGGATTTTTTAGGTGAGACACAGTGTGCGCGGAACTGAGCCCACCCTTTAATCCTAAGGTTCATCTGCCGGGGCCAAGCAAGCTTGGACGGTGGCAGCGAGGTCCTTAGGACGTAGGTGGGTTGCCTTTAAGGGCTAACGAGCCCCACCTGCCCGGGAGTGGCCCTGCCCGGGAATCGAACCCGGGTCTCGGCGGTGACAGCGCCGCGCCTTTACCACTAGACCACCAGGGACAAAGGTGCAAATATGTTACCACTAAAGGGTTTGGTTTTGAGTCCTGTCAAAATCAGGATTGAGACCTTAAACTTAGTAATAAAGAAAGCAATACCTAAAAAGATCTTTTGTATCAATGCTGAAGCAAGTGTATAGACATAGACATTGGTATATTCCGGCTTTGTAGGCGTTTCCAAGGATTTACTGAGCACTGAGAGGATATGCTGTGCAAATGCTACATCCATTGAAAGTGCTGCAATCTTCCAGCTTTGCTCTTGTCAGGGACTGAATTTCAGGTACTGAGGACTTCAAATATCAACACCTAGGCAGAGAACCTGGGAGAACTAGATATCCACACTCAGTACAGATAACTGTAATGAGGAAAATCTCCTGTAAGAGTTCTAGTGATGTTTTCTCCAAAGGAAACCTTCCCCAAAGCATTGCTACATAATCATATGCAAAAAAAGGGATCTTTATTTTCTCCCTGCTCTGTAAAGTCTGTGGTTCCTTCCATACTTGAACCTCGACCCCTTGTGCTATAAATTTTATCCCATCTGCTTAGTGTTTCCAGACTATTCTTCAAACATAGCAGTGGTAGAATATCAGAATCTTTCATCATTGTCTCTCTTCTTTTTTATATTCCCCAATAAGCATGCTGCCTACAGAGTAGATCCATTTCACCCTAGCAGTATGTAAAAGCATAGTTATTCTTGCTAATTTTCTGGTCAGATGAAAACAGAGAAATCCCAGTGTGAAAATATTTTTCCTGTAACCCTTTCACATGAGAAAATACAGGAGTGCTTGAGCATGTATGTTTGATATTCTGCGACATGCTGCTCTCTCATATTTTCATTCTTATTTCAGCTTTAATTTGAATATATACATATACTTGGACTCAATCCAAAGCTCTGTAAGGTCTATCCAAAGACTGTTGTTTACTGCAGAACATTTTGGATCATGAGCCTGATACAAATAAACAGGACTGGCAATAGATTAAGTGTAACACCTTATATAAAACTTTCTAATCACACTTCTTTTTTTTTTTTTTCCCTCTAAGATTTGAAATGCAAAATCAAAAGAAGATTAAAATTTGTTCTTAAATGAGAAAGCCTGAAGTGGCACTTTTTCTATCAACACCCTGTGAAGTAATTTCATTATTTGCATGATATTCTCATACAGGGAGGGGTGAAGGATAAAGTTTAGGATGTGCTTGTCACAGAAGAGCAGTTGTTCTTCCAATCATGAATCTTTATTTTACATCCTTCCATGTCATCTTGGTGAGTCTGGGTTCTTTAGGCCAGCTATGTCCTCTGGAGCTGTGAATGCACCCTCTGTTTCTGTGTTCTTGTGGGTATGTAAAGCCTGGGACAGCCCTGACATGCACTGAGCTGTTTACACAGCGGTGACTCAGTGCACTCCAATTCTCTCAATATTTTTATATCCTCTAGAAATCTTCAGAACAGTCTTCATTCTTCTAGTCTTAATATCTTTTGGTCTTTGGCCTCCTCCTGGAAGCCCAAAAAATAACCTATCCAGAAGGGTGGAAAAAGTGGAAATGAATTTGTTCCTAGCAAGGACATCAGGTGAAGCAGCGGTTTTCAGGTGCACAGCAGGCTGGATGTAAGAGCCTGGGTATAAGAGGTAGTGGGAATAGAAGGAACTGGAATGGGCTTTTGGAGCGGACAGGGAGGCAATATATTATTAAAAATTTTCTGTCATTGCTGAATGCACAAAGTGTTGAGGAACAAGGACACATTGCCTAGACAGGTTTGGGAGTCAGCCTCACGTGATATTGTTTTGAACAACTAAATAGAATTGCCTACAACTGACTTGATTTTATCACTTCTGCCGGAAAGTAGTGGGACAAGATAACCTTTTGTGGGCTTGTACATCCCTATCCTTTGTGACATTTTGAGATATATATATATATATATGATGCCTTATTCCTGCAATAGATGGAGCTGTCCTTTGTAATTTGTAGTAGCCAGTTAACAACTTTTTTGGAAGATTTTTTTATTAGACCTGAGACAAAATAAAAAAACCCACAGAAAACCACTTGCTTTCCCTGCTAGAGAACATGAGGGGTGTTGCAGCATATCTTTGCCTCCCTCAGGCTTGACCTTAGCACCAGCCAGAGCAGCAACCTCATCACCAGCTATTGCCATGGAAGATTTTAAGTACTTCTTTTATAAACTGCAAACAGATATCTCATAAAATGAGGTTTGGCTGTATCTGAAAAATCCCCCTAATTGTGTGATGGCCACTGCTGGTGCTACCAGAGCCACATTCCCCATAAATGAGTGTTCTCCAGACCTAAGAAAATTTCCAGTAAAATGTTGGCTGTTTTCAAACCCACCACAAAACACTAACTTAGCAGGCATTTCCTTCAGGGTGCTGCTGCTTTACTTGCTGTGCTAACTGGGTTTCTTCAGTGATTTCAGCTGTCCTGAAATATTCACCCTGGGACTGATTCTGAAAGGAAAGGTTCAAACCCTTTAAGGGTATTTGGAGATGATATCCTATTTCTTAGCAGCACACAAATTGAGTGATTGTCTATCAGTCCATAAAGCTCCAAAATGACCTCCTCACTCGGAAGAGAGAAGCCCTTTGTCATAGGCCCTCTCTGAGGGCAAACAGTAGACTAGAGCAGTAGAGGAGAGGGACAGCTGGTGAGAAACACAGCCTTGCATCCTACAACATATCCACTGGAGACAGCAGCCTGTGCTGCTGTGGGTGTCAGGGGAGAGGCATCCTGGCTCCAAGCTTTATGCATTTGTTGTGAAGTTCAAGCTGTTGCAGTTTTTAACCTGTAGAGATCAATGGAGTGGAAGGACTAAGAACATTTTACTGTCCAAAGGACATTGGTGCCACAGCTCAGCTGTGCCTGCTCCTCATACCCCAGCAGTGCTTTGGCACATTTGGTGAACAGCCTTGAGGTGAACCAGCAAGTCTCTGCAGAAAAAGAAGGGCTGCTATTCACTTTATTTCTTTCCCTGCATACAAAATGGAAGAGGGGCATCTTCATTCCAACTCCAGTCCCAAGAGATCCAACACATACTCTAATCATCTCACATGAACAATGGTAATGTTTTCCTGCATTACTCCTTTACTTCCAATTCAAACTATTTATTTCAGGGAATCCTGATGCCAGATTTTCTGTTTTACGTCTTTGTCTTTCATTGTTTCAGGTCTCCTTCACCCTTTTCCTTACTCTATGTGCCTAATCCCTGGGTTTACAGACAAGATCAAGATGCAGCAAAGCTGGATTTATCATGTCAGTCTATTAGCAGTTGGATCTTTGAAGTCAGCTGGCTTTCCTCTTGTCTAAACACATCTCTGGGTCTATGTGATGCCTTAAGTGGCCAGCCAGAGTGTGTTTGCATTGCCAGAGACAGCATTTCCACAGCTTGTTGTAAGAACAGCCAGAAAATCAAGACTACAAATCTCAGCTGCCAGCACTTGACTGCTATGCCTGCTACAAAAGCTGCTGGCTTGTCCATCCAGTATTAGCCATGTGTCATTGTTCAAGAAATGATTGATTTGGTGCAGCAGATCAGGCCAAGATGACTTTGCCCTGAACCTCGAGCAAAGTGGAGCCTTGGTCAAAGGGATGTGCAGTTGCTGTGGTTTTGTGAGAGTACAGATGTAAAGGGAGGCTGGAAGACAAAGAATGTGACTGTGAATATTATGGATGACCAGTTTGTCGTTTTGACAAATCCTGTAAGTAGGCTTGGGCTTTTTTCATCTGGCAGTTAGATAGATGAGCATCACTAGTGAGAGAGTTTTCATGACAGGACAGGAAAGGTGTTGTCAAAAAGGTACACAGGGAATGTTGCAAGTGATTTTGTTACTGGAAACCTAAACCAATACATATGTGTTGTAATCACGAGTTCCAAAAGTTCTGGCTGACCTACTGTTAGTGAAATGTGCTGGAGTAGTGCTGAGCTCTCACAGAGTCCATCTGCTGCCTGGATCCTCGTATGCTGAGGAGTGAGAATCACGTTCTGTTTCCTCACATCCCACTGTGCTGAGCCTCTGACAGAGGGAACTGAGCAAAGGACAAGCTCTGAACCACATCCTACAAACTTCATCGATTAATGTGCTTAAAAGACTGAAACCACCTTAATAAGGAGGTAGGACTTTGATCCCTTGACCTGGACTCAGTTCCAAACCTGTACCCAACCACAGCTGGTTATGGGGGCTGGGAAGCTGATGGGTGTGAGGGTCACATCAGTGACTGCCCTGAAGAACTGGCAAACTTTGCTGGCACTACTTTGGAAACCCATCTAGGCCCATGTGTAGCTCTGGTTTGGTACCAGCTTCAGATAGATAACTGCTCCATGGATCAGCACTGAGTAATGAACAGCTATCCAATCCTGGACTGTGCATAGACGTTTCCATCAGAGGCAACTGTACAGAATAGCTGCTACTGTAGATTGTTACCTAAAAAATCTGTCCCTTTTTCATCTAACTGGAATGCTATTGCCATGAAGTTTATCCAGTCCTTTTTACTTCTGCTTATTTTTTGCACAATTCCCAGAAGCAATTCAGGGTTTCTCATTCCAGGAATCATGCTTTTGGGTAACATTCTTAAGCTTATCTTCCTTTTGCAGAAAATATTCACTGCAGCAGCTGAATAAGCAATTATTACATCATAAAAGTCTAAGGTTATGCAGATATTAACCACATTTCTTGCTTTGAACTCCCACACAGTATGGCAATCCTGTCAAGATTAGCAATCTACCTTTTTTTAAAGCAACCATATGCTCGTACGCATTGTGCCTGTGTGCATAGTTCAGAGCCAGCCCATGGATGCATCATGCACACAAAACGTTTGAACAGTTTTGACCTTAATTGTATCTTATCTGGTAGCTTTTCTTCATGACAGCTTTTGTAAAATTAGAGAGCTGAGTTTCAGCTGTGTTTCTGCTGTTCTCTTCCCGAGACTCCAGAAATCTCCCTGGGAATCCAACACAGACTGCCACATTCCCATCAGGACAGGCGTCCTCGCTGTCACCGCACAACACAGCTCGAGTTCTTTTGGATACCCTGCTGCACATGTTTAGGTAAAGGGACAAAGTGGTCATAAAGCTGTGTTGGATTTTATCCAAAATAAACTTGGGTTTTCTCAACTAGTCCTTTAGCATGCAAAATGAGTGTATCTAGAAAAGGAAGTCACCGTGCTACCATCTAAGCAGAGCTCTGGGTTAGTATGTTTTTCTGTCTTGTGAAACCAGAAAGCTGAACAAGTGCTTCTCAAATTTACAAAATGGACCAGCCAGTGTATTCCTGAATGTCACAACTTCCCCTTCCAAATAAAGGGGCACATTGCAGTTGAGCACAGAGTGTGTCACCAGCCTTTCCCTGAAGGGCGTTCTCTCTCAGATGCCTGGGAGTTCTCAGGCTGATTTGCATGAAATATTGTGCACTTGGCAGAATCCTTGAAGGAGCACCGGGTTCAGAAGAGCAGACTGGTCATGCCTGCTCCAGCTGTGAGGGGTGCCACGAGCCATCAGCTGCTCTGAGACACAGGGTCACAGCCAGAGCAAAAACAACCATTCTTTTCTGTTCAGAAAGTGAGATTCTTCGAGATGTAATCAGAGCAGTTCTGCCATCTGCCTCCCAGTGCACCATCCCCTGCACACCATGAAGGAGCAGTCTGTAGCCCCCTGTGCTGTTGGTTCCCTGAAGAGGGTGTCAGGAGGCACAGGTGGCCTCAGAATGAACTGCTTGCCCAAAGGTTTCCAACTGGGAGTGACATGAATATGCGTGTGTGTGCAGTTGAGTCCACACTCCTGGAAAAATACAACTAGGAGAGGATAAGGGGCCTGTTCCTAAATACTCATTAACAACCCTGAATGCCCAGGTGGTCAGAATCACTTCTGGTTCACACACTTTCTGAGATTGGAAAGGGTAAGGATTTGCCCACAAATTACAATTTTTAGAGCAACTGCAAAGCCAAGAGAAAATGTTTTTCACTGTTTAATTGCTATGTTATAGAAGAATGGACTTGAGGGTGGAGTCCTTTTTTACTGCTTGTTTTTCACTTCACTCTATTCTCAGGAGATTTTTGGCAGGACCTTTGGAGGATATGAATTGTGATGTCACCAAAACAATGAGCCTGGACCACAGTTCTCCTTCAGCAAACTCTCCATGATCCTGCTTTGTCTGGATGCACTCTTACAGACATACTTGCTTAGCTTGGCCTGCTTTGAATTCTTGAGTTATTTCGTTGGAGTAGAGGTGTGTTGCCAGAGCTTGGAGAGAAGAACTGGTGTCCAGAGCCAGGGATTGTCCTTCTGGGGAGGAACTTGGCCAAAAACCATTTTTTACAAAGCCCTTCAAAAACCTGCAGCCAGCTCTGCACTTGAGTTAAATGTGTATCATTTTTCAACACAGTTAAGATTGATTGCAGACAGCAGCACTAAAAACATGGTTACTTGCAACCCATTGTATGAAATTTGATGCATATGATGTTTGTCAGCCAGAGAGCTCCGGACAGGGTCCCTATTCCCAGAGAAGAGCTCAGACACAAATGCATGGCTTTCACCACAGGCAGATGGTTATTTACTAGACTGATTTTCTCTGTAGCATTGTAAACTGCATTTAGCTTTCAGACACTGGCATGGATTCTGGACACATGGAGGGATTCAGGAGAAATACTGCTTTGACTTAGTAATGACAGAATTTTGACTGTTACGTTGGATATGTAAGTAAGAGTAGAAGGGTGACCTGGGTCACAGAGTGCAGAACTCTGTTATAAACTAACACTTAATGTAATTCCATTTCATTATTTTCTTACTAAAATGTTTGTTTTTCTGGATCCCATTATCCAGATTGTTTACTGTTGTAATATTTGTTGACCCACATCCTTTCACAGGTTGGTCTGTTTCTCCCAGTTTCTCCTCATATAACAGGGCTTTGATTCCCCTGGCCCTCCTCCTAATCTTTCTTTACTCATTTTCCATTTTGATGTAATCTTTCTTAAAGCCAGAATTCTGTGCAGGACTCCAGAGCTTTACACTGTACAATTGACTGTACAAAAGAGTACCTACCTCAAGATGACTGATGCATCTTAAAATCTCATTTAACTTTTTCCTTTGTACTTTGAATTCTAGGATTATAATCACTAGTTGGGAATACAAGTTGTTCCCTGCAAAAAAACCCTGAGTTATCTTTTCTACTTGCTTTCAACTACTTTTTCCTTCCCCACATCTGAACATTTGCCAGTTGAGCAAATTCTGATGTGTGTCAAACTTACTGTGATCATGAACGGTTTAATTATTTCCACTTATTTTGATAACTGAAACTATTTAGGAGGTGAGTATGTGGACAGATGGGAGAGGATTGGAGCCCCCACACATCAGGAGCACCTGGGAACAATGGCTTTGTAACTGGTGTAGGGAGAGCCAGAGGAGACAGGTGCTTGTCCTTAGGAGGCTCTGCAGGAAGTCATTTGTGAGGATGGATAGTCTTGACTATAATGTGGCTGCCTGCTGAAATGTGCTCACTTTACATGTGCTTGGACCAGAGCTAAGGATGAGACAATCCCGGGAGGCCTGGGAATGACCTGGTGTGCACTCCCTGTTCTGCCACCAGCTTGATGGGTAATGTGGGCAAGGATCTCAAACTCCCTGATAGGGAGCTGGGGGAGGTCGGGCTCTGCTCCCAGGGAACAAGGGACAGGAAGAGAGGAACTGGCCTCAAGCCTCTACCAGGTGACATCAGGTTGGACATCAGGAGGTATTCCTTGTTGGAAAGGATGGTCAGGCACTGGCAGGGGCTGCCCAGGGAGGTTTGGAGTCTCCACCCCTGGAGGTGTCCAAGGAAGATCTTCTCTCTTGTCCTTGAGGTCAGGGAGGCCTTTGTTCTCTCCTGTTCTTCAGGAACTTCTCTGGTTCCCCGTGAGCTCTCAGGTAATCGTGCGTGGCCTGGCGGTGTCATCCCTCAGCACTCCTGGGAGCAACCTGGCAGGGCCATCAGCCAAAAACCTTATGAAACACAGAGAAACCATTAGAAAGCTGTCCCTTTGAGTAATCACAGGGGTTTTTTACACACATTGTGTATTTGTTACACAAGGAGCTATTCGGTGTTCAGACTACAAAATAATTAATAGGAAAATGTGACTCCTGGTTTATTCCAAGTTCTGATACACCTGCTGTGCAGTGAACTTTTGCACTTGGAATATGAAGCAAACCTGTAGTGCTTGTCAGTTCATTAACAGTATTCAGTTTTATTAAATTAAAGACTCGCAAAAATACACTCTACAGAAATAATTGTCTTCAATGTGCTTTTCCCCTTAGGTTCAGGTTTGGTGTAAGTTGGTAACTGGATTAATTTTTCTGTCATATGTTAAGTGATTAAAATACCATATACTTTTTGTCCCTTCTCTACAATACTTTGGCATTTACAGGCATATTTTTGTGTAAAACAGATTACTTGGGTAATAACCTCAGGAAAAACTAGTTTCACAAATTTACTTTTAATGAGATTCAGCTGTCTCTGATATCACTGATTTATCCTGTATTCTTCAGGATTTTAAAAGGTTGCTTATTGCTACTGCCCCATTTGATAGTAGTTGGGCTTATTGCAAGGTGCTGCCAGGAGCTTGGTTTGGCCATGGCTGCCTTGGGTCTGGGTGCCCTGTTCTTGCTTGGGGGAGTTTTAACAGGCAGATGCAAAGTTTTATTAAATAGACTGTTGTGGCTTTTTTTCTGCAGAGCTGTCAGTGGAAGAATGCTGTGACAAGGGTGTAGAATGGGCAAACAAAAACAGAACGTGTGCTTCTCTGCCACTGATATCCGAGTCCAGAGAATGCAGGTACGTAGTTGTGTGTTATATATATTCAGATACAGTTTCCATTTTCCTGTTTCCATGTTTCAGTTCCATCTGAAAACAGACAGCACTCTATGTAACAGCATGTTCTCTTGACAATCCTTCCTGTGTTCCTTTTCAAATGGGGCACATTTCAATGGGGTCATCAGTTCACAGTGGGTTCACACTGAAAGGGGAAATTTAGGTTGAATATTGGGAAAAAATTCTCCCCTGTGAGGTTGGGGAGGCCCTCGCACAGGTTGCCCAGACAAGCTTTGGCTGCCCCATCCCTGCAAGTGTCCAAGGCCAGGCTGGACGGGGCTTGGAGCAACATGGGCTAGTGGAAGGTGTCCCTGCCCATGGCAGGGGTGGAATGAAGCTTGAATTCCCTTCCAACTTAAACCATTCTAGGATTCTATGAAATGTGTTTGACTATAGAAAATAGTACCTTTTAGTTAATAAACAGATTTCTTATTTCTGTTGATAATTGATAGGATACTAATTCGGTAATCTACCAAACGAAGTAGTGAAGTTAAATGTTAAAATCACCTGCACAGTAAGATTTTGGTTCTACTGCATCTCTCACAGGGTTGTGTCATTCTTATTTTTTATATCAATGATAGTTTGTGTTATTTTTGCTGTTGCATGCACTTGTTACACTTAACTAGTGGAGCTTACAATCTGTGATTGGTGGTTGGAGGGGCAGCTTCCCAGAGAACTTTGTATTTTAAATGCTTTTCTTTCCCCCCCCCCGTTCAAGTGGATTGCAAAGTGATTTAACATTGGTAATTGTAGAAGTGTTGGATTGATCTTTATTACGGAAAGAATTTGTCTTCCAGGCAAGTCTGTCCATGTTTTCTGGCTTCTGCATTTACACTGGCATTGAGAGCAGTCTTTTACGCAGAAGAATTGACAGATAGGACTAAAGTGCCAATTTAGGAAATACTTGAAGGGTTATAAGATTTGCAGACAAAACAGAGGTAGGAAAAACAGGAAACCAAGTTTATTGAACAATCTGGGAGCAAGAATCTTGATGACTTAATGATCATTTGATTAATGTGAGTTGTCATTCTGCTGTAAATTTATTCTTCTAAAGATTTTCATTTTAGAGACTCTCTAAGACTTCATAGGAACTGAAAAAAAGCTTACTAAATGCTTCTTCTAGCTTCTGTACTTAACTGAGGTGTAATTAAGAAAATTATAATAGTAAAATAAAAGGCACATATTCTGTGGTAGATATGAACAATTATTGATAACACCTGAAGCTGATAAATGTGGTTCAGTTGCATTTATCCATGGCTGCACAAGAAAAAAACATGGCTCCTCCCAAAGCTGGGCTTCACTCTAAAAAGGAGTAAGTTAAATTGGCACCTTGGGGTAATTTCTTTAATGACAATACTATTTTACTCCAGTTATGATTGCAAGCTGGCACAGCTGTGAGAGGTACAGAAAAATCACTTTAGGATGCCATTTTCACCCTGTGATGGCATTTCAGACACAAAAGTAAGGGCCAAATTCTACTCCTAATTGCTGGTGTGACTGGAGCCAGAGAGAGCCCCAAGGGAGCACAATTCCCTCAGCAATTTATTCCTGCTGCACAGAGATAGGAACAAACCCAGTTCCTTGTGTTTGCTGAGGTCTGGGCTGGTGCCAGTGTGTCTATTTAGACACCTGCAGCAGTGGGAGCTGCTGGGGGCATGTGTCAGAATTTATGTGGTTGTTTAAACCTCAGCTGGGATCCCTTGACCTCCAGTGCAGCTCAGTGTTGACCATCTGGCTCTGAGGGCTCTAGAAAAGTGTGGTGCAAATCCAGGGGGGAGTTACTCATCCTGTGTGTCTCAGCTCAGTTTGCGAGGCTCAGAGCTGAATGTGAGGGGAAAGCGCATTGGGAAGGGAGCAGGTTTGATACAGTTCATGTAGTATGAGGGATTTGGTGCAGTTACTGTGCCAGGGCTGTGCTAACAGGACAGATCAGATGTGAGTGCCTTCCCTGACATGCTTCACAAGAATTTACCTGCTGGTTTTGAGTCATGTGCTTACAACTGTCATAACTTAGCGGTGTCTCAGATTCAGTCCTTCCCTCAAAGCAAGCCCTGTGCTTGCCAGCTGTCCTATTGAGTTAGAATTGCACCACCCTGACCTTTTCCCAACCATTTAAAACACATCCATAGCAATCATAAAATTCCAGACTGGTTTGGGTTGGGAGGGATCTTAAAGCCCATCAAGTTCCCCCTGTGCCATGGGCAAGGACCCCTTCCACCAGCCCAGGTTCCTCCAAGCCCTGTCCAACCTGGCCTTGGACACTTCCAGGGATGGGGCAGCCACAGCTTCTTTGGGGGACCTGTGCCAGGGCCTCCCCACCCTCATTGGGGAGAATTCCTTCCACAGTGAAGGAAGGAAGGCTTTCCTCTCAAGCACCATTATTCTGGAATCTGCTGTGTGCCCCAGAAACGAGGTAACAGGTCTGGGTTCCAGCATCTCTTTAGGATCCTTTCCCCCAAAGCCTCTTGTGGTTCCTGAGGGACTTGCCAGCTGTGTGAGTGTCCCTTGTTGAGTGTGGTGCAGTTCAAACTGCAGGTATGATCACTGTCCTGTCCTGCACGAGGTGAACCAACCTGTCTGAAGTGCACGTGAGCTCTGAGATCCATCTGGTCCCTGTTTGACCATGGTGTTCAAGCTGAAACAAGGCTCTGGGTTCAAAACTCTGCAATCTCCTACTGCGGTTTCTTGCCCCAGGTATGAATTCCTCTCTTGGTGCTCTCACTCTGGACAATGACAGTGTTTATCTCTGTGTCTCTGTGACTCAGTAAATACCAGTGTGGAGTTTTCATGAGCAACGTCCTGGCTGTCAGAGCAGCAGCTCTTTGCCCATTCATTCATTTCCTCATGGCGTGGTTAAACTCACAGCAGCTGGAAAGAGCTGCCATTTCATTCTGGAACTCAACCTGCCCAATAAATCTTCTTCCTTTCAAACTGAAGAGTTTCCCCTGCCCAGAGCTCTTAGCAAGTGAACTTGATTCCCATGCCAGAAACAGCATATCTCCATATGGGAATTGCATGCCTTTGACACTGCGTAAAGTCCTCTTGGAGTTACACAGGGAATAACATTATTTATAATTAGTGTTGCAGGAATGCAGACTGAGGAATGTAAGGGTGGAAGACCTGGCTTGTTTTTGCAAAATCATTATTTTCAATTTTAATAGTTTGTTCAAGACCTTCCAGTCTGCACATGAATAGCACTGACGTAGCTTGAAGTAAGTAGGAGGCAGGCAGGGGTTAATGAAATTAGGCTGTTTTCAGAGCAAAGTAAAATTTTAATGCTTTTATGGGAAAAAAAAAAAAAAAGGAAAGAAAAAAATAGGTGATTCTGAAATCTGTAATGGTTTAGGAGTGCATCCTCCGGGAAGGAGGATAATAAATGTGAAAAGATTGTGGAGGTAAATGGGCATGTAGATTTTCACCTGGAAATTAACTCCATGAAAATCAGTAACATTGGTTAAATTTTAATTAAAAGTAAAATGAGACTATGAAACATGATTTCTTAACTTGATTTTTAATCAAATTATCTAGAGATAAAATAATTTTAATTTTAGATCAACACCTGAAACAGAGAATAAGGATTTTTTTTGTGTGAGTGATGTATGTTCACTAGTGAGCCATGAATAAAACTCATCTTTCAGAGATGCATGATTTTACCTGAAATATCCTGAGTGAGTGTCAGCTATGAGGCCTCATGCTCCTGGAGATTCAATATTTAGTGTTTTAAGATTTCAGCCATATTGTGAATACCTGTTTATTTTCAGGGAAGTTCTGTTGCATGTTTTAACTCAGGCAGATAAGGAAAAGGCAGCCTTTTGCTTTTTTGAATATTAAGAATAATTTAAAAAACCCCAAATTCACAGGAAAGTGCTGCTCTACTTTCTCTGTTTTTAAAGGCCAATATTGTAAGCCACCCAATGAAGTGTGATTTTATTGTTGTTGTTCTGAGAATGAACAAATGGTATTTTATTCTATTATTCAATCGATGCTTAATTCCTTATTACAGTTGGGGTGGGCCACATGACTTAGGAATACAGCTGTGGGAAACATTGTAAGAAACTTTCTTGTTTTGGTTGAAATTGCCAATTTGTCAGGGATTTCAAAGAGATGGCTTGTGTTTGAAAACAGAGAGGCACCCTGGGAATCAAGCAGATCTCCCGAAAGGCTGTTGTTTGTTTGTTTGCTTGTCCCGGGCTAACATATCTCCTGAGCACAACCTGCAGGGCTAAGGGAGCTGGAAAGTCTCAGTTCCCACACTCTTGGGCCTGCAGTTCAGGTTTTAGAGGCTTCCAAAACCCTGACAGTCAGACCACCCCAGAGCTGGGCAGGGAATGGAAATTCTGCTTCAGAGGGAATTTCAGCAACAAAAAAGCTACATATTCTTCCAAACTGGAACCAAATCAAATATCAAAACGTTCAAATATCCTGCCAGATAAGGTTACTGTCCTGGGCCTGACTTCTTGCTGTGACTTTAGAGTCTATTTATGAATGATTTGTTCATTAATTGATCCTGGGTTTTGTTCCTATGCATCGAAATCTCAGAGCTGTTTTTGTCCAAGTGAGAACTGCACTGTCAGACCATTACTAATCATGGAATTGTGGAATCACAGAATGGCTTGGGTTGGAAAGGACCTGTGTGCAATCCAATAAATAGTAATTGGGAATCTTGGGGAGTGTAGCTTGACAACCTCACCCCTGTGCAGAGATGCATAATCTGAGTTCAAATAACTAGAGCTGAGGGGGAAAAAAAAGGGTGAATGGAATGCTCTTACCAACAAAGAGAATGTGTTCAGTGTTGATGGTCTGTAAGATGTATAAGATGGATATAATAATGCATTTGTAGGGGTTTTCTCTTACAGAGTTCTGACAGGTCATGCCTTTTAGGTGCCCCTGCTGTACTAGAAATAGAATCCATAAACTTGAAAATTTTGAATACCTACCAACTCAGGTAACATTTATTCTTAAAGAATTCAGGTTACCACAAAACACATGGATATGTTTATATCCTTGTATGTGTAATCTGATTTGTTAATCTTTATTTTTTTTCTCTGTTTCCCAGTGTCTGTAACAGAAGGTGGCATGTTCACCCACAAAGCTACCTAACAAAGCAGAGTTACCCATAAAAACAGAGTGGAGGGAGATCTTCACTGGGCTCTGCATTCAGGGGGCAGTAGCAATAGGATTGGAGGAGTTTAAAGCTTCCTCGTGCAGATTTTTTTCCTACAGGAAGGAGTTTCCAATTTATTCACTGACACTGAGATAAAATGGAGTGGCTTCATGAGCAGTGGAACTAACAAAGCTTAGTTTCCCCGCACACTTTTATCCTGTCTCCTCTCCACATCTCCCTGCCCTGTAATGCTCTGCTTTCCCTTGTCTTTCTTTGACCCTTTCTTGCAATACACTGTTTTTCCCTGGGACTTCCCTTGGCATCTTCATTTCTCCCCGTTATCTCCAGTTGTTCCCCAGAGCAATGCTCTGATCTTCGTTCCACACGCTGTACCTGTTGGTGCCAGAGAATATCTTCATGATGTGACTGTGTTCCCACAGGAACTGTAACTGGTTCAGGTGCTGATTGTCAGATTGCAGTGCCTGTTGCTGACCCCTGTGTGCCATTTCTCTCCCCTTGCTCCCACCGTGTCCCAGCATGAGCCAGGAGCAGTGCTGCCGCAGCCAGCTGGAGAAGCAGTCCTGTTCCGACGGGGTGGAATTTGCCAACGTGCGCGAGGAGTGTGACTCGCATGCTGCTGAAAATTCCACTTGTGAGGCCCAGTACTTCAAGGTGAGGCATCAGAGCCGCTCCTGTTCATCTTCCAGAAGTGGTGTTGACTGTGTGAAGGGTTGGCCCTGAAGGTCAGCAGACTTTGCTGCACATGAACAGTTTTTCCCCACCTGCACCTCGTGTCTCTGCTAAGGCTGTTCACTCTGTACCTGTCTCTGGGAAGCAGCTCCCCGTCTCTGGGAAGCAGCTCCCCATCTCTGGGAAGCAGGCTGTCACGTGGCATTTTAGCAGAGGCACAGGGTAGAGTGCAAAGGGGTGGAAAGTCTCGAATGGGTAATTGGCCAGGAAACCACTTGTGCATGAAAAGAAGACATCAGTGCTGCAGGGAGGGGTGGGTGAGAAGCTCAGCTGCCTTTCAGACTTCAGCTTTCATTAGAGCTTCATGGCCCAAGGTCACACTCGGTGGTTTTCAGTGCTGGTGGTCCAGAGAGGTAGGACTGCACTTAATCCTTTCAGGGTACTTGTAATTCCAGCTTGTGTAAGTGCCCTAAGTGAACATGACTTTGATGTACAACTGGATGGAGACATCCACCAGCCTGTGATATCAGCATGTGACATCAGAATAAAAATGCCTGTCCTTGTGGCATCTTCAGTTAATCTGTGCCCTACCCTCTGCCTTTATTACTGTCTTTGTCTCTCATTGCTTGAAAGGGAGCATAGTTACACCTCTCTGCAGAGTGTGTTTGGAAGAAAGTTCCACAGGTAGGACCAGGACTTTGCCCATGACCCAGTCGTGAACAGCTCTGGTCCTATTATGGGCTTCTTTCAGTGGTGTTGAAAATAGATGAGACTGATTTTAGTTCATCCTACTGCTCAAAGATGCTGCATGGTTCATTCAGCTAAAATAAAACCCTTCAATATAGAAGATGGTAGGCAGTGGCTCAGCACAGCTGTCACGTGACCGATGTCCTTCCCTGCAGCACACGGTGCAGGAGGGCTGGTGGGAACCCTGGTTGCGCTGGGCTGACCCCAAAATATTCCTCAGCATTGTCTGAGGGCATGGTCATTGCCATTACAGCTTGCTGATATTTAAACACCACAGATGACTGCGGGGTAATGCCTCGAGCCCACATTCTGTGCTTGTTTAATTTAGTGGTATAAACATGGTCAGAGTTAATGAACCTTTGTGAGCGAAGTTCTGCCCTCCCACTCTCTAACAGGAATATCCTACACTTAACAGCTTCCCTGAGGTGGCTGTAAGAGCAACTTTCAAGGTAACCCTTTGATCCATGGTGGACATAGATGAGTTATGATCTAATATCAGTGAACAATTCATCATTTTTTCTGTTAAATATGTTTTGAATGTGATGACCTTGAGACACACAATGTCTGGCTCTTGTGCCCTGATGTGGTAAACAAGCTTTTTACATTCACACCAAGCCTGTCTCTCATGGGCTTGAATCTCATTTGGCCTGAGTTGGTCCATTTTTATTTAGCTTAGGCCGCATAGAAAATCTTTTGGATCTTCTTTGTCTCCTTCAAGGAAGCAGGAAGAATGATTTAGTGATTCAATTAGTAGGATTAATCGCAGCACTTTGCAGCAAATCAGGCAGCTAATCTTTCCTTTGAGTCCAAAACTTGGGATTGGAAAGAAGATAAAAAGACCATATTTTGAAAGCACTTGCCTCAGCTTTTACAGTAAAGGTGGCAGGCAGAGGTAATGCTGGGCAGGATTTTCTCTCTGCTTGTTTGGAAGCAGAGCTTTTCTGACTTTGGAAAAGAAAAAGGGATGCAAAATGAATCATTAATCTTTAAAATCTTCATCAAATGACAAGGATCAATTTCCAGATTTGTTGCTGGTACAGGAGATGTAGAAATGATTTTACGGAAGTTCCCACCACAACAGCCCTGCAGAAAGAAGTGAAGCTTCTAGAAATTTGACCACCTTTAAAATTTGTCTTAAGTACTTTTCAAAGACCGAGATACATCCTTATCTTGCAAGTTTTGTCAAGGAAACTTCAGTTGTGTAAATTAGGTGAGCACAAAAATTTTATTGCTTTGGACTGTTGAACATATTTTTAGTTTTTGTTCAGCTCTTCAAAAGTGCTGAAAAATTCTGCTGAGTTATTTGTGCTTTTCCAGTCTGTTTCTCGTAGCATCTCCCAGTTATATTGTCTGGATTTCAGCAAGGGAGAGACCTCTTGTGGACAGATCCCAAAGGCAGAGTTAGCACAGGATTCACCCTTCAGAGCTGCTGACTTATGTGGGAACATAAATAATAAGAACTTTAACAAATCAAGAACTAAAGTTATTGTCATTATCAAGCTGCTAAACCAAGATGCCTCATGCACAGTTAGAATAAATATAGGCTGGAACAAATGGTGCAGGGCACACAATCAGTTAATTGAAGATACAGTTTCTTGCAGATGTTGCAAGACTCAGCAAGTTCTATATTCCAAGTTTCACATCAACTGGACACTGAGGTCTTTCAAGTGGTGGTTCAACCTGAAAGAAATAAAGGCTATTCAGCGCTTCAAGAATGGCAAGATTAATGATCACTCCTTAAAAACATCCAGAGAAAGTCTGTAACTCCCAGTTTGAACCTCGTGTGACAAGACTAAGAAGCAGACTGAGTCAATTCATATGCCTGACAGCAGAAACCAGTGAGGATATCTAGAAATATGTAATACCAAAATTTGGCAAGGCATCAGCTGTATTCAATAGCTTAAATAAGATTTGGTTATTAAAAATGTGCAAGCTTAAGTCAAATAATCAATCTTCAACTCACTTTTCATTTTTGTCTTTTAATTTATGCTGGTGAAAATTGAAAAATCTAACAAAATTATAGTCATATGTTACAAACCTTGAGAAGGACGCCTCAGGGAATTGCTTGACGTGTTAGAATAAATATTGAGCAATGTTGCAATTCTTGGAAGAGATCATCCAGTATTTATTTCTAAAGGCATCCAGAAAAGCCAGAAAAGTTGGAATAATCCCAGACATAATAGTGATAAAACTGGAGCATCTGCCACTGGATGGAAGTAGTTGGAGAACCAAGTAACAGAAGTGGGTGGTGAGGAGCCATCCCACCAAACAAACATCTGCTCTGTTTAATGGTGCAGGTTATTTTCTTCAAAATAGAGTCTGGAAGAACAAAATTAATAATAAAAACTTAATTCTGCTTTCACGTGACAGTAGCAATTGGCAGACACCAGTTGCAGAGAACTTTTGCTGCTTTCTAACAGCAAGGAAAAAACCAGAATAAATCAGCAGTATCTCCTCAACTAGAAATCAAAGGAAACCTCCATGGGATTAACTTGTCCTGTGCTCACTCCCGTGGTGTATTCCCGGGAATACCCACGGGGTGTATTCCAAGGCTGTAGTTCAGCACCTCTGGAAGAAGAATACCATGTATTATTGCTGGAAGCCATGGCAGGACTGTGATGCTACTAATTAACGTTTGACTGTGCTTTTCAGAGCGAAATAGCTTCTCTATATGACCTGGTAACACTAACCTTGGTCAGGGCTATCATTTGACTTGGTTAATATGTTTTATTTTCTTTTAACAGACGTGTTGTTACTGTTGTTTGCTGGGAAAGGCCGCCCAAGTTCAAGGACAGAGTTGTGATCCCAACTCGAAGATGGGATACCAGTGTGGAATTGTCTTCAGATCTTGCTGTGGGAAAGGCCCAGAAGGCATTGATCTGTCCATCAGCGATGATGCTCCTAAAAAACAGCAAGGTATTTTATTGCAGGCTTTAAAAGAGGGAGGCACAAAATGATGCAGAGTGCAAGGAGTATTTGTACTTTAAATAATTTCTGTTGGAATTCTTCTAACTTGACATCTCATCTGAGTAATTTAATGATTCATATTTTGGAGCTCATTTTTTTGGCTAGTGAAAGCTGAAATGCTGTTGTTGGAAGTAAGAGGCTAAAAGAGCTGCAAAGTGGTTACTTAGTTCCTGGTGTCAGAACTTAAATGTAAGATAGCTTATTTTGGCAACTAATGATCTTGTCTTGGAAGCTGAGTATAAGCTATCAATTTTTAACAGCATCTCACCCACTGAGAAATGCTTGAGTGCTGGTGGATCCCTTGTCCTCAGACCACTCTGCTAATGACAAAAATTTGCATATTCAGTGTAGCTTGATGATGTGAGAAATACGTCAACATCTGAAAATGCTGCAGAATTGGGAGCATGGCTGTGAGTATTTCCCTGCTCACCCTTGTGGGCACGTGGCACACGCAGCAGCCATTGGTAGTGTGGTTATTGTGGCACTGCTGTGCCCACAAGCAGGGCAGGACAATGTCCTCATCATGCAACTAAGGAACAAGATGTCAAATAACCCTGTTGGCAATAAAAATTGCCTGTAGGAAGGCAGAACAAACCACTCAAACAGACACGTTGTTAGTCACAAAGGCTTCATTTTGTAGGGCAGCTTTTTGGACAAGCATCTTGAGTTTGTTGTGCCATTGGAGGAAGTCCATGAACATTCCTTTGGGCAAGCTATGGGTTCAGGCAGTGGGTGTGTTCAGCCCTTTGATGTCCTCCATGTGGACAGAACAAACTCTGCATGTGGCACAAGTATCACTGATCAAAACTCTCCAGGTTAAGGAATATAAGTATATTTGAAAGAATGCCATAAGTAGGTGCCCAGAAGTTGGGTGTGGAGTTCTTTTTGGAATGAAGTCTAAATAAATAACTGAGGTTAATCTGATTTTCATTAAATCTGTGAGTACCCCAAGCTACTATAAAGTCAGTGGAAGCCAAGCATGCCTCAACAACATGTCTTATGAAAATGAGGTTAAGCTCTGGTTCAAAGCCTGATGTAAAGAACCTGCATTTGAGAATCTCAGTCCATATGTAATCTACGATCACAGCATGAATTTCAGATGGAATCAGTCAGATGGAAAATACCCCATGGCCATGTGCATTTGAATGTCAAATTTAAGTATGAAATACCTGTAAAATACGTAAATAATGCTCTTTAATTTTGTCCTGGTTTATCCAAAACCCTGGTCTGAGTCCCATCCCAAGAACACAACATTTTACCTTGAGAATAAAAGTGCTTTCTCCTCTAATGCCTATCTCTTCTCTTTTTAGTTGAGATTTCAAAGGAGGAATTAGACCAGGAAGATCCTTATCTGCATGATGGCTGCAGAGGTAAGTCAGGTGACTAGTCCTGTTAGCTAGCTCCCTTGTGACTGCCTTCAATGAAAGTGAAGCCAGCTTAGATCTAGAGATTAACCAAAACCCTTTGCCTAAGCTAGTTAGGGTAAAAATAACAGAAGGAAGAGCCTTTCCAAGAAATAGTGGTCCATTCTGTGATACCTGAATAGTTCCTAAATACAAGGAAGGCATTGTTTCCCACAGTGGAGTTCATCTTACACCACTGAAGTTGAGACTATACATTTAACTTTTATTTAACTTCTAGTGGGTAATACCTCAGAGGTGTCAGTCACCCTTGAACCTGTGGAGTCCTCTGGGTTCTTCAGGACATGGGATCCCGTATTAAATATGAGCATTTTTTGTTCTTCTCCTGGGATGATCAGGGTGTTTGAATATGAAATGAAACTTGTTTCCTTTTGAGATGCATCACCTAAAAGAAAGCAAGAAAAAGTGGCTACTGTCCTCATTAATCCTGCTATCTGCCTCCCGGGAAGAATGTGTATTTGGGATATTGTTCTGCTAAGCATTCTGATTTATTGCTTGTCACATGTGATTTACATGTCTATAAACTTAAAGCAGCAGTGATTCACTATTTTCTGCCAGCATTTCAGAACTCAGTAATGTATTTAGGATAAAATCAATTTAATAGACTCATATTCCAGTTGAGAGATGATTTACTGTGCTCCGTCTTCTACAGCTGTTACACTGGAGAGAGTGGAAATGTCTCCATTAGCAAAGGAGAGCTAACACTGCCTCTCCTGCTTGTCTCCAGCTGCTAATTACAGGAGATGACATAGAAAAATGTGTTACATATTTTCCTAGCATTATTTCTTCGTGTAAGCAGTTGTTGTATTTGTCAGTTAATCAGCTGCCTGCAAGAGATGGATTGCTATGGCTAATTGCAAATCAGGAGTTCTGCCTACAGCCTATTTGCTGTGGTGGATTAATGGCCCTGTCCTCATTAGAAATAGCTACAGAAATTACAGAAATTATTGTATAAAAAGTATTTATAAAGTAGTATAGTTGTATTTGCTCACATGGATTGTGCCCATCTCAAACCTCTTGTTTAATGCCTGTCCAGCCATTCTGAAAAACACTTTTGTTTTTTTTTTGTTTTTTTTTTTTTTTAAGTTCTGTACTGAGAATATTTTACTCTTACCAGCTGGCAGTACATAACCTTTTCACTATTTTGAGAATATTAAACACTTTTAATATTAATTTATCTTTAAACAAGATCAGAAAAAGGAAGATTTTTTAATGATGAGCCAAATTTTTGTAAATTTGTTCTCTTTCTGTCTGCAAGAATAACCCTTCTTGTATTATTTTGTAAAGCTTTCAGAGCTTAGTCCTTTCCTTCTTTTGTATATATGTGTTCAGTTAACTGCTTTTTTAAACAAGTCATCAAGCATCCTATAAATTAATGGTTTGTTCCAGTTGCTATGAAGAGCCTGCTCATTACATAAGACTGTTTCAAATACCCATTAGGTGGTGGGCCCTGCTCTCAGCAGTGCAGAGACACAGGATCCAGTTACGTGTGCTCCTGCTTCGTTGGTTATCAGCTTCAACCAGACGGTATCACCTGTGAAGGTAACACATAAAATCAGTGCCTTGGGTATCAGCATTCCTTTTATAAAAGGGCAAGAATAGACCAAAACATATCTAGACAGAAGAAATCAGAATATGCCAGCTGGGGAAAGAGGTGAGATCATAAAAAGGTGGTTTGGAGTGTTGAAGTGAGAACTGTTGGAAATTGAAGTTAAGAAAGAATCAGTAGAAAAGGTGGAGGATTTAGATTGGGAAGAGGCAGATCTTGAATTTATTGTTGTGGATAAAAGCAAAATAAAATACCTGTTCTCTGTTGTAGAAGACGATAGTAATTGATGAGTCCTGCACAGCTGTTCTAGGAGGAAAAGTGTTATTCATCAGGAGAGCTTTTTTCTGTCACTGACTGAAAATAGAGTCTAAGTAGCTCATATACAAACTTCAGAATATAAAGTAGATACTGCTGATTGGTCAGATTAACACTGAAATAGCACTAAATATAAAAAGGAAGAACTTTTATATTTGCTCCACATGGATGTCACCTTTATGCATTCAAAGATAAAAAATGCACAAAAGAACTGTCCATCAGTAGCTGGAAAGTAGAAAGTTGGAACTTGTGGCTCGGGGAGTGCCTCAGCCATAGGCTGGAGGCAGAGCAAGGGAAGGATTTCTGACAGTTTACCTCATTCCTATGGGCACTATAACCAAACCACAGAGTCATTCAGTTTGGAAAACACCCTTAAGATCATTGAGTCCAACATTACCCAAACACTGGCACCTCCACCAGCAGACCATGGATGCACAGCCCACCTGTAACACCCTCAGACATGGCTGGAGACATCATCTGCGCCACACTCGAGCACATGATGTTGCCTTTGACCTCATCCCTTCTTATGCTTCTTATTTATTCTCTTTTATTGTTTCAAATCACTTTACCTGCTCCAGACATTAATGAGTGCATCACTGGAACACACAGCTGTGGGCTTGGCCAAACCTGTGTCAATACGTTGGGATCTTTCCGCTGCCAGCGGGACACCAGCTGTGGGACCGGCTATGAACTGACAGATGACAGTCGTTGCAAAGGTATGTCCCGTGCAAGGAGACTGGAATCCTCCAAACAAAAGGGGCTAAAAGCACTGGTCTTGACTAGCCATGTTTGACCACAAGAGTAACAGTCTTTTTTACTGAAACAGTGGCTGATTTCCAGGTGTGTCTGGCTCAAAGGATGCTGTTCCATGCATCCATAAGTTCACCTGACATGCCGCCTTTACAGAGAGAAATCAGCAGCAAACTGCATTTGATGTGGAATTGGTTTTTACTATGAGAAAGTCTGTCCCCCCTGAGCTTAGAACGGTTTGTAAATAAACTAATTTCATTCCACTGAGTAAAATAACTCAACCAAAATCCCGAGTAAAGTTTTACTGTAGGAACTGATCAGTAATGAAAAATAGACTGAGTAAAAAAGCTGATGAATGAATTCCAACTGCAAAACCTGCAGAACATCAGGCAATGTTTTGTAAAGTATTGTGGTCTGACTGGGATCCCTTTGAAGCAACATTGCTCTGATTTGAGTGACATCAGATTTAGGCCAACAAATAGCTTACTGGCAGGTATTGATAGTCTTTTCTGATAGAAAAAAAGGAGTACAGATAGTAAATCCTGCATGCCATTAATCTTAGAAAGTTCTTATCTGCATAAGATACGTTAATAATGTTAATTGTTAATGTTATGTTAATAAAGGTAAAAATATAAAGTGAATAATTTTCACGTATGGTGTTTAAATGCCAAGCAACATGACTGAGACCTCCTGCATGCAGAACCCTGCTGAACCCAGTTCAGTATTAACCCATCCTACACTTAAAATGGGCTCCACAGTCATTAACCAAGTCTCACAAAGCTCGAGGCTAAGCAGTTTCATCTACTCTTGTGTCACCTGCATGCCTGGGAAAGCCGAGGCATCCAGTGGCCAGAGAGCTTCTGCATATTAATAGCTTTAGGAGATCTCATTCCATTGCCTGGTGGCAAATATGAAATTTTAGTTGCTTTTATGTGGACAGGGCTGCATTTGTGAATGAAGCCACATTAGCCCTTGTCTGTTTTACCTGCTTCATCTGAACCGTAATTTATTCACAGATATTTGTTGTCTATTCTGAACTGGAAGGGAATATTAAAGTTAGCAGAAATCATGTTTATGTGCATATTAAAGCACAATGATGTAAGGATACTGCAAACCTTAATATGGTTGAGAATGAAGGCAAATAAATTCACTTACAAAGAAATGAACAATGTCTGCATTGGATCTAAGGTTAGAATTAAAATTGCACTTTGATAATTAAATCTTACTGACTTCAAAGCTGAGCACAGTGCTGGATCCAGGCTGAACGCTGCTGAACGTGATGCTTCAGGTGCTCTGCAGGAGTTTGGATCATTTAGTTGTGAGAACTAACCTTGTAAAGCATAATATGCACCGACACACCCTTAGATATAAAAATAATAGGAAAATAATAAAATCCCCTTAAGTTATTCCCCTGAGATCCTGGTTGAGGCAGCAGGTCAGATTGCTCCTGGTCACTGCAGTGCATTGCAGGCAGGGATGCTGAGCAATTAGTCTGTCGGGTGTTTTTAACTATGTGTTGTTTGAACTGTGATGGAAATCCCTTGCCACACCCCTGCTAACAGTTTTTTTTTGTGACGTACCAGATATTGACGAGTGTGAGACTGGTACTCATAACTGCCCCCCCGATTTTATCTGTCAGAATACTCCAGGATCCTTCCGTTGCCGCCCCAAGCTACAGTGCATGAGTGGCTTTATACAAGATGCGCTCGGCAACTGTATCGGTAAGGCTGTTTCTGGGCTCAGGGAGCACCCAGGTGCTGCCTGGGAGATAAGTTGTTCTTTCAACGCATGAGTTCTGAGCTTCTCAAGCCATTCTTCATCTGTGCTTTGCTCTGCTCTGGGGTTTTTCTGCTCCTTTCAAGGCAGGCTTGGTCTTACAGGGAAGATTTACAGATGAAATAAAAGACTTAAATAGCAGATTGCTGTTTTTAATGAGATCGGGTTATCTAAGGCACTTAGCTGCATTTGAACACTTTCCTTGAGTCTTTGGGTATTTTATCTGAAACAAAATTTATGATGTATTTTATCTGCTTCTATCCAAAAGGTTTTAGCTGAAGTTTATACAGTATAAAAGCTGTAATTATGACATCCTCTGTTACACTCTTTCTCTGCATGGCTTTATGGGTACGTAGGTCTTTCCAGACCTGTCCCCTGTTACAGCCTATCAAGAACCTTACTGTGTATGAGAATGATGGGCCAGTTATGGAGAGTTTAATTTAAAGACTGATGACAGTCTGTTAGGTTAATACCTTGTTTCCAAGACTCCCTAAAACAGTATTATAACCTTTATATAAATACTTAAGAATTACTGGTTTCCAGTAGACTCTAAATGGTATTGTCTAATGTGTCCTAAAAATCTACCAGTTATTCCCTGGAGTAGTATTTTCAAGTCTCAACTTACCTTTGGATTCCCCCATCGGCGCGGCAGGTCTTGGACTTGTGGAACTGGCTGAGCTGCAGCAGCTGCCAAGTGGAGCTCACTGTCAACCCCTCATTGTCCTGACCATATCATACGCTGTAGAGTGAAATCTGACACTGAAAACAGAATTGCAGCCTTTAAAATGAGGGGGGCCAGTGCCTGTGCACAGCGAGCCCTTTGAGGACACGTGCCTGCCACAGGCAGCCCCGGGTCAGCAGCAGCTCGGGGTTAACTTGCTGTCACAGATGTCAGCAAAGCCACAGCAGTTTGTAGCAGTTATGGCCCCCAAGAGGCATTCCCTCAAAATATTTACCAAAACAATTTCACAGGTGAATTTTACACACTGGGAATCAAATGCTGCCCTGTGCGGCATTGAGGGGATTTTGTTGTTGGATTTGTGACTGATCTTTGTGTAGAAGCCGAGAGCTGAATCAGAACGCACAGACTGAAGCAGAACAGGTTAAACTGGTGAGCTGAATTGTTGATCAGCTCTTTGGAAGCTTAGGGGAGGCTTTCAAACAAATACAAGTGCTATACCCTATTTTCACTGCTTTTCAGTGGGGTCTGTGCTTCTCACCCCTCCCCAGTCTTTGCTCTGGCAGCGTTGCATTGGGGAAGCTGAAGGGCATGAATAATTGTGTTCTGCCATGGGCAGATCTTGTCTGCAGGGTTACATGGGATGTAAACTTCTGAAGGGTTACATAATGAAAGCATCTTGTGCTCTTGTAGATATCAATGAGTGCCTGAGCACCAACACGCCGTGCCCAGCTGGGCAGATCTGTATTAACACCGATGGCTCCTTCACCTGCCAGCGAATCTCACCCAGCTGTGGCCGAGGGTATCATCTCAACGAAGATGGAACAAGATGTGTAGGTGAGGAACAGTTTGTAAGAAAAAGCAGTTTTAAGGAAACAACTTGCATCTGTCATTTATCTTTACCAGTTTCTTTTGCTCAAACTCCTCTCATTCCCACAGTCAATTCTTGATCCTGTTCTGTCCCTCATGGCGGTCCCAACAAGTGAAGAATGACAAGCATCCACTCTGTCCTTCATATAACTCATGGAACCCTATATTCTGAGGAGAGGAGAAATGATAATCTCCCCCTAAAAGGGCATTGTCTGTGACTGTGTGAGTGTATTGGAACAATACTGTGTGGTCCCCAATCTCTTGTGCAGAGGGATAGGGATAACACAAGGCCCACTTCATGCCCCACAGAAACCATTTGAATAATGTTGAAAGACATATATGGCTTTGGCTGGCTTTCAACTGAGGTGGCTTTTGCAAAGAGAGGTATTTTTGCATGTGTTTTCAGTTTTTGTAAATGGCTTATCAAAGCCCTACCTGTGGCCTATGACATCTTACACTAGATGAAGATCTGATCCGTGAGTACTGAGTATGCATAACAAAACAATTTTGCACCTGATTTCCTCCAAAGGTTGCCTGACTTCCTGATCTTTTCTCTCCCAAGTCCATCAACATTAAGGACACCTGACAGATAACCTGCCTTGATATGACCAGTTTGTGTTGGTGACTCTGATCTTGTAGAAGCTCAGAGTCTGATAAAATCTTGCTTTCTGATTCAAAACTCTCCATAAGTACTCGGGGACACAGAAGTGCATTGACACATGGCTCTTCTCTCCACTTGCATGCTCAGAAGTGTATGTTGAGTCACTCCTCTGTCTGTTTTAGATGTGGATGAGTGCTCATCCCCCAACCAGCCCTGTGGGGAGGGGCACGTGTGTATCAATGCCCCGGGCAATTACCGCTGCGAGTGCAAGGCTGGCTACACCTTTGATGTCATCAGTAGGACCTGCATTGGTGAGTTAAATACCTGCAGCCAAGGCACTTCAACACTGAGCCTGTGTGAGGAATGTTAGTGCTCTCTGTGTAACCTCTGTCACCTGAATGTAAAATTCACTACTGTATTATTTGGATAAATCTAATACCATATTAGAGACCTGCTGAGACTTCAAAGGAAGCTGTATGAGTATTGTCAACATGTTATTTGTCATCCCATTAAAAGTTAAGATTGTGAGAGTGTGTGCAATTGTTTTCTGTGATATTTTATATGCACCTACAGCAAAACATTTCTTTGGAAGATCAAAGCAGCTCTCTTCTGTATAGATCTAATCCAGTTATGCACTGGGGTGTTTCTAAATGAGCATTTTAAGGACTTCTTCCCTCTCTAGTATGGAATTTAAATCTGGAAAATAAAAATCAAACTTCTGTGACCACGTTCTTGCCCAGACTGCTGTTTCAGTGAAGCCAGCTGCTCCACAGAGCTCTCTGTGCTTGTTATTGCAGATATCAACGAGTGCAGACGCTACCCAGGCCGCCTCTGCGCTCACAAGTGTGAGAACACTCCTGGCTCCTACTACTGCACTTGCACCATGGGATTCAAACTTTCAGCTGATGGGAGATCATGTGAAGGTACGGCTGTCAGTGCTTTGGCTGTGTGGTGTGAGAAACAACTCGTTGCTCTTTAGCTCTTTCTGTTTGATTTTTAACTTGCAAGGCCACTGGAATGGTGTGAGAAATCAACCTACTGCAGTCTCTTGCTGTTATGATTTCATAAAAAGAATTGCCTTCCAAAGTTTTGTTTTAGTCCAGTGTTAGGAGTGCAGCAAGAAATTTGGGGTTCAGGTGTCTTAACTTTGCGTTTCAGATTTAAACGAGTGTGAGAGCAACCCCTGTAGCCAAGAGTGTGCCAACGTGTACGGCTCCTACCAGTGCTACTGCCGCCGTGGCTTCCAGCTCAGCGACATTGATGGCATCTCCTGTGAAGGTGAGGGTTGGGCAGCATTTCTTACTGCCACCATCACAAACAGGAGCAACTCCATGCAATTGTTTCACTTTAATATTTGATTCTCTCTTGTATTTTCTTATGAAACTGTGTTTAGTGAGGGTCTCCCTCCCATGCCCTTGTCTAGAAACATCTCTGTGCTTCTGTGGTGTTTTGCTGTTTACACGAATTGGAGCTTGAAATATTTTTGTAACTTGACAGAAACTTATTTTTTCCCAGGAACTAGCAGGATTTCTAGTCTTCAGGAAGTGAAGATATGAATATGTTACATACATAAATATATAACATTACTAAGTAGTATTTTATAATATCCTCTTTTTGGGGCTCATTCTGAATTAATGTGTGAGTAGGTTCTCCTCAAATACAAGGAGGATGTGGGTGTGACCTCATGGACAAGATCCTGAATTTGGACTTAGGCTTACAGGATTTGCTGGACAGTTACACCTTGGGCAGAACACCTAATTTTGATTTCCTTTTTTGTAAAAACAAGGATAAAACTATTCCTCTGCTTCCCTTTTGTATAGCACTGTGACACACATCACTGTAAAGTGCTTGCTCTTGTCCAATACTTTGTCCCTTGGACCCTCATATTGCTTTTAATTTTCTTCAGACCTCCATTTATTCCTGCAAGTCTTTGCTATTTAGACTTTACTGACTAGAGCCACACCTATCTGATGATCTGCTCTGCCCAGCATTAGAACCATCAAACTATGTTTGAAGCTCTCAGCAGGAGCCCCGTCCACGTGCACTGAGTTGGATGCCATGAACACACAGGAAACCAGTGGTGTTTTCTCCTTGCAGACATTGATGAGTGTGCTTTGCCCACCGGGGGGCACATCTGTTCCTTCCGATGCATCAACATTCCTGGGAGCTTCCAGTGCACTTGTCCCTCCTCTGGCTACAGGCTGGCACCCAATGCACGCAACTGCCAAGGTGAGCTCAGGGGCTGCAGGGACACCTCGCTGCACTGTGGACTTCTGAACAGTTCCAGCGAGTTTCTGTGCTTAAAAAATGTCTTTCCTACAACAATACAGGGAAAGCAATAAATGACAGCTTGAAATCTGAAGAAACAAGTCTTTTATATACAGGAAATATACAGGAAATTTCCATTATAAAGTACAGAATTCCATAAAGAATACTTTTTATAATGTTACTAAATAATGATAAAAATCTGAAGATGAAGATTCAGACTGTGAACTGGTATGAGTTAGTTTAGCTGCTAAAAGGAAATATCCTGCTGTAAACACGTCAGCAGATGTTTAGGTCTTGTCCACTTAGTGGCACTGCTGCTCTTCTTTTTCCTCTTCTTGGTTGTTGGGTTAATTTTCTTCTTTTTTGTTGTTGCTGCCCTCCCCTTCCAGTCCTGCACCAGTGTTTAATTGCAGCCCATGTTCTGTAGGACCTGACAGAGCACTATGATTGTCTGGCACCTGCCAGGAGAGGAAGGGCCTGTGTCTGACTCCCTCTGTCTGACCCCCAGTGTCTCACCCACTGCCCTGTTTCCCTTGGCAGACATCGATGAGTGTGTTGCAGAAAGCCACAACTGCTCTTTCAACGAGACCTGCTTTAACATCCAGGGCGGCTTTCGCTGCCTGTCCTTGGAGTGCCCAGAGAATTACCGCAAGTCAGGAGACACGTAAGTGCCTTCCTTACCTTCTTCACCTTCTCTGTCAAGGGCAAGCACTTTTTTGGTGCCATGATCTCCTTTATGTCCCACCACTGCTGACTGAACATAGAACAGTTCCCAGCAAACACGTGTTGTGTTGGCAGGCCTACCCTGTGTAGTGCACACACAGGTCTGGTCTGCTTCTCATGCTCCTGTTCCAGTCTAAGAAAAGGACACCCACACGTCAGTGCTTTGCACTGTCATGTACTCTAGAGCCACAAGCAGATACTCTCTCTCTGGCTCCCTTGCAGGCAGCCTGTTAGGAGGGTTACCTCCAGCTTCAAAATCCTTGACACCTCCCCCTAGACCAAGTTGCTCAAGGCCTTATTCAACCTGGCTCTGAACACTGCCAGGGTTGGGGCATCTAATTTTGTAAAATAGTGGGTTCATTTGTATCCTAATTTAAAAAAAAAAAATCGTATGCAATGGGCCACTAGGCAGAATTAGCAGATTTCTGCTGCTGTGGACATCCCTGAGTTGCAGAGCTCAGTTTATAAAATACACATGGTGCACATATGTTCTGTCTTCTCTCTCACCTGTATTGGACTTTCATGGCTATTTGATCTGTATGGGATCTTTTGGGGAAGCCACAGAATGTCTGAATTGTTTTTCTGTGTCTGGGTTGTTGGACTCTGTAATGGCTTACTCTGCCTAACTCAGACCTGCTCACAGGGCAAGATCCTGCTGATGTGCTGGGGCTATAATTAGGCCATGAATCAGACACAAATCCTGCAGCTGCTCAGTGAAGTTCTAATTATTTTAATTCCTTGAGTTATTATCTTGTTGGATTTATTAGGTTTTTTCCTCTCAACATCTACAGACAGATACTAAATTTACTGTTGAAAACATGTTTGCATAAGGGAAAGAGAATATGAGTTCATTATCTTTATTGGAGAAGTCAGAGGGTTTAGCAGGCAGTGGGTGCCCTCAGACTTAGCCAGGATACAACAACATGTAGGAATCAGGGTTTGTGGAGTGGGTTACCTGGTGCCCAGTGGGGAGGAGTTTTATGAGAGCTCTTTAGCACCCTTTTTTACATCCAAACTATTGTACATCTCCTTGACTGATTTAGTTTTAGCATACATAACCCAGCATGGTTATATATATGATATATAGCTAGATGTCTTTATTACCTTCTACATGATGACATTAAATTGCTTTTTCACTCACTCTTGTGCCATATTCCAAAATCAAAATAGCTGGCTACTCATAACGTCACATCTAGTACAGTTACCATTTTCCTCTCCCTTTCATTCAAAACACATTCAAGTTTCACCAGCTTGGCACATCATAAGAGAGACAACATATTCTCGACTCGCTTTCATCAAGTTGGCACCTCAGGAGATTTTTTTTTTTACCCTGTTCCCCATTATTTTCTTTAGCAGGTCTCAGTCCTGTAAATCCAAGTTTCCTTCATTTTATTTTTCCTTAAAATCCTTGTGTACAGGCAAGAGCCCTCAGTGATTCAGAAGCTTCTTTACCCCATACCTTCAAAGCAGAGGTTTTGCATGGTGTCTGTTCAGTGGGGATGGCCATCAGGAGAGATAATTCCAGGATTGTCCCACGCTACAGGCTGAACGCTCAGTATGCTGCTTAGACACTGAGCTCCAGGAGGAAACTGCCTGTGTAACCTTCCCCAGAGACAGCAAAACGCCTGGCACAGTCTGATCCTTAATGGTAACAATTTAATTGAAGGCCTTATCTCTTTTACCTAAATTCTACTTTTTGTTTTTTCGTGGATCAGCCTATAGGCTTGGTATTTTTCCAAGGATAGTTAAGATCTACTGCTCCTCACAATAGGACTTAACTTGCTGCATTGCCTTGCCAAACAGTTTTTGTTTTCAAATTGCATAACAATTAAATTCTCTTTATGTGGCACTGAAGTCTAACATTTGTAATATTTAAGCCAAGAAAAATAGTAGAAAATATAAAGAAGAGTTTATGGCAACGTGTCAGAAATGTGTGCTGGGCTGAGCCAAATTGGGAAATATTTGTGTATTCTAGACATATCTGTGTATTATTAAAGCTGCCTGGTGCTTCTCATTACTAGGACCTGTCTTTACCTCCTTAAAATTTTGCCAAAATGTAACCAATGACTGAAATTTTATCAGCCAGGTGTCTGACTCTGGCTCAAGTTTTGGCCAATTACAGCCAAAGCAGCTCACTCATTTCCAAGAACAAGTGTAGGAAGAAACACTTTGGTTTGTGTGTTTTAAGACATCTTGGTGATTTTTGTTTTTCTTTTAACAGTCTGGAGTAGAAATCTGACATTCCTTAGGAGATTGCTTTTGAACTTTTTGTCATCCTTACCAAAACCCTGTGAAACCTCTGAAACTGCAGACTTTCTAAAATTGCAGCCTTTTTTTCATAAAACATACGAAATGAGGACCTTAATGGGTAAACCTAATCCACTCCTGTATGCCAAGAAAGGCTCAGACCTACCTGGAATATTTCTGAGAGTTGTTTATTTAACTTCTGCTTCAAGTCCTTGGATGATAAGGATTTCGTAGCCTCTGTAGCAATCTATCTGCCTCAGAGCAATTCAATTCTCCCTATCAGTAGAGAGGTGTTTTTCTTTTAGCAACAAACAATTATCTTCTGCCTTGGCAGACCTGAGCTCTTTCAGGCAGTCTGAATCGTGCAGGTCCAACTCCCCAGACTGCCTGAGCCACAGCAGAGGAGCCCAGTTTCCCCCATAATGTCAGTGTTGGTGGTTCTGTGATTCTGTGCCAACAGGTTGTTGCATTCCCCTGTCATCTGATTTCCTGCTGCCCACTGAGGGGAAGCATTAAAATGAGGGCTGGAGAGTACACTGGAGTTGAAATGCTCTTTGCTTCTCGCCTTTGCGGTGCATGACCCCAGAATGAACCCTGGTTCTCCAAAGCAATAATATTTGCTATCTCTCCTTTGTGGTTATTTGATGGAACAATTAGTGCACATTAACTCAGCCTATAGTCAGTGTGTAGTGTGCACTACCAAGGCACGAGATAAAAGATGGTGAGTTTTGAATAATTCTAGCTCCTGGCCACAGGCACATCTATCTTCACAAGGAGCTTTCTGAATTAGCAGAATGTCCTTTCTTGAGTCTTCGAGCCTTGGTTTTCTGTTCTCTTAAAAAATTCTGGCCATTATTATAAAATGTGTTTTATAAAATAATAAGGCAGAGCATCTTTATGAGTGTGTAAATGCTCATAAGCATGTCTGTGCTTCCAAGAAGTGGTACTTGAAGAAAACATTTCCAGCTGAGGAATTAACCGTCTTGACTTGCTTCATGATTTCAGCAAAACCAAGCCATTCTCCTTAGTAGAGTTATTAATGACATTTCAGAAAAGAATGCAGAACTCTCTATACCTGAAAATATTTCAGGAGTATCCACACCTAATTAGCTGGCCATCCTGTGAGGACTTGTGCATGCTCTTTACACACATCAATAAAATTAAGAATGCATTTAGATCTTCAAAGAATTGCTTTGTACTTTCATTTGCAAGTGGTATTAAAAGAAAACAGGCAGCACATTAATTGAAGAACTGAGGGTGCTTTTAACTACTCTTTTTGAAAGTGCTGATTTTGCATATAATGAGAAGTTCCTGGAATTCAGGTCACCCTGCACTGGCAACAAAGAGGGGCTTGCTTATGAGCCACAGACTGATTCTCCTGATAGGGGCTCAATTTCATATGCCAAAATAAAATAAATTAAATGGGCACTCAGATTTACGTGAGGTAAAAAGAAGCCAACCAGGCTTTACTGTTGGAGCATTTCTTGGTAAAGAAACACATTGTTTAGGTTCCAAAACCTCAACCTATCGAGTAAATATTGCTTGG
This sequence comes from Myiozetetes cayanensis, assembly GCF_022539395.1. Taxonomy (NCBI): domain Eukaryota; kingdom Metazoa; phylum Chordata; class Aves; order Passeriformes; family Tyrannidae; genus Myiozetetes; species Myiozetetes cayanensis. Next base: position 68,134,921 of record NW_026087521.1, on the reverse strand, counting down.
AGTGGAGAGACTCTTGCACACAGTTTAGTTGATTTGTAGTTTGTTAACAAGACAACCTTGGAGCTAAATGTGCCCCCTGATCATCCCCAGTCAGGATCCAGCTGAGATTATCACGTCCACCTCTGCAACACTCTGACAATGGCAGCGCCTCTCCCAGGGCAGTCAAGCCCATTCCTGTGTGATAAATATCCCTTTGCAGTAGGAATGAGGTGCCAGGCTGAAGAATGGATGCAGCCAGGGCCCCTTGTCCCACCCCAGTGCCCTCCTCTCCTCTCCCGCTCGCTACACGTGCGCTAATCTTCCTCTTGTCTTGTGTTCTCACTTGTCTTGCAGTCGCTGTGAGCGCTTGCCTTGTAATGAGAATAAGGAGTGCCAGAGCCTGCCCCTGAGAATAACCTACTATCACCTCTCTTTTCCTACCAACATCCAAGTACCCACCGACATTTTCCGCATGGGCCCTTCCAATGCTGTCCCTGGGGATAAAATTCGGCTGTCCATCATCAGCGGGAACCAGGAGGGGTTTTTCACCACAAAAAAAGTGAACAACCACAGTGGCCTTGTGGTCATGCAGCGTCAAATCACAGAGCCCAGAGACCTTCATCTGACAATCCAAATGCAACTTTCCCGCCATGGAACTGTCAACACATTTATTGCCAAACTTTCTATCTTTGTCTCTGCACAGCTTTGATCACTGAATTACTGTCATCACTGGCTACTCTTCCTCTTCTAAGAGTAGCTTTTTTGCCGCAAATTTTAATAAAGTTCTAGTTCATCCATTGCACGCTGCACTTGCATTTTATTTGCCATCATCAATTCCAGTTCTTCACTTTCCCCTATAACTGAACATGTCAGTTCGGGGAGATTCTTCTGTGTGATCTACATCATTATACAAAGCAGAAACTGGAGTCTAAGAGCTTATTACCTGGATGTTCTGAGGACTGAAAACTATTGATTCACTTCACACAGTAGTGGAGTTTGTCTCATCTGATGATGAACAGCTGCATATGTTTAGGTCTGAATTTCCCAAACAAAATAGGTACATAGTTTGAGCTGTCTCAACTGAGTCATCTTTAGAGAATTTCATCACTTAAGGGGCAAATACTCTGCATTTTCTGAACATCTGTTAAAAGGTCATAACGTGAGCCCTTAGGACCCCAGAGGTGCCCACTGTGAAAGTGTGGAGCCAGATTCTGAGGCAGTGCTTTGTTACAGCCCTTGAGCTTGTGCTGATTCTCACCAGGTACAGATCCCAGTTCGAACTTTTAAGGGTGCTACAAAAGAGAATGTCCTCTGAACAAGATTTATTTCAGAGATCTTTCATCTTGTTTTCTGTGGAATTTCCACTGAATGGAAGAACTACTGACAGGAGAACAGCAGTGAACTCACTGACAGCATTCAGCTGACAACAGAGCTCCTTTCTCTCTCACAGCTGTATCCTGAAATCCCTGTCTACAGGAACATTTTCAAAAGATTTTTCTCATAACACTTTTGTCTCTCCAACTTCCATATCAAACCTGATAAATTTTGAATAGTGAAGACTTTACCCACTACCATCATCAAACCAAACCTTAGGAGCCCTGAAAGGTCAGCCAGAATTCCAGCATCCAAATCTTTCTTCCTTTACTTTGACTTTCTTCCTTTACTTCTACGCAGTCAAGAACATGTAGACAATACAGCTGGAATTTCTTTGGAATTCTGTTGTTTCTGAGCAAAGGAAGAGGATTCATTTTACTCTCTGGTCCTTGTGTTGATTAACAGTAAAAGCTTAATCCCAGAGGTGTGATCCAAAAATGAGTGTTTTACACCACCCTGGGCTCTCGGTCCTGGCACACAGGGAGAACACTCAGTCCTCCACGAGCAGGGAATAATCCAGGTGACTGCACATACAGAAAAAATACTTCACTCTGTAAATCCTGACAGCACAGGGTACAAGGGGGAGACGGAGAATTTTCTGAAGGAAGATCCCAAGCCTTAACCACCTGAGCACAAGGAATTACTCCATGAGTGTGGGCTCTGGGGCTCATCACCAGCCAGGACCTGGATCCGGGCATGACCACAGCACTGTGCCAGAGCATTACATATTCCCTGAGGCACAGTCTATCCCAGCTGGCTGGCAGGAGCTCCAGTCTCATGAGGAATGCTGATGTTTAATAAGCCTGTTGACACACACTTCCAAAGCTGCCACAAGTTGCCAGTGGGGCTGGAGTCCCAGGTTGAAATACTGAAAGCACAGGCCTGTGCTGCCTGAGCTAGTGGGGTTTATTACCACCACAGAAGATGCTTGTATGTAGATGCCCTCTGGCTACCAGTTCATTATGAGGCCATAATTAAGTAGGATAAAGATTCAAAAATAAACTTCATTTTTGCAAGCATTAATATATATTTCTTTGGCAGGAAAGGGAGGGAGAGAGAATTTGGCCCTCAATATTGCAAAATGCTGCCATATTAATTGCATTCAGCAGGGAATTCAAGAACAGGGAGCTCACATCCTACTGTGTTAGATGCTGTAATGCTGCAGTGTCACTGGGACTTCCAGGAACGCATATGGAATTATGTAGGGCCGTTTATGCGCTTATGTCCTTTCCAGACAAAAATGAAATCACAGCTCCTGGTCCAAAGAACTTACTGATTGAATCCAACAGAGAATATGAAAAGGACTGATATCAGGACCCAAGTAGAAAAAAAAATTGTACTCAGGAAATAATCAGAGCAACTGAGTTGTTTCTTAACTTTGTTCTCTTTTAAATGAAAAAGATGTAGAGGAAGGAGCAGTTCCAAAGCTGCAATTTGTGTTAGAGGGTGAAAAAGGTTTGGATAAAAAAAGTTCTCAGCATGTAGGAAGAAACTTTTGTCAGTCACAAGTCCCACTGCAGAATATAAACAAAAAGGAAAACCTCAGCTACCAGAAGATCAAATACAAAGATGATGTGCAAGAATAAAATTACAAAGTATTTTGAGATCAGAGCACATCATTAATAGCAAATATCAGGAAGGAGCAAAGACAGACCAATGCTGAATTCCTCAAACACTCCCACCACAATGGGTTTTGCATTATTTTTTCTATTATCTAAACACAGCTATGGAAATTTGGGATGCTCTGTGTATTCTAACAGTATTGCATTAGTAATAAGATCCCAAAATAAGTTATGCAAGCTATTATTAGTTATTACAGTTATTATTAGTTATTATTTATGTGTTGTAGAAAAAGAGAAAAACTTTTAAAGAACTTTTCTGTAATTTGTGAACACATTATTGGAATTAGAACTAGTGGGACTTTGCTGTTGTGAGCCCAGCTCAGCAGAATCCTGAGGAAAAATGCAGTGGGTTTATATGTAAATGTTTACTAAACTCTCCATACACAGGAAGAAGAAGGGGAGAGAGAGAAACAAACATGAATGGTGTTTATTTTGCATCAATTTTATTTGTTACATGTTTTGAAATAGACTATTTTACACTGGACCTCGACTGTGTCATTTAGCTGATTCTTATTTCACAGTCATGAGGATCAGCCAGCTGGAAGTTTCTTCTTAATTGGCAGCTGAGGTTTAAAACAAGGGAATTGCATATATTGTTGTAGGTCAGAGTGTTATGTCTGGATATCTCAAATTTTTTTTTTTTCTGAAATGGTCAGCATGAGGCATTTCAGCAGAAAGGCCTATCCTGTTCCCTGGGGGGGTGTCCAGGAACTGACAAAATTTTGTACCCAGGTAAAGGTGGGAAGTAGAAGGTCTCTTCTGGCCTGGATCTCCTGGCCAGTCTCAAAACACCAACTACAGGGTGTGAACCCCAGACTCAGCTGGTGTTTATTAACCCAGCTCTGTTGCCTCCCTGTGGACTGTGCAGTTCACATCTGTTGAAGCACAACATTGATATTGATTCCTGTTTTCTCTTTATTTTAGCTTCATACAGTATGAGTGTGTTAGGCTTTGTTTTCTTTGATGAGCAAATGTGGGGAGCACGGAATAAAGACTTACTGATGTATTGACTGTTAATAGAGCCATAAAGTCCCTCTGAACATCTAAAAAAGATGGTTTGTAGGTGTGGATTTAGGTAGCACATTTTGAAAAGAGCAAGAACCATTTGTTTCTAGAGATATCTGACAAAGTAAAGCTTCCATTTTTGTTTCCCTTTTACTCTGTGAATTTGTCTCCCTTTTAATCTTTTAATTCCCCCCCTCTGACATTGCAGTCTTTTCTTTTTTCCACTTAGAAATATGAAGAAATGGGCAGGTCAAAGTTGAGATCATTTGTGGGGCTTAGTCACATTTTAAGTCCCAGCACAGCCCTTTCATCTCTCATGAGCACAGAGTGGGCATTGTGTGAAGTTCTTGAACTGTAAGTGACTTTAAATTCACTCTGGTGGACAAGGGTGAGAAGAAGTCATTTAACTTTTAATAGACTTTCAAGGCCGAATGAGCAGCTGGTTGAGCTGGAATATGAAATGACCCTTACCATTTCCCCAAACTCAGAATTCAATCTTTGAGGTTTCATATAACGTGGTTAATTTTTTCCTCCCCTGGTTTCCATTCCTCTCTGTTTTCTCTGTTCGGATGGAAAGGGGAGGGTGTGAAAAAAAGATTTGAGAGAGGCTTTTCTGGCCCTTGCTGCACTGAAAGTCATGGAAGAAAGTTGGCCCTTCACATATATCCTGCCAGATTCCTAGAGTGGAAACAATTGTTACTGCTTTATATGACTGAGTGAAAAATGCTTGTGCAAAGTAAGTGCAGCTCCACTGGAATCGGTGAGACCAGGCCATCTGAGGGCCTGGGCCTCATTGTTTGGTCCTGTTTGTCCTTGGAAAGACACTTTACATGGCATCTTCTGCACTCCAGTTCTCCCAGTTTCACATGCCTGGCTTGAAGAGCTGGGTGTGAGGAGGGAGTTTTGGCTGCAACTCAGAGCCAAGCCAAGTTTTTCAGTGGTCCTGAAGTTCTGAGGAGCTGCATTTATCTGAGTTTTCAGAGTGTAGAGTGAACATTTATATCAGTCACAGTTTCTGGCTCCTTAGACTGCATATCACAAAGCACTCAATTTTCAGGATATATATGCATCTCTTTTTGGTTTGTCCCAGTGTCAGGCTTGAGAAGACAGACACCATCCGCTGCATCAAGTCCTGCCGACCAAACGATGTCAACTGTGTGCTGGATCCAGTCCACACCATTTCCCACACTGTCATTTCACTGCCCACCTTTAGGGAATTTACAAGACCTGAAGGTAAGTGGGTTTGTTCCTTCTTACATTTATTGGACTACATTGTATAAAACCTCCACTAGAAAGCCTTGCCTAAAGCCAGACTGGCTACCTGTGCAGTGAGATGTTTGCAAAGCTCCAAATTACAGTGTAGTGTTCATTTAATTAAGACCTTCTATAGCCAGGAGTTTTAATTTTATGGGGGAAAGAAAGTAATTCTGAGCTCTAACTCCTACTGCTTCCCAGGCTAAGGAAATACTGACTCTGAATTGCCTTGTACCACATTTACTCACACAATGCCATGTGCCCCGTGACTTTTTTCTTCCCTTGTTTGCAGATTCTGCCACAGGAGAAAGGTATTCAATATGTTCCTCTCATCTGTCTGTGAGCTGTTTTTTGCTATTGACAGGTGGCTTGTTCCGAGAATAAAGCCCTTACCTACATGCAAACATTAATCACAAAATTCATCACATTGAACGTGATTGGATGATTTTTGGACCTGGGAACAAAGTGTTGTTTGTCAACATACAGAGTAAAGGAAGGGAAATTCCAAAGACTGGACAGAAAGTTTTAAAGATAAGATGTTCAAAAAGCCTCCAAGTGAGTGGCTGCCCCCTGCAGCACCTGCGAGTTTCCAAACCCTGCAGTTTCATAAGGATCACACTCACTTTTCTTAGTTCACATATAAACTTACAGATGGAGAACCAGTTTTTGTTCCTTGGCATTTGTGCAGGTGTTCTGGTCAGTGGGGGCTGTGTACATCCCCAGAGGGGGATGAGTGCTGCAGCCCTGCTGCTCTGCAGGGCCAGCCCCTCACTGAGTGCTACAGGCACAGAGAGAAGGGCATGGAGGAAAGGAAAACTGTTTTGGAGGGGTTTCTAAAGGTCCTAAACCTCTGTTTCTGATGCAGCCAGAGACTCAGCCTTGCTGTCTTAGGAAGTTGTCCTAATGAAAACCAAAACTGATTCTTCCCCTCTACATCAGGCAGGAGTGGGGAAGGAGACGTCCCAGTCCTTGTCCATAGAGGAACAATTTAAGCACCAATCCCTTGGCCATGTAGAGCTCCTGTAGGTTGTGTCAGGCCTGTTTCAGGCCTTGGCTGGCCCTGCTTCCCAGGGAATCAGGGAATGCTCCACGGCCACTTCTGCTCCCATACCCACCCCTTCAGCTTCACCAGATGTACTGGCAGCAGAGCAAAGGGTTTGGCCAGGATGCTTCCCAAACTGTTCCCTCACTAGTCCAGCCTCATGGTTTAATAAAAAGAGATGAGACCCAGCAATCTGAGAGCACTACCAAAGCCCAGGAGACATAAACTGGAATTCAGTGCATGGCCTTGGATGAGTTCTTACAGCCTCAAAGTTTAGTTTCATCTTCTCCAGAGTGGGGAGAGTAATGAGAGTAATAATACTTACCTCCCTCACAAGGGACTTAAAAATAGTCTGCCTTTTATTTTTAAACCTAAACCCCTCCTCCAGTACTCCAAAGGACTCTAAATTCTAATGGCAGTACTTTGCCTGAGGGAATCAGAGTGATCTGTTTGGCTCCCTCCACTGCCCACCCTTCGGGTCCTCCATGTTGTCCTCTTGGGGTACATGCTGCAAGTCAGACTGGTTTCTAAGAGTGCTCTTTCTGGACTCTTAACAGTAAGAGTGTTTTGGCTTCAGGGCTTCTTGGATGGTGCAGGAGGATAAAATAAATCCATCCAAACCCTGCCTTCCCCCAGATCTTCTTTCTTTCCATTTTAAAGGACAAACTGGGAGTGGTGAGGGGAGGGGATGTCCTCCACCAGCTTTGAGGACAAGTCATTTTGGATCAAATTCTGTCAGATTCTTCAGTGGTGTTTTCAAATGCTTCTCAGGACACTCTGTGATACTGTTTATTTGCAGAGATTATTTTCCTTCGTGCCATCACACCTACGTATCCGGCCAACCAGGCAGATATCATATTTGACATTACAGAGGGAAATTTAAGAGATTCCTTTGACATCATCAAGCGTTACATGGATGGTATGACAGTGGGTGAGTAGAGTACATTCTGCTTGCTTTCTTCTCTCAACAACGGTATAGGACAAGGTCAAAGAAATTAACTCAAGTAATTAATCCCCACCTTGATTTTCAAGCCTATATTGATACAATATTCTCCAGCCCAGTATGTGTCAGTTGAACTTATATCACAGGTAATTTTTTAATCAAAATACCAGAGGCATAAACTTTAATTTGAGAAGTATTTTAACTTTTTTCAGAACTGGTTCTAATTACAAATGCAAATTGCTTAGTTTTAAAATGATGAGGTTTGCCCATTATAATCAAACCAAATATAAAATAAGTAGTATGTCAGCAAAGAGGCTGTAAATTTAATTAACTGTTCTTTCTTGTTGAAACAGCATTGCACCAATTTTTTTTGATATTGATCAAACTTTTAAAGCAGGACTGAGTCACTGAAATTGTTACCTGTTCTAATATTTAATGACAGGCTGGTTTGGTTTTAAATAAATCCTTCTGTTGAGGGTAACGGGGACCTGTCAAATACTTTGGCTTAGAAGAAACTTCAGAATGGAAGAGCCAGATTTGATTTACAGTCCCAGCCAGGCAGGGAGGGGCTGTGGCAGGAGTGGACCTGCGTGTCCAGGTCATGCCCTCACAGAGCAGGAGGGGCTGTGACTCAGCTCGAGGTCGTGTTCTCCGGGGGTTCCTCTCCCTGCAGAGCCCTTTGGGGGGTGTGATGCAGATTGCAGGCAGCATGGGATGGCTGTGGGGTGTCTGGGCTGCACTCACACCTGTACACAGACATACCCAGTGCATGGACCAACAGCAGCAGCTGCAAACACTGTGAGAGTGCAGGGCAGGAGCAGGGCCCAGCTGCTGTGCTGCTCTGCCAGGCTGAGCAGGGGCAGGGGAGCGGGCCAGGATTCTCATGCCAGGGACTAAAAAGTGGTGCTTGATTTCTCTTTATTAATGTTTATTTATGAAAATAAAGGACCACTGTTCCCAGTGAACATTTGTGCTTCGGGATGGGACTGTGCAGGTTCTGCTCAGGTTCATACATGTGCTGCTGGGCTTTCCAGCACAACTTGTCTGGAGGAAAAGCAAAACCACTGCCATACAGATGGTTTGTGAAGAAGCCCTTTTTACTGTGGTCTGAAGGTGGCACTGGTGCATTTCAGAAGCAGGGTAGCCCAGAATCAGCTCTGCAAAGGTTTTATGAGCTGTAGATAAAAATCCCAAGTCATTAGGTTTATATTTCTTTCTTTATCAAACAGAAGTATATGTGAGTGCTGAGAAAGGGAGAGTCTGTTAAAGCAGGATGATAAGATTACAGATTTCAGGTACTGGGGCAATTCTTTAGCAGAGTATAAATGTTATCAGATCCCACAGGAGTTCCAGTAGTTTGCTTTTCGTGCTGTGTGCTTCTTTCTGTCTGAAATAAGAAAGAAAGATGTGTTTGGAAAGTCAACTGGCCAAGGTATTCGCCTGAGGGAAACATTTCCATTCTGAAGTACAGGACTGTGTGTCAATGGTATTTTACTCGGTAAACTGGATATTTGCCTCACAACGTAAGGAGAGAAGGATATTCTTATACACCAATTTGAGAGGATATGATACATGCCCAACTACATTCCCAGCTCTGCAAAAGAATTGGGCAACTCTCTTCACCTCAGTTCCCCCGTGTGCAACATGGAGATGATAAAACATGCCTACTACTGTCTTAATTAATTCTCGTGTGCAAGAGTCTTAATTAATTCCTCTATGTAAAAGTACTTTGAGATTAATGGATGGAAGCTGCAAAGAAAACTGCCTTCAGCAGAATTGGAAAAGGAAAAACAAAACAAACCCCCAGCTGATATTACCTGGAGGGGCAGAGGTTCAGGACAGCATGTTGGATGTGTAAAATTAGGATTGCAAATAATTCTGCCAGCAGCAGTTCTGCTGTTCTCATCATAATACCATTTTTTCTTGTTATTAATAATCAGAATGTTAAGTATTCCCATAAAAAGTGCTGGGAAGTTTTCAAGACAAATAAATAAGATGGGATCCTAGTCCATGGGAGTTCACAAAGTGAGTCCCTCTTGTAAAGAAAGGCAAGGCTTTGTGTAAGGGTGGAAGAACACAAAGGGTGTATGATATCAGAAAGCTTTATTGGTTATCCCACTGTTACAGGAACACAGGGACTGTGGGGATGTAACACAGGAACTCAGCAGAGCAAATGCCCATCTAGCCCAGTACCAGACAGGATTACAGGAATCTCTCTGCAATTGCAATGTTCCAACTCGCTGCAATCAGCATTTCATACACTTCTGGGAGAGCACACCTGGCTCATCTTGCTGGATGACCACATGTGCCTCTGGAATCCCTGTAGCCTATTTTTTAATTTTTTTTTCCCCTGCCTGTTTTCTAGTGTCTTTTTGCTGCCTTTATAGGAAAGAATACATTTATTCTGTTAGTAAATCATAGGTGCATGGGTAAAAGGAACAATAAGCGTATTTCGTTCTGCTGTAATATTTCAGGAGAAACGACCAAAGTATCTAAGCTATTTTATCTGCTAATGCAAGTTAGATCGCCAGATATCTTTTTCTACAAGACTGATTTCCTCTACAAGAGAAAAGGTAGAAAACTTCTACAGGAGATTCATCTCTCAAAGAGAGATGAAATTCATAAGGGTATATGGAAAAAAGCAGTAAAAAATTACTAGTATTGCTGAAAGAGCTGAGTGTAATAAACCTTGACTGGAGCTAATTAATGGATTCAAAGAAAGAAGGGAACACCAGGAAAAGAGGGGGAGAAAGGAGAGGCCAATGAAGATTCTCTTGCAGGAAGGCCTTACTTAGTAACACAGTGTTTTGCTAAGCTTTCACAAACCAGGAGAGAGATGATGTCCTAAGAAGGACCTGGATCTAACCTGTGTTTGTGTGAATGGAAAGCAAGAAGATGCTCTCAAAAGTGTAACGATAAAAAAGTGAAAAGGTACAGTTCTTTCAGGAAAGGTTTAAAGAGTGGGAGAAGCTGTTAGAGGTGAAGTTACAGGAGGAAAGTGAGGGCTGCAACACTGACAGAGGATTGTGGGCTGAAGAGAGTCAGGTCACCAGCTTTAGGCATTATCCCTTTAATCTGAAACTGAGACATCCAAGGACGTGTTAGTGAAGCTGAGAAATCCATGAGATTGGATGGACAGTGGCTGATCAGGCTGGTTTGTGCTTTGTTGATGGAGAGAGAGCAGCTGGGGTTGTAGGAGGAGATGAGTGTGAGGGAGCAGGTTGTGAGGAAGGAAGAAGAAGAAAATAGAAACAGAGGAAGAGCTGCCCCAGGGAATGTTAGAAAAAGAAAGAACAGAGTCTCCCAAAGGAGATGTAGGAGGAGCACTTCCAAAGGCAGGAGAAGGAAGAGACAAGGAGAGTATTGCAAAGTCAAGGAAAGAAAACATATCAAATGGGAATCAATGATCAGCAGTATCTGACATGGAGGAGCTAAAAGAAGTAAGAACAGACTCCAAAACCAGCTCTGCTGCCATACAGAAAGGGTCTTCCAGTGGAAGAGGAGGAATGAAAGACAGACTGCTGGAGTAGCAGCACATAGACCTCATGCAAGCTGGTGAAAAAGAATTGTGGAAAAAGTTACTTCCAATATTTCCACCCTATTGTTTAAAAGGGATGGTTCAGGAAGTGCTGTAGACTCTCTGTTGCTGGTGTGGTTACAGGCCAAGGTGGCAATGAGTCCAAAGGATACTGGTAACAACTTCACCTACCAGCATGGGTGGAAGAAAAACAGAAGTACAGAATTATCCAGCTTTAGGGGTTTTTCAAAGCTTTTATAGACTTTTCACTGCATTCCTCCTTTAACCAGCTGTCAGTGAAAAATGAAGAATGCATTTTCAACCTGTACAAAAATGTCCTATCAGTGCCTAAGGTGTTATCAGATGCTATAAAACACTTTCCCCTTCAGCTATGCATTCATTTCCTTATAACAGTAATCCCACTTTGTCATCTGGCAAACTTCAGGAAGGTTTCAAAATTTCATAATTCAGCTAAAAGGAACTTCGATAGGCTGAAGTCTTCCACATTGCATTTGGTAATAACCTGAGATATATATTCTTGCCTATGCAGCAGAATGGTGCTGTTCTGGAAAACACCCGGAGCCAACACAGCCATAAAATGTCACCCATAGAGGTTTGCAGGGGGGTTGTGCTGCTCCTTGAATACACTGATACCTACACTGATTTGTACTACTGCTCTCCCTTGGTATCTGCAAGCATTTCATTGCAGTCTCTGTCCTGAGTTTGCAGCCTCTTTTACACGGGTGACAGTTCATGATGTCACCTTTGAATTGTCACAGAAAGTGCCTCAACTACTGATAGCAGAGCTCTGTGCTTATCCACAGTCTGATTTCTGTGGTGATATCATGATTGTTTAGTGTGTTCCAGAGGCTGGGAAGAGACTTGTAAAGAATGGCCAAGAAGGTAAACAAAACTAGATACCATAGGAAAGTGTGCTTGTGAGATCCATACTGGCTGGGGGGCAGGAGAAGGAGACAGGGACTTTGTTTGCCTCTCCGAAACCTGTCCTCAGCACAGGGGGAGTAGTTCTGTATCTCAAAATTATTTTGGTCATTTGCAGAGTGGCAAAATCCTTTCACAAGTTGTATGGTCTGACATTAAATTCCATTACTGGACTGCAGAATATTTGGTTCTGAGCTTTATCTCTGGATCCACTCACCGGGAAGTACCTTCACATTGCCCTCTGCTTGAGTCTCCTCTGCTGCTCCAGACTGTACCTTTGGGCCAGAGGCTGGCTGGCTCCTGCTATGCTTGTGTTAGGGTGTTTAGCACAAGGACATTCCTGGGCTGATCTGAGCTTCCTGGCACAGCTGTGACACTGCAAGTAGCAGTTCATCTACAGCTGAACTTCTGTGAGGCCAGGGAGGTGCAGTCAGAGCCAGGGCACCCAGGAGAGCTCTGCTGTTTGCAGGGCAAGGAGAGATAATGCACATTAACTCCTGTGTGGATACACCTGCCAGGAAACAAGCAGCAATAGGAACCTTTTGCCATGACTGTAGTGCTAGTAGCATGAAATGACAGGGGTGTTTGGCTGCACAAAACCAGCCCTGGCCAGGCATTCCCAGCGAGTTCACAGAGCAGGACGTAATTCAGCGGGGTTTTCCACAGTCTCTTGCAGCCACACATTAAAAAAGACACAGTCAGTCCCTTTAGTATCTTTTTCCTGGTTTCATCTCTAGACTTACCCCTTTCACAGAGGACCCCCTCAGCAAAGAATATTCTGCGAGTTTTTCTCTCTGCCAGGTTGCCCTGTAGAAATGAGTAGCTGTGCATTTGAGATGAGGGTGCCCAGAAGCCATTTGATAAACAGGATCCTGGATTTATTGCCTAAACCTGCCCTTTTGGGATGCTGCTGAGTGCACTGTTCAGTAGTCAAATCTGTCAACACCCTCCCTCCCATCCAGAAAAATATCAGACTGGAGAGCTCTTCTGGGGGCAAATGAGCACCTTGAGCAGGAGGTGGATTTTCATTTCGTGTCTGAGAAATGCTGAGGGTGCTTTTCTGGTGAGAATGAGCCTTGTGCTTGAGTGGAACAACCTTCCTAATGCCAAATTTCACTCCAGCCGTATTGTGCTGTGTGCCATAATGTGGCACATTGCCAAAAAACGCTTAGGCTCGCAATAATTAATTGCCCAGATGTCAGGGATCCGAGCTTGGCTGCCTTGGAATAATGCAGCTATGGGACAGGCAGGGTGAGCACAGCCATTCTCACTGAATGGAGACATTGCATGTCCGTGATGATGCAAATGATGGACACTAAACCCTCTGTAAATAAGATATTGGGAATAAAGCATCAGGAGGCTGAACTATGTGATTTTGCACATTTTGGACATTGATCCTTGACGTTTTTCTACCTGTTTTTGTAATATGTAAGACTCCTCTACTTCATAAAGCATGTCACGTTCTCAAAGGTGGAACAGGAAAGATTAAAAAATATATGGTGGAAACTATTTTTTAATGAGGCTACTTCAAGTACAGTTATTGCATTTTAGGAATGAGTGATTTCGCAGCATTGTCAACATTAAAACCCATTGCAAGATTTGGCTGGAAGGCAAACCAGGGATCTAAAAGCACTTCAGCTTTGCCAAACCAAGATAAGGGCACATCTCTCTGAAGTTATTTGGTATCCTTAATAAAGATCATAGTATTTGTAAACTAGCCAAACCTCAGTAAAATCAAAGGTTGTTTTTAATTCTTTCATAATATTGAGTCTCCATATGATGCAACATGACAGATAATAGCTTTGAAAATATTTATCATTTGTTTCTGGCCAAAAAATGTATTAATACCATGAGGCCTCTTTATGGCCTCTTTATTTGATGCATTTCAGCAATCAGAGCTTTCTAGAGAAGCCCAAGTGTTAATGAAATTAAACTTCATTGAGTGGTTGAAGGATAGCATTTATAATAAATTGAATCCCAAATTTCGGATCTGTTGAATAAGGCAGAAAGATCCTTTCTTTCATGCTGAAATGTAGTTACTGTACTGTAATTTCATTTTTTCTTTGGAATTGAAGCAAAAGGCAAAAAGAGAAGCAGATTCAGTTTTAGCTAAACTTAAACTAAGACTGGTACCCTGGGTGGAAATTTCCAAGGCTGGGAGTACCTGGAGAGCTTTAGACACAATTGTTTAAACAGTCACTAAAGCAGAGCTGTGCCTTTCCATGGCTGATAAGTGGTTCCTGTGGTCACAGATTCCCTGAGCTGGGGGGGATCTGAGCCAGAGGTGGTGGCTGTGGTCACACCCATGGCCTGCCTGGCTACATTGTGTTTGTGAGGGGTGTCTTCCACACCCCTGATCCTCCCTGACACTCCTCAGGGAAGGATCCAGTACAGCAGGAGCTGCACTGTTGGGCAGTGGTTACTGAACTGCTCCAGGGACACACACACATACACATACATATATATATATATGTTTATCTATAATTTTTCTCTCCCAAGGTAACATGCCCCTGCAGTCAGCACTGAGTTGGCCCAGGTTATCAGGAGTCCTATTCATGCCACTGGTGCCACACTCCCTGTGACTGTGTCCCAGTCACTATCCCCCCTCTGTTCCCAGCAGGACACACTGGGATTCTGGTCGGTGTTCAGGAGCCTTGCTGGTGCTCAAAAGGGAAATCCCCTTCTGTCCAGGCCTGAGCAAACACTGCAGCCCCTGCCCTGTGCTCAGCATTAGGTCTTGTAGGGCAAGCTACGGTTGGGGTTCTTTTCTTTCAGGTGTTAATCAAAGGGAAGGGGGCAGGATATAGCTGGACCACTACTTTTGATCAGCCTAAAGCAACAGGGAAATTACCCTGAGTGTCATATAGTTTATAAAAGTGAATTTTATGTGCCCAAAGTGACTTCTGAAGCATTTTCTAAGCACTTGGTTGCTCAACAGTTGAAAAATAGATCTTTTCTGTAGGAATTTGAATAAAGATCTGGGAGGGCCGTGTTTTTGAAAATGTTGTCCCCAAAACACTTCAGCAAAGACATGTATAGCCAGCCACATTCCTGTGGAGCAGCTCTCCATCAGCATGGAAACCTTGTTAACATCCAACTCCGACTTGATCCTCCAAATCTTTTGTTTTGTGAAGTGTTCACCATCAAACTTGAATGAAAGTCTAATTCACAATGTTATGAGGGCAATATACTTCAAAGCAAGAGGAAATCTATTTCAGTACTTGTGTTTTGATTAATGAGTTTTCTGAATCCTTTCACCATAGTTATGTTTGTCAGGTGTGGCAGCTCAAGGATTAATGATATCTTCAGAGCTATTTTTCTGTATATGATTTGAAGCCTGCAGTGATGATTACCAAGAAATATTTCATTTTCCAAGGAGCAGCCACTTATTAATAAAACAGATTATATCAGAAACTACAGAGCACCACATAGCAGGAGCCACATTGTTATTGTCACAAATAATTGAGAGAAATATAGATAGCTTTCACACACACACAGAAAGAGAAAATGAAAAAGACTATTCAGCTTTTGCGAGATGGAGGAATCTCAAGTGTACATAACTTTCTGAAGTCAGCAGACAGACATCTGGTGGTCTGGGGAATGCCTGCAGTTTGACAGCTAGATTGTGCCTTCAGGCACAGTCATGAACTGGAGAGGAGTGGAGGAGCATAATGCCTGAGAGGCTGCCTATGGAGGCAGGGATGGGGCAGGAGGCGGGGTGGCAAAAGCCAGAGAGAAAGCTGAAATGTTCAGTGCTTTCTTTGCCTCACTCTTTACTGACAGGACTGGCCTTCAGGAGTCCTGGGGGTTCTCAGAGCAACAGGAAGGTTTGAGGGAAGAAATGCTTGTTCTCAGTGGAGGAGGTTGAAGTTAGGGAATATTTAAACTACCTGGACATGGCCAAGTCTGTGGGAGCTGGTGGAGTGCCCCCAAAATGCTGAGGGAACTGGCTGATGCTGTTGTGAGGGACTCTCATCTTCAAAAGATTGTGGTGATCAGAAGTTCCCATGGAAAAAGGCAAATGTCACTGCAATCTTCAGGGAGGCCAAGGAGGATCTAGGGAAGCACAGGCTGGTCAGCCTCCCCTCAGTCCCTGGAAGGAGATGGAGCAAAACCACCCAGAAACCGTTTCCAAACATCATAAGGACAAGGAGGTGACTGGGAACCTTCAGCAAGGATTTATGAAGGGGGAATCACGCCTGGCCTACCTGACAGCCTTCTGCAAGGAGATGGCTGGATTAGTGGGTGAGAAGAGAAGAGTGGATGTTGCTTATCTTGACTTTAGTGAGGCTTCCGACACCACCTCTCTTAATACCCTCACAAGCAACCCGAGGAAATGTAGACTGGATAAGGGGACAGTGGGGTAGGTTGGAAATGGAAAAAGGCTGAGCTCCAGGGTCACAGGGTTATGATCAGCAGCACAGCTCACAGCCAGTCACCAGTGCTGCGTCCCAAGTGTCCATACTGGGGCCAGTTTCTTCATCACTGGCCTGGATGATGGGCCAGAGGGACCTGGACAGGGTTGCAGGGGAACCAGACATGGTGAGTGGCACCACAGCTGTGCTGCCATCCAGGGGCACTGCTACAGGCTGGAGACAGGGGCTGACAGGAACCTCAGGAAGTTCAGCAAAGGCAGTTTTCACTCTTCCAGGTGCAGCAGGACAGTCCCCAATGGGCTGTGTTTGAAGCAGTGTATTTTCAAGGGAAGGATCCAGCAAGCAGTTATCTGAGAGCTCATTCACGTCCCTCCTCCCCTGGCATGGGGTAGGGCAGCAAGTACTCCAGTAAATATGTTGGCAGAGCAGTTTAAGCACTGCAAATCATTACTTTGGCAAAAACTTTTGGAATAAAGAGCAGCCTTTGGGAAAGGAATTTAATTAAACTGTAATGGGTGCAGAGCCCCAAAGGTTTTTACAGAAAAAAAATTGCTAAAATAGCCTAAAATATGTATTTTCTGTTTGTGACCAGGGCATGAATTATTTTTCAACCTTATTGATGAAGTTTGTGTATTTGTAATGACTACTGAATAAGAAATAACTTTTTTCCTTACAAATCTTAACATGACTTGAGTTGAGGTCTACAGAGCCAAAAATAAATTTGGCTATGTAGTTTTGGCTCCACAGTATACATATGTATTTACATGCTGTAGACTGAGATAGCCTGGTGTTCCAGCCTCACCTGCAACTCCTTGTCTGTGGTTTGATCCAAAGAAGCATTTATTCATGGCTGGGTTTGTGCCTCTTGCTCATTTCTGGAATGATCCTATCAACATTGCCTTTTAAAATAGCCCCCAACATTGCCTTGTAAAATAGATCGTTTCCCTAGTCCTGAATTTCCTAATTGTCTGAACATCTCTTTTGAAACTATGACTGGGCTCTTAATTAGCACTGATGCAGCTGAGATGTTTATTCTTAATTTTGTAAATCTTGGCCAGCAGTATAAAGCAAGAGGCCTTGAGGAGAAAAGAAAACTTGAAGTTATAGTTCAGGATCTTGCATTAACATGAGGAGATCAGTATTCTTGTTTTGCTTAAGGGAAACTCATAGACATGCTTTTCCCCTTCAGCAAGTTCACCACACATTACCACCAGTGCGCCAGTGTTTTGGGATGTTTTTCTTTGACAGCCATGCCATGGCTGTAGGTTCCAGGAGGCTGAGGTGACAACTGGTTTTGTGATTCCCACAGGTCCATTTGCTTAGACAAGGGTAGTTACTCCTGTGATGTGGCACTTCAGACTATTCATCTCTGACAAGGCTGTAAAAAGGATCAGAGTGGTTTTTGTGGGGAAACGGAGATCCAGGAATGGCCAAATGCAGGACTTAAGAACATAGGCTGAGATTATTTGGAATTTAATATAAAGCCCAATAAATTCCCTGAGTTTCAGCTGAGTTTATGCTCCAACTCCACAGCTCTCACCACATTCTCTGGTACTCAAATTTTTCCAAATGAATCATTTCACGTTCCAAGTATCCATTTAAAGCACAAGGAAAATAGCTGGAGGAAAAATTATAAGGTGTTCTTTCGAGTCACTGAAGTCTCTCTCTTGTAGATGTCACTAGCAGCTCGTCCCAAAAGCTCCATCTGAAAACAGACAGCATCTCTCTTACCATGTAACAGCACATTCTCTTGACAATCCTTCCAGTGCTCCTTTTCAGAAGGGGCACATTTCAGTGGGGTCACGAGTTCACAGTGGGTTCAAACTGAAAGAGGGGAAAATTAGGTTGGATATTTGGAAGAAATTCTGCCCTGTGAGGCCCTGGCACAGGGTGTCCAGAGAAGCTGTGGCTGCCCCATCCCTGGAAGTGTCCAAGGCCAGGTTGGACAGGGCTTGGAGCAACCTGGGGTAGAGGAAGGTGTCCCTGCCCATGGCAGGGGATGAGTTGAGATGAGCTTTAAGGTCCCTTCCAACCCAGACTATTCTGGATTCTGGGATTCTATTTAATGATGGATTTCAGCTTCTGCTTACAATCTGATCTGGAAGACTCATAGCCCAAGGATTAGGAAATTTAAGGGAAAAACTGATTTACTTGGGCTGTTATGCTTCTCATGTGGGATTTTATCTATTTAATGACGACAAGGCATTCCTATTATTGCTACCAAAAGGCCATGTGGCATGCCAGCATGGGCAAGCTGTGCCTGCTGCAGCCCTGATCAGCACATGATGACCAAAATAAAACCATATCCTATAACCTCATGGGGGGAACGATGGGAAAGGGGCAAGAGGAAAAGAGTTCTTGTCCTTGTTACTGAACATAGAGCTTGAAATGTGGTTGAGGGAATCGATCCCATTTTTGATAACAGTGTTTACTGTATTTTTCTGAGCATAGCCCATGGGTTATTTGGAAGAATAACTTTTGATTTGGCAGTAATTGGGATTGTTTTTATATACACAGATACATATAACTGCATAGGCAGGTAAGGCAAAAGGAGTTCAGTGCAGCAGGTCCTCTCTTCCAGGCCCTGGCAGCCCTTGATTCCTCACATGCTCCAGTGACACTTCTCTGATTGATTTTTTTGGGAATCCTTAAAAGTTCGGGTTCTCTGAGGCTCTCTTTTCGAAGAATGGGTGCAACTTATGTCTGTTCTGTGCTCTTAATGATGATACAGATTTAAATATTTGACTGGACTCTTAGAATCAGTCCCTGTGGAAAACCCTGTGAGCTTCAGCTCTGGAACAGAAAATGTAACCAAGGTGAACCAGCCTTTTCTTGTGGCAGTGTGAAAATCAGTGCTTTGGTTCTGCTTTGCTTTCTGCAAACTATAGAGGTCCCTGTTGGAGGAACTTTCTCTAGAGAAAATGCCAATGCAGTGTTCAGCCAGGAGTGTGAGGAACACCACGAGCCAGGTCCCCTGAGAGTGTAACTGCAGCAGTTTTGTGGTTAGCAGTGAAAAAAAGGAAGAAAGTTGTTTGGTTTAAAAAAAAAAAAAAAAAAAAAACCACAACAAAAAAACCCACCAAAACATTTCAGAGTTTTGCAAGTGCTTCAGCATACTGGGCAGTGAGCTTAGCACAGAAGTCAGAACTAGGAGCCTGGATTTCTGGAGGTAAAATGTAAATTCATGGTAAGGTAGGGTCTTGTACCCCAGAACAGGTTAAGGTGGTAACACAACAGCAGTGCCTCCCCTCAGCTGGAGATGGAGCTCCACAGCAAATCAGCTGCCTCATGCAGAAGTACAAGCAGAAACCAGACACAGAGGTGAACTGCCTGAGGGTCTCACATATTTCAAAGCAGAGAAATGTAATGATATCTTAAAGAGGCATAGACAAGCCAAGGAATACCTGTGGCATTTAGAGAACAAGTTTGGTGAGGAGCAGCTGAGGGAGCTGGGGGGGCTCAGCCTGGAGAAAAGGAGGCTCGGGGGGACCTTCTGGTTCTGCAACTCCCTGACAGGAGGTGGGAGCCGGGGGGAGGTCGGGCTCTGCTCCCAGGGAACAAGGGACAGTAGGAGAAGAACTGACCTCAAGTGGCACCAGGGGAGATTTAGATTGGATATTAGGAAAAATTCCTTCACTAAAAGCATTGGAAAGTAAGTATTATATATTATTTAGGTTATTGTCCTCGCTACACAGGGTGACATACTTTTGCCTTATACAAAACTAAAATATGAAACATGATAGAAGAAACAGGACAAGAGAACAGCTCAGTGTATTAATTACAGAGCTTTAGAAGTTATGGGCCATGGTCAGACTATCACTGTGACATCCAAAAACTTGCCTCTCACTCCAAGGCTGTTTGCTTACACAGATCAGCAGGTGGAAAGGATGGCCACAGATCCTGTTTACAATATGGGCAAAGTGTGCAGGAAAAAATAAGTCTTATCATTGCTTTCTAAAGAGGTCAACAAACCATGAAGATAGCCAAGCAGATTTGGGATGCGTAATGACATCTCTGGTCCATTAACAAAACAGCAAATCCAAACACAGGTGAGCTGATGGAAGGCCTTTTCCTGGCCTGTGACATGGGGCATTCTCTGCAGATTGAGCCTGTGCTTGGGTCACAGGTTACGAACCAAAAAGAAGGAGCAGCACCAGCAGCACATCAACAAGGCACCAGCAATTGCTGCCACAGATGTGCCTGTAGGTGCTCAAGGATGCCCAACACATGGGATTCAGCAGCAGTGGGAACCTCCATGTTCGTTTATTATCAGTGATTCTCCCTGTCCAAATATTGACACATTTTCTCCTGTGGGTTTTGGGTTTGTTTTTTTTGTTGTTGTTGTTGGTTTATTGGTTTTTGTTTGTTTGTTTTTTGGTGCAAAATGCTTACCTAGCTGAAAGTAATTTTCTTGGGAAGAGATTGGGGTGAACTTCCTTAAATAAACTCACCCCATTTGCCAACTCTAGAGCCTGAAGTTTTGGTCCCCAAGAGGACCAAGTGTTGCTATGTGAGAAGCCTCTGTTTTCAGGTCATTTACTGAGCAGCACCATTGTGCTCCTGACATCTTACAGGGAGCAACTCACAGGACAGTGGACACTGCTGCATTCATCCAGGACTGATTCCCAATCTGCAGTTATCCCCATGTCAAATCTGAGTGGCTCAATCCAGCTACTTTGGATTTAGACTGGTAAAAAAGATACCAAAAAGCAGCAACTTAATTTCTGCATTTCCTGACTTTTCAGTGCATCTAAAAATTGTAACCTTCCTGTTATTGTAAGGTATGTTTTTATACTTAATATTCAGCTATAAATTGTGACAGATGCCAGACCACCAATCTGGACCCACCAGTCTGCCAAAAGGGAGAGTGAAACAGCATGTTGATGCAAATAGTCTCCTAAATCCATGGTGCTTGAAAACACCCAGAATTATTACATGTGGCTCCTTCAGATGTGTCCTGGGCTAAATACTTTTGGATATTGACTTATTTCATTGAGCCATGTGTGTGAATTATAGGGACCGTGCCTGGATCTCAAGCTTTTTCTCTGGATTTCTGTTTGGCACTGCTGGCCTTGTTTGGGTCTGGCAGAGCTGTCCCTCCCTTGTACCTCCCGTGAAAGGCATGAGACAGCAGAGAATCACACACAGGCAGCACCAAATGGCAGCAACACCTTCTGGAAGGTGACCTTACACAGCATTTCTGAGGCAAGTCCTGGGAGCACTGTGACAGGATCACTGGGAATTGGATAAGCATGTAGCCCGATTTCAGGCTCCGAGTAGCTTTGCTGTTGCACAGTTCCCACTCGCATTTGTCCTTGAGTTTGGTGGAGACAAATACTCAGGTTTCCAATTTTAGCACTTGTCACAAAACAAAAATGTGAAGCTCTCGAGGAGTGAATCTGCCAAGAGCTGCAAACCTCTCATGCTTTTGTCCAGTAGAACATTTCAAGGTTTTCCCCTAACTCCTTTTTTTTCCTTCTGCCCATTCCAAATGACTGCATCCTTACACACCTGCTGTAGCACAAACCCACCTGCTGGATCATCCTGTTCATTTAATGGGAGAGGACTGAAACAGTTCCTGCAGGGTGGTCATTTCAGGACCATTTAGGACAGGACATTGGCACAACAAGCTGGAGTTTTTGTTTGTTTTTTTTATTTTATTTTATTTAATGTTGTAGTAGTGTTGTGTTTCTGTCCATTTGCTCTGTTTCAGCTTCAGCAGAGCTGTAAACATGCATGGCATTCACTTCCTAACCATTTTATAGGCTTGATTTTGAAACTGGGTGGAAAGGCACTGCCACACAGATGGCAGGGCTTGCCCATCACTCCCTTTTTTCCTGCCTGTTAGCAGGATGCAGCCAAACAGGATGGAGACAGTTACTAATGGCTTTGGATGCAGTGATGTGTGAAGGGATGCCATAGCACAGCAGAAAAGACACCACTGGCAATCTCTCCTCCAGACCAGAGTAGACTCTACTAGAGCAGGGCAAGAGAGTGTAGAATGCTGTAAAACCATTGCTAAATGGAACCAGGAGCCTTTGCTCTCAGGGCTTGATGATGACAGCAGGAGCTGCTCCCAGGGTGGGTTCCAGCCTGCCAGCACTGAGTGATCCCAACGCCGTGTGTTTCCGTGGTTGTCAGTCAGAGCAGGGCCTGCAATAATGGGATGGGTTGTTAGCAAAATGCTTTCAATGTGACCCTAAAGGGAGGGCAATTTTAGCAAGGTTTTTCTGTTTCAATACATCATCTGCCAAGCCCAGTCATTTTTATAAGGTGCAGGAGAGTAGCCAAGAAAGTTAAAAAAAACCCCAAACATATAAATATATATAAATGTATGTACATATAAATTGTAGGGGGAAGGATGCTTAAAAAGTGTATTCATCAAATATGGCAAGGAAAGTGACTGTGGTGAAAAGTTTGCAATTTCCCTGCATGCTGAAGATATTAGTTAGTGTTTGAACAGGGCAAAGCTGTAATGTCATCCCTGCCTTAGCAAAAGGTGCTGACAACCTGCATAAGCAAATGTTCCTGTCTCCCATCAGATCTCAGGCCAGTGTGCTCATAGGGAATGGCTGCAGGAGCTCGGCTGGGACTCTGGGATGGCACTGGTGTGCTGCCTGCCTGTGAAACATGACCCCCAGCACACAAGGCTGGAGGAGAACCTTCTTCATTACACTCTGTCTTTCCTTCTGAACCAAAGGACCTGTCAGCTCAGTCTGCTATCTGAGGAGGGGCTCCCAGTGCCTGCTGCCCTTGGCTTCCTGTGGTCCGGACATTTGGGTAAATCCTTCCAGCTGGGAGCAGCTGGGAGCTGCCTGCTCTGTAATACCAGGCCTAGGGAATGAATGTGAAGTGAGAACATGTTTAGGACCTGACCTGGAGCCTTTGGAGTCAACGGCAGAGCTTGTGTTGACTTCCTTGTGTAGGTCTGTAGCTGTAACCCTGTCCTGTTCAGCCACATCATGTCAAGGTACTGATAACACCTTGTGGCCCAAATGTGCCTCCCCAAGGTCCTGTCCCACACTCTGCCCAGAGTCCAGGAGCGTGATTTCAGCTTCAGTCCCTGCCTGGAGGGTGCTGGAAAGGGGCTGCTCTCCAGAATGATTTCTGCTGTCCCAAATGAAATGAAGTTTTCAACACAGACCCAGGAGTGGTATGCCATCCCCAGGTGTGCTTGTGGACACCTTGGGGCAGTGTGCGTGCTGGTTTATCCAGGGAAATCTCCTGTGGGAAAGCAGTGTCGCAGCCTGCTTATTGAATTTATGTCTCTGAATAAAAGGTAAAAAAAATATTGCTAATTTCAGAATATATAGGGGGTTTTCTGCCCTTAGCAGCATTTTAGTGCTAATTCTATATCCTCTCCAAGGTATTTCAATATGAAAGTTGTATTTTATTCTCATTTTGCCAGCTTTATTGCAAGACCCAATATATAAAATGCCATTCCCTGGGCTGCGCTGAACAGAAAGGGCAGCGTAGCTCATCCAGACCTGGCTGATTCTCCTGTTAATCCCACCAACCTATTCCTGTCCCCACAGGTGTAGTTCGCCAGGTGAGGCCCATTGTTGGACCCTTCCATGCCATCCTGAAGCTGGAGATGAACTACGTGATGGGGGGGGTGGTGTCCCACCGGAACATCGTCAACGTCCACATCTTCGTGTCCGAGTACTGGTTCTGAGGGGGGCTTCAGCCTGCAGCATTACCACAAGCTATTATGTCATATACTTGTTTGTAAAACCCAATAGTGTTCTTTGTTTGTTTTGTTTTTAAATATTTGGTTTATAGTTTAAGACAAATAGCGAGCTATTATGTTGGTTAGACATAGGGTGGAGCGGATTAAGTGAGCCTGATGTAGTTTGTCTGTATAAATAAGTAGTGTGTAAAAATGCTCGGCTGCCTAGTGAAATTTGAAACTTTTCTAAATGTTTAGGCAGATCTCAACTATTGCTCCTTGGCCAGATAATCTGAGTGACTGAGGCTGTGGAACAAAAGAGATGTCAGAGTTCATTGGGATGAATATATGCTATCTCTGGATGGAAGCAGTTGGGTAAGGATTAATAATTTCACCTCAATATTACCTACCTTAAGGGATTCATATTGTCAGAGAGTGCTAAATACTTGGGTTTGGGCCCCCATAGGATAACTCTGAACAGGCTCTTAGAATTGCTAATAATTCCTGAAAAGTTCAGCCTGGATATTTAAGAAGTGCCATTCAGCTGCAGGTACAAGATGAAGTGCAAAAGGAATTAGAAATAGTAGGAAACGAACAAGCTATTGCACATATTAAAAAAAAAAAACCCTCCCTTTTTTTGTACTTATTATTTGATTGTAAGATTATGTTTGATTCTGATTAAACAAGCACCTCTCTTTGAAATTACTCTGTCACAAGGATAAGGCATATTACTTGAATTCCAGTGTCACCTGTATTCAGCAATACATGGGAAACTCTCACCTGTCTGGTATAAAGCTCCATGCCTTTATAAAATTGGTAAGAAAATTAGCATGTTGAACTGTACATTTCCTATGTACCAAACCAAGGCATATGTAATAATATAATGAAAATCTCACAAATAAATGAATGTTTAATGTATTTTCTGGGCATCAAAATAACGTATGTTTTTTTATTACAGAACGGAAAAGAAATAGCTCCATGTTTCAGTTTGTTATGTTTGTTAAGATATGAGGAAATAAAGAAAGTCAGATGGGAAATACTCTGAAGTATGCCATGGTTTCTGCTTCCCAGGGAAATTGTGTGATACAGCTCCCGTAAGCAAATCCATTCTATACACATTCCCCACTCACACCAGTCCTCCTCAGTCATTACTGGCATGGCACAGGTTGCCCAGAGCAGCTGTGGCTGCCCCATCCTTGGAAGTGTCCAAGGCCAGGTTGGACGAGGCTTGGAGCACCCTGGGCTAGTGGAAGGTGTCCCTGCCCATGGCAGGGGGTGGAATGGGATGAGCTGGAAGGTCAGTGTGATCCTGCTCCCTTTTTAAATAAGGACTTGTATCTTTGGTCTGTTTGTGTAGATGTTTTGATGCAGGAAATAGCAGGTGCCAGCTGTGGCAGCAAACAGGAGCGTGGGCTCTGAGGGACAGGTCTGTGAGTGACCTCACAGTGTTTCAGCAGCTTGGATTTAGTATTCCAGAAAAGGCCTTTACAGGGATGCTGACACATGACTTTTCTGTATTCTGTGGTGGTGTTAATTCACATTGCATAGGAAAATTGTGGCTGCTGCTTCCCTTTTGCCTTTTAGTACATTTGACACCCAGAGCTCAAGGAGCAATGAGAAAGCTCTCAGGGACAGGGTGGGATTGCTGGGCTGGCCTGTGCAGGGCCAGGAGCTGGACTTCAGGGATCCCCGTGGGTCCCTTCCAGCTCAGAATGTTCTATGATTCTATGACAACTAATTAAACATATCCTTTTTGATTTATGGAAAAGGCATTATCTCTAAAAGTAACAACAATATAAAAAAATCCTTATTTTCCCTAAGCTGGGATTTTTGCTGGCTCTTTGAAAGATGTCAGCTGAGGTCTCCCAGGGGTGCTCATTTCAAAGGTTTGCAGTCGTCCTCAAAAAGAGCATTTAATTGTTCTCTCTTGGCCAAGGCTGAAGCCCCTTCAGGTTGGCCAGCACGTGCCTAGCCATGGGTTAAGGAATTCCATTTCCCATAGGGAAAGAGAAAGGGACCAGAATGTGATTTATATCTTGGTATCCCAAATTTGGCTGAGGCTTCCATCCTGCCCTCTGTGTCCTCAGCTCCTGCCCATCCCACAGGGGCTCCCTGCAGATGTGGAGGACGTGGAGGACTCCCATTCCTGCAATTCCCCTCTGGTCTGATGGGAACAGGTGTCAGGGAATGCCAGAGCCCTTCCCACATCACTGCTTTCCCAATGCTGTGTTCCCACTGCCCGCTGTGAGCGCAGGAGGTGTGAGGCTGCCTGGAAATGGGAATTGCTGCTCCAAGGCAAGAGAAACATAAAGTACACTCTCTGAGCCTCCAAACCATGAACCTGATGAAAGACTTTTCATTCCTGCTGTGGCTAAGAATGCACTATCTGTTCTATAATGAGCCCTTTTTTTGTTTTCACCTTATCCTGTTTCATCGGGGGTTTTCCCTCTCCTTTTCCTTTGTTGGATTCTCTTCTCTCTCTCCATATTTTCATTCCCCACAGTGTCCAAGGCCAGGTTGGATGGGGCTTGGAGCAACCTGGTCTAGTGAAATGTGTCCCTGTCCATGGCAGGGGGTGGAACAAGATGAGCTTAATAGCTGAACTAGGTTAACTAAAGGTCATGTAGGCAACTGTGAGCAACCAGGGGAGGTTTATGCCCCATCTCATGCTGAAATAGTGCTTGGTAATGACAAAAAGTGAGGATTGAGGATCTGGGCTGTTTGATGCTATTCTGATCCCTGGGTGTATGATCCAGCCCCTCTGAATCTTCACTGAACATCTGCCAGTGGCTCCGTAACTCCGTATCTGGCACTGGGCCACGGGAGCCAGGAGACACGGCTCGCTCCCTTCTGCCCCATCAGTGACAACTGGGCTGTAGGGGCTGCTCCTCCCTGTGGGCAGGAGCAGGTCACAGCCTGAGCAGGATGAAGTCACACAGTGCAGAGGTGCAGGGAGGGGTTTGATGGGGGTTAAGGGCCCATGAGGGCAAAGCACAGCTGCTTTATGCTTACACCTAGCTTTGGTATTCCTTGGATGGAAATGGAGTCACTGGCCCCATTTAAATGAAACACCAATAAGTGAGAAGGAATAAACCCAGCTGTGGTGTATCACACCACAGGGAATGGGTATCTCAGCCTGGCAGTGCTCACAGAACCACACTGGCAGGTTGACTCCCAGGATGGTGATAAGCTCTTTGGTTTGGCCATGTGTGGTTTTCCCATGAAGGAGACCTGGTGCAGGTCACACAGTGGTGTGGGAGAGCTGATAAAAGAGCTTTTGGGTTTCCCTCATCAGGCTGACCCTGCCAAAGGCAAGAACAACTTTCTCTGAACCTGCCCCATCAGTGACCTCGAACCTGATCAGAGGGACCGCCCTCGGCTCTGGATGCGAGGTAAGTTAAATTACATGTTGCTGAATTGTCCTAATACTGCCAACATTTTGGGCAGAAGTTGTAACAATGATAAAAAAGCACCAGTGTAATGGATACCATCATAACTCTGTAACTACAGTTTAGGTTTTGAAAATTACAAATATGTGTATAACTAAGGCTAACCAGAAAGTACTAGATGGTGCTTTAACTGTGGCCAGCTGTCTAGTAGTTAGAAATTAGAAAAAAAGTGGAATTTTTCTCTTCCAAAGTGGAAAAATTGTGTGCATTTGTACCTATTGAGCTGGTGAGCATTTGTCCAGCTCTACCAGGAAGCATCAGGTTATCCGTGGTATCAAGAGAGGACAAAGTAGCAGTTTGTAAAACAACTATACAGAGCATGAGGACAAATGGACTCTGTAGCCTTCAGCTTATGATGCACTTCATGTCTTATGGATTAGGGACCTCTTTTGGAGCCTATAAATCTCATAGTTTATTTTTTGTAATCAGACTCCATCAGTTAACAAATCATGTAAACTTTACTTTCTTTAGTAACAGTGAGTTTCATTTTGTCTTGAATTATGTGAGACTGATTTCAGTGATGGTTCCTCAACTCGTGCAAACAGCTCTGTTCCTTCCAACTCATGTACCTGTGGCTGCTGAGCTCTCTGAAGATTTACAACTATAATTCATTTTTACCCTGAGCAAGAGTCACACCTGACCCCTTATTCCACCTCCCCCTCCTTAGTTTTCTCAGATGGGGAACAGCTGGGAACACGGAAAGAGCATTTTGGATGCCAATGACTGTCAGTCAAAGAGCAATGAGATGTTCTGTCCCCATAAGCCACTGGGCTTGTGGAGCTGCTGGTCCTGTGTCAGACAGAGACCAGAGAAGGTGCCCATGTGGGTGAAATGGGGGAAAGAGGCAGCAAAGATTCCAAGTGGGCATTAATGCAGTCTGAGAACACATGAGCTTCCCCAAGCCCCTCCCAGGAAAAGGTTACACTGGAATCACTGGTGGCTCAAGCCTGACTTTGGTTTTGGTGTCTGACCAAGCACAGTTACCTGATGGGTGTGGGTGGCTAAAAGATTGCTCTCGTTGAAGGGCTCTGACAAAATGAGATGCCTTTTTTCCCCCCCCTAAACCTACAAGATTTCCCAGATCTGCAGAACTGCCTACTGAGACAGGGTTAGAGAGGAGCTAAAGCAGAGCTCGAGACGGGCTTACCCAGGCAGGGGCCGAGGACCCTGAACAGGCACAGGGCTCAGCTGAGGTGGGATCTGGAGATCAAGCTCTGCTCTATTCTGCAGCTGGTAAATGTTGCATGACACTGAACTCACACTCACATAAGGAGCACTTGGGTAAGTGCAGCCCTGGCTCTGTCTCAGAAACGCAACACACTGATACAACTGCAGAGCATCCACTCCGAAGTTACACTGCATTCTGGCTTGTCCAGGTAATACATTTTCATTCTCTTTCAATTGTGGTTCGTGGCCTGAATTTACTTTCCTGGTGTCCGTGGAGCACTGCCATTAGTTTTGACCTGATAATTTCACTAAAGACTTGGCATCTTTTGGTGTCTCTCTCCCCATCCTCTGTTTTCTTTTCAATTCTTTTACAATGCTAGATGAATTAGATCCCTCATAACATATCAAACTTCTTTTTTATTTATCAAAAATGAAACTCTTGATGGAGAGGAATGCAACAAATATTTGACAGGTACTGTGAATCTGAAACTATTATCCACATGGCCAGATTCCTGAAAATCTAGAGATGCCTGCTGACATTGTCGTAAGAGTCAAGACAGATTAGCTATCTGTGGTATTTAGGTATGTCAATGCTTTTTATTATCTAGTTCTTAATCTCGTCAAAATTTGGCTGTATAACAATTAAGAAAGTATGTGCTAAGGTATTTACAGAAGTAATTTCTTTAAATGCCATCCTTCCCTGAGTAGAACATGAAAATAAAATATAATGGAGTTACTAGAAAGTAATGTTGTGCTTTCCCTGTGTCCATCCTTAAATTTAAACCAGAAATTATGTATGTGAAACTTGCAGCAAGTGGACAATGGTATTGACCCCTCAGCTGGGACTGAGGAAGAGAAATGCTGATATTTTATAAGATTCTGAGGCAATATGATTCAAAGAAATATAAAAGACCTACACAGCAGAGCCAACAGTCGCTTGTTAAACAGTGGAAGAAGGTCACTGATGAAGGACTTGCAGCCTCTCCACCTTGGGCTTGCAGTCAGTCAATCTCATCTGGAAGGTGCTCCTGTCACACAGCCTGTCAGCACCCTGCCTCCTTGGCTCTGTGTTCCAGGGCCAGCACTGCCCTGGGTCAAGTTTACCTGAGCATTTCCCAGGTATCTGCTCAAGTTCTGTGGCCTGAGACAGAGCTGGACCTTGGTCTGCCCCACAGCTCTGGTGTTTGCTGCTGTCCGTGGGCTCCTGAGCTGCTCCAGCAGAGTGGGATGCTCCAGGCTGGGGATGTGAGGCAGCTTTAGGAGTCTTGGTCCAGCCAGATTTCTCAAGGGAGAAATTTCTCTTGCACACGAAGTGTAGCTGACAGTAGAGTTTTCTGTAAACCAAGATAGGAAAGAATCCTAAAGTAAAAGCAATTCAAGGACCAAAGCTCCCCTTTTGCCTCTGAGGAGTTTAACCCACAGGCCAGCAGATTCAGTTGACAGAAGGATACCTGCAGATGGATGCAGACGTATAAGATACATAAAGTCGTTACCTGTAGGCATAAGGATAAGAATACAAACATGCTGAGGTTTATCCTTGCAAAGGTGGGAATACCAGTGTAAACACTGAAGTGCTGGTTTCTGTGCATCATGCAACAATCCATTTCTGAGCCTTGATAATGTATGGTGCAAACTTACCCATCCATTCTGCTGGTGAGCACAGGAGCATCTGCCCCTCCCATGGCACGGTGCTGGACAGGCCCAGGTGTCTGAAACCAGCTGAGATCTTGTCGAGGCTCCATTACAGCCCCCCCTGGCCTCTGCCCCTTCAGAAAAGTGTGTCTCTTCCACAGCTCCTGCATCCCCTCTGCCAGCCCAATGTGGGTATCTTGGCAGCCCAGATCACCTACTGTGGCATTGCACATCTGTGTTCAGGTATCTGAATTGCTCCTCTCAGGAGCTCCTCCTGAGCCTGTGCTCAGGGAGAATTATGGCCAAGTAATAGTGGATTTTTGCCATTGGAAAGACCAACACACTGTGGAAGGAAGAAAAAAATTATAACAGATTACATATGGATTGTTCAACTAAAGTGCTCCCAGCTGTGTGCTGGAGCGGGGAGTTGTGTTACTGCTGGCAGGAAAGGGAGTAAA
The DNA here is from genome assembly GCF_022539395.1 of Myiozetetes cayanensis. Taxonomy (NCBI): domain Eukaryota; kingdom Metazoa; phylum Chordata; class Aves; order Passeriformes; family Tyrannidae; genus Myiozetetes; species Myiozetetes cayanensis. The sequence continues at coordinate 68,104,492 of NW_026087521.1, read as the reverse complement.
TGCCCACTTTGTTAGTTGGGGGAAACCCAATTTGTAAAGTTCAAATCTGCATTCAGACCAGAGTTGTTTTAATCAAAGGGGTGAGCACAGCCTGCTGAGAGACAAAAACAATAGCCAGGCAGAGCTGGTAGGGAGGGAGCTGGAGCTTTCAACTCCGGCCTCTCATTTCTTGGAGCACTGAGCCTGGATTTGGCTGTCCGGGAGTGAATCAGGGCACAGAGCAGCTGCACTGGGGAGCACTGAGGCTCTGGCAGGTAGATAAGACATGGGGGTAGATTACATTGCAGCGTGTGAGGGAACATCTGTTTTGGGGAACAGCAGGAGGAACAGAAAGAATTAGACAATACAATGTGCAGAAGATAAGTTTTGGACAGTATTGTCGATTATTTGAAATTTTGGATTTCAAATGAAATTGTCCAACTGTTGGTGAACTTCTCTCCTGGCAAGGAGCTGTGTCTTTGCAGGAGGTGCAAGGGGTTTGCATGTCATGGCTAATGCAGACGAGAACGGCTACGCTTGATTTAAGGTGGTGAACTGCACCGAAGGCAGCATTTATGATGTTGTGAAAGGAGCATCTGCATTGCTCAGGGTTATTCAAGAACCGTCTTTATTGAATCACTCATCAGGTCAGCAACATGAATTTAACAGCACAAATGCTTCCTATTTACCTCTTCATCTCTCTGAATGTTGTATTTCTGTCTCAGAAAAATAAAAAATAACTGGTCCTGACAACACCAATTATTTGAGGAAATAAAAATGCTGACAGGACAGAATGGCTCAGCAGCACAGAGCAGTTTGGCACTTAGGGCTGCAGAGGTTACAGAGAGCTCCAAGGGCTGCATTCCCAATGAGGAGAACACCATTGATTTACTTCCTAGTTTCACCTGCCTCTCACTGATAGATGGCTGCTTATTTGGATCCCTGGAAAACAGTTCTGCACAATAACATAGGTGCATTGAATGCTCCAAAGGTCAGGCAGCTTGAGCATGGGAAAGTATTTGTGAATGAGGCCCAAAAAAACTACTGAAAGAGGTGATTTCTGGCTCAAAGATTAGTCTTCATTTAGAGACTGAGAATTTATTGCTGCCTGAACCAGCATTATCAGCTTTCTGTCAGCAACAATCATCAGGATTTCCTTTCCCAATCAACATGAGCTGTGACCTCATCGTTGCAAAGGTGAAACCCTGACAGGGATTAAAGGCTAATAGAGAGGAATGAGGTAGCAGGGCTGAACAAAGAGGAGATTGTTACACAGCAATGGCCAACTCAGGCAGAATGTTACAGCTGAAACATGAACCACCAGAGGGAGAAAATAGTATTTTTAAGAAGAGCCTGAGTAATGCTGGGTCTCCCTGTCTTTCAGTGGAGAAGGAAGGCAGATTGCCATCCTTGCCAGCAGAGATTTTTGAAGTGGGATTAGCATAGCCTTGTGGTTTGTCAAGTGTTTAATTGCAATTCTGCAGGGACACAGCCTGGAAGACACTGGAAACCAATTTAACAATCATGCCTATCATTATATACACCAAATTGCTCCTGTGCACATACAATATTTAGTAGTCTGAAACAGAGATGCTGAGTCTGGGCATAGAACATGAAAAGTGATGAAAGGCAAATATGTGTCTGATATTCATCAAAGCAATTTAATCCATGGTGGAAGAGTGAAAAGTGGTAAAAAGGATTTTTTTGTTGATCTGCGAGTTAGTTTTTTCACTCGTCCCCCCAGTTTCAGGAACCAACAGTGAGGATGTTTTTTCTGGGGAGAGTCTCTTCTCTTAAAGGTCACTCTTGGCTGCCACAATGTCTTTTCATCTTAAAACCCACCGCGGACTTGGTTCAAGTCCCAGTGGAATGATATGTGTCAGAACTTCTGGTGGGCTCTGGATCAGCCCCCTCAGTCTCCAACACACCCCTGCTTTTTCCAGCAGAGATGAACCAGTGCTGTAGTCCAGATCCAGGCGTTTGGGAAATTCATGGCATGCAGGTTGCTTTCTGCATGTTTGAAATGTCTGCAGACCCCCAGTACAGGGTAGCACCTGCTCCTGCTGTGCTGGACTCTCAAAAAGGGATGGGATAATTCAGCCTCCCTCTGGAGCACAGAAATCACCCAACTGTGCTGAGGGTACTCAACACTTTACTGCATGAAGGCTCCAGGCTGCAACTGCAGGATTAGAAAACAATTCCATCTCAAACATACAAGAATAATATTGAATTCCACGTGGACCAGATGCTGTCATATTTGACACGGTCTACTTTGAGCACATCCCAATCTGGCACAAGGATTCCAAGTAAATCTTAAGCAGAAAGCACCAAAGTATACATTTTGATGGTGATGATAAGTGTGTATATAAATCAGGGTCCTTGCTGATATCGGGCAGCCTTCAGAAACTATTCAGAATAAAAGTATCTCCAGTCTAGCATATTGTAGAGCTTTCAGGAGGAATCAATGCATCTTCAAAACCTCCAAGGTGCTTTATTTTTTTTGATTTTAGGGATTAATGTCAGCCACAAATACAACAAGGTTAAGCCCCTCTCTCATAAAGGCATAACCAGCTCCCAAAAGGTGGAGCTGCAGGAACAGCCTTCAGTGCTTTTGAAGCATTTGTGAGCTTCTCCAAAACTCCAGGTCCCATATGGATAATCCCCAGCCCACAGGGAAGCATTAGGATGCAATGTCTGTATCTGCAGAGGGAGGCCCGACTGAAATTCGCTTCCTAACCCATGCTGGAACCCTGTAGCAGCTTCTGGAGACTGGGCTGAACTGGGTGGGTTTGGCACAGCTAAAAGTTTTCACTCAAGAGCAGTGAGATATTTAATTGTATGGAAATCTTAGAGATCTTCGCACTTAGCAACGCTGTGGCTTGAGCTTTGTTTTTTTAGCGCTATCAGGTGAAGAAATATGAAGCCTGGTTGGGTAGAGGTAAAAAGAGTCTTGTATAAACCCCAAAGCCTCCCAACACTGAAAGGCAAAGTGGCAGCTTTTAGATTTGTTAGACAACAGTTTTCAGAGAGGAAGACAAGTACATCAGGCTGAACTGAAGGGGAAATTAGAGTAGGCACAATGTAATTACCTTATCTGGATCCAGGCCAGGAAACCAGGCTGGGATCTTGGTTCTCAGTTAAAACTGCATGGATTTATGCTTGGCAACCTAATTGACATGAATAATTTATTAATTTATGATATCATTTGTTTTTTATTTCATTTTTAGTGACCAACCTCCTGCAAGCAAAGTAAACTTTTTTTTTTATTATTTTTCATATCTTCAGCTGTGATCAAACAGGATCCGTTTCAGTTGCTGTCTTTCTTGCAAAGTTCTTGTTTAGTTTAATTTTTGTTTTTATTTGTGCTGTTTCTGCTCCATGCATGACTGGCTCTGCAGGCACAAGAAAACGACAAAAACTTCAAGGTCTCAGCCTGTTTAAATGATGGCCTTGAATGTTTTTACCAACACCTGAGAGTGGAGGAGGTGATTTTACAGACTTTTACAACATGGGGATATTTTAAAGAGAAAACAAACAAAAATCATCAAATATGTTGTGCCTTGTTAACATGTGTTTATCAGGAAGGAACACTGGAGGTTTCCGACTGGCATGGGGCATAAAGCACCTCTCGGATCACAGGGTGTGCTCGCACTCCTGTCAAAGCTCTCCTACTGAATTAAGATGTGCTCCTTCAAGATCTTCTCCCGGAGTGATTGAACACCTTTTTATTTGTATTATAATCCCCTCTAAAGCATGCCAGCTTAGGGGAAATAGCTGAGCTCTCCACAACAGGGCCTATTGAGGGCAGAGATCAGCATTGCCCAGCTACAACAACCAGAGCCCTCCTCATTTCCTCCCCCTGGCTGCAAACACTCTGATCTGGAGAGAGCTGGAGCTAGGTTTTTTTTTCACTGCATATATTGAAGACAGACTTGGTGTTTGTGTTGGCCCAGGGCCTGACATGGCATTTGTGAGGATGAACCACAAGCACGAGCACTCCAGATGAGCTGGGGAAATGTGCACTACATCCAGGAACGACCTTCTCCCCCCACCTCTCTGCTCCCACACTGATAAGGCAAGAGGAGAACACCTTCCAGGCTTCTCCTTTGTCCCCTCAGCCACAGCTTCCTCTCCCACCTCTCCCTACCCTGACAGGCACATGAGACCACTCCACAGGGCTGTGGATGGTCAGGGCTGCACAAACAGGTTTTGTGGGGTGGCTCTTGCAGGGCTGTGAGGGGAGGAACGTGGAAGTGATCACACAGGAATGGCTTTCGTTTCCAATAATCTGCAAGGCAACACAGCTGAGTTTTCATGGAGGAGAAGATAATGTGCCCCTTGTAACTGAGCATGTTCCCAACCAGAACACAGAGGAGAGGCTGCTCTACTCACACAAATTTCACCTCCTCTTGCATCAGTCTGAATTTATTGTAGAATGTCTGGGTTTGCCCCTAGAATGAGCACAGCACAAATCACAGCAGGAGCTTTTCCCATATGAAGGAACAGAAACAGCCTGGGTCTCAGTTTCCAGAATTTTCATGGATGTCCCTCAGCAAAGGTAGAACCATAAGATGGTGAATCATGTCTGATTTAGCCATCCTTGTCTGAGGTCAATAGTAGCTCCTAGATGCACAGGCAACTTTCATTTTCAGAGCCATTAACATTCCATCTGTGCTCAGCAGGAGGTTCATCTCCTGGAGATAACTCCTATAAAATGCCCTCCCTTTCTGTGTGGTGTGACAGGAAAAAATACTGTCACTTGAGCTCATTAGACTCATCTGACTAATTCACTCTGTAGTTTCTGTCGCTAAACCAGCAAATTCAGTCAGTACTTTTTTCACAGTATTCCTTAAGACTGTATTGCTGGCACTTAGTTTTTGCAGTTCTGTACTTACATGGTTGTTATAAAAGCAGTTGTGTGTTGTCATTCCTACCCAGGTTAGGATGCACTCTATTTGCCCTTGTTTTATCCAAATGCTGTAAATCTCTTCATAAACTTTCCTTTCCTCCTTCACATTAAAATGCTCTTAAACATCTTTTATCCTCACTTCAAAACCGGGAGAATTGCAGAGAATAATATGGCCTAAAAAAAAAAAAAGTTACTGTTTTTGTAAAAGCAACCTGAAAAATACTTTATTTCTTCTTAATTAAAAATGTATAAAGATGATATAATAGAAAATACTTGCATCAGTATTGAGACAGACTTATTAACTGTAGCAAACTGGATACAATCTGATAGGGGTTTTCTGTGGTAGAAATGGATAAAACCTCTCTATGCTTAAGGTTAGGAAGAGCTGAGACACTCACCTCAGCATCTCCTCCAAGTGAATTATTAAGAATGCAAAGGTAGACAGATCAGGAAACTGCAGTTAATGTGTTTCCCTGATAGATTCCTCAGTCATTTATATCTCCTCCTTTCGTTTAATCGTTAAATCAGTCAATCTTTTCTTCTTCACATGTATCTAACTTATATTGCTGTGTAGGGATCATCTCAGATGTTTTTTCTCTCAGAAACCCTGCAGGGATTAACAAGATGTTTTTATAAATCAAAGAGAAAAAAAATCAAGAAAAAAAAATCAGAGAAGAGGGTTTGTTTCTTTCTGTAAGTAGGTTGGCTTCGATTCCTTTGGAATTTTTTCTTCTTTAGTTTTGTTAAGAAAAATAATCTCCCCACCCGGTTTACTGTGAACTCCTCTTCAAGTTTCTTAAATGCAAAAGACAGGTAGGATGGTGCTTTTAAGAGAGACTTTTGGACAGAGTGTCTGTAGAGGTTTAAATATAACTTTAAAAAGAAGGTATTTTTAAGAATCAGGGCTTGAGGAAGAAAAGCTGGAAGCTGCTGTCAGCTCAGAGCTTTGTTCGCCGGAGGTCAGTGAGTGAAGAGATTACACAGCAAGTAAATAATGTTGAGTAACAAGCTTTGAAACTCTTCTGTAGCTTTAAGCTTGCATTTACCTCTTTCATTTCTTCTCTACCAGTCTGAAGAAATTTACTTAATTATAAAAATCAGTATCTGGAACAAACATTGATTTGTGCTGTAGCCCACAGGTTGTAGGTTGTTGCTGTTTCTGGCGTTAGCAGAGGGAGTGTGTGGCTGTGTCTGTGCTGTCCCTGCTCAGGGGATGGACTCCTCCATACACCCCTTCTCGGGCATGTTTTTCCTGGGAGTGATTCTCCAGAGCTCTCCACTGACTGGCATCTTTCTGGCCTGTGCTCACACAGGTGTGGCAGCCCCATGGTGCCCTGTGCCAGGAGGGGACAGGAGGGATGGGGATGGCATTTTCTGGTTCAGGAGCTGCCTGGGGCTTGCTTAGGGTCTAGTTTGGGTTTGCTGTAGCTCTGGGCTGTGTCACAGCACAAACTGCAAAGTTTGTCTTCCTTTCCAGCTCTGACTTCCCTCCCCAGAATCACCTGCCCTGTCAGGCTTTGTGGGAAGGTGGCAATGCCAGATATCCCATCCTGCCCTCTCACACTCCCTGCCCCACGTCCTGCAGCCCCCACCTCGTGTAGAGGAACACGTGTGAGAGGAGATTATTGAGGATGAAGGTATCCTCCCAAATAAGGAGAGGAATTCCTGAGAAAGGGCATTTGCAGCATATCAGTATGGGAGTAGAGCCACCAAACTCATTTAAGACTGGGATCATTGTTAAATGGTGAGCTCGGGCTGAATGTGTGTCTGTTCAAAACTCAGCTGTCATTAATGGGATGGGAGAGGGGAGGAAGAAAAGACAAAAGTGGCCCATTCATGACAAAACCATTTCTTCCTTTACAAACAATGGGGGGAAAAGGGAAAAGTACTCTCATGAGAACCTGTATGAATTTCCTCAAGAGGGTGTACTTTAGACGGAGAATAAGCTAAATTGTGTGGGATATTGGGGTTACCAAGGTAACAATGCAGTGTTTCAAATGCAAAAGCAAATAGATGTATGAGCCCAGAGTAAATCATTAATGTGCATCAGTATTTTTGAGATGGGTTGGAGTGACTTATATATTGTAGTCCCTCTTTATTCAATATTTCAAAAGTGTTCTTTGATTTAAAAGCAAACACTTAGCAGGCCTCTTCAGACAATTATGCCCCCTTTTCCATACAGCACTTTGAGAAGAGACTGGTTATTGATGCCATCTAATAGAACAAACACACAAACTTGATGGAGTCAAACAGGACAGAGGGGCCTTGCTACATCAAGAAACTTAAACAAGGACATTACTTCAAGGTTGACAATCACCCCAAGACTGCTCAGTTTCTTGCAAACTTGCACTCAGCACCCTCTAAAGTCAGGTTTACTTGGTCATTCTGCCTTATACGTTCAATTGCAGCAAACAGTTTTTGTTAACAGTATTTTTCAAATAAGTCTTCCTATAATAAATGAAAAAGTGGCTACAGACTGGGGCTGGACATAACTGTTATCCAAGCAATCATCTTCTTGTTCATACCTATTTTCCTTATTTTATACAATTAGTTCAGTCCAGGAGACCTGTCATGCAGTTCATAACTGCATGACAAAAAAACCTGCTAAAGTAAGTTAAAAGGTCAAACAAAGAGATTTCTTACAGGATCACTACTTGGCCTTGACAGGTACTAAACCTCTAGTTGTTAATGGTTGCAAGTAACTGTGAATGATCACTTTTTTCCCCAAGAATCAACAATTGTTCCAAAATCTCTTCCCATTTCCATTGCTATCTGTCGCAAAACGCTGGGAGACACGAGCAGAAAATTGCTTTAAGTCTCGTTTATTAAAGATTTTACAAAGGTTTATATGGTATTTTTGCGAACAGCATGCAATGCTCGCATTGGTCAGAATGAGGGTGGTAGGTTGTTTTCTCTACAAGGATTTGCTATAGATACAGAAACACATCTTTAGAAAACAAAAATCAGAAGGCTACACTTTCCCAGAGAACAGAACACTTTCCCAGAGAACAGAACACTTTCCCAGAGAACAGAACTCAAAACAAGATTTGTTATGTTTCATTCTAATTAAAGGTATCAGTGTCCAAATCATAACATCTTCCTGCTGGAGACAGTTCTTCCTTTAATTTACCAGGACAGCTGGGCTTTGTTTTCTTGCATTCCTTCGTTATCAACCTGTAGCAGCTGCAAGGCATCCGAGCAGTCATGTCCACGGTCAAGCAGCCACTGCTTTGCAAAGCTCTCCACAGCTATCCTAGGGACATACTATAAGTTTGGGCTACATATTTAGTAGCACTAAAACATGGTCATTTAAAAATGTCACTAAACTGGAACAGAGCTACAGAGGGACTTTGCTCATCAAAGTTTGGGACAAAAGACAGAGGATAGTATCCCAGAAGAAAAAAACCCAAACATACTACACACTGAACATTATAGAAGGGAATTAAACTCTTATTGTAATTAGAAAATCTTTGGAACACCTTTTATTAGTCCAGTAAAGAAACTCAGTTCTCCTGAAATAAGAAATGTTAAATTTGTGGCAATTTATTCAATGCTGGAGTTTTTGTAGTTCACAATGAACATGAGTGATTATAAAAACCAAATTCCTAAGAATTTAAGGAGTGGGGTTTTTTCAGGATTATTTTTGGAGGCTCCTATTTGCTGTATGCTATTTGTGTCCTTTCTGTCTGGACACATAAGGGACAGTGAGTTTGTAAGCAGCTTCCTTTGCAGGGCTGAAGGATGTGGGTGCTTAAGAACCCCCCTGGCTTCTGAGCTGTGCTGATGGTGTGACCAAACATCCCTTTTCTTGCAAATCCTGCCTCTTTTAGACAATCCTGTTGCTTCCAGGCACAGAGGGCAGCCTGCTGCTGGGAGCAAGGGGTTTCCCTGCAAAGCCATCCCACTGGGACACCTCCCTCAGGACATCCCACTCCCAGTGCACGTGTTCAGGAGAGATGGGCAGAGTGGCTGCAGGGCTGGGGCTCAGCACAGGAGGAGCAGGAACTCTGCCCACCTTCCCTGGGAAGCTCCCAGCCCAAGGATGGTGCCACACCACATCACTGCTGACAGTTCCCTGAGCAGATTCCTTCCATGGGTAATTAGCCTTTGCAGAGCATGAATAGACTAGTTTTCTATCGGGAGACTGAATTTTAGCTGACAAATTAGACAGATTCCCCGAGGCCAGAGTTATGCGGCTTTGCCACTCTCACTAAAAATGTGATTTATAACAGATTCCTCGGCAGAGGCACTCCTTGCTTCAGGAATGAAGGTGCACACCATGCTCAGACTCTCTGTCTAACATGATGGTCTTACAAAGCTTTGTCTTCTGCTAGAAAAAACTGACTCTGTTACCTGCTTTTGATTTATCAAGTGACTCCACGTTTCTCCCACTGAACGTGACAGTGCTGAGTCTTGGGTATAAAAATTATGGGCAAGGGGAAGGGGGAAAAGAGAAGTCAGATCCCAGACTCAGTTCCTGTCAACCGAGGCTCCCCCTCTGACTCACCGCTGGTTTTTCTCCTGGTTTCCCCATCCGGTGAAACCAGAATTTGTATTCCATGAATATCGGCACTTGCTCAGATCAAAAAGCAGGCTCGCCCTTCCCTGGCAGTGTCTTGATCATGTCTGTGTTTGCAGGGCATTAATAGTTAATATTTTAATTATTAATTTAGAGCAGGAACTGCCTGCTGTGTTCCTGCGGTATGAGGTACACCCAGACCGGTGATCTCTAGGGGAAGCTGATGGAGCCCACGGAGCTGGGATCTGGCAGGTGGGTGACGTGTGGCACACAGAGACACGGGGCTGGTGTTGCCTGGATGGGTTTGGGGCTTTAGGAGGACACTGCACAGGTGACCAGATGGACAACCCACTCCTTCAAAATCTGCTTTTATCTCCGGGGGAGCTGGGGTATTTATAGCTCCAAAGCACTCTTACTCCCAGTCATTAAAGAGTGTGGGATTTTTAAATTTAGAAGCCTGTCATATAAATACAAATAATGACTTTTGCAGAGGCTGAATCTTATGTTCAGGAAATGCAGAAAGAAAGTATATAATTTCATTTATATTTGTGGCTGATTAAGAAAGTGAAGATGTCAGTTTAAAAAAATTAATAATCTATCACTTTAGTCTATTGACATGACATTGTGGGAAAAAGTCATATAAAACATGAATGGACAAAAGGTTCCTTCAGATACATAATTAGATTTTTTTTTTTGCCACACTTTACATACTGGTTTAAAAGAAACATAATTTTCTTGTTTTCAGATCCACAGGTATGACAGGAAAGTTTCATCAGATATTTCTTCAGTGCATTAAGGTTTGCAAATTAAAAGGCAATAAAATATCCCCATATCCACAAACCTTCTGAAACCTTCTAGAGATATTATTTTAATAGCCATAATTCTTCCTTTTTTTAAAGCTTAGGTTGTGTGTGTCTTTCAAAGGAATATTAAGCTGGCATAGGACAATTCTAAGAAAATGAGTTCTGAGATTTTTAACTAGAACTTCATGAGCTTTGTAGGATAATATTAAAATGAATGCTCACAATTTTCAGCACCCTTTTCTCATGACTATTTTAACGTTTCTTACAGCTGCAGAAATTAACAGAGACCTAAAGAAAGAGATTCTGCAGAATTGAAGTTTAACCCTTTATTTCTCAGATCTGTATCTGTCAGTCTAACAACTGGGTATATTTTGTCCTTAGAGAAAATAGATAATGTATGTGGCAACTTCTAGTTACCAGTAGTATCTTCCCAAATATTATTCCTTTAGGTGACATAAGACTGGCTTTCAGAAATGCTGCAAAAGCAAACTTTGTAGGTATTTGTTTCTTAACATGAAGATACCAATCCCAGGCCCATTGCACTCATCTTACAAAACTTATCTGCTGAACAAGTATTGTAGGTACAGAAAACCTTCTAAAGTCTTGGATTATTGTGATTCTGAATCCTTGTGATTATCCTGAGTTGGGAGGGACCCATCTCCTGTGATTTTAGTGTACAATAAAGATGAGTAGATTAACTCATTATTTTATATTTCACAAATGGAATTAATAAATTCAATGAACTCACACCTGCAGTGGATAAATGAACTCTGCAGCCGGATGATTTCAGGCTGAGTTCTGCTGCCCACTGTTGTACCTCCACTAGATGTCAGGCTGCCGACAGAGGTGGAGGATTTAATCCCTATGTCACAGTAAGGAGCATGGTCAGGATCACAGCTACAATTCTCCACTTCCAGTCACCAGCAGTAACTCAAAATAGGAGATACTCTGAGTCACTATATTGGTTTTTCTTTTCTTCACTCTTTTAGCCCTTGTCTTTTCCCTTCAGCAAATTTCTCAGCATTGACAAGGTCCAGCACTGCTGACAAATGGGAGCAGGGCCGAGTAACACGGGATTCCCTGAGGGCATTTCCCTTTGCTCATCCATTCAAGAGGGGCCAGGCTTGACACATCTATTAGGGAAGAACATAACTTGTAAGTACCTTGAAAATATTCAAGCACATGCCTTTTTACTCCTCAACAGCAACCAGGTGGTGAGGAGCTTTTTGGCTATTTCCGCTTCTTAGTAGGGATATTTATTTTTATTTTCTGGGAAGAACATATAATTTCAGAAAGTATTCCCATCTCTCAAATAGTATCTTTATCAGACCTCTCCAGGAGCCAGGCTGGACAGCAGGTGAATTAAATTTCCCAAGCAACAACTGTGCAGCAGACGGCATTTCATCCGTGCTTACTTCTTGGAAGACACCACTTGTTTCCAAGACAAAGGTGTAAGTGCTTTGAACATCCCCTCCGAGGCCTTGCAGCTTTGCTTTCCAGACGATTTCTTTCTGATGAAGAATTAAATTTATTTCTGATATTGCATAACAAAGGGGTGACACATACACCCCAGCATCAAATGCAACTGCTCTTTTATGGCCCTCAGACACACGTGTAACATCTCATCTGAAGCCAAATAATCTCTGGAGCTGGCTTTGGACTGCCATAGCTATTCCTGGGTTTAAGACAGCCTGTGGTATCCATTTCATATGGATTCTTCATTGCTATTGAAAACATCCAAAAAACTTAAAAGCTTGTTTGTGTTCCACCTCTGGCAGTTAAAAAGGTGGTGCTACCTCCTCTCAGATCTGCTCTTCCTCATCTTAATACAGGTGTTCAGAATTCCTGACAAAGGAATGATTCTTGTTTTGCCCAGTGTAAGCGTGAAGCTGAGGGCTGGCATGAGGGTAGGGACTCACTGCTCAACAACAAAGGCTAATCAAAAGCATTTCTCCAAGTGAATCAACCAATTTCACTGGATCTTATTAAATACTAGAACAAAAATAAAAGCATTTGGTCTACAGCTTCAAAGCACTGTGGCCCAAGTAATACTTAATTTAACACAGACCCCAAATAAGAGTTGGAAAACTAATATTTATGCCGGAAATAGAACGTGCTGCGGGCTTTGCTCTTTACTGTAAAGTAACTTTTTCCAGAGCCCAAATTTTATCTTTTGCTGAAAGTTGCCCCCAGTAAAGAAGGGGCAAGGCCAATATATACATTGTGATGATGAGTGGCCATCTCTTAGCCTTTGATATGGGAAGGGATTCACAGCCTTTGACCTGCTTTTCCTCCTGCAGAGCCAGCATTTGCTCTGTCTTCCAGATTCTCTGCTGGGATGGATCTTTCTCTGTGTCCAGATTCAAACACCACTGCCTCAAGAGTCTGGTCTACCTCTTAATTTGATGGAGAATTCTTAAAAATAAATTCTGCATAATTTTATTTTCAGATGGAATAGTTGGATCTAGGTGGATTGTTTTCCCTCTTTCAGTCCTCTAAATCTCTGCTAACAAAAATGAATGTTATTTACACTCTAAGCTCTTTGGGGGAAAAGCTGGATTTTTAAGGGATCTCTGTGTGTGCACAGAACCGGGCAGATCAGATGAGCTTGAGGTACAACACCTATGAGTTACAGTGTTTGGCCATAATTAAGTCTTTTAATCCCTGGGAAGCTTGATATTTGTTTTCCCTACATGTATATAGGTTATCTTTTTATATACATGTTTAGAACATGCTGAACTGTATTTAAAAACAAATATTACTAATTGAAAATGAGTAATGAAACAACTTTGTTGTTGTTGCGGCTGGTTAATACTTTAATAATTACAGCAAATTAATGTCACAGAATCACAGGATCAGAAGAATGGATTGGGTGGGAAGATAGCTTAAAAATCACAGAATTACAGAACAGGCTGAGTTGGAAGGAAGCCCGCAGCATCATCGAGTCCAACTCCTCGTTTAGTCCCACCAACGGGCAAGGACACTTGTAGATACTATGCGAGATGTAATTATTCGCGTAACTGATGTATTTTTGTATGTATTTTAGTGTTTGTTCAGGGGCCATTTTGCCGCCGGCCCCGCAGAACTCCCGCAGAACTCCTTCCGCCCGGCGGGCGGCACCGCCGCCATCCGCGTCACGGCCGGGCGGGGCGGGGCCATGGAGGGGGCAGGGGGCGGGGCCATGGAGGGGGCGGGGCGGGGCCATGGAGGGGGCGGGGCGGGGCCGAGCCGGGCTATAGCGGGGGCGGGCCGGGCCGGGCCGTGATGGCGGTGGCGGGAGCGGCGGCGCTGGGCTTGGCCCGCCTGGAGAGCGTGCGGGCGCTGTCGGGGCTGCTCCGGGAGCCGCGGCGCAGGTAGCGGGGGGGGCGGCGGTGCCGGCAGAGGGTCCCCGGGGCGGCCCGGCCCGGCCCCGGGCGGAACCGGGAAAGAGGCGCTCGGTGGCCGCAGAAGCCTCCGCCGTGGAACACCTGCACACCCCCGGCTTCCCCGGGGCCCGGCCGGGCGCTCACACGGCCCGCACTGACCGCCGGCTCCTGCCAAAAGCAGGGGGGGCCGAAACGGATCCAGTTCCGTGCGATAGTCCAACACATGGCATAGGCTGATGGGAAGGAAACTGCAGCGAATCCGCTGCGTGTTGCCACTTTAGATCAGTGTCAGTGTCTAAGGACGCAGCTGCCTCACAGCTCATCGTTCTGCTCGATGGAGAAAACACACTTATGCGTGTTTGGGACGCCTGAGGACTCCTGCCGAGCGTGGCTCCTCTGCCAGACACACGTCTCCCGGGCTGCATTCCCATGGGGACAGCTGCCCCAGGCACCGAGCAGTGTTTTGGCACGTCAGGAAGTGGCAGGAGCTGCACCACTTCTTGCGAATTGGAAGGTTCCATTTCCACGAATATATTTTATGTCCTGAAACAAAACCAAATTCCAGACCTCTCAGGTTATGTAAGCTCCACTGTTTTCATTATGGCTGAGGGCCAGCTCTGGTTTTGGTCTTTGTTGTGCCACTTTGGTACTTCACTCCCAGTACTGCACGACTGTAAAATGTAGTTATTTCCCCCGCATAATCCTCGGTGATGCTGTGGTGGGTTTTTAAATATTTTAATGTAGATGGAGAATGTGTAAGTGTATTGTTCTTGATGAGCTCTGAGACTGCAGAATGAAATACATACTCCCCAGGAATCTGAAATCCAATGTTGTAGCAATTTAGGGCTGTTAATGTGCACTGTTTTGTGTCTTCCAGTCCCATGTGCTCTCCCTTCTCTGTAAGTTTCCTGCACACCCTGGCAGCCCTCAATGTTGATGCACTGTGCTACCAGTAAGATACAGACAAACATAGCAGTGTCACTGTTGGAGCAACAGGTCTTATGAGGGACGTAGAAAATGTGAACAGTGAGTAAAGACTGAGGGAACGAGTTTTGTTTAGTCTAGGAAAGAAAACATGACAGCACCAGGGGTGGGAAATGATGTCTCCAGACATGTCTAAGGGATTATAGATAAGACGTGTATGGACATGGTGGAGTTGGCAGTGTTTGGTTAATGTTGGACTCGATCTTTTGGTCTTTTCCAACCTCAGTGATTCTGTGGTTTGATTTATGGACGTGATCACTTATGAAAGAGGAGGTAGAATTTCTAATTGTGTGAATATTTAGACATTTGAGTGAGCAGCAGAACACAGGTAATACTGTATCATCTACAAGTGTTTGATCAAGAAAGTTTTAAATTCGGCTTTAGGGAGAGTTTTCTGTGTGAGCATTTTATTTAGTGCTACTTTACATTTGGTCTCATTTCACTTTCTTCTGTTTGACCTTGATTACACAGCAATTCTCTTTAAAGTTCAGGGAGGCTGCATCTGGATTTCCTTTTCTGACCCTGTCAGAAGTATTGGATGAGCAAATTGATTGAACTTCCGTTAGCAATGCCATGAACTCTGGTGTGGCTCCTCTTCACCAGCATGTGATATCAGAGTTAGCAATGTGTGTCATGTGTTTAACTCATCTCCGTTCCAGTTGGACTTGATGATTCTTGTGGACCCCTTCCAACTCAGGATCTTCATGATTCTGTGGTCTAATGCTGGACACCTGAACTGTGTTAATTAATTAAAGTATCTCCTCTTAAAGCAGTAGTGTCATGTGTAAACAAGCCAGCTGTGTGCACTGGGGAGACTTTTTCCTTTTCATTAAAATTTCAAAGAGATGTTGAAAAGTCATGGGGAATACTAAGGGAATGGAACTCTTCTACAGCCCCTTTTCTGAAAACACTGGTGGGAGGATTGTGTGATGTATTTTCCTTGTCCACTTGAAAGACTTTGTATACTATGAATAGTTAAAGGTTGTTGCAGAAACATCTTCGGGTTTACAGTAAGAAGTGTAACTTCTTTTTGGCAGCAGAGCATTTTTTCTCTTTTTCACTGCAAATTTATTTATTTCAGAGAAATGGCAGAAGAAAGTGTATTTCGGGATCTCCTGGAAATCCTGATGAGTGCCTCACGTTCCATTGAGCAGAGCTGCAAGGACTCCTGTGGGCAGGCAGATCTGGACAGCTGCCTTCTGCTCGTAGCCGAGTGCTTCAGGTGCCTGAGGAATGCCTGTGTGGAGTGTGCCAGGAACCAACACCTCATGAGGTACAGTTAGCATCTGTTTTAACCCATGAAAAATTATCACCTTCTGATGTTTTGTGTGCTTTCGTACAGAGATTGTTATTTGACACTGCTCTGTTGATTTATTAACTGACATTTTCTGCTTGATACAATCACTTGAAATCAAATGTGCAAGAAACAAAAATAGCTGCCCATTTGTAGGTCAGAGTTTGGGGCCCTCCTGAATAATGGAACAAGGGTCCTTAATACAAGTTGATGATGCAAATGATATAAGCCTGTTGGAAGCCTGACTCTATAAATACCCTTTTTTCTCTTTCTTCAATTTTTTGGATAACATAATGAATGAGTAAATAGTCTTAATTATCAGTTACAGGAGTAGTATGTCTTTTAAGGTACATTTAGATCTGTCTGGCCCTCATGGCAAAGGACAGCATGTAGAACTTGTGCATATTAACCGTGATACATGCCCAGGCAAACTGATATTAATGGAGGAAAAGTCATTCTGGCTCCTTAAGTTATTTAGACTCTCTTTTTTTTTGCCTATGTCTCTTGCAGCATTGCAGGGATGCTTGGGATACAACCAGCTGTAGTTAGTGAAAACCTGGTAGTCTGGCTGCTTTTTATTAAAACCCCAACAAAACAGCAACGCTCTCCCTGCCCCAATCTTCCCCAAGAACCTCAAACCAACTGACCAAAAAAAAAAAACACACAACCCCAAAGGCCTGTTACAAGTTTGTTGGATCACAAAGAATTACTGTGGATTACAGTCTTCAAATTTGGCTTCTTGGGACTTGTCAAATTTGATTTATTGAACTAAATGTAATTTTGCCCTGGGACCAAGTCGTAGCTTCTGTGCTGGGGCAGAGTTTTGTTAACGCCACAAAAGTTGCAACGCAAACCATTCTGAGATGGCACCTATGATTCCTCCTCACTGGAGGAAGGATAAATGCTTACTTGACCTTCTCTGCTTCCCTCTGAGAGTTGTGTATTTGAGCTGGCCCCATTGGTTTTTGATGGTGTCACAAACTGCTTTGTTGGCATTGAAAAGCCTCCAAGTTTATTACAAAGTGCTGTACATGACTCTTTCCCTAGACGGCCTTCTGACAAAGCAAAGTTTTTACACAAGTAAAGCTGTTCAAATTACAGGAATAACTTGCTAATTTTTAACATCTGGTTAGAAGAATAACAAAAAGAGAGGAAAGGGTACTTAGCTCTGAAGGTACTGTATCCAGAATTGTTAGAATGCAGGCTGATGCTGTAAACCCCTTAGATTTGCTTCTGGTGGCAGTAATGTGGCTACTGATAGGCAGTGAACTAGTAGAAACTGGTTTTTATTTTGGAGATCCTGAAGAGGCTAAAGGTTTGCTGTTAACTTTGGGTAAAAGCCTCCTAATTTTATTTGAGTGTATTTCATATTGAGCAAATTGTTATTTTTTTTTTCTCAATTTAAAAATAGGAACTTGGGTCTCATCTCTACATCTGTCCATTTGATCAAATTGCTTCATGGAATGCAAGCCAAAGAAGAATTATTATTGCCTGGTAAGGCTGGGGGTTTTGTTAACGGTATAGCCTGTATTATATTTTTTTTATGTAGGAGTTGTGATGTCACTTTACTGATGTGTTTGTTTGATAAAGGTGAATTGTTTCTTCAGTTGTAGTTAAGAATCAGGGGGAGCCTCTCTTACACTGCTTGAAAAAAATCTTGACCTCAAGTCTAGTCCAGTTGTATTTTCCATGAACTGTTCCCTGTACATTGTTAAAGGAAAGATATGTGGAAACTCTTTAAAATGAGCCAGGGTATCTGGATTGCAAAAATGAAAAGTTCTTGTAGTACCTTCATTCAAAATATGTTCTGCCGTTTTATTGTCTTTTTATTCCATATGCAAATGCAGTGAAATGATTTTTTTTTTATGAAACTTGAAATAATTTATCTGATTCCAGGAAGCAGACTGTGGCTGTGACTTTTTAAAAATGATTTTTAAACTTTCACTTGTGCATGGTGGTTGCTGTCCAGTCAGGATGATACCTGCCAAGAATTAAGTGCTGATTTGAGTAGTGTTCATGTTTCCTTAGTGGGTGGTTTTTTTCTTTCTATGCAGTGAAAAGAAAATGTAACTACAGAGCCCTTCCTCCCTAGTGGTAGTTATTGCTACTAATTTCTCCCAAACTCATTTCACTGGATTAAGGCATTTTCAGAGAGTGATGAGGAACATTTGGTTTGTCTTGCCACTTTTATTTCTTTTCATTCCCATTCCTTGGATGAGGTTTTCCCTGGGTTCCCGCTGCAGCTTTTGTGTCATTTTGTGGAAGCAAGTGAAGCAGCTGTCCTAAGTACCTTACCTTCAAACACCTTTCTGCAGCTGGGGGGAGCAGTGGGTCCAGGACACTGGGTTTCCTTTTGCTGCTGTGTTTGGCTCAAAACGAAGCCTTCCAGGCCCATGAGGCTTTGTGCTTAAGCCAGGGTCACTCCTGCACCCCTTACTGGAATCCCGCTGCCAGGGAAGGAGCAGCGGTGCTAGCATGGCCCTTCGGTGTGGGAGGGCCAGAACTGTAAGCCCTGTGGGTGGCTAAAAGAGGGTTTGCTCAGTGGCCAAGAAGAGGGGGAACTGATGACACCCAGGAGTGACTTTCAAGCCATGTCACAGGAGGACTGGGAACCCCTTTGTAGACCAGTGAGATCAAAGTGATGGGAGCTGAAATGCTGCCTTTGTCCAGCCTGATGCTGTCCCTGTTGGAGCCTTGGACAGCAGAGGGTCCCAAAAGCTGTCCTGGGGAGGTGGGCTCAGAGGGGATGCCCAGCAGCTGCAGGAGATGGAGCAAAATTCTAAACAAGCAAGTGTTGCTAATTCCTTGCTGAGTGATCTGATGAACTTTGGTCTAAGTGGAAACTCGAGCACCAGCTCCTGCTGCAGGGGGTACCTCAGAAGGGAACAGTTCAGTTCGACTGTGGATTATTAGTCGTAGTTTCAAAAGCGAAGCAAATTGCTAAATTTGGCTTGGATAGCACTGTTGAAACAAAAGAAACACATGAAATTAGTAAATGGTACTGTGTTTATTAACTATAATTCTGCTTCATGATTCCCTCATGTTTCATATAGAGAATCAGGTCAAAGGGCTAGAGTAGCATGTGTATTTTGTTCTAGCAGATAATTAGGTGTAAACTGGAATATTTCAAGTTGTTCACTCAGATATGTGTCCTGTTTCCTCCCTCAAATGGCTGCTTGGATTGGATGATCCCTCTTGATGCCTGTTTATATCTTCGGGTTTTTTAAAGTACCTTCTTCATGTTGCTTCCACAGCAACAAAATAGAAGGAGAAAGAGGCAATGCTGTACTGCAGTGTGAACAGCACTAAATGGTGTTTCAGACCATGTTCCTGTGAAAAATTCCCAGAGCAAATCATTGTAGGCTGAGTAAATATGAGGTTCCAGCATTATTGTATTGATGAAGACGAGACTGAAAATTCTTCCTGCAGACTGAAAAATTGGTTTAACCTGATCTGTGGTATGTTTGCACTCTTATCCCCTGGAAAGTCTGTAAGTCTGAGTGGTGTGGTAATTTTTGTAGGAGGGTTCAGGGTAGTACAATCTGAAATGGATAAAACCAGAAATGAAATAAAGTATGTATTCTGTGGCCGCCACTGTGACCAGTGTGGTGGTTTTGAGGGAGGGGCTGTGATCAAAGCAGCCAAAAAGAAGGTGTTGTGCAAAGTAGTGTGACTTAAAAACTGTTGCTAGTAGTTATTCAATTAAATCCAGAATCCTTTGCATCTTCTCTGCTAGGAGAAATACTTTAAAAATAGTTTATATTAGGCCCAGGTGTTATATATGTGGTTAATTGGGCTCCTCACTTCAATATATTTACTGAAACAACTCTACTGCGAGTTTTCAGCTTATATCTTTCTTTTTTTCTTTCTTAATGGTACCAAAAAAAATTCCTGTGTGCTTGTGAAGTACTTGTCCCAGTCAGCCATGGACAAAGCTGTTGTTTTGAGTACATAATAAGGCAGTGGGCCAGAAAACTTGAAGGTGAGTTGGAGTGCCTGTCCTGAAATAGCTCTTAAGGGTTCAGATAGGTTTAAAAATAAATAGTTAATTTTTACATATGGCTTCTAAGGGTTGTCCAGTCCCACCTGCAAGCCAGCTGACCCTGTAATAATATTCTCCTTTCTTTTTCATACTCACATTAAAAAAACCCCAAACAGTTTTAGGCCTTTCCCGTAAGGTGTTGCTGCAGTTGACTGTTGGTCCTCACTCTTTCTCCCAGCTTCCTTCCCAGGTTACTCTGAGTTGCATTCCACAGCCTCGTGTCTCTTCTCATAATTGGAGGAATAGCAGGAATCTGTCTTGAGCAATTTTCTACTGCTTGGAGGAGGGACCCTGCTCTAAGGAGTTGCACAGTGAACCCAACAGCTGGATGAGTGCAGAGGGTTCAGAGAATCATGAAATGATTAGGATTGAAAAAGGCCCTCCCAGCCCCTGGAGCCCACCCTGTGCCCAATGCCCACCTTGTGCCCCAGCCCAGAGCACTGAGTGCCACGGCCAGGCCTGACCTGACCCTCCCCTGGCACAGCTTGAGGCTATTTCATCTTGTCCCTTGTTCTCTGGGAGCAGAGATACTCGATTTTTTACTTTAAGTCATAGGGAAAAAATGAAGTCTCTGCAGAATGTAGATTTAGTGGAATTTTCACAGTGCTCTCACCACATCCCTTTTGTTTTAGTTACTTTTTTAACTGAAAGAAGAAAAGTCTCCTCATAACCTTTTTTTTTTCTTCCTGCTCTGGGTACCAAGGCAAAAAGCACTTGCCAGAGGAGTAGCTGATGAAGCTGCCAGATGAACTTTATCTGAACTTAAAGCAGACCCACATCTCTTAAGAGCTAAGAAGTAGTTCAGTATGTTTGGGATTGTAGCGGACATAGGAAATATCCTTGTCAGAAGCCCAAGCAGAAAATCTCCTTCACTTCATTGCATGTGTCTTGGGGGGTTAGGTTTGTTTTTCCTTTTTCCTATGGCAAATCCTGAACTTTCCAGCAGAATCCAGCAGAACTTTGGGAAGGTACATTGAGGTTTGTCAAGATGATGGATCTTTAAATTCTGGAGTGAGAGATCTGAATTTAGGTTTCACCTCTGAAATCTGGAAAAAAAAAGGAAAAGATAGTAAGTTGCAAGGGAAGGCATGTGTGTTTTGCAGCAAACTTATGTTCTATAGGCATGCCCCATTTGATCCTCATTTATTTCCACTCCAGCTTGGACACAGGAGCTTTAATCTTTTTGTTTGTAAACAGATCATCTCAAACTTTTCACCACCTCAAAATACTGCCCATGCTGAAGAATGTGCCTTGAATTCCAACGTAATTGCTTAAAAACGATTCACCTGCCAAAATACTTTCCTACCCTCTCAGATGAAAAGGCATTGAGTGTCTGATAGCTGCCCTGTGTGAGACAATTTGTTGTGCAAGTTCTCTGAATGAGGTGATTGTCCTCTCTGAGCAGAACTGAGCTCTCAGTGTGTGCCTGCAAGGTGCTCTGAGCATGGCTCCAGCATTCCAAACTTCCAGGCTCCTGGGGATGCTGAGCTTGTTTTAAACCAACAGATGTTGGTGGTAGTGTGCTGTGCTGATGCCGTGGCCCTGAAGTTTTGGGTTTTAAGCAACCAGGGTAAGCTACCTCAAAATGTGTTTATGGGGGAACCCCAGAATCAGTGGAGAAGCACTCCCAGGTTATCGAGTCCCCTGTGCCCAATGCCCACCTTGTCCCCCAGCCCAGAGCACTGAGTGCCACATCCAGTCCTTCCTTGGACACCTCCAAGGGGTGGGGACTCCACCACCTCCCTGGACAGCCCCTGCCAGTGCCTGAACACCCTTTCCAGGAAGGAATTCCTCATGTCCGACCTGACCCTCCCCTGGCACAGCTTGAGAGTGTTTCTTCTCATCTTGTCCCTTGTTCCCTGGGAGGAGAGCCCCCCCCCACCCTCCAGGCTCCCCCGTCCTGTCAGGGAATTGCAGAGCCAGAAGGTCCCCCCTGCCCCCCTGAGCCTCCTTTTCTCCAGGCTGAGTCCCCCCAGCTGCTCCAGCCCCTTCCCCAGCTCCAGTCCCTTCCCTGGACATGCTCCAGCCCCTCAATGTCTTTTATGAGAGGCCCAGAACTGGACACATCACGGGGGCACAATCCCTGCCCTTGTCCTTCTGGAGACACAGTGGCTGATGCAGAATTTTTTGATGCAAAATGTGATCACCCTGTGTTCATGACACCGGCACTGCTGGGGATCTCAGCCAAAATTAGTGCCCAGGTATGCTGGCTGTTGGAGTAAGGTTTGGGGTGTTCACTGCTCTGAATGCTACAAAGCCTAGAAACTTTGGGTAAATTGTAGTGGATGATATCCTTGAACAGGAATTTGACTTTGCTTCCAATTTTCTGCTGAGTGTTCAGGTGTAATTAAACAGCTACAGATACTCTCTTCAGAACAGAACTTAAAGCATTCCTTTAAATGCAGTGCTGAAAGATGACCCCGTGTAAATTTTTTAATACTGTGCTTATTATGGTAACTTGAGCATTTTCTGGTAGGATGTTCAGCAACATGAATATCAGGTGTCTAACACCTGTTCATGCTTCCTTTCTTCAGGGAGGAGGTGTGAGAAAATATGGAATATCTGGTTTTAAACATTTTTTGAGCACTGCAAATGTCACGTTCTTACAAGGGAGCTATAAAAAAATGTTTCTTGCTTTCAGCCTTTTTTCCCTCCCATCTTTTTTTCCCTGCCCTTTTCTTCTCCCTCACACCTTTTTCTTGCCACCTTTTCCTCCGCCTCTTTTCCCACTTTTTTTTTCCTTGCCTTTTTTTCCTCCTACCTTTTTCTTCCCCTTTTTCATGCCTCCCTTTTCTCCTCCTGCCTTTTTTCCTCTCTCCCTTTTTTCCCTTTTTCTCCTCTCCTCCTTTTTTAGCTCTTCTCTTTTTTTTCTCTCTCCTTTTCTGCCACCTCTTTTCTCTCTACCCACCAGGAGCGTTATTAATCCCTTGGGAATCCCTTGGGTTTGGCCTCAGTTAGTGGTGGTTAAATGCTCTGGCTGGTTTGGACCTGATCAACTCTAATGCATATTTTTTTAGTTAATGAAAACCCCAGTTACCCCTTGGTACTTCAGGGGTGGCTCCTTGTCTAGGAAGCAAGTGACCTTGGAAAGTGTGTTTTAATCTGTCAGCACAGAAGAGACAGCTCTGAGTAACCTTGGAAGTCAAAGCTCTGTCCAAGTAAAAATATCACTCCTTTGTAGACATTAAAAATAAAAAAATAACCTGGGGTTGTGGATGTGCTTCAGAAATAAGATCTAAGGGACCTAGGCCTATGTATAGGTTCAGAGATGAGTTTCTTGCAGAAGCCAGATGGGATGGAAGCATTTAATCTTTAATGAAGTAACAAGACCTCTCCTGAAGTCTGCAGAAGAACATCCCAGGGTTGAGCAAAGGAGGATACTTGATTTCTTTGTAAGCTTTTGAAGGTGAAGACATGCGGTGCTTCAAAAGCCACTGAACTATAGGCTGTAGGAGTTCATGTAGTACTAGAAAATCACGCTGAAGTTTTGTTATGAGAGATCCCTGTAAATGGATGGGAAGATTCTCAGCAGCTGCACCGGGTACCTTCTCCCTTCTAAAAAGTTGTTAATTCAAAGTCATTGTCAAAGATTTACAGAAAAGGAGATGTTTAATCAAATGTTTTGGTTTTTCTCAATAAGAACTCAAGTAAAACAGGATTGAATTGTTCTGTTTGCAAAAGCATTCCTGAAAGCAAAAATGGGTGAATACCAGTGAAGTGATAGCAGTGATTTCTACTTCTTTAAGAGAGGCTGGGAGAAATAAAGCTTCGGTTCTGTCATGGCTCAGTGAAACAAACCAGGAGATGTTTCTTTGCTCTGACCTTTTCCCAGTTCTGCACTGAAACACTGGCAGATTGGAATGGCAGTGGAAAACTGAGACTGGCTAATTTGGAAGATAGGGAAGGGCAGGGAGGGTAGATGGCCTCAAACCTGCCAAACCATGCTGAATTGGTTTTCCTGTATTCTTTCTTTAATGGGCAGCCACGTGTCCTTAACCATTTTCTGTCTCTTGTCAGTATTTATCTGTTTATTTGTTTTCTTCCCCTAGAAGGCAGTGGCAGCACCAGCACTCCTACTTTTGGTCCTCTTAAAAAGACTGTGTTGGCAGTAGGACAATGAGCTAGAAGTAAATACTTAGACCTTTCTGGAGTGCATTGGAGGGGTACCTTTGCAGAACCAGTTAGATGGAAAATCTGAATACTTAAGCCTTAATTAGTTTGAAAATCTGAGCATTTATGGCTTATCTACTGGCATCACAGTCTATTTCCCCCCCCACTTTTGATACTTTAGTGTGTACCTTGTCACTTGAAATGCCTGGTCATTCAGCAGTGTATTTTAAATGAACAGGAAAGAGAAACAGAGTGGTCAGTTATGGAACCTGAATTTTCTTTAATGAATACCAATATTGACCAAAGGAGTCACTCTCTTTTGTGCTTGTCTTTTATGTATTGTCCAGTAACTTTCATTCTTCTATTTTATTCTTTTAAAAAATTGCATTTTGCTGTCTTTGCTTTTTGTAGTACTTTAATCCTGTTGCACTGAATGGTTACATTCCAAATCACCACTAATGATATAAAAAATAAATATTTTAAAGCGTGCCTGGAGGTGTTATGGAATACATTTTGTAAATTTTGACTGGACAGACATCATAGTAGAGCAGATATTCAGAGCTCACCCAGTGCATTTGGGAAACCATCCCTGAGTTTTATTATCTATGGCCTGGGTCTGTAGCTGTCTGAACACGTTTCTTCACACAGGCTTTGTTATATGGATTTGGAGAAGCTGTAACTTCCGAATTGTGTCCTGGAGACTCTCATACACAATGGCTGTTAAACCAATAGGATTAAGGAAGGAAAGTTAATCCTGCCTCTCTTCCCACATCAGTGCCTCCTGTGTTTATCTCTGGAGGAGAAGGCGTGCTGTTTGTTGGGGATTGTTGCTGTTGTTGTTTTGTTTCTGAGGGTTCTACTGAAATTCTTGTGCTGCAGAGTTTTTTGTAGGAGTCATGGTAGGTGGTGATTTATGTGGGATGAGTGAGTGGTTGTAAAGCTGGAATCACTTTACCTGTCATAGAGGCCAATCATGAACTGTTAATGGGTGACATTTGTCAGTTTAGGTTCATATTGGCTTTTCTTGAGGGAGAGGAAGTGGAAGAGAGCAGTTCCCAGAAGGACCTACAGTGCGTGGGGGTGATTCCCAAACAGCAGCAGGAAAGGAGCATTTCTCAGCTGCTTGGAAATAAAGAGGATTTAAAAATCTGCACTGCCATTTATTTTTTTGTGTTTGGGGTTTTCCTTTTGCTTACTGCTAGCATAATTAAAACTACTTGTGTATTACAGCTTAAATAAACCAGATACTAATTTAACAGACTTTTTTTAACCATGAGATTAAGGGACATAGGAATATTCCTAAGAGTTGCCAGCTTCCTATGTGTGATCTTTGCTTTGTCTGTTAGGCTTTTTGTATGGGGGATTGGTGCCAACACTTTGCTACCACTGTTAAAGTAAAAACTATAATTACATTGTCAAAATAATATTTATAGTATTTTCGGGGAATAATTGTGGGAGCGTGACGAATATATTATACTCATCAAACTTTTATGTAAACATAAGCATGAGTTTTTTATTTGAGTTATTGGTGTTGTTTTTGGCCTTTGTGTTTTTCCAATCTGTAAAAATAATATTGGGATTTTCATGGTCTCTGTAGCATTTGCAGAGTGTGTGCCCTAACAATCAGTTGATACACTATCTGGTAGGAGTAAACTGCTAGTTGCACTTGTATTGGGATTTTGGTTTCATGTTTCCATAGCTTGAGAAAATCCTCTGTTTTTTTGAGTTTTGCTATCCCCTAATTACTATAGCTCAGAGCATTTTACTACTTTAGCAGACAGGAAGGTTTTAAGTAATTGGTTTGTTCTTTTGTACCATTTGGGGTTGTTCAGTTGGGGTGGGGTTTTTTGTTCCTTTGTTTGGCTCTTTTTTTTTTTTTTGTTTAATTTATTGGGTTTTTTTTAACCAAGTCTGAGCTCTTCTTGTGAGTGTGAGCATCTACCAGAAACATCTCTGGTGGGAGGCGAGCACAGGGATTTCTGGCTGTGGGCAGTTGCCCTTTGGCTGGTTGGTGGTGCAGGCAGGAGTTGCTGCTGGGCTGTGGGAGTTACCACGTGCACAGTCCTCCAGTCCTGCCCTGCTCTGCAGTCCTACATGTACAACTGCTCTGTCTCTGCTGACTTTGGTGGAACACCTAAGGCAAGGGTTACAGCCCTAGGAGAGAGAGTGGGGCTTCCAACCTCCAGCAGGGCTTGGATCATCACAGGCTCTGGTGTCGAAATGCAGTAAGCTCCGGTTTGCTGTGGTTTGTCCTTTATTAGTCCCTCTCATTTTAAAACCTTTTCCTAGATCTGGTCCTACTGTGTTTGAATCCTGTGGTTCTTGGTAGTGGTTTTTTCCTTCTGTGGGCTTGATTCTCTACCTCAGTCCTGTTGCTTCTGCAGTGACTGACTGATTTAGAATCATAGAATGGCCTGGGATAGAAGAGACCTTAAAGTTCATTGACTTCTAACCTGCTGCCCTGGGCAGGGACACCTTCCACGAGACCACATTGCTCCAAGCCTGTCCAAGCTTGGACATGTGGACACTTCCAGGGATGGGGCAGGCACAGCTTCTCTGGGCAACTTGTGCCAGGGCCTCCCCACCCTCACAGGGAACAATTTCTTCCTAATATCTAATCTAAGCCTACTCTGTCAGCTTCAAGCTGTTCCCCTTGTCCTGTCTCTCTCCATTTAAGCTGTGCTGAGCTGAATTATTTTATTTACTGTGGACTGTGAGTATAAAAATGTTTTATTTCTGCACCTTCTCGAGGTACAATTTGAACTACAGACCAGATCCTGCCTAATGAGGTTCTCCTGCCAGGTACTGATGGCATGGATGGCACTGGGAACAGACTTTGAAACAGTGACTAAAAATCTGCTGTTTTCTGACAGTTTGGTATTTGTTGTACTGATGGTCAAAGGTGTCCTTCCCATGGCACTCATTGATTGCTGTACTGGGAGGCAGAGGTGGTGATGTCTCAATGTCAGTGTAAAGCAATTTGCTCCTTCTAGGAGAGAGACCAACCTGAGGGAATATCCCTCAGGCAGCACAATTAGCAGGTCAGTGGGCTGCCCTGTGGGCTCCCTGCTCCCCTTGCTGGTACAGCTTTCAGACAGCGTGTAGGGCTGGTTTGGTTTTCTCCTGCTCCTGCAATTTGGAGGCTTTCTAGTACAGCCTGCCAAGATGTTGCTGATTTATGCCACATGCATAGTGGTTTTCTAATGTGGACTGATATCCACTTGGAGCACAAAGGAAATAGGAGTTTGCTGATGTCTATTTAATTGGAATGGTTTCTGGTTACTTTGGTTGAGGCTTGAAATGAACAGTAATGCATATATTTGTGTGGATCTCTAAATACAGTGTTCTGTAAGCCCTTCTCTTCCTTCCTTCCTTCCTTCCTTGTTCTTTACTGTCCCCTACCCTACCAGCAAATAGTCTCAGCAAGAGACATAATGAGGGAGGTTTTGATCTACATAAATATATGTGAATCAAACCTTGCAGAAATATCTGTAGATTTAATATGGTTGCCGTGTCTTCTCCAGCAGGGACATCAGGATCTCAAGATAAAGGTGGGAAAAAAGGGGCAAACCAACCTTTTAATTGCAGAGAGCTTACTAAAGACAGAATATCCTAAATATAATGCAGGGAAGAGGAACTGAACTGTTTTCATATGTGCTGAGAGGAAATACCCCTTCTAAAGAGCCCCCCACAGAGGCCCAAGGATGCTGCACTTCTTCCTTCAGGAAAAGTGAAGATGGAAGGGGATGGAAAAAAGCTGGAGGAAGGTCTGGGCAGAGAGAACAATGGGAGGCATCTGCTTGTCTTTAGATAAACTGTTGCTTGTTAGGATAAAAATCCAAGGGGTTATAATTGTGTAGAAGTTCACCATGGCATTCTCTCAACCTTTTGATTATCATTGCCAAGGCACAGCTTCCAGACTCTCCAGTTACAGGAGCATTGTTCTGGTGGAAAAGAGGGAGCTGTGTGACTGTGGCTTTTCAGCCACAAGCTACAACATTTATTTCCCCTTCTGCAACATCCTTTTTTTGCTACCAGCTGTGGGCTTGGAGAGAAATGCCTTGTACCTGTCATTCACTTTTTGGTGATAATTTTAGGGAATATTGCCGAGTTACATGATTTTTACCAAGAGACATCGAGTTCTTTCCCTTTCTTCTATCCTCTGGGCAATACAGCACGTGTGATACAAAAGGGACCATAATATGGCTATGAGAAGAGGCAAACTGCCTTTACTGGTATCAAAAATTAATAAAAATAAATGGTAATGCACAAAAAGGTAGGTGCTAAAATTGTTGCTGTATATTAATGTGGATATGCAAGTAAAAATATTTAATGTAAGTATATTTGTCATTCTTTGTCCTTGCAAAAGGCCCATGGTCCATTTATTAGGCAGATGCAGAATATTAATGCTACAAGGAAGAGGAGGAAGTCCCATACCCTTTCCACAGACTTACAGAAAAAGATCCTTTAGCTTTTTGAGGGAAAGTATAAACACTAGGTGGGAATTTGGGGTTAAATAAAACAACATCCACAGTATGCCATCAAAAATAATTGGAGAAATTTGCTCATAATCTTGGTTAGTATTTTACTTGTTAATAATTTCCTTTTTTCACTTTTTTTTTCAGACCTATACAAGGTCTCATGTAGGAGTGTGTCATAGGGTCAGACACCACGAGTAATGCGTAGTGGGTGGCCAGTCCTTCTTGTTGTTTTTCTTGGTTTCGTGGCATGATTTAAGCTCAGGTTGAGACTCCCCAGTACTTCAAACTTGCTGATTTTGCTACAGCAAGGTCTTTAAAGAGACAATGTGTGTTAGATTTAGGCTCAGCTTTTAGGCTGATTCAAGAACAAGATTTTCATGCTAATGTGTGCAGGAAGCTTATAAATGCAGTTCCAGGTCTGCAAGCACTTAGACGTGTTTTACTTCACATAGGAAACTAATCTCAGGCATGTGTTTTTGCTGCTTGTAGGGATGTAACAGGAGTCCCAATCATATACCTTGAGATTTTAGTAGATAATTTATTAAAGAAATGAGAACACTTATGTTTACTTTCTAAAAACAAAACAATGCAATTAAAATACCAGGAGATAAAGAAAATGTCTGTATTTAATATTACTGTATTTAATAAGCCTCGGTAATGCTGTTTGAATCAGAGTCAGTGTGAACTTCATGTCCTCAATGGTCTGTCAAACTGACTCTTTTCCTTCCTAGTAAATGCACAAATAAATTTTTTTGAGTCTCCCATTGTGAGACTTCATTAGAACTTAATTTGCATCAGAGGCTGATTTGATGCGTGGTCTGATGGTTTCTTCCAGCTCTCTTCTGATTCATCTGTGACTCCATGTTCCTGATAGCGTGGTGGGGATTTCACTTGCCTTTGAATCAAATTCTCCTGTTCAGTCAGAACACAGTGTTGATACTCTGCCTAGACATTTATCTTCCAAGAACAGAGAGGTTGTCCAGTCAGTGCTTGGAATGTTCTGGAAATATTAGAGTTGGCACTTCTGGCGGGAAAGAAAAAAAAATTAAGAGTCCGACTCTGTTTTGGAGGTGGAGGAGATGAGGAGAGGGAGCAGAAACTTATTAAACACAACATTCCTGGTATTCCACAGATGGTAAAAGTGGGTTACTAGTCTGCACTGCAGCAAGTGCAGGAAGATCAAGGCGGAAATCAAATCGGTAGCTAGACATTCATTTTATTTACAGAAATAAAATACTGAGCACTACTTTAATAACGTTAAATGGCAGAGCCCATATATGTATTGGACATTCAATTTGAGTAGTCTAGACAGACTGTTTTCCAAGGAAAATACATTTTCATCAGTATTTGTGGTATGATTCATGGTGGTGAAGAGGCAAATAACTCTTTTTATGACTGGAAGTTGCTTTAACTTGCAGCCACAAGGAAACAAGTCAATGACCGGATGATAGTGGTGGAAACTCAAATTCTGTAGTAATAGAGGTCTACACCTTTTGCTGAGGTGGAGGTTTTATTTTCCCAGGGGTGGCAGTGTATCACAGAGCATTCTGCACTGTTTACAAACAAGGAGAGGTGGTCTGGAGGGCGCTTGGCAGAGTGGGATGTGCTCCAGGTCCTTGTCAGCCTCAGTGCCTGCCCTGTGCAAAGAGGGCACTCCAGCTCTACCCTTCCTGCATGTTAGTGATTAGCAGAGCATTGCATGAGACATGCAGGTTTGCAGGCCCTATGTGTGCAGTCTGCCCAGTGATGCTGTACAGCTTTGGTTGGATTTATTTTATATCTCTGTTTGTTTTGTAATTGGAGTAAAGGCAGAGGATCACAGCTATCACTGTGCTGTCTGCCCCAAATAAAAAGAAATCTCTTAGGACTGTTTTAAGTCTCTGCAGTTGCTGTCAAGGTTTTCCAAAGTGATTGGTGAGCAAGTTCAAGGGCTGCTGTTCCAACCATGTGGAGCAGAAGGAAACAGTGTATTGTATTTCAAAATCCTAATACTTTAAGTCTTTGTCCTAAGAACTTCAGGCATTAAGTTTTCATCTAATACAAAATCCAATTCTGCAAATGACACTGTGGGAAATGATGTCTTTGTGAGGAGAAAGATACAGGTCAGGCTTGTGGAGATTCATGGAGCGGGTCCAGCAGAGGCTGGAGATGATGAGGGGACTGGAGCATCTCTGGGAGCAGGAAAGGCTGAGGGAGCTGGGGCTGTTCAGCCTCCAGAGGAGACACTGAGAGGGGACCCCATCCATGTGTGTCAGGGGTTGCAGGGAGGGGGCAGAGGATGGCCTAGGCTCTGCTCAGGGGGGCCAGCAATGGCACAAGAGCAACAGGCAGGAACTGATGCCCAGGAAGTTCCACCTGGACATGAGGAAGAACTTTTTTGCTGGGCAGTGACCCAGCACTGAACAGAGGAGTCTCCTCACTGGGGATATTCCAGAACTATCTGGATGCAATCCTGTGCCATGTGCTCTGGGATGGCCTGCTGGAGCAGGGAGGTGGGACCACGTGCCCCACTGTGGTCCCTTCCTTCAGACCATATAATATAGTTATCAAATGATATAATTTCAAGCTAATAATGAAATGAAAAGCGTGCACTAGAGCCTGTTTCAGCTGTTGTGTCATCATAAGGGACTGCAAGGAACAGAGGGAGCTGTGATGCTGAAGGTACTGAACTGCTGGAGTGCATTTAAACCATCCTCCTGCAGGACCATTGAGTATCTGCTGCCTCACCTCTTGCATGGGTGGCCTGGAGTGACTCTAAAAGATCAGTTGACATGTAGACAAACATTTAGGTACCAGTATTCATTAGCTAAAGAGTCAGTGTTTCCACCTGGACCTCTTGCACCGTTGTACAAAGAAATTGTTTTTGCAGAACTTAGAGAAGTGTCCATAACCCGTTGCAGGCTGGTTGAGAAGGCAAAGGTGCATTCTGTGTATTTGCATTTGCCAAAGAACACCCTTCTTTTACAGGAACCATTGAAGTCTCACTGAGGGCGGAAATCTCTTCAGCTCTAGGGTCTATCTGTGTATCAGAAGTTACATCTTAGTACATGTAATTTCCCAGTGGTTGACCATCAGGTTAAAAATAGTCCTGTTGACCACACACAGAGTAACATTTTTTCAGTTAAGCTTTAGCTGTGCTGATAGCTACAGAATTATTTAAGTCAGTGTTTGGTAATGGTTTTTAATTCATAAAGATCTGTACATTTTCATGGGAAAACTGAAATAGTCTTGTAGTTTTTTTTCTTTTTCTTTCTTTTCCATTTTCCTCCCCTTTTCAGAAAGCACATTGAGCAGATGGAAAGATGGAAGGCTGTCTTCATCGGCTTCTAGATTTTCTTGCTTTTGCTCTAAGGATGTGGAAAGGCAATGGAAGGAAACGGCCTTAAGTTGTGCCAGGGGAGGTTCAGATTTGATATCAGGGAAAATTTCTTCCTGGAAAGGATTGTCAAGCATTGGAAGTGACTCCACCAGAGAAACGGTGGAGTCACCATCCTTGGAAGTGTTCAGAAAATGTGTGGATATGGCCCCTGAGGCCATGATTTGTAGTGAAACATGATGGTGCTGGGTTGATGGTTGGACTTCATGATCTTAAAGGTCTTTTCTACATAATGATTACAGGATTCTATGATTTTATGGCGATGAAGTTTTTGCAGAGGAGAAAAGCACTGTCTGTGCAGTAAGAATGGTAACTTTAAAAGATCTGTAGCATTTTTTCCCTAGTCTGTATTAGTTTTTGGACAGACTAATCTCTAATGTCTAATCTCTAAGGGTAATTCATAGCTGGAAAAGGTCAAGCAAATTCCAGTGAAAGGCTGAGTATAATCAGCCAACCTCCTTTATCCTTGGGAGGCCTTTCTCCTCACAGTGTGGGTAAGGAATTCCCTAAGGGAAGCAATACCTTGTTCCTAGGATTTGCTACCATTTTGGGTTTTTTCCCATAAAATGTCTTCTGGTGTGCCTGTGCTTGTCCCTCAGAAAACTCCTGAGTCAGCAGGGTGGGAACCAGATGGGCAGGAAAAGCAGAAACACAGAGACGAGCAGGAAATAATAAAACACTGCAGATGTGCAGGGAGAGAACAGGGATCCTCAGAACTAGAGGGGAATATGATTCAAAGTGCATTATGGATAAGACATAGATATTTTGGCCTTAAAAATCTATATATTTATATAGAAGGAAAAGTTACTATTCCCTAAGACCCAGTGACCTCATTTTTGACTTGCTTTCTTGTTCCCAAGGGAATGTATGCCCAGACTTCTGTAGGAAATCTGGCTACCAGCTGGCACAATACCCTTCCAAGAGACCTAATTTTAGATTTGCAGAACCTGGCAATGTCAGCCACCTCCATCTGTAATAGGTTGATATTTGTAATATCTCTTAAACTGAATTTGAACATTTAATTTGAAGTTTCTTTGCCAGCCTGTTAACAAGGGCCAGGCTATTGAGAGCTGCCAATAGGGCCAACAAAAGTGTTTTAATTTTGTGAGGTCTGTGGGTTCATGCTTTTCTTTTTTGTGAATTTACACCTTTTGGCTGCTCTAGGATATTAACTTGTGTGGTGAAATATCTTGCCATATTTAAACCTTTATTGAGAGGAGACTAGAATAAATCCCTTGTAGTAAGAGCAGAAATCTGCCGTATTGAGGTCAGTGTTAAAATTGGAGGCAAAGTAACTTGGAGTG
The DNA here is from genome assembly GCF_022539395.1 of Myiozetetes cayanensis. Classification (NCBI taxonomy): domain Eukaryota; kingdom Metazoa; phylum Chordata; class Aves; order Passeriformes; family Tyrannidae; genus Myiozetetes; species Myiozetetes cayanensis. Next base: position 68,071,326 of record NW_026087521.1, on the reverse strand, counting down.
CTGGCTTTGATTTTTCTGGGATAGAAATTAGCAAGTATTGAGTACATCATCATATTCTTTAATGATTTGACCAGCTAAACAGAATGTAATGTGAGCAGCAAGGAACTGTCAATTAGTTTCTGTCATCACCAGTTGCCAGTCTTTAATATTCAAACAAGTCCTGTGTATAATTCTAAAACACTTCGTAAAATATTTGCATTAGAAGAGAAAATGCAAATATTTATGTACAGTAGCAGTGAAATCCTGCACCTGAATCTTCATGGAGAAGGTTCTGCACTGTGTGTCTGTAATACTGAAATGTCATTTATATGAAATGTATTAGTGTTGCTTTGAATTCCTGTTAATATTATTTTCTGGGGTTTTTTTTCAGCTCTTCGTTGTAGTCTCCAGTTTCTTGGAAACATTGCAGCAGGAAATGGAGATTCCCAGAATAGCCTTTGGAAGTGTGCTTTCCCAGATCTTTTCTTGTAAGCATGGATGCGGGTTTTCTTCTGGTGTCATTTCTGTGGTTGTATTCAAATCTCTTGGACATGGTGGCTGTGCCCTTTGCACCATGAAACTCTGAAAAATAACTTTGGTGAGGAGGGGATGGTTGAGACCATATCCTGTAGATGTTTTTTGTTAGTCAACCGCAGGGGTCAGGACCTTTCAAAACCTGCTTGTTCTACGCTAACCGTAAATTGATTTAATTTAGTGGAACTGGAAGAAAACTCTATTTTGAATGACGGGCTTCAGACATGAGCTTTATTTCAGATGTGTTTTGAAGCAGTTGTACTCATTTCCAAGAAGGCAGCGTTTTCTTTTCTCACTCCTGTGCAGACCTTTCAGTATTGCTGGTCACGCGGAATTTACAGAAGTTCCTTAATCGTTGTGTCTTCCAATCCTTTTGTCCCCCTCCAAAGCTCACCAGAATATCTTCCTGATGTTCCATGATGTTTATGTAATGAAATACTATGTAAACTATTCTGTGCAGACACACGGCAGTGTAATTGATGTGTTTGCCCAGACTTTTCATAGTGAGCTGATGACAAAACCACTTCCGTTCAACTTGATAATTGCTCTGAGCAGGTTTTTGAAGCCTGTTTGTCAGCACTGGGTGTAGAAACCTTATGAAGAGAGAAGCAGTTTATTATTGTTTCCCTCCATTTCTAGCTCTTCAGTTAGTTCTAATTTAGCATGACTTTTTTTAAATTTCCTGTCAAGTTTGCCCTTCAGCTGGGACTTGGAGTGTTCCTCTCTGTGGGTGCATTCCATCCCTCTCCGGCAGAGACAGACTCGTGGTTGTCTGTGAGAGCAGCTCAGTGGCCTGAGTGCCACTGGCCTGTTTGTCCCGGCTCATTTACCATGCTCTTCCCTCCTTGCTTTCTCTGGAAGGATGTGCCTGACGTACAGTGACAAGAAGGTTGTTGCCTATTGCTGCATGGTCCTGTTCACCTGCCTGGACTCGGAGAAGGTGGGAGAGCTGCTGGATCCCGGGAGCTTGGCTGTGGCTCTGCACGTCTTGAGAGTCTACAAAGAGCAGTTGGAGTCTGAGTGGTCGTATGTATCTTCAGAGCTGTGTTTTCCTGGTGTAAATCTCTGTGTTCAAATGTCTGCATTTGTGTCACTGCTAAGTGGTAAATGAAGATATATTTAGGAATTAGCCACTTAGTACAGAGAAAATTTTCATGATAGTTTCAGTGGCTGTTTTGAATGTTGCTAAGATAAGGGTACATTTTTTGTTGAGGATATACAGAATAAGAGAATTTTCAAATGATCTATTTTTCTGTTTTTAATGTAACAGGGTTCTAGAATGCAAACTAATTTATATCTGTGTACTGGTCTGTGGAGATTTTTTAAAGTTAGCACAGAAAAGGAACACGTGTATGAGTAGAGCTTGGGAGTGCCACACAAAACCTGGGGGTTTTCTTTTTTTTTCTGTTAACAGATCTGTTGTCTAGTGCAACATGCCATCATTTTTATACCAAAACAGAACAAGTTTTGTTTGTGAATCTTTATTTTCATACTTTAAGGCATCTAATCAATGGTTTTATTCTGCTGAGTTTTTGTGGGTTTTTTTTTTTTGCTAATGACCATTCTTGTAAATGTTGTTGTCAGTTATGCATTTGGTAAGTGTTCTGCTCTGCACAGCAAGGACACACATTCAACTCATTGTTACGTGATGTATTCCCAGGGGAAAAAAAATGGTGTGTATGTTTTTGTAGTATTCTTTTGAAGGTCATGTTTAAATTCAAAATTTAATTAGGAAGAATTGTCGGGGATTTAGTAGTTGTTTAGAAAGTCTCTAAACAGAGTAAAGATGACAATGAAAATCAAATGTCATTTTATAGTTTGCCTTTGTATTGAAAAAATGACTTTAAATTTGTTTGTGGCTGGGCTTTTTTTATGACAAGGTCAATTTGCTTAGGACACAAATAGTTTCCAGAAAGCAAACTAAATTTCAGGGTCAGGTGATGGAGACTTCTGTTGCAGAAGTGGCAAGCTAAGTCTAGTTTTGTCATTTGCAGTAACAGAAGGGTTGGTTTTCAGATAATTATCTTGATAATCGTTAATTTTCTTTATGTATTGATAGGCTGAAATGTGTTTTGACTGAGTAATGAAAGCTGTGGTGGTAAATTTATGTTTTGATGGTAATTACAGAATAAATGCAGCATCAAAATGAATGCTGAGGGATCCAGTTCCCTGATCTCCCCAGTCTTAAGTGCATTCTGTGGATGTTATGATGAAAATGTCTTACCTCCACTGTGGATGTTTGATGTGGGTGGGAAACTCTCTTCAGGGTAGTCTTCAAGTTAAAAAGGGGTAAAGTTTTATACAAGATAAAAGACCCTGATGAAGGTAAAGAGAGGAGTGGGAAGAGTAACCCTGGCCCTGCCATAAGGCAGTTGCAGAAAGTTTGCCCTCTGATTCCTGTCAGAATGCTCAGTTCCTTGTATGGGGAAAAGCAATGGAATTTCTTCCAGCCCTTAAGAAAATAATACATTTGGTTTTCTTTCCTAGTACTTTATTGGCTTGTAAAGTCTCAGAGCTCATTATCAGGTTTTCCAATTGAAAGAAAAAGTGATGAGTTTGTAGTATGTTTCTTGGCAGTTTGTGCAGTCTGAATTATAAATGGAAATCTTTCAGGAATGTTGGCACTGTTTTCAAGTCAACACAGGTCAGGTGCATTCACAAGTGCAAAATCTAACCCAAAAAGTGCATTGCACCAGTGTAATATCAAACATTGAGCAGGTGTTCAAACAGCATTTCCTTGAAAGGGAAAGAGAGAATTCCTTGCTCTAAAGGGGCTGATTTTTCTGAATCTTAGTTGTTCTAGAGCCTTTTTGTGATTCATCTTATACCTGTTCCCCCCATGTCTTTGCCTTCATTTGTTCTTCTAATACTGCATTTGTTTTATCTCCCTTTCAGGGGCAGCTAATGATCTGTTACTACTTGCAGCTTGCTCTGCTCATGATCAGATCTGGGATTAGCATTCCCTCTAAAAGGCTTCCTTGCACATGGGAAGTTTTTAAACCTCTTACTTCTGTTGTTTCCACCCTCTTGAGACTTTTTTTTTTCCCCTTTGAGTGTTACTTAGTTGCCAGAAGCAGCAGATCTGTCTCTTCAACTGTGATCTTGTGGCTCTGTTTCCTCCACCCCTCTCTTCATCTTACATTTCTATTCAAAGGGATGAGCAGGTTTTCCAGGGCCTTACTTCATCTTCTCTGTATCTTCCATCTTTCCAATGTGTCTCTAATGATTCGTGGATTTCATTCTGAGCTGCTGACATACTGAGTTGAACATACAGAATCATGGGATGGTTTGGGTTGGAAGGCACTGTAATGCTTATCCAGTCCCACCCCCTGCCATGGGCAGGGACACCTTCCACTAGCCCAGGCTGCTCCAAGTCCTGTCTAACCTGGCCTTGGACACTTCCAGGGATGGGGCAGCCACAGCTGCTCTGGGAATCCTCTACCAGGGCCTCCCCACCCTCACAGGGAAGAATTTCTTCCTAATATCCCATCTAATCCTATTCTCTGTCAGTGGGAAGCTGTTCCCCTGGTCCTGTCACTCCAGTTCCTGGTGAACAGTCCCTCTCCAGCTTCCCTTTAGGATCCCTTCAGATCCTGGAAGGTGCTGTGAGGTCTCCACTCAACCTTCTCCCCTCCAGGCTGAACAGTCTCAACTCTCCCAGCCTGTCTCCATAGGGGAGCTGCTCCAGTCCCCTTATCAACTCTGTGGCTTCCTCTGGACTTGCTCCAACAGTTAAATGTGTTAATGTTTAAGTATCTTAAACACATAAGCAAACATCCTTACTCTGCAAGGTAATTCCCTTTTCCGGTGCTGCTTGCCTGCAGCAGCTGCTGCCTACAAAACACTGTCAGGGAGTTGGACACATCCTTCCTTTAGGAAAAAGAGCTGGAATACACTGTTCAGTAACTGAAATGTATTCCCTACTCCCTCTTTCTGTGGGATTTCTACCAGGCATGGAGAGCCCTCTGTAACAAACTCTCTCTCCTTCTTCCCAAGGTGCAATGTGCTGGAAAGGTTTGCCAAGCACTACCCCTTTATTTGATTTTTCAGTTGAAGCTGTTTCTTAAATATATAGAGAGCTATGCCTTAGGCTCTGGGAAATCATGGAGCCTTTAAAAGGTATTTGTTCTGTGTTTCTCCAGACATCCACTTCCACTCCCTCTGGGGTCTGTGTTAATCAGCAGCAGCACAGTGTGTCACACAGTTTGGAAGGTGCTGTATTTAGAAGAGAAACCAGCACAGAACGTCATGTGAGATCTATTTTAGAATATTGGACCTGCAAACATATGTGTTTTGTAAAATAATTAGGAAAAAGTAGTACCAAATTACATTATAATTTATTCTAACCGAGACCAATGTGTATTCTAAAAGCTGTTTATTTTAGAAATACTTTGGTGCCTCCATTAGAGATGAGAGTATACCTTGTGTCATCAGTTTTTCCAAGTGTGTGGGTGGGGCAGTGTAGCTAATAAGGAAAGGAAAATCAGGTGGTATTTCTGATTCCTGAAGAGCAAGGGAGAAAAATCCTCCATTTTGAAGTAAGAGGCATAATGTGCCTTTTGGCTTCCAGAAGAGTGATATTAAGAGTGTGGTCAGCTGTTTGGCATGGGAAGGAAGGTTTGTTTCTTCTGTTGGGCAGTTTAGGATGTCCCCCAACCCCTCCTTCTCCTCTCCAGAAAGTAATTCCTTTTTTAATTCCAGGAAAGTTGGAATTACTCTGCAGGTTCCAAGTTCAACTGTGGTTTTAAATAGTACTGACAATTGGGAAAAGTTTCCTTAATTGTAGAGATCTGAGCAGCTTCTACGTTCTGTTTACAGTAGCAGTGAATTGGCACAGATCTCCTCAATCTTTCAAAGCCCAGCCTCACACATTTCATTATCTTGTCACCTCTTTCTTCTTGTGTGTGTTGTGGAGAGAGGGGAGCAGGAAGTGCTTTTAGCACAAAGTGCTATTGGCTATTGCTCATCATCTTCCAGTTTTTCTTGGGAGCTCTTCAGAAAAAAATAGTTTCAATTTCACATATAAGTAAAAATAAATCCTTTTTCAGTGCCTTTCAGAGGTGGGCATCAAATTGAATGGGAGTGTCTTCTGAATCAGAGAACTGTTGCACATAATCTGAACTTGCCATGTCCACTGCCATGGCCTGTGGACAGGATGCTTCCATTGTGGGAATGCCTTTGGAAGATGGAAGGATGTTCAGTGCTTGGAGCACAGCCCACAGGAGAGGAGTGTTGTGACACGGGGTTGAGCCTTGCATGGGTGTCCTTATTCTTCTCTTGAGTGAGAAGTGCTGGTGTTGGAGTGGAGTGAATTATCTCCTTTACAGAGATATTATGACAACGCATGTTCCATTTGTTAGTAAATAGCTTTATACTTGTGATTGGTTTTATTAAATGCTTTTGACAGGGTTGTTTTCTTGCACAAGGACAAAATATACTTCTGCTTCTAAAATATGCTCTGGTTCCAAACAGCTCCTCATGAGACACATTGCTTTTTAAGCATCTAAAAAGGCTGGTGATAAGGCTTTGAAAGGTTAACCATCTGAATTTTCTATATTTTTGCTTCAAAATTTGGATGATTTGTTACATTTGTCAGTTAAATTACAGTAAAAAGATAGCTACTTACTTCTTACTAAATATTTTGGATAGTGGCATTATTGTAGGGTGATGAAAAATGCTTTTGGTTTTGAGATTGAAAGAGAAAGTTGCTGATCAAGTAGAGAATTGCCGTGGCTAGTTCTTCGTACTTTGAAAGCATTTACAGGGGTTTTCTTCCTCATTTTCTGAGACTGAGGAGCCTGTTCTCTAAACTTGCTAATGGGATCAAATCAACTTAATGTGGAGCATGACATTTGATGATGAAGCTGATTACTTGCACCCAGCCTGGATTGGAGCAATCTTAGTGGGCATTTGGAATACACTGAGTGCAAATGCAGCTCATACCACGTCGTCTTGGCTGCTTCTCAGCTTCAGTCTGGTACAATACAGGCCTTGTGCTGTTGGAAAGTCTTTGAACATCTCCTCCTGTATTTATCTGCTATGGAAGCACTGGATTTTTTTAGGATTTTGACCAAACAATTTTTAAAAAGTTAAGAAAATTGGCAGATTTAACACTGTTCATTTGTTCCTGTGTTACGCTTGCATAACAGCTTTAATTTTCACCATTTCCTTCACTAAATTACAGTGGTCCTCAGTTTATCCCAGTGTTTCTGCTGTTGGTCCCCAAAGAGAGTTTCGATCTCCTCCCAAAGCCTTTTGTGTGCATCTGAAATGCCATGTTCAGTCAGTAACCCAAAACTGAATGTCTTTATTTTAGGGCTGTGGATGGGCTTACTTTTCATCCTCTTTTCCCCTGCCCCAAATGAAAAACAGAGCTGAGACTAAAGACACTGGAGTGAGTTTGCTGCATCCTTGCTTAGCTACCTCCAAAATTTCTGGGCATGGTAGAAAGAGCTGGAAGTGCTTTTCTCCACTAATAGTTTATCTGTTATCTCTTGGTGATACTCTTGTAAAAAATGTGCTCATGCTCTATTCTTCATGATGCCGTAGTGCAGGATGTGGGCAAGGTAAAAGAGACATTTAAATACAGAAGCAGACACTTCATAGAATCCCAGAATGGTTGGGTTGGAAGGGACCTTAAAAGAGTATCTGCTTCTAACCCCCTGCCATGGGCAGACACACCTTCCATTAGCCCAGGTTGCTCCAAGCCCCATCAAACCTGGCCTTGGACACTTCACAGATGAGGCAGCCACAGCTTCTCTTTTCTGAGGTGTTACATTGTGTCATGAAATCAAAAGGGTAAGCAGAAACTTAAGTCTGAAACACTGCAAGCTCCTCAAGCAGTAGAGGTCTAGTGAATGTGAAAAATGTGTGTAAATACAGGAGTGTAGAGCCAAGGAATGACTGAACCCTGGCCCTTCTTTGCAGTCATGACCAGGGATGTGCACCTGGGAGCATTAGGTCTTTTTCGTGGTAATTATGGATCACTTTTTAATTACAAGGCAGATTTCAAGGTTTCCTCAAAGTAATGTTAAACATGAAAATTAAGATTTTAATTCATAGTCTCTACCACAGAAAAAAAGTGGGACTTCAGGCTGTATCCTTGAATGCACTTGCACTCTGCTGCATTGTCAGCTGGAATTTGTACACTGAGGCCAAGTTGAGTGTTCTGCACAGTGTGGAGGGTTGTGCCGCTTCCTTTCACAGCTCCAGACTAAGCCTGTGCTCCTATTTAAATCTGAAAAATAAGGTCAGGTGTTACCACTGGGAAGGTTTAGGGTGGGTGGCTGTGAGTCGTTGGCCCTGGACAGTGGGAGTGTTCCCCTGGACTGCTCTGCTGGTGACTCGGCTCAGGTGTGACGGCAGCTCGGGTGAAGCACATCTTGCTCCTGATTTTGGGGGAGCCTTGTTTTGTCAAACTTGTGTTCAGAAACTCTTGAATTAATTCTTCACTCCCCAGCATGCCACTTTTAAGTTGATTCCCTATGCCTCTGCTGGGTTTTTTCCATTTGTTAATGTACAAATAACAGTAAAAAAAAAAACACAGCACAAAACAGTTTTTGTCCTTCCCTCTCTAAAAAATGTCATTTACAGTAACTGAACCAGGGCTGGCTCAGTCCACAGTTACTGTTAGAAATGGAATAGCTGTTAATCTTTTGGACCTCTTGTTCTCCTATTTCCCCACTTGTCTAAAAAGTACTTTGTTGCAGCTGGAAGGCTCCTGTGTGATCTACCTGGTAGCTGTGTAGTGGATTACACACAAAAGAAAGGCTTTCAACAAAGGGAAAACTAGGGAAGAGGTGGAGGCAATATTGAAATCACTTGGTTTGAGTTCTTTCTCTGTGGCCTCATCAGCTGAGATGATGCTCTGAGACTTGACCTGTCATTACTGTATATTTAGTAGCCAAACGTGCTGCTTTAAAAATACATCATTTAGTTTGCGTGTACCTATGAGGAATAAATGGCACTGTCAATGCTCTTAGGAGTGTAATTTGAAGAGATAAATATTTTTACCTACTTTGTTTTTTCCCATCATGCTGGGAGTACGAGTCTGGGTTGAAATTAAAGGACAGTCATCTGCTGTGGACTGCTGTGGGTGTAAATACTGGCACTGGCATAAGGGCAGGCTGGCCACACTTTCCAGAGAAAGTATTAAGAAGAAAGAATAGGCTGTTGTCAGTTCTGGATGGATTCTTTTTAAGAGAGGCTGTTTGCTTTGATGGTTTGTTAGATGAAAAAATAAATAAAAAATCAATTTAAGTTTAAAAAAAATAAATAATTTGGCCACTTTTTTGACTGTTTGGGCTTAAAAGTGATGTTGTGATGAGTAGAATAATAGTTTTCAGTCTTGACCTTTGGTCAACACTGAGGTGCATAAAGGATTGGATGAGGGTTTTATTGTTTGAATTGTGGTGTACCTTTTGTGTAACTGACCAAAGACTGATCAGCTTTCTTTCTAGCCTATGAGTAAAAGTGTGCTGAACTGATGGGAAATGGTCCTCACTGTGTTAGGAAAAACTGCAGAACAATGCACAATTATTTTGTGGCTATTTCTGACTTGCAAAAGCAAGTCACCCATTCATATACAAGTAAAACTAAGCAGCACTATTTGGAATAAATGTAGATGCTGCTTTTGTAGCACCAGTAACACTTTCCTTTCTTCCTTCAGGTTCCTGATTGTTACAGACCATTTGCTACAGTGTCCTGAGCTGGTAAAAGCCCTCTATGCCAAACTGAGCAATCAAGAAAGGTAACCCCAAAACCCAATGTGGCTTTCAGTATTTAGCATTCCATATAGAGTATCCTGTTCACATGATTGAAAAACTGTGTGGTTTTCAGAGTTGGCACAAAATCTCTAAATACATGTTTCTATGTCAGTAATGGTTTTAAATTGGTTGGTTAACATTACAGCTTAGCCACAACTGGCAGTGATTTATGTAGGGTTGCAGAATCCAGGTTGGCGCCATTACTTGGTAAAGGAATACTTCACACACAAAAAAAGGGCAGGATTTTATGCCTGGCTCTTGATTTCAGAAGAGCACCACACCCTGCAGGGTTTTACAGCTCCATTAGAAACGTCCTCAACTGTTCATACTTCTTTTGTAATGACAGGAAATTAAAAGGAGGTCTTTGCTAAAGCTGCAAGTTTGTCCAGTATGGGTGAGCAGAACCTGCAAAACCTACATGTGCAGGTGCCTGTGATTGCTTATCTTTCAATATTTCATTGTTCAGAAGCTTCAGCGAACCTTCACCTTGAAGAAGCATAGCTGGTTTTCCTTCAGGTGCTTGAGTAAATATGCGCTGAATTGATGGGAAATGGCCATTGCTATAGTGGGAAAATGTCCACTTACAATTGCTTTAATAGAGAATTGGGGAAGATAAAAAAATTACTTTAAGGCAATGAACTTTGGGAAACCCTGTCCTAGAATTCTACAGCTCCTCCAACTGCTTGAAGATCTTGTCTTATTTGTGTGTTCACCATGGCTGCTTTGTTCCCCATCTGCTCAGGGAAGGTGTAAGTTCCCCCTTCACAGTTTTTGCAGGTGAGAGACAAAGCACTAAACAAAACAGTGCCTTACTGTGTTTTTTACTGTGTTTTGTTATGTTTCTGGTGTCATTATGAATGAGGGTACAGACACTGATTGGAGACTATAAGGAAACAAAAGGGGTGTCAGGCAAAGAAAGAGTATGGTTTTGAACTGTAAATTAAGTATCATTAATGTATAGGGATGGGATGGGAATGGTGAGGAGGGAAATACTGCCTTCCTCCATAATTCAGGATGACCAAATGGGAACAAATATGAGCTGAGCAAATATGTGCCTGGAGGCAGGGGCTCCTTAACCAGCTACCAGCTGAGAAAGACTGTTTTAAGTGAATGAACTGGGTTTAATTCATTTGGGGAATACCATGAAGGGCAGGTGGTTTGTATGTTTTCATAATGCCCTTGAGGACAGGCAGGACTGGGTGAGGGTCCTGGTGTCCTTAAAGCAGTAGGTGTAATTAATCTCCAGAGAGGTGTGGGCTGATTTTGTTTCACACCCCGTGGTGCAGACAGGGATGGGATCCCTTGGCTGAAGGGCTTTTGGTGCAGGATCACATGGATGATCCCATGAGGTTGTGACAGTGCTGCTGGTTCTCTGCAGGGGCCTGTTGGAGAAGCATTTGGCCACAGTATTGAGCTAAAAGAGTGGAGATTCTTGAATTTTTTAGCAGATTGGAGATGTCCCTGCACGTGTGTGCAGGTATTTGGCAAAAATATTTAGGAAAAGCCTGTTTTGCTTTCATCCAAGTTAGCCTTGAGCATGGACAATGTCAGTTAATGCCTTGATTGTCTTAATTACATTGCAGAATCTTTAGGATGTGTACATCTGTGCTGTCCCTTTTAGGAAGGGGTTTTTCTCTTGATTAACAGCAAGAAAAATGCAGGGGAATAGCTTCAGGTGTTCCTAAGCTGCTCAGGGTTTAGTGTCTGTGCTGTGCCATGGGGGGTGTCCTCACGGAAGGATGGAGCCAGAGATCCAGCTGCCTGCCGGGAAAGGGGCACTGCAGTCCCACGAGTGGCACCTCTTCGTACTCGTGTTCAGTCTCTGTCCCTGGCAGTGCTCACAGACACAGAGTAGCACTGAATTACAGCTGCTCACGAATTTACCATTTTGCATTTAATACAACGCTTGCAAGCATCATTTGAAGATGAAAGAAGTACAAGCTTTGAGGAAGGACCTAATTTGTCTCATGGAACCATTGCTGTCAGGGAAGTGTTTCAGCAAAGAGGAGTCTAAGTTAGAGGAAGAATGTCCCAAGTGTCTGGTACTCAGTGTCTGGCATGCTTGATGTAAACATTGATGATAATAAAATCAATAGAATTTTACACTGTTAGTTTTAGGCTTACTGAGACAGCACTGTATTTTGTAATAATGAGCTTCCAGATTTAAATTGCACTTGAATGCTGTGGTTTATTTGCAGGCTATAGGAGACAGAAGTTTGTTTTACTGATGATTGCAAATACTTTATTGTAGCTGTCTTAAGTTCATAGAATCATAGAATCATAGAATAGATTGGGTTGGAAAAGACCTCCAAGATCATCAAGTCCAACCCCTGATCCAACTCTAATTACTATATCATGGCACTAAGGGCCATGTCCAATCTCTTTTTAAAAACCTCCAGGGATGGTGAATCCACCACCTCTCTGGGCAGGCCATTCCAATGCCTGATCACCCTCTCTGTAAAGAATTTCTTCCTAACATCTAACCTAAACTTCCCCTGGCAGAGCTTGAGCCCATGTCCCCTTGTCCTGTTGTTGGTTGCCTGGGAGAAGAGACCAACCCCCACCTGGCTATAACTTCCCTTCAGGTAGTTGAAGAGAGTGATGAGGTCACCTCTAAGCCTTCTCTTCTCTAGACTAAACAATCCCAGCTCCCTCAGCCTCTCCTCATAGGACTTGTGCTCAAGTCCCTTCACCAGCCTGGTTGCTCTTCTCTGGACCCGCTCCAGCACCTCAATATCCTTCCTGAACTGAGGGGCCCAGAGCTGAACACAATACTCAAGGTGCGGCCTCACCAACGCAGAGTACAGGGGAAGGATCACTTCCCTGCTCCTGCTGGCCACACTGTTCTTGATGCAGGCCAGGATGCCATTGGCCTTCTTGGCCACCTGGGCACACTGCTGGCTCATGTTCAGCTTCCTGTCAATCAGCACCCCTAGGTCCCTTTCTGCCTGGCTGCTCTCCAACCACTCTGTCCCCAGCCTGTAGCGCTGCAGGGGTTGTTGTGGCCAAAGTGCAGGACCCGGCACTTGGCCTTGTTGAACTTCATCCCATTGGAGTCAGCCCATCTCTCCAGTCTATCCAGGTCCCTCTGCAGAGCCCTCCTTCCTTCTGGTAGGTTCATGCCAGTTTAGTCAGCATCAAGAAGAACTGGTTTAAATTTGGCTAGAGGAAAGAAAGCAAGAGATTCACAAAAAATGTTCCTCGGTGGTACCTAAGGAAAAGGAAAATGATAGGGCATGATTATTTCCAAATAGAAGTATAATCATAAATAAAATGTACAGAATTACATTTTAGATACTTAACTGAGTGTTAGAAAAATTCAGTTGGTAATAACAGTTGTCATATGTGTTGTATTCAGCTCCAAGTATATACATATTTGTTGTATTTAGGCAAACAAGTAGGAATAAACTCTGTCATCTGAATGGCTAAACAGTCGTGAGATCATTTAAAGGAAATGGGCAAATTGCATTGTATGGGAGAACTAACTTGGAAAAATTAGGGTGAGTCTTGGAAGAAAACTGAGAGAAACAATAGAAGAAAGGAATGTGAGGGAGCTTGCACTCGAACAAAGCGTGTTGCTCTCAGAAAATTATGGGCTGAATGGCAAGACTTGCTTGAAATTGAGGGAAAGATGGGCATGTCCTGAACGACTGTGCTTGGAATAAAACTCAGGAAAACGGTTTGACTTGAATGCCTAAAGAGAAGAGGAAACTTTATAAAGAAATATCATGCAGGTGGTGTTTTAACATCACTCCTGTTCTTCTGGAAGGATTATGGTTGTGAAAAAGGCACCAAATTATATTGCAGGAGGAAGAGTCATGCAAAACATTCCCTATTGGCAACCCTTTAATCTGTTGAATAGTTTATGTGATGACCCTCCAGCTTGTTCACAGAAGGATTGCTTGTCACTTCTAAACGGGTATTATTTGGATTATTGGTGCAACAAGAGCTGACTAGAATCCTGCCAAGCAGGAGGTAGTGTTTTATTGGAATAGTTCCTGTGTTCATAAAGTCTGTGTGCAGCCTGTGTTCTCAGCACATGCTGGGAAGGCCCTGCACTTGGTGTCAAGTGACCTGTCAAGCCCAGTCCTGTCTGGGGGTGAATGACACATCGCTTGGGCTTTGTATCGAGGGCCAGGTGGGAAAGCCTTGGCCATTGAGGGGTGTTGGGGAGCTGGGCTCTGTCAGCCTGGAGATGGGCAGGGTGTGGTGCAGAGCAGCACCAAGCAGAGCCTGGGAGAGGGGGCTCATCCTCCCAAAGGAACCGGGAGTGTTTCTGTGCCACGGTGTTGAAAAGGTTTTTGTGCTCCTCCAGAGAATGGTTTAGTGCAGCTGTATCAGTGACACCGAGGGCTGAGTTCAGCGAGGACTGAGGAGCTGTTATGTGATTAATAGGGGTAGGTTCTTGGAGGTTAATAAAGCAGTGACCGAGGTTTTTCCACAGAGAAAGACATTTCTCTTCCCCTTCTGACAACCTGCTTGGTAAATTTAAAAGAAAAAGCATCTGAACTATTCCACATGTTTAAATGTTGGTCCTTCCATCTGAATTGCAAATATTTCAGTGAAAGAAAACCCTGAGCCTGTTCCTGAATCCATTCAATAAATAGTGCCCTTTCAGGCTGAGAGAGTGACCGAGGGACTTGGGAGCCCACGCGGAGCAGGGATCATCTGTAGGAGGGCCTCTGCCACCTCCAAACCCTGCTTCCACTAATTGGTTCCAGTTTGCCCTGACATTGTGAAGGGATATTGGAAATAAAGTGACATTGAGGCTGTTAAGAAAAATGACCCAAGTACACTTTATAGAGGAGCTTCATTATATATCCACTTACTTGCTGGCTTAATATGCCGAGTGATTCTTACTGAATATACAAGTAATTAACTTGGATTTGCTTAGTCCATAAAGTGGGAATTACAAAACTGTAAAGAACAGTTGATGTGTAAAGTACATATCAGTTTTTATTTTCCTGTTCGTGCTTTTTTGAATTGGTTTGGGGTCATGGGGGAGAACTAGTGAAGGATTGGGGACAAGGCAAGGGTTGTGAAAAGCTGCTGTTTTCAAACAGAAGCTGACAAAAAGTCTGTGTTTATTTTGCTGAACTTAACAACAGCTTTTAAGAGCTGATTTGGTGGAAACTTTAGACAGAGGGAATGTGCAGTCACAGTAACATTTTGTTAGGGCATAAGAAGTTAGCAATTCAAATAGATTTGAGAAAAATACTGACTGTCTGGCCAGATAGTATTAATTGAAAGATTCTACTGATCGTTCTTCGGCTCGGTGATTAACAAGTTGTTTTGTGCTTCCAGGGTTACTTTGTTAGAGCTGATGATGTCGAAGGTGAGCGAGAAGAGCTGTGTTAGCGGTGAGGAGATGAGGGTGTTGGCGAGACACGCCACCTTCCTTGCGGGCTGTTTCCAGGAGCAGTGTGGAGCTGTGCTCAGGTTAACTGATGCAGCTGGGGCAGAAGATGAGGTATGACTGATTACAGATATTAAAGTGGTGAGTCCTCACTGCCACTGTGACCTAAGGGGCACTTGTTACTTCCCAGTTTAGGTTGGTAAAGCAGTGGCAGAGTGCACTGCAGAAACACTGATCTTAAATGCTTTTATGTGATAATGTTAAACAGTGTTGTACTTGCTGACTTTTTTGTTTGTTTAAATAGGCACAAGGATTTTAAATTTGAGAGGTGTTATGAAAGATACTAAAAATCACTTTATGAGAAGATAATAGTTGTATGTGTTAAAAAGAAAACAAACAGACACAAATCAACAACCACACAACAACTCTTCTTGTCTTAATTGGCTGTTTCTGGAAAAGGTACTAGCTTGGCAGTAACAGGACATATACTGAAGCAATTCATTTTTTTGGGTTTTTCCCCCATTTTTTTTTTAATCCTTTGTGGTTACTTTCCAAGTATTCTGTGGTTTCAGTTCTTGGAAAAAACCCATTCATTTGCACCCAGCAGAAGGAGGTCTCTGTCCAACTTGAAGGTGCTGGGGCAGCAGCACTGTGAATATTACTGAGTGAC
The DNA here is from genome assembly GCF_022539395.1 of Myiozetetes cayanensis. NCBI lineage: Eukaryota > Metazoa > Chordata > Aves > Passeriformes > Tyrannidae > Myiozetetes > Myiozetetes cayanensis. The sequence goes on along the minus strand of NW_026087521.1, from coordinate 68,056,022 downwards.
CTGCCTGACACCGAGTTCTTATTCCTCTCTCACATAATGTGCTCTAAGTTGAGTGTCACTGTTTGTGGGAAGTGGGGCTCATTGAATGAACACCGAATACGAGCCCTAATAACTGAATAAATGGAGGGCAGTATGTGTACATGTGCACTGTGTGTGTACATTTGTTCATAACGTGTGCTTGCCACAGGAAAAGAGAAATTCCAGCCCAAATTCATAAAGCTGTTTCTTTTCTTACAAGAAATCATCAAGAATTGCACTGATTTCTCCTTAATTGTGTAAATATTTTAGGTTTTGCATAAGAGTTGTACTTGACTGCAGAAAATGCAGTTGTGCATGTGGAGTCTGTCATGAAAAATGCTTTAGGCAATGTGTACCACTGAGCTCAGCTTTGCCTGGACTGCTCTGTGGCCCTGCAGCCAAGGGCCTTGGCCAGGCTCTGTCCCAGTTATCTGCCCTGGACTCCAAAACTCCGAGGCTACATTGAAAACTGCATTTTGGGAACAGTCCTTGAACTGGCCTGACTCCCAAAATGTTGTCTGGGTGTCCCATGCACTGTTTAATTTATTATATGTAGACACTGCTGGTTTTCCTTAAGGAACCTCAGGTTTGTAGCTTCCATCTTAAACCCATGAGAAGTTAATCATATGCTTCTGCAGTGCTTAAACCAACATTTAAAATAGCTTTTCCATTCTAAGCCTGACTTGGGCATGAGTTTGCTTGCACTAACTTTCAACCATGCTTGCAAAATAAAACCCTTCCCTGGACTTGAAGTCCTTATTTCATCTCTTTATAAGGAATATCTTTTGTGCATCTCTCAAAATATGTTAATTTTAAAACTCTTTGATTATTTCCTTATTTGTTCTTCACATTTCATCCATATCAAGATGGCTCTCCAGATTTCAAAATATCTGGGGGGTTTGAACTTCAAAAGGAAGTATTTTCCATTACTACCTTCCTTTCATAAAGCTGAAAGGCAAAAACAAAATTTGGTTGATAGCAGGGGAGGGAGCCAACCTGAGATGTTTAAACAGTTTTTTTGAAATTATTGAGTTTCAAATGTAGATAAGAGTTTGGGAGTTCTTTTGTGGTTTTTAAATAATTTGTTGTTCTTGAAAGTTGTGAATAGCTAGTTACTGTCTCTGAAATACAATTGGAGTGTTCCTAATTAGTAGCAGAATGTATTTTTACGGTCTGGTTGTGTGCTGTTGAAGGCAATTTATTGAATAATTTAGGGCAGGACTTGCACCTTCCTACACCTGTGTGAGATAAAAAATGGAAATTAAGCTTTAGGACCTGGACCCTGTAGTGATTTGGTGTCTTCAATGAGCAAGGAGTGGATATAATCATAATACTTAATCACTCAGCAGTATTGTTAATGATTTTAATTACATTATATCGATTATATGGATTCACAAATACTATCCTGTGGGTAAGAAAGCCTGTCTTTGTCCTGGACCACACAAGGCAGGAATAGTTCCTGTGACCTGTGTCTGAGCCTTTTCATGGCTGCTTGCAGTTTAGGTACCACACCTTGAGTGGGATCATCGTGCAGCCCCAGCCTGGCTCCTGAGCAAGAGGTGGTGTCCCAGATTGTGCCACGTGCTCACAAGGTAGTTTCTCTGAGTGCTGGACTGTCATTATGAACAGCACCAACGTATTTTCCATGAGAAAAAATAGTTCTTTGGCTGAATAAATAATATGCAAATAAAATGGTGTGTCTCATACCTCACCAATATGCTGCATCTCTGATCCCAACTCTGTTTACCCAAGAGTAATGTAAATTCTCGCAGCCAAAGTTCATTTGACCACAGAACTTTACAGAATTCCTGCGGATAACAAATTGCTGTCTTGCAGGCGGTGTTTGTGTCTTTAAAGCAGGGCACTCCGACTGAATAAACTCAAAGAAAACATTTATACAGAAATAATTTTCTCAGCTAGCAATTTTCTGTATTTCTGCTTTTGGAAGCTACTGTGTTTTTGTTAAAATTTTATCCCTTATGGCTCTGTTTTGGTTTCCCCATGGTTTTTCAGGCACATATAACACTGTAGGAAAGAGGTTATTGCAGTGTAATACATTATTGTTATTTTAGAAAGATGTCCTCATTTTATATAAATGTATTCTTGGCAGTTTTAGAAGACCTGCAAAGAACCTGGGGTGCTGAGAGTTCCTGCCCCCAGTTTATATCCCCGGGTTTCTGTTCTACGATATTCCTCATAAGGGTGTTCAGAACTGCCGTTTCCATTCCCAGGAAGCGCTGGTGACAATTCGTCTCCTCGACGTTCTGTGTGAGATGACCTCGAGCACTGGGCAGCTGGAACATCTGCAGGCTCTGCCTGGTTTGCTGGAAACAGCCATCGGTGAGTGAGCACCCAGGGTTTATCTGGTGGCTTCTCCACCCCGGGGGCTCTGAGAACGAAAATGGGATTTCCACAGCAGGTGGTCATTACGATTCTGACCTTGCCATAAAACAGATAAATGGGAGATGTGGTTAATCTACATTTTCAAATATTTCATTTGTTTCTGGAAATTTTCTGCCCCTGTTGCCCAACAGAGCCTTGATTCAAGTGTCAGCAATGTGCTGTTTGTACACAGAGTGGTGCAAGGCGCAGCACAGCTGGATGCACAGAAGATGCATGGAAGAATTCCCTCCAGAAGTACAAACAGGGCTTTTCCTCCATGCCTGTTTCCTTCCCAAATTTCTGAAAACTGAAAGTAAAGTGCAGTGAGAATGTTACTAACTAAATTCAGTGACTTTTAAAGGACAGTCTGAAAGAAGCTAAGAAAGAGCAAGGGAAGAAAAGAACCAGGATGTTCCAGACAGGCTCTGTGTACTCAAGGAGGAATGAGGAGGGGGTGCACATACCCTGACCTGTGCTTTCCTAAGTCTCATCACTTTCTGAGACTGAGGTATGCTGCCATTTTGTGAGTAAATTATAAAAGCTTATGGACTGTGAAGAGAAATAGGTTAAAAAAAAACCCCAAACCTCCATTGGTTTTAGCAGTGTATTTGTGGTGCCTTCAGACTTCATGTCTGAACTATGTTAGTGTATCAGAAGTGTGCAAAAATCCCCTCTTGGGGTGGTCTTTCATGGTTGTACTACCACAAACCACGAAAGGAAGCCGACTGTCACAGTTCTGACGTGGTGCTGAGGATCTGACACTGTGTTGTTTGAGTTCAACAATCAGTAGTGAAGCTCTGTGCCAAGTGATACTGATTTCCAGGTGGTACTGAATTAAAGTCGTTTTGTTTTCTGTAGATACCCTGAGATTAACTCACCTCGCTGGGAAACAGGCTGTCAATGTTTTCACTGCCACACATGCTGTGACAGGGCAGGAAGAAGTTTCACATCCAGCTGTGGGTTTTAAATCTCATCTCATTCGTTTGATTGGAAATTTGTGTTACAAAAATAAGGAAAACCAAGACAAGGTGAGTTTACACGTTGTTCTGGCAGGACTCTGACATGTAAACAGATACCTGACCTTGATGTGAATGTATTGCTGGTCTAGAAATAGAGGTTGGAATTGGTCATGTAAAGGAGGTGATTTTTTTGTGTGTCTTTGAGTTACTTTCACAATTATGCTGAGGGTTTTTTTTTAATAACAATGCAGTGTTTTCCTGCCTACCTTTTACTTCAGTCCTATACAATGCAAACCAGTGCCTAATTCCCTTGTGGTTCTCACTTCTGCACTCTTTAAAAAAAGTCTGAGACTAAATTTCAAATTTCAACTTCAATTTGAAGGCAAGTGGGTGGGAATTGTTACATGAACTTGATTTTAAATCTTTGAATTAGTCCCTCCATTTTTCATGTCACTTTAAAAATGTAAGTCTGCTTCTATCAAACCACTTGGAACCTTTTATTTTATGTAAGTCTGCCTCTATCAAACCACTTGGAACCTTTTATTTTATAATTCCTGCATAGAAAATCAATTTTGTTTGCACAGTGAGGAAAAAGAGGAAAAAGCAGCAAGCTTTAAATGTGAATTGTTTGTTTTCTTTGAGTGATAAAAGATGTGGCTTTACTCCAGAATTTTGTTAGACTAACTTAATTTCAGCAAGAAAAGCACTGCCCAAAGTGTCTTTGTCTGACAAATTCTTATAGTGTGGTCTTCTAAATGGGGAAGATGGAAATGATCTTCCACTTCCCTGTTTGTATTAGAGTATATAATCAAAGTCTTGAATATATCTGAAAAGTTTTATTAGTCCTGTTAATCACTCTTGCATAGCTCTGTCTCTGACCTGCTATGATGTAATATGTGTTTGTGGAAGTGAAATACATTTTTGTGGAATACCTAATGACAGTGGAGGGGAGGGGGTTGCTCTCATTTTGAAAGGGTTGATTTACTGCTTATTGTTCTCTTTTGCTGAGATTTTCAAAGGCCCCTGGAGCAATTAAGCAGGCTTAGTGTTTTCAGTGGAAGTTGAGTATTAACTTGCTATAAACTACCTGAAAATATTTTATATAATATATATATAATATATATTGCCTTATAGTGTCTTGAAAATTACTTAGATTCTTATGTGTGATATCATGGAACACTATTTAAGTGCTGTGGAAACTTCAGAAATGCTGGCAGTGTGATATCCTGTCTGCACCTTCCCTTGGTTTGATACATGTAAATTGGTTCAAAGAAATTAATAATAAATTGGTACGTTCCCTTGAAGCTGCATCTAACTTGTGTTCCCTTGTGCATGGATGTCGCTCCTTTGGCATTTTCCTGCCAGGTCTGTTTGGTTTTCTCAGCCCTGCCTGTTCCCCACAGCTCCACTCATGAGGAGCTGATGCAATTCGACAGGACGTTCACTACTGCCAGTTCTTCTGGAACTTGTGATTTAAATGGAGTATTTGGTGTTGCTTCTTAATTCCAGCTCTGGAATTGTGCAGTTTCAGAAGCACCTCACCATTTAGTGCCTTTAGAATTTGTTGAGCTGCTGAGAAGAAAAAAACCCAAGCTTACAGGTGTCTTTAAGTTTAAAACTAAAAATGTCATTTTTAGTTCCACTACAACAGATCAACCTGGTGGTAGGTGATGGAGGTTCTGATTCAAGGCTTTTTCTCCTCTCACCTTCTGACCCACCATTACTGTCATCCTGCTCCTGCAGGCTTGGCTGTAAAAGTGTCGGCCTGCCCCTTTGAAAATCAGCTTCAAACAAAACACTGGTTATTACTAAACTCCTAGAGAAGTCTTCAAAAAATAATCAAAAATAGTGACTTGTAGGACTTGAAATTTTTTAAAACCATTTCTAATTTTTATGAGTGCATTTATTTTGGTACAAATTTCATCCCTTGGAATGTACCCTCCAGCTCTGTTCTGATGAGATCTGTTTTTCTGTAATGGACTTACTGGGAAGAGTTGCTGTGTCTGGATAGGTTTCCTTTAATGATATTTCACTAACATACATTTACTTAATGTAGAGTAATGAAACTGTCTTGAAACAAGAACTCTTTCTAGTTTTCAGTTGGAACCTGCAGTCTTGACTTTTATAGGCACAGGCCTGTAATCAAGTTAAAGAAAGGAAATAACTATATACCGAACCAGAACACTTAAAATTTTATAAACAATTGGCTTAGTGCTTGAGTGTGTATATGTACATGCCTTGTTTTGCCCAATAATATTTTCAATTGAATTGACAATAGGAAAGGATACATTTATTATGGCATTCTAAAAACCATGTGAACAACACCTTTACACATTAAAAAACTTAGAATTTTGTCCATCATGGATGTACAAGTTCAGCCAGAAGCTGGCAATTTTACTTTCATAGTACCTGCAGTTGTTATTACCAGACTACAAGACGTTTAGAGACAAATACTCAGAAAACCCTCTGGTAATTGTAATTTGGAGGTAAATTAAGAAACTGCTTTGCAATCTCCTTATGTACAGAATCATGTATCATCTCGCTCAGTAGCCTGAGGCATCAGCAGCTTTCAGCATGAAATTTAGTGCATACCTTAGTTACTGTATATCATGCATAATAAATATATGGCTTTTATAGACATATAAATCACAACATCAGGAGCCTTGTTTTCTAAATGTAAAGTTGATCTTAATCTCAACAAGGTGGCTAAATTTATCTTAATAAGAGAATCTGATCCTGTGCAAAGGTTACGCTTGGGGAATCATTAGAAGAAAATGTGTGTTCTTGGAGTTTCAGGTAAATGCAGAGGATAATTACTCAACTTTCTGTAAGTCTGGGTTGTGAGCAAAGAAACACTGTCAGTGCCACAGGAGGGCTGGGCCAGTGCAGGGATTTATTCTGCTCTCATGGGTTACTGTGGCTGTAGAGCAGGGCTGAGAGGGGGCAGGTACTGAACTACTGTATTGGTGTAACCCAGACTATCATTTGGCACAAAGCTTTGTGCTTTGGCAGTTTGGGACTTTCCAAAAATATGATGGAAATGTAATGAAAACTTTATGCCACCAGAATTGTGCTTTGTAATGATTGTCAGTGGGAAAACTGCAGTTCCATTAGCAAAAGGGATGAAAGGTGTCAAGAATGCTGAGCAGTCATTAAAAGATCAGCATTCAGATTTCTTTTGGAGTTAAAAAGGAAACATTGCTACTGGCAAAATCCTGGAATTGTTGAAGGTTTGATCCTGTTTTTATAAAAACTGTAAAAAAAGACCCCAAACCAAAGTAAAAACCTTTCTGCTCTACCATGTGAGGAACATGAAATGCTTGAATAGTGTGCACGCACAGGGATTTCCCCCACTTCTTTAGCTGAGCTGGCCAGCAAATCACAGAATATCAGGATGGTTTGGGTGGGAAGGGGCTTTACAGGAAGTGTTTAGACCAAGATTGCTGTTTTGTACAGGATTATAAAATAAAAAGGAAACCAGTGAATTACTTTCGCATGAAGAATGCTCTGTGACTTGGAGGTGTCATGAAGGAAGAAGTTACTGGGAGGGAGTCAGGGATCAATCTCAGGAGAACAGTGCATGTCTAAAGCTTCTTCAGCTTGAGACTCCCTTTGCACCTGCATTGGCCTCCTCTGGACCCCACCCAGTAAAGTGAGACCACATCTGTTAGTCCTGAAACAAAACTCTTCCTGTAATTGCAAGATTTGGGATTGGTTTGGGTTTGTCCCTTTTAAAAGGCCCGTAGCTGTGTTATTTATGTGTGTCTCCGAAAAGGTAACATTTTCTATAAAGCAGTGTGAGGTTGACATTGCTCAGAGTGGCAGATTATTTACTGCAGCATTCGGGGCTTCTGTGGCTTCCCTGACTGCTCTGATTTAAAACACAAGCAGCACACACCATTAAACTGTCGGCTGGCTTTAGTAACCAGCTGAGTCCTGGAGTCTCCCATTTACCATTTCTGCATGATAAAGACATTTTACAGTCCTTTCCTGGAATACTTTGTTTTACTGTGCTTTAAACTACTGAAAAATTTAATTATCGTGAAGCCTAGTTTTATACTTAACACGTAACAGAATGCACGTCCTTTACACACCTCCTAGAAAATTAATGCTTTGTTCTTTGACCTGTCACTAAAATCTTGGAAGCTCTGCCTGCAAGACACTGTGGAAGCAGAGAATTGGGAGTGCCATTGATGAATGTCTGTGTGCTGTTTCCAGTCTTCTAACCAACAAAGTTTCTCCTTTTCTCCTCTCATCCCAGCCCGCCTAGATTGTGAAGACTGGGGTGATATAAACATGCTCAATAACTTATTCTTTACAGCTCCTTCAAAGAATTTATCACTGCTAAAGTCATTAACAATTGCAATAGGAAACTCCGAGGAATTATGGGAAACTACCCCCACTTGGGTGGCTGTGGGACTTTGCTCTCAGGCTGTAGGCTGTTGGTGATTCAGTGTGCTGGGTCTTGTATTTGTTTATTTCATGTCACCAGGAAATGCAGCAATCTCTGGCACAAAGCACTGCATGTTTTGAAATCATCCTCGATATTTTCACACACAGGGTTTTCGTCATTTGAGCATTTGCTACAAATGAAATTATATGTCTGACATTGATTTCTTTTTTATTTATTTCTTTTTTTTTAAATTCTTGTTTCGAAGTGAAATAAAAGTGAGATTGTTAAGTAATGCCAAACACAACAGAAGTCATCAATAGAGAGTGGAACATCCGACTGGCATTTATTTGTCCTTGCTGAATTCATATATTTCCAAGTAAGAGTTGTAATCCATGAGGTTGGGAGTGGAAGCATTTTGGAGTGCAGTAGTGATGTGTGAGAGTGATGACACATGTGGCCTCTGTAGGGGTGTGTGTTCATCCAAACAGAGTATGAGTTTGGATTGCTATTCTTCCTTTTCCATTCCTACTCTTTCCAAGCTATAAGCAGCCAGCAGTTTTCAGGGATTTCAGCTGGACTGTGTTTCAGGAGCAGCAAGGCAGGTGTGTGCAGGAGAATGAAGTACCAAAGCTGGCATGAGAAACAGAGCAGAGTCTGACAGTCACAGGCTGTGCTGCTGATTTTTGGCTGTGATCATATGTGGGACAGTAATGAGGAAACCTTCAACAGGAACATTCTGTGGTAATGTCAGTGATTTTCAGAATGGGGATATTTTATTGGAGTGCCTGGAATGTTGTTCCAGAAGAAGAGCTATCCTGATGTAATACAAAATGTGAAAGTGAAAAATAAAACAACAACAACAACAACAATAACAAAAACCAAACAAAAAACCAACAAACAAAAACCACCAAACAAACAAAACAATAACACCCACCCAAAAATCACAACCCAGTACATGCAACCAACAAAACAAAGTCCCTCATTTTAATGGAGAGATTCATAAAATGCTTTCTAAAGCTTGACAAGGGAGACAAAAATACCATACCTACCAAAACAGTGGCAACTTGCCAGAGTGACTGGGAACTTCCTATTACAATGATGATTACAGTGGCTGAAAGGAATTGTGTGGCTTAGTCAACCTCTATCCCTGTTTTTTCAGAACTTTGAAGTAAGTTGAAGTCTTCAGTTCTCTCTGCTTTGGAACCAAATACAGTTTTGGAATTTTGATGCTCTTGTAACACGTTGGGTTTAGTCATGTAGCTGATTCTTAACACTTAATTTGCTTTAACTTTCTTTTTGTTCTGATGAAAGAGGAAAATTAAGAGAACCAATTTTATAGCAGTGATTGGAAATCATCAAGCTGAGATTACCTGATTATTGGGTTTGATGGATGGAGAACAGGAGAGTGAGTGACTGGAAGTACCTAAAAGTGTGCTGTGGTGTTGATGCAGATTTGTACAAACTCACTCAGCTGATTTGAAGTGCAGGATTTCATCCTGGATGATGCTCAGTACTGTTGTTCTCTCTCACTGCTGCTGCCAGAACAGGCAAGAGTGGTGTGTCTCAAGCAACATCAGTCTTGTGTTGGACCTCCCTTTATCCAGGTCAGGTCACGGGTCTAAAACAGAGCGAACGTCCTGCTCCTAATGGCAGCATCTCTTTGTTACTGAAAAGTGGCTTCTGGTTCAGGAACTGTCCAAGACAATGATGAAAGTGGAATTGTTTAAAAATTGTTCAAAAAAACCAAAAGTTCCAGTTGTGTTACTGTCTTTTGCGGGAACCTATTCTCAATTCTCAAGTGTTTATATTGTCGTCTCAATGGTTGGAAAATCCCGTGTTTTGTTCTTGGAAAGACTAGTGGAAAAAACTATTCAGCAGCTGAGATGGCTTGTTACCCTGTCCTGGTAGCTGGACACTCCAGTGTCTGCTTGTTTTGGCTCAGACCTGATGGTGTGCTTGGTACCTTCATCATCCCTTCCTCTTGTGTGGGGCCAAAACCCTCATCTTCTAAACTAGCTCTGTGCACAGATTTTCAGGACGTCACAAAGGTACCTTTGATCTTAGATTCTAAGACTTTTTTTATTGTAAGGGTTGCTTCTTATGGGAGAGTTGAAATAAACCACGTCTCTCTGGGAAATAATGCCAAAAGAGGGAGAATGTATTTGGCATTAACATAGCAGGAGCAGCAGGTTTTGTTGTTGTGATTTCTGAATTTCAGCCATTGAAATGTTCAGTACCTGCTTACCTGGACAGTGTAGAGAGGGAGAGTGTTCTGGGGACGTGGTCTTGGCTGAAAGGATCATAAAGGTCCCTCTTGGCTCCCAAAGTCATTCCAACCGATGCAAGGAGCTCTCAGACCAGCTAAGCAAGTCTGTTGTGATGTCCTGGAGAAGGGAGCCTCTGTCCACAAGTATTTCAGTGGATCTGCAGGATGTGGTGAACTCCTGTAATAGACTGATGGCCGCAGCTGCCTCTGTTCTAAGCCAAAGTGCGTGGAGTCTGCAGTAGGCCCGGGAATCTGCTGGCACCAAAGGATCGAAGGGTTCTTTTGTCTTTGGGAGTAGAATCTCCCATGTATCTCCTGTCACTTGTGCAGCTTGGAAAAGCAAAAAAGCCCAAACCCAGGACTCAGAAATGAAAAGAAATAAATAAGTTTTTTGGTACCATCATAGATGTGGAAGAGCCGTTTGGGAACCTGACCAGTTGATACATTCCTACTTCTATTAAGCTGCCCTGTTACTCACACTGAGTGCTGGATTCTGCTCAGATGTCTAATCACTAATTAATTACCTACTTGTTGAGCAGGTCGTGCTCAAAAGAGGAAATAGACTGGAGGAAAAGAGACTGCTGTTGGTCAGCCTGGTTGGTGTCAGAGTCTGAGGGGTGTATTTATGTTACACTGTCATTATGTAGTCCTCATGTGGTACATTCAGATGGTCTTCCATTAAAAGGCTTAAAAGTATCTTTAATGATGACCAAAGATTGGCAACAGATCCCCAAGTGTGTGTAATTTGATTCGTTTTCTTGGGCATAATTCATTCTGGTGTCATTTCTGACTAAGATAGTCATGTAGACTTAGGAGACGGAAGGGATTGGAAGGGTCATAACTATTCACCTGCCCAGGGCAGGACCAGGTGGAGTGTTCATGGCTAAGGTTTGTCAGGTGGTTTGTGGGGACCTATCTGCCCCAGGAGCCTGGGACTCGTGTTTCAGTGTGTTACAGCCCTGTGCATTCACCAGTTTAATCTGTCTGAGGGATACAGGGATCAGAATTATTGTTAGACTCCTACTTTTAGCCTCGTGAGAATCAGCAGATAGGTGGATGAGCAACCAAAGAGGTGCTTCTGGGAGGGGAAGTTGTGTAGTGGCAGTTTGAGCCCAGATCCACTGTGAACTAAGGCTGAGTTTGGTAACTGCTCAGCACAGCTGTACATGTGGACCAGGTGCTGCTGCTTGGTGGGCTTGGTGCTTTCAGCTGTGTGACACAACTGGGAGCATTGCAAACAGTGAAGCAAGGAGCCAAGTCCATAAAAATGTGAAGTTTGCCTGTTTTATTGCTCCCAGAAACCTTTTAAGTTCCATAATGTGAATTGAAATTGAATACTGTGGAGCTAAACATGATTGGAGACAGACTTTGTGTCTGGTAGGAAACTGGTGATGTGTAATGAATGTTGTATCTGGAGTTTTTCCATATGAATGGTTCCTGCTTGTTCCCGGGTTTTGACTCATTTCTATAGTACATGTTTCCTGCCCCAAACCTCTTTTAACCTAGAGATTTGTCTTTCTAGTTTTCAGTGCTTATCGGTAATGATTAAAGAGAGGAACAAGTGTTAGCATGGGACACTCAAACTCTAGTTCTCTTTTATTTCTGAGAGTGCATTTCCTTTTTCTTATCTATAGTTTGACCAAACTCAACTTCTATGAAACAGGAGTATTTCTGTGCCTGAAACAAAGACCTTTCTTATCCTGCTTTCTGTGTCAATTGAAGGCTGAAAATCGGTCACATTCTGGTGGGAGAGCAGTTCATGTTCTAACTTATGTTATCTGAAGGCACAAGTTTTCTTTTTGCAGAATAGTACTCTTACTTGACTAGGTAGTATTTCCAGTTCCTGAAGTGTTAATCATTCTGTGCAGAGATTTTTTTTTTTTACTGGATTATTTTTATTTTTCCTCTTTCTGTCAGTGCAGTTGCTGGACCTGGAGATTGTGTTTGCATTTTTCCAGATGCAGACAGATCCAGCAACAAGCACTGTCATGCTTGGAGAATTTGCATTCTTCCCCCTGAGCTTGGCACTGCTGCTGCTAGAAGGAAGGATTCAGTAAATAGGCTACATGGTAATGGATTCAATGAGATGTGTAACACAGACCAGTGTGAGCAGTTCTGTTTATGAGACAGACACCAGAACAGTGCTATTTCTTATTTTCGGTCTATACTTTCTCCCAAAATCTGGATGGATTACAACCAGTTTCACACCAGCCACTAGGTGTTTTTTTCACAGGATACTTTCACACCATATTTAAAGCAGGATTAGAGTGTTGTGCAATACTGACTCTTTCCCTAAGCCCTGCAGAAGATCCCTTCAAAAGGTCCCCTGCCTTGCTCTGCACTGGGCATTTCACAGACAATTCTCTTCGGAGCAAAAACTCCAAGGCAAATAACTAGTGGGAAAAATTTCCTGAGCACTTTGAATTGGGCAGTGCAGTTCCCATGATTGAGATGTAGGACGATTCTTGACGTTTACCACATTTTTGTGTTGTGGGAGGTTACAGGGAGATGAGAGTGAGAAGATGTGAGAGACTCTCAGCAGTGCAGGTGGGACCCCTGGGTGGGATGGTGATTCCCCCCTCGGACTGTCTGTGGCACTCTCGCTGCAGAAATGGCTCTGCCCTGCACAGCAATTGCTGAACTGACTCACATCGCAGCCAGACCACTACTGAACACAGGCACACGTTTCAGGGTGCCATAAAATACCCTTGCAGTGGATCACTGCTGGTTCAGGAACAACTGGCATGAACTGGAACTTTCCTAGTGCTGGTTGCTCAGGATTTGGTCTCTTCATTTCAGAAGTCACTCAGGAGTACACAGATTTGTCTTGGGTGGATAACTTGTAAGGTTTTTCCCCTGCTTCATTTCCCTGTGTAGGAAGTCACAGGTGACATACCAAAGCTGTTAATGTCGTGACAAAAGCTGTGCCTAAGTCGAGCAAATGACATGTCCAGTTTAATTATGTGATATTCAAGAGTCTCTCAAGTCAAGAGTCTCAAGAGTGGCTGTGAGGCAGAGGTAGTTAGCAACTGGTTTGTACGTGAAGGTATCACTGAAGCTGTGGTTTGCTGCTGCTGCTCCTATTTTTGAAGGAATCTCATCATATTCCCACTGCAACTTTTTGAAGCATGTGTGGATTTTAATTAAAATCTTGCTTTCCCTAAATACTTACTTTCTTAACCAAACGTCTTGTTTGAGTTGAACTGGAGCAGATTATTGCATGGTTTGTTTCAGTTGACAGCACTTCATCCAGATTAATTTGTGCTGTTCAGCATTTCAGTGGTGGACAATAAAAGGTACCATTGAAGGCGCATCAGGCTTTGGTTGCAGCCTGAACATCAAAGAGCCAGCATTTCCCCAGCATGTGCAAGTGCTGTGTTACTGAGAGGTCACTGCTTGCTCAGGCTTTGAAGTGTGATATCATACATGGCCTCTGGAGAAAGCACAAACATTTTGTGGATATTTTTAACCCTGTGTTATTAACTGTACTTCATGTAGGTAAAGCTGTGCATGTCAGCACAGATGTGGAAGTTGGGGTTTAAGACCTGACCGAGCTCTTTGCTTTTCATACATGTCAGGCTTGCCTGGCTGTGTGTGCTGTCTGTCACTGCTACTTTCTCATGTTTTATCTTGAGACTCTGCAGTAGGATTATCTGAAAAGACACTTGTAAGAGGGTTGTGTTCAGATTTGTCTCTGAATTCAGTTTTACTGGTCCATAGGCTGTTGGGGTTTTCACCTCTAAATCTCCTTCTACTTGACTTACTTCTCTTATCACAGAACTTGCATTTCAGAAAGATGATGATCCTGCAGTGTAAACTTTGGGATATATTGTTTTCCTTGGTACATAAAAATGCATCTTGCTTGGGACAAAAAAGATGGAAGAGAGAATCCCATCATCAAACCATGGCCTAAATTCTGTTTAAATTCCTTTACCTGACAGTTCTTGGTTTGAGATTAAATTTAAAGGAATTAAAGAATTCAAGATTTGGACAAATATAATTTGGCTATCACAGAATGGTTGAGTTTGGTAGGGACTTATGGAGGAACCTCTTGTCCAACCTCCTTCTTCAATGCAGGTCAGGTTGCCCAGGACAATGTCCAGGTGCCTTAAAGCATATAAATAATATATTGGTATAAGAATATAATCAGTTAATCCTCATCCTCTCAAGGTTTTTTAAAACTACTTTTGTAATATGAAAAAAAAGCTCCTATGTCTTAAGTTATTTTCAAGGTTGAAATTTTGCAGCTAGTTTAGAACAAGATTTTGTTTAAGTACGTAGCACTTTCTAAAGCTGTAACTGTGCATGCATGATGTTGCAGTGAACCTTAGAAATCTGCACAAATCTCCTAGGAAATGTGTTTCTCTTAGATAATCCTGCTCCATATTTATTGTTACATCAGCTTGTCCCAAGTTCTGGGTAGTATGGGGGTGTGGGTGTGTGTATTAGGGTTATGCCTGTTATCTCACACACACTACACATGGATCAGTGAAATTTGTGAATTCCCCTGTGTGGGGTATGGTCAGAAAACAAAAAATCCTAATTCTCATCTTTGCTGGTTTGCTAATAACATAAAAAACACCTTCTCAGAGGAGAAATGTCAGTGGCTCTTACTTGATATAAAGAATTTGTGCATGGGCACATACAGGTAACACATGATTTCTGAAGGTACATGAGGTGTGGCTCCCTGTGAACTTGGGTATGTGGGGAGATGTATTTTTCAACTTTTTTTTCCCCCCATTTTTCCACTCAGGAGTTTTTCCTGGTTCTTCCTTCTGGAAGCAAACATGAGCTGTCAATGAGCATGGCTTGTCTGCCTCCATGTGAGAAGCCCCACAGGAAATACCTCAGTCAAACACAGGCTAAATGAAGGCAGAATGTGAAATTAGTGTCTGCTTGTGTCACTGTTTTTTGATACTCACTGCTGACACCAGATTTGCTCTGCAATGCATGGTAGTATGTTTAATATTTTTGATGAAACATCCCTGTTACCTTTTTACATATTTTACTTATTTCTTGCATGGAACATTATTTGTATTGTTGAGACATCTGTTAAATTAAACTTCTGCTTTTATTTAGGTGTATGAGTTGGATGGCATCCCCTTGATTCTGGACAACTGCAGCATTGATGACAACAATCCCTGTATCCTTCACAAAAGAGTTCTGTTTTTTGAGTGTGACTCACGAGAAGAGGTGGGGGTTTCAGAGATTGATGCCAGCACTGCTTTCACTGGGTGCCCAAGTGTGACTGGCATCAGGATGTTCTAAGTTGTGTTTAAATGGTTCACAAGTGAGCAAAGGCACAAATAGGCTTTCATGATTCTCAGTAAGTTGAATTGTGGTTATATTCTGTTTCCTAAAATAATAAATATTGCTGGTTTGTGAATGTCAGTTCAGAGAGCCAGCTGTGACAGAAGTCTGATTTCAGACTCTGGCCATTGTGTCAGATCTTGGAGCCTCTGCTTCCATTGAAACATCTATTCAGGGGACTGAAACAATACCCCATCAATTCTCTGCACTTAATAAAAGGGGTTGGGGAGGTTATTGTAAGCACAGAGTCAAGGCTAACAAGCTGTCATAAGAATGTGTATAATTGAGAAAATCAGTGGTGCTAATTACTGAAATGTTGGGGAGATTTTGATATAAATGGCATTGTGCTTAATGTTATTTTTTTCCTGGGGTTTAAGAGCAGAGACTTTCCAAGACAGATTGCTGTTAGAGGGAAATAACTGTTGAAGAGAAGCATTTGTTAAGCAGAGTTACCCATCTCTTCAAGCAGCGCACAGGGATCCTGCCAAGTGTGTTCAGTGAGGGATTTTGTGCCATCTGATCATTAGCTCTAAGTTTCTGGTAAGTGTGTTTGGAAAGCAAATGCATTTCCTTTGTAGAGTCATGTCAGGTTTCGTATACTGAACACATGAAACAGGGTTTCAAAATTAATTGATAAGAAAAAGGTTACTTTCTAACAGATATTAAAAAAAACCCCACACAAAGTTGTGAAAACGTTGCATATTCTCTCAGTTGTGTGCTGTGTAACATCATCTACATATAAATGTACCTTGAAATAATGTAGATCACAGCACAGTGCTAACAAGCTGGGTGGAGGAGCAAGGAGTGTTAAGCATCCTCTGAGTTACTTTATTGCTTTATGTGCATGAGTTTTACATTCCTCACTGGTCCTGTACCTGGAGACCTGGCAGTGTAGCTCTGGACAGGGCACTGAGGAACAGAGTTGTACTTCCGTGGGGCAGTTCAGGGAAGAGGCACTGTTGGATGAGGTGGGAAGGGCAGGGAAAGTTCCCTTCCCTAATCAGAAGAGCAGCCCTGAGAAAACTGGGTAGGGAGCTTTGGTCCCAAGTGACTCCTGTGCTGGAAAGCACAGCTGTGCAACCACTTCTAGAATGTCTTTCTAGGATTAATCCTTCATTTTAGCTGTTAGTAAAAGTGGATAAAGTTGGAGGCCTTCAAAGTTAATTTACAATCTTGAATGAGGTAAAAATAAAATACCCTGGGAGTCTTTACTGCATTTTGAGCCATGTGGGACTTCTTACACCTTTTGATACAGGCTGACATTTTATGACTGCACCATAAACTTCTTACCAGAGGATAAAACTTCGTTTACTTGGTTTTTAAAGACATGGTAACACCTCCTAATGTGAGCTTTCAGCACTGATCCATAGCACAGAGTACTGGGGGATATGGATGAGTGAGCAGCACGTGGGCAGAGGGGGGACTGGCCTGCTGTGACAAGGTTTGCTGCATCAGCGTTTGGAGTGCAGCTCCTGGCTGCTGCTCTGTGCATGGCTCTGACCTCTTGCTGTTCCAGGTGCTCTAACATGACGTTAGTGCTCCCCTGCCCTTCTCCAGCCTCTAACATTCCTCATCTCTGCTTTCCCAGTGGGCCTTACACGGAAGCAGAGGAGGAGTTTGCAGTTCAGGTGTCTCTACTTTCATCTGCTTTGCAGCATATTCTTGTGGACACCACCAACCAGGTCCTGAGCAGCATGTGGGGCCTGACTCCACTGCATAACAATTGCATCATCTCTGAAGAGATTCAGCTGTTTCTTTGCTCTCTTTGTGCACCCCAGTCCTGCCTAGCACAAATCCCAGAATCACAGGCTGGATCAGGCTGGAAGGGACCACAGTGGCTCATCTGGTGCCACCTCCTTGCTCCAGCAGGGTCATCCCAGAGCACATGGCACAGGATGGTTCTGGAGTATCCCCAGTGAGGAGACTCCACACCCTCTCTGGTCTCTGTTCAGTGCTGGGTCACTGCCCAGCAAAGAAGTTCTTCCTCATGTCCAGGTGGAACTTCTTGGGCATTAGTTCCTGCCTGTTCCTCTCGTGCCATTGCTGGGCCTCCCTGAGCAGAGCCTGGGCCATCCTCTGACCTCTCACTGCCTCCAAATTACATGTACAAAATTTTCTAAAGAAAAAAATGTAACTTTGGTGGTAAAAGTGATAGGATGAAAAAAAATGATTCCCCTAAAGTATGTGATTCATCAGGAGAAGCCAGACTGCCATGTTAGATGTTAAAGGAGCTCTTTATTACCTTTGAGAGGAAAAATTCTTTGATAAGTCTTTTTCTTTGTAGCGTATGGAAGAATGCTGCAAGAGGAAGTGGGTCTGCTCTTATCCTAAAATAAATTCCTTTGTAAACCTGTCATTGCCTTAAAATTGCGTGCTGTGAGATCCTGAACAGTTCTGTAGCATTCGTAGAACTACCAGGGAGTTTGTAGCTTACAAAGTTCAACTGACATGTTTGCATTGCTCTAATTAATTGTTTAAATTCATCTTTCAGTGCCCAGTTTGGGAGAACTGTTACCTTGTCTTATTACATCTCAGGCTTGTAACCTTTCCATTTATACTAACAAGTAGTATTTTTTCCTTCAGAATATTTGGTGAGTACAAGCAAAGCACCACCCTCCTTAGTAGCAGACACCAAGATGATCATGGACAGTTAAGAACAAATTTACTGTACCTCTGTAGTTCAAATTGGTATTTTAAATTTGCAACTACTACAACTTTGCGTGTTTCCAAGTAAATTCAATGGAGAAATGCTGTAAGATGCCAGATTTTCAACTGTGAGCTGTTGGGCTTTTAGCACAGGGGAAAAGTTAAGCAGAGTAAGACTGGGTTCGTTATAGACCTTTGGGCCTGAGGAGTTAAACTTCAGAGGAGGTTGAGTATCACTTTTTCTGTAGCTTTTAAATCTTCTGTCTGGGACTGGCTGCACCCCTAATCATAACTGTTCCTCTTTATTTAAAAGAAGTCAGACTGTTTCAAAATACAAGTGGAATAGTTTGCCTTTAGATTAAGGACAAGTTCTTTCATGAGCTATTTATTTTAGTTTTGAAAATTCAGTTTCTTGTTCTGCTTCTGAAAAGTTGGAAAGGTTTTGCTTTACCTTCATAATGTGTGTTTAGGAACAAAAAAATTAAACCTGCCACAGGATAGCAGAGTGGGTTGGACATGCCTATCTGGGTAATGCCAATAAAAAATTTACTCCAAATCCTGTTTTTCAGGTTATTTGAAGAAAATGTATCCTGCTGTGAGGATTAATGTTTATATATATGAGTGTATGTATATACACTCATATATATAATCTATACAAGTAAACACCTAGATGGCTGTGTTCTAGGAGTAAGAGTTTTCGGCCTTTGTGAAAGGAAAACCTGTGGTTGCTATGAACATCCGTACATTTAAACATTAGTTTAAATGATGTATGAAAATGTAGAAAATACAAGATAATTTTCAGATGCTCCTTCCCAAAGCTGCTTCTGTTATATTCAGTCTGAAAGTCATCCGAGAGGTAGATTGAAAATACTTTTGACTTCATGGCAGCAGCAAGTATAATTGTGGTTCATGAAACTGGCTGAAGCTGGAGGAAATCAAGTTGCTCTGGTCTACAACAATGGCAGTTTGTTTTTGGGAGATGCCAGCAAGGAATTCTGGGGGAGCTGACAGACATTTTATTTCGAAGTTACAGACTGCAACCAAACCAGGCCACATGCTGTAAAAAAGCCTCGCCTCTGAATGGAAGCCAGTGGAGAGCAAAAATAGGAGTGTGATTTGAGTTTTTAGAGTGAACCATCATAGAGTTGAGCATTTTCACGTACATGTGGCTATCCCATGAGTGTTGCCAAAGAATGCAGCATAATGTCACATCAGTAGTGGTTGCCTTTCTTTGAAAAACTCCCTTCAGGTACTGCCAGTGCATTAAGTAGCTTGATATGACCTCTTTGGTTCTGTATTTTCAGAAGCATACATGAAATCGTGTTATTGAGCAGATATGGATCTGTAAAGGACCCAGAGTACTGATGAGAGCAGCAGTGAACTCCTCATGCCCAGTCAGGTCTTGCCCACCTGTAGGATCTTTGGGGTCCTTTCCAACCCAGGCTGTTGTGTGATTTTATGGAATTCCCCTTTTCCTTGTCGCTTTGCCACTTGCTTTCCTGCACAAGTAAGTTTGAAATAAGTAAGTTTGAAGTCTACCTGGGCCAAAGGAAAGTGTATCCTTTGGTAGAGGGCTTCAATTTTGCATTATTTCTGGTTGCTGCTGCTACTCTTATCCTTGGATGACACAGAGCACTACCAGCATGTTACTTTCTATCAGCCAGTACGTTGCGTCCCTGTGACTTTAACAACCATGGCAGACAGCAAGTTTTTAGTTAGCCAGCAGTGGTTGAGGTCAGCAGTGGAAGGATGGGACTTGTCAGCGCAGGTTAAGAGCATAAATCTGTTTGCTATAGTGCCAAAGGTGAAGCACAGTATCAGCGAGTGGAAGTCAACTCTGCCTGTTCTCACTGACTGCCCCATCCCTGGGAGTGTCCAAGGCCAGGTTGGATGGGGCTTGGAGCAACCTGGGCCAGTGGAAGGTGTCCCTGCCCATGGCAGGGGGTTGAAAGCAGATAATCGTTAAGGTCCCTTCCAACCCAAACCAGTTTATGATTCTATTCTATAATTTTACCATAGATGGAACTAGGAAAGGAAGAAGTCACTGTATTGCCGTGCTGCAGTTCAGGCTAATTCAACTCCTGTGTGCTGAGAATTCATCTTTAAGGAGAGAGTGGAGGATCCCTGCTCTGGGCATGAGCACAAACCTGAGCTCCGCGTGACTGTAATTGTGAGGGACAGAGAAGAGCTGGTCAGAGGAGAAGCTGGAACAGGTACAAGGGTGGTTATTCACTGAGCAAGAACAGTCTGAGAAGGGCTTATTTTTTTCACCTGACTCAGCAGATCAGATCCTGTCCTGTTCCTGCAGGTTGCTGGGAATTCTTTGGAGCTGTATTTTATTAGAGACAGTGGATCCCAGGGGCCTGTGTGGCTCAGAAAGGAATCTCCCCCAGTGTTGTATCAGGGTGGGGTTCTTTGGGCTGCAGTGATGGGCCAGTTTCTTCAGTGATTCCCAAGAGGCTTCAAGCTTTTTGTTATCTATCCTGGTGAGAGGGAAAACCACAGCTGTTCCCGAGCACTGCACCTGGTAGTAGTAGGGAAGGTCACCTGTCTATTGCTGTCACTGTGGGACAGGAGGATTCTTACACTCTTGAAAGAAGCATTGCAAGTTACCCAGTTTTGTTCTTACAGCAGCGTTAATGGACCAAAGGGGTCTGGATTCCACTCCAGGTAGGATTTTTCAGTATTTATCTGAAATGTCCTCAGTGGGATTATTACAGAGCTCCAAGGGGGGAGGATCTGGGTGCATGCTCCCTGTTGGAAGGGGCACAGGATGCATTTGTATAACTTAATCTTGCTTTAAATCACACTTTACATTTGCTGCCCATCTGAAGGTCTTAGACCACTGTTTATCTTTTCTTGATGCTGCAGACTCTTTAGGGCAAAACTCGGTGAAGGGTGAAAAACCAGTCAAAAAACTTACTGCATTAGGCACGATATTTGGTAGATCTAAATTCCGACTCAAAGACTGCACTTCTGAAGTATTTTACTGCCAGAAACTTCATCTTAGAATGAAAACGAAAATGTGGAGGTTTCTTGTGAGAGGTTCCACATCTACTAACTCTATCAGTAATCCCAGCTGTTCCCCAGGAACAACTTATTCGTATCAAATGCAACATTCTACTCATATGAGAAAGCCTTGAGACCACAGAAGGAATGCAGTGTGCAGTACAGAAAAAGATATTCCAAGGAATTAAAGCATTTGCCCTTTTTTGTCTTCCAGAAATGACCACAGATTACACTTTGTGTTTGGACATTTACAATTCCTAATAGTATATTTCATGATGCAAGTTCTATAATTTCTAAAATTCATTTTTCTAGAGCATCTACATGATGATTAAAATACTGAAAATACCTTAAAAAATACTGAAATTCAGAGTTGGGTTTTTTTTGAGGGGGGGTGATATTATTAATTTCTTTGAGAATTTATAAGATACTGAAGCAGATGTGCAGAGATGTGAATATGAATCTATTCTTTAGTATCTCATTTCTGCCCAGCAATGAGTTGTGACCCAGGAATGCTGAGTGACAACAACTGTCATTAAGAAACGTGTGATGTTCAGGGTCCCTGTGAAAGCTGGAGGAAGTGTAACAGAGCTGTACAGAATGCAAGAAGGCTCTTTCAAATGTTACATTCTAGTATTTCTAATCCCCTGAGAGGAGTAATCTCTGTAGGCACCAACTCATGCATGTAAAAGTGAGGAATTAAAGTTAATAACTCTTATTTCTAAACCAAATATTGTCATATTTGTCCTCTGCCCTAATCCTCTTGGTGGACTTAAATCCATGACAGGCTTCAATTCTTGAAAGAAAGCAGATCTTTAGTTACCAGGAGGACATCCCCCCCTAAAAAAAAAAAAAAAAAAAAAAAAAAAAAAAAAAAAAAAAGGAGGGAAATTAAGAAAATATATAATATTTCACTGCTTTTATAGCTCAAACAGCTTGCTTGGTTTTTCTGTAGACTTTCTTCTGACAAATTCCCCTCTGGGCTGAGACGGAGCACTAGAAATTTGAGAGCCAAAGGTTTTGTGTTTTTTGTTTTTTTTTTTTTTTTAAGTAAAGCTAGGAGTGGTTCAGAAATATTGTTGAGAATGGAATGCCTTCTACAACCACCTTATCGTATTTCAGTCTGTTGTTTTGACATTTTTTCTTGTGCATACCTCCAAAGAATATTGGGATGACATCTGACCGGTGCTTTACATAATAGCTTTTTTCTGACATTTTCCTGTTGCCCCATTTTTGGTCACTGTTACTAGAACAGTTTTACCTTCAGCTGGTGAAAGCCTTGTCCTGTGTAGCTCCTTCCTGAGCCCTGAATGATTTGCCTTCCCTGCCTCAGATTTTGGCTAAACTGTTCTTTCGATTTCCAAATGGTTCCAAACCTAACCTTTCCTATCACTCAGGGTGCATTTGCAGCCCATTCCGCTGACCTCGTGGGTTTGGTCCTGTCTCCTGGCGTGTGGAGATTTCCTGAAGGAGATGCAGCCATTTCCTGAAATCCTAGATGGAATTGTGGCTAATGGCTATTTTGCTAAACTCATATTTGGTTATAATTTAGTTGCATCTTTCCAAACACCCATTTATTTTAACCACTGTTATTTTTGGGTGCACACTGGGCATCAGTTGGTGTCTGTGAGGATGGAACTGGAGTTTCATTTACCTTCATTGTTTTGATTATTTATCATAAAGTGACATATGAGATGACCATAAGCAGCAGACCTGCTTCAGAGACCCTGAATCAATAAAATACTCACGTATTTTGCTGAAAGATAAGCTGGCATTCAGATCCTTGTGGAATCCGTATAAATGGATGGATCCCTAGAGATTATAAACAGAAAAAGAGCTTCAGTCCAAATTGTGTCAGCTCAACTTGTCATCTACCTTAGAGTGGTAAGTTATAATTTGCCACATGCCAGGTATGAACCAGGTTGGGTTTTTAAGTGTAGTGCCAAATTCTTGAAAGCATTATTTGACTTCTATAATCTCCATTTTAAAGCATTTTAGAAAAGCTGTTTATTTCTCTATGCATGCATGTAAATGCACATGAATATATTTCTGTGTGAGGGTGGAGCCTTTTTCTTTCCACGTCCCAGGATATTTAAAAGGACCAGTGATATGTAATCAGTTTGTGGACACAGGTACCACCCCCCTGTGCTTCATATCTCAATGTTTGTGGCAGGTTTTAATAGTAATTTGATACACGAGTTTCAACTTGATGGAATTTTTGCATTTTTTTTTCCATACCGGGGAAGAGAAGATAAACTGAGGCATTTTTAACAGTTAGGTAACAACAATGGAAGGTTTTTCTTTGTAACATAACAGCCTCCTAACACCGGTACCACATTTGTCATGAACTCTTAATGTGGGGTTAGTATAAGAGAAGGGACTGTAAGAGAATATTTTGACTGTGGAACACTAACTTGAGATCGATCAAGAGTGTGATTCTTTCTGTTTTAAAACCAGATGATTTATAGTTGCTCATAAATTATGGGTTTCTATTAAAAATGTAAGTCATAATTTAAAAAAAAATTGGCAGTCTAAGCAGCACAAATGAATGTGTCATATTCATGGTTTCAAGCTAGTATTACAAGTCTGAGTATAGGGCAAAGGAAAACAAACTAGAGGTTATGGCTTAATTTTTTTTGGAAGTTCTGTAAGTTTTGGCATAAGAGACATTATAATAAAAATACCCTGACAGAGCTAAACATGTCCTATGGCTTTTGTAGCTCTGGAGTGCTTGACCCAAATTTTGTGTTGAAGTTCATAGTATGCTAAGGTGTTTTGGCACTGGGTTTTTTAAGTCCCACAGAGCACAAAAGGCAGGACATAGAATATAGATTAAATGTTTAGCTGGCAGGCATTAGAGGCTAATAACAGTCTGGATGTATAATACTCCTCTGTGTGTCTTATGTGAACTGTTAACCCAGAAATACCAGTGATCTGGGGAGAAAAATCCCTGTATTGCTGCAGGTAAGAAATGCCTCAGTAACCCCGAGTGCTGGAGCTGTAAACACCATTTAATGACCGTGGGGTGCTGTTCAGCTGGACATCACAGAGTGTAGTTAAAGCCTTGGAGCTCAGAATGAGCTGCGTGCTTTGCTCTGGCTGTCAGGACTGAACACTGCTGAAAATGGCCCTGGGAGCTTGGACTGCACTGCTGGGAGCACAGCTGGGAGTGAGAGGGCAACTGGATGTTGTGAGCTGCTGGTTTTCACTTTTTCTGAATGACTCATGGCTGGGGGAGCAGGCAGCTGCCCTGCACCTGGAATCAGACATACAGCACGTTTGGGCAGAATGTTTTGCCTAGCTCTGGTGCCTGTGCTTCCAAAGGGATGCTGAAAAATCCAAATGGAGGGAAGGGACACAAGAATTTTGCAAAGCTTGGAATATGTCCCTTTCTTTAGTTCATGCTAACTTTCTGGTTCATGCTAATATCTGTTTCTGGATCCTTTCTTTAGTTAATGCCAAGGATGCTTTACCGAGTGCCTTGGTTGTGATGTGGAAATTGTTTTTTAAAAATCTATAAGGAAAATCAATGTTTGGAAACAATTCTGAACAAATCTAAACCAGAAATAAATCACAGGCTGTAATGAGTGAGAGATTCACCTCCTGGGACAGTTTATTTGGGGACACAGTGGAATCTCCCAGTCAATGCAGAAAAAGGCGGGTTTAGTTGTCCATTCTGGTCTTAAAAGGATATTTGTTGTCTGTAGATACTTAAATGACTGAAAGTCATAGGTGAGATTTAACATTCCTGTCTTCTGGTTATACAGAAGATACAAGTCCCTGTATCCCACAGGGCACACTTAAGAAAAAAAAGAAAAAAAGTTCATCATTAGAGATGATGAGTAGGATGCTCAGAGGCTGAGCTAAAAACAAGCAGCCAGGAAGATGGTGCTTGTCTGCAAGAGGAAGGCAGAGCTCCTGGTGTGGGAGGTTAGTGAGGGCCTGGGGAGTGGAAAAACTATTTAATGTACAATTATTTTCTGCTACAGATGTTTCCTATTTTCTGTAGGCTGTGAATCACAGAGAATGTTGCCTTTGTACTGAAACTGTTTGGGTGACTTTAGAGTGAGTGGTTCAAAGTGAGGAGAGGGAAGGACAGGCCAGGTGAGGAGAGGGAAGGGGAAGGACCGGCTCCCATGGCACACGGGTCCGGTGAGGCTCTGCTGCCACGCTGTGGCGGCAGTGAAGCCTTGTTGGGCACGGGATGGTCCAGCCCTCCCACCCATCCCTTGTACCAGGTGAGAATTACCTGCACTAGAAACGAACCTCTGCTTTCCCTTCCCTGTGTTACAGATCGTATCCCTCATGAGTGGGGGCAGGAATAAAAGCCTCTCCCAGCATCCAGGGGCACCTCTGTACCTTGGAGGCTTCTGGGTTAAATGGGTTGTGCTGTGTTGACTCTGCAAGAGCAGGGCAAGGAAGGAGGGACATTGCCAGTTCATACAATACTGCCCATTTCTAGCTTTTGAAAGCTCACTCAGTCACCCAGAGCATGGTGACTGCAGTCACAGGTGGCAAGAACTGCTCTGGAATAAAAGAAAATACAGGCAATTGGAATATTTTAGACTCTTTTATTTTACCTTCTAGGTGGAGTATTTTAAGTTTGTATAGGCTGAATTTCTGAAGTTTTCTGATGCTGATAATTCAGTGTGAGGTAAAAATAGAGTCCAATGCATTAATTCTAAAAATATAAATTAGGCTCTTGAAAATAAGTAGGTAAATTAAGATAAAAATCTTTAGTTCTTTACATTTTTTGTTACTACATTTTTGGCAATATCTTAAGCATGAGTAGAATTCACTTTAAAAGGTAGAGGAGTTGTAAAGAGTTGCTATCACCGTATGCAGCTCATAGGACTTGCTAAAACTACTAAAACCTCCAACAGTAAGAAACCTGTAGAGCTGTGTAAGTGATTTGGCTGATGGGGGGGACCAGAACTACC
Organism: Myiozetetes cayanensis; assembly: GCF_022539395.1. Lineage (NCBI taxonomy): Eukaryota > Metazoa > Chordata > Aves > Passeriformes > Tyrannidae > Myiozetetes > Myiozetetes cayanensis. The sequence continues at coordinate 68,030,102 of NW_026087521.1, read as the reverse complement.
TGTCTGCTGCACGTGGGCAGTCCCAGCACATCGCTCCCAACTGTGCTGGGCAGTTGTGGTGGTTGTCCAGAGACCTCTTTAATGGGGAGAGGGTTTATCTTCAAGGTACTGTGAAACAAAAGCGCTTAAAAGGACTGAAAGGCTTGAAGGGGAAATGGTTTGTCTTTTCAGTGTAATCCAGTCATGTCTGCAAGTGGAAGTGACTCTTCTAACGTGACACTTCCATATTTCATTCCAGTCTACAGAAGTTTGAGTGAAAATTGGGTTATTTGTTGCAGACCAGAAAGAAATACAATTAACAAGAATTGTATTTTTGTTGTCTCTGGGTTTTAGCCCTATAGATCTGTTCCAGAACAGGTCGTATAAAGTTGGATGGCTTTAGCTGTGGGTTGCATAAACAGTCCATTTGATGAGGGTTCCAACCCATGGGAGTTGACTTTCTTAATAAGGTTTTGTATCTCCTATATTTGATTAAAATGCAGTTGATATTTAAATAATAAAAATCCATTTTAAATGAGGTAATGGGATAGAACAATGAATATCCCCTTTTTCTCATGAGACCTAATTACTTTTAAGGAAGAAAGTTCCTAAGTAATTTTCCATAAGTTCCTAAGTAAATTTCCATAATTTAATTATGGAAAACTGACTGTAGTGCAAGGAATGGTCTAACTTACAAAAAAAGTCCCTACACTGTGTAATAAATCAAAGCATCCACCAAGAATGTTGTATTTAGAGATTCCTCAGTATTAATAACTATGAAGGGGGCTTAAGAAAACAGATCTATGTATATCATTCTCCTTGTCATCACTCTTCAGTATCCTATATTAGTTAATGGTAATACTTAACTTCTAAAACTTGCCTTTTTCAAGCAATAAACTTCCACAGTTCCTTGTACTTTGTCAGCCTCAAACCTCATTAATAATTTGTCTGCTCTCTGCCATACCTAGAATCCAAACTGCTTTATGGGACAGTTTGTAGGGGTCCTGATCGCTGCATTGGGCTTGTCAGGAATGTTCAGTCCCAGCTGGATTGGTTATATGGGAGTGAGAAGCTGGAATACCCTCTCTGAGAACTGGTCTGCACGTCCTGCTCCCCAGTAATGCATGGCCACGGGATGTTGTTTAGGGACTCCTGGCAGGGCATGGGGGTACTTTCACACCCCATTACACCTACAGACCAGTCACTGGGCTCCTGCCTTGACTCCAGCAGTGTCTTGGACCACAGTCCAAGGGAAAAGAAGCAGGAGAATTGTGAAAAGTTTCCTTTGCAGTCAGTGGCCAAAATTCCACAGGATTTAGTGGTGTAGATTTTCATGGCTTCCAGGTGGTAACATTTCTCATCCCTTAGGGCTGATCTTCTCCACCTCTCTTTCTCTGTGTTCCCTCCTCCCTGACAGTTGAAGTTACAACCCAGAGGAGTGGAGATTATTTTAAATTTTAAATTGTGGAATGAAGCTGTTAACACAGGTATGGAAGACAAGGCAAGTTGATCCACTTTTATTTGTATATTGTTTGTATAGGTCAAAATAGCATAGGAATCCCGTAGCACACAGTACTGAAGGGTTTTGGAAAAGAGTTGCTTTAAATGCACAGAAATGTTTGCTTTCAGTCCCTAAACAAGTAGTCTGGTGATGAGGTTTCTGCAAAATGAAATTAATTGTTTTCTTCTTTTTGTATGCTCTCTTCCCTGTGACAGAATATCATCATTTTCTCTTGTCTGAAATGTGAATTCATTTGAGAGTGCAGTAAACTCTGTTGGAAAAATCCAGACAAGTCTGTGCCATGAGATGTGCTGCACTTGCTATGTTTCTTCTCTTTGGTGCAGTTTCACAACAAACAGGCTCATGCTCCTATTTGTAGTAGCTATGGCAACTTTAGAAGCTCTCTTTCTAAAGCTGAGCATACAATAAAGTGCTTAAAGTGTTGGTAGGATTAGAGACTCTCGAATATGTTTAATTTTCTCCCTGTGTCTCTGTCTTTGGAGAGGAGCAAGAGGGTAATGTGAGTATTAGCTGGGGCCTGGCTTTAATCTCGCTGACACTCAGGTCTGCTCCGAGCCCCCCAAAGGCTCAGCCTCCCCCAGCATGAACAAGGGGTCATGAATATTCATGGTGCAGGCACAATGGGCAACCTACAACAGAAAGGAGTTTGTGAAGGAAGGAAAATGTTATTGAAACCATTCTACAGCTTCAGCTACAGTAGTCAATAATGATAAATGCCAGAATGGTGATAGAGCTCATAAGATAATGGGGATGTCTGAGATATTATGTAAGCATGGGTGGATCTGGTAATGGGGAAACAGCGTTTGCTATGGGGTTTAGCAGTGGGATTGTGTTGAAGGGCATAAGGGTGATGGTAACAGGATTATTGCCAAGGCTAATGCACACAGGCATTTCTGCGAGGACTTTTGTGTCTGTGTGGCACTTGGTGAGGCTGAGAACTGCCACTCTGAAAATTGCTGTTATTCTTGAAGGAAGTTTTCTTTTCTGTAAGTTCTGTGTTTTACACAGACCTGTATTTTAGGAACACAAGAAAGATCTGCTCCTCATCCCAGGAGCAGAGCCAGGGAGGGTGGTAGCATGTTTCTCACAGTCCAATGGGAGAACTTTGTGTTGCTTTTTGGCACTTGGTGCAATGCCCTAAATCAGACCTGGGAAAGACCTGCAAGGTTTCAACCTTGGTTCTTCAGCATTCATGAGCTTGCGTGCTTTGCTGTTCTGAAATCCGTTCTCACCCCTGGTGCTGCTGACTGAGAGTCTGCTCGTATGTGATTATACTTCTTTGGCATTTTTTTGTTTTATATGCTCACATGTAGTCTTCAGTGGAAATGCTCAGTTTATGTAACTTCAGTGTGGCTTGGCACTTGTCTTTTCACTTAACTATAGTAGTGATGTATTGACAGAAGAGAATACATTGATATTCTTTGTCGTGTTCACCTGTTAAGGCCTTGATGTGATGCATACATTTTTTTGGTCTTAATTTCTCTCCTCTGTCATTACCTCACACTGGAGTTTTTTGAACCAAGAAGGTGTGCAACATGTTTCCTGGTAAAGTGTAAAGAGCTCTGTCAGAGGGAAAAAAAAAAAGGCCTTGTAGTTGTTAGTGCTTTGTCATTTTTGATTTTCAGTTCTGGACTTCTTGACTGTGAAAATAAATATAAAATGCTACTAAAAGGCAAGAGACTGTTTCACTAACCCATGCCAGTGCAGGGCGGTTCCCTGCCAGGTGTGTCCAGCCTGCTCTTTGTCCAAACCCTTCTCTCTCTGTTGGGGATGTGTAAGATAGATGATGTAAGATTGTGTAAGGCCAGTTCCTCTCTTCTGTTGTTTTGTCTGAAGTTCCCATTTTCCCCAGCTGAGGAGTTTTTCCCTCCAGTCACCCCCTGGCAAATACCAGAAGAACACCATCTTATCTCTGTGCTTAGACACTCTCCAACCCAAAAGACGTCAAGGAGATGAGTAAATTATGCGTATTCCTCTCCTGGATGTGAAGCTACATGTAGTAAATAATTGGTGCCCTGCAGGCAAACCACTTGTGTGATTCAGAAAGGGTAACTTGGGAAAGATTATATCAAACAACCTTTCAGCTGCAGAGCTGGGACCAACATCTCTGACACTTCATAAAATGAACACTGTAGTTCACTTGGAAGATGCCTGCCTGATAATCCTGGGAATTTAAATCCTTTGTCTACAACCCTGACATGTGCCTCAATCCTGGCCCCAAGGGACCACCTTAGAAGGTGAGTGAGTTGCAGCTTGTGCCCGTTCCAAGGTCAGCAGGAGCTCCCTGCTGGTGATCCTGGGGTCTCCGGGAAGGTGTGTGAATGCTCCCAGGCACAAAGGACCCAGCTTAGGTAACATTAGAAGTTAAAGACTTTTAAGTGTCTGTGACATTATTTGTGCTATTTTCAGATATTAACCTGGATAATTTCTCTTTTTCTACATCTTTTCAGCTTTTGCAGTGAAAATAGTAGTTGTCTTTCCTGGACATGATTTACAGCTTATTTTGTTTGGAAATAAGCTTGGAAGTCTAATGTTAAAGTGTGACTGATTTTTTTTTATTTAATCCCACTAGGAAGATCATTGGAATATTTCAGTTAACTGTAATTTTGGTTTGAAACAATACCTCCATTTAATTCTTACAGTTCATTTGTTTTTGTTAGGGTTTTTTTCCTAACACAAACCCTGATAAACTTACCTGAAGTTAATGGACATACCTCATTCTATTAAAAATTAATATCTATATAAAAATTAATATAAATTAAGTTATGTCATATGAAAGTATTTGCAGGTTCAGTGTCAACACCTGTCTTAAATGTCTTACTTTTTCAAACCCTTGATTTCTGTTGGGTTTTGGGGTTCGAGGGATTGGAGGAGGGCAGAGGGAGGGAAATGCAGTAATAAATCACAATAAACAGTGTTTCATCTCTAAATAAATAACCAGTCCTTGACTCTGCCCCTCAGTTGTGAACCAGTGGGCAGTTTTTGCCATCCGGAATCTGACGGAGCAGAATGAGCGGAACCAGGAGCTGATTGCAGGGCTGGAGGAGCAGGGGCTGGCCGAGGGCTCTGCCCTGGAGAGCATGGGCTTGGAGATGGAGAAGCAGGAGGGCAGGCTAATCCTGAGGTCTGCCAGGAAAAAGCCCTCCTGAACCAAGGAGTATTTCTCATATAAAATAGTTTTCCCTGCCCAGCCAGTCAAGATTTCCTCCTTTTCAGTCCCAGTCTGCTGGAAGTGTTACATTCCCTGTCAGAAGAGCTGCCAAATGATGCTTCTGCCTTGCTGTTGTAAACAAAAGCACACCTCTGTGTTTCCTGAACACTTGGGTAAATCAGCCTGTGCAACAAAGTCCTTCTTGTCAGTGGGTTGGAATTCTTGTTTCCTTAGTAGAAGGGTGTCATAGATGCAGTATTGGGTTGTGATAATTTCCTATGCTGAACCTGGAGATAACTGTTGTTAAAAAACTCTCTAAAGAAAGAGCAGCTTTGCAGGCTGCTCTCTCCATGTAAAAGATCTGTGCTGAGTCAGGGCTAAACAATCAAAGTTTTCAGTCATGGGACTCAAATATCTCTATTTATCTAAGGATCGACAGGATGTTGGATGTACATAAATATTTAGTGAATTAAACACAACATGCCTTCTGTGTAATTAAATTATTAGTAAACCTTCTTTTCTACCTTGTTACCTTTCAGTCTTCATGACAAGTGTATTAAAACCAAAGCTGAAGCTGTTGTGGCAACAGATGCTGCATTCCTTTGCACTGGGGCATGTCTCTGTTTTGGAGACTTGGGTGTTTGTTTGAATTTTATTTGTTCCTTTGGAGGGTAAGTCAGCCCATTTTCCTTTTATTTTGCACTTCTCATGGGTTTTCTGAACTCTGGCAGACTGCTGAAGAGGTAGTTTCTCACTGTGATTAATTCTAGGAGTTTCTTTTCACCCCTCTGCCTTTCCAAAACATTGACAAAACTCATTTCCAGTTAATTAATTCAAGAGAGGCAGAAGAATGGAAGGCCCTGCCTCTTCATTTTGGGTACCCTCCTATATTGTTGTTGGACCCTGCCACTGTGGAATGTGGCATGAATGAGATGGGGGGAAGGGGGGTGAAGCCGGGGTGGGGGGCACAGTTAACTCTGTGTGTGCCATAGCTTTGCTCTGGAAGCCCAGAAGTGTAACGCTCCATGCACGAGCAAAACAGGAATTGCAGCTCAATAGGGCTGGTGCTTGTGTCCTGTTACTGTCATTTGATTACCTCCAGTGATCTCGAACTCACAGGTCTCAGGAAAGTTAATTTGTTGGCATTTATCCCTTCTTAAACGGAAAGGCAGGTTTATGTCCTTAAACTCCACGTGTCTGTAACCAGCCTTCAACCATGTGCATCAGCTTATGCTCCTCCAGTTCAGTTTTTTGATTTAAAAATGGAAAAAACTCATTCCTTTGAACTGAGAGAAAGCCACAGCAGTACTTAAAAGTGCTGGTGAGTGGAGCTGGACTGCTGAGATGGTTTCAAGTTAACTGGAGGATCTCAGTGTCTGCCCTGGTGGGACTATGGATTTGACCCAGTGGGATTTTAGACACCTGTGGGGTTCCAACACTACTGTCTTCTGCCCTTTCTCAGGTAAATGGGGTCTAGAAAGGTATAATGGCAGTAGGAACAAAGACGTTAACTCTTGGTGCTTTTAGTGACTTTTTACTTGGAAAACAAACAGGGAGAGAAGTGTTCTTTGTGTTAGCAAGGAGTAAATGTGACTATAAGCAAAGTGCTTTATTTGCTTTTAAAAAATATTTTGACAGGAACATTTTGTCGGGTATTAAACCCTGTTGTGGTGAAATGCTGGTTTATAAAGTTGCTGTTTATAAAGGTGGGTGCCTTTTCCTGGCTGAAGGGAAAAGGTGGTGTTTCTTCTTGAGCATGTGGCTTCTCATTGATTCCCTTAAACCTTAATTCTTGTGTTTAGGCCAGAAGTCATTTAGCAGCATCATTAGTGTGTCACATTAGATTTACAGTTGGGTTTGGAGGGTTATTTTTATCTCCATAACACAGTGAAAGATTCATACTTCTCACCCCTAAGTGGGGGGAAAAAAAGAATTCTACTCTTACATACAAAAAAGCATTATTCAGAAAGCTGCATCATTCATCTTTTTAAAACAGAGTTAAACTTTTGCTAACAAAGGACCATCAAATATAGCACCATCTGAAATGAAGCTGTTTTCAACTGAGTAACATAAAGCTTCAAACATTTTTATTTTAGTGCCACTTCTTAGGAAACTCATATTAAATGATTTAACAAACTGAGGAAAAAATACAGAGAGTTGTCCGGAACAGAAAATGAACTTTCTGTGTAAGGAAAAATGCAAAGAATTTCCTTTTATTTAGGGTGATAAAGAGTTAAAATGCTGTTCACAAAGCAAATCCAGAGAGAACTTTGGTTGTGGAAAAAGCAGTGGGAGTCCCTCTTTCCTTTTAAGCAGATGGGAGTAGACAGGGTGGTTTTTTTTAACTTGACAGTTGTATACTCACCAGTGGAATATGCACGAGACTGTAAATATAAGTCAAATAATAACAAACACAAATAAAAGAGTTTTATGTGTTTCGGTGCATAATGAAGTAATAGTTGTGTTTTCTAAAAGGCAAACTTAGGGCTTTCACAGCAGAGAACATGCTGATTACTGTATTGTGAGTGGCTGCCTTTTGATTTTCCAGGATGGATTAATTCTTGGAACACAACAGGTTCCCTGTCCTTCCCCAGTGGAGTCCCAGTCTCCATTAGACTCGTTTTATATGCTCAGGGATTAATACAGCACAGCAATCAGTCATAAAAAGCAAGCTTTAGTGAGTTTGTAAAGGGGCAGAACAGGCAGATCAAGTCTTGTGACCATCTTATTGCTTTTGAGTGCTTTCAAACAATTTGAAAGTGGTCAGATTTGTTTGATTTTTTTTTTTTTTAAGATCTATTTGTTATTAAAAGGGAATAGGGAGTTAGTTTTTTCATCATAAGTGGATAGGTTTTGGAAGAGCTTTCTTGCAAATTGTGAGAAATAACCAGAAATGTTTGCAAAGCTCTGATTTTTTTACTGCTTCTAATAATTTAGATTTGTTTTGCGTAAAGTACCTGTAAAATGTGTTTTTAAATACAAGCAACAAAACCCCAAATCCCAGGCAGTTAATGCCATTGTCACAATCTTTATTTAACAGTTGATTTTGTATTTTGAGGTTGGTGCAGGTGTTTGTGTAGTGAGACTCTGAAAAAAACTCCCCTGATTTGCAAACGAGAAAGTACTGAAAAGGTGAGGCTGTACCCAAAATTACCTTCAGTCTTTGTACCGAGCCTGAGCTGTACCATTGGGTTAGAATTCACTGTCTGCTTAGAGTAGACTTCTTTGTATTAAAAGGGGGAATTTATGAAGGAATGTAGAAGAATGCATTTTTAGGAATAAATTCCTCCCTGTGAGGGTGGGGAGGCCCTGGCACAGCTGTGGCTGCCCCATCCCTGGGAGTGTCCAAAGCTAGGTTGGACGGGGCTTGGAGCAACCTGGGCCAGTGGAAGGTGTCCCTGCCTGTGGCAAGGTGTTAGAAGCAGATGATCTTTAAGGTCCCTTCCAACCCAAACCACTTTGTGATTCTATTCTATGATTGTACCACAGATGGAATTAGGAAAGCAAGAAGAAGTCACTGTATTGCCATGCTGCAGTTCAGGCTAATTCAGCTCCTGTGTGCTGAGAATTATCTTTCAAGGGAGAGTGGAGGATCCCTGCTCTGGGCATGAGCACAAACCTGAGCTCCGTGTGACTGTAATTGTGAAGGACAGAGAGCTGGTCAGAGGAGAAGCTGGAACAGGTACAAGGGTGGTTATTCACTGAGCAAGAACAGTCCGAGAGGGGCTGGCTGGGCTTTAAGGCCCCTTCCAGCCCAGCCCATTCTGTGCTGCTCTGATTCCCTTGCCTTTCCCCTCCCTTTCCAATGCCTGCATCCTCCCGTGCAGTGATCATCCCTGTGTGTGCCGGGCACCGGATCCCTGTGGTGCTGTCCAGGGTCCTGACGAGCTGCCCAAGGCGCTGCCAACGAGCCTGTCTGTGGGGTCATCCGGCTCCAGTCGCTTGGAGTTTGGCAGAGGCAAAACCATTCCAGGGGAGGGTGTTCATGCGTTAGGCTTAACTGGTTTCTCCAGGGGAGCTTCCTCTCCCAGTGATAACATCCAGGAATTTATGAGGATGAGAAACTGGCACTGTTTTCTGCATATGTCAATAGTATCCCTAAAATCAATTTTTTACAGACTTATCTATTCCCAGCATAAATGTGAGTGATCCTCTGGCATAATCCAGCCCTAATTTGGCCATAATTAAGCTCTGAAAAACCTTAGTTTATATATTGAGAGCAGCCCTGAGAGCTGGGCTACTAAATTTGCTGAATTAATATTCCAGTCTTGAGTCCAGTGTCTGTACAGGACCTTTTCCACATCTCACTAGTGTGGTGCTGGAAAAGAAGCCAAGAACTGAGGGATTCCCAGCACTTCCCTCAGAACTGCCTGGTGGTGTCCATCTGATGTGGGACTGCCCAGACTGCAGAAGGCAGCAGCAAATGGGTGTGGATCTTGAGGGGTGAGAGAGGGGGGAGTTCAGGTCTCCTGGAAGATGGAGAACACATTGTCAGTCAGATGAGAGAGTAGGGTTAGTTTGCATCATTCCTCCTGTTCTCTGCACACTTACAGAAGTTTGCTGTCTCTTAGGAAGAGCCTCCCCTCTCCAGATGAAGAGAAAAGAGATGTCAACTTCCAAATGTAATTTGGGCAGGATTGGTTCTGTACTGCATTTAAATGCCCTATACAGTCATGGAATCATTAAAGTTGGAGTTCTTACTGGAATCAAGGATGCTCTGCAGTTATGCTCAGCATTTTCTGCAGCTTTACAGCTTACTTTAAAAGTAGTACATAATTTAGAAAAAAAAAAGTTATAATATTTAAACAGTACAGAGAAAATATACAAATAAATCAGAGAATTCTAGTTTTGCATTACTTTTCATAGGAGGGAGAGACAAAGGGAAGCCTGGAACATTTAGATTTAACGTGCTGGTTTTTTGCTGCATAGCATCTCAACTGACTTCAGAAGTGCAGCTACTGCTGCACTGGTGATGCCATGGGAACATCACAGAAGTTCCTGAGCAAGACACATATAATTTGCACTTGGCAGTGTTTAAACTTCAGATGACTTCCATAACATGGTTATGTTAAACTTTGAAGTTTCTTTTCATTTTTGTAGCACAAGCAAACATCAATTTAGAGACAAAATTGTACAACAGGGATTTCTGCTTGAATTTTTCCTTTTGTCATTCAGGAATTATTTAAACCTGTTTGTCCACTTGCAGAATTGTTATGCAATGCCTTTAGTTTATCCAATCTAAACCTAATCTCTGTCAGTTTGAAACCATTCCCCCTTGTCCTGTCCATGCTCTAGTAAATAGTCTTTCTCCATCTAAGTCCAAGTTGTCAGTGTTAGAAAGAAAAAAAAAATTCAATCAAATTTTGCAGATCAAGGCACTGTGGCAAGCAGTAGCTTATTATTTCAGGGTGATTTTAAAAGAAAAACAACCAAGCAATCTGAAATTGTTGCTAAACCATTTAAAAAATCCTGTTTTCCCATTTATGGAATGGGAGGGGGATGGTATTTCTGTTCCTTAGCCCCTTTATTCTGCACCATGTGCTTCTTCTGCACATCCTATTTTTGCTTAGAAGTGAGGTTGATTTATATAAACAAGGCAAAAAAAGAGTGTCATTAAAACTGCAGCACATTCTTCGTCATTCTCAGTATTTGTGTAGCATCCAAACATCGACTTCCCTCTGTTTTCCATGCCTTGTAAATTCTTGTGTACAGGAGCTGTTGATTACTATGTTTGGACAGATCTTGGCACCTCCTCTCAACTGCTCAACATTAAATTTTGTTTAATAAGTGGGAGTTTTAGCCCCATATTTTATAAAGTGGTGCAATTCTAGTCTTTGACCCAAGCTTATGTCTGTTTTATGATACCAGGATATGTCTGAAGTGTCCTCCTGAGTTCTGAGTACTTTTCATTGCCAGGGCTTTATTCTAAATTACAGCCATCTGCTGTGAGCCTGCACCCCATGGGTTAATGTGTATTTTGATATTAGGACAAGCTTTCATTATGTTTTCCCTGTTTCCCCCCTTCTCCCACCCCCCCACTTTGGGACTGTAACCTTTCTAGTTGAGCTGTTGTGGTGGCCACAAACAGGTGCACGTCTTACAGAGGATCTCATTCTGCAGCTCCCACTGGTGCCCGTGGCCTCCTGAACTCCCCTTTGGTGCCTCCTTCCCCCTCAATCATTTTCATGAATGATAGCTTTTCAGCACCCTGGGAACAGCTTGTTGGGAAAAACACTCGTCGTGGGGTGCAGGCAAATCCTACACATTTCTCCAAGGGGGTTTTATGAAAGGGCTGGTTCTGTGTTGCAGGTGTGACGTATGGGCAGCCCCCGCCTCCCTGCGGCCCCCCCACTCCTGCCTCTCGGATTCACTGGGAGAAATCTGCTGCTTAATAATGCTAGGGGGCTCTCGCCACAGGTGCTTCTCAATTAAAATCCACTTTGTTTAAAAACTGGAGGCTTGTTTAACTGAGCCCCTGGGGAGACTTGTCAGATCCGGGGATAGGTGACACAAATGGATTGGTGACCCTGTGGGGCTGCATTGAGAATGCCATATCCTGGGGGACCAGAGGGCAGCGTCGCTCTTCAAACAAATCCCACATTTGAGAAGTCCTGGTGGAATCCCCGGGACTTGGCGTTTTCAGCGTGGGGCCTTTTTAATCCAGCTTTTAGCATTTTGTTTTGTTCCTGCTACCCTTCTCACCCTCCTCCCCCTCAAGTACTTTCTCCTTCTTTCTAGTTCTGCTTTAGCTATTTAGAAAATACAAAGGTAAAAGGAATATTTTTTTTTTCCTAGGAACAGTCTCTCTTTAGTATTCTAAAGGTATTTGCAAGAAATTAATTGGTATGGAAAAGCAGGGTGTGGGCAGGGGGAACCTTTTATATATTTGGAAAAAAAAAAAAGTTGGAAGTTTTAGAATTATGATTTTTTTCTTTTTTTCCTTTATTTTCTTTTTAAACAGAAAGGAAAATGTACTTTTGGGTGATCTGATCTTTTCCTTACCCTCTTAGATGTGTATTTTTAGCATTTTGAACACATGTAATGTCCTCAGATATTGCTTACCAGAGTACTTTGAACTAACTATAGAGGGTGGATGGGATGACTCAGGGGACTGGTAATTGAATTCGGAGCCTTTTCACCTCCCAGTCCTCAGTTTGAATCCAGCCCAAGTTGGAGCGACCTCGTGGTTACCCTCAGCTGGGTGTTTAGTGGCCTGTCTGAAGTGAGTTGGTGGTCCCAGTCCAGCTCTCGGCAAAGAGCTGCCACATCACAGCGACCACGGCCGCGCCGGTGCCAGCTGCACGCGGGGCAGTGCCGGGCGCGGGGCAGGCCCCTCTGAGCCTCGTCTGCTCTGCTGCCGGAGTGGGGCCCCAGAACAGAGCCGGTCTCCTGCTCAAGGGCCCGGCAGCTGGAGCTGGTTGGTGCTGTGTGCCCGCTGTGCTCTCTGCCTTGGCTGCTCCCACAGCACCCAGCGCTGCAGCAGGGCCTATGGCTTGGGGTTTGCTCTACCCTCCTGTGCAAGGCCTGGGCTCGGGGTATCTCACACACCCTTTGTCAGCTGGATTAGTCTCCTGACATCTCTGCTAAGGCTGCCAAAAGTAAGATTCTTCACAGTTGTGTGTGCAGGGAAGGGACTGGAGCTGGGGAAGGGGCTGGAGCAGCAGGAGCGGCTGAGGGAGCTGGGGGGGCTCAGCCTGGGGAAAAGGAGGCTCAGAGGGAACCTTCTGGCTCTGCAACTCCCAGACAGGAGGAGAGAGCCGGGAGGGGTCTGGCTCTACTCCCAGGGAACAAGGGACAGGAGGAGAGGAGACAACCTCAAGCTCTGCCAGGGGAGGCTCAGGTTGGACATGAGGAGGAATTTCTTGCTGAAAAGGGTGGTCAGGCCTTGGAAGGGGCTGCCCAGGGAGGTGCTGGAGTCCCCACTCCTGCAGATGCCCAAGAAAGGCCTGGCTGTGGCACTCAGTGCTCTGGGCTGGGGGACAAGGTGGGGATGGGGCACTTCATCAGGGTAGACTTGATGATCTTTTTCAACCCTAATGGTTCCATAGTTCTGTGATGGTTCTATAATTTCCGTCCATTTGTTTGATAGCAGCAGTCACACTGGTGGTAGGTCTCCCTTCCCAAAGTTTCCATATCACCCCATCATTTTGCAATCCTCTTTATGAATTAGTTTTACATTTTATCCCTAAAGAAGTTTTTTTTCTAAAGCTACCCCAAAATGTAGTCATTTTCAAAGTGTGAGGATAACATACATAATTGTGACATTGTAAAACCGCTTATAGCTGAAAAAAAGAAACTTGAATAAATATCTTGTATGTTGGGAGTTTTAAAGTATAACCCCCATGTGTAGTCTGAATGGTGTTTTAATGGATTCCAAAGTCCGCAGAAGATCCCTCTGGTGGCAGTGAGATTTTGGGTTGATGCACAGATCTATCTGTGGCAATCCATTTGCAAGATCATGATAATTTTCACATATAAAAGTGGAAGTAAACATGGTTTACAATATTTAAACTGTAGACAATTCTTTGTGAAAATGGGGAATTCACAATCCAGACCCCATATTCCATTCAGGACAACAATAGTAACACAGTTCTAATCAAAATACAGTGTTTTCTTTCCCTAAGAAAACTAAAGGTACCCTAAGGTACTAAACTAAGGCCCTTAGAAACCCATTTCTGATTTTTTTGCCCCAACTTTTAACGTTAACGTGGTTTCTGTAAAAATAAACAGTCCCTCAAAGTATTGGCAGCCCAAACAGAGAAGCTGAAACTGAAGGTAACAATAGTGACCTTATGAGGTTTTTTTCTCTGACTTGAAAAAAACCAACTGAAGTAAAGAGCACAAATAGAAATAATGTAGGCTTTAAGCTGTTGGTTCCTGGTGTTGGTAAAAGGGTAAGGAAGGATCTCTATAATAGGAGATTTAAGTATTGACTGTAGAAGAGGACAGGGGTTGCAACTTTTGGAATCTGTGCACATCCAAGTAACTAGTGGGGCTGATTTCCTCATTTCTGGTCACTCACTCATAAATGATGAGGTCAGGTTTCACTGGGAGGGGATGGATTTTGAGTGTCTGTGAGGAATATGGTTTCTTTTTGGCCATCAGGAGGATATAAGGAGGCAGGTGGGAGAACAGGTCTCTGGCTGGGAGCAGCACAACTGGAGCTGAAGGGAAACCAGGCTGGCTCAGGGCTTTCTCTTACCTTTTGGACATGAAGAAAATGTCAGGAAAATAACTCCTGAAAAAGTCTACAAGGAGAATCCTACACTGGCTGGTATCTTGAGCAGTCCAGGAAAGAGGCAAAAATCATTGTTGCTTGCATATCTGGAAAAGTGAGTAAAGCTGAGAAAGTGTTGGAAATGATTTGCCTCAGTTGTGAAAAAGCTGTGTCACTTATCAGGAGCTGACAGTGGCAGTGTTCCCTCTGTAAAGCTAAGGCAGCAGGGAGGACTGTGCACAAATCTACCCCAAAAATGTGTTCATGGTGGAAGTGCTGGAAGTCTGGAGGAGATAATTCTTCTAAATAATGATGGTTTTATGGACAAGGTCACGCTCTCCTCTCACCAAGGAAGATGGAAAGAACTGGAGTGGAAAGAGCTGGCAAGGTCAGTCTGTCTTGTTGTCACAAGAGTGGCAGGAAGGAGACCTCCAAACAAACCAGAGCCCCGGGAGTGAGGCAATCACCGTTTCTTCCTGCTCACATCAAATTCCTGTTCCAGGCATTTCCAAATAAGGGTGAGGAACTGAGCGCTGCAACCGCAAGATGACAGTGCAAGGCTGTTAAAGCCAACACTCCTTTTGCCTTCACTTTGAAATAATCCATGTCCTGCCATGAATCAAAGTGCCTCTGTAACCTGCCATGCTCCAAAATAGACTGACAGGAACATATACAAATCCTCCTGGAAAAATAAATGAGAAAAGCTTTATCTGGCAATTCCGGAGCAAGAACGATTGGTAAGTTTCATCATTGACTCAACATGATTTTAATGATGGGCTGCTTGTTCATCTCAAGGGAAAAGATGTCACCATGTGTCTTCTGTGAAAGCACAAGGCACACAAAAATTACATGGCAAGGGTAGTTTTTATATAATGGTAACAGTAGAAACAAACAAGAAAAGAGAACAAGGGAGTGAATTTCCTGTCTAAAATGAGTTAATCTGAGATCAGTGGAGTTTTACTAATCTCCACCAGCAAAACATCTGCCTTGCCACCCCTACCCTCAGAACCCTCCCCTTTTCTTCCCAGTGTTACAGCAGCGATGAGCTATGGAATAGATCAAACCACTGTGCTGCTGAGGGAAAGGAGGGAAGGGCAGTTTCAGCCTGTAAGATTAGGGCAGTGCTGTCAGGGCGGGAGCAGCTCAGAGTTTGCCACTACTTGAGCCCACTTATGCTTTGTAGACACTTCTAAATATTTGGGAAATCTTTCAGTGATGTTTGGATTTCAAAAGCTATCTGGTGGCCTGAATGTCCCTACCCAACAATTAAACCAATAAATTCAGAGGCCAGTCTTTAAAGTTCAGAGCTTCAGATGCTGCCACTGGTGCATTATTCATGGGTTTGGTTTTTCCCTTTGATATCTCTCTATGGTGTGATCTGTATAGCAGAAAAGAGCCCACATCTGTCTGTTTACACCACCCTGGAAATTCCTGTGGGCAACCAAAAAAGTCAACCACAAATAACTGCTGGGCAACCAACAAACGTAGTATCTGGAGTGCCTCCACCCACCTGCCATTGGGCAGATTCCTAAATCTCATTGGAAATGGGAAAAATGAGATCAGGGTGGGAGGGAGAAGTAGAGAGAGGGATGGGGGGAAGGACTAAATTGAAAGACTAACATGAAATTAGCAGAACTGCTATAGTATTGATTTTTTTTTTTTTTTTTTTTTTTAAGTAGAGTAAGTCACATGTGGGCCCTGAGCTGAGCGTCACATCATGGCATATGACTCGTTGTGGGGTTGGGGCTGAACCCTTTAGAGTGGACAGGTTCTTCTGAACTGTGTCTTGTTGGAAGGTGGACAGGAAACATCCTTTAAACTGTCTGGAAAATTCATGAACAATTCTCCAGTGGGATGCTGGGAGAGGCTGTAAATTCTGGGTTTGCCCAAGCTACTGGGGCCTCCAGTCATTCTCGCTTTAACTGCAGAGTCTCTTTATATTGTTGTGAGTCTTGGAGAGAGTTACAATTTCCATTGGTTCAGAAAGCTTCTCGGTGCTTCCAGTGATGAATTCCTAACCTAAACCTTCACTCACACAGGTATTATTTTTCATATCTATATACCTGAACTAAAGTGCTTGGGTAATGTTCTCAAAATCAATGGAAGTAGTTATGGGCTTAAAAGCAGGCACCCACCAAGCTGGATCTCATCTTATGGCCCTTGCATCCTTGAGAGGTATGGAAATTATTCTGATTTATTACACTGATCCTACGCTGTGCTTCTTGATTGGCAGAGTTCAATGAGCTTTGGCTGTTATTTACCTCACACTGGTGTTCAATCACTGGATGTTTCACTTTAACTTGATACACAATTAAAAAAATAAAGCCAAAGTGCAGATGATACAAAGATTTCGTTGTCCATTAATATTTTTTCAGTCAGGTGTTGCATCTATTTTTGAGCCTTCAGTTCTTGGTGAGGTAGTTTTTCCCTAGTGCAGATCATCTCATGTGCTGGACTGTACCACACTGATGTTGACTTGTCCACTTGGAAATCTGTTGCTCTTACAGCTTTGATTTCCTGAGTCTGGGGAACAGTTTTCCCCCTTCTAGTTGTGTTCAATTTTCTGAAAAATACTTTTTTAAATTTTGAAAAGTAACATGTCATAATCATTTTCTATGAGGAGACATTGACACTTGCTAGGATCCTGTGGCCAGGTGATCACACTGCCCACATCCTGGACTCCTTGAAAATAAAAAACAAAAAATGTGAACTTTTTTTTTTTAAATGTAAGGTTTTTTCTTCATCTTTCTCTTAAACCAAAAACTTGAAAATTTGATTGTTTTGTTTTGTTTAGTTTTTAACTACTAAACCCTTTATTTATGCCAGCTGAAAATGTAACCAGTTTTTGGGTTGGGGTGCCTCTTTGGCTCTTCCTGACTCTCTCCCTTGTCCTGTTGATCTCTGTTGCGGAAGACGGCCACAATTCCTCCATTCCGTGCAAATTTGAGGTGGTGCTGGAGTCTCTGGCAGGTTCCCAATACAGGTCTCAGATGACTTGAGTCCTTCCCGTGGGTCCCTGGGCACATTATTGAGCAATGGCATTCTCTGGTGGCAGTCACCTGTGCAGGGAGTAAACGGTGCGGCCCTCGGTGATATCCTGTGCTGTGAATGCACGGTTGGCCTCTGCTGTGTCAACAACCCCTCATGTCCTCAGAGGCAGAAATGCCAACAGAATTCTCAAACTGCGCTGACTAATAAACAGGTTGCTTTATTACTTGTTTCTACCTTGAGTGGCAAGATTAAATCGAATTTAAAAGACTAGCATAAGAGGAGAAGGCATACAGGTAAGCATAGAGTGGTTGTTTATTTATTCATTGTAAATATGCTAATTTTGAGGCTGGGGCGTGGAAAGGGAGACCAGCAGAGGAGAGTGAATTACATTTAGATTTTTTTTTTTCCACTGACTAAGGGAAGGTTGGTCACAAAGATAACTTCCTCATCAATAACTTTTGCCAGCCTGTGACATACCTTACTGATCATACTCAGATCTGCTCACACAAGCAGAGTGTTTATGCAACAAAATGTCAAGTAACACTCTCCTGAAAACTGGGAGATCTTTGATTCTGCAGTGTAGTGTGAAGTTAGTAGTGTAATAAGTCTTTTTTTTCTGTTTTATTCTCCCTTTTGAAAACACATGGATAAATGTTTTGTAAAGCTCTGAAAGCTCCCTGTCGCTCCAGGCCCTTGTAAATAGTCTGCCTCTATCTTTCCTGCAGGCTCCCTTTAGGTACTGGACAGGAGAGTCAGGTCATCCAGAGCCTTCTCTTTCCAGGCTGAACAATCCCAGCTGCTCCAGCCTTTCCTCCCAGCAGAGCTGCTCCATCTCTCTGCTCATCTTGGTGCCTCCTCTGGACTCTCTCCAGCAGCTCCATGTCCCTCCTGTGCTGTTCCCCAGGGTTGGAGGCAGCTCTGCAGGGGGGTCTCACCTGAAGGGGCAGAGGGGCAGAATCACCTCCCTCACCTGCCGCCCACGCTGTGGGATCAACCAAGAACACGGGGGCTTTCTGGGATGGGGCATGTCCAGCCTCTCACCCACCAGCACCCCGAAGTCCTTCTCCCAGTGCTGCTCTGGCTGAGACTGTCCTGAGATAAATGTAATGGCCACCAGGTGGGTTGGGACCTCTGAGAGGGAGAAGCCCAGTGTTCCTGCCTGTATTCCACCGAGAGTGGAGGTGACAGCACTGGGTGCTGGGAACAGAGCACAGATCCCAGTGTGCTTTTCTGGGTTTTCCAGTATTATTCAGTGTGGATGAATGACCACCCTTTGCTTTGTCATCAGAGAATATTTATGACTGTCGGAGCAGGGCTGGTTTCCTGGAGACGGGATAACGCGTGGCTTTGTGCTGCCAGACAGAGAGTTCCTCTCGGTGGTCACACCAATGTTTTTTCATACTCCCACGGACACCACAACTTTTTTGGATAAGGAAGAACATGATGGAACACAGATGAGGGAAAGAAATGGCCTCAGAGAACTTGGATACGTGAGGGTATTTTTACCCTTTGGGGTTTTTTCTTCCTGAATTTCAATGAGTGACTTATTGGAAACTTCTTTGGGTTTGAAGTGCTTTTTTTTCTTGTTCCACACACACAAAACTGTTTTGGGTTGTTTTGTTTGTCTTTGTTTATAATGCAGCTGAGATAGGGTGACTTGATATTTTTAAAATAGAAAACTGATGCCTTCTGAGGGAATGGGGGGAAGAGAGGGGGATTTTACTAGCTGGAAACATGGGTCATGCCAAGGACAGCATGTTGCTGTGAAGGGTGTGCTGGAGATGGGGGGGAGGATTATGTGGAAGCTGGCATGGAGGGAAGAGCAGTGCTCCTTCTCCTTGAGTGCCAAATCCACTGATTCTCGCAGTGCAGGATCACAAGGGTTCCTCCACCACAGTCACATATCTCTTTTTATTTATTACCCTTATTTTCCCCTATTTCTTTTAAGGCAAATTCTAGGTTAAACTTTTCCAACCACGGCATTAGCGACTGTCAGGCACTGAATGCCAAGCAGATGCCTTCTGTTTCACTCTCTGTGCTCCTGCTATCTCCTGTCATTCCATAAAAATAAACCTAAAAGAGGAAAATATCCTGTCTTATCAGTGAGGTAACAAAGTGAATGGGGTTATAAATTCAATTTTTTGAATTGCTAAACAGGAGAACCCTCACAGAAAATGCTCAGCATTTTCTTGTTTTGATCAGTACTGGAACCTGTGAGGCACTGGGAGCTTAGGAGCATCTTCTGGAGGCTGCCCAGCACACCCTGGAGTAACAGCAAGTTGTCAGAGAAAGAAGTTGTCAGCGAGTTGTCCAGTGTGTTGTGGAGCAGGAGAACAGTTTGCCAATGACTGAGTGTCTTCCAGGGATTGGTGATCAAATGCTCAGCTTGAGCCTCCACACGAGGCCTGTTTGCTTCCTCCTTGTGCCTGTTGGGAAAAGCACGGTCTCGTTTTCCATGTTGTGCAATTCAGTTCATGAATAGCATGAGTAAGGTATTCCTTTGAAAGCCATCACCCTTGGGAGAACGTCATAGCTGGAAAGGAATATTTCCTCACAATTTCTATGTCTATATTAAAAAGAACGTGCAAATGCTAATATTGACAAGAGATCACTGTAGGGTCTCTGATGGTAATACTCTTTCCCTTCTTTGCTGTCATGGTCATTCCACAGCTCCCTGACTTTTCTGTGGGAACTATTCTGACTGGAGACAGGGAATAGAAATGAATTAAATAAAATCTGTTCTAAGGTTACTGAATAACACATTTCCACTGGTGCTGGTGGGGTTCAAAAAAAATTTTTGCTGGTGGACTGAGAGAGAGGGAGAAGGTGGCATTGGTTTTACATATCCGTGATCACCTAATTTTGATTTTGTTGTTCCAAAAAAAGTTGAGATTTCATATGTTTTGAGAAGTTCAGCAAAGGTACACTTCATGCACAGGCACTTCAAAGATCAGCAGATGCTGAGAGCGCCAGGAAATAATGTTGGACAGGGCACTATTACAGTCATTCTTTCTACCACTTCCTCTCAAACTGATGTAAACAGTCCTTTCCCTTGGGAAAGGGAGAATGCTGAGCTCAAGTGATCAATATGTGGCTTTGCTGTGGTTACTTGGGGAACTTCATCCCTGAAATCTTTTTTAATCACAAGTTTTCTGGCATCCTTTGACAGGACCCAGCTTTTCATTTCTGATCTACTCTAAGTTATGGAATTTGGCTAATAGGAACAAATCTGGATGAACTGGCTTATGGAACAATAAACATAGGTATGTGTGTTTGTGAGAATTAAGAAATTTTTAAAAGATGAGTAATGGCTATTTTTAAAATAGTGATTAATTTTAGATTTTAGATGCACTATGGACTTACATATTCATTTATTGCTCTATACAGACATTTTTCAAGGGTTTTTTTTCCCTCAACACTTTTAGCAGATGTGTGGAAGCTGGAGGTGATGGCTTCTGGCACATCAGGATCTGACTTAGGCAGACCGTGAGCGAGGCAGTGCCGTGTGAACACGAGGTGCAGCAGCTGTTTCACGGTGATCAGTGCCAGGACACACTGGTGTGCAGTGCCTGGGCTGTATTTGTGCAGTGCCTGGGTTGTATTTGTGCTGTGCTGTGCAGCTGCAGACAAATCACACCAGGGAGGCTGCACAGTGCACGCAGTAACACGGGCAGTAACAGCCAGCTGAGTTTGCCTACATCCCTCCCTTGCAGTCTTTCATTTTCCATGTTCTCAGCTATCCCAAATGAAAGGTGAAAGCTTTGGGGTTTTTTCCCTGGAATTGAAGTTCTGCAAAGATACATTTGCATAGGTCCCTCCGGGAGCACCCGCAGCTCGTTCCTGTGGTGGGAGTTGCTGGGTGCCAGGTGAGTGTGGGTCTCCCAGACCATGCTGGGAAGGGCTCCTGAACCACAGGTATCTTGCAGACACCACTGCACAGGTGAGACTTCCATTCCATACTGCCAGATTTGCAGGCTTGGCAGGCAGATTGCGAGGCACCTCGTGTTCAGGAGGCTGGGCGAGGAGGGGGTCTGTGGGGTTGTGTTCATGGGACTGAGGAGGGGGGGCTGCCAGTGCTGGGGGCATGATGCAAGATGCTCCTGGGGCTCCATCCAGGTTTGAGGGGCCATTAGGGCTGGTGAGGTCGAACATGGGGCTTGTTGGAGGTAAGAGCTGGTGTTTTCAAATGGTATGGAGAGCAATTTTAATGGTGAGTGCAAACACTGTATACAGGTACAAAATAATAACACCAGTTGGAAGGCACAATAACCTTGTGGTTCCCACAATGGATAGAAATCAGGAGTCCTTGAATCAGTTTTTGGCTTTGCCACAGACTTCCTGTATTACTTTTCAGGCAGTCACTTAATCTTTGCATCCACCATCTGTGAAACAGCCAGGCTTGGAACAGTTAGTCTTTGGAAGCATGTGTCTAATTCAGCTGTTATTATGAAAGTTAAATATTAAGGAACTGTTACATTATCATAGGATAAAACCACCTCAAATCTATTTTCACTGTGAACTTTGTTCTTTTGCTGTTACATGGTTTTTCAGGAAGTACAACATTTTCACTGCATAAAAATAAGTTAAGCAGAAATTCACGATGCATGACATGAGAGCTGTACTTATGGACTTGATGTCTGACACTAAAATAAGAGACTCATGTTAAATGCCCCTGGGAAGACTTCAGAGCTGATTGTTCAATAAAACGAAGCACAGGTCTGAGCATTAAAAGCAAACAAATAATAAAAGACTTTGTAGAGATGAGCCCCCAAAGCTGTTTGGGAAGTTCCATAGCCTGTGTCTAACTCCCCTCATTCCCTTGTTGACAGGGATGCTACTCTGAGTCCATTGTTCAAATTTCCACCAATATTCTGTGTCAGAGAAGGAAATAACTTAGATAAGATCAATTTTCAAACGTGTTTCTTCAGGAAGGAACTAGAGAGCACTCTTGAAAACTACCTCCTGGAATGTAAAAATTCTGATCTTTGGGAAACTAAAGGAACTGCTGTGTGAGATGAAAAATGTCAATATATTTGGAGGACAGGTGAGTTTGTTTGCCAGAGTTGACTCATTTGCAAACATCAAGTCTGTCTTTTACTGTACATGGTCAGTTTATGAGGAGGTGCTCCCAGCTGTGGGAAGCACTGATAAATGTCACTGTGATTTGCACTCTTCACATGTTGGTACACGGAAGCTTCCTGTGACGCCTGGCAATTTGTCCATGTGTGCGAGAGGATGACAGAGACTTCTGAAAAGGATGGGTTTAACTCTGTCCATGGTCATGGATGCTGTGGATGGTGGTAATTAGCTAGCTGAAGTCTGGAGGGGTACATCTCCTCTGCAGGTGTTCTGCAGCACAGTCCCACACACCCAAATGAGCAGTGATGCCATATATGGGGCTGTATATGTGCCCTTAGAAACCAGCAGTCCCCTGAGCCCACTCTGTGAGTGTCCTTGTTCTAACTGAGGAGAAATTTCACACATAAAGGCAGCTTCTGAGGAGTGGAACCCTGAGAGCCACATCTCACCCTTCCCCAGCCCTAAGAAAGCAGCACAAGTGTAATTATAACCCATAAGCTTTTACAGAATTTTAAATACTTCACCTGTGTTGTGTCTGCTTTGTCACGTGCACTGTTGTGTCATCCCTGAAATATCCTGCCTCAGCTATGTCAGCTTGCATGCTGGAATTTTCTGGGGTGAAATACTTATTAGGAAAAGACATCATCTTTTTTTCTCCGCTGAGTATTTAATATGCTCCACAGACTATTTCAGACTAGTTGTGAACAACTCCAGAGACATGTTTTGGTGAACTTCTGCTCCAAGACCTCTAAGGTAGGACTCTTTCCAAGAACTCCAGAAAGCATGCCTAGAACCTCCGAATCAGGGAGGTGTTTCAGTTGGAAAATCACTCACCTTTAGTGGAAAAATCATCGTTCCTATTCTTTGGATGGCCTTTTGTAAGATACAAACCTGAAAACCAGAGAGCTCCTGCAGCTTCTAGAAGAGCTGCAAGTCTGCCTGGTTGTGCTCTCGGGTGGTTTGGCACAGCTCAGGCAACACAGAGCTTTGCTCCAAGACATCTCTGTGCCCCTGCCCTGTCTGCTGGGACACGTGGGCTTGGTGATGTCTTAAACCTACCCTGAATTACTTGTGTGCCTTGCTGCAGTAGCATCTTCCACAACATCTGCTGGGCTTCTTCTGCGAGCAGAGGTTGTATTTTGTGTCACTGGGGTTGATCAGCAGATCTGGCTCTGCCTGTATCACTCTGTGAGCTCTAAAATGCTTGGGATGGTTTTGCTTCCTTTCAGTAAAATAGGAAGAAAGCCTTGCTAAAAAGGAGGCATAATTGAAATGTAAAACTTTGGCTGGAGGTCTGCTACACTGCAGGGCTTCATGCACAGTGGCAGACTTTCAGCCACACAGATCCCTGTAACAGGGGGCACTGAGGTCCCTCCTGCAGGAATCCCATTGCCAGGAGCAGCTTGACCTGTGCAGGAACCTCACAGAGGAGTGGCAGAAGTCACTGCTTGGAAGGGCCAACTGGACTTTCTGTGGTAATACACTTGGGAAGTACGTGTTGTAATGGACCATGGGTGACCTAAAAGGTCCTTTCTACCCATTTTCTCTGATGCATATACTGAACCATAAATACCCCATGACCCCACTAAATCCACACTATCAGGCAAAAGGCTACATTTTAAATTACTCATTTGATGATCAAATGATTTCTGTGCCTGATAGTGTCTCTGACAGTGAAAGGCAACAGAATCACTTAATTAAAAATCTAAAGCAAAGCACTAATAATACATGTTATCTCACCAAAACCACAGTCGTCTCCCCTGCAACTGTAGGATTTGCCAAAAAAATTAAAAAACCATAGAATAATGATTAGAAATGCTTTCCAGCCTTCCAGCTTTAGGCAATACATTACCAAAATATGATTCTTAATAGGAATATTGTGAGGAGCATCATCATTTAGAAACCTTGCCAGCAGGCACTGGATTAATCTTTTTTTTGTTGTTATCATTGCAGGCTGGCAGTACTTCTCTCCAGATGTACCCTTTGGCACATTAAACAGTTCTTTTCTTAGAAGGGGAATCTATGGTTTTGCCATGTAATGCAAAACACCAATGGAATCACTACATAAGCATAATGCCAGTAATGGTACAGTGGTCCAGCCACAAACATTGGTATGTTAATTTTGTTTTATTTTTCCCAGTGTGTCATCTGTAGTGCTGTATTTTGTACCAGGACTATGGCTGGGCTGTTTAGTATCAGATTTTAAAGTGTGTTTTCAGTGAGAGGTTTAAACTAGGAAACTAATGGTTGGGGTTTTTTTTCTACTTAATATGAATCTAACTATCATTTTAGCTTGAATTTTAGAGACGAGGCCAAATTTCCCCCTCAATTATAGCTGTTCTACCTTTCAGCTGTATGCATGCACTTATGGTAATGGTATTCAAATACACTGGCAAGCAAATGGGCTGTGGCTTATACTTGCCCTTGCTTCCTACGATTAACTAGGTCTTCAATTAAAATTTTGATTTATAAGTAAGAAGATTAATATAATTATAACATATTCAGTTTGTATATGGAAGGCAGTGACTGGCCTTCTGTGCTGTCTTAGTTCTCTAATGGATCATCACCAGTCCTTGCAGAGGCAGCAATAGTAGCTCTTATGTGGCATTTGTTGTATTCCAAATTACTTTCTGAATTTGTTCTATCCTATTGACATGTTATGGAAAGCAAAAAAGGTGCAAAACTACTTGTTTTCAGTTCCTCTGTGTTTTTGGCAGCAGCAGAAGTTGGGAGGGATGACATATGGAGGGGTTTTCTCTATGTCCCTCTGGGTTTGCATGCCAAAGCAGAAAATGAGTTGTTCCTGTTTTACACTTGACTCCTCTAGATGAGGATGGGGTTTAATCTACTATTTCTTGTGCAGACCTTGTTCAGGGCATCCAAGGTGTTTGGCCTAAGCTGGCTCGGTTTTAGACACTTCTTTTCCAAGCTGGGGTCTGTTTGCCCACCCCTCCTACATCAAGGGATCACAGAGCATGTTCCTCTTTCCTACCACTGTTGCCCTGCTGTAACAGTTCTGATGCCATGAGCCTTGTTTCTAGTTTAGAAGGGAAATGTGGCCATGCTCTCTTATCAATTAGCCAAAACCACAGCAGGTGATAGGCTGCATTCCAAGGAGTGAGTGTATGCCCTGCCCTCCTTGAGGCAGTCCTGCTTCTTGCCACCTTAAGATCTGAGGGCTGGTAGTTGGGAAGCATCTCCACATGATCATTTAGAGACTCAGGATGGTAAGAAATGCTTTTTCACCTTGCAAAATAGTAACATTACTGTAATTTGCTTGACTGGTGAAGGACAGCAAAGAAGCAAGGGCATGCCTCACTTCACTGTGCCAATATACATTGCCTATTTATGTGTATTACAGAGCTTGTTCCCACTGACAGGCCTACCCTTTCCCATCTTAAGGTTTTTGAAGGATATCTGCACTTCATGTGTAACATTTTATTTCCCATTCCCTGTATGAAAAGGTGCAGCACTTCCTATGGGATGAACAGCAGGAAAACTGTCTTCCTCCTGGCTTTGGGGCCAAGAGAGAAAAAGGAGGTTGACTGGGCAAGGAACACATTTTTCCTTGCAGGGCTGCTCTTTGCAGCAGGGACAGGTTGTCACTTTGGGGAGAGAGCTGTGACACACTGCCCAGCCTGACTCCTGGCTTGGGTCCCCTGGGATTTTTCTGTTTGTTGTAACAAATAGCCTGTAATTCAACTTCTCTGTAGGTGGGGTCAGACTCTGCTCCATAGTTTCGGTAGATAGCTATAGATAGTAGATTCTTTCTACTTAATATGACAAGTGTTTAGTTTTTAACTGACTCCTGCCATTCACCAGAAATCTCACCTTTCCTCCTCCCAGAGCTCGACCATGCTGGTGGAGCATCAGGGGAAAGGGATGTGCAAGGTAAACTACTTTTTAAAAGTTACTAGCTGGGTGTT
The DNA here is from genome assembly GCF_022539395.1 of Myiozetetes cayanensis. Lineage (NCBI taxonomy): Eukaryota > Metazoa > Chordata > Aves > Passeriformes > Tyrannidae > Myiozetetes > Myiozetetes cayanensis. Next base: position 68,004,237 of record NW_026087521.1, on the reverse strand, counting down.
TCAAATAATGTTGAGGGTTCTCTCACTCGCATTTGTGTTGCAGAAAGTGATCCCCTTCTATCTGTAGGGTGCCTGGGGTGTGGGGTCTGACTGTGATGTTACTATGGGACTGTTTCTTCTTTAAGGCAAATCTGTTAAATACACTGAAAGTTTGAACTGGGGTGTGAATGTGACTCACAGCCCTGGCACTGCTTTACTCACCAGTCTGCTATGAGCAAGTGTCCACCAGAGAAAGGTGGATTAGGCAATCAGCCTGTGTGAGATGGCACACCAGCTACTCTGCATGTTTGCTGTATTTTTCATGACTTGGGTAACTGAACTTCACATATTCTCCATTCCAAAGTTCATTCCTTTTCTTAGTACTTTTCAGCTAGAGGTGGATTTTCACACCTGGCTGTCATCCAAATTGTATGTTGAAGGCATTTTTGAGGAAACTTGAAGGTTTAGAGTGTTTATAAAGTGTTGCCTGCTAAAATAAAGCCAGATTGATTCAACATTAATGTTAGAGAGTATGTAAATAGTAAAGGCTGAAATGTCAAAACAAATATAGATAATTTAAAAATATTACTCTGTGCTCAAGTATGTTGGTGACATTTCCAGAGCTATTTTGTTATTTTTCTGTTAAAAATTGTGCACTGCCATATGCTGAATATGTCAAGCTTCCCTTCTACTGCTACTGTTTGTGTGTCAGAGGATTCTGATACAAAATCACATATTATGTTCTTGTCCTTCAAGATCTTCCTTAGCCTGCACCTCAGGAATGCCTACAAAGAGTTTTGTCTGCAGCTTGTTGCAGGTACCTCTACAAGGCTGTTCTCCTTTGTCCCTGTGTCCCTTTTGGCTTTTTACCTGTCTGCCTGAATCTCTGTCTTCTCTCTTGACCTCTGTATTTGGAAGTTCTCTGAGGCAAGAACCAGACTGAGTTTATAGGTGCATGCAGCACCTCAGTCCTTGCCCAAATGAATGCTCACTCTCTGTACATCCTATAGCGTATGAGATTTCCTGGGAAGAGTGAGTCCTTTCCTTAGGAGAGGAGTTAGGTTGGTCTTTTATAAGATTTGTCTTTTAGCTTAGTTATTTATTTGGTGTACTATCAGAGCTTTGGCATCAAACCAGTGCCCCCTTTACAAGAGATGGTGAGCTCACTGGTGGACACACTGCAGGCTTTTCCCTTTGCCTCACACCCCTCCACATGCTTTTGTCCAAAACCCTCCAAGCTGGTGGCACGATGTGCAAAATGGGAATGTTGATACTTTGTCCTCCTGAGTTCTTTGACATTAGGAGAGGCCTGTTCATTGAGACTTGCACAAAGATGGAGAGGAGAATGATTCTGGTGCTGATTCCTGACCCACAGAGATCCAGTGGGTACAGTTTCATGTATTAGGAAAGAAACCGGGTTTCAATAACACCAAGACAACCCTGACCACTTTTTTCAAGATGTCTTGGAGAGCATGTAAAATTCAACTTCACACCAGTTTTAATGTACTTTCATATTATTGGGCTCCACTTTAATGTCAAAAGCAACCCTTGAGTGAGGCTGGATTTGATATAAAGAGCAGCATTATGTCATCAGAAAGGAAAGTGCTGCTTAACCACTAATATATTTAAAATCTTTTTCTGAGTAGATTTGTTGCTAATTATACTATATAATTTAAGAGTGGAAATTTGGTTTCTCCATCATCATGGCTTGCATATCTAATATTTCTCACTGGCTTTGGAGTGCAGCCTAAGTGCAGCTCTCCCTGGAAATTTGTTTTTAATCTAATCCCATTTTCTAGTTAAACATTTCAAATGAAATACACTGAGGAAGAAAAAGAGGACTACTTTGTTTGGAATGCTCTATAGGCAGAAGATTGCCTGAGGACTTCCTTATTGACTGTACCTTATCTTGCTGCGTATCCAGTAACAGATGGAGTTGAAGTGTAGGTACCTCAAGCTTTGTTTGATTTTCTTTTTTTCCTTTTTTTTTTTTTTTTTTTTCCCCCATCTCAAACTACACGGATTAGAGCTATAAAGATGTTGGTCTAAGTCACAAGAGTTTTGGAGACCGGAAATACTTGATTTCAGTAGTTGAATTTAAAGTTATCTGAAGGTAAATATCTCTTATCTGGACAATGTGTAAATTGTGTATTCATCTGATTTCCTTTCCTTACTGGATATCATTTTCTCTTGGTGAGTGGTTCGTTTGGTTTCCTAAGCAGAACTAGACAAACTCCTAAATCACTTCATGCTTTCAGTGAGCTGTGTCCCCTTTCTTTTCTATTTTCTTTAATCATTCTTTTCATGCTTCCAGAACAATTGAGCTGAAGTATTGCAAAACTTTTCCTATCCCAGTCTGTGTGCTTGTCCCAAACCTCATACCTTGAAATAGTGTGTTTGATATTCAGCTGCCATCACCGTAATATTGCATGCTTTGGGCTCTGGGATTTCTAACATGACTGCAAACATTACCTTTCTAATGATACTTTGTGTTGGATTAAAGGGTGCAAATAATGTATTGTGAGTACTGGAGTTATGTGCCCTTACCAGTTCGGGGACCTGTAACCTACTGCTGGAAATTCCAAGTCAGGTTTCCCAAAGATAATACCTTGCTGCAGTTCTCTAGTAAATGGCTGCTGTCTGTTGCTAAATAGTTTTTGTAGAGCCCAAAGCTGAGTAAATTCCAATGATAGCTTCGCTTTTCAAAAAGGATGTGTGTGATGGATACTACACTTGTTGTATGGGTGTTTTTGTGAGTACCACGTGTGGATATCTAGTTCCAGTGCTAGTAGCCAGTCATTATAGCAATAACTATCAGTAACATATTAGTTAATTCAGTGCTTTGCAGAGGACATTTCTGATCTGAAAAATCATTCTGAAAAAATGTCACCTTTCCTCCATACCATTATCGCTCCATAACACAGCATTATCAGCAAATACCTGATAACATATCCCTATATGCTTGCTGTTGTGAAAGAATTAATATTTATACTTTTATTGCTGCAAGCATTGCCAGCGAGTGCAGCTCTCTCCGTTTGGGAATAAATCTTGGCATTATTAACCGTTTTGCTACCGTGGGTGCAAATCCTGCCTTTAATGTGCCCTTGTTCTACCTTATTGGAAACACACTGAGTTGAAGGCAGGGTCTGGCTCCCGGGATCTCTGCTCCCAGTGGTGCCAGGTAGGCAAAGTGAAAACCAGGGAGTCTCCAGCAGAGTCCAGGCTGACTTTGCTCAGCTTGACCACCATAAATACTGTGTTGCTCAGTAAACTGGTGTGAGCAAGGATTGATGCACTAGTGTTGCTGGGGTGACTGTGTACTCTATGGTCATACAACTAAAAATATTTTTTAAAAACTGTATTCTCACGGAAGCACTAATTGGATCTTCTTGCAATCCCTACCTGATCTCTGCATGTGCAAACCTGCCAACTCTGCACTTATCCCAGGAAACACTGCATGGAGACACTTGTTTCCATCCCAATTCTTGAGGGCCTTTCAGAGCTATTAAATTAAGAGGCTGGCATGTCCTCCTTTGAAATCGCAAATGGGGGGTGGAAGAAGGAGGTGGAAGTTCGGTACCATCCACATATACATCTCAAAGAATTCAAAAGCAAAAGGAATTCGGAGGGACTGCAGCAGCAAAGGACATAAGTGCAGTTTCAGAATCAGGTGAAACTACCACTGCTTTAAAGATCTCTCTTAAAACTCTGACTGTGCTGATGTGTTGATTTACCAGCAGAGGAGCTTTGAAAAGCCTGATTTTCCCTGGCAGCCAAATGAAAAAATGGGGTCAATCCTCCAGTTCTGTGGCCTTTTGTGCTATTTTTTCTACGATATGTAGGGGATGGTCTCCACTGCTGGATGGCCTTCCTGAATAGGAATATTGATACACTTCCAGTGAGGCTGAGAGAGTGATTGACTTTTTGGTGGCATTTGTGCAGGTTCCCCTGCCAAAGCTGTGCAGCTGCTTTGTATTTCATTTTGGGAGTAGTGTTTCCTTGAAACCAGCGTTCAGGAATTCAGTGTGTAACTTGGAGAGGGGGAGGATGTCCTCAGTTTCATTAAAATCATATCCAGGACTTTAGTGGAGGAAAAGGCTTGGAGAAAGGGAAGAAGCCAGGGTGCTGTTAATGAAAACATTAGATTCCTTGCAGAACACCACTTTTCTTGCAAGGCAAGAAAGAGGAAGAAGCGATTCCTGGGTTTCTGATTTCTGTGGCCCTTTGAGCTGATTTGCAGCCGTGAGAAAGGTGCCAATATCTTTGTATTGTTTGGCAGGGAAAAGATTACCTTGTAACTCATCTTGTCTGGCTATGGCCTGGCACTGGATCATGACCAGGTTGATGGCAGCCTGACAGTTTTAAAAGAATATGTTGGCATTTTATGAAAAGGGAAGTTATTACACTTGAAAGGAAGTAAAAACAAAAACAGAAAACCTACGCTTGTCAGTTTTATGGCAGAGGCAGTAAAAATTCTGGCATGTTACTTCAGCCAATCCCTGCAACAAATTAGTGAACTAAATTGATTACAAAATCAAAGATGAATTTACATAAGCATTTGTGTTTTAGTTACCCTGCTCCTACAGTGTGTCAGACACTCAAAAGAGTCAACCCCATGTCCCTTACAGTTAAAATTAGTTTACAGCCTAAATTTAGATGTGTAACAGCAAGAAGGGAGCATGGAAAGAAAAGAAGAGCATGGGAAGGGATGGGACCTCCTGGGTCACTGGCTCCAGTCCCTCCCAGTCTCAGGAAACCACATTGTCTTACCCTCTTTCAGGCTGTGTTATGGTCTTCTGACATACTGTTAGATGATACAAAAGATGGGGGTTAAATTTACAGATTTGTCCCAGCTCAGTATAGTTTTTCTCTGTCTCCATTAACTGTGGGATTGGACCCACGCTGAGGCTTATCACAAGTTTCTGCTGGTGGCTGTGTTTTACAGCCAGGAGTTGTGCCAGGGAGCTGGGGACTGTGCAGGCAAAGGCAGCAGCCTTAGTGAGCAGAGTCTGAGCAATGAGGAGGATTTGGAGTAGCTCTTCCAGGAGCCAGGAGGAGCACAAAGTTGGAAAATAAGGTTTCCAAGCATTATTTCTCTCTTTGTTCCCAAGCTGCTGTCAGAGGAGTGAAAGCAGGACACTTCCTCCTGGGAATGCCTAACCTACAGTGAGCCTTGGGTGAGCCAAGAAGGCTTGGTGCTGGGAACAGGGGGAACTGGTGCCTGAGGAGCCCCAGGCTGGGTAGCTGGGTTTGTGGCTGGGTAGCTCTCCATTCCTTCCCATGCTAGACTGAGTATTCCTCTGTTGTGCTTTACACCATCCCTGGAAACCCTGTCCCGTGCCATCCTTCAAAACCCTTCTGGTGAGTACCTTGCCCTTCGTGCCCGTGTGGCAGCTCAGCCTGTGAATGAGGTGTGCAAAGCAGGGTTCCCTGCAGAGTGCCACGGCCTCGAAAGCAGTTGTGAACTATTTTGCTGTGTCAGTCGGAACTGTGAACTGGAACCGTGTGGGTTTTGCTCAGCGAGGGATGAGGAGAGTTCCTGCACTACAGTGTGTTTTTACTTTAGCCAAAGCAAATGCTGGAACCAGCCTTCTTCTTGTGGTCAGAAAGAAACAAACAATCTGCCTTGAGGGAAGGCTGGGTGCTGTGGAGAGGCCTAGAGTTCTGAGCAGCTGCAGAGGAAGCACAGTGATGTGGGCTGGAGGTTGCTCGCACGAGGTACCTCTGTCGCAACTGGACCCGCAGTGGGAGACAGAGAGATCTGTCCCTGCTGGCAAGAGAGAGGCCTTGGCCAGAGGGATCTGCTTTTCTCAATGCCAGTTGAGATTTTTGGGTATCCAGTGCAATTGCCTGAGTAGATGCACATCATCTGCAGACTGGCAGTGATTTTCTACAAGAGTTGTGCCTCCTGCCTTGGGAAGGAGCACTGGGTCAGTAACATGTGCTACTGCACCTTCCTGTGGCCAGAAAATCTGCATCACCTCTGGCTCCAACCCCACAGTTCTGCATCCTCTGGGGAGTGCATCCTTGTGTTCTGGGGCTGACAGCTTTTTATTCTGCTGCAGGACAGGACTTTGGTCATTTGTTTGCTGAAAACAAAGTCAGTTGTGTTTGGTATTGAACCAATATAGGAAACGTATTTTTGGTATGCTCAGACTCCTTAAGGGATTTTAGGCCTAAGGACTCCTCCAGGTATGTAATTCCCAAACAGGCTTCTCTCTTTCCTGATGAGAAGGTTTCAGTCCTGTGCAAGCAGAGCGGGAAAACTTTAGGTACTTAGATGTTATTTTTTTTTTTTACTGAAAAATGTTTTGCCTAGTCATTGTGTTTGTGAAAAATGTTTTGCCTAGTCATTATGTTTGTGAAAAATGTGCTCACATTCTGAGCCCAAATTTCACCTTGGGAACATTAGATGCTTATGTCCAGACTTTTCTCTTTATTGGGAGTTTGGCAGGAAAGGAGGAGATCATCTGGTCCTTAATGTCTCAGTGTCTAATTCCTGTTTTACAGATGGGAAATTCAGAACACTCCTTAACCATTCAGGGGTATTGTTAAGATAAATATTTGAGCAAACAAATAGCACAGTGATGTAGGAGTCAGACGAGCACTGAAATGTGGTGAGCACTCCAGCATCCATTGTCAGAATCTCTAGTTGCTTCATGAGACCAAAGGCAAGTGGAAGAATTGGAGCTACCATTTAAAAATGAGATTTGCCTAAAGCTATGTTGAAATTGCTTCTTGGGAATTTCTGCAAAAGGAATTTCTGCAGAGCTTGCTGTTAAGGAAGAAAATGGGCTAATTTTTGCTTTGAAGCTCCTAAGAAGAACTAAACAAAGAAAAAAAATGAAATTTAGAGTCTGAATTTACTTGCAGAGCTCTACCACCCACCATTATCTGTGTGTAAGTCAGTCAGTCAGCTGTGTGCCTGTGTGATGAAATATGGATGAGACCAGGAAGAGCTGGGGATGAGGACAGGAATTGCCTGCCTTGCTGCTCCAGAGTTCCATCAAGCTGTTCAAATAAAGAGAAGCTGGGACAATCTAACAGCTGGCCGAGATGAGCATGGGAAAGAAAAATATGGTGACAGGAGATGCAGAAGTGACTTGGTGTGTTGGCATTCCTTTCTTTTCAGGGCACAGCCATGTGAAAGGGCTTGTCACCAACAGAAAGACCCTCTTACACTCTATTGTGGTGAAACCTTCAGCCCCCAAATAATACCCCATGTTGTGTGTTTCCAGATGTAACTGGTGTGTGCACATTCTCACACCGCGGGAATGTCTCTTGGTCTCCTCACCCCCCCAGCCTTGGCCAGATCTGCTGCTCTATTCGGGCAGAGGTTTGGGGGTTGCTTATTTTATATTTTCAAATGCATGTGTCTGGTAAATTGCTTTTTCCTTCTACATATGTGCAGGCTGAGATCCTTCTTTTGTGATTGATTGACTGAAACTCATTGATAAATCTTTAAAATTAGAAGGTTTTCTCATTTCCATAGACTGCACTAAGGGATTAGCAATCTCACATTGCACCTCTGAGTGTCTAAGCTCACACTTTAGTTTAGTGTAAGCAAAGCTAATTACCAGGGAAAAATGGTACAAAGAAAGAAAATAATAGTATTTCTAAGGAAAAAAATGTAATATACAATAGGGGGCTTTATCCATCTGTATTCAGCATAAAACCCTGTGTTGATCGGGGGCTTTGTGAAAAGTTGATTTTCCAGTTCAGCAAAACTTTTCGAAAAAACATTTGCTTCAGGTCAACTGCAGCTAGTTTCCCTCCCTCTCTCTCATTAAAATGAAAAGCAAGTGTTCCCACTTCATTCAGTCTTGAATGACCTGTTTGATCTAAAGCAGAGCTTCTCCCAGAGCTCGGTCCTGGTCACCGGACTCAGGAGGATTCTTAATTTCTGTGGTTGCAATGGCACTTGAGGTCACAAATAATTAGGCCCCAAAACAAGGAACTCAATCCAGGGTCCCAGGCCTAAATGGATGTTTAACTGATTTAACATTTAATGAACGTCATGGCTTGTGGGATAGGTTTGTATCAGCCTCTCGAGAGGAGCAGCTTTGTATCAGATACCTGTTGGGCCATGGAGTGAGAGAGGGTGTTGATCTGGAGCTGATGGAAAGTGTCTCTGTGCTGGCCAATGGTGAGGCCGCACCTCGAATCCTGAGTTTAGTTTTGTACCCCTCATGACAAGAAAGACATTGGGGGGCTGAAGAACGTCCAGAGAAGGGAATGGAGCTGGGGAGGGGTCTGGAGCACCAGGAGCGGCTGAGAGAGCTGGGGGGGCTCAGCCTGGAGAAAAGGAGGTTGTGATTGGCCTCTTCTTCCAGATAACATGAGACAGAACAAGAGGAAACAGCCTCAAGGTGCACCAGGGGAGGTTTAGGTTGGATATTTGGTTGGATATTTGTTAATTTTATTACGATGTGTTTCACTTTTCAGTCCAATGAACTTCAGTGCTGGAAGAGTGGCTTCAAAAATGGAAGGGAGAAGGGGCAGTGTCTCAAGGAGTGTATTCACCCTTTAGCCTTAGGATTAGTGTCCTGGAGTGTCAGAGCTCACAGAGCAGGCCAAACAACATTTTTATGGTCCTTTTGAAAAACCTGCCTTCTGCAAATTTGGCAAAGAGAACTCTGCTCATCTTCATGATGCTGAGGTGGTCTTGTCACACGCAGGTCCTTTGCCGTAGATGCTTTGGGCTTTGATAATGTGCCTGAGAAGGTATGAGATCATACCCTGAGCTCATACCATCTGTTTAACACATGGATGTGTATGGTAAGGCTGACAGTTAAAAACCTGGCTCCACTTAGGTCAGTGGTATCAAGATTTTACCCATGATTGGAGGGGGAGGAGGAAAAAAGTGTCCAAAGATAGGTTTCCTAAATCGCTGCTGGGAAATCCTGTAGGCTCAGAGCTTGGCTTATTTACTGTTCTGGCCTTTGGCTGATAGTTATTTGTGCTTGGTCTTTGGGCAGTGTTTGATCTCTGTGTCTCAGTCTGTGTTTGTTGGTGCAGACTGTTGGGGTCTGTGACTGTTGAACGATAGGGAAGAAGTGCAGATCTTATTTCTTAGGAACTGTGACCATCACAAGCTTGGGTGGTAATGACCAGAGTCCTGTCTGTCCATACTGTTCTGGAAGGAATGTAGCACAAGTATCAATCAGTTTATCAGTAAGTCCAGATGTTCTGTTTGCTGTACTAGGCCAAATGGTTGGGTTGTTTTTTTGTTAGCTGAATTCCTCTCTCTTTTTTTTTTTTTTTTTTTTTTCTTCTCTTTCAGCTCCCAACAACACACAAATCATCCCTGGATTTCTTTAACCCACAGAATACAATTGTTCTACCCTCACTGAAATGTTAAAAGTAGTTTGTGGACTGGAGCATGGCTGGGTGGGGTACTGTTCAGTTTCTAGCCTAAAATCTAGACTAAAATACAGTCCTTGACAGATTAAATCCAGCTGTTGCACAGGTACACTGGGGCTGAGCAGCAAGGAAGTTTACCCACTTACAAACTTCTGCCTGTGTGCGTCATTAAACCAAGATATTTTTGGATCTCAACTATATACTTCTTGGTTTTTTGATTAGGCAAGGCAAGTGGTCTTCATTAAAGCCACAGACAGCAGAATGGTTTCATCTAAATTCTTCCCTGTAATTGCAGAAAGACGAACACAAGTATCATAACACTCCGATTCCTCCATATCCAGCTCTTTTAGCCTCTCTTATCATTGGGAATAAAGCCTACAAAATCCAAATGGTTTGTCTAATCTGGCACTTCAACATCCAATCTGCACTGAAATTGTATGTGTGGAGTCACATTTTACAGATTTTTCTCACTCCTAAAGAGCTACAATATCACATTGGCAATCTGGTAAAGGTCTAGAGATAAGTCCTATGAGAAGCTGAGGGAGCTGGGGGGGCTCAGCCTGAAGAAAAGGAGGTTCAGGGGGGACTTTCTGGCTCTGCAACTCCCTGACAGGAGGGGGAAACCAGGAGGGATCGGGCTCTGCTCCCAGGGAACAAGGGACAGGAGGAGAGAGAACGGCCTCCAGCTGTGCCAGGGGAGGCTCAGGTTGGACATCAGGAGGAATTTCTTGCTGGAAAGAAAGGTGGTCAGGCCTTGGAAGGGGCTGCCCAAGGAGGTGGTGGAGTCCCCACCCCTGGAGGTGTCGCAGGAAGGCCTGGCCATGGCACTCAGTGCTCTGGGCTGGGGGACAAGGTGGACATCAGGCACAGGATGAACTCCATGGGCTGAGAGGGCTTTTCCAACCTAAAGGAATCTGTGGAATGGTCAATTTAGTAGAAATTGTTTTGAAGAAGTAGAATACTGTGTTCATCTGAGCAAATCCACTTTCAGGTCCATTCTCTGCCTTTGCAGTGTTCTGTTGGGTAAATAAATTGTACAATAAACAATTTCTTTATGGCTGGGAAATAATGAGTGCAGTGCATAATTTAGATTAATGGGGGCATTCATTAGTGCCCTCTATATTTTCCCCCAGCACCCTGCCAGGTTCCAGCTGTCAGGGGCACAGGGGCTCAGTCTGCCCTCCTGTACTTCATAGCTATTGACACAGGCCTTGGCCGTGGATTTATCTGATGCCTTTTTTTATGCCAATCCCAAGACCTCCTGTCTGTATTACAGTTACTGGGATTGTGATCCCTGATGTTTCTGGGTGGACATCAGCAAACATGGAAGTTAAACTATGCAGAACCTTCTCTCTTGCCACGATGAGGCTTTTAAGAGCCTTTTGTTTTAAGGACATTTTACTTGTCTACCATGTTCTATTTTCTTGGGTTCCCATTTTAAAATAGAACGATGAAAAAACCTTTTCATCTCTGGTCTAAAACCATATGTGAACTTTTTTGGAAGGCTGGTGGAAAGTCCTTTTAGTCCTTGGGTTACAGGGAAGCCCTTTCACTGATGGCATCTGCTGCTTTGGAACACCTGAACTGAGAAACTTGGGCTTAGCATCTGCCTACCAAGGGTAGTGTTTCTAATTCTTTTTGTACCATGGTGTGTGCAAAGCAGCTGAGAAGGAATTTCTTTTTCTGTGTATGTGATTGAAAGAGAAAAGGGCCACAGGAGCAAAAGGCAAGGAAGATATTATTTGTGTTTTTGAATTTTACATTAGGCTTATTTTTTCTTTTTCATATAGTAAATGTAAAATCCATACTCTGTTCTGAAACTCACCATTATTTTGACTTGCCTTATATTTAGTATTTCCCATGAGGTCAACAATATCAGACTTTAATATACCTTCATACAGAAATATTTTTGTACAACACATCATTTCTCTAATAGCTCTTTTCTGTGGGGATGATGGTAAAGCATATTGCAAACCATTTAATTTCAAGTGCAGTGTCTGAGATCACTTTCCCTGTCACTATTGCTCATTATGAGGTTCTCATCAGATTTTTGGGAATAATATGTGAAGGTACTGTTTCAAAATGAGTTTGACAAACTCACTGAGTTTGGACAAACAATCAATAGGCCCCAGGTAAGGCAGCAGTGAATTTGTAGTGCTGGTCCCTGCATTTCCTTGTGGCAGGTGCTGTTTACACTTCTCCGGGCAGCTGCAGCACTGCCCTTGTGTCCTGCCTTGCAGTGACCTCTGGGATTCCAGTCCAGGCTTTCTCTTGAGCAAAACTCTCCCTTTGTGAAGGATTGGGTGGTGGTTTCTCACTGTTGACATGGATGCAAACCACCAAACTCATTTTCACTGTGACCTAAACCAGTATTTAAACTGAAGTCTCTGGAGGTGAAAAGCAAGACTACTAACAAGTGGCAGGCCAGCTTCAAATAGCTTGGTTCAGATAAGAATCAAAAGGGTTAACTTTCCTGAAACCATTCTGGTCCAGAAATCAGCCTCTCAGCCCCATGAGAGCAGTCTGCCTTTTCTGATTTACTGCATAATCAGATTGTGACTGGATTTCTGAGGCACCATAAAGGTAGCTTTTTTCCATAATGCTTTTGACTAAAACCAGTAAGCAGAGACATGCACTAAAACAGGAAAAAACCCCAAACTCCTGTTTTGCAATCTCAAGTACTGAATTTGTTTTTCAGAAAAATCATGTTTCTCTTATTCAAAACTTTGTTTCCCATAATAGTAAGCCACAGTGTTAGAAGGAAAACTGGTCCTTACACCAGTGGTGGTCAGGAGGAGGACGGTGTTTAAACAGACATTAGGAAAAAAATTAAGAGTAAGAATCTGAATCACTGGGACAGGACTGCCCAGGAAATTGGTGTTGTTTCTATCACCAAACATGAGAGTGGATAGATAAAAGTTTTGAAGAACTGAAAAATTCAGGGCTGGTTCTGTCCTAGGATGGGAGCATTGTGTGACAGGATGTCTTCAGATGACTTCCAGGTTTATGGTTGTGTGACTTGTTTATGATTCACGAGACCTGTCTCATGCAACAAAGCTCAGGTGTATTAATCTTTGTGTGAAAATACCACACTGAAAAAAAATTGATATCCTGAAGATTGCCTTTATTTGGTATAGCTTAGCAAAGACTCCTCTATTAAACTCATGGCAGCCTTTGCTTGTTGAGGCTTCCCCTTGGCCTTCCAGAGCACCTTTGCACAAAGCAGGTGGGAGATGCTGAGCACTGTCTGCATCCTAGAATTGCTGTTCTGATTTTAACCTCAAAAGAGTGGTTTATTTTGGATACTGCAGTGAATAGGGTGTTCCCACTTCCCTTATTCTTGATACTGGAAAGGTTAAATATGGGGGGGAGATATGCAGAGAAGGAACTGATGATGTGAGAAGTACAAGCTATGACTGCTGGAAATGATGGTTCCAGTAGATGAGACCCACTCAGATAATAAAAATGTGAGTCAGCTCTCGCTCATGTGCTAACATGGTAAAAGGCAAATTTTCTCTGACCAACTGTTTTTAAATTTTCTACATAAACACAATGAGGCATCAGGATATGTCTAAAAATAGTTTCTCCTCCCACGGCGGATACATCCACAAACCCTGCACAAAACCACTCCTGCTTCTCAAACAACTGCTGTGCTGCAGAGCCGTGGGGGAGTGAAGGGGCTTGCTTAGGAGGAGTTTCAGTCAAACTGTAGTTCAAGATGAGAAAGAAACAATGCATAGAATACCTGTCCTAGCAGGGGAGCAAGGAGCTGAACGGGCTGCTGGGGCTCCTGCTCATGGCCGTTCAAACGCACTTTTGCCCAGCCTCGCGCTGTTCATCCGTGTGGTGGATTTCTCAGAGCTTCTCCTCTTTCTGTCACTTGCTGGAAGTGCTGGGTCCCTCTCAGCACTGCTGTTGGCCTTCCCAAGAAGTATTAAGAGTACTCCTCATCTGAGCTGGGTAGTTTCATACAAAAACTGAATTCAGGTAAATCAGCACATGGCAAAGGTCACAAGAGCTGTTTTGCTGTGGTCAGCCCTGGTGGGAGCTGACTGGAAAGGAACCAGCAGATAGACAACATTTAAACGTGATGTAGGGAAAGGGTTGTTACACAGGAAAGCAGGAAACAAGCTCGTTTTTACCTTGGTCCCACAGGTCCATGTCACTCTTGTGCTGGGACCCCAGAGCTGGAGGCAGCTCTGGAGGGGGGTCTCATCTGAGGGGGTCACCTGTACCAGCTGTCCTTGAGTAACATAAACCACTCAGGAAATCATGCAGAGGTTGTTTGAAGCTAGACATAGCAGCTCAGCTGCATAGTTCCACTGAAAACTGTATCTCCTACACCAGCTCAAAAGCTGCCCCACGAGCCCCACAGCACTGGCCATCGGTCCTGCAGTTGGTGTCTCCCCCCAAACCTGGGGGAAAGCCCAATGTTTCTGGGCTTCTAGAAACCCAGATGGTAAAGTTCCACCTTACATTCCTCTCAAGCCATGAAAAACGGTGTTCTTAAGAGTGTTAATTCAGTACCCTGCAAAAATGAGTTATCATGGTCTAAATGAGGGATGAATTGGGGATTTTCAAAAGTCTTCTAAGATGACATAATTCTGCTCCCATTTAAGGCACCATTGGGATAGAGCTGGGTTAGAGTTAGATGCAATAATGAGTGGTTTCAGAAATCCCATCCTAAGTACAGTAGAAGAGTTTGGGTTATCAATGTGGTACATCCCTCAAAAGAAATAACAAACAAACAAAAACCCCCACTTTAAGTGTGACTTCAAGAAATCCTGTCATTTCATGCAAACAGGCATTTCACAGATATGTACAGTTTCCAGAAAGATAACTTCATCACTAAAACTTGAAAGATTAACAATAATCTTTTACAAGTTAAAGAAATATATTTTTTCTGGCTGGGTTTTTCAAAGCAGTTCTAAATTTTAAATATAAAATAGTAAGTGTTGCATGGATTTTATTTTGCCTTAATCCTCGAGTGCATAATCCTGAAATAAATTTTGAGCTAAATCCCCTGTGACCTGAAATATTCCTTTAAACTCTAGGGATTGAGCCAGCTATAGTTCTATTTTACGCCAACTAGCCAGATGTATTTAAAAGAAAGAAAATTCTATTCTAAGTAAAATAAATTCAAAACTCTTTACCATAAAGTCTAAAAAATAAAGCTAAGGACCAACATAGACTTTATTCCCACAACAGCACAGAATAAATATGAAAAAACTTCCATGTCAGCTGGGATCAGAACTGATGTTTATGCACTGCAGGGCATTGCCTCTGTAAGGACCAGGGCAATTCCTTGGACTCACAGAGGAAGGGAATTGCTGCAGGAGTTTTATGGTTGGGAGAGGCACCTCTTCCCTTGTGTAGCACTGAACCCTTTTTTGACAAAAAAAAACCTGAAATTTTTGCAACTTCCGGTGCTTGGCTGAGTTTTAAGAAGCTTTGCTTTACCTGCCAAGCCCTAAATAACAAAAAAGGAGCACGGGTTTGACAGGGTGTGACTCTGAGTGCAGTGAATGTGACCTGAGTGCAGAGTCTCCCCTTGGCCTGACCACACATGGAAGTGTTGGGATTTCCACACATCGGGATTTCCACACAGACCTGACTCCTCATAGTGATTTTCCATCAGGGGTTAGAACTGGTCTGAAGTTACACTCTCAAATGTGTGCTGGAGCCCTGGGTTTCCATCCTTGTCCTCCACCATCCTTCCCTTGCATTCCCTTATATCCATTTGTCCTCCGTTCACCAACCCCCTCCCTTTTCCCCCCTGTTTGCTGCCAGTTAGCATTACATCAGCAGAAAAGCACTGCAGGAGTGGCTGCCATAAAGCAGCAAGTAGACTGAAAATCGAGGAACATTTTCAAAGATGGGTTTGTTGTGTTCCTATGAATATATCATGACTATAATGAGGGTTTGGAATACATTGGCACACACCAGAGGGAACCTCATCGTTACCCACCCACAGTGACTGAGCTGGAGTGATCTCATTCCATATCCTCAGCATAGTTCTGGCATGTTCACCCTGCATGGAGGGGGGAACAGAGAATGACCCTCCTTTGAAATCCTAGATGTATTTACATGAGACCCTGCCAAGTGCGTTAACAAGTGGTGGAGTGGAAACCCTGAGTGAGTAAATATGGTCAGCCCAAACACATGTAAATAAATCTAAAATTCCAGAGTGTGTCATGCTTTGATTTACACCACAAACTATAGGAGGAAATGTCAGGCTAGTGATAATCTTGCTCTATTAATTGATTTTTAATTGGTATTTTGTCATGGCATAGCATATTGAGCTCTCAGGGATTCTTTTTTATCTCCTCTTTGCAAAGTGGATTTGGTTCAGGGGACAGCCCCATTTTGCTGTGACTACCAGGAAGTTTCCTCACACATAGTAGCAGCTTCCGGTGGTGGATATTTGGGATGTTGCCCTCTGTGTATGCTTATATCCCTCCTCATCTGCTGCATTCCTACTCAGAGAAAAAGAGAAGGCTGCTGCAGCTAAGCTGGAAGTAGATATTTGGCTGAGTGCTTCCCTGGTTTTGGGTGGGTGTACCAGCTTTGAGCTCAAGCCTGGCCTTTGAGAGGCATGTTATGATGAGTGAACAGCCATCTGAGGGACTTTCAAACCTTAAATCGTATCCAAGGAACCTCTGGTAATAAGGGTTTCAGCTCCTACCCACAAGTGGTCCTGCGGGAAAACTGGTCTGGGGCTTTTATTTCCTGAAAGGAAGGATTGTATGGCAGTGCTGGGGCTTCAGGGGCTGGATAATCAGGGCTCAGCACGATGAATTTGATGTACTGGCATCTGGTCTGTGTGCTTTGTAAGGCTTCCAATAAAATATGAATAAAGGAGAAATATGCTTCATATGTCTGCATAGGACGTATGGCAGTTAAAGCTTCAGATATGGCAATTTTGTTGAGTTAAGAAGGATGTGTTAGAACACACAGAAGTGGCACGGTTCTTTCACACACAGAAAGGCAGGGAAAGTTTAGGAAGGCAATCAGTGCAGATCTGACTTTGGGGGGGGGGGGTGGTGGTACTTTTTGGGGTGCAAGGCTTTGCTTCAGGCTTGAATGCACCTTTGAAAAGTCTGAAGCTCCAGACAGCATCATGTTACTGCATATAATCCTTCAAAGAGGGCAAGGTGTGAAACCAAGCCAATAAATGTGTAAGGGGTGAAGGAAGATTTTTACAGTCAAGGTTGCCAGCTTTTCCCCACCACAAAAACCCAACATCCCTCTGCAGGAACTCAACCCAGAATATTATTTTTGAATGACTGCCTTTGCAAATCAGTACAGTGCAGATGAGGACCCTCTCCAATGATCAACTTCCAGCCCCTCTATGAGCGCAGGAAGGGAAAAATAAAGGATGAGGCTGGAGTTTGGGTGGTTTTTCTCGCACTGTCAGTGTGCCCTGTCTTTTCATAATGAAAACTAGAAGCATGATTAGGTAAATCAAGTGTCTCCCATCTTGCCTGTGTTTTGTTCCAAAGCAAAACCAAGCAGTAGCTGTTTGTCCCTTGTGCTTTTTCTGCAGCTGCCTCCACTGACTCCTCCTCAGGACTTACCTGCCTGTGCTCAGCCCAGCCCCAGTGTGGGACGGACACCAGGGCAGGAGCCACGGTGGGACCTTGCCAGGAGCCTCCCCACACTGCTCAGGGGTCACACCTCAGCCCAACCCTCCCCCTTGGTCCTGCAGCTGTGGACACTGCTATGTGACTGTGTGATCTACACAGTCTGTCTTGGAACAGAGGAGGTTTTGGCAGCCCCTCAGAGGAGAAAGCCCTTTCAATTCTCAGGGTTATACCCATAAAGCAAAGGGCTGTTGGGGTTTTCTGCATATGAACTCTCTCCAGATGCCTTTTGTAGGTTTCTGAAGGAGTTACAGAATAGAGAGAGCGCTCTTTCCCCTGGAGATGGTCCAAGGGAATATTTGTGGAAGACACTTCATAAGCAATGGGTAGCTTATGAATCCCCTGCCTCTAATTTATGAGACATGAATTGTGCAGAAGATGAAATACTTTGTAACGTGATTTGGTTTCAGTCATTCAAGCTGACCATGAGCTACCCACTCTTCACACTGGCTGCTTGCAAGGGCAAAATATCACCCTTGAAGAGTTTTTAGGGTCAGGGCAGTGGCCTGACAGAAAGCACCTTATCATCATCCTGTGCCTTCCCCTTGGAGAACATTCCCTGTACCCAGCACCATACAGTCTCTTTCATGAGGTGCCCATGTTTCTGCTCTTGCTGAATCCCCCAAACCCTCTGGGTTTGTTCTGCTTTTCTCCTGGCCCAGGAATGTCCTTTCCTGCACCACAGCTGGGACATAGCTCACTGTAGCAGCACCAATCCACGTTCCACAATTAGAAACAGTCTCCTGAGGACAAAGACCAACAGGTGCTCCTGCTTCCCAATCCTCTTCACTGTATGGTTGGGCTGGTTTTCCCTCTGAAGGAAAACCTCTGAGAAGGGAAAATGTTTGAGAAGGTTCTGGAGGACATCCAGCTGTCCCTGACCAGCAGTGTGCCTTGGGGCCAAGCAGGCCAATGGTGTCCAGGGAGCATTGGCAGCAGGTCGGGGAGGGGATCCTGCCCCTCTGCTCAGCCCTGGGGAGGCACATCTGCAGTGCTGTGTCCAGCTCTGGGCTCCTCAGGACAGGAGGGACATGAAGCTCCTGGAGCTGGTCCAGCAGAGGCTGCGGGGATGATAAGGGGGCTGGACTTTCATTTCTCTTTCAGAGTAAACAAAGAAAGTGCAGCTAATTTCTAATAGTGCAGATGTAATGGCAATGCAACTTCTGCCAGCTCTGAGACCTTTTATTGCTGGAAACAGAAGCTTAATGAACAGGCCAGTGAGGTGAGGGAACTCCACATGAAAGAGGTGGGAAGGGACATGAAAAATGTTTGAGATGGTTTTATATCAAGGCAGAAACCCTCCACCTGTGGTATGTTGGGGTGATAGATTCATGGTGCCCAGTGAGAGGCTTGTGACTGCAGTCCCAGTGCACACACTTTCCTTACCTGCTCCTCTCCCTGGCACAGTTCTTACCAGGGGGGTGGTAGCAGTGGCTCCTGGCCTTGCCGGGCACAGCTCAAGGTTGCATATGAATCCCATGAAACCAAAACATGCTCTCAAAGAGCCCTTGTACTCCAGGGCTTCCACTTCAGGAAGGATATTCAATTTCAAAGCATATTTACATATTTACTATAACACTTCCAAGAGCAGGGGTTTTCTTAAAGGTTATAGCAACATCTGTTTGCCTTTGATGGGGGACAGTTCCTCTTGCTTGTGTTCCCTATACTGTTGAACTCCCGAATCTTACAGAAATCAGCATTTTAAATTGTCTGAAGTTTTGATATTTTTTTGGTGTAAGGGGTTAGAAACCAGCTGGCTGCAGAGCATTCCTGGATGAAATTAATAGTAGAGCAGTGTGCTCTAAGGACCTCTAAGTTGTGCTTCTATGTGTGTTGCATTTGCTGAAGCTAAAGAAAAAAGCAAAGTCTGACAGTACCTGTGGTTCATACTGGGCTGTGGGACACAGCAGCACAAAGGGCAGACAGGGAGTTTTCTGGTTGCTCCACAGCAATGAAGCAGCAGAAAGGCATGGAAGAAATTCCACAGTGCAGTAGCTGTGTGAGTCCTCTGTGGGATCTTCAGTGTTGAGGAATCATGAGTCTAATAATAAGGTGAAATGCAAAGTATGAAGCTGGGAGTGTTGAACCTTGGACACAAACACTGGTTACACTTTCTAGCTATTTTTTGCAACCATCTGGTTCAGAAACACATTTTTTCTTTAAAAGTTACAAGCCCTTATTCCTAGTGGCTGTAAAATTTATCAGCATCAAACACTGTGAGATATATCAATGCAAATCCATAGAAACAGGTTAATACCAATTAATTTTGCTCGTTTGGCTGTCAGCTATGCAGTCTGTGTTCACCTGGATACAAGAACGCACTTTATAACAATTTATTGGAGTATGCTAATGTGACAGGTGGTATTTCTATGGGATTTAAGAGTTATAGTAACAATACTCACTCAAAATATGAACTATTTTGAAATCTGTTAGTGAAAATGAATGCACCCCTCTTACCTTAACTCAGCTGCTGGTTGTTCTGTTGATACTTTACATGAAATTTGGGAAAGCTACTGTTAGCGCTGATCCCACACTTTGTGTGTGCCTTGGAAACTCTGACTTCCTACTGGAAGTAGATGTGGCAAAAGACCAGGATATTCTTTTGGGAATTACCAAAGGACAGAAAAAATAAAGCTGGACAAGTTTGGTCCAGCAGTGAAAGAAAAGAAAAAATAGCCCCGTCTCTTTTCAGGATCCATTAAACTGCAAACGAGTCTTCCAGGTTGGGCTTGAGGGGTCTGTCAGGTGGGGAAGAGAGGAAGGCGTGGAGGGTCCAGGAGCTCTGGGAATGTATCTGGTCTGACAGCAAGTGCACAACTCTAAGACAGTTTTCTTTCACGCAGGGGAGCAGCATGAGCAAGAATTAGAGCAGTGTGAATCCTAGTCCCAGCTCTGACTCCAACTGTAGGTGCCCAGACCATGGATCAGGGCTCTGCTCTTCACTTGGAACAAGAAAACCACAGCATAAAAATATAATTGAGATTCATAATTCCTGGAGCTGTCCCAGCTTGAAAAAGCATATGGCTACCAGAGCTCGTGACTCTCCTAGTTTGTTCCTCAGGGAAGTGGGAAAAGACTTGAATATTTTGTTTATTTGTTTGACAAATACTTACATTGAACATGGAGTAATGTAGAAATTGGAACAATGCAGGGACTTAAGCTAAATCCTCCCAAATATTAACCTGTAAGTGAAATTTGCTAGTATGATGTTTTTATGTTGATATGGAGCGAAAGCAGACATAGAAGTGGGGAGAGGAACCAAGTTTTTTAGATTTATTCCTAAAATGCTTGTGTTTTCAAGTGACTGTCTAGAGCCAATATTTGTGTTTAATTGCAGATGTCTTATATGTTGGGGTATCACATGGAGCATCTTCCCAGGTCTGAGGGCACAGCTGGGGAGCTGGGGAGTCAGAGCATCATCTGTCAGCACAAACCAGGCCTGTTGGCAGCAGACAGGGGTTAACAGCTCCCACAGGGCTATTTATACCCTTGTCTGGGGGGAGGAGGATGTTCTCCTTTTACTTGTGCAAGGCATCTCTTTTAGTCCCTTCCTGTGCCCTTGAAGGGAGTACAGGTGGTCCTGTGTCTTCCAAAGAGCTGAAATAGCCAACAACTGAGATTTGCTAGACTTCTTTTTCTTTGTCATCACCTTTCTCTTCTAAAAAGAATGAAGGGAAAAAGCAATTTTGTGTAGTATCTTAATGAAGATGGTTTGGTGCAGCAAAAGTTCTTTGTCCCACAGCTGCAATTATTTTAAATAAACAAAACCTTGTGGTTTTGTCCTATAGAAAGAATTTCTATTATTTTCTATATGCTAAACCATGTCATTTGAATTATATTGGGGATTAGCCTGGGAAATGTTATGCAAATGATGGTGGCTTTTTTTAAATTTTACTTTAACAGATCAAAACAGATCAAACAGTTTATGAAAGCCTTTTTCCCATAATTGATATTATTCCTTCTTTTTCTTCTAAGTCCTTAGAGGATTATGAATGTCAGCATTAGAATAAAAGGAAGATTGCTTCAGATAATTTTATGTGCAGGGCTCCATTCCAAAGGAACCAAATTCACATGGGGATCTTTGAGAACACTGTTAAAGGGACATGGTGAAAATAAGGTGGGGGTGAAGGAGACCAAAGTGGGGGAGGGAAAGGAAGAAAAATCTACAAATCAGACTCAGTGGAGCCTTCCAATGCCACTGACATTCTGCACTTGTGTTCCTTACAATCCATCTAGAACGTCTTGATGCTGCAGCGCAACTTTGATTCACAATTGTTTTCACTGAACACTGGTGATTCTTTTTGCCCTGACTTCTGTGAAGCTTTCCAGTGATTGGAATGACATGATGTTGCCCTGGATTAACACAGGACGTGGCTGTGGGCAGCTGAAGGCATAGAGACTGCCCCTCACAGTGTGATGTGTAACACCACCACTGTTTTCTGACGCGGGCGGAAGATGCAGCTTTGAAGGACAGTTCTTAGTATATAAAGTCATGTTACTGCAGCTCCCACAGGAGAAGGTGTTATCCCATATCAGAGATGTCATGCTAGCAAACCTCTCACCTATTGCTGGAACAGGAAAGAGCAGTGGCTCTTTTAAAACTAAAGAGTAAATATGCTTTCCTTGAGAGGAAATACAATATGGTTTGAAATCCCATAAAAAAAGCTACAGCTTGTGGGACATCTTTTGCCATTTAATTTGAGTAGACATATGGGAAATGTCTTAAACTTGTACCAGTCAGCCTACAGGTTTTTGTTGGCAGGCAGTGATCAAGATTACATTTTCCTCTGGTGTTTTAGTGCATGGGCTCTAGCTACCTTAGAGTAACAAGGAGAGAGGTAGGGATGTGAGGGAAATCTGATCAACCTAGTGAGCTTCCTAAAAACTTACAGGCTCCATCATAGAGAATGACAAGGGGTACTCCAAAGGGTAAATCTCTGGGGATGTTTGCAGTTTTCACTTTTCGTAAGCAACCTCTGTCAGGTTGTTATGTCTAGTCCATCCAACCCAGTCCAGGTCTGAGTGACAAGAGTAGCATAAAAAGAGGAAGATAAGAGGCTGTTGGCCCTTTTTTTAAGCTTTGGCTGTGTGTCTTGCAAACACACCAATGTTAAGGGGTCTGATGGAGAGGAGCCCAGTTTGTTTATTTTGTTTTATTTTCCCTTGGGCTGAAGTGCTTTTTCCCAAATATCCATAGAGCAAATTGCAGCTAAATAATGCCTGAGATGATTTAACCACCTCAGAGGTTGATACCAGTAAATCTTCAGAGTGCCATTAGCTTTAGAGGCTGGAGAACTGTCAATCCAGAAGACCAATGAGGTTTGTTCCACAGCCAGGGTAACAGTCCAGGCTAAATCTAAAAGTTAATGTCTCACAGAGTTAAGGTTAAATATATGAAACATTTTAAAATAGATCATTATGATGGTGAAATATAAATATATTAGATGGATGAAAGTTTGGAATCGAATCCCAAGGCAGTACGCTGCTGTCCAGAAATAGTTAGAAAGGGGCTGAAGTTATGGAACTGTGATGTGGCACTCGCCTACTTCTGGTACCATTTAGAGGTCTTGTAACTCTGTCTATTAGACCCATGTGCCATGTGGGCACCTCTTAACATTTTGATCCTGCACCATCTGATTTTACCCAGCTACTTGCTTCCAGTGAGAAAAATTATGTGACTGGTGGAGATTTAAACTGTTCATGACAACTTGAGTGATCGCTGCCAAACGATGTGGAACTATAATCCAGTGGATAGGCATTCCTGTCAAGATCTTTGAGCCCACAAATGGAAACCTGTAATTCTAATTTGCTATTTAGGAACATGAAAACAAGATCTCTGTTTTCCATAAAGCTGCACCTGATACCTCCTGTCAGAAGACGCCTTATGCTCCAAATCTTTGAAAACCAAAACCAATTACCAAAGTGCTCAAATAAGATTCTAGGAAAGGAGAATTAGGTACCACTTTGGGAAATTTCGTCTCTGAACAGAAGGAGCTTGGCATAAAACCACTCTGACAATGACACAGTACAGTCTTTCCCAAAAGAAGGGAAAGATGGCATGGAAGCTGGCCAGAGTGAGATCAAAGCAGCCATAGCAAGGCTGAAGAGAAGTCAGCTGCAGATGAAAAGCAGAGATTAAAATCTTTGCATGTTTTTGTCTGAAGCCCTGTGAGCTTGTATTCATGTGGGTGAATATCACTGATTTTACAATGAGTCATTGGAGCACTTGAAGGAAATGATTAAATTATGTGTTGCAATAAGAGTGTAAAGGCAGTGTTGTGTCCCCAGTCTCCTGCTGTCTTCAGACAAAGCCCCGAGTGGAAGGTGAGCACTGACAAGACATAAGTTACCAACTGTGGTGCAGAATAGTTGAGGGGTGTTGGCTTGTTTTACAGGGGAGATCAGGACCTTGGGAGCGGGTGGGCTCTTCAGGGGAGAGGTGACTTGAATGCATGGTTATGGTCCAGTGTTAAGCCTTCTTTGATGCCTCTGCTGCCTCATAGGAGTAGGGAACAGAAGCTAGATCAATAAGAGCAACAGCAAGAAGAACCATCTGCCTGTGCATCTCTGATGAGTGGCTGTAGAGCTGAGGGGCCACCAAATATCCACTGTACAGCTTATTTGGCTCTGAGGGGGGAGCTTTGTCTCACTGGCCTTGTCCAGATGGCTCTTTCACAAGTTTTCTGGTCATGGAACACGCTTAGATAGACTGTTACAACAACAGACTGGACGTTTTCCAAGATTAGAATTCTTCAGGAATCACCCAGGTTGTGGATACCCTCCAACTCCCTCCCACCTTTACCCTGGGTAGTGATGATTCAGGTGAGCTCTGTCGCTTCAGAAGGTTGTTTTTGTGCCCACCTGCTTTGCTGGATCAGAGCATAAGCACCTTCTGCTGCAAATCTTTCAGAATATGGCAGAAAATTCCGAGTGTTTCCCAGTTTTCACTTACTACATCCCACTGGTAAAATTGTTTCCCATTTTCTTCAAGCACTTCATTTATTTCAAAGTAGTTGTGCAGCAGTTAGACTGGTCTGTAGTTCTGTCTGCATTTCTGTGCATTTCTTCAGTAAGAAGGAATGCAGCATTGAGTAGCATCACTCACAACAACAGTAGTTTTATCCTGAGTAATTTAGTTCCCTCATGACTGCACCTGAACATTCAAGGAGGACTGGATAAATCTAAAGGGTTCTGAGTGGGAGATTGTTTTGTTTTATATGCACCTTTCAGTAAATTAGAAACACTATTCACTTCAGGGCTTTTTCATCTCTTCTTGTTGAACAGTGAGATTCATTTCAGCAACTGGAAAAACTTAGATTCAGTGCCACCGTGTAGATTTTCAGTTGGACAAAATGATGCCATTGCCTTGTATGTTATTATAAAAAGGCCACATCAAACCATGCAAGTGTCCTGTAATGTCATGATTACAGTGTTAGACTCAGACCAGTTGAAAAATATGACTAATTGAATATTAGAATATTCCTTCAATTATATGTTTGGCTGTCCCCATAGATATAGGCAATCTGTTAAAATACTCTGTCAATTTGTACTATGGCAAGCTTGGAAGGTTTCTGAGAAGAAAGGGGAGGCTGGAAGTGCAGCCTGTGTATGTATTGTGGTATCTCCTAATCCTGCCATCCCATCAGAGCCTGCTCAGGGGGAAAGCCACATGGAGGAAACCCCCAGAGGCAGTGCTGGAAGGTGCTGCTGGTCAGCAGGGTGAGGGCTGCTTTTCCATGCTGCTGTGGCTTGAGGAGGCCTGCTTTGGATGATGGGAGAAACCCAGGAGCTGGTCACGGCACAGCTTCTGTCAGTGGCTTTTTGCAAGAATTTATAGAATCACGGAATCATTTAGGTTGGAAAAGACCTCTAAAATCATCAACTCCAACCATTAACCCAGTGCTGCCAACTCCACCGATAAACCATGTCCCTAAGTGCCACATCTACATGTTTTTGGAACACTTCCAGGGACAGGGAGCAGCCCATTCCAATGCTTGATAACTCCGTGGAGAAAAGTTTCCTGATATCATACCTAAACCTCCCCTGATGCAACTTGAGGCCATTTCCTCTTGTTCTGTCACTTGTTGCCTGGACAGAGAGACCAACCCCTACCTTGGTACAACCTCCTTCCAGCCTGTCCAGATCCCTGTGCAGAGCCTTCCTGCCCTCCAGCAGATCCACACTCCCACTCAACATGGTGTCACCTGTGAACTGAGAGAGAGTCCCCTCGATCCCCTCAGCCAGGTAATCAAATGAACAGGATTTCTATTGCCAGATTGCAGCCTCTGTATTTAAACTGTGATTGCCTCGACTATTCCTGCAATTTCAGTTGAACTCACAAATAAATAATGAATAAATTACATGCTTTAAAAAATGCTAAGTGGGTAGAATAGCAGGAGGCATAGGGGTGTGGCCATAGGGGTTGAAAAAGCATACTTTATTTTGGTTTTTGATACTTTTGCCTGAAATAGCCTCATATTTTCAGGTCAGCTTACGGCCAAGAAAAACACAAATGACACCAAAGCCCACAGGAAACTGTAACAGCCCTAGGAAAGGCCAGCGAATGAAGGGTGAAGAAAAATTGTGAGTGATATCATTGACCACTGGCAGTGGGAAAGTCTGAGGACTCGTAGCTGCTTGTGAAGAGGCATTGGGGAAATGAAATGTTAAAATATTCTGGATTTTTATTTATTTGTCTTATGTTTTCTAAGAATCCTGGGAAAAACAGCTTCATTATGATTACCACCCATTGCTTTCTGACTTGTAAGGTCCCAGGGATGCAATTTATGCCTCAGAGTTGCTATAGACACAGGGGATGGTATCTGTTCCTGGCCTTGCTGAAGTTGCTGAAAATTTTACCATTCAGTAGGGGACAGATTTAACCACAGGTTTTCAGTGGCACAATCTTAGCTTCTAACAAAGACAGAGTAAGTCAAAACACTGCCACTTCAAAGAGCAACAGTTTGCAAAGGAAAGGAGCCCCCATGTAACTGTGGCTTGGAATCACCTCTGTGACTTTACTGGTGTTGCCTGTATTGGCACAGTATGAATTAAGAGCATGGGGTGACAATCTGTGGGGTTCAGCAGAAGCAACTTGCTTTCAGATACTGATGCTAGAAAGCAAAAGTGAGGAAGCACAGAAGCAAATTGAAAGTGCTTCAGGGGGATATTGAGCCAGACTTATTAGATCACAATCATCTTCTGATGCCACAAAAGGGCTTTGTTTTCAAGTACCTTTGTATGGCTGGCCCTGATCTTTTGTTAATGCATCTGAATGCCCTGGTTTGTGGGCTGGGGTTGTATTGCTCTCCTCCTCTGTCTGTCAGAGACTTGATTTCATTTGTGTAGTAGACTACACTTTCACACAAAGCTTGTATCACAGATCACTTTTCCTGCTGGTTCTGAGCACAGATTGTGCTTCTGTGGTATCTGTTGCAATGATTTTCATTGAAACATGATAGTGGGAAAGCAGAACAGATATTGTATATCATCACCTCATGGTCTCCACTGCTCAAGGAGCAAATGCCACGTGCTGAGGCAATTCCCAGCAGGCCACAACCTGGAGCATAGCTGCACTACCCTGGTGCTTTCCTAGTGGGAAAGGGAGGGAAGCAGCTTCTAAGCTGTTCCTGTGCTTTGGTGTGTCGGCACCCTGGGATCAGGAGCTCATGGCACAGCCCCTTGGTGCTTTGCTGCTGCTGTTTGGGTTTGTACTGTAGCACACAGGAAGCCCCAGCCTACCCACAGGTGCAGATGTTCGTACAAAATGGTACTGAGAGACTACCAAAGCTAGGTGAGTGAACTCGGGGCAAATCCACAGCTCCCTGTCCCAGTCTAATGCCTTGTCCACCAGACTCAGTGGATTGGCATATGGTGCACCTTTCCCAACCTCAGCATGTGGCTGACATGGGAATGATTTGGCTGAAGTTCAGTCCAAACAAACCAAAGGCAACGTAGGCAGGTGTTGGTGAGGCTCATGTCACAGAGAGGGTGAAGGAACTGCATTAAATACCACAATTTTCTCACTGCCATCGTTCCCCAAAGACCCCAAAATACTTTACAGTGTTAAATTATCTGTATTAAAACAGTCTCTCCAGTGCAACTGGAGACCACCCAGAACTGATCCTAGATACAGCAGCATTCTCTCCAAGGAGATAGGCTGAAATTATTTGGAGTTCACTGCCCATAGGACATATTCTGGGCTGGATTTATGCACGCAGGCAGTGCTCAGGGGACTTGTCTCAGAGCACTCTGTTTCTGGCGTGCTTTGTTTGCATTTGTGTAATGGAACCATTTAAAAAATAAACAGCAGTTTAAAAATAAGTGAGTGATCTTCATAGTTAATGTTTATCTAGGATGACTGCATCCACATCCATGTTAAAAAACCTTTACTGGCTTTATGAATCTGTTTATTTAAGTATCTGTATTTCAAAAGAGGCTTATGATATTTGCATTGTTAAGTAGGGCACAATTTCTTTTATCAAGACAGCTTCTTCCCTATATAATTCTATGCTGAAAAGAGAAAACTGTGCTTTATAACAAAGCTGCTATGAGATTTGTCAGTCTTAGTAGCGTGAGTTGATCCAGTGTAGTTTTGCTCTGCCTTAGAGTCTTTAATCAGTCTCCAGACTTCATGTATATTCAAGTCAAGAACCTAGTTGTTTGAAATAATTTGCTATTTTGTTCAGCTGTATCTGAAAAAAAGAAAGTGTGTATGGGTGTCTCCAGAGGACTTCAGAGAGAGTTTTCTGTGTGATTTTTAAATGAAAAACAAATAACTTATCAGGCATACAGAATAATAACTTATTATTCTGTATGTGCAGCTTTATGGTCCAAGGCAATGTGGACTATTAGAGGAGGGTTAATAATGAATTGAGAGAATCAGAAGATATATGACACACACCTTTAGCACCTGCCTGTTTTGTGTGTTTCTGTATGGATTGTCCCTTGATTTTACATTAGCCATGTGATAAATTGGCCATATTGTCCCAAATGTTCACTTCCCCAATGGAACTTGCTCAATCCAAGTCCCCTTTTGGGCTCTGAGTGTTAAATGTCCTCCTGCTGAAATAGTCCTGATACTCATTTCAGCTGTGTTAGCTGGTGTCCATGGTGCTAATATGAAATACAACAACACAAATGATGTAATTTAATTATCTAAAGCCATTTTGAAAAAGCATGGATCTTTCTTAAGCGGCCCTGGTGTGAGTTACACTGGAGTGAGCTTAGTGAGGGGATTGGAGAGACGGTCGCAGGGATCAGACACTGAGTTCATACCCGTACGAAAGGAACAGAAGAATTACAATGCTCTGCGGAGCTTTGATGAACTGTCTCCAGAGTAAATACAACCTCTGGAAACAAAGGCCTTCTCTCACACCAGGCCCCAGAATTGGCAACTTTAGCACATTCTCTTTGTTCACCTCCAGGATGGCTGGCAGGTTCAGCCAAAGGAGAAAGGCTGTAAATTACAACAAAAAAGGAATTAGAAGATGTTATTTTAATCAGACTACTGAATGACTTCACTGCACAGTGTGCACAGTGGCCGGGCTCCTGTCGGCCTGTGGGGCTGTGCCGGGGAGCCCCAGAGAGGAATCCTTCAGCACACCCTTATGGTTGAACGATCAGGCAAGTCCTCTATCCCTCCCCTTGTACTTCTGTTGTATCTACTGCAGACTGCTCTTTGCATAAGCAATAACGCTGAATTGTTTTAACCAGGACATCAGGCACCAATTTTGCAAAACATGATCTACACGTGTAGGCCTGAGTGCCCACAGAGAGCCTGGCCCCGTTCCAAAACAGGGGCAGGGGATCCTGGCTGGGAGCTGCTGCTGAATGACTAACTTTCACCCAAGCCCCCTGCATTATTTTAAACTCTGCCCCAGAAAAATGCAAAATATTAGAAAGTTCCTTGTGCTGTGCTACGCTTTATGTTGTCAGAGCTAAAATCTCACTGTTAATTACTGGGTTTAGTTTCCTGCTCTTCCATAGCTGTCCCATGCAGGCAAACTGAATTTCCTTGCAGTATTTCAAGTGAGACATTTACTGCAAATGTTAGCCAAAGAAAGGATTTTTAAATGGTCCCTTATTTTGAATTATCTTCCCTTTTGATTGTATGCTGCTTCACATTCACTTTCCCTAGGCTCCAAACAGCTCTCAGCAAAAGAGACCTGTCTTTCCCACAGCAAGGTTCAAGAGTTGTCCCCCAGAGTCTGTTCCTGAGAGTTGGCATGTGTGAAGCAAAACCAAATGGATTTTTCAAGAGAACATACCTGCCATTATTTAACAGAAAAGTTAAGCATTGCCATCACAGAGTTGGCAGCTGCATGAGCAAGAGGCAGCAGGACTAACAGTAATATACTTAAAACCATGAAATTGCCAGTGGTGAATCTTTTTAACAGGATCATTTCAGAAAAGCATTAGTCTTCCGAGTGTTTCTGTGGAGCTTAGTGGAGTGGATAATGTGACTACTTGAACCTTCCATATGGGGAAGAGAAGCTGGTGGTGCAAGTCAGGAATATTCTGTGGTGCAGGGCTGTGTATTTGGGGAGAGGGTGTGTGTGCAGCGACAATTTCCAGGGGAAGATGCACACCACCATCACCAGAGGAGGTCACTCTATTTTCTAAAAGCT
Organism: Myiozetetes cayanensis; assembly: GCF_022539395.1. Classification (NCBI taxonomy): domain Eukaryota; kingdom Metazoa; phylum Chordata; class Aves; order Passeriformes; family Tyrannidae; genus Myiozetetes; species Myiozetetes cayanensis. The sequence continues at coordinate 67,974,623 of NW_026087521.1, read as the reverse complement.
CTGCCTTGTCTTCTCAGGGTAGTCTCCACATTTGTATATCTGTCATCCATTCCCTTTTCCTAAAACCACCAACACATGCCCATGCCTGCTAAATTCCCTGTGCCCAGTGTCACCAGGCAAATAGAGCATCACTTCATAAAATTCAGCTTCTGAATCACATTTGTCATGCAACAAGCTGCTTTGGAAATTTATTTGTGCTTATTCCCTGAGGTAAGTGTCTAAACTGTGCCTTTTGTTTGTTTGTTTGTTTTTATTTTGTTAGGAGTCTTTCTGATACACTGTGCTCTGAGCAGGAGTTCACTGAGGGTCTGTGGATTCATTGAGGAGGTAAAGGTTAAAGATAAAGCTATTATCTGTGGTGGTGCTGTGGAGTTTGGCATGTCCTCTCCCCCTGTAGTGCTGCCATGGCAGTGCCCCTAGAGCTCTTAGTGACTTGTCTCTGCAGCAGCTGTGAGTGCAACACCCCACTCTGGGGCACTGCCTGCAGGAAGCCTTTCCAGTCAGACCTGGCAGCGTAACAACCCCTCCTCTCCTCAGGTGTGCAGGGTCCCCTTTTTCCTGGAGCCCCAGCGTGGGGCTGTGCACATGAGACGTGGGGTATGCCTGGGCAGGGATTGGGGCTTGGCAGCTGCTCTGGTTGCTTCTCCAAACACAGCATGAACACTTCCCCTGCGTGGTCTTTTGGGGTTGTCTAGAGAAAGTCTTCAGAGGTCCTAATAGTTTTGTTGGACTGTGCTGAACCCACTGACTGATGAAGGCTGGGACTGCTTGGCCTCCACACTGATTTGTCCTTCAGCACCTTGGAGCCAGGCCACCCCTTGGCAGGGCAGGGGTCTGAGGCATTAGGAACCCTTGTTTTACCACCTCATTACTTACCTGGACAGCCATCTCTTACAGTATATGGTTTGTTGTTGCTGGCATCATGCTAGGATAAAAAAACACTATGAGAAAGAAAATACCCACATAAAAAGAAAGCCCAAACCAGAATTCAAGGTTGTTCCTTAAGTTTGTGACTTTCTGTTCCTTCCATGAGAGAAATTAGGGACTTGGGTTTGTTCCCTCCCCCTTAGCCCTTCTTCCATTTTCTGCTTTCTCCTGGTTACATTCGTTTTCTTTCCCAGTCACAGTTCTCTCATCTCAACCTGCAGTAAGTCCTGAGCCAGGGGTGCCTGTTGTTCATCACGCCATGAGGACCTCGCTAGCCCTACATCTTGGTGCAGTTTTGTATGGATGATTGCAGAGTTTGTGGGTCCTTTTCCCCCCTCCCTCCTAGCTGTTGCCGAGACTGTGAGCCCTTTTCTTCTGCAAGCCTTGCTGCCATGCTTTTCTTTCCAGTGGTTTGGAAGCTGAGGCCAGCATTAGCGCCAGTGCATGCTCCTTGATTTCAGCAGCACTGCTGGACTATTTGACTTCTTTCCTGACTCGGATCTAATCTCACAGTTGAGTTATCTACACTGTTTGAAGTCTGCCTCCAGCCATCCTAGAGGAGCTTTGGGGTCCTGTGGATGCTGGACTGCTACTCATCTCAGCTTCCCTGCTGACTTCCGATGCGATCTTGGAGAAGTCATGCTGGATGCAGTTTTCAAAAGCACTATTGAAAGTAAGTGAGATTTCTGCTCCTAAACTACTTCAGCCTCTTGGAGTGTTGTTTGCTGTTTGTCCTCCCACCTCTCCTCCTTGCTCAGGCTGCCAGCCCTTTAGAGCACTGCTGCTTCTTCCTGCTGTGTCTGTGTGTGCCTTTGGCCTGATCCCCAGATGGGATCCTGGTCACAGCCTGCAGTGACAGCACCTCCGAGCAAACTAGTGCAGGACCAAACTGGAGCTCACTGGGAATGACCGTGAAATCTAGGCTGGAAAGACCTGAGCAAGGGATGTTGGTATGCAATGTTGTTTTCTGTTAATTGGTTACAAATGGTGTCCTGGATAAATAGGTGTGTGCAGGGCTGGGGCAGCTGGGTGACACCCAGGGGGTTGTGTCTGGAGGCCGGGGTCACACGCTAAGTGTGCAGGAACCAGGGGCCTTCAGCAAGCCCATGAGTTGTGGAGGTGTCCAACTCACGTGGGCAGGGCAGAAGCTGCTCCTCAGGGCTTGCAGGTGCCACACATCCAGCTCCATCCAGTGCCCTGAGCCAGGCAGGAACAGCCCAGGAGCCAAGGGGACAGCAAAACTCCACTAGCTGCCCTTGATAAATCTGTGCCCAGCTGTGATACAAAGGAAGGTGCAGAAAGTATGGCTGAGAATGGGGGCTAGCACAGCTTTAGTTTTTTTAAAATCTCATTTTGGTTGAGGAAATAGAAAACACTGCTATATAAAATATGACAAAACATATTATTTATTAAAAAAAAAAAAAAAGATAAATATTGCCAGGGAGTTTATTCCTCCAGCATTTTCATGTACGAGTTAAGATAGTTGAATGGATATTTTAAAAAGAGAAATTTAAAGCCAAAGTTTATCTAATTTAAAGCAGAAAACCCAATATATGAGTTTACCTAAATGAATGACGAGTATGCACTAGTTCCACTAGAGCTGATCTGAGGTGTACATGACATACTACTGGGTAGTGGGAGTTGTTGTTGTGTCTTTGCAAGTGGGAATTATGGCTCTGTTCATTGGAAAATGTTACAATCTCTGCAAAACTATAAGTATGCTGTGTCACAAGCCTCAAATTTTCACCGCTTGACTATTACACCACGTGTGTGTAATTAGCAGCTTGGCATCAGATGGCAACTAGAAAGTTATATTAAAATGGAAAACCTAGGCAACCTGATTTTCTATTTTCACTTTAAACAGACAGAGAACAGCTACCACAAATGCATCCTAGTCCCTTCTGTGGACGTTTTCTCTCAACCATTTCTTAGAGGCTTTACTCTTTTAAGCAGGGACATGAGCGGCTGAACGCACATGAAACACATTGTTACTCATGCAAATATTTTCAAATTAGAAGCTATCTGTGGTATATTTTACAGAAACTGTTTCAATGCTAGCCAAGACCTGAAAGCTGCAGTTACTGAAGGTCTGGCAAGACAGAAATCTAATGCTGGTTTAAAGGAGCAATGTCTTGTGAGAGCCTGACTTGCCTTCGGGAGTGTTTCTGGCAGACAGGGGCTTTGAAGCTTATTAACGTTGTAAGTCAGGCAGGTGGTTTGGTGCCTGTGTTATCTGTGCTGAATGACCATAGAACTGTCCCAGAAAAGCTGGGCTGAGCCAGAAGGTCTGCTCAGAGCAGGAAACAAATGGGGACATCTCTGTGTCGTGGCATAATTCCCAAGTAATCCTCATTGTGTTTGTTCTTTAATCCAAAATTTTCTTAACTAAGTCATCCTAACTCTTTAAAGTATTTGTTTCATTGCTGCTCTAATAATAGGTAAATCTCTTCTTCCTTGCTCCTTTTAAACTTCTAAGGACTACCTTGACTTTGTTTTAAAGCCCTTTTGCCAAGTTTTTGTCTTAAGCACCAGTGACAAGAATATGAAAGGAATTAGAAAATTATTTTGGGATTAAGACAGAGTATTTCTCCTACACACAAGACATGTTGATTCCTTGTCCTGCAAAGAGAGCAGTCGCAGTTCTGCAATTAAGCCTGGTGTACCTGAACACAAAAGGGGCTCGTGTGCAGTAATGTGTGTGGTAGGTAGGAAAGTAATGCATGGAACAACCTTTGATTTAAAAAAAAATAATACCTCCCCAAAACAGTCCATAAGGGAATAGCCAAAAATCTCGTTCGATTTTTAGTGAACTGAGTGTAAAGTATTTTTCACCTCTCTTTGCAAAGAAATGGTTATTTCTGTCTTTGGTAAACAGCAAAGTGGGTACACTCCTGGCCTACTGATTCTGGAATATGTTATTTCTGTCTCTCCTTCTCATCAGCAAATAGATCCTTTGCTGCATGGACAGACAATTTTCTAACTCTGTATTAATTTCCACATAGAGTAGAATTAGACTGGATACGAAAATGGTTTATTGGATACTTGCTTGAGAGTCGTCCTCCACACCTCATTTTCAGCAAACAGATATGCCCCCATCCATATCCTCTTCCTGGTAACTTCACTAATGCCCACAGCTTTCATGACAATGCTGTGTATATGAGAAGGAAACTGGTTTTTTAAGGAAAATTACATACAGCTCTCTTGGTTCCTGTTTGTTACAAAACCTGACCAAAAAGTAATTATTTTAAAACTCTGCTGATGGACTTTGGGCTCTTTGAAACTCCCAGCTAACTCATGGTCAGTGTTAAACCATCAACTCTAAGCTTAGTGCTTGGAAACCTTAAAGGTAATGTCACTGGGAATCTTGCATCAGGGAGGGCTTCAGGATGTGGCTGTGTGCATTGCTCTGGAGCTTAACCCAGTTCCTGTTTTCTTCTTCCTTTGAAAGCCCCGTTTGAAGTTGCTTCTTAGTCTCCTCAGTTGTTGACTTGAAAGTGCAGAGTGGCCTCCTAAGCATGAGTCACACCAGCCCTCAGTCATCAGCATTGTCCAGAAATGCACTGTTTCCCTTCTCATCTCTTCTTACCCCCTTAACCAAGGCCAGAGATGATTCATCCTGTAAAAGGACTTGATTTGCATTTGATGTGAGTCAACAACTAATTCAAGATCAAGAAACAGCATCAAACAGACCTTGCAGAAAGGGGAAGAAGCTTTCTTGTTTACTGTGGCTGAATCAGAAGTCCAGGCAGAGATATTACACTTGAAAAATCAAAAGATAGATTATGCTGGCTTGACAGCCCCCTCGTACAGATTCTGCAAATGTTTGAAGAAATCAGTGTATGTTAAAATATACTATGTTCCAAGCAAATCAAAATCTTGTTTCTTTTCGAAACATCCTTGCCACAGAAACATTTCTGCTGGTTTTGTTTTTTTTGTTCCCTTTACAGAAATCTTTGTCCTAGACTCTCTACAGGTGAGCAAAACAAGATTAAAAAATCTCCCTTAAGAAATCCTATTAGGAATGCACTTAGAGTGTACAAATCTCATCTTTATTTTAGACATAAGTAATTATGTGCTTACCTGCTATTGATGTCTTCAGGCATTAATCGCCTCTTTAAAGTTAAGCACGTTTATAAGTTATTTTCCTCCATTGAGGTCTAAGTGTACAAAATAGGTGAGAAATCTAGGGAGGGATTAGGACCAAGTGGCAGTGTTACACACCAGTGATCTAGAACCTCTGAGTAAAGTACCATCTGCCACCTAAATTTCTCCTGCAAAGCTGGGGAAAGGAGTAGGTTTCTGTTCAGCAGCAGCCAGCCCTCATTGCCTGGAGCTTTACCTTTTGCAAATGCTCCTTTTTGCCTTGCTGTGTCTTGCAGTGACAGACCCCATCCTGTCTGAGACCCAGAGAATTTTCCTGACTCTATTTACGCGAACAACGTCAGACTCTGGTGTTTGTACTACCTCTTATTGAAAACTCAGACAGAGTGTCTGCTGACACGGGTCTTTTCCAGGTTTCTATTCCAGCTGTAAATCATCCATCTGCAATTGAAAGAATAACCTTTTCAGTCTGTGCAACTCTTTTCTCCACCACTGACATAAGCGGTTTGCAGCCTGGTTCTGCAGTGAGGAGCAGGGGGTTGTGCAGCCATGAGCACTGGAAGCTTTTCATTTTCCTGGCCATTTTCACTGCCATCCAGCTTCACTTGGGTTTCCTGCAGCTTTAACAGTCCCTGATGACTCCCATCATTGTGAAAATGTGGTGCGAGGCCTCACATAGCATGTTTGGTTGATGATTTTGTAAAGCAATTACCATCAGAAATCAAAGGAAGGGCGTCTGCTTCATAAGCTGTTCTTAGGCTAATTGTTGTGATTAATGTCTCTCATACACATTTTTTGCAGATTAAAGTTTTGAGTTCAACAATAATGGCAGCTGAAATGGAGAGATTTTTTTCAGCCAAATTTATCATGTGTGTGTACTTTCCTTCTGTGTAAGTAAAGAAATATTGATAATCATCTCTAACCCCCCAAGGCCTAGCAGGGCCCCCCAATCAGTCCTGGTTTTTCTACAGAAGTTAATTATTCACTCCTCCATTTACATTGCTGTCTATTAAGTTCCAAGCTTACACCACCAGCTCTGTGTCCATGATACTGTTCCACTGCTTACCCTCACAGCAAAATACCATCAGTAAACTTCAGCGTGTTCCCATGCTCTGGGGCTGGTAGATGAAAGACCCCTTCTAAAGGTGAAGCAGTAGTCTCTGCTGCATTCAGAGCAATAAATCTAATTTCTTCCTTAAGTTTTCATCTAAGTATGCTTCTAAGTATGTGTTGGCACACCTATAACAGGGAAATTGAATTCTGTTAACTTTATTTTGTATTCCGTTGATAGCTTTTCTATGCCATTAAAAACATCTGAGAATATATTTTTGAGCTTTTAATGGCTTCTGTCTTCCTACTGTATTCCCTTTCTTAACAACCTAATATCTGGCATTTTCACCCCTTGAGTAAGTATTCCTTTTCCTGAAAATGTTTTATAAGAAAACAATTATAAATGTTATTTCTTCAAGATTTTGTTATACTTTCACATGCAGTTCATATCCAACCATAATGGTTTGATTTCACTCTAGTGCCACCAAAGAAAGCTTTTATCAATTCCTTTCCTATAAATAGTTTTTCTTTTCAAAGCAATTTTGGTAACTTCAGCTGACTAGTAGCCTGTACACACTCTCTGGGTGTGAGAATAACTTATGCACCCAAATCTAAAAAAATCCATAAATCTCATAGCTGCATATGAAGAGAGTCCCACAGCATTTTCCTCTCGTATTTCTCACAGTATTGGCACACACACTCTGTTGCTTTTGGTCCTGGGGTGTGACTGTGTCAAAGCTTTGCTAAAGCCAAGATACACAACATGCATTGCCTTCCCCACTGCCTCTGCCACATGGCAGAGAAGGCAGAAGAGAGGTTGGTCGCTGTCCTTTGCCCTTGGTAAATCCATGCTGACTGCTCCCAGTTACTGTCACCCCCTTCCCATGTCTGGAAATGGCTTCTGTGAGGATTAGCTCTGTGAAGGGACTCATGTGAGGCTGATTGACCTGGACCATCCTCCCTGCAGAAGTGTGTGATGTTTGCCTTTCTCCAGTGAGCAGGAATCTGCCCCAAATCCCAGGACCTTCTGAAGAGTACAGAGAGCAGCATCACAGTGACGTTGGGCTGCTCCTTCAGCCACAGCGAGCCTTACCTAGAGCAAGAAAGCTGCGAAAAGAGGGAATCAGTGAGAAAATGAGGCAGACAGGGCTCACCACAAAGCCAGCTAAAAATCTAAGGCCAGACTGAAATGAAATGCTCCACACCTGTGAGATGGCTGCTTCTCTTGCAGTGTGTCCTCTTTTGCTCGAACCCGCAAAAACATCGCCGTCATGCTCACAGGAGCAATAACATGGACTTCTTTTTAATCATGTTCCAGTTGCTCTTGTGCTTGATCTGGAAAGGAAAATACCTGAGGCCAATAGTTGGCAGACTCTTTTTGTGTAGCAGTTAAGAATAAACAGATATACCACTGATCTAGTACTCAGAGAAAATTTATATCCAAAACCATTTCTGAAAATACATATCCATTTTTCGAAAATGTTTGCAAACATACTTGCCTTCTACAGTATTTCAAAGAAACTGTGTTAATTCATATTTCTCTGTGAGCTGTCTTCCTCTCTGAAGAGTCCGCAGACATTCACTGAAGGTACTGATGCTTGAGGGGACATTCTGCTCTTTGTCAGACACTGCTGCTTTAACAGGGTTATTTACAGTGCATAGATTATACTTTAATGGTTTTTTGGGGATACATTCTGAAAATTATTTTCTTGCGGTAATCAAACTTATGGGAATTCATCTTTTCACAATACACTTAATCGAAGGACAAGAGTGAATCATATACAAAATTGAGCAAAACTCAATTAAGCATTTCTAATGAGTTATTTACTGACTATCTTACTCACTTCTGCAGTGGAAAAAGAGAGAGGCACTTACAGGTAAAAACTGAGGGCCTTTAAACTCATCTTTTATTTGTACAGGATAATGCAAGTGCTGTACAGTTTCATAGGAGTAACACAGAATGGGGTTTGCATAGGTTGTAGAGCCAGACTGATTTTTAAGTAAAATAAATACAGAGGAGACCAGGTTGAAGAAAGGGATCAGTAAAACTTGAGAAGTTTTCTACATCAGAGCATGATTCAGGTTTTTCAATGTGTATCTGTTCTGATGGCTGTGGAGTTATGCTTATGCATATGCCCATGTCTGTTTGGGTCATGCATTTTCACTTTATAGAAGTTGACAGGAAAGTTTTGATTTATTAAAGTGCTCATAAGTAACTAATAATTTAAACTTATAATTTAAACTAATAATTTAAATAATTTAAAACTAATAGCCTGAAAAATGCCAGGTGAAATGGCATCTTTCAGTGTTCAAAGCTGATTTTCCAGTTTTGGAGCAATGCAACTCTAAGCCAGTGTGTCACAGTGCATGAAGTTCCTGTGAGAGTCAGTCAGGATATATCCTGGAGGATTGTTATGGAGCCTGTAGTATAAAAATGGACCCAAAATCTGCATCTAGTTAGGCCTGTGCAAGATGTCCACAGTGAAAACAGAAACTGCATGGGACTTGTTTAGTTTAAGGCCTTGTTTAGAAATTCAGAATAAAAACTGTGTTTGTCTGAAGTTTTATTTAAGTTCACCAACTTGCCTACTGACTCAAAATTAATTTTCAGATAAGTCTGGGCTGATTTATAAACTGGTATCAAAATCACAGTAGACTTGTGGTTTTGAATGGTTTCAACTGGCCGTGCTATAAAAACGAGGCAGCACTCGGTGGTTTGGCTGGGATTTGACTGTTGGGCTATTTTGAGTTTACTGGAGCCCCAAGCCCAAGGTGGAGAGCCTGGAGGTGCCAAGCCTGTCCCCCTCCCTGCCGGCAGCCCTTGGCAGGGCTGCAGGAATTGACAGGAGCTGGGTGAGCTCCTGCAGGAAAAGGAGTGTCAGTGAAGCCTTTCTCTCTGGAGCAGAGGGGCTCCTGTGCTCAGTCACAGACTGAAACGTGTGTCTGGGAAGAGCTGAGGAGCTGATTTGGGCAGTCAGCGTTCTGGCACAGGAGGGACCACTGCAAGTTCAAGACTTATTTATCCAGTTGTGAGTGGAGAGTGTTTCTCCTCGTGTTATTATGTCTACTCCTATTAACCTCTTTCTTCAGCTCCCGACAGATTTTATCAGTGATCTGTGTTTTGAGAGACAACCACCTATTTTTGGAATGGGGCTTGTGTTTCCCTGACCACTGTTTGCATCTGCCTTGGGTGATTCGGGAGCAAATTCATCCACTTGTCTTCTCTGAAGTATAACCCACTGTGCTTCTCCTCTTATGTGCATGGTTTCACATATTAAATTTATTTCTTGTGCCGTGTTTATTTTAAAACTTTATTCAGTCGTGTCTCTGTGCACATTTAAAGAGAGCCACAAATATTTATGAGGCAATTTTAACACTTAACAATTACTTTTGTGGGGCTTGGTGCTTTAATAGCTGTAGTTGTGTCAACCTTGGCTGATAGCTTCCTAATTATTCATATCCTGAAGTGTTATCAGCCATCACAGAGTGTTACTAGCATCATTTTAAGCTCTCTTCACCTTCTTCAGCCTGGGTTTTATTTGAAAAGCAGACATGCAGTCCCCAGTGAGAATTAAAGTAGAAGCATTAGCTTGCAAAATATATGCCAATGACCTAATGATTCTGACATTTCCACAATGCAAGCTTTACAAGAAGGCATGCAGACAGCAAAGTCTGTTTTTCTATCTCATATTTTTTTAATGGCTAAATGTTTGGAGGAAACAAAATGGATTTATTCTGCTCAATCCAGGGTATAATATCAGGACTTATCCGGTTCCGGGCCCCAGGGCTTCAGACAACTAACAAAACACATCTTACTTCTGCTCTGCTAGTTCTCTGTTATGCTTTTCACACGCAGGAAGAAAGAGTAAAAGCATATCCCAATTGAATAAAGCAGCATGGCCTGCTGTTCTTTGCTTATGAAGCATCACATGATAGACACCAAATTAAGAAGAGTCCCCCACCTGTGGTTAAGTATGTATGCAACTGTCAAGCCTTTTTATATAATATAGAGGGAATTTTACTATCCCCTTCACTGCCAGAGCACAGGAATATGTTAAAAATGTTAATGCCTTACCAAGGCAGGCTTCATTATTTTTTAATAATCCAGTGATTTTACATCATTTAAATAAAAATCAAAGATGCGGCTCCCCGATCTATTTTGAAATGCTCCCACCTTTCACATCCTTTGCTCTGATATATGGAAAGAAAACTAATCTGTGGTGGTTCTCCTTGTAGAGTTTAAGTTGCAATTTGTTTTTTGGCTATTCAGTCACTGTTTATGTAAGGATGTATTGGGATAGGGCTGTCTGCCATGATATGGTAAAAAAAAATAACATCTTTTCTAATAAAAATAAGTTGCTATTTAAACAAGAGGTTAAAGAAAATCTATCCTCTCTGTTGACCTTTCAGACTGTGGTAAGCATAGAACACAGAGTGCCAATTTTATGACACAGCTGTGTCAAATAGATTGTATGTGACATATTCCAGTTGTGATTTCAAAGAAGGTTTAGATGTAGGAGTCAGGAGGGAAAACCCATTCAAAAGTGTGCTTGTTACTTTTTGTAGAATGACTTCATGGACCAACCACCTAATGACTAAGACATGCCATATGCAAGAACATTCCCTTAACCACAGGGTTTTCTGGTTCATTTGCTTGGAGTACTCCAAATTTTTCTGTTGTTGCCCTGAGAAGTCACAAGCAAATCTGATGGCGATGGCAAAGTCTTAGAGGTGCCTGGTATTTGTTCGGGTACTGGGCTGGGAATTTCCTCTGTTGGGATTTCCCTTTTGCAGGCTTTATCTACCCAGGTGATGAGGTAGTTGCAGGGATTTCTCATACCTACATATATTGGGGTCCTTGCAGCAAAAGGCCTTAATGTCAGAGGTGTCCTGAGTACATCACAGCCCCATAAACCTGGATTGCCTCCTTGTGATGCAGAGTTCAGTAAATATGCAGTGGGGGCATCACTTCAAATTCAGCAGGAGATCTGTCCCACAGTTCAGTGACAGAAATATTCCAAACACCTGGCTGTAGACCAAGGAAATGCAAGGTTCAGAAGTGGCTTGTCACTGTGTGTGAAAACCAGTCCTTGCTGAGCATGAGAATCATTAGTTGCTTTGGGGGATTTAGCCTGGAATTAACATGACTCCTTTTCTTCCACCATTTCTTCCCTGCAGTTGCTGATCGTCTCTGTGCATGGAGAGAAAAAGCACTGCCAGGGCCATCATTAGCTTACGGTGCCTCTTTTCACCTGGACTTCTCTTTGCTGCAGAGGTGAAAGCTGGGGAAGGCTTCTGCCTTTGAAGAACTACTTAAGATGAAATGGTTCTGAAGTGCATTTAAGGGTGTTTACTTTAGGCACTTTATTTTTTTTCTTTATTTTTATTCCTATTGGAACTGGCTAATGTTATTCATTAAACTAACAATTTCTCCCCTGCCTGTTCTTAAGTGTGACTTGTGACCTTGCAATCTGTGTATTTTGTCATCACAATGTGTTACCATGGAACTGATTTTGATGTCATGAATAAGGGCATTGTGAGTTTCCACGTTCCCAAGCATATTTGAGACACAGGTTTGGAAAAAAAAATGACTTCACCGGTTAAATATTGTTAGATCCTATAGTATATCAAAGGTAAGAACACTTGTGCCCTATATTCCTTTACATAGAAGAATCTGAGGTTAGGAATTTCAAAGCAGGTATATACAAGAATGACACTACAAAAAGCATTTCACAAGATTAAATATTTTGTGAGAGTATTGAACTCTAACCCCTTTATGTTACTGTAGACAAAAATCTTTCATATTGTTCATGGAGACTTCTCAGACTGTCTAATAGGGATTCTATATAAGGGGGAAGAAATGCAGTGAGCAGAACTGCACTGGGATGCTGCTGGCACTTAACTCCTTCAGGACAAGAGCGGTCCCAGGGAATTTCCCGCCCAAGATCCCTGGCAGGCAGACAGAGGGCAATGTGACATAGCTGCTTCTGAGGCTCAGAGCAGCAGTAGGGATTGTTCAGGAGAGCCTTACACAATACACAGAGGGAAAATACACTTCTGTTGTGCAGCAGAGTGCATCTATTGCATGAATTAAATGAAAGAGAAAGCCAATTCCCTCAGTGATCTACCAACCCACATGAGGTTAAAAGAGTTCAATTGAATCTCTTGTCAAGCTATTCCCCAGGGTGTTTAATTCATCACAGTTAGAGCTGATAACATTCTGTTATAATGAAAAAGTTTGAAAAGCCCCAAGTGGTTAAAATCACGGGTTGCCAAAAGTTCTAGCTTAACAGGAACCTCAGATGCAGTTGTTTGTTTGATCTGCTGGTTTTCTTTCCAGATGAGACTTACCCATCCACAGCATTTTACAATCTAGCTCAGTACCATTTTGCTCCTTGCACCCGGCAAATATGTCCTCATTAAGTAAAATTTATGCTAATACCATTCTGATTAGCCAGCAGTCATTGATATTCACTCTCATTAGCTAAATTGGTGCTCTGGAAGACATCCCGTCGAGGATTTTTTTTCTGTTTTAAATGGAATATAAAATGTATGGATTCACAGAGAAAACAGATGATGATAATTATACCCTGTGTTTACTCAAGCAGGTTTTGTATCCTAAAGGCTCCCAAAGTACTTTGTAGAATTTACATCTGCAAGGGGGGAGAAGACTTTTTTTTTCCCTTCTGAGAGGAAAACCTCTGTCAGAAATAGAGAAGCCATCCTGGTTTCATGTTATTAGGACAGATTGCACAAAGGAATCTTCTATTCTGAATTCAGGAGCACTTTTTGATGGGACAAAATGCCAGACACTTCAAGGGAAATCCAGCTGGGGAATAAGCTCAATTCATGCAGTAGTGAGACTTTCTATATACAATCTTTTTGGAACAACGCTGTGATTCCAACTTAGCATCCCTAGGAGTTTTGCCTGCAGTGATATTGCAAAATTAGCCTCAGTGTGAACTTTGCATCAAAAGCACAAAGATCCTCTTTGCTCACCCTTACACATCTTGGTTGGAAGGAATGATAATTACAGCTGAGAATTTTATTATATTTTCTTATGTTCAAACATATGATCAGTTCAAGTCATGGTTTAATACAGTCTGGTATGAGGATGCTGTGATGAATTACCATCCTCTTTCTGTTAACTCTCTTAAAGGGCCTTTGTCAGGCAGATATCACCAAGCAGGAAGCTGTTATTGCCAAGGTGGGATAATCTTGCCATTAACACTGTTAGAGCCAAGAATATGTTTCTTTGTATCACAGCCTCCATTTCAACTGCCAGACAGAAAGCAATGATCTTAATGCCTTGTATTCTTACTCATATTAACAAAAACCCCAGCTGGTGTCTCTCTGTATGCAGATGTAGCCATCCTTTATAAAATCTGCCCTTATGCTCTTCTGTACCTTTAAATGGCACTCTGCATACTCTGTTCTCTTTAAAGGGGAAAAGCATTTCTCTGCTCTGTTCAATCCTTGACCTTACTGGCAGAACTATGAACAAAGATGTCTCTTCTTGCTAATTTTTTACCTTTTGAATCTGTAATCAATACCGTTCATCCAGGCTGCCGAGCAGCACACGGTGACCATCGGCAGTGGGAAACACTGGCCACAGTGACCTTTGGCTGGGCTGGAAATTCCTCAGTTCGTCTTTGAATCCCCACCACTGAACAGTTCACATCACTCCCGTGCAATAATTGTAGTGTTTTCACATGTGGTCTTCTCTTTCAAGTCATCTCACTCTTATATTGATCTAATCTTCTCTTCAGTAATCAAAACTAATTCCACATCCAAAAGATGCTTTAGAGGAGAGATCAGTGGCCACAAGCAGCAATGTGAAACCACCCAGATGCAGATAAATTGCCCTTCTCCCTCACTGCACAGAGATTGTGTCCTAATGGTATAGCAATTACTGTGTTCCCATGGTGATGTGTGTGTGTGTGAGCACTATAAATAATGTTTGATGTTTATAAACAACACAGTTTATACTGAATTATGCACACTATTTGTATGCTAATATCCAGGATGCACTTTTAGGTATTTCACAGCAATAGAATAGCAAACAAAAAGCTGAAAGTTTTGGGAGCAGTGCAGTGAACCATATGATTATTAGGTTTTTTTCTGTGTTTATGTCCAAAGGAAAAACTGCATGACCTGAATCTATTTCCTTATTGTAATGTGTACACTTAAAAATGGAAAAGAAATACTGGAAACAAAACCTCACAGAATTAGCCAACGTTTTTGCTACCCATCATCATTACTACACTGAGGTTTTGTCTCAGAAGGTAAAAAATATTTAGGTTACAATTCAGCACATTCTGCTTGTACCTGCTGGGCTGGGGATCCGGGACAGGCTTCGGCAGCGGTCTGGGAGAGGGAGGCAAAGGGCAGGAAGAAATGTATGTGAGCGCAGGGTGAGGGTTGGCGGGCACGGCACCTGTGGGCAGACACGTAGACAGTGCTGGGCACGGCGCTGGAACAGCCGAGCGGGCCATTGCCCCATTGTCTGGGGTAAATGAAATACACTGCATTACATTTGTCCCCTGGCAGCTGGCCCAGCAGAACTGCCCTGCTGCTTGGCTCTGGGCGCCCCTCTATTTACATTAGAATAGTTGGAAAATTTTGCCTTTATCCATGCCCTGAGTGTGCAAACATCGTCTGAGGTGTGCTCAGCCTGGGCTTGTGCCTCTGCACATCCTCGGCCGTGGCTGTTTGCTGGACGCAGGGCAGCTCCCAAGGGCAGCAATCCCTGAGAGCACCGTGTCCCCCGTGCCTGCCATTCCCTGACACATGCACAGCCACAATGACAGGAATGGAATATTTGCTTTGTCATCTGCGAGGGGTTGTTTGTTTGTTTACCTCATCCACTTCGGAGTGAGTTTTCAGCCTGTGCTGAGGGTGTGTAACAATGTGCTCTCATGGCAGCATGTGTATTTTGCACTGGTTTGTTTCTGGTCTTGAAAAGAAAGACACTTGGTGCTGGCTTTTGGGGAAGCACCAAGAAACCAAATATGATCTAAATAATAAGGCAAAATAATGTGGGATTCAGTAATTCAGTAAAATCCAGATTCCTGCTGGTGTTGTGACAGGGCTTCCTTGGGGAACCTCTGTGCTTGGTCTCTTGGTGCCTCCCATTCCTCAGGCTCTTCAATAACTCCTCCATCACTGGCCACCAAGTGTCCTGAGCTGGTGCCATGAGAAGCAGTAGTGACCACACCAAGTTTTCCAGCAGTTTGTCTGGAGCTCTCAAAATCAAGTCTTGCCTTCTGCCCTCTTCTACCCCAGAGGGTGCAGAAATATCACCAGCCCATGGTGCAGAGAAGCCAAACCCTTTCCACTTGGAAATGCTGTCAAAGACTGAAAATAACCCCATAAATTCCGTGTGCTATGGCTGTTGGAATGAATATTCCTGTATTTCACAAATGTCTGTAGTGATGTTAAAAAACCTTCTAAGTCTGTGCCTTGCTACACCTGGTGTATGCTCCTTGATTCCCACACACACAGAGTCCTGGGAAGTGTTCTCTTGCCAAGAAAGCACAAAAATTTATAGTTCCCTGTATTTAAAATAGGGTCTGGTTTGGACCAGCCAAACAATTTCAGTTTGATAATTGTGAAATCTTTCCGTATCTTTCCTCTTCTTTTTCAAGCTTTTAGATTAAATATATCAAAACATACAGCATCAAAAGTACATAAATAATTTAATAATTAATTGATAATAATTTGTGTTAGTGTGTTAATTCATATGTTCATTGATTAATATAATTATTATTAATTGTGTACTATATATTAAATGTAGTATATGTTATATATGTATTTGTAATATGTAATTAAAATAATACAAGGAAGCCTACTCTTAGAAGTTTTCTCACTTGCTAATCTGTTTTTATGACGAATTTGAGAAATGCCTCACAACTCTACCTTATTTTTGCCCTGATTAACCTCTCTTTTCTTACCAAAGAAATTTTTTTTTTTGCAAAGTTTGAGAGTTTTTTCCAACCAAGTGTGTGACTGTGTTACAGGACAGATAAAAGTGTGTAGCCTTGCCAGCCCCATAAGTGCTGCAGTTCCATACTGAGTAGGCTCTGTGCCAGCATTACTGTTCTGCACAGACTCTGTCTTTTCAGTAGTTTCCATTTCTTCATTTTTGTGGACCTGTTTTTATAAATTTTTTTTTTCCTTGTTGACTGTGTGAGCTACATTATCATTTTGAGACTAATCCTGAAAATTCCCTGCAGACGTCTTTTTTCCATAGCTGAGTTACTGAAGGAAAGTAAAACATGGGAATTATGCTAAACTCCAAGCTTTTGAACAAAAGATGTCTCAAAATTTGCCAAACAGAAATGGGTAATTTAGGATATGTTCGGAACACAGAGGGATTTAATCACCTTTGAAACCAGAATTAGAGAAGTCTCTCATTTAGGTGCCAGCATCCTCTAGTCTGGCTTTGATGGGTGTAGAGTGGGAGCTGAGCAGGGCTTGATTTGATTTATTGCTCTCTAAGCTGATGTTCTTCCCTTGCAGTCACCCAGTGGAAGGGGAAGCTCATCTCCCTCCTCATTCAGCTGGAGATGATGGGAGCAGGCAAACACTTCCCTGCTCTGAAGTGCCAGCAGAAAGGAGCTTGGGACCATGGCCAACTCCCTCTGCAAGGGCTTTTGGATCTGTCTCAGCCTGAGGAGAGACAATAAAACAGGTACCAACCACACTGGGAGGGAGTAGAGCTCACTGAAAAGCCGAAGTGGAGAAAGAAGCTCAAGTGAACCCATCTAGGGAAAAGAGGCACCTCTGGAATGCAAAAAGGTTTAAACAAAACTGAGGGGGCTGTTTTTAAAGCAAAAGCAAATGCAGGCCCTTGAGAAAGCATCCATTTGGCTGGAGTTTGAAAAATTTGATTTCTGTTTATTCTCTTTGATGGTGGGTTGCTAGGGATGGGGAGGGAATTTCAGGAATACCTGAAAACAAAAATTGACAATACTGGTACTTTCACTAGTTGTGTTTTATGTAGCCATGTAGCTCACACAGAATCAAAAACTATATAAATGGTTCAAATACTACTAGAGGGTATTTGATTTAGTAAATCTTAATTTCCACTTGAGGAAATTAAGCACCCTAAGGGCTGTAGTACCTCTTATTATCTGCTTGTAAAAGTGCAAAAAATGAAAAAGAGTACTGCCTCTGACTTCAAAAGTAATATGACTTGAAAAATATGCACTGATTAAAAATAAACGCCTTTCACACGTACATTATTATTTTAATATTAAGTTATCAAATACAGCCAAAGCATACAGCAGGACCATCAGGGACTGTTCATGGCTCATTGCTTCCTCCTCTAGGTCTTTGATATTTACAGATATAAGTAGATAAAATTGATATTTATATATATAAATAGAGAGAGAGAGAGACAGAGAGAGAGACTTATATCCCTCTAAAATGGGAATACCTCTGGACAAGTTAATGGGAGCATTATAAACTCAAGAGTTTCTTTTTTATTATCCTGAAGACTAGAGAAGCTGAATTTGAATAAGGTCCTTGGGAACAAGGAAATGTGGTGTTCTGACCTGATATCAGTGTCCTTCTGCTACGATTTTTTCCCTTCATAAAAGTAATTTGATAATTTTACTGGATATCACAGGGATTATTTCTCTTTCATGGAAACCTCCCAGCACAGAGTATATGAACTGTTGCAAAGGGTTTGGAGATGTAGAGTGCTAGGGGTGTAATTACCTGAAATTAGTGTGGCTGAAAAAAATCCAGAATGTTCAACTTCTGTAAAAAGACCTTCAACCAGAATAAAAGAACAGAGTCTTATACCAAGAATATTAAAGCTTAGGAGTGGCTCTGTTTGACTAAGAAAATACCATTAGAACCAAGTATTTATGACTAAACACACTTGAATAGAAAACATGCAGAGAAACCTCTTGGTAGTTCATTTGTCAAAAGCTGGCTGAACTGTAGCTTCGTAATAATTATGTACTGGAGATCACAGCCAGAGAAGTGGTAACCACAAACTGACTTCCTCATTCCTCCCCCTTCCTCCAGGAGTGGTTTGGATTAGGTAGTCAGCTGAAATTTCCAAAGCACATATTTTCTTACCATGCTGCTGTGACCCATCTCCAGGTACTTCTTGCTTAGATTCCCACAAAATACCTCTTTCCCCTCCTTTTTTTTTATGGAATGAGGAGTTTGTTAAGGCACTGCCTTAGTAAAATCCTTGCCAAGTGCGTGTGCACACATGCACAAAGAGGAAAGCAACTCCTGCCCTGAAAAAAAGACAAGTGGGCACTGTTGAATGCAATCCAACAACTCTGCGGTTGCTTGTCCCAAACAACAGATATTCTGTATCACCTCCTATTAACAAACAAAAGACTTTTTCCCACGCCATTATATATTTACATTAGCCTACTCTTCAAGCTTGGCATGTTGGCTTCCTAAGACTATTTGATCCCAGATTCAGCTCTGTGCCAGAATTGCTGGAACAAAATGCAGTGGGTGGACAAACCTGTCCTGCTGCATTGCTTGTGGCCTCTTGAGAACAGAAAGCATTTCTGTGAGTCATTACTGTAAAGGTACTCGCAGGGCATTCCCCTGATGGTTCTCTGGCTGGAAGCGCCTGCGTCTGCTCAAAAGGTTACCACGGGTGCACAGCCAGTCATATCATGACACATTTGTTGGTATCAGCCAGGGGCAAATATTAAGTAGCTTATCTCCTAAAGAGGGAGATAAGGAAGCAGGGCTGTGAGGCGCTTGCCAATAAACGTGTATCCATCACAGCTGTGTATCCATCACAGCTGTCGCTCCGTGTGCTGCAGCAACCACGCCGGGTATCCAACCAAAACCAGGACATATGAGCTGCTGCCCTGACTGTGGGCTCCTGCTCGGCCTTTGGCAGGGGATATAGAACTAAACTAGGCTGTCCTCTGTTCCTAGGTGAAGAGGACAGAGATTTCACACATCTCCACTTTCTGCAACTGCAAAATCTTAGAATCACAGAATGGTTTGAGCTGGAAGGGCCATTAAAAATCATCTAGACCCAACACCCCTGCTACTTCTGGCTTTACTTGAGACCTACAAAGAATTAAAAACCCACTACAAATAAAAGAAGGAAGTCTTATGATGTGTTATTGTGGTACTGATGACACAGATATCTGGAAGAAAATGCAGAAAGTTTCCTGTATTTCAGTGAGAGGCACAAAATCCACTTGCCGTGAAAAGGGAAGATTGAGGAAGGAGTTTACAGAAATTCCTCTTAATATCTGCAGTTGAGTATTTTTCAGATATGCACACACATACGTTTATGTAATACTTTGTGTTTACATATGTACATGTGCATGGAAATACATATATGATATGTGTGCATTTGAGGTTTTTTATCTAGGATACAGTATGCAAATCGAAGAGTGCATTTTTTCCTCTCTGGGTATGCTAATTCTTTTAAATATCATAGAATTATAGAATCACAGAATATCCTGAGTTGAAAGGGACCCATAAGGATCATCCAAGTCCAGCTCTGGGCCCTGCACAGTCCCAACACTCCCACCCTGTCCCTGAGGGCATTGTCCAAACCCTCCTTGAGCTCTGGCAGCCTTGGGGCCAAGCCCATTGCCCTGGGGAGCCTGTTCAGTGCCAACCACCCTCTGGAGGAAGAACCCTTTCCTGAGATCCAACCTAACCCTCCTGTTATGTATATATTTCTGTGTCTTTAAAAGAATGTTATACGTACCTCAGAAGGTGCTGAGACAAGTACCCACGTTCTGTGTGACATTTAGTGCTATGGAAATGCATGATGGTTAAATTCCACTGCATGATGGTTAAATTCCACTGCCTCTTGAACAAGCCTATCCTGGAGGCTGAACTCGGCTTCAGTGACATGGTGCAGTCCTTACAGGTGATTGGGATGTGCCTGCTGTGCTCCAGAACAGCAGCCTGGATGCACTCTGGTGAAAGAACTGGGAGAAGGTTGGACACCCATTGTTAGACACCCACTGGGATCCTTCACAACTACAATACTACTAAAGGTTCACCCCTTGGATTAGAGATCTCTGCACAGCACATGTGTTCAGAGGAATTCAAAATCATAAATAATCGGCTGTGTGGAAAACTGCTCCAGTCAAATCACTGGATAATTGTCTGCCTTTTGACAATTCTCTTTGAAATCATTTCTGCAGGGAAATATTCCATGCATAAAATCAGGAGTCAGAGATTGGTTGGAGGAGATGAGAGCAGGGTGGCAGTAAAAAGGAAAAGCAAAGCCAATTTCACTGACATAACAGAGCATCTATTCCACAACACATAAAATAATAATGCTTGCAGTTAAAAAAGCCTAAGGAAAATGAATTAATGCCCAAGAGTAGCTGAGGCAAATGGTAGAGGGGAATTGAAAGTTCATTCACACAACACCAATTTTGGTGCTAAATTTCAGCAGATAAATTATCTAGCATGTCTCCCTGGAGTTCTTCTCCAGTTGAGAAGGAGCAGGTCTGTCAGAGCTGAACTAAGGCCTCCTCTGGAGCAAGTTTGTTCCCCCTATTGTAGAGGGCCTCCAGAGAGGCTGTCAGTTCCCTTAGCCCATCTTTTAATCTGAGTGGTGTGAATAGTCTTCAAAATGCCTTTGGGTTTCCCTTTACCCAAAGACTGAGGGAATGCTCCTTTTCATTCTCAGCCACAGGAATTAAACAATAAGATCAAAATCTTGTAATCTCCTTGGGAATTCCTTTTAGTTGTATGGGATCTAAATGCAAGGTTTCCTCTAAATTGCTGGGCAAATGAAGGCAGAGGCCAATCATACAGCTGGCTTTCCATGCAAACATTTCCAGTGTCTGCTGTGGCTGCCAATTGTTTGGGATCACCTATGAAACAAATTTTTTAATCAGTTTTAATACTAGGCACAAGTTTAAGTGTCATTAAGCTGTTTTTTTATTGATCTTATGATCTGTTTGCATCAAGAACAGGAGGACCTGGGAACAAAGCAAACTTTAGCGTTTCAGGTTTTTTGGCCTTTCATAGCATTAACTTACGAAAAGGATTATTGAAATAGACTCACACTGGGGTCTCCAAACAGATAGTATTTAATGTATTGCTTTCAGTAAAAACAGTAGGAGTCAGGTTTTGAGTTTACAGCAGTGTTATTAACTCTGTCTCAGTGCTCTGTGGAACACAACCACCATGTATTATGGGAAAATTGCCATCTTTATTCTTCACCAAACAAATCTCTTAAAGCACATATATCTTCTGCAGGAATGCACAGGGGGGAAACCCTAAATCTTCATTTTAAAAATTAGATGCAAATTTTAAATTTACAAATGCAGGTCACCTGTCAGATAATGATCCCCTACAATTTCCTAATAGCAGGTAAAACTCCAAAAAGAAAATACTCGCCAGCTTTTGGCTGTGCTTGTTCCAGTCTGGATGTGCAGGGATGCAGATGAGGACTTTGGATTCGAGGGAAAATGAGTTTGAGGGTGAAGGTCAGCTACAATGCAGTTTGTTTTGCATGTAGGAGGTTTCTTACAATCTCAGTATCCCAAACTGAAATTGCTTACAACTTTCCCTGCCTTTCCAACTTTGATGCCTCTCCCCTTAGGCACAGTTTTTGTTGTGTACATCCCACATCTCCTGTGGCTGTCACAGAAGAATATTGGGCCTTCACTGCACCACTCACTGCAGCGCCCTCGCTGTGGGAACTGTCACTGCAACAAAGGGCTCAGGGGTTGGGAAGGAAACGTGCAGTCACTGTCTAGTTATGAAAATTGTTGTGAATGCAAATGATCTGTAGCTTTATAGAAAGTGTTTTCTGCTGAACACCAACTGTGCCTTCCACAGTGAAAGGCACACTGAGCTATTTGCATGGGAAAGCTGCTACAAGGGAAGGTCCTGATTTGTTACTTTCAGCATCACTTCGGGGGCTTAACCTTAAACTAAGAAAGAAACCTGTGGAAATATGATTAAAACTTTAGGGGACCTACTCACAACATGCTTTAGATTTGTTAAAGGATTTGCAAATCTTTTGATGGGTTTTGTGTACTTTCCAGATGTCATTGTAGAAACGAATGTAATATTACCATGTGCTATAAAAACTTCCTGCAGCTCTATTAACAAGTTTCCCATGATGTAATTAGAAAGAAGGCGCAGTGTTTTCTTTGGCATCTGTGGGTAAAATGCTGTGCATAGTTATGCTGCTATAAACCCAGGCCAACTCAGTTCATTTTAATGAAGTTATTTTGGACTTAGTTCATGTAGAATTTGGCTATACCTCTATCTATATCTGGATATCTCCCCTGAGGGGTAAATACAGCAAATGTTGTACATTTTCTTTAGATTTTGTATAGGAAGACGCTATTCTCAGTATCAAGGAGGTTGCTACTATTCTGACCAAGGTAAATGCTGTGAAATCTTTCAGGTGTGCCCATAACTTTCTTGAATAATCCAGAGCATGTGTAAGTGCCTCAGCCAGGGCCTTCAAGCCTCTTCTCTACACTTCTTATTCCTCTCTGCTTGCTATTCTGTTATGTGAGGTTCATGGTCAAGAACCATTTTGGAGTTGGAGGCCACATTTCTATCACAAATCATTTATTTTCTTTCACAAAAAATGTATCTTCTTCTCACTGCAGCCAACTAAAGTCTGTGGTGGTCACACTTGGTGCTTGTGCCAGTTCCTCTGTACACTGGTGTAGGTAGCTGGCTTTGGACTGTGATACCACACACAGGCACATTCATTACTGTTTGTCACAAAACACAAAAACCGCTTTGGACTTGGAATGTGCCTGTCATTCCTCATCCAGAGAAGCCTGTACACAAATGGCCTTTGCATAAGGCCTTGTTGCCTTTTGTTTTTTCCTAAACAAACAACAAACAAAAAGAAAAGGAACTAGAAGGGGAAAAAAATAAGTTTTAATGGAAACACGTTTCATCTTTTGTTTTCTGCTTGCCATAAAACATTAACATAGTAAACAAACTGATCTTTGCTCTCAAGTTCTTTAATAAAATACAGTATTTTGAGTTTTGTCATGGTTAAGCTATGGTTAAACCACGTGTTGCTGGTCACATTCCAACCTCTCTTGTCACAGCTCTTTGACATCAAATTACATTTTTCAAAATAAAAGTTGCGTGTAACTCAATTCTGTTCAGACACCTTTGTTAAAAGGTCACATTTGGGGTACATTAGTGGTTATGGTGTTTTCTGACCAAAACTGCTTCTCCTTGGGGCATATTTCAAAGTCCAAGCATTCCCATGGTCATCCCTGCTTTGTGCCAACAGCACCTTTGGGAATGCTGCATCCCCAAGCCTCCATAGGATGCTTTGAAACATTATATTCTAAGCTGCTAACCCAATCATAGGACTTACAGTGGTCTTAAAATAGCAGACAGAGATATTTGAAATAGGGGCATGGATAGAAGAGAGAAAGTGTCACTTTGGTCCACTTTTCAGAGTGGTTGGTGTTATAATATATAACCTTTTCTTTCTTTTTTTAACGCAGTGTAGTTTGCAATAATTTAAAATACTCTATAGACATTTAAACGATATACAATAATATAACTTAATTGGATTCCTCAATTGTACTTAACAAATACTATTCTAATATATTTACAGTATCTAGTACCATAAGACTGTGCATTACTGTGTTTGGGAGCTTTATTTGCTTCCTGTCAAGAATGTAGTGAAAGTACAGTATATCACTATGATTCAACAACAATACCCATGAATCAAAGGGACTTTAAATTACATGGGGTGACTCTAGTATGTTGGGGGCCCTTTATGACTTCTGTGAAGTTGCACTTGTTCATGCCAAGGCTGGTATTTAGAAACCAACAGTAACATCAGAAAAAGAGAACAGTTTTATATTGCTCCTTGGGAGACTCATTCAAGGGTTCTGATTTTCAGAGAGTAAGTTCTTGGGGTCAGAAAGGCAGGTCCTCACGAGTGTTCGAATGAAGATCCCCAAGTCATAGGTTACTTTTGATAATACAGGTCCACAAATTCCAGAGGTAATTCTGGCTCATTCTCAAATCCAGCATGGGAGCAGGTGGAGCAGTAGATCCACCAGCCCCTGGTCCCAGGAGCACCACGTGGAATGACAAGTGCTTCCATGCCAGGTGGGGAGGGCTCATGGCTGTGCAGCCTCTCAATAAAAGTAACAGAATGAAGCAAATGCTAGAGAGGCAGATGTGCAGATGTAAGGAAACTTTTAATCCAAGTTTTCAGAAAATCAGTTCAGGACCCTTGGGACAAGCAAACATTTATGTTTTTAAATGGGCTGTGTTACAGGTGGGCATATCTGGCTCTTGGGGTTAAAAACACTAGATTTTACAGTAGTAAAATATCTGAGGAGTTTTTAAAAATCTCTCGTAGGGACAAGATGTATGAATTAGGAGGAGTGCTCTGTAAGAAGTAAGCTTCTTTCTTAACATTCATGGATTTACCAGGGGCACGGTGTTGCCAACTTTAGAATAACGGTGACACAGACTAACCCAAATTTTAGCTGTCTTATGCTCATGAAGCCACCACAGGTCTAGGTTGCAGCAACCTAGAGCTCAGCTGGCATACTTCTATCAACTTCTGAGTGCATACTGAGCGTAAGTCATTTAAAACTCTTGGAATATTAACTTTCAACCATTACAGGCAAAGTGCGATGGAAGATCCTGCCAGTGCATTTGACAGCAAAGCAAACCCTCTGATATTTGTCCAAGCATGTCTTTATATCCTGAAACTCCCTACGAGGAGCCGAGAGCAGGCTCTCCACACCTCAGGCCTGAGTCTAAAAAAAGTCATTCTTATTCAGGAGGCAAGTGGGAAAAGTCTTTATCAAACATTTGTAACCACAGTTTCATGTGATGCTTTTGCTCAGTTCTGGTAATTGCTTAAGGCCTACAGTAATTGAACTCTAATAGTGGAGTGACAACAGATCAGTAGCATTGAAGAACTTAGGGAGAACCAAATACAAAAGTCATAAAATCAGAGTTCCAATAAGTTTACATTTAGTACAGAATTAAGACATAGCTACCCGTTAGTGCTTAGAATTTTTTGATACTATTAAAAACATAAATAATTATTTTTAATGTTCATTCAAAGAGTTCCAGTGTCACTGGCAGCTGATGTAATTTTGTGAACATTTGTTGCTTTTTTTTCCAAACTGATAGTGGAGTATTTCTGCCATAGGTTTTGCTCCCTACCAGTTGTTTTTTCTCTCTACATGCTTTCTTAGGATTTAGGTTTTTGCAGCAAGACTGCTGCGTTCTAGTCAGTGAAGATTTCATTTTCTTAAAAAAAAAAAAAGTCTTTGTTTGCACAGGACTCGACAGTTTAGTTGCTGTAAAATAGGAAAAAGTGTCTTTTTCTTTTAAATGTCGTGGGAACTGCAATGCAATCAGCTTCTCTGATATGTATAACTTAAAACACTAAGAGAACTCTACAACACCCAGATTGTAGTTTAAAAAAAAAAAAAAAGAAAGAGAAAGTTTCATGTGGTTGTCAACATCACCTTAATCCTGTTGCCCTTGTTTCCAAAGCAGTTACAACAGCCAGCCAGCCAAAATGCACCATCCTTAGAGGTGTGGGTAGTAGTGGGGAGAGAGTGGTTGTGTGTTGGCCGGGGTTCTGTCCCCAGTGTGAGATGTGCAAAGGATGCTGGGGTGTGTTGTGCTCCCCTCTCGTGGCTCGCGGGGTTCGCTGCGTGGCTCGCGCGGGGCCGTTATTTGCAGGTGAACACCTCTGTCCGCTCGCTGCACGTGTTGCACTTCACAAAGCAGCACCAGTGGAATTTGCAGTTACACTGCCACACCTTGGTGTACTGGTGCGTGTTGTACCCCCGCCCGCAGCACATCATGTCGCACCCGTCCGCGCTGGGAGACGTGCGGTTGCAGAGCCGGCCCTGGGTCCCGACACTCCCTGTGGAAGCGTCTTCCTCACAGTAGTTAGGTGACTTTTCAATGTACACTAAATCCGTTTCCATGGGTTTCTGGTAGCTCTTAATCTGCTTGATCTTCAGGAAGGTTGGCTGTCTTAGTCTACTGGCTCGTACCACCTCCACCTGCACTGCAGCATTGTATTTCTCTTTCAAAATATATCCAATCTCTCTGAATTTAGGAAGTGTTGTCCAGCAGGTCTTGGTTGTACAGGAGCCTGAAACTCCGTGACACTTGCACTCCAGTTTCATCCTCTCTTCGAGAACCTGTGTGTACAGACATTTGCATATTGATACTGCAGGAAAACAGTATTGCAAGCTTGCCTAAACCTCAGTCTGTTTAGTTCATATCAATGTTCATTATTGCTGGTTGAGATTTTTTTAATGCATGCTGATAAATCTTCTCACCTCCCAACAGAATGCTCATAACACATTTAGTTGTAGTGGCATCTGTTTGGAAATACAGTGTTTTGTCACTTTGTTGGAAAGCATTTCTGTTCTGTTTCCAAACATTGGAGAATATTTCCTCCAATTTCAGAAAGCATGTCTTTAGAGCCAAAGGGAACTTAAAATTTTACAAACCATTTTCATTTTGAAAACAGGGGGGGAAAAAAAAGTGGAATTCTTTTTAGGTGCCATAAGATACAGAATACTTAATTGCTTTAAGTAATGATCAAAGAATGTTTAAAAAATTTTGACACAACAGTACACATTGTGTAGCTGAACAGGCATATATGCAGGAGGGCTGCAACTAGAGGATCTTTAAGGTCCCTTCCAACCCACTGTGTGATTCTGGGATTCTATATTCACTGCATAATTAAAAACTTTGCCTTTATACCTATACCTATACTGGCACTGGTAAACTTACTGACTATTCCACCCGGAGTGCCCCATCCCCTTTAAAAGCAGCACTCCTTGCAGTACTCAGTCCAACTATAAAGCAAAGGATCAGCCACAGGGCAATGATTGTGCAACATTAGAGGGACAAAACCTCCACTGAAGGGTCCTGCTCAGCAGTGAGCCAAGGAGAACTGGGAGCATGTATTAGTGCCAGTGATCCAGGAAGTTCATCTGGAGTGGGTTAATCCACTGTCAGGTGGTCACTGGAAGGGACCCAAACTGGTGGGTGCTTGTGCTGCATTCCCACCCTCCCATTTTTGCTCTATTCCAGCCCCTCCAGGACTGTCACACTGGTCCCTCCTTTCCTGGGAAGGTGGAGTGTGTCCCGGGAAGGTGAGGTGTGTGCCCAGGGAAGGTGGGGTGTGTCCCAGGGGAAGGCAGGTGGGATGTGTGCCGGGGAAGGCAGCCGATGCCCTCCCACTCTGTGCGCGGCGGGGGCAAAACCAGCCTCACGGAAACGCCTCCCTGTTTTTCCTCCCTCGCGTTCCCACTTAAGCCTGACCATAATTACAGCCACAGTCATCATTAGCTTATGAAAATCAGGGCCCAAGAACAAAGCGAACTGATCTCTCCCCCTCGCACTGGGATGCTCACACAGAAATCCGAGCTCCCGAGCCTGTCTGAGAGCATTACTGATGCTGCAGACCATCTCCTGTAGTGGTTTCGCTGTAGATCCCAGAACATGACTGAAATGGGCACAGGATGAAAGGGCCGAAATCTGAGTACAATGGTATAATGAAGTAGGAGGGAGTAAAAAATGCTTACTGCTTCAGAAACTGGCCTTAAAATAAAAGCTTTGCAGATCTGGTTATCCCTGCAAATAGAGAGCACCCTCCTGAGTTGTTTGAGTTTCACTTAAATTGTATGGTTTGTTTTTTCCAAAATTTCTGGGGTTTCAATATTAAAGAGAATATTTGGTTTGAGTTCTTCCTTGCCAACATACAGTAGCAAATATAAGATAGCTGAGCATCCTATGCAAGAACCATAGAATATCCTGAGTTGGAAGCAGCAGCAGCATTTCAGTGGCAGTGAGTAGAGGAATTCATTATGACATACCACAAGGTCTTTCAGGAGTCTCCAGTGTCTCCTTCATATCCCTTTCAGGCCTGTGCAGAAGGTCTTTTTCCAAAGACCCCCAACAAGATTTCAATCCCGTTCCACAAATCTGGGTTTAAATAATCTCTTAGTATTTAGAAGTGTTTGTAGATATGTACAGAAGTGCTTAGAAATTGTGCTTGATATTGCTGAAATATGTTTGGTTTTGTTGAAACCAACCTGCTTCTACAGCTTTCTCAAGCTTTCTTACAGCTTCTACAGCAGCTCTAAGAGCTGCAGCAAAATCCATGACAAAAGGTGGAGGGAGGAAACCTTCTCTACACCTTCGCCAAAGAACACTACGTTTTCTAGGAAAGCACTGCCAGTGGGATCTGTGAGCCCTGAGCCACCCTCCCTCAGCAGTAAATCCTATGGAGGTGTGCACCCCTTGCCATGCTCCACACGTGTTCCTGATGTCTGCATTTTGGTCAGAAAGACCAAGGCAGTAACTTACTAAGAGAGTGGAAGGAGGTGAAGTTTGTGAGGCTCCTTATTCTTCTGTGGGCTCAACGCTCCAGTCACTGTCACAAGGAACCCCTGTCTTTGCCACTGATGCGCTTCCCTGATACACTAAAAAGTGCCATTGCTCCTGAAAAACAGATACCACCCGTTCTGGTGTCCCAGGTGACGTATCTGTAAATGTATACTAATATACAGATGTCTCTCTGTGTGTATATATGTTTACCTGTGTGTGCATTTGGTTGAAATGCTGCCATTTATTTACATTATTATATACATCTATATATGATTTGCATACACTGCCTGACACCCTCTGTAGTACAATCTTCAGCAACTTTATCCTAAGTCTTGATTTACCTTTTTGTCATTGTCTTTCTGAAGGTCCAGTTTTGTGACTCATTTTGCTGAGCAGAGACCTGATTTCACTGTTGTGTTTTTTTGACAGTTCCCACTGTCTGTGATGGTGGAAGAACTTGCAAATGCAAGCCAGACAGGCTCAAAAACAGCAGCAGTTTCAAAAAGTATTAATTCATGCTCCTGAAGCCAATCTCACAGGTTTTTTTTATTTTTTTGGAGACTTCTCTCATGGATGTGGAATGTTTGGGGTTACAACACTGAGCACAGGCCCAATCATCAGGTAGTTAAATTCCTGAATGCTATAATTTGTGTGCCCACAGTCAGCTGTGGGTACAAAATTGCACCCAGAATCTTGGAGGTCAGGGAATACAAGGCCCAAACTAAGCAGATTCTAAGCAGTATTTTTCCCCCTCTTTCCACCCAGATGCTACAGAGTGTTCCATGCTGCCCAGCCAGGCTCTCCTGGAGGTATCCCTCTCTGCTGGGTGTCTCCAGCAGCTTCCCACTGCCAAGGCCTGGCTAAGGTGGCCACATCTGATCCTGTTTGCTCAAGGCTCTGAATGAAGAGCAACTAATGTTTTGCTTCCTAAATGTCCTCGGCAAAATTCCCATCACAGCTTTGACCCTGAGCCTTACAGGTACATATTTACTCAAATCTTATGCCCTGTGCCAGGCTGGGTGCTTGATTAAAGATTGAAAATCATTAGCTCGTACTCAGCAGTTCCATTTGTCAGATGTCAGTGCCTCTATCTAATCTTGAATGGTTTACAGCAAGATCTACCTCCCAGAGCAAATTCCCATCGCTGGGCTGTGCTGCCTCGGACTAATCGTAGGAACATTCCTCAGGTCCCTTTTCCACATACAGGCCCACTCCCACCCCACTGTGATTTGGCCAAGTAAAATTTTCTAACTACTGCTACTTCATTAAATGAATTGTGAAATACAGTGTTAAAGCTTTCTTAACCCCACATCTTCTTATACCTACATAAATCGCACACTGAAAATGCAATCTGAGGGCTGTCCACTGCCAGTTAAGTAGAAAAAGACTTGAGAAGACCAAAATAAAACAAAATAATGTGCATGAAAAGAGATTCATTTTTTGAAGTTCCATATCTAGACCCAACTGCATAACATCAGATACAGTTTCTGTACATATTAAAAATCCTATCTGGATAAAGTATAAAAAAACAATAGTAACATTTTGTGTGTGTGTGTTTTGGCTTGCCTTTTCTGGTTTGTGTTTTCCTTAATGGAAATGCACATTTTTGGACCAGATGTTAAATGTAACAAAATCCATACTACTTTGTGACTGCAGTATCAAAAAGAAATAGAAGACTTTAGCAGTTTTCCTCCATCAAATATGCGAGTGATCAGCTTTTGTTTGGGGTACTGGCTACCAAGAGAGCCGGGTGCTGGTCACAGGGTGTCACCTCTCCTTTAATTCTCACGCAGTTGATCTCATGGACCCATCTGGGAATCCAAGTGGGGTTTGTTTCCATTTATTCTTTTAACTTGGATAGGCAGGGGTGTAACTAACATTACTAGGGTCTGATGCTGCTCCTCTAATACAAATGTCCTGAAATTACTCTTTGTTAATAGCAGACCATAGAGCCCAGAACTGAGCAGTTCATGCCATGTCTCCCCGAAGAGAAGACGTGGAGCCAGCAGGAGAGGAACAAGGGTGCTTCAGCTGCATAGCTTTCTTTCTGCTCCTCTGTGAGGATGCTCTGTGATGCTCCATGGAGCATCAAACAATATTTATACTCTGTGGGATGAGAAATGAGGAACTGAATTCCTGTGCTTACTGCTTCTCTTGTCATCCCTATTTTTCTTATGGATTACTTCGATGGAAACAGGGACCCTCTGCCTTGCAGGGGTCAGTATCCAGTCCCAGCAGGAGGTGTTTTTTCCCTGGCACTGGCCAGAGCTCATCACCCTCACAGGTGCCAAGAGGTATCAGTTCACCTCCTCCTGGCCTCCACCTGCCTCCCTGACACCATCTTCCACAGAATCCCAACTTAATGCATTCAAAATAGAGGGTGTTCCACCACTCTCTGTACACAAATTCTCCTCCTGGCTGCCAGGAAAATTAACCTGGGATTTTGGGACCTGCTGCCTATCACATGGAAGTCTGTACTGTTGTGAGGATGAACAGTAACCTAATCCATCAGTGTCTCTTCCCTGCCTTCTAGAAAAGAGAAAACAGCTGCTATAATTGAGCAATAAACTGCTGCAATTGGTTAAAACTTTCAGAATTTTATTTTTACAGTGAAATGTTGCAAAAAGCCATAATCTTCAGAAGCACCCTCCCAATCATCCCCAAACCAAGTGTGATTGCAGTGTTTCACTCTCTTTTCTATGGAATTTGTTGTAAAGTTTGAAGGTAAAATTTTAAGTATCATCTGAAATAGTTAAAAATATTTCATTGATAGTTTTATTCTTTCAAGCAGAATAGATATGTCAGGTTTGAGAGCGTGTAGTGGTATTTTACTGGATGGATGATCTCTGTCTTGCACACATTGCATGGTGTGCATGGGCATGCACATTTCTTGAATAAAACCAGTTAGCAAGTCCTAAAATATTTGGCTCTTACCCCCTCTAATTTTAAAGCAAAATGTTCAAAAAGTAGGATAGCACCAGATGTAGCTTCTGGCAGTCAATGTTAAGGGTGTGTTTCTGGAAGAAAAAAATAGTCTAGTAAACGCAGCCCAACTGGAAGCAGGAGATCTATTCTCAGGAGGTTTTGAGCCAAAGCATATTCAGGACATATGGATAAGCTGTAGTTATCCATCCAACCCACCCAAGCTGTAGCACCAAACTTTTGAAATTGGATTTATATCTGTCTGCAAATCAGTTTAAGTGGGAAAGTGGAAAGTGTGGCATGAAGCACAATTATGGGAAGCTTTTCTTTTGTGAGTGTTCTCTCAAAGGGTGTGCAGTGAAATAATTTGCTGCTTTTAAAGAAAGAAACTTTCAGCAAATGATGGACTCAGGGCTGTAAAACCTGGAAAGTCACATTCTTTGCATCGCTGAAATTACTTAGGAAACAAAGTCACATTTTAAAGAATATTTTAGGCTTATAAGAGCATAAAATTTATTGGGTTTCACATTTGAAACTAGGATTCAGACTCCACTGTGACTTAGGAGCATTTTATCCAGAGTCTTTTTGTGGGCATTGTCTCTGCCCCCCTGTGCTGTCAGGTGGCAGTGAGGGCAGCCTGCAGCAGCTGAGGGCATGCTGTGCATCTGCCAGGACCCAGCTGAGCAATTAAAATGTTTCATGGGACCTGCAGGGACCTGACACTGTCTTACATATTGTAATACCTGTAGTGCAAACAGTACATATAAATATGTGTAAATATCCATAATTGCGTGCACACACACGCTCCATATATTTATGTCTCTGTGTGGATGTATATATATAATGAATAGTGACCAACAAATCACCTCATTAGCTGTTCCACAGACAAAGCAAGTCAGCAAAAAACCCCTTCCCAGTACCACAGTCCTGTGGCACCAGGAACTGTGAGAACAAGCCATGGCTGAGATGGAAATGTTGTCCCAAGTAATTGAATAATCTCTTCTGAAGAGAGCCTGAATTAGTTGTTTTTTCCCCACACTCTTATTGTTTCAAAAAAAAAAAAAAAAAAAAAAAAAAAAAAAAGCTGTTGTCATCTTCCAAGCACTCCAAAAAAACAACAAGAAAAAGCCACTGCCATTCCAAAGGAATAACTATTGGAATGGTATCAGGCTGAGTTTCTGGCAGTCAGTGTGATGGTTGTTCTGGAAGGGAAAGGAATAGGCCAGCTTGTTCTGCACATAACCACAGTCACTGCCTATCAGAAGAGCCTAATTGATTGATAAACTGTTACAAAAATTTCTTTTCCTCTTTTTGGTAAAAGCTGCGATCTGCTACCAATTTGTCAGCTTGTTCTTTTAACTCACCCCTTAAAAACAAACAAACAGAACCCCCCATTTTTATAAATGAGATTCCTCGTGAGAGACAGTCATTGTTTTGAAGCTTTCAACAAAAAAATAAGATTAATGGTGTGTGTTCCCAGATGTTACTCTTTCTAAGTTCATTTATCCCAGAATAAAGATACTTTTTTCTAAAAATACATGGTAGAAAGCTGCTTCATAAAACAGCATCAAAGCTGACTTGGTTTTGTTGGTATTTAATTTTTCATTACTGTATCAAAGTTTTGCCCACAGATCTCTCTGTAATCATTCAGATTTGCAACCAGCTGTTCTTTCAGTAACATTTGCATTAGACTTGCACTAGTCCTCCCTGGGGGCTTGTTTTCATTGACCACACTTGTACTTTCCATCCCTGCCCAGAGCGGATGTTTCAAAGCTGATGGGGAAGTTCATTCCTTTGCTCTTTCACACAGCACGGAGCCATTTGGCCACAAAACATCTTCCATCGTGTCACCACGAATCCCTATGCGTCTATTTCTTACAAATGGCACCAATGGCAAGTTTATGATTTTGTCACTGGTGCCACTTATTAAAATTTATCAAAAACTTTACAAACCTGCCATTAGCTGAAACAATTCCTAGGAATGCAATCCAGAGCCATTAGGGGATGCAATGAAGGGCAACGAGGGGGATTCCCTCATTCCACAGTCTCCAGAAATTCCCTGAAAAGCTTAAATATCATCTAACATGTTCCAAGCAGGGTGTGCATCAGGGTCTCTGTGGGGTGGCACAGGGCACACCACAGAGGGGGCCAGCTTGAGCAGGGATGGTAATGCCTCCAGCAGGAATAAATGCTCCCTGGCCAGTTTAACATTTGCCTTCCACCTTCTTTTGCCTCCAAACACAGTGCACGAGCTGAAATGCCCAGCCTAGGAGAGGCGATCAGACCTGGGGCTCGCCTTCCAACCTGGTTGTCAACTGCCATACAAGGGGCTGTTACACATGTGGCACCAAGTTTTTTTGGAAAAAAAAAAAGATTGTGACTCTCTTAAGGCTGCTTTTCTGTCTGGCTTTTCAGTGAGCTGTCTGCTGCACATCCAGAGAGCTCAGTGTCAGCCACTGTTGAAGTATCCATCCTATCTCTACACTGGAGATTGTGCCTCTCTCACCACATTGACTTTATATAGTATTTTCCTCCCAACGAACAACTGCCCATACACCACCTTCTATGTCAGTGCACAGCCAGCTGCACCTGAGTGTTAATAAGGAAAAGCCAGGCAGTAAGAGAACCGCACTGTTTCCATCACCACCAATCAGTACTCTTTGCCCAGTGCTCAGGGCACCACTGAAAACACACACTGTTTAGAGAAGGAAATTTCGGGCTGATTTTGGGGGCCAGAGGGGAAAGATTATACTGGATTGGTATACTGGGTTAGTATACTGGTGTATTGGATTCTTCTGCAGCACTGAAGGGTAGAAACACTTTGAAGGATATAGTAAAATCTCTCCTGATGTAAGTATGTATTAGGCAGAGAGATTTGTTATGCTTTTTTAAGAGCAAGCTTTGAGAGCTGTGAGGGTTGTTATTCAGTGGACATAAGTCAGCGTAGCTCCACGATGTTTATTGTTTCCATGGCACGCAACCCAGTCATGGTTGCAGACAGGAAACTGTTTCTTCTCCTGGAGTGACATTTAGGCAGCTGTTTGTGGCCCACCAGTGACAAAGTTGTGCCTTTGCTAAGAAGTGCATTGTGTATTTTTGTGTATTTCATTAGAGCTGGGGTAAAGAAAGTGTTCTGGTTTGGCCGGAATAAATAGCTACAGGTGCTGTGGAAGCTGAGCAGTGCAGACACTCACTCCTACCCCATCACAAGCCCTGACATCTCTGGCTAGATTTTAGCAAATCAGATGAAAAGCGGTGATTTATCAGTATGTCAGACAGATCCAGCAAGGTCCTCTCTGTGAGCAGGGGACTGGAAAGAAGGCTTAGGAAGCAGCAATTTTTAGAGGAGTCTCTCTAATACGTGTTCAGCCCTGAATAAAAAGAAACAGCAACAAAATGTAAACATCAGATGCCATGGGGTGACTCGATGTGGGTGCGGGACAACAGCAGAGACAGGGGTGAGTTCTCAGGGAATGCTCCTGCCACCAGCCAGCCTCCCCCCGTCCTCCAGCGCACACGGATCCCCATCCCTCGTCCTTTCTGGAATACCTTTCTTCCAGCCTCATTGTTGTGCAAGTTCATCAGCCTCCGGGCATTCTTTTTGATTTCTCGGGCATCAACAAACCTCCGGGAGAACTCAATGCCGTATCTGATATCCGCGGAGCAGCCTCCCCACTTCCAGCCCTCCTCCTGGTTGTAGTAGCCCTGTTTCTCTCGGTCACAGCCGCAATTGCTGAGGTTGCCCTGGCTGCAGGCGGCCGTGACAGCGTGTGCAACCCCGGCAGCAGTAATGGCATAGGTGAACGCGGCCTCCCTGCTTCCTGTGGAGAGAAGCCAAAAGCTGATGGGTTGGCACAAAGGCAGCACTTACTACAGAAAGTACACACATTAACTACACAAGGGTGTCGGGCAGCAGCGTGGGCAGGGCAGCACTGCTCGGTGTGTATCCCTCATTCTCACAGAATTCCACACGTAGTTACAGTGCTTGGCTCAGCTGGGCGCGGTACCCCGGGTGTGCACTCACCCCACCCTTCACAGGAGGGCAATCTGGCTCTGAGTCTGCACGCTGGGGAGGGGAGGCCACAAGGCTTGTTTTCACACTGTCTAGTCATGTTGGCAAGCTGAACTTTTTCTATCTCGGATTAATAAGAAGTTAATAGTTACCTCTAAGCATTGGCACTGCATGGAAAAAGAAATGGATTCAGACAAAAAAAAAAAAAAAAAAAAGACGGAACACAAATGGAGAGTTTATTAATCTAATTTGTAAACGCTTCAGTAGCATCCACTAGTGATACTTACTGAGTGTAAAGTATTGCAGGAGAGGCCTATAGAGACAAGAGCTGGGTAGGTTTCATGGTTCAAGATAAAGTAGACTTTACTGGCTGACTTCTCCTGTGCGCTGGTTTTGCTGTAATGACTCTTTTCCACTCCCACTCTGACTCAAACCTCTGCATTACCATGGCTTTTGAGCATACAAGGGGCATAGAAGTGCTGGGGCAGCACTATTTCCTCTCCCAAACAGGTGAGACGCTGTCACAGAAGCACAGTCTTATTAAAAAAAAAAAGTTATTTTTAGAAAAAAGTTCTTTTTCTATGATGCTGCTGCTTGCCAAGGTTCCTCCTTCCCAATTCCATGTCATAGCTGTTGACAATGAGTATATGAAGAGAGGGAAATATGCCCCCTTTCTTTACTGGTTGGCTGAGTTGCCTGTGGGGTGCAAGGAGGTACCAAAGCAGAGCCATCAGATGGAAGCTCCAGCCCATCCCTGCTCCCAGGAGAGACCCCTCTGTCACTGACTCCATGCAGAGCTGGATCATGCCCCTGCTGTTTTGCTGTCCTTACTTATAATGCTCCCCCACAAGTTCCCTTCTCAGAGCTGTCAGCATTTTCCTGTGTGTGTTTCTCTGGTGATAAACAGATGAACTTGTAGTGCTGCAGCCAAAGAATAACTGTAAAGAATTTGCAGAAAGTTGCTGAAATGCTTTAGTGACCACACACAGAGCTTTAGCATCATTAATGGATTTGGGAGGGAAAAATAAAGGAACAAATTTTCCAGAAGAGAAAAAAGAACCCCAAAACCTTAGAAGCTATTTCTAATTTTTGACTTTCAGATTCATAGATAGCACAACTCTTCTGGAATGACCAGTCCACAGCGGGGAAGGGGGGAGGTATGCCTAAAAGATTACACCCCTGCCAGATATGAGGAAGATCCTACAAGAAACTGGGTTTTGGCACCATTTACTTGTTTCTCCAAAGCAA
Source organism: Myiozetetes cayanensis (assembly GCF_022539395.1). Taxonomy (NCBI): domain Eukaryota; kingdom Metazoa; phylum Chordata; class Aves; order Passeriformes; family Tyrannidae; genus Myiozetetes; species Myiozetetes cayanensis. The sequence goes on along the minus strand of NW_026087521.1, from coordinate 67,937,995 downwards.
TAAAAAAGCAACTCTGGGTAAGGGAAAAACAAAAGGGTTCTACGTTCTTCAGCTCCCAGACAGGTTCAGTTGCCCTGACTGCGTAGTGCAGTGGCTGGGCTGACTTTGCTCCAGACACAGTGTGTTTTGTTGGGGTGTGCACTGTGTGCAGTCTGGTTCAGTGGCTCCCAAACCGTGGTCCACAGAACACTGGTGGTCCAGGAGGCCACGGGGAAGGGTTTGCAGCTAATCCACAGAGCCATATTAACCACTGTTTTTAATAGTGGTTTCAATTAAAACATTGGTGATAATGATGCCTGGTGGTCCATAAGAAATTCTGAGGGTTGATAGCTATCCAAAAAAGTTTGGGAACCACTGTTCTAGTTCCTAATGTGATCTCTATAAACACATCAATATTCATTCCTCCTCTTCACTCACCAGCTGAAGTCAAACCTGGAACCCATGTTTTAAAATGTGTCATGTTGACTTGCAGGATTTCTTTCTTTTTGTTTATAAATGTTCTTAGTCTATAAACTGAAGCATTGGAAATATGAGATGCAACAGAAGCTACATATGTAGACCTGTTTTCCTTTTCATCAGGCTGAGGGTAAATGAGAATGCAAAATCAGACCCAGGGAAATGTTTGGTTCAGACACCTTTGAAACACATTCTGCTTATGAACAAGCAGAAACATATTGCTGTGAGGGAACATAGCAGCTGTGACCTCCAGTTCAGAGATTAACTAGAGACAGGTTGCTCACTTTTATGTTTCAGATCAGTATATTCCTCATGTCTCCAGAGGAGATGCTGAGACATCTTATCATGGCCACTATGGCTGTGGTCTCTCCCAGGGTTTTCACACGTGTCTTTATCTTCCTTTCTGTCCTCCTGCTTCCCGTTATACCCCTGATTACCTCCAGGAATAGAGGAAAACACCTTTCCTTCACCCACTTGAGAGCTATAGCAGTGATGGAATCATCTCAAGTCATGGGATAATATCAAATGGAAAACACACTGACACTCTGAAGAGATTACTCTTCTGTTTCCACACAGCTCTAAAATAAGAAGGGCTTAAAAATAAGATCTGGCTTGAAAACCAGATTTTTTTTAGCAAGCTAAGTTTTCCTGCTAAGAATTAAGGTTTCGGGGGGGTTAGTATTTTTTTAACTAGAGGATGTTCTAAAACTTCACTTGAACTTCAGTGTAAGCATGACCTCAGCAGTTCACTAAAGTCCCAGGATCAGTGGATTTTGTCAGAAACTGCTGATGGGGGAGGGAGGGAACCTCTGGGGTCAAATAATGTGTCCGCTGTACACAAAGCTTTCCATTAGCATGTCATCACTTGGAATCAGTTCTGAGCAAGTCTTTGCTAGGCAGCTAAAAATATTTAAGTAATGATTGCTGTAATACCTGAATGGAGAATATTAATCTCATTTTATGGAATTTTCTGAGATTTCAAAAATATTCTTGTTCTGCAACAAAACAGAGACAAATCTTTCCAGAAATGTTCATGAAATGAAGACATAAATAGCGGCAGATTTGGGATTTGACTCAGCTTTGGGGCTAGATTTTTCTTTTTCCAGTGAATATCCTGGTTATTTAGTTACTTGGCACTGTATATGCTCAGTATCTGTGTCTCAGAAGAAAAAGTCTTGTTTGACTTCCTAAAGTTTTCTGTCACGTAGACCAGAATAATTCTGTGGAGATTTTTATTTTGTTAAGACACTGCTTTGGCTTTTATTGCAGCCCTTGGATTCACCCATTTCTCTGTCAGAAATACCTGTTTTGATGTCAAAGGTTCTGGTTTAATTCCCAAAACATAGAAGGAACGTGTAGCATGATCTGATAACTGATTGATCTGATAACTGACTGATCTAATAACTCCAATAGAAGATGACCACTAAGATTAATTGCAATTAAGCCTTCTGTCTTTGGTGAAGGTGCTGAAGCCACTTCTAGCAATGTGCCAGCCCATCAGAGGAGCGCTGTCTGTGCTGAGCTGAGTTCCTTTTGCCTTCTAGCAGAGGGCTCCAGTAGCAGCAGTGTAGGCAGATGCTGCTCAGACACACAGACCACTGGCTCCTTGAGGGAGACACTTCTGGCAGCCAGGGTGAGAGGAGCCCAGAGTCCTGGAACAGCCTGTGCTTGACCCCTCACTTAGATGTCATCTCTGACTAAGTTTTACACTGCTAACTGAGCACTGCTAACTAAGCACAGCACATTAGTCTGGTCTGATGTGGAAATTATTCCCAGGTCCATAATTGCTGTACTTCACTGAACTGGAATATGCACAGATTCAGCAGAGTGTTTCCAGCCTGTAACCACACTCAGCTGAGAGTCACACATGCTAAATTCACCATCAGCCACTCAGCTGTGAGCACAGGGTTAAAGATTTAACCATTCCAGAGTTATTTGCAAGACATATATTTTTCTGGGTAACAAGATGAGAATATTCCTGTTGCACACATCATCCTGAAATGGCCCATGTCAGCAACTGGATGAATAAGGCTGCCACTGAATGTCAGCCATTAGAACTGTAATTTAACTTCAAATAATAAGCTGTAGAATATACACTGTTTGGCCAGTAATTTCCTAAATCTTGGATCAGCAATGATAGAAAAAAGTCCTACAGGCTGCTGTTAAACAAAACAAATTCCACATGCACTTACACAAGGCACCAGATTGATTATATGACACAATACAATATAGGTCAGTGGGAAGGAGAAATGAACCACGGCAGAAGTTTAATTTTTTTTGCCAAACCTATCCTTTTCAACAAGGCTCGAAAGCTGAGGACAGATTGAGTCATTTTTTATGGCAAAGGCAATATATACATCTAGAGAAGTAAACTAAAACTCTGCCACCACCACTCTAAGTAGTGTTGGATGAAGACTTTTATAGATAAGTTTATTTCCTTTGTGATTTTGTGTTTTATTCAACACACTCATTATCAATTCTTAAGGAAAATAGTGCAAGCTCTTCTCTTTTGGTTTGATCCAAGGGCAAAACAAGTCAGAGAGAGTTTTCTCACTGTCTGGAGCAGATCCTTTATCTGTTTGCATTTTTAGTGGGATTAATTTTGAGCTGCTTGGTTTATAAAAACAGGGATTAATTTAATTCCTCTAACTTTCCCTACCTGGCGCTGCGCATCAGAGCTGTAGACCACTGAAATCAGTTTGTACAAGCAGAAAAAGCCAGGCAGAAAAGCAGGAAACTCAGGAGGGTCTCTACTCTGACTGTCAGCCCTAACATAGCCTAATAACACAGGTGTCCTTCACAACAGCTTTTTATCCTCTTCCTGAAGGTCTTCAGTAGAGAAGGTTCCACAGTCTATTCCAGTATCTCAGGACCTCTACTGGTATATATTTTACAAATATTAACCTGAAACTGTGTTTCTGCATTCAAACCTACTGATTCTCTCTCTAGAGAGGCCAAGAACCTATTACTGCCTCATTGTAGGAGCAGCCTTTCGATATGTAAAACCTTCCACCTCTTCACAGATGTGTTCTCTCAGCAGTCCTTGCCCAGCGCTTCCAAGGGCTCTTCCCTCATGTCCTAGCTGTGTTGTGGTGCAGTGCTGGATGCTCCAGCTGAGGTCTCTCCTCCTCGGGGTTAGAGCAGAAGGAGCGCTTCAGATGTGTTGTAACTGCACTGCTGTTTATCCTGCCAGCATGGTGTTTTCACAGCAGCAGGACACTTTTGACTCTGCCTCAATTTGCAGCTTCTTCTGTGCAGCTGCTGTCACACCACATGTTTCCCAGCTTGCATTTGTGCAGCTGGGAACGTACAGAATCATTTGCATTCCTGATTTGCCTTCTCTTTCTTTGCTTTACCTTTTTTTTTCTTATTATCTGGATCAGTTCTCCATGATCATTTTCAGTTTTGACCCAAACTTCCTCCAGCTTCCTCGCAGTCTTTCCCAACCTGACATAATTCATAAATTCAATGTGCTCAGTTATTCCCTTGGTCCAGTCAGAGGTAAAACCTGACTGGTATGGAATCCAGCACAGATCACAAGGAAAACTAGTCAGCACAGCCTTCCATTTTGATAACTACCCTCCAAGTATGATTTCCAGATGGTCTGTACCCATTTGGCATGTTCTTAGTTTTCTTGTGAGAATGTCATATAAAGCAGTGTCAAAAGCTCCCTTTAAGTCCAAGATATATGGTATAAACTCTTCTTCTTGCCTCTGAGGCCCTGGGTGGCAAAAGAAGGAAATTAGATTGGTTTAACATGATTTGTTCTTGACAGATCCATGTTGACTCTTACTCATCTCCTTGTTCTTAGTTATGAGCTTACAAATGGGGTTTTGTTCCCATATTTTTTCATTTATTCAAGTTAAAATTATTGCTCCTATAATTCCTTTCCTTTCTTTTTTTTTTTTTTTTTTTTTTTAATTTTCTCTTTTAGACAAAGGCAATACATTTGTCTTTTCATTTCTTCCTTATTATACTTCTCTCCAAGTTTTCAGCCCTAATGGCTGTCAGGACTACCAACTGTAAACTGGCTTCATTAAATGTTCTGAGATAAGGGACGGCTAAACTGCAAAGTGTTCAGGCTGGACAGATCCTGCCTTCTGCCTGATGCTCAGCTGGTGATATCAATTCTGTAACCATCTGCTCACCACTGATCTGTTTAGTGAAGGCTGAGGCAAGAAGTGTGTTTGGGACAGGGAACATTGCAGATCTCAAAGCCCACAATGTGTAGTGATATGACATAATGGTTTATTTATGGATTCTTCACTTACTCAGCATTTTTCATCTCTAGGCTCCCACTAAATTGTTATGGTTGGAGGTGCCAGAATCTTGGTCATCAGTTTGTAATTGCTCTGTCAACTGGATTGTTGTCTGTTGCTCATGTGGGTTTGTCAAATTTTCTTTTAGAATGGGCTGTACATGATCCAGAATTATTTCACACTTGCCTTTTTGCAGCCCCTTGCTGTCACTGTGTATATACTTTTGGAAGCATGTCTCTTAAAAAGAGATATTTACTCTGCCTCTACTTTTCGCATTTTTTTCAAACATTTTTTGAATGTCATGGTTATTTTCTAAAGGCTTGGTAGTACTTTCCACAGTGATTTCTGTAATGAGTCTTCCAATGATTTACGTGGGTTTTTTCCCTTAATTTACCCCCTAAATATATTCAATTAAATCCTGGCAACCTTAAACAATAGTCAGCATTTCTGTTCCAGTGAGCATAATTCTGTTGTGTTTTTGACTGTCTTTTGGCAGTATGTCCCCTGTTGAAGTTTTCTGGGACAGCTTCTGTGAGGTTAGTAAGTTTGAAAGGATGGTTAGAAGTGCCCAGAGAAATACAAAATTTTTGGGTTCTCCTCTGTAAAACAAAATTTGTCAGAGCAAATATTTCTTACAACTCAGCCCTAGCAAACAATCTGTACCCCATTCTTACAGAAAATGGGGAAATCAAGCAGTGTTGCTTGTTTTTGTCAAAGTTTAATGAGAACATGGTGCTGAGCACTCATTTAAAGAGTGCACAGGAGCATGGCTGGGGCAGCACGAGGGGGTGGCTCCAGCTGCACTGCACCTTTGAGAAAGCCCTCCGTGTGTCACAGCCGGCTGTGCTTCCACAAAGCTCTCCGAGCGCCCTGGGGGAGCAAGAGCTGGAGCAAGGACAGCATCTCCTGCCTGTGTTCTCTCCAGACCCACTGTGGGACTCGGATTCCCTGCTGAGTGCTTGGGGCCTTTCCTTCTCAGTGGGCACCAATGGGTGGATATGCCGTCATAGGTGAAAGCTCAGCTGGAGACATCTTACAGCACACTGGGCATTTTAAAAGTGCTTTGCAGCCCTTTTCAGAAAGCATGGAATCCTGGAGGCACCTCAGAGAAACTGCATCCTAAAGTATACCAGTGTCCTTAAAGTAAATGGGGCTAGGAGGAACTAGATGTGTTATATATTATATTCCATTCTATTCTGTACTATCCTATTCTATAAGACACTACTATAATATTCTATACTTCTAATAATAGTTCAGCTGAGGTTTCTGAGGTACCTGTGTGGTGCTCAGGAAGGGAAACATTGTCCACTCTGATTTAAAAAGTAGAAAATATGCTTGGTGCATCATAAAAAATAAAACCACAAACAAAACACCAACAAGACAAAGAAACCCAAACAAATGAAAACACCACCAAAAAAAAAACCAAACAAAAAAACAACCAAGCAAAAAACAGCAGAAAAGAAACCTCCACTCTGAACCTGACAAGGAAATGGAGGACAGTGCTACCAACCACATTTGTAAAGTAAATTTGTTTTCAAGTCAACTTCATGCTCCTTTCAATAGGATACGAGAGTAGAACAGGTTCCCAGCAAACCACTGAGATTTTCATGCTTGTGCATTTTATAGGCTTGAGACATTAGTGAGTGAATCAGTTCAGAATGGGTGTTCTCCTTGGCTGCCAGCAGAGGATCCTACCTATCTAAACTATCCTGTGGTTATTTGATTTTGTTTGGCTTTGCTATGGACCCCATTTCACAAATAATCTGTTTTCCCTTCTAATGTGCTCATGAAGTTTAAGAAGCCATCACTGTGCAGAATCAAACCTTCCAGTGGAACTTTGCTGGGCCAATATTTTAATTAACTTGTTTCAGTCATCTCAGTGGCCTGACATAAGTATCCTGTGTTGAAGAACACCTCTATAAAAATAAATCTGCACTGCCATTTGCATGAAGTCATCTTATGCTATATTATCTCATGTCACTCCTAACCCAGGTAAGGAATCCCTGAGGGCCATGTCTGTGTTCTTTTGTAAATCACTGTGCACACCTGTGCTTTGCTGTAGAAACATGTTAAATAATAACACCTTTTAGAGGGTTCACTAAATTATGAGTAGTTGGAAGCACTAAGCTCCTGTACTGGGCATGCCACAGTGTCTGTGAGTGGGTGTGCAAATGTCTGTGTATGTCGAAGATGAAATTTCAGCTCTTTCTTTGGGATTTCCTGAGTCAGTTTAGTTAAATCATGAATATTACCTCAATATATTGTGCAGGGCTTATCAGTGGGCCAGTGCCACTTTTCCAGAATTATTGAATTACTGAGTGACACCCACCTGAAACTGGTCTTAGACACAAATCTGTTTCTGCAAGAGGTTGTCCTTACCTTAAGAAGCTGTGTCTTTCAGCTGGAGAGGGCAAGAGAAGAGAGATACTCTTACCTTTCTTTGGAGATATTATTACCTCTCTTACAGAGGGGTACGAGGAGGTTAAGGCATTTATCCTTAGGGCAGAAGGCCCTGTGAGAGAACAAGCTGTCCTCTTGTTGGATTCTTTCTGGCGGGGGGGGGTTCACAGAGGAATTTGACTGCAAACTTCTCAACCAAGGACTGAAACACCAGTTCAGGATGTTCATGGTGGGACAGGAGTCCTCCCAGGGAGAAACAGCAGCTCCTGGGACTGGGAATTCCCTGCTCTGCTCTTCCACACCCTGTTACAGCACAGTATTGAACTGGAGGCATGGAGGGCTCAGGGCATAGCTCTGCTCAGCATCCCCATGCCTGCCAAAGAATTCTTGGAGTGCACTCTTGACATTCACACCTCCTCACAGGCCACACCTGCATGGCACTGGATCCACAGCCTTCCTTTACTTTGCATTGGAAAAAAGAACTAACTGAGGGGTCTACCCAGAAGAATTGCTGAGGTTGCATCTGCTTCTGTTTCAGAGAGGTGCTAAATGTTTTCTTGTCCCCATTTGGAGCTGATGACATTTCTTCACTAACCAGTAAGATATGTGTAACTTCAAGCTTATCTCGAGAGCTGGCTGCTTCTGTTCGTCAGCATAGACTTTCTTCCTGGACTCACTTCCTATGTTACCCAACACAGGTTTTATATATATATATATGTATAAATCCAGAAACTCCTTTTGAAAACACATACAAAGCAAGACTAGCCCAGGACATTGTGCAGGTATGAGGTACTGCTCTCAGGCTAGAAACCAGTGTTTACAGTGTACAAAATTAATTTCAGCTATAGGGCCAGAGCTGGTCACCTAGAGCTAGATCTGCAACAGGCTGTTGGCTCTAAAGCCTGTCTTTTAGATGTTCTTCCAGACAGTATTTTCCCTGTGGCCAGCACGGGAATCCAGCCTCCCCAAGCATTGAGTTGGAACCAAAAAAGCCAGACTCCTAGAAGGTATCAAGCTGCATGGGGAAGCCCCAAAACTGGGAGCAGAAAATGCAAAGAAAGGGAGAGAGTCTAAACTTATCCCATCAGAGTTAAGCCAGATTTCCCTGCACAGTGAGCCTTTCCAGCTCTGCTGGCAGCAGTCATCTCAGTGTAATTGCTGAGGGTATATGGTGGTTTTAGAGAAGGAGAGCCCACCCTTAAAATGTTCTGACTGAGGAAAAAAGATTTCTTTACATGAAAAGCCAGAAGACGACTTTTTTTGGTTTCATTGATTAGAAAAAAGACATTCTAGTGAACATAGTAAAACTTCTTTTAGTGTATTTTTCTAGGTTTTTTTCATTTAACTTGATTCTATCAAGTACAGAATGAGCATGAGCTTAAAGTAAATTCATAAATAAAATAAAGTACTAATTCCACTTAGTCATGACATTTCTGAAGGAAGATTTATGAAGTGCATCAGTGCCTTTTATTAAACTGAATCACATACACTAGGCATCTATTTGGTGTAGACCTAATAAGCAAATACTTATATAAGTTATTTGTCAGATTTCCAATCTAGATCCAGACAAATATCATAAAATGGCATAATCTTCCAGGGTGTTTTAGCTTTCTCTGCCACAGCAATCTAAGAGGAGCATTATGTCAAATAACTAGGGACATGTAGGATACCTTGCTCTGGCACACCCCTTTGTGGTGATAGCAATGAACATGGAGGATGTACTGCCCGAACTCAGAAATGGTGACAGCCAGTCTGGGGCCTCTTAAAACTGTTTCAGGCTACTGCTCATGGAGAAACAGCTCCTGTGTGCCCAGGACGGCACTTCCCAGGCACAGAAATTGTTGTGCTTTCATGTCTGGTGACTCTGCTCTTCAAGGTGGCCTTCTTCTGAAAAAGTGTACAGACAGAGACAATAGACCATTTCTTCTCTTTGACAAAAAAAGAGAAAGAACAATTTGTGTCAAATAGAGTACCAGAATGTTGCATTTTTCTATAAAATTCTGCACAGGAATGTGGCAGAGAGAGGGAATTGCTGGGAATTGCTGTTGGATTGTCTCCTGGAGGATAGTTTTGCGTTAAGGTTGTCCTACAAATCTGTGGCTCACATAAGTTCCTGACATGCTTGGCAGGACCAGCTCAGTATATGAAATCCCCCAGGGCACTGTAGTGAGCCCTGTGACTGGTGGCCCACCCTGCAGGTTGGGGGCTGTCCTGTGTTCTCTGGTGCACCCCAGGCAAGGCAGCGTTTGGCAGGTGGGTCACAGAGTCTTATGTGGCTCTTCAGGATGTTCCCACTCCCTTGGCATCTCCCATGCCAGCAGAAGGATGATACCTCACCAGCCCCAGGTGCTCTGGTGGCTGCAGCAGGGGCTGGATTGGCAGGTTGTCTGTATGTGCCTTGTCTGCTCTGCTGATTCTGCTCAGAGATGACATCTCAGCACAGGGCAAACAGCTGGGCAGTGACCCTGTGAGTCACTGCCATCCTCTCAGAGCTCAGGGTTTGTGGACAGCAAATGAGAAAGTTCTCATTGGTGAAAGGGCTGGGTGGAGAGTTTTGTTTGGATTCTGTTTTCCAAATGCCCTTTTATACAGCTTGTGTGGCTCAGGCTTCACCTTCCTGAAACATCTGACTTGCCTGACCATCCTTCTGGGAGGAGTCAACTAACGATGTCTGAACTTCTTGGTGTTTAAAGAGTCCTTGCCTGGTAGTCACGTTTGTAACCCCAGAGAACAAGACACGGCACAAATCACACATATGAAAGAGATTTAAAAGAGTAAAGAGCTCAGAGGGTTTTGGATAAATACACAAAGTTTGGATTCTGGTCCAAACCTCTCTGGTTTGCAAAAATGACTCTGGAAGCATCACAAGAGCAAAGTCTTTTTTTTTTTTTTCCAACCCTGGAGTTTCTGGTACTGACAGGAGTTGGGAAGTGACAAGATTTACATAAACAAGGAATCTTCTCAGGACTCATGACAGGTACTGAACTAATGTTTAATCTGGGTCTGGCCAGCTAACCCTACCAGGTTATTTTATCCACTAGACTAGTAGTTGTTGTTTATTGTTTGTGCTGTGTTAAGCTCATGTCTTGCCAGGTATTGAGCAAGCTCACCCTAAAATGCTGACCCAAGCCTGCAAGGGTTTGATAAAGGGCAGGTGCCAGCCCTAAGAGTTATCTGCTGAAAAAACTAAATGTTATAAGAATAGAAAGATCCAATTTCTAGTCCACAAAGAGCTTCCATTGTTTTCAAGCCCTAGAAATGAAGGATGAGTTTTAAACAAAGATCAGAAGAAAAAAATTATAGGTTTTTAAGGTACTCCAGCTTCAGACCAGGATCCAGGCTTTGTGACCGGGAAAGAAGGAACAACTCCCTTTCTACTGTATAAATAAATGAGAATTTCAATAGGTGGATTGGTATTAACACCAGTCTTTGAGATGCTGCCTTCATGAAAGTACTTTTAAAAACCACTAGCAAGTATGTCTTCTGCAAGTCCCCCATTAAAGCAAGATATGGGTCTCATTAAATAATCTTTCCAGCCCCCCACTTTGCAGCAGCCCGTGCCCAGATCTGAACTTTGGAGCTGACCCCTGTCTTTGAGATGGGCCAAACCAAAAGCCAGATCTGAACACCACTGAACTCTGGGAAAGTTCAAATCTATCGTTTGTGGTTCAGGTTGAGCTCTAATTAAAACAGACCAGTTAGAAAGGCAAATGTCTTAAAACCAAAACAAAACAAATGTTTCACGTGAAAAGTTTTGGATTAGGCTATATAGGACCAAGTAGTGTTTTTGTCTATCACATGATGTCATGTTGCTCTGGTTAATATAAACTGACAGCATGCACATGCTGCCATGGGAGATATTCCATGCAGACACTTTGAGTTCAACTTTGAGCAGAACACAGTATCCACGGAAATACTTCATGCTCTGCAAGAAACCATCAGCAATGGGTAGCTACTTTTACTGCCACTCAGCCCTGAAGGTAGTCTGCTACCTTCCCAACTTTCCCTGCCCATCTCTAGTCGCACAGAAGTCCAGGGTCTCTCAAAAATCAGTGCCTTGCCTTCTCTAAGTGAAGCTTATGCCTCATTATGTCAGCAGTATGTGGAATATTGCCACTAATCCCTGAAAACAAACAAAGGGTGCTGCAGAACCTTGGGTTGTGTAAGAGGGCAGGGAAATCCCAGCTGACTCTCCTGCTCAGAGCTTCTGTTTATACTGTAGTTAAAATTACAGTGTCTGTAATAAAGCAACATGGTTCATCAATGGGAAAGGGAAAAGCAAACAAAAGGGAAGGGAACATGGTTTCAGCATTACTGAACTGCTGAAGTGAGAGAAAGCAGAGACAGCAAGGAGAAAGGGAAAGGGAAAGAGGGAAAAGGTGTTAATGCCCCATCACTGGTGTCAGGATGGCACTGTGAACCAGCAGCTGGAAAAAGAGACAGGAAGATTTACTGAGAGAATCACAGCACACACAGTAAGTAACCAGCAGTTACTCTCCCTATGGGCTTTATTCTCTACCTGATGTTCCACATAAGTACTGAGCATGAGTTGAGTATTTTCTCTTTGTGAAATTTGAGTTCAGGCTCTTTGTGGACAATTAACTAAGGTTTCCAAACTTTCTTCTTATGCAAACAATGCTAATAATCCCACCAGGCCTCTTCAACTGAGATTTTTCAGTGTGGTCTTTTTTCGGGCCTGGACTCACTTTCTAGAAAACCAAATCCCTTCACAACATTTCTGTCCTTTGCTTTCTCTTTGGATTGGAAGACATTACAGCAACCATTTTTGTTTGAGGTTATGTCCCAAATGTTTAAGTGGAGGCTAATCCCCACTAATTCAACCTTGCTGTTCCTCACTGAAATTAGTCATCATACCTCTCCAGACAGCGAGGTATGAAGTGACATGCCCAAGGTCACAAGAAAAGGCACAGCTTGGAACAGAATCCAAGTCCATTATCTCCTGTCCATGGTTTAACCATAAAATGATGGTTCTCACATTCAACCAGGAGCCACGAGGTATGTGAAGAAGGACAGGAAGGGAACGGTAATGAGCTTCTTGGTGTGACACCTTCCTCTCAGCTTGGACAAAGAGAATGGAAAACTATTTTATCCATTCTTCATGAATACTTCTCAGGTTAAAGAATATTCAAATCTTTACACTTTTTGCTCAGAGGAAATTTTCAGTTCAGACCTTTCTTTAGTGGTGAAGTCGTAATTAAAAGAACAATCTTTCTATGTAATAATTCTCTATCAGTATCCTAATTCTATATATGGCATCATTTAAAACACACCAAAACAGTAGAAAGTAGAAAGCAGTAAAAGACACATCTATACAAAGGAATGAGAAACTCACAGTATTTTCTTCTGCACCAATTTTGTAAAGGAGGACTGACAGGAACCTAGTTGTTACTTTAGAATTTTCTTTAAAGCAAGAAGTAGAGTTGAATGGGAATAGATAACTTCTCATGTTCTACACGTGATAATATACTGATGTCCAGTAAATCTAGTTGAAAGAATCACACAGTTTTGTGACATTGTCAGAAATATGGCAGAAAATATATGGTTATTGACGTGTACTAATCCTTCTCTGAGTATGGGGTACCCCAAATGCTTAGGAATGAGAAGCAGTCAGAGAGTAAAACCCACTTGACTGCTTAGGGAAGTTCACCACCTTTGCCACACAGTGAATAATACCTTGTGTGTTCTTGCCTGGGACACTGGCATTGGTAGGTTTCCAAACTACTGCCTTAGACATGGAGATGATCCTTCCCAAATGCACTGAGAGGTACCTGCCCCTGAGAGCCAGAACTGCCCCGAGTGGCTGCCCCAGCCAAGCACAAGTGCTCTGTGCTGCCCACTCCTGCTTTGGGCTCCTGCTCCCTGCCCTTCACCATCCCCAGTTTCTGCTGCTCCTGGCCCATCTCTTTTTCTTCCCTTCTCCCTTTACATGCACTCATAGGTCTGCTATGCTCTTTCCCACTTCCCCACGGCCCTAACCAGGCAGTTGAAAGGCTTCCATCGCGAAGATTGGAAACATATTCCATATTAAATGTAACAGGATAGTATGGCCAGCAGGTCCACGTTTCAAACACATTCAATTTCTGTCACAGCTGAGAATAAACAGCAGGGGAAGCTACTTGATGGGTTGGTGGAGGCTGTGGCTACCCTTTCTTGTGGAACATGTCTCTGTCACTTGCTAAATAGGTGCACCATCTGGTGGTAATTTTGGACTCCCACTTCTTAAATTTCCAAAGAGCAGTGGAGCTACGCCTGTGGTTGCTGCACTTTTATTTTTTTTGCCAGTATCTGTCTGAAAGTCATCAGCTAAGACAACTTTTGTAGGTACTACTGGTGAATGAGTACTAAGAATAGGTAGGACTTTAAATAAGAATCAAGTTTCTATGTCTGCTGTGTGGGGCAAGTAGGTGTGACTTTATGAGAGGACCACATGCTCCCCTGAGAAACATACACAGAGAGGTGGAAAAATTCCATAGACAAACAAAAATTAGGTATTAACAAGCTTCATACCTAATTAGGGAGACTAAGCTCCCAGGACAGGCAACAGGGACAGTCATACAGTCAAATTAAGATCCAAATCACCCCCTGGAAGAGCTTCTTCTCTTCTTTGACCATACAAGGAATACAGGCGGACTAGGTTCCTATCTTAGACATCTCATGCAAATGCCTGGAGTTGTGTGGTATGAAACTAGGCCAAAGGAAAGAAGTGAGGAAGGGGCTCCTCATTTCTCTGCCTTGGTTGTCTGAAGCCCATGTGTTCAGCTGCAGAGAGAAATCACTGCTATGTCTTGTGCCATTGCCCTCAGAAACTGCAAGGTTGCACTGGCCATGTCAGATGGAACTTTGCATGGAGATCTATTCTGAACAGGATGGGTTGAGGCTGAACCAGATAGAAAATGAGTTTCCACATTTTCATTAAGAAATGAGTGAACAGGTAAAATTAAATCATGATCTGTGAGTAAACGTTCTTCTTTTCGGCAACTTGAAAAGAACTCTCAAGTCTACAGAAGTTCATTCCGTGTCTGCTGAGCTTCTACCTAGAGAAAGCAGTGTCCTTTTCCAGTGCACCAGCGAGGCTTCTGGGTTGAAAGCAAACTACTTAAAGACTCCTCAGCAATCCAAGCCTGTTTGATTGACACTGGTTAAGTCTTAGGAATCATCTTTCTCAAAGAATCCCAGAAAACAGAGGTTGAGCCTCTACAGTAGAGAGAGCATTATAAAGTTGTCTCCTAGAACCACTTCAGGTGGATCTAGGATGGGCAGAAGCACCTATCATCAGCTCAAGCTTGCATGCTGGCTTTCACTATGACTTCTATATTCTGCAGACCACTTGGTTCTGCATGTAAAGTGAAACACTTTTAAAGTTTCTTTAAGAAGACTTAAAATGGAAGGATTAAAGTCTAGCACATATTGGGCAAACAGAGCAGGGCCGAAGTTGTTGGCCAGTTTGAATCCTGAGTGAACTACAACCTTACAACCACAGTTGTAAGTTCATTTTTCTCTTGTTGGTTTGCTCTATTTCTTTCATTTCAATTTGTCTCTTCTCTCAGTAACAACAATATCGTACTTTGACATCAGTGAGAAATAAACTGGAGTCATGCAGAATTTAATCCAAGGCTAAAAAGTCAGGCACGATACGCTCGAAGGAAATGTTGTCAATTAGAAAATAAGGTATTTGTCAGATGTAATATTGTGCAATACATCAGCCACTTCATTAGGAAAAGAAATTGCTCATGACTGGAGGCACGACAGCAACCAGCATGGATCAGTGATCTAAGCCTGGGTGCTGAACACTTGTTTGCAAAGCAAAATGTGAAGATCAACAAACACTGTGTTTTTTGTAATGTTTGCTTTTGCCTCACTTTGCATTTCAAGCTTTTCAATTTAGAAACAGATGGTTTACCAAGCAGAATGTATCCCAAAGAACAGAGGAGGAAAGGGAGGGATGCTGCTACATATGTAACTCTGAAGTCTAATGTTATGTTTAGCTGTCCTGCCTGCTGTAGAGGTTGAGCTAGATGACCAAACCTATCATCTGTAATTCTAGGGAAGAGATCTTGACAACACAGTTAACCGCAGTAGTAAAGCTCGGGGAATCTCCCGAGTCATTAGAACCCAAGATATTGAAGGATCTCCAGGTTGGCTGCACCACCTGTCACCCTTCATAAAGAACTGCCCCCGCAGTGGCAAGGTCTGGCAGCACCTGCCTGTTTGCCAAGTTGCTCTATACTTAAAAAGTCAGATGTTGTATAGTTGATTGCCAATTAATTAATTAATTGGGTTTTAGCTGAGTCCCTGCTAAAAGCTTTGCTTTCAACCTCTGCTTGTAAGCAAAAGACAGGAGGCTTTTTAGTGGCTCTGGTAAAACCAGTGGCAGAATTTCTCCAACAGTAATAGGACCAGAATTTGCCTCCTGTCATTTTGGGTGAAGGCCAGCACCACTTTTATGACTCTAAATGTTATTTGCTTTTCTGTTCTAAGCATGCATTACGTTGTAAGTCATTGCCCAATAGGACCGAGATGGTAAAGTAACTAATGAGTCAGGCTGCTATGGATCATTTGTACCCAGCAATTTTATTACAAAGTGACATGAAAAAAAAGTGACACTAAATGAGCATTAATGTTCCTTGGAAGTAAGGAAATGCCAAACTTTAGGTTGCTATGCAAAGTTAGCCCTGTGCCCAAATTTCAGTAGAGTATTCAAAAAATAGTAGCCTAGAATTTGTATGCTGTCTTTTCCAAAGGACCTCTGACTCACTCATGCCAAGGCAGACCAGAAAAGCAATATGGAAAATGTTTTCCTGAGTAGCTAAAAGCAAAAGAAATGGAAGACTTTTGTTATGGCCAGTGCCAAGCACGTCAGAGTTCCAGCTCATCACAGACTGTGCCTGTAGGGCCCCACGACAAACACCTGTACCTAAAATGTACATGTACATCAGAGTGATCACAGAATGCCAAAAACTACGGCTACCCAGGCCTCTCAAAAACCAAAAAAAGGTTTCTTTTCCATACTGACACTTAAATGGAGCTATTACATACAGTAGAAAAAGGTCCATTTAGTTTTGAACCATGGCAAGGATGTTCTAAACCCCATACTGTGTCCGTGGAGTGGTTTTTGGGAGGCCTGAGGCAGGCAGTGTGTCGTGGTACGTGACGTCTCATACCAAGCTGTGTGTGCAGTGCGTTATGGAGCCATTCAGCTTGGAACCCCTCGGGAGATGGGAGAGCAGAGCTCCTGAGATCCAGACACCTGGCTCTACCCAGGGACAGTTCTCTGCATCCATTTACACCAGTGCACTTCACAAATTTACAGTTAACTGCACTAAGAACCAAAGTGGAGCTGCTCAGAGTCAGATTTATCAGTGTATTTAAGTTTGAAAATGTCTACAGAAAAGCACCTGTTCCAAGAAAAATCTTCATTTTTATATGTACAAATGGAATGAAATAGAAGTTTAAAAAGTTGGCCCTTTCCCTAGAATGGAAATTCCAGATTTCATTCAGGTCAATATCCACCATTTCTCATCCAGCTGCAAGCCACACAGAGTTCACCAAGTAATTGTATTACCATGTTAGTGCTGTGTTTGGAATAAGGACGTCTGTCTTTTGAAGCAAGTCTGCTGCCAAATAGGTAAATATTTAAATGGCAACATTTGAATTTAAAAGAATTTATACTTTTCTTCAAACTCGTGATCCTTGAGGGAAAAGAAAACACAATTGAGGTACACTTGAACCAGACAGTAAAATCTTACAAAAAGACTAGGGAGTGGAGAAGATGAATTGGGATATATAATAATCTATTTATTAATAGCTAGAAAATATTATATGCTAGAAATTACTATATGCTGCAGATTATATATTATAGACATTTCTTTTATAGGGAGACAAGGAAATAGAGATGATAAAATTAATGTAGCAAACTGACATTTTTTTCTAGTAAAGTCAAACAAAAGTTATTACTGTCAGCTCATAATTTACAAATGGTAGTGTCAATTTATGTTTATCTTTTCATCTCTGGTTTACAGCATGTTTTGAAAACATTACTAAAGCCTCACCAAATCATTATGAGGTTGTGGCATCTCAGAAATTCTGAAAGCACAGAGAAATTATCTCCCACAAATGTTCAAATTGATTCACTAAGTTGGGAATCCTCCATCCTGTCAAAATAGGATGTTTCTTTAACACAACAGTACTTCCTTAGAATAGAAAAACAGTTTTCTTGTTCTAAAAACCTCCAAGAGACAGAAATGTAGAAGAGTCTGAACCTACTGCTCCCCCTCAGTTAAAATAATATAAATTCTTAGCACATTAGTTGTTTCATAACTTTTTTACCACTCCTTCACAACCTCAGCTACCACCAGCTGGGAGGTTTATTTTCTTATTCTGGTTTGGGTTACTGTCTTGCTTTGCTACTTGTGACAGCAAAAGCCTTATCCCCCCTTCTCCAGTCAGAAAGTATGAAGTGTTTGAATCAACCCTTCGTTTCCTCCAGAGATGATAATGCAAACTGAAATGCCCTCTCTCACACTTTGCCCCGCAGCTCCCAGGTTATCACACCCTCCTTGCCACTGTGCAGATTCAGCTGAGCTGCAGTGCACTGACAGCACTGCTCTGCTGGGGCAGCCTGGATGCCTCGTGGTGCTCCCTCCCTGCTTGTGGAGTAATTGGTGCCAGTGCCCGGTGCGTGGGTGGGACAGCCCCGCTCTGCTCCAGCCAGGCCTCTCTGCCTTTGGGAGGCAGCTCCTGGGACGGTCACTGGCATCCCCGAGCCCTTGGGCAGTAACACAGAGCCCATCAGCCAGAGCAAATACACTGCAGATCCTCAAGGTTAAGGATATTTTTGTTTCTCCTTCCAGCAACAACATATCAGTTGTAAAAATAAAGGCGCTGTTTGAGACATTTTAAGAGGAGGCTTTGCAGTGACTGTTTGCAGTGTGGTAAATCTTTCCTGCAAAATGAGCACAATGAGGATGGCCTCAGATTTGGGGTTTTTTTACTCTTTATCTCCTGTCTCTGCCTGCTGGTCAGTTACCCAGGGATATGGGTGGTAGTTCATTATGCATGTCTTGTTTATTTTTTTTTCATTCAGGCCTATAATGAGAAAACTCTCCCTCTCTAAATAACCGAGAAATACATCTTGTTATGCATAACTGTACTTCTGTTAAGGGTTATCCCTGCATAAGCCACAGATCATTACATCTGACATGGTACTTATAGTTTAGCTAAATCACACTTGCAAATGCAATGACTCCGCATGGCATTTTGGGAGATGGACATCTGCAGTCACTCCAAGTTGCTGTGTGAGCAATAGAGACACAGTTTTTATTGGTCCTGCGTTGTCTCCTGGAGCTGCCCGCAGTCCTAGGACAGATTTCAGCTGATTGAATGCATCCTGTGCCCCTCTCTCCTGGAATCCCAGACAGCCCTCTGCACTAGGAGCTGGAAGCTGATGCCATGGCCTGCAAAGCCATCCCTCATAATGGAAGGTTTTTTACCCAATTCTAGCACCAACATCCAGTTCAAATTACTGAAAACAAATTTCTTTCTGATCAGTTGCTTGAATGCTCAAAGGACAGGCATTGTTGTCTGGGACCATCCTATACAACAACAAAACCCCCAAAATTTTTCCACATTAGGTCCAAAAGCCACTGTGCAATTGAGGTTCCCAGTGGCTGACAAATGCCTAAACCAATCATAGCACCTACTGCTATGACAAAGATAATTACTGCCTTTCTGTCGGTGAAGTGTGTACCCTGCTCTGTATCATATTTAAAATAATCTAATTCCAACTCATTTTCCCCCTCCAAATCGTTTCCAGCTGTACAATTCCTTTCTTTCCCCATATTGTTTTTATTGGATATAGCACAAGTCCATAAAGATAGATTTTCCCATAATAAATACACAGATGTTAGAATAATAAACATACGGTCAACCTGATATATGAATATCGCTAAGCATTAACAAATATATAGCAAACAACATAAATTGATTTAAAAAAATAGAAAATGAGAACACAAAGTAGTAGAGAAAGAAATGGCAGGAGGAAAGAAAGGCAAAAAGTGAGCTAAAATTGTACTTACTTTAGCAAACTGTCTGGATTCATTTATGGTTCCCTTTATTGATTTGCTGATAGCATTAAAGCACACTATGGTTGTAAAGCATTCCTAGGAATGCTGCCTGTCTTCATGTATTGGAAGTTTTCTGCTCGCACTGAAAGTCAAGCTTTCCAAGTTAGCCAACTCATACCACACTAGACACTACTGTGCTGTATTAATCTATCTGCCTGGACTTGAATTTCCATTTTTGGAGAATAATGAGCCTCTCTACTCCTCCCATTTTTGGTAGGAAGTTTTTATGAACATTTGGCATCTCGGTTAAACCATCATCACAGCCCAGAATAAAAATGACTGGATTCATATGTGGAATCCAAATTTAATTAAGCCTATATATGGCCTGAACCAGGAATAATTTACTGACTGACACCCCCTCAGCAGTCTGATAAGATGCCAACCATTTCTCCATGATGCTATCACTTACACATCTCCCATGCCCAATTCCCATGTTCTTTCAGACCAGCTAAAAGGCTGGGACCCAGACTGGACTTACAATGTTACCTGTTTCCAGTGCAAATAGAGAAAGAATCACTGTTTTTTATGAGTATCTTGCCTTCAGAAGTTGTCCCCCTCCCTTTCCTAGTGCTCTGTTGGTAACTGGAGGTATTTGTGTGTGTTTTTGAGTGCTTGTGTGTAACTGTGACATTCAACTTCATGTTCTGATGGTGCTTCTCAAAATAACTTGTAAAGTCCTCTTCAGTTAAAAAATCTGTGCACAGATTTTGTTAGTCTTTAAAACAGAAGGTGTTTTCTCTCATCCCTCCCCCTTTCTGCCAGGAGAGTGGATCAAAAGTTGAGCCAATGGGAGGTGACAGGAAGCTTCTTAAGATATTCCTCTCCTAAACCTCCCATGGCAAGCAGGGCTGTAACATCACTTCAGCTGCATACTTTCAACACACCAGAAAACTGCAGAAAACCCATACAGAAGGGCAGAGATTAAACAAAAACAAAAACAAAAGGTCCAACTTCCAAACTCCCTTGGTTTTGGTGTTTCCCTGTCAGGTGTCCAGTTCAATGATTTGCCAAATCACTACACTAACAACACAGCCAAATACTGCTAAATCATGGCCATTTTCCACATCATGAGTCTGAGAGAGGAGACAGCTACAGATCACTTCTGTTATCTTGACAGATGTATTTTTCAAAACACCTGAATTTAGCACTGGTAACAACTGTCTGTTTATAAGACCTACAATTTGGAGAATTCCAGTGGAAATGGTAAATGCACAAATAAGTAGCCACTGCCAAAGACCAACAGTAGGTTTCATTTCCATTATTGATTCGGACTCCACACTCCAGAGCCTGCTCTGCCTGCTCTTTTTGCATGGAATTCTTTGCTTCCAACTCTTAGAGGGGTGTGTGTGACAGATTGCTCTGCCCATCATGTGGGAGAATAGAGACTGGTCCCCAGTGCTGCAGCTCCTCTGCATCAATAACCTGATAAGACTAGAGGCTTTACCCATCCAGATCAGGGTCCTTGTCTTCAAAATGTTAGAAGGCAATTATCTTCCAACAATGATTACCAATTATAACATCTGACATATCAGTAAACAGTTTTTGATTCCATTTGTTAAAGAAGTAATCTTTCAAGAGGTAATTTGCTGAAGAGGCTTGAAGGAAGAGGAATGAGTGGAGAGTGCAGAAGATTATGTGAGATGCTGGCATGAGAACTAGGGATGAGTGCAGGAAGGTGACACACAGATGAACAGGGACAGGATGACTGAAGTGAGCAGAGGGCTGACTTTGGGGATGGCATGACTATGGGAAAGTTCCCAGTTATAAATGTACCAAAATAAGCTCTATGCAATGCTTGACTAATTCATCCCATGCTACAGCCTCTGTTCATGCTACTAATTTAGATTTCTCTGTCATTTTTTATCTCTGGTTGCTATAAATCTTTCACACCAACATGAATGCCCCATGCCTAACATTATTTCCACAGTTGTTATTCTGTTCTCTGGACTATTTCAAGGGTTTTTAATACAGATTCCATGTACTATACTGGTGGTACAGCCCTCATTCACTGGAGTACCTCTTTGAATCAATAGCTCATCACCCATCCAGCTGATCTAATAAACTGAGGACTCCTCTGGCACAGTCGGATCCCCAGGAAGGATCATCTGTCCCTCTGTTGTGCCTTCCAGCTGCTGCTTGGTTGTGGTTGGAAGACACTCTTAGTTAATGGCCCCTGAGAGGTGGTGGTAGCAACAGAGGCACATCTGTTGGAGAAACCTCATGTTGGGTCAGTCTGGGGGTTTGCTTTGAATTTTGAAGGGGAAGAGTTGCATCAAGATACAAATTAGAATATCCATAATTCTGCACTTGTCAGTGCTAGTGGGACAGTCTTGTCCTAGTGGCTAAAGAGTAACTCCTCTCTCTCCCATGCAGCTAGAGAGCAATTAATACCATGTTATCATGGCTTACTTGCCCTCCCCACCCTATGACCTGAATAACTCAAATGTTCATCTCCCTAAGTGATTCTGGGATGAAGCTTTAGTTTGGGATGAAGTGAAAAATATGTTTGTCTTTTTTAGTCTTAATCCTTTCTTCAGTCTGTCCAGGCAGAACCAAGTAGCTGATTTAGTGTTTCTACATGTGTCAGACACAGATGTGTTTTGTTACACATGTGAATATTCGTGCTTATTCATGTTTACAAGTATTTCACACCTCTAAGTGGTGGGTTTTTAAACCTTTGTCCCTCTTTTACTGTTTTCCCCCTTGCTAGTGTAATAACACCACTTCCTAAACCCTGCCCTTTTCCTAGATACTGACCTCATCATCTCTGGGTGCTACTCTGCTAATAAAAAAATAAAGACATGTGGATTATGGGATCCTTTATAGACCTTTATGGAACTCATCTGGCTCGGCTGGAAGGGGTCATGTAAACCTTCTCCATCCGGTGGAGTCTGTGGTTTCACACCCAACAAATGTCAAAGCAGAACTCAGCTGCAACCGCCAAGTTTTGTCTGTGTTTGGGTTAAGCCATAAAAGAACCCACCAAGTTCCACGTCAGTCCTTTCAGAGCTGCATAAAAACCACCCAGGTTCAGTGAAGAGGTCAAGAATCTGGTGAACATTTTGGCAAATATGGCTGGAACAGAGGCTCAAGAAAACCACATTTTTTTTCAAACTTGGTACAGCCTGACCAACCTGATCGCTGGTCCATCCTGATGACAAATAGTTTTTGTTCCTTGTAGCTCTTACTTTGTATGGAAACATTCAGAATAAAAACAAAAGCACAATCTGTAGTCCTCTTCAGGCATTTGGACTGCACTCCAAGGTTTCTGAGAACAAAAGGACTGTGGTGAAGAGGATTATCACCCATAAGCTGAGTGGAGCTGAGGAGGCACCACTTCTTCAGCTTGAAGAGGAGGGAGAGCAGAAAAGGTGAAAGCCTTTTCACCTGAAAGCTCAGTGATGACACCAACTCTGGTACAACCCTCCAGGGTGTGCCCCTCAGGGCCATGAGGGCTCTCACAGAAGTTAAGTCCCCTGCCTTACCCAAGGTCAGGGCATGCCTGCAGGCTTTGGCAGGTGAAAACATGGCATGCAAAGGTACAACGGGGCTGTGCTTGGCACCTGTGGGTTTTCTGGCAGCAACATAATTTTGGACATCAGCTGAAGGCAAACAAGTGTAATACCGATCAAGGAGGACCAGACCTGTGCTTCTAATAGTCAAGACAAGTGACTAGAATTTTTTCTGGTTCACCTTCAAAGTTGAAGGTAGAAGTCAAACATTATGTTATTTCCTGTATATGATGTCCTGATAATGTTTAAAGTCTTCCACTTACTTATACTCTTTCAGAAATAAAAGTTAGGCAAAAAGTATTATTTAAACACAATTAGAAATATCTTAGGACAAATGTGGGAAGAGACAAACTGATGAGTGTGTTCCTCACCACCAGCTTTTCAGCATCAAAACTAAATTCTACCAAACCTTCTTCTGAAGTTCAAAAAGTTCAAACTTCTGCCATTGACTTGGTTTGCCACTTCTTTTTATCATTAGTTTTAGCCCTCTCCACATCTGTGCTCTGGTGTGGAGTAATGGTCACAGAATATGAGAGTTTCCCTGCAAATATAAGTCCATTCTCCTCATGCCAATGGATTTATTCCATTACAGCACTTTACAGCTGGGCCCCAGTGCCCTTAAAACACCCAGACCTCTGCCACATTCTCAGACTTGCGTGTACTTGGAAAAAGTATTCAGTTCCCTCCCTGACTGAGGTGTCCCTCAGCTTTTGGCCTTCATTTCACAAGGGTCTCAGGGAAAAACCCAAAGCCTTGATCTCTGACAGCCAAAGCACCCTGTAAGTCGGTTCCTCTTTGCTCAGATGAAATGAAATGTTTTGCCTTTTTCTCATGCAGTTTCAATGAGATCTTATGTCTCACCACACTCAGTTGTGCTGGAGGCACAAGACTCACCTGAGCCTTGAATTTGAGGGTTGTCATCCAAATCAAAATGGGACACAAGAAGAACAGGCTACAACCCCACTGAGAAGCTGGATGGTATCACAGCAGGTGCCCCTGTGAGAGCCATACACTACAACACTGGCCAGCAGACATAGCAGGGGTGCTGACTGGGCAGCCCTCGGGGAAGAGAGAAAAGGTCAGGAACTGGCTGAGGATACCCAGCTGGGTGATGAGGAAAATAATGATCTCAGTGCTGGAAAAAGATATACATGATGTCCCCAATGAAATAGTATCAGATGTAGGATAAATGGAAAGGGATTGATTTAACTTCTGCCAGCTAACAGCTTGTCAGGCCAAGGTCCTGTATTATTTTCTTTGAATAGGTTTCCTGCCTCCAATCACTGCAGTATTTTCTTTCCAGTATGATAACAACACTAAAATGTATCACTGCCACATATTGGAAGGCCAGTGCCGTATGCACAGTACTTCCATCAATTTGGGAGCCTCCCATTACTTAAGCTTTTGGGAAGTCTGCAGAGGGATTTTTCTGAGCTGATTTTATTTCCCTTTTGATTGGCCATATTATGCACCCCACAGTTATCATGGCAACCTCTAACAAGACAACATTTGGAAATATTTTTTCACGGCCTTGATGGATGGCTGTGCAGGGACCTGGGCCACTGCTGGGTATGAAGTTGCACAGATATGAGTGACTTCATCTACAGGTCACTAGAGATTTCATGGCCCTTGCCAGTTGCTCTTCAACATGCAGACCATGGTTGCTCTAGAGCATCACTGTTGAACTCTCGTGGGCAGATCATGGAGGGTTATAAAGCTTTGCAGGAGCGCAGCGAGAAAGGTAAAAGCGAGAAAGGTAAAAGCAAAAACCCCCACCAGTCCATCCCTGCAGCACCACAGAAGAGATACCCTTACCTACTCGGAGCTCTTGTCCAAAGACTGTTTTCTCTCCCAGGGCAGAGCAGTTCCACCTCCCGTAGCGGAACTGGTACTGGCACTCATTGATGCCCATCTGCGCCCCCTCCCCGATCACGATGATGGCATCGGGGCGGCTCTGGCAGATCGCGCGCTGCCGGGGAGCCAGGCCGGGGATCTTGTTGCAGATTATGTTGGCTCCTAAAGCCACCACAGATGACAAAGCTCTGAGGAGAAAAAGCAGAAAGGCACGTTATAACCAAGCTGAGGTCGCTGTTGGATTTGCCATGTGCTGCTGCGTGGCTGGCAAGGTGGGGTTGGAGGGTGGGTTCTTTATGCCAGCTTATCCCAATGCCTCTGGTCTAGTAAAAGAGGCTGGAACTGTTGAGGTAATTCCTGATCAGATTTGTGCCAGAAAAAACAAACAAATGGAATTTTGTCGCTTTTGCTTCTAGAGCCATCAATTCATTAGACGTGGAAAGCAAGACTTATTTAAAAACAAAAAATAGCGATAATTGGTTATTCATAAATCTCTGAAACTCATGTCTGCTTTGAATGTAGATTCAGGTTCAGTGTTTTAGTTACTGCAGCCAGTTCATCCATCCCTCACTGGAAACTGTTAAGCACAATTTAGAGAATGCTTGACACTACCAACTCTTTTGCCCATTATTACACTCAGATTATTGAATGATTAATGAAGTTCACCAGCATAACTGTGCTTTTAGATCTGGCAAACATCATGGTGCACATAGGAATGATCATTAATATGTGCCATCCAGACTAGAAGCATTTGCAGATCTCATTCTTCAAGTATATTTTCAGAATTCATTATAAGGTTTGCATATAACTTGCACCTGCCATATGTTTTCACTGTAGCATGTTTATTTTTCATTTTTCAGCTCACTTTTCAACATCTCTACTGGCTCATTTTTCAACATCTTTACAGGCTACATTTTAAATGCTAATATTTGGGGAAAAAACTAAGACAACAAGGGTGCACCTTGGGTCACATCTCCCAGGTACCAGCCAGTCCCATGAGGAGATGCTTGAACTGGGTCTGCACAAGTCAGCAATGGCACAGAACAGCCTGGAAAAGCCCCTGCCCTGCTGCCTTTGGGGGCAAACCAGGGTGCTGAGTCTCACTGCTTCCTGTAAGGAAGTATCCCCACAAACCCTTTCCCCTTTTAGCTTGGTATTGGATCATCTGGGTAATTTCCTTTTCCCAACAAATGCCTCTGTAATGCCAGATCATGCTGCAGCAGCCTGGCTTTAAGTGGAGTTCCACAGTAACAGTCACCATATCTAAAGAGGTCAGTAACAGGACACAGATCAACCTCCCCAGTGTCTTCCTTTCCATTTTGAACACCAGCCTAAGCCTTTCTTCTTAGTGTTAAAAACTTCCCACTGGAAATGTTCCTTTTGGAAAATGCTGGCAAAACAAAATTAAAGAATTTCATAGGAATTTATCAACTTCATCACAAAAGTAACTGCAAAATTAGATAAATGCTGTATTTCAATGAAATCAGAGTGTTTCATTTTGCCATTTCAATAAATTACAGCAAAAAGGGTGGAGAACTCTTCCCTGGGCAAGATGAAATATTGCTGTTACTGTGGAATGGGAATTCCATCCTGATTCACCCTGCCTTTAACAGGCATTTGTGCATCTTTTCCAAAGTCAGCAACCCACGAGAAATGCACCAATCGTGGTTTTTTATCTCTGGCTTGCAGGGGGTTAGAGATATGGAGCCAAGGTATCACAAACCCAGAAAGCATCCCTGTGGTGCTGCCTACTAAACAAAAATGGGAACAAAATGCAGTTGCAGCTCTGACCACTTGCAGTGTTTGGAGCAGGAGCACTCAGGCCTGTAGCTTTAATCCCTGTCCCTCTGGGTACTGAGCAACAATAGGAGCATCAACTGGAACCAGAGAGTCTCCAAGATTCATGAAGGTTTTGAGCTAAGGTTTTGTTTCTGGCAGAAAGTGTTTCTCCACTTTAAAAAATTAATAAAATATCTAAATTATGATGTCTTTAAATCAGGACTTCCCAAGAGATATGATAATCTTAAAAAATATTAAGAGTTGGATGTAGAGGTAAGATTCTCTTTGCAATGGCTTATGACCTTTATAATCTTTATCTGACAGTCCTTGACTTACTTACTTAGGCTATGCCATCAACTTACTGGCAAAAATTATATATGAAAATTGGTTGTATATATGATATAAATATTTTTTAAAATATTAAAAACTGATAAAAACAATGAGAGACTTCCTGACATCATTTTTTTCAAACTGGTGAGCCTCCACAGTTTCCACTAACTATTATCTCAAGTTAGTTGAGCAGCAAAACCTTATGACTTTCAAAACAAAAGAAAGCAAGGAAAAGTTGGCCACAGCATCTAACCCACATATAATTTTCAGTTTAGTTGCTTCCTCCATACACATCACTACTGTCTCATAATTAGGTTAAAGAGTGTATTCTTTGGTCACCTATTGTTTTTGGAGCAGGCCTTGGTCAAAGTATTTTAATATAGTGGGTCATTTTATTCATCCAGAAAATAAGCATGATCATATCTGCCCCAGAAGGTATTGTGAGGATATTGTCATTATTATATGTTTGTAATGTGTATTAAAACAATTAAACTGCAATTATTGGGGGTAGAGGGTCTTAGTTTTTCTATTATTACTTCCAGGAACTTCCCCCTCTCTGGCCTGAACTTACCAGCATATTCCCTCAGACTTGTTTAGCCTACTTTTAAATTGTTGCTACCATTTCAGTGCCAAAAAAAAAGCTGAATCATGAAACTGAGGTTTTGGAAAACTTTATTTATATTAAACAAATGCACCCAACAGCATTTCAAGTTTCCTCTCCTCTGTTCCTGCGGCATCCCTCAGTGTGTGCCTCCGTCACACGCTGCAGGGCTGTGCTGTGCCCCTGCCCCTCAGCAGGTTGGAGGAGACACTATTATTTTTTTACAAAATGGAGAATGTTTCACTTTTTAGCTGTCAAAAGGCAGATCCTCACCCCACATTTTGGAATCTTCTTCCATCTAATCTTTCTCTGCAGTGCAAAATTCCTCGATTCTTATCACCCTGATAACTCCTGAGTGCAGCCCTTTGTGAGGATTCCTGGTGCCTTTACAGTGATTGTGTCCATCCCACACCAGGCAGCCCCACAGCTCCTCTTGGGTCACCCTTGTGGGTCACCCAGTTCAACACCATCCACACAGTTTATCCAGCTAAGCAGAGCTACTGCAGTAATATCACAGTTCCTAAGGCACTGCCTTTATTATCTGACACACGCAGAGTCTTCACCTTTCTCCATCCCTTTGTCATTAATCCAAAGGAAAAAGCGGCACTGGAATTGAGCAATGGTTATAAACAGTTACACCCAAATCAGGAAAAAAAAAAAAAAAAGGAAAAAATTAAAAAAAAAAGGGAAAAAAAAGGAAAAAAAACCCACCACAGATCTGGGCTTGGATAGGACCTTGCAGTTCAAACTTCCATCAAACTAAACCTGAGGAACAAGGTTTTGGAAGGCCTGGTTTCTGCATCAGGATCCTGAAACATCAAGTTTTTCATTCTTTGAAAGAATATCTGGGACTGTCACAGCAAGCAGAAGTTTGTGGCAGTGGGAAACAAATTCCAGCTTATTTTCTGAAATAATGCTTGTTTACTTATGAAAACACAGACAAATCCTGTCACTAAAAAGAAAATTCTCCCTCAAAATATATTTCCTGTTATGGTTGTACCTTCCCTCCAGGACCTAAACAAGTTCAGCTTCCCTTTTCACACAGCAAAATGAAAATTATTATATATTTCAAGCAACTCATAAAAGTAAAGGTCTTTGAAACACTTCAGAATTAAACACTAGGACCTAAAATCATGTGACTTTTAAGAATGTAAAATATAATTCAATACTGCTGGTTGGAAGAGAAATGTAACCATTCACAGTTTGCTTTCTTGAGTCTCAGTTTTATATTTGCAAATGTAAGTATTCGATTAACTTGAACACGAGTCATTTGAGTGATTTCAAATGTTCTGTCCTTGCAACTTCACATATAGGACGGTCATCACATAAGTATTTTATAGAGAGTCTTAGAGTCTTTGCACGAGCGGAAAACTATATAAAGTAAATCCTGATCACATCAGGGAAAAAAATCTAATTTTTATTCTTGTAATCTGAATTCTGATAAAATGATGAAACAGAACTGTGTACTTATACATGAAGAGCAGAAAATAGCCAGTCCTTGGAGGTGTCCCCAAGCTCTTGTACAGGCAGCCTTCCTGCAACTCTGGGACAAGCACACGAGAGGCACTGTGATCCCACCCGACCTGCTGCTTGTAGTCCCCTAGAGCTGCTGCTGGGCAGGGCTTGTTTTCCGCAGGGAATGCAGGGATTCAGCTCACGCCTTCCGTGAACGCCAATGGAGCTGCGCAGCCCAAACCTGGGCACTGCACTCAAAACCTGCCCCCCTGCCTGACGGAAAATCCTCACAAGGGGCTCTTTGTTGGGAGGAATCACCGAGGCATGTTGTGGTGACACTGCGACACATGTGAAACTGGACACCCCCACCAAATGGGGTACTTCATTAGCAATTCCTAAGTCAATATTTTGACCATGTATCGCTTGCAGAAATTGGCAGGAGCGTCCCGGGCTCTGAATGGCACCTGCATACGTTTAGGCTTTCAGTTTTGTTTTGCACCCCTGGCTTTGGGAAATCCTTGTTCCGTGCGTGTGTTATTGAAAGGCAGATGCAGGAAGGCTGCTGGCACAGCCCTGGGTGCTTTCCCTGCTGCTGCAGCTCCCAGACAAGCCTTTGGACCTGGGGGCTGTGAGCAACACGTTTGCTCACTTCAGATGGAAGTGAGAGGTTTCTTGGAGGAAGTAACCCAAAAAAAGTGCCTGATGGGTGATGTAGTTCAGCTGTTGGCATGGTCAAGAATTAAAGTGGTGGGATAAGTGAGAAGAGGGATGACTCACACAAGGACAGAGCTTGAGAGAGGAGTGGGAGCGAGGACCTCATCCCTGTAATGCCCTAGTGCTGCGAGGAGCATCGGCAAAGCCTTAGATCCACAGCCTCACCCTCCTGCCAGCCGGGAGGGATGGGAGGGACGCTGGGAAGCCAGCAGGGAATTATTTGGTCTCAGCAGGAAGGAGGGGAGATACTGACTCACAGGGAGATGTGCACAGGCCACGGCCTCTCAAGAATTCTCACTGTTCAGTCCAAAGCAAGGGAAAGCAAAAGCACCTGTGGCTCGGGAGCAGTTCTGGCATGATGGCTCTTGGGAATTACCGCCCAAAAACAACACCCCTATCTGCTTTTAACTAGACTGTATCTTATTTGCTGCATGACTGGTCCACTGCAATAATTTTTATTAATCAGCCAGTGAGGCAACATTTGATAGCAGGATATCTTGAAGACTGTTACATCTGTAGTTTGCCTGGGTTCAATTTTTTTTCAGCAAAGAAAGGCTCCTGAAGAACAGAAAAGCCTCACTTGCCTCATGTGTCCTGTTGTAAAGACCGCACCAGCAAATTCACTGTAAAGTGGACATTCATTGCCTTCCAGCAGGCATTTGGAATTTTTCATGGCAAACTACTGTATAACAAGGTTTTCTTTTCTTGTCTCCAATCACTTTACTCTAGGGGCATCTGTTATATGGTGGAAAACACATCTTGTAGATATAAAAATTAATAAAAATACCATGTTAAAATATCTGAAGTGTGGGAAATAATGGTTACAAAGCAATTAGGGTTTCAAGTAGTGTTTGGTTTGCTAAACCAGAGAAAACTGATAGGCCTGTGTTGGAAGCTGCAGGAAGGCAGCAGTTGTCCTGGCAGGCACAGGGCAGTTCACAAGGCTGGAATATTCCTGCTTTGGTCTTGTCAGTGATGAGGGTGGTGAATGGCATAATTGAACTTATCTGAGTAAACCTAATGAAAAACGGTGTTGATAAAAAATGGTTTGATTCCTTTAATGAACAGAACTTTATCAGATCTAGAAATCCAAGTGAAACACTTCTGTTTCATACAATTTTTTTCTTATGTCTCTCTAAGCACAGTTAGCAGAGCCTGCCTGTTCAGCGCTGCAGACATGCACATTGCAAAGTACCAGCAGTGTCCCCCAGCAGCTCCTCCAAAGCCCATCCCTGAACACCAAGACACCTGGTGATCAATCCACGCTTGGGACTGATGTGAGGGGCTGGCATTTGCCTCCCACCCCGTCTGTGCTTTTCTTCAGCACAAGAAGTCAGGCTGATACCTGAGAGGGAGAAAGGCTGTTTGTGGAATACCACCCCACCACAGGGGGTGTTACCGTGCAGCATAGCTGGGCTGGGGTACTGATTTCCCCTGGGGGGAAATGTGACTTTGAAACACCAAAATGGCAGGAAGAGATAAACCACACATTTTCTGTGTCACCACAGAAACAATTCTGTGTCATGGAGAAATGAAGATTTCACACTTCAACAGGTCAAATACACGTTTTTGTTGTTTTTTATATAGCAAATAAGAATGAATAAACTTTTTTCATCGCACATGACATGTGCATAGATACTGGAATTTTCCAAATTTTATCGATTTCAAGCCTTAATTAAACTTAACTGAAGTGCATGTTTTGGCTCAGTCCAAAGTTTGGCAGTCTGTTCTCTCTTGTGACAAGGTTGAAGGGAGAAGAGAAAGGGGAAGTCCTGCAGGCAAAGTCCAAGATTTAGCAAGATTGCTTAATTTGTGAGATCTGGTGAAAGTGTGTCACAGTCTCATCAGACCTTCAGACCTGTACCTAGAGGTTGGACATTCCTATAAAATAGCTGCAGTCTGAGAAAGCCTCAAGTGGGGAAAAAAAGCGGGGAACAGCCCAGAAACTGCAGAATATAAAAGATACACTTCCTCTGCAGATTTCCAAGCATTGAAAACATTACTGTATGCAGCATGTGGGCTTTCTGCAAACAGAAAGTCTTTGTTTTATAATCGGAATTGTCAACGCTGGCACAAAACAATGTGACACCCAACAGGGCTATCCATGAATTTCTAAGGTTTCTTTCAGCTGCTTATTTCAAAATTTTAATTTTGAGTGATGTAAGAGCCCTGGTAAACCACACAGTAACTTTTCTAGCTCCCTGGCTCATTGAGCTTATTCCAGGTGTTCAGAAGGATTAGTAAAAGCCATTTTGAGTTGTTTTTCCAGAGGGAGTTTCTAAGTTTGGTAGGCAGCCATAAAAATCGTGCATCTGTGTTATTATCCCAGTGGCCTGTGCTGGGTGTGTCCCTGGTATTTTGAAAATCGCTATGAGCTTGTGAAAACAGCTGGATGAAATACTTCTCCCTCTAAAATCCTCTCTGAAAGGATCCCACACACACTGTCAATCACACACATGGAGGCATTTACCTGCCTTTTTGTTATGTGGCACATTGACCCCAATTTAGCTGCTTCTTCCCTTCAAACTGAAGATGCTGCTGCCTACAGGCATCTAAAATGTCTTTTTCCCCAGTTCTCTTTCTAAATCTAATAATTTGAAAAAATCCCTTTATGGCCATGCAGAGAGTGGAGAGATCTAAGGAGGTAAGAGATAAGGGCTCTTTGGGAGGTACAGCTGAGCCCACAGAGGTGGTACCGGAATAGCTCCAGTCGTGTGCCGTCTGCAGGGTCTGGAGGCAAATGCTGTGGCACTCACAGTGTGAGCCAGTGAGCACCCAGGCCAGGTTAAGCCTGGCTTAACAGCTATATCTGAGCCACAGTCAAGTCTTCATCTTCTGCCAGCCCCACACTCACATAAATCCTTCTTCATTGCTAACAAATACTTACTCTAATTCCCCCCCTCCCAATGCTGTCGTTCTTTTGCCACCAATTTTTATCACTTTTTACCCTTAAGTACCACACAAATTAATAGAGAAGTACAGCCTTTGTGTCTGAACTACATTTAGCTGTTCTATAAAAGAAAAACTTAAGCTACCAATAGCATCATAGACTGTTAGGTTTTGGTTTCATTGCACTTTAGACAATCAGAGCAGCTGCACAGCAGAGTTGCTGTGACCGGAGATCCATGAACTAAGAGAAATGAGGTGGCATCACTTCCAGCCTTACTGGGTCAGTCATGTCTCCAGACAAAGCCAGAGAAGTTTTGCTGTAAGGCAGGACATGTGCTGGTGGAAAAGTGTCTTTCAGTTGCAGGCTGAAATGCCATCACCCTGTTTAATATCCAGGCACTCTGGACACTCAGGGGGCCTCAGGAGTTAATATTAACAGTTCAAATCATGAGATGCTTCTGAATTTTCTATAATTAATAGATTTTCTATAGAGAACTTTCTATCTGATAAACAGCTCTAGAGTTAAGCCAGTGTTTACTTTTCTTTTTATCCAACTTCTGAGTATTTCATCCCCAGAAAAAATCAAAATGCCTGATTTTATTGGATTACCAGTGCGTTATTCCATCAAAGTGAATCCCTAAACTCCAATTTCTCTAGCTCACACACAAAGGATTTGTGCCACATCCTCCAGTTTTCCTAGCATAGCCTGTAGGATCCTGGATGAAAGTTTACTGCCGTGGCAAAACAAACGTAGCATGGGAAAAACACCACTGTAAACTAAAACTGAGTGGAAGCTGAAAGCCCAAAGCAACTCTGAGGGCTGGGTTTTGGTTTCTTTGGATCTTTAATCCCCAGAATGGCTCCATTTTTTTGTCCAAATTGTTCACCCAGGTCTAATGACCATTGAACAGTCTGGCAGGCACTACACATGGGATGGGATTAGGGGGTCATGGGTTCAGTCCGTAAGTAGGACCACTCACCCCTGTCACAAATCTACTCAGTTGACAGACGATTCTTTGTGATGAGCTGGCCACCCATTTGGACGGGAAACAGAATTCTCACTTATTTTGAAAATTTGACCATGAGACACAAACTGCCTTTCTGTGTGGGGCTGGAAGCCCACCCCACAGACACCCAGGGAAAAAAATCACAGTTCTTGCTGTTCAGAATCCGTCCTCCCAGGGCTCTTCCTGCGGTGCCTAGTGTTGTCCAGACTGAGTGCCTTTATTTTGTCTTCTCATGTGTTCTAAAAAAAGCTTACAGAAAGCTAAAATTCTTTATTTTAAAGGGAAAACTAGTTGCACTGAGTGAACAACATATGTATTTGTTAAGTAAGTTTAATAAAAAGAATGCTTTGAATGCTTCCAGGAAAAAAAAAATACCTTAATGCCATGTCTTAAAGTATGCTTTAGACCTCTCCTAAGCATCTTGTTTGTTATGCTTCAAAACTTCCTGTCACCAGAAAGGAAAAAAAAAATCCACAGCATTCCTTCTGTCTTACAGAAACACGAGAGTAAGAAAATCGCCCCTTTGGGGTTTTTTGTTTGGTGTTGGGAAAACTATAGCTTCATGAAGGATCTGATAACTAACCCATATGGTGCTTGATCCTGATAATACAATCCAAACATCACAAACCAACTCCCAAAAGCCAACAAGAATCAGCATCTTTGTTGTAGAAGAAAACAATGTGATCTCATGCTAACCCAAAATCCAGCTCCTCTGGAGATCCCACATGCCTTCTTCCCAGTGAAAATAGATGCTGAGAGGTGGTGACGCACATCCAACAGTTTGATGTTGCCTCCCAGAGATGAAACAGAGGGCTCAATCTCTTGTGGTGTTAAAAATCCTCTGGCATTTTTTGGAATCAGAGAACTGATGGAAAATCAGATAATTAAACTTGCCTGTATAGAATTCCTGTAAGTATTAACTATATATTGTATTCTGCTCTCTCTGTTTAAACAGTTTTGCTGCATTTGGTCTGTATAAGGACCGTCCCAGCTTTTTGCTCTGGGGGCAAGAAACCTGATGATTACTTAAGTAAATTTGATAATTTTCTGCTAAATGGCTGATCTTTTCCAGTTCAGAATTAAGTGGTTCGACCTAGGAGTTTAGATATGGCCCAGGGGGACAATCCCATAAATATAAAACTGAGCACAACTTTCAGAGGCCTGAGATGGTTTTAGGACTCCTTCAGGGACAGAAATATTGTATACTCATGACTTAGTTACATACAATGCATACAGAGTGTAGGTAGATGTGGTTTTAACTCAAAAATGAAGAGTGTAAGATTTTGTATGTTTCTTAGGATGTTCTCTGATGGGAGAGGTGAAGTGATGCCAGGATGGATTTTGGCCATAACCTACCACAGGGGAACTTTGGGTGGCAAAAGAGCCAGACTTATGAAATAGGGTTACTACTATTGAACTTCAGTTGTGTACTTTGAGGATCTCAGAGCTTTCTAGAAATGGTAGTGAATGAATCCACACTGCATAGAAAATATCATCATCCTTGTTTTACTAATAAAGGAAAATGTGGTTCACAGAACTGGAGACTTGAAACGAGAAACTTGACATTATAATGGTTTTTATACCATAGACCATTTTTTAATCACAAGTGTCATGATAAGTTCCCAAGCCAGTTTGGTTATTTAGCTCAAAACCACCATTGTGCTATTTCAGTGAAAGACAAACATTGACAGCCAGTTTCTTGGTGAAGGGGTTGTTCTCAGTTCTGCCAAATGTTCAGCACAGTGTATTCCCCCATGTCCAAACAATATCACTGCACAAAACTCCAAGAAAAGTTCATTAGGAATAAAAATGTTTCCTGTGCCAAAAAATCAGTCACTCAGAAGGAAAATGTAAACCCAAAAGAGAGATCAGATAGCTTGTGGCATAAGGTCCGAACACATTGCAGCCAAAAAAAGGCACTTCTACTGAGTCTGCAGCAAGTCCTAGCTGAAATGCTGATAACTTCCAGCAATAAAATAGGACAGACCAGAGAAAACTGGGAATTTTGGGAGAAAGAGACCTCAGAGTGCTGCCCTCCATTGTCCCTGTCCCCCATGCCCACGGTGAGGTCCTGGCTGTGACACAGCATGCGAAGATGTGCACAGGAGTTGGTAGGCAATGAGGGAGCTGCACATCGTGGCACTGCTGGTCCTCACCAAACACCATGGCCCTGCCCGGGGGTGCCAACAGCTGCAGCATGCCCAGAGCATCCCAGAAAGGATGGGCACTATGGCAGAGAGGTCTGAGATGCCTGACCTCAGATGACACAGTGTGACAAATACAGGGCTTTCAGAGAAAAATAAAACTCTGCATAGCCAAGATAGAAACAAACAAAAAAAAAAAGTGATAATTCAGTGTTTGCCTGATGGCTTTTTTTCCAGTTATAAAAAGATTCTTTTCCAGCTCTTCCAAGACATAGTTTGTGCATTTTTTTATGTGAGAATGAGAGGAGGAAAAAAAATCTGGCACATTTCTCTGGTTAAGTTTCTAGAAACTGGTGTTCTCCCTCTCCACATGCAATGATTGCAGTATTCAGTGCTGAGCTGGAAAAGTCTTCTCCAAAGGTAAGGGGGCCATTAAGTCCTTGGATTCTGTGTAGAGACTGTCTATGAGGCAGTGGCACATAATGTCAGCTGTGCTGTTCTGGGCTGCTGGAAATAATCCCAAGGCTGGCCACACTCACATCTTTCAAAACTGCTGGTTTCATCATGATCTGAATCAACAACATGAAAGTAAGGAGCTGTATTATATTTGCCTACAATAACTTGTGTCAGTGGTCACTGATGCTTTGCACTGCCCTTACATCTTCATGGGTTCATAATTCTGCACAAAATACCAAGGTTCCACCTATATCCCCTATGCTTCACTAAACTCTCTGAGCTCCCACAGAAGTAAGCTAATATTTGCAAACTGCTGTTACTCCAAGCTAGAGGAGATAGAATTACACATCCCTGACAACAAGGCACAGTAAACTGTTGGGTAACTTTTATTTTTGCCTTATTGACAGACTGTCTTCCTCGTGGCTGAGATCCTTGGGTTTGATTGCAAGCTGTTGACTTGCAAGCTTACAGCTGGCCTGGCCTGGGTAAAATCATAAGGAAAGTTGTGTAGAAAGCAGCCAGATCGTAACCTGACACTGATGTGGATGACTAAAAAGAAAACATGAAGAAATAGGTCCCTCAGAAGATCTTGTGAGTTACTGCAGCCAGGAATCAAAGCCAGATTGCTGTGATATCTGTACAGTAACTTTATCAAGGAATTAAGTGTTGCTGCAGGAACTCTACACTTATCCTTGCTATAATATGTTGGTTTCCATCATTTCTTCTTAATTGGCATCAGCTGACAATGGGAGAAAACACATTCTGAACCTTCCTCTGAGCATGGTGAGGAAGAGTACAGGTAAACCAAATAGTCTTCAAACCTGTCCTGTGTGAACTAAAGAGAAGCCTAAAGAGGGTCTTAAAAAATCAGAGATTGAAAATTCCTAGCAAGAGGCACTGTTAGGAGTGTGAATACTGAAGCACAGAACTATGCAAAAATGTTTGGTTTGAATTTGAATGTGGCAATTAATCCATAACATCTTCTGGTTCACAAAGATTTCAATGAACTTTTGGGGAAAAGTATCTTAACTGGCTCCCTACAGTCTTAACTTAGTAAAATTTTTCACATAAAGTATCTTTGCCAACCAAACTCTTGCTCAACTCAGTGCTTTCTGAAAATTGAAGAATTACCCATTTCCTTATGGGACTGATTCCGCCATTATAGCACAATGTAAAAGGAAGGGATTCAAAGCCGACACAGGAGTTTGTAGGAAACTGTTAGCTAAAGATGTACACTTTTAGCCAGGATCAAAACCAAGCAGTTGCTGGACACTAGATGCAGTTTTGCTGGTTTCAGTTGTCTGCATCGACATCTCCGACATTTCAGAGGCTTACAGCTCCCAAATGGCACAGGAAGCCTCCATGGCACATGCTGAGTGCAGTATTTCACCACATTTAGCTTCTTGTGGTCCTTCTGAATGAAAGACCTCAGCACTATAGTGGCAAATCAGGGGGATGATAGGCCAGTTCATCCCATGGGTTGAAATTAAAATCTGAGAAATTGTCTTCTGGAGTCAGAGGCTGATGGAAAATGAGGCAACCTGACCCAGGTCTCCCAGTGCTCTGTTCACACACAGGGTATCAACTCACTTCCCATGGTACAGTCTAGGCCAGGTCTGGGGGGGATGCAGGGTATTAGCAGTCTCCTGGTCCTGAAGAGCAGCCTACACTTGCTCTCCTTGCTTGCCTATTCTTCCAGGAGATCCACAGGTGAGAGCTGGAGAGCCCTTTCTCCAGTGGCTCCAATACTGGATCAAAATCACACTGCTCCTAGTCTTGGCTCTGACTTGCTGGGTATGTTTGAGTGAGCCACTTCCTTGCCTTCTGCTGCTTTCCTGCTTCTTTGCATGGATCTGGTTTGCCTTCCTAGGCAAAGTGTGGGCCAGGATGGCAACTTGCCCATTCTTGCAATCTTGTCCACGCCAGACTGAGTGCCAGACATTAATGTAGTTGGAAAATAATTTAGAAGGTGCATACCAACTGACTCTCACATAGGTAAACCCAGTAACAAACAGGCTGACAGCAAAAAAGAGAGGCACTAAAAAATTAGAGTACCCTCAGTTTTAGTGCTTCCCTCTGCCATCCAGATTACCCTTTTCAAAACTGTTTTTTCATTTTTGCTGTAGTTACTATTATTCATTTGCACAGAAGAAAGATGTTGGGTTGGGATTTGGTTTTGTCTCTCCAGTTGCCCATAGGTTTCTCCTAGCTGAGCTGATGTTGTTGCCAAAGTAGTAACTCTAAAACAAACCATCTTCTTCACTCTTGCCCAACATGTGTCAGTGTTTTCCAGCTCCAGAGAAGGTACATGAGTGTAGGCACAGCAAATCTTAAATATCTCCTTCAGGTTGCTCAGCAGTACCATCTTAAGGACAATTATCAAATGTTGATATGTTAAACACACATGTTAGTTACAAGCCTAGGCTGTTAGTGTTAGTTTGTGTACCTGCTGTCTCCCAGTAAAGACAAGGAGGATGTACTGAATATATTAAACCTTCAATTCTTAACATAGATGCATCAGTGTAAGTCCAGCACAAGTTTTGTGAATTTTTAATATTTGTAAAATTGCTGGCTCCCCACTTGGCAATGCCACACCTCCTCTCTGCTCCCCTTCCTTGCCTTCTGCACATTGCCCTGGGTGTGGAGGAGTGAGCTCCTACAGCACACTGAAGTGTGTGCTGTGCCCTGGCTGGTGCCACCACGGGACACCCACACCTCACTGCCTGTCTCGAGGGAGCCAAGGGCTGCATGCTGCCATCTGACACTTTGTGACGCACCCAAATCCTCTTCCCACCCCTGAAGAGGTCACCAATTACTCATCTGAGAAACCCAGCATTAAAGCACATGCTGGAATGGATCTGGATTTTACATGAGCATTTCCCAGGATGAACAGCCCATCACTCCCCTTAGCAGTTTGCTCTAGTGATGAAACAAAAATATGAATGATTCTGTTTTCTGCCTCCAGTCATTGATTCAGGCACTCACGTTTGTCACAGAAGAGCAAATGACAGCCAGAAAGAAAACCAAAACTTCTGCAGTATGAAATCCAGTTCTGCCCTATCACACTGAGAGCAGCATCCTAAAATAGAGTTGCTTCCTCTTTCTTCAGTAACCAACCTCACTGCTTTTCCCCGGGTTACTTAAACGGTGAGGGAGCAATTTCCCCTACCTTAGGTTCCTCCCAGAGGAAACTACAGTGCTCACTCCACAGATTTAGCCACAACCTAGAGGTGTCTCAGAGGGACAGCTCTCACCTTTCCAGGCTTGCCTTGGAGCTAATGCAGGAAATAGGGCTGTTAATTCCTGCTGGTTACACAAGTGGCCTCGTGGGATCTGTGTGGGAGCTGTAGTCAAGCCACAACATCTATCCCCAGCAGCTGTGGTGTGACAGTGTCTCCCAGCTAATACTGCTCTAGACAGAGTTTGGGCCTCTCATTGTGGAGTTGGAGCTGGGAGGTCTCTGTTCGAGGAGCTTTGGTCAACCACTCTTCTATCCAGATACATTCCACAATATCCTGCTTCTTCAGCCACCCTTCTTCACTTATCCTGGCCTAACACAGGCAAGCTGCTTTCCAGGCACCTTTTACAGGGGTGTGTTTTCTTTAAAAAAACAAACAAACAAACAAACCAACCAAAGCAAAATCAGAAATTGCTGAGGGCTGATTTTCTTTCAAATCACAGTCAGCTCCACCTTTGTTTCAGGTACCAGCACACACACGTACACACGTACCTGTGCTCACACACACCCAGCCACTCACTTGCTCCCCTGCTCTTGCAGGGTGCAGCCAGCCATAGAAATTACAGTGTTTCCTAACATCTTTATCTAAAAATATGCCTTGTTTTAATAAGACCCAGGGTTTAAGGAGCCAGGATGGATTTAATCAAGAGCCTATTAGCAGGGTGCAACCTTCAGCAAACTTCCATGTGAAATGATCACGTAGCACATTTCCATCAGCTATGTGGCAAAGTTCTCATTTGCCCTGTGACTGCTTCTGTTTCTTTGGCAAGTCACAAAGTAGTTCTTTTTTTGTTCCCCGCAAGGCATCCAGGTATGTCTTTTTGTTTACTGAGTCGTTGACACAAAGGAGTTCAGTGTAATAGGTCAAGTCGATGTATCTCTTCATTTTGAGTAAGACTCACAGGATTAGCCTTCCAAAATGAAAGGGGTGCAATAAACCAAATACCAGAGTCATTAGAGCAATGCGATGGATGGATTTGAGCAGTGCCTCTAAAATGCCAAACTAGGATTTAACAGGCTTCAGTTAACTTGGTAATTTAAAAGTGAGTGAGCCAATATATTATGATATAGCATAGATGAAGCCTCGGAAAATCAAGTATGAAATAAACTGTTCCTTAAAATGAACAAAAACCCAAACAATTTACATCAGGGTTTCACATCCTAGTTCATTCTGCCAGTCTTTCCATTCAAACCTCTGTAAGCACAGGTAATACTGACTGATAGAAAGCAACTCCAAACTAACATTTTCAGGTCATGAGGTCAAGCACTTGCAAGTCAGAAGATGCCAAAACAAGGGCCGTCAGTGAAACTCAAATTCACCTGTCTCCTGTGTGGGCAGTGGTGCAGCCTGCAGTGCCACAGCAACACAACTGGTTTTTCCACAGGACGCTCCTCCACTTAGTGCACAGGGTGCATGCACTCCCTTCACGAGGAATTGCTTTGTCTTGCTTTCTCGTTGCTCACTGTGCACGCCCCAGGCTTTATAAGCATTTCAAACTCCATTTTATTGATGAATTCTGAGCTTGACTTTGGCTTTTTTATAGTGATGATCTATGCAATGTGTGAGAGAATCACAGAAAAATCATTCCATAATGCCCTTTTGAGGAGTGGAGACATGATTCCTCCCACCTTAGAAATTCAGCAAGATTTAGCTATGAAGTATTCACTGATCCAAGGGGTTCAGTTTGACAACTCTTAGGACACCAACCCTCAAAACAATTCTGTTTTGTTGTCTGAAGCACTGATCTAACTTCTGCAGCTGGGATTGTTTCCCATTTCAGCAAGTCTTATCCTGGGAGCCTGAATCAAGCAACCAAATACAGGGAGTAGCTACTACTAACTTAAAAAAAAAATTAGTTCTTTGTAGCAACACTCAAAAAGGGGTCCCAGAGGACCCTTCTGCTCTCCCCAGGCAACCCATGCTCAGATACAGCCCCTGGAGGAAAGCCTACCAACCCAAAGTCACTGGAAGGAAATATGCCCTCCTGAGGCAGGGATCCCATAGGAACATGACAGCGAATTAAAGATCACACACACTCACTTAGGTGGGAGCCACACTCAGGATCCAGTGGTAGTTGTCAGGAAAAAATAAATAACTACAAACCCAAACTGGGAGCTTTCAAATGCCATATTTGGACACAACTCTGATACCAATTGCAAATTCCTGTTCAAGAGCACTCTGGACATTAGGAGACAAACAGTCACAAAGGTAGCAGGGCAGCATCTCATTCTGTGGCCTCTTTCTAAGCCTCTTCTGAACTATCTCATCTGAAATTACTGAGGCAGAAATTTTGTGTCACAGAACAGGAAAAGACACCAAATCAAATGCATAATGATCCCTCCTATAATTGCAGATAAAAATTCTCTCCCTCTGCTCTGGGTTGTATACATAGTCCTCACATCTGTGGCCCAGTTTTTCACCCTTATATCCACTCTGAATAGTGCTACACTTCACCTGTAAATGGAATTGCTTGAAACAGTTTAGGCCCCCAAAGTACATTTGAAATTCACTGAATTCTGTCCTTCAAAAAAGAGGGGGGAAATCACTTCTGAATGTTGGGAATGTCCAAAGTTTGGGCTTTATAATATTTTAAAAGGGTCAGAGAAAACTGCAATTATCCTAGACATTATTTTGCTGCCTTGCCTTCAAAGATGCACTTCTTTTTTATTTCACGAGGTTTCTTTTGTTACTAAAATCCAAGAGCTGAGTAAGAAGATAGTTATAACTCTTATCATTTCCTTCACCCTTCAGTGCATTTGCTGAAGGAAGAAGATAAATGAAGCATTGACAGGGTATTGCACCCCCACAGGGCAGACCCTTGTAAGAGATAATGTTGGGAATTAAAAGCAGTGGTCTCTCTGCTTTGACAGAGCTCCCAAAAAAGAAACTTTCAGAGTGAAGAATATTTCTGCACAGATTGCAAGCCTCACGTTCAGTGCCACCTGAAAACCAAAGCAAGCAAGACATGTAACACTGAAATGAAGTAGCTCTAAAAAAAAAAAAAAAAAAAGTATCTTGCAGTGCTTTATGGGCACTAGTTATCGCATTATGGAAAGAAAAGCCACTAGAATAAGAAGGGTTTTTCTTGTATTGTTCATGCATTCTAGCACCCATTTAATAAGATATTACCGGGAAAAACAACACAGTGTCTTTCTGGAAAGGCTAATCATCTGCTCCTGTTGCCCATGCCACAGAATTGCTGCTGATCCGTGTTCCATTATGTCATACCCGCAATACCCCTGCCCCTGCACTCGTAGGCCTCATATCTCCTCCTCCTCCTCTCATGTCGCCTTCCCTGCTCCTTCTGACCACAGGAAACGGTTCTCATTTATTACTTGCTGAGAATTAGCAGTTACTAAAACCTCTTCGGTATTTATGATAAGTATTGGTATCTATAGGATTCAATTGACTCACTCAGCAGCCCTTTGCTCTCTAATGGTAATTGCCTTCCACCCACACTCTCTACCTTCCCAGATTTGAGCTCTTTTCTCTTTCTCTCTCTCTGTCCCTCCCTGTGACTCACCCTCACTGCCTGGAAGTCCCAAGCACACGTTGGCAGCTCCAGAGATTATGTTACCTCTCCCCAAACTGCTGCCAAACCCCTTCCCTGTTTCAGAAAATGCATTTGCTCTGCTTCCCTCTCACCTGTACCTTCATAACCTAAAACAAAGGCTGAGAAGCTGGTTTGCCTCAGGAACAGCAGTGGTTTGGTGTAAGTCTCCCTTGTGCCAGGGCAGGGTCAGGTTGGATCTCAGGACAAGGTTCTTCCCCCAGGGGGAACAGGCACTGAACAGGCCCCCCAGGGCAGTGGGCACAGCACCAAGGCTGCCAGAGCTCCAGGAGCATTTGGACAATGCTCTCAAGGACAGGGTGGGATTCTTGGGGTGGCTGTGAAGGACCAGGATTTGGACTGGATGATCCTTGTGGTCCCTTCCAGCTCAGGATTTGATTCCCTATCCCACTTTCAAAGAACTGTTGCTATCTATCAATGTCGTTACCCTTCTCATGCCAGCAGCCTGAAGAAGGATGTCACTGCTGCAGCACCTCCAGACTATTTCAATTTATGAGAGGCTTTTACAGCTCCAGTTCAGCCACTCAAAAATCCATGCAGCGCAAAGACTGGCATTCCTGCATTTTCCCTGATACTGCTTGGGTTCTTTGTGTGTGATGGGATCGCAGGCACAGAGCAGAGTTTGGTCTTCTGCCTCTTTGGCATCCCAATTGCTCCCTTCTCACGCTTGCATCTCAGCACTCAGGCAGCCAGGTTAGGTCTAAATAATTTTAATGGGAATTAAACAAAGATTTTTCACAGAATCATAGAACACCCTGATAGGCTTCTTCCCTGGCCCCTGTTTCCTGTGCTGTTCAGTGCTGCCAGATGTGCCTGAGGGAGGCAACCAGCTGCCCCAGGTTCCTTCTACCATCAAGGAAAGACCCAGCCACCTCCCAGGATGATTCAGAACGGAGGTGGATTGAATTACCCATGGACTTACCCGTGTCTCCATTAACAACAGGAGGCACCCAGAGAGACCAGACTCCTAACTTGGGAACCTCTCCTCATTGCCTACATTTGGTTGCATTAATCCACCTCTGCATGTTGCTGCAGATAAACATTCAGATGGATTGCAACACGTTGCTGCCTTTCACAGCTCTTTGTGCCTCTCTTTGTTTACCTCTTATCGTGGAGCAATTGTGGTTTCCGCAGAGTGAATTTTTCAAAGGAAAAATCCGACACACAAATATGTATTCCAATTGACTTGGAAAACAACTCTGGATTTTAACACTGAGGCCAATTTTCTGCCACTGCACAGCGAGTCATCTCTGAGGAGCCACTGTGGTATGCCCTGGCTTTAGCAGGAGCTGCCAAATATGAGCAGCAATATCTGCCGTGTTCCAGGACCACGCGGGAACGCTCCGTGTGCATTATCAGCCCCTCCTGGGCTCGATCCAAAGCTGATTGAAAACAGCAGGAGCCTTTCCACTAGATTAAAAGGACTGGGAAACCAGTACTCATAGCAAAAGGAGTACTTTACATGTTCATGAGGACATGACAGACAGGTTGGGTTTCGATGTTCCATGAAAAAGGGGTCTGAGCTGTGACCAGACTGAGGTGCCAGTTCTCCACAGATCAGAGTCCATGTGGCTCCACAGTCTCTGGTGTCCATGCCTTTCAATGCTGGTGGGGTGCACTAATCCTCCGTTGCTAGGCTGGGGATGACTTGTCATACATAGTGTTTCACAAGCAAAGATAAGAGCCTTTTCCAACCCTAAGCTCCTCTCTATCTGCTGCATGCAGCATTCTGCATTTGAATAACAGGGCTGTCAAGTCATCTCAGACTTGCACTCCCGTTTATGGCTAAGCTTTTAATTTTTATCCAATTAGCAGAAGTGGTAGCATTTATTTGCATTCAAAGGAGACTGTTCCCTCTTCCTCCCTCCCACTGCAGCCTCCACACCCTCCCCTTCCATCAGCTGTGTCTCAAACTGGGAGGGAACTGGAGTAATATTTGACTCACACCATTAAAGCAAATGATTGTATCAAACAAAGGTGACCTGAGACAAAGTCCATTTAAGTCTACAAGTCTCTGGGGATTCCAGAGAAATTACTGTTCTCACTGGCAATAAGTATAACAAGA
The DNA here is from genome assembly GCF_022539395.1 of Myiozetetes cayanensis. NCBI lineage: Eukaryota > Metazoa > Chordata > Aves > Passeriformes > Tyrannidae > Myiozetetes > Myiozetetes cayanensis. The sequence continues at coordinate 67,893,121 of NW_026087521.1, read as the reverse complement.
AACCAGGATTGGTACCTGCACTCATGACTGTTGTCATAATGTCCCTGTCTTGTGCAGGACCTTGCCTGTCCACAGCTTTTCCCCTTTCCTTCCCTGCTGGACCAGGGGATGGGTAGTGGATGATGAACCCCAGACGTGCTGGCGACTGACACTGCTAGCAGATAGTTTGTGTGAGCAGCTGTAGAGCCCAGCTTAAAATAAATAGCAGATGTTAGAATGGCAGTGAATGGGACAGGACAATGCTGGGGTTGGAGTGGCCATCCCTAGGGCAGAACTGGAGGAGACCAAGAAAACTGGGTCACGTCACATCTCTGTGTGCAAAGTGGTGAGGTCCTGGGGGGCACCTCTGTGAGAAGAGGCCCAAGGAAGGGAGCCAGGCTATTGTATAGCCAGGGAATGTGTCTTTGGCTGGATGTAAAGGCAAAAGCACACACGAGAGCACAGGAATGTTCTTACCTCCAGTAAGATTTTGTCAGTACTAGGGATGGCATCAGAGGCAGATAATGAAATCTGTTCAGCACCCAGATTTTCCAAAGAGTTGGAAGCCAGATGTCCAGCACAGAACAGTCTAAATTCTTAAGAGAGCTCATACCTCCTTTGGACATTACATGACATTACACGACATTACACACTCACATGTTCCCTGTTTTGCCCCTCTCAACTCTGATGGTGTCAGGCAGATTCCCCAGAGAGGTCTGAGCTCCTGCTTTGAAGGCAGCTCTGAAAAAGTAACATAAACTGTCCAAGCAAAGGTCTGAGAGCAAAGGGGCAAACTAAACATCCCTAGTCAGGAAAAAAATGTGACTGAAAAGAGTCTGGTGAAGCAACTGCCCACCTAGGGGAGCAGGCTGTGACCAAAGCACACACGTCACCAGTGGCTGCTGGTGGCACTCAGCCCTTCAGTACTCACCCTATGAAGCACACAGGACATGGCCTTTGGACATGCTCAAAAGTATGTGTGGAAGGTTTTAAGCATGAGTATGCTCCCACTGAGTTCAAACCAGAGCCAGTGGAATACTCCCAGACTTAAGCATTTTGGTGAAATTAGGCCACAAAACACCAGGCAGCCTCCTGCTGAACTGAACTAGACTGGAAGACAGCACAGGAGATTGCTCAGCACAGACACTGGTGTGCCTCAGACTGTGGTGATATCAGCTGGTGGGCTGTGGAAATCCTCCTGCGTTACTGATCCTGTACCTCTCCTGCTCTCATCCCTTTAGCCCAGGCTTGCTGGAGCCAATTCTGAAGCCCCAAACCTAAGCAGCAGTTAGAAAACCACTAGCACATACATAAACATATTTCCCCAGAAGCAGCCTTTCCTACGTCAGACAGGACAGCCAGCCTTGGATGACTGACAGGCTTCATGCGTAATGTCTCGCAAGTCATGTGGGCTGCAAAGGAGCACGCTGTGCCCCTGAGGAGCTAGGAATTGTCTTCTGTGCATTTCTAGGCTATATAGGATCACCCTGACTCTGGGTCAACCCACTCTTCATGTAGGTAGTGGCCTGAGGTTGCCTAAGAAGTGCCCCCGGCCCAACACGTTCTCATTCGCCCCTTGGTCTGTAGCTTAGGAGGCTTTTCACACTTGGAAAAATACAATTGCATTTTCTGCTGGTTGCAGATAGATAATAAAATATCCCATCCAGCTCCAGGACAAAAGTGAGAGGACATGATCATAGAATCCTTTAGATTGGAAAAGACCTCCCAGGTCATCGAGTCCACCCTGTGCCAATCCCCATCTTGTCCCCCAGTCCAGAGCACTCAGTGCCACATCCCATCATTCCTTGGACACCTCCAGGGAGGGGGACTCCACCACCACCCTGGGAGCCCCTTCCAAGGGCTGACCACCCTTTCTGAGAAGAAATTCTTCCTGATGGCCAACCTGAAACTCTCTTGGCACAGCTTGAGGACCTCTTGTCCTGTCAAACTGATGTTGAACTTTGGTTTCCAGACCTACAGCAAGTTCCAAGTCATCAGGGCAGTGCCAACCAAAAGGATTTTGCACAACTGGGCACTTTCACACCTCCACAATGCCAGTGCTGTATTACAGACAAGACCCTGAGCTGTCAGTATTAAAGATACCTGGCTTTGGAGGGAGGTGGGTGTAACCAGTAGTAAAAATAATGTTACATAACTCTCAGGTATTTCCAGGATAAACCCTTTTTCTGTACAGGCCATCACAGGAGAAAACAGAAAGCAGATACCCCCGAGCATCACTCTGGCTGCAATCCCATCGCAGCACACAGGAGCACCCACAGGGTCTCCTTGTGCCACGTGTGGGGCTCCAAGAAAGCCATCCCTGGAATACATGATGACAGAGGAAACAAGGCTTTGCTTGCCAGCAGCTTACACACACCCAGCAACACTCTGCAGGCTGGCAGGCTCTCCCACAGACAGGAACTGGGACCAGTGCACTATGTCCTTTCTCGCTGCCAGAGCCGCATCCCTGCTCCCATCCCGGTGCTTCCGTCACCAGCTCCTCAGCCCTTCCACACACAGACCCCTGCAACCTCACTGCTTCCCTCAGCCTGCAAGGAGCCTGAAGCCTTAGCTCCCAGCCACGTGAGCTGCGCAGCTCATGCCACAGATCTGTTTTTCCTGAAATCTCTCTGAAAAGGCAATTAGTGTGCCCAGTGATTTCACTCCTGACAACGGGACCAGGAGCTTTTAGGTGATTTGCTTATGGATCACTCTGGGATGAAATAGCATCTGAGAAGGATGCAGCAGGGAGAAGGTTCCTCAGAGCCATTGCTGATATGGGACTAAAGGAAGGAACTCAAGTTCTGCATATTTGCATAACAGCCCTACTCCACCTCCTGTCTAGAAGATATCCCAAGGGCTCAAGCCACCAAAAGCCCTTCCTATGGAAGCTTCCCAAGCTCCAAAACTTTCAGATCCTTTTGTCCAAATGTCTACTTCTCCTCTGAACTCCTCTTGCACAGGGAAACGATTCATGCTGCAACACAAAATGCCATGCTTTTTATATCAGAATATATAAATGCACAAAAGAAGTTTTTAAACAGCACAAGAGGTCGTGCCCAACCAGATGTCTTGTGTGGCTTCAAAGATATAATTTCACATTTTGCTGGTGCAGGTAAAAATGAGTGCAGATCCATTTATTTTCTCTCTCATGAAACTCAAACTTGTTTCCAAAGTCACAGCTCTAATGAGATTGGAGGTTTTGAATAGTGTTCAAGTTACTCCTTGAAGCTAGTCCAGCTCCAGAGGTGGTGCAACACAGACATGAAAACACTAATGAGGATGCATTAGGATCTTAAAGAAAGAGGGGCACACAAGAAGTGAGTGTCACTCAGGGGTACACAAGTGGCACTCTGACATTCCTTTGCCCCATTACTCCGCAGGATCTGTAGCAGCAAAGCCCAGCACTTTCCTGTCTGGCCAAACGTGCCAGCACACAAACGGGTATTTTTTGATAATTTCCTGCTCCTCAGTAGTTAAATTTTTGTCCTTTGCAATTTCCAGATTTCTGACAGAACTGCTAGTGACAGTTGTAATAATATTCTGCAAAATGTTGTGGTGGTGATTCTTTGAATGCCTTTGTGGTTTTCTGTCCAGAGTTACAATAACCTATGTTTGCCCAGATATGTATTCTCAGCTTGGAAGCACTGGAGCCAGCATTTACTCTTCTGCCTGGGCAACTGCACGTGCGTGCCTGCATGTGCTGCTGAACATGTGAGCAAGCTCCAGGTGTTTGCCAAGTGCTTCCTGGTCCCTGGGAAGTACAATTTGGGATTCACATCTCAGGGGAAGCGTGGGACTTCAAATTTATTCCAAATAGTAGAATCCACCAATGGGAATCATAGGTGGTTTCTGAGCCTGCTCTCTGTTTAATATGTTTATCTATCAATTCTTTCCTTCCTTAATCATTTAATCTTGGAAAAAATACTAGAGGGAATAGAGGAGAGGGAGAAAAAGGTTGTATGACAAGAGACTGAAACTGGCACAGCTACATCGAGATTAGTTTGATAAGAGGGCTCATCTCAGATGCCAGCCTTGCTCTGTTCATCTTGAGGAGCTTAATTTGAGTTCCTGAGAAAGATGAGATACAGCAGCCAGTTTATGTTAACCTTTGCTTCGTCTCTACATGTACAGGTCCTTAAGTGAAAACTGCTGAGTGAAGTGCTGAGAAATCAGGCTTGGATACACTGAAATCATATATCTCTGTATGAGGCACCAATCCCAACCAAAACTATGTGCAACTTTGGAAAGAGGACTCTAAGCAAGGCTCAAAAGAAGATACTCAAACCACCCACAAAGTATGTTCTCTGAAGTCTTTCTATACCTTACAAAACCTTTATATGCATTTGTGTCCACGAAGAAAACAACAGAGGAGAGATGTGAAATATGTGTAGTATTGGACTTACTTTTATATAAAGAAAGATATGTCCCAAAAATACTTTACAAAGTAATAAACTAGACCCTGGTAGTGCATTGATGCTGTAAAAGCCAGGGTTTCTATTCTGTTCCAAGCAAAGGCTCCTATATGTATTTTTAAAACTGGATCTCAGTCAACTGAAATATTGAAAAGAGTTAGTTCTAAAGATGGCAAGAAAATAGCTGAATGTAATTTGGGCAGAAAATCCCACATGGTTTGGCTGCACACAAACAATGCTATACCCCCTGAAAGCTTGGCTTTTGAAATGAATTCATGCTCTAGAGGAAGGAAGAGCTGAGCATACCCTCAGCAGTGACTGTCTAAGCTCAGCCTCACACACAGTGTTACACAGCGTTTGCTGTCACCAATGAATTGCAATATTATGTATTGCCATTACACACTCTGGTTGAGGACTCTCGGACCAAGCAGCACTTTTACCCCACACTCACAAATTAAACCCTGTAAAGACAGCCTTTAATCCAGGTCCCTTTAGACCATTAGTATTACACTATTTCTGAATCTCTAAACTCTGTACCCACATAAGGCTTTCTGTTTTGTGGATAGTGGCATATTGGGATGCTAAATAGCAAAATTTCCCTTAGGACAATTCGAGAGCCTCATCAGAGACTTCAAAATCCTGCACCTGTAGAGCTAAGCACAATTTATGTGGAGCAGCCATGCAGAAAATCTTCTTCCAAAGCCAAATTCTCAATACTGATGTAAATTGCACTTTGTCTCTTACCTCTTTTACATTCCCTCTCCTGCACCCCCTCAAATAGGGGGTCATCCTCTGCTAGCTGAAACCAGCCAGCTGTGAGCTGTGCTCTGTGCTTTGTGGTGCCTGTCCCTGGCCAGGGCTGGGCAGTCCCACCCTGCCTGGGGACACACCAGGCCCAGCAGCGTGTGGCTGTCTCTGGGCACAGCGGGGTTTCCTCAGCAGCTCTGCTTCTGATCACGCATCCTAACACTGCACTTGCCTCCTGGCTCCAGGGGATGCTGCTCTCCAGGCTCTGTCCTCTTGCTGAGTGGCAAAGAAGCTGCTCTCAGGTCATTAAGCTTTTGACCAAGTGATGGGGCTGTGGCTTGGACCAACAGGATAGGTAGAACTGTGATGCAGTTTAATGCTGAACCTCGCAAGAACTACAATCATCCTAAAGCCTGTTTCATTCTCCAGCTCCCTCTTTTTCATGCTTCCCTGACTTCTCACCTTCTTCCTTTCAGTTGTCAGGCTCTTTCCCCTCTTCCCTTCCTGGTTCACTCACCTTCCCAATGGGTTTTCCACTCCCCCCTTCTCTCCACTCCCTTCTCCCTGGGGAACACACATGCCCTTCCCTGACTGTCCCTGCCACCTCATCACCTGTCTCCAGAAAAATCCTGGGACCTGAAGCTTGGTCTTTGAAACACAGCCAAAGGCTGAAAGGTAAAATCTGACTGACTTATATCTGACGTGTCCCAGACTGAGATTTCTCTTATATTGTGCATTTTCAGCTCACTTTTCTTGGGGTTTTGGAAGTGAAAAAGTAAAATTGAGAGCTCTCACCCAAACTTAAAGCTTGGTTTAGGAAAGTTAAGCACAAGTTGGAATCCCTTTGTACCCAAAGAACACACAAGGGTGCTGGGCATTTTGTATGTCCTGTGTTTTCTACATATGGAATGTGATCTGCTTAAATATATGTGTGTAACTACAAGCTCTCCAAAGTCTGTATGCTTCCAGTTCTTCATGTGTTCTCTTGAATTTAGGCCTCAGCTGCTATTGAAAGGGAAGTTTCTACTCTGGAAAGAGAAACTATACATAAAGGGCTCCAAATAAGCAGAGAAACTCAAGATGTTTGTAGAGACACACTTATTAACAAAAAAAAAAAAAAATCACTCTTTCCTTGCACATCTATATGACTACATATAATCTTTTAAACAATTTCTTCCCGACTTTCTCTATCTTCTTCTATTTCTTTTGACAGAAACAACTAGCCACAGAGGAAGGATACATTGAATAAAATATTTTTTCTTATTTAAAACAAAATAAAAGGAAATCTGAAATATATATTTCACAGTCCAAGACCAATAAGCCACTGTGAGATATCTACTGATAAGATGCTTCTGACATGTCTATGTGAGAGAGAGCAGATTCTACCCCAGACTCACAACACCATCAATCAATACCATCACTTTTTCCTCCATCTGTTGCTTCTGAACATCCATAGCAGAAATGGATTTGCTGAGAATTTTCTATCACTTTAACAGTTACTCCTTTGGTGTGCCAGCATGTGTCCCACGTGCAATGGGGAAGAAGGAGGCAGGTGACTCCCTGTTCCAAGGAACCAAGGCAGTCGAAGTAGAGCCTTTGTGCTAAATGCAAATTACTACCAGGAAAGAAAAACCCAGTCTCCTCAGAGGAAGTGCTTCAGCTCAAGAGAGAGCTAGTGGCAATATTGCATGGCTCCACAATACCTGAGAAAGGCCAGACAGGGGTTCCCTCAGCAGGCTGACAACGTTCTACTCACCCCCGACATCCTCCAGTTCTCTGCCTGCTGGGCTGTGGGATTTGAGGAAAAAAATTTAGTCTCTGCCTCCTGCAACTCCGCAGCATCTGAGAAATGTCACCTCCCAGGACCTCAGGGTGCTAGTGGGCATGCACAGAAGTTTGGGGTAGGTTCAACAGACACCACTGACAACATGAATAGCTGCTGGAACAGCTACCAGCAAAAGTGGCTGGTGCCACAGATCTGACACAGATCACTAGGTATTGCCAAAAGAACAAGAGCAAAGGAGAATATGATCTTCAATTTTAATGTCAGTTTTCCTCCTGAGGGATTATGGGATAAGTTTGAAGGTGTAAGATCAATTTTATGTCTAAATATAGAGCCAGCTGGGGTACCAAAGTGTGTAACCACTATCTGTGAGAGCTCATTTTGGATCACACCACATGGGTCTGCCACCTGCCATCTTCCAAAATCCTTCCCAGCATCTGAGCCCTCTACAATCAAGTAATGAAAATTATGCACCTTAAAGTCCCAATATGCACATTAAAAATCAGCTGATCAAAGTAGAATCTAGGATGAAAAATAATGTTTCCCTTCTTTAAAAAAATTATTCCGGGAAACCGTATGGCTCAGGGGATTGGTATTGGGATACAGAGCCTTTCATCACTGGTCCAAACACGACCCAAGTCAGTAGTGACCAAAAAAATGGTTACCATTTGGCAGATGCTTTGTGGCCTAGAGTATTTGAAATGAGTTGACAGTCTTAATCCAGTTCCCGGTGGACGACTATCCACATCACAGAAACCACCACCACAATTGGCACCCTCTTCAGCAGCCCTGGCAGGTTGGCCAAGGATTAAATAAGTACAGAGACTGAGCCACCCGCCTGTGCCTAGCTAGAGGTTGCCCCTCTAGGTCATGGATGAGACACAGCGATAGGGTGGAGTGGGGAAGCTCACACACCCTCTGCTTGTGCTCTCTTGGTTTTGTGGGTAAGGAGAGGAATTCATTTTCCAGGACTGTGATTCAGGCACCCTTCATAAGCAGCATATTCATTGTACATGAATTAATTTAGGAAGGAGACAGAAACTGAGAGAATTTCAGGATTTATTCTCAAAAAATAAGATACCGGATTAATTTCTGGGAATTCATCAAAGTCAGGGTAGTTATACCCGAGCTGCATTTAACAAAGTGCACGCCAGCAACCTGTAGAGCAGCTCTGCTTCAAGAAACATTCCTTTTGCTGTGCTATGTTGTCAGTCATCACTTTAATTATCTCACAAGATGTCTTAGAGTGAACATAATCTGTGCCAGCTATTGTCAGAAAGCTAAAGCTGTTTTCTAGTTAGGTATACAATGGCAACTGCCTCGTAAGCAAAGATCTGATACACATCAAAAAATCCTTTCAGGGCAATATGAAGAAAAGCAGGACTTTTGTCAGAGCTGAAAGTGGTTTTCATTTTTGGGGAGGTAGAATACATCATTCCTTCTTTCTAATAAACAGCACCCCCCTAATAAAATACTGTGAGCTAAATCCTGCAGTTATTCAGGCAATGTTAGGGTGGAGCCAAAGTTTAAACTGGAACTTTGGGCAGCACCTGGGATGGCTGTGAGAAGGGCAAATGGCACATGCTTTGCACATACCTGCCTGTGTGAAGGAAGGGTGATCTTCCCCTGCATGCAGGTCCAGCAGGCAATGCTGGAAGAATTTTCCTGCACACAGGCAGGAAAGGCTTCCCCAAAGACACAGAAAGATTTTGGCAGAACCTCAAGCCCCTTCTGTGCTTTTTCATTTCATGCCTCTTACAGCAGTGCAGCAAACATGACAAGCAATGAGAGCTCTGCCCAAGGAAAGACATTCACTGGAGACCCGCCTTTCCTATTCACCTCTGTGACAGCTAGGGCACCTCGTTGTCTGCTGGACCTTGTTGCACTAAGTCTTTCATAAGAAGGGGTGAATATCTGACTGGCATTTTTCACTATTAAACTGATTTAACACCCACTTTCCACACTGACAGTAAGACTGCAATGCAAGGCAGCTTGGGACAGCAAGGCATTTTCAACCTACAGAAAGGAACTTTCATGTGATCTCTCCTGCAGTATAGCCCTCATATGTATAAGTTTTTAAAGCACTTCTTGCAAAATGAAAATCCCAGGAAGCAAAAGTGGCAAGCTGCTAAAAGGTTCCTCATCTGTGACACCCAAAATGGAGCATCTTGTCCAAGGGAGTGATTTCATTATGTACACCCTGAGTTAATGCTCAGATTAGTGGGTTTTCAGGAAGGGAAGGTCCAGATTTGGCCATAAGCAGAGATCAAGGTAGTGAGAAGTAGGATCTCTTCCCTGCTGGCTGGAGGAACACCACTCAGCCGAGGGCATTGCCTGACCCTGGACATCCACATGCTCCTGCCATACCAACACATGTTAGATGTGAAGAGCACCCTAATAGAAGCACTTGACCCAAACGGAACAAATTTCCTAATTGCAGTAAGACAACACTTGAGGGTGTGGTTACCACAGAAATCACACCCATGGACAGATCAGGAGCACCTGGCTGCACCTCATGCCTCCTAATGTCCCAGGAGCACGATTATCTCATCAGGTGCCACCTGCCAAGTCTTGTTGCTGAGGAATTGGCTTTGGCATGCTGTGCAGCTGGGGTGGGGACAGGAGAGGAGCACACAGGGCCAGGCACACATGCTCCTCTCAAGTGCATTCCTTCAAAGTGAGTATTTACAGCAGGAGGATGCCTAGGTTCTGCTCAGAAGCATGTCTTTGTTTGGGGGTTCCAAAGCAAGGAGCAAGCTGTTGTTGCTGAGTCCTGTCCAGCACCCCACACCCTCTGCACAGCTTGCATTCTGTGTTACTGCTTCAGGCACATCCCTGAACTTGCCGCTCTCCAGCCACAGCTTTTCCAGCTGCTCAGTGCAGCCTACATGAGTCCCAAACAGATGGATGAGCCTGGAAAATTACTTGACTGGCAATTTTCAGAATGTTTTGCCCTTTTCCTCCAGAAAGAGGATAAGGCCAAAGTGAGACAGTCTTTACAGCTTGCAAAGTGCTCTGACCGTGAGAACAGCAGACTGACATCCCAGTGTCCGGCACACATTCAGCTGAGGTTGGGCCATGCATGTCACCTCTGCAGGCAGGTCCTTCTCTCTTCCCTGCTCTCTTTCTTCCCCAGGTCAAGGTGAAGCCTAACCTCAACACAGCAATTAGCAGATCGAGGCCCAGCAAGAGAAGACAGACCAAACCTCTGCATCTGCCAGGGCCATTGAGCTTCTCTGGAACAAGGAAGACCGTAAAACACCAGACAAAGCTCTGTGCCTAGAGGTAAGTTACTCTCAGTTGAAAGGATCTGTCTGGGGAACAAACTTTTGGAGATTAGCCTAATCCAGAGTCTGATGACCTTTAGGTCAGAGTGCAAGAACCTCCTCTTTGATACATCTTTTACAACATAACCAGAGTGACATTAACAACAATAACCTGACCCCATCCCTCCCCTCAGAAGCACCTACACTGGGCAGAGCTCCCCAGAGACAGAGAAAGCAGAGGAACAAAAGACTCCAGGAAGCCTACTAGGGATGTGCCAATCTAATTATTATGGGCAGTGCTCAGATACTGTCATGAGAGGTGCCAATGAAAAAAACCAACAACCAAAAACTGTAAAGCTTGTTGATGTACCCGTTAGGCCATGGGAGTGGAGAAAAAGGAATTTACTGTGAATCAGATGATACCATATTTATTTGCACTCCCACCCTCAGACTTCTTGATAGCGTCAAAGTCCACTGTCTTTGACGCTGTCCTGACAGATGTAGCAGTAGTCCAGAACAGCAGGGAAGAGATTTAAGCCCCATCCTTTGCTCCTTGCTCACTGGGCTGTACAGCAGTGCTGTTCTCCATCCAGCAAAATTTGCTTCTTCCTTAAGGCTCAGCACAACAGGTCTGATTCAGGAATGTTTCCCTTCCTCTTCATTCCCCTTAAATTTCTCAGCCTGAGTCATCCGACTACAATATAACTTTATTGTGGAAAGTTTTGTGGGTACGTTTTGTTTTCTTTTAACCTCAGAAAAGAAAAGGTACAACCAGAGGGGGGGGAAAAAGTGTCTCATGGTTGAGAGGACTCTTTTAACCAAGGAGTCACATGGCTCCCTGGCAAGCAGCCAAAGGAGTCATGAGAGATGTGGCCATTCCCTTAACCATGTCCTGCCTGCCGGCAGACCCTCACACCCCGGGCCAGCTCTGGAGGCCAAGCCTGGCTCCCACGGAAAGACTCCTGCAGCAGGAGAAAGCTCTGTCAGAAGTGACCTCAGGACTTGGGTCAGCAGCACTTTCTCCCAAGCTGTCCCCAAGGCCACGCTGGGCATGGTGCTGAAGCAGTGGATGGCAATGCCACGTTTCAGGTGCGACCAATCACACCATCTCTGCTGCCTGTGGTCAGAAAGAGTCCCTGAAAGTAATGACGTGGCACTTACACCGCATTTTCTCTTTCCAAAGTGCTGTGGCAGCTTTTGCTCTCCTGCCCCTCCCCTCCCTCAAGCCTTGCCAGCGCTGTTATTGCCCCATTAAAGCTGTGGGAAACCCAGGCAGGCAGCACTCATGATGCTGCTGTTCAGCATCTTGGGCATTGGGCCAGTCTAGGGCCTTTCCTGAGTTCACCACAGAGCGAAACCTACCATGGAATAGTGCAGTCTGTAGAGGGGCTGGCACTGGCCAGAGTCCAGATCAACTAGAGGTGTGCTTGGGCTTTTTCATATGCTTTCATGCCTTGCTACCAGGGCTGTTGGGACTGGTGCTGGTCCTGCATGTCCATACAGCTCTGCTGGGCACGAGGCACTACACAGCAGCTGCTGCATTCCACCCAGCGGTGAGGGAAATGATCCTTGCCCAATTCACAGGAATACTGGTAGGATTAATTCACTTATGATCCTTGCACGAAAGAAACTATTATTAGATGGTAGTCACATTTCATAATTATGTCTCACTTCAGCCAGATTAGGAGGGTTTTGTCCTAACATCATTTAGGCAGTAACAGAAGGAAAAAATGATAGAAATGTATTGCATACAGACAGAAAAACCTACTGAGAAAATATTTAATCTCTGTATCTAGAATTTCTTCACATTTTCTGAAGTTGAAGTATTTGCAATGTTCCTTAGGCATGTGTTGTAGCAAAAGCAAATACATAGGAGTTGTCTTGGCAAGAAGTGGACAGCAAGTCCTGTGTAGCTCTCACAATGGAGAGAAAAGATAACCTTTTACCTTTGGAGGAGGATTGGAGGGAGAGTAAAAGAGAAGGAGAGGGTGCTAATAACCTTTAAAAGACTGAAAGACAATGCTCAGGAGCCTGCCTTCCCTGGGTTTTCTTCCAGAGCACGCCTGTGCCAACGCTCCTGAATTTCCTTAGCCTTCCACATAATTCTGGGCTTGTAAGCCTGGAACTTTGAGCAACAAGTTCGTTCAGCTCATGGACAGCGTATTCACCTGTGCATGCCACAATCCCAGAACACAGAAGTCATGGAGATTTTGTTTTTTGGTCATGGTTCTCATGGAGAGAGGCCTGGCTGGTGCTCGTACAGCCCTTCCATGCAGAGCACTTCTGTTACACTCTGTAAGTTCTGTACCTGGAGCAGGTTGGGGCAATGCTTTACAGGAGGGCAGTGGAGCATCAAGGAGGAAAGAGCAAATATAATGAGAAGAAGCAAGCAAACAGGGGAAGCCAGAGTTGCAAAAGGCCATCTGTCAGACAGTTAGCAGGTGGAGGTGCTTTGCCAGCAGGCATGAAAGGCATTGGTAAGAGTCCACTGAGGGTAAAACAATGTACAGAGGTTATGGGCTGAAGAAATTGGGCTTGCAATAACAGCCAGCTTGGTAACAAATGGTGTAAGCACGTCTCCAGATCTCCTTTGTCCTATAGCTGGTCCCAGCTTTCTGTTGCTTGTGGTAACTTGGGAGGACTAGAGGCTTAAACTGTATTTTGGGGTTAGGAGGCTCTCTGACAACATTTCAGCCCAAATTATGTGGTCCATGCACTGAGAACACACGTTCTACCTGCAGCAGACCATAGTGCCAGGTATACACAGAGCACTGCACCATTGCATGAAAGGTGCCTGATAGTATAACTGTGTAATTGCAGTCACTTTGTTTAGCACTTTAACACCTCCTTTGAAATATTGTCTTCTGAGGGATTAGCCTTGTTGGGTGTTTAATAGGCAAACATATCTGCATTTAATCTTACCTACTCATCTAAATATATCATGTTGCTTTATACCCACTATTGTGTTGGTAATGCAACATATGTAATAATTCCATGCTGTCATCCTACAAATTCTGGATGCTGCCACCTTTCCTCATAATTACTTAGTTATTGTTTTTTTCAATTTCAATGTGTGCTAAACATCCAATTCCAGAACTAATTGCCACAAAGGATTGAGAGAGTTGCCTTCATCCAAATGCATTTGAATTCAAGGATGTTCAGAACTCAAGTGCTTGATGGAGACCTTGGCATGGAGAAGAGTAGCCAGTCACAGATTTACCAGAGCTCTCTGGTTTTAGACACAGAATTTTATTCTGGGTGTCTCAGTGAAATTATGGACTTTACCTTCTAGATCTGACAAGAAATCATATCACAATCACTCTCCTATCTTTCTGTAGCTCCTTCAATACAGGGAAATAGCCTGTATCAAACAGGCATGCCAACCTCATAGTACTAATGGCAGCCCAGTGTGAAAATACCCTTTATCTTTCTTGTTTCTGCTCAGTTCTCACTTTAGTTAATGCTAAAGCATTAGCTTTAGGTGATCCAGAAGATAGTTGATACCCTTAGGAGATTCACCTGTTCTGTCTATAAGCCAACACATCTCTGGGGGATGGTAAAGTGGAATTCCAAATCCTCTTACAGAGGACTATTATGTCAATACCATGTAAAAAGACAATCTAAGGATGTCAGCTCTCCTCAGGCATAGGACACTGGACAAATAGAGGCTAAGGGAACAAGCTTGCCCTCAAGTCTTAGTTATAAAATGAACAAGGTGCAAAAGCAGGAAAAGTATGGATTTACACCACAGCCCAGTGACTGAGCCAGAGACAATCCTGTTCCCATAACAGCCTTAATCACAAAGGTTGATCCTGCCCTGATCTAACCAGGATGGGAAGAGGGGGCACCCTGTCTGTACCAGCTGGCAGGGAGGCATTACTGGTATTATTGGTAAGTCTGTGTCCCCCAGGGCAGGTGGGCTGTGCTCTGCCTGCGCTGCTCCCTCCCTCACTGCACAGATTCCGAGACAAACTCCAGGGACTCTGTCCAGCAGTCCTTTAGGGAATCTTTAGGACAATCTTTAGGGATTACGCATGACTACTTTCCTGTAGGCATAGGAAAAATATGCATTCCTTCTAACCCACTTCCCACGTGTGGAAAAGCCATGTTGTAAAGGATATGGAATTGTAAGGATGTGGGAGCACCAACAGAACAGATGCAAGACATGCAGAGGATTTTTCTCCATCTACATTTCCTAACCAGGCAGTAATATCTACTTGATCTTCTATTTGAAGATTTGTGCTGCTATTACTACATGCACATGCTCTCTTATGAATTATTCCCAATCACTTTATAGCAAATAACTGAATTAGCTGTCTATGTACCCACAGATAATCCCCAAAATAAGCCTCTTAAGAACCGATTGTCTTGTTCCTGGTGAATGCATCCAGCCCTAAAGAATATGAACAGTGAAAGGGATACACAAATGGAAAATGGACAAGCACCATTGCATTTAGAAGCAGCCAAATATGTGTATGTGTACAGACATATGCACACTCCAACATGTACTGCAAGAAATGGTGTCACAATTACATATAATCCTCGGGTTTAGACATTTATACTGCATTGATATTATTAAAAAGCAGATTTATACTTTAAATATTTAATTGGATTAACTAAATATGTCCGGTGCATTAAAAAGCATCAATCATCCCACTACCAGCTATTTGAACCACAGTCAGTGTCCTTTTTCACAAAGTCAGACACTAATTGCTTCTGGTTGTAAAAACGTTTACAGTGCCTCAGTGGGCCAAAGGTTAGCAGGCGAGCACCTCGAGGAAGATGACTTTATCAGATAGTACATTTACAATTTTATAAAGAAGATGGTTCTTTAAAATAATTTTGAATGTAGTCTACTATAACTTAACTTTCTTCACAGCTATTGCACACAAAACACTGAGGTCCCGGAGCCTTTTTCATTTCAGCATTGCCTTTTCCATTCTTATAATCCCATTTCATCACGATGGGATTTTTGCTCTACAGGTTTTGTGGCAGAATAACCGGGCACGACTGAGCACTCCATTTGCTCACCCGCTGCATCTCCGGGTAGTTACGTCTTTATTCCTGAGGGAGCGGCAATGCAGAAGCCGAGCAGTCATTCCCATAGCCAAAAGATGATAGAGATCTCGGGGGAAAACTAACATAACCAATGACAGTCCCTGAGAGCTCACTAAATGGCAGCTTGGGAAGCATCCTCCACTCCGGAGGGTGAGGGTAGCAGAAACAGATACTGGCAGATAATGCTCGAACAGGCTCTACTATGCTTTAATCTTCCAAAGCTATCATTAGTAAGCCAGAGAAGTATATTTACCCACCAGATAAACACCACAAATTCGCTAGGCTACTCTCCACTGAGCACTGAAATAACTCCTCTTCCCTTTCGCTTCCTAAGGGGAGCGAGGTGCAGCATCGCAGCCCGCGCGGCGCTCCCGCCACTGCTCCGCTCTGGGGACGATGGGGAGGCACAAGTGTGGCCGGGCCGGGCATGACCCGGCGGGGGAGCGGGGCGGGGGGTCCGGGCAGCCCGGTCCGGGCAGCGCTGCTTTCTCCCGGGGGAGGCACCGACTCCGTCCCTGCGGAGTGATGGATGGAGGGAGATGCGCGTCGCCCTGGGGCTCTGCTTTGTTGGGTTTCACCTCCTGATCCCTTTCCCTTCTGCTCTGCTGGGCTGCAATAGCCACCTCGGCTCCGGCTCCGCGGGTCCAGCTCCGAGTGACCCGCCGCGGAGGGGATGAACTGGGGATGGCCCAGGGGAAGGCGAGAGAGCATTATTTATCCGCCACAAGTTCTCATTGTCGCGGGGCAGCGCTCAAAAGATCCCCAAGCAGTTGGCTCAAAATAAAGTAGGCATTGCTTCCCTTGTATTTCCCCTCAACAGTCGCCTTAGTATTATTATTATACTTCTATAGCTTTTGCTTTCGGACCTTGTAATTATGTCACACAGCAAGGGAAACCGCTAGCATCCCAGCATCTGGCGTGCGGTTGAAAACTTTTGTTTTAAGATTTGAACTATTTATAGAAGGAAAACTTTGTAGGATAGTAATTTCCTACGGTTTGAGAAAAATATGGCTACGCTTATATTAAAAGGGTGTATTTATTTATTTATTACCACTTCTTCCTCCTGTCTAAAAAAAAAAAATAAAATAAAAAGAAAAAGAAAGCAAAACCAAAGATAGCACGGTAAGGTTTTTTTACAAGCTATCGGTCACCTACCCAGCAGACATATCCCTCCCGAGAACAGAAACAGCCTCTGGCTGAATTAGACCTAACGTGCTTCCACGAATCTAAGCGCCTTTAAAAATCGGTAGCCAAGACATGTGCATTTCATTAAGAATGCAGAAATAGGCTTTTAGTTTCTTTTTATGGGTGTGTTTATTCCTATTTTTCTCCCGTAGCGGTGGGTTATGTTTTTTCCACAGCCCACAGAAAATACACACACACACACACACACGCAGAGGAACACACGCACATGTGCTTGCTTACATGCATGTGCTCCCATGCATGCATGCAGAGAATAAAACATTTATATATATATATAAAAAAAATGCCACTTTCAGTTCAGGTATAAGAGCTCAAATTTGCACCCGTCGGGATACAAAGTCTGAAGTCGCACGCGAGAGCAGGCAAACGCGTCCGGCCCCGGCAGCCGAGGTGGATGCGGGCCCGGGGATGCCAAGGCGGGTTCTCCATCCCGGCGCGAGGGGAGCCCCTCCACCGCGGCCCCGGCAGCCTGGGCCGGCCTCGAACCGCCCGCTGCGCTTCCCCGAGCTCCCCCGGGCACGGGCCCCGCGTCCCGGCACGGAAGGTCTTGCCGTGCCCCGGCGCTGCGGGGATGCTCAAGGGAGGGAGAAGGCTCCCCGATTTTAAACCGGCTCCCTTCGGCCGAGTACCTGCCGCCCTCAGCGCCCTCCTCTCCCCACGGCTGTCCCGTCCGAAGTGTGGGGGAGCAGAGCCCGGGACAGGTCCCCGGCAGGCTCCGGCTGCAGCCCCGGACGAGCCCGGCTCCGCTCGGGGGGGACTCGGGCCCGCCGCCCCCGCCATCCAGCGCGGGCACAAGGACCTGCCGGGGACCCGCAGCAGAACCATGGCGGCACTTTGTCCGCAGCCCGCACGGACTGGCCCAGCCGCTCCTTATCCACCGCAACGTTAGACACAGATATAGATATTAAAAAAAGAGACCGAAATTCCTCGCAGTCCCACCCACCGACTCTCATTTCCCCCACCCCTACCTCCACCCCCTTCCTCACAAGGAAAAGGTCCTGGAGCCAGCCCTAACTGCGGGACTGGGGATCCCTCCAGAGCGAAGGCAGCCGGCCGACAAGGCTCCCCGCGGGCGGCCCGGCCCGGGCTCTCACCGCCGGCTGCGGCTCCGCGGGCTCCCGGCGCTCACACAGGCTGCCCCGACGAGCGCGAAGCGATGCCCATCTCCAGTCTGGCAGGAGGAGGAGTCGGGGTCGGAGTCCCCAGGGGAGATGCCGGCCGCTCCGTGCCCCGCCGCCCTCCCAGGTGCGCCGCCCCCGCTGCAGGCACGCCGGGCCCCGTCCTGGCCGGCGGAGCAGCCCCGCAGTTACCTGGCCGTGCGTCCCTTCCCCGGCGGGCTCCGACCGGCAGCGCCAGCACCGCCACCAGCGCAGCACCTCCTCCTCCTCCTCCTCCTCCGCCGCCACCGCCACCACCACCATCCTCACCGCCACGCACCGCGCGGAGCTGCCGCCCGGGCTGGCTTCTCCCGGTTCCCTCTGCTCGCTCTGCGCTCTGCCCATAGGTAGCTGCTAGCGGGGGCATTGCAAAGAGTATTTGGAAAAAAAAAAAAAAATCTGGATCACTTACAGGTAACTCCCACTGGTAAGGATGAGGAAAATCTGAGGGTAATACACTGAGAGTAACACACTGCGAGATGAAAAAAGGATCATGGCTGAATCCCGTTTACACTCTTGGAGTTCGCTTCCTTGGTTATTCCTTTCTGGCCCCCCCTGGTCGTAATTTCCCACCCTTTTTGGTGTCAGCTGTGGCTTGAATCTGAGTTGGAATCCAGTCCCTTGGGCTTGGGGGGGCTTTGTCTGTTTGTTTGTTTGTTTGTTTGTATTGTTGTGTGTAGTATTCCCCTGGTGCTAATGCTGCTCCCTGTGCAGAGTGTGTGCTGGTGCTGCTGCTCTTGCTGCTGCTGCTGCCTCTGGGCTCCTGCCTGTCATGTCTCAGTGGTTGGAAGTTGTTACAGTGGGTTCTCGTGTTGGAATGAGGATGGTTTAAAGGATTTGGATGGCAGAAAGTGCCTCTCTCTCTCTCTCTCCCCCTCTCACTGTAACTCTCCTGAGACCCGGGGCTGCCATTGGGCAGTCAGTCACTGCAATCCGCCTACTTTTTTCTCTCCCTCTCCCTTTTTTTTTTTTTTTTTTTTTTTTTTTTTTTTAAGGGGAGGATGACAATAGAGAGACACTGATCTAGCCTGGGCTGCAATGAATCCGTGCTCCCTGGCTGAGCTCTCTCCACACGCCTCGCCCCGCAGGCGCTCCTCACCCATTCCATGGAGCATTTTTAACTCTCCCCCACGCTCGGGGGCTGTGGGCTCCCTGCCCCTGCTGTGGCACCCTTGGCTCGCCCTGCGGGAGATCCTGAGCGAGCTGACAGCTCCCTGCTCCGCTCACGGTTAATTGCTTTATTATGGGCAGTTACCCCAGTTCTCCTGAAGGATCCCGCCGTCCGTCCAACCTCGACGGGGGTTTGGCTCTTGTCCCCCGGTGTTGAAAATTCAGCTTCGGTTTCAGGGGGAATTTAAAAAAAAAAAAAAAAAAAAAAGTATATATGTAGTCGTAGCCTGCGCGAGTGAGAAATAAAGACATGCACACTCGCAGCTTCCTGGTGAGGTTGAGTTTCGCATGAGAGCAGGGAAGGGAAAGGACTGGTCTGGAACAGCCGGTGTAAGGGGGCGAGCGGGGGGCGTCTGCCGGCGGCTCCCGGCTCCCCACACCTCGCCGCTCCTTCACAAAGAGCTGCCGGCTCCTCTGTCCCCTCTTCCTCGCTCCTTCCCGAGGAGTTGCCAATCCGCAGAGACGTTTCCCGGCAGGTTAGTTGCCTCTCCCGCGCGTTCCCCCCGAGCCGGGCGGCTCCTGCCCCTCGGCACCGAGATGCTCGACACTTCCCGCTCCGGAGGGCAGGAGCCCTTCGCCCCGTGTAGTCGACAGCCGTTTTTCCTCTTTGACTCCTTGGCCGTCTGTCCTTTTTATCCAAAGGGCACAGTGCAATGGTGCAGTACGTGCGCTGCGGATGCCGGGCTGGGGTTCGGAAACGAACCCCGAAAAGAGAAACAGGCAGACACTTTAATACAAATGCAGCCGAAATGAGCAAGAACCAGACTCCGAAGTCTTTTCGATCTGTAAATGTTCGTCTCAAGTTAATTGCCTAATGACTGAAGGAGATCTCTTGGCTAAGAGCTCTCCCAAACACCCTGGTAACACCTCCTCGAGTTAACCAGTCCCAGCACATGGGCGCAGCTGTCTCCGCGACACAACGAAATATTCCTTCAGACGGAATGGGAATTGCAGAAGTGGTGCAAAACGTTGTATGCCGCCCAATACGCGATAAAAATCTTCTCGGGGTTTGGTTGCTTTAACCATTTCCACCTTTAAGTTCAGCATAGACGCCGTGGCAGTCAACGTCCTTTAGAGAAATACTGATCTCGATTAACAGGAGACAGAAGCTTAAGCCTTTCAAAGACTATTTACATCCCAGAATCCTGTTATTTATAATTACTTAAGATTCTAAAATGGTCGTATTTGTACTTTCATGAGTGTGTGTGCGGGTGCATACATAGCGAGAGACAGAGCGATGTGTATCCCCGGCAGTGCCCGCTCCCCTCTCTGACACGCGGGCTGTGCCTGGGACAGCTGTGCTGAACGTGGAGCAGGAGAATGAGCAGCCACTTTGAACGTTTTATTTCTAGCATTTGTTCCGCTTCGACCATACACTTTAAATGTGCATCGGCTTTTAAAGATGTGTCTAGGGGACAGAAGAAGGGGGGAAATTAATTGTAAAAATGCTGGCTCTGGAAAACTTCGAACTGGTGTTGGCAGAGTTTGACCCAGTCCAGCTGAAACGAAGATGGATTGCCGATTTCCACAGTTTTCGGATGGAAGCTGATTTTATCCACAGCTCAGTTGTGCAGGGGGAGAAAAGTCCTATGAAGAAACCAAATTGTGCCTTTTCTTTTCGGGGAGTTATTTTTTATTCTAAAACTACGGGCCGGTTATTATGTCGAAAAATAATGATGATGATGGAAAGAATAATCTGCTAAATTCCATCCAAATGGTTTCTATAAGTATGTCAGACGGGAGTAGCGAGGAGCACACTTGTTTTGTTGGCTGAAGACGAAAATATTCCCTTCAATAAAATTATGTCATCCTGGAAGAGAAGCATTGTCGGTAAAACCTAATATGAGCACTTCAGCATCTGTCATTCCTTCCGCCACAAACAGGTGCATTTTGGACAAAACTGAAATGGTTGCCGACATCATATTCGGGCAGATGAAACAGAGAATAAACTATTTGGTTGGGGGGTTGTGGATTTTTTTCCCTATTAACTCTCTATTCCCAGCCGCGGTTCCTTTCTTACTCCAAGACTGGGGAGAGTCTGGCAGAAGGGCACGTTGGAAGCCGGGAAGGGCTTGGAAGGTGCGCCTGGCGGGCAAAACGCCCGGGTCCTTTCTGGTCAGAACTGGGTGTTTCTTGTATCCCACCGAGTTACAAGTCCAGTGCCAGGGGGAAGAAGGGAACGAATAGTCCCAAAATGAGCGGGAGTCCGGCCAGCGGGGAGGGCAGGGAAGGCGGCGGCACCACGGCAGGTGCCCGTGGTGGGCCGGGAAATGGGAAGGGGCCAATCCCGCGGGGTCGCTCCCGGGGCCTCGCCGCGGCTCCCGGCGCTCCACGTGCTGCCGCCGTCGAGGCCGAGCCCCGGCCGCTCCTGCCGAGGGCCGGGGGAGCTCCCCGCGGCCGGACAGCCCCGGGGACGCCGAGGGCAGCGGGATTTCGTTGGCCTTTTACTGCGAACGCCGCAAAGACAAGGCGAGCTCCGCTGTAAGGGAGGAGAGAGGTCCCGTTCTTGCCGCAGCGTCGCTGGCAGTGCGAAGGGGGAGCGGAGCGCTCCGGCCGCTCCAGGGTGGGCTGGGTGCCCTTGCCCGCAGCCTTGAGAGCCCCCAGCCCAACTCGGCACCGAGGAGGCGTCCCCGCCCCCCCCACGAAGGGCTGCCGGCACCTTTCGTTGGTGCCTTGGTCAGCGTCAGCTCCCGCCGCCCACGTCCCTCTGACCGCACTGTGACCTCCTTCCCGGAACCGGGTCCTCCCCGCTCCCCTTGGCGCTGTCCGGCTGTCGCCCTTCTCTCCTTCCAGAATAAAGAGGAAAAGGGTAGTGTGTGCCCCCAGCTCCCTAATCCGGGTATTACCGGCAACTCTGTCTTTCCAAAGGTCACATCACTTATCCCAGAGGATCCGCTGTGATTTGTACCTGTGATACTGCTGGGATGTTTAGTTTCTGATGTATTTATTAAATAAACGAGAGCCGAATGCTCTGCGATCTTGGCAGGAAACATTGCTTTTTCAGTCCTGCCGAGGTCAATATTTGATGGGACCTGTTTTCGCGGGGTTACGTGGAGTCAGCAGGGCTGCAGACGCTTTAAACTTCGGTGCCTGGACAGAAACGTTACCGACAGAAATGTTCAAGGGATGCTTCACCTCATGCTTGTTTCTCCAGCGAACTAGAGGATAGGAAATAGAAACGGGAACAAGAGGAATTCCCTGACAGGAAGGACTACCTGAGTGGGACTTTGCCCCCTCCTCCTAACTGGATACAGCGGCTTCTTTATGGGACTCTGCCGTGTCACCCCTCCCCCCATACATAACTTATGTATTGAGTTATTTCCTCTCCCCTCGGTGTCATGTTTGACACCGAAAGTGGAGCTTTTAGCACGTTTTATTAATACATGAACACGTGCTCGGCAGCAAGCAAAATAAAAAAAGCCTGCCAAGCCTTCCCTCCTTGCCGTGGCTGACACGACGGCGCTCTCCTTCCCGCTGAAAACCAATCGAATGTTCTGGAAGACAGAATGCTTTTTATCTGCCTTCATCTTCCCCTTTTCAGTGCAAAGAGCTCACCAGAAAAGGCATCATTACACTCCAAGGATATGGTTTCAACAAAATGGTAGTTCCAGTGGCTGATGAAAGAGGAAATAATTGCACCCCGCATGCCTAGCCTAGACGTAGCCCTGGATTTCAGAGCAAATTTCTCTCCTATTGTTCAGAGAAAGTGAAGTATCCTCATCGCCTTACAGGCATGGTGATGGATCTGATAGGGTTTCTCCAAGGGCTTTTACTGTTCCTGCTGTCCGCTCAGTTTCACTTCCAGGCTCAGTGCAGCAGCATTCCTGTGATTTTTGCTCTGAATCCCCTTCTAAAATAGCCACAATCAATTTCGAAAAGAGATCTGTCTTCCAGACTGTAAAATGTGCCCAATACTCTGTTCCCTTTCACCGCAGCGAAAGTGAATAGTAATATCATTGCTCTTATTTTGCAAAGTGTTTTCTTTAAGCTCGCCTGCAGCCCTGTGAGGAGTGTGCTGCAGAAAGTCCTCCAGCTACTGAAGTAGATGAGGTACGCCGTCGTCGCTTCATTTATGGATACACAGCCTCAGCAAACTCACTTCTTATCTAAACCCCCGGCAATCCGAGCCTGGAGGACGACAGAGTCCATCACTGCCGACAACGGCTACCACAAAGGGCGGCTCAGGCCCCGCAGAGATTCGAGCACAGAAAACATCACCTGTCTCCAGCAGGCAGGATCTGGAGATACCCCCGGGCATGAGCGCCGGCCGAGGCAGAGGCGGACGCGGGATCCCCCGTGGGCAAGGCGGGGGGAACGCGGAGAGCGTCCCCCACGGCCGGTCCGCACCCGCGCATCCTCCGCGGGTCACCCGCGGGGCAGCGCCGCTCCGCCGGCCACCGTGGCGGCACCTGCGGGGCCGGGCCGAGAGGCCTGCCAAAAATACCTAAACAAGCAAACGCGCCGAGGGATGGATGCGAGCCGGCTGCTGCCCGCCGAGCAACCTGCTGGGGACGCTCCGGGCCAGCCACGGGTCCCGCCGAGGCCCCGCAAAATGGACAGCCCTGCTCCTGCTGCCGGGCTGGGGGAGCTCCCGCGGGAGGCACCGAGCCTCCCTGGGCAGCGCCGCTGCCCTTCTCGCCCCCTCCACCTCGGTCCCTCGTTTAACCTTAGTCCTCGGCTCTGGCGAGGGTCTTGCAGATTCCCTCCCACTAGGCCCCTCCTGCCGCTGCCCAGGCTGCTGCCAGTGCACGGGGCTGTCCCATCGTGCCCAGAGCAGAGCCCGCGGCGCCGGCGGGGCCCGGTGGGCAGGGCCGGGCCGCTCCCCGTTCCCGATCCCCGCTGCCCTCCTGCTCCGCCGCGGGACGCGACGGGACGGGGTGCTGAGCCGCGCTGACGGCCGGCCTGCCCGTCCCTCCGGGGAATTGCCCCCGCTCCCCCGCCTCTGGGGGCTGCCCTTTGGCTCCCTCCTCCTCTTCCCCGCATTGATTTCAAGGTGGGAAGAGAGCACTTTTGGATTGCAACTCACCTTATGCATTCTTGATCATTAAAAAAAAAAAAAAATCCCGCAGCTATGCAAAGACAGGATCTTTAAAGAGTTTGTAGTTCGACAGGTAAGGACTCGGCTGGGGCTCAGGAATGTGGAAATTCAACTCAAGTCAGCCTACTGCGACGAGCAATATTAATAAGGGCATACAGGCACCGGGGGGAGAGGCAGAGGGAGAGAGGGTGAAACTTGGCAACTGAAATAACCGCGTGCTCTCGATCGCGGTGATCAAACACTGAGGAGCAAACAGCGGGCTCCCCGGGAGCCCCCGCCGCCCCCGGGGCCCCGGGCCGAGCCCTCCGGCCGAGCCCGCCTGGCTTCCCGGGCGCTCCGGCGCGGAGGTAGCCAGACCAGTTGTCAAGTTAATTTCAACACGTCCGTATGATGGATAGAAACGCAAATTGTGTCTAGGCCTGCATAAACCAAAACCCTGAGCGCAGGTTCAGAGCAGGGATTCCCCTCCTCCCGCCCCTTTCGCCTCTGTAATACCTCAGCTCTGCTCTATTGTCCCAGCAGCAGAGCCTGAGTTAACTCTGTCAGGCTGCCTTTTCTTTTTTTTTTTTTTTTTTTTTTCCCTCTGAGGGTACTGTACGCCAGAGATAATATTTAAGTTCGCTTAAGCAGTACAAAATAAAAGGATCCGTCATCACCCGCGAGCGGCTCCCTGCAGGCTCGGCACTGCCGGAGCGCTCCTGCGCCGCCGGGCATCGCCTGCCGCGTTGCCAGGACCGGGGACACCCACGGCCGTGCTCCGGGGGGCTGCCTGGACACCCGGGGGGCGGAGAGAGAAATATTCACCTCCTTTCTTTTCCTTTTTTTTTTTTTTTTTTTCCCTTTGCGATATTTTGCTCACGACTTCGCACTAACGTTACCCAAAAAGCCAAGGAGATTTGTCGTGCACAAGGACTTACCCTAATTTGACATAGATGACTCCAAAGCATAGAAACACGTAGAAAATCCACTTCCGAAAGTTTCTGTGCATGATCTAGAAAATGGACTGAGCCATAAAAATTGCACAAAAAGCCGAACTGATCTTGTCGATTAAATCCCAGTCAAGAACATTGCTGAAGCTACCCAGGAGCAAAGCCGGCCGAGCTGTAAAAAATCAACTCCGCGCAGATAGGCAGCTCTTCCCAGAGCCATGGTGACCGAAACCGGCTCCGATATTAAAGCTAAAGAGGAAGAAAAAATAGAAAAGGCTGCTCAAAACGGTAAAACAAAAACCCAAGACAGACAGTCAGAGGGAGAGAATGAGCAAGCACTGATCTTGATCAACTGCCTCATAGAGCCCTGAAGTTCAATCTGTTTTTACTTGTTCTGACTTCCCCAGGTAACACTACGTATCTTGCAATCTATGGCTCCAGGTAGGAGGATCTCTCCTCTCTCTCTCTCTCTCTCTCTCTCTCTCTCTCTCTCTCTCTCTCTCTCTCTCTCTCTCCCTCCCGCTCTTCCCCCCACCTCGTATGTGTCAGGATCTAATACATATCTTATCTGTCTTTGTGCGTGTGCGAGTTGTGCGTGTGTTTGTGTTTCAAAAGGCATGTCCTTAAGCAGGACTTGTTAGGGAAAACACATGAAACGTATCCAATAAGGGAAATAAAGGAGTCGTCCTCTCAAACCGAAGCATTTTTTCATTTCCTCTAGTATAGTAACGCGGCTGGATTTGCAATGCATGGACTTCGCAAAAGAGACTTTATCTCCCCCCCCCCCCTTCTAGTCAAACAGAGACAGGCGTTAATCCCCGCTTGCTTACAGCTCTGTATCCTAAAAGGCAACGGGTGTGCCTGTGTCCAGACTATTTCTTTTCGACCATCCGACTCTGCTGGACACAAATGCTTGTCACTAAATTTGATTTCTTTTTGCCGCAGTAAGAAAACATTCCTCCTCCTTTAAGAAACATATACACTTGGCTTTTAACACGAGTTTAGGATATTCAGTTTGCTGCTCCTAGGGAGATTAATCGGTGAGACAAAACCTCACTTTGTGTTCAGACACTAAGTGAAGCAAGGCTTCCTTTTCTTTATTTTTTTTTCCCCCTTACTTTTCTTTCTCTCTGTCTTGTCTTTCTTTCTTTCATTCTTCCTCACTGATTTCTGAGCCGCTTAGTTTATTCCCGCATTCTGTGGAATTATGAGTTCCAGTCTACTTACTACACAGTGTGTGCCTGTCCGGAGGCACAGATCTGCATGCATATGCACGCTTAAATAGCACTCCGGTACAAGTCTGTGGGCTGTGGGGAGTTGGTTCCACAGAGACGGATAAACCCGTGCACCTCTGCCCTCTCCTACACACACATTCATATACGTGTAGCAACAGTCAGCGCAGATGGCTCTAGGCATCTCTCAAAGAGAATCGGCTAAACACACACCAGGAAAGGCTGAAAGGAAAGCAGGCAGTGACAAGCCAGCAAAGAGGCTGAACGCAGAACTTCATCGTAAAGTTTCTATCCTGAAGGAGAAAACAAAGGATTTTTTAAAGGCCAACCAGCCTGCCGTGGTTGAAGAGGTGCCATGGAGAATCGCAGGTCACTTTTAGATGTCTCCCACAGCCAAGGCTGCCCGCACCTTGCTATCACCCACCCAGCTCCCAAAAACAGGGTCCTCTCCAGGCATCGCGCGGAGACCCCTGGGAAGGGAAGCGGGACGGAGACCAGCCGTGCTGGGGAAGGAGGACTCACGCCGAGTGCCTCGGCAGGGACGAAGGCGGCCGAGCCTGCCCACCCTACCGCCGACTCCGCTCCCTCTGCCTGAGGATCGGTTTGGCTCTGCCTTTCCCTCCGCATTCCTCAGTTTTATTCTTTAATAATCAACGCTCCGGCTCTCGCAAGCAGCCAGCTCTCCTCCAGGCCGCTTGCCTACACTGCCCTCAATACTCAGCTATGGACAATTTCTTTTTAAAAAACGCCGAACTTCCCTTTACACTCATAACTTTTTCTTGTTCTCCATCCCCACAGCTTTTCAAGGACTTTTTTAATAAGATGAGGCCATGTTTTACGGAATCACAAGAATCTCAGGCCCATGGTATGATTATTGGGGCTGTCCTGTGCAGGACCAGGAATTGGACTTTGATGATCCGTGTTTGTCCCTTCCAAATTCGAATATCCAGTGATTCCATGGTTTTGCAGAACCACGTCTCCAAGAGCTTCGTAACTTTACCCGCAGCGGCCTCACAAACTCTTCGACCAACATCCAGAGGGCATTTAAGATGCAGCCTCACCACCTCCCGTCGTCCCCTCCTCCGCTCTTTTTCCCTGTGCTTGAAGCCTTTTGGAGGCCAAGTGTCGTGCGTCCCCCCCCCCCGGGAGCCGCGGGGGTGAGGCGGGGGAGGCGCGGGGAGCGCAAAGAGCTTCCCTGCAGCCGGGAGGGAGGGGGCGAGCGGCAGGGCCGGGCGGCGGCTGCGGGGATATGCCCCGGGGTTGTGCCTGGGGCTGTGTCCCGGGGATGTGCCGGGGCTGTGTCCCGTGGATGTGCCCCGGGAATGTGCCCGAGGATGTGCCGGGGATGTGTCCCGAGGATGTGCCCCGGGGCTGTGCCCGAGGACGTGTCCCGGCCCCGCGGAGGCGGCGCGGCCCCGGCGCCGGGCGGGGAGCGGGTGCGGGCGGCGCGGGCCGGTCCCACGGCGTCACAGCGACACCCGGTGGCACGGCCGGGCAGGGCGGGGGCACCGCGGGGACTAGGGGGGTCCCGGTGCCGCCGGGCTGGCACTCGCTCGGCAGCCCCGGCCGGAACCGGAACGTGCGGGGCGGTCTCGCTGAGCCTCGGGCCGTGGGAACGCAGCCCCCCGTACTGCCCCGGCGCTGCCTCCCTCTCCCTTGCCTCCCGGGCGCGGGTCTGGAGCCGTCATGGGGGGCCAGGCTGCCTCCCCCGTGCGAAGCCGTGTGAAGGAACCGGGCATTCACCGGGCAGGGGGAGCAGGAGGAGTGAGGAGCTCAGCATCACGACTGTTCGTTGATACGGCTCTTCTCTGCAAACCTCTGGCAGTTGTTCGCCTGTTTTCTCCCGTACCCCCTGGAAGGGGGGCTGCAGCTCAGATTGCCACCGTCTCCTCAGTGACTGCATAGTCGCCATCAGCCTGGCGCGTCCCGTTTGTTTCTGCAAACTAGTGAGTATTCCCCATGTTTTCACGCAAACCCAAGAATTTTCAACAAGAGAAACTAAAGTAGATTGTGCTTAAAGTGTCTTGGAGACAGATGGCAAAATCTTTCTGTATTTTTGGACCTTAGTCCACTGTCATCTTCAGTTATTGATTTGAGGATGATGGACTGAGGGATGTGATAGCTTTTCTTCCCTTCAAATGTCTTCCCTTCAAATATAGTTTAACTACTCCTGAAAGCTTAAACTGAGGATAAGAAGATTTCATGAAGCTTAATAACTCTGCATCTTAAGAAAAAACCCCCACAAACCTGTAGAATATCAAAATGGGTAATTCTCACATTGTCATTCAGAAATTCACATAGTTACTAGATAGCCAAATATATAAAGCTTGTTGAATTACTTTAAACAAATAGCACCTTAGCAATGCTAACAATCTTCCTGGACTTAAGGTAATAATCATAAATTAAAAAGCAATGGTAGATATGGGGTTGAAACCATTTGCTGAATACTCTTCTAGGGCACAATTATTATTTATTACTCATCCAGAATAATTGGCATGGCAGGTGATACAGTCGATTGAAAACACAGTAATTCATTTTCACACCCACTGACCTTCTGCTACCAAAGCTTACGTTCACTCTTCCAAAACCTGCAGAAGGAAAGGCCATCTATGCTGCCTGGTCCTCTCACCTCTCCACAGCCTTTTGATAAAGTGGCTCCTGTGGTAAAATATTTCAAAGTCCTGTTGGGCTTCAGCTTTCACAATCCATCACAAATGTATTTACCCCCACTCCAACTGCTGCTCGTAGGGAGGAGAATCCCAGTGGCCTCTAGAAAGTGGGCAGGCTGTGACTCTGCCAGCTTAGCCAGCAGGAGGTGACTCCTGGATGTGTGGGTGCTCAAGGGCAGCTGACATCCTGTCAGTCTCTCAAAAAATGAAGATGACAGGAACGAGATTCACTGGCCAAGGAGTAGGTCTCATTTATTGCAGGCTTTGCCACAAGGGACACTGTGCTGTGTCTGACCTGGGGTTTGTAGGGGTTCCTCTGCCCGAGCAGGAGGAGCAACCCCCACAGTATAAGAACAGCTTGCAGCCCACACAGCTCTGCAAGAGGAAGGTGAGTGAGCAGTGCCAAGGGGAAAGGAAATTTAAACTGCTGGTCAGAGCTCATATCATCTTCCCCAGAGGTTATTTCCAAGCATAGTGTTCAAAATCAGAGCAAATCCCATGAAATTTCTGGGGAATGCAGACGAGAGAAAATTCCTCTGTAACAGGTCACTTTACATGCCCTTCTTTCTGTAATGCTCAGATCAGCCATAGGTAACTAGTGGGCCAGGAGCTGGACTTGGATGATCCTTTTTGGTCCCTTCCAATTCAGGATATTCTGTGGTTCTATGTGTGCTTGTTACAGGTCCCAAAGGCTAAACTACAAGACAAATCCAGCTGCAGTTATCTGGCCAGCCACTCTCTGGCACTGTTGCTCCACGCAGTTGTAGAGGAAGGCCCCATCTAACACTGAGAAAATACATGTGTGAGAACGTTCCTTAGACGAATCATCCAGAGCATATGAGGCTGAAAAAGAAAGAGAGGAAAAGAACTAAAATAAGGTGCTTACAAAAATAGGTATCTTGCATCTGATCAGTATCTTACAGACAAATTACACGTGTTCTTTACAACTGTGTATGTTAAGTATATGCACTTACTCTAATAGTTAGTATTTAAGTTACCAGGCATTCACATGTGAAGTCTTTCCCTAAATCACCCTCTTTTATTTACCCACATGCTTCCTAGGCCTAAGATATCCTTCTTTCTGAGAGACTACCAAACCCACCCTCTGATGCTGATTCTGTGACTCATCAGTTAAAAAGGAACACAACTCAGCAATATCTTATGGTTGCAAAAAGAGTCAAATACTCTGAATACAGACATGTTGTATGTACTTGTTGTATGTGAGTGAATCCTTCTTGTCTCTGCAGCAGGAAGGAGTCCAGACTGATGGATAAACTTGTCTTCCAGGCAGCGTACTTCAAGAAGGATAGAGATCAACTGGACATGACCCAGAGCTGAACAATAGGAATATGATGCCACAGAAGAACAGAAAACATGATCCATGGAGAAAGGTTTGTTGCTTTCCTTTAAAGAAACATGGGCTGAGCAGAGAAAGGATAATAGTCTTCAAATGTGCAAAAACACATCAGAAAGACAGCAAAGCAAGGAATTGTTTTACCCAGAGCAGGGGATAAATGGACTGCATCTTGGTAGCATGTAGACAAAATTAGTTTAAGAATTAGGGAAATCTTGCCAAGATTTAAGATGAGATTAAGTAATCATCTACAGAATGATTTCTTTTGGACATGAGGCTTACAGTTCTGTGACCCTGCTTTCAACCATTGTGCTGTGAAAATTCTTTTCGCCTTCATAAAATATGGTGAGATATAAAATAAACTTCCTCTGAAAGGGTTTCAGAAAGCATCTAGCTTGACCAAAAGAGGAGGAGTTTGCATCCAGGAGTTCAGAGGAATACCCAAAGCTGTTGTCTGTAGGCTGTATTTAATGAAACAAGTCCTTTCAGCCTCATCTTACAGTAACAAATGCTCTCCCTGGCCCTCACAAATGAAACGAGTCTGCATATTTCTAAGTAGGTCAGCAATTCAGGAACTTAAAGTTTGAGACTGCAGGTTTTGAAATTCCATGGAAAACTTTCACTCCATGCTTCAGGTAATGCAGAGAGACAACCTCATTGAAGCCAAGTTTCTGCCTTGCTTGAGGCAACCCTACTAAAGAAGTCCAAATGAATGCAAACTAGATATTGAGTTTAGCAAGATTTATACTGGAAACAAGATAGAATAAATTTAGTCTAGTAATTTAATCTGTAATCAGCAAGTCTCTAGGTCCTACAACTACCTATGGCGCAAGAAAGGAAAATCAGGACTCAGAAGTAGTTTTTGTTGTGATTTATATGCTCATTCCTGTTTTCTAATTATATTCTCAGACATGCCTATGTGGGAAAACATTTTTTTAGTTATTTGTGTTTTCAAATGATGACTACAAAAGATACCATGGTGGGTTTAGTTTACACTTAACCTTTAAAATAATCTTTTAAAAAGCTAAGGGACTGAGTAGTTTTATGTGATACATTAATTTTGTTTTGCCTGCCTATTGTGTGCTGCAGTTTTTATAACATTACGAGGGAAGCTGCACATTTTTAAGCAGTCTTTTCTTACTAACTGCTCTTCTCTATTGTAACCTTATTCCATCTGATGCAAAATGCTCTTTGGCTTCTGTGAACTCCATGGCTGGAGACACAACTCAGAAATTACTGTTTGCATCACAGGGACAAACAAACCTTGAAACCTCTCTAAGGTGAGCAACACATTTGCCTTGGTTCAGATAGTGAGACACACAGAGCACAGGGCACCAGGGCAGCATCCCAGTGCGGGTACGGCCAGAGTGGCCACAGTGCCACATTTGGGGATGAGACTGTCAATAGGGAGCATGGCACTCTGTCAGTTCTTCTGTCAAGGGAAGATTGCTTCCTTGCAGAATCATGAGAGAAACCTTCCTACCTTTTCGTTGCCAAACAGAAAACTCTAGCAGGCCCTGCTGTACGTTTTCCACCACTGCAGCTGTGCCCTGATTTCAGATGTTGGCTCCAGCCCTATCATTTGTGGTGAGATTGTGAGTCGAGGGTTGCAGGGTCCTTTCATCTGTCAGTATGTCACTGATGATACAGCTTAATCGTGTGAATCTTCTTTAGCACTTCAACTTATTGCTTTTAAAAGTATCATAATCATAATCTCTCATACAAACCCTTAAATGTGTTTTTGTCATCAGAAGAACACACGCCTCTGGGACTGCTCTGGGACCAGAACAGCATCACTACAAAAATCTTGTAACTTCGTTAATTGCAAGTACAAAAATCTTGTCATTTCACTAATTGCAAAAATCCAACCAACAACTCTCCTCCTTTTTCTTTCTTATTTCTAAACTACATTTCCTAGAAATCTCAGGCTTAGAGTCAAAGTGCACATCTGTGTCTTGCTCTCTGGTTCAGTCTCCTATTAGAGAAACATACTGAAAAGCAAACAGTAAGTGCAGGAAACCATTTAATATCATTTTTTTTCCCTCTCATGTCAAGAAAATATTCAACTGATTTCAGCAACCAGTAAGGAGCTCCACAAGAGCAGACCTAGGTTTGGGTCATATTCAGTATCTTGTAATTGAGCTTTTAAACACTCATTTTTCACCTAAGAATAACTCGTTAAAGGACTTAATAACCATCTCTTCATAAAAATACAGGACTCTATAGGCTTTATTAATATTGAAATTATTATTAATTTGTTTTATTGTGTACTGCTTACTATTTTGAGATAAATATGTGCGAATGCGAACCCTCCTGTGTAGAATAAAAATATCATCAATTTTGTGTATGTTGTTTTTAAGAATTACTCTGATGATTTGTATTTATATATGTTTGACAGTACATCATTGCCAGATTTCAAAAGCTAATCAGATGCCTTCCAGTGCTTGATGTTTTTAAATAACAAATGAGAACCACTGGATTATTCTTTTCCATACACATAAGATACCAAGAAAAACTCCTAAATGTGATTTTTTTTCCCTCCTCGCAGAAACTAAGGCATTCTAAGAAAAGGAAGCACATCTAGAATTGCTATTTTAAAATTTATCCTGATTTCTAAAGTAAATCTAAGAATAGGAGTGTGGGGAGAGAGAGCCCAGGCATTACGTTTGAAAGCACAGTATTGATGATATTAATGTTGGCAAGCTAAACATGAGGACATTGGTTTGTTTAGCTCCCCGTCTTTTCCAGGAGCCATCTACTAAAGGACCATCTACTGCTTTTACCTTGGAGGGTCTGCAGTTCAGTTAAAGCTATGTCAGTGCTGAGATAAATGTCTATTTATTAGGCTTTGGAGTTTGATATATTTCTGGTGTCTTAAATTGAAAATAGATGTCCAATAAAGAGGTTTTCAGGTGGAGGTTATGCCTATTGAGTAGTTTGATAAGACTGTATCCAACTAAGGTTACCCTTCATTCACCCTTCATCTGTTTTCCAGAATATTTGTCTCTTTTACATGGATACTTTAATCTTTGCCTTTGTGTATCAGGGTTTGACTAATCTCACTGTGTTGTCACACTGCAGCTCTATGAAACAGCAGCACTGGCTATATTAACTTATATATGTATGTATCTACAATGGCCAGACTTTGGAAATTATCTACAAAGGTCTGCCACTCTTCCCTTTTCAGTTTTCAACAACTCGTCAAATAATGTTGTTTGCATCATGTCCTCCCCCAGGTCACTGACTTAAAATGGTCCTTATCTACAAATCTTTCCTACATTTTCTTTCTATTACAGTAAGCCCCTCTTTCATCAGTATTATCAGCAAAAGCTGCAGGATATTTTGTCTGGCTGCAATTCAGCTTCATGTGGGGGTGCTCACATGCACCCTGCGGTATTTTGTGCAGTTACGAGCAATTTATGTGATGTATAAAAGTGCATACTTTACTTTACAGATTTAACTCTTTGCTTGAATCCAGTGTCTGATTAAACTCAGTACAAGATGTCTGTGGAGACCAGAGTTTAAATCTTAAGTGGTGTTGACTGCCTCTACTCTGTCATCACCTCCGAAGGTTCTCGGCGGTGTTTGGGATGCAGCCCTAACATGTCTTACATGCACTACAAAAGACCTTAAAAAATTCTTTCCAAACCAAGCACAGGCTTTCTGAGCAAGGGCCCCAAAGGGCAGGAGCCTCCCCCTTAAGCCCTTCTGGCATCTGCACTCTGCTCTGGGGCTTGGGGTAGGTGACCTTCAAAGGTCCCTTCCAACCCTTCCAACCCAAACCATTCTGCAATTCTATGTAGATTCTAGAATGAAACAAAAGAGAAGCTCTTTGGTAAAATGAATCATTGTGTTAAAAGCATACAGGAAATACTGCATTTATTCATCTCTGAGAAATTGTTGTAAGTCAACAACTATATTTTGAAAATAAAAATGAAAGCTGGGTTCAGGAGTGTGATCCTACAGGAACTGTAAGCTGGGTTCGAGTGTAATCCTACAGGAACTGTAGGATTTCTGGAACAAGACCCTGTTTCTGTCACAATTTCCAAGCTCCCTTTTTGAAATGAGAATGTTACCTCTCCTTCAGACTGGCTTTTCTAATGGTCTTCCTTGTAGATGCTGACAGAGCAACTAACTTCAACTCAGTCGTTTTAAGTATAATACATTGTTAGTCTGTCAAGGCATCCTGCTGATAATGTAATAAAATAATACAACCACAGAAATCAAATGTGCTTTAAGTTTTGGTAAGCCCTGAAGTGGTCCAGTAGTTGAACCAGATGACTGTTGTAGGTCCAACTGAAAATATTCTATTCTATTCTATTCTATTCTATGCTATGCTATGCTATGCTATGCTATGCTATTGCCATTGCTATTGCTATTTCATGAAAACAGCTTGCATGAAAAAATACTTTTCCAGTTACTTAGAAAAAATGGAAGACTAGGTTGAGTCAGACTCAACTAGGATGGTTGCACTACTGGGATGCAGATGTATCTAAAAGGAAACAATTCCAGATGACAAAAGCATACTGTTGGTGCAGGAAAAATTTCCACACTTCTGCCAAAAGACCCACTGTGTTTGTTGCACTAAGCACAAAATATTAAAAAATGTACATATGAACGTGCTTTCTTAGACCTTAATACCTATACAGAGAACCTCTTGCTTTACTCAGGACTCAACTCAAAATCACTGCTTTAACAGCAAACCATTATTCAGAGGTAAGAGCATGAAAATGGATACACAGTGTCAAAACACTCTGAGGTTTATGCAACATTCTGGGTTTTGGTGGTGAGTTGGTTTCATTTTTTTTTTAATTTGAGAATGATTCAATAAATAAAACTTCACACATAGTGAGAATTCTCATGGCATAAGAGACAAATCTCCAGCTATATAAACCTCAAGGAGCTCACTTATATTTCTTTTGATAGGTCTACAACTTTCCATTTCTCTTCTTCCAGTTATTATTGTTTTACCACTCTCTATGTTCTACATATGGGTTTACAGGATGCTACTGACCACACAAACCAAATTTAATATCTTCTCTTTGGTTTCCTACTAAACCACAAGGCCATCTATCCTATTTTTTGTCTAATTTTTTGTGTCTTCAATTCTTTTTCTTTTATGTAATTTTTGATCTCATAAGAACAAGCCCATCTCCTTCTGTGGTGATGCATTAATGCAACTGAAACTCAGATTTACCTCTTAGAAACTGAAACTCAGTTTCCTCTGTTGACACCAATTACACCTTTTCCAAAGACTTCCTCATTCTCCCACTATTGTTTTATGTTTCAGCAGAATATTACTCTAATCCAATCATTTTTCAACCAATCTAATACAGCCCCAAAGTGGATTAGGCCCTGGTAGACTGCATATCCATCAGTTGATAGCTATAAAATCCTTGGATAATTAAATCCAGAGAGAGATCCAGAAAGGAAAGGGAAAATTCATTTGTCTCCTACTTCTCCATCTGTTGCTGTTCATTCCACACAATTGAGGATCAGCTCCTTGGCCTTTCTTCTCCCATCCACCCAAAGCTGGAAGTGGCTTTCACCCCTGGGGCAGCAGAAACAGTGCTTTGAGAAACTGAAGGTGACAAAAGGGCAAGGAGGAGGTGTCTGATCCCCCTGCCCCTCCATTCCCTAGCCAGGGAGCTTCTCCAGAAGCTGCACCAACACTTCAGTACCTACAGAGGGCTTTGCATTACTATTTCTATTCTTTGAGAAGGCTATTTACTATTTGTAAGTAGTAAATTTATATTTGTTATGAATGTTTTCTATAGCACTTTTGATATGATTAATTTCATTATGATATTCATCTAACCAAATGTGACTAGTTACAAAGCGTGCAGACCTTTTCCCTGCTGTACCAGCATCCCCCACACTGCAAATGCTTCTGACATTGTCAGAGCCACCACACTGCAAATGCTGCTCAACCACCACTCGTCAGAGAGTTGAAGAAGTAAAATAAAAAAATGGAAGTTAGAGGTCCATTTCTTCTTTTGGCTATCTGCCAGCAGAATAGTTGGTACTAATTAGTGTTTGGGTTTTTCTTTTCCTGCTTTAGGGAGTGCCTATCGAAGGATATTTGAGGAAACTGCTTTGGTAGGGTGAAGCTAAAAGGTTTTATTAGTTGCTCTGTGTGCATGAGACAGATACTGTACCACATTTTTGTCAGTCTGAAATAAAATACCCTTTTTAATGTTGTGGACTCCCCCTTGCTTGTCCAGAGGGCACCTCAAAGGATTACAGTGGAATAGGAATTCTGGAGGAAAAAGAAGGAGTCTTGAGGCCCACAAAGGACGTGGGCTGCCCATTCTACAGATCTCTAAACCTAATTTTCTTCTCCTTGGACAATCAATAACAGTTAGGGAGACCTCATTGTGATCTTCAACATCCTTACAAGGGTCAGTGAAGGGGCAGAACCGATCTCTGCTCTGTGTGACCAGTGAGAGGACCTGAGGGAATGGTGGAGCTCTGTCAGAGCAGGGTTAGGCTGGATATTGGGACAAGGTTCTTCCCCTAGAGGATGGTTGGCACTGAACAGGCTCCCCAGGGCAGTAGGCAGAGCCCCAAGTCTGCCAAAGCTCCAGGAGCATTTGGACAATGCTCTGAGGGACAGGGTGGGATTGTTGGGGTATCTGTGCAGGGCCAGAAGTTGGGCCTGGATGATCCTTGCGGGTCCCTTCCCACTCAGGACATTCTGTGATTCTGTGAAAAGGAAAGGGATGATGAGGACTCAGTCCTGGGGAAGGACACCTTGCTCTCTTGCAGGACAGCGAGCTGTATGCCATGGATTGCATTTGTCACCTTACACAAGGTATGAATTCATCTATACCCCTTTTACTTCCATGAAATCCCAAGCTACTGCCATTCCTTAAAGGAGTATTTCAGTGCACAAATACAGTGTCAGCAACATAGTACATAGTATCGGCCCATCTTTGCTTTTTAAAAATAAACTTAGAATAAAACCTTGATTACCTGCATAATTAGTCCCCATTCACAGGAACTTGCATGCCTGAATAATTAAAGAATTAGATTCTAAAAATGAAAAGGAAGCAAAGCCTGCATTTTTGTACTTGAAAAGCTTCAGCAGCAATCATGATAGTTCACAGCACATAAATAATTCAAAGTGAGCTTCCTCGTCTTTTTTTTTCCTCGCAGAAATCCTCTTAATGCTTCCTAATTAAATGAAAATATTTTATAAGCCATCACTTTGTGACATCACAAGAATATTTTAAACTCTAGATTAGACAAGCTGGATTTGCATTTTCAGTATTTGCAATCTGATATTTGGAGTCATTTAATGGAACCACAAACCACCACGAAGGGGTGATAAAACAGGCACGTGCTTTTGAAATAAAAAGAATAGGGGAAAAAATTTTGTGTCGGGTGCCGGTCATCTGAGTTTAACTCAGCATTCAATTTCACTTCACAACTCAGCACTTTATGCCTTAAACCGCTGGGGCCATAATTTAAAGAAAAAAAATAATTAAAAAAACCCTGACAAAATCCTGACGCAAATGATGCGCAGGTGTGCGGGTAGGGGTAGACACTGTAGGGTGCCAAAGGTGACTTTTCGCCCACAATTTAACCTTTTTTACTACCATGGCGCCGTGAGGGCCGGGAAGGGCAGGCGGCAGGGGGCGCGCTGCCCCCGCCGCGCCGGGCTGGCCGAGGGGAACGTTCTCGAAAGGCCCGGGGCGGAGCCGTGAGGGCTCCGTCCCAGACGGGCTCAAGAGTATCGTCCTCTCGGTGAGCGGAGCCTCGGGTGGCGTGTGGCTGCCGTGTCCCGAATGAGCGCAGACGGGTGGGGGGAGCTCGATCGCTCCTGCCTTGGCCCAGAGCCCTGCCGCCGCTTGGGCAAGGAGCCGCCCGGCCGTGCAGACGCTCGGCGCTGCGCTCCCGCCCGCCTCCATTTTCTGCGGGCTCCCCCCGCGGGCCGAGCGGGCTGTGCCGGCCGAGGGGCCGCGGGACCCGGGCTGGCGAGGCGCCGAGAGGGGAAGGACCCGGCGGCACACAGGCATATCTTCATCTCGGGCCCCGCTCTGCCGGCAGGGACAGGCGTGTTCGCTCGGAGGGCGTCGCCTGGAAACACAGGCGGGAAGGAGTCGCGGCTCTCCTCCCTTACTATTTATTGTGACATATTTTGTTAGCTTTTGGGCTCTGGAAGCAGTACTGTGCGTGCCCCTCTGCCAGCGCCCGGATTGACGCTCGTACCGCGTGGGTGCGCTCCGAGCCCGGCCTGTCCGTGCCGTGCCCGCGCGGCGGCGCTGGGTAAGATGGCGAGGCCGCTGCGAACTGGGCGTGCAGGGACCCGTGCAGGGACCTTCGCCGGCCCTCCCTTCGGGCACTGCCCGAATCCCAGCAAAAACGCCCCCAAACGCCAGCACCTACGGCGCCCGCTCTGCCCTCTCCCTCCCGAAGAACCGAGCACTGGCCCCCCGGAGGGTATTTCAAAGACAAGGTTGCTGAAATAATCCTGATCCTTTAAAAACAGCATCACCGGTTGTTTAAAAATACATGCATTGCCCCCGTGTCACGATTTTTAAATGAGCGTTTATGGCTATTTCTCCAGGAGTCTGCACTTTTTATTTTAAAATATCACTAATTTAAAAATAATAATCAGAAACACATGCGTTTCCCCCGTGTCACGATTTTTACATGAAAGCCTATGGCTACTCCTCCTGAACTCTGCATATTCTATTTTAAAATATTACTATTTACTACTAATAATAACAGACACGTTCATTGCCCTCGTGTCACAATTTTTACACGAGAGCCTATTGCTACTCCTCCTAAACTGCATTTTTTTTTTTTTTAGTGTTCGTGAAGAGGCCGGTCGGTCCTGGGACTGAGAACTTTCCCCGGGTGCGACGGTGGATTTAATTCCAGCAGCCAGCCCCGCGGCCGGGGCAGAGGGATATCCGGGGATGTACCACAGTAAAACAGTCCCGAGGTAGGAGTGGCACAGTCATATTTTATCACTGCGGTATGTCACCGTGCTCAGTATCACCTGGGGATCGTTCTGGTTATTCCGTTTTGCTGAGCACTGTCTAAAGCAGAAAAAAAGACAGAGCCCGGTGAGAAAAGCTGCTCCTGTTGCTGACTTTGCATTCCCTCGAGTCCAATTTGTTCCCTATATATTGAAAGACGCAGAGTTGTTTTTTTAAATAGATATAAAAATATAAATACATATATTTTATATTATATTTTTATGTATAAAATCACTGTCAATCAGAATATCTCAATTCCGGGTTTACCCTTTATTAAACTGCTTTGGGAGATTCTGCGTGGCCTAGTGCAGAGGGACGGGGTTGCTGCTTCGCGCAGAAAAGAGAAGAAACATTACGGGGTGGGGGGGGGAGAGAACCCACAAAAAGAGGTTTCTTCCGTTCTTTCCATGGTGGGAAACCCGAGCAGCAGCCGCGCTGCCGGGAGCCGGCAGTGCTGTGCCGTCTGCCCTGCTCTGGGAGATTTGCTGTTGTTGTTGCATTTTTATTTTCTTTCTTTGCTTTACTGAGCTCTCCACAATGTTCCGGGGTTAGGTAATTCTTTAATTCTTGCCGTTGCTAATTCAAGATGCGGGCCCGATGCCGCAGCCCTGCCCGGGTCGCTGTTTGTGCCGTGGGCTCCGTGTGGGTCACACTCGGCACGGCTGAGTCCTGGGCACGGGGGGGACTTTTTCCTTGGCCCGCCTCGAAGCAAACATGCGATGGGTTGGATAAAAATGCCTGGTGGGTGTCGGGGCCAGCTCGGCTCCCCCCGTGGTTTGGCGTACCGGGTGCCCCGGGGCCGGGGTCGGGCCTTGCTTCCCGAGGGTCCTGCTCCGGAGCGCGGCTGTCGCTGCGCGCACATCCCCTTGAAGCATTTTGAGGTTAGGGGAGCCTTTTTTTTTTTTTTTTTCTTTTCCCGTTTTGGCTGTAACTTTCGCGCACTGTTCCTGCAGTGCTCACATCTGTTTATGTCATCCTTGGAGCGCGGTGCAGTGAATTTGGGATTGAGGCGAAGTCGTAGAACTTATTGCTTGTTAATGTGGGTGCTTAAAGTGCGGCTATTTAAATCCGCAGTTAGGCCTTTCTTGAAAGGTGGCCTGTTTTCTCCTAAGGCTTCAGCACCCAGCCCCTTCCAGGGAGATCCACGGAAATAGTGAGTGCTTAGCAGGTTGGGAAGGGAATAGCCAGTGCTTAGCAGGTTGGGAAAATACTTGTCTTTGTATTAAAAATGAAACTAGGAGCCTTAGTGGGTTGCTCGTCTTGCAATAAGCGGGACTAATTCTGTGTTTTTCTCTTTGAGAGCCCTCTCACTTTCTCTAATAGTGTATATTATGTGGAGAGCGACTGGAAATTGCAAAGAACTTTCAAATAAATAAAAACTTTGACGGAGAACCGGTGATTAAATAACACTGGTCGTTAGAACAGTTAGTGGGACGTTAATAAAATAGTTTATTTGAAACGTGAATGAAAGCAGGATAATTCAGTGTAAGCCCAGAGAGATTTGGGAGCGTCTCGGTGCCGCTGCGGCCGGAGCAGCCCTGCCCAGGGACGGCACGGCCTCAGGGGAGATGCGGCATCGTCCACTTGTCCCGCAGGGCCGAGGAAAGGAAAATACACCTGGATCCTGACAGGGGACACCCCGCAGGGATCCGCGTAGGGCCTCACTCGCTTCCCACCTACGTCAATAGAAGTTTTGTCTTCCAGTTCATTAAAGAAATACAGTCAGGCCCTCCTCGTCGCCTCCTTAGGGGTTTGGGTTTTTTTCTTCTTGAAAGCCTTATTAATGGATTCATGTAGTAAACATGGGTATAAAGTAGGCAATGAAAAAAAAACCAAACAAACAAAAAATCAAACAAAAAACCAAAAAACCAAAAACAAACAAAAACAAACAAAAACAAAAACCCCAAAAAAACCAGTGAAAGCACGAAATAAAATAGAATAAAATAAAACAGAATAAATAACATAGAATAAAGTAAGATGAATAAAATAACATAAAATAAAACAAAAATAGACCAACCACAAACCCTACACCTCCTAAACTTTGTATTTTTTACTGCCTGTGAATAGGAAGATCACTCCAAGCAAAAATACTGAAATCTTGTTTTGGAAGTCTCTGTCGTAAATAGGTCTCATTAAAAAAATAAATTAATTTCTAGTTACAGGAAATTAATAGCTATCGCAGCCTTTTCACCTAAAATACTCACTTCTTAAACTGGTGAGGTCATGTTTTAAATGTTCCGTACATCTGTAACCGCGTGTTACTGAGATCTTTATCACCTACGGTGTCAGCCAATATTTTAACTACAGAAGTAATAAGCAGGTGGGTGGGATTTTTAGAAACGTATCTTGTGTTTCCTCCTAAGCACGGTGACACTGGGAGTCGGGGTAGTGTCCTGCCCTGTTTTTTTGTCACTGACTCTCATTTTTTCGGCATCCACAAGCTTCCCTGGAAGATCCTGACAGTTTCGGGAAGGCTCTGTTACTTTCCAGTCATTTCCAGAAAAACTCCGATGTAGTCTCAATTATTTCCTGAATGTATATATTTATTATTTAAAACTAATTGCAGGAAAGTAGCCGCTGATAGTAGAACGTTTACAATGTATAATGTTGATTAGCTTTCCACAGGGAGCTGTCCTTTGGATGCAATTTTTTTTCCTTCTCATTTTACCACTGTTTCCAAATAATCCCGCGTCCTTCCAGCGAAAAAGCCAGGAAAGCGTCTTCTAAAATGTTCTTTAACACGAAATAACGACGCGTTTGAACATTCACAAAGTACTGATTTCGTGCCTGCCCTCAGTCTATTACCTCAAATAACATCCCACGCTGTGTTCAGGGCAGGCGTTTGCTATCCCGGCTCTTCCTGTGTCCTATTAATAGGACAAATCCGCCCGCGCATGACCCTTCCTACAAGAATTCGGCCACAGTTTGCTTTGACTTATAGCTGACTGCAAAGCTTTAATTAAAAAAATATCAATACATTTTACCCTTTGAAAGCACTTCCATGGGAGCTTGGGGTGGAAGAGTCTCACGCGTGTGCGCCTACAAACCGGGGTAGGTGCGGAGCCTCGCCCGCATCCTGACAACAGGAATCTGCTGGCTTTTAGTAAATAAAGCGTGTTTAGTTTTGTATTTTCTTTTTTTCTCAGGAAACGCGATTTGGTTGGTATGCAAACCGGAGAGCAGCCGTCAGGGACTTGCCACTTATTTCGCCAAACTTTCTCAAGCATTGTCTGTGTGGGAGGTGAAAGTACTTGAATAAAAAGCCTCTTTTTTTTTTTTTTTAAAGAAAAAAAAGCACGCAAACACTCAAAAGAAAACAAAAATGTATTTTTTAAAAAGCCTCATTAAGAAAAAAAATGTAATAGAACACACCTATGTTTTGTTTCTAGAGTAAATTTATCCTTTGCTGAGGGAGAACCCCAGCGCCTCCTGCCCCCATGAAAAGGGTGCCGAGAGGAAGAGCTGCAGTCCAAGGCCAGCTGAAACCCCGGGAACATCACATAACACCGTAACATCAGTTCAGGTCCCGACGGGGACCATTGCCCACCTGAGCACCCCGCGGGGCGGGTTCACAGCCGGGTCCCCACCACGGCCAAGAAGTGGTACCTGCCAAAAAGCCAAGTCTCCTGGGAGGGGTTGGAAGATGCATTTGCGGGAAGACATTAGGAATGAAGGAAAAACAGCTGGTAGAGATGAGCTGGAAAGCTCTATGTGTGTGTATGTATCCCCAGCCAGCACGTCCCTTCTTCCCCCCCCCCCCCCCCCCTCGCCTTTTTTTAGGGGTTAAAACCAGAGTATATTTGCTCAGCAGGTGACCCTCAGGTTTGCTCTCCCGTTTTGCTCTGTCGGCCCCTTTGCGTTTATAGGTGGGTTTTGTGTATTTGTTCCTCAAAAGTAGCTATTATTGCTGTTAATTATTGTAAAAATGTAAAAAAAAAGACGTTAAAAAAAAGTGAATTCATAGCCTGCTAGCAGAGAGGCAGAGAGCACCCCTTGCTCTCCTGGCAGTTGAAATAAGGGTATCGATTTGGGTTAGGGAGCATCCTCCAATTTTAAGGGAGAGGTGCTTGAAGTCAAGAATGCCTTTTCTTTTTTTTTTTTTTTTTTTTTTTTTTTTTTCCCCGCCTTTTCTCTTTTATTGTAGGAAAAAGACATTCCTCCTCCGTGGTCGTTTAGGCTAGCCCTCCCCTGGTAACTCCAGACGGGAGGGAAACAGGCATGCATTGGGTTTTTAATTTATGTTTGTTTCTTTTAAAGATATTTGTCATGCTGCAACCATTATTCCAAGGATCCTGCAAGGTTTTCATTCACCACCCGGTTTTCAGGGCTCCTTTCTTCATGTTGCACCCAGTCCAACTTGAGACTCTGGAGTGGAAATAAGGGAAAAAAAAATCTAGACAAAATAATGATAATAAAAATCTGAAGCAACCTCCCCCCTTTGCTCCCTATCACCCCCAAACCAAGCTGCCCCCAAACAAAATTCTCCTTCGGGAGGGAACTTACTCCTCGTCCTGTCGGCACATTTAAGAGTCATTTTATTTGCCTGAACTTTGGAACAAAGCTGGTTTCCAGAGGAAATTTCCACTCCTGCTGCTGCCTCGCACCAGAGGGCGCCGGGAGCCTTCCCAGGCTTTGCTGCCTCAAGTGCTGCTGGAAATTAACTCTTTGGGCGCTCTCCCTGGAGGCTTTTCTAACCTTTCCCTTTTAAAATACACAGCTAGATTGTAACTTTTTTTCCCGCCCTGTAAAATGCGTCTTGGTTTGTTTGGGTTTGGGTTTGTGAGGGTTTTTTCCCACCCTGTCTTACCCTTTCCCAGCACTTCCAGGGCTTCATGCTCCTGCAACAGCCCCCAGCGCTCTCAGGAGATTTACAGTTTCTCTCTGTCCCTCTTAACTTGGTTCCGATTAAGTCACTGCATCATGTTTGTGTGACGTTACCGTGTTTCCCCTCATAATTGCCAGGGATAAAAGTTTGTCTGGCTGTGTTTAAGCTTAAAGGGTCACTCAGGGCTCTTCAAGCAGAACACCACCGAAGCGCAGCGCCAGGGGAAGAGCAGTGCGTAAACTGTCCCAACGCATCTCCCTGTACCGCCTGTGGTGTTCCGGTCTGGGCCTAAAGGGTGTAAGGCCAAACCCTAATGTGGGGGGCTGACTAATGTATGCTACAGGGTCAGAGCTGTTTTACACTGAGACCTAAGGAAATCCATGGCTTTTCCCATGGACAGGGCGCTGTTGGGAGGACACACCCTGTGTTTCTGTGCCCCAGTGGCTGCATCTGATTTGGTTGTTACACACTCACTTTCTGGCCTGACAGGATCATCAAAGTCCATCTACTGGCCCTGCAGAGACACCCCAACAATCCCACCCTGTCCCTCAGAGTGTTGTCCAAACACTCCTTGAGCTCTGGCAGCCTTGGGGCTGTGCCCAATGCCCTGGGGAGCCTGTTCAGTGCCAACCACCCTCTGGAGGAAGAACTTTTTCATGAGATCCAACCTAACCATGCCCTGACAGAGCTCCAAGTTTGCTACAATTCAAAGAAAACTGCAAGAATAAGTAACCCAAAGAGCAAATACTGCAGGAAATTATAGAAGACTTTATCTGTAACTGGGGATTATAAACCCTCAACTT
Organism: Myiozetetes cayanensis; assembly: GCF_022539395.1. Taxonomy (NCBI): domain Eukaryota; kingdom Metazoa; phylum Chordata; class Aves; order Passeriformes; family Tyrannidae; genus Myiozetetes; species Myiozetetes cayanensis. The sequence continues at coordinate 67,848,503 of NW_026087521.1, read as the reverse complement.
CAGCAAGAGCATTTCTTGTGTTCATCTGCATATGCAAATACTGTGGCTCACCTTCTGAGTCTCAGTTTTAGTGGCAATGCAGGTTGATTATTCACAGAAAAAATCTGAGGGAAAATATTTGTTATTACTTTATTTTTTTACAAGAGCAGTCTGTTTTCAAACAGCAAAGAAGGACTATTTTCAAGAGGAGACAGTGACAGTACAAGGGGGAATGGATTCACACTGAGAGAGTGCAGAGTTTGACTGGATATTAGGAAGCAGTTCCTCCCTGTGAAGGTGGGGAGGCCCTGGCACAGATTGCCCAGAGAAGCTGTGGCTGCCCCGTCCCTGGTTGGACAGGGCTTGGAGCAGCCTGGGCTAGTGGAAGGTGTCCCTGCCCATGGCAGGGGGTGGAATGGGATGATCCTTAAGGATCCTTCCAACCCAAACCAGTCTGGGATTCTGGGATTCTATAATTCTGATGAGCCACTGGATCCTGGAGTACTCAGTCCTGTTGAATGTTTAGGAACCAATTTAGCTGCTTGTCTGACACATCTCTCTTACTCAGTGAAATGGGCTCAGCTGAAAACTACAATCACTACTGACATATTAAAAAAAGAAAAGACAATGCAGGCCTGAACATTGATATCAGGTGAGTCCTGTTCCAGTGCAATACATATTACCACGTTAAATAATGCTCTGACTTTTTTTTAACACAACTTTTAGGAAGCACATAAACATCTTTTCTTCATGATTTGTGCCATATTTAACCATACCAAAACTAGATCAAGAACTCATCAGTGTGGGCCATGGACAGATGCACAGTGTGTAGTTTCCAACAGATCTGATAATTCTAAATAAATGAATAAAAAGGAAGATATATAATAAGAAAATGAAGAAGAAGGAAGAATAAGCTAAATATTAGGATGCATAATTTCTGTGTTTCCTGTAAACTTTGATGCTATTCACATATCACTTAAGGATCAACAGAAATGCAAAATGCGTGATCTGAAGGTGTGTTAAAAAATCCAAGGGAAAAAACCTATTAAAACCAACACCAAAAAACATTTTAATCCTGGGGGCTGGTGGAAAAACTCAGTTGAAGAGAAATGGTGATATTGTCCATGTGATATTTAAATTGAAATACAGATTTTAAATTTTTTTGTGACTACTTCTCCATTTATGTCATTAATTTAGCATCTGTCAATCAAAAAAAAGGAAAATGCATCAAAGGCTGCTGAGATCTGATTCCATCACTTACTAGTTCATGTTGAGTTTCATCTGTCAGGTGTGTGTGTAAGGTGAGAATTCTTGTCTCAGAGCAAATAGGACAGTGTGCTGGATACTGTAAGACAGCCTCTTGAAAGGCAGCAGCAGCTTTGCCCTGCTGCCCCGGAAATGCCCGGGGTGTGTTGGTGCCCAGCGCGCTGGGCCTGGTGCAGCTCTGACTTTCAGAGCCCTCTCTGCTGCCTGTACACGGGGTCTCAGTGGGCCTTCATGTCTGGCCATGGCACTGACTCACACTTGGTAACTTGACTGATTTTTTTTTGGAGGAGGAGTAGAGGGGCCTTTGAAGAGACTTCTCGACTCTTGGAACAACACGGGGAAAAAAATCATGTTAAAATGCATCTTGGCCCTTATGCCATTTTCATTGAAGCTGATGGTAAAACCCTCTTTCCCTTTACTAGGAACAGGACTGAGCCATTTAAAATGCTATTTCGTAATATAAATCTTTTAAGTCTTAAATATTTCCATACAGTGGAGAAAAGAAGTCTCAAACGTCATCAGAAAGACTGCTTCTTGTTAGGTTGTTACAATGTGCTATTTCTGTTCAAATAACATTTACTAATATGAGAGACAAATACATTTGTACAGTTTGGGAGCCTGACGCTGCAGTTGGGTGTTTGCAGCTTTTATACATTAGGGTATTTATGACAATAATTTTAACTCTTCAGTTGCATAAAACAAAGCCCAGATGTTTCTCAGCAGCATCAGGTCTTTTAGCTGAGCCTTTCTGGAGTGTAGTGCAGAGTTTGGTTACAGTTAAGCTTGAGTCAAAATATTCCAAGAGTATGGAGGGATGACGTGGCGAGGCACAAGTAGGAAGGGGGAAGAGGGACACTGAAGGAGGAAACAATCTTACTCTCCAGCTATGCCAAGTCCCCACCTGTGGGATCATGGAGAACTCTTAAGTTCTCATCTTTGGATCTTCTTCCCTCCTTGGCAGTGGCTCTAAAAAGGATTAAGTGAGAGAACAGCAGCAGAAAAAGCCCTCAAAATACCATGCTCTGGGAAGGTCAGGGAGGTTGCCTTCTCCAGATGTACAGGGGCTCCAGGGTTCTAATTTGAATCTCTCTGTGCTGAGTTGCTGTGATGTCCTGCCCAGCATCCTGTCTTCCCGCCCAGGAATATAATGAGGGCAATGCAATTTCCATGGATTAGTTGTTTGTCTTCCCTGGAGTTAGCCTGGCTGGGTAAGCACAACTGAGCAGCACTCATGTAGTCATACAGGTCTTACCAGTGATCTCCTAATAGGGGGGTATTGTCCAAGTGACAATTGACCTGAGCTTGTGCCAAATGCCACTACAAGTCTCTCTTTTCTTTCTGTTTCTGGGTGTGTTGTGTCCAATGATAGTGTCCTATGATAAGCTTTTCAGGGGACGAACTGTCTTTATAGCTGGTGTCTTTATAGCACCTTATGTAGTGACCCAGGCTTAAAATAGTGGTGATAAGATGCACTCATCTGAAGAAAGATTAACTGATCTTTTAAGTCCATATTTCCAAGTAGATGATGATTAATAAAGAGATTAAAAAAAGAAGAAAAGTGATAAGGTGCATTATACATCTTGGTGAGAAAAGAGACTTTTGCTGTCTCTGCGCTTGCCTTGTCTCAGGAAATATCTACGGCTTCATGTCAAAACACTGGGAAAACACAGAGGTGGTTATGGTGAATACCAAAATAACTCCCAGAGCTACAGATATGCACATAAATGCAAGTATAAAAATGATCACATTTGAACTAACAGAGCTCACTGGGCACATTTGACCTGCAGTAGGAAGAATTATTGTAGTTGCTGTTCAAATTAGTGCGACATGGTCCATTTGGACTGCAAGATCTTCCTGAAATAACAAGGCATTCTCTCTGTGGTTGGATTGAGTGGGATGCAAGTAGAAGGCTCAGTGGGATTTTTGGGTGGGGAGCAGGGTCTGTACACATGCACTGGCATCAGAGGAGTGACTCTTGTTTTTGTTTAGTCCCTCACCTGCCCATGACAGTTCCACGACTGGAACCCAAAGCCCCCCAATTAATACACATGCAATAGGAGACATGATACAAAAAATTTTACGTATTTTCTGGTTCTCACTAACATATGTCTCATGTTCCTCTTTTCATTAGTTCACTGTGACAGATTCCACTTCTCTACCCTAATATCAGCCTTATATTCCATTTTGTTGTTGGTTTATGGCAACTTTATTTTAGATTGAACTTACAAGCCCAAATACCACCATTTAACAGTGGTCCTCTGTCTACTTTTGTGATACCTTCCAGTGTACTCCAGAGGAGCAAAATGTAAAAACTATGGTAGAACAGCCTCCTGTTTTGATGAAAAGTTGCTAGCAGTTATGACATAATTAACTTAACCAACAAGGCAATAAAAATTAAGTGCCCTGTTTGTGAGTGATGCACATCTCATATTAAGGCTAAATTTCCTCTAAGTTATACATTGAAACCTCTTCCATTATGACATTCATAAAATCTTGTATTCAACAACATCGCTTCCTTTCCTAGGTCTTTTGGAATCCAACAAGAGAACTTCAGTTGAGAGAGAAGCAGGGATACACTTCACAAAATGTGTTCCAGCAGTGGGAAAGCTTCGGGAAACTGCTAAAAGCATTATACATTGCATATTTCTCTGACCAGACTTTACTTGAGTGATCAAATGATAGGCTGTTATTTTTTGTATTTCCGAGGAAGTAATATTTTTGCTACTTGTAAGTGACTATTTGTAATTTTTACTATTATAGTAAGCACCTATCCAATCAATCTTGATTTTTAAATCTCTTTTAGTCTCTTGAACAAATACATTTACAAGAAAAATCCGGTTTGTTTAGAATCATGGAATGATTTAGATTGAAAGGGACTTTGAAGGTCATCTGGTCTACCTCCTACTCAAAGCAGACCTAACCTACTAAGATGGGTTGGTTTCCTTTTTTTTTTTTTTTTTTTTTTTGGTATTTCAATAGCAGTATTTTATGGCAATAGTTCTTGCTGAAGAGCTTGTTCTAAACCACTTTCCATTTACTAATTTCCCCTGTTAACTTTGCTGCTATAAATATACCCTGTAGTCACCTTTGGAATCAACAATCCCTGTTCACAATTTATTTTGCTCTTGCCTCTTGCATTGACAATGGCAAAGAATAAAGAGTAAACTGAAATGTGCAGAGTAAAATACAGTTTGGAAAATGTTGCTTTCTCCCATGTCAGAGGGTTTATTATCCCATATTCTGAAGAGTGACCATACCTCAGTCCAGGATTATTGCTTTGAAGATAAAGGAAATGAAACTACTCTTCTACCTTAAGGTCCAAAAGAAAATTACTTCATTTCTGTGTATTTCCAGAGACAAGGAGCTGCTGATCTATGATTCTTCTCAACATATAGGAGAGCTGAACAAAATGTAAAAACCAAAGGCCTGGCTTTGCTCTCAGCTGTTCTGGTATAATCCAAACTCAGCTTCTCTGGGTTGATGAATTTATTCCAGTTTTACTCTACTGTGAACAAACCAGAATTTATTGTATAGTTTGATTGAAAGAATTGGACCATTTTCTTCTGTTTTCAGATGATGAGCTGTTTCTTAGTTGGTCTGTAGTCTCTCTTTCTCACCCTTTCCCTAATCTGTAATTTTAAAAAAGCATATTTGCAAAAGAACAATGACAAACTCTACCTGAAAAACTGTTATACAGTCTTGCAAACTCTTGTTTTTTAAAGAGAAGCCTCCTGCAGACCATGAAACCTGGGAAGGATCCTGTGGAGGACTTGGGCATGTTTAGAAAGCATCCAGAGTAGCTATGACAGCTTCATGTCCTGGGGCCAAGACTCTGTCCACATACCAAATCTCTGACACTATGCAAGATCCTTATCCAATATGAAGAGGAAACTGTAGAATTAGAATTGTCTAAAATAACCCCTAGAGAGACTATTGCTGGTTCTTGAGAAGATTTTTTTTTTTTGACATCTTAAATACAGCTTTTTATAAAAATGTCCAAAATAGGAAACTTGTGAAAGAAGCCCTGGAAAAACAGGTTCCCAGCTAGGTCCTTTTTTGTTATTTGCTGTGATTTCTTTAACCTTCTTTGATCAGTTAAATGGACTTGGAGTGTTCTAGAAGCCTCTGAAATATATCAATATAATTTTCTTGGGTTTATATTTGAAATGGGAGTGGTATCCAATGTGGGTTTCAGCTCTTCTAATCTGGATGAGCTGGGATTAATGCTGAGTGTAGAGAGGGAGGCTGATCTCAGCAAAGGGAGATGGGCAGGGTCCAATCCATTACCTGGTCCAGGCAGTTTGGATGCTGACTGTCTTTTTTGATGTTACATATGGAAGTGAAGCATTCCAACTGATAAAAATCTGCTTTTCCATGCAATGAATATGTTGGCTACAGTGCCTGCAGCCTGTGCTTTCTGGTAAAAGCTGAGCTCTGTGTTAATTCTCTTAGTTATTGATTGGTAATATTATTTCTGCTTCCTGTCTCTGCAATGAGGTCTTTACATCCTGCCTGTAGTTGATCCCTTCCTGTTTCTCTGGCTATGGAAGTGTTCTGCAAAGCAGGTTTTTATAAAGGAAGAGAGACCTGGAAAATGCATTACTAAAGGTACTGATTTAAAAAAACAGGTGCATAAATGATGTTTTGGTTTCAGTAGCCAGGATGAGGTTTTGAACATTGGCTCAGGCAGAACCAAATTCAAACATTTTAATAATGGCATATTAACATAACTGCCTTATGCAAAATATTTCTGGCCACTTTTAAAGAAAATAAACAGAAAGAGTGATATATCTGGATAAAAAGGAGCAGATGGTAATTTTCATTATTCCTCCCTTCCCCTCTCCTTTTACTTGCATCCCAGTGAGGGAGAACTGAAAGACAAAATCTCCTCTTTAGTGAATTTAGAACAGAAACTGCAAAATAGATATCCCAACTTATGCCTTAACCTTTGCCCTGTGGGGTCATGCTCTTAAATGCTCTTCATCTGGATTAATAGAGCCAAAGGATTTTCGTCACTGAAAAAAAATGTTCAGATTTTACATGAGTTAAGGACTGCTTTGATTTGTGAAAACTCACTTTCAGTATATAAGTTCTTATCAAGGAAAAACTCTCCACCGTGATAATGGTTATCTGCAAGTCAGTTTTAACTTGGCACCCTTTGTGTTTGGCAGCAGATTTTAGCTTTACATAACATTGAGTTATTATTAATGTACCATATTGCAGATTTTATGAAGGAATTGAGTTTTCAAGGGTTGTTTTTTTTTTCTTAAGTCAGGAAATGCTACAGATAAGCTTTTTACAGGCATGTGACTTTATGCTCTACACATCCCATGCATTTCATTATATTTCCCTTAACAATCATTAGGTTAATGCACATATTTAGTAATCAAAGACATGTATTATACCACCTCAATATGAGAGGTGTCACTTTATGTTTCAAGATCTTTTTCATTCTCCACATTTATAACGTGACCAATGTTAATATTGCATTGGCACTGGTTGGAGTTTCTTTTACTGGACACAGGTCTAAGGACATCTGACTGGTTCAAGGTGTCTGTCACATGAGGTACAGAATTTCTTTCAGTAAAGATTGCTTTGTTTTTAAATTCAAGTGAATCAGAAAAAATACCTGTAAAAGGCTAAAAAGTGCTTAAGGGCAATGGAGGATGCACTTGGTGACAGCAGTTCATACAGGGCTGGGGAAAGTGGTATGAGCCTGGCATGTATATAGGGATGGCACTTAGTAATTGGTTATTCTGTTTGCCTTTTTTGTTGACTGATGTTTTTATCTGGCTCTCTGGAGTGAGGTATGCTGGATAAACTGTGGCTTTCCAAAAGGAAATACTGAAGTAACCCACAAGGAGCCATAAGGAAAATAAACTGTAATTTCTAACACACAGCACATGAAGAAAAGCCCTTTCACATCACTTTGTTTCCTGCTCAAAGCTGTTTCTCAAACTGTGTAAGATCTCCAGCTCACATTATTGTTCTAAAGGGGCTTCATATAAGGAGGCCTTTTTTAGTCTAGCAAGGCTAATGAGGTCCTATAGCAAAAAGATACACAGTATCAGTAAGTAAACAGCTAATCTGTCATTAATGTTCAGTGTGTGCATTAATTTCTAAATGCATATTAATTTGGTGTAACTTTCTGTCCTTGTACTAGAATTGAAAGTAGGACATCTGTGAGTCCAGTAATTTAAACAAATTAACTAAACCCCTTTTTAACAAAAGACTTGGCATGGCCATGTTCCTAAGGTGCTCTTTCTCTGCTTTCCAAAGCTGGAGTGGATTGTACTCTATGGGCATCGTCCTCCCGTGTCCCTCACACACCAGCCTTGTTAGTGCAGCAATCGAGCACTGCTGTCATAGGAAAAGCCACAGCACATTTCTGATGTTCCTGTGATCCATCAGCATTGCCAGTCTCCCCACTTCCTTTGTGGAGGACACAAATTTTTGTAGCTGGAGTTGAGGGATGAGACATCCTATCGCTATATGCAGAGGTAACGGAGCTTTTTAGGTCAGAGATGTTGCAGATGTTTCTTTTAGGCCCACATTAGAAAGTTTTGCTCATACACTGATGTCAGCCTGGGTCTGAAAAAAACATAAATCCCACCTGCCTGGTGGAGCTCAGCCAGCAGAGTTCCTGGTGTGGACACAGCTGTGCTGCCAGGAAAAGGCTGCTGCCAGATTAAGCTGTTGAGTTCAGAGCCTGGTGCAACTCCAGGGACTGTAACTGCAGACAGAGGCTCCTGAGGGCAGCAGTTGAGATGGTGTGAGAACAAAGGGGAGACAAAGACATTGAGAAAGTGCGTAAGAACACAGCAAGAGCCATTGGCAGGTCTGATAGTAGGTGTCCCTTCTGACTGCAGGAGTCCCTTTGAAAACTTCCCACTCCATAAATCCATTTTTTCCCCACTTGGAAGCTACATTTCTTATGTGTGCCAGTTTCCACTGGCTGCAGGAACATCTGCTGATGGGACTAGGTTTTCTTTGCTTAGAAACACCAAGCATTTATTGCCCTTGCACTAGCACCTAAATGCTGAAGAGTCTGTCCCAGGAGGACTGCTTTGTACAGCAGGGAGGAGCTGGGTCTTCAGCCAGATCCTAGTGGGACTGTGAATGCCTCTGGTTCTCAGCAGATACTACAATAAGTTAGAACTCTCTCTGCCTGCTTCACAGTCTCAGTCACAGTCACAGTCACAGCCACAGTCACAGTATGCAAAAGGACTGCAAAAACCCATAACCCAGCAGTATATCATGTTCAAAGTATTTCTTCTGTCATCACATGCATCTGACTTGGGTTATCAGAAAGCCACAGAGAATTACACCAGTGAGGAAATATTCAAAGGTCAGCCCAGGCTCAGTTTGAGTGACAGGTGATGATTGTGTTTTTACTAAGCTTTCTGTCTCTGATACCTGCTGATGTAGGAATGGTTAAGTTCCTGGGAGCCAGCAGCTCCAGGACCCTTTAGTCCATGGGGACTTGTTTAATTACTCTTTCTTCCTGGGGTGAACATGAGAAAGCCACAGCAGTGGCAGAGAAACATGACTGTGATGCTCTTTGACCAAAATCAATTGTCCAAAGCACTTCAGCATGGAAAAAATGTCACTGGGCAATGAAAACAACAGGAGTTAGTGGAGTGAAGGTGCTGGAGAGGGAGTAATTGTTCACTGTTTTCTGCAGTATGAGAAGTAGAGAGCATCGAGTAGAGTTTAAATTACTCAATACTTAAAAGAATCTCTGGTTCCTGAGATAAATTGTTGTTTCAATGAAAATGTTAGAAGTATTTTTATTCAAATACCAAGAACTAGTCATGCTACTTATTGACATTGTTATCAAACAGATTTGATAATGTAGCTATTTGAAATCCATATCTAATAAGAGTGAAGTTCTGGCATGATTGGAATGAAAGTGTTAGTGAGTCCAGCACAGTAATTTTGACAAACTGTAGGCTGCAGAAAGTTTGCAGTTTTCTATTCCAATCAAAGATAAAAAAATGAAATAATCCAAGCATCAGAACTTGCACATTAATTTTCTGAAAAATCAAGGACTTCAAAACAATATCCAAGTCCTAAGATACAGCAATGGAACAGAACATCTTAGTGGTTCTCTTGCTGAGAGCAACCTGCTTGTTGGCCAGAGCATGGCATGGCAGCAAACACGACCTTCCCTGAGAGCAGTGCTTGGAAACAGGCAGGGAACACGGAGCAAGGCCTGCTGTGTTCCCACCATGGGGCACAGCCCAGCACCAGCCTGCAGACAATGGCAGTGCTCCTGCAAGCTTGGAGATGCAAGAATGAACCACAACAGAACAGCAAACAGATTTTTTCCAAACTAGAAAAGTCTTTGCCCTCAAGTATTTTTAACCCACATATTTCAGAGCATGTCAGACAATTGATCAGCAATCTGTTGCTGAAGTGATGTATTTATCTGATGCGTGGTTTCACTTAGCAGCTACAACACGTACAGCAGAGAACTGAAAAAAATGAACTGGAACTCTGTGCAACAACTCTTATTCAAAACAGATGTATTACTTGGTATATGTTTAACATTCTCCTCATAATCCTAACTTGATCCTTAACCATCATGCATTAGAGTGTTGCTTTTAAAGAAGATGAAAATGGGCTGCTAAAATGCTGCCCATATAATCTGAATTATTTTCAGCCCTGTTGTTAAAGCTTAGAGATAAAATTCTCTTTTGAACTAAGGTTGAAGGCATCGTGTTTGATATATTGGTATAATTCCTGCAATATAAATACTCATAAATTAAGTTAGTGGTATGGTACAATTTCCTGTAATCTGTTTCCAGAATCAATATTTTATTGAATGAACTTCTTATTTTAACTTCTCACTTACTGACCCAGTGGCACAGCTGTAATGTGTGCTTGATCACTCACTCTCCCTTCTTCTTTTAAAATCAGATCTGACTATGCAGCAGTGTAGGTGGGGCATGGTTTTGGGAGAACTGCACTTAATTTTGTGTGGATAGAGATTGAAAATAGCACTGTCACGCCCTAATGTAGATTGTCCCATCTTAACATCCTGGAGTAATTTAGAAAACGGCTATGTAATATAACCCCCATTTTATGGGCAGGAAAACTGAAGTCATGATTATTTCCTTCTTAAAGGATGGTTAACTTTAAGCACCTCCTGTAATATCTACTTTTCTAAATGTGGATTTTATTTTTAAGAATCCTTTATACATAGCAATTATCATTCAGCTAATTACCCAAGATTTATTGCAAGCATCTGCGAGTGAGTGTGTGACCTCATGCACAGCAAAATATTGTTTATTCTGAGCAGGTGGAACTGTATCACCTATTGTGCTGTGCTGGGGGTGTGTTAATAAAGGCAGCAGCAGATGAAGATGCTCTGCAGTTCTTTGGTGGCTGGGGTGGTCCATTGGCACCTGAGAGCTCAGCACTTCTCTGTGGCAATGCACAGTTCCTATGCTGTGTCCTTCTCAGGAACACAACAATTGCCAGTAATCATCATCAGTCCATACAGACCTGCAGGGCTCCTGGGAGCCTTGGGTTCCTGCAGCAGAACCTTTGCTGCATCTCTAAGCTGCACAGCCAAGAGTTAGATGGTTCCCTCTCCGCAAACAGTTCCTCACTCCCTCTTTTCCCTGCCCTTGCTTGTTCTGTGTTTGTGCTTTATAGGCTACACCACATTTAAACACACAGTGATCCCACTGTGGGTTTTGGGGGTGGAGGAGGGACTGTAGGAGTACTAACAGAAAAATTGCTCTTTCTGTGGTGACCAGAACAACTGTATTAGATGAAACCACTTTTTTAAATCAGTGTTTAAAAAGTTTTTTCTGATGTAGTAAAAAATGTTATATCAATGGAGTTCAAGAAGGTGGGGGACACATGAAAGTGTATTTTATGAAGGGAAAACTGGATTGTTGTGTAGTTAGGGGTTCTGTACCTAAAATGTTCCTGCAGATTAAATTTCTACGTTCTTTGTCCTCAGACACTTTGTTCCAGATGGGCAAATGAAGAATGAACAATAAATAAGGTTTAATTTGATGCCTACTCTGATTTACACAATATGGTCTATAGGTTGATGATGCCACCATAAGACTCCAAAATCTCACAGATATTCTGCCAATCCATTTGTAGTCCTAATCCTGAGAATTCCCCTGTAGCCAGTGAATACTGACTCCATGTGAGCGAGGTATGAACCTTCCATCTAGCTTCAGTTTCATCTGCAGATTTGTCCAGCACATCCCTCTTGATGTTTCCAAGGAACGTAAGTCCATGAAGGCTGGTGTCATTCTGCAGTGGAGTTTAAAATGGACTTTGGGAGATCTGATCTTCCTGAAGGCAGCCATGTAGTGCTGCAGCAGGAGGGAAACAGTTCTTCAAAATATGCCATAAGAAAAGAGCAAGGAAAAGCCCAGTCCTGGCAAATGCACTGGCACTACAAAAAAGTGTGGAAGTCTGGGCAAACAATGAACTGGAGCTGAATAATATTATATCAGTCCTGTGTGTTTTTAATAAATAGTTGGAAGGTCTTCTGTGAGGAGTTTCGTTCAGTTTTATCTCACTCAGGGATAGAAGTTGTTCATTTAGTCCCATAAAGAGCTGAACTTCCTGAGCAGGCACATGTTGGAAGTTTTGTTGCATTGGCATAGGAAGCTGGTTTTTTTTTTTTTTTTTTGTAAAACATTTCACATTTATGCTCTCCCAGGATTAAAGGGCTCCAGAGCCCTCTGCAGTCACTGGTATCGTCACACTGACCTCTGGGACCTTTAGGGCTCTCTTTTGGAGCTTTTTTTTTTTTTTTTTTTTTTTTCTCCCCACCCAGTTAGCTGCCATTTATATAACAGTTAAAAATTCAGGGAACTCAAAGCACACAATTTGCAGTTTGGGATAGGAAGGAAAGGATACAGCATCCAACAAAACCAACCCCTGTCTTCCCTGCTACTTGCTGCTAAGCATAAGGAGAGTTTTCCAGCTCTGGGTGGGACTGACAGCTCACTGCTGGGTTCCTGCTGCTCCTGGGAAAGCACCATTCATCCAGCCTGCAATCTGCAGAATAAAGGAACCAGATAATCAATGACACTCTCCTCTGTCCATATTTAAACATTTATGGCATAGATGTTGACAGATGATCTCACCATCTAAACTCCCTTTGTAGCTGACGGAAGGACAAAGACACTTCTGTCTCATATTTTTGCAAATAAACAAATGGGTATACATATATACAAATGTAAAGACTCACAAAAGTTAATCTAAATGGTATCATGACAAAACTTGAAGAAGAGAATGAGACATTCTTTCCTGGCCTTTTTTTTTTCTTTTGTGCTTTTTGCCAATGCAAAGGGAAGTCAGTGTGCTTTGTGCAGACAGAAGTATAAATCTTTTGAAACTCCAGCAAAAAATATGTACAGCAGATATAAATACAAGGAAAATTTATGGTAGGTGACACCTTTCTGGAGTATGTATGATTGAATATTCTGTCTACAACTGGCTGTTATATCAAGGCTATGGGAACATCTACAGTAACAAAGCTGACACTTCATTTTGGCCACTTTAATGAGGTGTTCAATGTCCTGCTCCTCTACTGGGCTTTTGCATCACTGACTCAAAAGCTGCACAATCATTAATGCAGAGACAGATTCTTATTCTGTCCCGTGTCCAGTTGATCTGCTTTCCTCCTGTGCTTCATCCTGCAGTCTCCCTCTCAGGGAGAGCTGCAACCTGAGAGTCAGAGACCACAGGGAGTGCTTCGTTTCCTGAGAAAAAATGAAACCGCTGCTATCTTTGAACAAAACCACTTATCTCAGTACAGAACCAGAGTCTTGTTCATCCCCAAAAACTTTTCCGACAAGGCTGAACTTTTCCTGACAAGTCTCAGCCCTCTCTCAACACACGTGATTCTGTCCTTTGTGAGGTTGCAAAAACATCTGCCCTGGCACATCTGGGATCACAAGGACACTGATTAAAAACCTGCAAGATAGACATTTCCCAGTCTGAGCTTTTTGCCATGGAAGCAGGCACCATAAGGCAAACTTGACTGATCTCTTGCAAAATACCCCAAAACAACCCAAAACCACAAAGAACCCCTCCAAAAATGGAAAATGTCTTTGTAGTCCGTTTCTGTTCCCTTGTTGTTCCTGAAGTGGTGGAGCCCTCTCATGTTTCATTGAGCTGCTGAGGCAGGCAGAGAGGTTGGGAGGAGCCCTTGGCCACAGGCAGGAAGAAGTGCCGTGTGCTCAGGAGATCTGTGCTGACTGATGGCAGCCTGGGCTGGTCTGCAGGCCTTGGCACATCTACCCTAGGCTGGGGCCCTGGGATGGTTCTTTTGGTGACCCTGGCTGCTGTGAGCAGAGAGAGTGAGCAGGGAGAAGGAAACCAAGCAGAACACACTGGCAGTGTCTCCATGGGTGGAGCTGGGCTCTGCGGATGCCAACGATGGTCCCGTCCTGAGCAGGGGTGCTGGGAGGGTCCCTGTACCCCACAGCTTCACTGCACAGCTCCTGGGGGCACACTGAGTTAGGACCGAAAGCCATGAATTTTCTCCTCTTCCTCTTGTTGTTATACAGAAAAGATTTCATCAGTCCCGCCAAATAAGATCCATTGGGGTAATTAAAAACTACTCACTTGATACAAAAGTCTGGTGTTACAGTAAACCAGCTGTTTTGTCCACAAAAAACTGATCATGTTTTCATTTAAGCCTTATCCCATTACTGATGTTTTCATATTTGTGCTACATTTACATAAAGTTTCCTGACAAAATATGTCTTTCCTCTTGCATGTTTATGTGTTTCATGGTTCAGCACATCTGTGGAATTGTTTAGCTATCAACAAAATGAATGCAAAAGAACTCTGATCTCACTGGGGCTTTCTCTCACCACTTGGATATTATGTTTCAATGATTCCTTACGGTAGGTTTCAGCTCCAGGCTGTTCCCCACTCTGCCACCTCCTGGGGAGGAGCTCTCCCCTACTGAAGATATTTGGGATGTGGGTGTATGACTGTGACCTGGCCAGCTGCAGGAACCAGTGTGTGTGACCATGAGGTGAGCAACCTGCAGAGCCCTGCATTAGACACCTCCCCGTAGAGCTTTATCTTTGCAGAGATGCAGAATCCCCTTTCTAGAGCCTGCAGGGCACTGCAGGGGGATGATTGGCTAATGGTCATTGATCCTTAGTGGGACACAGGTGTGTGCCTCTTGTACCTCTGAAAAATCCCCCCAGTCTGACTGCAGAGTCACTTCTCTCTATCCCAGCAGCCAGTTCTTTCACACATTGTTTCACGCTTTCTGGCACTGTGGGAACATCACGTTCATACGTGAGGGAGGAATTTAACTCTCTGGGTGCACCTGGGTGTCATTGGTTTAGTGATACTGTTCAGACAAGGAAATAAATGCTACGTGATGGTGCTTATCCTTGTTTGTGACAAAACACCAGCTGTTGAACAAGCTTCTTTTGAAAGTTATCTATGGAGTAGCTTTCACCTACACAGGAGAAGTGGCTTGGTAAGATTAGTGTTAGCCTTAATAAAAAATGATATATTGTGCAACTGATTCTTAGTTTTTAAATCTTTGCAGCTGGAGAAGACACACATTGATCATGACAGAGTCAGATGTAAATGAACCAGCTGAACTGGGAAAAAAACTTGCAGTGGCTCAATATATAACAGCTGATGAAAAGTGTTTGGGAGCATCCTGGGCTCAGGGGCCAGGATGTGAACAGCCCACATTTACAATAGTAAATTCCTGGTTAAACAGGGTGTTTGCATTCAGAGCCGTGGTCTCACCTACAGGCATTAGCCATGGCTTCACTGCTGGTGGCCTCACGGGACCTCTGGGGTGCATTTTACTCACTAATCATTGTTTATTTTAAACTCTGGGATGGTTGAAGTGCAGCTTTGTGAGAAGATATGAAGTTCTTATTAGCAAGTACACTGAATTGCCTTTCTCTTTGAAAAGAGGCAGGCTGTTCACAGTGCTGTGTGGGAGGAGGATGAGAGGCAAAGGACAAATGCTTGTGCTGGATTTCAAGCCCCAGTTTTTGTAGCAAAAGGTAGTGGAGGAGACTGGACTGAGAGGCTGTGCAGCCTCCATGCTCAGAGGCTTTGAACACCCAGCTGAGCAACCTGGTCTGACAACACACTTGTGCCTGCATTGAGCAGGAGGGTGGACTGAGGTCCCTTCAGTTTTTGTCTGATTGTGATTGTCTGTGGAGCAAGGTGCGATCCTCTGGGATCTCTGAGTGCTTGGGTCAAGGCAGTATCACTGAGGGGACAGCTGCTTTACAGCATCAGCCCTACAGAATGCCCAGAAATGGAGAGGAAATATGTGCAGATTTAAAATGTTAAACCCACAAGTATAATAAATATCTCATTTAATGTCAGTGAGTTAATGCTGGGAAGGTAAAACAGAACATCAGATGTTCTTATTTTCCCCAAAGCCCAGCTAACTTCACAGACAGAGATTATCATAGAAGCAGTTTTTGAATAACCTATTTCAACAACAGGATTTGTGGCCTGATGTCATTGTGGTAACAGTACTGCAGCTGCTCTTCCAACATTTTGGCTTACACCTATGCACTTCTCTCAGCAGTTAAAATACATGCTTTGAATGGTGTGCACAATTTCCTGGGTGGACTGCAAATACTGTAAAAATAATGTATGTATTTTTTCAAGTCATTGAAGTTTCTGAACGTTTTTGCATAATTGTTGTTCTTACTCTCTTTTTCACCTCACAGTGTCTCAACACAGATTATTTTTTTAGAAAACCAAGAGCCAGGTGGAGTTCCTGGGGAAAAGGAACAACTGAAAATACTTCTATTCTGTATTCATCCAGTGGTGTTGTCTAATACTGTATTACATGAGATTACTGATCTAATGGAACTTGACATTTCACAAGAACATGAAGCATGAGCCCAAAAGCTGTGTGTAAGCTTTTGTGTGTAAGCCCTGTAAGCTGTGACACCAGGCCTAGAAAGCACTGTGGAGCGATAATATGCCAATTAGATGTGTCCATTTCTGTTACTTGCAGGCAATGGAAGACAAGCCTTTTCCTCCTCCCTTCCAGATTCGCCCTCTGTAACAGTTATGAATGAGAGGCTGAAACTGTGAATTACTCAGTCTGTTCACCAAGAACAGCAGGGCCAAATTCTTCCCCCTACCTGGCACAAAGCTTTATTTATGAACTTGGTGGGAGCTTCTGGACTGCTCAGAGTATCCCAGTCAGCCCGGTGTCATCTGAAAATAGTTGTCACTATTCCCATTCTGAGATGAAAGGCAGCAATGCTCCCCTGCAGGGGATATGTAGTTATTAAAGTAGCCTAAATGTGAAAAATAATCAAGTAACAAGTTTTAACCACCAACAGCACAGGCGATATATGAAAGATGAGGCAAAGGAAATGTTGGTGTCTGGCTTTTCAGTCCTTCCTCTCAGGATGAAATTAAATATCTTTCTACTAAAAGAAGGCCTAACCCAAAGGCTGCTGAAATCAGTGGAAAGACACCCACTGCAGAGGGCTTCTAGAAAGGCCCACCATTCTGAAGACAATTGGCTCACACATAGCCATTCCTTCCTGAGGGATATTTGCAGCTGGGGCTAATAATAGTCTTTAATGTTCTTTCTAATAAATCTCTTGTCATATGTTTAGTATGTCCAGTGTTAACTTACATTTCAAGCACTAAATATGTTTATCTCTACTGGGAGTTATCAGATGTAAACACATCAAAATGCTGTGACTATTTGACCCCTGCAAACTAAGATAATTCTGTAGGATCCAAATCTCTGGGTAGAATTATTTCCTTTTTTAGTATCTTGATGGAAAGCAGTTTATACTGGCCCTTAAAAATGGTCTTTATCACGTTTTCTGATAGATACTGTCATTCTGGTTCTTTCCTTTTGGTTTTCTTCTTTTTTCGGAGCACCTCTATATATCATATTATCTGCAAAAATTGCGTGCAAGTGGAGGGAAGTTTTCAACGTATGCCACATATTATAAAAAGCAAATTGTGCTTACAAGTAAATTTCTGAAGCAATTTTGCATTTTGCAGGATCACTTCCTATAATACTTTTGTCTTTCTGACACAAGCAAAATCCCACTGCTGACTGAGGGACAGGCCTGTACCATCTCTCTATACATAATAGAAACGAGAAGCTGGATGTGTCTCTAGAATCTCCTCCTCTTCCTCCTCATAACTAGTCATGTCTTGCAAAACTAACATCAGCTGTGAAACCAGAATTGGTTTTCTGTTGAAAACTCACGGAAGTTTTGAACTGATGGAGGGGTTTAATCCTGGCCCTCTCCCAGGCAGAAACATCCTGAAAATTGAACTTAAAGTATCTCTCTGAAAACTGTGTTAGTATTAGCAAAAAGTCTGGTGTCACTGTGGGGTACAGCACTTTAAACCAGCTATGTCACCATGGAATTTTCCTCCCCTCCCTCAGATGCTGTGAACTGTTCAGGCTTAGTCAAGCAGAGCACTGGTAATGCTTGCAGTCCCCTTTCGCAGGCAAGCAGCAAATGATTCTGGGCTGGGATTCTGTCCCAGAACAACTATCCCTATTGGAAACCTTAGCTAAGTTGAGAAGCACCACATCTGCAATCTATACCTTTCTTCTGCAGGCCTCCTAAAATAAGGATAGATAAATATAGAAATCTGTTGAGGCCAACACGCTGGGACAACACTTTTATTTGAAGGGGGGAGAACAGACAGTCATGTTACTGCTCCCAACATGCTGTGCAAACATATGTGGCACTTGCACCTATACAATTTTTCCAAGTTCCTCTGGGAGGGTACCAGAGTGGGGAAGGATGACATTAGTGCTGGCATGAGGAAAGACAGGTCTGTGTCAGATAGCGTTGCCTATTCTAGTGCATTAACACATCCCACTGCTGAGGAGCTCGCAACACTAAGACTAGGAGTTTAGGCACTGGAGGTCAGTTTTCTTGAGACCAGAGTCCTACTTCTGCCACATTCCTTGTTTGTGATTGTAGGAAAGTTGCTGCTCCATCTGGTATCTGTTTCTCTGTCCCCTGTTCACTGGATGGTCAAGTGGTGCAGGGATGAACACATAACATGTTGCCTGAAGTCTCCACCTCAGTAGTCCCACAAAATATACTACATTGCTTTGCAGGAAATTATCTGCTTGGGCAGCTCTGGGCTGTCTGTGCTCCTCAGAATGATGCATGTGCTCAGGCAGTGCTGTTGGATGCAACCTGCTCACTGCTGGAGAAGGAGATGCAGGGAAGCAGGCAAGAATACCCACTCGAACAGCGAGGTACCCCAGCCCCTCTGCGGGCCCATGTGCACTGATGGTACAGACCTCACAGAAGGGAAGGTTCCTGTTTGTCTTTTCATTCCTGCCCTCAGCTGCAGCATCAGCCCTCAGGCACCTTGATCTCAACACAACTGTCAGTACCAG
Organism: Myiozetetes cayanensis; assembly: GCF_022539395.1. NCBI lineage: Eukaryota > Metazoa > Chordata > Aves > Passeriformes > Tyrannidae > Myiozetetes > Myiozetetes cayanensis. The sequence goes on along the minus strand of NW_026087521.1, from coordinate 67,829,857 downwards.
AGGACAGCAGGAAACCCAGATGGCCACCTTGCTCTGAAGTATGCGCAGGTTGGGACATTTTCATAGCCTGGACTGTGGCTTTTACAACAAGAAAAATCACTCTAAGGGACCCCGAAAGAGCCCAGTGACTCTGAATCACGCACAATTTGTCTGCTTCATCCAGAAAAGTCATAGAATAAAATTGGCATTAATCTTTCTGTCAGAGTGAATACATTTGTAACATGAGGATCAGTAACACTTTCTGTGGGGTGAATACAGAAGTAGTTCCTTGTGAGCCCTCTGAAACTCCAGAGGGAAGGCACTGCAAAAGTAGAGCACATTACCATCTGAAAAATCAGGAGCTGAACAGATAAAATACTGGAGACAACAGAACTTCTGTGTATGCTGTAGTGCACTGGAATCTAGACTGAGACTTGGCACTTGCAGAGATAATCACTGGAGCTGAGTCAGGGCTAAATGTTGAATTAATACACATGATAGGTCACCATCCTTTCGTCTTTCCTTCTCGGAGGAAGTAAATAAATCTGTCAGTTTAATCTAGCACATTAACCTTAATCCTACAATTTACTTACTAGGGGATTTGTATAATCTACCCGATAAATAAGGACAGTAATTATTCCTGCTACAGAGGGCTGTGAGAAACATTTGCAATGAAGCTTGAAGCTGGATTTAAAAACTGTTTTGGTTTTATTAGAAACACAAAACTCTGCCCAGGTTTCCTGGAAAATTCCACGGGGCCCAATGCAGGTGGAAGCTCATTTTTCTGTATGTGTGTGTGTTTGCTTAGCCAAAGTGTAGATCCAGGGTTGTGCATGGTCCTGAATATGGGAAAGGAAGAACTTCTAGGAATATCCTTGCAGGAGCACACCTCCTGCTGGAAGGCAGGAGGGTTCTGCAGAGGGACCTGGATAGGCTGGAGAGTTGGGCCAATTCCAACGGGATGAAGTTCAACAAGACCAAATGCCGGGTCCTGCACTTTGGCCACAACAACCCCCTGCAGCGCTACAGGCTGGGCACAGAGTGGCTGGAGAGCAGCCAGGCAGAAAGAGATCTGGGGGTGCTGATCGACAGGAAGCTGAACATGAGCCAGCAGTGTGCACAGGTGGCCAAGAAGGCCAATGGCATCCTGGCCTGCATCAAGAACAGTCTGGCCAGCAGGAGCAGGGCAGTGATCCTTACCCTGCACTCAGCGCTGGTGAGGCCACACCTGGAGTATTGTGTTCAGTTCTGGGCCCCTCAGTTCAGGAAGGATATTGAGGTGCTGGAGCAGGTCCAGAGAAGAGCAACCAGGCTGGTGAAGGGACTTGAGCACAAGTCCTATAAGAAGAGGCTGAGGGAGCTGGGGTTGTTTAGTCTGGAGAAGAGGAGGCTCAGGGTTGACCTCATCACTCTCTACAACTCCCTGAAAGGAGGCTGTAGCCAGGTGGGGGTTGATCTCTTCTCCCAGGCAATCAGCAATAGGACAAGAGGGCACGGGCTTAAGCTCTGCCAGGGAAAGTTTAGGTTGGATATTAGAAAGAAGTTCTTTACAGAGAGAGTGATCAGGCATCGGAATGGGCTGCCCAGAGAGGTGGAGGATTCACCATCCCTAGGGGTTTTTAAGATGAGGCTGGATGTGGCACTGAGTGCCATGATCTAGTAATCACAGTGGAGTTGGATCAAGGGTTGGACTTGATGATCTCGAAGGTCTCTTCCAACCCAGTTAATTATATGATTCTAAGAACAGCCTTGCGCTTCACAGAGGTCCAGCCATTGCATGATCCCACCAAGAAGTCTCAGGGTGGAGAAAAGCAACACAGCCCCATCTATCCCCTACCTGCTAACATACCTTTTTGCCTTCTCCATACATCCCTGGATGCCCATCTGTTGTATCAAATCTATTTCTTTAACTTTCCTGTCAGGAGATGAACTTAAAATGCAACTTGAAGGATCATAAATCCAATAGAGACAATTAGCAGGACTAGAAGGGAAAGTCCCAGAGGACTTCAGTGACTCCCTTGCACAGAAAGCGCTAATCCTCTCACACTACTTCCCAGAAGATAAAAATGCTTTTCAGATTTTAGCATGGTGCTATTTGAGGGCTCAGGACATCAAAAGCACCCTTTGCATTCCTCTGAACTTCTGTTTTCCTGGATTATATGGGAAGGGCAGAGTCTTCACTCTTTCCTGAACACTGGATATCATGAGCATTGACCAACACTTGCCTTATTGCAAATACAACCAAGATTAGCAATTGCAAATAAACCAGTTCTCCCTCCTGGAGAAGTTTGGTTGCTGTTTCTTGTTGCCCCAGGTGTGTTGGTAGGTATGAGAGAGACACAGAGGTCAGGCTTTACACTTGACCCTCTTTGTTGGTCCAATTTCATTGATGTAGTTTCCTTAAAGGCACTCACACAGGAGCTTGGTTTAGGAACTCGGGATTTGGACAATTCCCATTATTACTGCTGCTCCAGGTGCCTGCCCTGGGTGCATGTCGGGGGGGCTCCTGTCTGCCCACACCCCAACCCCTGTGCTTAGGGGGCAGGGCACCCACACGGGCAGGGGCTGGACTGCTGTCCCAGGACACAGGCATTGCCAGCACAGGGGTCACCGAGGCCACACTTCAACAATGTTAACACCACCTCTTCAGCAGGAAAACTGTCCTGGTGGGTAATTAATTGAGCTTCCAGCAGCATCTGTCAGCTGTTCACAACAAGCTGTTTGGCCTGACTAAGCAGCCATGATGACACCACGTGCTCCGTTCCTGTGGGGTGTGCAGGGTGGGGGGCTTGGCTGTGTTTGAGATGATTTCCTGTGAACCAGGCTCTCCATGCTCAGTTCCAGTAGCTGTGTGTGAGGCTGACAGGGAGGGGTGGCAGCTTGGAGCTGGCATTTACGGAGGCAGGAAACCCAGCCTAGCACCAGAACTAAACAGAATAAATCTCAGCACAGAACAGAATCAAAAAGGTTTAAAGTCCTACATTCATTCACAGCAAGGAAATTGTTGCAGCTGTGTCCAAAAGTGTATGCAGCAGGGGAATCTTCTGAGGGACTGGCTGTGTTAGTGGGCTGTCATACAGCACCCTATACCATGGGGTCCCTTGTAGGAAGGGTCTCCTAACCCTCCTCAGTTAATAATGGTTTCACATCTGTAAGTAGTGTGGCAACTCCCATACACAGTCTTCTACATGTAGAAATAGGGCATCCACTCTCTTAATAATATCCCCTCAGAGTATATGCTGTTTTTACTGTTATTTAAAGACTTCAGTAGGTTCCCCGGCACCTTACAGCCACTTCCTAATTACTCACACCATGGAAAAAGCCCCAAGCCCAAACCCTGGTGTGCTGTGTGAAGCTGTCCTTGGATGGGTGCCAAGCTGCCATGACACTGAGCTAAGGCACCCATTGCTCATCTCTATTTTGAAGGAAAACCAACTGTACAAGTTACTAATCCATTTAGAAACCCTTTCTGTCATCAACAGTTATTTTCTCCTTTAAGTGGGGCAGAGGGCTGAGACCTTGCCCTCCTGCACAACCGAGGCTCACAAGATTATTGGTTCCACCTGTACTCAACTGCCATGTGAGAGCAGCTGCCTTAGCTGTGTCCAAACCATAGGGCTCTAAATTGCCTGAGCAGACACACCTGGAGCCTCCACCTGTGCAACCCCACCCATCACTCCTGGCGCCCTATTTAAGTGCAGCTTGGGGGGAATTGGCTCTCTTCTGAGTTTCTCTGTAGCTGTGCTGGTTTCCTGCCCTGGCTCCTGCTACTCTGGATGGACTTGGATAAACCCTGAAGCCCTGCTGCAGGTACCTCCTTTGTCTCTGCTTCTTTTTCCTGGCTGGAAAAGTTGTTATAGATAGTCCTGTTGGTAGGCTTGTTTCAAGCAGTGCCTGAGAGTCCTCTCTAGTAGGAGCCCAGGCCAGCTCAGTGTCTTGCGTGGCCTGGGACTGTGGGTAGATGTGGGGACTGCCACTGCCCCAGCCCTGCTCCCACGCCCAGGGGGAACACATTGTTTGCTCTCTGCTGGGCTCACCCTCGGCAGTTGGTTTGTCCCCCTGGGGGGACTTGCTGTGGCTGGAGACTTGGATTAACACCTGGGGTTTCATGGGTCATCTTCCTAAGGGTAGTAGGCCCTGATCTGGAGGTGTTCTGTGCTTGCTTTTTTGGGGGACAGGATGAAGCACATGACACCCTTTTGTTTCTTGTGGGGAAGAGAGAGGAGTGTTTCTTGTTACTTGTGTCAACAGACAATCACAGTCTGTGGAGAGGCACAACAAAAAAAGGCATCATTCAGCATCTTCTCTGATTTATGGACTGTTTCTGAATGAACTGTTTAACAATAGTATTTGTTCCTATAATACCCTTTAAGTGCAGATGGCTGATTTATTTCCCTGATGTTCCCATCAGGATGCAGACCCGAGCTGTTCGTGGCAGGGGGATTACTGTACTTGCTGGGTGGTTGAAGTCACTTGCACTTTGGCCTCTTGCTGCCACCTGAGGCATGTGGTAATCACCCAACAATGCACCACCTGTCAGCTTGTATTGCTGAGCTCTGTGTCCTACTTAAATGCTGACTTGTCAGGAGTCACTTTGAATTATTAGCAGGAAGGCCACCCAGGACACACAGAGCCAGCAAACAGGCAGTACAGAGCCCTGTTGTAGTGGGACATGGTGGTGCAATTGGTGTGCTGAGTGGTTTGTGGGCATTTGGTGTGGTGCTGCAGCAGCCTAAAGCTTGTAGGGACTGTAGAACGTTATCTCTGGCCTGAACAGCAGCAGCTCAGGGGGTGCAGGGTAGTGGGATGAGGAGAGACTGTTTCACAGGTGAAAGAATGATAAACTAATGGAATTCTGAAGCCAGATATGAAAAGTACTGAAAAACCAATCTAGCTTTTAGAAAAGCAGTTGGCTATTATTGCAATTCCCTGAAGCTCTTGACATAAAGGGAAGTGCAAGGGACAAGTTCCACAATGTTCTGAGCCAGGGAGGCTGCCAGGGCCCTGGACAGTGATTGTGGTCAGCCTCTGGAGTTACTGCACCTGTGCAGGCAGGTTACAAAGCCAGAGATAACTGAAGTTCCACTGTCCTCATGAATTTGCTGACAGAGGAGTAAGATAAAATCAGTTATGAAATGTTAGTTTGATGATATAAACCAGAGGTTTCACTGCAAGAGAACAGTTGCTTTTTACTTTATTACTTTGTTACTAATGATGAAGAGAAAAATCAGCAAATCTATTTAGCTATTCTTCATAATGGTGATTACAGACCTTTTTTAACCTGCTGCTTCTGATGGACTCTACCAAACTTCTGTGTTGTGACTTGGGGTTGCAGGGGGCAGAAGTATGTGTTTAATACTTGGAAAAAGTGGGTCCTTAATACCTGGCTATGAAGTGTTTCAGTTGGTGGCATCAGGCTCGTACTTAAGAAATCCTTCTTTGAGGACATAAGGTGCAATAGCAGTGAGAAGGGAGAGATATATTTGCTTTGACATACACAGACCACTAAAAAGCCAGTATGGAATTATTTCTTTTCATATTTTGAATTGTAAGATATAAGAAAGATTGTGCACTAATGTAAAGAAGTATGTGTTCAAAAGTCCAAAAGACTTTACTTGAATGATGTGACAGGGTATTTAAGATGCTTTTAAGTCATGCACTAGTATGCTTTCTTTAGTGAAGTGTTCATTTTGAATGTGAACTGGTGTATTTAGAAGGGGAAAAAACAGCATAAATATTTTTTTTTTTGCATTGTTCCCAGAAGGGAAAGGATTTTTCTTTTAGACTTTCATTGTCTCAACTTTTTCAGTGTGACCCATGAGAAATTAACCAACCTGGAATCTGGTAACAGTGACAGGTAGTTCAGTTCCCTTCACTGCCTGTCAATTCCATAACATCATAGTTAATTGTCAAGAGATTGTTGCTCTGGCCTAGAGAAGACCTTACTAATACATTTTTATACCAAAGATGGACCTGTAGTGTACAGCTCTGTCCCTGTGGTTTGTCTGTCCCTGAAATGACAAATTGCCTAAGGCAACTACTGCATTAAACAAAGAGGCTTGTGAGGCTCAATTGGAAGCCTGAGACCTCACTTATTTGACCAAGTAAACCATGTCATATGTGCACTTTGGCCCCCTGGCAAAGGAGGGGAATATCTTATTGCTGTGTTAGACCCTCTCCAGCTCCTTCCTGTGGGACATAATGCTGCACAACTTTCCCTCTTAGGAAGGTCTCTTGTACTGCACAGGCAGAGCTGGGCTCTGCACACAGTAACCACAGGTACCTTCTTATCCCCTGCCTTCCTGTTCTCTCAGGGTTGAATTTATTCTGTCAAAACTAAAACTTTCAGATTTTCTTCTTAAATTGCACACTTTAAAAAAGCCTTTTGAGAGTGCATTTTGTTCTGGTTTTGCATAGGGCACTGCAGAGTAAGATCCTAGTTCAGGATTTAGGAAATGCCTAAGCCCCTCAGGAGAGGAATGGGGTAAATACAAGATACTTTTACTTCTAGTACTTGGAGTCATGTGACCTGTTTAGATCAAATCCCATAGTCCAGAACCAGAGATTTCTATTCAGAGGCATGGCTAAAGTGCAGTGGAAAAACATGTGTAACAGTAGATCCTTATGTGAAAAGGCAGCATTTCAGTTCAAACTGAGGAAAATCCTTTCCATTGGGGTCACATTTCTGGGAGCACATATACTCTACCTCTCCCCTGCACCTTTATTGTAGCATCTAAGTATTTCTTCATAAAACTTTTTTTCACACACTGTAGTGTGCTGCTTAGGTAAGAAAGGGGGCTTACCTGTGCAGTTCTTGTCTGTGAAGTCTTGCCACCTCTAGAAAAAAAAATCTCCTAGGTTAGAGTCTGAATTGGTTAAAAAGGTGATAAGTCATCCAAGCAACTGTGATTCACAGAAAATGGAAATATTGCTTGCTGTCTTAATCTCTTCAGGAAAAAAATGGACTCAGGTAGTGCCACTGAATTTCTTATATAATAAACCCCACAACCTCCTCTTTGAGAGTTAGTTGAAGTAGCCTTTCATTTAGGATTGTATGCTTAGTGCCTGATTTTTCTCTCATTGCTGTTGCCCTTAGTTCACAGCTGGTATTGACCATTTGTATGCACATCTATCCTGCAGCTTTGTTAAAGCTTTAATTTGGTCTATGGGAGTGCCACACTGCAGTGTAAGGTGTGACAGCTGTCTCTGTGGGGAAGCTGTGAAGCACCTTTCTTCAGCAGTGGATTTCACCTGAAAAGCCTCCTACAACTGCTCCAGTTCTCTGTGCTTGTGGCTCCTTCAGTTTGCTGTCCTGACCTGTGGGGCAGATGTGGTTGCTGTAGGAAGGCAGCAACCTTCAGTCCTTTCAAGATGTGTTTTAATACTCAGGTAGTGAATTTTGTTGATTGATCTCTTCCATGGAGAGGTTACGTTATGTCAGGACTTGGGAGGCCCAGGTCAATGCAGTTTAATAACAGAACAGTCTGCAGTCCTGCATGTGCAGCATATGTAAGGAACCCTCAAGGGAATAGGAAGGTGTTTTTATGGACAAGATTCCAATTTTCATGGACTTGGAACCATGTATGTTCCAGATATACTCAGCAATTCTTACAGCACTCCAAATCCTGGTTTGCTTTGTTTTGTTTTCTTAATGGCAATTGAAACTTACTTTGGTGTTAGTGGCTATAGAGATATAGATTTTTCCAGATTTTCAGAAAGTGAGTGTCCATTTTTCTAGTAAGAAGCCTTCTGAGTTTCAGATGAATTTCAAATCCAAGATACACTAATTTTTATGGTAGTCTTTCTCATCAAAATATTCTAAAAAAAAGGGCAAAAGAACACTTCTATTCAGAAGAGTAATGACTGAGCTCTAGAAATCAAAGACAGAAGTTGGCACCAACAATTCATAATATTTTGGGATTATTCCCTGAATGCATTTATATTCTAATAAATGTATCTAGGGGTTTTTTTTTAAAAGCCCATCACAGATCTGGAGCTGCTGGTGAAATAACACTTCATGTTGCACTACTCTCATGTAGCTACTAAAATTCTTGTTCATTTTAAGAGCTTAACACCTACTCCACCTTCTTTGAGCTTCCAAGATGGTTTGCCAGACACATGTGCACAAGCAGAGGCAAGGGATACAATGAACTGACAGAGTTGGAAGTCCTCATGAAATACCTCCTTTTCTGTTGTTTTCCCTGTTTAAATTGCTTGTCAAACAACTCCAGGTTTGTGGTGGCTTTGCTTTATTTGTGCAGCTGGAGAGATCACCACATGAAAAACAGGAAGGGTCTTTGGGAGGGGGGGGAAGGACCAAAGAAGGTCCAAAGATAATTTAGATCAGTACTTTTGAACTTAGATATGTAAAATTGAGTTCCCATGTTTTAATCAGATTTAGTGAATACATGCTGAATTTATCAGAAGTTGTCATTTAGTATATTTGAAAAATATTCCTATGTTTGATTTTGATGTTTTACTATAAAAAGCTGGGCCTATATTCTTGGAGGCACAGACCCGTAAAGATACACCTATAAGGACAAGTCAAAGGCTTAACAGACAGAAGGAGTGAATATGAAGCATGGAATACAGTGGCAAACTGGATTAAGGACTTGTTGTGAAGAGGGGGTGGGCAGAGAACTTGGCTGTAGAAATGAAGTCACCTGTTCGATCTCACGTGAACAACTGTGAGGGGGTGCCTTGACAAACATCAACAGCAGAATTCTGATTGGGTCCATTCAGTCCCCTGCCCAGAGCTGTGTGAAACAAAATGGAAGTGGAATGATTGGCAGCTGAAAACTGGGAGCTGATGCCACAGCAGTAGTTTGGTGTCACTTGGGGGGTGGTGTTGATGTTTGCTGGCATCAATTCACACTTTGCTTGACAACTGTCAACCAGTTGCACAAGGTGTTTTGACACTGATTTATTGAAGAGAAAGAATAATAAATGGAAACAGAGGAGTGTAAGGTAGAGGAGCTTAACTAGCTAAAATACAGAATAAGCTAATGAGTCATACCAGTGATTTAAACAATGTACCAGCACTCCTGGGAAAAGTACCTAAGGTCTTAAGTAGTCACTGGAAAAGCTGAGTGAAGCAGGGAGAATGCCGTAACTGAAACCAGTACACCGCTGATAGCTCAACAGGACAACATTTATTACAAAGAAGTGACCAACAGAACAAGAAGCCGAGAGACAGGAAAGAAGAGAAACAAGCTCCCAGGACAACCCCCCACTCACTGAGGCGTTACTTATGTGGTTTCTTACTGACCCAAGAATGCTTAGAATTCCCCACAGCAGAAGCTGCATCCTCCCAAGATAGCAGATGTCCCTGCAGAGGTGCTGCTTCCCTCCGTATGCAGCTTGAATCTGCTCCTGGCACGAACTGTGATACCCACCTGGGCAGGTATGGCCAGCACTGCCCAGCCAGAGGCCCTGGGCCCTCCCTGCCATGTCCGTGGTGCCTCTTCTGCACATGGTGTGTGCAGTGGAATTTCCCCGTGCCTGCTGCACCTCGGGGGTCTTTTCCAAATGAGTCTGGGGGCTTCCTTCATCCTCCTCCCCTTCACTTTCTCCTTCAAATGCCCTTGGAGGGCTGTCAGCCAATGGCCAGTCACCAATTAATTTCAGTTTGTACAAGATGCTTCCTTCAAGGATGAAGTTTCTCTGTGCTTGTTTTCACATAACTTGGCAGAAGAACAGACTCTCACAGGTGGCTGAGCCAAACACAGACCAAAAGTAGCAGCACCTAATTAAGCACAAATACACTGAGGTGGAAAAATACACAGTAGTATAAACAGATTACCCCTGTGAACCTGAAGACATATCTCCTTTCAAACCTGGTAGCCCAGGGTGGATAATGAATTTAGCCTTCATTTAGGAATAAGAATCACTGATCAAATGCAAGGGGAAAAAATGCTATTAAAAAAGTCAAGGTTTGGGGTTTAAGCAGACTTTGGTAGAAGGGGATGCACAATTTTGTTCTGATGGGTGTTTCTTGAAATGTGTAGGTGGCAACCAGGTAATACAACTTAAGGGCTGGTGACATCATAACTTGTTTGGGATATTGTGAAGTGTCAGTGAACTTAAAGATTGAGATCTCCAGTTTGTTAATAATGGATAAGTAATTCCATGTCTGTACAATGCCAGAGTCCTCTGAAAAAATCTTAAACCAGGAGAGGTAGTTGCTCCCACTTTCTCAGGTGTGTTCTCACTCTGCTCAGAGAAGAAAACTTCTCTGCTGCTGAGGGTGAGAATGGACACTCCAAGTGACGCCCCATAAACTGCTTCAAGGGGAGTATTTCTTAAAATGGGGTAAAATGGCAGTGACCCCGCACTCTCACTGGTGTTCTGGCTGCCTTAGACCAGACTGTTGAGGTTGTGCTGCCATGAAGTGGGGCATGAACACTTTGAGAGTGGTACAGAACTCACTGGATATTCAAATAGTTATGAAAATTATTTGGTAGAATTATGGAGTCCTTTTTTTTCCTATTGCGAGTGGGATATTTCTATGCTGACACTCATTTCAGAACAGACCCATCTTAAAGTTTCTTGGTAAAATGGACAGTTAAAAGCTTTTATTCATGCTCTGGGATTAATAATGACTGTACTTCACCATGTGCACTGTAATTCTTTTAATAGCTTCATTCCATTATCAACTATTTATTAAAAAGATTTCACCACAGATATGGGCTTTATGGAGATTACTGTGCACTATACTTAATTACCAGATGTTCAGTATGTTTACAGTATATCTGGTATTCAAGTAAACGTCTCCGTGTGAAAACCATCTAAAATGAATAGTTAAAATACCACTGTAAAGCTTTGTATTATAGTAACTTGAAATGGAAATTCCAGCTGGCCAGTGTTAGGAAAGTAAAACTACAAAGAATTTCAGTCCTACTCCAAACCAACATTATTAAACTCCAGTAAAAATGTGTTTTGCTGTCTGAATTTACCTTATGCATTCAGTCCATCAGATAAACCATCACCCATGTGTTTTTAATATTCCTTTAGTTAGTTTATTGCTGTCTTTCATCAAAACTATATAAACTCAACTTTATGCCCAAATTTGTAACCAAACTTGAGAGTTGAAAATTAAGACATGCCAAAGCTCAGGACAAGTGTTTTACATCGTCTCAGTTCAGTCATGTAGCTTCCTTAAAATTATGCTTTCCAGGCAATTTTTTATAACTGACCTTTTTAAATTCACCCGTTTTAGGAACATGTGACTAGCAAAGTTCTCCAAGCCTAAGGCCAGTCTTTGGTAAGCTCACCTTACCACCTAAAACCCAGGAAGATATTTTGTTCTTTGTCTCAAGAAGTTAGCTAATTTGGAATCTTTGTTTCTTTTTCTAAATTTGAGCCTGGTTTTATTCCTGTTTTACATCACTCAGTACTGAACTGACACTGTTTTTCATTTAAATGATCCTTCTCCTTCCCTATTATTGATTTTGAGCATTTGTAGTCTTTTAGACTCCCCGTTGAGTCTTATTTAATCCTAGGCTAAGCAAGTCAAGCTGTTTTCCAGTCTACTTGCTATTCCTCTGGTAACATGCTTTTCATCTTTGCATGACCAGACCAGCACACAGATACTCTGCACAAAGTCTCATGAGTGCCCTTTTAATAAATTTCATAATTCTTTTTCAGGGAAACATTAATGAATTCCAATATATCTTTCCATAAATGTATTGTATCAGCAGTTCATAGTCAACTTATGGTCAATTAAAATAACCAGATGACTCTGTCCTCCTCATTTCTATTCAGGATCCCTCAGTTTGAACCCACAATTCTCACCCCCACGCTCCGTGGATGATAGCACTCTGTATTTCACACGTTTTCTCCGTCGCCACCAAGCACAGAGCAGGGTACTTTGACTGCTACTCTCCCAAATGTGCTACCAGGTCACACTGTTGTTAACATTAAATCAAATCTTCTATAATTACCTTTCTGCTAAACTTGCACTATTTACCAAAGTGAGGTTTCAGTGATTTGATGGCAAAGACATCTGTTACTCATGCACTGGGATAATTGAAATACCTGCAGGACTGGTGTTTTCCTCTGATTATCTGATGCAGAAAGGGCTGGGGTGACCCAGTTCTTAATATAACCTAATTCTCTAATAACAATGCTATGTCTGTGTTCAGCTCTGTTCCTGCCTCTGCTTGCCTATGGCAACAGCAGATCTGTCCTGTTGCCTCAGTAAAACTTTTTACAGAACTCTTCCAGTCTGAACCTCAACGACTTGCTCTTAAACTTCTTCCAAGCCCAACACATAGGAGCAGTGCTTTTTAAGCTCTCTTTACTTTCATTTCTGTGAACTTAGGTCTGGATCTGCTCTCAAAGGCACACAGGGAGGTTTTACTGTTGACTTTAACGGGAAGCAGGACACAGGCTTTATAAAAAAGAGTATCACCACAGATACAGCACCTAAAAGGATTATAACATAGTAAATGCTGCAATTTTGCAGCATGTTGTCATTATTTGCCAGTGAAGTGTAACAGGTTTGATCCTTGTGGTACCTTTCAATGCAACCACTACAAGTCTCACAAATATCAAATCACCTTACATAAAAAATGATGGAGAAATCAAGATACAGAGACTCAACTAAATTCTTAGAAGCTTGTTTCAAGGGTTTTAGCTTAAGGTCTTATATTTGCCTTGCAGTGGATGTGGAAGCAGTGTAAACACATTTTGGAGGAATCATTTGTCTGTATCCCAGTAGGATAACTTTTGTTTCCATGTGATTTGAGCCAGAAGAGTTATTTCAGTAGTGTAACAATAAAGATGACCAAACATACTAAGTGTCCCCACCAAAGCTGATCCCTCTAATTCTGGCCACTAATTAGTGCTTGAGACTCACCTGCTACTTTGGTCTGCTCAAGTAGCACAATCCAGGGTGCTCACTATCCTTTCTTATAATGAAAATAGTGTAACTCACACTCACAGAATTGTTCCTCTAAACTTTGAGACACAATTTAACCCTGATTTAAAACATGCTATAAGAAATCAAATACAGGTAGTGGTGTTGCCAGCATTTGTACTCATTCTGTTGTCAGGTGCTATTCCAACAGAATACAAAGGTGATTTCTATTCCTGGAGAGCTAGGAAGTTGATTTTTTTTCCCCCCTGTTTTGGCAATGCCAATTATGATACTGTCTAGAAAAAAAATAGTTAATTTTTAATTAAGAAGTGAAAGCATTCTCATGCTTATATGTTCTAAAGAGTTGAAGAATTCAATATGAGGCTCAAACCCCCCCCCCCCCCAAAAAAAAAATGGTTCTAAAATGGCTTTTTGTTTGTTTTCTGGAAAACCCTCTATTTCAAGTTACTCTGAGGATTGCTTAATGTCTAGGATGGCCACCAGGGTGTTGTTTTCTGAAAGGCTGCAGGTGAGCTGCTTGCTGCTGACAAATGGGATAGTGGGCTTCTCCTGATGGGGGCCAGGCAGGGTGGTGTGAACATGGAATTATCAGGACACTGGCAGGAGCAGGGAGCTGAAGCAGTATGTTGAAGTTAAGGCAGGATGTTACAAGAAATTTGGAAGTGCTGCTGGAGGGGAGGGATTCACCCAGGGTGGGTGAACTTAAGCTTTTCTAGGCAAGAATGGCTATAATCTTTTCATTTTCATTCATGCCTTCTGGGATGCAGTGTCCTCCTTGTCTCACTATGAAACAGTGTGAGATGTGTCCCTCTCTGCAGAACCGGGGGGTTACTGGGGACTTGTGCAAAGCCAGGCTGTGTGTGGCACAAACAGCAGCAGAACAGGCCCTGCAGTGGTTTAGGCTCCACGAGAGAAGGGAGAGCCCTGACAACTTTCTCCAAGGCTAATTTGATTTTGTTCCAGAGCATCAAGTCTGCACTTGTATCTCCATTTCCAAGGCTTCCAAGGGGATATTTCAGTTGTTTGGCTGTATGCAATACCAGTTCTTTGGCATCAGTAGTTCCTTGTGGCTAGTTTTGTCCTACCTTTCTCTCTTCTTTTGTCTTCAGTGTGCTCTGGTTGTCACTCAAGATCTGAGCCTTCAGCTTTGCTAATGTAGCCTTTAACATGACCTGTGAAGATTTTGATTTAGATTTGTCAACATATCTTTAACTAAATTGGATGTACTAAAACTGTCCATCTTGCCATGTCATACTTCTCTGTCCTGCAGCGTCTTGGAAAAGGGTTGCCCACTTCCATAATGCTCTGGCGTGGCATCAGGGCAAAACAACTGAGACATTTGCCTCTTTTCCCCTTTCCACCGCTCCTCAGTGCAAAGGAGCAATGAGAGAAGAAAGCAGTTGGAACTGCTATAGATGAAAAGGCAGGATACCAACCTTTTCCTAGCCTTTTTCCACTTGGTTTGCACAAAGGAAATGTTATTTTTCCATTGCTACTTCACTCCTTCAGAAACAACAAGCAAACTGGAATAGGGGGCCACTGGATTTCATTGGCTGATGGTTTAGTGGGGTTTTTCTCTGGAACTTTTATCATTTCCCTATGTTTCAAAGCACCAGCTCTCCAGGATAGCATCTTTAGGAATCCTGTATTCAGAGCCCACCTCTGTAGTGCCACCTCTGCTTGCCTGTTAGTCAGGGTGCCACAGGAATTCCTGTCTTGTGCTCGGTGTGACAGCTCTCAGCCACACAGCTGCCTGTTTGGCAAAGAATAGGATGTTTTGTTCTGAGTTTCCCTGGAAATGTCTACAGCTGAAGCTCTGCCTTACATTTGCAAAAACACTGAAAAAGTCATGTCTTGCTCTTATTTGCTTCCATCTGTTTATATTTCCTGTCAAGCACCTCCTGGAGTAACTTAAAAAAAAAAAAAAGCCTTGAACATTTGAGAGTACAAATGATAGGCATGAAACCCTGATCTTATTGGAATCAATGCAAAACCTTCTGCAGTCAGGCTCTTGCATCAAAAATGGGGTAACAATTAGGAACAACTGTGTCCTCTTTACCACCTTACAGCTCTTCTGAACATCACCTCTCAAACTGATGTCTAATGCAATTGAGTCTGATGCTTCCCAGAATTAACTGTGTTACTGAATTGTATTGGATTTTACAAAGCCTTCAGGACCCAGTTTGTGTCTTGGATTTTGATACTAAAAGAACTATTTTTATTTTTTTCCCTGTAGCTTGGAAAGAATAAAGCTTCCAATTATCTTGATAGGTTTGCATATTGAGTAACTCAGTTATTTACATGAAGACTTTGCTCCAAAAGGAAATTGCTTGAGCTCTTGAGCTACTTTTCCACCCCGTGTTTACAATAAATCTTCCAATTATTCAGTAACTTAGAAGGTGTCATTCCCATAGGCATATAAAGTGCATGTAGTCTAAGAAAGTGTAGCAAAGTAAATCTGAATAATCCAATGACAATGTGTCTCTTGAAATATTTTCCTTTTTGCTTTATAAGGCAAGATGAAAGAAATTTGTGCTGGTAGGTGCCCCACAAACAGAATTGCTCAAGAATGTAGTTTAAATGCCTCAAATCAACACACACATTCAGCATATCAGTCAAGTGTCAAAACAGCTTAATTGCTTTTTTCACAGCTTTGATCATACTTGTGTTTTATCGGACTGCTCACATTTTCTGTTATAATCACTTGTTATCTTTCCATGCAGTTCTAACAAGTACCGTCTTCATCAAGATTTTTGTCGTTCGACTTCCCTATTTAATTTTTAATCTGCTAAATGAGCATTTCCTTTCTTTAGAAAAACAAATAAATCAAAAGGGTCAATTTGCTTTTGTGTCCTTAAACAAAGCTCTCTTTGTTTTATTTCTGCCCCATCATTTATTATCCACAGCATGTTTGATATTTGTGATAACGAATTTTACACGGAATAAATTACATCCACATCCTGATGAATAAAGCCCCTGTTATTGTGCAGTTAATAATGCTAGTTGCAAACTTTGTTAATGTCTTACAAATATTTTCAGTAATAACACATCAGGCTTTATTTATATTTCCTAGGAGAAAGCTGTCTTAAGGACTCAGCCATTTATAAAGTGGCATAACTGGTGTCATCCAAGGAGATTTTTAAACTTAAATCCTCCTGCTCTGAATTAAAAGGTATGACACAATTCTTTGTCCAGCTTGCCTCCTATTTACAATATTTACATGAAACATGGCACATTGTTTAAAACAAACACTATAATTATGTATGCTTCATCAGGTCAGAGCACAATAATGCATGTGCGGTGATCAGGACTCAGTTTGTTCTCTAGATGCATTGCAACCTATTTGGCATGATTTTTTCCCAGTGTATATATTAATGGCCAATAACGTCCCCAATCCAGGAAAGCTTTTAAGCATGCACCTAACCTTAAGTAGGTGATGGGATCCCTGATACTTGCTGCTCTTTGCTGGTTTGTGCTTTAAACAAACAAACACTTCACTGTTTGCTGCCCCAAACCTTCCCTTTCCTGACATGATCCTCCTTGTTTGTAAGGATGAGTTCCAGCAGTGCTGCTCTTCTGTCCTGCTGAGCTGCTTTTGAGCAGATCCAGGGGAGGTTTGAGCCTCTCACAAGGACCAGGGGATGTGCATGTGAGGCTCCTTCTCCCCACAGGCTGAAATAGCTTTTCCTTGAGCAGGCAGACCCCAGCAAACACCCACCACCCCACCTCCCATGCTCATCTGCCCTCTAACCCTGACCCCGGAGCTCTCACTAGCTCCTGTCTGTCCCCGGCACAGCTCCTCAAATTTCTGCTGCTCTCATGGACTGAGTAACTCCCCCTCCTTATCTGCCTAGCCTGTCCTTCCCACAGTGCCTGTACCCAGCCGTTGCCACACTCCTCTCTGAGCCATCCCTGCATCTGTGATCCCACTGAGACTGCAGCCCTGCAGTGCACTCAGACTTTCCATTCCTGTGCTTCATTCCCAATGCTGCCAGTGTCAGTGCACAGGCCAGAGATTACCAACAGATACACAAATTTATGTTCGTACATGTAGTAATACATATAAAAAGATCTATGGGCTGATTTATGAGGTGAAGTTGACTTCCTGCCATCTGAATATGGCACCTGATACAGTCTAGAGCCCAAACTAGAAATTTAAATCAGAGTAAACTAGATCACTGAGTAAAATGAATCCAGGATGCAACCCCACAGTGAAGGCACTGCCACAATTGCTTAAATTTGCACTGCTGCTTGTATTCTATTTGGGCAAAATTGTCAGCCAAAGAGTCCCCTGCAAGTCTTGGTATCGTGTTCTTTTCATAGGAATAGTCTCTAATTTCTGGCTTATCTGTACCATATATTCAATTCCGTAACCCTTTTTCAAACCTGAGGTTATGTTCTCAGGATGCTGCACTTGATGATCCTTAGGGGTCTCCTCTAATCTGAGGTTCTAGTACATCCCTCTGTGTTTAGTGTGTACTGTACACTGTCTGCGTTCCTTTTCAGTGCTTTACAATTTTTAAAATTGTTGTGAGCCTGATAATTTTCACCTTGCTTATTTTTCTTCTCACTGAGTGGAGAATGCAGGTGTGATACTAGTGAGCCTCTCATCGCAGCAGAGGCCATACTTGCACCTTGAGATGGTCAAGACCTGCTGCCTCCCCCTGCTATAGCTGACAAGGGTCAGCCATTAGGTGCTCACTTGACTCTTCCCACTCATTTTCTCAGTTTGTTCTCCATTTCCTCAAAGTTCAGAGGTCACAGCATTTTGGAGGGAAGCTTTTCTCTTATTTGTAACTGTGTCGGCCTGGTTCTATGTGATTAAAATGCCTAGTGGACAAAGGAGAGCACGAGCCCATTTTGTGCTGTGTTACTTGGCTCTGGAGTGAGCCAAATATGCTGATGGTGTGAGGGAAATCACGGAAGGAGAAGACAAAAGAGGACAACCCAAATCAGAGAAGTTCAGACACAAAGTGCTCTTCTCCTCAGTGCATCTCTACGTTGTCAGACAGTTTTACTCTGAAACTGCACTGCGCTGCTTGAGTAGTCAGTGCAGGACTGCAGCTGCTTAGATGCCAGGTCTGTGAGGGTGGTGTGACCCCAGACTTGGTTCATCTGAGCTATAAAGTAAAGCCATCTTCCATGCTTTTACCCTGGGGCCCACGGGAAGAACAGCTTTACAAATGGCACCTGAATATGATCAAATCCTACAGTTGGGTGTTTGGTGTTTATAGTAGTACTGGAGACAGTTCTTGGATTGTGGTGAATCTAAGTGCCCATTTCCACATCCAGATGCAGGACAGAAACATATATGTAAGGCCTCACCCTTAGAAGCCTTCCACATGACAAGTAAGAGCAGCCCATTGTTCACTGTGGCATGGGGTCTTCTTTCTCTGAGGTCCCAGCAGAAACGGAAGTTAATTTTATGGAATATTCTTCTATTACATTTCCTTGATTTCATATTGGCAGGATGCCTCAATCACTCCCCAAATATTATAAATGTAGAGCTTGGATTCCTTCCACTCCTGGGTCTACAGGAAATAGGAACGGCATTCTCTCTAAGATCCTCTTGATCAGGATCTGAGAGAGATCTCTGGAAGCTGTGTACTGGCCTAAGGTATTTGAAGTCTAAAGTCTGAACTGCTGCAAATATAAATTCTGTGTTCCTTAGGGTAATGGTTGATTTTATTGGTGCTTTTTGATTATTTTTGTTTAAATTCTCTCTGAAAACACCTACAGCACTATATAATTTGAAGAGTTAGAGCAGTGGCAGAGGGAAGAACAGCTAGAGAGCATTTACTTGAAAGTTGCATGAGGTATATGGCATTTCACAAACTGGACCTACACTTGACCTTTGGTTCCTTTGCTTGACTGTCCAAAATGAACAGTCCAGCTAAAACAAGCATGGGGGTTTGGTCTGCCTGATTTGGTTCTTTTAGGATTGAAGTGTATATGTGATATACTCAGCAGGATGATGTAAATGACATTATAAGAATGTGACTGAGGCAAGCTTTAGGAATTAAAATAATCTCTTTTGTTAAATCCCAATTAATATAATTGGAAAAAACCCAACCAGATACACTTTCAGACATATAGAGGTGCTTTTCCAGATCTGAGGGACCTGTAAGCCCATATACCCTAAGTACATGAAAGCAGAGAATCTATTATGTTGGAAAAGATGGCTCACTGTCCACTGTAAGTCACCCTGCAAGGTTATACAACCTCTTTACATGTGAGGACATGCCCTGATTTTGGAAAAAATCCCTTTCTCTTCGGCTCAGGCAGCCACGTGGAGGCAGCAGTGGAAATTGCGTCAGTCAGATGTCCAGGCTACAAAAGCAGGTGCCTCGGGCATGGAGCCTTTAGGTGCAGCCTTCTGGTGCTGGCAGCTCCTCAAAAGCAAAGGCAGTGCCAACAGAATCAGGCAGTGTACAAGACGATGATGTCAGTGGAACTAATCTATTTCAGCCTGTTTAATTATTGTGTTTAGCAGTTGTACAGCAAAGTATGAACAACACAGATAAAGGCAGATCAACAACTGATTAAACTTTACCTGCTTTGGAGTATTTTCTTTAAATAAGTACCACTTTACTTTTAGGTTCGGCAATTAAAGTTGATTCGTAGACCATATAAAATATCAGCATGCAGATGCAATAAGTCAGAGCCCAGAGTAAATCTGGGCTCACAAAAGCCTTTGTTCCAAGTAGTGAACAGAAAAGCTGTAAAAAAAAGGGGGGGGGGCAAAAATAAACTATTTCTTGAGGATATCTACAATACCTAAGGGAAAGAGCTAAACATAGACTTGCAGCTTTAATTTTACTTATCTCTTGGCTGTTGCAGCCCTATGATTTATATGTATATGATTGGGCTTTTAAAAATTCAAACATAGTTAAAATGACTGGAAGTGATTTTTAGTGTCAGTCCAGAAGATTGTTGGTTGTTTTTTGTTTATCCACCTGTTTTCTGACTCCTTGAATAATTACTCTTTCTTTTATTAAAAAAAAAAAAAAAAAAAAAGGCCAGCCTGCTGTTACTGAAACAAATAGGTACTGTAGGGCACTTGAGTCGCAGGCTTTGTTTTGCTGCCTGCATTAGGTGGGTTTAGGGGCCAGATGCACTGAACTTTGCAACAGACAGTGCTGGGACCATCTGTGCAGAGTTGGGGGGTGTCAAAGAAAGGCTGTTTGTGTAAGTCGTGGGAAACGTAGTGGCCTGCCTGCCAGTGTGCTACATGAATTGAACTAATTGAAGATTATACTCTAGAGCTTGCCGTAGCTCAGTGAGAGGATAATCCTTCATCAGCTGCAGTCGCAGCCAGTAATTGGTGCTTATTACAGGGAGGAGTTCCCCCGCAGTGCTGCAGAAACTGAGAGGCTTTAGTGTTTAATTACTGTCTTTCAATAGAGATGGGAGGAAGGGGGGAAAAAAGGGCCGGGGTAAGAAAGTCCGGGAATAAGGGGAGGGGCAGCAAGTGTAATGCAATTTCTGGTAGTCTAGGCTAGACATTTAACAAGTGAGAGCGCCTTTTGTGTGAGAACACAACATTCTGGCATGGATAATGGACCTCTGTTGTTTGTAATTAACCCCCGCGTCACCACAACGTCTTTGTCTGAGATATTGTCTTAAACGGATTGTTTTCCACACCTCCAGCGCTGCTGAAAAGACTTTAAAGGTCTGACTTGCCACATTCAAGACAACCTCACTTTTGAAGAGGTGTTTTTGTGTGGTGGGTTTGGTTTGGTGGGGTTTATTTTTTTAGTTTATTGCAGCCCTGGCTGGAGGTTGATGCTCCCACTTGTCTCTGGCTCCATATTCATATTGGAGACCGATGAAGAAGAACATAAGGCCAAACATATACATCTACATAGAGGCTGTTGAAAGATCCTGGACTTGTACAAGTGCAAATGTTGATTTAGCTAAAAAGAGTTACCTCTATGGCTTTGTAGTTGGGTTTTGGACTTTCCTGATATAAAATTCTTGCTTGGGTTAAAATTGATGTGATAGACTTGAAGTCCTCATAGGTGCAATTTCTTCCTTTCTGGACTCAGTTTTCCCTTACCCCAGCTTCTTCAATATTGGTGTTAAAGAAATGAGTCTTACTTGGGGAGCAAAGATGAGTCACCCTGTTCCGTAATGAATTAGTGTCTCACTGCTTATTGCTGTGCTTCTAGAAAGAAGTTTTGCTGTGTAATATAAACAGAAGTGACCAACATCAGTCCTGAAATGCTCTATGATATGCTGCTCTATGATATTGCTGCTGTCTGAGTTTAGCAAGCAGAGTCTCTAAGCACTGTTCCATGAATTGCCTTGCTTGTGCTCTCCACAGCACTGTGGAGCAGAGGGAATACAAAACATCAAAGCCGTGTCCTGCCTGTCCTGCCTTGCCCCTCAGGAGCAAGGCAAGGTGGGACACCAGAGCAGCAGGCTGGGGCAGAGAAGTGGGTTAGAGCCCAGACAGCACTGCACACAAGTAAACACTGTTCCTCTTCAGCTTTTTCCCACCACACTTATCTTGTGTTGACCACACAAAGGCAGCTGCCTTGGCTGGTGGGGACAGAAAGCAAAGGGTCCCACCCCCTGGGCACCATACTGTACTGCTCTGCGCTGCTGTCAGATGTTTATGGCATCCTTGGAAGAGGGGCAATACTGCTCCTTTAGGTCAACACCAGCACAAGATTTTACAGTTAGCACCATTTGCCTTTTGCCTGTGCACACTGCACAAATGGAAGTCTGTTTCATTCACCAAAATCTGCCAGGAAAAAATACAACAGCCTAGCATTGTTTGATGTTCCAAAAGACAAAAAGCGTGCCTGCTGCTAGAAAAGTCTCTCATTATTTATGTTTGTTTGTCCTCCTCCATACATATGTAGAATGGGTTAGAGAAGAAGGCATTAGTCATTCTTAAATATGTCATAAGTAGGTTAAGAATTAAATACAACTATTAAGTAAAGACAATATCCTCGGTAAAATATATACATCTTTCCAGAGATGATTTCTGACAATATGTATTTAAATATATTTAAGTTTTCAACTTGGGTTTGTTTTTTGTTTGGTTTTTTTTTTTGGTGTATTTCTTTTTTACACAAAGTCAAGTAATTGACTGTGGGTTAAGACCTGTGGACTTCATTACAATATAAGGGTGCATTCAAATTCATTAGGTCTCTAGACAATTAATTATTTTCCTTGTGGCATCAGATAACTAGCAAATAGCTTGGAAGTCACTGTGCCATGAAAGAAGTCCCAAACTTTATTTGAAAGCTGTCAAAATAAGGAAATGGATCAAGACTTCACAGCACAAATGTCTGTATCAGAAGCAGAAATGTAACCAGTGACCTTTCTGTAAAGAAAAAAGCTCTTTATTTATCTCTTGTTGCTGAACACAGGTAACAGTAATGACCTAAATGAGACCTGCTGAGTGCAAACAGAAAATAAATGCATGGTGGGTTTCTAGCAAGGGCCACTCTCTGTTTAATTGGAAATTGTTAATTGCAGAGAGTTACCAACTTATTTTAACAAAATAGCATTCACAGACTCTTATTAGTTTCAACCTTGGCACCTGTTGAGTAGCTCTTACCATCAAACAACTGATTTAGCATCAACACTGAGTGAATATCAGGCCACAACCCTTTTTTGTTAACTACAAATGTCCAAACCTATCTGTGTTTGGCACACAAAGATGGTATCAGACGTATCTGGGAGATGCTGTTCCTTCAGTACGGTGAAGTGGAAGGAAAGGATAAGATTCCAGGATCTGTTCATGTCCCATCTTTCACTGAGATGTAGGACAAACGCTGTAACAGCTGCAACTGCCAACTGTCCAGAACGCTCTGTAGTGAAAATAATAATGCAGAGAGAAAGATCACCAGGAATGTGAGTTAAAACTGATGCTATGAGGAGCTGGAAAAAATAAAAATTCCTGGAGCAACCAGAATCAGTTTATGCTGGAAAAGCAAGCATGCAACGAAACCATAATATGACAATATTGGCTAGAAAGGATTAGCTAACAGGGATCTGAGCCCAGCTCAAACCAAACAGGCTGAAGGAGGCTGAGCAGGAACCTTCCCAGGTTTGCTGGAAGTCTGGTTGAGCAGCTGATGACTCAGGTCATCTCTCACTGGAGACAATCTTTTTGCCAGTCCACCTTCCATCTTTTTCCTCATGCTAACCAAGAGATTCTGGAAAAGCAGAGATACATGTCTGTGTGTATGTGACATTTATGTATATAATAGATATAGCTTCAATAACCTGAGTTTTGGAAACAATTTACTCTGATTACAGGAATAATAAAGGATGGAAAAATTAGTCTATTCTCATACCTAAAAAGCATAAGTGGCCCTTTAGAATCACCTTTACAAGTGTTAACCTTTGAGAAAATAACCTTTTTTCAAATATATTTATCCTGCTTAACAGAGATTTGTGTTGTAATTTTTAAATACCTAAATGTTTTTGTTCAAAATACAAGGAAACTTGTAATGGGGTAAGTATTGTATACTTGCAATGCCTTCTATGGCTTCAAAGCCTTTAGGCATTATAAGTTGCAAGATGAAAAGAAGCAATATTCTAGTTATGAATTATAAGTATAATAAGGAGCAGTAATGATTCTTCCCTTGCTTCAGGTAGGCCTGAGATGGGTCTTGTTGGAGCAGTAGCGGTTCATTAGATATGTGCCAATTGCACTATTAAGCTGAGTTACACTCAGGCAACAACAAACATTAAATGAAGGGCATAATTATAGTTTGTTCCAGCAAAACTGCCTGCAACAGGCTGGAGCTCGGCAGATTAGCTCACAGACATGGAAGCTGCATGTTTGTCCCAGCCCTCAAACTGAAGTGATGGAAGACAGAAATGTCACCTCTAAACAGTGGGGGTTTTTTAGTTATGATTTCTAGTTTTCATGGTTGTAGAGAAAAAAATCTGAACCAAACTTTTGACTTGCTTCTGAACACACAGATAGTAATCAAAAAAGCATGTAAGATTTTCTTTTTTATAAATACAATTATTTTTCAATCACCCTATTTTGAAGCCTGGCTGGCACTTTTGAGTACTTACAGTTGGTAACACCAGAAAGTTCTGAGGCTGTGTGAAGCCAGTTCAGCAGGTCTGAAATGTGCACCCTACAATAATGTCTCATCCAGGACATTAAAGATTTGGTGACTGGCCTCCTTGTTCTCCTCCCTCGTTAGGAACCCTCTGTGTGGCCCCAGGTTCCTCTCTCTGGAGACTCTTTTGTTCCCTTGCCCACGTACCTCACAACTCTCTAGCTGAGAATTGTGTTAAACAGGGCTGATGCTACACAGTTTGGGTTTGTTTATTTGTTTTTTTTCCTTTAAGGCTTTAAACTGTCTGTTCTGCCTTCTTTCAGTGCCATAGAAGCTATGGTACCTACTGGTTGTTTATTTTTTTTAATTCCCTGTCTGTTTGTTCTCCTGCATTATATCACACCAAACACTGGAGCTGGGCTTTACCACTGCTTTATAAACTGCTGCTGCTTACAGGGATTCCACAGTAGGAAAAATCCCTCAGACCTGGTTTAGTGGTTCATAAGAGGCATAAATCCTCTTCAGTAACACCCTCTGATTCACTCCAAAGCTGCAAAAATGCAGTTTAGTAGTTTACTGGCAGAAAAGTTCTTCTAAGAGCTTGTGCTACAAATGTAGGGTCTTGGTTTATAGAGAAGGACCCCTTCTCTATATCAAGGATTCCAACCCATGACTAGAGGCCAAAATTTACTACTTACTCATGAGGATCTCCTACTGGTCATAAACTAATTTTCTACAAGAAGTTAGAAAACATATAAAGATAGCACTGCTGTTAATGAAATATTGATCTACGTGAGGGTGGACTCTTTTGCTACCTGTAGGACAGCAGTGTGTATGATCACTACGCCCACATTTATTAGATGGTTTCAAAAGCTTCTTTCCTCCTGAAATATTAAAATTGCAAGTAAGTTACTGCTTTCTAACGTGTATTTTCTCAACTATATATATCTGTGTGTATTTACATCTCATTGTGATATAATATTTTAAATTAGTTTGGCTAATTTAATTCTATAAATTTTCCTGGAGCATTGCCTTAATCTTCACATTCCCTGTGGCTTACTGACCCCACAATCAGAGATTTCCGTTTATAGTGACTGCCCTGTTCAACAGTGTTCATCTGAGTTTTTTGGCCTGATGGTATTTAACTAGGAAGGGTCAGTAAATTACCTCTGCTAGTATCAAGTATCAGCAGGAAAAAAAAAAGTTTGTATAACATTTCAGGCAACTAGTGTTTAGAACTGAACTCTTAGTTTAAATTCATTCAAATGGCAGAGAGATATTAATTCCAAGCAGGCTGAGCTCCCTGACCATGGAGATTTGGTTGAGTGTGGATTCAGACTTTGGATGCAGACTTCAGCCCAGCAATACAAAGGAAAACTATACTGAACTTCAGAGGCTTAGAGTTTTGATCTCATTGTTTTGACTGGATAAAAGAATCAAGCATTTGGGATTATAGCACTTAACTCTTTTAAGATAGGTTAAGAATTTATGGCTTATTAACCAATCAAAATTTCTTTAAGTTTGGTGTCCTGGCATGGCTGGGCTACTGTAAATTCCTAAGGAGACTTAAGCATCTATAATGTCTTAGCATAGTTAAGATTTCTTCCCTCATTAAAAAGACTTAACCATGCTAAGGTTCCTTAAACACTTAACAAAACTCATATGCACTGTAGTTGTTCCTGATTTCCTTTTTAATTTCTAAACAAGCAAAATAAATGCAAAGACTTGTGCAATATGAATGTGAGAGACCAAGCTCTTACCTGAGAAACTGAAGAAGTGAAGTTTGCCTCAAGGTTAGTTCAGGCATGGTGCCTGGATGATCAGGCAGCCTGGTCCTTAGGTCACCCTGACACTTAATTCAATGACTATATTAGCAATTCCTTCCCAGCTCTTCCTCCAGCTCCTGCTGCTTTCTTCCTGCACCAAACCAGTGTAATGGGTTTACCTAATGCTTGGTGTTTTGGGTGTGCTGTGACAGTGTCTGGGGACCAGGGGCTCGCAGGAGCACGTGCCAGGAGTGTCTGTGGAGCCCTTGGCCTGGCATGGGCTGCACGCATTGGGACTGCATGGGGCTAGGGCAGCCCAGCAGGCAGCTCTTTCCCATCCCATGCTGTAGTGAATTCACCCAGGCCTCAGTTTCTGAAAGGCTCATAAGTAGCCCATACTGTGTTGATTTTCACAGGGGGAAGAAAAAAAAAAGCGTAATTTTAAACAAAATTATTCCTTCCTGCCAATTTCAGGGCAGTGCATCAGAGCAAGTGGGCTCTGCAGTGAAAACATCTCTGACTTCTGTCTTCCTACCCCCAAGTGAAACAGAATGTTTTTCCCCTACCCTCATTCTTGGAAACAGTTCTATTTTTTTTAGCTGAAATTTTCCAACACATCTCAGCTTGAGACACAGACATTGTATGGAACATTTCAGCCCAAGCATTTAATATTTGGCAAAGTTATAAGCAACTGGGACTTAAAATGGGAAGAATCTGATCTAGGATGTGCTAACAGCTGTCCTTCTAATGAACGTTCTTATACAGAGGCTATTAATAGACTTAAAAACTGGTCTGAAATTCAGAATAGACTAAAAACAATACTGGTGTCCTGTATGAACTTTCTAGACTTTATGGAAAAGTAGTTTGAAAAATCATTGGAAAGCAA
Organism: Myiozetetes cayanensis; assembly: GCF_022539395.1. Lineage (NCBI taxonomy): Eukaryota > Metazoa > Chordata > Aves > Passeriformes > Tyrannidae > Myiozetetes > Myiozetetes cayanensis. The sequence continues at coordinate 67,803,307 of NW_026087521.1, read as the reverse complement.
AGTTGTGTGACTAAAGTGGATATAAATCTAACTATAATTTTCTGGTAGGCTTAAGAGTTGAAATATTATCTTCAGCTTCAGTGGAGATATTACCAAAATGCAGTGTAGCACTAGAAAAACTGCAGAAAAGGAAATTGACAATGATCTCCAGAGATAAAGGAATGGGCAAGATGCAGTAAAGTAATTTGCATAGAAATTGTTAGACTGGTATTTAATTGAATTATATTGGATCTTATATTTTATAGATAATATCAGTCTGAGTTACTATTGTAGATTATTACAGACTAGTGTATTATTAAAAACAAAGATATTATTGAAACAAGTTTTGACAGTGTGCTTACCTGGTAAAGTCACCTGTTTAAAGCACCTTGGCCTCTGAGAGCACTGAAACACAATAGCACTAAAACCCCCTGTTAAACTGATGGGTTCCATCACTCTCATTATAGATCTCTCCCACAGTTGCCTAGAGTATGTCTGCAGCAAACTCAGCCTTGTGCAGCAGACCAGGGCTGGTTCAATTTGGTGAACATTGTTGATTGATGCTAATCATTATCGTGCAGTCAGTCCATTCCTTACACCCCCCCCTCCCTTGTTGTTCAGCCACTAAAATAATACTACCAGGTTCAAAGCACCATGTTTTTAAAGCTTGGTGCATGTGTGTGGCATGGTAAATGGAAGAATGCTAAATTATCAAATACATAATAATCAAATATGTATCCCTGTGTTCAGGCCATTGCTGTTTGTGCAGCTGAGTAACTCAAAACCTGACAGTACGTTATTTGCTACAGCAGGACAGAGACATGCTCTAGCAAATAAAACATACTGCTGACATCTTCTCTTGTGATGACTGGCTTAAGCCATGGTGTAGGAGAAAAAATAACTACCATGTTAATACCTATAACTGTATGCTATTTGCTAAAAGTTAAACCATGTTTAATTTTTTAATCTAGCTGCAATTTTTGCCATACAATTTTCTGAGCAGCAAATCTCTCATTTTCCCGTTCATCGGTTATACCCTCAGGAGCTGGAAGTTGTCCTTGAGTTGGACCCGTGCTAAATTAATACAGAAATTTCAATATTTGTGCTGTACCATTATTAACCAGTGATTCACTGTATTATTGTCCTCTTGCATTAAAATAAACCAGCAGTTTCTGTGTTTGATTTTAATCATACTCATGCTTGGTTTTAATCTTCTGGCTCCTCTTGATTCCTCATGAAGCATTGCTGAAAATCATACAGATACAGCAGTTAGAAAATCTGATGCTTTCGGCATCTCAGCACTCCCAGCACAGTAATGTGCCCGTGGACCCCATGTTCTGGTCCTCTCCTGACACACAGTACTGAAGTGGATCCTGTTATCCTCTGTGTACCTGACTGATGAATCGAACCAAATGCATATTGTTACTGGGGATTCTGACTTCTGTGGAAATCTAGTCTATGGTAACTACTTTTTAACATTTCTATTTACTTGTTTGTAACTGCAGATGGTTTTTAAAGACAAATTTGTCAGTTCTGATTTTGTCTCCAAGACTGTTGATAGAGTGTGGGTTCTGTTGGGGTATTTTGCTGTGTGGGTCATCCATGTTGCCAATTCAGAGCAAGGAGTCAGAAGACTGCACATGAGGTTAATGATAAACCTCTCAAGATCTCAGATGGAGATGTGGCTGTTAATTGCAATAGTGGGTGTCAGAGTGATGCAACCTTTTGGGATTGAATGAAGGCAGTGCTGGAGAAGTCTAGACGGGCTGGAGCTGTGACCCTGACTCCGGGGGGGCCTACATAGCCTGCCTGAGCCCCTTGGGATCTCTGGGCTTTCTTCACAGGTGCAGGAATCCACCTGCTTGGCTCAGCTTGACAATGGCCCTAAGAGAGGAGAAGTGTACATATAGCTGCAGGAACTCAGGAAAGTTAGCAAATGGCATAAACAGTCTGCGTTCCGTTCTGCCTCATCATTGTGGGGAGAGGGAACTTTCCTTTCCAAAAACCTGCAGTAAGGATTCTCCTCCTGAAACAGACAGCAAGGCAGGAAAAGTGAGGCAGAAACCCAGAGTTTTTTGGGCCATTTTGCAGTGTCAAGAGACATCAGATCAAGTTCAGAACAAAGGCAGAAGCTGCCCTGATTGCTTCAGAAATCAGCTGCATTCCGCTTGCTTGGTCTCCTTGGAAATGCTGGCAGGTACATAGGGAATTATGGGCTCTCTGGACCAGAGATGGAAAACCTGAGACTGAGAATGACCTCACAACATGGTGTTTAAGGCATTGAGGGGGAGCTCTGTGTTCTAGTTTGTGGTCAGAGAGCAACTCTTTTTATTTTAAGTGAACATGTGATAAAATACTCTGCAGCTCTGGGTTAAAAGGGGAAAACCTCTTTTTCTTGTGCTTGATCCACGACACTTTTTTTTTTTCTTTTTGAAAGAGAATGTTGCTGCTCATACTCAATAAATGGTTTGGGACTTTTCTATTGCTGATCGTGAGGTGTCTAAATGCTCAGTTACTAACTCCAGTTAGTATTTCTGGGATCATCTAGTTAAACAATTCCTGTTCCCCCTGAACTTCATTGCTGGTCCCATTTAAAGAAGGCCTGAATTGTGCATAAACTTAGTTGCTCACCTACAGTCACTCTTGTGTAGCCAGGTGTTAAAAAAATAGAACCAATGAGCAGCAAATAGGCCAGGACTGCAATACATGATTCTGCTGTTGCCAGCTCCGAATTGCTTGAATCTGTCTGCTTTCACATATTTGCTCTTAATCAACAAAAACTACACGCCTGTGAGAAGCTAATCCTGTATGACACGGGGTGTCAAATCTCACTGTCATTATCTATTCTAACTTTAGATCTCTTGTTGGGTTATGAAGGTTTTATTTTTAATTCAATGGAAAAAATTAATGAACAATTTTTATAAGCCACTACATTCACCTGTGTAGTTCTCACCTAAATTACTGATTTTCAATAGCAAGTTTTCTTCAAGTATGGCAATGCAGTTTTGACATGACACAACGCATAATTCTTATGTTTCTCCTTGTAAAATTCCATTATGTTCATCATTTCCAGCTGATCCTCCAAAAAAATTTTGCTGTTGGCTCTTATAAGTACAACGAAGACTGTGCCAATAGCCTGTGCTTATCTAGCTTGGTTACAACAGTTACAGTCTGGTTTTCCAGCCTTAGGAAACAACTGAAACAATAATGATTTGCTTCAAGGCTGCCAGTTTAACTGGCACCATAGTCAAGATTCCAGTAGCTTTCTAAGTTTGGGTTTTTTTTTCCTAGTTTATCTGCTCTTTATGTAACTTTATTAATAATAAGGGAAAAGACAATATGCTAGTTTAAGATTTTTTTTTTCTCATGTGATTCTAGAAAGGAAGATTTGGTGCTGTCAGTGTAATGAACTTGTTCAAATAATTTTTTAAGCAATGCTGACACATGAGCTGTTGGTGGGAACCTTAACACTCCAGCACTGTTTAGGAAGCTATGCTTGACTCAAAAAATTCTTTGCTACCTAGAGGTGTTATTTTCTTTCTTACTAGAGGTTGAAAACATGTTCTGCATGAGATCTAACTTTGAGATATAAAAATGCAAACCACTAATGTTCATCTTGCAACTAAAACCATACCAAACCTATGCTCACATTTGAAAAAAATAATCATAAAGAAATCCTCTCTATGGGATATAAATATAAAAAAGGTCAGGCCTAAAGAAATTTTTAAAAGTGAGGAAACCATAACTAGAACTGAAATTTCATTTTACAATATAGCTTTCTATTTGCCATGATACATGGACAAACATCCAGATCAGGTGTCAAAAAGTAGAAGGTATGTGTGCTCACAGCTTAATGTTTTACTATGAAATTCTAACTACACATTTTGTGTATAAATAAATAATGATTCAGCTAAACCAAGTTTGAAAGCTCAAAGCAATTCCTGCTAAAATAGATTGTACCTCACCATTGGAATGCTGTTAGCAGAATTTTGTTGTTTACCATGTTAATTTCTTCAAACAAATTACTAATGCCCCATTTCTGCAGCCATGAAAAGCCTTCCAGAGGCTTTGTGTACATACTGTTTTCAACAGGCAAAAAAAGGTGGAGACAAACTTTGAATAAATGATGCTTTTAAAAATTATGATGAATGTGACTTGAAAATGTCAGGCCTTTCCACATGACCTGGCAGAGCAAATGTTGGTATCCAAACCAAAGCAGTGTGGAAATCATACTGATTTTGATACTAATGCTTTCTAGTTTGGCAAGATAAGAGTCCTAAAATATAACAATTGAGTATCTTAGGTTTTCAATTGATGTGCAAATGGTGACTAATTTTCATCTTTTATTTATGCATATAACATGTATACAAGCATCTAATCAACTGAAAGTAAATATTAGCATCTTTAATACAAAACATTTCCAATTTATTGATGTCTATAAGATTTCAATTACACCCATGCTTTAAATTTTTTTTCAGTATTTCCTGGTCAGGTGAATTTGCTGCCCACATGTAGACACCTAAATCCACTTGAACAATTTTTCTTGTGAATTGGGAGTGAACTTTCCCCTTTATACAGAAAGGTTTTACTCCTAGTATTTGGTCACTCCAAACTAGGTAGTTAATATGTTACGTAGGAAATAACAATCTGACTGAGAACAGAGACAGAAGTTTGATTAGGGGAGACATGAGCTACATTTTGCCTCAGATCATCAGGGTTTGGAAGACTGCAGGGTGTTTTAAGGATTTCATACGACCAAGCTGCAACTGAGCCCCAGTTTATGAACCACAACATCCAGAGTCTTTCAAAGTTTATTTTTCCTTCAATTTATGTGAACTAACTGGTTTCAGATAACTTCTCTTACAAGTTTAGCATATATCCAAAATCACTAAAAATATATATATATTACTGTCTTAAATATTTTTCCTTTTAGATTCTAAAATGGATGTTTTGAAAAATAATTTTTGTTTGGAGGTGGTGGTGGTGTTGTTTTAAACAATTGCTATATGGGTTTCATTCCAAGTCCAAAGATCCTGACTGAAATTTTTTTGCATAGTGGGAAAGTATTGACAGATGTGTTGTATTGAAAATAAATGGCCAATGTCTTCACCTCTTTGGGTCTGGATGCAAAAGGTGACTGAAATGCAAAATACCATTGCTCAGCATCTTTGTGTAGCTGTAATTTGATTAATCCTTTAGTGATTCATTCAGCACTGAAGTATCAAACAGTTTCTTGTCTTTTCTGTCGAATTCTGTTTCAAAGTCAGACCAGGGCTCCCTGACCAAACCCCTGCGCTTCTGCACGCCAGGAGTGTGTCCCCCTTTTGGGATCCGTTCCTTATCCTGAAGTGGCTGTGCCTTGGAGGGGACACAGTTAGGCACGTGTAAGTCCAGATCCTGTAAGTAGCTGGAGTCTGGCAGGGAGTGGTACCGAAGTGCTCAGTGCCCAGAGTCAGGGCCGTGGCTTGTAAACCGCTCTGGGAGTGAAGGTGCCGCATAAATACATTGTCTCTTAGATGAGCTTTACTTCTTTAGTAGGAAATGCATTAAAGAGACTTTCGTAGCCTCTTGAGCGTGCAGCAAAGCCAGAGAAGCCCCGAAGAGTCCCTTAAGCAGAGGACTAAGAGAGCCGAGCCCGGGTGCGGTGTGGCGGTGCCGCCCGTCACGCCGCGGGCCAGGGGCCGCAGCCCCGCTCCGCCCGCGGCCCCGACACGGCCGGTGCTGGCCGGGCCCTCCCCCGGGCGGGACCCGCTCCCGGCCCCGCCGGGCTCGGCTCTGCCCGCGTTCGGCCCGGCCCTGCGGGCACAGGTGAGCGGGGATCTCCCGCAGCCTCCGGCCGGGGGGACCCGTGGAAGGAAGCGCGGTGTTTGTCCCTGCGGGGCGCGGGGTGACGGCGGAGGGTGGGAGGGCCCCGCTGCTGGAGCGGCGCTGGAAGGAGCCCCCAAACACACAAACAACCACTAGAAAAGTAAGGGTCCCGCGGAGCGGCGGGCGGTTCCGGGCAGGGGGGCTGTGTCCTGGTGTGTCCGCGCTCCGGGAAGGGACAGGGTGCCGGGGAAGGGCTGTGCGGAAGGGCTGGGAAGGAGCTGTCTGTGATGGGCTGTGTGTGTAGGATGCAGGCTGACCGAGCCGGGGGATGGAATAGATGCGTGTAACATCCTATACTAGGGAATTAGCGAGTGATAAGGTTGATCGGCAGCATCCGCTCTCTTCTTTGAGATGGGCTGGTTACCTGCTCTGAAGCTTGTCATATATTAGTTGGTCAGAAGTAGGACCTTCTTTCTGAGCTTTAACTTTGTGAGGGGGAGTGCTGACAGAACACAGAGAGGAATTAATTGTCAATGACATTTAACTTTCACGTTTTTCATAATCTCTCCCTCTTCAGGCAGCCCTTTGAATTAAGAAGTCTGAACACATTTGTAACTCCCAAGTACCTGCCAGCAGTGTAGGAGTGATTCTTTTGAGTCATTCATACTTCTGTGTTGGGTTTTTTTGTGTGTTTTTTTTTTGTTGTTGTTTGTTTGCTGAACTGGCCTCTGTGGTTTTTATCCCTGTTTAAGCAGTCTTTATTTACCCGTGTGTAATGAAGAAAGGGATGTAAAGTAAGGACAGCTTGCTAGTTTGTACAGCTTCTGGGTATTTGACCCCTTCCATGGTACAGAATGCTGGTGGACCTCTGTTCATTCAAGAGTAGTAGTGATGTATATGTCATGAATAACTTTAAAATGGTTCCACTTGGTGCTAAATATTTAATGGCTTTAAATATGTCTCAGAAGGAAGCTCTGACTGATCTGCAGATGTTGTCTGAATCCTGTGATGAAACACTCCTAGTTCACTTAGCTGGAATTTTCATATGTGCATTGTCTCTGACTTGCTCTCAGATGACCATGTTACCATCTATAGAGCCTCTAATTTGAGTCGAGCAGCCCCTGCTCCAGGTGCCTCAGCAAAGCCCTTGTCAGCTCTCCTTTCACAAAACACAGGGCACAGGACAGTCTGTCCCTCTGCCTGCTGGAAGGTACTTTAATGAAACCTTGCCTCCATGTAGGAATTCATGACAAAGTGCCTCCTAAAAAGCACAGCTGCCAGCCAGTGAAGGTAGGGGCTGGTGCTTGGGGCTGAGACCTGCAGTGGTTCAGGGAGTGCAGCCATACAATGCCTCCCTCTCCCATGACAGCTTGGAGGGCTGCCTGTTTGGAAATTTGTTTCAAAATATAAATATTTATGAAAAGTAATAGGTAAAGCTCTAAAATTAAATTATGTGAAAATAACTAATGGTTTTATGAAGCAAACCTGCTCTGCTTTCAGAGTTTTCATACTGAGACTGTATATGGGCTGATGTTTTCTTTTAAATGCTCTAGTTTCCTGTTTGCAAAAAATGTAAAATTCACAGAAGAACTGGAAATCGTCAGAATGATGCTGTGTTTCTCCATTCATAGAAAAAACCCATGGTCCAAACCCATAATGCTATGTACCTTTGCCTACTACATGACTAAGAGATGCCCTGGAAAATGCCTTTTTTTTCAGTTAAGAGAATGCATGGGAAGGATGAGATTGAGAGAAAATTGCTTGCAGAACAGTTGGAGAGTAAAATGTAGAGGGTATAGCTAACATATTCTGCATCAAAAACCTGAATTTAATTTTTTTTTAATGAATGTGAATCTTGAGGTAGATAACTTCATGCCAAGTGCTCTGGTGGGCAGAGAGGAAGAAGAATCTATGTTTGTATAGAGTGCTATCAATTCATAGCATGAAAATAGGACCTACAGCATTACCAGACAGTGAAACTGAAGTTTTCTGTAATTAGTGTTTGAAATTAGTGTTGGAATATCTGTGTGATTTCTGGGCCCCAATTCCTGTATGGATCTCTTATATTGAGATAGGAAAGCTTTCTATAAACCTGAAAAATAGTATGAGCCTGGTTTCAGACCTGTGTTGCTGAATCAACACAGGTCTCCTTTGCTGCGGAAGTTGTGGATAGGGTAGATGAGTGTTTCCCAAACTTTTTGTAAATGTGAGCATTGTTTAGAATTACCTTTTTGAGCAGTTCCCAAGGAAAAATTTACTGCTGTACTATTGTAATTGCTGGCAGTAGCTCAGTTGCTCGGGGTGTTGGGGGGGAGGCATGAAAGTCAGCTGTAATTATCAGCTGCGGGTGTAAATACTGTCTGTATTGCCCAGGAGGGGCTGAGCTGCTGCTAGCAGTTAAGGCAGTGGTAGTTCCCTCACTGGGGTAAATCCCTGCAGCAGGGAATTAGAGCTGCTTCTAACTCCCCTGGAGGAAATGAGCTGCTTCCAGCTGTAAATCGGGGTTATTTGGTTTTATTGTTTTTCTTGTTATTTTTTAATAGCTCAATATTTTAATTACGTTTTCCCCTACCTGTTTATGACTCCCACCTTTGAATCTTTCTGTTAGTTCATTGAGATGTGCAGTTCAGTTATGAGAAACACTGGTTGGTCTTTTTTTTAAAAGTCATTCGTGGTCAGATGGCAGCATTATCAGAACCTCCACTGTGGCTTGTTACTCTTATTCTACCAAATAATAGGTTATCTTCCATAAAACAACTGATTCACAAGCCCATTATTTTGGCTTAATAGTGAAATTTGATGAAATGAATGACTACTGGCATTAAGTTATTTCTGTTGGGGTGAAGATCTGTACAGCTGAACAAGATTGGAGGATGTGGGACTGTTTTTGTAAACAATTTTTAAAGTCTGCTAGTACTTTCAGTAAAACAAACCTTAATTTTTTATCCAAGATACTTTAAAGTGATGAGGGAAGAGGGAATGCTAAAAGTTCTAACACTGAAATTTCAAAATGCAGACAGCTAAGTTGACTCTCGTAAGTTTACTCCTTTTATTCCTTCATATCCTTTGCTGATATTTTAACACAGTACACAGAAGCTTAGGAGGAAAAATGTCAATACTGAGTGTTTGTTGGCTTGTAAATAAAAGGAGTTCACCTTGTGCTGTGTGCTGGTGAACACAGGCTGCCGGCTGTCAGTGCCACCTGTACTTGCTGGCAGCCTGGGGGACACAGGCTCAGAACAGGCTGGAATATGCACTACAGATCCAGCTGCTGGTTTGCTGGCCTCTTTATTAGTCGTATCTCCCTTTGTTTAGTTCCTAAAGAGAGTGCCTGTGTCTGCATTAAGAATGAAACCGAGCTTCTCCTGACAAATAAGGAAAAGTCAGGCAAATGTTGATTTTTCTGCATAGATCTGTCTCTACTTTGTTCAGAATGTGGCCAGATACTAGTTTGTGTGTTGGGACAAATGTAAAGCCCTGCTTAAAATCTAAGGGGTTTCCACTGCACGGTTTCTGCAGTGGAGAGAAGGCAGTCTGTCCCAGTGGGGCTTCTCTCAGTGATGTAGGGCACGCTCAGTCTGTCTCTTGGAGTTCCATGCTGGCCCACTTGGCTCACTGTCACTTTTGTTCTGGGCTGGTTTGGGTGTTGCTTTGCTGAAGGCTCCCACACTGCTCTGCTAACATAACCTAGTGTGGTTGCTCCAGCATGGCTGAATCAAAACTGTCTTGGCTGGCTGAAATGTTTTCCTATACTTTTTAAAAAATCAGTTAGCTGAGGCTTATCATTGAAGACGCAGTGTCCTTCTTTTGCCATACTTTGATGGTGAATGATATTTTAATGCATATTTAAGCCTGAATCCTGTCATGTGTTAATTTATCACTACTTTGCTTGTGTGACAACAAGATTATCCTCAAAGTTGAATTTCAGCATGGATAGGAATGTATTCACACTTTGCAGGAGCTAGTTCAGCAAGCCTTGGCTGCACATCTTGGGAATCTGAAGCCTGTATGTGGAAATGGTGCCACCTCATTGTTAGCTGTATGTGTAGAAAAAAGCAACTTCTTTGGCTTCCACACAGTACACTAGAAAAAGCTGTTCCTACATTCCAGGATTAAGTTAAGAAAAATGATTTTAAACTTTTGGGAATTGTCACTCCAGTGAGTTTAAAGTAGTTGCTTTCATTGTATGTTGCGGTTGTACTAGTCATTGCCCCTTCCTTCTCAATGGAGGTCGGTGTTGATGATTTCAGTGTTTTGACTCCTCTCATTTGCTTTGTGTACCCTTAAAATAAACTAAAGTCCTTTCAGTAGGGATGTCATGTCTGGCGATGAATGATTGCTTAACAATACATACTGACAAAATTCTGCTGCAACCCAGCTCTCAGTTGTCTTATTTATATAATGTTTTTCACGTTGGAGAAGCTAGACAGCCACATTGCAGTTGAATAGTGTGCTGGGAGTGAAGGCTGCCCTCTGCTTGGATAGATTGGACATAAGCCGAGTTATCTGTACCCTGCTAGTGATACTGTGGAGAAGCACACAGAGATAAAGTGGGTGCATCCACTCCATTCTCAGCAGCTTTTTTGTTTTGGAAAAACTGAAGTGTTGAAATGGATAGAGAAGCTGAGGGTGTGCTGGCTCCTTAGGAATACATGGTGAATACTGAAATGCAGCTCCTCTGGTTTTGCCCTCATTCTGTAACCTTTCAGAATTATTAAAAAACTACTTTGGGATGCCAAACTAGCAGATAACACAGTTATTTAATTTGCTGGCATGTAAGGAAAGTTAGAACTGTATTTCCTTTAACTGGTCTCTACCCACAAGTTGTTAGCATAATAATTGAAATGGATATGCAGAAATTCCTGGGGGTGGCAGAACCTCTTTCAAGACCATGTCTGGAGCCCCAGATCTCGTACTGTAGCTGTACAGAATGGTGTCTGTGTGTAAACTGCTGTGTTCCCTGCCCTGTCATAGTGAGCTGTGAAGGACAAAGGCAGGAAAGGAGACACTGAGTGGCCCCCAATAGACGTGGCACAGACTTGCATTAGGGACTGCATAGGTTGCAATTCCAACACTGTTTCTAAATGTCTTCTATGGTATATTTTTTTCAATGTTTAGAAAAGCGAGGGAGAGTTTAAATTCTTTCTTCTCTTTAGTGAAAATCATGCTGAAATGCTATACCTTCTTTTAATTCCAGACACATGATTCTTTAAGCTGGATTTAATGGCTTTGCCTTCTGAGCTTTGTGTGTTGGTCATCCCCCTGCATCCAACTCTTTCCCTAGGAAATCTCTATATTAGTCCTAATTTTTTGTTTCTTCAGAAGCGATGTTTGCAATGTATTGCACTTCTCTTAAAATAAATGTAGGGAAAATGTGGTTGTTTCTTTAATTGGAATGGCATCATCTGTTATAAAGCTGAATGCTTCCCTTTGTCATTTGACCTATGTATTGTTCAAATTTACAACTCCTTTGTTGTTGGCCTAAGATCAGTGGTGTTCATAAAATGTCAGAGGTGGAGAAGACAGAAAAAGGAATAATGTTTTACGCAGAGGAAGATAATAGCTCTTGGTAGGTTTTGCTAGAACATTTGATGCTTTTATGAGATATGAAATATGACATGAAGTTTTTTAGTTCTATTGCCCCCCAGTCTTTTACCACTCTCTCTTTCTGCCTAGTTCTAGTTGTATGCATGTTGCCTGACCCAGAAGTGATGCCTTATGAAATTCTCCAGAGTGCAGGATGGCTTTCACTTAGTAGGAATGGAGTAGGATGATGCTTTAAATCTTTTTCTTGCACTAGAAGGGAGTTACTTGTGCATGCAGATGGGCTTTCTGGGGCAGAAAAGGCAGCTGGAAGAGCTTCATGGCTGTGGAGCAAGTATGGTTATCCATTTTCAGTGACACTTACTGCATGTTCTGCTGAGTTTGTAATACTAGCACTCTGGGTGCTCAAGTCTGCAGCACAGCCAAGCAAACCTCGTGCAAAGCAAAGTGTGAGCACTTCCTTTGAAATCCATCAGTGCTGTCTCGTAGAACAAGGTTGCAGTCTCAAAAAAAGCCAGTTGAGGCATTGTGACTGGATAAAATAGCATAAAACTACTGAGTAACTATGAAAGGCACCTTAAAAGTGCATGCTGCAGCCCAAATGTCATAGGTCATAGCAGGCATGTTTCATGGGTTCACTTGCTGTTTTGCAGTTGTTACTCTGGCCAGACTTGCTGATTTGGAGGTTTGGAGAAGGGAGAGAAAAAAAGAAATATCTTTGCACTATATTTTTTATATAAAAAGAAATTATGTATAGCAGATAGAAAGTACTTATGATGAATGTAGTTCTTAACCTAATCTTAGGAATCTGTTGATTGGGGTGTCTTGAAAGTATTCTCCATGGGAGAGTATTAATCTAAATAGCTCTGAAAGTAATTAAATCCAGACTCTCTAGCATATAAGGACTGCTTATTTCATTAGAAATGTAGAAAAATAGGAAGTCATTACTTTAAAAAGTCAGTTGTTAAATTTAACATGGCCTGCTTTGTATTTAGCATTGAATCTTGCTGTATTTATGTAAAGGGTTTGAAACAAAATGTATGTATTAGATGCAGATTTTCTAGGCAACGATTTTTTCCCCTCAAGTCTAAAGCGATTTGCTTGGTTCTATTTTATTTTATTCATTTTGCTACAAAGAAGTTTGGAGCAGCACTTCAGTCACTGGACAACTTTTCTCATGGATTTATCGCTTTTTCCAATAAACATGTAGCTGTGGTTGTAGATGGGTACTGTGGTTTCTGTCTAGGAGCACTTTTTCCCTGCTGAAATATTGAAAAGTAGGTCTTTAAATTCACACAGAAAAGCTTTGCAGGTTAAAAGGCCTTAAGATTCTCTTTGACTTCAAAAGTGGAGAGATTAATCAGTACTTATTCTTCTTCTTTATTTTAAATATAATCTATTTTTAATTGTCAAGGAGTTAAACTGGTGCACTTTGAAACATTAGCATATGAAATCATTGTCCCATTGCCACTGCAGAAAGTTGTAGAATTATGGAAAGCACAGTTGAGGTATCACCTGAACTGTCATTAAGTGTCACCCAGAGCAGGATCTGTAGTTAAGTTTGTCATTGTTTGTCTTGAAACATCTGCTGGTAAACGGTCTGAGGCCTCCCAGCAGGAACTGGTGTTGCAGGTCCTAAGGATCCTTAGCTCTGAACAGGCTCAGAACACACTGATCTCACAGGATCAGTGTTTTCCTGCAAATTCTACCTAAAGGAAAAACTGGAAAAAAGGATGGTTTGCACCTGTAAAATCTAAAATGTATCTGTACCTTGGAATTCTGAAGGAATTCCCTGCATGGAAATGCCCAGGAAAAGAGGTCTCACTGGAAAAGTGTTCTCACCAAAGAGAAATCACATCTTTAAAAAGAAAAATTGAAAACTTCAGGTTTTGATTATAACGATAAGCTTACTTGCTCTAGGGTCCTATTTTCCTAGCTGGATTACATCTCAGGAAGGCATCCAAAAGCAGATATATTTCACAAAAAAAAAGGGGTGGGGGGGAAAGCTTTATTGAAAATCTGGTTCATTGCTGAAGAACAGCTTCCATGGAAAAATTTTGACTAGGTCTATCTCAAAACTAGGGAAATATAAATTTACCCATAATTATTCCTGAGGCATCCAGAGTTAGGCATTTTGTTCTTTCTGCAATCACAACATACGTACCTTGAGAGCAGTCAGTGTAATAGATTTCTTGTACAGAGTCCAGTTGTTGTATGTTACTCTTGGATCTGTTGGATAACACAAAGTGTGCTTAATAATAAAGCTTGCCAGTTCTCTTCCCTCTGCTCTTCCCCTCTTGGCAGATTTCCACATTGATGTTTGATTTCTTGGGTCTTTGTTAACTACTTTTGCCAAAGAATGTGCTCTGAATGAACTAGCTGGAAAGCAGAAAAAGCTGCAGAATGAGTTTCTTGCTGCTCTTGGTCATGAGCAGCGCTGGTGTTCTCTGCTCAAGGCAGTGACTCTGTACCGCTGCTCCGCCTGTGTGGGACACCGCCCGTTCCAGAGAGGGATGTGGTTGTTGTTCGTGGAGCCATTAGCTGGCAGGGGCCCACAAGGATCATCCAGTCCAACCCCTACCCCTGCCCAGGACAACCCAACAATTCCACCCTGCCCCAAGAGCGTTGTCCAAACCCTCCTGGAGCTCTGTCAGCCTTGGGGCTGTGCCCATTGCTCTGGGAGCCTGTTCAGTGCCAACCACCCTCTGGGGGAAAGAAGCTTTTCCCGATACCCGATCTAAACCTCCAGTGTGCCAGAGACCTGATACAGATGACATGGAACATCAGGCTCCAACTGCAGCACTGTCTCCTTTCTATTTGCTTTTCTTGGTTGAATCCAAGCCAGGTGTGGTGGGAACACATTCTCTTAGGACAAAACTGGGATATGCCCTTCCAAGGGAAGGGTGAGGGATCTCAGGGAAAGGTGGTGCAGTTGTGTCAGAAGTGTTTGGAGAGGAGTGATACCTTGCAGTATGCACAAGCTTCTCTGCAGGCGTCTGATAAACGTTCTGTGTGCCTGAAATGCTGTTCCCCTTTCCCAGTTATTGCCTGTAATAGTTGTTCCTGATCTCTGGAAGTTTCTCTCCCGTGGTCACTGCGATGTTATTGCTGTGGGGTGTATGGAGTACAGCTCCAACCAGGCCACTGACATGGTGCAGGAGGCTCGCTCACCCCCCACTTGCCTCTTGAATAGAAACCTTTCCTTGTAAACTCGGCAACAACAGCAACAGCAGAGCCCAGACCAAGTTGCTGCTGGGCTCTGGCAGCCCTGGAGGGCACTGCCAGCTGTGGTCACTCCTTTGTGCTGGCTCCAAAGGGGTCCAGGGCCTGCCTCGGGAGCCACAGGGGAATCTGTGTCCCTGCCCCAACCAGAGCTTGCCTGTCTGTTCTTCCTCTTATAAACATGAATTGCTGAACATGTTTTGTGTGATTTCAAATCCACTTAAAGTTCATGGGTTTGAAATTAAAACCAGAACTCAAATCTTACGAGGTTTGTGTTCTGTTAGGAGCTGGCCTTTTGCCAGGACACGTCTGTTCCTTTAACTTTTTATCCCTGGAATCAAATGCATGCCAGTTTGCTGTACCAGGTCACTTTACTGCTTTATATTCCCTTCCTTGCATTTTTTACCTCTGTTCCATTGCATGCATTTCTGGGTGTTAGAAAGTTGTTGTCATAGGTGTTTGCTCTCGCATGAGCACAGGACTTTGTCTTGCTTCTGTCTTGTGTTTCCCTGTTTTCAGGGCTCAGTGTTTGCCTTCTGGCCTGTTCCTCTGTACATTTAAGGCAGTAAACAAAGGATGAAACCCATTCTGTGCAGGGCTCTATTTTAGGTTGTCTGTCTTTGAACATGGACTGAAATAAAGCCCTGACTCCTGTGCCCTGGAGAGGTTTGGTTTACCCACCCTGATCTGCCCAGACTGAGAGGTGGCACAGTCACAGCAGCTCTGCAGGACACTGAGGAACAGGATCTTTCCTGGTGGAAATATGTCATTTTGGGGCTTTTTCCTTTAAACCTCTTGCATCCAGCAGATCTCTGTGCTAGTGTGTGTGATGAAGGTGCATGGACTGCCATGCAGGAGATAACAGAAAGCTTGCAAATTGACTGAAGATCATCTGCAGTGTTGTATTTGATAGTTTAACTCAGTAGTCCATTGATTCCATATTGACTTTTTCCTTTCAATAGTTACACCTATTAAAAAAAATTAAACTGTGTGGGCTTCAGTGTATCTATAACAACAGATACATGTGTTATTATTTGTTGTTATTGGCATATCATAGTTCTGGGTTAGCAGGCATTTTTAAGAGGTTTTAATAAATTAATGGGTTTTTTTGGTGAGCAGGAAAGTGTTTATTTTTCAGTATTTTATACTGTGGGGTGATTATGGGAACCTGCTGTGATCATAGCAGTTCATGTAAATATAATCTCTTTGATCACAATTATCCGTGAATCAGATGCAGTTTTCTTGAGTTCATTTGTGTTTTTACAGACATCTGATCAAAAGCTTACAAATAACTTGGTCTGTCACTTGTGATACTGTCTGAAATAGAGATGATTTGAACTGCAGTGTGAATTTCATGGTGCATGTATGTTCTCTGAGTGCAGGAGGTAGGATTTGTGACATCAACCCTTGTGATTATGTACTTTGAATATGCTTGCAGTGTATGTTCTGTATTTTAGCTGTTGCTGTTTGAATAAGTAAGCTTGCTGTAACTCACTGGAATGTCTCAGGAAGCATGGCCGAGCACATCTGTAGGAGTATTCTTTTTAAACTAGTTTATTGATTATAAATATTAGTGATTTTGGTTTTAGATTAAAAGAACTGTAAAGATTTTAAGCTTTTATATCAAATCCTTGCATTGGATGTTCATTGTTGAAACCATTCCTTGTTTCTAAAAAGGGATCATAATACACTATTTTACCTCAACATCAGAAAATAGTGAAAAACGATTCCACTTTACTAAAAAAAAAAACAAACTCAAAACAAAGGGAGCTATTACTCTTACAAGACTGATGGTTGCAGCGTTAAGTATTTAATTTGAATACTTTTAAAAATAGATTTAAGCAAAACTTTGCCAATTCTGTATACAGTTTCTTAAGAGTTATTTTTACTGTCATAAGCAGCAGTGTCAAAGTTTAATATTCAGACATCCATTAAAATTTCCACTGGGATTTTCAGTGGCTGTGTTACAGATGAAAAACAATTGGAGATGATCTCACCAACTCGAATTGGTTTTCTCAAATTTCAGTGATGACAATGAAATGGTGGTGGGAGGTGTAACTTAAAAAAATTACATAACACCACTTTGAGGTTGATAGTTTTCTGCTTCAGCTGTTACTGATGTCCCTGTTTTCCTGTTTTTGTTTCCCCTGGTGATGTATTGCACAAGGTCTGTAATCACAAATTCCACCTTAACTTTTAGAGAAGGGTTAAGTTGGGTGTTAGGACTTTCAGATATCTGTACCACCAAAGGCAGATCTCCCCCCATGCCTAGCCCCCCACCTACTCTAATGTTTTAGAGTTTTACCATATTTCCTCTGAGGGCTTTGGGTCAAAATTGGGCTGTAGTTGCTGGGTTTAAATGGCAGATCTCTGATAAGAACTATTGTTCACTATCCTGCCAGCTGTTCCATACCACAGTCTGGGCCACGGATTGTAGTCAGTAGATGTTATAAATCATGTTATTTGTCGTTTGCCAGCTTTGCCCCTTCCTCAAGAAAGGAGGCACCAGTCTAAATCTTAAGACCCTCTGTGAGGAGCAGAAAACTTATGGTGGCCTGGAAAAGGGCTAGTGGGGGGGATCAACAAAAGAATATATAAACTAGGGAGAGTGCACAGCCACTGCTGTTTATTGTGAAGATGACTCTTGGTTTGATGTGCATGCATAAGAGTGATGGATATGGACCTGGGATGAAGTTAATCTCTTTAAATTATGTCTAAAGAAGCATTTTCAATCACAAATTATGTGTCACTCTGTCTATAATCTGCTCATTCACTTTACAAAGTAAAGGAGGCAGCTGATTAAATTTAGCTGGCGTGGGTTTTTGCCTACTGTCTAGACAATTGGCCAGGTTCCCATTCCTCTGGTCTCAGCTCTCTCTTGGTTGAAGGCCCACTAGGCCACTTAACCATTCCTGTCCTTTGGACAGTGTGTTCCCGAGACCGACACAGAGCATGTGGGGATGGGCTTTTCTTGCTCTTGGGTCATTAGCAGGGAACACGGTACCAGCAAATACGCACACACAGAGGGTTCCTGCTGATGCTGAGGCAGTGCTGTTACAGTGCACATGGATCAGCTCTGGTGTCAGCTCCTCCTGCTTTGCTGCTCCTAGAGTTTAGATTCCACCTTTCAGCTGATGTCATTGCAGGAGCAGCATACAGATTCCACGTCATCTCTCCAGCTGGAGTCTGTACCTACGTTAGATGGCAGCGAAACAAAGGGAAAGGGCCAGAAAACAAACCCAGACCCTGCTCCCCACCCCTTGCCATCAACACCAAACCCATTCTACGAATGGTGCTCACCTTGAGCACCTGTCTCCAGGTTCTCTGGGTGTATTGCCCTTTGCAGGTACAGGTATTTCTTACTGGGGCCCATTGCAGCAATCTTCTTCCACTCCAAAACTGTGGTACTGCCCCAATGCATCTACTGTGCTGGTTTGTAGCATCCTGAGGATACACTATTCCCATTGTGCTGATTGTTGTTACTCCAGGTTGGGACTGCAAAGGGATGGATTAGCTGTGGGGTAAAGTGGAGCTCAGGTTGGAGTGAGCTCAGGATACGAGCTGATCATTTAACACAAAAAGCACTTGGAAATTTGAACTGCTCTTACATGCAGGGGGTTGGAGACCAGTGGGTGCAAAGCAGTTGAGACTTGCTTCAGTCAGCAGGGGTTGGTCAGAGCAGTGCTGAGCCCCAGGGTGTCCTGGCACCCTTCCTGCAGGTGGGAATTCTGTTCCTGGCATTCCCCTAGTACCACCACAGCTCCCTTCATGAAGGGAAGTTGCAGTCCAGCCAGCAAGCAGGACTTGCTTTGTAGAATGGATACAGGAGGCACTGGAAATGGAATTTGCACAAGATACTATGAGGAATTCAGATGAAACTGAGCTTTGTGTCCAGGCCATCCATAATCAAAGATCTAATTTTTCCTCTGGAAATTTAGGCACCTTAGTGGATATATTTTTAGCTATATTGCTGGTTTCCATTGTGATTTTTTTTTCTTTTAGAAGTCCCCAATAGCCCAAAGTGCTATGTAATCTTTGCCCTAGTAACTTCATGTGGGTTTTGACATGACACCGAGCAAGATTCATCTCTCATGCGAACAGTTGCGTATTGAGCATCCACACAGTCAATCATTCGTCATTTAAAAACTGCAGGGATTTGTTAAGTAATCTGTAGCAGCCAATGGTTTCATCCTTTCTGGGTCTATTTTCCTGATTGTCTGCATGGGGTGTGAAGGTTTTCTGTGTTTTTGTTTTGGTTTGCCTTGTTTTATTCACAGGATCAGCAGAAGTGTGTGCAGATCCCAGCTGGTTTGTGTTTAAACCTACTGTACTTGCTACACCTTCTTTCCTGAACACAGCAGTGTGAAATGTCACTCATGAAACTCAACTGAGAAGGATTTTCCCCCCCTTTCCCCCCCCATCGTTGATTCTGCTGTGCTCCTGCTAATGCTGCTGTAAGAGCTGTGTTTCTCCTAGCTCAGGCTGGTGTTCCGTTTTGCTCCACCTCACAGCAAGCTCATACCAGAGTTCCTATGAAAGCTATGTATTTAAATTCTTGGTGATCTGATGGCCTTTTCTGGCTCTTTCCTTACTGTCACCCACATTTCTGGAGTTTGGCCTCACAAATGCTTTGCAAAAATACTTTGCATGTCCCCAAAAGGTTTACGCTTTTGTCTTCAACTAAGGTTTTAATTGTTTTTAATTCAAGTGTTGTAGTTATCTTTCCTCTCTTTAGAAAGAAAAAGTGAATATTTTCCAGGTGCATTTTGCACTTCTTACATGAAGGGATTAGCCTCTGCTTTGCCATTTTTTGGTTTCTGAGTTGGACACAAGCTTTTGCAGAGGTAGTTCTTTCACTCTTGTTAATAAATAGAAGACATTGTGTGCCTTCTGGATATTTTGTGTGAATTACATAGGTTTAATTTCATACGATGGAAAGGAAACATTGGATAGTTAGCTTCTAATTCCAAACAAGGATTAATGCAGTAAGGAAGACAATATCCTCTTTAAAATCTATTTTTGTCCTTCCCTCCAGTTTTGCTATACAGCTTCCAGACCTTCCCCCAGACCCATCCTGCCTGGCTTCCTGTTGCAAATGTGAGGAAACATTTGCACATATCCTCACAAAGAAGCTTTACTTACTTTGTTGGCCATTGCACTTCTTTTTCATAGCATTATTTGCAGGTTAGACCCTCCTGGAGAAAAAATAAAATCGGTTTTGCTACAGTAAAATGAGATTTTTAAATTAATTAGGACTTTTTTGGCTTAGAGGCTGACACAGGCATGTTTCCAGTGAGGATAATGTTTAAAACTGTGTATCATGAGCTAGGAGGAAAAAAAAGGAAGACTACTTTTGAACCAAACTTCATATTGTGTTGTGTGAGAGATTCCACATGTTGTTACTTCATACAAATGTTTTCTCACAAGAAGGAGAACAAAGTATGATATTCAAAAGAACATAACAATAAAACATATGGATTAAAAAAAATATCTGTCAGTTTAAATGAGCAGTATCATTCTTTAGCTTGCCTCCAGTGGGTCTGAGATGTTTGTTGGCTGTTTTAAAATATGAGGAGTTCATTCTAGGACAAAGAACATTTTCTGTTTTTTTTTACGTCTTCCTCTGTAAATCATTGGAGGGGGAGAGAAAAAAGGGTGGAATTATGCTCTGGACGCTGATGCCTTTGCATTTTTGGCATTATGCCTTCTTACTGTTTTATTGTCTATTTTGGCTGAACTTGAAGTTCCAACCATGTTCCCTGCCAAAAAGGGGGGAAAAAAAAAAGTCAGGTCCTTTAAGGATACTGAAAAATGAAGCCAGTTTTTGAATCCGCCACGTCCTGTAAGCAAATAAAAATGAATCTCTATGGAGCTCAGACGTTACTTCCTGTTCTCCTTTGGATTCCAAGCAGGAATGGAGCAATTTTTCTATGCATCCAAAGAAAAAAAAAAGGAGGGGGGAAGGGGGAGTAGAGGATTTAAAAGCAACACAGGAGAAATCTTCGAGAGGCTTCCATGTGGCTGACTTTTAAAATGTGTGTCAAACATTTTACAGCGTAAGGACTTGATGTCTGCTTGGAGCACTGAGCAGCAGCCTCCGGCCCACCCCGGTGCTCCTGTGTTGAGACAATGATCCCATTAAAAATACACATCATTTGTTGTTGGGTTTCCTTTTCTGCTGGTTCTGGAGCCATTGCTTACTAAGCTTGCAAATGTTCGTCTTGATGGCATTTACTGATTTTTTTAAGGCATGTGACAGTGATCAAGATGATTCTACTTGTGGCTTCCTGAGGAGACCAAAATGAGAGGAGAAACAGGATGGGGAGGAAAGGAGTGAGAGATATGCTCTTTCCAGATGAGCTAATTAGGATTTTGGTATGGTGATCTCTGTACTGTGATAACTGGTTCCATCAGTAGAGATCTCTATTTTTAGGTGCTGCAATTTCCCAACTTTTGAATGACTGAAGAAAATATCCCGACATAAAAGCTAAACTGCCAGCACAAAGTAGACTTCTGGATTTTTGCCACTGTGAAATTAGGAGTAACTGTAACCCAAGCAGACCAGCCAAGCTTGAAATTCACTGTGGACAAATGTTCTTTGTGCATAATTCTAGAGGAAACTATTTTTGGTAGTGAATGAATATATGTAATCATTAACACATGACGGGGCCACTGTAAAGGCATCAGGCTGCAGCATGAATGCTTCCAGCACCCAAGAGGTGCTGTTGTATTTTACTTAATAAACTCTCTGAAATGTTCTATTACTTTTTTTTCTTGTTAAGTTTACATCAATAAAGCATAAAATTAAAATTATATTTAGGAGAAAAGACTTGATTTCTTCAAAAGAGGCAAAATGATATAGCGCAAAAAAAGTTAGTTATGCTGTTGCAAGGCACTCAAGAAAGAACACAAAGAAGATTTTCCTGATGTCCCTGAAGATCCTTTTGTAGGAGGTTTTTGATGTGTATATTTACTTGTGCTTGTAAATTGTGCTGAAAGGTAAATTTTCTGAGAGGCAGTGGATTCCTGGGTAATAGTAGAAGTTACTACTGGTTTTGTAGACAGCTAAGCCTTAGAGATACCATTATGCTTCTTGCCAGTGTTTGAAGGGCTCACTTGCTTTCTTATCTCTGCACAGAGTGGGACACAGGAGACCTGTCAGCATCGTGGACCTGATTACGGCAGTTTTCTGAAAGCAGCTTTTAGTGCTGCCATGTTGGCTTTCTGGCTGAGTTTGTGGCCTCAGTTTCAAGGAAGATGTAGAAGGGATAGAACAAACCAGAAGTCCCCAGGTCTCTGCCCAAAAGGTGCCAGGGGGCACGGCCCAAGGTCTGTCCTGCCCTGTGCACAGCCCAAGGCTGCCCTGCTAGCACTGCCAGGGCTGCAGGTGCAGCATCCGTGTAGGAGCTGGATTGTGTCCCTTGGGAATGTCTCCAGGGGGCATGGCCTGAGGTCTGTCCTGCCCTGTTCCTACCTGCTGGCACTGCCAGGGCTGCAGGTGCAGTGTCTGTGTGCTCTTCTCTCCTTCCTGGGCATTTGTGTAGGAGCTGGATTGTGTCCCTTGGGAAGGTCTCCAGTGCTAGGGGCCACCCTGGGGAGCTGAGCTGTCTCATGCAGCAGAGGAGGTGCAGGAGGTTGTCCCCTCTGCCCTGTGCTCACCTTCCCAGTCAGTCCAGAGGCAGTGTCAGTAGCGTGGGGAGGTCCCATGTGTGCCATGGAAGTCATGGAAGTGCTATGGGAATTGTATCTTACTGAAATGGATGATCTGTGGGCCTTGATTGTTGGCCTAGGATTCTGTTCCTTTTTCTTTGACAGGGAATAAGGAAGTTGTTAACTTTCTAATGGATATGAACTTTTTTTTACTTTTCCCTTTTTTTTTTTTTTTTTTTAAAGGCTGAACTCCAGAGGGTTATATAAACAGTAACTAGTGGGAATGAGATTTACTTCTAGGTGGAATATTAAATATGAACCTTACATCTGGAAGCATTTACTGGATCAGACCCTATCTGGGATTGCGAGTCAACCAAGGAGCACAATGGGAAACAAAGAAAATGGCACCAGTAACTCAGAATACTTTTTTTACAAGATAATTCTAAATTTCGTTCATGCAGGTTAGTATTTATGATTCACATAAAATGAACATTTTCCCACATTAGGGTTGGTATAACAATGTCTTCACCTATAATGTAGGTTTTAGCTGTTCTGTTGTCTAAAACTTGTCTTTAATATTTAGAACCATTTTGGCCAAGGATTGCTGACTGCTTTCATAAATGCATAAAACCAGAGTTTTAACATGTTCCATCTTCCATGCACCGCAGAAATTTTGTGGTAGTTCTCTCTTACTTTAAAGCTCAGACTTTCAGACTACAGATTGTAGTGCTGTTGTGTTAGATTTCAGACTTACTTTTGTAATTGCAGAGAAAAACTTTGAAGCTAACAGTATCCCAAACTTTTGCTTCAGCTGGATTTGCTAAGGAGATGAGAATTACTTAGTGTGCCATATCTGTCTTTTGTGACCCTGTTAGTAACCTCTGAAGTGACTGCCAGTGGCAGAGGTATCCATTTAGACACTGCATTTTTATCCAAGTGCTGTTCTAAAGCCTGTCCCAGGCTCTGTGCAGCCCTGAGGCATCACTACTTCAGACAAAAGTAATGGGAGGAGGGGTGATAAGCATAGGGATTATTAGAAGGATTTGGGGAATATTGTATTCGGTGAAGAGAAGCGTGCTCTGTCACTGATAAATTGTTAGAGGACTGTCCACACACTTCAGCTTCTGAAAGAACTTGGGAAAAAGGAGATGTGTGAATAAAGGAGCAGACTTGCATTGTTATCTTCGTCCTGGGAGAGATCAGCCCTCTGCAGACAGCAGACAGATCTCACTCACAGATGTACTGTCTCCTCTGGAGATTCCCTGGTGTCCGTGAAGCACTCTGGGCCACAGCTCACTGTGCTGTGGTCAAAACAGTCCACCTCAACCCAGGTAGCAATGGAGTGTCTGCAGCTCAGGTGCTTTTAAACATCTGGAGCCTACAGAGTGCTGAACTAAATTTCCATGTGTATCTTGCAAGGATAAATGCTCCTGGCCAGAACAGGATTGTGCCAAGTTCCCTTCCAGTTCACATGCTTACAGCTGGGTTCCATAAGCTGTGGTGTTCAGGGATGAGTTTTACTGGAATTTCTTAAGCTTGTATCCTCTCATAGTTACAGGAGATTGTAAGAGTATTCTTGAGTGATATTAGGTGAAGTAAAAAAAAAAAAAAAAAGGCCAATTCTGCTTTCTTGAAGATATAGGATGCTCTTAACATTAATTGAAATTGTTTTTTGTTTTATATACTGCCACACATTATCTGTCTGATTTCATAATTATTAGAAATAACGTTAGAAAAACTAGGAATCAATAGCAACAATAAAAATTATTTTCTAACCCTGCTGCTAATTTCTCTCATCTCTCTGTCAAATTCCTTGTTTTAACACAAAGAATGTAAATGATTTTAGGAATAGAGGTCATTGTAGCCTCCTCAGGGATGATACAGTTGAGTTGGAATGAGCCTTCCTTTGGAGGACTGTGGACATTCCTTGAGGAGCAAGGTATGCCTGGCACTTCAAAAGGTGGTCTGATAAGGGCCCACCCGTGTTCCTGGAGGCCATACAGTTTCTCCCAGAAGGGTTTGCACTGTCCTGCTTGTGGCCATGGAGGTGATTAAATTCTGTTTTGCAGAGACGGTGTCACTGTAGTGCTGTTGTGGGATATTGAGTCTGGAGAGATTTAAAAAAAGGAGCAAATATCCGTATCAGTGAACAAAAGGGAAAGGAGAAAATGGTGCAGGATTCAGGGACAGCCCTAAGTCACTGCAGCAGATCCTGTGGAAAGAGATCTTTTGGAAGTATCTTTGGGAAGAACTGAGTACTTTGGCGCTACTGAGAATGGCTGGTTGATGGCAAGCTGGGAGAAGGTAAAGCGTGCTTCACTGATGACTTATGGCTTCAGCCATGTCCTACATCTTTCAGTATAAAAATCCTCTTTCTTAGTGTTGTCACCAGTGCAAACTCCTGCTTTCAAGGAAAGAGGTGTGTTCCTTAACCCCACCAGTGCAGCCAATCTCCTTGCTCTTGTGTACTGCTGGCTTGGACTCAGATCTGGGAAGATTAATTCTGTACTTAAAATAATCTGACTCTTACATGAAGTGTGTGGTGCAACCCAAGAAGTAAGTATTGTGCAAGATCATAGGACTTTGCTTATGCCTGACAGAGTGAGGGATTGCAATTCTAGGCCTCACAGTTGCAGCCATCTCAATACTCAGCTTTCCCTGCTCTCATCCTGGTGTAGAGGGAAGGCAGCAGCAGTGAAGCTGTGCTGGGACATGGAGAACTCAGGCACTGAATTGAGTGTATTTTTTTCTGTTTCAGCTATGAGTAGAGAGATGGTGTGTCATATTCTTTCTATGCTGGATGCTTTGGCTGAGCAAAGTGAAATGTTTAGGGGCTTGGTTTTTTTTCTATAATCCTTTCCATTTCAGTTCTTATTTAAAGGTTGACTCATACAGTTCTGCTGCTGTGTACCTGCTCGACAGTAGTGCAGGGGTTCACTGGAACTTTTACTGTGCTTAGACAGCATGTGTGCCGTGACAGCTGTTCTGCTGAGGCACAAACTGAGGGAAGGAAATTTTGTTTATTTACACAGAGGCTGCAGTCAATGGTAGAAGCTTCTGTGGAGGAATAGCTGAATGTACAGGATACAGTGAACTGTGAATTGCAGGCAATTGCACCAATGGCTCTGAAGAAATTTCAGCTGAGGTTCCTACTCTGGCAGCAATGTGTATGAGTTGGCTGCATTGGCACAATGAATGTTTGATTCCATCCTGCAGGCTCAAGTGCTCCTTGTTTTGTGCAATTATTAATATCATTAGTAAGGTAATTAATACAATCTGTTAATAAGGGGTGATCTCCCTTGTATTCAGTTCTAATATCTCTTACTAGCTATGTGGGGACAGGGAGAAACAAGGAATGGCGGCGTTCAGGAGAGCTGCAACTCCACTGGTAGAGACATTTTGTTGAAACAGTAAGTGGATACGTTCATGTGTGAAGGTTTTTAATGGCTGGGATTTTGTGTTATTATAGCTTAAAATCTCTAGTGAAATCCTGGATGGTGCCTTTGGGAAGGGTGTGAGCGGTGAGGTTCAGTGTTCTGTTTCTCTTGTACCCCAGTGGGAATGTGATACTCTTATAAATCAGGTTAACTATATCAAGAGGTTTGGAATTAACTATGATGTCATAGCGTTTCCAAAGTGCTAAACTAGAACAAATCATGCACAAATCCTTATCACAAATCCTACTTAATCCTTTTTATATTGCTTGTTATAAACAGACACGTACCACCATATACACAGACTACACATGATGTAGTATTATGTGTATTCCCCTAAAGAGAAGGCTCAGTCATCAGGGGATTCGGTGTGGCCTTTGTCACAGGTATTTCCAGTTTCAACTTGATGACTATGACCTGAAGAACCAGCCAACATCTACCTAAATAAAACCTGAGAATTTGCTTTGATGTTTGTGACCACTTACATTAGTTTTCTGAATATGTCTCTAAAATCACTGTTGTGATGATGACAACGCTGATGAACTGAAGCAGTAATTTCACTGGTATTTGGGTTGGCCTGCATTTTCTGCAAAAATTTTTGTCTGGAGAGTTCGAGATCACTAAGTTTAAAACCAGGTATAGTCTTCAAGATGCTGGGTTTATTTTATGCAGCAACAATGCTGAAAACTGCTGGAAATCATTGCCTATTTTGTAACATTTTTTTCCATTTTAAAATCTTAAAATTGGCTAAAGTACTCAATAAGTCTTATGCTAATATTGGTCATGAATGTTTAATATTCTCGACACAAACATTCCTGTGTGTCGTACTCAAACTGAATGACTAATGTTGCCTCATTTACTGTCTATCCCTTGGTCCTGCCCTGTGCTTGGTAAGGTAATTGCTTGGGACTTGTCTCTTTTCAGCTGAGACATGAAGAGGGTCGATATTCACATGACCACTCAAAACTGCTGATACTGGCCCAGAGAAGCTGCACCACAGTTAGATCTTCTTTGCTCCACTTTATGCAGGGACATGGCTCAGAAACATTAATGTATGCTGCTAAGAACCAAGGAAACTGGTGATTTTTTTTCTCATTCTTTAGTTAAAAGCAGAGTTGTTCTCTGCAACCCTGCCAGTTTAAGATCAGAGAGCAGTATTTTGACAGATGCTCTTTTGTGTTTGGCTATTGCAGTAGCAGGTTTTCATGCCCCTCTTGTCCAAGAAAGCAGAAAATCAGCATGGAATTCCAGTGGCTAAATTGCTTTCTGTAGTTGCAGCCAAATGGTTTATTTGCTTCACATTTTGCTCAGTTGCAGTTGTCAATGTAAGTGCCCTCTTCCCCCATCCCCCATGTGTTATTTTAATGCTGTTGAAAAGCTGTCCTTTACAAATGGATGTGTTTCAGTCGTGTGGCATGTCGTATGCTGAGAGAAGCAGGCAGTTGATCATTTAATATTACTCTGAAATAAACAAATGCAGGTGAGAATTGTCTCAGTTTCCCTAAAAATAATCTTTAGAACTTGCATATGAGGCAGCAAGCAGCATCAAAGCTTATCTGTCATCCTGCATGAAAATCTGGCACAGGACCTCTGCTTACCTGGTGTAATTTCCCGAGTACCTTTTCTGCATCCTTTGCCATCTCTTTTCCTTGTATGTGTGGTGAGATGCCTCTGTCTCTTCGCTTTCCAGGACTGGTCCCCAGGTGCCTGTGTTTCCTTTTCTGCCTTTCTGTTTAACTGGTTGATCCTTGTGCTCTCTGACTGCTCCTCAGAAGACTTGCAGCAGCTGTATGAATGTATGTTGTTTTCTCTCAGCATCTGCTCTAATTACTTTCTGTACTTCTCAGTCTACTGCATAAACAAAGCTATTTTTTTCCTCACTGTAACAGTAAAGAACCATAGTACCTCTTTGCCAGGGATCTACTCAGCTTGCCACCTTTCTCTTTGCACTTCTTGAAGGCAAATTTCTCTTCTTCTTCTAGAAGTACAAAGATATTAATTTAACAGAATCCTCATTTAAGAGACTTGTATATAAAGGCAGGCTCTGTGCTTGTAGGCAAAGGCAGATTTTGTTTGAAAATTACAGAAATAACAGGCCAAGTAAATGCATGTAATCACTTAGTGCTGCAGCAAAGAAGTTATTAAGGCAGTTACAAAGCACAGCGCTGTTGTGTCCACCCATATCTGAATCTCTGTGGAACCCAAAGGACCTGATGCAAAATTTGCTCTTCCCCCCGCTTTTTTTTTTTTTTCCTAAGAAGTGGACTTGCTAAGAGTCATTGAAAGAGTTGGTAAATTTTGTATTACGTCCTGAATTTACTGTGACTAAAGCAATAAGGGGAGTTAACAGAGGCAGATAGACAGGAAAATTAGAAATGCTTTAATGGCTTTCAGATCCTATGTAACTTCTGGCTCACTGAGAAAGTCTCTGTGCAAACCTGCTGGAGAGGAGAGAAGAAAGGCTATCTCTCTTCAGGCAATGAAATGTCCCATTATGCTTTTTTGAATTAGAGCAGTATCTCAAAACTTCTGTGGTGGAAGGATTCTTATTAAGGTAAATTACAATCTTTGTCTAATCTGGGGTCAGACTACACCAGTGGGTGCCCTCTCTGCAATAGGTACATGGGCACTCAGAGCAAAGCTCTCTATGTGCTTGTGCACTCGGTGTATCTCAGTGGCCACAGGTTTTCTTTAACTGAACAACTGTTTTTTAAAGCATCTTTGAGCTAACTGTCATCAAACTGTATGTGTAGTAGTGATCATTGTCACTGCCATAAATGCATCTGAAAAATAAGATTCTTTGGGTTTTTTATGTTGTTAAATGATGTGAAAATTGCTTTGGACTGTGCAGTTTTCTCCCCTTTCGGTAACTGGTAATTCTGTTGTTCTTCATTCTGCAGAGCAGAGAAGGTTTCGTGTTTGTGGTTGATGTCATCCCAACTCAGGGCTGTCTGTAACAGGAGGCTTCTGTATAGCCTGCAGATGGACTTGCACAGTGTCTGCCCAAGCCCCTGGAGCTGGAGGAGCCGCAGTGCCTCTTGGTTGCCCTGGACGGGGTGAGTGCCAGAGCTCTGGGGAGTGGTGGGAGCTCAAGTGTCCTCTGGTAACTCACAGTATCAGCAAAGCTTGGGGGAGCCATATCTGAGCTTAGACCACGATCAGGCCTCTTTACTTTGTTGAACCTTTCCATTGTCCATGGCTAAAAATGAACACCAGGAGATATACTGGATGTTGGCATTATGTACATATAGGTGGATATGTACAGTGAATGTATTTTAATGATTTATAAGCCTCAATTGAAAAACATTGTGAGACGCTATCTTAGTATTATTATCATAGCTAGTGATTCTTATTTCATCTTCAACACATTAATTTTTTTTAGTAAAGCTGTTTTCAAAGAACACATTTGTTATCTTCCAGTTTGGTGTTTTGGGTCAGGCCCAGGTCTAAAGTGGGCAGGTGCAGTGTCACTGAATTAGGGGCTGTACCTGCCCCCTCCCCCACCCTTTAAGTAGCTGTCACTCAATTGGAAATGGAGTCACTATTCCCCCTTTATGTGTATGGAAGAATGGCACTCAAACAGCACTTAATGAGTCTTATCATATAAACAGTAATTGAAAAGCCTGTCGATGGTATTTTACTACTGCATGGGAAAGCTGGGAATATTACTTTGATCCAGAGTGAATAATGTGTCCAAACGTGCTGCAGGGAGTTATCAGCTCTTCCTAACCAGAGACGGACCAAGCAGAGCAAAAGCACATCTTTACAGCTGTGGGATAAGTTACTATTTTATGATGGAAGAAATATTTTTTCTGTAGATACTGTGTTGATTAATTACATAATTCTAATTTGTTTAGATAAGATCACACAAACACTTGCCACAAAATTAGAGTAAAAAGACTTACAGCAAAGAATATTGAAGAAACTTTTATTTCCTTAACTTACATCATCACAATTTTGGGATGTGAGGGAGGAGGGGGAATAGATGGTTGGAACATCTCAAATACTTGTGAAAACAAAAAAGATTAAAAATCACATATTAGTTTGGTTCTCTTCATACTGAAAAACAATCCCATTCCGTGTGCTGATTTTTGTAAAGCATATTTTCTTGTCACTTCCATACTAGGCCTGTTACATTTTTAGGGTCTCTGCTTCTGTCTACAGCAGGTCCTGGAATTGACTACTTCCAGCTGTTACTTCTCCTTGAGGTATTTGCTGGCTTGTTGCAGCTGGTCACTGTGTGGGTTGGGTTTTTTGTTTTGGGTTGGGTTTGGTTTTCCCCCCCCACCCTTCCGTATTTTTGTGCAGTTTTACAGCATGTCTGGCACCCAGATTTTGGATCCATACTTTTCTTTTGTCCTCAACAGACAGTATTTTTCCATGTGTGAAAGAACACTTCTGGTACTTCAGATGCATGAATATAATTTGCTGCAGCCTTTTTACATACAGAACAAAGATTCTTGATTTCAAACTTTGTCCTTAATCAAAGTCTGGCACGGCAGAATTTCTTGTTTCTCAGAGGTTATATTGAGCATGTTGTCATTGCAGAGGCACTGTCAGAATCTCACCTGGCAGCATCCCTGAGGGCATTTTCCAAGGTATCTTTTATATGTTTCAATTTTTAGTCTTTAAATTACTCTGAATCTGTTTGTGGCCTTAATTCCACATTTGGGAAAATCCCTCTAGAATAGTCAAAAACCTGTCATGTGCAAGGGTGGTATTTCTTTTCATCGCTGTTAGAAGTAATTGGTATATTGGCTACCTTAGGGTTCATTTAAAATCAATATAAATTTTCCAGAGAAAAATGTTTTTCTGTCTTGTGTTTTAAGCTGGGATGATTTTTGGTTTGTTTTATTTTTTAATAGATCTATCAATGGAATTGCTCTTCTCTAAACTTTACACTGATCTTTTTATTCTTTTTTACTATATATCCTCGTATTGTCATGCAGTGCAGTAGCAGCTCCTAACTTAATATAACTACTTATAGAGAAGTACCAGGAAAAAAACAGTGTTGTTCATGTGCAGTCTTTTATGGGGGAGAGTTGGGAAGCAGATTTGATGTAGAAATGCTTTGGGTTTGGTCAGTATGTTAAGATTCCTGTAATAGAGACAGATTTTCAGGTTGTGGTTGTGCCAGCACTCTGAGTGTCCTGGGTATGTTAGAGAAATGGGCAGAGAGGAACTTCAGTTCTCTGTGAGGGGAAATAAAAAATCCTGTGCCTGGAGAGGAGCGCTCGCATGGAGCAGTACATGCTGGAAAGCAGCTCTGCAGGGACAGGCTGGTGGTCACCAAGCTGAACATGAGCCAGAAACACACTGTCACAGTAGAGAAGGCCAACAGCAACTCGGACTGCATTGGGACGAGCATGGACAGCAGGCTGAGGGAGGGATCTTTGCTCTCTCCTGGTGGGAGCACATCTAAGGAGCTGAGCCCTGTCTGGGGGTTTCAAGTACAGGAGAGGCTTGGATCTGCTGGCATGAATCCATTGAGGGGCTATGAAGGTCACTAAGGCACTAGAGTAGCTTTCTTGTGGACAGAAGTTGAGAACTGGGGCTCTGCAGCCTGAAGAAGGTTTGGAGATCAGGGGGCTCTGGTCTTGTCAAAGTGTCTAAATATCTGAGAGGAGATGGAAGTGAAAGCAGTCAGGCTCTTCTTGGTGGTGTCCAGTGACAGATAAAGCAACAGGCAAAAAATGAAATGCATGAAATTACATCTAAACACAAGAAAAGAGTTCTTGTGAGGGTGATCAAAAACCAAAACAGGCTGCCCAGAGAGGTTGTGGAGAGTCAAGACCTGATACAGTCATGGGTAGCCTGCTCTAGGTGACCCTGCTTGAGCAGGGGATCTCAAGAGGTCCCTTCCAACTCAAAGGTCCTGTGACATGCCCTTAACAAGGAGACAGTCTCTCTGAAATTGGTCCTTGTTTTGCCCTTAGAGCACATGCAGATACCAAGTGTGGCGTGGCCCTGCTCCACAGCATTGCTCAGCACCTTAGGCTGCCTATGCCTTCCTCTGCCACATCTGTTGGCAGTGTGGCACTCTTGGCCACCTTCTAATGCCCCTTGGTACTTGCACTGCTTTTCCAAGCATTTCTGTAGCAGTGACTGATTTAGAATGTTGAGTTTAGGAATTGCAGAAAAGCTGTATAAGATGTGATCTTACTAAAGACAATTCTGTGGTGTTTCAGTGACTCGGGAGGGGGGTCAGTGTCGTTCCTAACAGGTACATGAGTTGAAACAAATTTCTTTGTGAGTTTGACAAGGCCTCTTTTGCTGAGGAGGCTGCTGTCATCCTTGGTGTACAGAGAATGTGTTCTCTTGCTTAGGGCAAAACAGATACCCTCAGAATAATGGGCTGATTTTCTTCCCCTGTGTTGAAGCTGTGAGCTGTAAACCAGCCCACTGAGTTTCTTTCTGTGTCTTTCCCTGCATTTATGATAAGCTTAGCATATTCCCGCTGCTCTGTGCTTTCTTGCTAGAAGTGTGAAGGAAAAGAAAAAAAGGTGAATTTGGTCTCTTCTCACTTTTCCTATTATAAAGAATAGTGTTTTCTGGGTTGGTTAATGAACTATGCATCGCTTTTGCTGTGTTAGCATCACAGGTCCCTTTGATCTCACAACTGTGTCAAGTGGGTTTAAGGGGGTGTTAAATGGGAATGGTAAATAAAGCCTACACATTATGGGTCAAAATTCATCGTCACATATACCTATCATTTCACTATCAGTGCAACCTTGTTACTGGAATCCATTGAGAATGCATTCCTGGCTAACCTAAACAAATCTGCTTTATCTTAGCAGCATTTTGGTACCAGATGTAGCCCAGAGACTGAACTTTGCAGATTGTGTATTGGAATTGAGATGTTTCAACTTAATTCAGTAAATGTTAACAACAACAGTTAACTAATTGCACAAAAAACATATCCCCAAATTGCGAGGAAATAGTTACTATTTATAGGTTTACTTTTTTGTCTTTTTCAGCCTGGAGCATCTTGGAATTTGTTGATGATTTGCAAGGAAAGGTGATGCCATTTAACTTGAAAAACTGAAGTTAAAGTCCAGTTCTCCTAAATTGTGCCATAGATGGTTGAAAAAAAGAGCAGTAGATGTGTTTGAAGGCAGAAATTGTTGTCGAAGACTCAAGTGATAACTATTTTCTCACAACTGCAGCATTTGAATAAACATTAAACAAAGATGTTGAAAAGGTTGTAAATTCATGTTAGAGTTGCTCCAGGCTGATGTAAATTAAATCCAGCACTTAAGCATTTACCCTGTTCTCATTGACCTCCACAGCAATTACAGAGGTTGTATTTCTCTAGAGGGAACTGAAGTCTGAACAATTTATCCCCGTTACTAGAAGCAAGGAGGCAAAGTTCCTACACACACACCACCATGAGTCCTCCTCTTTAGAGCAAAGCTTCCTGTGGGCCTTGCAAATGAACCCAATTTTCATTTCTACAGAGCTCTTCCCAGTCTCTCAGAAGGAAACACCACAGCCGGGGTGCCCTTCTTTGGTTTGACTTTTCCTGCCATGGATGAACATGAGGCACGTGACTCCTGCTGCAGGCTCCCACTTTGGCTCCGTAGAGATTGCAGAGAGGTTTGGGGTTGGTTGGTTTGTTTTTAAGTTGGAGTGTAGCGCTGTGCTGTGCTGTGTTGTGTGCACTGCTCTTCAGCATGCTCTAGGTATCAACTTTGTGGTATTGAACGTACTTTTTAATGTACAGATGGTTTTAACATCAAGAACTGGCACCAGTGCTCAAACCCAGTAATTAAATAGGCCAGGTAAATTACCTTTTAAGTTAGATGCTATCTTGCAGTACTGTGATAATATTGACTCTTTCCTAGATTGCCCTTTCACTCTTCCCTATATCACATTTTAAGTAATTTATTATGTCTTTTTCACACTGAAAATACAGTGTGAGGAGATGGTGACGTGTTTTACCTGCAGTTCAGATAAAGAATAGTCTTAATACCTGCAAAAATTACATTATTTAATTAATTATTTAATTGAAGTTTGTCTTCTTCCAGATGGTAACCTGTAGGAATTGAGGGACAGTAACAGCTAATTCCCACACATAGGTAGTTCAGATCTTCTTCCTTTCCCAAGACTCTTCATTAAAAGCCAGTTGTGGTGATTAGTTTCGCAGAGATGTCTGATGGCTGCAAGGATTCAACTCCCTCAAAGATTTTCATTCAGATTTCTGCAGCTTGTGGAACAGTAGCAGCTCAGAGTGGAGTTCTGCTGATACCCTGGATCCATGTGGATCCTGGTTCCATTAGCCTTCCCATGGTTTGTTCATGACATGGAGATGTCTTAGTTTGTCATGGAGTATCAAATGGATATCAGAAGGGTTTTTCTGGCACTACAGAGTGATTTTGCTTGGCGGGTTAAACTGTAATAGCTAAGAACTTTGAGGTCTTAATTTCTATCATGTTGACCTGCCTAGGAAATAACATTTATTTTCTTAATTAACAAGAGGTGAAATGTAAGCTAGCACTTCCTAATTAACTGTGCTGGAGAATGACTGCAAGTGGCAATGAGAGATTCTTAGCGAGTTGAAGAAGGGTGAAAATGTATTCCACAACTCCTGTTCTGTATGGTATAGCATCCAAAAGGGAGGAATTAATCTGCTGCATTTCAGTGGTTTGCACTGAAAAGAACTCATTATCCTGCAAATATTTCAGTAGTTTGTACAAAGTTAATACAGGGTATGTATTTTTCATGACTTATAATAATACAAATGTTTACCGAGGGCTTCATTCAGATGTAGTATCATTTTAGTATAAACTGTTAAGCTCTTCTTGTATAAGATCAATATTTAAGAATTGGATTTAGAGATTTAATTTTACAAGATACATAACTTGTATGTATATACAGCTTTATATATCAAATATAAAATTCTTTTGGTATATATTTTTCACCTCTAAATTGAGGACAAGTTCATTGTCCCTTGAAAGAAAAAGTGACATCTTCATTTGGACTCACAGTAGTTTTCATAGGTGAGATCTAAGTGCTTACTGCCAACTCAGGTGTGTTCTTTGTAACCAGAATGTTTTGATTTAGAGCTTGAATTCAATAAAATATCATAACTTTGAGCAAATGTAGAAATCCTAGGTATTGACTCCCCAACTTGCGTTTGAGTAGTCTGACAGGATTTGTAAGTACTGGTGGTGTACTGTTTGAATTTCAGCAGTCAAGGTTGAAGTTGAGAGCAACCAGTATGTTCAGCACAGGGCAGGGAAGGTGTGCACAGGGCTTGGTTCTCAGGCTGTTGTGAGCAGGTTGCCCAGGCCTTATGTGTTGCCTTTCACTCTACCCCAGTGACTGAGAACAACTTTGACTTTGTAGCTGAGGGTTTATCACCACAGATAAATTTTGTGGCAATAAGTTTTGATCTGCTAGATCAGGATTAAATTATAATACATACCAGGCTGTTTAAAGTTCTGAATTTTCAGTATTAGAGATGCTTTTCTTTTTGAATAACTGCTTTAAACATATCTTTATTTTAAAATACCTTTAACTTTGTATCATTTGCTCTGATGTTCAGGTAGACTTAAGACATGATTTTGTGCAACAAATGCTCATTAAATATTTAGTCTTACTTGATAATGCATAACAAGAAATTATTTTAAGGTTAAATGTTCATAAACCTTTAAATGTTCATAGTCCCAGAACCCTAAATGTGTTATAGCTTTGCAAGCATATTTTGCTTGTTTTATTTCTATGGGATTATTTTCCCTCCTGTGGCAGATGGGTGTGCTGGCTAGGAGTTCTTATCTGAGTTGTACACAAATACATGGCAGGGTGCAGTGCCAGGGTGCCGGCTGGCATTTGCCAAGCGCTTGTCAGGATGTGTCACTGGCGTTCAGGTTCCATCCTGTCCCCAGACGCTCTGCTGGCCTGGACAGGCCTGAGGAGGGGCATTATTTTCCTTTTTTTGCCGTGAAATTCATGTTTGTGCTTTTTTCCCTGATAATGCATCAGCTTTTGATGGCATGGCAATGAAGTATTATCTCTTTTTTCTTTTTCTTAATGCCTCATTTAACAGAATTATTTCTCATGCAGTGTAATATAAAATTTAATGTAATATAAAATTTCCATCTTTCTTGTGGTTTATTTGCCTTGTAAAGACATAAAGCCACTTTTTCACAAACTACATTTTTCTCAGAACTTTTTTAGTCATGTTCTTCTCCTTGTTGATTTTTTTCCATGAATGTCCCTTTCTAAAATTATGTGCCTGAACAACAAACCAAGCAAACTTGATTATCATCCTAGAATATATACAGAGGTTGTTTTTCAGACCCTCATATACCTTTTTATTCTTCACTTTGAAAGTAGATGAAAAAGACAAAATATTTTTAATGTTAAACCAGAATAAAGCATACATAAATTGATTAAACTTTACTCCCATTTTGTTACAAAAAGTGGTCAGTGTTGCATATTCCTAGAGCTCTGTAAAGAGCAATAGTAGTAAAAATATCTTTTCCATAGGTTTTAATATACATTTTTTCAAGAAAGGGTGGGTCTGGTGTTCAACAAGTGTGATTTTGGACTCTGGCCGCCTTAGGTGTCTCAGATTGGCTGTAGGTTTTGCTGTGTCCTTGAGAAATCAGGGTAATGATGATAAACTGTCCCAGGAACGGCAGCCCTCAGATTCCTGCTGTGTGGTTTTAGGCTCTCAAGGCTGAGTGCAGCTGGGCATGGTGACCTGTGCCATCCTAAAGGAGGTGCCCTCCATAGGCAGAATGAGGCTGCCTCTGGAAGGGCTGGCTGCAGAAGGGTGGAATGACTTTCTTGGAATAGATGCCTAACTATAAAGGAGAGTTTATATGCCCAGCTTTTTGGCTGATCCAAAGAATGAGGTGAATCCTACTTTGATAATTTTTACGTTCTGGCTCTCAGTTATACTTCCACTTGGATGCTTTAAGAAGATGTTAACTCTCAATGAAATTGTTTTTGCTTACATTATGTAATACAAACCAAATATTTTCTCTTTTCCTCTGTATTCTCATATTTTTCGTGGTTTATACTTAGCCATTTTTCCCAGCTGAAAGAATAACAGCAATGCAAAATGCAGATTTTTCTTGTCCTTGAAATCTACATATGTGTGCTGATAAGATGAACTGAAGGTGTGGACATTTCACACTCAGGAGTGCCTGTTTTCTGTGGGGTTGGAATTGGAGGTGGTTGGAGAGCCAGCTCAGTGCTGTGTATTCAGCCTTGAAGCGCAGACATCCCCGTTGTTCCAAACTGTCCTGCCAGCTGTGACTGAGTTTGGACTCACATCCCTCCGGTGGTGTGGATGTGGATTTGTACTGGCTGGGAGGGTTCCTGGCAGTGCTGAGGGTATTGTATTCTGACTCCATCAGCAAGGGTAATGGTGGTGTTCTTATCCTGAGGGAACACCAAAAACAGCTTACAAAGGCAGGATGGGTGCTGTCTTGATGCATAAGGGATCCCATGGATAATGAAGTTGATAATATGTGGCTTTTTATTACTTGAGCTGAGTAAATCAGGGAGAGCTGTGCCCCCTTCCCCCCTGCCTCCCCCAAGCTCAGGGAGTTTGGTCTATTTGGGATTCTAGCTCAGTAACCACTGTATTGACAAGGGCTTAAAATACACCACACATCTGTTAGCAATTGCCTGATTTTGATGGTGTATTTCCTGAAGAGTTATAGTAATGGCAAGAATTGTGAGAAGGTTAAAAGATGGCTGAAATTTCCAGCTAGCCTTCTCCGACTGTGTTTTCTTTTGGACTCATGTAATTGCTTGCCTTAAGGTCAGCTGTTTTAAAGTAGCTACAGGAACAGAGTTTTTGAGTTACGAGAGTCTTTTTTGATGCCTCTAAATGTCAATAACTCACTTGCTTAGCATTAGGTGATCAACATATACAACGATTCCCAGGCTAGCTAACTAGCACACAGAAATGGATTAGCTTTTGTGACTACAGAGCAAATAATGTAACACCAGCGCACAATTAAATGCACATTTCAGCAAGGTAAATTTGAAGGGATGTAGCTGATAGATTGCAGGACTGGTCCTTGGCTTAATGAACATGTCAAGAGTGTTGACACCTGGAGACCAGTGAACTGGTAAATTGAAGATGATCTGCTTTTTCTCAGTCTCTGATCATTTACTAAGCCACATGCATGTTACTGGACTGCTGCTGCAGTTTGTAGGTTCTGCCTTTCTAAGACAGGTGCTGGTTTTCATTTGTTTGGCCTTTAACAAATCTGAAGAAAGACTTGGTAAATGCATCTGATGGAGTTTTTCAGGCTGTTGATAAGATCTGGTTGGAAGTTGCTACGACAGTAGCTGTGATGTTGATCCTGTCGCTTGTTGAGGGATTCTCTTGTGTCTGCTCTGTCATACTGGCAGCCTAAAAGACCTTGAAGATTCATTTTTTTGCAGACAGTGAGAAAAGTTAATAGTAGAGGGAACAGAATGTTCATCTCAGAAAAGCTGTAAACTTACCCTATTTTTTCTTTTGTGTGCTTTTTCAGAAGTCTTTGCCAGTGTGTTCCCTTGCTTCCTCCCCCTCCCCCTTCACTCTTGTATAATCTTCCCCTTCCTGAGGAACTTTTTATTTTCTTTTTCAGCACATTCATAATCGTTTCCTTGTCTCATTCCTGTCTCTTTGCTTACATTCTTTCTCTGCTCCTGAAACCTTTAAACTCATTCTCTTATCAAACTTAAGCTCCCTATTTTTACTGCGTCTGGAGTGAACTCCAAGCCTTTTGTTCTGTTTGTCAGCTGAAACCCCCAACCATGTGCTCGCTCATGGCTAGTGGTGGCGAGTCTTGGGCTAGTTGAGGGTATTAGCAAAGGGCAAAAGCTGCAGCTTTGCTGTTGGAGGAGAAGGAATGTGAGAGAGGCCTCCTTGATGTTCTTTGTTCAGTCTGGTGCTGCGAACTTCGTATTTTGACATCTTTCTGTCTCACCTGTGGAAAAGTTACCATGAACTGTGTCTTGATGGGCCAGGGAACCACATAGAATTCAGCAATTACCAAAACCACTGTATCCTGATAAAGACCTAAGTGAATAGAATAAAAAGATTTTCCTAGATAAATGATAGTGATCTGTGACTGTTCTCTCAGAACATGTATTGTATAAACTCCTGTGATACTTAATCAGTAAAAAATGGCAACATCTGTGATAACATCTTCCCAAATGTGGTGCTGCAAAGCATACCAGACTAACTCCTAGAAAAGCAGGAGGTGATTTTAAAATAAAAATCAAAGGAATGTATTGTGTAATGACAGAAGATCTATTAAAATTTACTGTAGCATAAATTTATAGGTTTAATGTGAATGAAATTGTAGACTCAGATTGAAGTCATGTATAGTAGGATGCATACTGTAGTCACAAAAACTGTGCCTACCTTAAAATAACATGTCAAAACCAAAGGTTATGTTCATGATTACAGCAAGTGCATTAGCTGCCTTGCCTTACAGTTGTTAAAACTTCCGAAAGGGCCTTCCTCAACACAAGCACAAAGGAGATATCTGATCTCTCTTGAGAAAGAGCACTAAGAAACACCAGTTCCTTTACCCTTCCATACAGTCTTTTGGATTCTCAGAATTTTTAACCAAGGATTTTTATTTATTCTTGCATGCTATTTGGAAAAAATCCCTGGTGCTTAGGAAGTTCCAGCTAGCTACATTTTTTTCCACTCATACTTGGCTGTAATCTTTGATAAAGCTGTGTGTGATGACCACCAAATATGGTGCACCTTCCTTACAATGGTTCCCATTACTGCAAAGGTAAGGTCTCACGGTAGCCTGTTAACAATGGTTTATGTCCATTTGTGCCTTCTTATTAACATTTTTCTGCACTGAGTGACTTCCATTAGCATCTCCCAGAGTTTGGTTAAAGGTCTTTGTTCAGTGTGTTAAGTTCAACACGTGTTATGGCCTTGTGTATGTGAGACACCTGCAGAGGGTTGGTGGATAGGAACAGACTTACAGGAGCTCTAGCAGGGCTTATTGCTATTTGAATGGCATAGACACCCATGTGGTGCTCCTCTCGTCGCTTGGTCAGGCTCACATGCTGCTTTCTGATGCTTTCCAGGGGTAACCCGGGAACCTTTGGAGGCGTTGTGGCCCTTCCAGCCCCTGCAGTGTGTCAGCCCCTGCAGTGCCTCAGCCCCCTGGACGTGGGTGCTGCCAGAGCGGCCCCTGGGGCTCCATCTTGTCTTGAGGGGGTGTCGAGGAGAACTCGGGCCAGCCCAAGCTGTGCCATACATCTTCCTGCACCTTCCTTCTAAAATGTGCTCACAGACAAGGCAGGGCAGCTTGCAAACTGCATCCCAGATTCAGTATTATTTGGAGACAACATAAAACCGTGAGGTTTTTTTCCATACAAACACACAAAACTGCAGGGGTCTCCTGATGGAAACTGGATAAAAATAAACAGTTTGAAAACAAATTTCTACTTTGTCTGAAGTGTCAGTGAAGGACAAGTCTCCTACTTCAGACTTGTTCTTCATTCAGGAACTTCCCCTGGTTTCTGGATGGTTATGATTTTGCTGTGGCCATGCGGGGTGCTTGGGGGAAAGCCTTTCTTTTGGTGCTGTGGGCTGACTGCGTGCTGGCCTGCCCGCCTGCCTCCTGCGCCTTGCAGCCTTCCATCCCTGTCAGTCTGTGCAACTCGGAGAAAAGCACCTTCTACCTTCTCCCGGAGGTGTCCATCTGACCCAAGTTGCAGTCCTTGGTCAAAGCAAACAGGCACTTTTATCTCTGCCAGCTGCAGCCCTCCAGCAAAATGTAATATTCAGCAATGAGCAATGTCTTGTGAACAAATGAAGCAGGTATGTCTACCATCATCAGCTGGTTTTAGGGGCTGAGGTACTTTCTATAGTTTATAGTAAGTAGGTGGCTCTTGTGATCAAATGCAGTGCATTTTAATTCCTATCAAAAGTTAAAAGGTTACCAAGTATAAGATGTCTTTGCTATCCTCAAAAAATACATAATCAAAAGATTTTCCTCCCTGTACTGCTCCTAAAAAGCAACGTTACAAGGTGTCTGTGGTCATTCATTCACATGCCCAAGACTCTGAAAGAAGGCACTGCCTTGGCCCCAGTTTAGGTAGCTGCGTGCAAAAACTTAATGTCGAAAAAGCAAATACAGGAGGAAGTTCTCCAAATCCAAAAGTTCCCATCCCTTGCTCTGCACTGTGGAGGCTGTAGCAGGACTGTTTCACTGGAGAATTGTTAAAGGAGCTGGGCATTGTTGGCCTGCACACTGTTCTCCCACTTCAGCGGGTATGTTCAGGCTGGTTTCTGGAGATTATGGAGGAGGGAAAAGTGCTGCATGACAGGCAGACATGGCCTTTTCAGTACTAGGGGAGATAAGAGGAGTCAGAAAAATCATTCAACATCAAACTCTGCTGTTACTATGTCTGCTGCACAGTTTGTGATGTTGTAAATCATGAAGCAGAAAGAAAAAATCTGACAGCTCTATGGGAGATTGCATAGACTTAGGCTGGCCTGTGCTTCATTTTTTAGAGGTGATTCTCTGCCACATTCTGGTTGCTCCTGTTAAAGATGATTTTTAATTTCTTTGGCTGTATCAGCACTGTCAGTTCACAAACTAATCTAGTAGTAAATCAGGATGCTCTGTATTTGAGTGTTCTGCTGTCTCAGAGCCAGGAAGACTTCTCTCTGTATGTCACTTCACTTGATCCTACAAAGAACATCCCTGCTATTATTGGAGTGACTCCAGCCAAAAGGAGTAGCGCTGGCCTTTGTACAGACTGACTTTGATCAGGACTGTGGCCTGTTCAGAAAACAGAGGTTAGAGCCAACTCAGCTGAGCTCTGCTGATTTGCAGGTGATGGGAGAAGGGTCATGCCAAGCAGGTAGCTAGCACAGCTGGATTTTGTATCTGCTGGGAACAAAATATTGTCAGCTAAATGCATGTGGAAGTGACTCAGAGCACAGGGAGCTGGTTAGTTCTTATTCTGAGCTCAGATGCAGGTGGTGTGCAGGCAGATTTGTGTCTCATGGCAATGCTGGATGCAGCCAGCAGGTCTGAGGCCAGAGGCTGTGGTAGTTGTTTCCACAGGACAAAGGAGAGTATGTGTCTGTGTGTACATGTACCCATGAGCAAGAGTGCACGTGGGTCATGGAACGGGTTTGAAAAGCTAAAGATCCATAAAGCTTAAAAGGTGAAGAAAGAAAAAACCAAGTCTCAGTAGCTCTCACTGACCTTGTGTTTGCTTATCCAAAGGTGTACAATAAATAAAAGAAGGATCAGAGTTTGCAGCACAGAGACCTGTGCTGTGAGCTCGTCCTGCAGAAGGGAGATGGGGACAGCTCTGTGAGCATATGGCACCAAGAGAGCTGCACACTGAGGCCAGTTCACTTCTGCCACGTCAGCTGGGAGAGCAGAGTTAGAGTTGATCCCTCTGCCACAGAATAGGCACAGCTGGCATTTAGTCCCAGTGATCCTACCTTGGATACCCTGGACAATTAAATTCTATAGAAGATGTGAAGAAAACCAAGGTGGGAAACACTTGCTATCATTAAGTGACATACATATATATCTGATACAATTTGTGAATGCACAGCCCTGTAAAAATAGAAGGATAAATGTTGACTTTCTAATACTTCATATTGATTTGGGAATTTTGAAATTTTAATGTTTCTAAGTTTATTTAAGGTACATACTTGAGAGTTCCTAGCCATGTTGACAGCCTGTCCATGCAGAAGTGGTGCTGGGAACTGTTTTGCAAATGTTTCT
Organism: Myiozetetes cayanensis; assembly: GCF_022539395.1. Classification (NCBI taxonomy): domain Eukaryota; kingdom Metazoa; phylum Chordata; class Aves; order Passeriformes; family Tyrannidae; genus Myiozetetes; species Myiozetetes cayanensis. The sequence goes on along the minus strand of NW_026087521.1, from coordinate 67,760,928 downwards.
AATCCATTTAATTCTAAATAGCACCCAGTTTGTTAACAGAATTTTGTAGCTGTATAAATATACTTTATGTGCAACCTGATGCAATTAATAAAATATTTTTATCGCCAGATAAAGACACAATATACAAAGATTAAATAACAAATGTTAAAGCTGAGAATGATACAAATGTAGATCTTTTTTTATCCAAGGTTGGAGCATTCTGAACTAGAAGTTCAAAATGAAAGGAGAAACTATAATGTTACAGAAGTAGAATGTGTTTAATATATCTGAGGACAGGCAACTACACTAAATTAGGGTATTTAATATCCTGTCTTGGCATAATTCCAATTGTGTTATGTATTTTGGTGCAGGTTGTTCATACATATTCACTCTAAGCATATTCCCTGCTGTTTTGGAATATTGTCCTTCTCCTCTCCTATTGAACTGAGGTTCTGTGTTCTGTGTGAGCACATGAGCTCACAGGGACAGCTGTAATGATATTGCTGTGATTTCATTGACAGCACAGCTATCAAATGCTGCTGCCCAAGGCTGGAATTTGCAACTAAATCTGCTAATTAGGTGAAGAGCTAAAATAGCAGTAGGGGCCTTTCTGCATCCTTAGGCACCTAAATACCTTTAAAACACAGCCTCATAGCCACTCTTTTTTGTAGAACAGCATTGATAATCATTCCTCACTTGGCAGCTATCCTGGGAATACAGAGACACTGAGGTGTCTCAATTCCACTATAAAAGGGGCAGCAAAGGAGAGGATCCTTCTGTCCCAGTCTCTTTTAGACCTGGTTAAGGCAGCCTGTTGTGGTGACTTTGCCAGTCTGCCACTGGCAAAGCACCACTTCAGCTTGTTTAGAGCATAATCCACGGAGCAAGCTGTGGTGCCAGGATTCAAGGAAGGCTGTGGAAGGAGCACGCTGTATTTTGCATTGCATGTTTTAAATGGTCACTCTGTCTCACTGTTTTATAAGCCCCCATTTCAACCCAAGCTGAGGTGGGAAACTTGAAAATGCAATGATTGCCCTCAAAGCAGCTGTGGATAGGAGCGGGTTTGTCTTGTGTGGACAGTCAGTGGGGTTTCCTGGTGCTCTGGCTGATTCCATGGCACTGACCTGTGCCAGCATTATGGTTCCCCTTCTGTCCCATCTCTGCTTCCCTGTGCAGAGGCAGATTCTGTGTGTTTAGAACTGTTTGCAGGGGGGAGCTGGGAGGAATAACTGCTTTTCAGTTGACTCTGCTTCTGGGATGGATCTTTTCTCCAGCAACTCCTTAGCCTCTATGAATGAAATATGGCTTAAAGCAAAACTAAATGCATAACCTAAGTGTAGTAATGAACAAAAAGTGAGAGTATTGTAAAATGATGTCCTGAAGGATTTATAAATGTTTCCTGTCTGTGGCTCATATGGGAACATTGACTACATAAAGCAAAATCGCTTAGACTGTAGATTTTTATACTGACTGTATGAAGTTAATGGTTTAAGGAGCAATTAAACCAAATTCTCCGTGTTAGTGTTATAGTAGCTCTACAAGTACTATTTTGAAGAAAGTATTTGCCTCATATTAATTCTAACATAATTAATCTGTGTCTGGGAACAGAATATTTTTAATAGCACAGCTGAAAACCAGTTTTTATAACTATAGGAAACTTTTTTCCCTCCCTGGTCACAGGGTCTTTTCTCAAAGAAGTTATTTTGGTGATGCTACCTTAAGTTTTCTCCATTTAATCAAACTGTTTGAAGGTGGTCATTAGGTCACTGTCTATTTTTTATATTCAGAAGGAATCAGTACAGATTCAAATAACTTTATGGAAGAACTAGTAATTATTTTAATTACAGCAGCTATGTTGTAAGTTGCAATAAAGAGGTAGTGCACATTCCCTTGCAGATTTACATGCCCACATCTGCATTGTAGGACATACTTCTGCATGAGTAGTTTGCTTATTACCATTAATAAAAAAAATTTATGATTTTTAAAAGCTGATTTTAAACTTCAAAGTAGGAATTATTTTTTTTTAAAAGTTGACCAGCAGCAGCTCATACTTGAAAGAAATAAAAGACTTTTAGTTGGCACAGTCCAGATGAAAATGTTAATAGAAAAAGGATACTGTGTGAAAAAGTCCCTAAGATGCCTATTGTCTCTTAATATTCCCAGATAGAAAACTATTTCCCAAAGGTTTGCAGGTTTGAAAGCTATTTGTGTTTGGTGTCTTTGGTGTCAATGATTAATGTGGAAAGTGGGATGGGTTCCTGCATAATGGGCTCTACCTTTTGAAATATGAGATGGCAAATCATTTCATTAAACCCACTGGCTGGCAAAGCCTGGGAAATAAATATAAAAGTGCATGTAAAAAATGCAGTCTAGTTCTCCAAGTAGGCTCCTCAGTGGAGAGCTGTGATGGAGGGGAAGGTAGGTGCAATGATGATAAGAAATATAGAAATGAATTAGTGGTGTTCAGAAGGGGAACTGGGAGGAGTTTCCCTCTGTCTTCAGTATAAAAATTTGGCAACATTCACGGTGTAATAAAATGTTACAAGCAAAACATAATTTTCTTCCTTCAAAACATATTCTGCAGTTAAACCAAAGATGTTTTTGAATTCAGGTGCACAGGGAATTGTTGAAACACAGGATGAAGTTATGAAAACGCTAGTGGTTCACTGGTATGCAATGACATCCCTCAGTTTTCTGCAGCTCAGGATGTGTCTGTCTCATAGCGCTTCAGCTATGTAGTCTGCTACTAAGTTGTGAAGTAGTTACTTAACAAAACAAAGGAAGCTATATAGGATGCAGCTCTGTGGATTCCAGTGAGGAAATGCCTCTCCTGGGTGCATCTCCTCACTTTGCTACATTGGGCACATTTGTTATAATCCCTCTTTCTCCCCAGAGGGGATTTTCCCTTACATATTCACCTGTGTGTACATAAATAAAATTAGGATTGATATCTTAAATGTCAAGTGACAGTGTATATCCACTCAGTTCAAGATGTAACTACTTACAGCAGTCATTAAAAATCAGGGTTTATAAAGAGCATTTCCTGTCTGTAACAAAATTGTTTGGGGAGACTTAAAGGGTGATGTCTGGTGGGTGACAGATCAGGGCAGTGTTGAGATGCGATTTTGAAATATGTGCTTGTCTCTCTGTGAGTATCCTTAAAGAGAATAAAGGAATTTCCTCTGTAAGGAAAAGAAAAAAGGGGAAAAAAATTGTAGCTTCCAGGGAATTCAGAGTAGGAAAATTTTAAATCTGTCAGCAGTGGTGGTGTTTGGAGGTTTCACAAGCAATGCATGAAATAATGTTCACTGAGCTGGAGAACAGCAGTATCTGCTAAAGAACCTTTTGAGGTTTCAGTGCCCAGCATTCCTTTTCCAAGCACAGTTTTTAACACTGTGTCAGGGCTTGAGGGTTGTTGAGAAAGTGTTTTTCCATCCTCCGCTTGTAGAGTACGGCATCACAGAAAGCAGGATTCAAAGAGCCCCCCAGATGTTCTGCTGGCCCCTCCTTTGCCTGGAGAAAGGATAAACTGTACTTATTCATTCCCAACAGATGCCTGTCGAATCTGTTCATAAAACTCTGAGATCCCACAGTCTCCCTGGAAAATCCATGGCAGTGCTTCATGCTATTAATCCTTACTTTTCTCTTCCCCCTGCCCAAGTAGCCTAAATCTCCACACCTCATTCATGTTATGTGATGATCTGGAATACAGTTCTGTTTGCGTTTAGAAAACTGTATGAGCAACTTGGCTGTTGATGATCGTTCTGTTCCCTTGGCAGTCTCACACTTCAATCCTGCACTAGGAAATTCTTGCCAGTTCTTTGTGATTTTTATGTCTGTGTCATGATACTCTGTGCTTTTCCTGAAGTTGCAGAAGCCACAGATCTTCACTTCTATTACAGAAGGAAAAAACAGTATCAAATGTCCCTGCTCAGGAAAATGCTTGCAAAGACTTATGAAAAAAAAAAAAAGGCAAACAAAGGAATTGTCAACCAATGTTTTCAAGTTTGCTTTGTAAATTCTTAGGCTTTTTAAATATTTGGGCTGCAAAGTATTAGAGATTTTGATCCCACAAGTGCATGGAGGTCAGGTAACTTGTCTGGGTCTGAGCAAGCACAGCACAATCAGCCCAAAGAAGTGAATCCTAAACCTCAGTAGTCTAAAAATGCAAAAATATCCTTCTGTTTCTTTCAAAATCAGCATAGAGTTGAATATTACACTGCCCTGTAGAGCCCAAGATGAACTGTATTTTCTGAAACCACGGTATTTGCAATCACAGGATCATACTAATACCAAACCACATGAAGGAGTGTAGTGTTTGCCTTGAAGGAATTGAAGGTTGAAGTGGTTCAGAAAGTTTGGTAAACATTCCTATAAAAATTTCCTATAAAAAAAGGAAAGTACTGAGATAAAATGCTCAGATGGGGCAGATCATTTTCAGGAGGAATGTGGGAGGCATATTCCTGCTTTGTCACATTTACATACTTATTTTTCAAAATGAGTGTTACTTCATTTTCATATTACTTTTTTCACATAGATGTTACTTTTTATGACAAATAAAGTAACCTCATACATGTAACCAATACTAGGTTATAAGGATCTGTGTCTTAAAAAAATACTTAGGATTTTGTAGATCTGCAGTCAAGTGGAGTTACTTGTTTCAGAAGAGTTTTGCAAAGTTCTTCAGAAAATAGCGTTAAAGAAGGGGAGAGAAATGCCAACTGTCCCTCGGTTTGTATGTTATTAACACATACCAGATGTCCCTCTTACAGGATAGATTATGAATTGTGACTGAATGAATTTTAATAAAAAACCTGTAACTCTTCAAGTCAGTGAAATATTAAATGCTGAATAATTTCTCTGTGTATTGCTTGTAAGTTTGCTATGATGTTCAATATAGGTTTGGGTTTTTTTCCTTCTCCTCTTGCCCCAAACCAAAATCCATCTGGCATTTGTTGGCTTTCTGCAGATGATGGCTGGACTTAGTAGCTTTGACCTTGGTTCATTTTGATTAAGCTTGTTAATATTTTATGGTTTTAGTATCTGTTTTACAACATTTTCATTACTGTGTATTTTATTAAGGTTCAAGTGGTTTGTGTTTTTATGGTTGCATCTGGTCTGCATAAACTCTGCTCCAGTTTAAAAAGCTGCTTGTCTCTGTCCTGAGCATAGGGAATTTTGAGGAATACTGGCATGTGTGTGTGTCAGTCACAGGTTGGCACTCAGAAAACTCTTGCTTCTGAACTAGCTAATTTGACTTTGGGCAGCACTAATCTTACTGCCCAAAGTATGGAAAAGGGCTGTGTGTCCACATTCATGCCATTGTTTGGTTACTCTTGCACGTGGATGTTTCATATTTCCACACTTCAGTATTTTGCAATGTTTGCCTTGAAAACAAGAGTAGTTATTCTTGAGAGGTGGTTCAGGATGCCATTGGGGCAAGCTACAGGATCTAAACACACTGTTGGATCCTTACATTTTTTTAGTCAGTGTTTAAGAAGAAATCCTGCCTATATGAGAGTCAAGGAATCTTGAGTTTAATTACCCATTAAGTTGATAAGTTGTTTTTCTCTTGATAACCATACAAGCTGCTGATTTGCTTTGATGTTCAGCTGGCTGCATGTTGTATAAGCTTCTCCTGCCTATACTGCTTGATTAATGTTTAAACAGGAAAAAAAAGATGCTTTCTTATTTTAGTCCCATAGGTTATTGTATTTCTGAAAGGCAAAATAGGAGGACTTCAAATGTAAATTTAAATAATACTATATTAAATAACTAGTCTCTGAGACTGTAAATGCATTGACAAAGTATCTCAAGTCTTTCTTGGTTTTATCATATCCTTTTCCAGGTGTTTATGTTCTAGAGCCCTGAAAATTTGAGGGAGTCCTTACCTGACTTTCCTTAGAGGCATCTGTTCGTAAACCATTTGCTGCAGGTTTCTGAAATACTTCTGGTCCTTCACACTTTCTCCTACCAGATGATTTCTGTTAATGACATGAGAGTGTTCCAATATGCCCCAGGTATATAAACACACGAACACATATATTTTTGTGCACACAGATGAGCACACAAAGTTTCGCAAACAGTAAGATGGGAGTAAAATGTATTTGTTGGTGCTGATAAAGAAATTGGACTAATAGAGCTCTGTTGGGTTTTAATTTCCACTTTAGTTCTTCAGGGTCAGTCAGTGATTTGAAAGTGGTCAGCCTCGCAACTCAAGAAAGGACAAAATGACTGGTTAATTCCCTGGTGTGTCTCTGTGCTCTGGGCTGTGTGAGGGAACTCAGCTCTCCTGTGCTTAGCCAGACCAGTGAGGCTGAGTGGGACTAGTTTGACACCGTAGAACTACAGGAGTATTTTCACAGCACAAAGCATGGCAGTTCACTTATGTGCACCTGTGCTTTGGAAAGAGTGAGTTTATGTCTGCAAGGTTTTGGTCTTGTTGCTGCAGGACAGCCCTGCCAATGAAAAAGCAAAATGGAAGGTTAAATAAACACCTGCTCCTTTCAGAGCCCTGTCAGTGCCATCCAGCTGGGGCTGGTTGGAGCTCCATTCCCCACCACCCTCGGGTGTTTTCCACCCAGTGGACAGCCCCTGTCCAAGCCGTGGGCTGCCAGGTTCTCCAGGAGAATGTTGTGGGAAATGCTGTCAGAGGCTTTACTTAAGTCCAGGTAGACGTATTACAGTCCTCTGCTCATCCATAAGGGTAGTCAGCCTGCTTTAGGATTTCCTTCAAGGAAAACGCCAAGCCTGCCTGGACTCCTTTGCCCTTCATCAGTGCCTTCGCAGGGAGTCTGCCAGCCCGTCTCGTCGCTGTTATGTTGCCTTTTATTTATTATGCGCTTGGGCCTTACGAGAGATAACGGGGGCTGCCCCCCTGAGCGTTCCGGGACCGCAGGACGTGCCCCGTGGCAGGGGTTGCCGTGACCCGTGCGGGGCCCGGCGCTGCCCGCAGGTGGCGCCAGAGCGAAGGGACGGCCGGGGGCGGACCGCGGGGGTTATCCAGGGGGAGATAGGGAATCCAAGGGCATCCAGGAGGAGACGGGGTGAGACAGGGCATCCACTATGAGCCTGGTGTGAGACAGGTAGTTCACGTGTGATCCAAGGGTGAGCCACGGGTGATCCATGTGTGAGCCGGGGGGAGGGATGTCCCGGAGCCTGCCTGTCTCGTCTTCTAGACGCAGCCTGGGGGCTGCAAAAGGCTGCACTGCACCACTGCAAGCACCCGGCTCTGCGGGAGCTTTAGGGAGAGGTTATGTCCGAGTATATTTAGTGTTTGTCTGCGAAACTTCCAACATTTCAGTAGTGACATAGTATGAAGAACTATGAATTCTGATGTCCTGCTGAAAAAATTCACTATAGCAAAGGGGAGAAGTATTAATTTTAATTGTGGCTCTGTTTGTCCAGTAAATAAATAAAACCTTTAAGCTGGTTCTCTCTGCACAGATCTTAGTTAACATCTGGTCACTCAGTATGAGAAACTGCAAATAACTTACATGCCTTTTCTTTGGTGATGTGTGTGCTGGGGTGGAGGGTTGGGGGGGTGTTCCCAGCAGAGGAACAAGGAGGAGTGAATTTAGGAGGTTCAATTTTCATCTTTATCCGAACATCTGCTTTGGTACCATCTGCACTTTAGGGAGCATATGCAGCACTGTCCTTGTTCCATATGCTTTATGGTGGTGTTCTGTATACTTCAGGGGATTCTATTATTATTAAGGATTGAAAGCATGAGTATGTGCCTTTTCATGGGGGATGTGTGTTATTTATACTGCATTGGTGATTTATGATGTTCCCATACATCCATTCTGAATTTTAATTTAAAAATTTGTTTGTGGGCAGAATTTGGGTCATAGACAAAAACTTAGCAGTGGCCCATCAAAGATGGAGGTGAGGGGTAATGTTATTACTTCTATCATTCTGTTTTCTCTTTGAATTTTTTTTTTTTTTTTTTTAATTTGACATGGATATTTTAGAAACAAGTCAAATGCATTTTAAATAAAAAGAACCCTTGCAGAAGTGAACTGAAGACTCAGGGCTTGGTTAAAACCTCAGTCTGCGCTGCCCAGCCTTCTCCTGTTGGCTGGTGGGGTTTTGTATTGCTCTCTGCAAAGGGAACAGAGCAGGAAACTTATCTCAGTGTGCCTGTATATCTATGGATATCTGTAGAGATGTGCAAGTTGTTTATGGATACTTGACTGATGTGGCACAAGCTTATGCCCTGGTCACTTTTTGCTTCCTGAGAGTTCAGTTTTATGATGTTTTAGAAGCTTAGCCTGATATATTTGTGGGGTAAATAGATTGAGAAAGGTACCAAACCCCCTCTGGTTCACTGAACAGATGTTTGGCTGTGGCATGTGTTATATTAATACTTGCATTGATTGCGCTACAGTTATTCTAGAGATTTGAAAATGCAAGGTTTTCTTTTTCACAGGTCAAACCACATAGAACATTTTTTTTCCACAATTTTATTCAGTTCTGAAGACATAAAATGAACTTCCTTGATTTTAATAACCCTAGAGTCAATTTAAAAATGTGATTATCCTGTGCTTCAGGCAGATTCTGTTGTTGAAGCACTTTTAAGAAGTATTCCTTGGTAATTCCAAGCTTTCCCTGCAGTTGGGTGGCCATGTTCTGGCCATGGTGACAGTCAGGGCCAGGCCTTGCCCTGACAACAGGTGTAGCACAAGCTCACCCTGCAGTGCAGTGTGGAGGAACAGCACAAATCTGGGCTTCTTGCAGTCAGATGGTTTTGAAATACAATCCATTAGTTTATTGTCCATATGGAACCGGCACTCTGGAAATCTAGAAGCTAAGAAATGAGTGGCAGCTGAGAAATTCCACTGACCCAATTAAGTGTAATTACAAGGTTAGAACTGGGGCCATAAGGATTGAGCTCTGCCTGTAATGTCTCACTGCTCAGCTCCATCTGAAGGGCATTACCTCATCTCACATCCATCCAGGAGCAGAGCTCCAAGTCCCACAAGAACAGATCCAAGTTATCCAAGGTCACTGTATGAACAGAATGTGGAGAATTCTTTTCAGTTTTCAGTTACAGGGGGATGCTAAAAAGCCTCTGATGCAGCCTCACATCTGTGAGGGTCACTGTTGTTTGGGTGAAATCCATTTGTCAGGTTGTTCTTTGGTGTTGCCTTTCCCATGTGTTCCATGTGTCAGGTGGGAGGGAGGAACAGGAGTGTCAGCAAGAAAGAAAGTATAAATATGCTGAGGTGCCTTGTACAATACTGGCTTTCTGTGAGCGAATGGCATCAGTTGGAACAGATGACATGCTGCTTCCAGTGATGTCATCCAGAAAGTCTCAATTGCTGTTAATGCTTCTAGCCCAAATAAATTCCTTTTCTCTCGAGTTCTTCTCAGGAATCAGCTTTTATATTGCATGCAGCAGGCTCAATCTCTGTTTATTCCTTCATTTTGAAATTTTTTATGATTAAAAATACAGGTAGAAAAAGCCCCCAAGACACTGTATAGAAGTATTAGTAATTCAGAAGTATTTGAAGGTTTGGATTTTTTTGGAGTGAGCCCCAGCAGTGTTGGTTTTTTTTGATGTGCATGTTTTTATAATGCTGCAAATAGTGACAAGTATAATGGGCTAAGTTACACAGTCAAAAAATTCAAACTGGGAATGTTGTTTGGGTTTTTTAAAATCCATATTAATTTTTGTATATGTAGACATAGATATCAAGGCCATGAAATGAGACAGTGAAATAATGTATTGAGTAAAATACAAATGAATGTACAAACACAGATTTTTAATATATGTAACAGGTGACAGTGTGAGTAGAAAAACAAACCATGGTATTTTAGAGTGCTAGCTAAAGCACTTGCTTGATCTTTCTTTGATATTTTTTAGATCTTGAAATAATGCTCATTGCCATTAACAAAATGTCATAGTTGTGAGATCAGGGTTTGGAAGAATCTTTGTTTCATTTCTGACTTTTCTGAAAATGGTATTGCATTCCATTGTTGATTTTGTTTGTACAAGGGCTGTGTCATTTGTAGTGATTTTGTCCAGCAAGGGCTTTAACTGTCAGACTGTGGATTAACATTGGCAATTTCTTGCTCCATGCAATGGAGAAGTATTGCTGAAATGCACCCATTATTTAGATGGAAATTAAAAAATAAGGTTTCCTATGAAGAGTGCTGATAACACTCCAAGGGCCTTTTTCCCAGAAGCTACCACAACTCTTTAGTAGCCATTAGTAGGGCTGGGTGACTTTTTCTCAAATTGCCCCGTCATTTTTAAGGGCTCAGTCAAATATCTTATTATTGATTTTTAAATTGTTTTTTAATGCAACACTGGTATATTTTTCTAAAACTTGCTGTTATTTTATAAATGTAACTATTGAAATATGAAAGCATTGAAAAGTTTTAACTACAGTTCTCATGTCACTTATACATCTACTGACCATTCTCAATAGCTTCTTTCCTTGAGTGAGCTTAAATTACATTTTATTATTTTTATCAAAATAGAATGAAGAAATAAAGTTTTTTATTTCTTTGTGTTTATCTTGAAGGTAATCAATGATAAAAATACATAAGCAAGACAAAAATTGCTTTTGATTCTGCAGGTGTTGTGTATTTCTGAAATTACTCAGGTATATGTTGCTTTTTGGAATACTTTCTATAGGTATGGATTATGTGAAAGTTGTCTCAAGCTTTTCAGTTTGCGGAGTGCAGAAAAGCCTCCCAGTTCTCAGCTTTTCCGTAGTTAGACCAGTAGACTACTGGAGAAAGCCAGGCCTGATTGATCAGACACCTCACATGATGCTGTTACATCCCCAATACAACACAACTCGTGGTACAGAAGACAAACCTGTTTGCTGGAGGGCAAAACACAGGAAAGCTGTTATGTTCCTAGCAGAACATAGTCTCCCCATGTGCTCTAAAGAATGAAGAGTGAGAACATTATCTTTGGAAATCAGTCTAACGGACAGACCATGGAACCGAATCCCTGCTGGCAGATCCTGCTGTCCGTGGCGGGTGCTCCTGCAGGACCTGCTTTCCCAGGGCAGTGGTGGCACTCGCTCACTGTGGTGGCCCAGGCGCTGGGAATTGCTGCTGGCAGGGCTGGAGCCTGGCAGAGCTGCCTGTCTGCCCAGGAGTGTCTGCAGTGCTTTATGTATTTGTGGAGATAACATTTTCGTATATGACAGCAGGCTGATGAAAGAAGAGATCATAACCTCCTTTCCTATCAGTTGCCATTTCTTCCTGACAATTTCTCCAAGATTTTGACTTGAGGAATTTCACACAGCTGCCCCTACAAAAGGGGGGAGAAAGGGGAAGAGAGAGAAAACTGAAGTGTTTTATCCTCCCTCAGTGGAATATGGAATTTCCTGCATTGTTTTCTGGGTGTCCAGGGTATGGAATAGGCAAAACTCCCATGTAGTTCAGTAACACATTTTGCATAAATATTTGTGACAGAGTTTTAAAATATCACCTCCCCCCCCCCCCTATTTTCTAGATAGAAACAACCAGGAACTTTGTATCAATGGAAAAACATTGCTCAGTTCTCTTTGGTTTCAAATCCCATTATTTTATGTTTTTAATTGGTCTGCTGTCCCACGTTGTGGGTGTTGTAACACCACTCCCTCCTCGGAGCTGGACACATCTCTCAAAGTCTGATTGTTTTCATTGCTCTGTTTTTTTGTGCCACTCCTGCTGTATTTTGACTTTCTGCTTCTAAGGAGTTGTTGAGGAAGCAGTACATGGAGGAAGTTAGTTATTTGGGAACTTCTTGCTGCTTAAATCTTGGTGACTTAGGCAATTGCTAATTGATGTTGGCTATGGAAAAAAAGGCTTCTGAAACAACATGGGTGAGGCAATTTTGGAGAAAACAAAGCATCCTTGAGTTGAATTTAGATCGTGTTGCTATTCTGAACTTTGTTTTGGAGGAAAAGACCAGATAAAAAAGAAAATTGAAGATTTTTCAAGGTATTTCTGCTCATCATTGCTCTCTGAAGTGTTTTATCTTTTCCCTCAATTCTGTTCCCCATCTCAAGTAATACTGATCTCCTACCTGTCTTGTCCTTCTCCTTGGTTTCAGACTGGCTCAGATTGGCAATATTTTCAAAGCAAGCAGCCAGTTACTGTGTACATGAATCTTTATATGCAGTATTTAGGAGTCAGTGCTACCTAACTTTTTGATAGGATTCTCCTCCTCCCTGCCAGTCTCTTAGGAGGTGTTGCAGAAGGATTACTCAGCCTTACTGCTGAGTGACAGAGGCACCCAAATGCAACTGGCACTTCAGTCCACCAGAGAAGCCCTTCCTTGGGTGGGACCTGCTGGGATGTGTCACGTTAGTTTGTAAGAGGTGAAATTGAGCTTATTTGGTCTGTCAGTGGTAGCTTGGTTTTATATCCCTGCACAGAAAGAAATTTAGGCATAAAAGAATCGTCTGTGGCTCTGGCAAATTTGTGCACTTCCTAAACCTTCAGTTCCTTGCTGTTACTTGTTGCTGTAGTGTCTCTGGTCCTTTGCAGTCCCACACCTGGCAGGCACTGAGGCCTGGGCAACAAAGTGGGTAACCTGGTTGTGTTCCTGGCATTGTTTTACCTGGGAGGGGAAAGAAACATCAAGTCACTTCCCTCTGCTTCCTTTGCTCCTTCCTTGTGATGCACATAATGATAATGACTTCCTGTACCAAGTCTGTGAATGAAATACCTGTATGTAAAGATTTCTTTATTGAAGAATTTGTAGTTTTGAAAACAAAATACTTCAAAATGCACAAACCCCACTCTTTTTAAAACCTTGTTTAAGCAAAAGGACACAAGGAGGGGTCAGCATTGTGTGTCTCTGGATCTTGGTATACCTCAGAAAGGTGGACATGGGCTGTGGGCTGGCAGAAATAACAGGCAAAAGCATAAATACTAACTTCACACTTATGTTGCTGAAGTGGAATCAGAAGCCTTGCCGAAATTTGGGGGTGTCTCAATGCAATGTTCAGTCAGTCCTTTCATGCTTTAATAGCAACATTGCAAAATCTCCTCTGATTTCTCATGGATTCCTCCAGGTTACAGAAATCAGCTGGGTGTGGGACAGAGGACCTGGGCTGTGTTCTGCACTTCCTTAAGGCAGGCTCAGTAAAACGCTGGGCTCACTGTTTCAAGGCAGCAGCAGTTCAAAGCCCTCTGTCCTAATCTCTTACCTTGCTCTCAAGGCCATGTTATAAGTCACATGTAGGGAGTTAATTGCCAGTTCACTTGACAGATTCATGTTGGCATGCAAGGTTCATAGTGTTTTATGAGAAAGGAGGTACAAAACTGGCACACTAACACCTCTAGTCAGAAGGGACAAGTAACACAGATAAAGTTTCCATGCAAATAATGCGATGTTACCCGCTTGACAGAAATATTGAAGACGAGATGCTGATATTGATACCTCCCACATCTTCGTTAGAGGAAAATGGTTTTTTAGCACCAACAATAGTTAATTAACGATTTTAAAAGTACCTCTATAAATATGAAATAGTTGGGGTTTGTGTGTTGGGGGAGTGGTGGTTGTAGGTTGTTTGTGAGGGGAAGTTGGTGGAAGTTTGCCTTCACAGAGATAGCCACTGCCTTCTCCTTAGGGAGGAACAGAAATTACAGTTGTATCAGACCCTGAGTGACAGCCCTACCAAGGGCAGGAATACGTATTCTGAGATGAGGGGTCTCCCATGACAGAACATACCTTCTGTGTTATGGCCTAGTCCTGGTGCAGAAAAATGTGATGGGATGTAAAGATTTTATCAATGGTGGTTTGAAATAACCTATGATTTTATTACTTGTGGGTAATATGGAAAGCCTTTTCTCCTGCCAGGAAAACTTGCATGGCACCACACAATGTCTTTTCTTCCCAAAGCCTCATTTCTACAGAAGTAGTATTTAATGCTGTACTGTGACTCAGCTGGATGATCTGGGATGGTGACTGTGGGAATGGTTTGCTTTCCTCCAAATATGACAATCTGTGAAACTCTGATTAAGCCAGAAGTTCCTGACAGCCCCTGGAAAACAGTAGCCTCCTGTAGAAATAGAAAAGGTTTGCTTTTTTCCCCCCCTCCTTATGAACCTGTCCCTGTGTGTCTACAGGCACACAAGCACATTGTGTGGCTGGGGGAGGGAAGGAACTGTGTGGAAGATGTATCCTCACACAGCCATCAGCACCCTCAGATGTGGTGAGGGTGGGGCACGTGTCCATCAGACACGGACAGGTGGAGGGTGGGCACACCCCACCTGACCTGAGGCACCTGAACCACACTCCATGTTGTCAGTGCAGAGGGGGAGCACCCCAAGAAGGGGCTCAGCTCTCAAAGAAGTGTCTAGTCTTGTCAGGGCTCCCCAGGAGCCCTGTGGGAAGTGTGCTCTTAGCTCAGGGCTTTGGTTCAGGTGGATGGTTGTGGGGCCTGAGGTTTGTCCTCTGCCCGTTACTCCTTCTTAGAAGTGTAACTGGTGAAGTCTTATTCATGCTTGGTGCTGGTTTTCTGGGTTATTAAAGCATATCCTTTTTTCTAGAAGAGGTCTGATGTGAACACAGCTGATCTCTTGCAGGCTCACCCTGTCCCTCATGGTAAGGTACCAGCTGAGCAGAGAGAACAAGCTAAGAAGTTTTTAATCTGTCCTTATGGAAACACAAATGGATTTTTTCCTATTTTAATTTTGTGGTGATTCAGAGAGACAGTATATGATAGTTTAACAGAAAAAAAAAAAGGCAATTTTACTTCAATTTTAATTTTAAATTTTTAAAATTTGAATTTTGCATTTAAGTAAAGTGAGTTCATCCGATCTGCCTCAGACAGTAAACTGCTTTCTGCTCTATTAGTATGGATTAAATAGAAACTAATGCCATTAAATGCATCAGAGTGGAGCAGGGTAAAAAAACTAATTGTGTAATTTTCTGTTTTGTTATAAGTCCTCCTTGACTTGCATAAATTTTACTGCTTTCTGAACATGTAAATGTGCGATTGTCTACTCTGTACCACAAAATACGACTCAGCAGTGAGTCTGAAAACAGGAGCACTTCTGGGTTTGGTGAGTTTTCCTAATGTGTAGCAGGTTTGCAGTTTGTCTGAGGAGCACTGCTTACCTATGCAAAATGACGACGCAGGAGGCAAACCAGCCTTTCCTGGCAAGCTTTGACAACTTACTGAAGAGAAAAGGTATTGCTTGATTTTCTTATTCAAGGTGTGCATCGGCTACAAGCTGTTCCAGTAGCACAGTGCAGGACCCTAAGGATGCCTTCCCAAAGATTTTTCAGTGGTTCTGTGACTTTGTTGTAGACAGATTTTGACATCAATTCCTGTGCTCATTTCAAACTTGTGCAAGGATACTGTAAGGATATAAAAAATGCAGGACTAGTTCTTGGAGTGCTTGGAAAAGCTGTTGCCAGTGTCTCTGGAAGGCTGCAGGGTATTCCTCGTGCAGACATGGCACTGAAGGGCTCCACTGCTTTGCCCTGCCCCTGCAGTACAGGGACTGCTGGAAATGCCCCTCAGCCTGCCCTGCCTGGGATAGACTCCAAGGGGGGAGCATCCAGCTGAAATCCCGGCATTTCCCACTGCACCACTCACATACACACTGCATCCAGCAGGATTGTAGTACTCTACATTACCCAGCATATGAGGTTTCTAGGTAGAAAGCTGTGGCCTAATACCACCTTTTGGGGCCTCTCCAAGGAGGAAAACAGTTGATCCAGTGTTATCCTTAACAGTCTGTAGCCATGACAGCGCAGCACCTTGTGATTACCTGAGGCCAAGCTCTGCATTTTAAGAAGCAGCTTCCCCTGAAGTGATTTGTTTAACAGTTTTCTGATGTGCTGGCAAATATTCTTGGCAAAATATGCATTTAAAGAGAATTAAAGTCAAGAACAGGTATCAATTACTCCAGGCCACAAAACATTAGAGCTATTTTAGGTATCCCAAAGAGCAGGATTTACAAAACTGAGGGATTTTAGATTTGTACTGAAACTCTTCAGGAGTCTGAGTGAAACAAAAGACAGATTAAGGTCAGTGAGAATCCTCTGTCTCATATTTGTACTGTTTTTCTGAACACTGCACACAAGTTTCACAGTAGACAGACTTCAGAACCCTTATCTTCCCAGCTTCCTTGGCATATCTATCGATGTTCTTCCTCTGTAGCATGAATTACTGTTCCATTTGTGCTTTATATCCTCTTCTCTTATTCTTCAGTACTAGGTGATCATATGTTTGAAGAATTGGTTTCCTTATTAAAGAACTCAGTTATTTTGTCTTGATGACTATTGTTTTTCTTTTTTTTTCCTCTTAACTGGATTGTTTTTCAAGAAGCTTCTCACCTGTTGTATTTCCTTTATTTCTTTATAGGAATTGCCTCTTTCAGGAGGTATTCTGTTGTCCTCTGTGGCAACAATGCTGCAGTTTGTTTACAGTGATGTCCCTGAAGTGATCAATCCCTGAAACTTTTTGTGTTCATGTTGACTCTAAAACATTGTCTGTGTAGGTTGACTTGTCAGGAGGTGACACAGAGGGACAAGTGCTTGTGTTTATGATCAGTCTGTACCCCATTTCTGTTGTGCCTAAGGAACTTTGGGTTTTAGAACAATAATTTAATTGAAGGTAGTGTCTTGATATCCTGGAAGTCCACAGAAGTAACAACCACTTCTGTAGCTGACAGTTTTGGAGAGAAGTCTCCAGGGAAGAACAATTAAGCTGAATGAGGTAAAAAAAGACAGTTATTTTTAAAGAATAGTATCAAATCCCACAAAGCCTACATATGCAATTTGAGTGAAACCAGTATCTAAGATTTTAATGAGTTTTAACTTTTTGATAATTCTGATGAGCCTGCTTTGTTCTGTCAGGGTTCTTAGGAATTAAAGTGTTGAATTTCTTCAAGGATAAATTTTACATGTGCTTTAGTTTGTAGACAAATGAGTTTACTTCTGAGAGTGAAAAAATAACTGGCCTGGGGACATGTGCCTTACCTCCCAGTTCTAAGCGGGAGATTTCATTTAGCCATAGTTGGTATCTTTACACTCCTGAACTGTAAGGAAACCAGGATACACTAAGAAGAGAGGAAAAAAAAACCTGTAGAAGGAAATTAAGTACCTAGAAACAATAACAGCCATACCTTACAACCATGTCTCCTGCTCTGCCTGGATATTAGTACCCAATATATCCCTTATTCCTGAGAGGTGCTTTTTATCCTGTTTTTCAGAAGTTCCTGTAATGTGAATATGCAGCCTAAGGAGGTAACCTGCATGTCCTTCTTCATGCTTAGGAGGCTTTCCTAAGGCCCCGCCAGCCCAACATTCCCTTCCTGGAAAAGAATCCCACTAACCCAGCAGAGCAGAGCCCTGCTGTGCCCTGCCATGTGACACGGCAGAATGGGATGGCTCCACCTTAACAGCCATCTCCAAGTGTGGATGCAGTTGTAGGGATGCCTCTGGGATCTCTTCCATAATAAAGATGCCCAGGTCACTGAAGGTCACATCCTCAGCCCTGCTCTTTCAGGTGCCCATCATTCCCAGCCCGTGTGTCCTGTGCGTGCCCAGGCCCTGCTGAACTCAGTTACTGGGTGTCAGGACCCTCCTGCCTTGGGGAGGACAAAGTCAGCTCCAGGTAACTTTGTGCTCTCAGGAACAGAGCAGCAGCTTGCACGGTGGTTACTTAATTGCATCCATGTTCTATGTGATGAATAACATTTCCCCCAGAAAGAGCACAATTAGGAGACAAATGCCCTCCTTCCTCCCAAGGCAGGGATAGGAGAGCATGTAAAGATGTTCCATCTATAAAAACAGATGTGTTACTGAAATGCTGCAAGCTAAAGAAGGAGTAATTAAGGTTAATGTGTTGCCAGTTGGGTTCTTAAAACCACATATGTGAGCAATGTTTTAGACAGAAGGATCTGATTTAAGGTCAGTTGTTACTGGCCTGACTGAATGGCAAATGATTTGGTTGGTTGCTTTTTGGGGTGGCAGGTGTTTATATCAATCCTTTCTCTGCCATTTTGGTTTTGCTTTCAGGTCTTTTAAAATACAGATTGTTGTTTGTGTAAACACTGAAACCTTCTACTAGAAATGTGAGTGCTTAAACCATCTGAAGCTTTGGCACTATATACTAACTGCCTTTTCTAGAAGAATCTCATCCACTTACCAGGATTTAGTCTTGAAGCAAATAACTGATACATGTATTTTATCTTTTAGTTTCCTTTAAATTTGGAGCCTTATCTAGCAGAAGTTTCTCCCTTATTTCTAGCAAAATACTGTTTCACTGTATGAATTTTACCTTTCTGCCCTCTGTTTAGCATAGGGAGAGATCTAAATATGCATTTTGTTTTGGTTTCAGTTCAACTTTTAAATGAATTCATGGAATACAAATAATAGAAATTTTTATTACAATACAGTAATATGGGAAAAAATGAAAAATACATGTGGTGGGGAATCCACCACCAGAGAGAGCTTACCCAGTGTTCTGAAAAATGTGTTGTGTGTTTATAAATAAAGATACAATTTAAAGTTGGAACAATGTATATATATATGTTAGCTGGGTGGTAATAACTAAGAAATTTTGACATACAGAATTCTGCAGAAGCAGAAAAGAAACCACAAGCTGCTAGTAAAAAAAAGTTAATATTTTTAATTCTATTATTGACCTCTAGATTGCAAAGGCCCTTAGATACCTGAGTTTTCAATTAATTTCCCGGGCAGAATTGCAATCTGTTTAATCCTGACTTTATGCTATGTAATAAAGGCCAAATGAAAGAGTGGGTGGGGCTTGGAGTAACCTGGGATAGTGGAAGGTGTCTGAAGCAGGTGTGTGGAATGAGATGAGCTTTAAGGTCCCTTCCAACCCAAACCATTCTGTGATTCTATGCGATATTGAGAATATAGATGTATACTTGTATAGCCAGTGTCTGGATTCCTGTAGTGAATACCTAGTTCTCTATTCTATTAGAAACACCTGTCTATTAGAGGGGATAAGGGATAGTACTCACCTGATCTTTCAGCTGAAATACCTGCCAGTCAGCTGAAATGCTTTTCTTCCTTCCAACTGTCCAAGAAGACAAGAGGAAAAGCAAAGGGGATATGACAACCAGAAGGTGGGCTGTAACCTTCAGGAACTCCCAAGGACTGTTTTTACTCTTGGGGGTGTGGGTGGAGAACAGAAGTGTGCTCTTTAACTAATACTGGCTTTGGCAGTGAGAATGGTCAAGGAGAAGATGGAGGACAAGGAATTAGGGGATTTCAGACTGGAGAAGTGGATGATAATAGTGTGTAAAATGGCCATCTGCACGTAGCTTGTCATCTCTTAGGAATTCTAGTACACCTTCCCCTGCTTTAAGAGGCGCTATAAGAATGAATGTGTATTATCTAATTAAACATTCATCAAAGGTTTTGTCAGAATTAATTTACTTATGTGCCCCCCAAATTAAAACAACAAAATCAAACAGCTAATTCAAAATATTCCCTAATTGAAGTACTTAAAAACATTCAATGTGTAATTTTTTTATTATTAAAAACCCCATAACTAATAAATACTTCACTGGTCATTTCATGCCAGCCAATGTCACGTGAGGACGAAAGCTGTTGTTCCTGTGAGAGAGGGGTTATGAGTGCAGTAAAGTAGACATCAGCAGCACATGGTGGCTAGACAGAAGGCTGATTTACATGGCAAGCAAAGGATGGGGAAAACAAAGGCATTCAGGGGTTCTGATGGCAAAATTGATCACCAGGCCACTAAATGGCTAAACTGTCTAACTCCTTACAGTGATTCAGGAAGCTCAGGAGGTTTGGGCTTTGCTTTGTAGGAAGCAGAAGTCAGGAGAGTATGAACAGATTTGACTCAAGGGGAAGAAGTTGAGTTTCTGTCCAACACGTTTTTGTTTGTGTTCCTGACAATAGTTTGGGGGTTTGCTTTATTGATAACTAATACCAAAATGATCTGCTCAAAAATCTGCAAATAAAAAGTATACCAGCATTAGAGGAGGAGTGGCAGTAGAGCCATGTGTGCCTGTTATGTCAGGGGTTTTATTTGAGTGTAAAATTTCATTGCAGTGGTTTTGCCCCTTGCACCACTACAGAAGGGGGTAAGGGATAGCAGGAAGCTGAGCAAGATTTAGAAGGATACAAACAGTCTGAGGAAAAAAATTCAAAACATTTAGTCTCTTAAACCTTGACTATAGCTTACTCTATGTGACAGCTTATCAGAGTATGGATCCTGGTTTTCCAGAGTGCACAGTGAAGACCTGCACCTCGATTAAATATATGTATATGTATCTACCAGGATAGCCACAAAACAATAAAGCATTTCTGCACAAAGATGATTCCCCCCCCCCCCATCCTTTTTGAATATTAAACTTGGTAGGTCAGATGAGCTTTGTAACTAAATTATTTGCTCCTGTTCTTTTCACACACTGGCTTTACTTACAGAGGCACTATTACAGAGCTCCAGACTCCTAAAGGCACGGATGGGATTGTAGTCACACACTGATGTTTGCTTTCTGGTGAAATGTAATTGTTCTGTTTTACTCTACTCCATTCCATGAGAAGGATTTTTCCTTTTCAGAAACTGGTGAGGGTTTCAAGGTTTCCATTCTTATTCGTCAGCAGGAACTTGTGTGGGAATCAAATCCTTTGGACTAGAAATACTAAAGTGCTGCGCTAATGTTGGCTGATAATTGTTGTGGCCTTCGCTTTAAACCAATTTCTAAGTTGTTGAATCATTCTAACTTCACTTTTTTTGCACTAACTGTTGCACTGACATGTTGAAGTAATATAATTGTAGTGTTGGGAAACACTGGTCTCAGTTTCTGACTAACTGCTTTTGGTTTGGTCTAGGTCTTCTGAGGCCTTGTCCACAAAAGGGTGTTTGTCAGAACTGCTATTCAAGTGTAATATGTGGCAATACAAAACAAATAGTGTCATGCTCTGGTGTTCACTCTTGCATTAGTGGGGACCTCTTTTTTTTAATTTGGCTTAGTTCACTTACTTGATATCATTTGCCCTAAAGCAAGACTATTTGGACATGCATTTGCAGGAATTCTATTAACCTTGTTCAAAACACATCTTAAGTGATGGGGAGGACTGGGAGCATAGACAAGCCTGCTTTCATCTTTGTCACCAGGAACAGAAACAGGATATCCACTCACTTCAGCAGGAGCTGGATTGTGTTTTACGGGATCATGAACTGGGAGTACATGGACATCCCATTTTGGTTATGTTTCTGTCACGTAAATCTAACATTGGAGTATGTGGATTGAAAAAACCATCACAGCTAATTGTCTCAAGCTCTGATTTTTCTGAATGCTGTTATTAATTTTCTGTGAATTTACTGTGTCTGCATTGTAATGTAGCAGTGGAGAATGTACACCGACAGAAGGTGTGTGTATGTGGGGACACGCTGTCACCTCCATCTGTAAGAACGAGAGCTGGTGTCTGTGTTATATGGTCTGTTTTCCTGTGCTTTCCGTAAATATCCATTATACTTACAGCTTTAAACTGCCATGAAGACTTGGCTTTGTGTCCATCCTTAGGAGACACACTTGCCTCTTGAGTCCCTCTCGTTAGTGGGAACCTGTTGGAATTAGATGGAGACTGTGAAAATGACAGAAGTGCTTACACCATGTAATGTAGCCGAATAATTTGATGACAGCCCATTTAATTATGAGTTTCATTATGGGTCAAATGATAGTCATCAGGGGTAAGCTACCGAGAGCCAGGGAAGGGAAGTGGGTGAGGAGGACTGTCAGCATTCTTTAAAGTCTTCAGCTAAGTCAACAGGCAAACTGGAAAAGAAAATGTCTAACTTTTGTTATGTTGGCCTGAATGCAGTGTATATGTGTATTCCTTTGGCAGTGTATATGTGTATTCCTTTGATTTATGCTTCTCTTTGTATCTCATGCAATATTTCATGCTTTTATAATTCAGGACTAGTAAACCAAAGGAATTAGTTGTTTGGATAAGAGGGGAAATAGCACGGAGTAGATGTGTCTGTTGGGAGAACAGGGCAGGCTGGGAGCAGGTGATGTGGCTGCAGGGTTTCCTTTTAGAAGTCACTACTTTTTCTATCTTGTTTTTACTAGGTTGGGTGAGTGTCAAAATAACTATTTATTTAAGACTTTTAGTGAATGGATTGTGTACATCCTGTTTCTTCTGCACAAGCATTTGGATTGCAAAAATCCTGACAAAAATCGGTGTGACAGCCCATTTGCTGGCAGCCTCAAAGCAGCTGGGCAGATGCAACTGTGGTATTAAGCTGAGAGTTCTGTGCTTCCAGGTGGGTTGAAAGATGGTTCCTACAGGTCAGGTTTAGTAGATGTAAAGCAAAATACATGAATAGACTGGGAGATCTAGTGTTACTCAGATTTTAAATGGTATAAGACTAGAACTGAGGCTCCCTGGCACAATTTTAGTTTATGCATTCTCTTTCCTAAAGAAAGCTGTGGGCTCTAAAGCAATCTGGATTGTCTGTAGGAACTCAGTGGAGCTCTTGTGCTCGCTGTTGTGTCCAGTTCAGATCTGAAGGGCAGCCTGGTTTCCCTCACCCAGCTGCACCTGTTGGCACAGCCCTGAGTCTGCTTCTCAGTGAATTCTAAAGCAGGGAAGGTGGGGTTAGGAAGGGGCTGTTCCTCCCATGACTGGTAGCTCATGCTGGGCTAATTGCTGTGTAATTTACTAATTGCAAATCTTAAATTTAAAAAAAACCCCAACACTGTTAAAAGTATTTTCATATAGTCCTACTTATCTTTTTAGTGATTAAAGAAAGGGTTTAGTAGTTCAGAAAACTCTGCATCTTTGATCCATGCCTGGCAAGTGTCCCAGCAGGGCTAGTGCCATCAGCAAGCAGTGGTACCACCTCTCTCTAATGAGGAGTCTGCAGCAGATGTGCTATCTGACCAAACCATGGGCCTTGGCTGTTCCCTGCCTCCTTTATTTTCAAAGTATTACAAAGTGTATAGGGCAGAAAACAAACATTGCTTATTTTCATTCTGAGGGAGAGTTGCTTTGCTAAGTGTGGTGGGTTTTCTGTTGTGTCTGTAAGCACCCTACATGGTCAGCTGAGGACCGGGATTAGTCACTGAACCTGACTTTGCTTTTGTGCTGCATTCATACAGCCTGGGTCAGGCTGACTCCCGTGGCATGTTTTTTGCTTTGGACCTTTGGGGAAAAGAAGTTTGCAGGATTGTTAATTAAATCTGTATTCCCAGGGCATCTGTTGTGCTGGTGGTGTTTGTCTCTTCAAATTTAGAAATCTGATTGTTGCAGAAGGGCTTGTAAGGTTCCCTATGTGTTTGCCTTAGTTTTCATGTAGTCTAGGTCACTTTATGCAGCTGGTGTGGCTGTATGAGCATGTCTCATGTACACTAACTTCTGAATGTGAGCATTTGTTAGTTCAGACCCTGTATAAAAGGTTTCATGTTATCTTAGCTGGATACTTGGTGGTTTTCAATAGTGCAGATGCTTGAGTGAAACAAGTCTGTAACAGGGAGTCCTGCTAAATAATTCTTGAGTTAATGTAAAACTGCCTGTTCGTGTTTTGCAAACCAATCAAAGCAGACATAGACTCCATCACATTATGTGTTTGAGATCTGCTGTGTATCCAGGAGGATGTGCACAGGCTGAACACCTTTGGGGCTGCTTTCACACAGAGGCTCTAGGGGATTTCTGCAGGTTTCAATTGCTGGTTGACGCTGGCAGTGCCTGCAGTGGAGTGCTGCAGAGTGGAGACATACCTGGGGGCTGTAGGAAGATGAGATCACTTATGGGTGTGTTGAGTGCTAATATTATGTGTGTGCTAGTGACTACACCTTCCATGGGGCAGAATCACTCACACAGTTACAGGGAAAAATTTCTGGAAACAACCTCTAAAATTGCAAAAATCATTTGTCCGGGGACAGGTTCATTCTTGTTGGACAGATTTTTTTTTTTTTCCCAGTGCTTGGCTTGAAGAGCAAGAGAACCTGAGAGGTTCAGCATTTAGAGAAACAAAAGTTTATTTCTTTCCAGATAAATGTTAATGGTCATGTGGAGATGCAAATAGCCATGAGTTTGTTAGAGCTGCAAGCAGGAATGCCAGTGAGACAATATCTTATATACGAATATAGGAACAGGATCATTGGTAGGAAAAAAAAAGGCATAGTTTTGATTTCCGTTTTGCATGGATATAATAATAAAACACAGGCAAAAAATTCAAGGTAGTTTTAAGAATTAACACTTTGGTTAAAGATGCCCTTTAACCTATTTATTCAGTGGCTTTTACCCAAGACTAAATGTACTTGGGGCCAGAAGATTGTACAGAGAGGACTGAAACCTGGGTTGAGAGATGGAAAGAATCCCTTCTGCTGCTCTTGTGCAAAGGGACTGTGGGGCAGCTGAGACACGGGGCCATGATTTCCCAAAGAGCAGCATTATCAAATACAAACCTGCATTTTAGCTCGGAAGGCATAAACTTAAACCTGGAAACACATGGAAAAGCCTAGAAAAGAAGCCAAATGACTGAGATTCATTATGTGCAGGAAGGAGATATCAAATTTGGGACTGAAATGGCAGTTTGGTGGCAGCACTGGAGGAGAAGAATGTTGATGCAGGTGAACTTGGCACACGTGCCACACTTGCCACGAGCATTCTGGTGATACAGGGCAGGCAGTGAGTGATGGACTGGACCAGCAATGTGGAACTGAAGGAAGGCTGCAGGGAAGGCATGGAAAGCTACGGCTGGAGAACAGTAATGTAGGGAGAACAGAAATGGGGGCAACAGATGTGATTGCTGAGGTGTAAAGAAGGAAGAATGAAGCCAAGGAGGTTGTTCACTGTTATCAGAAGAGAGATTTTGATGCAGAAGTACAGGCAGAAAAATCTTTCTGGATGTTTAAGTGAAAAATCTCTCAGATACTAAACTAGTAACTTTTAAATTATAGGAACAACTTTTTTATTGGCTTTACTTGAAATCAAACTGTCATAGCAGTTACAGAAACCAGTGTAGGAGATTTTTCAATACAGTTCCTCAAATCACCTTCACCTTTCAGCTGAAGTGCAGAGACTCTGCCTCTTTGGCTCCAATTAGTTTAGGTTTTAAAGCAATTTCTGAGGCATAAGCAGTAAAGGTTTCTCCTAAATGAATAGATTCCTTCTTTTTACCAGTCCTTTAATATATTTAGAGAGTTATAGGCAGTACTTTTCTGGCCTTAAATACAATTTATTGACTAGCTTGAAGAAAAAGTACAACTTGTCCCATGAAATGTGTTATTTGCTAATTGCTCTGTCATTAAATGGTCTGTCTTGTTTCATGTTAGCTCTCAGCTGCTGAGCTTTTGAAAGGTAACATGAAACATAACAGGAAGCGAGAGTTTGCCTTTTTTGTTTCTTCCCCTCAAAAGTGGAGTCTGTACTTCTGTTGCTCTAGTAAAGCAGTGTCTGTATGGGGATATTTATAATTTAACCTGTACAAGTGTCTATCCAGCTCCTTGTCCACATGCCTCATCATCCATGTGACTTAGTGACGTATATATTTCCTCAGTGACGTACCATATTTAAGGACAACAGAAAAATGAGTTGTGATTTCATAATGCCTCATCAAGTGAGCTATGTTTTTCAAAAACAAAATGTCTTTCCTTTATTCCATGATTCTCTGACTCTGTTTAGTGCAGGAAATGAAAAGGTATTCATATGGTTCAGTTGTCAAAGGTTTAGGGCTCCTCGTGTGCATTCTGCACTCATGTCTACTGGTGACAGTGAGGCTGTTGTGTCAATGCTGAACTCCAGGAGTGTGGTGAACACTGCAGGAGGAATTGGCTGCCTCCAGCATTCTGCCTGAACTCTGGGACAAGAGCTGAGATGTTCTCCTCAGCCTCAGCTGTGTGGATTCAGGGGAGAATGAAAAATCCAGACATAACTAAAGGAGCAGAAAAGAAGGTGCTTTGGGGACTGTTGATACTAAGATGTAAGCATAGTTTTTTGAAATTCTGCTCCTAGACTTGAGCCTCTAAATAATACCACAGAGGAACTTAACATCCTGAGTGTTCTTTGTGGAATTGACCCAAGTTATTCATAGAGATGTGAGGAAAACATCATACTGAAGGTATGATAATGAAGGGTGAAAGAAAAATTGGTTCAGTTCTATTCTCATGTTCCTATAGGCATATATGATTCTGTAATACTTTGAGGAAATTAGAATGAATTTCTCAGCCAGAAAATTGCTTCCAATATGGGATAGCATTTAAAATACTGTAACTGAGGTGGAGTTCCTTAGTATATACTCTGATTGACAAGGTTTGAACAAATACATCAAAGCAGAATAAAACTACTCACCTCTGAAAAGACAAAGGTCAAGCTTTGTCACTCCTGACTGTTTTTTGAAAGAGTCCCTCGTGTTACTGAGGAGGTGGCAGTGAAGAGGAACAGAGTGCACGGTTGTGGTTATTTTCACCTGAGCACACACTTTGCTGGGATACCTTGTCCCTCCTCTTAGAGAACTGCCTTCTGGCAAAATAGAACACCCTGCCTTTTGGAAATACATGAATGGTTTGATACACACTGCCAGAACCTGCTTGGGAAGAGTTTCTGCAAAGTACACTTGGCTCCCCTGTTCCCCTAGGACACATCTGTGGTTAGTGTTGGGAGCTGGAATGCAACGGCTGCAGAGGAAAGGCTCATATTTAGGTGCTTGTTTGTGCAACATACGTGCTGTGTGGGAAAGCAGCACAGAAATTTTAAGTTAAATTAAGAACAACAGGGTTTCAAACTTTTCTTCCCTTTCAAAGGCTGCAGTTGTAAATGCATGTATTAATTAGGCTGGTCTGCAGTTTGATTCAGGCTCTGTGTCACATTTGCGCTGAGAGCAGGCAAATGTGGGTTCTACTTACACACTTTTTCTTCCAAACTGAAAATTGTACAGTTCCAGTTTTCAAAGATATCCAGTTAGTTGTTTCTGGTAGCCATTGCCAGGTGAGAGACACTAAGTGAAGCCACTGTTTGAGCTGTCCCAAAAAGCGAAGGTTTTTTAGTAACTGGTTTGTACCCATTGGAACCTAGTGGCCAGAAGCTGTCAGGCAGTTCGGGATGAAGTTGCAGTATTATGTGGTATCCCCATGAGCAAAAACGAATTCATGCTCTCAGTCCTGTTCACTTACAGTTTAGAGGCAGGATATGTCATAGTTGAAAACTCACCAGGTGAAATTGTGAAGCTGAATCTGCGGAGGGGTAAAGCTTTTGCAGTTTGATTTAGTTTCCTACAAGAAAAATGTGCTTGCCCGGAGTCCTGGGCTGAGGTTTGGAAAGGAATTGCAACACGTACCTTTTGCAAGAAGCTGTTCAGAAGAAGGACAGGACAAGTGTGCTCCTTCCTTTTTAGTGCTCCCTTCGGGAAGCAAAACAGAAAGAAAATCCTATGGCAACCTTTGCAGTAGACCAGCTGATTGTAAAGCACGGATTTAGCTCAAAATTTCAATTTGGATCAGATTTATCTATATTTTATATTTTTTTAAGCATTTGTGATGATTTATTCTGTGCTGCAATTTGCATCTGCTTTCAGATGGCAAAGGAAAAACTTAGTACAGCATCTGGAGGTCCATTTGAAAAAGGAATGTCCTTACCAGTGTAATTACTGGTGCAGCATTTGGGACTAATTCATCTTCCCCCATTGTTAGTCCCAGCAGTCCTAACAGCGCCTTTGTCACTGAACAGCTGATGAGTCCAGAGCTGCTCTGGCAGTGCAGGGCTGTGTGTCACTCCATCTTATTTTACATTAATTTCCACCCTTTTCTCGTAAGAGTTCCAGGATGGAACTTCTGTGCACAGGGACACAGGAGCTCTGGTAACTGATCTTTTCCAGGGTTAGTTGGCTCTCTGCTTATGTGGAGTCTGACCTTATGTAATGGTACTTTCTTGGCACTGCTTGGTTTTAAGGCTTCCAATTAGAAAATTTTGTCTTTTTGCCTGAAAAAGTGAAGTTCATTTTGAGGTTAATTGAAGCCCATATTGCTAAGACAGATACTTCACCTATTGTTACATTAAACTGTTGCAGCTCTTGTTTGATCTGAGTACTGTGCACAACGTCCCTCTGGTGTTAATTGAGCTGTGTTACA
Source organism: Myiozetetes cayanensis (assembly GCF_022539395.1). Lineage (NCBI taxonomy): Eukaryota > Metazoa > Chordata > Aves > Passeriformes > Tyrannidae > Myiozetetes > Myiozetetes cayanensis. The sequence continues at coordinate 67,732,899 of NW_026087521.1, read as the reverse complement.
CTCTAATCAGATACAGCTTTAATACAAAGAAATTAACACAATGAAGGTTATTAAATATGGTAAAAACTCCAGTATGTCTTCTAATGTTATAGAAGAAATACTGTATTTTGGAGGAGTCTGACCTTATGTAATGGTACTTTCTTGAAAAAATACTTTATAATAAACTTCCTTTTCTCTGTTTGAAATGGCCACCTTTTGTCAGTACCAGGGTTAATACAGTTAAGGTCCATTTTTATAATGTCTGACTTTATTGCTGAAAACATTAAAGATTAGATCACAGTCTTGCAGAAGGGGAAAGGGTTTTGTTTGCTCTAGTAGTAAAATACTTTGGGAAATAAGAACAGTGTGGGCCAAAGAATTTTTGCAAACGTGGATATAAAATGTTGTTTCCTTTTTTTTCCAATTTGAAAAATAAAATTACTAAGTTTGTTTTTCTTGTCCCAGAGTAAACTTACTACTTTATGTCAGGCATGTAACTTTCTCCAAGTCTTTGATTTTAGGTCTGAGAGTTTTTTAAAACCTTTCAAGGTTTTAAGAGGTATTTTGCTTTCCAAAAAGCCATCATTTTCATCTTTAAACATTGAGAGCTCTACCTGCCCTGTCCTCGTCACCCACCTGATACACTGTCTGATACTCCAGTCTGTGGTAAATTTGTGGGAGAGGAAATGAGAGGCCTGTTCTGTGGAGCTGGAGATGCTGAGGAGTCTGTGGACACTGGATGTGCGATTGTCCCCCAGAGTCACATCCAAGTTTGTACCGAGGAGAGAACAGAATGTGGGAGAAGTTATTCTGAGTGTGTGTGCATGTGATTCCAGTTTCCAAGGAGACCACCTTCTTTGTCTGAACATGTCCAAAATGATTGCCTAATTGATCTCATCATGTGGGACACTCTCTGTCTTTCTGTCTGCTTCTCTCACACTTTCTTTCCTCCACATTGTTAACCAGAAAGTAAAAAATGCAGTTAGGTTCTGGAGGAGTCAAACAAAGCCCTTAGCCTGCCCAATGGGTGAGCTGGGGCTGTCCTTTAGTCAAACCGATGGCAGGTGTGTCACCATTGGATGTGAGGGTTGTTGCTGGTCCCTCTCCTGCTCTGCTCCAGCTCGCGCTTGGATGCTGCCGAGCGCGCCTTTCAAAGAGACAGCTGTTAATGCTCCTACTGAATTTCCACTAATTGTAAAATGAAAAGGACCGGCTCTCTTTTCCTTCCTGAACCTCAGTAGTCTAGTTTCACTGATTAAAGAACCAACAACAAAAAATCCCCCCCAACACAAAAAGCTCGGGGAAGGAGGAGATGTCAGTCAGCGCCAGTGCTGAAAAGCATGCTGATGTGCTTTTTTTGTTGCTTGTGGTTTTGTTGGTACTGATGATTTACTAATGAAAGCCAAAGCTCTTTCAAATATAGTCCCTTGACACTGGAACTGGAAATGAAGAGTTCAAGTTTAAAAACATTTCTGGTAAAGGGAGAAGATTGCAGAGGGCAGTGAGAATGAGGTGCTGCGGCAGAACTGCAGGTCACTGCACACTGCAGTTCCTATCACTCAGGAGCAGGGGGACTTTGGCCAGTCCCCACTAAGCAAAGCCTCCAATTAACCTCAATAGAAATGTAACCTGAACTATGGAAACACAATATTGTTGAGACAGAAACTGAAATTACATTGCAGCTCAATATGTAAAAAAGTGTAATGAAAACATAGTATTGAATCAATATAGTGCCTACTAAAATAGTTTTTCTTTAAACCCCTCTCTTTTTGTAGGATTCTTTTAATTTTTTAAATTTTTATTGATTTCCTTTTCCCTGTGAAGGCAATGCTTAAAAAAGGAATATCAGTTGCATAGCATGACTTTGTTTGTTTATTTGCAATAAGTATGTGAAAGTGGGGAGAGGGCTTAGTCTGTGTCAGTTTATCCACAATATGTCACACAGGGCGTAAATACCAGCTGGCACATGAAAAAGGTCTAGGCACATATAAGCCAATAGAATTAAGCATGGACAGCTTGAGAAGCAGAGTCTGAGAAAATACGTGGAGTTTGCAGCAGCCACAGCTCTCAACTTCCTGGTGGCTTTTGTTGGAGAGAGTATGATTAATCTCCTGTTTAAGAAAAAGTCCCCATGAGCATTAGAAGCCAGTCCCTCTCTACCTTTCCTACAAACTGGAAAGAAGGGAATAGTTTCACTGTCTTTGATCTCGCCAGCTACTCGTGCTTCCCTCCCTCTTCCCTCCCTCCCTCCTTCCCTCCCTCCAGCTGTGGAGCTGCTGGGTGCAATCCAACATCAGAAGCATCTCTGCAAATGGGGTACAATAAGCAGTTCGAGGACAACTTCAGTGACTGAAAAGTCCAGGACAGAGCATACATAATGTTAGAGACTGAGAGCACAAGGTGGGACAGAGCAGGATGTGATACAACAGTTGCTGTTGGCACCTGGGACTTCACTTAGTGGCCTGTTCAGGGAACTTTGTGCTAGTAGAAATGTACAGTACTGTGACTGGGAGTCCTAAATGTCCGTCACAAGCTCTGTGGTCCCCCCTCTGCAGCTAGGGGAAATTCTTGAGCTGTATTTGATTAAGCATGATAAATGCTGCATTTGAACAAATAAGTCTCTTTCCCCCTTTCTGTTGCTGCTTGAAAGTTCTGGGGCCTGAGGCCACTTCTCTCTTCAGTTCTGGAAGAGTGATATGAAGAGGAGCTAGCAGGATTCTTGACCTTTTAATTTGAATGTTTTATGTTTCAGCTAAGAGGAAAATCAAATTTGAAGATGCATTGGATGTTTTTTTAAAAATTCTGGTTTGAATCTACTCACATTCCATGCAATACTAGTGAATGGAGTTCATCTTCAAAAGGCTGGGCTGTGAGGCAGCACTTAAGAAAGTCTTCCAGAGGGGCCTGTTCACATTTGGAGCACTCCACAAACAGAATTGCTGCTCATTGACATGAGGGTAACAAAATAAACATTGAAAATAGACTTTTCTGACTCGCTTGACAAAATACCTCTTTCTGAGCAAAAGGTTGAGACCTGACAATTGGCTTTAGTGTATTATTTGAAAAAAATCCCTATGTAATCTGTGTGAGATTGAACTGGTTTTGAAACATAATATCGGGTGTTAGGCCACAAAATATCTGTGTGTGCACAACTGCCCTGTGCACAGAAACACTGAGCTCTCCAGACATACCTGCTGCCCTTGGGTAGCAGCTGCCAGAAAATACAGGCCTAAACTCCCCTTCTCCTCTGTTCCCTTGCCTCAGAAGCACTGTCTTCCTTTTTCTTACCCTCTCCTGCAGCAAACTACCCAAAGGTGTTGGACAAAGTCATGCTCTCAAAGGGTGCTCCTGACTCGCAGAAACTGTATTTACTCAGCCAGAGTCCCAAATGCTAAGTCTTTATTTGATCTGCCTCCTAGTGTTTCTACACTTCCCATCATTTAGAATCTTCACTACAATATTCCTTGCCAAATTTACGTGGATCCAGTCTGGCAAAGCCTTTCTTGTGGGAGTGGTTATTAAACTGAAGTTAATTAACAGTAAGCATGTAAGAGCTTTCACCACAGGCAAATTATTTTTTGTTATTTCTAAAGTATATTCTATAGTACTTTGACAAAATACGTTTTAGTAACTTTTTTAAACTAAACAGGTTAGAAGAGCTCCTTTTTTTTCACCTCTACATATAGCTACTGTACATGTTTTGTCTTTAGCACATACCCTTTCCAGAACATGACTTCCATTGAGATCATAATCAAAAAGAGTCAACGTACTTTTTCGGCATTAGGAAGTAACTTTGAATTGGATTAGGACAGGAGAACAGTGTTCCAGAGCATTGGGCAGGTCAGGAAATGCAAGCCCTCTCTTTGCCCATGGCCTGGCGGCCCCAGGAGCACAGCGAGCTGTGTGCAGGCCTCTGACACACCCAGGGGGAAGGCACAGGCGGCACAGTCCTTCTGCCTCGTATGCTGGGACAGAGGTTATGAGGAGGGAAACTTGAATAAGGTAGGTTTAATGTATTTTAACATTTTATTTCCCCTTTCTGAGTGTGTAATTCCTTCTGTGAAGGCATAGGGCCTTTCTGCTTTTTCCGTAACAGAAGTTGTTCTGTTTCCCCATGGGGTGCTGAGGGCCTGTGGAGTAGAGAGAACCCAGCAAATGTGTTCCTGGTTTTACTATATTGGAGTATTTCAGCAGCTCTTTCTCTCTCGCCCACCACCCTGAGTAGAACATGGCTGTTTGCTTACCTTTCAGTGTCAAAGGACTGCATTTGGGGACTGGCACAATATCACAGGTGTGCATCCAGGCCTTCTTGGCCCCTCTGAAAGCTGTTTCCCACTGTCCTGAAAGCCAAAGGACATGGGCAGGCCATGGCATGGACAGGAGTCAGTACGTTAGGGCAGGTTTTTCTCATTCAGTTCTAGTGTGTAAATGTTTCCACCCTGAGTGGAGTCACAGGGTATAACTGAGGCAAAACCAGAGCAATACAAGGTTTCATTTGGCCCCTCGAGTATAGGGGGCCGGAGATGTGTTGTCAGAGACTCACTTGCAGTGAGGATTGGCACTGTAAGATCTGCTCATCTAATAGAAAGCTACCATCCCTGGCAGTATTGATGATAATATAATTGTCACCTGTGGCATCACTTGTTAGATTGCCTTTGAAAAGCAGGTGTGAGAACAATAGTTCTTTGCGGTCAGTTAGAAAGTTAAAATTAAAAATTAATTCTTAATATTATTCCTTCTTTTTCTCATGTTTTTCTAATTTAAAAATTTCAAAAGAAAAGTAGGAAACAAAAGCATCCATAATGTTCTGTGTATTCTGGTTTTGCTACTCCCATGAAAATGCTGCTCATGTTCAGAAGCAGAACTTTCCTGCTTGGTCCGGGAGGGATTTCAGTGCTTATTCTATGGAGTGTTACTGTGCTTGCTGTGTCCCCAAGGCAAGGTGTCACTGGCAGGAGAAAGGAACACTTATTTCTTGAGCCACAGTAAGGGCACCATCCATTTTTCTCAGTAGTCCTGGAATTGCAGTTTATTCTCATGTGGACATGTAGTGTCCTCATTCCATATGCACACATCTTTGGGCAGTATCCATAAATAAGCCAGTGTTGGTCAAGGACCTCTGACTGGGTAGCTGGTTCATCAGTACATAATCTCTGAAAGAGCTCTCATAATCTCTTCTAGTAGCTTAAAGCACTCTTAACGAAACACACACATATATATGTCTGTGCCAGGGAGCTATTTAATTTTCTTCCCCTCTTGCATATATGGAATTTCTCCCCCAAATTATTTTGGCCTGGTGCCCAGGAGTCCACAACAGTCAATTGCTCAGTGGCATGTTGTAAGTTCTGCATGAAACAAGTCTTTATGCTGCTGGAAAGGAGAAACTCCCAGTTTTGGGACACATGGCACTTGTTGCAAGTTACTCTTTAGAGAAACAGTCATAGAATCCTGAGTTTTGCACATTAAGAAAAGCTATACTGGGTTATAGTTAGTGATTATTTTTTTTTTAATATATTGTTTCTGTTTTCCTTTCACTACTGAGGGTTTTAAGGTGTGAGAGCAGAGAGGAAAAATAACAAAGCTCATTATATTTTCCCTTTCCATGTAGAAGGTATGTGATGCCATGTGTGGTGTTACAGTTTTCTTGGCATTCAGTTCTGATGATCTTTATTGCTCTTGACTTCACAGTTTTGAGGTCTTGTGGATGACAGGGTAGAGATAAAATGTTATAGCACAGCATCTGCTTTCTGGGTAACCTCTGCAGGATACTCAGTGTGCAGATAGAACTTGGAGTATAAATTACATCTCTTCTATCCTTGAGCACAAAGACCAATGAAAAAGATTTACAAATAAACTGGATTAGAAGTGTGCACAACAGTTTTCATGAAGGCAGCTTTTTTTACCCACTTAATTTAAAGTCAAGGGATAAAAATGGATAATTGAAAAATGGATGACAGTCCAGTTCAGAGGGTGATTTTCCTAAATGACTTAGCTAAGAATTCACTTGTATGTGGAGTTTTATACTAAGGCAGCAGGAATGAGAAAGCTTTTCTTCTGTCTGTTGTGTAGCAACTTTTCTTCATGCTGCACAGCAGAGGATTTTGGCCTGTGCAACTCTTTAGAAATGCATCGAGAGGTATACCAAAGTGTTAACGGACAGTAAAACAGTCTGGAGTCTCTACCTTGACATTCTAATCATATGGCACAGGGGCAGCACACTGATCTGGGTGAACAGAACTGCCCCTGGAGAAGTAACAGTCTTGTCGTTCTATTTAGCAAACTTTAATCAAGGTAACTTTTCATTAAAGATAATGAAAACAGAGCTTTTCTCCCTCCTCAGATTCCTGCATTTTAAAACTGGGGGGGAAACCTAGAAGTGTAAGTGAAGCAAAGGGACACTCGGGATGCTTAGGAAGTGGCTGCTCAAGTCAAGTCAGAACACAAGTACTGGGATATAAATGTTAGTGTACATATACTGTGCCAGATTAATATTAATACTTTTTTGATTGTTTCTGAATTATGTGATAAGAGGCAATATCATAGGAATAAATATGAAAAATTGGTCTTCTCTCATAAGAGTATATCGTTGATTTTCCAAGACCCTGCAAGCACTTGTACTATCTACATTTTCTTATGTATTCTTATTGACCTCAACAGAAATTGCATATAAGTACTGAATAATTCACCATGCATCAAATGGTTTTGATGTTTGATGGTGTCTTTGACAAAGCATTTTAAATGTTATGAGTATTTCAGCAGTGAGATTTCTTTTCCGAGTCAAATTTCAGTAAGGTCCAAGGACAGTCTGGTAAATCTCTTGATGCATGTTACTTAAGGATAAGTGCAGGTGATTGCTGTGGTTGCTTTTGAAAACTGGAACTGAAGCCACAGACTAATACAGATCCTTGAAATCAGGTTTATGACTTAGGGAAAAAGTGATAAAGTTCCATAGTATGAGAGTAATAAATACAAAGAAACATGTGGCTAAGGCAGCTGCTGTTCTAGTTAAAACAGTTTTTCTCTCTGCATCGGGCAAGGCAGAAGTTGTCTTTGGGGGTTTTACAAACTCGTAAATGATTTGTACCACAACAAGCACAGTTTTGGTCTGTGTCTTTCACTGTGATATATCTGCACTGTGTAAATGAATCAGGGATGTGTAAGTTACTATATGATAGTAACAACTATGCTCTTGACACTTCAGCTCACCAAGGGCTTACTTCCTCAGGTTTTTCCACTGGTGTGTTTTGTCCCACATGATTTCCTCTCATCTACGTCACAGATTTCTGAAATTTGACAGCATTTTTGTGCTAAAGCCAAAAAGCCCAGAGCTCGATATCTGGACCTGGAACAAGAGCTGGAAAACAGATCAACACTCAGAAGCTCAGTGCTTTGGGACTTTGGTCACGGTGTGTGTGTGAGAGCAGGGTGCTTCTTCAAAGCAGGCCCTAAGATGATCTCCTTCAAAAAATGTGACTTTACCTAAAGGGCTTGGCAGAATCTATTCCACTTTGAGTGTAGAGCTCCAAATTCTTGAGTTGTCTGTTCTTGTGTTGGGAACCAGCCCCACCTACCCAAGGGAGTGTGGCCTGACAAAAAGAGCATTGAGATGATGAAAATAAAGTGCATTCTGTGATCCAAAAAAGGGCAGATAGAAATATTTCTAGCATAAATTAATGCTGGGTTTTGCTGGAAGAAATTGTGTTTTAGAAGGATGTTAGAAGTTTACATTGTTTGTGTTATTTTCATCTGGTTCGAACCAAAGAATGAAGCTCACAAGTAGCATATTTATATATATATGGAATATAGGGCTATTATAATGCCTTCGGATTGAGCCTGTAATTCATTAATAGCACACAATGAAGTCGTATTTGCCCTATGACACATATACTGCCATATTCTTACATTAGGTAAAGTTATCCATGTTTCTTTCCCTTAGAATGCTCCCTTGAGCATTCCAACACAAGCTCCTGCTATGCATGAAGGAAGGTAGAGTATTGCAGCAGTTTATCATGAACACTCTTGCCCAGTGAACAGAGTGGTTTGTTCTGTAGGCTTCCACCATGGACCTGTTTTCTGGGTGTCTGATATGCAGGCTGAATCAATGAGGGGCACAAGTCCTGGAAGTCTCTTCCCAGCATGCATGGACCAGATATCCACAGAGATATCAGTCAGTTCAGACAGAGACTAACTCAGTCTGGTTCAGAGCCCATTACAATGTTCCTGAAGCACAGCTTTGAATTCTCATATATCCACATGCTTTATAGGTTTGTGCTAGAAATGAAAATACAAGTAAACAGAAATATAGTAGCATGAAATCACCCCACAAAAAGCAGAACAGATAACTGAACTAACATAATCAAGGAGGGAGATGGCAAGGCTCTGTTGCTATTGTGTCACACAAAAGGTAAGCAAAGAAAGGATGAATAAACTTTCTATAACAGAAAGCTGTTGAAGAATGATTCCTGAGAGTACTGGATTATTTTATGTAGAAGCTCTCTGATCAGCCCTGTAGTTCTCAGATTAGGCAATGTCTTTTTTTAAAGGGTCTTAGTGCAGTTACAGAAATATTAATTTTGAAGGCAGAAGAAGTCAGCAGTTAAAGCTGTTCACAAGATTGTCTTCAGCAAGAGCACACCAGTATTTGTTTCCCAAAGAAAGGAAATATGTAGGTAGATTAATTTTGGGACTGAATAAGGGTATGAATGTCAGCAAGTCTGACATCAAGAAGGTTGTCTGGTTGTGCTTTTCCCAGAGTAGGCAGTTGCTAAATAAATTGATTCTTGGAATACAGGTGTAGCTCCATGTATTTTTGCTGGGATTCAATTTGAGACAATGTGTGAATTCTCTTACTTTTCTCTTAATTCTGTTGCTTCTAGTGTGGTCTGCCACACTCTCAGGAAAAAGTACCTTAACTTCACTCTCCATTGTGATCTGTGAGTGAAGAGCTAAAGGTGGAATCGTTCCTCCCCTGTGTGAGGCTGACGGACAGGGTTTTGCCAGTGGCAGCTCCACCAGGGCCGTCAGGCGCAGGGAGGGCCTGTTCCTGCCCCCTCCGCAGGACCAGCCCAGAACGGTGACAGCCTGTCAGCCCGTGGGGATGTGGGACTGCAGAGGTGATTTACTGCAGCCCAGAGCAGGCGTGGGAATCGCCTCCCACTTCCCAGCCCCAGTGGGAACAATCGGGGGGATTGTGTCGCTCGGAGACTTCCTAATGATCCATCCCAAATGGCTTGGCCAGGCAACCCTTTTGTGCACCTCAGCATCTCCCCTTGTGTGGCTTCCCCCTTAGTGCTGTTGCAGTGTGTGGTTGCACTGGGGCTCACGGGCTCCTAAAAATAGGAGGGAGCAGTCCTTTACCTCAATCACGAACTCACCTGTGGGAACAGTGGAAGGAGCATCGGAATGCAAGGAACAGCTTAAATTAACTGAGTGAATAATCAGAAAGACTCGTCCCCCCAGTCACATACACAGGTCTCATGCTAATTGTGCAAATCTCTTAACATTTACCCACAAGTTCCTAAAACTCTGATGTACAATTCATGGCAACAACCTGATTTACGGCAAAGACCAGAAATTAGGAGCACGGATCTTACTTTCATCCAAGGCAAGAGCAAAACTTGAACCAAGGGCCCTGTACAGGGACAACACGCTGCTCCTCAAGGTCCATTAGCTTTCTCAGCATAAACCATTTTTGTCTCTGCTCTCCCAACACCATGTGATTAAAGCAGGACCTGCAGCAGTGCTGGCACCAGTGTAATGTGAATAGCTAAATATGTTTGGGGGCATTACTATACTGGGTCTGGGGCTTGCAGGAACCCTAACTCCAGCCAGGATGCACAGTACCCAGAACTGACCTTTGGGTTCACTAATGAAGAATGCTTATGTTATATTTGGAACAGAAGAAAGTGCAGGCAGGAGGCTTTAGATCTTCTGTGACCAGGATTTCTGTGCTGCTGCCCGTGCTGTTGGGTTGAAGATAAGAGTGGGCTGTACAATTGTCCTGGGGAGATGCAGCAACTCATTTTTCCAAAGAATTATATTGTCCCCTTTGCCTTACAAAATAAGGACAAACGACCCAATGGAAATGCTGTGTATATTACTATGACGAATAAATAAGTTCTTAGAAAAATATTAGCAAATGTAACTGGGAAAAGTCTTTCCTGGAAATTAGTACATTAAACTAAACTAAAAATTGACCAATTTATTTTTTCTTCAAAGAAAACACTGTCTGTGACACAGCAAAAGCCACAGATGTTGCATCAAATGCAAAACAAAGAGAAGTCCAAAGCAAACTTTTTACTAAAATGTGTTAGAACTATCAAAGTTTAAATTTTGATGATCTGATAGGATAGTGAAAATCAATTCCCCCCGCCCCCCAGTTTTGCTGTTTAAATTAATGGGAAATTATTGCTTTTAAGTTGGCTGCAGTTGATAAGCATCTATATTTGAAATCTAGATCCATGTTTTTATGTCTGTAACCAGATGTGACTTGATCTGACAGAACTTCACTAAGACTCCTTGCTCCAAAACCCCTGCACATTCCAAATCCTGTAGCAAAAGCCTTCCATCGCACTCTTCCTGGAAGAATACCTTCTGTCCCCATCCTTTTAAAATGAACTAGTCAGTTATAGTTTTGTCAGTGCTTGGCTATAATACCCTAAGAAACGCAGTGTCCATGTGGGTTGTACCTTTTATGCAAGAGATTTACAAGGACGCTTTTGTATGGGAGGTGGCCCCACTCTCCAGGATGGGCGACTACAAATAATCCACAGTTTTTAGACTGGGGAGTGAAACCAAACCACCTCAGTAATAACAACCCAACCAAAAGCACTCTCTCCAAATTCTGGGCAATTTCTGGGGCCGAGTTTGGATGAAATCCTCTCTACAGTCCTTGCTTGTTTATTTTACTTGTTCTTTGTACCTTATGTTACCAAACCTTTCTTCACAGACTTAGATGGAGAATTCAAATCTTGAATTATTTATAATTTCAACTTCTTATCTTGGAACAAAATACTGTGTTGAGGACAAGAATTATTCTTTCTGTCCCAGTGTGGAGTATTTCTGTAGTGTATCTAATCTTTGCTGTTGATGATTTCCCCATCTGGTGTGAAGAAACTTATTCAAGGAACCTTTGTGCTGAAAGGGCCATTTAGTGTGAATTCAAAGTTAAATTGACTGAAACACCTACTCAGGTGTTATTCTTGCAGAAGGGCAAAAGGGATCACTGAAAAAATCTGCTGTTTCCAGAAGTGCTCTGAAACCCTCTCCCCCCTCTTCAGCCCCATGTAAGACACAACACATGTGAAGTGTCATGTGGGTTATTCTCTTCCTGCTGGGAGGGCACACAAGTCTGTCCAGTCGGGACAGTTCTAAATGGCTGTGTCCTGTCTGTCTTGGGCATTAGAAAGAATCTTCAGTGCTTTTTAAAAAGAACAAGGACATGAAAAATGTGGTGTTTGCAACACTTTATTAGCAGCTTTCCTTGAAATCAGCTGGCTCATGGAGCTTCTGAACGGAGCAGAACTTTGGGAAAATGTGTTTTACCCTACAGCTCATAGTAACCCATCATAAAAGGACTCAGTGGAGGAGATGATGTGAACTGGGAACTGGTGTGAGGGAGTGCCCTGACCCAAGGAAGGCTGAGACAGGCTTTTCTGTGTCATATTTGGTTGGTTTGGGTAGTCAGAGCTTGTGCATTCCCAGTAGGCCTCAAACAAATGTATGGGATGCCCTGCAGCCCTGGGTACCAGGACAGTGTCGCAGCTGGAGGCAGAGCTGGGAGCTCACCTCTCAGCTGTGCTCTGCTTGCGTTCGTGTTCTCAAAGTGGGCAAGGACAAGATGGAAGATTTGGAGAAGTTAAATGCTTTTAAAACCCATCTGACTCTTCATATTCTTGAGCTGTAGCAGATAAAGATTTAAGAAAAAAAAGTAGCAGTTGTTTTTCACATTGAACTAAGTCCATAAAATGTATGTCTGTGCGTTTTAATGCACACTTCAAAGGTAAATTCCTTTTAATCCACAGAATAATTTTTCTGCATTACATTAAATGTGAAAGAGAGTTTTAACATACGTTTGTTTTTGCAGAACTATCTGCTAGTTGTTTCTAAGCTAGAATAATGGTAATTTGGCTTCATTCTTCATCCTTGATTTCATCACCTGGCAGAATATTGTTGACCATCTGCAACATTAGCACCTTTAGCAAACATTGATAGAGAAAAGCCAAATGAAGACAGTGTCTTTCCTATTTGCCTTTCTACAGGCTGTAGCCCCCCAATGCGTGTAAATCCTGCAAATCCAGACAAACTGGAATCAGTACTAATGCTACTGAAAAAGTATTTAAAAGGAAAACAAAATTAGGGGATAAAAAATCTGTGCAAAAGTGCAATGAAGAGATGAATGTCAGTGAGTTTTAATGAAATACCTGCTTCTGTTTAACCATTTGCAATTTCAGCACAGTGGAATTTAATTTTTGGGGGGGAATGTGTTGTTACTTTATAACAAGACTTTGGATGGAAAGATTCAGCCTCTACATGTTACATATCTTGTCTTTTGGGGTCATCGGGGAACCTCTTGTGATAGCTCTGGAGGTGGAAAATGCCTTCTGTCTAAATTCAGTCATCTCGTACAAGGGTTCTGCTTTACCTTCTTCTCCCAGGTGACAGAAGTGTGAGCTCCTCTCTTTGTGCTGTCTTTCAAGCTCTCCTGGGGGCCATCTGCCTGCATGCTGTTGTGGGGGAATGTTTGTGAAATGGTTGTATGTCATACGTGCTTTAATGGAAACCTGAGACAAAGGTCCTCAGCTTCCCTTTTAACACTGTGTTCCTAAAGGCCAGATGTTGCAGAGGTTTCAGAAATGTCTGCCGTGCTCAGAATCCAAGCAGTTGCACACAATCCTTTCATCCATGCAAGGAGTTTGCTGGATGTAAGGAGACTAATGGCAGCTGCTTTAGGACTGGTGCTCTGGCCCAGATTCTTTCTGCATTAGGAAGATTAGATTTGGGGAATAAACCAAGGTACCAGAGCAGGAGTTTGCTCAGCCCAGGCTTCCAGCACAGTCAGACAATGGTCTGAGGGCTCAGCAGGAGGTGCCCCTTTTTCTTCATTCCTTATATCCGCCGCTTCAGGGATTTAGTTGACTGGATACCTGAATTGAGTGGAGTAAATGAGACCCCCAAATTTATCTGGGAGTGCTGAGATGAAGGTGCTCTGGCTCACCCAGTGAGTGTTCCAGCAATGCAGGGCCTATCCAGACTCCATCCCTGATGGCTCTGCCTGGCACAAAGCAGGAGCACTGAGGTAGCACCACGTTCCCTCTACATGCCTGTGCTCTGTTCTTCCCCTTCTTTCTGCATGGGAAGTGAGGCTGCTTTAAGTGGCCTTTCCTAGAGGCAGACCAGGAGATGGCTGCTTGGCCCCATTCAGTCAGGCACAGGGATACTGAGGGCACACGGATACTTGGACAGACCCGCTTCCCTAGTTTAGCTCCCTCATGGAAATGAATTGTTTGTTTCACTGAGTAAATGCCCTACACTGGTGCCTTGTTGCCTTTCTCTGATCAGAAAATATTTTGATGAATTACTATATGAGTTGGATCTTCCTTGCCTGTAGCTGTTTTTGGGACTGGATGGAAGCTGGAGCTGTCAATACCTTTGGTTATCTCCCTTCCCCTGAGTAAAAACACAAGAATAGTGATCACTTAGAGAAATCCAGAGGTTTGTGAAGTCAAGCAGACCTTTTACTCTGGATACACCTTTCCGAAAGTGTAATGTAGTTCAGTGTAGTATGTAATTGGTTAGCACACAATCATTTTTTAGGTTTTGTTATTTACTCTAAGTTTGCTTTTAGGGCATGAAATTTGATGGCTGAAGCTGAGATGGGACTTTAGACAATGTAGTCCCTGATTTTCTCAGCTGCCAATTCCCAGCCTGTTTTTAAAATTGTATACTCTTCTTTGAATAGTGAAATAATTTTACTCCATATTACTTTTTTATTGTGGCATTTTAGGTGAAGAAGTATGAAAAAAGATGGCTTTTTTTCTGGTGTAGTCTGCACTTTATGTCTCAGTCAAGTGCTTTTCTAAAGCTGTTTTTCCCAGACTGTGTGTTTTGCATGGGTGGGACAGTGGGTTATTGTTAGCCTGTTAGACACAACTCGGCTTGAATACCCTTCAGTAGTTTGGGAGGCAAGTCAGCTCTATTTGCATTTGTTCCAGTCACAAAGGTTTATAGGTCAGCAAAGGCTGGCTGGAAAAATTCAACATGCCAATGCACTATTCTTCTATGGTTGTCAGGAATTCAAACGTGCTGGTTTTTATATTTCTCCTTGGTCATGAATATATGATCGCACAGTCTGAAGTCGCTTTGTTTCTCCGGAGCTTGGTACCAGCTGGGACTAAGATGGAGGACGTGATTTGATGCCAGCTTCGCGCCCCCCCGCCCACACTAATCAAATGTCCGTGCGTCTGGAGGCAGTGAGAGGGCACTGCTCACCACTGAACTGTGCTGCCGCTGCTGCCTTTTTCTCTTCCCTGCAGAAGGGTCCAGCTGAATCAAAGATGACATTCGTCCTTTCACAGCAAACATTGCAGTAGCTTCACCTCCCTTCTGGTTTGGGTTTTCTTCTTTTGCTGTTTCTGTTTAGGTATGTTTGGGTTACATCCAAAAGTGTTTCTTGCTTGTCTATGTGGAGATCTTCATTTATGCATAGACTGACAATAGGCATCTCTTAGAACTCAGGACCTGGGAAGCTGTTCTTACAGCTTTAATGGTCCCTCATAAAGATACCTCCTAGAAACCTTGGGATAGCACTAATAACCTGATCTTTGACAACTTGCATGTGAAGCTTAAAATATGTACTAAAAAGAATGTCTTCCCCAAAGAAATAATTTCCTTAGCTTTGTTTTTCATCCTCCAGTTTTAGAAGAGGTTTGACCTTTTGCAGTTGTTAAGATGCAACATAGATTTATCCACTGTAATTTGATTCCTTCCAGGCTGCATTTTGAATTTTAAGTGGTGTGTCTGAATGCATTGTGTGGGATACTATTGCAGGTTTGGTAGGAGCTGACATCTCATTTCCAGCCTGGCTCACTGTGCCTCATTCCCCCAAAACCAGTAAGCCTCACTTGATTTGGACTGATTTAAACCCAGTTATGAAAACCACTTGTCTTCATAGTTGTAGCTTGAGACCTGAGATTTTTCTTATGAAGGAATAAAATATGCTAGATCTCTTTTTAATATGCTCATTGAAATGCAAACTGTGACCTTTCTTGGTGTGTTGTAAAGAGACTTTCTGCGGAGTGGGAGCTGTTTTGGGGTGTAGGGCCCGAGGGGCTGCATCTGCAGTTCCCCCTCCTCCGCTGGAGCAGCCAGGGAGCCCCCTCCTTTTGAATGCAGTCTTCGCTGCCAAGTTGGCACCATGGCCCATGTTTATAGATTGAAATTCAGCACATGGCTTTAACTCTTCAGCTGCACTGGCTGCAAACAATCCCCCCACCCCAAGCAAGTAGGTATAATCAGTTCATTGTCTTCCCTTTGCCAAGGCGAATCTAACCCCTGGAAAACCGGTGGGGAACATTATTTGAAATGCCGGCTTGGGTAAGACATGCAAAGAGCAAAAGCATGACTTACATGGAAATGTTTACAAATATCAGACCTTACTGTGAAAGAGTAGCTCCTGAAATAAGCATGGAAAAAAAAATCACGTAAAGTATTGATGGGAAGACAGTCTTTAACAGATGAATCATTGAAAAAGACTCCACAGTTAGAATACTAATAAGCACCCAAAAAAAAGAGTTGTTTATGCACCTCAGCCTCCACAACTACTAATGTGGTGGAAACAGCATAAAAATTGTCAGTAGCTGGAAATTCATTTGGGAAGGAAGAACATTTCATAATTTGGATGGAGGGATTTTTTGACCCTTAAAAAATCAGTTTTCTTGCAAGATTGTTTTAATAAATAAATACTTCAGTCAGTTTTGACTATTTTTTTAAGCAAAATATTTTGCCACACGTTTAAATTAACTTTAAAAACACAACTACGATGGATTTATTAAGAATATTTCCCGCAATTAAAGACGTATTGGTCTATGGCTTTAGTGTTTAGTAAAGCAGCAGTGATAAGCTGTCTGCAAATGTAGTCATGCTCTGAAATCTAACGTGAATCTTAGCTTCAGAATGGACAAATAAAATGAACACATTTAACACAGTAATTGGGTGAGAACCATCAACCCAGGGAGAGCACAGGCTGAACCCCACCAGCTCCAGACATTGCAAAGGTTTGGGCATGGACAAAGCAAGGAAATGCAATTGCCAAGTTTTTATCTGCAGTCTTTTATCTGAATCAAACATGATTTTCTAACTTGCTCATATGCTTCATACTTACAAGCATCTCAGGACTCTTTTGGATACACAGATATTATGGGTTTAGCAGCTGTATTTAATCATAATTACAACAGCATTTGGGTTTGTTTGGGGTTTTTTTACTTATTTTTTCCCAACAATTTTTAAGGCATAAAGCACTTTGCATGTGACAAAACAGCTCTTTCATTCACTAATTATTTCCTTTAGCATTAATTTCTGGATGCAGGCAAGTAGTGACCTATCTGTAAAGCATTCAGTGTAATCAAAGGGTAATTTGATAAGTCCAAAAGCAAGTCTGCACAGACATCCATTCTTTCTGTGATTTCAGATATTTTCATAATCATGGATGTAGTGGGGCTCATGGAAAGCTTCTTATAGGTAACTCTGAAAACAAAGAGCAACAAAGTATCTCAACTTCACTGTAAATATGTAAACATGTAAATATATTCTGATTTTAGATCACTCAAAATTTCTCGTGTATTTTTCTCTCAAACCTTCTTGAGTGTGCTGGTACAGGATGAACTCTGAGTAGCTTTCTTTTTGGAAGTTTATTCTCAAAGCTGAGTGATTCTTTCATAGTGCATCAGACTTAACAAATTAATAATTTGTTGGCATTATTCTATCAATTCCCACGTGTGTGTGTCTGTACATAAGTATGTGCTCTTTTGTTGTCTCTGGGGTTTTAAGGAGGTGAGAAGGCCACAAACTGAAGAGTTTTGTATTCTCTAGCTCTTCATTTGCTGTAGAACACAGATTTAATTTTATAAAAATACACACTACTGCCTGACCTAGTGTGAAAGATGCTTTATTTGTACAGATGCTAATGTTGGAAATGCAGCTCTTATATTAATTCATGCAAAGTGTGGGTTCTGTTAGTTCCTAAAGCTCTTGGATCACTCATGAGTGAAAGTCAATGTTGCACAATGCCCTTGGGTGTCCTGGTGTAGTGGATTTTTTGGGGGTTGTAGCCATGACTGGTAGATGGATTTTGTTAGTTGTTGGTGATATTTTGCTTTTCTTTTTTCTTTGTGGGTTTTTGTTTGTTTTGTTTTGGGTTTTTCATGTGTGTTTGGGAGGTATTGTTTTATGTTTTCATGGAATTGGTTTAGAATAGTGGAAGCAAAATACAGGAATTGCATATTTAGATTTCAATGCCCCAGAAAAGGAGCAGACCACTGATATATCAGATTAATTTTGGATGATGACAAATCCTTTAATTAGGTACATGCATTGTGAGGACTTTGCAGAGATCCCATGGATAAGGTCACTAAGAGCTTGCAGTTTTCTAGAGAGAAAAAATAAAATAATAAATCAACCTTAGAATGTTGCCTTATTTTAAAGTGGGAAAATAAGATAGGATTTTCTTATCTGTTTTTCATCTCCTTGATGTCTCTTTTTTTCTTTTTCTTTTTTTTAATATGATGTAATATGTCTCTTTTAAAATACGATTCCATCCTTGTGAGTGTCTCAGCTCATGTTCGTCAGCTCTGCCTCAGGACCTCAGGCTGGGTTCAGAGGCTGGGTTCAGACCCCAGCAATGCACACCCCATGCTCTGCAGAGGTAGATTGCATTGGATATTTCACTGTTGGAACAAATGACAAAGGGCATTTTTGAATTCTCTGGCTATGCCAGAGGTAATGGAGACGAGCACAGGAGCCCCAGGCCTGTCCCATGTAAGAAATGTCTCTTGCTAACAATTCTGTATGTATGTCACGTGAATTCCCCCTGCAGGAAGGGGGCTGTTGTGTTCTTAACAACAAAAAACTTCAGCACAATGACCTTGTGACCAAGGTGCTCCTGTCCCGGTGCACTCCTTAGTGGCACTCAGGGCTGAGTGGGGGCAAGACTTGGGGCAAGAGCTGGAACCCACTGGGATGGAAGGGATGACATCCTGGGGGCTTAAGTCAGTGGGAAGGCCTGGAGGAGAACCCAGGGTAGGAGCCTGGTGAGAAAAACCCAGGAGAAGAACTGGTGCTTTCCTTGTATCAAATCTCGATCAGGCTTGACCCCACCTTGTCCTTCCTGCTGTCCTCACAGGAACACCAGCTTTGACACTTCTAACCGAGCTGAGATGATGTAACCACACACTGAGGAAATGAAAGTGTGGCACAGAAATAGGCAAGAAAGTCAGTGAGGGGATTGCCAGCCATATAAATGTCATGGGTTTCTGAGGAAAACTTGTCATTTGCCAGACATGAAATGGAATTAGGTATTGTATGTAGTCCCTCTGGGATTTTGTGTGCCATATCCAAAGGATTTCACTTTGCAGGGAATATTGACCTGGAATGTGGCCAGTTCTGACTGCTCTGTGTAAATGTTGGATGTCTGTGAAACGGAAGGGGCCAGGCTTGGTTGTGGTCCTTCTGGCATGTCAGGTGGACAGTGCTACTCTCCATTGATGGGGTCGCAGCACTGCTGCTGCTGCGTGGAAAGCTGTACCCCGGCACTTGTTATAATGTGGAGGCGTTGTTTAAAGAATAATCGCCATTAAATATTAATACTGCATTTTAATTACTTTGAAGGATGGGGAGTCTAGTTCTGCAGCTATTTTCTTTCTGTGTGTGCATGCAACGCTAGAAAATTTTAAGTTTGTGCAAGAGATACAGGTGAACAGTTGGCTCTCAAAGCCATTTTATAAAGATTCACCTAAAAAGGGTATTTCTAACAAAGCAAAAATGAACTAAAACCCCAAACCCAAACGTAGTTGGCTCTTTTCTGCCAAACATGCTTTTTTAATACAAGTGTCCAGGTGTGGATACTGATGCTGTGTGCATGCCATGGATTTATTGTTGCCATCCTGTCTAGCAGTATGGCAACACCAGCCAGAGAAACTGCTTTTCATGCGTTTTTAGCATTAATCCAGCTCTTTCGTGACGTCCTCTAACATGCAAAAGTGTCTGTTTCCTCAGAAAGGCAGGAATCTAACAGAAAAACAATTATCTACCCAAATATGTTTTTTTTCTAAATAAAGAATCATAGTAGCTGCAGTACTCAGTCTCGGATCAGCAGCACAATTGTAGGATCTGGTAATTTGGTGGAATAGCAACAGTTTTATTCCTCCAGTGGCACTCGAGTGCGAGTTACAACTTCAAGCCTATGAAAGTCTCGAGATAGCAGACTTTGCAAAATTGCAGCATTCCATTGCAGAAAAAACATGTAAAATATTTTTAGGGAGTTTAACACTTACTAGCACTCTGATCTCTGCACAGCAAAGGCTTTGGTAACCAAAGTAACTGGTATCAGCATTTCTGTCAGCATTGCAAGACTCGAGGAGACGCGTAAATCTGGTTATGCCACCAGTTGTTGCAGTTAAATGTGCCCTGGGTTTAAGTGCCTGGAAGATCCTCTCACAGGTGTGAGTCCCCCTGATGGGGAGTGAGGGGCAGCTGCACACCTGATGTTCTGAGAATGGCAGGGGAAGGCTGTGAGGCTCTGTGATCCTGGTCCTGCAGGGCAGTTCTCCGCCTACCTCCACAGCACAGCCTTCCCACCCACCGTGGTTCCTGCCTGCAGGGAGATGCTGTGTGACTGTACAGCAGGGACTGGTGACAGATGCTCTCATACTTCACTTGAGCATGTCAGGTGTCCAAACATTTGTCTGAGTAATAGTGTTAAAGATTCTGTTGTTGTCGTAGTTTGTGTTCTGGAAAGGATTTTAAAACAGACAAAGGAATTCACTCGCTCACTGTGCTCACACCTCTGAGCACTTCTGATGGCTGCTGGCTACTTTGTTTGCATAAAGTCATATACCAGAGTTCAGGCAAAAGCACCCTAACTTTAGGAAATCTTTATGGGTTTATAAAGATGATATGTATAGAAGTGGGCTAGACTCTGCTGACAGTGGGAACCAGCCTTATCCTACTTGAGTTACTGATGTTTATGCCAGCCCAGCCAGGGATCTCCTCTGAACTCTGGAAAAAGAAGTGTGGGGAAGCTTCTTCTGTAGTTTGCTTCATACAGGTCATTTGCTTCATACTCTGTCATTTTAGTAGCTTTTCCTTTTGCAGTTGAACACAGGTTTCATTGTGTGAAATCCTGTTGTGGTTTAAGCTCAGGTGCCAACTCAGCCCCACGCAGCTGCTCGCTCACCCCTGTGGGACAGGGAAGAGAACTGGAAAAGGAAAAAGGGGGAAAACTCGTGGGATGACAGGCAGTTTAACAGGGAAAGCAAAGGCTGTGCACAAGGAAAGCCAGACAGGAAATTTATTCTCTACTTCCCATGGCAGGCAGGTGCTCAGCCATCCCAGGAAAGCCGGGCTCCATCACAGTCACAGGGACTTGGGAAGACGAACGCCATCACTTCCAACATCTCCCCTTCCGCCTTCTCCCCCAGCTCTATGTGCTGAGCATGACCTCACATGGTCTGGGATGTCCCTGTGGCCAGCTGGGATCAGCTGTCCTGGCTGTGTCCCCTCCCAACTCCTTGTGCCCCCCAGCCCCTCGCTGGTGGGGTGGGGGGGGGGAGCAGAAAAGGCCTTGGTTCTGTGCAGGCCCTGCTCAGCAATAACTAAAACATCCCTGTGCTGGCAGCACTGCTCCAGCACAAATCCAAAGTACAGCCCTTACCAGCTACTGGGAAGAAATGTAACTCTACCCCAGCACAGCCCAACACAAATCCTGAGTCCTTGTCAAGCCTGAGGAATAAGGCCTCTGACTGGGGAGGAGGTGGCACCTGTGGCCCTGTGACATTCACGTCCGGCTTTTCCCTGTATCCTGCTGGCAGCCCCGAGTATCCTGCTGAGCCTCAGCAGACAGGTGGGCAGTGCTGTGTCCCGGGAGTGGAAAATGTTTTACAGACTTAGTAGTTTTGCATTTATTTGTGCCTGGTTTTCCCCTCATACAACTTTGGAGTTTTTGTACTGAAGTGCCCATGAGGTGCAGGTCAGATGAAGTGATTCCAGCCTGCTGTAATGCTGAAAATATGCTGATTCAGCTAAACATGCTTTGAAGTACTGGCAGAGCAGCAGCCTGCAAAGTTGGGCTGCAAGCAGTTTACACGCCTTCTGAGGCTATTTCCTCTACTGTTCAATGCATCAGCAACTCAGAGTGCAACTGCTGTTCTTCTGCCGCTGAAATACACCTCAAGAACAGAAGCTGTTGTTTTAAGGAACATGGAATTGCTTATCTCCTACCCCAATATAACTGAATAACTCACCAATAACTGGAGTATTTTTTACACACAAACCTCACACTCAAATTTTTATAATCTGTATTTACAAAATGCTCAACTCAATATGGTGAGCATGACAGTACAAAATTATAGTCACCAAAGTAAAGTATTTTCTTCTTTTTTTTTATTTTTCTGCAGTTACCAATGTAAGAATACATTTTTTAAGAATTTTATCTTTGAAATGTTTTTATTGCAGACTGAGACTTGTCCATTAAAAATTATGATGTGCTAATCCAGAATTTGGGGCAAAATTTTAGATTCAACTATGATATATATATATTTTAAAAAGCAAATATTTAATTTAGTCAATAAGGTGATGAAGTGCTTCTTTTAATTAATACTTTTTAACTAGTCTGAACTGTGGAGGAGAATACCCTTAAAGTGCTATTTCTTCAACTAAAATTTGAGATTGTCTATTACAAATATGGCAGTTTTACTTATTTTGTAAAAAGGGCTGTTGTCCTAAAGGCATTAGAGTCAAAGTTCTTGTCTTTGCTGAGCACTGAACATGGTCAGGCCTAAAGTCAGAGTCCACTGCTGCCACCTGGAAGTTCAGTCATTCAGATAAGGTGGGTAAGGCATTTTTGGGTAATGCTGTGCTGTGGCTGGTGTGTTCCCTCAGACTGCGCTGTGAAAGAGCCGTAATTCTCGTTAATTTTCACTCAATGAGATTTAATCATAGAAAATTCTAAGTAGGTTTAGGTAGGTTGGCAGTTTTTGGATTAAAGATAATACAACTTAAAATAGGGAGGCGGAAGTATAAAAGCAAATCTAGAAAGGCCAATAAGGCATGAATCATTCAATAAAATGAGATCTAATGGTAGGAGTGAATTATGGTAGAGTTAGAGTAACCTTTGATGTATATTATTTCATCACCTGTTAGGTTTTGTGTATAAATTCAGTAAGTTACAGCTCCTGGAAACAGTTTTTGATTTGCTAGATTTCTATCTATCTGTGTGCAAGTGCTTTAGTCACAAGTGTGTTTGGGTTGGGAGCAGACCAATACAGATTTATTTTACAACACACACAATGCTGGGAGTCCCATACAAGCTCGTGCATGAATTCCTGACAGATGTATCTGTATCAAAACAACCAGGCAGCATGTGCTTGGCCACTTTTTCAAATGTCAGGATCCCCTTAGAAATGCAATTGAATTACCACTGATTTCATTACTCCACCTCATTTTTCAGTCTTTATTTTAAAATAATTCAAAATTTAATCTATTGAGACTAAAAGCCCTCTGGAAGGTATCTTTGAGTGCCAGCCTGCATGGTTATGGGGAAGAAACTAATGACGCACAACAAAATGCACCAACACTGCTTGTCACACAGTCCCGAGGTACAATAAGTTCATCAACCAAAAGTCACATTTCAATGGCAGGGGATATGACAGAAAGAAACTAAGGCTAGGCAGCCAGTAAGTGCACTGTCACCTTCCCCCACCACTGCCCTGACCGTGGGTTCTCCTGTCCCAGGCACTGCAGAAGGAAGGAGCATTCCCTGCAGCCTCTCAGCCATCCTTTCATGCCCAAGGATATGGAAGGCCAATGGTGCCGTGGCCTGGCGAGGAGTTTCGATGGTCACTTGGCAGGACGTACCCTCTGTTGAGAACAGCCGGGTCAGCCCATGTTGGACCCTGAGCTGTCAGGAGTTACAGCAGCTGTGAGTCACAGCCAGTGCATTCTGCATCTGCTGGGATACAAACTGGGAATGCTCAGCAGCCCATTACACCCCCAAGGCAGTACTGGAATTGGCAACTGTACAAAACAGATGAGTCAAACCTCACCTGATCTTAATATTTACCTTAAACGAAGATGTTAAAGAATAGAAAGTAGTTTTGAAATTAATTTTATATAGTGTTCCAACTCCATAACGCAGAGAAAACAAGTTTTATTAACTTGGGATAATAGGAAACGTTCCCTAACCCCTAATGCCTGGTAGTACTTGCTTTGAAACTGTCAAAGAATGAGGGGGGTGTGTTTGGCAGAAATCCATTAGGTCAGGTATTTTAGTTTTTAACACACTCAAATTTTAAGTCAATTAATTTTGGCTCCTTATATTCTCCTTGGTTGTGAATTCTGGCAAGGGTTTGCCACTACCAGTGAAATCCAGGGAAAGGTGCTTTCAGCACACAGTGCCAATGTCTGTGGCGCTTTACAGAGCTTCGGGCACCCGGAATGGAGGGGATGCTTGTGCCAAAATCCTGTCCTTAAAACGTGGGTAGTATCTCTCCTTCAGCTCACAGGATTTCTGTGAAGAGAAATTAGAGGATCTCTGAGAAGCATCTGTGGACCTCAGTGGTGAACAGTGCCACAGGAAAACCTTGTAATTCAGGCTCCAGTGGGCAGTTTGAGAAGCATCCAGTAAATAAGACATGGAGCTGCACCTTGTTAGTGAGGAGAATACAAAATAGGGTAGCTGCCAATATTGGCATTGTTTGTTCCATCCAGTTCTTAAGCTGGGCCCCCACAGAAAAGACAGAATACAGGCAGTGAGTAAGAATTGTACTGTACATACAAGGGCTGTACACAAGAAATGCTGGTTGCTGCACAGCAGATTTTATCCCGGTTTTTCTCTGCTTGATTCTCTACTCTTTAATCTCATTTGAACAAGATTAACCCTTGTTTTAATACAGTTCTGACACATGTGTGCATGTGTCTGTGTGTGAATGCACATGCTTGTGCACGTTGGTTTTTGCAAGTTGGGGGGTTAAAAGCAAGTTGCATCAACAGAGGTTTTATCCTGTAGCATGCTACTAAGATCCAGATGAGTCATCAGGAGGAGTGGAATCCTCTAAGCCATCCCATGGTGCTACGTGAGTCAACTGATAGCAATGAGAAGATAATTCTCTATTTCAAGCATGTCCATGGAGAAACAACACAGAGTTGATGGTGATTCCCTCTTTTCCCTTCACAACGTCCTGGCTTCCCAGCCCTGTCCCTTTTCCACCTGCTCCCATTTGCTTTCCTGGCCAAGAAACCCAGTTTCTTTCTGCATTTAATTTCAGCTTCCCTGATCAGACAGAGTTAATTCCCATGTTCTGCACCCAACCATCACTGTACTGATGTCCTTGCCTTTCTGGTATTCTGGTTTGATAGCTTTAGTTCTCCATGCTGAAGTCAAACACCAGGCTGTCAGGATGCCAGCCAGACAGACTGGCACCTCAGCCGGAGCTGAGGATCCCATGTTTGGTGCCCAGGTTTCAGGTGGAATGACAGAGCTCTGGTGTGGGGCAGTGGAGGTTTGTCTCCCCCTCCCCAGCCGGGACAGCTGTGTGGCTTGTGAGAGGGAGGGCTTTGGGATTTTGTCCTGTTAAACCTCAGCGAGTCCCTGGCCAGTGTACATGAACTGAGGCTTTCACACGGTGGCAGCCCGGCCAGAATTGAGTGGCAACCTCCAGTTCTTTACCAGGCCTCCCCTCCCAACCTCTGCTTCAAACATGGGGAAGCAGGAGCTTCTCAGAGAAGAGGTGCCTGTCATTTGGCAGCGAGGCCAAACAGTGGAGCCTTCCACAGGCTCCTTCTCAGAGGGGCTGGAGCTGTTTGGCTGGAGATTTTCAAATGAGTTATCCCCGAGGCACACACCTGGGCAGCCAAAGAGTTTGTTTGGCAAACTTTTTAAGCAACTGAAAATGCAGTCTTGTAACAGGAGATACCTGGCAGTCATAGCACCTGGCAGTTGTGCTAGCCCCACCTGCCATATTTTTGGATCACTTAAAGAAAGCAGTGAAGACTTTTAAGGGAGTGTCTTATCCATTAGAATTTAGTAAGATACAACTATGCAGCTTCCTTATTCTCCTTTGAGCTACAAACCACAGAGACATCATTTTAAACCAAAATGCAGAATTTGGAATCACTAGCCAATTCCCATAAGCTTCATAAGAGTGAAAAGTTTGTAACTGAACATGTAGGTAAGAAATGAGAAAAAAAAAGAACCTAAAATTATTACTGACTTCTCCAATGTTATGTGTACATTTAATTCTTTTAAAAGCATATCTTTACATGTTTGGAAAATTATTTTAGAAATGAGAAACTAGTCTTACTGCTGTGTTTCATCCTTAGTTTGACTATTTGGTGTATTAGCTCTGACAATGCCATGCTGCTTTAAACCAGAGAAAAGCAGATGAACATTTTGGTATATGCAACTTTCATTTGGACAAATTATTTGGTATTTGCTTTCGTGACAACACTGAGCAAACATCATAGGAAAGAACCAGCAAGGGTTTTTTTCATTTTGACCTGAGTATTTATTAACATTTTTATAGCTAGTAGATTATATCCTCCAAAGAATTCAGTAGCCTCTAAACACAAACAAGTATCTGAAGAGTTTGGGCCTGCCTGCCTCCCTAAGTCTTTATGTGCTGAAATTTGCTCCCTCTGCACTTTGCTTGTTTGTTGGATGCCAACTCAAGTGCAACACCTTTTGGTGTAACAAGTTGCTCTTCATATTTCACAGCAGAATATATTTTGATCTGTGAAGGGATGGAAACATTCCTAACAGTGGTAGTCACAGCATGGCTTTGATGGGTTGCCCAGTGTGGCTTTACCTATTACAAGGATAAACAAACAGTAAAAACTCTTATAGAATGTCAATAGCAGGAAGGGAAGCACAAAACTTGGTCATCCCTTATCGCCCCAGAGGTGTTTCAGCTCTCCCGTGGAGCTGTAGAGGAAATGGGGACATTCTGTGTCTGTTAATGTGTAGATGGGGAAAATTGCTGATGGGAAGCATCTAGTGGGTAGCATTAGGGTCCTAAAAGTGGTGCCCTATACGTGACTTAGTGTCAGTTTGGAGCCTGTCCTGTCTGTCCTTGCACAGAACATCAGTGGATGTGCTGAACTATTCCAATAGGATTAGAGCTGCCTGGATGAAGCTGGTACCAGGCTGCAAACTGACCACACCTCGCCTGAGCCCTGTCTGTATAAACTCCACTTGCTGGAGCTCCTGGCCGGTCACAGCCAGAATTCATACCCTGCAAAAAGGGAGTTTAATAAGTCAATTGGATGTGTGCTTAGTTTTAGTTTAGTGCACAGTCCATATAAAGGGCCTGTCTGCAGGAAAAGCTGTAAATGATGCTAACTAATAACCAAAGGAATTGAAGATTAAATGGGAATAAATGACCAAAGGGTCAGAGATGAAATTCTGGAATAGCTGGGTGTTAAAACAAGGAGAGGATCGCAAAAGGGTTGGGGCGGGGTGGGGATGGGTGAGGGATTGCAGAGAGCGCGCATGTGCTCATGTCTGTGCCCACCGGGCGCTGTAATGGGAGCAGCCCCGGAGTTCCTGGCACATGGGGTTGGAGGCTTTGGTGGCTGCTGCTCTTTGCTCCATTGCTGCCCGAGAGCCGCGACCCCGCGTGCCGGTTAATTCCAGCGCTGCAGTGGGAATGTTTGCATGGTCTGGAGCACTCAGACGGCTTTAGATTACACGTTTTACAGGATTTTAATTGCAACCATCTCTTTATATAAATAACTTTATATAATAATTATTGTTATATAAATATATGTATAACTTTATATAAATATTGTTTTACCTCGCTGCATGAAAATACATTAATGTACAGTCAAGCTAAGATTTATAAGGGGCTTTTTTTTTCCCCCAAATGATGAGCGGATTGCAGCAAATTCTGTTCAGTAGTCCGTGGTTCCCCCGAGCTTTTTCCAGAGGCCTCACGTGGTCGCCGAACGACACACAAGCAGCAGCATTAATTAATATTCCCGGCGAGTTCCTGGGCGCGAAGGGGTTAACGCGGCCGGGCCTTCGCGTTCGCCACTTGCTTTTTCTGCTCCTTAATTAATCATGCGCTGCCCCGCGATTTCAATATGGAGATGGCGAGCAATTATTGATGAGCCCGCGGGCCGTCCCGCGTGGCGGTGCGGGGCGCGCACAAAGGCTCCTCCTCGGCGCGCACACGCCCCGACCATCAATAAATAACGAGGGAGCGCTTTTGTTGCGGTGACCCCGCGGTCGGGCTGGGCCCTGGCCAGGGCTCCTCGCTAGTCCCGCCGGGCAGGAGGGGGGGTTTGCCGGGTCACTCTCGCAAATCCCCGCGGCTGCAGCGCCGTGCCCCGCGCTGACCCCGCGCACAACATGGCCGTGCTGGCGGGCCTACGCTCGCCCCTCCCGCAGCGCTCCTGCCGCACCACCCCGCGCTCCCCATGGATGTATTTCTTAGTTATTCTTCCTTCCCGCCCTCCTTCCCTACTTTTTTTTCCTTTAAATTATTATTTTTTAAATGTCCTTTCCTTCTCCCGCCGCTGTGCCCGCTATCTTCTCAGTGCAGCACACGAATGGGTAAAAAGCCACCTACGGGCAGCCAGTCTAATGAGTCGGGGTTTTGCAGAGCCTTTATAAGCGAGGAGCAGCCCAAGATGGGAGGAGGCAGCGCGGAGCGGGAATGGGGATGAGCGGTAGGGATAACAAAGAGTCAGGTGCAGGGCTGTGTCCGCCTATGGAAGGGTTTGGTTTTTAAGCATTCCTGGTACAATTAAATAAGCAAATGGGGAAGACGCGGAGGCAAAAGCCGCATTTGCTGCGGCAGCTGCAGCGCTGGGAGAGGCGAGTGCATTGTGTGGGGAGCGGGGAAGAGCCCGCGCGGTGGTGATGGAAGGACGTCCCGCCCCATCCCACGGGACATCCACAAGGAAAGGTGCGCCTGGCTCCGCTCTCCGTCCAGGACAGCCCGCAGCCCCGGCCAGGGACATCCCTCGGACGCCTCTGCAGGTTTGCCGCGGAGCGCAGGAGCGGGCTCGGAGCTCCGCATGGAGCTGCGGAGAGACACACAATCCGGGGCAGAGCCGGGGATTTCAGCTATGATGAGGGGGATAATAAAAAAAAGGGAGCAGGATGTTATAAACAGCACTAAAAAAATGGCAGGAGGATAATGTTTACTTTTGAATCCCTGGCCCGCTGCCAGACTGGCGCTGGTTTTTAGGTTAGCAGAGGTTGGAGGAAGGACCAGACTGAGGCGGGGCTTGCTGCTGTCAAGGAAAAAAAAAGGGCTGCAAATTGCTGTTCTCAGCTTTTTTTCTCTCCTCTCCTCCACTCCCGCCCTCCCCCGAAAAAAGGCAGTGCTTTTCTGAGGCTCTCAAAAATGATGCAGAATTTTAACCATCTGCTGTACCCGGAGCTCTTCGCTGGGGCTGCAAAGCTGAATTTTTGCAAAGGGAAAAAATTGCAAAGCTTTCCAAAACAGAAAGCTGTTTTTTAGGCATGTAAATATTTCAGGAAATCCTGTCTTTACAGAAAGAGTCTATTTACTTGCGGATTGAGGAGTGGGCATTAGCAGAAGTGAGCCGTTTTTAGTCTATTGTGATGAGGGTTTTGCTCAAACAGACGCAGGTGTGGTGCTACCGCGCAGCTCAGCTTTGAAACATAGCGTGAGCAACGAGAGGCTCGGAAATGCACAGCAAGGGAAGCTCATCGGGTTTGTAGCTCAGTGGGGTTTTATTTCAAGACTTGCTGTGGAAGTGCCCTAGATGTAGCTGAATGCAGCAAAGTCATTTCTTGACCAGCTGCGTGTGTACATATGGGAGTAAAATTATTTAATGAGCAACATGGGGACTGGCAAGAGAATCATGTCACTGCCACGGCCTTCTGAGCTACAGCAGCATGTCCAGTGCACAAAGGGAGACTATTTCTAAATGATAATAGACGAGGAAAATGCTTTTGAAGTGGTGCAGGTCAAAGGAGAAAATAGAAGCAGTCTTTAATGTGGGATCCTTACTTCTCATAAATTAGATAAACTGTTTAAGTGGCATGAACAGCCAATTAAATATTTCAGATATCTATAAATCAGCATTTAATGTTTGGAGTAAGAGGTAAGAAAACTGGAGGTTATTGCCTCATAATTCATCTATGTATTTAAGATCAATTAGCAAGTTATTGGAAAAGGAGATTGTGGTGAAATATTTGAGGCATTCAGTTCCTTTGAAAATGCATTTTGGGTTTTCTCTTTTAAGATCTGTCGAGACCAGATTGTTACCTCAAGGCCCTGGTTAGTATTTGTAACTGTGAGGGCTGTATTTTCTTTAAATGAAAACCTCTACAAATGAGTATTAAGAAAAGCATTTACTTTCTGATGCCAATGTAGAGGCCCAGTTAAACCTCTTCATTCAATTTTAATTTATTAAAAAAGACTGTGTTACAGTGTAGATTTCCTCTAGACTCTATGCATTTTTTTATTTTTAAAGTTGAAGGCTGGGGCTGTATTTTATCACCTGTTGCCTACACAGAAAGAAAAGGGGGGTGAAAGAAAATGCCCTGATGGTGCAAGCTTTTGCAGGGAACGTGCCGTTCATCATTTCATTACTGATTGGTGAAAAATAGCTGCTTTTTTCCCCTCTGCTTTTAGGTGCCCCAGAAAATTGTACAATATGTGTGCTTTCAGACAGTGCCAGAGGAGCATAATGAGGTGTTTAGTCACAGTTTGGATGTGGTATTGGTAGAAAACAGTGCAGGAACTGTGGGCTGGATTTTCAGGGGAATAGTCCTTGTAATCCAAGGCTGCCTAAATCCCAAGCTGGTATCCAGGCAATAGCGGCACTAAATTCTGTTTGCTTTTTGTTGGGCTGTTGTCTGCTGAATGTTTTTCTCTTCTTGCAAGGTCTGCAGCATGGCTGGGCATTTCGGTGCTGGGGTTTGTTGTTTTGGTTTTTTCCTTTGGTTAACCCTTGGATTCCTCTTTACTCCTTTATTGCAGAGCAGCTCCGTAAATAGGAATGCAGTCTGGTGTAAGTGTGCTGTTACAATATGGAATACAGGGCTGGGAGGGCTCGGAGCGGGGAATCTTAGTAGGGAGTAAAATCTGAACGTGCTGGCATTTCCCTTGCCGTGTATTTGGATTTAAAAGTCAGTGGTGTTCTGGAGCATTCCAGTCTGATGGGAGATACACGTCACACCTAATATCTGCATTTTAGGAAACAAAGATTTCTGTGAGAATAAACGTGTCTGCAAATACTTAAGGATTGGTACACACTGCAAGTTAATTCTATTTTACTGTGTGTGTGCAAATACAGCACTAGGCAGGCTTTAAGATTTCAGAATGGCTGATTGGAAACCTGTTAGGATGCAGGACTGAATGGAACTGGGAACAACACCTTGACGATTGGATCACTTGCTTATAACAGTCTTTTTTGAAGGGTATGGAATTGTACATGAATAAATATGTAGAAGGGGCTGGGCTTACAAAATTATTTTGGATTTGGCATGATTTAGTGTACTATCTGTAATATATGTTGTCATCCCCTGACAGACATCTCAGCATAGCCTCAGTGTTCCTATTTTAAGATTAATTTGGTTTTTCAGCAAGGATAATATCATAAAACTGTGGATTCAGGTTGCTTATTTAGTTCTGAATTTAAATAAGCAAACAGCTTATTTTAATATTAATTTCACAAACCTAATGATAGCAGAACAAAAATATATATGTGCAGTTATTTGCAAAAGAAAATTGAGCTTAAGTTACTGAACCCTAAATGTTGTGTTTTGAACACTAAATATTTGTATTTTGTTGAATGCTGGAGCGGGTTATTTGCAAATAAGTGGGTGGTTTTCAAGATATGGGAGGAAGTTGGTTTTATCACTTTGTTTTAGTGTGAATATTTTCTAGTTAAATAGAATAGGAAATGTATAATTACAGTGTTGTTTAGCTAATGAATTAAAGCCAGCAGATGACACAATATGCAAAACATTTTATAGCAACAATCAGTTTCCAGATAGTTCTCTGTACGGCAAAATTATCAATCAAATAAATGGTGTGAAATATTAGTAATAAAAGTAAGGACGTGTTGTGTGATACTTGCTCTCCTGTATCATTATTAACTGTGCTGCAGATACTGTGATCTGAATGATTTGATGATCTGGGAGAGTTTGAGTGGACCAGGACTTTTTTTTTTTCCTAAAAAAGTTGGAGTTAGATCTGCCCGAGTGTCGAATCCATAGAACCCCATGGGCTGAAGAGACCACCTCCAGGATGTCTCTCTCAGCTTGTCTTGCGTTGGCATCTGTTACTGCTACAAAATATATAGGCTTGTATGAAGGTGCTCTGAAAAGCCCTGACTTGTGAATTTTTCCAGTACCAATGGACAACATGTTACATAAAACTCTAAGAAGAGCCATCTGGAGGGCTTGATTCTGCCCTCAGCATACAACACCTTTTCAGTGTTCCTCACCTTTGGTTTGAATAGAGAGACAAATCAAGCCTACCGAATTTCTTTGAAATGAAACAGAAAATAAAAATATGTGTGTGAAAATACATTTATTTGTTTCTAATCTGCCTAATTAAATCAGCAATGTGATATTTGGTGTCTATTAAAAATGTGGTATTTGTTTTGGTTTTTTCAGGGCCTGGCTCCGAAAATATTTTATGATCAGTGGAAAAAAATGAGGAAGAGAAGGGTGTGGCTGCTGCTGGGAGGCTCTGGCCCTGTAGAGGATCACTGCCTTGTGGAGATGTAGCTCTTCATCAGGACAAAATGAAGCCTTCTTTTAGGTAAAACTGAATTTATTTGTTTAAATTGGAAAACAAGTGAGCATGTAATCCTGTTATTGCTTGTGCTGGTTTCTGAGGGTCGGTCAGTGGTCCTCACTTTAGTTTGGTAGCTGTATTCACACCTGGTTTTGCTCCAGACCTCTCAACTCTCTCACTAATAAGTCATGGTAAGAACAACAAAAACTAGTTTCAGCTCTACAGAATAATAAGAAAAGTGGTTTGACTTTTTGTTTATGCTGAATGACCATCGAGGGACTGATCCTGTATCTTCCAGAGTAGATCTGTACCCACTTCTGGATTTTCATTTCCATGCTGTTAGTCCTCCAGCTGGCACATGACACACAGATATTTCTGTCCATAGTTCTTTATATTATGACCACTTGTGAGAGCATTTTCAGGTCACAATTCTTGTGGGATGAGATTTTGATGGTATTTTTAGTAAAACTGGTTTTTTTTTAAGACATTGCCCTTGTAACAAGTGTTGACAGTTTGTTAATAATGCTGATTTACAATCTTAATTCCATACAATTGATAAAACTATTTTTCTGCAGTGGCATGATTGTAGCAGTCATTTTTTTTTCCCTCTGCTGCTGCAAATGTATTTTAAAAATGTGCAAGTTCTACATGAGAGAAGACAGAGGTGAAGAAACTTCTTTAGTAGTAAAACCACTCACCGGTGTGGTTACAGAATCTGCTCCCACATCTCCTGTCTTACATTTCAGCTCATCATCTCTTAATTATGTACCCTTGTCTTCCTTTGAGGAGCAGCAGCATGTGGGTTGTGGTGAGCTGTTCTCACAGCTCGGGTGAATTGTGAGCCACAAGACCAAAGGCTGAGTGTAGCAAACCAGTATGTGAGTGGCAATATCCCAGGATCTGACACACATCTTGGAATCTCTCATAATTGTTAAGTGGTTTTTGCAAATAACAATGTGCAGATGGGGAAAAAAGATAGTAAGATAAAAAAGGAAATGTATTTACTTGGTAAAACAGTGTCTTACAATTTAGGCTCTTGCTAATTATTTGTGAGGGGGGAGAGTAGGTAGCAAAGTAGCCATGCACGGTTTGAGGTGCTGTGGTGAAATGGGAGTGAGGCACTGGCATGGCTGTGTCAGCCCCTGGCTGAGGAGGGGGTGAATGGCTTCACATCAGTCCAAGGGAACTTGTCTGGTGCTTTGCCCTCTCCTTTGGCCATACAAAGTGTAAGAGTAAGTTACTGCCTTGGGTAGCTCCACAGGCTAATTAATGCCAGGTTTACCCTGACATTTTTTACAAAAGGTTGGGTGGTAAGAGAGTGGAGGATGAAGATAACTAACATGGGTTCCTTCTGGAATACCCTGTCCTTGCCAGAAAGTGGGCCAGGTGGATCCCTTGGCCAGTGGTTTCATCGTAGCTTTGTGCAAATGTCTTTATAGTCGTTCCACCCAGCAATCCCATTTAACACTGTATTTTTGTAGGCTATGTGTAGAACTCTGTTCTTTCAGATTCCTACTGATGTCCCTTAATGATGGACTGATTTTCACATGCTCAGACTGCATGTGGTAAAATAATATATTCCTATAGTATAAATTTACTAGTTTTTTTTGTTTTTGTTTTTGTTTTTATTTAACTGAGTAATTTCCCATTCAGGATTGGAAGTAGGTGAGAGTCAGGCTATAGTTCCTGACTTTCGAACTCTCTTTGCCTTCCCTGTTGCTCATGTGCTCACCACCATAAATAGTTTGACTACTTTGTCTTCATATGTGGCAGTCTCTTGGAAGTCATACTGTTTCAGTCACCTGCCCTTGCAGTCCTGTGATTGCTGTAGCTGTAGAGAGGGAAGGCAACAAGAACTGCAGACAGCATTCTCCAGGAAGGTATCTCCCTGGCAGGTGGATAGTAGAAGGGTAAGGTTTTGAATACAGGAGCCTGTTTTCCTGCTTGGCTTATCTGACATTGCTGCCTATCCTTGAAAGCTTTGGTCAACTTGTCATGATGGCAC
Source organism: Myiozetetes cayanensis (assembly GCF_022539395.1). NCBI lineage: Eukaryota > Metazoa > Chordata > Aves > Passeriformes > Tyrannidae > Myiozetetes > Myiozetetes cayanensis. Next base: position 67,698,918 of record NW_026087521.1, on the reverse strand, counting down.
CCAGGTCTCTTCCCTTTGACAATGTTGCAATATGATCTCCTTAGCAATTATAAAAAAAACATTTACTATGTTTCATATTCACTCAACTTTGTTAAACCCCTCAGTAATCCAATACCCTCCCCTTGCCTGTCAGTTTTGCCACTCTTATTTTACAGCTGATCTTTCTAGACCACTAACTAAAGGTAAAAGTTGATTCCAGCATGACCTCTGCATGCAGCAACTAGTAACTTTTCTTGTGTCAAAGTGTCTTTTCATTCCAGCAGTTTACTTTTGGCTGCTTAGCTGGTTTTTAATCACGATTCCAACTTTGTCATGATGACTGCATTTTCTTTATGGCCTTCATGAGTCACATTGTCAAAACCCTTTTGAAAGGCCAACTAAATAATAATTTCTTCTGTGGGTGCCTCCCAGTGAAAAAAGACATATTTTCATTATGTTAGCAATGCTGTTTTTCTCTCCATTACGTAATCCCTGCTCAGGCATTAAAATTATAATCTTTTAAAGTAGCCTTCCAGACGGTTTACTAAGTCACAGAATTCATTGGCATGTAATCTGGATCATCATTTGTGGCTATTTTTGAGGACTGCTACCCTTTCATTCCTGATAGGAGAGTGCAGATTTTTGTTGGAAACCCTGCCTCCAACCTTGAGCAGCTTCCGAAAGCCTGCGTATGTCCTTGGAGTGGCTTGCCTTTTAATTTATCCAGTTATTTCAGCACTTTCTGCTTTGCTGTCTGCTGCTCTTTCACCCTTTACTTGCAAAAGAATTGATTAATGGGATTTGCTGTTTGAAGGGACCAGAGGGGGGACAATTTGATGACTTGAATATCATAGAGTTTTCCATCTGTATTAAGCCTGATAACTTCTTTTTAACCTAAAAGATACCTTTGGGTCTGTCTGGATTTCTGGACATCAGGAGATAAAGGGGTGTATCTCAGAATATGTGGTAGGGTCAAGATTGCTCCACCCCCCAAAAAAAATTGATTGTACAAGAATTCTGTGTCACAAAGTCATGTTTTCTCTGCTTTCCTGTTCAAGAGAAAGGACATCTCATTCTGTAACTCCGTAGTGGTGTTGTTGCTTCCTATCTTAGAGGGAAAGTGCTGTTGGCTGGTGAGAAGGTGAACAAGAACTGGAAAAGACTAGGAGTTTCCACTGGAAGAAGTAATTGGTATATTGTATTTTTTAATGAATACCCCAGATCAGGAACCCAGCTAACAAGAAATGTCAATATGGTCATACAGGGTGGGAAAGGGTGAGGTTCCTCTTTTGTAGGACTAAACAGCTCAAGGTCATAATCAGCCGTTACCTTTTCTGCAATGTTTTTTGTCCTCTCTCTTCACTCCCTTTGTTTCCCAGTACTATTTCAGACTTGCCAGACAACTGTTGTGCAGTCTTCCTGCTTCTAATGTATGTCAGTAAATTGTCCTTGTGTCACTGGTTTAGTACTTATGCTCCCACTCTCCACTGTCAAATATTAATTTCTAAGTATATTCTTTGTTCTAGTTGTTTCAGTCCAGTGCTTTTGCTTTCTGGACAAGGTACCTCTTTGCCTCAGCCTGTTACAAAGCTTTGCTCAATGCTTATGTTGTCCTTGCCCACCCACTCACCTCTCAGCCCTGCCCTTGCAGTCACTGCTGTACCCTGGTGCTCCAGGACCTTGTTCTTTGGCTCTGGCACTGTTGGTGCGATGATGGTGATCTCGTGCTGATTTCAGCTGCGTTTACCCCAGGTGGGCTTTGTCTCTGCTGCTGAGCTCCCTGGGCCAGAGACTTGGATCAAGAGCTTGCCCTGCCTGCCTGGCTTTATTCCTATTATTTTCTTCTGGAACCTCTAAGATAATGTTCAGCTTCATCAGAGGTGCTACTGCCTGAGGGTGGAGAAGGGAAAATATCTGTCTAGACCACTCCCTTACAAATGCTCTCTTCCTCCCAGCCTGGCCGAGTAACTGATGCTAAAATCTGCATCCCAGTGAGCCACATCCCCAGAGATGAGGAAACCAAGGTGCAAAGCAAAAGCTGGGATCATCCAGCAGGCAAGTGGATTAGAGGTGAGAATGGGAAGGAGGCACTCCTCTCTAACTGGCTGTGTTGCCTCTCATATTTTAACAAGGCAGCATTAATTTAGATGTTTCAAGAGATACTTCTGTTAATATTCATATTAATAATGATGTTCAAAGATATTATAAAAAGTTGATAAGAGGAAGCTTAATAGCCAAAAGAAGTGCTTCTGTAGCCCAATAAAGCTCAGGTATCAGCATATGTGAATTTTCTTAGGTAGCGTACTTTCAGTTTGTTTTTCTTGTTCTCCTCTTTGCTCGTGAACCATCAGGGACTTAGCAATTGTCTACAGCAACAAGCACCTTCTCTGCCCATCCACAGACTACTTTAAACCACAGGATATTTTAAGAATCTCATTTATAATAGCTACAAAAAATTGCACTTTTTAATAACCACTTTAAGACCCCAAACAATTTAATAAATCAACTCAGAAACTTTCAGCAGGAAATATAAAAGGAAAAATTGTATTGAGGTGATAGTTTTCACTTAAAATATTTTGATAACTTTAAAAATTACTTCAAAACAGCTGGCTAGCTGTGCAGAAAATAACCTGGGTTTGAAACAGGAATTTGTACAGACTTTGGCTCTGGAAATACTGTGACATTAAGCTGTGGCAGCTTAAGGTGTCTCTATTTTGAAGGAGGGGTAGTGGGAAGTCAAATGATTTAGTGACTGAAGAGAGTTGCCACTTGCATGAGCTCCATCCCTGGGGATATGACCTTTTTAATCCTCTTTAGTTAATGTATTGGTGATCTTTACTTAGGCAGAGTAAACAGTGCTGTTCTGAACAAAGGGGAGGTCATGCTTCCTGCATTACACTCTGACCTTGGGGTCGCGGCCTTTGTTCCCTTCTCAATGGGAATTGCTCTCAGAGGGCCACCACCAAATGGAGAACTAATTTTGGCACGTGCTGGCAGAGAATGGCAGAGTATCAGGTTTGCCTGTGCCGACCCTGAGCATGGAGTGTGCCGCGGTCTCAGCCAGAGGAAAAGTCAAACTATTTCAAAGAAGACGTATTAGCTCTTTAATTACCAATGGCTGTGCCAGTTAATGCCTCCTTCAACTAAATCTATTGCTTGGGTCTTCCCCCTGTAATTCAATTGCTCTATTTTCAGCCTTTAAACATTTTTTGTTTTACCCCCACTGGATTTTTTCCAAAGGAAGAAGCACATACTAGTGAAAATTAGTGATTTTTTCCTCTTAAAAGTAAGTGAGAAACCGCAATTGCAGCATCAGACTTGGGCCTCTGAGGTCCTTGTTTCTCAGCCATAAGGAAACATGATTCTGTGTCCCAGCAGATAGCATCCAGCACCTTTTCCATAACTTCTTGTGTTGCTTCAATACACATGCAGGGCCCTTTGAGGCTGAGCACAGGGTACTGAGCCAAAGAGAGCTAGGACTTCCTCATCTCTATCACTAATTTTATGCAAAAATGCCTGGGCTTTTTTCATTTTTCTTTTTTTTTTTTTTTGGCTTGTAGCTGGTGGCAGAATGTGATGCACCTCATTTTTATTTGCTGTGACTAGGGAACATATATAAACATGGAAGCTGAGATAAATTATCTGGAAGACTCACTTATAGAAAATCATCACCTTTCACCAAAGGATATTGGTTATTTTTCATCTATATATTCTTCTTTGCTCAGCAGTAAAATCTGTGAAATACAGTTTAATTATTTTATGATCAATAACTGTAAACACATATCTTTAGTCAACATACTGCTTTTTCACATTTCTTCGTTCTATCAAAAAAAAAACTCCAAACCCAAGATAGCCCTAATTGCTGGTGACAGCCAAGTTGTGTAAAACTCAGCAGGGTTGGAAATGAGCACAAGAGATGTGAGTGTACTGGGGGAGCTTATGTTGCCATCACAAAAAGAAGTAATTCTTACAATAGTGAGCTTCAAGGCTTCTGTGGCGTCAACATGAATAGGATAGAGGTAAAAATATGTCTTTGTATTCCAGTCAGTTCAAGTAAAACATTACGTCTTCAGTTTTCTTGCAGTTGTCTTATTTAAATAAACACTTGTATTAAACTACTCTTAGATTAAGAAATGAGTTCTGTAATACAGCAGAATGAGCTCTTCCAACAAGAGAAGTGGCTGAGCAACTGAGACGTGGTGCCCTCTGAATGAAAAGTGGCATTCAGAGCTGAGCCCACCGTGAGCAGCAAGTGATGCTGAGTGCAGCAGTGCTGACACAGCCCTGCTGTGGCCACGATCCCTTACTGGAAATTCCCAGACTCCACTAGCTCTAGATTTTAAGGGCAACCAGGTAGGAAAGGTACATGTACTCCACCCGTTTTCCAAGAGAAATAATATTGGCAGTTTAGATATGTCTCATCCTCATAGGTGTTACTTAGTTATAATAATGTGTTTACAAATGAAAATACGAAGTCCGCTCCCTTTCACTGTCTTCTTGAGTACTAATACTGCTTTTCTGTTATCTGCAGGATTTCAGAGACTAGAGAGAGTGTCAAGGCAGTGTCAGCTGCATTAATTTGTAATTTTTTTTCCTTAAAAAAGGATATGGTTGTGCTTTCTTTGGAGGTAATGAGCTGTAGGAGAATTTTAAAATGTGAATAGCAGCTTGGAGTTTAAAAGAAAGAAGTTAAGACAATACTCGGCCAATATTCAAATTTTAAAATACATATTTTTCCTCAGTAAGATATTGGAACCTTACAATAACTATAGCAAGTGCCTGATGGAAGGGAAAACTAATTTTTCTCAGTGTGTGGAATATTTCAGCATTCAATATGATACTCTAGGATGCCATTGTAGAAGTGCCTCTTCTGAGGCACTTCCTTAGTGAGGGAAGCCTTTTGGATTTTTTTTTTTGCTTTGAATGTTCCTGACTCAAACCTTTCGGGACTTTTTTCTTTTGCTGTTTTACTGTTAAAAAAAAAAAAAAGCTTAATCTCTGGCAAGATTGAGATTAACAGAATAGGCAGAGAATAGTGTATATATTTTACTGTGTGAATATGATTTCTCAGCATTACTATTTCCAGCACTGATTTCTCCAGCCAGTGTACCTGGTAAAGCTTCATGGTAGGTAAGACTCCTCTCATTTTCTAGACAAAGATGTTACTGAAATTAGAAATATGAGCTGCTAAATTCAGTATGAAAATTAATGGCTTTTTCTCTTAAACAACTAGTGTACACCTGACTATTCTGCTTTTAAGATTAAACGGTTTCTATTACCCTGCTGATTTCCTTGGTCCTTTGCACAATGATTGCAATATAACAGTTTAAGGAGAGAAAACATGAAAAATTAAAAAAAAATGGTGCTGTATTACATGGGTTTGGTCAGGCTTTAGGTGTGCTATGGAAATTATGGACTCTATTTTTTATATTCTGAAGATAAACATTTTTCTAAATGTTGGGCTGCTGGATAGATTCAGGCCCAGTGTAACTCACCAAAATTCACTCGAAGTGAGTGCTTATTTGTCTGATTTGTCTTATGTAAAAATCTCTTCTTCTGCATCTTTCCATGGAATACTTGAGTAAAAAGAAGTATGTGAGAGTTTAAAAAAAGCTGCATGGGTAGAGATATCTGCATGTCATACATCCATGTGTGTGTGGTTTTTAAATTAATATTCTGGTGAGCAGAAAATACAAGACAGACATCAGTTGCACCTGTAAAAATAAAAAGGCTGCTTCTCTGGGAAACTGCATTGCTCTGTTTTTCTGTGGTAAGAGGATACCATCCTTATGCTTTCCATGGCCTTAACCCCTTTGGAAAGCAAAATGCAGGAGAAGCTCAAAATGGCGTTCTCTGTTAGGGAAAGGCAAAGGCAGGGGCTGGTGTTGCGCAGTGGTTCACTCACGAAAGGGCCTTTTCCAAGAGATTGCCAATGAGTTTCTTAGCTTGCTTAAGATTTTGGCCGTTCACTGACCAGCAAAGCCTCCACAATAGCATAGTAGACCTGGTATTCCTATAAAAATGTTCCCCTGCATGTGTGGGATACACGACTCTTTGTGTAGCAATGGGTAAAGTGCCGTTTTAAAGCAAAACTGGGATTTTTCTGTTGTAATTCAAACGTAACCCTTTGTTAGTAATCTTTAGGCTATATTATAAAAATATTGTGATTTGCACTGAGCAGTATTATGTAAACTGAACTCTGAGAGTGTTCCCACTTCCTGGGCTGTGGCAGCATGAGACTGTGGCTGCACACACACACACACACACACACACGTACCTGTGTGCAGGTGTGCCAGCCTGCCCCTGCGTGCAGGAGGGACAGAGGAGCTGATTTGGTTGGAATGGTTATTGGGGGAAGTTGGAATCGGGTAATTTTATTTCAGATAAATGCTGGAAGTAATACGGGCTTTAGACATCAATTTTGATTTTGATACTTGGCTTCAAAATGGTTTGAAAAGCAGCTGTGTTTCTGACTGAGTCAGTGAGACTCTCCACGTTGAATCCAGTCTCAATGTCCTGTTGCCGAGAGGTAAAAAGTCTGGGCTTTTTTCCTGCACAGTTTTCTTACTAAGTTCCTTCTTAGGAACTTAGCATTAGAAAAAACACTGTACAGTTCTCTTGAAATTTTTGGTGGACAAAGAAAAATTCATTGTATTATATTTCTGTTGATAACTTTTTCTGGGAATATAAATTTAAGAGTTGATCTTTTAATATTTCAGTGCTTTGGTCAGCCATATTACATCTCCAATAAAATGTTTTTTTGGGCCCAAAGGAAAAAATGGTTAAATTTGCAACTTGAAACTTCCACAGATAAGTCACTGATATCCCCTGGAAATTTTTAGTATTCTGAAAAGGAAGTGTTTCTAAACAAATGAAAAATATAGTTCACTGAATAAGTCTGGAAGCAGCTTTTCCCAATTCCCCCCAATTCTTTTTTTTGTTTGTTTGTTTTTGTTTGTTTGTTTGTGATGCCAGTGTCAGCATTTATACTGCACTTTATTAGTGGTGACAATGTAGCCAAAACTTCACTGGATGTTTCTAAGACCATTTGTGTTGGTTTTGTGAGGTTGTAATAAACTGAACTGAAATCACCTTTACTAAATTACGGCATGCATTTAATCTGTGTAGATGCTGGTTCATCTTTTAAAAAGCAAAATGGAAAATTAGGAAAAAAATATTTTCTGCATTAAGCTTCAGGTTTGCTGGTAATACCAAAATTACCCACCCTTTTAAAACACATTTTTCACGCTATTTGATGCAAAGATGGTATAAATCAGGGTGTCTCCCTCTGGTCTTTCTGTCGGATGGGAGAGTGTGTAGAGAGGATGGAGTGCCTCAGTTTACCTCCAGGCATGCATCTGTCTGGCACAGGAAATACGCAGCCACATCTGTGGGGTATACCTGGCTTACTGAAACTCAAACTTTGCACAGTCCTGTTCAATTTGTAGGCATCCCTTCCAAATGCAGAAATGCATGAAACTTAATAGTGCACGTGGGGCAACTCCAGTAAGTGTAACAAGACAGACAGGAAGGAAAAAAAGCTCAGATGGTTCCCAGGAAGACAGTTAATAGAACAAAAATTCTACAAAGTATTGACCTTTTTTCCCCACCTATAAATTATACCTGCAGCTGATAGAATGTAGAAGCCTGTATTTGTCTGCCAGATAAATAAGTGAATACTTTCAGTAGATTCATTATCCTCTTGACACTATATTTTATTATAACAATAATGTATCATTAATGTTCATGTGAGAAAATTCTTTTTTCAAGGAGAGGGATTTAAATTTACCTGTGTTACCATGTAAGATTCCAGTGACACTTGGATAGCCAGGCTGGACTGATCAGTGCACCGTATGGACCATATATTGTAGCTTTAACGCACTAAAGAGAAGCGGGAACTTGAACTGCACAGCTGGAGCTGGCCACATAAAATAGACCTGATACTGATGCTCAGCTCATAGACAGATCATGCCCTGTGAATTCTGTATCCACAACCATTTTGGAGTGCGTCTGTGTGTGCTAAGGAATTGCAGCTGTGCTGTCCATGTGAGACCGTAATGGACGTCCCTTTTGATTTTCTTACAGTTTATGCAAATTTTTCAGCTTTGATAACATTTCACTACCAAAAAAACACAGAGGAATTTGTGGTTTGTCATTTTTGTTCACACTGCAGTTCACTTCGTTAGGGATTGTTGCACTATTTTGTTATTAAAAAAAAGATACTTAATATCAGAGAACTTGGGTCACTGGACAGCTCTTGAGTAGTATAAAAACCTGTAACACATTTACAATATAAAGGTATTTTAAGCCTCTTGTAGACCTGAGAAATTGTAAGTTTTCATTTTGTATACTTGTTTACTTTTTGCAGCTTATTATTATGTAAAAATCAACTTTTTTTTTTTTTTCCCACAATGTGTTCCCTTTTTCTTCCCCCTTTTTAATATTACATATATTATTTTTTTTGTAATCTCCGGCAGCTCTTTCTGTGAGGCACTGAGCAGAGGATTCTCAGCAGGAATGCCTGTAGGTGAGGGGAAGGCTGAGTTTGCAGCCCCACGGCTCGTTTTAGGGCCGTGCTCGCGGGGAGAGCAGGAGTGCCGGGACAGCATTCCCAGCGGGACAGGCAGGCACGGCAGCGGGGCCGGGAAGGGGTCGCCGCTTACCTGCGGCGGGGCCGGGAAGGAAGGAGCGGGGCCGGTGATCCGGGCTAGGGAACCCTCCAGCCCGGCATAACCACGGACGGGGACAGGGCGCTCCACCCGATCCTGCCCCGGGCTGGGACTTGCTGCTGCTGCCCTGCCTTGTCAGCAGTGGGCACAGGCAGAAAAAATAGCACTGCCCTCTCTTACAAGCTCTGTACAGCAAAAAAAAAAAGGGGGAAAATGTTGGAAGATAAACAGAATTGCGTCGGTAGCACCCTTAAAATCCTGCTGATGCAACGCCCCACTGAATGCCTCCTTTCTTAAAGAAAAAAACCTAAAAAAACACCCACTTGTCGTCCGGCCAGAGTTTCACTTATGTTGGTACCAGTTTAATGCCAAGTTTTCCATAAAACATTATTGTTAAAATACAGTGTACGGGGGGAAGTGTTTTTGCAAAATGCTTCATGATGATTTGAAGGGAAGGGTGTGGAAATATATTCAGCTTGCCTTTACAGTTCATATCTTTTCAGAATTGTCTGTTTGGGATTTCATGTTTTCCCCCCATAATTTAATACACCACTGATCCACTGGAATTAATGCAAGTTATGCAACAGTAGATAGAACTTTCCCAAGTAACCTGCCTGCTGTGTAAGTGCTGTCCTTTCTCTGATGTGCACCAGCTGTAATCCTACAGAGTGCCTGTGTTTCCTTCGGGAGCGATGGGCAAGACTGCTTTGCCTTCATAGATAGATTTTGATAATTATTATTTTTAATTCCTGGAGAGTGCCTTTAAAAAGAAGAGCTCTCTAAATGTTAAGTAAAGCTATTTTTGGCGATGAACTGGAATTATTTTAATGGTACAAAAAACCAAAAAGAATTTATACTTTTCTGGATAACTTAATCCTAAAAAATAAGTTTGATTGTATTATTTTTTTAAAAAATGTACATGATAACGTTTTATTAATTATTTATTATTTATATTTTTTATTATTTTATTAATGACTTTTTAGTTATATTTCCTGGTGGCTGCTAGATTAAAAACCACCCCATACTGAAAATTAGCTATACTGTCTGGAAAGCAAAAAAGTCTGTTCAGAGGTGACCTCATTGTGGATGTCTGTATCACATTGAACTGAGACCAAAGAACAAGAGATGCTACTCCGAGTTAAAATAGAAGCAAATGAATTAGTGTTCAGCAGGAGTATTTATAATGAGTTTCCAATAGGCAGAACTTGTGATAAAGGGAAAGAGAGAGGTTATAGAATTATGTAATAATATAAACTGTGGTGTGAAAGTACTGGCTTACTACTGTTTACATAATTTGAATTTATTCAGGCATACTGAATCTTAAAATAATTTCTCCACTTCCCTCTTTAGAATTCCATTTCTATTAAGTGAAACTTAGCAGTTGGACTTTGTGTAATTGTTTTCCTCTTTCCTGAATCCTTATTTTTTAGTACTGTGGTAACCCAAAGTTAGACAACTTTCAATCCAGTTTCCCCACTGTGGTGACATATAGAATGTGGTAAGATATCTCCTGGAGCAAGGGCAGCTTTGAATGGGAGAATAGGACTGTACTTGTGTAAAGGCGAGGCACTTTTAACTCTCCAAAAGCACCAGAATTGTCCCTGTTAGGAGTGGGCAGAAGCAGGGAGGAACCGCAGCGGTTTCCACATTTATACAAAAGTGAGAAATCAAGGGTAGTATAGAGAGTAAAGAAAAAGGAGATTGTATTTTATATAGAAAGCATACAAATAAATAAGGAGCTAAAGGTAGTGTCTGATAAAAGGGTGTAAAGTCATTCAGAAAGCTGATTAAATACAAGTGAAACACTGTGAATTAAGCTCCTTGCGTAGTTAAGTCCGATCCTTCCCTAAAAAATAGGTCTACCTGTCATTTTACATTGGCATTAAAAGTTGTTGCCTGCACTCTAGCATGTAATCTCTCTTCTTCTGTGCAGGGTTAACGTTCTCATTTGTGCATGTTCTGTTAAAATAAATACTACCGGAATGTCATGCCATTATTTTTAAACAAAAATGATAAGAGTTTTAGCTGGACATTATGGCTGTCTGCTGCTAAGGCTCTTATGCAGAAATTTTGCTTGCTTTTACTTTTTAACCACCCAGAATTTAGGCACACATATCCTCCGCATCCAGAGTCTGTATGCAACAGAGACCAAAGTTATTAGAGGGGGTCAGAATTAGTAGGTGTCATTTTACCAAAATTAAAATTTGTGGGGAAGTTACTGTTTAAATATCTTGTCAACTATATCCTGATAATCTTTACTATGCTTTTACTATAATTCCCTAAAATAAATATTAAAAACATTTAGTGGTTTCACACCATTAAAAAAAAAAAAAAGTTGGTAAGGGTAAACCATAAAACATATATTTGGCTTACAAAAGAAATGTTTCTTCTCCTCAGAATGCCAGTGGTTGAACATTTTCTGGAGACCTGAGGCTGGATGGGAATGTGTAACAAAGATTCCCTAAATGTGGCACTGCAGGAGTTATTGGAGCTGTGGCATGGCCAGCCATCTCCAGGAAAGCCACACGTGCCACCCTGTGCCTCTGGATGTGGCTGATGCTGTTCACTTTGGGAGCAGAGGGGGTAGGAGTCAGGCCTGGCAGCAGGGAGCAGGGCTTGGTGGCTGTGCTGCTCCCAGCCCAGGCAGGGCTCGCCACGCCAGAAGCTGTGCCTGCAGCTCCAACGGCTGCTTCACGACCTGGGACACCTTGGGCATGGGATGGAGCCTGTGTCACCATCCTGGCCACAGCTGGTCAGTGAAATGCTGCACTTTGAACAACCGTATGAGACTGGGGGAGAAGGAAGGGCATCTTGGAAAGAATCTGACTCTGGAGCTCTTTGCTCCATTCCTCAGGATTCGGTGTTGGAGAGCAGCCTCTTTGGGTGGGATAGAAACTCACGCTTTGAGTTCCATTGCAGTTTTTCCTATCACCTCATGACCAATATTTAGAGGAATAAAATATCAATTAATATATTCTTTTTCCTGAAGAATATTTTATAAACTCTTAGAAACACATCATATTGACTTTTCCAATCAGTTGAAGCTGCCTAGATACTATAAAAGTACATCAGGAAAGCAATGACAGCATAAGCAAAATCAATGGGAAGTAAGAGGGACAACTATGACTTTCCTTAAGTTACTGTGTAATCCCTTTTTTCTTACGGTAACATATTTTCCACAAAGAAGACTCTTCAAGGTTGAATCCAGTACAGTCTCCTCCCTCACCCTTCCTCCCCCCCACCCCGTGTAGGGCAAATCAAATGCTTGACAACATTTTTTGTTAGGAGAGCACATGAAAAAAAATTTTGAATATACCAATAACAGCAAAAGTCTCTATATTTTTATTGCAAGAAGGAGATTTCATTGGCTGGGTGAAATGGCGAGATGTGACGCAAAAGGACACTTGGACGGTGGAAATGCTGATGTATGCCAAAGCAGGCACACCAAGAAATGCTGTTGCTATGAGAGAAACAGAGGGAGAGGGAGGGAGGGAGGGACAGACCGTGAGAGAGCAACTTGTGGAGGCCTTAGTTTTCCTTTTTGGCTTAGAGCAGAGAGGCTGCAGTGCCTCCTGTTCCTAGCAGAGAGAGTTTAGGAGCTTCCAGTGGGTATTTTCATCAGGCTGAGCATTTAGAGGAAGGGAGGGAGAGGAGAGATGCAGGTCACCTTAGAGTACAAAAGCAATTGAAAAGTAGGAGGCTGTATGTACTGAGCCAATGATCTGTGCTATGATAGATATACAAATTAGTACGGCAGATGAAGCAGCTTAGCTCATTATCCACCTGATGGTACTGAGACTTACAATTCAAAATGACAAAATTAAAATGCAGACACACACAGACATATATTTATAATGACCCCACCTTTTCATCTTAGGAATTATCCAGCTGGGATACCGACGTCTCCTGTGTAACATTCTTGAAGAGCTGCAATAAATTCACCTTGTGAGTCCATTAGCCAGAAAAGGGGGAAAATAATTTGCAGGAATTTTTTTTTTGTCTCTCTTCTTCAGCGAAGGGGAAAAAAGTTTGTGCTATGAACTTAGCTGAGCAGCTTCTGGAACGTGAGCCAAAAGGGGCAGGAAGTTGTTTTACAATAGCGTTACAGTGATCTGCCACAAATGGAAAAAGCCAAATGTTGGACTCGGCAAAGAGCAAAAACATCCTTCTCCCCCTCGCTTGCCTCCTCTTGCCCCGTAAGAGAGAAAGAAGGAAAGGAACACTGAGCTAGAGGTTCTTTTTCCTTTTTTAATTACTGCTTGTAAGTAATGGAAAGATTATCTTACTTGCATATTCCATGGCAAGCACGAGGGAAAGAAGTATCAAAGGGACGTTTAAAAAAATGCACTTGGTAACTAGCAACGGGACTTTTGGCACAATTCCTTGAGTTTGCTTTAGGTTATGGAGGGGGGGATGGGAAGAAGAAAAGCAAGTCGATGCAGTATGTTTTCTTTAAAAGAGGGGGGGGGAAGAATGGAGGAGAAAATAGATAAAACTTTTTTTTTTTTTTTTTTAAGGAAATGTGTATTGATCCTCTGAAGCCGAATCCTCAGGCATTTGTGGCCCGTCCTTGCAGCCCGGTATGTTTTTTGTGAGTGTGTGCGAGTGCTCTCAATCAAACAGCAATCATGGCAGCTGTTTTTCTTCCAGCACAGCAGTTGAGCTGTCTCGCCCAAATGCTTATCAGCTTTTGACTCGGTGCCAATAGAGTTATAAGGGCCAAGCAGCCTGAGCTTGGCTGTGCAGCTGGTTTGGAAGTAAGGGCATGAGAAAACAAAATCACAAAGTTTTTTTGTCACATACAGTATTTACTTTCTTAAATAGCCATTTTCAGCTGAGTGGGTTGGGGCTGGTTTTGTGCGTGTGTGTGCTGCAGTCCGTGGTCCTTGCGGACTGCTGTGCGACACAGAGCCGTGGAGGTACGTGTGAGTGTAATGGGGAGCCTCTTCTCTCCGTATGAATCCCGGCAATACGTCCGTAGAAACCACCCCAGCTTCCCCTCCCCCCAGTTAAAAGCTTCATTAGCCGCACTGCCCTGTCAAGCATATTGCCATAGCGTGGGTACATTTACGTTCCAGCGCAGCGCCTTTGCTCCCACCGCTCCCTCCCTCCGGGTCCCCATCGCGGCCCGCGGGGGTCGCGGCGGGGCCGGGCTCGGTGCCGTCCGTCTGCCCATGGCTGCGGGGGATGGAAGGAGCCTGCCCGCGCAGGGCCGTGCCGCTTTCATCATCAGCTCCAGCCCGCTGCGTTTCGCTGGCTCATGTCCTCCTCCTCCTCCGCCAGACTGCTCCAGTCGCTCACAAGGGGGAGGCCGGACTCTGGAAAGGCGGCTGGTGCTCGCATTCCTGCTGCAAGGGCCTCCCCTTCAGACGGCCTTTGCCAGAGCAGAACTTTTAAAAATGCTGCAAAGAGGATCTTCTTTTTCCTCTGCTTGCTTGAGCCCTCCTCTCCTCTCCCAGCGTTCCCGACTGGGGCTGGTTCTCGCTTCTCCTGCGTTGTACATCCTAATGCGGCGGGCAAAGCGCCCAGGGCTCGCCCTCTGCTCGTCCCTTTCCCCTCTCTCCCTTTTCCCTCTGCTCAGGAAATGGATCCCTTTGGCTGAGCAATGACTCTTTGCTCTGGCTTTGCTGGTTCGTGTGCTCTGAGGATGAAGCCTTTTACTTGTGATTTTCCTCCCCTGACTCCCAGTGCGCAGTGCTGCTCAGGGAACGAGCCTCTCTCTCTCTGCCTTTCTCTTTTATAGAAATATATTTTTAATAGCTGTAAGTATCTGCGCCATGTGAAATAGGACGGGTGATATCCCTCCAAACCCCTTGTAACTGGACCGTGGCTGGAATGGAAATATTGGGGGGGGATAGGGGGTGCACAGGCTGTTTCGTCCTTGCAGATCTCCCCCCGCCCCCTCCTCTGCCGAGGAAGGAGAAGGGGATGTGCAGTAAAATGCCGTCTCTGGGACAGGTGCCAGCTCCTAGACAAAAGAAGTAGAATAGGCGGTAAAGAGGTGTGTGTGTGTGGGGGGGGGGTGTTGGAGATTAATAGGCAACAAAAGTAGGAATCGAAAATCTCTGAGTGCAGCGCTGGCGAAAGGGCTGGTGCCCGATCGGCCTTTTTGCTGAGTATTTTCTGTGCAATAGGTGGGAAGGAGAAAGTTGCGGCACACTTTTTATTCCCGTCTCCTCTGCAGACATTTGGGAGCGTGAAGGGAGGGTGGAGGGCGCCTTTTTTTTTTTTCCCCTCTCTTCTTCTTTTCCCTCCTTTCTGCTGAATTATTCATAGTGTCAGTGGTGAAGCCAGGACTATTAGCATGCATCAGACATGCTGTTTGTCTGTTTGCTAACATTCTTCATTCAAGACTTGTTAACTACCAGACAAGCTTAACACGCTTCTCTTTTTCCCCTCCCCTCCTCTCTCCCTCTGTCTCTCCCCCCTCCCTCTCGCCTTCCCTCCCTCCCTCCCTCCCTCCCTCCTCTCGCCTCTCCCTTCCATTCTGCCTGCCCTACTGCCTTGCCTTCTTCCCTTCTCCGCCGTCCGTGCCACCCTCGCAGCCGCCCATTGTTGCCGCGGGGCCGGTGCGGATTGCTGGGCGAGGCCCTGCCCGGCCGCGCCGCCCGGAGCCACCCGCGGGGACTGCGGAGCCACATCCAGCCCTGCCGGGTAAGCTGCTCCCGCCGGGGCGCGGGGGATGCCAGCCGGGAGAACCAAGTTTGGGAACTACGTGGGGATCGGCACATTGGCTCGCGTCTGCCTGCTCATTTATGATTAACCAGGAGTGCGGATCAGCCCGGAGAGCTCCGCGCTCGTGCGGGAGGATTGCTTTGCTGGCGATTAGGGATGTGTTAGACTTAGATTTGCTATTGTTGCTGTTTTTTAGGTTCTCTTCTCCTTCTCTATCGAGTCTACCCCTCCCTTCGCTAGGCTGTTTAAAACCAGCAAGCTTCATTTTCTTAGCAGACAAAGGTCGATCACAGCTTTTATTTCTGAATGCAAATGTTCTAGGACTTGTGCCAGTCCTGCCTTCATTGAGCACAATATATAGCTGCTTTCCTGAATGGCGCTTCCCCCTTCCCTTCGAGAAAAATAAAAATAGAAGGGAGCTTCAGAGAAGAAACAAAGTTATCCGGTGCACGTTTTTTACATTTATTTAATATTTCAGCCTGTGTGGAGCATTATTAAGCATCCCTGTGCAGAACAGCTCCAAGGCAGCCACCAGCCAGTGCGTGGGGTGTGTTTGTAGGGGCACACACGAGAGAGGGGACGCGGCCGCATTGCTCAGCTCCTGGCTCTGCAGGTAACTATGTGATGATCTTCAGGCATTGTATCTCATCACAGTTGTGCTTCCTGATTTTCCTAGCAACGTGAATTTGAACATAAGTGTTTCAGGGTTCATATTTAAATTTTGTAATACCTGGAATTGTTCGGGATCAGTTTATAATTGCTATCTTTACAATATATTGTTTAAAACTATTTTTTGAGGCCTTTAAAAGTCCGTAAGTGCCATAAGTGTATTTTCTTTTTCTCTTCTACTTGCATGCACAGGCACATGCTCACGCATACTCCCACTCTCTTCTGGTGTTAATGAAGGAATTTATTTTAAGTAGAACACTTAAATATTAGAATAATGCCATTTATAGACCAAAGAAGCATGTGGACATAGATGTTCTGAGTTAGGCACAATTTGACAGTTAAACGCTTTGGATTTATTACTACTATGAAATTGCCAGACTTAATGATAATACTTACTTTGAATTCTTTATGTAGACGAGTCCATGTGCAAATTAAAGGATCTGGAAATGAATATATTTTAAAGATACTTTACAAGGAATCTATTCTTTTTGTATATATTTCTAAAATAAAAAGCATTTTGTACACTGGAAAAAAATGGGACACTTCTGTAAAATATTTTAATCTAATTTTATTTACATTGAGGATTCAAAGTAAATAACTAAAGAAATGCAAATAAGTTTGGGGGGTTTTGTCCACAAAACAAACAAAAAACTCCCACAAAATAATTGGAAAATACCTAGTGCTTATACACAAATAGTTTTAAATTCAGGCCATTGACAGCATTGTATCAAAATCATCTCTGTATTGGCTTTGCATTAGAAGTGTTTTATGGCAACATAAACTGAAATACAACTCATAACTGTAAGTAGTAAAAGAGTATTTATTGGCCGATCACTCTAAAAGTAGCTGGAGAATGTTTTAGTGAGCTGTGTAGATTAAGAAAGGAATTTAGGAGCATATGGCTTGGTGATAGCTAAAATTAATTTCTTCGAAGGAGTTTTTAGAGGCCCGTAGTAGCTACACAGCACAATGCAGATAAAATATTAGTTGAGGGTTTTAACTTGCAGTCGTTATAAAATCATAAACTGCTGAAAACTCCTCAGTGAGAAATTTCAGAGTACTCGGTGGTATTGCTCCTAATGATACTGTTTATCTAAAGAGGATTTTTTTTTAATCCTTAAGTTGTAATACTTGGGGGGCTGTTTTGTTGCTGAGGACTAGCAGTTAAAGGAATAGAAAATTGCTTCTGGTGTATTAGTTCATTATTTTGTGGTGGCTTGCTAGAAATGATGTCTCTAAACATAAAATAAGCAGAATTGCCTGGTTCATTTTGCAGGGAGGATTTCTGTAAGCATACTGAAAATGAACATAGCAGTGCAGAAAGACCACGTGCATGTTAATTGAAGAGGGATTAAAATCTGTTCATTAGATTGGTGATTTCCAGGTTTCAAAATTAAAATTATTTTTAGTCTGTAACTTGAAATACAACTGCAGATAGAACTATTCAGCCCCTCAGATGAATGCCTTCAGGAATTATGCACGTGAACTGGAGCATTTACATTTTGAAAGTGTTTTGTGTTGGACTGCCAAAATTCTCGTACAAATTGTTTGGTGCATGGAATGAAAAATTAGAAGCATAGATAATACTTTGCTTAATTAAAATACTATTTTTTTTAATAGCTGGCTAGGATGAAGTTTTGCATATTTTCAGATAATAATTGAGGGAAACAGTGAAAATAATCTACGATGCACTGTTTTTGCTCCCAGCTCCGTCCTTCTCACTCATCCTCCAAATGGATATTTGTCCTCCAAAAGGATATTTTAGGTGTTGCTGATATGGTCCATTCTTAAGCTCCCACCTATCTTAACCAAAAATCTGTCTTTTACTGAGTGATAGTGAGGCAGGGAACACCAGGGCAAGGTCCATGTTTTTCAGGCCTGGCAGGAGTGCCGTGCTCCATGCGTGGCACGGTGGCGATGCGGGGGGAGCGGGCTGATCCCCGGGGAGCGGGTGCACAGCCCAGGCAGGAGGGCTGCCATGGCATCCTCACTATCAGAGATGACAAGTGGGGTGTCTGCCGAAACTTTTTAAAATTAACTGCGGTTCTGTCAGATGCACACTGCCAGGTCTGGCCAGGGTGAGAGAGATTTTATTATAGATGAAGGAGAGGGAAAAGGGAGGAGGTGGAGAAGAAAAAGGAAAAGGGAATGGAGCTGGAGTTAGCACTTTCAGATACACTGTGGGTGCCATCCCAGGTTCTCATCTTCTTGGAATATAGTGGATCAATAGAACTGTAAGGCTGGGTTGTATTTTGTGGGGTGTGTGGGTACAGCACTATCTTCTCCAAATATGTACCAAGTATCCATAAACATTTTGTAGGAGCTAAAGAGAGATAAAAGGTGGAGTGGAAGGAATGCTTTATTATTATCCAGTTTTGTTTTGAAAAAGAAAAAAAATATTTTTTTAGGGTGGGCTAATTCCCATCCACTCAGTGCTTCAGCAGCTCCCCTGCGAGCAGGAGGGGTTCTGTGCTGTGCTGGCCTTCGCCCAGGTGCCACATGTTCTTGTGGCCCTATGGGCCTTGGCAGGGCCTTGCATCACCGGGTCTGCCGTGCACACGGGCACATGGGGCAGGGCAGGCCTGTGACCCGACCCCTTCCCTCAGGAACATGGAAACGTGCTCTAATGAGGCATTTTCCTCCCAACTGCGTCAGTCACCCACAGCTTGAAGCAGGTGCTGTAATCAGCCCTCTCTCCTCCCCCTGTGATGGTGGTGCTCGGGCAGGTCCAGGATGCATAACAAAGCCCCACTGCCAGACAGTTCCCATTTGGATTTACGGTGCCTGTACCTGGCGGGGGGAGAGGGGATAATTTAGAGATACGATTGTATGTCTTTGTTTCCCAAATAAGACAGAGGGTAGAGCGTGTCGCTTCGTAGCTCCATGGGTGTTGGCGCAGCCTGGGTGCCCGAAAGGGCATCTGATCTTCGCAGAGATAAGTGCTCGTGTGTTCGAGGTCGTACAGCTAGCTAGACTCAGTGGTACAGCCAGGAGACAGAAAGTTGAAATCCCTGTAGCCAGCACAGTAGACATTCCTCAGCAGCGTGAGCCCAGTACGTGGAAAATGGATGGGTAGATGTTTTTCAAGTGCACACGTGCATTTTGCAAGTCCTAAGCTTATCCCACTCTAAATGTACTGGCTGTGCAAATCTGTACTTGTTCGCGTGTTGGACCCCGTACCTGATCCACAACAGGCTGAATTCTGTTGGGTTTGAGGGGCTTTGGAGCAATCCTCCTCTACCAGATACTCACTAACACAGTCCGTGTGCGCATTGTGAAATTGCTGAGAGATCTGGCCTGTAACTTCTCACTAGCGAGCAAACCAGCTTGTGATTTCCTTAGAAATGATGCAGAGATCTGTCCTCTGCACTCACACAAGATATTTTATATCTTCCGTACCAGTAGGATTTACCTATATTTGACTTATGATCTCCAAAATAATACATAATTCAGTTCAGGATGCCTTCATTTGTAGATGGATATGTAGGAATAGAATGCCCAGGATTGGGCCCTTTGCAGCCTCTTTCTAAAAAATATATACCATCAAATATAAGCTCTACTCATTTTGAGTTGCCCCTTGTAAAACCTGTCTTTTTTCACAGATTAGTGTGACCATTTATTCAGTAGTTGCATACTGTTTGTTCTTGCATACATTTAAAATTTGTTATTCCGTACCTCTGGAAACAAAGGATCTGATCCAAAGGCCTCTGAAGGTGACGGGGGTTTTTCTACTGCCTTCAAATGGGATTTGGATTCAGCCTATGTACATAATAGTTTGCAATGATGATCTGACTGCTATAGTGATTTTCAGGGTCTTTGACAAAACTTTTCCAAACTCATAAAAATTTTCTGGGCCAGATGCTCTGAAATACACATGTAAGCATGGGTCAGGTTTTGTTGTTTTGCTTTAGGAAAAAAACTGGGGAGGGGAGGAGGCTGCAAAAAGCTTCATCTCAGTGGTGCTCCCAATGTGATTTCTATGAATAAAAAAGAGGAATGTTGGGTCAATATTTGGTGTGTAGCTGATGCATTACCTTATGCATTCTTTATTTAAATTAGGGGAGCCTTTTTGGAAGAAGTCTATAGATTTGAGATGGCAATGTACCGCCTATTTATTTTTACGCACGTAAGTTTAACTTAATCTCAACCATCGTATCCTGTTATCTGCCAAGGAAAACATTTAGCTCCTGTCCAATCTCTCTGGAGTTTCAAAGTGATTTGCTCTTTTCAAACTTGTTAAAGCACAAATAGAAAAGTAAATTGCTTTGTATACCCATAGAATATTTTGCAAAGGGAGAGGAAGAGGAGTGAAGGAAAAATGAATTTATTAGTATAATAACCAATATACCTTTATCAAATATTAATTAGGTCATCATTTTCTACAGCCTTTGATTGATTGCATTTGAATTGCTGACTGATATTTTGCCACACTTTAAGTCTGAGGGACACTTAGCATTTTGCCCATGTACTGAGCTACCTGCATACAGAAGTGTTTGCTGTGGCATTCATTCAGCTCCTGAAGCTCTTTTGTCAATGTAAGCAGACATTTCCAGAAGGAGAAGGTAGCTTCAATTTTAATAATAAAAGAGTTCACATGGTTTTATAATTACAGACGCAAATATTTTTAGAGTGCCAAAACAGAAAAAAAATAGCACTATTTGAAACTAGTCTTGTTTTCTTTCTTTTTCTCTATTTTTTACCTTGTTTTAGGTAATTTCAAAAATAGGAAAATACACTGCGAACAGTTGATCTCAGGAGCTATGAAACAAGAAGCAGCACCTTCAAGTCTACGTATTTTAATGCTGGGGGGCAGGGGGAGGCACTGAGTAGCTTAGAGAAACACGTGAGTGTTCTTGTGCTTCCCAGCCCTGGTAGGCCGAGGTGATTCCTCTGACAGGAGGGGGTTTGAGGGGTCTGTAAAGGTTGTGGTGTTCCTGCTGAGCCCCTGCTCAGTGACTGCTCTGAGGGACTGTGAGGGGGAAAGGGGAGCAAGGAGGGGTTGCTCTGGGCGAGGGTTCACTCACATTGTCATCTGCAAGACGTAGGAATCATGAAGCAGCTACAAATATTGCCAGTGTTTGAGATGGACAGTTGTTCCAGTTCAGGCTGTTCTTAGTTGGTGAACACAAAGCTTTGACGTGGACTTTTAAATGCATTGTCAGTCTTTTCAGAGCTGCTCTTGCTTTTCACTGGAATGCAGTGTGCAGAAGGGTAGGAATGCTGTTTTGTTGCATCCAAGAGATTTTGATCGCTGTATTTGTTTTGCCACCCATTCACAAAGAGCTCTGGTGTATTTACTTCTACATTTATATATACAGCAAGTACTATTTTCAAAATACTTTCTTCTTTGATAAATAATTTTTTCTTAATATTTGTTTTCTCTCTGGTTGAAGATTTGTTTTTTCAAGAAAGGATAGTTCTCATGATATTTCTGTTACCTTTGGCAGATGAGATGTATTGTCTTATTTATCTATAGGAAACAAAATAGTATATCCAGTCCTGAGTTGGTGGAAAGTCTCCCACAGATAGCAGAGAGTTTTGGATTGTACTCTAAAACCAAAGTAACAGTAATTTAAAAACCTGATACAGGCAGCCTGAACTCGAATGGCTCTTAAAGTGCATTTAGAGAACACTACACCTTTGGGCTTGGGCAGTGAGCTTTGGTACCTTCTTGCTTTGTTCAGGCTAACCCCATGAGTGTCAGAGTTTTGCTTTCTGGTTTTAAGGGACACAGCATCAGAATTCTTCCTGCATCTTCCAGCATGCACTTAGGAATTGCACGGTGCACAGAAGGAATTGATCGCATTATGGCAAAATGGATGGAAACTGTTAACAGGCCCAAAGGCCTTGCACATACAAATTTTGCTGCGGGAGTTTATCGTGGGGTTTAGTTTTGGTTTTAATGCAGTGTGAAATCTAGGATTCTTTTGATTGCTTAGTTATTATGTGAATAAATAATTAACATTTAAAAATCTATTTTTATTAGTAACCATTTTCTAAAAACAGTTTTCCTACTCAGTCTGTTGTGAAGATAGTTACTAGTTTTTAATTGAAGGTTATACATTTCTCATTCTATAATTATTATAGAAGGAGGAATTAACATGATCACATGGAAATTTTGTTTCTTAAATGGAGATTTACATTGATGGATTGAAGGTTTAAGGTACAGATTTACATTTAAATTACATATTACGTGACATTTACATTTTAAATTATACTAAAACAATTATTTCTACTGTCTTGGTGCCTTCTGAATGACTCTATAAAATTATTTAATTTGAAGTATAACCCACTGTACTATATATATACATATGTTTCACATATGAGATCTGAGTATTTTTTGTATGGGTACACTCCTATTTGGTGTAAATAAAAATGTAGTTGAATATATAATATTCACATGTAGACATTTAAGATGTTATTTAGCACTTTACTTAGAGTAGCAATTATTTGCTTCTCTATAACACAAATTGCTTTTGGAGGTGGTATTTAACAGGATAAAATTGGTATCTATCAGATGCTTGTATTTTTTTCCCCCAAAATGCTTTCAGGAATCAAAACTTAACTATGTTGCTTAAGGGAAGCAGCCAAGGAATAGCACCTGGGAACAAGGTGACCTGAGTGCTGAGACGGAGAGGGCTGATGTGGGAGAGAGACAAGTGGAGGGTATTTGTACCTGCTGTGACGCGCAGGCCAGGGTGGCAGCGAGCACAGCAGAGCTGGGGCTCGGTGAGGCCGGAGCTACAGCCGTGCCTGTGGAAGGTCCTGCACATCCCTGTGCACGTGTGGCCCTGCTGGGGATGTTCCTACAGCACCGAGGGCCACATCCTGCAATCAGTTTTACCAAGTTCCAAGGAACTTGAAGTATGGGTATAATTCTCTTCCCAAAATAGATTTCTTTACACTGTCAGTTGGATATGGCTGGTTTACACCCATATAAGGTTCTGGGCTGGATACAGAAGCCCTAAAATTCCATTATTGTGGAAATAATTGCTGCAATCCTTTTAACTTCTGATGCCTGCCGAGTGGAATGGGTAGAAGGGCCCACACACGCCTGCTGGGGGGTTGGACTTCTCCTGGAGAAGGGGGGTGAGGGCACCTGAATCCAGTCCCTCAGTTTTGTAACTTTTCTTGTCACCGACCTGTTCCTCCCGAGATGCAATATAACCTAAAATGCTGCACTGAAGAGTAATTAGGGTTCAGCAGGAAGTGTTATAAAGCTCTCCTGAAGATTAATCTGTGAAAAACCAGGCCTACACCTTAGCTGTGTATATTAGTTCTAAGGTTGCAAACAGTGGAAGAACAAATAGAAAAGTCTCACAATTCAATTAATATTAAGAGGTCAAGCTTGAAAGTGAAAAATCACTTTGCCAGTGCACTTGCAGACTGTACTCCAGCTCTGTATGAGCATTTCTGCAAAGCACTCAGGATGAAAAGGCTCCTCCAGGTGACCAGTGGCTGTCTGGTGGGTGTTGCTTCTAACGGCAATTAATGAAAGTACAGCCATTCTTCACGGAGTGCAGATGACCAGTGCAAGGCCTACATGGAGTTTGTCACACTCAAACCACTTCAGACAGCCTTCAGCTTTTTTCGGTCCCTCATGTACCACGAGCCACTGGGAGAAATAATGGGCACAAAGAGTAATTTCTGTTGTGCCATCAGAATCAATGGGGTGGACACTTTTGGGATTGCAGATTATTTTGATTGGAGAGTTTTTCTAGTCATTCTTCTGTCCTTTAATATAATATCCTTTAAGTTGTAAAATATGTATCTATACATACTATTGTCCAGAAATTAGGCCTTGATGAAGCATTTGTACATAGGAGTTGTGGTGCCCTTGTCTGGAAAAGTGAATGAGAAGTCGGGAGATTCTTTTACACTCAGCTTTGGGTGTAATAGTAAGAACCTCTTCAGGTTTCCTCCTCCTTCGGTGCCTCAGCACCTCCTCTTGTAAGCTGGAGGTAACTCTGGTTATTAATCTCTCCCCCTGAGATTTCTGCTGTGAGAAATGGCTGTATGAATAATGCACAGTGGAGAATACCGAGCTGGGAGGGGAGAGGTGTGGGCTGCTCTGACATACAGTGCTTGCAGAACTGGAGGGATTCAACACTGCTTTGCACAAGGGGCATCTCATAGTCTGGGTCTGGGCTGCAGCTGCTGTTCCAGTCCTTGCCTGCCTTTGAACACAGACCTTCACTCGTAGCTGTAGGAGGTGACTCCTTGCCTCCCAGAATTTGGTAGCATTCATTCCCTGAGTGGAAAGGTTATGTGCTCTTTCTCTTACCTGCCGTGAGGTTTCTTTCATCACCACCATCTTGTAAATTTTATGCATTCAGAAGTAGTAGGAGAGATTGCAACACACGCAGCATCTACATGGATATACCCCAAATCAGAGTCCAAGTCTGATCAGAACAGCTGAAGAGAAAGATACTGTGAAATTGCCTGGTCTGTTGTCCTTCCAGTTTAGGATAGTGCTGTGCAAGTAATTAAAATCCAGTATGTTGATAGCATTTTAAGATTATGTGGGTAAATTAGCTGACTTAAAAAAACCCAAAACTGTCGTGTCCCTTTTACTGAATACTAAACAATAACCATGAAAACTAAAACTTACAAATCATAACGTTTTATGTGCTCCCTGCAGAATAGAAAGCTGTGCAGGAGCTTTAAAAATAAAGACAGAAGCATATTTTAAATATTTTGTTTGCTCGTTCCTTTTTTTTCTCTCTGACAATTCCATTCTTTTTACCTTACTGCTTGCCTTAATGTAGTTGAGTTTAGGATTTGTTTCTTTTGTCCTAGGAGCCAGGCAGGCCTGTGCCCACTGACCTTGCAGCGTGTTGCAGTGGGCTCAGGGGAGCAGGTATTCTCAGTCACACTGTGTCCAGTGTTCCTTCTCCCGGGTGCCCCAGATGCACATGTGGTGAGCAGCCTTGGGCTGAGCACATGGAACCACACTGGTTCCACCACGTGGACACTTCAGCAGGCCAGTGTGCTTAAGGAATACTGGAAAAGCTGTTTGGCTTTAGTTTTCCTTACCTTTTCAATAAGTGTGCCTGTAACAATCAAATCCTGCAGATGCTTATGCGCAGAACTGGCTTTTGCACCCACTTTGTAATCACAAACTGTGTTGCTTCCATATCCTCTCCCCCTCCTACCACTGCATCCCCTCTCCCCACAACCTCAATTGCTCAGGACTGTGTGAGAAACCAGCGCTTTGGGCCAAAAGTGGAAATACAGGACTTCTGCAGACAGTTTACTGAAATGTTTCCTGGTAATCCTCTGTCCAATTTGGCAGCTTTTTAGCCTGATTGTTAATGGTTCTGACAATCTTTGGGTGAGTGCTGCCGAACCTGAGTCAGTTCTGGTGCCTGCATTTCTTTCAGCATCTCCTGCTGGCTCAGGAGTGCTTTTGGTGGTCAGGGGTCCTGGAATCCCGGGCCCAGCTGCATGTGGATGTCCCGAGCACCAACAGGGATGTAAGCTGGCTGGGGCAGGCAGTTTCTCTCCCTGTATGCAGTACAGGCTGAGGTCAAATGGGAGAAGTGAATGTGATAAACCTGAGCAGAAAAAGAGAAGGTTCAGGTGCTCCACCTCAGACTGTGGAGCTCGGCAGGTATCTGCATGAAGTGAGTGCACCAGTTTCTTTCATGTTGTTTGCACAGGACTTCCAAACTTCTGTGTCTCATTTTTGGGTTTTCCCCAATTTTTCTTTCCTTACACTGTAGGTCAGTTCACATCCAGTTTTTCCAAAATTCCTGGTAGGCAGACCTGTGGTTGCAGGCATTGTTTTGCTGTGTGGTCAGAGGCTGCTTTTGGCTGATGAGCAGGTTGGAGGAAGCTGGACTGAGTTCCTCTGTCCTCTCGGGGAAAGGGGTGCTCAAAAGGGTGAGCAGGTTCCTGGAGCTCCTTGTACCACAGCCGGACTGACACGGTCTAAGTGTGCTTTTTGAGAAACAAAGGTGTTGATTGCTCCAGGAGTTTGTTATCACAGAGAGCAAGAGTTGTAAGTACACGAGAAATCTTCCTTAGGAGGAAAACGAATAGTAAAACAACGTTTCAATCTATAGTCTCAGTAAGTCATTTAATTTTTAAATATTTAAATTTAATTTTTAAATCTAGTTCTTCTCAGAGGTGAAAGCTTTTCCATTTGTGTTTTATTGAATCACGGTATTTGAGTAGTAAGTCAGTGTTGGGAAGGTTTTTGTTTTCTTTTTGTAGGATGCCCTTCCAGTAACTCCCCAAACTCCTCACAGCTGTTTCCTTTTTTAAAAAACGGCTTATTTTTAAAAAATGGAAATTTTTACAAGGTACATTTTAATTTTAATTTGCAATCAGTAACAGGTTCCTCTTTAACATGGAATATATAAATTTCAGACTGTGTTTTAACTGGAAGCCATTTTTTATTTTGAGCATGTCTTTTGTGAACAAGTTACTATTATCACTTGTTCTTACTGTAGATGTACTGCTGCAAATAATGCAGTGACTTGTACCTCTGTAGGATTTTTACAAAAACTGACACCATGAGGCATTAAACCTCTCCCTAAAGATATGGAAAAAATGTAATGATATAAAAAATCTTCTCTGAGAAACAGAGAGGAAAAAAAATAAAGACAGCTGGGTGAAACATGTTTCTGTTGATTTGGGAGTTCATATTTTATTTTGTCTAGCAACCAAGATGCATTCTTTCTTTTTAGAAAATAAAAATACATCATTTTGACTTCCAGTTTGAAAAAACAGAAGCCCTACATTTACATATTCCACACAGTTTCATTTTGCACTCCTCTATTTTTGCGTTTGTATGTTGTGTTTTAAATTGAAATTTTGATTTTGCTTTTGTAATTTTCTGTTAAAAGGAGAAGAACAGTGATTTCAGTTCAGACAGGTGAAGCACCAGCTGTGACTGCGTGGCTGCTCCTGGAGAAGGAGGTGGCCTCTGGAGTGGCAGTGTGGGACCCCAGCAGCTGTGTCTGCAGGAGCCCTGCAGTGGTGCTGGGCAGCTCGTGGGCTGTGCACGCTACCTACTTGGCAGGATTGGAGCTGTGCTGGGATCCCAGGCATTGCCCTGAGTTCCTGCGGCAGGCAGGGCGCTCAGGCTTTCCCTCCTCTCACTGTACCTTCAGCTAATGTATCTCGTCTGTGGCACAGCCTCTTCTAAAGAACCTGAGCTTTAGATGAAAATGGAGGCAGAAAGGAACTGCAATAAAAGTAGTTGTACTACTAGTTCGTCCTATGATTAATAGCAAGACTTGCTTAGAAGTTAGTCTTTGATTTCCTCTGTTTAATTGTAGCCCTAAGTGAAATGGGTTTTTGATTTATAGAAAATGCAAAATTGGGCACAGAAAGTTTTAAATTACAGTAACAGTAAAAAATTTCCCACAATAATCATCCCATATTGTTTCAATTCAAGAGAGCTAAGGCTTGATTTGTGTGGGAAAGAATCCATAGCAGCCAAGTTCCATTTGAAACTGGGGAGAGGGGAGGATCAGTTACCTTCTTTTGAGGATATAAAAATATGCCTGAACTTCACTATGTAATACTTTTATCATATATTCCCTCTCTGGAAGGTTGCATGATGATTAATTAATTTAGAATAGCTGTTTTCTTACATGGGTACCATGAAAAAGAAAGCTAGAAAGTTTGTGTTAGAACATACAAGAACATTGGTTTTAGAAGCAGAAGCTTTAGGAAAAGCGATGGCTCGTAATCATGATGGAAAACAAATCTGGTTTTTTTGTAATTACTTGCATTGTGCAGAACAGTTCAGTATACCGTGAAAATTTTAAAAGCCATAGTTCAATAACTGCACTAACTTTAATAATGGCAGTTTAATTCCTAAACTCCTTTTGGAAGTCCCACACGGCTGATCTCACTTTTGCTGCACCGTATTTATGTTAACTTTGTCTTTCATTAGACCACAATGCCTATGTATGTTTACAGCAGTAATCCTAGATGTTGAAATTCTGGATAGTTAAAATATATTCAGTATCATTGAAGCTATTCTGGGGGAAATGACTTGGCTTTAACAGGGTGAGACCAAATTCTGCTTTGTTTACAGGGGTAAGTGCTGAAAAACACTAATCTGACCAATGAGGGTTTGCATGTGTGTTCCTGAGAATAGAGTTTGGGTCTTTCATATTTGTTTTTTTTGTGTACCAAAACACAGTTAAAAATAATTTTGAAAATAATATTAAAAATCATATTGCAGTTGTTATTCTGTTGGCCAACTTGATGTTTTTTAAAATTCCGCTTCACAGTCCCTCCTCACATCCAGTTTTTATTTGGAACACACTGAATTTACAGTTTTAATATAAAATGCTGCTTCTATTCTATTTAATTTGGCACGACCAAGTGTAAAATCTAACCATAATGCACAGTATTGATCCATTTATAAGCATTTTTAAATTGTACTGCACTTCTTGGATAATTTATTGTAGTAGGATTTTAAAGTCAGGTAAGCGCTGCATTTGTGCTATAGCCTGACAGTTTAATCAAGATACAAATTTAGAAGCAAATCAGCACTGTCTTTTATATAGTGCCTCTAAATCCATGGTAATTGGTACCAGACCTTGGTAACAGGGAAGGATCGCAGTTTCATGCTACCAGTACCAGTGGGTGTTGCTCCACAGCTGCATCATATAAGAAGAGAAGATGCAAGAGAAATTAAAGGATCCCCACATGCATTTTTCTGTGACATACCTTTTGCAGAGTCTGAGGCTGATGGAAAATTCCCCTGAATCCAGTGTGTTAGAGGGCTGTAAATAGTACCATATGTTCTGCACACTTTAACTTCTACCTTTGGAGAGCACGGGGCACTTTTTGAGTCAGCTTTCTTTACTCTGTAGTTCTGAAACATTTAAAAGAACCCAAAATCTCAGGGAGGGGAGAATGCAAGTGCTGCCGGTGTGTTCCCTGGCTACCCTGGGCTCCCTGCACAGGTCTGTTCCGGGAGGCTCTGCCGTGCCAGGATGTCCCGCGCAGCACAGGCTCAGCGCAGGTTGGTCCTGCACACCCGGGAGCGGATCCGAGCTATAGGCTGAGCTTGTGTGCTCTGGCAGCACAGATGGAGTGTGCTGTCATTAGGACTGTTTGTTGCCTGTTGGAACACACAGCATATTTCTACCGTGGCATCAACAGTTTCTAAGAGCTGAGGTCAAAATAAACAGGTTGCAGTTGGATAGAGGAACAGTCTGGGAAACAAAGTTCCCTACTTAGGCATAACTGTGTTCCTAGATCCGTGGATAAAAAGGCATTCTTTCACCAAGGGCTGGTCTAGATTTCTGCTGGTGAGGTCAGATCCTCACGGAGTTGCAGGGGTACACTCAGTAAGTTTTCTAGAGATATTGGTGCGTGTATGCAGAAATGACCTTATTTTAAATAAAGAAGCAATTTTAAGCACAATAATTTCACACTGTTTCCCTCAGTCTTCGTAGTACTTGATCAAAGTGGAAGTGATGTCCCAGTGCCCATTTGAAATGGGCATGTTTCAGTTAGAACTCAGGCTCCACTGCAGGTGTGGGTGGCACTGAAGGCGACAGGGCTCTGCGCAGGACAGACAGCCTCTGGCAAACCTTCTGGAAGTGGCTGGAGTTGCTACTGCCCCAGCCTCCCCACTCCACCTTGTTCCTGGGCATTGGTGCTTCCTCAGCAGAGCCTGTGAGGGAAGTGTGTGCCCACACCTGAGCTGCTTCATGTTCACCCACAGGTCCAGCCGGAGCCCTTGGAAGCATGTCGCTCCCTGCCGAGCTGCTGTGGTATTCCCGAGGCCTGTGCCTGCAGATCCAGCATGGAGAGCCCCATCTCCAGCAGCCAGGTGGAGCAGACACCCAGGGAAAAGGGACTTCAGTGTATGACAGAGCTCAAATGTCAGTGCTCCTTCCACCTCGGTAAGTATTTACAGGATCGGCCCATACATAGACTCAGATTCCAGGTGATTCCTGGCCCCAGGGAGATGAGCAGAGGGATTTTAGCCAGGGATATCTGTGAAAGCAGGGTTTAATTTGTAGTGTTTAAAAAAACAGCAGACTTTAACAGGACAAATACTTGGGATGATTTTGGCTTGAGAGAGCTGTAAGTAGATTTGTTTCCTGACAGAATCAGCAACAGTCACTTGGAAAGGTTTACTCATATTTATCTGGTCACAGTTTGTTTACAGCCAATGGAACTATCTCCTGCTTGTTGGGCTGCAAACACACAAAGGCATAGCAAGCTGCTAGATGTTAGAAAATGTTCTCATGGGGTTTTCTTGGGTTTTTTTGGTGGGAGGGTTAAATGTAACTCTAGTTTCAGTGGTTAAAATTAGAAAACAAGATTATTTTTTCCTTTCCAGAAATGAAACATTATTGAGCTGTATGGCATGCTTAACAGTAAATAGTTAATACAGATATGAGTAGTGAAGTAGGGAAAAGAGGTGTCAAGAGAATTAAGAAAATTTAGAGGACTAATATGGAACGATGTGTTTAATTCTTTTACGAGTGAAAAAGAAAACCTTCCTGTATTCTTTGTTGCTTCCAGTTTGCTGATGTTACCATTCTTACTTGCCATGTCATGAAGAGTCCAGTGGTCTGTATTAAAACCAGAGTAGTAATATTATCATCCCTTCCTTTCCATATGCTGCTTCCACCACAGTGACAGGGAACAGCACTCCTAGAAAACTCCTTTTCTGAGCTGATCTTACTGTCTCCACCAGGTTTTCTTGGCTCTTGCTATGCCTCTACACACAGTCTGTGTGTAACCACGTGCCTTTCCATCGTTTGCCATGGCAGGGCTGGTGCAGCCTCATTGCCCCTGCCCCAGCACCTCTCCCCTGCGCACAGGCAGCTGCTGAGTCTGCAGCTCCTCGTGCCTATGCCTGAGTTGGGAACACTCTCCTCCCCCCCACTTTTGAGTTGGCTCTCAACGCCTGCCGCAGATGGTCTGTACCTCATACATAATAAGAATTTTTTTTTCTTCTGAGGAGTGTTTCTGTGGATGTGAGAGGCAGACAGTCTGGCAAGCTTAGACCTGTGTTTTTATATTTTTTTGTAAGTGAGCCTTGAGGGATTTGTTTGCCATAGTTTGGAACCCCTTAATAGCTAGTGGAACTCAGTAGTATTTTGGTGCCAGAAGTAGGAATCTGATTTGTCCACTTGATGCTTTCTTAGGGGAAATTATATACATAGGCAAAATGAAGTTAGGGCCCAGCTGGACAAGACAAAGAAATTAAGCAGAGGCGTTCCAGGAATTAAAGTGGTTGCTTTAGGAAGGTGGTCTTCTAATAAAAGTATGATAGGTTTGTGTGAGCTGTGTTTGGGACTTGCTCTGGGGTAGGCTGTTAGAGGTGTATATTTATTACTAGTCCTGGTAAATGTTTTCCAGTGAGTTTACTCTGCACTGCTTTGAGACTTGAGTAATAAATTCTGGGTACCAAAATGTCCCCAGGACCTCATGTAAGAGCCAGATGAGCATTTTCAAGTGTCAGATGGTTTGGGTTCTAGGTAGCTCAACACTTCCTAGTTCCTTTGTGTGGTGCTGTGTTGGTGGGGTCACACTCAGCACTCCCGGAGCCATAAAAACAGGCAGATGTGGAGAGTTCTGCTTCATGGGCCAGGCTTTGATTTTCTGTTCTGTGTGGAAGCTGCCTGCCTGCACAGGGCTGTTCTTGATCTCTGCAGTACGCTTTGGGAGCTGAAAATGTACAACATACACAGGAGGAAAATAGTGGAAATACACTTATACCAGCAGTTTTAGCAGCTGATTTGACCCCCACAAGAAAGGATATATCAAGGTCAGATATGGGGTTGTGTGTTTTAAAAGATAAGAGAAAAATGTCCTGAACAAAGTTGGATTTTGTTCATGATGAGGAAGAGTTTTTACAGGTATTTCACTCCTCTGTTTTTCATGTTAGCACAGTCCAAACCAGACTTGTGGACTGTGCAGTATTTGCTAAAGTACGTTGGGGTTTAAGTGTCTGAAACTGCCGACTCCTCTAAGAAAAAAACCTCACTGGTGTCAGATAAGACACTTTCCCAGGGCCTGAAGTGTGTCAGAGTAAGGGGCTCTAAGGAGTGAGCAGAGCAAATAAAATATTTTGAGAGGAGATGAGCTTCAGAGAAGATGATACTTAGGCAACAGTGATCGGCAACACACGATGGTCACAGACTCATCCTCCAGGCTGGAAAGGACCTCAGGAGGCATCTAGTGCAACCTCCTGCTCAAAGTGGGGTCAGCCCCAGGATCAGACCAGGCTGCTCAAGGCTTCATCCAGTTAGATCATGAAAGCCTGGGAGCGTGGAGACTGCACATCCGCTCTGTGCAGCCCCTTCCATTGCTTAGACTGACTTTTTGAGCTGCTAGGATGCATGTTTTAAGCGTAGAACATGAGGGTTAGAGATCTACTTAGTCTTAAAAATTAAATGTTGTGTAATTGCATAACTGCGAAACTGAGGCTTTAAGAACAATACTGATTATCATGAAATTTGTGCTTTGATTTTAAAATTAAGCAATATCTATAAGATCAAGAGTCTCCTGCTTTTGTAAAGCAAATGTTCATCTAAGAAGGGTTTTTTCAAATAGTGAACCATATCTGTAAAGTTCTGAAATTATAGCTCCTATTATGTGTTCCTTTGCTTGGCACAGTAATTAAAGTATACATTAATGCACTGAGACGTGTTTGGAAGTATGGATTGAAATTAATCACCCTGCCACTATAAAAATTACTTGCTGAGTCCAACAGCATATGTGTTGCTATAGAAAGTTGTTCATGTATTCTGCATGGGTACAGTTAAATCTAATATTTAACATGTTTTATTAAATATTTAAATATAAAAATACCTTTAATTATATTAAAGATATGTGGGGGTTATTTACATATTGAACTGGTCTGGGACAGATATTTTTAAAGGTAGATCTTGCACTGTAACAACCACTAAGGATTAAATTGTCATACTGCTCAGGGGATCATTGAGGTGTCTGCAAGCAACTGTGTGAGCAGGACAGCAGGAATTCCTGCCTCTGCAGGGTGTGGCTCACCCCAGCCAGGTTTGCACATCCACTCTGCCCGAGGGTGAGTCCCTTGGGAGCGCCGGGCATGGCCCTCAGCGCTGCAGGGTGGGTTTGTACCAGGCTGAGCTCTCCGGGGAGACCCGTGGCTGCTGAGGTAGTTCTGCAGCCACTGACGATTTCAGTCTTAGATTTAAGTTTGCAGTGTGGACTCTGTCTCCAGCTTCCTGAGCAGCCACAGTGTTCTCAGGAAGGCTCCGGTGTGCGTTTACGGGCTGTGTAGTTACCAGGTGGAGCCCCTGGTGGTCTAGTGGTAAAGGCGCGGCGCTATCACCGCCGAGACCCGGGTTCGATTCCCGGGCAGGGCCACTCCCGGGCAGGTGGGGCTCGTTAGCCCTTAAAGGCAACCCACCTACGTCCTAAGGACCTCGCTGCCACTGTCCAAGCTTGCTTGGCCCCGGCAGATGAACCTTAGGATTAAAGGGTGGGCTCAGTTCCGCGCACACTGTGTCTCACCTAAAAAATCCAATGCGCAGGCTGGAAGGTGGAAAGACCTTCCCCGGATCTTCACTCGTGAAGACTGGCCATTAGTTACCAGGTGAGGTACCACCACTGCTTGCGCCACCGCTACTCTGCCTACCAAAAAACCTTTGTAATAAACATTCCACAAGATGCTCTGTGGCTGTGCGGGCTCCGCACCCTGTCAGCACAGGGACAGGCGCGTGTTCTTCCCCAGCGCTGACACCGCCCAGAGCATCCGTTGTCCCAGCGCCCATGTCCCTGGGCAGGGAGCCCCGGGAAGCTGTGTGCATGCTGCTCCGTGTGCTGCTGTTCCTGGAGGGACAGTGCAGGCTCCGGACAAAGGGTGTCGCTCCTCTCAGCGCAATCTCGAGGCTCAAGGACTGGGAGAGGGGAGCATCGAGCAGCGGGATGAGGAAGAGGACACAAAAAGAACAGAGCCTCTGTCTGGGGAACAGTTTGAGAGTTGCTGCCCTTGCCAAGTTAAACTGTGTGCACAAAAAATGTCTTGTTCTTCCCTGCCTATCCTCCAACATAGGACCCAGTTAAAAAAATGGATGTTTTTGTGAAAGAAAGTCCAACTTCTAGATGCTCACTGATGTACACACCTCTTAGCATGTTCAAGATCTAAATGCAGTGTTGAGGCAGCCTTTCTTTTACAGCTAATATTGATATCCTGTCCCAGAGTTAGAAAAACAGAGAAAAGAAAACCCTGACAGATATTTTGTGCTTCAGTTGATACATATTTGCATATTTCTGCATGATGAAAGTTGGTTCTTTTAATTATTTTTGCAGCCTGTCAGGCTGGATGTAGTCACCCTGCCAGAAGGATGAAATTTACAGCAGAAGAACTAATTTAACACCGAAAAAGTTCTTCCTCATCTGAACTGTCATTCAAAATGCATAATAAAAGTCACCAAGGAGAAGTTTTCTGTCCCAGTGTTTGCAGGACTCCTGGAAGAATCTTCTGAAACTTGAGGTAAGTTTTAGAAAAAAAGAACAGTTTAGCTGTAAAGTAGAAGCTGATGTGAAAGTGTAATTCTAGGGCAGAAAAGATCCTGTGTGTGCACTGATCTCTCTGCTGAGATGTCTATAGGAGCAATGGCATGTGAGAATATTTCAATGCAATATTTGTTTAAGTAATCAAAGCAGAAAGAATAAGCCTAAGTTTACTACCAGGATTGAATAATATGTATATATTTGAAGGAATTGCTTAGAATTTAAAAATGAAAGCTTGTATTATATTTTCGGTATTCTTTTGAAAATATATGTCAGAGTACAGAAAAGTTTAACTACGAAAAATAAGTGATAGTGTAAGTAGGACAGGTAGGAACCACTGAGTAGGACAGTATATTTTGGCTTGCTTAGCTCCTGAGAAATAGCTGCAGTATTTGCACTGTGTTCAGTTAATGCCATTGTCTTGTCCTTAGTGGTTTTGTTTTGCATTCAGCAGTGCTATCCATTCTCTTACATTTGGTGAATTAAATTCTTCCAGTGTATTTCCTAATTGCTCTGTCAACATAGTACAGGTGTTTAGGGTGTCATCAGGATCCCTTCTCCATCACTGTGGTCATAGGATTTTGTGTGGAGCATTTTCCAGAGCCTATCACCGTGTTCTATTATACAGGACTCCTTTTCTCCTGCTTCTGTTTCAGGTCCTAGATATAACTAAACTTCATGCCAGAAACCTTGCTTTCTAAATGCTGGGCATAGTTACTAGTGGTGCAGGTGTTCACATTCAGGGCAGTATCAAGTGCTGCTTATGATAAATAATGGAAAGCTCACTTTACAGCTTTAGGAGTTTGGCCAGGGCATACAAACAATTATTTTTCATTTGTTTATAGTCAGACAAGTTTATAAGTAAAATGGTAATGGGCATAAGTGTTCTTGCAGCCTTTGCAGCTCCTCTTTCTTGTTAGAATCAAAGAATATTTGTGGTACAATGCATAGGAGTGAGTAATAAGTGTGGGGGAATCAACAGCATGTATATTTATTTATTTATTAAATGTGATTATCCCCTATCCCATGATCTGTGCCTTTGCAGTACAGGCAAAGCATGTGTGTTTTCATTTTTGCTCCCGCTCCAAATGCTGTAGGATAAGAGTGGTCACTGGACACTGGTACCACACTGTGCACCCCAGAGCACCAGAGTATTAATGAACACAGGCAGAACCTTATGTAAGCATGACATCAGTATGTTATTTCTGGAAATGACTAGTGTAAATGACCACTGGGCTGATGGATCCATTGTGCTGAGCTGTAGCCTGCATGGCCTGCCTGTGCATTGCATCAAGAACATGAAAAAGCTTTCCAGGAATCCTCACACAAGGTGATATTATTTTGGTTTGCATAGGAAACGTATGTGGGTGAATATATGTGTTGCATACATGTGTATAAATATGTAAAGTGTCTTAGATTGTCTGTGTCTGGGGGCAAAGCCTCATGTTTGACAGACCTTTTAACTTCAGGGGTTGTGCATCTTTTGTGTCAGCTCTGAGACAGTAGAGAACAGCTGAAATGTCAGTCCTAGGGGGTCACTGGTGGGTAAGAGAGAGTTGCCATGATCACAGTTTCTCTGAGAGCCCTTGGAGTCTATGATTTGATTCCTCTCACAACTTGGTCCAAGCCAGCACGTGTTTGTTGGCTATCAAGTCCATTTGTCTCTGCAACACCTGGGGATACCAGTCTGGGGCTGCCCATATCTGCTGAAAAGGTACTTGAGGGTTGGGAGTTTCAAGGCCTTAAATAACTATATAGAAAGATGACTTCTATTGAGGAAATGTTACCACTTTGCTCATTTCTGTCTTTTTTTTTATGACTTTCATTGTGTGCCAGTGGTGCTGAAAACCTGAGATTTGGGTGTCCGTATATTTTATACTGAATTTAAAACATAAATAGCTTACCATAAGAATCTTCTTTATAAAAAGTGAAGAGAGAGAGAAATCCATTAAGAGGTGATTGTTCTTATTAAGAAAACAGTGAGTTATTATTGCTACCTCTGACATACATAAGTCTAGTAATACATGTATCTCTTTAGGACTTGACCTCAGAATAAATTTCAAGATCAGAAACTAAATCAAAATTATCTAAAACTTGATCCTCATGTATTTTTAAGGAAGTGGTCTATTCCAAGAACTTTAATGTATGAAGTCTTGTTAAGGTTAAAGTCTCTACAGGCTGGAGTTCATTTTTTGAGGAAGAAACACAGTTAACAGTAAAATCAGGTAACACCCTATGATATTGTCACAACTTGTTAATTAAAATAAATTTGTAGTGAGAACATCTTCAATGTATACAAAAATACTAGCTTCTCTTTTTATTGTTGTTTTTATTTCTCAGTAATAATTATCTTTTTATTTCTCAGTAATAATATACTTTATTTTGGAAAAAAACTAACCTTTGTGTCTTCATTAGCAAACATTCAATACTCTTCTGACTGTTTTTTCATTCTGTTGGTTCTCATGTATTCATGTGAGAATTTTTTGGATCATACTTGAAAAGTATTTTAGTACTCAGTAAACCTTCCTTCAAATACACTTGCTCTGGATACTCTCAGAGGGAGGAAGAACTGCTCTCCCGTGCTTCTCATGTCCTGGATATGTGCAGTGACTCTGACAGCTGATGCTGCATTACTCCAGACAGAAATAGAAATCAGTAAATCTGACCTCGTATTACCTGTTGCAAAGTGAGAAATGAGGCATTTTAAAGTCAGATGCAAACACAGAATCCAATGTAGTTTTCCTATTTCTGATTTCTCAGTTCTGG
Organism: Myiozetetes cayanensis; assembly: GCF_022539395.1. Lineage (NCBI taxonomy): Eukaryota > Metazoa > Chordata > Aves > Passeriformes > Tyrannidae > Myiozetetes > Myiozetetes cayanensis. The sequence goes on along the minus strand of NW_026087521.1, from coordinate 67,661,665 downwards.
CCCAAGGAGCATGGTGTTCTCAAACCCAGCTGAGGGGAAAGGCTGGCCCTGTGCCTGTTAATTTTCTGGAAAGTTATTTGGATGTGTTGAGGTAAAGAAAGAGGTTTTGGTTGTGTGCAGTTTTGTTTCTCGCTGAGCTGCAGGAAGCAGATTCCCTTGCACACAGGCAACCTTAAGTGGGTTGGTGAGCCATGAGTACAGGAAACGGACAGTGAGAGCACTCAGCTCTCTTTGGAAGAGCTTGACAAATCCCAGGCAAGGCTGGGCCTCCTGAGATGGTTGGCATTATCAGGCCATACATCTACAGAACTGGGTTCAAGCACTTATTTGGCCTCTCTGCTCTTTTTTTGTTTAGAATTTCAGTTCTCTGGAGTATTATTAGACAAGGAAATGATGTGTCCACAAAGTTCAGATTTAGCAAACTGATAACAATAACAATGAACAATTAATTACTAAAAAAGAGCATGAAAGAATAAATATTATTAAGTGTATTTTAGATTTAAATGTAGCAGCTGTGCAATTATTATTCTCAGACTCTGGAGTGAGGTGCTGGGACTGACATAACTTGCCCTGAGTATTCCCTGGATTAAAAATTCTTGCTGTTTGGATTCTGTCATGAAATGGTTGGCATCCCAACAGTCATGACAAGTGTATAAGTTGGCAAGGAATTAAAAACGGTGGTACCTCTGAAGTTTAGCAGGAGGTTTCCTGCCTGGGGATGGCAGAAATTGTAGCTGTTGCTAATGCCATTCTCTTGTTTGTGTAGCAGCTCATTTCTGAAACAAAGCAAGCTTGTGCGCATGTTCCACTTTGTAATAGGAACTGCTACATTTGGTTTTCTTTTGAGTGTTTTCAGACACTGGAGTTTTCATGTGCCCACTTCTCTTTTTTTTCCTGTTGTTTTGTTAATAAATTAAATCTGACTACAAGATCTCGCTGCCTCTGAACTGCAGTAAGGGCTGCTTGAAAAAGCATGAGCCTCCTAAAATTTTTAGTCTCAAGAGGAAATAACTAATTTTTTGTTTGTCTTTGATCCAGTCGCATCAATGCAATTTTCCTTCTTCAAACAATTGAACCTGCAGTTCATTATAGTGCAAGACCGGAACCCTTCTATTACCTAATTTTTAACAACAATTACATTAAACCTTAAAATTGCATTTGAAAAAGAAAGGCCTGCACCAGCCCCAAATCTTTGTTCCTAAAACTTGCTCTTGCTGAGGCCTCCAAGAGAGGCAGTGGCAGATTGAAGCCCAGCACCTTTGCTCTGCTGGGAGAGGACCAGCTGGCCAGGAGTGTCCTTTGCTGGTGGGACTTGATGGCTTCCCTTTGGCCAGGGGGAGGAGTGGTGCCCTCGCAGAGCGAGGCCCCTCCTGATGTCTTTGTTTGCAGGATTTTCATTTGCTCTCCTCAAGGCTTTCAAGGAGTTTGTAGTCCTCTGAAGTGACCTGAGGGTGCTTTGTGTGCTGGGCTGTCAACCCCTGGGGCTGTGTGGGACCCACTTGGAAGTGCTGTCTGTGCTGTGGGTCTCAGCGCCCTCCTGCCTCCCGCATCAGGGAGCACTGTGATGCCAGGCCAGGGCATCCGTGGAGGGGAACCTGGGGAGCTCCTCAGCCTGGAGCTCCTCAGGAGCTCTGCAGGGCTCTGCTCCCGCAGGCTTTAGCATCTTCCCAGAGCACAGCCTCAGACTCTTTCACAGCTTATGTACTCGATTAAAATGTCATTTCCCTTCAGCTTATGGAGCTTAGAAGCTCTTAGAGGCATGAATAAATGGAGAGACAGGTTCTATCTGCTATGGAGTTGAGGAGCTGTGATTCAGAGGAGAAAAATCATTCTGCCAGGTGATTTGTTAGGTTCAAGCATTGCTTCCAGAATTTTTCAAACAAGAGTGTTTATCTGCAGTTGGGACTGACTGACACCATCACTTCTTAGGAAATATGCCATTGGAGAATGTTGTTTTCTTAAACACAGCCTTTAGAAGTCTAGGAAGAGAAATGCACTGCTGAGGCAGGAGGGAGGTAAGGGAGAATACTGCATGAGATTTGGAGGTGTCTGCCAAACTGGAGAGAACAACCTCCTGTCACAGCGGCTGTGGCAACCTAGCTGGAACTTGGAAACAGGAGCGTAGTTTGAAACATTGGATATTTTACTCTCATTGTACCTGATCGAAATATCTACATATTACATGTAGTAAAGCTCTCTAAGTACCCATAATAAAGTTCACTGCAAAAATAGGGAGCCTTCATGTTACTTTCCTAACATACTGTGCACAGAAACCTGGTTAGCATCCAGCAGGCTGAGAGACCCACAGACAGAAAAAAATCTGATTAACAGCACTAAGAAATGGGCAGAGTAACCCCTGCGTTTCCCTGCAAGGAACCAGACTCCTTGGAATGCAAAACTGCCAGGCCAGGAAGATTTGAGGCGCATGTGGAAGAACTGTGTCTGTATGTGAACCTGACAAAGGGAATAAAAATAAAGGTACAGCTTAATGTTTCCACAGGACAAAATGGAAAAGTGAAATAAAATTGCCAGGAATGAATATACAAATGCTGAAAGAGCTGGAGAGAATGTGCTGGAGGCAGCAGAGGGATACTTTTCTCTAAATCCCAAAAGCAAGAAGCAGAGAAGAGGATAGATGCTTGCATCGTATTGCAGAAAGTTCTGGCATGCACGTGTACGTTAGAGACATAAAAGATCTCCTAATTAGAGACAGGATCATTTGTGGGACATGTGATTCCAGTTTATAGGAGGAATTGCTGAGAAAAAGACATCCAATCCTAGAGGAATGAATCAAAGAACAAGAGCAGCTGAACTGTCCAGGGAAAGTAGCAAAACGACAGGCAATCTTACAGGACACAGGCTGTGTTTAAAATGAGTCCAGGAGACAGGGAAGAGATGGGCTTGGGTGGGATGAGTCTGAGAGCTGGGCACAAGAGGGGAGTGACATTTGAGGCTGCTGGGAACAGGGCACAGGGGTTCATTCAGCACTGTGGTGTCTGGCTGACATCTTGCGGGCTCTCCTGTCTTGGCAGGAAGAGAGGAGGCAGAAGGAAAAACCCCCAGCCAGGTGTGGTGGGGCAGCAGCAAGATGGAAACCTGCTCTGTCTCAGCAGAACAGGAAGCAACAGGCTGTTCTGGAGCTCAACATATCTGAAGGAATATGAAATCAAGCTGCCAGCCTTTAGATGTCTCTGGGTTAGCACCTCTGCTCAGTCACGAAATGTTGCATGAAAAGCAGAACTGTCAAAAGGAAAGGTGGGGTGACCTGTCTGTGCTTCCGAGAGAGGAGAAGCAGGAAGATAATGTTTGAAAGAGGCACCAGGAAGTTAATCTGTCTGAGCATGACCTGACCATTACCCCATTTTTTTTTTTAGTTTCTCTATGCCATTCTCTAAAGAAAAGCCAATTATATTTCAGAAGAATAGGGGCCTCTCATGTTGTTATTCATCATGTGGCACATAAAACACCAACACTAACTCCAAAACTGAGAGTTAACCTTGTCCTTTCATCACATATGGTCATCTCATCACTAGGCTGGAGACGGCTCAAAGTTGCCTGAAAGTGGCTGGGCCTCAGACAACTGAACTTTTATACATCAGTACAAAAGCAGCAGAGAAGATGGGAAGGAAAACTTGATTGTCCCAAGGGACGCAGCGTAGTGGTTTGAGTAGTCCTGCCTAGAAAGTCACTTGTGGCTTTTATAATGAAGAACTTAAGGTTTGAATTTTTAGACTTATTAGCTGTACATTTGTTTGTTTTTTATTAACTTAATATACCATGTGCTGCATTTTCCTTGGGGTATTGAGTCAAGTGATGGATTCATCCAGTTTAGCTCTAAATGCATGGGCTCTCTTTTTCATAAAACTTTGAAGAGATTTGGGTCTCAAATTTCCAGAATGATTTTATTTTATGCCTCTATATTTTGGTACAGCAGCTAATGTTTTCAGTCCTGTTTCCTTTCTGAGAATATGTGCTTCTGGCTAATGTAGAGAGGGAATGTAGATTTTGTTTGTTCTCTTTCTTGACCCATGAGAATTAGAGTTGTCTTCTTATATGAGCAGACACAGTTAAACCACTTTAGTCTACAAAAGAGTCACTGGAAGTTTCCAATCCCCTATCTCTCTGCTTCAATGGAAAGAAAACCAGGTTTTAAAACGTCTGAGAAAGATATGGCTATTAAGCTAATCCAGTATACTTCATCTAGCTGCTAAAAATCTTGACTGTTAAAAGTGATTAAATGTAATTGCATCAGTAAAAGTGGTGTAAAAAAACCCCTGAGTTTCATTAGAAACTGTCGTTAGGAAACCTTGATTCCTTGACTTAAAAAGTTACATATAACGTTGCTGTTTTATTTTGGTAGTGCTTTGAAGGTCTCTTAAACCCAGGGTTATATAGAAAGAATAGATAAAACCCAACAGGACAAATACAGAATTCTGAAGTATTCTTCTAGGTTTCATTATATATTCACAGTGCATGTGGTTTATTCAAAAAGAAAATTTGGCTTAAAACTGAAAAGTTAATGGATAAATATTCAACTATCTTAAAGAACTGACCAAATAATAAAGATATTTGGAAGAAAAAAACAAATGAACAAACCAGCACCTATGTGGTGGATAAAATTGTCACAAGATGGAATGGAAGGACTCCCAGTAATTTCAGTTAAAGCTATTGAATTAATTTTTTTTACATTCTTCAGTTTGAAAATGAATTTTTTCATTATTTTAAGAGCTGAAAAACAAACTTTTTCTCATTTTCATATCTTTAAAGGTGTGTCATGTCCTAAACACTGCACAATATTTATAGAGAATTTAAAATTTCTCCATGTTATGCTGTCTAAAAAGCTCTTCTAGACAGTAAGATATTAACAAATTCATCAGTTATGGTCTAATGCAGAACAACACATGTAGTTTTATATCCTTGGAGCTGAACTGGATATTTGCACTTTTGGATTTGTTTTGTTAGATTATGAAAAATTATGGAAACAAAACCTCTGACAGTGAAATACTGAGAATTACAAAATAATCCAATTCTTACATAGCTTTGGCACTGCCAATGTTAAATGTTACTGCAAGTATTTATTGCAAGAGCCTCAGTTACTGCAAAGACAAAAGTACAACAATGAGCCTTGTTTGCTTAGAGAAACCACATACTCCCAGTGTGTTCCAGAGAATAATCACACATTTTTGTGGGTATTCGGGAGAAGTGATAATTCTGAAGCAGAGAATGCTATTGATAATGTTTCCACTGGGAAACACAGTAAAAACGCATTTAGCTGTTCCCCTACATGAAATTTAAGCAAAATTTAAGTCTAGATCATGAGTGGCCTGTGGTGAGATGTTGAACTAAACACTGATGTGTCTTCTCCACATAGAGGTACTTCCTGCTTAAAAGTTGCTGGAGATATTAAAACCATGAAAATTCATTGATATTTAGGGCATTTAATGAAATATTGAAAACATATAAGTGCATAGACACGAGGTAGACATGCACTGTGCAACAAAAAGATAGTGTGGATGATGAAAAATTAGTCCCTTCTGAATTAATTTCCATTCTTTGTAACTATCTGCCTCTTATTTTGAGAATCCCAATGTGCAAAAATATTTTTATAATCTCTTTGGCATTTTTGGCCCTCATGCAATTTTGATTCATGAGTTGAAATCCTGTTTCCATGGAAATCAACTGAATTTTTGATCGGCTTTGAATTCCTCCCACAAGCGAAGGCAACTGAGGGGCATCATCTAGGCTAATTCTCTCCATAATGTTGGTCATAGTATTCTCCCTTTTATTCCATATGAATGGGAGTGTTTCAGGGATGGCGGAAGTCAAGATTTCCAAATGTTACTGCATTGAGTTCTCTTGTATCAAGGGCAGTGAGGGTATTTGACAGATATGTTTGAGCTGAAAGGAACTGTACGTCACCCACAGAAATCCCACTGGACACAGACTTCCTCGTTCCCTTACAGACAATGAGCAGGAGGAAAAGCCAGGTGGCCTGGATTTGTCCAAGAGAATACCAGGGGTTTTCCCCCAGATTTCTAGAAGAGAAGAGGCAAGTCAGCAACTCTGAAATGTGTAGAGAGCAGGACAGTGTTTTCTGATGCCCAACGTTAAAGCTCGCAGGTGTGCTGCCGTCACTGCCAGGTGCGCATCTCAGGCTCTTGGGAGGGTACCAGGGCAGTGACAAGGAACTGTGCTGTCTCCTTGCCTGGCCTGTGGTGATCTGTTCACGGGTGCAATCCTGGCACTGTTCTCTGGGATTCTACCCACACGTGTGGGGTTGGTCGCTGGGCAGCTCTTGGCCAGTTGTCATCATCAACTGTCCACAACTTCCTCTGTCCTGTAGCAGCACCACTAGCAAGGGGTGTAGTTTTTCTCTGATGACTTTCAGAACTGCTGAAATAAAAATAAACACTGTTTTTTAGGAAGTAGAAAAAAAATTACAAAGTTTATAATATAAGCTTGATATATGGCTTGGGAGGAGAGGTTTAGATTAAACTTATTTTATTAGAATTATGAGAGGAAGTGAAACACAGAGTGCCAGTTCTGTGTTTCCTTGTCTCTACCCCGTAACTGGGAGAGAGGGATGTGGTGGGAATTGGCAGGGTGGAACGAGAATTGATGGTTTGCTGCTCTCAGAGCATCCGTTCACCAGGCCCTCGGGTAGGAGGGTGGCAGTGAAAGCAGACCCTTCCCTGTGCTGGAAATACCAGGTGTTGGACCTCAGCAATCCTCACATTCTGAGGGTATTTCTGGCTTTCCTAAGCTTTGATCCTGCCATTGAATCTGCGGGGGTGCAAAAATCCACCCACACAGATCCGATGTCAAAATCCTGACCTTAATTGTTTATGGTTTGGTTTGGACAAATTACTGTTCTCTCTACAATAACCACAGTTATTACCAGAAATACAGAACAATCTAAACCATACATATATACGTTATGTAGGTATGACGTTTGGTGTTTTTTTTTTAAGGCTGTAATTTTATTAATGAGTTTTGAGGCTTATCTGAAATTCTCATTTCTCAGTCTTGCCCTGTGCTGCTTTTTACCTGACCAGACTGGTCTGGATCTATAGCAATTAATTCTCAGAATAAAACAGCTCATAATGTTTATAACCTGAAATCCAACTTAGAACTAAAAGAACATCCAGCTTAATACACCTGGCACCAAGATCCTAGTGGTTTGTTAAACTGCAAATGGACTTTACTAGTTTCCTGCACAAAGGAGACCCCCTTTTTTAAATGTCTCTGGACTCTGTTCACGAGACTAATCCATCTCAAGTTAAATCATTTTCATCTGCATGTAAATAAAGAATGAATCTCTTATGAAAAAAACCCAAACCTTTTGATGAAGAACAGTAAATTTCATGAAACAAAAATAAAATTAGAGTTTTAAAGCAAAATCAAACATACCTCTGCCACTGGAGAGCTTGGTAATGCCAGCCAGCACCATTCTTTAATTAGAGTAAGTCAAACTTTGTGGCTTATGTGTTTCCCTAAGTCTTTTTCTTTCCTTCTTTTCACCTTACATTTTCCTACATTTTTAATCATAAATTAATGCTGATATGTTTGCTGTCCTAATGGTTACAGATAGTCTCACAGCAGTTGAATGTTGCTTTAAATTTGGATTTTTTGTCTTCATTTTTTCCCCTTAATAGAACCATGTGAAAAAATCTACTCTCTTCAGCAGTTCATAGGCAAGCTTGTATGTGCTCAGTTGGAAGTCAGCTGAAAATCAGCAGAAGCTTCCAGGTAATTCCTGTGCCTGCTTAGAATTATGTCAAACTGAGTTTTGTTTGAAGTTAAAAATGTGCACCTCAGCTTTCAATGAGGTGCCAACCTGGTACTCTAAAACATGTTCCTTATTATTTGGTTTTGATCTGATGGGAGAGTAGCACTAGTTCTGGTTTTCAAGTTGTTGTATGTTTCTGGCTCTGAGATTTCAGTCCAGTGTGTTATGGATATGTATTGCAATCCCAGTCTCAGTGTCTAAAACACTCCCTACAGTCACGGGAAGTACATGTTTTGCACTTATTATTATTGAGGAAAACCAAATGGCAGTAAAAGTACTCCAGAATGGAAAAAAGCATTCTAGTAAAAGTCAACTTGATGTGAGTGACCTGTCTGAAAATCACAGAACCTCACAAAGCACGGCAGATCAGTCTTGTCAGAAACAGTTCGCTTGCTTTTCAACAGAGAGTATTTGCAGTTTTAAAAAAATACAATACAGCATTAGTATTTGTCCAGGTTATTAAACAATGCAAAAGACTTTTCCTAGTTTAGTATGATTACTTTTTATATTCAAGTCATGGTTGTGTTTGGTACTTCCTTAAAGAATGTTCTTAAGCTTTCAGAATTGCATGTTCCAGAGCTTTGGTTCTCTGTAGGTTGTGTTGGAACTGATTGTTTTCTAAGCCTGAACTAAACCTCTTGAAGGGTTCCTCAGTCTTCTCCTGATGGAAAGCAATGATAACTTTAGTCAGAGGATCCACTTAAGGCTTTTAAACATGAGAAGCCAGTTACACAATGGGGAAGAATTTTACCCTTAATATATGTGTATTTTTTTTCCCTGAAGAATTACCAGATTCTATCATGAACTGTAAGGATATTATGACTTTTTTTTTTTTTTAAGATTGTGAGCCAAGGTTTTAAAATTGCTAGTAATTCTGGAAATGAGAGCGTCAGAGAACCAAACTTGAAGCCTTGCTCATACCCCTTTCAAAAGTTTCGTTGTTCAGCTCTGTGCAGGAGATGCGCTCATAAGGTGTGTCATGTTGGAATATAAAAGTCCAAATTTGTCACCTTTCAGCCTTTGAACTAATTCAGTTTTTATGAGAAATTACTATAAATATATACTTGCCAAGTAATACAAAGTGATAGTTTTCCACAGTAAAAAATGGTCTGGATGTGCACATCTCTATGGGAAACTTAGGGAATGCGATAGAAACAAGAAGTGTATTTCACCTTTCAAACTACAGCTAGATTGTGACTTTTCAAATTCTGCAGATTTTCTCTGTAGATCAATTTTCTAGTGTCTTTTGTTGGTGTCCTTCAGGTTCTGTCAACTTCCAGCTAGAAAGCTAATGATAAAGCATCAGAATTGCACCCTTTTAAAAGAAGAAAAGCAGGGTAGGCATCTGTAATAGTAGTGTAATGACACCAAATATGCATGTATGGTTTAGAATTATTTGCCTGAATCCTCATTCGTTGGCATGTGGACAGTTTCTCCCATGCTTTATCTCCATATGATGTTCTGCAGCACCAGTCTGGCATCAATAGGCATCCTCCCACCAGCATTTGAAAGATTTTTCCACACCGCCATAAAATTGCACCTTCCCCCTTGACCCTGAAACCCAGCACCTGTAATAACAGAGCAGTGGTATAGTGTGCATCCCTCCTGCATGTCTGACGGCAGAGCACTGGGGCTGGGGGCTCAGCGAGTGTGAGGTCGTGTCCTGAGATTGTACCTTCCTGTTTGAAAAGAGTGACTTGTAAATGTTTATCTCAGCTGGATGTGAGAATGTGGTCTACGTCTATGCTCCCCAGTTCCCCCTTGAGGAGCTGTGCAGTGGAACAGCTGCATATCCCTTCACATCCTCCTCTTGCTGTTAAACATTTACGTCTCTCCCTTCAGTTCTTTGCCAGGTTTCCCCCTGCTCTCATTTGGGTTTCTGGTTGAAGGCTGCAGGACTGGATTTAGGGTTTCTGCTGAAAAGAGCGAGAAAGGGATCAGTCCAGCACAGGACGACTGGCAGTCCATGTTCAGTGTCATGCATCATGGAGTTTCTTTGTGTTCTACCAAAATGTATTTCAGAGTAAAATGGTTGAGGCTACTTCTGTAGAGAACAGACCAAAGTATACAGAGGCTGGTTGGGGCTACTTCTGTAGAGAGCAGACCAAAGTATACAGTATATTGGCTTCCCTTTTGCTGGTTTTGGACAGCTAGGGCTGCTTTCCGTTTCCTACAGTGTTCCAATAGAACTAAGTCACATGTGCTTGGTAATGGAGGCTTCTGAGACCTGGGGCTTCTGTAAAATGGAAAAGAGCAAAGTATTATTTATACAGTATAATATTTTGATTTACTAAAGAGCTGTGAGGTGGATGTTATCATGAACTACTGTGCAGCAAGAAAAGTTCCTAAAACATGCACCAACTGACTCCATCTCCAAATCATTGCAGATAACGCAGTGTTTAGTTTCTAATTAGACCTATGTTGTGCTAATTCTCCTGAGCAGTGTAGGTGATTGCTGGAGCTCGGTGCATCCAGCATCCAGCCTCTCGGAGAGACTGATTGGCAGGATGAGCACACACTGATTGGTGTGGCCTTGCTCCAAGGGGGAAGGAAGAAATAAAGGCAGGTAATAATCTTCAATTAGACTAATGATATTCTAGTCCTAAAAGGATCAGAAGAGAAACATTTAACTGAAAATAAAACCCCAGTGTATAAAGTTCACAAATTATTTATTTACTTTGGATAGTCTTTTGCACTGTTTCGTAGGAGAGGATGGACATTATTCTTTTTTGCATGCCTCAGTCCCCTATATTAAAAATATAGATGGTTCATCCCAAGTGCTGGTTTCTTGTGAGTAATAAGTGTAACCTTCAAGGCAAAATCTTGTCAACTGTTTCTTGATGAAACATGCCAGAGCAGCATAGGCATTTTACGTTGCTAAAATTATTTCTGGATCATTTTTGCTAGCACATTTGCTTTGTGGCCAGCTCAAGTCAGTATGTTCAGTAGTGCAGTTCCACTGTGGAAATAAAAATAGCAACATGGATTTGATATAGACAGTCTCTTTGAACTAGAGTGGATTAGTGTAAGGAGCTTCTCCTAACTTTAACCTTTCAGTCAGATTCTAAACATTGTTTGGCTTTTTCAAATCATCACCACTGCACTCAGCACTAACAAAGGCTGTACCAGTGACTCTTGGAAGTCATTCATGTAAGCATTTGATTTTTTTCACAGCCTGTAAAAACCTTTTTTCTTTCAACCGTCTGAAGTCCCATGTGAGGCTGAGCTGTTCCTTTGCATTAGGGGCTGGAGCCCCTTGTAGATGTGTTAAAGGAAAGGGGCTGGCTAAGGAGTGGCATTTTCTCAGGATGATCAAGCTGTGGCTCGCTGCAAGTCCCATCTGCCCTCTCCACATGCAGTGTTTGAAGCCCTTCCTGGAACAAGCTCCTCGGGGATTTACCTGCGTGAGGTTGCTGGTACAGGGTCACTGGAAAGGCAGATGGGACACAGGATGGCAGACTTGGACCAGTTGCATTTGGCAGAGAACAGATCTATGGAGTAGCATAGTCACTGTATGGAGCAGAATTTCTATTTAACTGGTATTCCTTGATCCCCAGTCTGGTACAAATAACAGTGGTACCATGCATCTGTTGGATTTTCAGAATTGCCAGGTGGGCTCACAGGCTGCAAAGGGGGTATTTGTGCAGATCATGATACACATAAATGTATTTGCTTCTGTCTGTGTGCTTCAGCCTGCCAGTAATACTTTTTTGCAGGCTATGTGAATCAAGGTTGGATTTTGCTTTGTCAGTTGATGTCGAGGTGAATAAAGTCAGCCTTGAAAGCCTCAACCATATCCCAGGTAATAAAACTTAATCATGAAGTAAGAACCATAAATTTGTCTTCTACTTGAGAAAGGAGGAGGTAAGGTAACCCAAACTTCCATTTACTTCCCCTCTGATCCTTTTTCTATTTTGTCTATCAGAAACTGCAAAAGGAAAGTTTTGGACCTTGTGAGAGCATTAGAAAACTTGATAAAAAATCACGTGGTATAACCACTCGATCCAACTATGGGCAACGTGTTTTAACTCTATGGAACTGCCAAGTGCTCACACTTTGTAACCCTGAGAAAAAGTGTGCCTGCTGCAGATCCATGGTGCAGATTAGGTCATTTGCTCATATTTCAGTTACTGTGTTTTTCCAGTTTCTCTTTCACTACTGCTCTATTAAAGAAGTGCAGCTACCTGGAAGGCTGCAGGCATTGAAAGGGCTGCAGCATTAAAAAGAGAAGTTTGGGGTCCGTTTTCTTAGTCAAACAGGTTTTTTTGTATGCCAAGTGCAGTATTTTATGCTGTGCAAGGAAAAGGATATTGTTTGCCTCACTTTAAAATAACACAAAAGCCGTTCCAGCTTTCCTTGAAGCCAGTGACAAGATTCCACTTGCTTTCAGTGGGAATTTGCAAAAGACCTGTGATGCAGTTTCTGTCAGAGCAGAAGAAAACTGTGACTTCATGGTACCAAGCAAATGTAAAATGAATGAATTTCATGCCATATCATTTGCACAATTCAGAGAGGAACTGCTTTGAATTTGGAGGAAGTGTCCTGTAAAGCTGTTACTCAGGCTCTCATACTTTGTACAGAGAAAGAAGTGTGTGACTGCACTCAGACCTGCTACTGTTCTGTTGGAGTGTGTATTAGAGCACAGGGAAGGAGGGAGCACCTTGTCTGGGGTGTTTCCTTCAGTTTGGAAGGTGAAGTGTCCAGCTACTGTTTGAATGTGTAATAATCACCAGGAAATTTCAAAGTCCAAATATTTGTGTCAGTGAACTAAAGCATCCTTAGTATGTCTTGTGCAAAGCAGAGGTTGAAATGGAAGAACCCCAAGGAAAACATCTGTCTCTTTAAAGTGAGTTTTCCCTAGGGTGTCCCTGCCACAAGGTAGCTGGAGTTTGGCTGCCCCTGTTCTCTGTGTACTTGCTGCTCCTTGTGCCTGTGCAGCCCTGTAAAAAGGAACCCAAGAGTGAACCTGTGGCATCACTGGGACTTGTGTGAAGGGAAGTGTGTGGAGAAAATACCTTCCAGACATCCACATCAGCAGCATGGCAGGAAAAAGAAATGTCTCGTGTTCTTTCCATGTGAGATCAGACTTAAAATTCTCCAGAATAATGAAGCTTCTCTGTAGCTGTGAAGAGCCCTGGGGCCTTGTCAGGCATTCTTGCACTTCTCAGCTTATTCGTGTTGCACCTTGATAGAGATAAGAGTAATTATTAGATCCTCAGCTTTAGACTCCCTACAGTTACTCAGTGCACAGAGTTTCCTTTATCTATCATTTTCTACTCTACAGTTTACTTTACAGTTTACTTTAGGGAGATTGTATTCTTGCTGCTTCTGGAAGAATTTAGCTACCAGCAAAGGACATGGTTTTGAACTCCATGGGATGTTACTGATGTTTAAATCATCCTGTATCTTCCAAATAGTGGCCACTGCATCACTTTTCACAATATACCTTGCCTTAAGATTGAAAAACAATTAGTGATTTTGAATCATCAGCTTCAGCAATCTTCAGAGGGACCCAAAATCTTCAGAAATTGCTGTTATGGAAGATTGCATCTTCTAAAATCACATTTCCCTGAGTTTTGAAAATGTAAGGCTTGCATCAATATTCATAAGAGACCCAAGCTCAGCACTACTTAATTAAAGAATACCTTTATGGAAAGTACTTCACATGCACAGTAGATGCATTTTATAACCTGTTTGAAATGAATGTGTAGAGCCTGATGTTAGCAAAAAGGTTAAAGTTACCAAACAGAAGCATTTGAAATTGGGGATGAGTATGTTGGTCTCCTGTTCCTGGCACTGGATTTCCTTGTTCATGGTGTGAAGGATCAATACTGAAGAACTGAAGTACATTTTGGACATTCTGTAATGTTTATGTTCTCTCCAGATCTATGTGAAGTTGGAATATTTGTGCGCTTATGTTGATTTACCTCCATGTTAATGTCCATGAACTGACTCTTCCACAAAGGTAGAACACACATTTTCTTGCTGACCTGGAGAGAAAATGATTCTCTGGTGTTTATTCTGATGAATTTAAAGATATTTCACACATATTTCCCCAAATTCTCTGCTTGTATGTGCTGGCACAGCATCACTCTACTCAAAACAAGCATATACCAGTTTATGAGGCAGGTGCTTTGGTGAACTACAAATGGTTTGTTCTCAGTTCCTGAGTAATCAAGAGAGGGAAAGTTTTCATAAGGTTTGGAGTGTAGCAGTCCTATAAGGGGTACACTCTGGGTGAGGTGTGTGTATATCCTAAAGGAGATGTACTGGAGCTAATGTGCTCTTCTGGTTCAGCTGAAGAAGGGGAGGAGGAAAGGGGTTGGCAAAGAAGGAAAGCTGTGAGCACTGCCAATAGTCTTGAGGGCGGTTCAGGTCAGAAAGTTCAAAACCACTGCTTAAAGGAACAATGCAAATATTTTCCATCCTTTCCTGTGAAATGACATGGTTTGTTTGCTGTTGCTTGTTCATCTGCTCTGCATGGTATGTCACATTTATCAGTAAAACAGACTGTAGGGGGTAACAGTACTATGTTTATTTTATGATGTTTTGACTTTTGCTATGTTTATTCTGTGTTTTCTGACTAAAATCACACTCAGATAGCTTTTTCTTCTGCTGTTACAGCACATCTGTCTCAGGTTGCTCTTAAAAAGATGAAGCAGTAATCTGGCAAAACGAACTCAAAACACACAAGGAGTCGTCATAGGAGACTAATCTGCAAGGTATTCAGGTATTTACACTTTCATATCCTACACCAGCAATTGGTGCACATGTGATGTGCCCTGCGGTTCCTGCACTGAAAGGAAAATGGTCTTGTTAAGAAGTCACACAAAGTGATGAGAAAATTCTGAAAATAAATGAGAAATCAGGTGAAGGTTGAAAGTTGTTTAGTCAGAATGCCCCCTGCAACTTAAAGAGTGAGCCAGGTTTGAAAGTATTGTGGCAGAGTTGTAGCTCCAGATTCAACACAAGTTGATGCTGCTGAATGTTCCATCCCATGTGCTACTTCCCAGAGCACCAATGGCCATCTGAGGAGTGGTGGACATGCACTGGAGCAAAGGGAACAGTTTCTCTTCTGCTGATGAGCTAAGGCACTGCAAAACTTCCAGTGACCTCAAGAATTAGGTCCTCTGTTAGGCTTACAGTGAGGGCATTTTAGTTCCCAGGGATACCAGGACATCCCTTGTACTATTTGCCAGGCCTCAAGGATTTTAAAGAGCTTTAAGTTGTGTGTATGTCCTGCATACAGCTGAGGAAAGACCAGGCGTTTACAATTCCTCTCAGTGCCAAAGACTTTCTAGTTGGACAGCAAGAACAATCTAGATTATAGGGAAATAGATTTTTGGTTTAGGGGTACATACAGGAAAACGTAGGAAGGCCTGCTAAGCCTGTGTTCCGTGTCTCTGGAGGAAGGAGAACACTTGTGGGATGATTCCCTTTTCGCACTCCTCGTGAGCGGATGGTGACAGACATGCTGTGGATGTGCAAAGTGACAACTTAGCAGCAACAAGTGGTTCCGTACATGTCTGTATGACGATATAGAAGTGGAGGTTGGCTGTACACAGCTTGGTCCCCTTGCAACTGATCAACTGGAAAAGCAAACGGGCTGCTGAGGAACATAAAGGTGAGAGCTGTGCTTGCAGAGTACCTCAGTCAGTAGCAGGGGCAGAGAAAAACTTTTACTGGGACAGTCATTGCAATCTTATGTTATCTCATTGCAGTGATTAAGCTGTTGCAATTAACATTGCAAACTATTGTTCGTAAGTTAAGTATTTTAAACAAAGCCACAAAAGGTATTTCCTAAGGGTTTGTATTTCACAGCTATGTCACTGACATGTGAAAAATCACTCTCCTTAAATGTTACACCATATGTGACTGGCTGAAAAGCAAATATGAGTAAACAGCAAAGTCACTCTGAATATTATTTTAATTCACGAACTGCACAGTGTATCAGCTTCCAGATATTTATTCAAGTTGATACTTTATTATGTGTGCATTCCTGTGGTTTTGGCAGTGTGCTCATAGACAGTGTTGATGTACTCTTTCAAATTCTGCTACTGAAGTGCTTCTGTGACTTCATGCAGTTTGCTTCATCTGAGTGAACCTCAGATAAGCCATATACAAAATTGGTATTAAATCCCAGAGCACCAGGTTTTGCTGCACATAATGCAGATGTAACACGTGGGACCAGCGAATGATGGCGTAGCATTATTAGTACTTTTCCTTTCAGTGTTTTGTCTTCACTGGCGTTTGGTTTTTTTTTTCCCAGCATTGGACCTCCAGTGCAAGTCGCTCACGGTAACATTCTAAAAGTAAAGTCAGTGGTGAAAATTCTGGTTTTCGTTCTAAGTGTTTTTGAATCTTGGGTCAGATTGTTGGCCTTAAGAGACATCCTCAGTCTCACTTTGGAGCTACAGTATTCTTTGGAAGAACAGGAAATTGCTGTCAGAACCTCCTAATGTAAATTTAGGAAAGGTTTCTGTTCAACTTTGAGTGATACTGTTTTCCCGTAAGAAGATTAATTGTATCTAAAGAATTTACACTTCCAAACCTTTTGAAAATAAGTACACTCCAGATTAAGAAGTGGTTTTCTACTCGCGTAGTTCCTTCAGAAGAGTTAACACTCAAGTAGAGGAGAAATGAACCTTGCGTGAATTTTATTGACAACAGATAGGAAGAATAGTCCCTGAGAACATTCTGTAAGCTGAAATTATGGACTAATTCTATACCCAAAGATGGTGGTCAAACAAACATCCCGTATTTTAGATACGAGTTACTGACCTTACTTAATGTTCTAAAAACTCATTGTTATGGGGAAGATAGACTTTGCTTTGAATTTCAGGTTGGGATCGGTCCTCAAAATAAGAAAACTCTAAAAGTCAAATTTTCCTCTTAGAAATTTCAGACTATATGTGGTTTGAGTAACTGTGAGTAACAAGCTATTTTAGAAAGGAAGGGTTTTTTCCTTGCAAACCTTTCATGTTTCTAACTCTACCCTGTTACACTATTTTCTAAATAAATTACAGTTGTAATTTACAAAGCTGCTTACAAGTATTGCTGTATTTGAGATGCAGATTTTAATTTGGCTTGGTTTTCATAGAAAGAGTAATTCCATTTCACAAATTTTGTTTAACTTTGGGACTTGAAAAACTTGAAATCAGTGTATTATCACAGTTGGTATTTCTAGAAGATGATGGCATTTTAAAAGGAACTTTTCCTAATTAAAAAAAATTTGCAAAACTCTGAGAGTCATGGTCCTTCTCATTCCAAAACAGTCTGCATTGAGCATAGGAAGAGTTAGTATCAAAAACCTAATAGAGAATGTTATGTTTGCTGGGTCTGGTAACCAAGGCAATGGCTCCAGAAAGTGCAGGAGTGTTGGTTCCTTGATTTGAACATTGATTCTGCCCTGAGTGGTGACTGGGATGTCTGGTTAAGTTGATGGTGAAGTCTGGATGCCTTTGTTTCAAAACCACAGCTTTGCACCTATTACACAGCCCAGGTGTGAGCAGTTCCTGATGCAAAATGAACAGTGGTGGTTATTTGAGTGTCAGTTGTAAAATCTAAGTGTAATGAAGACACTGAAAAGGAATTAAAAAAATTAATGACAACCTTCATTTTAGAAGTTCCTGAACTTGTATTCTGTAAGTTTGGTTTCCTTGATAATGTTCAAAGATATGAACTGGGGTTTATTTTCCCTTGTTTTTTTCCTTCTTTTTTTTTTTTTTCAGGAGACAGGGCAGGACATTCATGGGACCTAAGTTGCATATATTGAACAGTAATGTGGAGAGGGAAGAGGGTTTCAGATGTGAATTAAGTCTGAGTTATAGTGACTCATAACTGACAACAAAACACCCAAGGAGAGACATGAGGCGCGATGAGATGAAATGAGACAAGCCATGAAAGAAGGGACAGATTTATGAGTTATTGGCCTACAGATGGAATGAGAAGATACACGAGTGGAGAATGAGATCATCACTCAGAGCTGTGCTAGGAGAAAGGAGGAGGCTCACAGGACGCGTCCTAGTAGCCTCTTGGGGATAGTAGGAAGGTTGATTTAAGCCACAGGAAAATCAGTATTAGTATGATACGAAAATTGGTTAAATCCTAAACCTCAGAGGGTCCTGATTTTTCTCCCCCTGCACTTCATAACACAAAGAAACAACAGTTAGGACAACCCTGAAACTCCAACAGTATGTGGAGACTTCACTCCATGATGGTAATCCCACCTAGCTAAAATCACATCAGCGTGCTTTCAGTTTCGGTAATGCAAGGCAGTTTTCAGCAGTTTAAAGAATTTGCTACATTGCTTAAAATAAAGACAAGAGGCAGAATTTTCACCTTAAATCTAAACAATACAGCAGTTTTCTGAAAATGTTAAAATTTGGCTCTCATCCCTGAAGCTGAAAGAACGTTTTCAGGTAACTGCATCCTCTGTGCTATGCTGCAGCCAAGGCATCACTTATGGATTATAAGTGGTGGAATTGATTGCCAAGTCTGTTTTGGTGAAATTTCAGTTGGCAAAATTATAATCCTTCTCAAGATTCAGTATCTTAAAATTTCTACCTAAATGATGAAAATAAGCCCTTCGCTGCTCACAAAGCACATACAGATCTGTGAAGTTTGTGTTACTGTAGTTGCAGCCCCTACCACTTCTCTGATTTTGTTCTCGTATCCTGTACAGAGAGATTAGGAGGATCTGCTTGGAGAAATGCATAGAAGTCTGTTGGTTAGCCGAGTCTGCAGAATCAATTGGCAACCTCATGAGAAAAACTTTTCTGGTGGAGTTTCTTCTTATATCTGCTTCTGAGAGGAATAGATAGGAATCGGGAAGAAGCATGGGAGTGTTTCTCACAGATTCAATCATTTTTGCTCTGTGACTTAACTTAGGGGGTCATCTGTGTGAGTGGTCAGATTGAATTAAAAGTCATTAAACTTGGTAACTGACTATTAGAACTGGAGGTAATCAATAGAGCAGTTTTGATTTGGTCAAGCCTCCATGTGTAATATTCTACATTTGGTTTAGCTCTTGCTGCCCTCGCTCAGCAGCAGCAGCGAGCGAGGAGTCGCAGTTTGCTTTGGGAAGGGCTGGGACCCGTGAGTGTGAGGACAACATGTGACTGAGCCCCGCAGTGGGTGGGTTTGCGGCGGCTCCCACTGGCCCTGTTCATTCCCACACGCCTGGGGAGGTGTGTGAGAACAGGGAATGGGGTACCTTGTGCTGGCTCCGTGAGCTCTCGGTGTCCCCCCGAGGCACACACAGCCAGGCTCGGTGTCCCCCCCGCTGGGAGCTGAGGGGTCTCTGTCCCTGGGCCCGACAGGCCCCAAGCGGCCCCTCACCCTGTCAGAGCAGTCCCAGCAGAGCACACACTCCTGAGGAGCCACACTGCCCTTTTGTTTGCTTTGAAACAGCCTCATGCTGCTTGGAGATGGAAGGGTGCTTTATGGAATCTGACAACTAAGCTGGAAAAGGATTATTGAGGTTGTACTTCTGAAATATAATTCATTTTTTGATGTTAGATTAGTGTGTTAGGTAGAGCATGATTAAGTAATGCAGGACCAGGCTGCGCCATGTAAATGAAATAACTACCAATCTAAAAGCTCTATGCTTCTAGAGAAATTGAGTCTTAGCAGCCATATCAGTTATAAGTGTGGGCATATTTGGTAACAGCAGAAAAACTCCTGATGGATTCCAGTTCCTGAAGCATTTAAGCATGTATTTAACTCCATTCAGACTCAGTATGTGCTGGGATTCTGAGTCTGGAGTTACTCTAGAAGTAACTCTGTTTCTAAAATGTAATGCTACTGGAACACTTACGGTGGAGGTTTTTCATTTGCTTGAAAAACACCATATGCTTTTGACTTTGCTGTTCTGTGTTGGATATTGTTCATATTAGGTAGAGCACCAATTCTAATTGGGAACTTACTGTGTCCAGTATTTTTCAGCTTTCCAGTGATAAGAGGGATGAATCGTAGACAAAAGTGGGAAGAGAGAGTAGGTGCATGAAAAACCCTGACATCTAAAGAAGATAGAAAGTCCATAAATAGTGAGACACCATATTGAGCTCCTTATGATGGGCTAATAAAAAGTGCTACTTGAATAGACAAAGGAGATTGCAAAGACTTTAAGAATTAAATTGTCAAATTTTCCACCTTCCAAGACTTTGATGGTGCCTTTTCTTTCCTGGTAAAACTAGTATTCTATAAACATCATCATCATGGCTAGGCTTCGCGAACGAAGATTTGAGAAGGGCTCTACCCACGCTTGCTACAAGCACACTGATGACTAAAAAGGCCAATGCGAGATAGACAAGTCCGGTTGCAGAAGGCAGAGCAGAAAGACTCCCCAGGTGATACAGACGAGACGCGATTCTTTCTGCGTTGTCTTTTCTCCTCGAGAGTGATCCTGCGTGTGGTCTCAAAAGCAGCAGCAGCGTTATAGATGGTGTGTCTCCAGGCCTCCCGATTGGAGGCCAGGGTAGACCAATGGTGATGATCAATATGGCCAAGGCTCTGAGGGATTGTTTCAGGTATTCTATAAACACACTTGTGGTTAAGGAGTTGGGACATTGCCGGATCACAATGTGTGTTTAAGGTGAGGCCGTTCTTAAACTCTTTCGGGCATAACAGTAGGACAGGAATCGTGTTCTAGAGATCC
This sequence comes from Myiozetetes cayanensis, assembly GCF_022539395.1. NCBI lineage: Eukaryota > Metazoa > Chordata > Aves > Passeriformes > Tyrannidae > Myiozetetes > Myiozetetes cayanensis. The sequence goes on along the minus strand of NW_026087521.1, from coordinate 67,641,218 downwards.
CAGGTTGCCTCTGCCTGTCCCAGGACCCGCAGGTCCTGGGATGGAAGGAGCGAGCAGATTTCTCTGTCCCACAGAAGGGGAACAGCCCAGAGCTGGAAATTAGTAACTTACAGTGGTCTGAACTGCTCTTTGTTCTCAGACACGGTTTCCCCTTTGTAGCATCTTCTATGAAATAAAAACACACTGAGAGCTTCAAATGGAAAACAGGAAAGAGAAAAGTATTAAAATAACTATTTACTCACCAGTTTTGTAGACTGATAAGACTATTCCTGCAAAACCAAATGACCAGTCAAACAAACATGTAAGATCATGATACTGAGGGACTGATTTTAACTCAATCACTGTAGAGTCTTGCTGCTTGTGGAAGTTTTCCCTTACTAGATTTCATTTTGAGAAGGTTTCTTAATGCAAACAGACTTTGCACATTTTAGTCCCCTGAAACTGAATTATCTTAAATGACAAATCTTATTTTTGGCAAAATATTATAGTAAATATGATGTATAACATTGCATTGCATAACAGTGGTATTCCTAAATGAGTACAGTATTTGATCCACGTATATCCTAAATTCCTTAAGGAAAGATAAAGCTTGGGAGAAGACAAATACACCTTTTTTTTCTAATATGACATAATGGGAAACTGAAAGATTAGGGTCACTGTGTCAAAAATGGTGAAGTCCTATTTAAACTGCAGGACAGAAGGCTGGACTTTGAAAAATGCTCAACTCTATTGGCCCTGAGCTGTTCCAAGTATCTGAGGCTGAGGACTGGAGCAGGAAGTAGTTGATACTGTGCTCGCTTGAAAATATGACACAGTAGTGTCACTAGCACTGGAACACAGAAAAGCTATTTGGAAAATCTGTGTCAGTGCTGGAAACAGACCTGGATGCTTGCATTTAACCCAGTGTCAAACAACACAAGTTTCTGAGCTTTCACGAGTTTTCTTAATAGGCAGACAGTAAAGGAGAAGTGTCGAGTGTATACCCAGGGTTTGGACTGATACAGGAGAAGTGTCTTAGTACAGAATACTGAAGTAATTCTGTCTGCTCCTTTTCGTTGTTGAAACTGTTTGCTGCATTTCAGACAGGTTAAAATGGAGTGGTTTTCTGACTCTTGGGACTGACATTCAACTTGCCTATTATGTCTTATTAAAGGCTCTGTCAGGTTTGAAAATCAGAAATGTTCAAATAAATAGTGTCTGGAGAGGGAGGCACAATATGGTTTCGTTTTCCAGCCTGTTAATAAATGAAGAGTGGGAGGGGAGGGACAGTTTACTACAGGACCCAGGGCTACTTTAGTCCCTTTAACTGAAAAGGGGGAAAAGTGTTTATTTGTTAGGGAACAGCCTGTATTTGTATGTACACAAAATACTGATTGATTTGCTGATGTTACTGATAGACAGGTGTGCATTTCAGGCCCTTGGATGAGAATTTGCAGTGATTCTGTTTCCCTTTGTGGAGGTAATTAAGCCACACAGCAGCTGTCTGGCAAATATTAGCTCTCCACTACCTGGTCCCAGGAGAGCAGAGGCAAGGCAGGAGTGATGTGACCAAGAGACCGGAAGGACTAGGGTGAGAATCAAATCTGAACCAAGCCCTTCATGGTAAAGTGAGGTACGTTGTGGGTGAGAAGGATGGGCTCTATGGGATTATACTTGCAATACCTCATACAGCTGCTACACAAATCATGGAATCCTTTAAGTTGGAAAGGGCCTCTAGGATCATCAAGTCCAGTGTCAAATGCAGAAGACAAAGTAGTTTTATGTGTCAAGACAAAAGATAGGGATGTGCTAAATGCTCCACAAACACATAATAAGAGGAATTCTCTTTGTGCTCCTGCTCAGTCTGTCTAAAAAAGAAGAAAGTCTTCTCTACATTTCTTTAAAACCATAAAGCAAGGTAAGCTCTGCTCCAGCTGAACAAGATTTAGGCATGTGTCTTGATTTCCTTCTTGAATCAAGGCCATATATTAGTTAAAGAGGACACCTTTCAATTAATGTCATTTCTCAAGATGTGGTGTACATTGCATTGTTTCACAGAATCATTTTGGTTAGAAGCACAAGCTCCTAAAACTACATGGTTTGTACAGTATCCTTCTGATCTGTAAATAAGCAGTCTATGACCTTTGTTCACTGGAGGCCTGGTAAAGACCCTGGCAGCACATCACACAATATCTTAATATAACTTACCAGCTATTTGTGGGAGTCTGCCTCTGTGTCACTGAGAAGTGGAGCTGGAGGTGACAGTTCAGGTTCTGCTGCCTCCATCCGGAAGCCATTTCGATGCTGCAGCCCGTTATGTATCTTACTGGGCATTTGTAGCCTAGGGAATCATTTCCAGTTGAAAATAGTCCTGGGCACAGTGCAGATGGACATAGAGTGCAGGCAAAGGTACAGCTCTGTTACTGCATTAAGGTACTGAGATTAAATGTATGTTTACCACGTTTCTGTTTCAGTGAAAATGATAATAATGAATGTGATTAGGTACAGTTCAGTAAAGATGCAGTTTAGAATGTTAAAATATTTATGTGAGCTCTAAAATGCCACCCTAAGTAGCTGTTATATTAAAATTTCGTATTAAAACAAAATACAAATTTCCCTTTCCTTCTTAATGTCAGTTACTTCATTTTGATTACTAAAAATATTTTGCACTTGTTTTTCAGTTTTCTCATTTTTCTCTCCTTAGATAAATAAACTTACAATTTTAATGAATTTATTCTTAGAACCTTCAATACTTAAACTTCTGTATGCTTTGGTAATTAAAATGAAAAGCAAAATAAAATTAAAAAGTGTAAAATTCAGGCATAGTGTTTCCACAGAGCCAGAATGTTTTCAGTTTTCTTACATGTCACACTATTCTGGAGCAGGGTATTAATATTGGAAACAAGTATACATTTAACTATAGAAAGGCTTTTTTAAGTCTTTTCCTTGGGTGTCAGGGCTCCAGTAAGCTGTTTAATCCAGGAGTATGACTCCTCTAGGGACACTTGCTGAAATAATATTTGTTAGAGTGTATGTGGTAAAGCAGCACTTGATTCAAGAAGTCTAGAAAATGCAGTGATACTTCAGGTAAAAGTGGTATATTCCACTAACAAAGATTGTGATCTTTTTGTAAAAAGAAATTCTATTAATTTTAGACAGAACTTGTGATTTTTAGGGTTATACCTACATTTATGGTATGTATTAGTACGTCATTTAGTTTACATATTTCATTTACATCCTTGTAGCTCTGCAGATCTCTCAGTGTCTTGTAAGTGTCTACTCATAGGATATTTTATCAATGATTACACAAAGGAAATTGAAACTAAAGACTTCCTCTTAGACTTTGTGGTTCATCCGCTGTTCTGCTCTTGAAATAATGAATGCTCAGTGCAAAACTGCAAATGGAAAACAAGCTGCCGTTGAAAGGGAAATTCAGGTATGTTTTATGGATCGTTTGCTTTTCTTGCTTCCTTTTGATTGCACAAGCACTGTGTTTTGGGGAGAGTGAGAGAAAGTTCTAAGGGCAACTGTCAGAACCAGGAGAGAGATTTGGTTTAGTCACTGGTCTCCATGCAAATGGGTTTCTCTTGTCTTTCCTCCTTTCCTGCTGCTCAAGGTAAAAATGGTTTTTGGAGTTCCCAGAGTTTGTGGTCCCAGTTACGTGGGTATATGTTGAGAGAATTAGTAGTGCCAGTGGAACTCAGGGTTGATAAATGCTACTATTATTTTACAATTAGATATTAAACGTTACCTGTATCACCCTCTCAGGACAACACACTGCACTTCCAGGGAAGAAACACATAATGTGACATGAAGGAAATGAGAACTTGTTTAAATAGAATGTCTCCATGATAGTCAAGGGAGAGATTAACTGGAATTCAGCTGAAGTCTTTTGTAGGTACACACACTAGTGAAGAACTAACAAAATGGGAGAGCCAAAGGGATGTGCTTAGCTTGCCACTTTCCTCCCCAGTCAAGTCTGGTGCATCGTTTCTAGTGTCATTGAAATATTGAGCCCTCTTTTGGTTTGCTTTTAGTTTATGGAAAAAAATAATCCAAGGCTTCATTTGTTTTTTTCTGCTGTTGTTGGACAAGTTTTCTTTCAGCAATGTCAAACCAGTTGACTTAGGAGAGGAAACAGTGATAAATAAACAAAACCAGATAGGCTTTTTCTGTTTTTGTTCCCCACTAACTTTTTAGTGTTCTGATATGCTCAGTGATTATTTATAACTGTATGAAAACTGTGTCTGTCTGCATGAGTATGAGGAGACACACCTGGTTTAGTTGCGCATATAAAGAAAGGGAACGGCGTAAAATATTTTTCATTCCTGTGTTAATTCTTGGTTGAAATCCATTGAACACTGTTATTCTTTTGCTGGTAATGCATAGACAAAAGAGCAGACTGTTACCAAAGGCAATTCCTTAATTGATATTTCAGAGGATAAAAATGTGGAACATGTTATTTATTTTATGGGTATGTATGTGCATAGTTAAATGTGTATCAGTTATAATGGGCCAAGGAAAGCGGAAAGGAATCCTTAGTGCACAGATAGCATGGGAAGGAGAGAACCAGGGCAGAGCTGACTTTGAGATTTGAGGAAAAGGAAGGGATTGTATGAGCAAAGGATCAGGCTTCTATTGGGTCTCAGTACTGGTGGCATAAAACTTTAATTTCCTAATAGAAGCAGAGCAGTTTTAAGTGATAGGTTTGATGGTGGGGGCTGAGTATTGATTTTATTTTTAATGTATTATTTATAATTTAAGAAGTTGTTATTTATTGTATTTTATTGTATTTTACCTTGTCTTTTAAAGCTAGTATTTACTATTTAAAATAATGGAGTGAGGTTTGGAATACAGATCTACACAAATAGGTATATAACCATTGTAGAAAAAAATGTATCAAGAGAAGAAAATAGATTAGATTAGTTCAATTTGACATTGTGTGTGTAAGAAGACTTGGGAGCCTAATCTGTACTGATGGCAAGAAAAATAATTTTGGGGAGGGAAATGTTATGACCCGCCCCTGAAGGTGAGGATAACTGAGATCCCATGGGGCAGGTGAGAGTGAAAAGACACTGAATGACCAGTGTTTTCACATATATATGTGTATATATATATACATGTATACATATATATGGCAGGTTTATTTTAGAACAATTTGGTTGCAGTAGAAGTGAGGTGTGTAACTGTTTTGGTTATTATCTGTAGAAATGCAGGAATATAAAAGGATAAAGATACTGCTTCAGGAAAAGTATAAGGAAAAGGCAGAAGGTGGAAGAAAGGATAAGCTGACTGAGGCACACACACATCTTGTGTGATTCTTTCATTCATCTGTGCGTTCTCAATGCAGTGCTTTGAGGAATACCAACTGTTGTGCCTGCTCAGTACCTGAAAGCTACATCATGAATTATACCTGAGAACTCATCTTCTTGGTTTGCTCCCTTTGACTTGAAGGATAGAACCGACCGAATTTTGAATGGTTTTAATATATTTTAAGCTATATCAGAACATGTTTTTTCTGGTGTTATGGTGTTGGCGGGGAGGCTCCGAGGCATACATACACGACCTATGAGATCTAAAATATGTTTGATTTATTAGGATAGCTTAGGGTTTTTATAGCATCTGTATACAAGGTCTCGTGACAAGAAGGACATAATTGGTTACAGGTCACTGTCCAGATGTAAACATGCATTACAAATACATTTATAATTGGTTATTAACAGGTAACAAGGCAATTATTTACTTTGTTGAACTCCACCTTCTTCTTGGCACTGATTTCCTTTTGTTCTAGCAAAGAGACCAGCAGCCATCTTGGCACTTATAACTTACAGAACTTATAAAACTATATAAAAGTTTATAAAAGTCTATAAAACTACAACACAATATAAATTACTCACACATACATCATGTTCCTCCCACATTATGGTGAGTAATTGGACCAGCTACTATTTAAAAGTATCTTACTAATACTACTTTAAGTCATTAGGAATACTGGAGTATAAGGGAAGTTACGTTTTTTTGCTCTGTTGTTAAGGAATTTTAGAATTCTTTAGGTTGGAAAAGACCTCTAAGATCATTAAGTGGAACTGTTAACCAAACACTCCCGATGCCACCACTAAAACACGCCCCCAAGTACCACATCTGCAGATCTTTTAAATCCTTCCAGAGATGGTGACTCCACCACTGCCCTGGGCAGCCTGTTCCAACGCTTGACAATCCTTTTAGTGAAGCAATTGTTCCTTACATCCAACCTGAACCTCCCCTGGCACAGCTCGAGGCCATTTGCTCTTGTCCTGTCACTTCTTGCTTGGGAGAAGAGACCAACCCCCACCATCTGACTACTAAAACCCCATCAAAACTCCTTTAGAAGGAGCTCTGCCTTGGGCAGGGTGAGAGAATATTGGAAGAGCACAGCAGCTGCTGTTGGCTGGAATGTGTTAAGAAGCTGGTACTTTCTTACTGACATGGCAGGCCCATCTCTACTCTGAGTCATGAAGCTTTAAAAGCAATAACGGACAATTCACATTCCATCATGGGTGTGCTTTCCTTCTGAATTAGAAGATATTTTGCCAGTGACAATTTACAACCTTTTTCAGGTATTGGATACTTGTGATATCAGACTTGAGGATGACAGAAAAGACCACAGTTATAATGTGTCCTGCTTAATAAGAGCAGCTCTAGTTTCTTGAAGCTAAAACTACCTTCTGAACAACTTTCTAACAGAGGAAGATGGTGTATTTTTGCTTTTGTTGCTGGGATGCTTGAAGTAATTACAGATACATTATTACATCCACAGTGACACTTTGCAGATTTTTGTTATCTCAAATGCACTGCATAACTCTGCTACAGCTTTGAACAGTCCTGAGGGGTAATTTGGGATTATTGCCAGATAACAAATCATGGTGTAATAAACCTGAAGTTTGATAGTCCTTGTGTTCATTGATGTATGGAGAATAAAAGTAATTCTGAACAAAATTTTGGTTTTTATTTCAGACTCACTAATAACATGGAAACCAGAGTCTGTTAACCACTGGCTGTTCCAGATAAGATGTCAAAGCCAACAAGGAGTCTTGAAGTAGTGTAACTCAAAAAAAGAAGTGTTTTGGTAAGTCACCTAATATGCATTAAAAAGTTGAGAGAGTGATTTTTTTTTTTTTTTACTTTGTAGCTCAAATGTGCTTTTAAGAAACATTACTAAAAACACAGTAGGCTGTTCACATTTTGGGACGTGTTTATTCCTTCGGAAGGCTAGAAGACCAAAACCACTACCTCCCTTCAGGTATGCTCATTTAGAACACCCTACCACAGCCCAAACTCATGGCAACCTCCACAGTCCCTCAACGTGGCATTCTGGCTTTGGTCAAGTGTAACACAATGCTCTTCCTATCTATGCAACTTCCACTTTCTTTCAGAGTTAATTATTCACATCTTTCTTGGTAAGCCTCAACATCAAGCTGAGCATCACCTCAGCATGTCAGGAGGAATATTCTCATGTTCAGACTCCACTGAAGAACATCATCAGTTTGAGGAGTCTGGCATTGGTTTCCATATGTATTGATTGCAGCAGAATTTAAATAGAACAAGTCCCAAAACACAAATATAAGTATTGTGTATTCACTATCTAAATACACATTACAGATTTTAATCTCCATCCTGAACCCTTAAAAGCTTGTTTTTTTAATGTGGTAACCACATGGCTGCATACTCTTATTTCTGAATTGTACTGGTGCTGTCATTCTACATGTGTGGCTCTTACATACCTTGAGGACTCTTCAGTTGGAAAGTATAGCTCACAGTGTTGCTTGACTTTGTTAGAGCCTACTAATGTGTTTACGTGGGATAGTGAGGTTACACATTTTCCACTGACACCAGTCCTAGTTCTGATCTCTTTTTGCTTTCTTACCTTAAGGTAAGATAAGAATGTTTGTGCAGGTGATTAAAATAAAAAGCTTTATAACTCTTCAGTGTCACTGGAAAGTAGGATACAGGTGTGTACCTACTGAGGTGAGGCTGCATACGAACAGGTAGATATCCCCTAAAGGTAAATTGCACATGCATCTAAAAGAAAATTTCTGGAAGAGAAAATTATAATTGCCGTGGTCTCCTGTCCCATTTTTAGAAACATATTTGAGGAACAAATCTGAGAAACGTAACTGAAACAGAAGCATATCCTCACTGCAATACCTGGGCATGAGACAGAGTGTGCCCTTTTTGAGCAAACTAACAGTCTTGGAGTAACCTGAATAAATTTTTCCATATTTTTCCACTCCTAGAACTCTTGTTTATACATCCCCATCCCCTTTTTTCTCCCCAGAGCTTCTTATAATCTGCTATTCAAGAACTGCTGCACTTCCCTTGTGTTCTTTATTCCACTTTGGCCCAAGTAATAAGTGGAGACTAGGGATGTTGCCTTAATCGTTATGTCTGTGTGCTGACATCTTCATAAGGAACAGATGGTATCCAGTGCTGTACCATGTTAAGGCATGGAGGTGTCTTCCTTCATTTTCTATCAACCTTCTTGATATTGTTCCAGTCAAACTGTTCCAATTCTCATTGACGTTACATGTCCTCTGGACTGGTGTGCACATGCCGTTCCCTGCCTGTATGTGCTTGATCTGTTTAATTAGAGCTGCAGAAGACATCTTGTGCACCTCAGAATAATGTTTCTTGGCACTACAGCTAGAGGAGCAGACATCCACCATAAGCCGGGATACAACAAGAAGAGCAGAGGCAAATTAAGGAGAGGTATTCCCAAAATCTCAGTGTATTTCTCATGGTACTTGCATGAGAAAAAGACATCTGAAAAATGGCTCCAAATGTATTTGTCTTCTGCAAAGGCAGAGCCTGGGGCAGAGTTGGAAACAGCTGTAACCCCTGCCTCAGCAAAGTACAGTGCAGCTCCATTTCTGTAGGCATGCTATCCCAGCACAGTTAACTGGGCAACTCCTGATGCAAGGTATTAGTATTTTATTATCATGATGTTCTTCTGATACCCACACATGAGCATTTACATTTCCAGTGCATCAAAAAAGGTCACAGTTGCTTAAATGAATAACATTGGTATTTTGCAAATGAGCAATTAAGTTATAGAAGCCTCTTTTCATATAGCTGCTGGCTTTGATCCTTCTCTGCATTATTTAAGAACTAAGGCTCCAAAGTGAATTCCTGGTGTCAGACACGGAGTGCAGCTCTGCTGTGCTAACATGTCACAGGACCTCCTGACCAGGGACAGGGCAGTCTTCAGGCTGGTAACAGTAGGTTCTCCTCTTCCCTAGGGTGGAATTCCTTCATTGTCTTTGCTTGTGTCTTTTCCTGCACCATCTCTTTGGCACTGGTTTCCTCTGGTTCTTGGCACAAAAGTATGTGGTTGCAGTGCAGTATGTGCCCTCTGCAGTGTGGGATTTCTGTCTTGACTGGGGTTTCCAAGGATCTCAAAACCTGCACAAAAATATTTGGCTTGACGTAGGTGGCACTGTGTGTCACCACGGACAGGGGAGAGATCAGCCTAGCCTCTGACACTGTAAAAGCCAATCCTTAAGGGAGAATGTCCCTTTATATTCCAGTTTATCAGAATGGGTTTCAGGAGTTAAAAAAGAATTCTTGTGAAATTTGGAATTATGTTCATTTTTTAAAATAACATGAGTTAACATTTACTGTGAAGTTCTTTTTTGACTACAGACTGAACAAGGAAGGAAACAAAATATTTGAGTTCTCTTTAGGACAGCTGCTTTCTCTATGCCTTTTTCTTTCCTCTGTTTAATTCCCAGTACCTCAGAGACACAGTTTCCTCCCTTTGCAGGGACTGTGACCTTAAAAATAGCCAGCTCCAAAATAAACACAGAAAAAACCCATTTTAGTTGTTTCAAATAACATTGTAAGTAGCCAAGGCCACATCCATGCTAAAGCTGAAATTCACAATCTTTTGGAGCTGCACCAAAAGGGGGCTGTTGTTGCTCCGAGGGTTAGCATTTCTTGTGTTGTGTTCACACTCCAAAGATGTTTATTACATCTCAGAATGCCATTTGTAAGTAATTTGTTGCTATTTCTACCACTTTTGCAAAATGTTTAGAGGGGACACTTTGTTTGGATGAGGGCCAAGCAGGGCACCAGACACCTAAGGAAGTGGTGATCCCAGGCTGCTTCCTTGGAAGGACATCACAGCTGCCTGGGCTAGCTGGAAGAGGTGGTTATTTATCAAACAGAAAGCTTGTTCTGTCACTTGCAGTTGTAGGAGTCCATTCTCTGACCCAGCTGCAGGAGGAAGGAGGTGGTTCAGCCAGGTCCCCTCTTCCCCAGGGCTGTGGCACAGCCCCAGCCACAGAGCTCTCACTGCCACCCCTGCCACTGCTGCCTTCACTTCTGCCCCAGGCTGGACCAGGCCTGCAGTTCCTACTGGACCTGAGTCCAGGAACAGGACTTACCGAGGTAGCGGGGCAGGGCACCGAGCCCAGCCTGTCCAGTAACCGAGGGCTGGTGTCCGTGTGCTAAAGCAGAGAACTGCTGTGCTCTGCTTTTCACTGAGGGCCTTGGTCATGTGTAACCAGGAAGGACAGAAAGACAGCAGAAAAGACAATCAAGGCTGCAAATCAAAGCCCCTCTGACAAGCAAGTATTGCAGAGGACTATTTTCTCAGTCTGACCAATGCCCTTACATGGAAAAGTTGGTCAAGTCTTACAAATACCTCTCAGCAGGCAGAAGTGTCTCCTGACCTTGCTTAGGAAGGTTTAAAACTGGCACACTTTAGAGAGTAATACTCCCCTGAGTCTTCAAACATGTTTTGAACCCTTCTTTCAAAAACAAACACCAAGTAGTACCTGTGCAGACTGGCACAAAACACAGGTATTCCTTTTGCTTTTCATCTTGCAGGGGGGAATTTTCTATCTCTGAATATGCCAGCTGTATCTGTATGGTACAGCTAATATTTAGGCACTGGAATATTTTCCTCTGAATATAGTCTGAAATTCTTCATTTATTTAGAAAGAGTATGTGTTACTCTTGTATATGTTGAAGAGTATGTTTTGAAGCCTTGTATATACGTTTTTGAAGAGTATGAGGAGTATGATTTGAAGCCTCAGAACAGGACTAACAAACTTTTTTTTTGATTAGCACAGACAGCTTGGTCCTTAGATACAGGGGAAAGAGGAACAGAAGGACATAGCAAAAGATGATTTTGTGTACTTTTCCATCTAAGATGCAGAAGGGTTTGGGAAGATTTTCTTTACCCGTTGTGTTAGCCTGATCCAGAGGAAACTCATTTTGAAATTAAATATGCCAAAGTATTTATGATTTACAGAGGGAAAAGAAAGCCTTGTGTTTGATCTATTTGTCGCTATGAAAATATTGACAAAAGCAGAAGAATGGCCTTCATTAAGCTTATTATTGTTGGCTTGTTTAAATGCTTTCTTATTAAGGCAAACTCCCATTAATATGTGAGATTTTATCCTCCATAGTTATGAAGAAATAAAAGATGGAAATTTTGAATATTAAACTGTGAACAATGGTTCTCAACTAGGTAATCTCTCCTACTCAATAATATGTAGTGTGGCAGAGGGGGAAGCTTCTCATAGTAAAAAACATACATGGAGTATTTTTGTGCAGAACTTATGCTCCAAAATATCTTTTAAAAGCAGGTTCCATGTAAAATCAGAAGCATGGTGTTAATGACACAGTTCTAAAGTATTTCAGAAAATAAATAGTACTTTAAGGGTCCAAGGCAGATGGATCAGATTCTTGCTACCTCTGTGCTGCTGCTCACACTGCCTGTGCTCGTTAGTTTGAAGCACTCTGAGGTGGCTGAAAACTCATTCCGGATGGCAGGAGAATGAATACATAGCTGGGGGTTAGAAATGCAATTCCTCATGTTGCAGTGCAGGCAAACCTGAAGTTTAAACTCTCAGTTGTCACTTCAGACAGACAGACGTTACTGTTGCCAGCCCAGAATTCCTAAAAGAAACTCTTAAGTCAAACTACTTACTCTGTTAGATTGCCCTTAAATTGGCATTGATAATGAAACTTAGTTGCACTGTTATGTCTGTAGTATCCGAGATAGCCTGTGGGCCAGAATATCGGAGGAACACGAATGTCTGTTGAGGTGTTTGATTTCATCTCCCCTGACAGTGTGCCACTGTACTCTTTTGTATATTTTCTGTTAACTCTTAGTGGTCTGGGTAAGGTTTTGGTATAGGTGGAAGCCCCCCAGGCCAGCCCTCAGTGCACAGAAGTCCCTGTCTGAAGAATGCTGATGAGCAGGGAAGCATTTCACTGCAGGGAAGCACAATGCCCACCTTTCCCTTCTCAGAATTTGCAACAGGCTCTGTTTATACCTACTATACAGTACACGTCCATGTCTCTGTAACTAGGAGTGAACTTTGGGCTTGTTACTCGCCTGATCCTCAGAGCCATCACTCCTGGAAGGCTGTTTGCTCAGAGGTGCAGGCTCTGCATCTCTCGGTCCCTCTCAGTGCTGCCTCACAACCAGTCTCACCTGGTCTCAGGAGGTGCAGAGCTCTCAACATTTAACACTGTGTCCTTGCAATACTTGCATTATGCACTGTTATGCTTATTTTATTGGAACCCAAGTAAGAGAGAGGGGTTTGGATTGGTTTGCTATAGGGACACAGAAGGAACTTAAGAGATGTAGGAGGTATGGGTAATAAAGCTTATAAAAGGCAGTAAAGTTGTGCTTGGAGTTGTGAACCAGAAATACCACTTGCCTGCAAAATTCGTTTGGTGTGCAGGGTTATCTTTTTTCCTCTTTTGGCTTCTTTTTGTGTTGTATTATTTTGTATCTTTGGAGTTGTGGTGTGGATTTCTTTTTCTCAGGAACCATCAGTATTTAAAATATAGGGGGACATTGCTTTATTAAAACAATTCTTTTACTTGTCACGGCAACTGGTCTTACAGAAATGATGAAGAAAGGAGGAGTGTATGTAGAGATATATTAGGTCACAACAGGGGATCCAGTACTTTTTAAACCAACAGAGGAGCACTCTGGGGTTTGTTGTTGCTGTGGCTCATTTTATCCAGATGATTTTTACAACTTTAGTATTCTCCAGGTTCGCAATCAGAAACTGCAGCCCTTGTATGCTCACAGCTGTATCAATCCAAATTTCTTTTGTCTGTGCAACTATTAAGTTCCTCCATTAGGATATATATTTGTCAAAAACAGACACAGAACTATATTATAAAAACCCAGATGTGATACTTAGTGATTCTCTCCAAAACATTTTTCTACTTTTCCTTTCCCAAATTTCCCTGAGTCAGACAGGCAGAAATGGCAGCATTAGGGAGAATGCTGCTGTGCGCCCAAGGTGATCTGGTTTAATACAAATGGCTACTTTCCCTACAACTTTGCTCTGGTAGAGGACAACTGGAGACTTCCAGTTCTCCAAATTTAAGTGCTAAAACCCTTTTGTTCTCTCCTAAGTATTGAAAGCTGACTTTGGTAGCTTTGGTGGCTCTGGAAAAGGGGCTGTGACAGGATGGCACTGCAGAGCTGCTGAAAATGGGGGTGAGGAACCATGGGAGCAGCAGTGTGAACAGGGACTCTGGAGAACACACACAGGTACCTCACTTGGATATGTCAGAAGCGTGACAACTGTGCCTCTGCCATCCCTCCTCGGTGTTTTTATTTAAATTGAACTGGAACTGTAGGGTGTGCAGACTTCTACTTTTTCCAGTGTCAGCAGGTGGAACGCAGTATATACTTCCCAGGAGCCCATGCAAGCATTTTTTTCTTAATCTTGGTCTTGTGTTTAAGTTTGCAACTGCTGGATTCTGCTTTGAGTTTCAAGTTCAAAGGCCTCCAGGTAGTCTTTGTGAAATATCACAGAAACCACTGAACTTCACCTGGGTTTGCAAGGAAATCTTGTCAAACCACGAGTTTCCCACACTTCCAGTGTGAAACCTTGTGCTAACTGGAAGAATTTTTTTCTCCCAGCTTAAAGTTAGCTTAACTCTGAAGGGTGATGACCCATGAAATTTTTCATGAACCTTGGACTGCTTTTAAGTTTGTAACAAAACTGAGAATTCTTTTGATTTGGGGATTTTTAACAAAACTAAAGTAGAACTGCAATCAAGGTTACCTTAGAGTTGATGGTTTTAGCTCTGGGGTGTAACCTTTGAACAGAGCATGGTAAACGTGGCAGGCGGCTGGATTTGGGCTGATCTGTTCAGTCCTGGAAGAGCCATCCCTGGGGGCTGCAGGGTGGGTGGCTGGGAACAGCGAGTCCATGCAGCAGGGCTGCCCTGGGCTGTTGGACACCACTGGGCTGCAGCCAGGCTCTGCAGGCACGGCTCCCGCGGAACCTGCACCAGCACCATCTGGAGTGGTACCCCACCAAGTGGGAACAGCAGCCCACATGTGCCTGTTTCAGGCAGGGATCATCTTCCTCCTCTCCTTTTGTACCACAGCTCTAGGTGGCCCAGACAAAACCCCTTTCACTGGCCGTGTCTCTCAGTTTCCCGTAAGGGAAGGGTCAGTGTGTAGCTTGGAAATGTCTCACAGGTAAAAGCAGAGATACAGGGTAACTGGCAAATGCCTCACAGTCCTATGTAAACTGTAGGCTAAATTCTTCTCTTTTCTGAGAACATTTTACCCTGCTCTCTGGATACTCAGAGTAGTTTTTTTTCAACAGTCAGGCTCACAGGCTTTCTTCAAAGAGATAAAGTTTCAAAATAAGCTTCTTCAGAATATTTTCCCAGATAGCTGGTTCACCTGCATGCTGCGAAGGTTTCCTAACTTTGGTTTTTGAGGGCCAGCCCTTTCTCCCCATTCGGTTGCCTGTTCTGTGATCTGGTTCATTGAGTATCAGATAGCAGCATCACACTGGAGCATGAGTCTACACAGGAACAGAGGGAACAGAAACGCTTCAGCCTAATCACTTCTAGCCTCAGTGTACCCGTGTAATGCCTTGTGTTTCCAGTATGCCTATGTCATTATTCCTTACATGTTTTGTTGGGTTTCATTCCTCTATTACAGCTCCCTCTAAATTAGAGCTGCATTAAAATTGGTAATGTTTATTTTCTTTCATTATATAAGTCCAAGGTGGTTTGGGGCTTTTTACACCTATCACCCTTTTCAAATATATCATTAGCTCAGTGGCTTTGATTGTTTTGTGTCATTAAAAAAACTGCAAGCAAAATCCCCTCAGCTATATTTTATTTATAGGAGGGTGGCAAAAGCACAGTTTTTCTGTGTTAGAAAGGTTTTGGGTATTGTTTTTTTAGGTGCTTTGTTTTTTATCTTTTCCCCCAGGAAACAGTGTAAAATCATCTGAGTTTCTAAGCCTATAATTTGGCAGGTACCTAAATCTTTAATGAATAGCACATGCTTTGCAGTTTTTTCCTGAAGATTTGCATATTTGCTTCTTATGATCCATCAGTTGCTAATACTTCTATGAGGAGGCTGGTGGGCACACAATTAAAAAAAGAAAAAGATTGTGCTTATTAATTCTTGGTGCTATTTGCTTTTATCAGCTGTGGTATTACTTTAGTCTGCTTTAGCTGTCCGTAGCTTATTGGACATGAGAGTTAAATTGGAATGAGAAGTCATATGCAGAGATGGAGGTGTAGGCTCCATTAAGTGTTCCTTTGCTGGTTCTGTTGCAAGTGCTTTTAAAGCTGTGCTGAAGACTGTGAAGTTCCTGGAACTGTAATAGAAAACATTGGTGTCTGGACTTTCAAGGGAAGAATGTGGTTAAGATTACAGTGCCTGAGTCACTGTCAGTGGGTGGTCTTGAGTCCATACGGCTCACAGTAGACGGGCACAGAAGAGTCTCTGCCCAGATGGGCGATAAGCTGCACTCGCCCAAGTGAGAGGGTTGGAAAAGGGCCGCCCTCAACTGTGTTTTGCCTATGCGGTGGTAAAACGCTCTCAGGTGGCTTTTCAGTGGAGCTTGGTTTTAACTATGCTACAAAGTAAGGTAAAGGGTTTGCTTAGAAGCTTGTTGGTTGCAGAGCCGTGTGTTCCCTTTGGCTCCTCGGGTGGCTGCTTTTCACTCGGGGCGTCTCCATTTTTCTACTGGGCTTTAATGAGGCAGTTATAAAATGTCTGCCTCACTGCAACCGCCATTTTGTAGCCTGATTGTTGGAAAATGAAGACTGTGAGAAATAGAAGATAAACAGCATGGCATGGAGGGGCTTTCAAAAGGAGCACCAAATCTGCATGTTTTATTTAGACACTTAATTGTTACCGACTGACTGCGTTTAAACAAGCAACTTTACAGTGTCTAGAAGAAAACCAGCTCCCGAATTTGAGGAGCTGACCTAGGGTTGATGCCATCAACTTTTCTTTTCTGTTGGCACGAATGTGCTGCTGGCTGTGTTACCCTGTAGCTGCAGTCACTCACCCAGCTCTCAAGCAGAACCTGCTTACACTGTATTGGGGCACCAAATGATGCTGTTGTCATGGTTTAACCCCAACCAGAAGCTCAGCCCCTCGCAGCTGCCCGCTCCCTCCCCTGCCATGGAACGGAGAGAGAACTGGAAAGGTAAAAGGGAGAAAATCCATGGGTTGAGATAAAGATAATTTAATAGGGAAAGCAAAGGCTGTGCACAAGGAAAGCCAGACAGGAAATTTATTCCCTACTTCCCATGGCAGGCAGGTGCTCAACCATCCCAGGAAAGCCGGGCTCCATCACAGTCACAGTGGCTTGGGAAGACAAATGCCATCACTCCCAACATCTCCCCTTCCTCCTTCTCCCCCAGCTCTATGTGATGAGCATGACTTCACATGGTCTGGGATGTCCCTGTGGCCAGCTGGGATCAGCTGTCCTGGCTGTGTCCCCTCCCAACTCCTTGTGCCCCCCAGCCCCTCGCTGGTGGGGTGGGTGGGGAGCAGAAAAGGCTTTGGTTCTGTGCAGGCCCTGCTCAGCAATAACTAAAACATCCCTGTGCTGGCAGCACTGCTCCAGCACAAATCCAAAGCACAGCCCCTACCAGCTACTGGGAAGAAATGTAACTCTACTCCAGCACAGCCATTTATTCCAAATATTTTTTGCAGCCCCTTTGATAACCAAGATTTGATAAAAAATATATAAGATATCTAAAAATAAGAACCTTCAAAAAAACTATAATTAAGCTTCTTCAATAGAGCAACATAATGTTTTTCGGTAAAAAAGGGGAGAGGCTACAAATTTGCTGAAAGCAAACTAAAAACGCGTGATGGGAATTGAAGGGACACTATGGAGTGGTTCCTGTGGTCCTAGGGATGTAGTACTCACCATGTGAAGAGTGAAGTTAGTGGCATTTACTTGGTTCTTTTATGAAATTATCTGGTTTGTGTGTGTAACATAGGGAAGGGTGCCTTACATTCTCAGTAGGGTGCAGCTTCAAAGCTGTTTAAAATTCTGCCATTTCTTAATGATAATAGTTAATCCCAGTATCAGAACAGTACTTCTATTTTTAAAACGCAATCAATCAATCATTTTAGTACATTGCACCCTTAGTGCCAAACACCTCAGAAAACGGTGTGTTTGGCAGTAAAAATAAAGCATCTGAAACTCCTTCTGTAGAGTCATTCTTCCTTTCTTTCTCACCCATGTAAGTACAGTAAAAGCTTAAAGCTGCAAGAAGTATCTGGAATTACATAACAAGGAGTATATCCTCCAAACAAGACCAATTGCCAGGTAGGTGTTGCTGTCATGATCTGAGCAAGGTGGAACAGAGAAATTGCCTCACCTGACTAAAGTTCTCTCTAAAAATAGAGCACATGCTGTTTGTTCTTGGGTTTTGATTTTGGCTTTTGAGGTGTGAGTTGTGTACAGATGCTAGACATCCTTTTAAGGGGATTACACTAGAAATTCATTCTTTCCGGTTATTTCTCAGGACAGCTTCCCATGCCTACCATGCTTTTTCAGAAGCTGTTTTTATCGCCTAGGGGTAATAGAAGTTGTACATAACTCAAGTTCGGTTACTGCCTCTGCTACAGTGATTCACACAAAAGCGCAGTGTCTTATACATCTGTTCTTCACCTGCAAAATAAGGATTAATGCTTGCTTATCATTAGTGCTTATAAATTACTTTGAAGATCTTCCAATATGCTCCAAATGTACCTGTCAATAAAAAGGTAAACTGCATAACTCAGTCATGTTAACAGCATATTAACTGAGAGGATTTTTAACACAACTTGAGTATAAAAGTATCAGCACAATATTCCAGCAAATAATAATAATAATATAATAATAATGGCCAGTCTTCGCAAGCGAAGATCCGGGGAAGGTCTTTCCACCTTCCAGCCTGCGCATTGGATTTTTTAGGTGAGACACAGTGTGCGCGGAACTGAGCCCACCCTTTAATCCTAAGGTTCATCTGCCGGGGCCAAGCGAGCTTGGACGGTGGCAGCGAGGTCCTTAGGACGTAGGTGGATTGCCTTTAAGGGCTAACGAGCCCCACCTGCCCGGGAGTGGCCCTGACCGGGAATTGAACCCGGGCCTCGTCGGTGACAGCGCCGCGCCCTTACCACTAGACCACCAGGGGCTCCAGCAAATAACCAGCTACAGTAAGAGCGTACCTTTATATTATCTCTGTTTTCACTTCCCTTTGGGTTTTCTCATGAGTGTGCTTTTTCTTGGGTCACTTACTTTCTGAGACTGACCTTCAGTCATTGTACTGCTGAAAGGCTTTGCTTTTTTTTAAGGGATCAGCAAGAAACAGTGGTGTTTTCCATCATGAAACTGGCAGGACCACCGCATTGGACCGAAACCACCCATCATCATCTCGTGTGAGTTACTGGTTAGTTTCCAGCATGCTTGTTGCCCCAAGATAAAAAAAGGGGGAAGTTCTGAAAGAGATTTTTGGTTTCAGTTGAACAGTAGCCTCCACAAATAAGTACTTATATAACAAAAAAGAAATGCAAAGCAAGTTTAGTTGAGGTGAACTTGGAACCAAAAGCGTAGGTGATGTGGACTCAGGTCACAGGTTACGGAGTTAGGACATCTGTATTTCTAATCAGTTCTCTGAAGGTGTACCTAGAAGTTAATAACGTTCGCTTTCGTCTTCCAGGAGAGCATTTTTTACACAGTGTCTGAAATCTGGCTTCCTTAGGGGATTAATAAGTGTGTTACCATTCATTCAGAAGTTGAAAGCGCCTTCAAAGTACCAGGCAGCTTATGATAGTCCTTCCCAGCCTTATGCATTCATAGCATTCATAGCTGTATTTCTGTGGTGTGTACATATAAGTGCATCCTTCTTAGGGACAGCTGTCCCAGCAGGCAGGATTCAAACAAGACGTTTGTGTCAAGACTTCTTTAAATTATTTGCTGCTTTGATAAGCAATATCTTAGTCAATATCTGAAAAGATTTTTTTGAAGTAGCAGTCAGGAGGGCTTGTATTTTCTGTTTGTCTGCTCCCCCAGGTCTCTTCCCATTACATGTTTCATTTTAACAGGCAGTAAGCATGTTCTTCTGCTTCCTTGAGATGTCTGCATGGCCAACATCTGGAGAGCAGCCATGTGGGGGATTCCACACGTAGTTTTTGGAAACACCATTTGCTGGCGGAACAATCCAGAGCAGACACCTCTTTTGGCAGAACTTTATTGCCATCTATTTTTAGCTAACTCTCAAACATCAGATTACTGTGTGTGAGCCACCAGAGTGGCTATCTTGCAGACAGACACTCTGAGGAGAAAGGAAGACTTCTCTGTGTGGTAGCTGAAGTGCTTGGGGTGCTTGGGGTGAGTTATCTGCAAACTGCCTTCAGCCCATTAGTGTGGTGTTCAGAGCTGACAAACTGGAAGGAATGTGGGACTTGCACTGTCCCTTCTGTTACTCTCATGGCACATGGGAGCATATAATGAACTTTGGAGGACAAGGCTGGCCAGGATTCTCTGTTCTGAAATAGCAGGCATAATGTATTCCACCAGTAGAGCACACAGCTAACAATGACTTCATTAATAACTCTCTTTTGGGATCTCTCAGCTGAGGTCTGCAGCTTTCCAAGAATTCCAAGAAAGGTTGTTGACTGTTGTTGTGCCCAAGGCCAGGGAAAGGCCTATTTTCCCTAAATGCTAGGGCAGTGGAGTGCATGGAAAACTGTATAGATTCCCTGCAGAATCCAGCCTCCATTTCTGTACTTTCACTTTTCTCAGCAGTTCATGGAAGCAGCTTGTTCTTAGTGATGTTGATACCCATGTTTTTGTAAATTATTGCCCATCTATGTGTCAGATAAACTTATAAGCATATAGGGGTTTAATTTACTATACTTAGATACCTATGGCACAAATCAAGACTTAATAGGCCTCTTAGTAGGGTTTGTGGTTAGTGTATGTTGAATTCATCCTACCGTGGCGTGTTTGAGTGGTAGAGGGCAGAGTGTCACAGTGGAGTATATCAAGTGTCTGGTCCTTTTCTAAGCCTTTTCTGAAAAGGAGATGTTAGATATAGAAAGAGCATGGCACTCAGGAAACTTGAGTTGTGTTTGAATATTTGAAGGGCCATTTGTGCAAAATATATCATATTTATACAACACAGTTGTTTTAAGCTCTAAAACACACAAAGGACCTTCATGAAAAATGTCATTTTCTTTCATGAAAATTCTAGAGGTTATTTTTTATTTGATTTTTTAAATTATTTTTTAAGCAAGACTTTTCCCCCTTTGAACATAGATTGCAAGTAGTTTGCAAGCAATTAGTTTGCCCGGTGTTTGGACCTTCCGAAGGCCATTACAGAGCAGCAGTGGGAATGTAAGTTAGTGCCAGGTGAAGGGCAGCTTTCATTCCTTTACCACAGTTAATGTCAAAGGGTCAGAAATACCAGCTTTTTAAACAGAATTTTAAAATGTACTGACCATGTTTCCAAAAGTGAAAAGCCTTGCTAACATGCAGCGTCAGCTGTGTTAGGCTTCTTGTGGTGATGACTTTTACTTGGCTATTTTGTGTCTGATTGTTGCTTCTTGACCATTACTTTACCAGAGTCATTCATATAAAAGATCTCAGGGAGAAAACCTCAAACAAATGCCAGGTCATTAAGGTCATTACCATTGTTTCTCTGTGATATTAGACACTTGTTTTCATGTAGCAGGAAGGTTTTTTGCTTCTAAGTCATTAGGTCCCAGTTGTGATAACATGGGTAGCTTCAGAAGACCTACTTAAGATCCAGTCTGGTGTTCTGCTGCAACCATAAACCTTTAAAAATGAACGTTGCATGCTATGCCAGTCTTGCTATCTCTGTGGATCACTTTGGGGTGACAGACTTTTCTGAAAGCACATGTTATTAGAGAAGATACAAATTAATTATTTGTGTATTCCTACGTGCCCTATTAAAGCAGTCCTGTTTATTCGGTTCTCCTTTTACTCTAGGTATTGCAATATACTTAGTTTACTTACTTTATCAGTTATCATGCAGTGTGAATAGCTGAAGTCATGACAATCCTGTTCATCCTTTCAACCCTAATACTCGGTAGTAGGTTATATGTATGTTAGAAAGATCATAGTTTCTCTTGCGTTAATTACCAAGTGAGTGTTATAATTGTTATGCAGAGCCTGGATGATTCATTATTGATAGAAAGTGGTATTCCTTTCTTAAAGGAATGGAGGCTGTTCATTTGGGGTGTTCAGTGTTACAGTTGTCTTTCCAATGACAATGATTTGGAGTTTGATTCCATTTCCAGCATTTAAGGATCATTCCAGCAAAAAATATTGGTGATCCACAGTGGGGCACTCTCAGTATCCAGCAAGATTTGGGTGTGTTCTGGGATTATTATATCCCCATGCATTGATGTTCTTAGAGGAAAAATTACTATACTGTGGACTTGCTATGTCCTAGGTTATCATTCATATTTTATTTGACAGTGTGTGGCTTTTTTGGTTGTTCTTGTAAACATGCTTTCTATGCAGTGTTGATGCTGCAAGACTTGGAAATCAGGGGACTTGTATATTAACATTTCCCTAGCACCATAAAAGATTGTGGAAAATGTGTATTTGCCAATATGACTAGTGTCCAAAAATGATGCATGCATAATATATGGACAAGGAAATATTTAAATGTAGTAGGGGAAGCTAAACTTTTACATTTCTTAGATGTTGTGTGTTTAAACATTCAACTGCTGTATAAATTCTGGAATATTTTCGTTGTGTTTTTTTTTTTTCCTCCTTGCTCATGTAAGTCTTTTACAGGCTCTGATTTTCTAGCCACAATAGAGCAGACAGAATTACTTGATGTTGAGAACCTTGTTAATTTTATGGCCCATTTTCACATGGAGATCAGCTTTTATTTCCCCTCTCACTCTTTATCCTTGGTTCAATTGTTAGTAAGGTTTACTGAGCAAAAACACTGGATGTATTATGGGAAGAAATCTAATCAATGCAGCACCAAGGGACAGTCCTCCAGAGTCCTCCCTAGTGGCTGTGAGCCAGACTAGAGGTTACTACGAGGTTACTCTGTCTGACTTTCACCAAAATACCCCGTACTTCTGAAAAGGCTGCTGGCCGCCCGTCCGTGTGTAACAGAAGCCTCATTAATACGAGCTCTCAGTATATAGATACACCTGTTACACAGCCCCGGCACAGAGCCTGGGTTTCCTATTTTAAACACTTTGCATGTCTGTCTGCATTCCCTCCCGTCTGCAGTTGCTGTGCTGTGGCACTGCAGGGCAACTCGCAGGCAACGCCCTCAGGGAATGCAGAAAGCTAAAGAAAGTGGTGGCAGATGTCAGCGGATGTTGCCAAATGCTATTCTGCAAGTTAGATAGTTTGAAAGATTCATTGGCTAATCCAGACTTTGTGATACAAAAGTATCCTCATTAGTCATGGCTTTAAGCATGCATTTCTTTATTGCCTGCTCCTTTTTCAGGTATTGATGCAGAGAATTGCATTGACATATGTGTGGGAAATCTTTGTTTGGCAAGACTGCTGCTCACCTTCCTCCTCAGCCTTCCTGTCTGCAGTATTTAACTCCCCTTAGAGCTTAACTCTTTGAAAGACGCAGTACTTCCCTAGGGCTTTTATCTGTTTTGGCTCTGAGTTCTAATAAATCATTTGGCAGTAAAAGATAAACCTTTCCCCTTTGATGAAATATTTGTTAAGCATATTCCAGAATATAGGTTTACCTCAAGAGTTACATGTCTTCCTTGTTAAAGACAAGGATCAAACCCAGTATCAGATACAACTGCTGACTCAGCACAGGAGCAAAACTTTTGCATACCCAGTAAGCTGTGTATTTTCTGGTCACCCAGCTTGGTTTTCTGACCAGCACGTTGGGAATTGTGTCAGTACTTCTGGGCCCTTGCCATATTCTGTGTAAAAGAGCAGTAAGTTCTCAAGAAAAGTCTGCTGTTCCCCCAAGCAGGTCCCAAGGTGCTGTGATGTCCTGGGGCTCTGTCCAGAGCCAGCACTGGGTGTTACCTGCCCACAGGTGGGGTCCCAGGAACACCCTCTGGGAGTGCTGTGGCTCCTGTTATGCTGGGAGTGCAGTGTCTGTAAGCAGCCACATGGTGCTAGTGCATTCACAGCCTTCCCAGCTGTTTTCACAAGGCACGGCTGAGAATGTCTGTGTTTTGGTTTTGTTTCTAAAGCTTTCCCTTGGAAAGTCTTGATAAGGTATGAATGCTAGCACCAGATATTGATGGCTAAGAGTAGGCAGCAGTTCTACTGATGTTATGCTGCAGTCAGAGACTCTGGAGGAACCGAGTTAGTTCTACTTCAGTTTCAGCACCTCTCTGTCTCCAGTGATGTTCTTCCTGCAATACCACATTGCACCATTTGATTGTGAATTGTAGGCTGAGAAGTATGTGGCAGTTTCAATAAATTAAACAAAACTTGGAGGAACACAGTCTCCTCAGTTAAAAATCCTAAGAACGTAAGATTTAACAGTCTAACCAGACCAAGGGTCTGTCTGGCCTACTGTCTTGGTTTTCAGCAGTGATTAGTAGTGTATTTATGGAAAAAATACAAGTGGTAAGTATATGGAATAAATGGGCCAAAGTGCTATGATTATTTAGGTCAGTCACTGCACGTGGAAAATCCCCCTGGAGTGTAGCTGTCCCAGGTCAGAGCATTCTTAGGTGAAAGCCTGGGTTTGTGTGGTTGGATCCACAATCACATCCTGGGCATATGGACCATCCTGTCAAATGCCAGACAAGTCTGGAGTGAGGTCCCTGTGTTCCAGCCTTTTACAGACCATCTGTTTGTTATGGGCATTCATCTTCGGTGACAGCAAATACAGCACTGCTGAAATGCAATTAATGACTTATTCTTAATTACTTCTCTTAACCTGCTTCTTTCAATAGTGGATTTGATTTGCCTGGATTATTTCTGTATTACTTCAGCGTAGTCTTTAGTCTTCATAGGTGTTTTGTGGACTTGGATTGTAGAAGCAATTTTCTGTTGTTAGTTCAAGTGGCATTATGTCACAAAAATATGCATTTTGCTCAAGTGGTTTAGTGAAATTGCAGTCAGGTTGTAGAGCTTATGGGCATAGCTGTAGGTACCACACCTTCAGTGTCTTTTGCAAATATAATTCCAAAAAAGTTTCATAGTCAACACTTTCATAAAATGGGATTAGTGGTGCCACTTCATAAAGATCCTACTTCAACAGGGTTCCAGTCAGTCATGTTGGGGTGGGGGGTTTTAATCAATTAGAAAGGCTAATTTCTCCTTCCATCCCACAAAGTAAACAACTTGCATTGCTATACAGTAAACTGGGGCTTTTCCACCTTAGTGAACACCAGGTGTCAGTTCTTCAGTGTTTGGCACTGCACTACTGTCATGATGTGTAAGAGTTAAACTTTAAAAATCATGAGTTAAAATAGCAATCCTGTTGTATTGAAACTTCCATGGTAAGGGGTGGCTTATCCCATTGGCCTTCAAAAATATGTACTCAGGCTAAGTAAGGTACCCTGATTCCCAGTGTCGGCAATTAATGGTTGAGGTTCTCTTTAGCACCCTCTTTTGGTGCATTGCATTAGTAAGGAACCACCAGCTCTGTGACAGACTAAAACTAGATGTAGACTTGCTAAACTCTCAGTGTGTGGATACTGAGTACTCTGCTCCAGAGCTGCATTATTGTTAGCTCTCTGACTCTCAGACTGGATCACTTTGCTGACTCAAAGACCACAGTTAATGCACTCCCATTGTTTGCCTCTCCTTTTACTTTTATTCACAATGTTAAAATACAATTCTTGCTAGAGAATATCGTATTTGTTGCTTGGGAACTGTATACCTGATGTTCAGTACTGTCTGGCAACTGCTGCTCTTCTATAACCAGTCTAAGATGGTTTTCTTCCTAACTTTCTGAATGTCATGGTTTTGCCCACCAGCCCATCCCTGAGGCTGTGGATGGTTTTGTCCAAGTGGGTTTCCGGACAAAAAAAAACCCAATAAAAACTCTCAGTAACGCCTTTGCTAATTACATCTTTAAGAAAACGGAAGAGAAGACTTGTGTCGCAGTTAAAAATTAGGGGCAGCAGCCATGTAGAAAGGCGGCAGGCTCAAAGAGGGCCAAGGCCCCTTCCTCCCCTGGCTTGGGCCAGGGTGGGCAGGTGTAGTACTGAAGTTCCCCTTCTCTTCCGTAGGAGAGTGAAGAAAAAAAAAGTTTAAAAGATGAACTGCTTGGACAGAAACCGTTGCAGAAAAATTCCAGCAAAGAAATAAGGGACTTCCAAAGTCAAAGCTAGCAGCTGGAGGAGAGAGAAGAAAGTTTGAAGGGGGGAGAGCTGCTTTTTCTCCTTTTCGCTTTGTCCCTTTAGCAGGGAAAAGACTGAAAAATAAAATCCCTGCTGCTTGTGAAAGTTTGTTGGGGTGAGGAGACCCCCCATGCAGCTCACAGAGGAGCTTGTAGCTGATGTACCAGGAAGCCGAAACTTCATGAAAAGGACTGAAAATAAGGCAGAGACCTGTCAAAAATTTGTGACTCTAAATATGACCCTAAAGGGAATGAGACTCACGCTGAAGCGAGACGGCTCGGGTGAGATACTGGAATTTGTGTGTGGGATCCATATTACTACTGAAGATTTGTGACCAAACCTCACGCTGGAGCGAGACGGCCCAGGTGGAATGTTGGGATCTGTGTGAAAGATCCATGCTGCTACTGAAGATTTGTGACTTTGAGAGAGAGAAAAAGCCTTACGCTGAAGCAGAAATGGCTCGGGTAAGGATGTTGGGATCCATGCGTGGGATCCATACTAGACTCATGCCGGAGAAAACTGTTCTCCCATGGAGAGAGACCTCCATAGGGAAACAGGGGGACTCAAAAACCATTATCCCCTGTAACTCTGTGGAAAAAGATTCATAGTAAACAAGTATCCCCTTGCAAGCCTATAGAAGACGACCCTTCAGGACCTGAGTAACCCCCAGCCTTCGACTTTAACCCAGGAAAGGGATAGGCCCAACCCTGGAGGCCTACACAGAGAAGGAGAAAGAATTCCAGCTGTGATGAGGGTGCTGCAGAGTTACTGGAGAGAGAGCTGGAACTCCGAGAATGGAAACGGAAACTGCTTCTCCTCCTTGGACTGATATAAAGAGAGGAGGGAGAAGTATTTTTCTATAAATACATAGCACTTTTACTTAAGTAGAATTATTATAGATATAGTTCTTTAATAGTTTTTATTTTACTAATAATAAATATTCATACTATTTTCCCCAAATCCAGTTTCTTTTGTCTACATAAACTTTCTCTCAACTAATTAATAATTGTGTAGGAGATGTGAAAGCAAATTGACCCAGAGCAAAACCACGACACTGGAGAAGGAATTTAAGACCCAACCATGAAAATACAAGATGTCTGAGTGAAGTTCTTCATGTCTAAACATCTGCAGGATCTTAGCCTACTGTAATAATGGAATATTCTGAAAACCATGCCTATAAAATCTCTATATGGCACTATATCAACGCAGTATATGTTCTTTATACACCCTTAAGGCGGTCAAGTTTGTAGAGTTTCTTTATCTGTAGGATTTCTATCCTATCTTGTGTCTGGATTTTCTTCTGCCTGTATTTTCCCATCGGCCACATGTTTGACTGAAGCCAAAGATTGTTTTTGTGTACATTTTTGTACAGTACCTTTATTCTGTCTTAAGGAAAAATATACACATGCATTTTTCTTCTTTATTAATAAACTGAATGACAATTTAAAATAAATTTTCAGCTGTTTAGAATGGTACCCAGATGTTCTGACACATTTCAGTTAGTTAAATACAGAGAAAAGCATTATGTCACTAAGAGAGCGGAGGAAGAGGAGCTGGTCTCTGACTACTAAAGCAAAACAAAGCAGTGCTAAGATGGTGACTTTGAGAACAATAAACCAGACTCTTCTAATGCTCAGGTGAACTATGGAAGTAGCAACAGAAAAAAGAAAAATCCTACCAAAGGGAAATTGTGGGGCGAGTATAAAGGTGTACTGTGGAGTGAAAGAGCAATACTGAAACAGGTGGGAACCCCCCCCCCCCCAAATCAGTTCAGGACATAAAGCAAAAGAAAGGGAAAAAAAACCAGCTTATGAAAGGCCAAACATCAATATGATTAATATCTTCACAGAAGGATAGGATTGGGATGAAGGGTGAATAGGCATTGGTATGAAGACCTATCTGATACCCAAGCATGGGAATACCAGTCTGAAGTCTTTACCTCTCCTTATAGATTGTGTGGGAAACTCTGATGCCTTACTGCATTTCATTCCAAGGCCAGGTGTCACCTCACAGTGGGTAACCCAGACCTAGTTTTTAGGATGCTTAAGTCTTCACAGGGCTTTGCTCTCAGACTTGGCAGTGAAGAGTATTCATTTGCATTTAGATCTAACTTAGGTGCATGTGCAGGTTGGAGAGAGAAAAGGAGAGAAGCTCCCGAGGGGTTGGTTCAGACTATGTACGTTAGAGCTGTGGGAGAGTCCCATTTGTGCTGTTAGAGTTGTTGTTTGTTACAGACCTTGAGAGTTATCTCACCTTATTCCATGCCAAGGGCATTTGCAGGTCTCAGTCCCTCTCTCCCGTTCTCTTAGTAGGGACGTGAGAGTGTTGTTTCGTATTCCCTAGGGTTCTATTGCTATCACGATACAAGAGACCAGGAACTGTTATTTCACCATGCTGTGTGTTTTTTTGTATGTAATAGTGGCTTCTATACTTGACTCTGATTACAAAGCGTGTATAAAGGTATTACTGACACAAATGCATTATCAGGAATGTTAGTGTGCCTGGCTACTGAGACTAAACTGCTGAATGCTACATGTTTGGAGTGATTTATACCACATGTATTGATGTCCATGCTTGGGTGATTAGTCTGAGCACAATTAATCTTTCTACTAGTAATTTCTATAGCAATTTTAAAGGACTGAAACAAGGATGATACTCAGGAGTAAAGGCTGAAATATTTTTATCTGGTAACTTTTCTTTAAACTTGCGTGGCTGCGTAAGTAGAGGAGACTTTTTTACTCAAAGCTTTCAAGGTTTGCTGCAGTTAAATTGAGTAGTTTCAGAAATCTTGTCATAGTGCTTCCCTGAGGGTAAAGTCATCCCTCTACAAAGTGCCATTCGTGCCCCACTTACCCTCAATTAAGGCTTTCAAAATAACTTTGCAGTGGGACACTGGCCTTCTGCTGAAACACATTCCTCACCTGAAGGAAAGGCTATATTTAGTATCTGTATGTCTGTTCCTTAGTTTTTTCCATCATAAGGATAACATATAAAAATATTACTTTTCTTCTTTCTCTTGGGAAACAGAAAGAACGACTTACAGGGGAGCCAAGTTATAAAATGTAAGAAGTGACGATTGGTCATCTCTGCAGAGGAAATGACAAGGTATATATAGCAATCACACTGGAGATTAATTTTTTGCTGATGCTTAGGTCTTCATGGCAGATTACTTCTGGCAATGAAGTTTAAAAGGAGTCCTCAGAAACCTTGGAAAAGATGTTTTGAAGAGAACTTTTTCTTCTGTGTGATTGCCAGAGTAAGCAAAGTATTTATATCTTTATAAATATCTTTGAGATACACCTTTAAATTCATTACTATGCTGAATTGTAGCTGTGTTTCTACAGGTAAATGGCAATTGCATTCATGAATTGGTTTTTTTGCAGAGATAAGTAAAAACAACCCTTCTCCCAGCTCTAAAGTGAAACCCCTCGAGATACTATCAATGGTCATTCTTGAGACTTTAAAATACTTGTTTCATGGGCTCATTTAAATCACTGTCTGCTCAGTGCAGCAGTTGTACCATTTTCTCTTCATCATTTATCACCATTACAGGGTTTGCTTAGTACCTGTTTTGCACTGCATTTAAAGAGTGTGTCCTTTCTCATTTGTCATTTTGTGGATTTGTAACTTGAGGGATGCAAAATCAACACTACTAACAACTCCTTCCTCTAAAATATTTTCAGTAAAGTGAATGTATAATATTTAGCCGTGACTGCTAAGAGACCAGACAAGGCTATATACCATGTAAGTTCTGAGGTTACATGTTACTTTGGTGATGCATAAAATCTGTATTGACCATCTCCCCAGTATTGACTCGAAGTCATTAATGAATGAGGTTTACAGTATCACTGTCATATAGGGAATTGTGATTTCAGTTTAACAGGCAGTAAAATGGAGCCCCAAAGGGCTTGTGTAACCACTGCAAGTGCTGCAGGAAGTGCATGACAGAGCCAGCAATGCAGCCCAGCTCACCCGACCTGCCATCCTGCCTATATGGCCACCTCTGCACTTGGTATCCTTTTCGAGGGGTTCTGTTATCAACAGCCATACATTCTTTGTGCACATTTTGAACCTTCACATTGTCTTGCAAAGTAACTTCAAACCCAGCTACTGTGACCTGTGACTCATTCTCGTTCTCAAAGAACTTAAGACACAACACAAACAGGCCAGCACAGACAGCACCAGACAGCCTTCAGAACTGCAGCAAGTCAGCACAAAGTGACCACAGGGAGAGCTGCTGATGTGACCACCCTTTCTGTTTATTTGTGTAACGCTGAGAGGAAAACTGTGCAAATCTTCCTGTAGTACTGAGAGGAACTGCTGGTATAGGGCCATCAGTGTTTTCCCTTTTGTAATCCTGCTAAATGTCTCTGATTTCCTTTAGTAAAAGTCAGGTCACATGTTGACTGCCTGCATTCTAAAACTGAAGTATAAATCATCTCAAGTGACAGAAACTGTCATTTTTCCTTGCAAAATATTTTTTTAACTATCTTATGTAACTGTTACAGTTGTTGACAGTTTTCTTGAAAGCCCTGTTGGTTTGACACTCAGGATTCAGTATGAAGCTTTAGACTAGGATAGAGAATTCTTTTGCCTTCACTTCTATCTCTTTACCATGAGCGGAAGAAAGGAATATTACGCATCTTTAAGTCATGCTGTAGAAAGGTATTTTATTTTTAATATCACTAGAATTTTAAAAGAAGGAGAGGGATAAACCTTAGCATAGGTGAAACCAAGAGTTAATATGCTTCAGTTAAAGAAAGTGGCTGTTAAATTTTGATGGGATGCTATGACTGATACTTCAAATAAAATGTTGATGTAGCAATGTGGGGGGTGTCAATAATGAGTTGAATACTAGAGAAAGGCTGTTGATTTTTATGGAAAATATGTATAAAAATACATGATTCTCAACCCAAGACGTTCATGTGGATATATCTATTGGAAAAAATCGGAGTATAGACTTCTTATGTCTGTCTTGGCTTATGTCTACAAGACAGCAGCCCCATATAGCTGTGTCTTGGCATAGATATGGGCTGAAAGTACTTGCTCACACCAGATGTTTTATTGTGCCTAATTCCTGCCCAGCTTAAGGGTGATACTCAAACATTAATATTCTGCTTTCCCCTTGCTCTTACATGCCTGCAGAAAACTATTAATATGTATTCCTAATGGTTGTTTCTTAGAAGAAATGGTGCAGAATGTGGAATTAGTTGGTGTGAAATTCCTTCTGGCACAACCTTTGACTTTTGGCTTCTGCTGGATCCAGCTGAGTGATGAAATACTCTTGCAGGTATTTCAGCTTTTCACCTGTGCTCATCTCACCCTCATAAGAACTAAATTGTTCTGGAAAAATAAGTTCAAGAAACACTTGTGTTCCTTCTGAGGGAATGCTACAAGGGTGATCTGGAATGCCAGGACTTAGGTCTTTAGTGAATCCGTTAATCCTATTGCGTCCAAGTCCAATGGTTTCTTTAAAATTTAAGCAAGCTAGAGACATTTATGGTAAATGCAGGGTATTTTCAGACACATTTAGGAGTCTGAAGGTGTCCGTATGGACATAGTTTTAATCTCCCAAAACCAGGATCTGAATTGTTTGGTTAAGTATCCCGTGGCTGCCAGAGAACATTGTTGAGTCTAGAAAAGGAAGGCAGATCTTGATCTAAAATATCTCTGCTTTTTTATGAGATACTGTCTAATAACCTTCACAGCAAACAACAGTTAACTCCACACAGACACATGTCAGAAGGGGCACTTTTCTCAGTTAAAAGGAGGAGTGAAGAGTGCCCTCCTCATTGACATAAGGGAATGCCAGACTCCCTGCAGAGTTTAGAGCAACCGACCTTGGCATCTGTGGCATCATGATCAAGAGTCTGGGGTTTGTGGAATCCCAATTCCCTTCTTGTCAAAGCCAGAAGTAGGAGATGGCCCCCATGAAACAGATGCCCTATGTCAGATGCCCCTTAAATGATCTTAGCACTGAAGATTCTCAAAGCTGGTTCATGGACATGATAATTTGTTCTCCTCAGCTCATGGAGGCAGGAACATAATATTTTACAGGTGTGGAAGTGAAGCACAGATGTGAATGCTTTAAGATATGCAGCCTCAACAGATGAGGGTGGATCTTTAACAGCATTTAGTGTGGGTCAACTCAACATTTTCAGGGAGACCAACAGCTTAGTTGCAGTTTGCCTTTGAAAAGTCTGATGAGTTATTTTAGCATCTAAAGAACTTAGGAGAACTGAAGTTATTTTTCTGAAAACTTGACCCAAGTATTTGCCTGAAATTTTGAAGGCAAAATATTTTTCATTGACAGACTTTTGTTATGATTGAATACACTGAGAGCTCTTATTTGCAAGAAGGCCTAGGGGAGCACACTTTGATTTTCTTCTGGAAGACTGCAGCCTTTAGCACTCTCAGTATTGAGATCATTGGAGCCTGGGTTCCCTCCTGATGTTACTAAAATGAACTTTAATCAATCTTGAAAAAGGGTTTTAATAACCTGAATTATGGTCCCCATAGATCTTTGAAAGGAGAGTGAGCCTAGCAGTATTGATTGTCTCACGCTCAGCATTTCTTCTGGTATTCTTTGACACTTTTTAGCAATGTGTATTTTAACAAAACCTCAGTTCATGAACTGCCTTTTCCTAGCAATTTTTCTGTGTTTAAGTGGAACATTTTTACATCAGTCATGTATTTTTGTCCTCATTTTGAAGAAAATGAATTTTTTGAGGAAGACTCTGGATTCCAAAACTAATCTCAAAATGGAAACTTCCTTCCGTCTCCAATTATGACACAGCATTTGTCAGTCCCACCACATGGGGAAGATGAGCCAAGAAAGTAGTATAGATAATGAACCAATTTTATTCTTTCATTTTGATTTTTTTCTGTGAGGAGGCAAATGCTTTTTTGAGTCAATATAGCCCTTTAAGTCCTGGCTTGTCTCTTTAGAAGAACTTAGAGTTAGTTTTAATAAAACAGCCTGGAGACAAGAGAATTCAGGGGCTTTCTGAGCAAACAGCAGATACCTGTAAGGAGCTGCCTTCATTTTTGGAAATCCAATGGGGAGTGCTCAGGTGTACTGATTGTACGTGAAGAAAGATGAGGGGGATGTGGAAGCTGAAAGGGATAATGTTGCTAATATTTCTCTAGGTTTGTATTCTAACTGTGTAAATTACAGTCAAGTCCACAGGTGGCATCTTGTATATGTCCTGCAGCCTCCTGACCTCCTGCTGCCAGGTGGCCTGGTGGTGTGACAGCCTTACTCTCCCTGGCTATTGAGCAGCCCACTGACGCTCCTGCCCAGCACCACTGCTGCACCTGGGCAGGGGCAGCTCAGTGGCGTGGGGAGTCCCACAGAGACCTCTGCCCAGAGCACAGTCTGTCAGGGAGAGAGAAGGGGGTCAACCACAAAGTATTTATCTTTTCAGTGTCCACGGAAAAGAACCCCATAGCTGGAAACAGGGTTTTCCTTTAGTGCTCTTTGTGCATTGTGGGTTTGTTGGCTGCAGAAAAGGTTCTGTACAGTGTCGATTCTCCAAAGCAGATGGCAAACAATGATTAACCAGTTCCTTCCAACTGCTCACTAATGAGCAGACTCTAAGTTGAACCATTTATTCATATTGAATTAAGCTTTAAAAAAAAATCATGTAGTTATGAGCATAAATGTTCTCATCTAAATAGAAACTTTCCCAGAATAGTGCACTTGGGGCTGGATGGATGTCTTCAAGCTTATTTCTAGTGGCAGAGGATATGAAAAAGTAAATGATAGCAGAATATGATTATAGTTCTTAATGTAATTTAAAATTATTCCATTGTAAGTGAAATAGTGATGCACAGGGGCAGGACCTCTGACCCACATGCATTTGCAAGCCTGTCCTATGCAGAAGTAAGTGTCTTGTATGTGTCTGTTGAGACTTACTATCTTGTCTAAAGCTTCTTTAAGATTTGAGTGGAAGCATTCCTCTAACAGTAGTATCAAGGATTTTAGATTTATGGCATTAAGAGCTAATGGGAAGCACATTTACTGTACATTCCCATTCCTAAGCTGTCTTACTCATGGCACTTCAAGGCTAAGTGAGGCCTAGGATAGATGAGCTTTCGAATAAAAAAAAGAAAAAATGTTTTAATATTGATAATTTGAGAAGTGGTGTGTGTGCTACCATCAGCGAGATCATACAGAAACAGGCTGGGGGCAACTGTGTAGGAAGCAGCTCCGTAGTGAAGGATCTGGGGGTCCTGGTGCACAAGTAATGAAGAGTTACCTCAGCATTTTTCTGTATGGCTCTGCCTAAAGGAAAATCACAGCTTCATTACATGATAGCAAAATTCTGATTGACTTCACGAGGCTCTGCATTCTTCAGCTTAAACAGGGATCACTGGAGGGTTCTTTAAAGTCAGATAATGGTTTTAAAGTGTGGAGAACTTCAGAGAATGTTTCTGAGTTCTTCTGAAAATGTATTTCAAAATATCAGATTCATCTAGCATAGCCATATTGAAGTTATGCTAGCTTTGGAAACGCAAAACCGCAGTATGTCTCTCTCAGCTTTATACCTGTGTTCCTGTAAGCACAAGTACTTAACTGAGTGGCTCAAAAAAAAAAAGGACAAACTGCAGGGAAGAAAAGCTTCCTTCCTATGATCACCAAGTAAGGAAGTATTTCCAAACTTTGGAAACTGTTGGGCAGCTCTGACATTTAGAAAGCACATCTTAAAAAGAAAGATTGTGTAAAAAATCCAAACTTGATCATGTGAGTTTGCTTTTTACAGCCAAAATAAAACACGTAACCTGAAGTGTACACATCCAGTGCTGTGGTAGGACATATGTTCCTTTATTGCATGTCTGATGAGGGGGAAGGGGTTTGACACAGCTTGGGCTGGCTGGATATAAAGGCAGTTGGCAGCAGAGCATATATAGCCCTGCTCCTGTTATGTTTGTGTGATAAAAAAACGTCATGGGTATGTTTCCTCTTTGTAAGTAACCAGGCCATTCTAGTTCATAATGTTGCATATCTTGATTACAATATTTTTAACTGTGTGCACTGTGTGTGAGTACAGATAATGATAAATTCACACTGGAGGCCACTTGGCCTGTAAAAATTTTATGCAACTCTGAGGAAAAGTTACTAAATGGTTATTAAAAAAAACCTTTTGGAAACTGAGGGGCCTGTTTCAACAGCCCAGCCTTAATCCTTTAATGCACTTAGTATTTTGGATGAGTGCAGGTGTACATGTAATTATGAATTTAAAATGGTCCAGGAATATTTAAGAACAAAAATACTGCTAGTGTAGTAGAGGCTAATTTCTGGAAAATAATGGCTACAGAACCATTTGGTAATTTTCAAGCCTACCCTTCCAAAAGAACAATCTGGATCTAAGGAGTGTCTGCCACACGTTATTGCCAGTTTCAATGTTTGGCATTTGTGGTGGATTTTATACTAATATTAATAATGTATTTTTGTTCCTCTTACATTTTAACCCTCAGAACTTGCTTTCTTTGCAGTGTTTTCCCTGTAGTTGTGATGGATTTTTATATATTTGTAGAGAATCTGACATAATACATTAGTCCAGTAGCTGGAACATTAAAAAGCAAGAAACATAAGACTTGCAGTTCTGAGAACTGTTAATATTGCTTTTAGGATTTGGGAAGACTTTTTTTCAAGGAGCACTTCCATGTGTGTATGTGAATCCAGTACATGACATGCACTGTGGTTAGTAACAGCTTTTTGTGTGTCATGGCTCAGGTTCCCATACACTCCTGACAGTTTGCATATTCATCAGATCCATGACATTTTCCTGCATCTGCTCTCATCACAGATTCCTTTTCAAAGCAGTGCTTCATTGATGTAGTACACTGACACATTTTACATATAATTGCTTTTCATCTGGTTGCATGATTATTTTGTGACACCTAGTGGATAAATTGATAGTGGTGCCCACTTAAATTGCCTCTGTTTTTTTAGATTTCTTGATAGATGTGCTGGCCTGGAAACTCAATTCCCATCTTAAACACGTAGGCTCTCTTGCTTTCTTACTTTCACAGCCTTTTTTTTTTCTTTTTAACTTTGTTCGTGGAATAACTTGCTCGTAACCAGATGAACAAATACCCAACACCAGTCTTGATGGAATTCCAAGAGTCCCAAAACAATACAAAGTAGGAAACGTTTGAAAATTTAGTTATATTGTTTAGTCAGGACCCCTCTGTGTGCAGCCTGGAATCTTCACACATCATCTTTTTCTACTGCATCAACTTTTTTTGTGATGTGCTTCAATCATGCAGTTCCATTAGGAACTAAGCATGCACTACATAAAGTTACAAAAGGTTGCAAAGAAGTACTTGTATTTACCACCCTATGAGGACTCTTAGAAAAACCTGTTCTTTAATGTTCTTAGAGAATGAAATCTGATAAATAATTAAAATATTATTTTATACACACAAGAATGTTTTCAGAATATTTACATCAAGAGACAGAGTCTAGAAATGCCTTAAATGCATGACCTACTTTCACAACTAAGATACATCTTGTGAAGTATATCTTAATTTACATGTCATGGATTCTGTGCCTGCAGCTTCTTTCCTCAACAGGAAAATATTGAAATACTGTCTGGTATGTTTGCTATAAATGCCATGTGATAGAAAAACAGGTGTTTTTGTATCACTCTATTTTTTATGTTGATAAGGGAGGGGAATCAATTATTTCAGTTTCACTAGGCCTTCTTGCTGTATTGCTGAGTTGATACTGCCACTGGGCACGTTCCTGTCTTCAGAGAATGTATAATCTGCTCCTTGCCAGGCTGATTGTAAATTTTGAAATCTTTCGCATCCCAGAGCAGGCGCAGAGAAATGGCTAAGGTAGGATTTTAGGAGTTTTTAAATAGGAGCTAAAAGGAACTGTAAGGCAGATGAATTTGGAGATGAGGGGTTATGTATTTTCCATATGTGGGGAATTGGGATGGAATTGTGCAGAGGACATGAAGAAATTGGTTCTAAAGACCATCTTCAAGATTTTAAGTTTCAGCTTGTCACTATTCCGAGAAAATGTGTTGCATATTTCAACTCCCAAGAGGCTTCACAAACAGAAAATATAATACTGAACTATGTCTTTAATACTGACTGATGAGGCACTCCTTCCCTGTGCTCTTCCTAGTTGCTCATCCTAACAGTTCTCTTGTGACTTTCACTTATGTAAAATTAGGACCTGTAGCAACAGCTCATGAATAATGGACACAGGGAGTCTAACACACCATCAGCTCTGACAAAGATCTGCTCAAGGTTTACCACCACTTTAAGTCCATTCATGAAGGTTTCACCAGTGAAAGCTTCAGCCTCAGGTACAAAGCCTAGCCCTGGAGTCAGTCTGTGGAGAGGCCTGGCCACCTGAGGGGACAGGAGGTTGTGTGGAGCGAGCCGAGACAGGCCGTGCTGTGTGTCTGGCACTAGAGCCCCTCTGAACCCTGAGGAGTACCCGCTGTGCCAGTGGTGCTGCATTGGTACCCCCACCCACCACGTGCAGCCCACACGGCAGAACAAGGTCAAATCGGGCCCTTGCGGTGGGATTGGCCATTTTCAGGGGTTCCCCCCTTGCTTTAGGATTTTGGCGCTGGTGTGGCTCGGGGGCTGGGCTCTGTGTGGGCTGGTGAGCTCATTAGCCCATGCAGGAGGCTGTGCATGAGCCCTGTGTGTGCCTGTCACCTGCAGTGTGGAGGACTCCAAATGGAAAATAACTGAGCCAAGCAGAGACAAAGCCGGCATGACAAAAGGCCTTGTGTGTACTTCTTAAATCAACACAACTTGGGACAGTATCAAAGCTGTTGCCGTGCACAGAGATCGGTGCTGGTAACCACAGAAAAACAGTCACCGAAAGGAAAAAGGGAACTCAATAGCAGTGTTGACACGGCAAATTCCTGGATGTCCCTGGGAGCTGGAGGTGTGCAAGAGGCAGGGCCCAGCTCTGGCAGCAGAGGAGGGGACTCCAGGAAGGATGCGAGCTGGGGAGGCCCTGCAGCTCTGGAGGCAGGGAGAGCAATGTGTCCCTCGGCTGGTGCGTCAGGTCCTGGCCAGGCCATTTTCTGTCAGGGACACGGAAATGTCTGACAGGACAATTGTTTGCTCTTGCAAATGGCCTTGTCTGATCAGGGCTGTGGCTTCACACCTTCCCTGCACCCCAGAAGTAACCAGAAATAAGCAGGCTGCTGCAGTTTGGGTTTGCAATGCCTATGCAAATGCTTTCTCTGGGTTAATGTATGTGAACATCAGGACTCTGCTAATGGATTGTCAGATTAAACCAAGCCCACTGGCTTGAGCCCAAATGCAGTCCAAACCCCAGAATGTTGTTCTGCAATGGAAGCGTATTTTAAGCTTGTAACAATATTTTAAAACAAACGTACTACACAGATTGGTGATTTTATGCCAGCTTTCCATATAATAGTATCCTACTTGTCAGCTGCTTGATCTCACTAAAGGCTAAAATTTAAAATGGAAACCTTATGGGGCAAAGGCCAGAAGACATTTTTGTACCAACTATAATTACTGGCACAGCTGCATTCTGCAGAATGAATTTTA
Source organism: Myiozetetes cayanensis (assembly GCF_022539395.1). Taxonomy (NCBI): domain Eukaryota; kingdom Metazoa; phylum Chordata; class Aves; order Passeriformes; family Tyrannidae; genus Myiozetetes; species Myiozetetes cayanensis. Next base: position 67,603,063 of record NW_026087521.1, on the reverse strand, counting down.
GTTTCTTGTTGAGGCTTCCCCTGACAGACGTTCCTTCTTGGGGCTTAATTAAGTTAGGACTTGCACATACTAGTTTATTGCATGTCTTTTTAAAGAAAAACAATTTTCAAGGATTTAAATCCATTTCAGAATGAATATTCAGTTTTCCTCACAAAGAATTAGTGTGCTGGGATTGGGAGTGGTGTTTTTTTAAAGATGTGACTCCCAGTTTCTATAAGGAACTGAAATAAAAAACACTTCCTCAGTGGTATCATGTAGGCTAGGTGTGACACTGTAGGAATTGCATATATTAAAAAGTCAGATCTGGTTGACTTACAATTCAGATGGCTTGTTTAAGATTCTCTATGCAGTAAAGGGGGTTTCCTTTCAAAAAGAATTAAAAATGTTACTCAAACAGTGCTTGTGAGATGTCTGAGTATTTAGCTGGAGAGACTGGATGGTTGTGATCCTGTCTGCTCTCTGCATCAGGGACTGTGCCCAGTTTTTTATTTTTGAGGGATTTGAGGGGATGTGGGAAAGGTGCAGTTTGGAAAAGCTGGACATTGCATATCAAAGCAAAGATAAGGGTGCTCTGTTTAAGTGTCCAGCTTAGTGTTCCGAGATGTTGGGCAAATCTGGGTCATGTCAGCTGATTTAGGCGAGTTCAACTCTTTCAAAAATACAGGCCATTGCTCAGCATCCTAAAATGAGTGAATATTTGGGGAGGTCGTGATTAATATTTTGTTTTAGTGTGGTCTGCATTAATACAATCCTCCTGAGAGCGTGGCAATAACTGATGAATGTGTAGAAAATGCTTACTCTGAGAGGTGTTCTATGCCCCTTTTATTCTTCCTGTCTCTGACTGCCAAGAGAAAATAAAACTAACACATTCTCTTTGCTCCTTCCCTAACAAAACACAATCCTAATTGTCACAGCTTCATCTTCTCTTGCTGGGCTCATCTCCCAGGTAATCCAGCCCTTGCACTTTTGCTTTTGCACACGGAAAGATATCAAGAGTACCTGTAACATTTGTTTTTCACAAGATGCACCTCACGCTGTGGATTCTCCATTTGCACACAGGTTTCCTCTTCCCTGGACTGTGGCCTCACTCTGATTTCTGAGCATTAGGATCTGGTGGTCCTCACCTCTGCCATGGAGAGCTCAGGGATGCAGTGAGTAATAAACTTTTGAAGTTTATTTTTTAACAAGGTATTTTCGGAAATGTTTATTTTCTTAGGAACACGTGCAACCGACAGAGCAGCTAGTGCTTAGCCCTGGTGTAATTTCTGGGTTAGTGGAAGCTTTGAGGCATTGAGTGTTTCATCATCCTCTGGAATACCGGCTTTTATGGCTTTTTTAGCATTCAGAGTAGTACATAAGCAAAAAAACCCAGAAATTAATGCAATAGAAAAATAACAATTTTGTCAGTTTAGGTACTGCAGTTTGCATAAGCAGAAGACACGATCCCACATCCGAGAAAAATGAGGTGTATTTTTGATGGAAAACTGTCTTTTCCCTCATGCATTCCGTTTTGAAGCACCTGTTTAACTTTTGAGGCAATTCACAGCAGTAGGGCTGTGAAATGCCCAGCATATACATATAGAACATGTCTGTGATGGTGCAGAACACCTCTGATGTACACCCAGCCCCGAGTCAACTTGTACAAAATCCTGTGCACCTCCACAGAATGGAGAAGGAGGCTGTGGAAGCTGAGTCCTGTGAGTTTTTCCCTGTGCCTGCCTGAAGTTCTGGCAGAATCTGTCCTGTACCGTTAAATTACAGGAGAGTTTCACAACTGGGCAAAGAGCTGTTGTTTGCCATTTTAGGAACAACTGCATTTAAGTAATGGGTAAGACCTCAATACATGTTGTACTTCACAGGTGTCGCAACATCTGTGTTTGTAGAATATTTTTTACTTCTTGAAGATGCAAGGCAGTGTGTCATTTTTGTTATATTCAGATAGAAATATATTTTAAAATACTGTGTGTGGAGTTTGTCATATACAGATCGAAGGAAAGCAAATCCTTCCCTCCACCAAGAAATTTCTATCTGAAATCTCCAGGAAAGTTACCTGTATGATACTGGTCTGGCACAATCCTGCCCAGAAAGAATGATGTGGCACTTCAGTTTCCTGCCTGATCCAGGCCCTTTTGAATTTGTCAAAGCTCCCCTTGGCTGCAGCATCCACCACAGCAAATCCTCAGCCATTGACCCCACAGCGCTCTTGCCAGCAAATGTTCTTGACATTTTCAGTCTGTGGGAGCAGAGTGGTGACTGCACCTCTTGGGAAGTCAGAAGATAATTGTTACATGGAGAGGTATTGGATAGCTCTGACCTGTCCTTCATCCAGCCTTGCTGGGGAATGTCCCCACCTTGGAGGGGCTCCAGGCCCTCTTGGTGTGGAATTCCAGTGCCCTCGAGAACACATAGCTCAGGGACACTCAGCCTTTGTAAATCCTCTGGAGGTTTTGGGTGGAAGGTGCTCAGAGATCACAAAATGGTTGTTCTGTGCTGTCCCAGAGCCTGTTCATTAGTAAGGCTTTTAATTATATAACAATCCAACTTTAAACCTGTCTGCTTCCCTATAAAATCACAGAAATAGCAGACTTGATTGGCCCTGTGCCTTTTTAAAAGTGACTGCCGAGGTACTTATTAACATCAGTTCCAAGACATTTTTCAGTGAGCAGTGAGAGTTGGAATATGGAAATGTCATATTTTTCCTAGTATTAAGCACTTGTTAAACTAGAAACATAACTCTTGCCAGATAGTTATTTCTTGTGCCTGTCGTCTTCACAGAAGGAAAATGAACATGCATTTTTCTTTCATTAAGTATTTTAAAGTTCATCCTTGTTTGGTGATCTAAGTCAATTAAAATAAGTTTATGAGCAGCATGTGAGAGCAGAAGACTAATTAACTTTAGGTGTTGGATAAAACACATTCTTTTCTGGTTTTGTCTACTAATGAGTATTACTAATACCCATAATAACAGACCTTATAGAAAATAATATTACACATAATTTAGGGTACTTTACAAATAATTATCTCAATATCTTTATGAATTAACAAACTACTATTTTTGTGGGAAAATATATATTAAGGCAGCATTACATGAGCATCATTATCACAGCAAATAAGAGCATCCTTTAGAAATGGCTAATAAAAGTTTACCATTTTTCAACAGGGATGGATATTTTTCACTATCTCACCTAGCATTGCACCTGAAACTGAAGTCCAGATGCATTAAAGACAGGCAGTGAAATCCCTGGAATATACTCAGGCTTTCCAGAAGATTGCCATTGTTTGGATCAATTTTTCTGTCTCTTAGAGTCCCTGGAATCAGCTGTAAGCACAAGTTCTTCATCCAAAATTCCCTGCTGTTGGAGTTGGTTGGATCTGTGGGGTAGTTTGGGCTTTTCACTACTGTAAATCATCCTTTTTTTTCCAGACTGGTGCTTTGAACTGGTTTCGCTGTACCATCCAGCATAGAGTTGCTACTCTGAAAAGTTATGTTGTTTTTATCCTTCCACTTTAAAGTAAATGCTTACAAAAGCGTCACTTTGAAGGCAATTACATAATACACAGCTTTCCTCCAATTATATTATGTAACATGGTTCTGTTGACATAAGCATAGGGTTTATTTTACACAGAAAGCACTTTCCGAGAGGTGAGTGCACAACTCAAAGTTTGCTGAAACAGCACAGAATTTTAGCCAAAGTTCCAGTTCAAGTTCTTGGCTCTTAGGAAGAACACTGAGATCTCTGACTGCATGCACCAAGATGATGTTTATTTTTAAAATTTTATCTAAAAACCAGAGGCACAGGGTAGGATGTTTTTAGAGGCTTATTCAGAGAGCAATTGACTTTAAACTCCTTAAGTACATAGAGGAGACTATCAGGCATTCTGCTGGAGAGCTTTCCAAAAGGATTTCTTTGACAGTGATCAGGGAGCAGCTTCTGCTACCAGTTTTGCAGTTGACATTGATGAGATATTGAAATCTCTCAAGCTGTTCCTTCAGTGTGGTCTACAAAGAATATTACAATGTGTATCCTGTTTGGCCTACAGGGGCACTGAGGTTACAAGATGTGAAATATGCGGTTGAACAGTATTTCCTCCAATACAGTGATCTCAGCGTGGTCAGACTGAGATCATCAGGCCCGTCTTCTGCACAAACAGCACCATTGCAGCTCCCAGCAACCAGTGACCTCTTTCTACACATGGTCTCAGTCCACTGCAGTGAAATGATCTTTGACATTGATGGTATAGTCTTTTATAATTAGCACATTGATATCTAATTCGGTCAGACATCTGCTTCATTTAAAAGTGTTTGTTCTTTGAAGGAGCTAATACCTCTCTCTGCATGTCTCTGCAATGCTCTTAACCCTCAAGACAATCTAAAAAAATCTGTTCTTTTCACTCTACTTCTCTCTTGCCTATCTTTTTTGAGTCAGGGTCCTCCCCTGGGCCGTATTGGAATTGTGGTAGTAAAAGTGAATGGGAAAGCTGGTGTTGTGCGTGGTTCTCCTTGAGAAGGACGTTGCTCTCAGCTTTAGCGTGCGCTCTCTCCCACCTTATAATTGTTTCAGTATGCAGTGAAATGCCATTGAGATGTGTGTGTTTTGTCTTGCTCCTCTCTTTTCAGGTCCCCACATCAGTGATGCTGAAAGCCAGGGCAGATGGCTTCAGTCCCCCTGTAGTGTGACCTTCAGGGTAAGGTCTGCTTCCTAGTGAAACAGAGCTTTCTTTTCTCTGCATGGGGCTGATGGGTGCATCAGTTATGGTGTTCTTTAGTTAACTTAGCAAAAGGAAAGTTAGCTGATTGAGTTATATGATACCTTTTACTTTAAAGGTTTGCTTATTTATTTAAGCAGTATTTATATTACAATACTGACTGATTCCTCAGTTATTTCCACTTCTTTAGATCTGCCCTGAATGTGAAGTGCTGTCCATCAAACCATGTGGTGGGGAATAACAACCCCCTAAAACTGCAGCACAAGTTTGAGGTGACAGTAGTTGGTGCTGTAGTGGCAGCTCTGCTAATCCCCCTGAGCAAGGTGTGTGTGGTACAGCAGGATCTGTTGGTCTAGTGCTCAATTCAGAGCTGGATTATGCTAAGTTAGGACTAGTGCAGTGTTTGAGTAGGCTACAACAGTTCCTCACAGTCTTGAGAAATCCTTTGTTCAGTCTTAGGTATTTACTCGTGGGACTTGAAGAATTCAGTTAGAGAACCTCAGCTCTTCCCCATTAGGATAATAGAGGAATATCTAGGAGCATGCTATACAATCCCTCTAAGTCAGCATCCTCTCTCTGAGTCATAGCAGTGCTTTTCCCAAAGTGACAAACTGGTTTGATAGGTTACAGTTGTGTCAAGAGTTGGAAGTACACAAGTGCAGTTATTAAAAATGAATACTGTGTCCTCTTTCCCTTGTGTTTCTTGTCACTGACATGACTTCACAAGTTGCAAATCTATTAAACATTTCAAACATGAAACTAGAGCTCATTAAGCAGAATGTTGTCTGGTATATAGCAAACTGTTTCAAATTCAAGACTGTTAATATTTGTCTCCAGAGCTTTTTGTCTTCTAGGTTGTCACCAAGCAATCCAGCTGTCTGGGAATACAGCTTGTGCTTCATCTGATCAGAGTCTGACTGTCCTTTGGGGTGAGGTAGTAGGTTGTATAGTTTTAGGGCTATGCCCTGCCTGTCAGATAACTATACAATCTACTGTCTTTCCTGAAGTGGCTGTGATACCAGCGCTGGATGTGTCTTTGAAAGACAACACAGAGATTTTCCAATTGTAACATTCTCTGGCTCTGTCTGCTCGTTGCATTTGGCTCTTGTACATGAATGTTTTTACAGTGTTTAGGTTCCTCTAGTTCCCATTCAGGCCCAAAAGCCATTTCCCTTCTCAGAGAAGGTGGGGTGTCCCTGAGCCCTTTTCACAGTCTGCAGTGGACTTGCTCACGCCCAACATTCTCAAGCTGCCATGAGAGTGGCCGTCTGGAAGCAGCTGACCCACTTCTCCATTACCTTCTGGCATTTGTATTCATAGTTAACAGAAAATGCCACTTTGGATTCAGCAGCTGTTTAAATTCACTTCGTGTAAGCTGTTTGAGAAACTGCAAAGGGTCAAGCTGGACAAAAACCAAAGAGGATATCTTCCAGTCGCTTGTGTACCGCCCTGGAACTGCTAAATGCTTGAGCCCTAAGTAAGAGGTCTCTTTAATCAGTTTTGGGTGCTGATTTCACTTGCTTTTTATTACATATTGCTAATTTGGGAGGGACAGTGTTTGCCATTGCAGTTGTCATGTCTCTGGAGTCACCTCACCCATTCTTGACTGACTTCCAGCAGAACTGTGAAGAAAGGTCAGCAGGCCACGGTTACAGAGGTGTGTGGGATATAATGTGTGTGCAAATGGTTTACTTCAGAAGATGTGCATGATGCTCCAACAGGATGAGGTAGTAGGTTGTGTGGTTTCAGGGTAGTGATTTTGCCCCAATCAGGAGATAACTATACAACCTACTGCCTTCCCTGATAAGCAGCATAACGACACCAGTGTTTTAATTCACAGAGAAACAAGACCTAAAGTACACTCCTGATATATACTTCTGAAACAGCAAAGTAAGTCTAGATACAGTTGTTGTTATCCTGTCCCTAATTGCTCTACATTTAGATTTTAAATGTAGGTTTTTAGTAACTGCCTGCAAAATAATTATCCTTTTAAAAGTCTTTATTATGAAAAATTTAATTAAAGAATGTTTAAGTATTTCAAAGTTTGTCTGCTCTCAATCTGTTTTGTTTCTGATTCATTTGAATGGAATGAAGCTATTACGGGAAATGATTCCAAAAATGCTGCAAACTTGCATTGAGTATGTTTGTATTTTTTTGATATCTGAGTGCAACAAATTTTACTAGCAATGAATTGGTTTTTTTCAACTTCCCTCTCCCTCAGGAATCTTGCAGTGTTTTACAAATAGTACCAAATTAAGTCACATGACTTCTTCAGCAGATAGGCTTTATGTTGCAAGTAAAAAGCTGTAACAATGAAAACCAAGAAGGAGAACTAAAAAACCAAAGACCAGACTGGTCTCTCGGTTTCTTGTAAGCAGGATCATTTCATGACTTTTAATGACCCCCAAAGAGAACTCTCTGCTATCTAAGAGGCACAAATTGCACCTGGAAATCCATGGACAGAAAATGTTGGGGCCATTAAAGATATTTTGAGAACGTGAACTTACACCAAAAATCTGCGGAAGAAAAGGAACATAATGTCAAGGTGATGGGTTTGGTTGCACACATAGAAATTGTCTCCCACATGCAGAATATACCCAAAAATAGGCAAAAAGGCAGTTTAACACTTCCTTTATGCAGCAGGACAGGTCCTTTGAACATCTCACTCTCAATGACAAAAACATCTAACTTGTGGAACTGTTAAAACACAGTTTGCAGCACTGAGGGATCTGGGAGGTTTTAGTGTAATCTTGGACTTCACAGATCTTCCTGGGCAGATTATTCCCTTGTGGAAGCATACACGCTCTTCTCTCTAGCTTTAGCCTGGCTTTTTCGTACTGTCTCTCTCACATCTGGTAAAAAACTACCCTGCGAGCTTGACAAATGGTGTTGCAGTAGTTACTATGTGAAAATCAGATGGGGAATCCCATGGGTCCTATTTTTATTTAGGTTTAACTTGCTGGCTTGTTCCAGTGACCTCGGCTGAGGTTTGGCACAGGTTTCAACACAGTAACTTCTTTCCCCTGAAGTTTCAACATGTCCACAACTTTGGTTGTATTTTCTTTTTCTCTCCCTTTTTCTCCTATTTACCATGGGTAAAATGAAATGATTGATGGCCCAGGATTCAATGATTCACCTTTTATTTCTTCATCATACCAAAGCTTAGAGTCTGAGTTTGAAAGTTCAAATGGACAAATAAGTTTCCATTTCATTCCCCTTTGCAATTCAGCTTTTCCAAAGCTTACTGAGTTTTAACTGTAGCACAAATAAACCTTATAAATACATTTCAAACATTCATCATGTTCTCCTATCTGGTAGAAAAAAGAAAAAGTGATCATTCACATTTTCTATCAAAACTTGAGTAAAATGAGTAAAAGTCTACCTCAGAAAGCTTCCACTTTAGGGTTAGGCTTTTTCACACTAGAGCAAGGAAAAAGGAAATTATTTTGAATGTGATAGTATATCCCTAGCTCAAGCTCTTCCCAGATTTCCAGTGGCGGAGCTACATCTGCATGAGCTGGGTAAGTACGTGGGCACACCGTACAGCAGGGCCTTCACTCACAGGAAGCTCAGACAGCTCTGACAGGGCTGTTCCTGCTCCAGCTCCTTGTGCCAAGGCTGCAGCTGGAAGACAACACATGGTTTGGCCACATGTGCGCCAAGCAGGTGTGACTTGGTTTTTACAGATGATACCGGGGAGGCAAACATCTCGATGTGAGCAACGCTGGGGTTGTGCTCCAACCTGTGATAGACAAACCATGTAGCTCATCCCACAGGTTATTCTCCCAAAGGTGGGTAAGTGCACTTCTTCCCAAAAACTACTTAAAGTAGTTTTGTCACTGTTCAAGTCTGAAGAACTGTAAGAACTCTTTTTTGGTGGTTTTTCTGTGCTCTAGATTTGCAGCAGACCATGCTTTTGGCAGCAGCAACATGGAGGATATGTTACTCACTGGATACTTACAGTTTCTCCTTAGTTTAGGTCCCCTGATGGCTGAGGGAGGGAGAGGATTGGAGACCAGGAGGGCCAGGGCCGAGGGCATGGGCTGTGGGGCAGGGTGAGCCCCTTCCCTGTAGCATGGCAGGGGAAAGAAGGCTGTTCCCCCTCCCCATTGAGGAAGGTGGGCTCAGCCCGAGAGCGAATGGAGGGATGGAGCCAGGCTGTGGCTGCCTTCCCAGCTTCGGCACCACTTCTCCCATCTAAAGTTTCTCCACACTGATTTACAGCTCCCTCTGAGTGCCTGGGATGGAATTAGAGCCCCTTGTATTACACGGTGCCTTCCCTGTTATTCTTACTGCACGCCATGGATTTATGATGGCTTTTAAGCGAGGCAGCACATAAAGAAATATGATCTTAACAAAATATAGAAGGGACCAAAGGAGGTCGAAGTGTGGGAGCTGAACACTATACGGTGATCCAGGATTTCCTTTTATTTACTGCTCACACCTTTTCAATCTCCAGCGGATTTCTGCTGTCTCAGGCAGCCCTACCTTCCATAATCCTCTTTGCCATCAATGGGTGTCATTTATTACTGTTTAGCACATGTAGGAAATCCCCCATTGCCATTGGCGAATGAAATGAATTTTAGACAAAGTTCCAGAAAGACATACAGCATATGGGTAGGGAGGAACTCCACACTGATGCAAGCAGGCTTTCTATCTTGTGCCATCTCTTGCTGTGGCATCAACGTGGCAGAGCTCCTCTGCTTTTGGTGCTGAAGGAGAATCCTTTGTGATAGTCTTTCATGGAGACATGGAGCAAAAGTTATGCCTAATTTCATCGATAGGACTGAGGGACAAGCAAAGAAGTGCCGTAAGTAATTCTTCTTTACAGCATTATTTGCATATATTCATCAATTATTCCTAAACTGTAGAACAGAGGAAAAATACAGGCCCTGCTCTTCCTCTGCAGATGAATAAAATGAGACCTTGCAGCAGGTGCAGGATGACTGGAGCACAAGGGCAGAGCTGCACGGAGTCACCTGTGGGACCATGGCCTGCCTTAAACACTCTGTGTCCAGCTGCAGATTGAAACAGCTGCCAAGAGGGAGGGAAGCTGTAATTACAGCCAACAACTGACTGACTCCTTAGCCAGTGCCTGCTGCTGAGATCCTGGTCTTGAACCAGAAGCCAGAAACAGGATTTTTTCTCTCCTAGGTCAGGGCAGTAATGTCCTCCAGCTACAGTATCATTCTCTCCATTAATAAGACAAGGTCTGGTGTGCTCCCTTTCATTCAGATTTATTATCATTATTTCTCTACCTTGGGAAAGAAGTTTGTCTTCCCTCTTATTACAGCCTAGGGCAATAGCAAGGCTCCCATGGCCTGGGGATTTTGATGAATTTATTTGGCAGGTGGGGAGGAGAAGTGTTGTTTTTGAAAGGCACACAACAGTTCAAATAATAGTCCATCTGCTCTTCTAAGTTTCCAGAGCAACATCCTCTCCAGTTCTCCTGCTGCTTATTGCTGGTCACATTGTAAGCCCTTTCTAGAGCAAGGAAAGTTAAACCAGACCAGTCCTTAGATGCTCTTTGGGAATTTCACAGGCCACTAGTCCACATTTGAAGTATGTTTTCCTTAGAAGTCTGGACTCTTGTAAGGTAGACATCAGCACTAACAGTCAGCACAAAACTGCCTCCTCTTCTGCAGACAGATTTGCTTGACTGAGTTCAGAGGTGATTCATGTTTATGAAGTTAACAGCACCCCTTTAGTTTTCAACACAGGTTATGTTTAAAGACAAACTAGTTGCTGGAAATAATTTTCAGGAGGTTTGTTGCTTTTCTCCGTCACTTAGTGCTGCTGCCATTTCTTTCCCAGGTGACAGCTCCTGAAAGCCTAGGCTCTGCCCAAGGAGGTCACCATTGTGGGGCTTCTCCTGAGATAACCTGGTCTCCTTCAAAGTGGCATCCACAGGAGGGTGAGTGCTGTCACTTTTTCCTCCCACTAGCCTTGGGACCTTCATGTTCCCCAGCTGTTTTTCAACTGATCACTGAATTTCTCATGCTTATGTCTCCTCACAGTTTATCATGACATCAAAACCAATAGCTTTTGGAAACATTAACGCTACAGCATGTCTTTAAGTGTAACATCTAAATCAGTCAGTTCTTGTGTCTTTTAAATAAGCTGTAGCACTGATAATGTGACATATGGCAAGACCTAGTACGATATGAACATGCTACCTTCTCTTTTCCTCAATGTTGTTCTGATGACTTGCCTCATCAGGAGATTCTGTGGGTTTGCTAAGTGGTTGTTCTCAGCTTAGTCCTTCCCTACCGGTGTGGAAAAGGTGAGCAGGAACAACTGGATCCTGCCTTATGCAGGAACAGACCTAGAGGAAGGCAGATTCAAAGTGATCAAAAATAGCTGCTTTTGCCCAGGCTGTTGTGGTTAACCACTGGAGTTGCGAAATGTGCTGTGGTGTCCTTGGCAGCTCATTGAGCTGTAAGAGTGAGGGGCATACAGGGATGGGGCATATGCTACAGTATATGTAGCACTCCTATCTCAGCTAAGGATGGATCCTTGAAAGGACAGAGTCTTATTTTTTGAAAAGACTTTTCAGTTAAGTTTAGAAGTTTTTTTATGGTAGGAGCACTGATTTGAAACAGTTTTGGCAAGAAGCTGTCACAGTGCTGCACTTGCTTTCCTTTGGATGGTTTTTCTCTTTGGTATGGTTTCTTTGCACGAGTGACTTTGCTTGAGAGGAACATTGTGGACATAAATCTCCAAGGTGCTGTATTTGTGGGGGTCCCCCAGTTTGGCCAGGGTTAGACTTCCAGCTGAAAGCAGTCTGAGCTAACAGCAGACTTTGCTAGGGGTAATCAGTTAGTTTACCAGTTAGAAATTTTTTGCATTGTGTTTCCTTGCCTTTATAATAAAAAGTACTTGGCTTGTGCAAGAGTCATGAAGATGTTCCTCTGATTCTGCTTTTCCTGTCATGAGCCTCTCACCCTTGTGCTTGATTTGTGTGCTCAATTATTAACCATTCCAGTGGGACACATTACTCAGATTTTATGATAGAAAGTATAAAGTCACAGCCTAAACTGTACTGCACTTCTTGCTGGGCTGTGTAATGCATATTTAAATAAAGAAAAGCATAGAAAGGGGCACATGATGTCTTTATATGTAGAACAGGGATCCTGTGTGCTTCTCTGCCAAGGCTTTAGCACGTTAAAGGGCACAAAACCAGACGTATCTATTTAACATGGCCAGGATACATTGTAACAATGGTCAGCTACCGGACAACTGAGGGGACTGAACCTTTTGCACTTGCTGTAGCTCTGTGCCTCACAGTTCAGGGGAACACAGGCTGCTCTGTCCTATATACACAAAGACTCAAAAGACAGACCCTCCTGCTGATAACAGAATAACAGAAATGTATGGTTAGTTCGAAACGTTGAACATGTTCTGCCTTCTTTGGGTGGAAAAGTTCCAGAAACAACCAAAAACTCCGGAATATAGCTATAGTTTTCTACTTCATAGCTACAAGCAGAAAATACCCCTGAATCAATACCGAAGGCCTGCAAACAGTGCTCTGTTTCTAGAGTGTATTTCATCCCAACCAGGGACTGCAGGAAACCTTGATTGCCTGGCTGCAATAAATGCTGTAAGCTCCAGAGCCAAGAAAAAGGGCTAATCGAAGGCAAACTTTTATATATATATATATATATATATATAAATCTGGTGATACAGTTTCTCACTCTTGCATCTGAAATATATAAATAGGCCTCTTCCTGGAGACACCAAATGATTGAGACTTCAATTTCCCTTAAGAAGTCTCTCAATTCCAGTATGCAGTGCCTGTGCACACCCTACATAAAGACTTCCTGTTAACCAAGAGCACTAGTCTCCCGTTGCTTTCCATTCCCAGCGTTATCAGCTCTTCAGTTATTGGCCTCATTTAAGACCAGGTGGTGGCAGGAGAAGCTTCTGTGACTGGTCACCACAGATAATTTTTTACTCTCCCTTATATGGTGTAGAGCAACAGGTGTTGATATATTAGGTTTCATTGGAGGCATTTTGGAGAGAAATCACATTAGGCTTGAATCGAACAATGAAAAATAGCATAGTGTCTCTATGGGTCACAAGAACATGTGGAAGAAAGGACAATTTATGGAAGCAGCAGAAATGTGTCAGCTTTCTCTGAAAGGGCTACATAAACATGTAAAATGCAAACAATGAGGGCAATAATTAGCTTAATAGACGCTGTAAAGCAACATAAGACAGAGTACCAAGAGAGCCTGATGTGGTGCAAGGAGGGACATTTGACAGCCTGTGCAAGTAAGGAGTCTCTCAGATTGTGGTGGGTTTTTTTGTGAAAAGCTATGCTTGAAGGAGGTTCTCAGAAGTGGCTACATCAGAGCATTAGGAATTCAGTCTGTTAAAAGAAGTATAAATAGATTTGTGATTAGAATGGGGTTAGTAATCTGTTGCAGTGAGCCGTGAGGGCAGTAAGGCATGGATGTGCTGTGGAATCAGCCTTGCAGGAGTTGTGCCAGAGGAGCTGTATCCACGGTCTGACAGAGACGTGAAGGGAGTGCTCAAGGGAAAACCTGTGCTGTGGGTACCTGGCAGAGGGGCTGCTGACCCCTGGTCCCATTTAATGTTTTGGGACACAGGTGAGATGTCATACCTCTGTCTTTTCAGTGAGCCAAGCACACAGGTATGTGCTTTACCCACCGTACAGATGTTTGGGGCTGCTGGGGACTTGGAAGCTCAAACCCTGCTGGACTCGCATCACCCCTGTGTGCTGAGTCACCCCTCCTTCTACATCCCCTAAAAAAGAGAACCAGATACACCTACAGCTGCAAGGGTTGTTCAGTGTTACCCTGCCAGTGACACCCCGGGCACATCCTCAGCCACCATAAATCATGCTCAAACTAATATAAACATTTGTTGATCTAGGGCCCTTTTAAAGCTTTGTTACAGCTTTACCTGTGATTATCAGTAGACAACACTGCAGCTTGTATCTCCAATTGCATTTGAACCCCTTGTTTTTCAGGAACATCTGTTTTCAGGTGTGTGGGGCGGAGACACAACACTCTTACTCATATAACCATGCAGCTAAAACACACTTCTAGCTCTGAAAATCAGAGAAATGACAGTCCTCTGCCAGCCCAGAGCCTCTGGATCGGGGTGGGGGGAGGAGGGGTGGCATGGACTTTATCATGTGGAGCAGTCAGCTACAGATTAACAGGGAAAAGAATACTTTTTGTCTTGGAGCCACATTAGCCACAGAATTATGCCATTAGTTCTTCAACTGCTTTTCTGGTTCAGTTCCAGTTCTCAGAAGAATCTCAGCCAGGCTGAATATGAATTTCAGCTGAACCAAAATCTTTGCTGGTTCAGTATCCTTTTCTTGTGATACTCAAAATTAGCTAGGAATTACGATTATTTTTTTGCTCTCAGTTGTATCTGTTCCAACTTCTACGTCTTCCTGTCTATTGGAGCAACAATGAGGGATGATCAGAACATATATTCTATGTAAGCAAAGTACAACATCAGAAAGACAGTAAACAACCCCTGCAAGCACCTCTTACAAATCTGAGAGATGTACATTATCCATAACAGAGGCCTATAGAGACAAAGCAGGAGTAGACACCATCAACTTTGTAACATTTTGGCTTCAAAACACCCAATCTGGACTGAAACTCTGTGACTCAAACCTGCCTCTACTGAGGCCAGCATTTGTTTTGAAAATCTAAAATTAGCTGAACCCCAGTTTCTATTTACAAAAAATTATTTTAATTTTCCACCACCACCCTGTCATATCAAAAATACTGGGAACAAATCAATTATTAAAACATTAATTATCAATTACTGAAACACATCCAAGGTTCTAAAAGTATCTTTTTAACTGGAAATTTGACTACCAAGCCTACATTGGAGAATCTCTTCCCCAGAATTTCTTTTGGCATTTAAAGCTACTTGCAAAGTTAGTGAATAAATTCTCACGCGGTACTGTGGTGCAAAGGTAGGTATTGTTACTACTGTTAATATTAATGTGCTCTTATACAGGGAAACAAGGTCAAAGGAATTCAGATGTTACGGCACAGAGAGATTTGACCCCAGGTTGTGCCCCCTCGCTCCCGTGCTTTGGACCTTGAAACCCTTGTGCTTACAGTAATTTAGCATGTCCGTGGACACAGTCAGCCCCTCCCTGGACTGAGAACCACACAGCCAGCAGTGCCCCGGTGATTCTGGTGGAGCATCGCTGCTCCTTTGGGAGGACAGCAGAGTCATTTGGGTTTAGCTAAATTACAACCGTGAACCTTTCTTGTGCCAACTGAAACAGCCCCAAAATATCCACTCCCCCCACACCCAGCAGCGGCGAGGCTTTTACAGCCCTCCAGCACAGCCCTCTAACTATAAATAGCAACTCCACTAAAATTAGACAGAACTGGCAGCTCCCAGTCGTGAATGGGAGCACTGTTAATATGCTCATCAGGTACTGGAAGGGCTCCAAGTCTGACAAGGCATGCTATGGTACAAATGTTCTGTGCCTGGAAAAATGAGCAGGAATGGCTCATGAATAGGCCTGGCATATTTTCCTGACTGGATGATAATGTGAGAGAGTGCCTGATGATGCTGGTTATATTTGAATGAGTCCTGCAAGTAGGGATATTTCTTTCTCCATATTTCTTATTGCATGGCTTTGTTTACGCCAACAGAAAATGCTATTAAATCTAGTGAATAAAGAAAGGTGGGGAAATCATTTAGGGGAAAATTAACACCAAGATAGTCAAGTTAAACCAAATTGGGTAACAGTGTAAATTTATAGTATGTAACTGCTTTTGGATGTTTTCATTCAGAAATGGTTCAGGGCTCTCTGCATTGCTCCATGGTGATTTACTGAACAGTGAATAAAAGTATGAGTTGATGTTACACCAGGTGCTTGGTACTAACTGACCTGTTCCCCTGCTATGAAAACACCAAAATTGCTATTTGGCTTTCTCCAGTTCAAAACAGACCCTATAGCATAGAAAGTGCCATTATGGTCACAAAATGGCAGAGAAACTTCAACTGCACAGATGATATCTGCTGACCTTTTTTTCTAGGCATAGCACCATTGAAATCCAACCACCTCTGCACCTGCTATCAATCAGCCCACACTTCCATATATAGCTTTTTTTTCCCCTAAAAAATTAATTTACTTCATACAAAGGCACCTTGAGGGCACACTGCATTTCCGCAAGGGAAGTCAGAGCCCAGCAGCTGATGAATTGTGAATTTACACTGAGCTTATTGTACAATGTCTCTCGCATGTTGATAAACCATTAGTTCACTTCAGTTTAATTCACTTTGAGCGTGAATTAAGTTAAGGTAATTATGGCCAGCTGATTCCTAAATGAGTATCCATAGAGAAATTATATATGCCTGAGTTATATTCACTTTACATTCACATCTTTTTTTGTTAATTCACTTTGACATCTTGTGTAGGACAAGCCATTGGTATCTTGGTTGTGTACCAAAGCATCTTGAAGATATGGGGATTTTGAAACTAATCTCAACAGACAGAAGAAAAATCACATGCTCAGAGGCTACTAGATAAAAATATTGTAGGGGTTTTTAATATTAAATCATAGAATCATAGAATTAACTGGGTTGGAAGAGACCTCCAAGATCATCAAGTCCAACCCTTGATCCATAGAAAACATATAAATGGCTCGAACATAAAAAAATAATTAGACACAACTATGGTAATTTAAGGTTTGGGTTTTTTATGACAAACATTAAAATTAAACAGTATAGTACTGCGTCTATGCCCTTCTCAACTCAGCACTTGTGAGCCATAAGGGAAACACAAATTTACCCCTATTACGTCCCAGTGAATCTGATCATTTAAATGGGTAAGATGTTTGCTACCACGGCTTTTGTTTTCCCCCCAGAAATCGTCTCTTCATATGTCTGTATCGATTAGTTTTTAACATGCAGAATGATTTGAGTGGTACATAACTTCATTTTCGTACTGGCCTCAGGAAATAGGCAGAAGTTACTCTAACTCCAGCTCACAAAATAATGACCCCTTGAAACTGCCACTGCTCTAGTCCTCTAGCAGCTCTGCCACTGTCGCATTACAAAGACTCTATTGGTGGCCTGAAGGCCTCACAAAGCTGTGACCAAAAGTAGGTTTAAGCATAGCTTGCAGATAATGGTTTTTTACTTAGGAGAAAGTCTGTGTAAACCAGCACTTTGAAATTTAGTCCTACAGGGGCTAAAAACAAGACTCTTGTTTCTCATGGAGGGGATTTAAAATTTGGGTTAACCACTTGATTAGAAAGGTTATGACCTTTGTTTATGGAATAGCTCTGTGATTTTAGCCCAGTAGGAATGAAATCTTTGATGTCCTGTGTGCCAAGGGTGTGAAGTGTGTATTTTCACTGGAGAAATGTTATGTCAGTGAGGAGCAGGAATGAAGTCTAATGAGGACCCAAATGGGCTTGTTGAATAATTATGTGTGCATGGAGGGAAAACAACCAAAGCAACAAACTTACCAAAAACTTTCTATACAAAGATATAAAACCTGTTAGGATATTGCTGTATTTCTTTTAGAAGACAGCACACACACTTCTTGAAATTAGTAATAAACCTGAAGAAAAGTTTCAGAAACAAAAATATTCTGGATTCTGAACTGGGATTTCGGTAGAAAAGATAATTAAACAAAAGCTAACAAAGCAACTAATGAAAGTTCAGTCTCCACTTCACAATTCCATCTGACTCCATCAATCCTTTTTGCCGCCATTTCCAGTCTCTCACCTCCTCCCCCCTCAGCTGCCACTAGAGGTCAGGTGTTTCTCGTTCTCCTCACAGCCGATAGTAAATAACCCCTTGTGCTGGAGTGGAGGAAACAACCTCCCTGCACACGGCCTGGACCTGCCCGTTTATGTGCAGGTAGAAATACAAATTAGAAATCAGAGCAAAGCTGAACTGCAGATTTGTACCACGCTTACGTGCTCTTTACAAATCAGAACATTTAGTTAGGATTTCGTATGAGAAATCTGTAGGTTTCAGTGTGCTCTGTATAAAGATGGAATTTCTCAACACACAAAGAAACATTCATTGATTTGAGCTATTGCTGCACCAAAACCAATAGAGAATCTGTCAGTAATGGTGATGAAAATAATTGTTAGGTGCAGTAAGTGCAGATTTTGAATTGTATAGGGCATTTTTTTGCTGTAACTCGTACCACCCCAAAGTAGGTGATTACGCTTCTCATGTGGTGATGGAGACTCCTGTCCTTTGCATTTAGGCTGGGTCCTGTTAGGTGAACAGTGGGATGATGTGCACCCAGCAACTCCACAGTCTGACTTAAACCAAAATTGCCAGAGGGATATTAGCGTCAAAGAAATCAAGTCCTCACAAATTACGTAAAAATTGGCAAGTGAATAGTCAAGAGAAACACAGGTGGTGTTTGGCTGCTGATGTGGTCTCTTCCCACTGCAGAAGTGAGTGCCAGCTGGGAAGGCGGCACAAGCACAGGGACAAATCAGCTACTTTGCCCCAAAATGAAGGATGCTGGAGAAGTGCTCAGTGTAGGGCTGAAAACAAAGGACAAAGACCTAAGGGAACTAGGGAAGAGGAGGTGAGCAGCTGAAGTTCCCATCACACACTAAGTTCTTTCTCAAAGCTTAGTGTATCAGTCATATGCATTAGGAATAAGGGAGAAATATGTTTATTTGGGTTTGGGAGAGTGGCTTTGGGGCTCTTTTTGGTAGTAGAAATAAGTCTTTTTATGTTTGGTCAAAGGATAAATGGATACTCTGCTAAGCAGCAGTATGGAAAAGGGGAACAATTATTTTTATCTCCATTTTCTATTCTCTCCATCTTGTTTTTCACATGGCCTCACACAGTGCAATTGTCGGGACAAAAGTCCGCAGTTACTCAATGTCCGTTTACTTCATGCAAATATTTTTGTTATGACAGAATCATTATTTTAGAGGATGGTACAATGGTCCAGTTACTATTTTAAACCAGCTGCTGGTAATATGAAACTACTCCCAGAGTACTTCAGAATAATACTGTATGGTTTGCTAAAACTGGATTTAGGGCTTGCTTTAGTGGCTTTGATGACTATGTTACTCAGATCTGCTGTGCCTTAAAGCTTTGTCTGCTCAGAAGAGGGACTGCAGCATTTCTCTCCAACCAGAAAGTAATTTAAACAGAAAATATTTCATTTTTAGGTTTAAATAATTTCCAGGGGGGCATTTTTCATTTGTAGAGACAAAATTGTATTAGAACTAAAGAAAAAAAAAAGTCAGTTTATGGGAAACCACTTATTTGTGTTCTTGTAATGCCATAAGACAAATGCAAAGAGAAGTATTTTAAACAAGAGAAAATGGTTCTATCCAGTAAGTGTGAATAAATTTCAGTAGGTAGGCACTCATCTTCATTTCATGCAGATGGTGCTCACAAAAAAAGTCATGTAAATACACTGAGTGTTAAAATGTCTGTCTAAGATATCACCTGTTATATGAAACTCCCACTAATTTGTCATGAGGCCTGAAATCTCTGCAATACATCCTGTAATTGGGTTTATTGTTTGGGGGGTTTTAAATAGTACATTTTTCTAGGTTCAGAAGCACCTGGACTCTTACAGCAACAAAGGCTTATCCTCATGGACAACTTTTCCCTTTGTTTCTTAAAAGCAGCAGGGTTGGAACTAGATGATCTTTAAGGTCCCTTCCAACCTGAACCACTTGGCGATCTTCTCTGTATCCAGGCAGGAGGGCAGTAAGAGAAAGTCACTCTCCCTCCTCTGCTATGAACTCGGCAAAAAGATGCCTCATTTATGGTGCCAGGATAAGGAAAGTAGTAACACACCACAGGGAGGAATATGAAAGAACTGCACTTGTTACAGCTGTTTTCTGCAGGGCTGAATCCTTAAAAAACCCTGCTGCTGACTGTACAGTGCTGGGGGTGAGTGGGGCATGGTGTCTGTGTGTGCTGACAAGTAGGAAGAGTAGCTCTGTTCACACCAGATGACTGCATTTTGTAAAGCTAAGCCACTGCAGGTGGTTATTAGTCTTTCTTCTTTTTCTGAAAACAATGCTTTTTTAATGCATGTAATGCTAGAAGGGTTAATGTGTAGCAATGTGTTCCCTGCTTCTGCTTTCCTCTCTAAGTTTCGCCCAGTTGCTGGGAGGCACATCAGTCAGAGGTAAATATATACAAGAAATACTTGCATCCATATATGTTACTTCTGACAAAGGGATGATATATGACTGGTTTATGTGGTTTGCAGGAGAATTTACCTCCCATCAGCTGCAGTTTTGCTGCCACAGATACTTTTTGGCAGCAATAAGAGAGGACAGCAAGAATGAAAATTTGCGGGGATTTAGGGGTTTATGGTTTTATAAAATAGCTTTCTGGCTTAGTCTCTTCTACAGCAGTCAATCTGGCAAGGCAAAAATAACCTTAACACTTTTGTCTCACATAATTCCCACCAAAAGTAGGTAAAACCTGCTCCCGGGTATGGGATGGACAGGTTGCGGGGTACTGATAGACACAAAAGGGTGGAAATACTGATAGCCATCCTGCCTGCCGGCTCCCCTCGAAGTTCCTCACTGTCAAAAGAGTACAATTTGAAGGTCTCCGTTTCTTTCCTCCACAATGTCTCTGCATCTGGTACGTCTCAGCAGTCCATTATTTTCTTCTTTTAATACTGAGCCTCAGTCTGAACACCACCCATAAAAATTGCTGCAGCGTGCCAGGTCCCACACAGAGCTCAAAACATAGGTGCCACATCAAGCTTTCATCATGACCTTTACTGTGACCCTTGTGTCCCCCAGTTCCTGGGAGTTCTCTGCTGCTGGAGCATAAGCCCTTCTGGGAGGAGCTGTCCCTTTATTTGCTGTGGAGCACTCTGCTGTCCCGTGAGGAATAAAAAATAACAGCGGTGGGTTCCAGTATGCATGGCATGAACGATGTGGCTGCCAAGAATCAAGGCTTGATCCTCGTGTTCCACAAAAAGAACGGCTCAGTGTATTTAGCACATTGCTCCAAGTGATTAATCCAGCCAGTAAAGGCAGAGGTTTTTCCTAAGGTACCTGAATATCTTTTAAAACTATGTTTTCATTCTGTTGGAGCAACGAAGTCTTAGAATTGAATAACCTAATTTTTACCAGTGCTATGATGACTTGTGATCAGGAATGGAAAAAACAATATAAAATAGTAGCCTACTGTATCAAATGTATTTGCTAATAATCTTTCTGGTATCCAGGAGCTTATCAGAAACCTCATGCCAGGTACAGACTGCCCTGGGTACAACCTGCCGCTCCTGCTGGAGCGGTGTCCAGTTCAGCTGTCCCAGTTCAGAGAGCTGCACATGGGGTATGTTGCAGAAAGCATTCAGTGCTTTCATACATTTGTGTTATCAAACTTCTCTTTTAATGTAGGAGTTGTCCCTTCAACACAGAGTAATTCTACCTGCAGGCTATTTAGTGAAGAGCCTTGCTGTTTTTGGGCCCACTGGAATCTGTTTATCACTGTTTACAGAAGAGAAAAGGAGGGCCACCAGATTAGCAACCAAATCTAAAACTGATTTCAAAGTACATTCTCCGATAGAACAATACACATCTTTCCAATTCAGGGACATGAGTGGATATCTGAGTAAAACATCACTGTTGAAAGACAGCCTGACTTTCATGAACCATGGGGGCAAAAAAATGTGCATACTTTCCAGAAGAAAACACTGTAGCTAGGTCTCAAAGGTGACTCAAATCTGACTAGATTAATTTAACATCTGTCAGTTGTATTTCTAAATCAAAGCATCATTAGTGTAATATACATGCCAGCTGTAAAGTTCTTATTTCTAGAGTGAAAAGCGTAAAAGGCAGAAACAGAAAAAATGGTGAAAAACTGTTGGTTGTTCCAACTGGGCTCTTGTAGGATTTTACAGAGTTTAGGGGGGAAAAAATCAGTATTTTATTATATTTTTAAGCAGAGATTCATTGGGTCTGGACTAAGTACATTTTGATTCCAGTATTCCAGTCTGATTTTTGAATGTATGATTCACCTTTATTTATGTAATAAATCATATTTTTCTGCATATAGTTCATAGGATTGATAGTGGGATAATGACTGACTCAAATTTTTTCTCTAAGAGCAAATGAAAGTTGCAAAGCTGTCTTAGGATATTTAGCTATGCATTGGCAAACAGCACTCTAGAAATTGAGTGAAATGCTAAAATCTAGCCCCAAAGAACTGAATAGTGAGGTAAATAGGAGCAAGAATTCAAACATAATTACGTTTATAGCAGTCAATGAAGAGTTGACTAATGGGAAAAAAAAAGTTTGCAAAAGAAATAGAGCTTGAAGGACTGATAAAAAGAGAGCAGGAAAGCACAGAGGATGCTTGTTAAGAGAGACATTGCCCCAGACAAGGGGTTTAAAGGTGGGGGGAAGAAAAGAGGACTAAAACCAATATTGATGTAGTGGGAAACCAAAGGACCCAGGAGGGATTTCAACCACTCTTTGATCTGTTTTTAAATATCCAAAGTGAGTGGCCTTTACCACCTTCTTCCAAACTGTGGTTTAACAAACAGGTGAAATGAGGTAACACGTTGCAACTGCAAGGGATAAGGTCTGGGTTCCTCCTGCCCCTGTCCCTGTGTCCTCTCCTTGCCCTTGTGCCACCTCTGGTCTTCTGTGGCTCCCAGATGAGGCAACACAACTCACTAACCTACAGACAAGTGGTCAGTCTTTTTGGGGGCTTCAAATATACCAAAGCCCAAAGCCGGTAAATGGTGGAGCCTGTGCCTGAAGAAAGGATAGGAGGAGAGAGTGGGATTTTCCATTTTCAGCTGCTGCCAGAACACCTTGAAGTGCAGATCTGTAGCCTGTGACACCTCACTTTGAGGATTTCTTCCTGACTCAGTTTCCTGACGTTAGCCTGTGGCATTGCCCTTAATAAGAAAAATAGAGATGTTTTTTCAGTTCATGTTGTAATTGAAGCTTTATTGGGTCAAAAAAAAAATAAAAAAAGGCTTGGGTTTGTTTTTACTTAGAGCAAAATACTTGTCTTAGAGCACAGTCATAGGTAATAGCTAATCTAACTGTACAATCCAAAGCAGAGAGACAGCACTTGTAATTCTACCACCGAGTAATTAGGTGATGTCAGCACACTCACACCCCCAGTTAATCTGGCCTCACTTGCCCTGTAATAACAGTGCCATACCTTCACCCCTGTTTTCAGTGGCACGGGTACCTCGCTCTGGGTATGGGGCATTAGAGGCTTTTTGTGAGTGTCTGTGTGCGATGACAAACCTGACAACATGTAGAAGAGTGACGGGGCACTTTACCTTTTACACAGCTCCAACAGGCATACTCCCAGAATGTAAACATTTCAGGATGAGATAGGCAGGGTAGGTATATACTGACAAGATCTTTTTTCTTTCCAGATTAAATAGAAATAAACTGGAGGTATACTGAGATATCAGATACATTTGAAAATTCCAGTTTGGACATTAAACAAACATTTGTAATGCTGAACCCCAGGATAAACAGCAAATATTTTGTATTCTCTAACAAATATTTGGACAGTGACCCACAGACAAGTTAGGTAATCAAAGCAACTGCAATTGGTAACGTAACTCTAAAGGGATGCAAAACTCTATGATGTAGCTCTAATTAACTGCTCTTGTGTGATGCTGCTTGTACTTGGCTTCATTTGGAACAGCATCAAGTGATCTGCCTGTCCTGTCCTCAGCATTTCCCAGTGCCTTGGAAATCCTTGGGGTCTCCAGCTCTGGCTGTAGGAATGGGGAACCTAGACAACCAGTGTATGCACACCCCAAGAGGCAGTCAGCTGGCAGGAGACCAGCTTTGGAAGATTTGCCACTGTACATTCAAACCTTACGGTTTTTGTCTGCCAGTTTCTAGAGCCAAATGTACCTCAAGCCATAAACAGGAGGTAAACAGGGAGAAGGGGAGAGAATTACATTAATATATGCAAAAGCTGATAACTTTTTTAAGGTATGGGGGAAGTCCTTTAAAATAGTTAAAAACTAAACCTCTGATGACATGAGCATGCAGAAAAGCAGACTTCACATGCCTGCTGCTTAGAAAAGTTCTTGCAGTTGCCCCTTTTAAACCATATATCCAGATTTTTCTTCTGGCTCTCACTGCATTTGGAGTGACTGAAATGATCTAAGAAAAGCAGGTTTCTTCATGTATTTTTTTTTAACTGGCAAGACATTAGCTCAGGTATTACTAAGAGAACAAAAGTGGAAAATACCCTGAATATTGCAAATTTATAGGAAAGCTTTGGAAAACATGCTGGATTTTCATCTAATTCTGAACAAGACAATTTTTATTTCTTGCAGGTTCAGTATCAAGTGATTTCCATGAGGTCATGAGGTTTCCAGAAGTGAATGGAGCATCTCAGCCTTAGTTTCACTAAGGAGAGATGTGCCTAGCTGCACAAGGATCTGTCATGTGCAATTTTGTTTACTTGTGCCTGTTTGCTAACCTCCAGCTTTGGTGAGTCACGGTATTTTTACCACCATGCTGTCCATTCCATAGGCTTTAACACACTCCTCCACTTAATTATTAACACAGTCCAAAGGTATCCACCCCTCTCCCACACAGATCTTTTGGCTAAACACAGCTTTGGAACCTCTTCTTATTTAAAATTGTTCTTTACGGTTTGGATAAACACAGTGTTTGCAGTTGATGCTTTGGTGTTGCTGTAGTGACGTCCTTCCCCAGCTCTTCAAGCTCAGAAGGCTCCTGCCACTTTTTACATTCCTCATGTCCAAACAAGCAGGACTTGTCCTCGCTCCAGTCCTGCAGACATTCTCTGGCTTTGCTCCTCATGATCCAGTTGAAAATCTCCTGTTTTTCCAGGGTTCCCTATAGCCATCTTCTAACCAAAATAAGCCCTTTGCTCTCTTTCCTTATCCCTCAGATCCCCAGCTACTACAGTCACCTTCTCTGTGTCCTTGGTTGGGCTGGACTGGGGTTTGATGCCAGGCTGACTTGGGAGGTGGTACAAATGGAAGAAATTCAGCTCCACCATTCAATGTACCACCTCCAAGGTGTGGGGTGTGTGCCATGAATTAGACTGTGAAATTATTTTTATTTTCTGATGCTTTTTACTCTTATTTTTCAGTGGAACAGGTCCCCTGATCTGGTTCACAGCATGGCCCTGCCAGGAGCTGGAATTGGAAAGACTTGAGGAGTGACGCAATGTGGCACGAGGACAAAAAAGGTTGAACTGGGTGTTGGGATGTTTCTGAGGCCACAGGATCAGAAAACTCTGGCCTTTCTGCTGCCAGCCTGAGGCAAGCCTCAATTTCTAGCCACTAATGATCTTGTTAATCTGTTTTATAGCACAGTCAATCTGCATGTGTTTTCAAGTCTCATCTGACCTCCCACTTCTGTGTTATTTAACATCTTGTTGAGAAATTCTTTTATCAAACACTTTAAACAATTTTAGAAATACAGACTTGCTTTAAAAAAATTTAGGACTTAGTTATGAGCAGCTCCTATTCCCACAGCAGAGTTGGTCAGTGTAAAGAACTGTGAGAAACACTTGAATCAGAACATGGACAGTCAAAGTTTGAAGGAAAAAGTAGTACCTACAAAGCATTTATATGTGTGTTGCTTTTGTTTTAAAATTTGACTTGTAGATGTGCAGTGATTGAACCCAGAAATGGACTCCGTGGTTGTTCTTCATCCCAGGCAGTTGTGGCCAACGCTCAGTATATTGGTTGTGAACGCTGGAAAAGGCTGGGTGTGTATCACTGCAAGTATTAGTCATGGCCTGGAAACAGGGTAGGAAAACAATTGAAGCTGAATAGTTACTCAGCTAATTGCTTTGACTAAGTCTCACATTTACACACCCTAAGCACCCAAACTCAACATTTTTACTTGACAATACTTGCCCTTCCTCTGGGGGGAAGTAGTACAAGCAGTACAGTAGCGCAAGTGAGTACAAGGAAAAGAAACTGCTTGTCTTAAGAATCCTGGAGGACTGCAAAACTGACCAGATGAGCTCTGGGAAATGCACTGGTGTGGACACCTGCACCAGTGCCACATGCTACCCCTCTGGATGCCTTCAGGAGCCATCGGACTTTGCACCAGAAGGAGCACAAAAGCACTTGATTTGCACTGACTCCCTTTGGGTGCTCTGGCAGCAACACAGCATGTAACATCACTGCAATCCCCCTCCTAAACAGATGTACTCACACCTCTGGAGCATGAAGAACTTGGCCTGAGGTGTGCAGAGTACGGAGGCAAACAGAAGCTGCAACGTCAGTTTTAATTTCTGCACTTGGACTGAATTATTTACAAAGAGGTGAGATCACAGCAAGCTGACATTTTCACAGCAATTCCTTCTTGAAATCTGCATAAACAGAAACTTCTGAAACTTCAATTAAGGCTGCAACTAAGCCAGACAAGAGTAGATAAGCGTTGCTGGGAGTATGCTGGGAGGATTTACCAGTGAGGGCTTAAGCTGATCAAGCCATGTGAGGGAACACATACACACTGCAGGGAGATAGAGGACAACACTTTTAAGAGAAAACCAAGAAGTTGCTAATAATTGTATTAAGAAACATGATCCACCAAACATTCTGTCTTGCTTCCGTGTTCCACTGGGTTATGCTCACATACAAGCTCTGCAGGGAAAGGGCAGGTTTTCTACAGGATTATTAGAGGAGAGAGCACACAGGTGTTACAGGAAAGAAGGGCTCGGAATTGGAAACAGACATCAAAGGGCATAGAGCTGGCGTAAAGAGTAAAGAGACTTGAGAGGGGTCAGTGAAAGATAGCTTTGGCTGGAGAGGGGGTAGAGTGAAGACCAAAAGATATGTTGCAATAGTCAGCTCATGAGTAAGATCATGAATCACAGTTATAGTGGGGACAACAGGGACAGATTTTAAGGATGTTGCCCAAGAGAATCTCAGTTGAGACAGATAAAACACTGAATGGGAAGCTGAGACTTGGGGAAAAGGGACAATGAAGACTTCATTGAGCCAACAAAAGTAGGAAGCAGTGAGAAGCCTGGATGAGGAAAGAAACTCTTTCTTTGAAATAGAAACATTCAAATAGTATTCAGTTTGAAGAACTTGAAATACAGGGATCAATACATTGAAATGCATGAAGCAATTAAATTAAAAGTGCATCTATTTCCTCGGATAATAGAAAAAAACTTCAAAATAGGAGGCAACTGTTATTCCTTCAGTCACATTGTGGCAAGTATCATGTGCAGGAAGGAAGGAAGGAAGGAAGAAGCAATCAACCGCAGTAACAGAATAACAACATTTCTATTCAGTTCAAGATACCAAGCAGTGACTTGTTTTCTAAAAATGTGTAATTTATTATATTAAGTAAGTCTAACTGATTTTTAGCAGTTCTCAGAGACAAAAACCAAACCCCACAAATAAATCTTCTGAAACCTGCAGAATATGGTAATGTAGTGTCCAGCACAAAGGAAACATATAGAAAAGGAATCTTACACTGGAGGAAGAAATAATTCACATGAGAAGGTTAGGCAAATTTGGGGAAGAAAAGCCACAGCTGAGTTTTAAGAGTAATTGCTTATTCCCCGTGAACTGTTTTCAAGTCACTCATTTCCCCTCTGGTTCCTCCAGAAGAGCAATGAGAGGAATGCCAAGCATTCTGGCTTAGGAAGCGTTAATGAGTTTAAAGCACCATGATCTTACATGCAACTGTTCTGAAGGCTTTTTGACACAGGAAGAAATGTATGGACACCCAGAATGTTTGATCTTGACACTCTGACAAATAATGAATTATTTTAATAAGGGAAAAGTAATGAGCAAAGTAACTTTCAAATACAGATAGAAGTTATCTGAGTGACTGAGTCTATACCTTACATTGATGGGATGGCATAGTAAATATCTCTAACGAAAATTATTAAGTAACAACTTTTAATTGCTTCTTTTGTTGGGAAATATAATCTCCTATTAGGTTTAAAAAAAAAAAAAAAAAGGAATGCCTAAATAGTTTTGCAGAACACTAGACTTGTGTAAACCTGTAACTTGCATCCTGGTTCCATCCAAAACCTGTCATATTAAAATGAGGCAGGTGAACCTCATATGATTTATCTAAATGTTTTCATTTACCACTTTTAGTCTTAGAGCTTTGTTCTAATCCAGGAAAGAGAAGTGCTTCTGAAAAAAAAACAACCTCCAAATTCAGCCTGCCCTAAAACCAACAGACAAGCAAAGCAGCACAGACATTTCTGTACCCAAACTGCTCTACTGGGGCAGAGCTTCGTAAGGAAAGCTCAGGGTTGGATACATCTCACAGATCTCCTCCATCCAACAGTTTTCTTGGGTTTTTTTAAGGAGGTTTTTAAGGAGGGTTTTTTTTAAGGCTCTTTTAACGATAATTTGCATACAGTCTATATTAAATAATTCAGAAGTAACCGTCCCCTGTTCCTTATCACATGGGACTTTTGGCTTTGACATATTTTGACCAGGCACAAATGGGCAGGATTCAGTGTGCACAAAATTATATATAAAAAGACATAAATTACACTTGGATAGTTTTCTAGACTTCTGCTAGTGGCCTCTGTTCATAAAACTTGTTGCCTTGTGATGGTCCAGCCTCTTTTACTCATTTAAGAAATAAGAGTAATTCAGTGGTATTAAATTAATTTTCACTTAGCAAATGTTAGCTCTGTAAAACTTCAATAATCACTCAAGGAGAAACAGAACTGTGTATCTGCTGTTTCAGCTGATAAAGGGCTGGCTACAGTATTAGGTGCCTGCAGTGCCTGTTCAAACAAATACCCAAATGGGAAGGCTCTGTAGCTGTATCCACCTTCTTGGGAAAGTCTTTCGTGATGACTCAGCATAACCAAGGCCCCATTGTCTGCTAAAACCTTTGTCATCAAATCAGGAAGAGAAACCACAGCAAACATTTGAGCGCAGGGTCAGCCGACTTCCTGTGTTTTACCTGTAGCTGGAGGAGGTGACGAAAGCACTGAGAGTTTTTCCTGGTGTAGTCTCTCTCCCAGGCTTCTGAATGAGTCTGTGCTGACTGGATCTGCTCATCTGCTCCCACAGAATTTGTTTCCAACTGGCTACTGGAAAGACAGAAAATCAACAACTGCACAAATCTGACTGCTTGTTTCACAACTGTCGAGTTGTTAGGCAATAGTAATAAGGTGATTGATTGCATATTAATAGAATACAACACTAATTAAATCTTATTCCAGCTAAAAGCCTAGTAAGTAATCTAATTTGTAATTTCTAAAAGCTTGCACATTTAAATAGCTAATGGATATTTATGATGTTTAGTATGTTATTAAGATTCAAACTGTGATACAAATTTACACAATCCAGTCGGTAACCTAGACTTTAAAAGCTCTTTCAGGAAAAAAAGGAATCATTAGAGTCTCCTGTGTAAATATTTTAAGTGCGGAATATATTCTACTCCTTCACTATAGATGCTTTCTGCAATATCAGCCATTTTTATCAACAAACAGTATCCTAATTCTTCGGAAGAAACACTTCCAATGCAGGGATTAAGAAAGCTCTCTTCCATGTCTGGGTAACACAACCCTCCCTGCTGACCATGCTGTAGATGGAGGTTGCTACACATTTGGTGTGGGATGAGAAGCCCACAGCTCATTTTAAATTCCATTAAATATCTTGTGCTTTTACTGCCTCTGGGACGTGTTTGTGCATGAGTCAGGACAAGATGAGCTCAACAGCTAGCATAAAGCTCAGACAGCCTGGCAAGCCTCTCACTGGCAACAGTGGTGAATCCATCAAAATGTGTATATTACCGAGGCAAAAGCCTGCATCCATACCAAGATCTTACTTTGGGGAATTGTACTGCAGCGCTTGTACCATGTCTCCTCAGTAACCAGCAATACAAGCATGCTTTCAAACAGACCTCCTAAACCCAATCTCAAAGTTCAGTATGGAAATTCACACAAAATGTCCTCAGTCTCCACAGTTTTCCTTGCCCACACAAGAGGGGAAACAGGTTGGAAGGAAGGAGCCAAACTGAATGAAAAACTTGTCTTCTCAGATAATATCTTTAATGGAAATAGTCCCTGATCCTTGTTATCAGCTGATCTCTGCTACACACAGAGAAAATACGTAGGTATTAAAATTGGGAATTTATCTACTAAATCAACCGATTCTTTTGGCACTGGGTGTTGGCCTGGCTTGGAGTAGACCTTGGAGGAGCATTAGTGATTGAGAAGTTGGACTGTGACCAGAACCAGCTTGAAATAGTCTTAAAAAGGTTATAAAATAAATGTGAGGGCTTTTGTTAGCTTTGTTTTCTGGGGTGAATGTTGCCTTTTGCTAGTTGGTATGAGCCCTGCTTTTGGGGGGTTTTGAGCCTCTCTGTTACTGTTGTTCCTGCACTGAGTGCTCTGGTGTCCAGGGGCCATGTGCTTAAATTTATGAGACATTTGTGGAATTTAGTGTGGTGCTCACTGCAGAAAGGGGCCAAGCCCTCAGGACAGTGCTCTCCTTTGCCTTCTGGGCCTCAATCAACTTCCCATTGGAAACATGTGAAGCAAGTCATGTTTCATCTTCAGCACTCTACCATTGACTACTCAGGTCAGTGATAAAGTGAGTTTTCTTTTAGGTTTGTTTTTTGGGATTTTTTCCTTGAACAAAGTGCAAATGTGAAGGCAAACACGCACTTCCCATGATTTTGGAAAGCCAGCAGTGTTTTTGTGCAGCAGTGGTCCCCCCGTGCTTGCCCTCACGCAGGTGGGCACAGACTTGTTTGAAAGTCTTGGTGCCTCAGGCTTGCCTACCTTCATCCTGGATCTTTGTGAAGCTGCGGGGGCGCAGAGGGACCCAAGGCCAGTGGGATGTGAGGTGAGTGAGGAGTCTGAGGGTTCTTTTCTTCCATTTTAGGCAACAAGGGGTCTGAGGGGAGGGTGTGAGGGGAGTGAGAAGGCAGGATTGTGAGGAGGTGTGAGGGGAGTGAGGGGTCTGAGGACTGTGAGGACTAAGATGGATGTGAGGGGGCTGAGGACTGTGAAGGGGAGTGAGGACTGAGTGTGAGGGGACTAAGGACTGTGTGAGGACTGAGATGGGTGTGAGGGGGCTAAGGACTGTGTGAGGACTGAGATGGGTGTGAGGGGGCTAAGGACTGTGTGAGGACTGAGATGGGTGTGAGGGGGCTAAGGACTGTGTGAGGACTGAGATGGGTGTGAGGGGGCTAAGGACTGTGTGAGGACTGAGATGGGTGTGAGGGGGCTAAGGACTGTGTGAGGACTGAGATGGGTGTGAGGGGGCTAAGGACTGTGTGAGGACTGAGATGGGTGTGAGGGGGCTAAGGACTGTGTGAGGACTGAGATGGGTGTGAGGGGGCTAAGGACTGTGTGAGGACTGAGATGGGTGTGAGGGGGCTAAGGACTGTGTGAGGACTGAGATGGGTGTGAGGGGGCTAAGGACTGTGTGAGGACTGAGATGGGTGTGAGGGGGCTAAGGACTGTGTGAGGACTGAGCAGGGCGCGAGGAGAGCGGGGCCGTTCCCGCCCCGCCAATGGCGCGCTGCCGCGGCGGGAGGTGTGTGCTGACCTCACTTCCGGGATCTGTCACCGGCCGCTCCCCCAGTGTTCCCGATCCCGCCCCGCCGGCAACCGGGGACGCGGCTGTGCCCGCCCGGCCCCGCGCAGCGCAGTCCGCGGGCCGGCAGCGATGCACGGTACTGCCCTGGGGGCACCCCCCGCCCTGCCGTGCCCGAGTCCCGCGGGGCTCCGGGGAGGAGGCGGGAGCGCCCGCCCGGGGCTGGTGACGGTCCCGCCTCGCTAACGCAGCGGCGACTTTGCTAATGACCTGTCCTCTCTTCTCCTCCCCTCCCTCGCTATTCGCTGCTCCTTATCTCCCTCGCCCCGCGGTGCGAAGCCCTAGGCGGAGGTAGCCGGCTCGGGGAGATGCTGTAGCGGCTCCCGCTGCGCGCTCGCTCGGCGCCGGCCGCCAGCGGTGGGGACCGGGCCCAGGGGCTGCGGGACGGGCAGAGCCGGCCCAGCGCTGGAGGGCGGAGGTAAAGAGCCAGCCTGGGAACCCCGGGGGAGCGGGGAACGGGAGGAGGGGTGATGCCCCGTCACACAAGGTGCTGCTTGGCAACTGTCATGTGTCCTAAATGGGGCAATCTGGGTTGTCCTTAACCTGGAATGAACTCGGCATTGGGCACAAAGTACGAGCCTGGAGGTTCCCGCTGTTGGCTTGGCTGGGCCGGGCGGGTTGTGCTGTTCCCGGTCGGCTGCTCGGAGGGAAGCCCCTCTGTCTTGGGAGCGAGGAGTGGGGCACGGGCAGCGCCTCCGGGGCTCTGTGGTTTGGTGAGTTCTTTGTTGGCCCTCCGGGGCTGGCCACTTGCTTTTCAGAAAGCATTCCAGAAGTACTAATGGAAAAGAGTGCGAAAACGCACTCTATTTATATGAAGATTGGCACAGTCTCGGTGACACGGGTAGCTGTTCCTAAACTGTCTGAGGGAAGTAGTATGAGTACAGGATTTGTCAGACAGGATTATCTGGAATGATAATGTCTGGCACTTTGGTGGCATTGGATGTTTTAGTAGTACTGCACTAATCGAGGCGTCACACAAGTTTTGTTGCGAAGGAAAGCGGTTGTCAAACTACACTTGTGTTACAGAATATGCACAGATTTTCTCATTGGCATCTCGCACTGATCACTTTTAGATATTTGCTTTGCAGGCAGCAAAACCAATCAGCTATAAAACCTGTTTTGTTTATGAATTCTGAATCCCTGACTGAGCACTGAGGATACCTGGTCTCATGTTGGAACTGAGGGCAGTTGTGGTTCATGTGATGGGGTCACACGTCTGCTCAAAGCTAAACCAGTGTCATAACCTTTGTTAGTTGGCATGAGCTGCCAAGTGGCCATCGGCTCCTAGTTAATTTAGTGACCGGTTTGGGGATTTTGATTAACCTGATGTGGTGTTTTGGAAGGATGAGGGTGTGTAGACCTTACCAAAGGTTTGTGGAACTGTGCAGACAGCATGCACCCTCGCTTTTGCCAAGTTTGGAAGGAACTCTTCGTATAGTCCAAAAAAAAAATTCTTATCAATCTTTTGCTACTTTATATTGACTGTCATCCTCTGCAGTCAGGTGTACAGAGAGTTTTGGCTACCTACTGCAAACCTGCACATCCTAAACACCCGGTGGTTTTGTCACTTGCTTTTCAGTGGTTTTTGAGGTCTTAATTTTCTATTAATCCTATAGTCTTCAAAAAGGCTATCATAAGTTTTTAACCATGGAGAGAGGGTTACATTTCAGTTGTGATTTTGTCCAGTTATGCTTTTAATATTTCATGTGTGGAGTGTTCTAAAACTACTAAAGACAATTATGTCCTACAGGAGAGTAGATATATGACCTAAGGTATTTATCTTGTTCTAGAATATGGATTATAGTGCTCACTGTTGTCCCAAGGTGGACAAGGAGGGCAATGGAATTTTTCTTAGTATTTTTTATTTTAGAACAGCTTGTACTTTAAAATTGCAAACAGCACTATTTTTTCTTTAGTTTGTTGTAGTTCTCCTGCTGAGATTCGAGTTCTGTTTCTCTTGCAAATTTTTGCAAGGGGAAAAAAAGAGAACACCATACTTGTCTTGGAAAATAAATTAATTCATATTTATTATATGTTAAAGCATACTTTCTTAAAGAATTTTGGAATTTTAACTTTTTTTTTCCTTTAATCTGACTACTTTTTCACAATCTCCCCAAATCTTTTAACTTTTTGAATTTTAGAGGTATGTATAGTTTCTGTTGTTTTTAATGGGTCTTGTAATGTATATAAAAGCAAAGTCTGTACCTTTGGGGTGTAAATGGTACTTAAAAGGCCAATTGCAAAGGCATCTTATGCACCTTGGAAACCATAAGTTTGTCCATTGAAAGACTTGGACATTTGTGGGAATGCTCCTTATGAGTAAAAGTATTTTGCTTTATAATAGATAATTAAAGTAGCACAGAGCTTTCACTATAGTGTTCTTAGTTGAGTGGTTTTGAATTTTTCCAGTATGAACTAAAAAGATCAGAATGATATTGGGATATACAAGTCATATTCCATAGTTAGTTAGATGTCAGTGTGGTCCTGCTGTAAAACCAGTGACATATTAAAAGCCTCAGTCATTTAAAATATAATTTTAGCCCAAGTGAAATGACAGCATTTTTTTCCTGAAGAAGCATTAAGGAATATTTTTTAAAAGCTTTAAATTACATCATATCAGTATAAAATCAGAATAGTAAGCTTTGGGAAATTTTGTTGACTCTTTATTTTTATTTTTTTAAGAAAGGATGTCATCAGCTTTTTATTGATGAAGAACCACTTGTTATCACCAATGTGCACATGAAATGGAAAGGGAACAGATTCCAGAGAACAACTTCTGTTACCACCTTGCAAGATGCTGCCTGAAGTGGTGAGTACATATGTGGGCTGGGGGCTATCCTGGCATTGCTCTTGAACAACTAGGGAAGAACAAACATTTGGGGTAGAATCTCTGTCAAGAGTGATTAACACATAGTCAACTGACAAGGAGAGAAATCTGAGCAAGTAGTGCCAATAAATAATTGATAAACAGAAAGTAGTAGCACAATCAGGTGAAAGTAAAACTTCCTTATGTTCTGGTATCTACTACTGTCTTAGGCAATAGTCAGTAGAATTCTGAATTCTTAATATTTTAGAAGTAGAGTGATCAGGATTTCACTGTCAAATATTAAACAACTTGTTAAGAAGTAGAATGCTGATTTTTTCACTGAATTAAAAAGTACTTATCTGGTTGGGTTAGGCTCTAAATCATCAAAATAAAACTAAAGTCTCTCAAAGAGTGTGATATTTGGCATGTAATAAAAACATTGAATTGTTATGAGAAGATTGTTGTGTGGCCGGATTGCATGTGGCATTGAGATGTTGCCAAGTCTGACTCCACTTCCTCATACCAGTTCTCATAGTTTCTGCTTATGAAACAGTATTTATTTATAAGTGCACTGCATGTGTCTTTAAATATCTAGGAAGTGTAATTTCTGTGTCCAGTGAAGGGCTTCTTGTGCACAGATTAATACAAATTATAAAATACAACTCATTGGCATTCCAGTCCTGACTGAGGCTTGAGTTGTTACATGAGTAGTTGTGTGGGTCTTTGCTGTGTCTTAAAAGGGTTGAAATTTTTTTTGCTTTGGAAAGGCAAATTACCAAAGAGGCAGAGTTTGTTCTCTAGTATGATATTCCTCTAAATTTATTGGTTTAAGTTCAATTTGTCTCATGCCTGTGGAAACACTAAGAGTAGAGTGGCAAGCATTTGGCAAATTACGCATTCCTTTCTAGAAATGCTGATGTACTATTGTGGCTTTTAAAAAATATATAAACTGAGAAATTACTCACTTAATCTTTCCAAATAGTAAAAGAAACTTGTTCAAAAATGTGTCTGCGTTGAGGAACTCAGAGGAGTGAGCAGCTACTGAAGTTGTTTCCAGGCAGATGATATATATGTGAAAGCGAGTTCATAAAATATTTTCATATTTCGTAATTTGGTATCTCATTAGTTTGTTTTCAGTTTGTTGATAAGTACATAGAAGGAAACCAGAGATGCTGTTTGGTGTGCAAATTAAGTGCAGGTTGAGTAACACCTTACTCATCTGTGAGTGTATAATATCCTAGAGCTGAGAGAATGTATCATTATGGATAGTTTAGAGTTTGATGTATTTTACATTAAAAAATAGTACCATAATAACTTAGTGTTATTTACATTTAACAAAAAAAAGGTATAATAAAAATTGATTATTTGAAACTATTCCACAGCCTGTGATTAAGGTTTGGAGGCAGGATTACTGTTTTGTTTATATATCCATGCGTCCAGCACTGTTACACTAAATACTGTTATCTGTATATAGGCTTGTATAGCCATTCTTTTCCTTTTTTTGTTACACAAATAAGTGCTACATGCCTGTTCTGTCGTAAATAATTATTTACTGGAAATGATTGATATAACAAATCACAGGACAAACCACTGAATGTGAATGTTCAGAAGGTAAGAAGAACTTTTGTCTATTTGCAACACCTATTTGAAAGTGAAAACTTGAATTAGTGATGATATCTCCTAACCTGCTGTTAGGGTTACTGCTTCAGCAAGAATGGTATAAAGTACCTGACACTGGAGCCGTGGGGCAGAGTCCCATTAAACAAAACACCCTCCCCCACATCTTTATTCAACACGTGTGAGGGGGAGGACATGTATGAGGGAGAAGGTGGGTGTTGTGTCAAGAGACTTCTTTGGAGACTCCTGTGTTCATTAGCAGGCAGTGCCTAGTGGCTTTCTGTCCAAGGGCTGGGGAATGCTCCAGCACGGCTGTCCATTTATGCACTTACTCTGGTGTTAAAATTAATTGCAGCCCACAGACCATAGTGACTATTGTTGGCTCGTTAGCGATTTTCAGGGGAAGATTACAAGATATATCTATATAGTGAAATTTATTCTTACCCCCTTCAGGATAAAAGACTGCTGTGTGCAATTAAGCAGGCCAGTCTGATCAAATTGGGTAGCAAGCTTTGATACCTGTGTAAGTAAGAGACAAGCAGCACAGGATACTACCTTTGAAAAAAAGCAGTAGCTGTACCTGTTGTGTTCTATGCTGCCACACGGACATAACTGCACATAAACATGTCCGTGTTTTCAAACCGCTGTCAAACGTTCAACTTAAATGTATGTTTTGGGCACCTGATTTTCAGCATATTGAGCTACCATAATTCCAGGTGAACTTACAAGGAGTTGTGTTTTCTCAGGATTATAAATCCTGTAATAAATCCTGTGGAGACGTACAAGTGATTAGCCTTTAAGAATACAAATTGTTCGATTTGCAGCTTTCATTCAATTTCTCTTTTACATGGCAAGGGGGGGTGGTGTATGAATGAACACTTAAATGCAAAAAGGACAGAAAATAGGATGTCTTCTTTCTCTGTTGTGCCTGATAGCCCTGCAGATATAGGCTACAGCAAGAAATGTGGTTACAGAGCATGATGGATCAGATCTAGGCCGCTTCTTTCCTTCTGCCATCCGTGTGTTTCTGTCCATTCTTTTTGCAGCCCCTCAGTGGGTCTGTTCAGCCATCTCTGGTTGTTTATAGTTTTTCTGTGTTACACTTAGTAAACGGAATTGTTTCACCAATGCTGTGTCTGCACTGGGGAATAAGCCATGCCGGGGACTGTTCTCGAGAGCTGGAGCACCCCGATGGCTGGGACGCAGCCGTGCTCCTCCCCGGACAGAGCGGCTGCCCCCGCCTCCAAGGCCTAGCGCTGTGCTCCTGGCCTGGCGTTTTCCTGGCAGTGAGCCAGGCTGGTATGTCCAGGGTGGTGTCCCGGAGGACGCTGACACACGGCTTGGCCCTGCTCTGGGCTCCCTTACTATTGCAGGGTTGGCCAAGGGCGGGAGCCAGCACAGGCACCCGGGGGGCGGCGTGACTGGGAAGGAGGGAGTGAGAGGGAAGGTGCGGGGACTAGTGGAAGAGATATCCTTGTGATTTGAGGGAGCTATTATGTTACTTCAGCTGGTCGAAGTACCTTTATTTTGCAACCAACGGCTCAGTTTGGCTCTGCAGAGAAATGCATGCTGTGTCCCTATAACTGGTCTTTCAAAGTCTGGTTCAAGCCAGCTAAAATGCCTTACAAAGTGAAGTAAAACTGGAATATGAAAGTACATATATTGCTTTTTAAACAGGTTTTGTTATCCTGGCTGTTTCCCTGGACTCATGTTTTAGTTCCACCTTTCTGCCATTCAGATGCTTTCTCAGTTAAAGGCGTTGGGGTGGCAATGCTGGTATTGCTGTTAAATTGGTAACCAGACACCCTTTGTGTCGTGTGAAGCATGAGCCAGGAAAATAATGGCAGGAAAATAATTGCTTATATTTTAACACTTTTGGATCTCGCAGGAGCGTGAGGCTCGTGATCTCCATACTGTAGAGAGTGACCTGATATAGAGCTGTGAAGTCATGTGTCCCAAGAATATCCTCTATCTGTCGTGTCAGGAGCTTGCAAGTACAAGTACTTGATGTCCATTTGCCAAAAAATGTAGATTAATTGCATTCATGCTAGTTGCCAAGGCTCTTGTCAGTAATGCTAATTCAATGTAAACTTTGTTTTTGTGTGATACATTTATCACAAAGAAAAACTTTTTAAGGTAGGGATGTCTGGTTTATCAGACTAAAACTGAAGGCCTTTGTCATAACAAAAAAATCCCAAACAAAAAGCAAACAAAACAAAAGGTGAAAGAATTTTGTTTCTCATTCCACTTTGGGTCCTCTGAGTTGTGGCATGACATTAAATTGAAGTTAGATTATTTTTAGCAGGTTTTATTTGTGTATTTATTTAAGTGTAATAACTGAGTAACAAGAGCCTGTAAAAATAGTTTGAAGGAGTGAGTGAAATAGTAGCCTAATGAAGAATAAATAAACTACACAACTCCAGGTGCTGTTTGTAGAAGACATTAGATTTTTTTGTGCTAGTAGAAGAGTATGAAAGCTAGTCCATTGGAATTACTCTTGCAAAAAGACACTGGCAAGCAGAAGGGGCCTAAATCTGTAATACCTTGTCTGAGGGTCATTCTTTTTCATAGGATATAAATTCTTCTGTTAAGCTGAATTTAGTTTATCACATCAGTCATGTTATTATGTCTGGGCAAGGGAATAGAGTTTATCAGTGAAATAAAACCACTGAAAATACACAGTGGTGGTGTTCTCTGCTAAGAAGGCGAATTCAGGCTCCTTGAATCTCTTCCAAAAACAGATGTAAATTGCTCTGTTGCTTTTCAAATAGTGAATAATCCCGGTCTGTTATGGTGGGTGATGAATCATGCAGGGGGCTGCAGATGGTGAGGTGGGTGCAGCTGTGCAGACGCTGGAGGAGCTGGGGTGGGAGACTGCAGGGCCCGAGGGGGCGAAGGAGGTGATTTGGGGATGGGCTGATATGGCTGATGAAACAGTATTGGAAAGGAGTGTGCCAGGGCAAAGCCCAAACTGTAACCTGAGGTTTGGGATCGGGAGACAGAAAGGGGGGCACTCTTGAGGTAGAAAGATATTTTTTGTTGTTATTGGTCTTTGAAATGAAAGTTGCAACATGAAACACCAAAGTAACTGGACTTTGTTCTGAGCCAAAATAAGGAGGAGCCCGAGATTAAATGTAGAAATTTAAGCTGTAAAAAAAATAGAAAAAACTGAGAGACTTCATGTTCCTTTTAAAGGAATGCTGGTCATAAGTAGGAGAGCTGTTGCAGGAACAGGTACAGATGCAAATCTGTGTGCTTTTGTATTTCAGTTTTTCTAAGCATGACCTGTGTAATGAGATCAGGGTCGCAAAGTTTGGGAGTTTGTCAGGTGGAGAAGTTATATCTGAATAGGTAGACTAATGGGGAGTTGCAGGGCCTAAGTTATCATTAAAAGGCAGTAAGACTCAAGTGAAACTTTTCACAATCTTAAATCAATGTGCTAAACACACCAGACCTGTCTTTCAGCCTTTTGCATTAAGTAATTTTAATTTATCTTTTTCTTTTTTCCTCCCCTCCTTTTAGATTTAAAAGTTTTGTTCCAAAAAAATAGCTCTTTATTCAGGAAGAATGTTGCCATTAAGATGAGTGTTTTTGCTCATGGGTCAGAAATCTTCAGCCAAAGTGAATATTTAACCACTATTTCAAGGACAGCCAATTATCTTTTCCTTAATAAAGTATGTGATTAGGAGTCCAAGTGAGTTCCAAGTCTGAAAAATTGTAGAATAATCCAAGTACTGACATAATTTCATGCACCTATTGAGCACTTATGTGTTCTACAAAACCTAGTATAAAGTGAATACTGAAAATAAACTGGAAAAAAAGCGGGGGGGGAGAAGACAAAAGTCCAGATTTCTCTTGGAAGAGAGTTAAGCTCCAAAACCGCTTTACTGGAAGCTGTTTCCAGGGTTGTTTTCTTGTGTCTTTTGGACTAGTTACCTGTCAGGTATCTGCAGAATGGTCTGCTGTCCTCTCCCTCTACCCAATAACACTAAACCTGCAAGTCTTGTCAGATTAGAGAAAGCAGTAATGGTTGCAAAGGCATTAAAGTCCCCGAATTGTTATGGAAGTTGGTAACATGGCAGAAGAAAGGAAAACACATTATTGAGCCTCCTGAGGAAATGATGCAATAGGAATTCAGCAATTATCTGTTCTATTTGGCCTGTCTATTGCCAACCAGCACAGGAGACAAGGAGGTCCACAGCAGCACAGGCTGAACCAGCTACAGCACCTTTGTGGGGAGGGGACAACATGAGTACAGCACAGGGAAGGGAGTAGGGAGGCATCCTAGCACAGCAGGAGTGGCAGTGATATGGAAATGTTGTGTCTCTGGGAGCAAATAATAGAAATTAAAGCTTTTTTATCCTTCTCCCCAAAGTTTTAATTTAATTTAAGTTTGGGGTTTTTTATCCTTTCCCCAGTGTTTTAATGCTGGCAGTAGGTTTTTTTTTTAAAAAAAAAAAAAAAAAAAAAAAATTTGGCCAGTCTTCGCGAGCGAAGATCCGGGGAAGGTCTTTACACCTTCCAGCCTGCGCATTGGATTTTTTAGGTGAGACACAGTGTGCGTGGAACTGAGCCCACCCTTTAATCCTAAGGTTCATCTGCCGGGGCCAAGCGAGCTTGGACAGTGGCAGCGAGGTCCTTAGGATGTAGATGGTTTTGCCTTTAAGGCTAACGAGCCCCACCTGCCCGGGAGTGGCCCTGACTGGGAATCGAACCCGGGTCAGTAGTAAGTAGTAACCACCCATGAATGCTACTTTTTAAATTTGGGTACTGTCGTGATGCTCTCAAGCTTTTATCATGCTGTTTAAACAATTGCAAAATCTTCACCGCTGGTCAATAAAATGAAAACTACTTGGCATCTGTCAAATATAATATGTGGCCTTAAATTAGGTTGTATTTAGTTGAAGTATTTATTTCACAGGATCAGTCCTTTGCTCTTCTGTCAAATAAGCAAGGTTGAAATCATACCAAAATATTAAATATGCTCAGAGGACAAAAGATTAGGTAATTATTTCTTATCCTTCATTTTATTGTAATTTTCAACTGAAGACAGGTATTTTTATTTATAACATGGCACTGCCAATAAGATATTATCAACAATATATTCCAATTGCTGTCACGCATAAAGGTCTGGAGATATAAAACAAAAGGGACTCTTATCTCCTAGTTTATAAGAACTCATTATAAGTTATCCATACATTTACATGAACCCTAAAGATGGATGAAATAGTATCAAGTGTCAGAAAGTGCATTAAAGGCCTTGTTTGACTCTAAGTTAGGGACAATTGTTTTTTATGTCTTTTCATAAATTCAGTATGTCTGAAATTTCACATTTGTTAGAGTTACTAGACAGCTATGCTTATAAAAGTTATGACGTCATTCTTGATAGAACAGTCATGTAAATATTCGTGTGTTGGTTTATTTGTTTTTATTTTTTTAATCAAGCATGTGAGCAAGTAAAACTTCTGAGTGAGAGGTTTATGTAACAGCACAGTCAATATGTTTAATGGAAAACGGCCAAAAATTTTGCCTGGCACTGCCTCTGTATGTATTAGATTATAATTTTAATTGACAATCCTAGTTGCACAGATGTTTTTAATTTGTCACCCTATGAAGTTTATTTTTACCATATGTAGTGAAATGTTCTCTGCAGGAGACTTAGCAAGGGGTTTACATTTTATTTGCTTCAAAAATTGATCATATCGGAGATAATAATTTAGTTACCACACTAACATGCATTTTTTTGTTTGCCTTTTACCCTCAAATGTCTGTATCCTTCAACAAATGAGGTCTCTGTAGAATATCAGGGCATAGTTAGAAGGTTGTTGAGCAGGCACTTTTCATGATCTGAGATGCTGTAATCACATGTGTAAGGAAACAATTGTAAACATTCCAATTTAGTCTTAAGAATCTGGTTCCCAGTGAGCAGAATGTTGGGACAAATGTGTGGGCTGTTTGTAAACCCTGAATGTGTCACAGTCAGCTTTGACTTCACCACTCAAAACTTACTTTTGTGTATTATTTTTAGAAAAAAAATTATAATGATTTAGGGCATCTAATCTGTGCACAGTTTATAAGACAATTTTTGTGGGGTTTTTAGTTTGTTCCTTTTCCTTAATTCTCCTAATTCTGGCCATAGCATACAATCAGATATAGCCCTCAGTCTGAGCACTAATCTCTGAAGCTGAGGTGTCCCTGACTGTTAATCAATTCAAAATCTTGGTTAATGTAATTAGCTTGTCGGACATTTGTACAGTATTGCAAAAGAGGTGACTTTCAAATAAATGAGTGAGGAGTTTTTGGGACACACCAAACAAATGAGTAAGGATTTTTTGGGATACATGGGGAAAGTGAAAGAACTTTGAGTTCATCAGCAGGGGTAATAAAAATATAGCAAATACTCAGATGACACATTTGTGTGAACGTGACCTTGGGTCTTGGATCAAATAGCTAATACATGTATGTCATGTTTGTCTGAATGTGACCTTGCCTTGGTTCAAATATCAACCATGAATCAAATCCCAGCTTTTGATGTATGTGTACGGAGAACAGCCCTGAATGATGTACCAGATCTTTGCTTTTCAGCAGTTGTGGTCCCCACATATCAGTGTTCAGCATCTGTGTGCTGAGCAGTGTTCTTTTAGCCTCACAGCCTACAAGGTGTTGTCACAAAGGATTTAGAGTCTGTAGAAGTTTGGAGCACAAACTGCTATGGCTGATATATTAATACTTATAAACATTTGAAGCCTCAGGTATGGAATAATTTGAGTGTAATGTAACAGTGACTTGAAGAGATACTGACAAATGCACTGGATAAAGAACAAAACCTGGAGATTCTTTTGAGAGGGGAAAAGAAAAACGGAGTGTGTGCTGCAGGTATAAAGGTTTATAGAACAGTGAAGGGTTTTCATTAGAAACTCTGGTGGGCTGTGAGAAGTACTGGTGGAACTGAACTTGAAAGACAGCACATGACAGAGAATACAGACTACTCAAAAACATACTGGTTACTACGATGTTGCCATGGCTTAGTTTCTTGCAGAAAAGAAATCCTTGTTGCTTTTTTTTGTAATCTGTTGTTGATAAAATACTTTCTTCAATGGTCACGCCTCAAAAATATTGGATGTTATGAACTCCAATATAAATATTTGCTTTAAGTGTATTAACAACTAATGTAATGAATTGAAAAATCTTCCTTCATACTGTTGTCCAGGCTGATTTTTTTCTACAGCCATGTTAAAAATAGTGTCTTTTTTCTATAGATTTATAGATTAAACTTCTAGTCAATTCTGAATGATGTGTCAGAGCCCATTATTGACTATAAAAATGGAAACAGAGACACACAATTACAAATTGCCACTTTTTCAGGACTTCTATTCATCTGGACTATTAAAGTTGAAGTAAGATGAAAGACTTTAACACAATGTTTTCCTCTTAAGTCTTTGACAGTGTTTGCTTGGTTTTTGAATCATCTAAGATCAGACTGGATTATAATGTAGTTAAAGAAATACAAAAGCCCAGAAATTAAAAAAATGCAAAGCAACCAATCAAGTACAAAAAAAAACTGCAACAAAGACAGCTTCAAAAACACTTCTTGAAGAAAATAGTTAAATGAAGGAGAACATTATAAGTTGCCAATAACCCTAATGTAGTATTCTATAGTTTGTTAACTAATATTACTACTGACTTATACTGAAGTCCTGACTAGACAACTCTTTAAAGAATTCAGCAGACACAGATTTAAAAGAGATTTGAAAGCTTTACTTTGACATATAACTACTTCTGACTTTAGTTTCAGTTCAGCATTCACTAGAAAGAAAAGTCAAGTTTTCCTATTCCCAGTTGAAGAAACCCCCAAAACATTTACTCTTTGGATAAAAACTCACATTTAGAGGAGGGGGAAAATGCCAAACCAACCAAAAATCTCTAAGTCCTACTGGTGTTCTGTGCAGACTTGAACCTATTTGAGCTCGAGTTCAAGTTCTGTTATTAAAAGGACCTTGATGCAGATTTGAGCAATGCCATGTTTGATATATCTGATGTCCGTTTGTATGGAAGAGAGCAAGCATGGCTGCAGATAGGTGTAGATTTGAGGTGTTAGACCTGTAAGTCTTGTCTCGGAGCCCGGAGGCAAAGATTGCACAACCTTTCTGTCCCATTGCTGATGAAGCCAAATCTGGCTCCTGTTGTTAAAGGGGATGACAAGGGCTAATTTAAGTACAGGCTTCAGATCTCAGGGTGCCAATAACCCAGAGCTGTGGTCTTCCTTTACATCTGAAGTTGAGCTGTCTGCTAGAGGCTGACTAGTCTAATGCTGTGGATGAAATGTGATGAAATCTATTTTTCAGTCTAATATGAAGTCAGTGTAAAGGTAAAGAGTTCCTAGTTACCAGGTTCTCGAGAGCCTTGTTGAATTTAAAATTCTCTCTTAGAAAGCCATTTGCTGCTAGGATGTTGTTTTATTCTTTACAAGCAGATGAAGACTTTCTTTGAGCTAGATTCTAGTCTCAGCTTGAGTTTCCAGAATCGGATCTATTATTTTATTTTAGTTATTTATTGGAGCATGTTTTTTCAACTCAGAGTAAATGCCCATATCTTCTATTTACTGGGTTTTTGTGGGAGTTTAGTGCTGGAAGGATGATGAGTATCTGGAGGATGTGCCCATACTAGCCTGCATGATCCTGACCTCCATGGCCCTGTCAAAAGATGATAATATCACTTAATCAAATAAAGATGCTGCATGATCTGTAAAGCAGTTTCATCTCTCACAGAGACCTGAAGAGGCACTGGCTTCTTTACTTCAGGCAGTGCAAGTACCAGGGTTACAGACCCATCACTGCATTCTGCAGGGAAGGTTCAGACTGCAATTGTACATTTATTTGTTGG
Source organism: Myiozetetes cayanensis (assembly GCF_022539395.1). Lineage (NCBI taxonomy): Eukaryota > Metazoa > Chordata > Aves > Passeriformes > Tyrannidae > Myiozetetes > Myiozetetes cayanensis. The sequence goes on along the minus strand of NW_026087521.1, from coordinate 67,558,484 downwards.
CCATGCAGCACGTGTATCCCTCTCCCCAGCTGCTTATTTCTGCTCCCTCCATAGAGCCAGCACTAATATTTGTAAGGCTCTGCAGTGAACTGGATCAGGAAAGGGACCTCATTGTAAAGTACCGTGTCTTTAGTATGTAATCATGGCCTCGAAGATTAGTCATGGCTCTCAAAATTCCATTGAGCTCCACTCAACCTAAACATGTTAAGTGAGCTGTCTGACACTAGGTGAGGTGAATTACCTCTCTTATTTCTGTTTGCTGAAAATTAATTTCCGCCTTGTCATTTTTGCTCCCTTAGTAACTGCATCTATGTGAAAGTGAGAGGATATGATATTTGAAATAAATAGTTTAATTATCTCCTGAATGGTTTTGTTACTATCCTGTTATTAGTTACATCTTAAACAGTAATCCTGGCAAAACAAACAATTTTGAGAACTATTTAGTGTATAATGAATGTGTTACATACGTGAAAGAAAGTATTGGAGGAAATTGTGAATATGTAATCACAAGGGTCTGGAATGCAGCGGAATAGTTAAAGCAGAAAGGCTGCATTTAAAAGGGGGATGAGTGGTCCTGTTCAGAGACACTGATCTGTAATACACACCAAGCAATGTCTTTTAAAATCCAAGGGGACAGAAAATCCTGGGACCAAAGAAACACAGCTTCCTGTCTCAGTAAGTTTTCCTTGGGTTTGGCTAAGTGATATAAAACCAAAAAAGATATATTCTTAGCTTGTTTTTAGCACTTTGTCATGGCTTTGCCTCAGGTGGCAACCGAATCCCACGGAGCCCCTTGCTCCCTGCCCTGCCATGGGACTGGGGAGAGAATCTGAATCAAAGTTGATAGAATTTTCCTTACATAGCTTTTAAGATCTTATCTTTACAGTTTTACTATCGATTTTCAAAATTTGGATATGTGAATTTTGATTTCTTTTAAAGGCAAGGGTACTTATAAGTTTCATATGCTATCCTGGAGTACAACTGCATAAAGGGAAGAAAGACAAAGTTTTCCAGTGTGAGTTCTTTCAGGAGAGGGGTGTGGAACTGGCAGTCTTGATGTAGGGGTTGCTTAGGAAAATTTTTCATCACAAGCATAGTAAATTATCTTTGTCTTAGGTTCTTAATACTTTGTAAAATATAAAATATTACTAGTATGTAAGGTTACAGAGTATGAAAAGTGAATCATCACATGATAGAGAAGAAAATGTGCATTCTTTCCCAGATAGAAGTCCGAGTTTGACATTTTAGGTGCCAAATTTTATTTTCAGTTGTTTTTTATGTGTTGAATCAAGATATTGGAAATATCCCACAGTTTACATATTCAGGGCTCTTCCTGTTCACCTAACTTTTTTAAAAGTATCTACTGCAATCACAATTTACTTGTGCTGTTTTCAGCCCCAGCATTCTCCAAGTGACCTGGAGGTAATGATTGTTTCAACTTTAACCTTGGTATTTGCAAGCAAGCCCTTTACACGATCAGTTTGTGTACGCAGTAAGTTCAGACTTTGGCACTGCTTCCCAGAGACCTTTGCATCTCAGAGACCTGTTTCCTTATAGGGATTATCCCTGCTGTGGCAAGTATTAAATGTGGAAGGGCCAGGGATTTAGTGTCCCTCCATCCCTTTCCAAAATCGAAGGAAAGAGTCGATAGCTGCACAATTAGGTACTTTTCTGGGATAAACTGACTGGGATTTTTGTGAGACCTGTTTCAGGTTTATAGGTAAGTTACTCAGTGGGTATTTGCAGTGTGGTGGTGGGAAAGACTTCTTTTGAAAAAAGACATATTTCAGAGATCACAGGATGTGAGAGAGCACCAGTAAAGCCTGTTTAACCTTAACATCATAATTATATGAAATTGTGTCCTTATTTTCCTATGTTCTATTCTCCTGTTTTCAGTTTACTTTGTGCATGTGTTATGTAGGGGTAGGAAAGGGGTTATGGAGACTAAAGTATTATATGGGAAACTAAGAAAATCCTCTGGGAATATGTTTGTGGCACAGAATTTTTGTAAAGACTTAAAAGAATCAGATCTTTGAGTGGAATCATCACGCTGCAGCTACCACATCTACTGTTGTAATATGTACAGATTTTTGTAAAGCAAAACACTCTGTGGGAATATTATTTAAATGATCTTCATACTCAGTACCCATTTTATTTTAGAAGATTTATTTTCATACAAGCAAGGATCAATGCCTATTATGTGAAACCTGCCAATGAAAGCATATGCATGTGTAAACATGCCCAAAACATAGAGAAGCCAGAAGGCAGTTTACTGCATGAATACTAGACATATTATTTAAAGTTTTTCTGTGTTTTTTAAAAAAATCAACTATAACTTTTTCAGTAATGAAAATATGAGTATATTTTGACAGTCTTCAGAGATGGTTATGCTTGCTCAGGTACCAGTTAATCATTGACAAGAGCTGTAATGATTAAGCAGCTGTAATTTACTTGTAGTGTTTGAAAGTACAAAAGGGGATGTAATAGTTAAAATAAGAAGCACTTAATTTATGTTTTACTAGCTGTTAGGTTGTTTTTATAGAAATTTAGCTCAAAAGGCTGCTGAGTTTTACATACTGGTTGTAAATGTGGAAAAGGATGGTGCACTTTGGGCGATACCAGGCAGCTGTTGCTATGTTCAGAGTTCAGCTCCCAAGCCTTTCCTTTCCTTTCCTTCCTTTTTTGTTGATGCTGCCTTAGGGAGACAAATTTGGTTGTCTCGTTTGGATTGCTGGAGAACAGTTATTCTCAGCTATCATCACAAAACCAATGTACATCAAGGTTTCTTTGCGCTTTTCCCTTGTCACAAAATAGCTACATCTCAGGGATAGCAATTTAACTTTGTTTTCACAGGTACATACAACTGATTTCTCATTTCTCAATTTAAGTGTCAGGGATTTTGATAGATAACCAGGAGCAAACAACACAGCTAGTTCCAGGTGTTACTGGGCTTATTCATGCTGCCTCAACAGAGAAATGGTACAAAGGTGTTCAAGATTGAACGTATTGGCAGAGAATAATAGATGATGTTAACCATAAGTGTTTGTAGTTGATTCTTTCTTTTTCTTTCTTTCTTTCTTTTTCTTTCTTTCTTTCTTTCTTTCTTTCTTTCTTTCTTTCTCTCTTTCTTTTTCTTTCTTTCTTTCTTTTTCTTTCTTTCTTTTTCTTTCTTTCTTTCTTTCTTTCTTTCTTTCTTTCTTTCTTTCTTTCTTTCTTTCTTTCTTCTTTCTTTCTTTCTTTTTCTTTCTTTCTTTCTTTCTTTCTTTCTTTCTTTCTTTCTTTCTTTCTTTCTTCTTTTCTTTCTTTCTTCTCTTTCTTTCTTTCTTTCTCTTTCTTTCTTTCTTTCTTTCTTTCTTTCTTTCTTTCTTTCTTTCTTTCTTTCTTTCTTTCTTTCTTTCTTTCTTTCCTTTCTTTCTTTCCTTTCTTTCCTTTCTTTCCTTTCTTTCTTTCCTTTCTTTCTTTCCTTTCTTTCTTTCCTTTCTTTCTTTCCTTTCTTTCTTTCCTTTCTTTCTTTCCTTTCTTTTCTTTCTTTTCTTTCTTTCTATCTGAAAGTAGCATTTTGGAAGGGACTCTTCATCTGCAAAGCGTCTCTGTATCTTGAGTCTTCATGAAACTACAGGCGTTGTTCTGAATGCCTGCAGAAGGCTTAGCCATAAAATCTTTGTCAGATTATCTACAGTAATGTGCCACTTTCCTTGGGTATGTGATCATACATTCCTAAAGAATCCAACCTGGCCTTGGACACTTCTAGGGATGGGGCAGCCACAGCTGGGCAACCTGTGCCAGGGCTTCCCCACCCTCATAGGGAAGAATTTCTTCTCAGTATCCCATCTATCCCTGCCCTCTGGCAGTGGGAAGCCATTTCCCCTTGTCCTGTCCCTCTGTCCCTTGTCCGAGGTCCCTCTCCAGCTCTCCTGGAGCCTCTTCAGGACCTGGAAGGGGCTCTCAGGTCTCCCTGGAGCCTTCTCTTCTCCAGGTGAACTCCCCCAGCTCTCCCAGCCTGGCTCCAGAAGAGAGGGGCTCCAGCCCTGGGAGCATCTCCATGGCCTCCTCTGGACTCGCTCCAGCAGTTCCACGTCCCTGTGCTGTTGTTCCCCAGGGCTGGAGGCAGCTCTGCAGGGAAGTCTCACCTAGGAGGGCAGAGGGGAAGGGTCCCCCCTGACTCTGCCCACGTTGTGGGATCAGCCCAGGGCCTGGGGGGGGCGGGGAGGTGGTTCAGCACACACAGCCAGGGTGCGTGGAGCTTTTCATTGACAGCACAACTGGTACAGAAACACACCTGTTGCCTGTAACTGATGATGGGAATCACAGATAAAGTCCCATAATTGGTCTTCTAGATATTCTTATTTGCTGCACTATGTGATTCAGAATAATTTTCCTTTTTTAGTTAAAACTATCCTGTTTCCAAGAAGTTGGGCAAATAGATTAGTACTAAGGTCTTTGTACTATGAGATGGAAAGTTAGTGACAGCATCTCATTTTTTTTCCTACTCACAAAGAGTGAGTGGAATATTGATGTTTGTTATTTCTCTATAAATTTTGGTGGGAAGTGCATAGTGCCTTTTGTAGAAACACAGTATGTAACTTTTCTCAGCAATGGAGAGGAAACAACAATCTACAGGTTGATCTTGTCATAACTTTCATTCATATTGAAGTCTTTTGGGGCATTTCCCCCCTCCGCTTGTGTTGTTGATTATTCATATTGCATAAAGCTTCCAGAGCAACAGAATGTTGATAATATTCCACAGTGTTGGATTGGATTTCCTGTATCCAGTGTGCTGCAACTGGTTGAAGTATTTAGAAAAAAATTAATAGTCTGATTTTTTTTTTAATTATTCTTTCACCAGTGTAAAGAAGTTTAAGTGACTGCTCTGCTTGATCAAAATGGTGGACACTGAAAACCAGCTCTATCCCCTTACTCCCTTGGAGGAGGAGGATATAGACAGCCCTTTATCTGGAGAACTCCTACAAGATATGGAGAACATTCAAGACCTCTCCCAGTCTCTAGGTGATGATAGTTCTGGTGCTTTAAGCTTAACAGAGTTCCAGTCACTGGGAAATGGCCCAGGATCTGATGGCTCAGTAATAACAGGTAAGGTTTATCACAAAACTTTCTTTTATAAATATAGTGATAGAAATTAAAAACCTATTAAATTGTTGTTTGTGATGAAGAGACACTAAAAATATATAAACTGATTATAGCATGGTCTTACAATATTTAAGTTAGTTTGTTAGACAAATGTCACTGAAAAATGACTGTAACTGAAGCTTCTCTTGTAAATTACCATTATTATCAACACCTTTTTCAAAATAATTTTTAAAAATAGTTATTACTAGCCAGTTGCAGTCTCAGTGCTCATACATTACATAGTCCTGAGTCAAAAACCTTTGTGAGAGGCTTTACTGGAGAGATCAGCATGGGAATCACTGCAGGGTGTGGGACACTGTGGTGATGTCAGTAAGGTGTTCGTGTTAAACCTGGGGGGTTGCAAACCTTTTAGCTGTAGAGCCATTTGAAGTAGTTTACAATTAACTTTCTGGTTACTTTACATTATGTTTTGGTTTTAGGGGTTTCTTACTTTAAATCGATTCCCAGCCTGTGATCCCTGTTCCACCTTACAAAGCCTGAAATAATAGAACTGTGTGAGTTTGGAAGGGAGCAGGGGGAGCTGCCTCTTGGCACTGTTGGCCTAAGGGATGTTTGTAGAACTATGATTTGGTTCCCTTTTGGTTGCAAACATTCTCATTAGAGGGATGCCTTGTACAGGAAGAGTTATGATGTGCTTTATATATGTCTATATGTGTTTATGTGGAGCCCCTGGTGGTCTAGTGGTAAAGGCGCCGCGCTATCACCGCGGAGACCCGGGTTCGATTCCCGGTCAGGGCCACTCCCGGGCAGGTGGGGCTCGTTAGCCCTTAAAGGCAACCCACCTACGTCCTAAGGACCTCGCTGCCACCGTCCAAGCTCGCTTGGCCCCGGCAGATGAACCTTAGGATTAAAGGGTGGGCTCAGTTCCGCGCACACTGTGTCTCACCTAAAAAATCCAATGCGCAGGCTGGAAGGTGGAAAGACCTTCCCCGGATCTTCGCTCGCGAAGACTGGCCATTATGTGTTTATGTCTATATGTGTTTATAACACAGTCCTTCAGACAGGAGGTTTTGCAATTATTTGTGTGTAAGTTTGTACAAGGCCTACAATGATTTAGATCACCTTCTAATGTCACCTTCTCATATGAGAATTTAGTGTTCATTGCAAAATGTTCTAATCTTGTGGTTAAAGAAGATACAGAATGTAAACTTCCAAGGCTCAAATTCCATAAGGCAAGTAGAAAGAAACCACACTTCAAAAAAAATCCTGGGGCTTAGGCTGTTCTTGATGACTCTGATGCCTGTGGGCTTGGCAGCACTGGCAATGCAGACTCTGAGTTCTATGCCAAGGTTTTTTCCAACATAATACTTGCTGACCTACATTCATGAGTGTTTCTTAATCTGTCTGTTAAAATAACACACCCATTAATTTGCTGAAGTCTTGTGGTGCAAGTTGCAAGATGGAAGATAGAAGAAATTCTGGCCTCAGAAAATATTTTTCTTAAACAAGGTGGAAATATTAATTGAAATAATTAAGGTTGGAACGTGTTAGTTTTGTAATATCATCTACTAGTAAAACATCTAGAGAGTTTATTTCACTGTACAATTCAGAAATGCTTTTCCCATTATAAGCAAAATATAAAATATCTGAGTGTGGTGTGTATTTACTGAGTCCATTATCACCCCTCTAGTTCTTGTTTCCAGAGTCACTTCAGTAAAGCTTTTTCTTGTTGACATTGTGTGTCCCATCAAAATTAGCAAGGTACACCCTGTATTTTGCACTGGTAATATGAATTATTTTTCAAAGACTTATGGTCAAACTATTAGTTCATTTAATGACTATTATTTTTTTTAAAAGCTCATTTTTATGTGGTTTTAATTTAATTTAGAAATTTTATCAACCTTCATAGTATAGTATTTATGAAGTGTTCCTTTTTCTTTTAGACACCCTTTCACCAGCATCCAGTCCTTCATCCATTAATTTTGCCACAGCTGCAGGTAGCATAGATGAATCATCCAATGGAGCATTAAACATTGAATGTAGAATATGTGGGGATAAAGCCTCAGGCTACCATTACGGAGTACATGCTTGTGAAGGCTGTAAGGTACAGTCATCATTTTCTTCTTAAGAACTTAAATCACATTGCTTTATTTACAGGGTAATGCGAGCATAAACATTTGGTACAGAAATGTCTGATTGTGACAGTACTAGCCATTACAATTATTTAAATATAAACATATCTGTGATCTTTTTCCTGAAGTAAATTGTTCAGACACCGTAACTCAATAGCAGACCTTTATCAAGCAGGAGCAATTTGCAATGATCATTTTAACACTGCTTTTCTGGATATAGTTAGTTAAGCACTAAAAAAACTTAAAACACCAAACTGTGACCAAAAATGAAAGCCTTCCTGCTCCCCTAGTGTTTTGTTTGTGTTGGGAGTATGGCTGCAAGGAGCATGCCAGTCTGCTAGAGCTCCATTGTAACAGTAACAAATCCCGAATTTCTCATCTCTGCCACATTCTGCCTGAATCACTTGGCATTGTGCCTCTTGTAGTTTTGGGGCCAGGGCACATCTCTGGAGCAAATTACTCTAATCATGAATGTATCATTTTTTGGGATGATATGGCCTATGAATTACAAGATTCTTTTCTTTTTCATCTAATTTTTTAGTTTTGGACTTTTTTTTGCATTACAACACGAGAGGAGAGAACTCTGTGTACAGTCTTCTTTCATGCACCATGTCAGAATATGCTCATGTGAATATAAATCGTACGGAATAATGCAGAGTAGCTACTAGAGGTGGGGAACCAGTCCACAGCCAGGTGTGTCCCCCAGTCTAAATGCCATGTTGTTGTGTCATGGCACAAAAGGTTGGGTTGCCTGTGGATTTGCTGCCCCCATGGTTTCAGAGTTTGTAACCAGCATCAAGACATTGTGGTGAGAGCTGTTGGGGTATAGACTGTTCTGTAACACTCAGCTTTGTGTCCTTGGCACTTCTGTGCACTGTGCTGTGTCCTCATACCCCTCGCATGCGCTGGGTGAAGAAAGCCTGTTGATTCTCTGTGTGTGTGTGACTTACACTGTAGAAGATGAAGAGTATTTCTGGCAGAGGACACTGAGAGAACAGTAACAGAAGTAATATGTGACTGTTTTGTTTCATCCCTAAGTGCAGATCTGCTAAGGTACTCTGGGTTCTTGGTTATTTACCCCAGGAGAGAGAGCTGAGAGCTGCTCCCTCCCTGTCATGTTCTCCATTCTGAACATGCCCTTGGACCACCACTCCACCATGAGTATTTGTACTTCTAGTCAGGTTATACCTTGGGAACTGTTTTGCAAGTGACATCATTAAACAATAAAAGAGAAAAAATTACCTGTATGATTGAAGCTTAATAGTCAACATTCTTTAACATTACATATTGTTTTTTCAAACTCTTTATAGGGCTTTTTTAGAAGAACAATTCGTTTAAAACTCATCTATGATAAATGTGATCGCAACTGCAAAATTCAGAAAAAAAATCGTAATAAGTGCCAGTACTGTCGTTTTCAAAAGTGCCTTTCAGTTGGAATGTCACATAATGGTAGGTAAGAGTGCCCTTAATTTGTTTGTTCCTACCCAGAGTCTGCTGCTGGTAGTAGGCTTTTGGATAGTGTTTTTACTCATACACATGGATTGAACCTCAAATTTTTTATGGGATAGATCCCAGCGGGGGACACCAGTTTCCCTGGTGGGTTCATGTAGCTGGTACAGAGCTGCCAAATGTGCCACTATGAGTTTTACACAGTTGTGCTGGATGTCAATTTGTCCATATGTTCGTTTATTTGCTTTCTTCACCCAGAACTTTGGCATCAGTACTCCAATTGAATCAAATTTCAGTACTGGAAGAATTCTGATCAAGGGCTTTGTAGAGGAGTAGGAGGAGAACAACTAGCTCATTGTGAAAGGGAATGACGTAGGATGGAAATCTGTAGGAAAGCAGACTTTGTTATTTTTCAGGTTACAGTGCAAAAGCTCTTGAGCAGATGGTTCAGAAAGTGGACGTGGGGGGAGGGTGAAGATCTGTGCTGGCTGTGGCACAGGAATCCAGTAGGTTGTTTGTTAAATAGAATGGTAAAAATTCAGAGCACTTAGATATCCAGTTTAAAAGTTATGTTGTTGTTTGTGTTAGTGATTTAAGATAAGGGTGGTAAGTCTGTGGCTTACAGACCAATTTCAACCATGAGGCAGGACACAGCTTATTGAGCAACATGGATGAAGAGGGAGAGGCCAAGCCATGAGAAAGCACATTTTGTTGGCCAGATGACAGTAGTTTGCTTTCCTTATGTAGGTCAGGTCTTGCCAGGGCTGAACTTGGGGGCAGGTGCAATTTGGAAGTGGGTGAAAATGCTGGGCTAGGTGAAAAGCTCTGGGTTAGGTGACAAACTTCCTAAGGAAACTATGCAGTCAGGATAGCTGGGGTGGGAACATAGTTGGGGAAGCTGCTTATGACATTGTAGTCAAGAGTCCCAGCAGAAGGCATCAGGAGAGTTGACTTTCTGGTTCTGCTCCCTTGTGGTGAGCCCTGACTGAGACTGAGGTCCATTGGGAGACTCTCTGCAAGACTAGTGATAACTATCCTGAAGCAGCAGACTTGGGAAAAGCGTGCCAGCCAGTGAAGTGACATCTCAGGGGCAGGAGCTGAGCGGGGAGCTGTGCTGGTTGACAGGAATTGACATCCATTTGAAGCTGTTTCACCCTACTTAAGACACTGGCAATATTTCTCTGGATAAAAGCTAGAACTAAATTTACATCAATGACCGTAAAACTGTATGTTTTGGTTTAGAGCAGGTATTCTTCCACTTTTTCATTAGATTGCTGTGATGACCCATCTGTAAGGGGAAGGAAGCACCTAAGCCAGATTCCAAACAGGCCTTCCATGTTGGACTTCCACTGAAGTCCACAGCTGTATGTCAGATCATGTCTAGCGTTACCTCTTTCATGAGAAGATCCCCTGGACACATGTAAGGGCTAATGCTGCACGTACCCTGAATGGCTCAGTCCAAGCAGCGAGGTCCCTGCTTGGGTGCTGAAATGCAGAATGAGTAACTTGCTGCAAGAGCCATCTCAAACTCTTGCACGCTTCCAATGGGCAAAGCCCTTTTTAAAGTGGAGCTGATTTAGTTTGAAACTGAGACTGAAGGAGGTGGGCTCACCTGTTTTATAGCTAAATGGCAAGACCACTTGCCCAAGAACCAGGAGACCTTTGTACCCAGGAGTGTTCAGAGCCAGCAGTGGGATCCGGGCCGGCCTCTGCTGCAGCTCTCCAGCTGGTGTGTGTGCTTTCTGCCAACTCCTGTCAGGAGTTCACTCAGTTTGTTGCAGTTCCCAGGGTAGACTTTGAGTTTCACACTGGGAGCTGTAGAACACAATAAGGACAAAACAAAATACAAGTACCTAGGTAATGTAGGAGGGAAAAGGCATGTGTTCTACCTAACTGCAGATACCAGTTTGTGTTCTGAAACATCTGATTTCCTTCAGTTTAGTGTATTAGTCACCACTAACTGTGTTGGAAAAGAGGAGATTTCTTCACCTCTACCTCAGTTTTTCTAGACAGAAAGTCTTACTACTTTAATCAGCAATGGTAAAAGCCTTTAATTTCTTTATAACTTAAGATTGTTTTACAATTATATCTTCCCATCAGCAATACGTTTTGGAAGAATGCCAAGGTCTGAGAAGGCCAAACTGAAAGCAGAAATTCTAACAGGTGAAAATTATGTAGAAGATTCAGAAATGGCAGATCTTAAATCACTTGCCAAAAGAATTCATGATGCTTACCTGAAAAACTTCAATATGAACAAGGTTAAAGCCAGAATCATCCTTGCAGGGAAAACCAATAACAATCCGGTAAGTACTTTTTCTGTTACTTTAAGATAAAGCTGGCAAGTACATAAGGTGATCATAACAATTTGTTAAACTCTTTAGCAAATCTTTTAGAAAATAAATATTACGCTCCTACAGACATGAAATATTCAAAAAGAATACCTATACTAATATGGTTGTTTTTAACCCCTATCAGAACAGTAAGAGGCTTTAGGAAAGTCAGGTAATTAACATGTAAGTGGAAACTCATAAAATTAAATTGTAACAGACACACATGGGAATGAAAATTAGTTATTAATCAAAAAACAAAGTGACATCTGAATGTGAATAGCTCTTGATATGGGGGAAATGGTTCAAAATTAATTTCCTATTATGACAGTGGAAAAAAATTATAATGTTTTTCTGTCACAAATGTCAGAATAAATACTATTATCTTGTAGGCTGTACAGGAGCTCTGCATGACTTCTTTTAAAATCAGAACAATATTAATAGCAGGAGGGGAAAGAAAAGGAGATAGTAATTTTTTACTGACAGTGCTGGCCATTTCCTCACCCAGGCTTCCTGCTCTTTACTATACAGTTACTTTGAGAGGCAGAAGTGAGGTCGTGAAGACACATATGCTGTAGAAGTTATTTTTCTTTCAGGATAATATAGCCAAGGTCTACCTAATGCTATCTAACTGCTTTTTGTTTTCTATCACAGGAGAGTGTATAATCGTTGTAAGGACTGGCTTGTTTCATTTTTTGCATATTTATTTAGGTTCAGTTGTGACTTTTGTTACTTACATGTAGAAGATAAGTATTTTATTTTACCAACAACTTCAGTTTCAGTAAAAATTTGCAGGGAAGAGGTTTTCATATGCCGTAATGAAAACCATGTAAGTGTGGGGATGAGTGTTATAAAAATTACAAGCAAGCTGTCTTCCACATTATGGAATTTGGCATATTGCAGTCTAGTCTAGCCAAGCCTACAGCTTTCTGCATTAAAAGAGAGACATATGAATTATCCCAGGTTTTTCATTGGATTAAAGAGATGTGTAAAATTAAGCACAGGCCTAAACATTTTAGGGGGTAGAAGCTGACATAAGGCTACAGTAAATACCACGTTTAACACCTCACTGGGTGGGTTTCTGCAGAAAGTCCCTTTCCTACATGTCACCACCTGTCAGAACCATAAGGCAAAACAATATGTATTCACGTAAAGGGATGGGTCCCAGAGCACTGCATTCCAGTTCTTGTGTTTGCATGTGCGTGGTCACAGCCACATGCTTGAGCAGCCCATGGTGCCTGGCGTGTCGGGGGAATTTACAAGGAAAAATTAGGGAGGAATCAGACCTAGTATGTTATGCCTCCAAATTTTTCAATGTGCAAGGAAGAGGAGAGGGTTTTTAGCCTATTTCATCATCTCTTGAGAAAAGGAACATTTTAGTTTTCTTTCGACCTTTTAGCAGTAAAACAAATTTTAAAAGAAGGGATTTGTTGCTTGTAATTAGCAACCCACCTTTTTTGAAGCTGTGCCTTAACAGCTGATTTCAGTGAATCCTAATTTATGGCACCACTGCAATTAATTTCAGAATGAAGAAGGATTTCTCATGATACTAAGGTGTCATTTTTAAAATTTAGCTCCTAAGTCTTTGGCCATACCTCTTTTCTGCATAGTGATATGATGATAAATTCCAAAACGTGTATAAGGTAGTGTACATATTTAAAAGAATTTAGAGATGTGGTGGGTTTCTTGCTGTGTCACTTTCCACTCATATCCACCTGCCAGAAAGTTCTGCTCTGTGCTAGTGAGAGGTGGAATATGTAGTTGCCATAAGCATTTAAAAAGTGGACAACCATAGGAAACTCACCTCTTTGACAGTTTTCTGAGTGAAATAAATTAATCCTATGAGTTTCTAACAGAACACCAAGTGCTTCTCATGGCATTTGATCTGAGATGAGCAAAACAGCAGAGGAAAGGAACTAGATTTCTGTTCAAAGTCAGTTGCCATGACTCTGCTAGGCTGGGAAGCTTTGGGGTTTGTTGTTTTTCTTTAGTGGATTGCCCTTTGTTTTGATTATTGCTCTGCAGATATGTATCAAAATATTTTTGAGTTCTGATTATTCTGAAGAAAGGCTGAAAGCTGCTTTTCATAGGACGTTTTAAGAGAGTGGCTTGTCAGTTTGTAATGCACATACCTTTCTAAACAAAAGGGGTTATGGAAAAGACCAAATTTTGTGTTATCTGACATTCTAGTGGTATTCTGTGTTTAGAGATGACTCAGCACCAGCTGCAGTTAGAAAGGTGGGACAGCTGGGATATGGTTTCTAAAAATCTGATAGCGAAACAGGAGTAATGCAGGGTTCACACTGCAGTCCTATATTGAAATGACTATCTGTATTCCTCCTAGGATACCTCAGGAAAGCGTCACAATGTGCATCAGGTGTAGTTAGTTTAGGAATTGATAGGAGTGTAGGCAGAATAGCCTAGGCTTCTGGAGAAGGTAATACAAGTTTTTTGTGAACCTTCTGGTACTTGCTCTGAGATGGGTATATGCATACTAAGCCCAGGACACTGTAACCATTAGATCAAATTAAATTAAAGACACTTTTACATTGGACTATTTGCAGTGGTGTTTGCAGGGAAGACTTTTTAGGTATTGCAGTTTGTAGTTCTGTCATACAGTGTTTCTCCTGATGCAGAAATAGGAAAGAGCTCAGGGTTTACAGTAGTTGGAGTCTGATTAGCATGTAAATCAAAGTTTATTAAAATTCCTATTCTTTAGGAAGCCAATGATTAATAGCCTTTATTTTATAACTACATTAGTGGTTTTTTTTTGCTCTGTAGCCATTTGTTATCCATGATATGGATACCTTATGTATGGCAGAGAAGACCCTGGTGGCAAAATTGGTAGCAAATGGGATTCAGAACAAGGAAGCAGAAGTTCGAATATTCCACTGCTGCCAGTGCACGTCTGTAGAAACCGTCACAGAACTTACTGAGTTTGCCAAATCCATCCCTGGCTTCTCCAACCTTGACTTGAATGATCAAGTGACACTATTAAAATACGGAGTTTATGAAGCCATATTTGCCATGTTGGCGTCTGTGATGAACAAGGACGGGATGCTGGTAGCCTATGGGAACGGTTTTATAACCCGGGAGTTCCTGAAAAGCCTGAGAAAGCCATTCTGTGATATAATGGAGCCAAAATTTGATTTTGCAATGAAATTCAATGCACTGGATTTGGATGATAGTGATATATCTCTTTTTGTTGCTGCAATCATTTGCTGTGGAGGTAAGCATTACATATTTGTTGTCTAAGGCAGTACATCTTAAAATTTCCCCTTAAAATTTTAATGGAAAAGCTTCAATCCTTCTTGAAGATTCAGTTCTACCTCTAACTATACTTTTACGAGTCATTATAAAATTATGACATGTGTTCTTTTGCTTGTTTTGAGAACAGATCGTCCTGGTCTTGTAAATGTAGGACACATTGAAAAAATGCAGGAGAGCATTGTGCACGTACTGAAACTTCACTTGCAAACCAACCATCCTGATGACACCTTCCTCTTCCCAAAACTTCTCCAAAAAATGGCTGACCTCCGACAGCTTGTCACAGAGCATGCTCAGCTCGTTCAGATAATCAAGAAGACTGAATCTGATGCACATTTACACCCTTTACTACAGGAAATCTACAGGGATATGTATTAAGGATTTTTAGTATTTTTTCCACAATATTTAAAGACACAGAAATACATATGGGAGCAAAACTACTTGCACAATTATGTGCTGTTCACTCAACCCAGAGCATGAAAAGTCTAAGACTGGGGAACTGGAGTGTTACACTTCTTTTGGTTTGGGATCTTTTGCCTTCTTTTGAAAGAGTTCTGCAAAAAAATTCTGGTCAGAGTGCTCAATGAAGTGTCTTACAATGGTTCTTTTATTTTGAAAATTGAAGATTGGTAAGGAATACATATTTGTGGAATAAATCAGAATATTAAGTAACAGAAATGAACAAAATTTTATTTCCTCTTGGCTTAGTCATTTTAGAATTAATATAACAAATTCAGCAATTTCCCTCCAGGTGTATGCACAATCAGAAAGATGATGCACTTTTGCCTAATGGTAATTACTAAAACCAGCTAACACTTTTTCCTAGTCCAGGTGTAGCAAATTGCTGAATATTACTGTTCATACACTTCTAAAAGATTGGAAAGACCTTTGATCCACTGCTGTTTTAATTCCATTAGATGATGTGCAGCTTCATATAGTTGGCATACCTTAGGATTAGCATGTTTAAAAGACGGTTCTTTTATGAAACAAAACAAAATCCAAATAGTTACCTAAAATACTGCAGAGCTGCTCCAACAGGTGTTTCTTGAAGAGTAAATGTGATAAAGTGATGGAATCCTTTTTTTTCAGAAGTATTTTAAGGAAATGTGGAAATGTTCCTGAGGTAAAATGTCATATGCCATATATATTTTGGAGAACTTGTTATAGCTCAAGATGCAGTTTTGAAGTAGAAATACTGTTTTGAATTAGCAAGAGTTTTGGAGAGATCAAAAAATCTGATCCCAGCCCAGAAAAAAAAAAGAATTTCACCTTCATAGCATTCTGCTGCAGTGATAGCTGACTCTGAAAGAATGATTAGATAGGAAAAGCACCTTCTCCCTTGACAAGATGTATTGTAGTTGTTTGGACCTGTTTACTCTTCTGAAGAATACACTGCTTCATTTTTTCCAATTATCCACCTGGATATATTACCTTCTTAGGCCTTGTTGATAGAAGTGTTTGCTATGTTGTTTTGTCCTCAGGGATAAGGTGACAATATTACCAAGAACAGTGATTGTAGGTGTTGGACCGTGTAATAATAGGAAAGACAGCACAGATGAGAGTAAGTCTGTCGTGTTCCTAAGATAAACTCTGATTTTTACAATGGTACCTTAGTCTTGATGCAAAATAAGCCATAAGGAAACGGCCTCACTTCTTTAAGGGCTCTGTCCTCAAAGAGTACTGCCCAGAACTGACAGCTGCATGCAAGGCACTGCTGTTTCTGTTTCTTTTTGTTTCTTTGATATGGTAACTTCACATTATTAATAACTAATTTTACTTTCTGTTTCATAGCACCAAGGTCTCAGGAGTCAATCTGAGCATTTTCACTACAGTTAAGCTTTCAGTGGCACAGGAGGACACTTTGTATTTGTTTAATTGTAGCACATTTGGAGACACAAGAGTCTTCACTGCAAGAATTGAGTGAGACTGATGAAGTAAGAACATCACACTGTGATCCTTATTTCAGTGGCAATGCTGCCAATGTTTCTGTCCAGGCCTATGGACACTGGGTAAATTACAGGTTTAAAGGCAACTTGGGGTTTATCTGGGGGAGGGTCATGAGCAGAGGCTTTAGTGTCAGGTATATTTAGTGTAAAATACTGAAGCATAGGCCTTACATTTTGTGACCATCTAGGGCAGGATAGAAACAGTAAATGCAGGTGCACAAAACTTCCTCCGCTTTGCTGTTGCCAACCGGCAGCAGGAAAAACAGGCCTCAAACGCTTCCATCGAGAGGACCGTTGGCCTTGCCAGGAACCTGTGGGTGAGAAAAGGGCTGACCTTAGTGTCTCAGAGCAGCAGGCAGAGTGCCCTCAGAAACACAGACAGGATTTCAGCTAAGCTGCTGCTTCATCCTCCTAATCAGCCCCATTGCACCGAGGAGCTGTGGGGTTTAGGCCTACAACATCCAGCATGGAAATAATTGATATGCAATATTGCTAATGCAAAAAATTGTCATTCTGGGCTGGCATACTGAAACTTTAGCAACCAGCTGTTAAGTTTATCTTCTAAAAAAATAAAAAAAAAGGTAACTTGAATTTTTTTTCCCACAAAGCTCAGATTTTTGCAAAGGGCAAACTTCAAAGTTGTGTTCCATAGTCTGGGTGTACTGAAGGTCCTCAGGAAAACCAGACACAGTCAGTGTGGCCAATAACCATTCTTTCTTCTCCTGTTCTCAAAAGTGGCTAAAACACTTTAGTGAAACCCTTGAAAAACACAGAAAATTTAATAATTTAAATGTTTAATAATAATAAAACTTAATAATTTAAGAATACTTAAATTCTCAGCAGAGCTGTAAAGAATTGAAAACAGTGTAAGACATAACATTTAGCTATCTTAGCAGCTGCTTTTTACAGGGTCCTATAATCAGCATTAGAAAAGCGAATATTTTTTTGTTGTTTGAAAACCAGCAAGCAATATTTGACTAGTTCCTTGGACACTAAAGTTTTATTTCTGTTTTAAATCAAATTGCAGACCTTTAATGAGAGGAAAAAAAAAAAAAAAAAAGAACACATCTCTGAATTACAAAAATATGAACAAGATGTTAACACAGAGTGGGTTCCAGTGCCTACACTGCTGCCCTGTGCACATTCCCACAGTCACTTGAAAGAGTGACACAAGGCTGACAGTTTCCTTCCTGAGCATTAATGGGCAAAAGAAGTTCTTCATTTCTACATTACGCTTTTCAGGAGTTGCATTTGCTCCTTCAGGAGGTGTCTGCAGCAGGCTTTGGCCAAGCAGATTTTAACATTACTCAATTTGTGTCCTTTATTAAAGTTTGGAATCTGAACTAGTCTATTTCTGATCTATTACTTCAGCATCTGCCCTGTACACAGATCATCTAGTATTTTAAAATACCCCTTCTATGGAGGGAAATAAAGTGATCAGATTTTAGGATTTAAAATGTATTAAAAGGTACAGTTTGGATCAGATTCTTACCAGCATAACTTGTTTTACTGTCGTAGCACAGAAGAACTCGGGTTAGCAACCAGGCACCACAAACAGCTTAAGCCAAGAGAGAGCAGATGGATAGAGAAATATCCTGGGAAAAAATGGTATAACATAAGTTTTCAGCAAACTTACAGCTTTTTTTTTCCCCCATTTTTGAGGGTTGTTTGGGGATTATGTATTTATTTATTGGTGTGCCCTAGGTATTTTGACAGAGGGAAAGGAAGAAAAGGAAGGGTTTGTGCCCAGTATTAAAGGAAATCTGATGTTCATTCTTCTCTCCTGAAATATTTTCTTTAAACGTGCTGTTTTAAAAAATCAGTTACTTTGTATCTTTTTAAATTTCAAATCCCACTTTTGTTTAAAACAAATTGGCACATCATAGGAAAGTTTCTGCTTACAGAAACTGCATCTTTTGTAGCATTTAAAGAAACCACATTTTGTATTTAATTGCCATTTCCATGTGCCTTTGAGCTTTGGTTCAAAGTTGAAGTGTTGCCAGAGAGCAGAGTTTTGCATTGTTTCTGTCCTGCACAGATTTCGGAAATACCAGCGGCTGCACTAAGCCCGTTCTCATGAGAGAGCTGGCACAAGGCTGCACATCAAAGAGCTTATAATAAGCATCTAAACATTTGTTTGTTTATTCAAACTGCTGAAACTTGGGGAGATTTATTCATCACGAGCGCTGGGGCACATATGATTGAATTTGAATTTCCTCTTTATTTCTAATGGAAAGCCTGGACAAACTTGGGCAACCACCTCAGGCAGAGCCCCTGAGGAAGATCCCGCTGTGGCTGCAGAGGAACAGTTTCAACTCTGTCCCTCTCTGAAAAGCTCCCCGTGACTTAGTTGAAAATCTGCAACTGCATTTGACAAATGCATTTGCAGCTGTTGTGATACTGTTCAAGCATAAGGTCTTACAAATAATGGTCCTTCCCAGAAACCCCTTGTCCTTTAGGAAATGTTGAATCTGGTGGAGTGTGGTATCTGGTGCTTGCTTATATCTGAAGTGCTTTCCTGATAATCAGTTGCATATAATTTTTGCATCTAGGTTTAATCAGCTTTATTACCCTTCTTTTACCAGAGATTTTATTTATATACGGGTTTGATCTCAGATTATTGACATTGTTATATGTTGTGGGATTTTTTTAATTTAAAGTAATATCATTTCTTCATGTTTCAGTTTGTAAAATACAAGAATATAATTGCAAGGTATAAACTTTAAATTAATTACGGAGATGCTTAAAAAAAAATTTGTAAATTATTTAATTTAAATATTTGTTACATACTTTATCTTGTGAACCCTTTTGTACAGTAAGGAAATATTTACTTCTATGGGCTAAGGATGAAGAGGGTGAAGTCAAATTGCTATTTATTCCTGTCTGGTCTTTATTGCTGTATCATTTGTAAAGTATCACAAATTCTACAAGTTATCAGTGTTTGGTGTTGACAGTTGTAACAAAAATTTACAATACATTTTCACATAGAACATAGACTTCCTTTTATTTGATTTTAATAAAAGCAAGTCTAGTTGAGGAAGAGCTGTAATCCTAAAATCAAGGTTTTAACTTGAGTTCACCAATCCAAAATGTAGTTCGTAGAACTGAATTATCTTTGCTTTGTAGCCTGGTAGCTCGTTTTCCTTTGAAGTCTGAAAAGAGCTAAAAAGCTGCATTCAGTTCATGCGCCAGCACTGGTGTTTTTGGAGGAACTGACTCAGGGCTCACTGGCAGTAACAATGTGTGCTCAGGATTATTCCCTGCCACCTGCCCTGACAGCGAGCGGCAGCTTTTATAGATGCATTTTCAAACCCATGATTTGGCAGTGCAAAACAAAATGCTGAAATGCCATTATTGGCTTTCCTATGGGAGTACAGGATTATAAATAGAAGTGAATTCAGAGTCTGCTTATGGGGATTCTGTGTCTTGTGATGCAGGTGTGACAGTCTGTGCCTACAGCATCCTGCTGAGGAAATGAAATACAGGGACAAAGGTACCTTTCAAAGGTATCTACCTTTTATCTTGCTGTAATCCAAACACAGCAGTTACCACAAGCACAAGCTGTTACAAATGCTCTAGCAATCATTTGTACTTCCTTTTATTTGTAACAGAAAATTTGATTTCCTCAAATTGCTGCAACTTGATATATTCACCTGGTTGGTGTCACCACAGAGGTGTGTTGTCTTCTGAGGTGTTTGTGTCATGTCTGTCCAAGCTCTACTGGATTCCCAGTGCTCTCCTGCAGCCACTTCCTCCCTCAATCGTGCTGGCAGTGAGAAACACCGTGTGAAAGGGACTGATGGAGCCACTACTTTACGCTGTGACACAGACCTGGTGTAACTGAGCCCTCCCGAAGGAAGGCAGGGTGTTTCCTCCTTTCTTTTCTCCAATGTACTTACAGGGGTTTTTTTAATCTTTTTTCTGCTTCTGAAGCTGGGGTGTTGTTTTTTTTCTTGATCTCCTTCACTGATTGCGTCAGCTGATCTTGTCAGATTCCATTGCAAGGATGTTTCGGTACAGAATTCCTATCGCAAGGACCTCAGTTCCAGATGAGCTGCCTCTGCCAGGGCATAGACAGCATGCATGAAAGAGACTACTCTGATTACAGGTTCAATCTTAAGGAAGGACCGCAAGATTAAGCAAAAGGTACTTGAAGTTGTTTTTCGGTATTTTGGTATATTTTCTCAGGTTGGATATGAAGGTACCATAATCCCTATCATGGTAAGGACACCAGCCTTATGCTCAGTGCATGGAGTTTCATGGCATTCTTTATACTTGAAATTAGAAACATTGGGAGGATGAAAAATCCTGACCCACCAAAATAGCAGCAGTACACAAGCAGCATGTTGCTATCCTGCTGTGTTGGAGTGCGGTGCCATCAGTCTGTCTGGATGTGCTGCAGAGCCGGGCAGAGTTCCCACACCTCAGGGGGTGACACACCCACACACCACGCAGCGCTGCCCACACTGAGTCGCCTGGCCCATTGCATGTCCCCACACAGCATCTCCCCATGCGACACAGTGCCTTGGCCCTCAGGAGAGGAGGAAGGTTTATGGATTTGGTTCCTTCTGTGGTAATAACCAATCTAATCAATGTTCCAACAGGACACATTTGCACAAGAACTCTCCCTCAGCAGCTGGACAAAATCTGTTTTAGGAGCTTCTGGGATGAGCTGCATCCTGTGTGGCTCCTGCTGTTTCCTACTTGCTCAGAATTTTCTTTAGGAATGCAGCACTACAGCTTAATTATGTCATGATGTTAAGGCCCCCTCTCACATCTTAACTGGTCTGTTAGCTGGTATGACAAAAAAAAGCAGGGTGTTTAATGCTGCCAAACCCTAATCACTAGAGCTAATGAGTGTTTCACTAAATCAAAATATCAATATTAAAGAGGAAAAAAAAACCCAACCAGCTCACTGTTTCCAGTCATTCATTTTTAGAGATTTTGGGTTACATTTAATTACAGTAAATACAGAACTTAGAAAGAGCAGACATTTCTTGCAAGGAATAGTCAAACCTAATTCTCATGGAATGCTTGTTTCCCAGCAAAACCCACTAATTCAAGCCAAGTTCCCAAGTTTCTTTCTGTCAGAACAATGCAAATGACACTTCCAAGGACAAATTAAAGCTCTGGTCTCACAGGGATTTTTAGGAACGAATATATATCTTACACTTGTGAATGTAACAGTTACATTTAGCTAAATACAATGACACTTCTCAAATGTTACCAGCCTACTGATCTAGGATGAAAAAACTTGAACTAAACATTTTTTTCTTTTTTACATTCTGATTTTTTTTGTCTTTAAAAATAAGAGGTTGAATTCACAGTGTTTGTATAGAGACTGGTAGGAACCTATGTGCTTTAAAAAAAGTAATTCTTTCAGACTGAATGTAAACCAACTTAATTTGAAATACGGTTTTGCCTTAACGGTTGTAAGAAAAATAAAGTATTTTTAAAAGTGAATTTACTGCCTTGTGCTAATCTTTTATTTCCAGGAAAGGAGCTTACTGCAAAAAGGTATCTGAAATGTTGACTTCTAACATGGATCTTTTTTTCCACAATTAGAGACATATTTTATGTCTTAAAGCACTTAGAGCTTGAAAAGGCTACTAATAGGTCCTTTATTGCTCCTCTAGTCACTGCAAGAAATTCTAGTCCTTAACAGAGGACACCAAAATACTATGCCCAGAAAAAAGAAAGATTTTAGGACACTCAGATGTCCTAATACCTAAAAATAACTCATTGAAATGATGATGATTTCTTTTAACAGAGACATGTTCATTCTACTAAAATGATCAGGTTTAGATGTTGTTCTGTGACAAGTTATATGCATGGATAAGTTGAAAAAAAAGAGATGTTAACCAATGCAGTAACAGGTTCTGAAATAATGACCAACAAAAACTTGAGTAAAAAAGGTGATTTTGTATTAGGGAGCTTTCTAAACATATCCTTAGGGTGTGTGACTGGTTTTACGTAAAAGCCACCTAAATCATCTTTTAAGACAGTCAAAACAGGTGACTGAGAAGCTAACTTTTGAGCTAAAGAAACTGCTGTTTCTGTAACAATTTTTTACTCTTTTTTAACTGAAACTGTTTCTGACATCTCTATTATAGATCCAGTTTAATTGTCCAGTTCAGAAAGAATTGAGCTTATTAATGGAATTTTTTATGTCCAGATTAACTGATGTGAAAGTGAAAAGGAAGTCACCTTTATTGTAAAGCATAAACTTGATGTGTTCAGGGTCCTCCCCAATTGCTGTACTGACATGGACTGGAAGGTTGAGTGACTGCAAGTGCAAAGGACTTGTAAGTATTTTTATTGGTATTTTATTATAGGAGCACCAATGTCCAGAAGTCTCAATGCTATGATAGTATTGAGATTATCATATTGAAAAATTCAGGTATTTCTATGGTATCAGTGACATTTTCTCGTAAAGGTTTATTTTAGACTTAAAGCTCTAAATTCCCTGTAATAACTGTAATCTTACCAGCACAGCACTGCCAGATTAAAGACTGGTGTATGGTGACTTTCTTGGATGAATTAAGCCAGTTAAATGTGTCTCAGATAACACTGTAGGCGTGTCAAGAACAACACAAAGCATTCAAGTAGCAAATGTGTAAATTTGGACATGGTTCCTCTGCTGTTTGGTTTTTTGCAACAAGCACTTTACACAATGACAGCAGGCTCCTCTGCCTTCCTTCCTGGCTCTTCCATACCTTGGAGTCGTTCCGCTGGCTCTGCAGCTGCTGCACAGTGATGTTGGAACCCAGTGTAAGGAAATGTGTTATTCTCTTCAGTGAGCTGATGAAGGTTACTACTTTAAAAGGAGCAATATGCTAGTCTCTGAACAGAGAGAGGAGAAACCCCAGCCAAAGAACTGTCACTCTTGGTCCTTCAGGATTTATGTTTTGTATGTGTTTTTTTGGAGGATTTCTGCTGGGGCTTCCTTTTATCCATGTCTTCTTGTATTTCCAAAGGAAAGGCTTTTATATTTTCCTTCACACAGGGAAGACAGAACCTTTTGGAGTAGAACAGACTACATTCCTGTAAAAAAATAACATTATTAGCAGGATACACAAAATGGAAATGCTTAAGTTCCAGTCTCATTAAACTACATTTCTATTTAGAATCCTTCTAAAATTAATTCTTCTTCTAGGCTGGAATATTTCAGCAATTTTTCTTACTCAATAATTCTAAGATCTGGTTAGAGTCAACTGGGTGAAAAATAAAACCTAGGTCTGAAATAAGCACTAACCAAATCAACTGTTCCACTGCTCCTATTAAAGTGGCCTTCACCAGCTCCCTGCTGCAGGGAACAGCAACACACCTCCTTCAGCTGCCTTGTCCTTCCAGCATCATCCATGCGTTTCCTGGCCTGATCACTGAATTCCAAATAGGATTTTTTGGGTAAGCTGGTGCTGCTGTTTCTGATAGATTACTCTTGGAGAGTTAGACATGAATAAAGATATAATGGATTCCATTATATTTTGGTTTTACCAAAACAGCAAAGTTTTGCTCTAAAGCTAAAATCCTGGTTTATGAAGATTTCTCCCTTCTGGGAGGGTCTTCCAAATTCCTGCACTGGTATGTGAGACTTGCAGTCTCAGCACACTCATCCTCACCAATCTCCACAAAAATGGCCTGGAGGCCAACACAAGTACCAAGTAGGTACGCAGGGGGCTGTGAGCTCTCAAAGACCTTAGCCGCTTTTCCTTAGCTCCCCAGAAAACGACTCTTCGTTCTATTAATCCATGCGCCTGTATTGTCCTAGGAGAATAGGATACTAAAAAGTATCACTATTATATCAATATCACAGAGGTGTCCAATACCCAGAATAGCGACATGAATTCCCCTCAGATGAGACAATTCAAATGAGATTTCATCCATTACGCACCTTTACCCTCAGTGAATGTACTCACTGGTTAAAACCTAAAAACATACCTAGTACTAAAGCTCGAGCTGATGGCTCTTCTCTGAACTCTTGATGGCAAAGCATAAAAGCTGCTGTGCACAAAGAAGATATTTTCACTGTCCTTGAAATGGAATGACACTGCAACCAGACAGACTGTTCACAGCTAGTTTGGTTGTCAGCAAGTGCTACAGACCCAGTATTTATTTTTTACCCAGGAGCTGTCACCAGATGTTAGTTACTGAATAGGGAGAAGCAAAACCTATGGAATATTTTAATCTATGTGCAGTATAGAGTTTGAACCACCAGAAGAGAAGCTTCTTAATGTATTATTCCTTTGCCCTGCAGCAAGACTGACATCCATGGTTTTCCTGATGTGCTGATCACCAAATTCCAAATAGGATTTCATGGGTAAGCTGGAGCTGGTGTTGCTGATGGATTATTCTTGGGGATTTAAGCATGAATAAAGACATCGGTTTAGATAGAACTGGACATCTTTTGGGGAGAAATGGATTCCCTGGGTCTTACCTACATAGCAAAGACCCTTGCCATGGTCATTTGTAGCTGGCTTTCTTCTGGGAGTTTGGCTTAGCTATTCTTGTGTTTCTGTCCTTGCTTTTGTTTCCTATGTCACTATCTAGGCTTTAGCAGCAGATTCAGCTGGTAATTATATCAAAATCACAATCAGCCTGGTTCCATGTGACTTGGAAGCTTGAAGAACAACTTCTTTCATCCGTTGTCCTTTTCTGCATCGACTGCAAGGCCCCTTCATAATTCAGGAACTAGTGTGAGGCCTTCATCTCTGAAAAGCCTTGAAACTGGATTTCAGTTGCACAACCTCCAGAGCCTATTGTTTTTTGTCTCTTGGTATCCTTAATACTTTAAGCTGCCAATTGAAAAGGGAGATTAGGATTTGAATTGGTTTGAGTTGTTTGCATTGCAGTCCCCCCTCCGTGTCCCCCCGGGTAAGCTCAGGGCTCCGAGTGGTGGCCCCTGGGCCATGGCAAAGAGGGACTGTTACCACATCTCCAAAATTAAGATGTAGCTCCTCCCAGGAAATATAGGGGCTCAACTTGCATTCTTTTGGCTAAAATGAGCTGCCAGCTGGTGCTGATTTTGGCCAACGGGACTTAGGCACATCATGACTATGAACCATTGCACAACTGAGTGCTGGGTCCACATATCCTTAGTCCTCCTCTTTCAGTCCTAACTCTGCCTTTAATGCCCTGCAAATTAAACTTACTATGTAGAGTCAAACCCTTCTTTTAAACCATTATCCTGATGCAGTTCTGTGTTTAATTGGATGATTCTTTAATATGTTTTCCACTTTTCATGATCAAGGCAGGAGGGAGCCATTGAAATTTCAAACTTAATAGTCCAGTGCAGGCAAAACTGAGGTGCCAAAGCATGCTGCCAGAGTTTATTTCTGTTTTGACATGAATCCTGTCTGAAAGTAATGTATACAGGGGTAGTATCTTTACCACACTATGTAAAGGAATGGTTCTGCCTGTCTGCGTCCAGGACTGACCCTGCATGACTGGAAGCTGATGGAAAGTAGCTGTAGTATTACATTTATCACTTAATACCTTACACTCATGTCCAAGGTCAGTGGTTAGTCACCCTCTGCTGAGGTGAGCAATAAGGGATGAAACTTGCTCCCTTTCCTCCTTTTTTCCCCCAAACCCACCTCTTTTCCTATGTTTAGTAAACATTGCAATAAAACAGAAATAGCTGGTTTAAATTACTAACGTGGTCAGATTATATAATTTTGTCTCCCCTTTTCTGAAAGAGGAATTTTTCCTAATGAAAGAGGAATAGAATGTGTTTACTTACTTGTAGTGTGGGTGTTTAAAGCAATAATTATCATTTCTGCAGATCTCTTTCAATGTTACCTAAGCAGTGTTGCTAAATACATTTTGAAACCATAGTCATATGTGTGATTCACTATCTGGCCTGGCCAGTTTGGTAAGAAATTTATTCTCAGTTATTTACAGTCAAGGTTTTACATCGAGTGATACCAGCAAGGGAATCTTGAAAACTCAGATAACAAGCAGTAAATGATTGACATATTTCCACAATAGGCAAAATAAGAAGGACTGTTAAATAGATTAGAAGAGGCTTCCATTGGCTCACTGCAAGTGTCTTCTATGCATTGCCATGGCCTAGGTTAACTGAAACCAAGACAAGAAAAAGGACCATCTACATTGACAAAAGCATATTGTGTGCAAAGATCCTGAGAGGCTGAAATGCTGTATTTCTGACAGATTGAACTGCCACACTTGGAAATATCTGTTGAACCCTTCATAAATTCAAGACACTTCATTTGGAAATGAAAATAGCTAAATGTGCTCAGGTTTGTCCAAAATGCGTCTGTGTTGCCTCTACTGTTAAAAAGGAAGACTAAACCTGACATTTTAAGGTTGCCTACCAGCTGCTACTCCAGTTCTTCTTCAGAGAGTGAGCATGGCATGACACAGGCAGAATCCAGAAGAACATACAATTATGTACAATTAACATACATGCAGTGGTAGGACAAGGGGGGATGGCTTGCCTTAAAAATAGGCTGTTTGGGTTTCGGCTGCTTGATCTTTCTCTAACAGGTCACCAGGACTGAAACAAAAAGAAAAGATTGAAGCAACCTGTTTTGCTTGTTACTTACTGCACCAACACATACTGATCTGCTACACAAACTGCAACGAGACCCAAGGATGAGGAATTTGTCCTTGTCAGGGGTGAAAGGATCCTTCATGACATAGGCTTCTTCCAAAAGCCTGTAAAAGAACAATATCAGGCTTTTGAGGGTAGATTTCACAGTAGGGGACAGTTAAGAGGGGAAAATTGTGGAGGCTAAAAAGTTATCAGCACTTTGTACTTGATTTGCTCGGCCTGCTGTTGTACATGAGGCAATGGAGCAGCTCTGCAGCTCCTTTTCTCTTCAATGCTGCAGCTGCCTTAAGTCCTATACTGCACTTTCTGTCTTCCAAAATTAGGGCAATTGGTAAGCCTTTCAATATCACCTTACTAAATTTTTCTGAATGCTCTACCTTAAAGTAATTGTTTCTCTTCCATTTTTTATGGCAGGCCCTCCTCTGCATGGCCAACTTCAGTACTTTGTCAAGTTACCGTTTCAACTGCATGGCTTTTAATTAGAAGTTCTCTTCCAAAGCTGCATGCACGTGAGTATGAAATGCAAAGGTTTTACTGCACTTAGGTATGCCACTGCTGTAAAGTTAAGGTTCCCACCCCTTGAAAGCAGGAGCTACTGGCAGAGAGCCTTGCAATCACCTGCAGTGTGCTTACCTTATGTCACAGAATGTACTGGTTGCTTCAGGGTATTAAGGGAGCCCATTTATTAATAATTTGGCAACCTGCTTGGGAAACACTACCGGCTTTACTCTTCCTGGGAGCTCCAGGCAAAATACTACAGAAGTCAGTTGGGTGTCTGTCTGCACAGGGCACCCAGCAAGGCTGGTTTACTCTTAGGCTTAAGTCGGACTTGGATTCTGGTAGTAATATGGATAAAAGGTATCCTGTTAACTTGTACTACCTTCTCCTGCCTATGCACACACACACACAGGTATGTGTGTGCCCATGAGTGTATTCCTCTCTCTTTTTCCTGCCCACTCAAATAAGAAATGGTATGGCCAATGCCTTCCACTGTTAGGAAAGATCAGGCATCTTAACACAGCAGATCACTTTGTCAACCAGTCTCCTGGGACACGAAGACTGGATTATGTGTGCAAAGCTCCCCTTGCAAGATTCACAGCCCTAACATAGCCCTCATCATGCAGAGCCCTGGCCATTACACAAGCCCTCAAGTCCAGCACAGGTTTCCTGCAGCACTGCATTTGGGATGTGTGAGTAAGCCAGGAAGCAAGCCAAGAGAGATGGGGTATGAAGCTTTCTCATAAGCCTGTAGAGATGTGCTATGCTTCAGTATTATTCTTTTGCTTTTGGCATCTGAGCAATCCAAATAAAGCTGAGACGTTAATGCTGAGCTTGGATAACCTAAAGTTAAGATTCACATTCAGCTTCAACTCAGACTCTTTAGGAATGGACCTGATCAAAGGTGAGCCATTGCTCTGCTGAGCAGAGGAGGGAAAACCAGTAGCACTGTGGAATTTAAAATTATAAAAATACAACTGCCCAAGGAAAACAGCCCAAGCAGGTCATCAACAGCTATTTCCATTCTGTAATACACTGAGTAGTTTTATTGGGGTGAAATGCTGAGTACATGCCTGACTTCCAGTCCCAGTGAACTCCTGACCACGTTTACCTGACAGGTTCATTGACCAAGATGGCCTCCATCAAGCTACTCATGCATTTAAAGCAAAGTGCTTTATTTTATGATGACTTTAATGTCTGCAGACAAAATTATAAGTGCATAGTTTCTGGTAAAGCTATCCTTACTTAGCAGAGGTGGAAAAGGCTTCAGTCCCTGAAAATGTAAATACATATTATATATCCACACATTTTAACGTAATTCAATGTGACAAGGGATTGTCTAATTCATGCAAAAAAGCACTGCTGTTCAAAACTTCAGGTTGTGTCAAATGGCTCTTAAAAAGTGTTTTTAGCATATGTATTTCATTCATGCTGTGTGTGTATATATTGACCAGCTGAGGGAGGCTACTGTGAGGAAAGGGCTATTCCCATAAGTACTAGGCTAGCAGTCAACAGTATTATAACAAGAAAATACTGGGATTGGTAAATAGCAGAGTGGTCAGTGGGGCCACAAAATAGGTGAAATACAAATCTTTGCATGGCATGGAAGCAGGAGGGAAAGTTGATTTTTGCCTTTGCTATCAACGCTGACAATTTTTAACATTCCTTCCCTTTGGAAAAAGATCACTTTAAGTCTCATATTCAGGGGCAATATGGCACATTGTTGGGCTCATGCAGTGCACACTTTTGCACAGTACAAGGACTCTAACGCTCTCAGCAGAAATGAAGTCTGTGACCCCAGAGTGCACTTACACAATAGAGTGTGAGTTTGGCGGCTTTGGCCCATAGTACGTGTAGGGAGCTCTTAACCCACAGAGCTGACACTCGAACTCTCCTGTAGGCTGAACTTCTTTAGGAACATCCATCTTTAGGCTACCTACAAGAAACACAAAAAATCTTTTAGCTGGCAGCATGCCTGCAAGGAGATTAAAATGACCTGAGACATCTGGCTATGCAAACTAAAATTCAGTTAAAAACTGACTATTGGAAACCTCGATTAGTAAGTCTTTTCTCCCAAATCAAGCTGGTTTCTCACATCCTAGTTGAATTTTCAATTTCATTAGACAGGTCTATAAATTGCAGCCTGGGAGTATAAATGTAAGGTTCACCTATTAACTTAGAACTTGATCCATGAAAGAATTTAGGTGAAAAAGCACAAGGCTGTAGATCTGGAATGAGATCTACACTCCCCAAGTGTTTCTCAGCACACTCCCTGTCTGCTGCTGTGCAGAATCCCAATCCAGCTCTGCAATGTCTGCCTCCTCTCTCAAACTGCAAATTGGGAGCCATGAAAGTGTTTGGGACCATGCTCAAGAGGCAGATACCAAAAGGCAGGTGTTGCAATGATTTACTATGTGTTTTTCTTTGCTTCTGGTTCACCTTTGAATAGAGTTGTGGAAGCTTACCCCTGGCTCCCTGTTCTTATCTGGCTTCCCATGGAAATGAAGCTAATGTAATCACCCTGCACCTAGATAGAGTGTTGGCCCATTCAAGCCACACAGGACAGAAGAATGGGTACCTTTAAAAATGTTTAGGTCCTACAACTTTAATGAAAATAGGCAGATAAAGAAGGAGGGGGAAAGCAGGGGAAGACTGCTTTATCCTTACGACGGATGCCCACATATTTCTATAAAGCAGAGATTCTGTACATAGGAAAGCTATAGTCCATCCTTCTGGCAGACTGCAGGCCCACCCTGCAGAGGTTATCAGTCACGAGATAGAAAACATAGGAATTCGTGCTTCATCAGCTTTGGTGCTTACAAATTACCTGTTTAAAATCTTGGCCATCGATTTACATTTGGAAGCTTACCCTTCACGAATACCACTAATATCAGTTGAGAGTCACACCCTGAGCTTTTCCAAAAGTGGGGTGTGACAAGTAGGTTTCTAGGATTGATTTTGCTCTGTATACACAATCCTGTCACACACACCTAACCATGTGCATGCCCAAAAATTGCACCAATTGATTAATGAAGTGTGGTTGCTTGTTTGCAAACTGGGTATATTCCCTCACCTGTACCACTTTCTTGTACAGATAGGCTCACCTTGCAATCATCAAGAAAACTACAGCTTTTAGCAAAAAACCCTCACACTTTGCATGGTATATAGTGTTCTGCTGCCAACTCATCAGCTTTTCTAAGTGAAGCAGAGCTAGCATCAAGCTGGAGGTGAGCACTAGGAACTCAGATTTGGGCAGTATCTCAGCAGGTAGGTTGTGTGTGCTCACAGCTGAGCACATACACAGCCTGCCAAAGGACACTACCCTTTCCAGCTGATTCAATCCACTAAGGCAAATCCACTAAGGCCACGTCTCTATTTATGCTTTAGCTCAGCTCAGGGGTTTTCTTTAGGAACAAATTGACTGACTGTCCCTCCTTACCACACTGGGTTGGCATCGCTGAGCAATCTTAGAGCACATAAACCAGACAATTTCAGGCAAAATAAAACCAAAACATGTGCTCCAGAAGCACATGTAACACACACCCACCTGAATGCCCAGCTGGTGGCCATGCAGCCTACAGATTGGAACCAGAGGTAAACTAAAACATCCCAAAACATGGAGAGTGGGCAGCTTTGGTCCATAGTTTCAATCTTACTACATCACACTAGTTCTAACGCAGTAACAAATAAAAAAAAATTTTATTTTTTCTTCTTTCAATGTCTTTTTTTTCTCCTCTTGCTTTAAGGAACTAAATTGGCTTGCAGAGGAATCCAAAAGCTGCCAAGAGGAGCACAAGGTAGGAGACAAAATTGCACCAACAGCAGAAAGGCAGGGCTCAGCTGAGGCACCTGTACATCCCTCCTTTAGTGACAGTAAGCTGCTATTTCTGCCCACCCAGCAGGGTGAAACTGAATCCTTGGAGACATATGCTGCTAAGGTGAATTAGGGGCAAGGTGAAGCAGAGTTGAGACTACTTGTCATCTAATGTTCCAGATGAGCAGGAAGACTCTCAGAGGTGACAGAGGCTTCACAACGGACACCCAGTTCAGAAAGTCCTAGCCTGTTAAACCCTGAAATTTCATTTTGGAAATCATCTCCCTTACCCCATCATTCCCTTACCACCAGCCTTTCCACTGCCATTCCTAGTATTTCAGTAATGCAGAGAGTTCTTCAAATGTAACACAAATGGGGCTGGACACTGGTTTAGTAAGTGAATCTGCCTTGCGAAAACCTTAGGAAATGATATTTTTTCACAAGTGATATGACCCTTGGATATCATGTATTTTCCCCACCTCACTGGGATGCATGAGAGAATTTTTTTAAGTGCTTGCAGATTTTTCAGTTAGTTATGAGGCATGCATATGCTACCTATTCTTCCCTGTTTATTAAATGTAGAGTCTTCAAATTATACACAAATTCAGCTTAGAAGTCTACATTTTGGAATTACCAGGTAAGTCCCCCTGACATACCTAACTTTAACTTTTCTGTAGGTAGTCAGTAGCAATACCAAGACACCCTCCCATCTGAATTAGATTCAGATCAACACTTGTATGCAATTTTTTGTAATCAGTCTTTTTTAAAAAGGGGAAATCATGAACCCCACAAAAGTAGAGTATGGAAAGTCACTTGAATCAAGTAGAGTAGACTTAGTGGTGATCTTTTCTTTAAAATAATGCAAAATGCTAAGAACTACCACAACAACCACCAAAAAGTATTTATGGCAGTGAGGATCATAGACTTTGGAATGAATGTGTCCTGATCCCAAGTCAAAATAACAGCCCTGTGTTCAGAGCTGAAGTGCGTTAGATATAGAAACACCTGCTCTCTTATAGACTATTGGCACGTAGAACAGAATTTGTTCAATGACTACCACTGGGAAGGAATGATATCTATGTACAAACAGATTTTTGGCTATGCCAGTTGAAAAGCATATGATCCTGCCTGCAAGGCACAGATGAATTTATGATGCTTTCCAGTTTGTTCCCAGCTTACAAGTCAGTGCTATCAGCTGTACCAAGTTTTATTTCACTGGGAACATCATTTGTCCTGAGAGTATGTCTACATCAGCGCTTGGGAAAGTTACAGTCACTTAAGGTATGAGGTTAATGAACGTACAGATTTAAGAGCAAATGTTCCAACTCAGAAGTTTGCTGAAGCTATTATCCTTCTGAAGATATCTAACAACAAGTGTATTAAGCTTTCAGTTTCTGCATGTGTTTCACCTTTAGTCTAACTCACCCAGCGCACAAGTCACCAAGATGCACTCTTTCACAAAGTGTCACTTCCAAAACACTCATTTGCTTTATCTTAAAGAACAGTGTCTTTATGCCATAAACCCATAGTCAAGACAGACGATGGTTTATCACAATGGCAGTTCCTTGGTTTGGCCCTACACACGTCTTAGCAAGATGCCTGATGTGACAGTTGTCATGAGGGTTCTGTGTCCCCTCCAGACACATGAAGCATGAATGAGAATTCGTTTCTCTCCAGCAAACCAGAGCAGGATAAAGGATCTCTTGAGAAGAAAGTCTACGGCACTAATCCCTTCATAACAAGGACAGGCAAATTCGTGGCCACAAGTGATCCAAATCATCACCCAATGCTACCACTGGCTTCCTATATTTTCCTTGGAAATCACAGAAGCAGCGCCATGTCCCAGTAATGTGTCAAAAGTCTGACTGGCTGACACGTACTGAACAGGTCTTTTACAACATCTTGTTTAGAAATTAATTCTGTCCCATTTTTTCCACTTTAACTGGAAGCCACAAGGTACTTGAATACATTCTTACTTTAAGCACACACCCAGCTCTTCTGGAAAGAACAGTTACCCACATGTGCTGGGTTACAAAGGAATCACTAAACTAGCATGCTCAGCAGCAATCTGCCAAGTCAAGCCCAGAATCCTGCAGGATGTCTGTGAGGTTGGCCCACATGTCATGACCAAAGGTGAAGCACACAGATTTCAGTGCCATAGTAAGGAATTAATTGCAGAAAAAGAAAGGCATGGGTTAGATAGTGCTCTATTTCTCCATGCTGTCTGCAACTAATACCTGATATGGATGTGGGGTGCAGTTCCCTTGAGACTCCTTAAGACTTCAGAGCAGTTCTGCTTGGGGCACTCCGCTAAGAGGCCAGAAATAATAAATCACCCTTAAATTGTCAGAGTCAGTGGCAAAGTAGTGGCACAGATAAGTAATCTGATTTTCTTTGCTTCAAACCTCATCAGCACAAGTCTTTACAATGCATAGCTTAAGTCCCTCTCAGGGGGAGGAGACTCGTATTTCTGAGTCACTGATAAACTAGAGAAACTACACAGGAAACAAAGTGCCTGTAAACAGAACCAGACTTCAATTTGAAAGGGTGTCAGATAAAACCAACAATGACACCTTTAATACTCTCCAATCAAACTCGTTTCTTTTACCTGCCAACCTTTTCCTGCAGTATCCATTGTTGATGGCAATAACCTATTAAAATAATCACAGTTTGATTTTCTGGAGGAAGGAGTGCTCCCTAGTAGAAGGACAGGAGCCACTGAGTTCATAGTCTGGTACATGCCAGTGTTTGGTGTGATGGAAATTTAAATATACTTCAGCACCAGGAATGCACTTGCCTTTTTCAGAAAAACGATCTGTTGCCTAATTGCTCAGGTAGTAGATGAAACAGCAAAACCTTCTTACTTGCCAGTTAATCCCCAGGTGAACAACTCTCTCCCTCCAGTTCCCTCATGCTACTGCCTGAAGGCATGTTCAGGTCACCTGTTGGCTACCTCCCTGCTCTTCCTTTGAGGTGACTTACCTTGGTTTCCTTGTAAATTAGCCCAGGAATGTAATTTCACCAAGTGTGGCCATTGGGAACTTTTATCCTTATTCCCTCTCCCAAAGATCAAATTTAACCTTGACTTATTGCAGCAACTTTTCCTTTTAGGCCAGGGGACTGTGCTGGTACTGCTGTGCTGTCTCAGCTCAGAAGGAACAGAGATCCCTGCAGGCTGATCCCTGCAGGCTTCCCTCTAGCTATGGGTCACAGAGCAGGCCCCAAGCCTCCAAGGATTCCCTGTGGCAGCAGGATAAACACTCTAGGTGGTTGCAGATGTGAAAGGGAGCATGTTTTCTGAACAATTGTAGGGAATGACTGAAGAGGGTGTGCCAGAAGAAAAAGAGGAGTGACACAGACAAGCAGCTCTACAGGCTACAGCTCTAGGTAAGGCTTAAGAACACTGATGTTTGTTACAGATTTGAGTGTGTGCTGCCTTTCTGCATGTGGCTCGAAGTGTGCCTGGTGAGTAATAACTTCACTGTTAGGAAAGTTATGACAAATCAAATGACCAGGTGGGGAAGAAGGTGTAGTGCAAAGTTACTATGGCCTGCAGTGAAAAGGAGATTTTAAAGGAGGCAGTGGTTCAGGAGTTAGATGGGCAGTAAAATGCTGGTGAAAATGCTTTCACCAGGCATTGACAAAAGAAATTTAATGAAACATCTGCTGATCCTCTCTTGCTTTATCCTGGCCTGGAGCAAAGAACAAAGAAGCCAAACCATTGCAACCACAAAGGTAACTAATTCCTTTCTTAATCCTAATCTCAAGTGTGTGCTTATCTGTTGGGAGTTTTGGGGCTCTTTACAGCTTTTTTTTTTTTAATATTGATTTTTGTGCCAGCAAGAACAGATTTAGCAAACAGACCAGTGCAAAGGCAATGTACAGGCTAGAGAGCTTGGCATCTCAACAAGCCTGTGGAGCACGTCTCCATTCCAAGTCACTTAAACAGCAGAATCCAAGTATTTTCCTACAAGTATGATCAAACTAAAACCTTCTTTGGTCTTAACAACACCAGATTGCTGTATCTGGGTGGAATAAAACTTTCAGGGGACCCTTCATCAGGTTCTTGATGTAACCTTGTCATATTTGTAGAGATCACAGAGACTGAGGCAAGTCACAAAGTAAGAGAACATATCACATAATGCTCCCGTTATGACAGCTACTTTGCCTGTCATTTATGTGGGAAATTAAGGCATGAGGGAAACATTTTTGGCATGGGATCCAGAAGCATCAAGATCTTAAATTTTGTTTATATAAAACATACATTTCAATTGCAAGGATATAGTTATATATCCTTAGTAACTACTAGTACACAGACCCAACTCTGGCTCATAGGTGCCTAGAGTTGGAAAACAGTTTAAGAGATTATTTATCTATTATACCCAAGGTACAACTGGCTTTGTTCTGAAGGCATTTTGCAATGTTTATAGAGACTCCTACCAACCCATGTCTTAGAGAGCAAATCTGGATTAAGTGTGAAAGAAAGCCACAAGACTAACCTCTCTAAGCAGAGAGACCATTTCTAGCATCATTGAAATACAGAGGTATCTATTTGGGTTCTCAGAGCAGATTTAGAGGGAGGCTGTAGTACCCCATCTCATACATCTCGCAAACTTCCTACCTCCCCCTCATTTTTCAAGATGAGTACCTGATTGTTTCCATGGCTCTATGGTCCTGTAAACCCAAAGCTGTGACTCCTACACCACTTTGTTGAAAGTGCAACCTCATACTGGAATTGTCCACATATGGCAGGAAACAAGAGTTTCCTCTAAGTTCCCCAAACTCCTTAAAGCTCCTTTGCGGATCTCCAAGGGCTGCGTCCTCAAACAGCGCTGAGCTTCCCTGGAATCCTCTCACCAGCCCCCTTTGAGGTTCTATCCTGTAGCTCAAATATCAACTTGCAAAGCTCCTCAGAAAAAGCAATCTGTGGCCGCTACACCCAATTAAACAAGCAATATACTTTATGTCAAACCCCTCACTAAGAAAGAAAAAAATACATCATATTCCAGCTTGGCCTCTGTCCCTGGAACCCTGAGTGTGTGCTCCGTTAAGCAGTGCCCTGGTCAGCACGTGGTTCGCCCCCTCCCGGCACCGTTTTCCCCACCCGGTTCCCGGGTCTCCCTCCAGCCGCTAGTTTCCCACCCCTGATTCCACACACCACCCTCCCACGACAGTTCCCAGTTCCTTCCCTGGCTCCCCCTCCCTCCTCAGTTTCCTTTCCCTCCGGCTCCAGTTCCCCGGTTCCCTCCTCGGCTCCCGCTTTCAGTTCCTCGCTGGCTCCCTTCCCGGTTCCCGTTTCCGGTTCCCGCAGCTCCCACTCCCCCCGCCGTTCCCGGTTCCTGTTCCCGGTGTTCCCCCGGCTCCGGTTATCCCCTGGTTCCCCTTCCCCTGTTCCCAGTTACTCCCTGGCTCCCTCCCGTTCCCGTTCCCGGTCTCCCCCGGCACGTGCCGGCGCGCACCAAGTCCGTTCCGGGTTCGCGCGTGGCCGCTGCGGCTCCGGGCGAGAGGCAGAGGGCGCTGGGGGGCACCGTGCGGGGGCGGAACTGTGTGCAGGGAGGTTGTGGGTGGCAGAGGGCGCTGTGCGCCCGTTCCTCGGTCCCGGCTTTCCCGTGGGAACACACCGGCACTGTCGGGTCCCGGAATATTTGCTCGGCCAAAGGACAGAGTCCTGCTTAATAAGAAAATGGGGGCGAGGGAAGATTTTTTTAAAGAAACTTCTACTCAGGGCCTGGCTGTAGTTGTTAATAGCACTGATAAAATGACAGGATGACTGATGAAAACTTGCATGAAAAGAAATGCCTTTATTTTAATTTTTGCCCTTTTCAGCATGTTTCCAGGGGCTGTACCAGGCTGCTGCCTGGTACCTCTGATTTCAGCGGGTTTAACGTGCACGTGTCTTCTCACCAGCACTCTTAGTTCCTTCAGCTGCGTTTATCTCTACGTGCTTTTCCTGGGTAACCCAGGTGATATCTTCACAAAATTTTGGGCGCATTGTACTCAGAGCCGAGAAAAGCACCGATTTCAGAATCGAATGGAGAAACACGTTCTGAAGGAAGGAGGTTCCAGATGCAATTAGCCACTCCCGTGAAGTCTGGTAGCCATAGGACAAACCGTATAATACAATGAAAAACGAGGACAGCGTAGTTATAGCCACAACCAGTGCCCACGAGACAGGCACACACCACCACCAAAGAACAGGCTCTGTGGCCGGGCACTTACGAAGTTCCCTGATGGTACTGCTTAATGATTTTCTTCGCTTCAGAAAAATGCTCCCTTCTGCATAACTGGTAGTAAAACTGGACTTTGACATCCTCCGGGAGGATGAAGCCCCTGGAGGGGATTTTGCATCAATCATCTGCTCCTCTGTTTCAATGATATTTGCAACTTTTTCAGGTAGTACACAATTATTCCAGGACTCAGGCTTGGCCTCTGGGTACATCTTAGTCACTACAGGAGTAGGCTCCTTCTGGGAATACTTAAATAAGGCAATTATTAGCATTTCCACGGGGATGGTAAGCAAAGCACATTCAATTCCTACTGCTATTGATCTCAAATACCTCAGGTATATTGGAGATTCTTCATTCTTATCAGTGTTAAAGAACATAATGTTAACAAGCAAGTTGAATAATATTACTGCTAAACATGTAGACAACCTTTGGAACCTGGTGAAAGCGCCAGTGACAGTGGGGGCAAAAATTGAGAACCACAGATGGTACTCTGTCATCCTCTTGTTAAAATTAATAAGAAAATAGTCGATTCTGGGTAGAGGTGTCCTGGGGTCTGTGACAGAAAATTTCCACTCTTCTGAGGGATTGTCCTTGGCACAAGAAAGCCATTTTCTGCACATAAAGGACCAGGCCTTCCTGTTGGACGTGTTCTCAATTTCAGCTCTGCTTAAGAACCAGCTTGGAGATGAGCCATCGTTATTAAGCCTTATCTTGAAGGAATAAATTTCTCCCAAGTCTTTCTTAGTGGTTATCAGAAAGCAATCAGTGCTTCCCCGCTGGAAAGCTGGAGAAGGGTGGTGCCATAAACAACGGAATTTACTCTTGCCATTCTGGCCAATGAGCTGCAGAGCAACATCTGCTTTGGTTCCAGCTTTCCAGCGACTGCCTGTGTACAAAGTGACCAAAAAGCTCCCTTCATCAGAGGGGCTATTGTCTGGCAGAACCATAATGTATTTGATCTCCTTCTCAGCTCTGTCTTTTATTATGGCCCAGATGCACAAAAGAAAGTAGACAGCAAAAATAGAGGCCACTGTTATGAGGGTCAGCGGGTTTCTAGGTATGTTTGCTATCAGGTTTCTTCCTAGATCTACTGTGTTGGGAAGAACTACTACTTTGGCTGCCAGGAACTTGATGTTGGTTGCAGTTTGGGCTGGCGCACTCCTGCCCTTCCGTGCCATGTCACAGACACAGTGTACCTTCTGCCAGTCAGTCTTGGAGCCAACCTTGCATGTGTCTCTGCTCCATGGACTTCCAACCCCATCCAGAAATAGGCACTGGTCATTAAAAACGTATATGCCCACCAGTCTCCGGGTTGGGTACCTTACAACATAGCGTGTCTCCAAGACAATGGAGATGTTCTGCTTGTCTGTGCCATTTGCCTGAGCTATGGCTGTCAGCAGCGACTTTGGGAGACAGATAATATAGGGACCCTTAATGCTACACTCAGGACTGGTTGTCTCATTTCCACTTGTAACTGTTGACATGTTGTGAAAAGCAGTAAACAAGGCTGTGGGCTGAGCATGAGTGACATTGGCACCTGTAAATATTTTCACCTTGAAAGTAGCTTTTAGTTTTGTTGTAATCTGGAAATATATGCTCGTGGTATTCCTGCTGACCTC
Source organism: Myiozetetes cayanensis (assembly GCF_022539395.1). Lineage (NCBI taxonomy): Eukaryota > Metazoa > Chordata > Aves > Passeriformes > Tyrannidae > Myiozetetes > Myiozetetes cayanensis. The sequence continues at coordinate 67,519,541 of NW_026087521.1, read as the reverse complement.
AAAACGAAATCCTCCAGTTGTGTAAGATTGTGTTGTATCAGGTCCCATTATTAACTGAAAAGTTGTAGATCCATTACCTTTCCTGGCAACAAAAATGTCTGCTCTTTCAGGCACGATCGCAACTAGATCCCCATTAGCCTTAGTCTCTGCCATTTTAAACCCCAAGACCATTGTTCTGATTTGTGCTGTATAACCTAACCAAGGGAAGGGGGTCTCATCAAACTCAAAAAGGGCAGTGGAAAACACAGTATCCTGGGGAAATCCTGAAACATTTCCTTTTTTCAGTGTTGGATAAAAGCAATTCCTGCAGGTGTCACTGGTAGGGAAAGCATTTGCAGTGTTCCAGGCTTCGCCTTTCTTCAGAGTGATATTCCAGTGCTTTGTTTCCATTAGAGTTTCTATTTCTCCAGGGACTTTGCCCCGGAAAGCTACCTCTGTTACACCTTCCATGATGGACAAGACTTGTTCAATTCCATCTGCACTGACATTCTTGAGATCCGTAAGATCAGACCTCAGGATGTTGGACAAGCATCTCAGTATTCCACTGGTCTGAATTTCTGCTTCCTCAGACCAATGGATCTGATTTCTCTGTATCTTCAGAATTCCTGTTACTTCTGTCAGTTTCCTAACGGCGAGGCCTTGTGACCTAATGTTCATTTCATCAACTTCCTCTGTGACTTCAGAAAGAACAGCCACTACTTGGTTGACTCCCATAATGCTCTTAACTGAAATATTCAGGGCTGTTTTAACCAGGGTTTCCCGAAACTTAGCCTGAGGGAACTGGGGACTTGATACAGTTTTAACATAGTTTAAGATTGAAGCTGCCAGATAAGCCAAATAACCAGCTCTAAGATCATCCCCAGTCTTTGGACCAGCTGTGCTTAAACTGCTTGCTGAGGCCAGCAGTTCCCGAAACACAGCAGGGAGTAATTGAGTGTTTGCTGGGTTCCGGACGTGGGCATGCAAAGTCACTTGGGTAAACGCCCCAAGGGAATCACGGACTTGAACATAAAGTGTCAAGCTGTTCCTGTGAGAGGATACTCCAGGTGGGAGAAAAGATGGAGGAGTTTTAGGCTCAGAACCAAAGTACAGAATTGTGCCAAACGTGTTTTCCACCACAGAAGTTACTTTGGTAGTTTCGGGTACATTGGAAGCTACTATCACTTTATATGTCAGAGGTAAATTGCTGTCAGAAAATCCTTTGCATTTAACCACAAATTTTGTCAGAAAGGCTATACCCCGACGTGGATTTACGTTACACCTGCCGGCCCGAGGAGGAGTGTTTACCCTGAATGTTTTACTGTAGATTGACGTCCTACCATCCCAGGTACTTACTTTTAAGTGAAGTGTGTAGGATGGATATGCAGACCTTGTGAAAGTCAGAGCATGTATAGACAGGTAAGCCCCAGACCTCCCCGTTGATGTTTTGGAAGACCAATCAAAACTAATTTCTGTAGAGCTGCCTGACAAAAGGGACCAGTAGTAGACCGGCTTGTTGATTGGTTTACAGTTTAAGCATTTACCAGCCAAGGCAAATCTCTCAGTTGGAATTAAAGTGCCACCACAGTTTTCAAGGCATGTCACGTCCAGATAGAGAGGGGGGCCGGCCTCCACCTCTACAACTTGATCAGCATAGCTTAACCTTCTGCCCTTATGAATCACTAAGCGAAAGTAGTATATGCTTCTTCCTGGGAGGGATTCTGATGGAATTCTTTGAATGGGACCTGAGGGTGTTAACCAGCGCAAATCCTTCTGGGATGGATGGCATTTGTTTCCTGGCTTGAACTTCATGGTTTGATAATCTGTCCAATCTCTAGTGCAGTACCAAGTAAATGAGATTGATCCTTCCTGTGAATCAGGATCAGAGGATGCAGAGCCATCAAGAGTCCAGCTTTCAGAAAAACCCACCATGCGGAAATCACCTCCTGAAATATTTGCGATTAGATCAGCTCTCTCGATCTGAACATAAATTCTGTCTGAGCCCCTGAGGACTTGTGTGGTCCTAATCGGGATTACCTCAACAGTGAAATAAAACAGATACAATCCGTAATCTAAACTATTACTGGGAATAGTTAAATGTATCATTTCTATGCCAAAAAAGGCAGAAGAGTTAATTGGTTTTGACCAGTCCGGTGCAGTTTTTGTGTCCTTAACAGGATAGATGCGCCAAAATGGCTTCACATTTATACCAGTCTGGCATTCTACGAGCAATCTGACAAAGAGATAAAAAGATTCTGCCCTTTTCCGGTACAGGATTATTGCTTTGCGATCAGTTCTCTGAATCCACACCAAGGCTATCTTACACTCTTTTTGCTGGCAAACCACTGGTGCTTCTATGGTTTTTTCAGTATAGTTGTTGACTCTGACTCTTAGAAGAGCTGGTGTAGGTACACTGCCAGTACAGTTCACCTTTGCCACAAAGCCCGTGTAATTCTCTGCATCAAAGGGTAAAGCAGAGCGACGGACAAAACGTGTGGCGTTTTTTACATGATCACTGTATGTGTACGTGCTGTTCTGGACAATGTGGTCTTTTTGTGTTCCCAAGAGCTGCAGATGGAAAGTCCACTCACACTGCAGCATTGGATGTTGGGTGGGGATAAACCACACTAAATAAGTAAAGTTCTGCAGAAAAGAAGGACGGCTACTGAAAACATGTACTTCAAGGTCTCTTTCTGCCAGAGACCTAAACAAAGCCCTCTGCTGATTCATATAAAGATACATGTTGAACTTATACCACTGGAAGGCCACAAACTCTATGGTGAGTAAGTAGGAGAGCTCTTTGTGTTGGTAGAAGACAATACGTGTGTTAGGGTGATCTGTGAAAATAGGGCTGTTGTTTTCCTCATATGTGTAAAATGTTCCCTGGCTGTACCTGAAAATGTATATGCTGCTGTTGGTCTTCCTCGGGTGAAGATTGATGTGGGTGGGAGTTTGTCTGTTTGTGGTTAGGATCAGGGTACCATTGAGTAGGTGCAGTTCTCCTGACAGTTCTTCGAACCTCCTTCCATCAACATGAAAGTAAACACTGGCCACAACTATCTCGCTCTGGCTTTGAGGTGTGGATATGGCACAGAAGTTGCTCTGTGTCATAAAGGAACTGTAGGAGCAGAGCCAACCTCCTATAGCCTGTCTGTCCACCAGTCTGTAGGCAAGTGTGCTCAGGGTAAGGGGCTGAAGCCTCCAGGACAAGCTGAGGGGCTGCTGAGAAACACTAAGGAGCTTGGAGCCAACGCTGAGGACATGCAGCAAGTCGGGCTCCACCTTGAGAGAGAGGCTGAGGCTTATCTGAGGCATCTGCTTGATAGTGACCGAAGCAACATGGATCCCATGGTTTCCGTAGTGCACAGTCAAGCGGTAGCTGTGGTAGCTGGCACAGGTCTGTTGCAGCTCAGCTGTTGGGTAGACAGCAGGTGGCAGTGGGTCTTGGTACTCACTGCTGGGAAGGAGAAGGGTCGAAGGGCTGCCTCCCCTGCTGCTGAAGTGGTACTGCCAGCGGGCACTCTTGAGGCGTGCACACCAGCCCAGCTCCACTGGCTGCCACACGTGGATCAGACGTGTCTGCGGCCAAAGCACGAACAGCCGCACGTCCTGCACGGAGATCTCGATGCTCACGTTCTGATGAAAGCACACGGGTGCAGCGCAGGAAGCAGAGGAGCACTGCACCGTAAGGAGACTGGAGGCCCCGGGCGGAGGAGCGTGTCCTGCCTGCAGCACCACCTGGCCTGACCAGCGCGATGTGTTCCTCACACAGGCCGAGTTCAGGTACCAGAAGCAGCGAGGTGGGGGTGGCGGCTGCCCCTCTGTCCACTCTATCTCCGGCCTTGCTCCCGGGACGGGCCCGTAACGCAGGGTCACGGTGCTGTTCCACAGGCACGAGACCCTGTGCTCGTTGTCCTGCCGCTGAGAGACTCGGCCTTGAGGGCCCGGGCAGCTCACCCGCAGGGGGGATGGCTGGAGACGGGGAGGGGACGCCCCCGAGCTCTGGGGGCAGCAGACGAGCAGCTGCAGGAGCAGCAGGAGGTGAGAGGCCATCGCGGTGAGAGGGCACGGGGCGAGGGGACCGCGGCCTCACGGGCGCTGCCCAACAGTCGGGCTAGTGGCCCGAGAGGACGGGGCGTCCTCTGGGGCGCAGCCGGTGAGAACAGTATTTAAGGTCGGACACGGCGGGCCGGAGAAGGGTCCGGAACAAGGAACGAGGAATTTGGGCCAGTGATGGCCACGAGCTCCCTCAGCGGCGCCGTGAGAGCTCCGTTCGCGCCAACCGTCCGCACTCGCCGCCCGCGCGAGTGCTCCGCGCGCGCCCCCGCCCTCGCCAGGCCCCGCCCGCGCGCGGGGCAGCGGGGCGGGGTAGGGCCCATGACCATGGCGGCGTTGAGGGACTGCAAGGTGAGGGTAGCTCTGCAGGGCGAGGGACCGCGGGGTGAAGGCAGCTCTGAGGGGGAAGGACTGCAAGGTTGAGGGCAGCGGTGGGGTGGGAGGGACTGCGGGGTGAGGGACTGCGGGGTGAGGGACTGCGGGGTGAGGGACTGCGGGGTGAGGGACTGCAGGGTGAGGGCAGCGGTGGGGTGGGAGGGACTGCGGAGTGAGGGACTGCGGAGTGAGGGACTGCGGAGTGAGGGACTGCGGAGTGAGGGACTGCGGAGTGAGGGACTGCGGAGTGAGGGACTGCGGAGTGAGGGACTGCGGAGTGAGGGACTGCGGAGTGAGGGACTGCGGAGTGAGGGACTGCGGGGTGAGGGACTGCGGAGTGAGGGACTGCGGGGTGAGGGACTGCAGGGTGAGGGCAGCAGGGTGCCGGGGTGCTGCAGGACTGAGGAGCTGCGGGGTGAGGGCAGCGCTGGGGGACTGAGGGGCTGGGGGGTGAAGGCAGCGCTGAGGGGCAGCGCTGCGGACGCTGAGCCGTCCCAGCCACCGTCCCTTTCGCTGGGTGCAGCCGTGTCTGAACGTCTCTAAGTATTTTTTATATAAGTTTTATTATAGTTTTATTATTTTAATTTTATAAGTTTACAGCGCAGGAGTCCCACGGCAACCCACCTGCCCTTTCCGTGGGCAGCAGAAGTGGGTCAGACCTTTGCTTAACTTTTAACCAGTTTCGAGTCCGAGGGTCCGATATCGACCTGCACGTGCTGGTTACTGATTGGTCGTTTGCACGCTTTCTTCCGGATGAACTGTTATTGTTGTGTTTTGGTTAATTAGGCAGGGACGGGTAAAATAAGCCTTGATTGTTGTGTGAGACTGTGATGGGCACGTGATCGCCAGAGCCCTGGGGATCTGCCCCGCAAGGAATATAGGAGGTGCCAATGCAAAGAGCACAGTTCTCAGAGCCCGCTGTGATTCTAGCAGGGAAAAACATACAAATAAACTGTCACTAGATCTCGTGACAGAAGTCTAATCTTGGAGCGGGGAAAGCACAAGGCTTTGGTCTCGCCAAGAAGCCGTGAGAAGCTCTCTCATCCAAGAGGCATCATCAAGAAGGGTCTCTTCTGGAGTTAGAGGGGAGGGTTGTGGGAGATCAGTGTGACAGAAGTCAAAGGCAGCCTCTGTGGGAAGGAGAGCTGCTTTACAGACTCTTGAGGCTGATTTTACCTACCCACACTTCCCTCTGGATTTCTTCGGTCACAGTCTGATACCTGAGTACAGATAAGCCCCAGGACATGAGTGTCCCAAGTAGTCTGGACAGGACCCATTGTGTATGACCCAGAGGACAGGGGATGCTGGCTCTTCTGTAGTCGCAATAACTGGTTCTTGGTTGACAGTGACAGATTAGGTTTGTAGCACATCTTTTATGTCTCTTAGGAGCCAGCAGTTACTGTGGGGTGGTTCTTCCCTGCAGCCCTTTGTCCTGGTGTGCTAACAGGGAGAGGAGTGGCGTCCCTTGTGACGCAACCTTGCTACCATCGTTCTGTTGCCAGAGTGGGAGTCTTCCACAGAGGAATGAGATGTATTGGGTGTAGCCATAGCAGGACAGAGGCTCTCTAGAGCAGTTGGAAATAGCACGTACCTCAGCTAGATCAGCAATGTACTTAGGGATGGACGCAGGCCCACTTTGCACTAACCCTTGCTCTGCTGGTTTGTTCTGGTGCCCACAGACATTTCCATTCTTGTGAACGAGCATTAACAAATCTTCTCGGAACAGGACACCAATTTCTGCTGGACAGGGACTTCAAGCTGTGTAAAACAAGCAGTGGCACACAGCCTGCTCCAAATGGAGCTTGTTTTTGATGACTGGTGCTGAGGGTGGCTCCTGGCCTAATTTGCAGAGCACCATGGAAGGTAGCCTGTAAGTAGCAAGCCTAACCTTGCTACCTGCTCGACTTTTCTCTTTAGTCCTTTTCTGGATATAGTGTGAATTGTAAAGAAAATATGTAATTTTATATTCAGGTCTACTCTTTCAGGCTTGTAATTCTCTAGCTGCTGGAATGTGAGCCTTTAATACAATCACAGTGGGAAAGCTTTAAGGGTATATTAACAAAGATGTCCTTACCAGCTTACTTACAGTTTATGACAGTTGGGTCTTTATAGCCAGGAAATATGTTAAAGCGTAAAATGAGACCAGCTGAATTCTTGCAGCATCAGGAATAACTAAGGCCCCATTAGGAGAAGTCTGAATTGGCTTGCCCCAGGTCTGTGTCTGTCCTCTACATTATGTGTACTGGAGTAAAAGTAAAGCCGGAAGATGCTGTGCCTCAGTAATGTTAGCTTATTAGAAACTATGGCAACCCAATTCTGTTTAGCCTTTTTTCTCTATCTGGTGCCCACGTTCTTACTTTTGTAAGGCTTGCATACAGATCTGTGGTCCAGATTTTCTGCTAGTTACTTCAGTGACTTGATGCATTTGCTCTGCCAGGCTGTTTGGCCTGCAAGTTACTTAAGGTATTGATTTCCATTGTAAAAGAACAGGGTTTTATTTTACCTCTACTTCTTTTATTTATCTCTACTTCTCACGAGATGTACCTGCAGCAGAGGGACTGACCAACAGCTGTAATGAAGTCAGAATGGCTCTCTCATGAGATGTGTAACCCATCAAGATCATCTATTACACTTCATAATTGTTTGCTTCTTTAGTCTCACTACTAGCTCCAACTAATTGAGTCTTGTAACTGCAACAGACCAAAAGGTTTGCGTCTGCTCACACTGTCCTTCCAACTTTTCTCTTTGAAACAGCATAGTTGATGAAAACATCAAAACACCCATCAATCTGAACATCTGTTGGTGTAGCCTGGAACATGAGGTTGTAAAATGAACGGGTTTGTGTTTGTTTGTTGTGCAGGCCTGGCAGGACGCTGGACTTGTCCTGTCCACGACGAGCAATGAGGCCTGTAAGCTCTTTGATGCTGTGCTGACACAGGTATGGTGGAAAGGTGTGAGAAAATGTGATGCGAAGGGACTTGAGCATGAAACAGCCTTTGCTGTAGCTGACATTTAAATTTCTTGTCCGCTGGGAGAGCCTCAAAATCAGGCCACCACAGGAGTCCAGCTTTTAGATGGCAGCAGGAAACCCTCATAGCAGAGGGCTGTGCCACATGCTGTGGTGAAAGCCTCAGCCAACATGCTCATGCCACTTGACACTACCAAATCAGCCAGTCGACACATAGAAAGCACATAGAAATCCAGGATTCTATGGATTCCAGAAATCCATAAAGCACATAGAAATCCAGGATTCACTGTTTCTGCTGGTGGCCGGACTGTCTTAAACCCCCCTGGTTTTTCTGTTTTCCTACTGCACTAAACCTGCTGAATGCAATGTTTGTCTTTTAGTCATTTGCCTTGCTTATTTTTGAATTTTAAATGTCTGGGAGGATGAAAAGAAGCCCAGTGTCATAGAGGATTTCTCAACCCTCTCTTGGTCTGTTTCTCTTACAGTATGCAACCTGGACCAATAATGAGAGCCTTGGAGGTATTGAGGGATGCCTCGCCAAGTTAAAGGCAGCGGATCCAAATTTTAGTGAGTATAACCTTTAATTCTGAGCATAAGAAGTGCTAGGTAATACCTGGTGTCCTGGTAGTTAACTGACTTTGTTAGTGCAAGGGCAAGGTGATGGCTTATAGAATTCTGTAATGTGAAACTTCCTCAGAATCTGGAGCAGGCAGGATAGTTTTCGAGGTTGGGTTTTGTTTTTTTTTTTTTCATGAAAAGCCTCTAAGAACTTTAGGCTTGAGAGACTTTCTGCATTTCTGTGACCCCAAGTCAGTCTTGCTTAAAATTCTCAGCTCCTCTTGTGTAATGTGGAGATGAAGGTGATGCTGTACAGCTCAACTTCTGCTGTACTGTTTTCTGTAGCAATGGGACATGTCATTGCTAATGGTTTGGAGCTGGTTGGCACTGGAAGCTCCGTGCGACTTGACAAAGAGCTGGACTGTGCAGTGAGAACAATGGTGGCACTTTCCAAGTCGCAGCCACTGACTGAGCGGGAGAAGCTTCATGTGTCAGCGTTGGACATGTTTGCCAGGGGGTGAGTCCACTGTCAACCTGTGTACGGGGCTGACGGATTTTCACTACCACAGGCGGAAACAGTGGTTGGAAGTGGTGATGTGTGATACTGGCTGATATCTAGCAAAGGATCGGAGTGAGATGCCACTGGTGGTTCCTGCATTTCTCTCTTGGCTCTAAGTGCCATGTCTAGTTAGTGAGCAACACTGTAGGAGTTGTGCTCGATTGCTACCATTTCCTAGCAGTAAGCACTCCATGTTTTAAACCTGTCATAGATCCATTGGTGGAATATGTGGTTTAGAACTAGGAAACAATGTATTTGGCTACAGTAGGGTCCAGACTCAGGTGCACAGGAGCGAAGTTACAAACAGACTTTTCTTCTCTCTGTTATCTCCCTATGCCAAAACCTATTTCCTCGGCAAAATAGGGAGATACCACAGTAGCACAAGTGGTGTTGAAGCTCACTGTTTCATTCCATATGGTATGCACTGCAGAAAGTGTGGGCTGATTCGCTTTCATTATTTGTTTGCTAAACAAATGGATGAGCATGGATTTATCTCACATACTTCTCAGCAGAGGTAAAGAGGAAGCTCTTGAAGCCCTGTCACTATGGGTGAACTAGAGGAGAAGGAAGCTGTCTTTGCACATGTGAAGTAAGATTAATTATGGTAGATGTCTGTCAAAACTTTTGGGCCCTGTAGGAAAATCTTCAGGTTTATGATTTAAGCTTCTTTGATTTTCCTTGTGTGTTACAGTGACTTGGTGTAACTCAAGGACATTTCTTTCAAAAGATTTCTCACAAAGTGTGAAGATAATGCCATTATTACTTTAAAAAAGACTAAAAATTCCTTCAAGGAAAAAACAAGTAATTTGGTGTTGAATTTTCTGTTTTTCAGCATAGTGTGAGCTCAGAACTAACAGTAACAGCAGGTATGTGTACCTTCTTTCAGCAATGGAAATAATTTTTTATTTCTAGCCAGCTTCCAGAAGCTTGTGATCTGTGGGAACAGATTCTGCAGAGCCACCCAACTGACCTGCTAGCCCTCAAATTTTCCCACGATACTTATTTCTACCTGGGATATCAGGTGCAGATGCGAGATTCTGTTGCTCGAGTTTATCCTTTCTGGACACCTGATGTTCCACTGAGCAGGTGGGTCATGCTTCATTTTGAAAATTGCTCTTCACCTGGTGTGCATATACTTTGTGGTTTTTAAGTTCAGACACACCTAAATAATCAACAGGATTCTGTTGGAAACCAGCAGGATTTGTTGGAATCAGACATATAGACAAAAATCAAGGGGTTAGAAGAGAATTAAACTCGACAGCAGACAGAATGTGTCTCCAGCGTCCCTCTGACACTGTTGTTGAGGGATTTTTTCTTAAGGGAGCTTGTGTCTCACTGCTGTCAAATACAGCACATGGTGTGTAATGCGCAGGATAAAACCGTGTCCTCGCCCAGGGCAGTGGCAAAACTTCTTCAGGCTTCTGTGGATCCATTTTTTTACCCGGAGCTCACCTTGTGAATAATAGAGCACATCAGTGGAAAGGAGTTGTAACTTAGACTACCAAAGTGTAGTTCTGAAACAAAATTCTGATGTGCATCTTGTTACTGTTTCCCATGCTGGTGTCTCTGGGGCATTCATTTCCTCTGAGAACTAGGTTAGCAGTTCTGTATCCTGCAAGCTTGAACTCTCATTGTAACTTTGCACTGTAAGGATTGTTTTGAGTCAAATGCTATTTCTAGTATGTCTTTTCAGTCCTGGATTGAATCTAGTTATAAATACATGATGTGCTGGTTTTCCCCTTTTGTTAGCTACGTGAAAGGCTACTACTCTTTTGGACTTGTGGAAACAAACTTGTTTGACCGTGCTGAGGAGGTTGCCCATGAGGTAAACTGCCTGCTCTTTGTGCTAAAAGGTTTTAGAATTCCCAAACACAATCCCTCTCTCTGGGTGGTGGTTTGTGCCAATGCCTTGAACTGACTCTCTGTCATCCCAGTTGTTAGTTGAAGTAACAAGGAGATAAAGCTCAACATGGAAATGCTCACAGAGCTTCATGAGACTTGCTGGTAACTGTTCTCACATTTCTGCCGCACCACAACAGTTTCACCTGGAGTGTGTTTCCCTCACTTGCTTATGAACATACCATGTCAGATGGGGTCAGAACACCCCTATGAAATCCATGTATCAGCCCATCTGGCATTTCCCCCATGTAAGATTGGCTGTTTGCTCCTATTAAAGAATGCTGGATTGCCTTGATGTAGTCTGCTCTTGACAATCCACCCTGTTTGGGCTCCCCCTCCCTTTTTGTCCCAGGTACTTGTTCCTGAGTTATTGAACAATTATCTGTACAATGGTCCTGGGCATCACTATTAGTCAACCTGTTTCCTTTTTATGAAGATAGTAATTACACTTGACTCTCTCCAGTCCACGGGATTATCTCTGTCCTCCAGAAGTCTCAGACACAATTAATCTCTAATGGGTGTTTTTGACAAACTTTCATTAAATTGCTGGAAGTGACAACTAACACTTAACATTTACTAGGTTTATGACTAACCTTGCAAAATGCCTAGAGCCTAGTGGGAGTTGTTGGAGCAAGGAGGAAGAATTGGCTGAATAAGACTTCCATTCTGTGGTTAGTTGAAGTGGTACTTCAACTTCAAGGGATGTACTTGACATGCAGCTAGTAAAAACTAGTCTCTTGTTTGTATATAAGGGGGGATAAATTTTGGTATTTGCAAGTTTGTAAGGTTGATCATGTTCTCCTGTTTTTCACTCATAGGCTTTGGCTATAAATCAGACAGATGCGTGGTCTGTCCATACTATAGCTCATGTAAATGAAATGAAAGCAGATGTGAAGAAAGGCTTAGAATTTATGAAGGAAACAGAAACCAACTGGAAGGTAAACATTCTTGTGGCGTTTCTGAAAAAGCTCCTTCTAGGTCTTTTACTCCTGTAGTCAAGTTCTTGAGTCCTCTGCATGCAATTCCTTCCTATCTGCAAATGTGTTACAAGCAATGCAGAGTTTGCATATTAGAAGAAATCCTCACTTGAGGTGTTATTATCCAGGCAGCTTTTTAAGCAAGGGGCAGGAAAAAATGGCATGTTATGAAGAACACATACTGTGGACCACTGTAAGTCATCATTAGTATGGCAAACATGTCAGTAGGCCAGGATTCACACCAAGTCTGTCTGTCCTTTGTCTTCCTTTAGCTAGGAATAGCCTAAAAAGTACTGCTTTTTTAGTAAGTGTGGGGTTTGTACATTCACATGTTGTTTCTTTTTCCTGGTGGATCTGTGCAGATATTTTTACATCTCATAAAGACATGACCATGGTAGACAGGTGAAACATCAGATGTGAAGCTTGTGATTTATGGTGTGGTTATACAAGTAAAGGGATCACTGATACTTTCACAAGCTTTTTGCTTAGACTGAGATGAGCCCCGAGATTCAGTTGAGGGACCTGACTAAATCTCCTCACGAGACCTAAGATAAGGTGGGAAATGACACAGGCAAATGTTTCAGAAAACTCCTAAAATACTTGTTTACTTTTGGATGGGGAAGGGTTTTTAGAGATCAACTGTAAAGAGAAATTGTGCTTTTGTCTCTTTTCTAGTGTACTAATTACTTTCTTGTGTACCAGTTACCTTATATATCCAACGTGTTCGATACCATCTTTCAGTGTATTGAAGAGGTTAACTAGCCTGTCATACAGTCCTTTGTTGTAAATGAAGCTTAATTTTTGTGTTTGGACAGCATGTGTTTTCCCAGTGGTTAAGTTTGTTATATTCAGAGCAGAAGGCTGTGAGGTTTGAATTTGTTAGAACCCACGAGAGTCTATCTTAGAGTCATCTGAGCTGACCATTCCACATCACCCAGAGAGCAGGGCTGGATAATGAGACTAGAAAGACTTGGGTTTTTTCAAGTTAAGCATTGCAAGTGCAGGCAGAAAACCCTTTCTTGAAGTTCACATCTATCATTTCCAAGAAGCATTTTGTCCTCTAGTATGTTAGTTTTAATGAAACAGTGATGCAGGGGATTGACAGTTTGGTTGATACCTTAAAAACCCCAGTGACTTTTGGATTGATTTTTGAACTCTTGCTGCTTCAAATAGTTGCACATCTCTGTGACTTATACTCTTTATCCAAATAAAACCACATGCAAGATCAGTAAGTAGAACTGGCTAATATACTTTCATGCCTGATGCAGTGCAATTAAGATTTGTAACAGGTGGCACTGTCATGTCATACTGTGCATCATTGCTTCTGTTGTGCAGCCTTTCTCATCTTAAGCATTACGGACACCAAACATTGTAAATGCATGAAAATAAGCAGATCTATCTAAGTACTTTATTAAAGTTGCTTATATTTGGCCATGTGATTTGAAATTTTTATTTATTTTTTTGTAATGACCAAGTTCAGCTAACTGTACTGCCACAGTATTTGTGCTTCTTTTTCTGCTTTTAATTCATTATTCTACTTCCCAATAAAGGTTTTGTACAGGTTTTCTTTACAGAGTACTTTACTTTGTTTGTTCCTCCAGCCCACCCCCCCGGCCCAAAAATCCCAACAGATGCCATGTTTAAGTTATGTTTCAGTTAAAAAATCAAAGTATCTTACCAGAGGAGACCTCTCTGCCAGTGCTCTGTATTATAAAATGGCAGTTGTTTTTCTCCTGAGCTGTTGTGGTGAGTTCCCAAAGCCGGCTTTTATTGATTTATTTCAGTTACCTACAAGACCACTTCTCTTCAGCAGTTTAATGTTATTCAAAACTCAAAATTATGAGCAGTAAAAAGGTTTTGCTTTATTTAGTCAGGTAACCCCATGTTTAAGAAGTGAATCCTCTGTGTCTAGGGATGAAAGGCCCTTGTAAGGCCTACATATCCTCCTCTCTCAACTGTCTGTCCAGGTTACTTCAGAAAAGATGCCTAAATTTTAGATGAGACAAATCTTACTCTGTTATAAAGAAAAAAAAAGTGCTGCAGAAGGGTGAATTCTGAGGCATCTAAGTGAAAGTGATATGGGGGAAACCTTGGGTTTGAGGTGTCTCCCTGAATAACTGTAAGGACAAATGTACCCTGGCCAGCTGATTGTCTCTTTTGTCTCTCAGTAAATACTCAGTTTTGCTGAAGAAGGAAACAAAAATCTGACTACATAAATTTAAAAGGGAAGTTTATTTTGTAAATAATTTCTTTCTTTTTTTTCTTTTTTTTCTTTTTTTTTCCCCAGAACAGTGATATGCTTGCTTGCCACAATTACTGGCACTGGGCTTTATACTTCATTGAAAAGGTATGAGATATTTTCATCCAGGTGTTTAATGGTCCAGATAGATCATCTAATGCTGTTTAAAAGGCAGACCTAACATTTCCAGGGGGTTCAGCAATTTAAAAGGGATGTTTTTATAAAACAGCACAATGCCACACTAACCTAAGTTAGTCCTTTATTACAATTATTTTGAAAAGTTTTAATTGGTCAAAGTTACAGGATCTTTGTTAGAATATTGAAATATTACTGTGAAATTACTGTATGTTTGACAATCAAATAGTCTCACTAATTACATTTAGCACAGTTGTTTGATAGAAAGATAAACTTGGATCTCTAAGTTTCAGACAAAAAATAACAAAATTCTAACCAAACTGGATACTAATTATCTGGCCCAAAATTTTGCTGACTATAAAAATGAGGCAGTAAGCTCTAAATTGGGTTTGCAATGTTATTAATGTTACTAATTCTTATTATTGAAACCCTTTAAAAATGGTTGCAATTTTACCCAGCCAATCAGGATACAATGCAGAATTTCTTTGAATTTAATGCTTAGCACTTGTGGGGTTCAGCTCCATAGGGAGACAAATGTGGCATGTTTGAGAAGGCAGTGTACCTTACCCAGAGGACAGAGTAACTGGCATGTGTTGAGTGGTAGTAGCATAGAAGGAACATAATTCTTGCACTCCTTGTTTGCTTTTCCAGGGTGAATATGAAGCTGCTTTGACAATTTATGACAATCATGTGAGTAGGGGCCTTCTTTCTTTACTGAGAACGTGCTTAAGGTCATGATTTGTGTTTTCTTCCTTCTCTGTGAGATTGAATCTTATCGCAGTGTGTGATACCTGTACATATATTGTTTACATCTGTCATTACAGTTTTTTAGGGAAATAGTTTCTCAGCAATTTTGGGTGAAACGCCCAAAGGACTCATATTTTGAGAATTTGAAAGAGCTACAGTGGTACTGGTTTCCATTCTGTCCATGTTTCTTATTCATGCTTTTAAAGTGATGTAAAATAATTTTCTTATAAAGTCAAGTTACAAAAAACTGGTTTTGCCTGTTAGGTACTAAGTCCATTGCCTGGATTTCAAAACAATCTCTGTAAATAAACAGTATCAAATTAGATAACACGTTGTAAGGATTGTAAAAGTACTACAAGTATTAGGAAAGCTGCTAGGCAGATTTGTATCAACTAACCTTGACAAAGTGAAGGAATATTTGTGGCACAGTTTTGGAAAAAGTAAAATACCTTGGTGACTCTCCATATTTACTGCAAAAAACAACATGTAAAGCAATAAGAATGTTTAACATTGCAAATTCCTGTATTCAGGAAAAATGCCATTAGGACTATTACAAAACAGGTGATTTTTAATTAATAGAAGGATAAAATTAAATTTTTACTGTGAAAATAAGTTTGATAATATGAGTAAGTTTCCACTAGCATATCAGTTGGCCAGCTTATGAGCCCCTGTGATTACAGATTGCTCCGCGGTGCCTGGCAAGTGGAAGCATGCTGGATGTAGTCGATAACTGTTCGATGCTGTATAGGCTCCATCTGGAAGGTGGGATATCCCCTGACCATTCTTTTTTATAACTGTAAGGCAGTTTTCTTTCTCCTTCCCCCTGCCTTGCATGTTGAGGAAGTATTTAAATGTAATTACAAAGCAAGTTTTGTCAGTGTTTCAGAAGAAAATTCTGCTCTTGAGAAAAACATTGGTGTAAAGTTCCTACTAATGTCCATAAGCTTTGTTCTTTCCAAGAGCTTCCATTTCCCATGCCGGTATGGTACTGCAGTCAGCTCAAGCTAGATCACATATTTCTTCTTTGAGAAATTCACTTCTATTGTCCCTGGAGATATGAGGCTGAGTAATCAAGTGCATAAACCTCTAAAAAGCTGTAGCACTTCCTTGAAGTAAATTTCCAGTTAGATCCTTACCTTTCTTTTTTGATCCTGATTGAAACAGCTAGTGTGTGCATACTAGCTTCTGGCTTTATGTACTCTCCTAACTCAGTGGCATGTTCCCCTTTTTAAGACAGTGTTTATACATCAGGGTTCATGGTGGGGGACATGATGGGCAGACATAATTTTCACACTGTTCTGCTAAAACACTAAGATGCATTGTTTTTTTAATTAAATCCATCTTAACACTCTGTCTTTTGATTGCTACAGATGGCTCATGGTGAGCATCACTTCCAAGAAGACATTATGAGCAATTTCATAATAAAGTCAGAAGCTCACATAATGCAATCTAAAATCCTGGCTTTAAACTCCTGACAGTCTATAAACTCTCCTCACAAACACAGCTGCAGCTGAACATTGCTGCACATATTTTGCCATATCGGGGTATGTTTTTTTGAGTTCAGTAGGAATGGTTTTTATGCTTAGTGACTGAAAATGTATTGCAAAGTCATGCTTCTGCATGTGGCATTTTTATTGAGACAGATATTTTTTGCTGTTAGGTGTAAAGCTTGGAGACAGGTGGAAGGATGTTCTTGCGCTCACGAAGAAGCACACCAAAGATCACATTCTTCTGTTCAATGATGTGCACTTCTTGATGTCTTCACTTGGAGCCAAGGACCACAAAACTACCCAAGAGCTTTTAACAACTCTTCAGGAACTTGCCAAGTAAGCAAAGAAGTTACAGTGTTGGTTCAGTAAACAGTTTGCCCTCTGAACTTGAGGGTGATGATGTCTCTGGCTTGCTGAAGCACTACAACATGCTCTCTGGTGCTTTAGCATGTCGCTGGGACACATCTGGTTTTAGCAGGCCAACCTCCAGTTAGGAGATCCGTATAATTATTTATTTCTTGAGTTAATGTGTACAAGGGTTTCTCAGCTTGTTAAGCAGAAATCTTTTATATTTGAGGTAGTGGACATCAACTGAACAGTTGCTGTTTATTTCCTTTTAGTGGGATCACACATACAAGGAATAAAGTATATTAGTAAGGGCACTCTATACATCTATGTGGTGGTTCTTTTGTGCTCTGGTTTAAAAGGTTCTTTAACAACAGAACATTAGCTGGTAGTGATATTCTAGTGGCTACTGTTTGATGTGAAGTACATCTGCAGAAAATTAAATTTCAAGTACTACTAAAGTAATAATCTACAATATTTTGCTTCCAAACTAAATTATTTGAAAAATTTCAGTATTTAAGTATTACATCTAAAAATAAGGGGTTTTCATTCCCTTATGTATTAAGTGGCTGTAAATTGCCTTGATTTTTTGAAGGGGTTGATTTATAGATGTTTTAAATACAATTTCTTTCCCCCTCCACCCTTTTTTCCCCTTTTGTTTCAGCATCTGTTTCTTCGTCTTTAAAAAGAAGGAAGATCCTGAAACTGACACTATTTGCTCCTGACTATAAGTAGTTTTTAAGAACATTGTAATTTTTAAGAATACTTATGAAAACAAATAACTGTCAAAGCAAGCCTAAGTATGTCTGATTTGACTAAAGTAGGAAGGAAATGGCAAATATCTTTTATGTAAGTTTATATGTCAGTATATATAAAGTGTAGAAAACTGCAAATCAGGGAAGATTTAATGAACATAGATATTCATATATGCTACTTACACTTTCACCCAGTGCTTCCTTTTGCCTACATATTCAGCCTTTTGTAATAATACAGATGTATACATTTTTAGCTGTTATAAATCTTAATTTCATTATTTGAGAAAACAGGCAGCAAGATGAAGGAGTTATATTAATGATTGGATTCATTTACATTTCTCACAATTTTAGAATATATAAATGATACCCTAGATACTTTTGTCTGTGTTAAAAAAGCAGTCATGTTCTGGTAAGGTCAGCAGAAGAGAAGCTGCGGTTTTCTTATTCTTTTGGGCAAAACTTCTTATTGCAAGGGTAGGAGGGAGTTGTGCCTTTTGCGGGTATATTCAGGAGAATAAAAACAAATTGATGGCTGAGTAAGAAGGTGGGAGTAACATAACCACACCAAAGGATATGATCTAAGTCAAGGACCTGAAACATCAGGCATTGTACAGTTAAAAAAAAATAAAAACCAGTCTGCAGGCAGTGACAGACTGGCACTGAAATACAACATATTTATGCTTTGACTTATGGAAGTTACCTACTCTTTCATTCTACAGAGCACCTTGTGAAGACCACCAGCTTTCCCTGGCTCCTAGTTTGGGGTTGCCACTGTGCCATGCTTTTGTAGAGTTTGAAAATGGAAATTGTGACAAAGCTGTAGACCTGCTGTACCCAATCCGTTATCAACTAAGCCAACTAGGAGGCAGTAATGCCCAGGTAAGGGAGACAAGAAAAGACTGTTTCATATGATTTAATCCCCTTTCAATAGCCTCTGTTAGGCACTTACCTAATCAACAACATTTCATACTTAGAAAGTGAAAGCTAAACTGTGCTTGTGACTGAATCCTGTTTGCAAACACTTACTAGTAGGGTTAGCTATTTAATTTAATGTTGATATGTTTCCTCCATGTGGATTTAATAAATTGGTAAACAAAACATTGTAACCGACAATACATTATAAATTATTTATTTTGTATTTTGCTGACTCTTTTTTTCAGAGAGACGTTTTCAGCCAGTTATTGATTCATGCTGCTTTAAATTCTAAATCACAGGCCAAACGAAACCTTGCAAGGTGAGTGTTTTCCCTGAAAAATATTTATGGAAGTAGAAGTGTTACGAAAAGCAAAAAGTAATGAGTATACTCAAACCAATAAATTTAAAGCTGAAATTATATGCAACCATTTATGTGAAATGTAGAAGCATTTAACCAGGATAAAAAGTAAAATAGCTTCAAATTCCAAAAGTACAGTCTTGCAGCCTGGATTAATAATCTATATTTGTTCAAGGGTAGTTGATTTTCAAATGGTTCTGTCTTAACCTGTTCATGAGTGTACATTATGGACTGCTAAACTTGTGTGAACTGGTGGAACTCCAGTCTGTCCTGTTGCAGACATCTGCTGGATTGGGACAGATGAGGTGTGCTCTGACATGTACAGGTGTGCTCTGGCTCAGTGCAGATCACAGGAGCCTTGTGTGGTAGAACAGTCAATGTGGTTTATCACCCACACTGAGTTCTGCTGAAATGCAGTGCATGGGTCTGCCTGGGCCCTAAGGGGAATGGATCCTTGGGACAGTAGGAAGCCTTGCCTGTTCTCCTCCTGAGGTCTCTCTGAAACATTAAAATTGGGTGCAATAGCAAAATGATGCTTCTTTGCCCTCTGAGCTCTAGGTGCTTGTTTTCAGTCTGTCAGTGCTGAAAACGATGCTGTTCTGCCTAAAAGGGATTCCTGCCCAGGTCCAGTGTTTCCCGTAAGAAAAATCTGTACCTCCGGTACAGGTCTTTATGTACTGATTTCCTCTTACAAGAACACTGCTGGTGATCTTACAGGAAAACTGATGCTGTACTCACAAATGTCCTGTTTCTCTCCTACTTGTCCTTTCTCAGGTGCCTCCTGAGAGAACGTGATGTGGTGAGACCCAATTCACCAATGACAGAGCGACTTATCAGGAAGGCAGCAGCCATCCATTCCATGGCATAACGCTTTCCTCCATGCTTCAGGTGAAATAGCTATGTGCTTACCACAAAGTCTGAGTGCAAGGAGGGCAGGGGTAGCTGTGCTGGAACTGGGGGAGGTTCCTAGGGATTAGAGATGTGATAACGATTTTCTTAAAAAAAAGGACACAGCTGTTGCATTTCAGGAGGTTGTATCTTAGATGATTCCACAAAGAAAGAAGAAAACCTGCTGATAATGCACAGCTTTCTGAAGCATCCCAAGGGCACTGCTTCTCTGGTATATTTTCCTGAACATTCCCTCTGACCCTGATTGTATACAGTGCAGTAACAGTGCCTGGATTTCAGTCATTCTCTGGCCCAATTTGTTACCCAATTTGTATGGCTAATACGTTAAGTAACTAATAACTGCTCAGGTAATTCAAAGGGAGCTTTTAAACAAAGCTAAGAGGAAGGTGTGGGATCAGAGCCAATACAGGCTTGAAATGAATTCCATATTAAGCTTCTAGTTTATTCAGGAATGAGTCACAAACTAGGGCATTACAGATCTGTCTGCATTCAGGATCTCTTTCTGGGTGCACATTTCTAAACTGCCTCTCATAAAATCTTAGGTTTTTATTTTCAGTATAGCATGGCAGAGCTTTCTAAAATTATTATGTGGATGAAAACAGACAAGGGGGATAATAGTGACTGTTCTAACATGGGTACTCCCTTAGCACTTTAAAATCTTTCAGAAAAAAAGGAAAAGTCTGGACTTCATCTAAAACAGTACCATCTCTGAAAAGTACTTTGGACTGGGGTCTTTGGGCTTACCTGAGCTTATGGGAAGTCAGGCCTCACTATCATCTCGCTACAAGGCCCTGCATGTTAGCAGGTGTTTAAAATCAGTATGAAAGCACACACTTAAAGAGGTCTCTCTGAGCTGGTGAAGACTGAAAGGGAGCTTCTGCCATGGAAGGAAAGCAAAGCTCTATCCCAGCACATGTGATGTGATAAGCTCTGGTGCTGCATATGAGGCAGAATATGAGCCTCTATCAAGTTCTGGTGCCTCTAGATTCCTGCAGTGTACCAAGTTAACAGATTGCCATTGCCTTGCAATAGTATTCCAGAAATCTGTAATGATAGGAAAGATGGTATTTGGAACCAAAACTGAACCCATGCCTCTTCTTCTTCCTGAATAGAAATGTCATACTCTTCAACTGCCCAAGCTCTGGCTTTGCTACCACATCTGCAAGCTCTCCTGGCCACAGATGCCTTCCCCTCCTTCCTGCCCAGCTCAGGCTCTTCCCCATGTTCCGCAGAAGCCTCCTCCTACACACAGTTTCCTTTTGATCTAAAAAAGCACTTCCATAGCTGGCTCTGCACTGCCCCTGGAGTTCCTGCATAGAGGAACAAGAAGTGGAAGTGCCTTGCTGCCATCCTTCCCCCAGCCCTCCTTTGGGGCAGAAATTGCTTATTTTTAAAGCAATGATAATTTGTGAAACCAGGTAAGCGGTTGCATTCTCTCATGCGGTCTTGTGACTTATGATTACACTGTTCTTCAGCTTCATCACTGCTTTGTCTGTCCAGCCATGTCTGGAGGTGACTCACTCTGGACTAAAATTACACTGTATTTTTACTATTATTTTTAATCAGTGCATTTCAAGCAATGACTTTAGACAGGAACCTTTTTATTCAATGAATATAACAAATCTGATTAGGGAACAAAAGCCTGAGAAATCTCTGGCTGTCTTTGCAGGGTGTAGTTTATGTGATCCATTGCTACACAAGTTTAAGAATTACAGTTGAAGTACTTGTGATATAACGTAACTGAGAATTTTGTCTGCTTTACATCAATAAACTCAAAGATGGATTTGGTTGAGCAAGAAAGTATATGAGTTCTTTGCATGTGTGAAGTTTTAAATGTGTTACTCAGCTTAATCTCATAAACATGTAACAGTGTACATCCACTTTGCTTCCATCACTGGGACTAGAAGCTTTTTCATTCAACTAGTATTAAAAATTTTGCCCATAAATGAGAACTTCTGGTTTTCTGCCTTCCCCTTTTACCTAAAATTCTCAAACCATTCTGTCTTGCTTCACTATGTACTGCTGAATTGTTGGAAAATAATTAACAAGCAGATAGCTCAGTGGGTAGAATAGGAGAAAAAGAACTGGACCAAGGACATGCTGACTCCTAAAGGCTCTTTGTACCTAAGCGGAGCAGCTGAAAAGCAGGTGACACAAACTATATAAACATCTAATGCTCGCCAGAGAGATAGCTGTGTACAGCCACCATGCAGGCTGCCAGGACACAACACTGGGCAGCAGTGAAGGGACTTGTTCTCAGGCCCCAAGTTCTGGTCCTGGAAAAAAGCATTGCATTTGTTCTGCAGACTCCCACCTGCAGCTGCCTTGTCATGGAGCTGTCACATGGAAGCTACCTCAGACAAAAGCAGGGCCCACAAGGGCAGTGGCAATAGGCAGTGCTAGGACTGCTGGAAAAAAACCAAATATGGTTTCACTTCAGTCACTAGGAAGGAAAAAAAAATTACTTCAAAAATTCCGTTAGTTATCAGGAAAGCACGCACTGACTGGGTCTTACCTTGAAGCTGACTTGTTGCATCAACAAGTGGAACCATAACTCAGCCCAGTGCCTCCACAGGCGCCCCCTGAGGCCTCGTGCTTTGCTCTCCCACACAGGCCTGGTCCCAGGTTCACAGGGCCAGGGGTCACAGCCAGCCTTGGCAAACGTGGCATCTCCTTGGAGTCAGTTAGGAAGAGGCTGAAGTGCCAGTAGGTGGGAGAACCATTGTTTCTTTCTGCCTCATCCTCATGCATTCAGAGCATATATTTTCCAGCTTCCCTCCCTCTTCAGCTCAGCTGCCCAGACTGCAGTTCTCTTCTTCCTCCCTTCTGCGAGCAGCTCTCATCTCCAGTCTGCCCCCTCCCTGAGGAAAAAGCCAAAGCCCTGTGCACCTGAGACCTGCACCCCCTGGCAGCAGGGCAGTTTTGACAATGTGAACAGCACTGCAATTCCTATTTCTTCCCTTGTCCTTCCTCTACATGCTGTGATTTGGACTGATTTTAAGCTGTCAGCATCTCACTGGCACCCTCCATTTAGTGGCCTGCCTTGTAGCTTACAAGACTGTGGGGAGCGCTGTGTCTGAGAGGTGCCTCGTTCAGGTTCTTTTAAAGTCAATCATCTAGATATTAAAAAAGTACACCCTTAGAATAAGTCAGTATCTCACTTCTTCAAGATATTAAACCCAGTAGTTTTGATACTACTTAATTATTTCCTCTTGTTTTAGGACTTCAGCAACTGCTCAGAGCAGCTGTTCAATTACATGAAATCCAACCAAATTACCCCATCACATTAATATTAAATGCATCTTAGTTAGGAAGTTAAATGGCAGAAATATTCTCCCTGAATCAAGACTATTCTCTCCTTTGTACTTAGCTAAGCATCTGCACTATAATGCCAACTCACATCTGTGCAGTTCTGGTTTAGACAGGTGGAAGGAAGACACAGAGCACAGGCAGCAGCTGGTTCTCTGCTGTGTTTACATACAGAGGCAAACTGCACACTAATAAGCAAAAAGTGACTGAAAACACATTTTATTTGCAAATACAGCAAAGTCAGTGATTCAGGAACTCTGCAGACAAACAAGAGACATCTTAAAAAGTGGCAAAATCTTCCCCTTTTAATGCTTTACTGACACATGTTTTCATTTAGTTCTAAGACAATCATTTTAATAAGATTTCCTGGGTTTATCTCTTTCCATCCTCTTGGGAACTTGCAATCTTTGAGTGGTTAACAGATTGGTATCAAGATGCAAAAAAGTGGAAGGCTGTTGGTGTTACTGTAAAGCTTATCTGAAAGTAAAAATTACTGCTCCTCTGTCCTCACCAACAGTTTCCCTCTTAACAGCTAGACTGCCTACATCTTTGTACAGAGGGTTTTCAGTTCCATCAACTTACAGACTGCTTATTAAAATCCAGTAGAAACTCTGCACAAATTTCTGGTGGGGTTTTTCGGGAACAACAAAAAGCATGTAACTGCAAAAAAGGGCTCAGCCACTGTTGTTAGGGTTGTACATCGCTGAGAAAGTGAGTTTCTCCAAAGTAGAGCCAGGAAAGCATTATGTGGGATAACCCACAGCTACCTCAAAATACAAAGAAGAACCTCACTTGTCAGCGCGTTGCCCAGTGCAACATGGGCAACAAAATGTGTGGACAGTGTCTTAGGACAGCAGTTCTACCACTGGCCTTCAGAGAACATAACTGGTCTCTGCCAGTCATGTCCTACGTCTGGAAAAACGAAAATTGACGCAGACAAATAGGACAGAAAACCTCAATGCTCCTTAAGAAGTTTCTTCTGTCCTATCACATTCACAAAACAAGTGTTCACATTGAGAAACTATGTGGCCACATCCACTGCAAAGCCTGGCTCGTTGGGACACAGCCTTCATACCCTTACAGCCATTAGCTGCAGCCAAACCCTCAAATTTCAGTGTCTGCTTACTCATAAGTTGTGGCTTTCACAGCTTCAGTTGAGCTCTGCTTTTGTAGAGGTCAAATCAAGTTACTGCAGATCTCCATAAAGAATTTGATCCAACAACTTTCTGATCCGTCATTGTACAGACAAAAATTTTCCGCTCAAGAATTAACGACATGGATTTTAATATAGGCTTTTTTTTTTTTACCATTTGAACTCAAAACTTGTATCAGAGTTAACAAGCAGTGTTTTGAAAACAAAGTCATCATTCTCACCTACACTGAGCTGTTTACAGTAATTACAGATGAGAGGATCAAGAACAGATGAATTCTGCACTGAAAAGAATCTCTATAAAAACCTGAAAGCTTCCTTAAAAGCTACTGTACTGTTAATTTTTCTTCTAACTGTTCACAAAGAGAAATCCTCTCTATTTTTAAGACAATGCATTTACAGTTATTTGCCCACAGAATTGATAACATCCCATCCCACAATTCTGATTTTCCTGCTACGGTTTTCCAAATGCCTATGATTCATTTAAAAGAGGAAGAAGAAAAGACAGTCTCAAGTGTAATAGCTGTTTTGCCAGCCCTCCTCAATGCAAAATTTGTTTGGATTAACATTCCAAAGAACTGTATTAAGAAGAAAGAAGTCACTAAGTACGAGAACACCTGCAGTACGGAAAACAAGATGAGGGATATAAACTGCCACGATCCCTCTAAGATATAACACATCTTTTTTCATCCTCTTTATACTCTATTATGTACTCTGGGTAAATCTGGTGTTTTTCAAAGACAACAAAAACAGAAGGATTTAACTCATCATCCACACAGCTGTCATAAAACCAAAGCCCATCCACAGACTTTTTTGGAGGACGAACATAGGCTGCATTCCCTTTAATATAGTCTCCAACCAAAACACGAGCCACAAACATCATGTTTCCTTTCTCCGTAGCCTGACAGTATGCATGGGAATAGGAAGCTTCTCTAGCAAAGTAACTTCCTGGAAAACAAGATGAAAATGTGGTTGTAAGTAGTATCTACAGAGACAGCAAAAACTGAGCACCCCCTTGGTTTTCAGGAGGTATCTGACACAACTTTCAGGACACTTCTTACTCACTTTACATAATATCACCAGAATTTTTGCAAGAAAAAGGATTTCACCATATAATTTTCATTCAGAATTTGCTATTTCATGAGTAATTTTTTAAAAAGCAATAAATATAAGCTCACTAAAGGTACTGTGTGTTATGATGAGAGGGATAGACAAGAAAACATGAGGACCTTTCATGATCACACTGAGGGAATGCACACCCTTCTTGCTCCCTGCCATTAATTTTTCTTGCAAGTTCAAATTATGACCTCAAGCACCAGAAGATCTCACCTACAGCAAACCCCTATATCAGTTCTCTGGACATCTTGTGAGAAAACTTACCCCCACACAAAGCAAATCCCAGCCCTGTTCAGAAGGAAGGAAGATCGTAATACCTATTCATACCTTTTTTTTTTAACCTTCTGTAGTTAAAGACTTCAGGACTTTGATTGTTCCGCTATCAGGAGAGTCTGAGTAGACATCTAACGCACAAAGTCACTTCCTACATACCCATTCCATAGTTAGTTCCATTTTTTCCACAAATTCTCCAGTCAAAATTCTGAGCGCAGATGGTTTCCGTGAAGGAGGTGTTGGTTCCATGAAACAGGAGCTTTTCCTGCACTTCCTTTCCTCCATTCTCCCTTTTCATCTTCTCCTTTTGCCTGACAAAAAATGCAAGGGAGGAGAATGTAAGCCATGGAAGAAAAGGGAGAAAGAGATTTAAAAAAAAAAATCAAAAAAAGAAACCTCAAACAACTTTATATGTCCTTGTAAATGTCAGCTGGATGAGATTTCCAGCCTGCCTTCTCTCAGCTCGGAAGATGAGACAGACCAGCAGTGTGATGAACAAGTACAAGATAAGCACTGTATTGATACCACTGCTAAGCAATTCTAGATAATTCTGACTTTACTCAATGAATTTAAGGAAACATTGACACACGTCTCCACTGTACCAACCTTTTGCTCCTTTGTAGGGTCCTACTGATTCTGCTTTAAGGTCTCCTGTTCCTTCCCACCCTGACTTTCAGTGAAGTGGAGGCAGCAATAACCATGGAGCCTCCATGCTTCCACAGTGGCTGAAAGCTACAGGCAGCTTGTTCTTTGTGCCAACACCCTGAGCTCCTGCACCTGGGGAAGATCAGTGTTGCTGAGGAGACAGGGCCAGGAGAGAAATCGAGCCTGCTTTCACTACTGCAGACCTCACTGATGTAAGCCAAACTAAGCTATGAACAGGATCAAAAGTGGAATCACAACAAAAGGCTCAACTAGAGTATTTCCCATCACTATTCCACAGCCTCCAGATAACCCTCAGGTTTTCAGAAGCTGTTGAAGTGGACAAGACAGTAATATTCTTCAGAAAATGATCAGCTACAAAATAAGCAGGGCCAGGGTGAGGGAAGAATCCTTCCAACACGTAAATTAAGAAGTGAAAAGTTAAAAGCAGTGGACTGAAATTTGTTAATTGAGAACTTAACTGTGATGGTGGGGAGGCCCTGGTACAGGTTGCCCAGAGAAGCTGTGGCTGCCCCATCCCTGGAATTGTCCAAGGCCAGGTTGGATGGGGCTTGGAGCAACCTGGGCTAGTGGAAGGTGTCCCTGTCCATGGCAGGGGTGGAACTGGATGAGTTTTAAGGTCCTCCCAAACCAATCTACTCTATAATCCTATGGACTAAGCAATGTTAAATTCTGCCTGCTTAGCTTAATTATCTCATTGGAGTAGGATAAAAAATATGCACTATTACATGTTTTGAAGTCTCCTGTGTTTTGCTAGATGAAAAGGTTTTATGCAATCATTAGCAGATAACTTCCTGGGTTCCGTCACTTTGCAGGGGAAAGCACAAATTTCAGCAGTATTTTTACTCCATTACAATTCCATACAGTCCTTGAATACTTACTCTTGTTTTAAACTAGACAACCGTGCAATGCAACAGCTTAATCTTCTACCCAATTAATGTGAATCTGGTTGAGCCCCAGCTCACATCTATTGGTATCTAGCTTGGTATCTACCTAGAGTTCAGTATCACTGATGCAGATGTTGAAAAGCAGAAAGGAGCCTTAGAACTCAGAGATCATGAAATTCAAATGCAAGGATTCTTTCTCAGTGAGTAATGACTTCAGTCAGCAAAAGTACCTTAAATAAATGTGACTGGAACAAAAAGACCCAGGCAGCCTTTAGCTTTTTTAGCATTTCATATACTCTAAACAGACAGGGCATGTGTGCAGCAGGCAGTTACTGCTCAATCCCTCAGACAATCACTATTCCACATCCCAGTGGGTATGCTCATCCCAGTTTTGTGTCACATGTCTTTCTCTCCGTGCTCCTCTCCCCCTCTTCCAGGGAACCATGCAAAAAGAACCTCCCCACAGGAGCATGACATTATACAAAAGGCCTCAGACACTAATTTCACTCCTGAAACTGCTCCTAAGAAGGAATATGCTAAAGCACAGGTGATAACCTCCTTTCTTTCTTAGAAAGCAGATACAGGACACCTTGTTCTTGGAGACTCCCTCCCTGTAAGGATAAGGAAACAAATACTAACCACTGAAACACCTTCCAGAGGGATGGATTCTGAATCCTCTGTATTTTAAGGATGCTGTAGGTTTTCATAGTCTGATGGAACAGCTGCTTTATTGTGTTGTACTCAGGGGTCACACTACTGATCACCACTGCCTATAAAATACAAACCAAGCATAAGATGACATGAGGCTTCAGTTGGCTCGTAAAGTGCCGAAACCTTATTAAAGCAGGTACACTTCCAGAAGGGTCCCCGAACTATGCTTATAAGGGTAATGTAATGCTTTAAATAGTGACTATGTGAATAATTAAATAATAAGTAAATCATTATGTCACTCCTGCTTTGCAAGGACACCTCACCTCTCTTCAGAAAGGATGCTGAAAGTATCAGTTACAGGTTTATCATCTCCAAGAGTTGACACTTGCAATGTTAAATCTCAATGAAACAGAAATCACAAAAAAGAAAACTTGACTGATTATTCCAGATAATGTCAGTTTTATATCTAAGGCTATTAAGAACAAAAGATGTTAGATAACAGTATCGTTTGTAACCAGACATTTATGGGAGCTTCGGAAACAAAAAGCCTATACACCCTCCTGGCATTGTAATGCCTTAACTTTTCAAAGTTAGAACTTGGAAAGCTGCACTTAGAGACATAAGAAAAAAAGCTACAATTCTAGACAAATGTGACACTAAGTACCTGCTTAAGCAAATACATCTCCTTTCCTGAAGGCAGCTAAGTCTATTAATCTATTTTCTTTTATTTATCTATTTATCCCTACTTTTCATGTTTAAAGATCTGTCAAGAAATGCACGTTTTCCCAATGAAAAGTTAATGCAAAATACAATTAAAACATTATTTGAACTCTTCTGCTTGCTTATGTGATACATAAATTTTCCATTTTTTCTCCAAAGTAACCCATGTCTTTAATCTTCTGGAATTAATGTTTATCTCCATAAACTGCAAAGGCATGATGCTGGCAGACTGATGTCACCTTTCCACTTTACCACAGCCCAAGCCAAGTGGGGACTTAAGATGCTATGAAGTGAAATGCCCAACATCCCACGTTCTAAAGTGCTTTAAGCAGGAAAGCTGGAGCCATTCTAGAGGGTAACAGGAAGCCAACATCTTGACCTACCAGGCAAAACATTTGAGAAGGCTGAGTTTGGAGAGAATATAAAATAGGACTTGTATTTCACAGCTGCATAAAGAAGTGTTTTTTGGACACCACGTCGAGCTTGTGCATTAAGTACTTACTAATGAAGAGACCTGTCACAGGGAAGTCTATGAAGATTAAAGTCAGCTGCACAAGAAAGAACCATTTCTTTGAATTCATTTAAAAGCCTTAATAAGGTTGAGCGAAATTTCCCATGTCTCAATAGGGGTGTGTTTTCCAAAACTGCTTTACAACACAACACATAAAAGAATTGGGATGAGCAAAAACTGATTATCTGCACACTCTGTGGCACCACAGCTCAAGCTGCTCACCATCACCTACAGGATGAAAATTATGTCATTATACTTCAGCACTACATCTTTTATTTAGAATCAGAGAATAGTTTGGGTTGGAAGGGACTTTAAGTCTATCCAGTCCCACCCCCTGCCATGGGTAGAGACACCCAGGTTGCTCCAAGCCCCGTCCAACCCGGCCTTGGAACTCAGCCATTCCAGGGATGAGGCAGCCACAGCTTCTCTGGGCAACCTGTGCCAGGGCCTCCCCACCCTCATAGGGAAGAATTTCTTCCTAATATCCCATCTAATCCTATTCTCTGTCAGTGTGAAGCCATTCCCCCTTGTCCTGTCACTCCAGGCCCTTGTAAGTAGTCTCTCCATCTTTCTTGAGGGCTCCTTCAGGCACTGGAAGCCACAGTTAGGTCACCCTGAAGCTTCTCCAGCTGAACAATCCCAGCTCTCTCAGCCTTTCCTCCCAGCAGAGCTGCTCTGTCCCTCTGTTCATCTTGGTGTCCTACTCTGGACTCGCTCCAGCAGCTCCGTGTGGGGTTGTCCTCATTTCCCCAAGGATGCTTCCACTGCTACGAAAGGGTCATAGCACCATATTGCTGGTGCAAGCTGATACTTCATAACTACACAACTTTATCACTGTTTTTCACCTGCAGTCCTGAAAAGGAAAATCCTATTCAGTGTGAGCATTTGCTGTCCCATTATCAAGGAGAGGAGTTCCTGAGGCAGCGCAAGAATCACTGGCCTGACAGTAATTTCCATTAGTGTGTGACTGTACAAGCACAGTACTCTGTGATATCACGCCATGAGCTCTGCTTCTCTTGGAGTTTGGAGGGAACAGAGTTTGTATTTGTGACAGTGACATGACTAGAACAAGTCTAATACAAAAAAAAGCCTTTTTTCTAGCATGCTGTAGTACTTCCACAAACTGTGCTGCTTTTCCAGAATGACTGCTGGATGTAGTAAACTAAAAAACACCTACACGTTTTGGTCCTGGTAGACCAAATAGGAACATACACTTTTGGCTGACAGTGGGTTTGTTTTGTTGAAGAGATCACTTCAAATGTTCTCTCATTTTATTGCTGTAGCCCTTTATTTCTGCCAATCCTGGAGGCCAAGGTCTATGCTCAGATCTGTGACGTATGCAACAGTACTGGAGGATATACAGATTTCCTTTCCTATATTTCCAGTCCAAACTTTATCTACCAACAGCCATGACAGCATTACTGGGCAGCTGATTTAATGGTTTGTAGGGTCTAGTCTCAGTCCAACTTCTAGTGAAGGAATATACACTTCATAAAAGCCCTTTGCTTAACTGGTCCACCGAGTAACCAAGGTAAGACAATTTTTAATTTTAACAGTGAATCTTTTTTTCTCAAACTTGGCAAGTTTTGGGTTTGCATGTAGATAAATGGCTAAAATGCAGATGAAGTTCAAGGGAATTTGGCATCTTTTTCTTGGGAGATCAGCAAGATCTTCAGCACGCCCCCCAAGAAATCACTCCTGTCCCTTTTCAGCATCTACATAGTTACAATTGATTCAGTTAAGCTTTGAATCCTGCCTTTCCATCAGAATTACAAGTATAGAAAGAAAAAAGATACCTTGTATCCCAAGTCAGGCAGTGCAGATTGATCCCAGTGGCTAGGACAGGCTTGATTTGGAATAGAAGAATCCCTCTGGCTATTTGCAGAAAGAAAATTAAGTAATTATTAATTCTAGTACTGCTCTAAACATTGAAATTTGCAGCATTCCTTTTAGACAATTTCTGCATTTAAAAATTAACAAGATAAACCACAAAGAAACTGGGAAATGGCCTCAGACTGTGAGCTGGGCTTCGCATGCTGCCACTCAGTCATCACAGGCCTCTTGCACTTGCTTTTCTAAGTAGCAACTGTGGACGTAGTAC
Organism: Myiozetetes cayanensis; assembly: GCF_022539395.1. Taxonomy (NCBI): domain Eukaryota; kingdom Metazoa; phylum Chordata; class Aves; order Passeriformes; family Tyrannidae; genus Myiozetetes; species Myiozetetes cayanensis. The sequence goes on along the minus strand of NW_026087521.1, from coordinate 67,488,896 downwards.
CTGGAGTAACATGTACCCCAGATGCCCAGTGATGCACCAAGCCAACAGTTTGTGATACAGCCTCTGTTCGGTGCCAGGGATGTGCTTTGTGCTTTCTCCCAGCAGCAGCTGTGTTCTTTGCACCATTACTGACACCACTGACAGCCATTTTGCCCTGAACCTCTGAAATATAACAAAAACCAACATAAAGAGCATAATTTACCCTTTCTTTATCTTCTGCACATCTTCAGAAGACACAAATTTTGGTCGCCTGCAGACCTGTCTTCTAGTTTTAAAAGCAATGTTTGTCTGGGTCATTTCTTGAGGAGAAAAAGAACAGGAAAAAAAATCATGAATAAATCTACAGGATGGGGTCAGTAATTAAGGACAGGCATTCTTTAATGGAAAGTCCATATTCATTACCAATTCTACCTGATGAAGAGTAGTTGCACAAAGCCTGTGTAAGCTTCTTGTCCTTCCTGTAACTGTGAACCTGTGCCTATCTTGCTTGCTCCCTCGAGTTCCTCATGCTCTTTAAATGTTGCTCCAGCAGCACAAAGATGCTTGATTTGTACTTTTTACCATCCACAGAATTAATTCACTTTACTTAAGGTTTACTATGACTTTTTGTTTCTGGTCATATGTGAGTCTGGAAAGTGTCAAGGAATAAGGGGGAAGGTTACTTTTGTAAGGAATTTCCTCTGGGCCATCACTACCTCACTTCCCCTTCCAATAAGTAAAACTGGTAGTGTCAGGAAAGGAAGCCATAGCTTGTAAAAGCTGGGAGAGTTTGCAAGTTAAGTCTTTGTACAGCACTGCATAGTTGTACACAAGAACCTTTAAAATAAGTACCTTTAAAATTGAGGTTGTAATGATGCTGACCAGCCTGGAAAGATATGGTGGCATCTGGATCTACTTGATACAAATTCTCAAGAACAGCAGAAGATGGTGAGTCCACACTGTCCCCTTCTCCCTTTGTGGGAAGAAGAGAAAAAAAAAAAAAAAAGAGAAGGAAGAGTATCACAGTCAGGACTAAACCCTGGATAAATCACTTGGGTAGAGAAAAACGAAAGGCAAAGAGTAGGATGAAGAGAATCTACTCAGAACTATGGTGGCCTGAAGCATGAGTACAGAACATTTATAACATAGACACAAATACGTAAGTAGTAATGACAGACACAAGTGTATCCTGTAAGAAGTTGTGTTGGTTTGGGCTGGGGTAGAGTTACATTTCTTCCCAGTAGCTGGTAAGGGCTGTACTTTGGGTTTGTGCTGGAGCAGTGCTGCCAAAACAAGGATGTTTTCCTTATTGCTGAGCAGGGCCTGCACAGAACCAAGGCCTTTTCTGCTCCCCCCCCCACCCCACCAGCGAGGGGCTGGGGGGCACATGGAGTTGGGAGGGGACACAGCCAGGACAGCTGATCCCAGCTGGCCACAGGGACATCCCAGACCATGTGAGGTCATGCTCAGCACATAGAGTTGGGGGAGAAGGCAGAAGGGGAGATGTTGGAAGTGATGGCGTTCGTCTTCCCAAGTCCCTGTGACTGTGATGGAGTCCGGCTTTCCTGGGATGGCTGAGCACCTGCCTGCCATGGGAAGTAGGGAATGAATCCTTTGTTTGGCCTTGCTTGTGTGCACGGCTTTTGTTTTACCTACTAGTCTTTATCTCATCCCACCAGTTTTCTCACTTTTACCCTTCTGATTCCCTTGCCAATCCCATGGCAGAGGAGGGAGCGAGTGGCTGTAAGGGCTGAGCTGCCATCAGGGTGTGACGGCTGCACTCGGCTCCTTACCAAACTAGTGTTTGTTTGGTTCAGGCTCCAAAGGAAGTAATGGCCTAGGCCATGACAAGGCCATGAACTTTTCCAGTTCCAACCTGTTCTCTGAAAACCCACAAAGGCACAGGGTGACATGGTGAGCATTGATGCATATGAGCTTGGAAATGAACACTGACCATGTGAGTAACACATGAATAGCAGGTGGTTGTTCCAAGACTAATCGGTCAAGGAGTAAAGAAAGTTGCAGGTTTAAGGAGTTTCACATTTCTCTTTTATTTTGCATGTAATTTAATTCTGAGCCAACCACTTTATTCCACAAATAGGACAGCCTGAGTGAACTGGTTTTGAGCGCACCCTGCTAAAGAGTGAGCTGCACAGCAGTGGTCTCTCCTAGAGCTGGGACGCCTCTCAAGTTTACTCCTTGAGGCTGAGGCCTTTACCAACTGCACTATATCCAAGATCTTTCCCTGCATACTTTTCCAAGTCCCTGGATCACCTTTGTGTTCTACCATTTGCACAGATATACTGTAAAGCATATGAGGAAAACCCATTTGCCTTGGGGGAAGCTGAGATTCCTTATTTCTTTTCCTGCATTTTTCAGATAGATTAGTTTCTCATCAGAGGACCTGGCCATCCAAGGGAAAAGACTGCATTTTATCTGAGAGAGCAAAGCAACCCCTGCATGTTCAAGGAAGCAGGGCAATGATTTGAAGAGAGGGAAGTACTTTGCATATATCTTAAGGACAGTGTATACATGTTCAATCTATGCAGAAGCCATGGATAACTCCAAAACGGAGTTCCCTTCCCTCCAGCCTGTCAGCATTTTATTACATCTCTTGTGAACACCTGTAGCTTTGCTGCCTTACCTGACACTATAAAATTCAAGCACAAGGATTCACTGAATTAAACCTGCTGAGTAAAGGGGAGTGGGGGGAGAGGCTCCATATTCCTGTAGAAGTGACTCAAAGCACAGGATATAAACTCACCTGTTCTCCATATTCAATCCACTGGCCTTGGTTATTCTTCCAATACCATATCCACTGTGTGGTCAGTACGAATGTGGGTTTTGTGACTGATGATGGTGTAGAGAGGCGCCGAACTGGAGAAGAATAGCAGGTCATTGTCTGAAAGTTAATGTTCCTGCTTGCTATGCTGTAAGGAAAAATCCAGTTAATCTTTTATCCTCTAACCCTCTGTTTAGGCTTGTGCAATTTTCTTTTAATATAATGTCACTGAACTTAATGTCACTTTAATATAATGTCACTGAAATAAGAGTATTTTCCACAGCACATGGCAGCTCTGAAAACCATTTCCAAGCTTTATAAGCAAACTGAGGCCTGGGAGACATGGAATGCCATGTCAATCACTGGCCATATGTGGCAATGCCAGCTTTACAGACAGCATAGGACTACAAGTACAGCATGGCAAAAGGTACTTTGCAATAAGGAAAGTTTCCAGTTTGTCTCAGTACAAAACAAGAATTTCGTAAGTACATGCAGCTTATCAACTTTGTTCTTTTCCTGTGGTTAGTTACAAAGGATGCAATCACAACCATCACAGCTGTGAGGTCTGCAATTTGTATTCATCACTGGAGCTACATGGGCTCTTACTCCTGCGAGGCTTGAAAAATTAACTCCCAGGCAGGAAGACTTTGAAAGCAACCTCCTCTTGCGAATCTTGCTTGTGATCTGCACCATCCGGCAAGATGCAGTTCAAAATCATCTGTTGCCTTAAGAGGCATGGGCCAAAATTACTATACACTTTTCAAAGGTGAACTTGGGGTCTCCTATGAATCCAGGGGCTTTTCAGAAAGGACTTAAAATAGAAAAAAAAGCAGGAAAAAAAAGAGATGTGCTGCTTACACAAGGGCCATCTCATAAAATGTCTCTAAGCACATGACAGATATTACTATTATTATTATTATTATTTTTTGTTGTTATTTTTATTACGCATACTAGGTGTAGTAGGAAAAGAACAGCCATAGAGAAGGACCAGCTCTGATATGTTTTTAAAAGGCCTAACTTCATTACTGTAAATAAATTATGATTCATTATTTGAAATGCTGATATTCTAAACACTGTATTCCACTCTCTTTTTACTGTGCAAAGCTTTAAAAGTAAGATATAGTTATTTTTAGACATAAATGGGGTGATATTGTCGTACAATCACTTTTACTTTGCTTTTTAAAAGGAAAAATCCTCATTTGTACATCCTCCCAGATTCTGAGAGGCTCAGTAGCCAGAAGTTATGGAAGTCAGACATCTTTGGAAGAAAATGGGAGTTTTTCCACAGGGGTTCAATCACAGTACTCCAAGCAAGGAGTCCAGCATCACTATACCTGCTGGTTTTTGGGTCGCAATAGGCCTTTTCAATTTCCTCCATCATGGAAAGGTCATTCCAGGTGATCCCATCATATATCTCCCATTTATATGGCAAATGGTAATGAACAGATTTGCATTTATCTGTAATGAGATCAGACATCATAGTTGAATTCTTTAATCATAACACAGAGAGCAAAACAACAAAACCCAAAAAGGAATCAGCAGTTTTTACACCTTGAGGCTTTCTCCCTGGGCTTTGGTATGAGCAATGAAGACAGAGTGCTGAAAACAGAAGGGGGGGGTGTTTCTCCAGTGAGTGAGAAGGCACAATTGCCATTGACACTCCATATGCCACCACTAGCCCAAGCCACTGAGCAGTCGTGCTCTCCAGTGACTACATTACATTTTATAAAGCTTACCCTTATGTTTGCAGTACTTCCAGACATAGAACACACAGATCTCATCACAGTTAACTTCTTTGTTGTCCTTTGAAGCTTCAGCAGAGGAATCGTCCTTTTTATCTACGGGAAAGAACACATCAGTCCTTATTTGCTCTAAGAGAAAGACACTGCCTTTCATACTTCATCCCAGAAATAACAAAGATTTGACTGCAGTAGCCAAGTCAAGCACTTTCAGGATCTGACTGTCCCCTACACAGCTCACCACACGAGTCAGGGCTTTGTGACTGAGCGATAAACCCTGACACTGGAGGAAGTTTCAGTGGAGAAGTGCAAGGGCAGTGTCAGGAAGAGTAACATAGGGTGTGGCTGACCATGGTTCCTGGAAAGCAGCCGACTTTGTCTCCCCACCAAGGGGTCCAGAGAGTGGATAAATGGCATTGTCAGCTCAGCAGATCGATGGGGGGTAGAAATCTTTCTCCCTGAGTTGGCCAGACCAGCATGGGGGGAGCTCAGCCCAACACAGAAGTACTAAACCTAAAGAACTAACAAAAGAATTCTCAAGACAGCAACAGGCTTCAGCTGGCTTCAACCCTTCCCAGAGACTGGGGACACCCAGCTTTGAGACAATGAGCATATTATACAGACATGTAATGGGAGTGACATTAGCATTGTGATTGAACTGTGCATTGCAACTGCTACGTTTTGGTAAGTAAACATTTGTATTTTGTTTTTTGTTTCTAGTGGAAACTCTACTACATCAGAAATGTCACTGTACTGGACTTGGCTAGGATAAGATGTAATTTTCTTCATATGCTGTGTTTTAGATTTTTGACCAAAACAATGCTGGTAACACCCTGATAAGCCCTAGCTTTTACACAGCATCAAGGCCGCCTCCGTTTCTCACCCTGTCCCCAAAGTGAATAGACTTGGGGGTGCACAGTAGGTTGGGAGGGGACACAACTTGGGAGAGAACCCAAACTCACCAAATATTACATACCATATAGCATAATGCTCAGCAATAAAAGGGAACAGAGGGAGTTTTAGGAGGGTTAGCTCTCTTTTGCTCAGGAACTGGCTAAGCATCAGACTATGTGCGAGAGGTGGTGTGTGACTGCCTTTGCATCACTGCTTTTGCTTTGTTTTCTTCTTCTGCTTATCCTTCGGGGTTCTTTTCCCTCTCCCATCTTGACCCTTAAGCTTTTTTGTTTTTATTCTTTCTTTTCTCTTCCGCATCCCACTGGGGGTCGAGGGGAAGTGAGCAAGTGCCTCTGTGGTGCTCACTGAGGTTTGTCCACAACACCTGTGTACCATCGATTGTCTTCACATAAGGTCAAGACTGGATGGTTAGAAACAACCTGTACCTTCATCTTTACCTCCAGCTCCTGTTGGCATGAAAAGACTGAATGAACAGCACTGCTGGGCCAGCTCAGCGAGCTGGTAGTATCCCAATCTGTGTGGAGAATTATGTCCATCACACATAATTTTGCTCCACTGCTGATACAACAGATGAGTAATAACAGTTACAAACCCTAGCTAGTCACAATAAGCTGGCAATAAGCCAGTCACTCAATAGCTATTTTGCATGCAGTATTGTAGGTAATAATAGTGCAGTTCTCCTACATCATTCAGACATGACTTAATTCCTGAAAGTAGATAATGGCAGAGAGGAAAAACATATGTACACGTTGCAAGAAGCGAAATACAAAAGCTGATTCCACATGGAAGCAGCTGGTACTAATCGCTAGATATTTACCTTCTGGAGATGGCACGTGGAGTGTGGAGTCCACTGTTTGCAAAGGTACCTTCGGTTCTTTACTCATTGTAACTACTGTTTTTTTCAAACAATTTCCCCTTGGTTTGTAGTTGTGTACTGAAAGCACCAAAAGGATGATGGGGTTTAGCTGAGAGGTTTCTACCTCTATCAAACTCAAAATCCTATTTAAGCGCAGTGTTTCTTACAACTTACCATTTCCCTTCTTCAGTTCCCTGTTGAACTCCATGTGCTTATAATCATATATAATCTGGAGGTTCGAAGCTATTTTCCCATCAATGCCTCCAGTTTCCAACACTCTCAGTGCATGGCCATCCAAGAGGTTATGGGACCTCATGCATGGAAAAAATCTACATTCCCCCTGGAGAAAATGTCGACAAACATGAAGCTTGTTGCAGTTGTTTTGCTGCATGCAGACACCACCTTTTTTGTTGTAAAACTGGCAGGTCTAGAAGTGGGGAGGACACAAGATGAAATGGAAAAGCACATTAGAATCTTTCATTGTTCTATAGGCATGCAGCTTTAAGAGCAGAAAAATGGTGACTAAAAGGCATGTGGTCACTGTGACTTCTTCAATCTAGACAGATTCCTTGCACAGAGGAGCAGGTATTTTAAGCCGATTCATGCATTTTTGGTTTTGAAGTTGTGCAGTTTTTGTTTCAAGAAAAGCCAATCCAACAAGCATAGAAGTGCCAAAAAAGGATGCAAGACAGTTGCATAAAACTGAATTTGTACTTCCTATTTGTAAAGCTTATTCTGCATTGAAGATTTGGGCTTCCAAAAATGATCAGAAGAATGCTTTGAGATTAGAGTACCTATGGAAAAAGCAAAGCACTTCTTTATTCCTCTAGTAATCAAAAAAGAGATAAGCAATGAATCAGACCCAGGGAACAAATCACAGACCAAAAACTCCTTCATATTGTCCACCAAGCAACACAGCAACATTTTTGCTCCTGAAGCACAGGAGTAGCCTGTAAGAAGAAAGCTTCTTTGAGGAGGACACACAGCTGTCTGGCAGACACATCATACCAGGACTCTCACAGGTCCCCTCCCAACCCCTCTTCCCACCAGGAGAGTTTTTATGGTGCATTGAAGCTGAATATATATAGATGTATATATCAGTTAGGGAATTATAGATCGCTGGGATGGCAGTGCTTGGAGACTGAAAAATCAGGCCAGTTTCAGCTGCAAAACAACTATTCACTGGATTCATAGTGTCTGTCACACAGCCTGAGCTTGGACTTAAGAATTACAGAAAAAAGCATAAGATTTACATAAAACACTGGTTTCAGGGGCCAGAGCACAGGAATTGCTTTGGTGCTCAAGAGAATAGGGAAAAAAAGCAACTAAAATAGAGAATCAAGTAATAACTGAAAGAGTATTAGAAACACAAACATTTTGTATGGAGTGTCCATTACACAAAATAACACTTTAGGTTAGTGAAAATTGCAGCCACTTAAATGTCAATCTGAAGCTCTCAGAGTTTTAAGGACACTGAATCTGGCTGAGAACAATTCTACAGAGCATCAGGAGGAACATGAATTAAAAGATCTTAGTATGCAGGATGAAATTTTTACACAGGAACATCAGAATAAACTACCAAACCAGAAGCAAGTGCTGCCTCAGTGAAGTAAGTGTCCTGGTTTTGGCTGGGATAGAGTTAATTTTCTCTGTAGCAGCTGGTACAGTGCTGTGGTTTGCATTCAGGATGAGAAGAATGTTGATAACACAGAATTGTTTCAGTTGGTGCTGAGCAGGGCTTACTCCAGTCAAGGACTTCTCAGTGTCTTGTGCTGTGCCAGTGAGCAGGGGCACAAAGAGCTGGGAGAAAGTATGGCCGGAAAGCTGATGAAACTGGCCAAAGGGATATTCCACACCATAGAACGTATATACCAGTATAAAAACTGGAGGGAATTGGCCGGGAACCACCAATCGCTGCTCAGGGACAGGTTGGGCATCAGTCAGCAGGTGGTGAGAAATTGTATTGTGAATTACTTGTTTTTCTTGGGCTTTATCATCTCTCTCCTTCTCATCACAGCTATTATCAGTATATTTTATTTTCTTTCAATTATTATAGTATTCTTATCTCAATCCACAAGTTTTACCTGTTTTCCAGTTCTCTTCCCCATCCCACCAGGGTGGGGGAGAGAGCAAGTGGCTGCATGGTACTTAGTTGCCATCTGGGTTTAAACCATGACAATAGGAAATGCATTATTTAGCTACATCAAGAAAGCAGCTGTCCCTTGCATTTGCCAAGAAACAAATAAAAAACCAAAACAACAAGAAAACAAACAAACAAAAAAACCAACCAAACAATAAAACAACAAACCAACCAAAAAAAAAAAAAAAAAAAAGAAGGTGAGGAAAAGTGTGAAAAACCCCTGATGTTGTGGTGCTGTTGTGGGTTTCTTCCTTACCCTGCACCCAAGTTCAAGTCACAGAATACCAAAGTGTCCCCTTGCTTGAGAGCTCTGTACATGCCATGTCCTTAGACACACAACCAGTAGCATTTCTAAGCAGAAAACAGCCAAGTCAGTTTTTTGATCCCTCTTCCCAGCTCTCAGGTTTATGAAGGGCCTCCATCAATCGCGGTTTTCTCTTGTTTTTGCTATTTTACTGCATGATAGGAGTTAAGGTGCTCAATTAGAGGTAATTAATGATGCCTGCCAGGGGTGGGGGCTGAACAGATCCACAGTAAGAGCGTAAAGGTAATACCAACCAATGATGGTTGCTACTATATGTTCATTATTGGGAACAATCCCCCTTGCTTATCACCACCATGCTCCTTGAATCTGCCTGCACAACATACTACAAAATGCTACACACACAAACAAACAAACAAACAAAAAACCACAAACAAACAAACAAAAAAACACCACTATTTTGTCGAAGTCCTGCACTGTCACAGCAGGGAGTAAAGAAACAACAGAGCTATTATGTCAAGAGATCTGTGGAGATTATAAGCTGCAAAAGACAAGGGTAACAGGCATTACCTACCTTGAAGACAGTACTGCCCTTATACACACACATAGACCCAGAATGGAATGTTCAGCCGAATTTAACAAAATTGATGACTGGCATACAAACTGGACAAAGGTAACTCCGTAGAAAATTACTGTATGAAAACTCAGTTCAGTTTGGAAGAGGCAGACTTTACACAAAAATGACTGCAGACATTTGGTCATTTTCTGATAGATTTTTCTCACTCCCTTATACCTTCATGCACCAAAATGTGCAGGCCTAGGTAGACTGGAAAAGGAAATGGGACCTCACTTCCTAGTCTCCATCATCTCTTGGAGAAGAAGCAACAAACCGAGTTTTTGGTCAGACCTCTTAGCCTGTAAGCATTACAATTATTGTGGTCTTTCAGCTGTATCTTGCTTACCTCACCCTTTGTAAACCTATAATGAAGCTGACATTTTTGTTTGCTTGTTTTGAGGAACTTTATGGACTTTATATTGTTTCTTCTGGTGCTTTCACACATAGCCATCCCCATTCCTGATTCATTCAGACTCATCCTGTTACATTTAAACAGGTTGACATTGAGATCAGAACTCCACATTGTTATCCTCTCCCATTCCTAGTGAACAAAAAGCTTTTTTTAAGACATCAGTACTACTCACATCAGGGAGGAAGAAAGTGTCGTTTTGAAGAAGCAGGATTCGCAGCTCATTCTCACTGAGGCCAGACAAATCATGTTTTCTTAGAATTTTTTTGTTCTCAGCATTGGTGATGTCATGTGAGTACTTGCAAGAGCTGCAAGAAAACAGACAGACATATCAATGTTTATTCCATGAGTCGGGCTGATTTAAAGAAGAACCTCAGAAAACGTGCAACTTCAAAAAAGCCGTGAGGGTAAGGGGGCTTAGCAAAAGTCTTTGTAAATGTTTAGGTGGTCTCTGCAATTAGCCAGAGAACAGACCAGACAGCATAACTCCTCTGTGAAATGCAGTAGCATTATCATCCCCATTTTAAACACCAACGTGGCCACACCACTTTAAAAAAACTTAGCAGCACAAATTTGAAGCCAAGTCTGTCTATCCCACACATTCTTCACCTCCAGTAAAATACAAGTCAATGCCACATGATCAGAACAGCTGGAGGGAAAGTTAATGTTAGAGCAATACACCAGAAACACTGCAGGTTGCAACACCTTTGATTTTGTGAATGTAAAAGGTTGTTGTCCCCGGGATGGCATGCAAGGACAGATGCAAGAGTCTAGGAGAGCAAAACTAAGAGATAATGAAGCTGAAAGCAACACAAGTTGTTATCTTTGCTTGCTGGGAAGTTTGGTTTTTTAAAAACAAAACAAACAAACAAAAAACCTCCTCCCCCCAAACAAAAAAACCCAACAAACTGAAACCAAACAAGAAAATACAGCTTCATGTTCTGCTCACTAACAGGTGATTTGATGCAGCCTTAAGACTAGACATACTAATCTAGCAGAAGTACCTGTTAATTTACCAGACTCCAGATAAAAGCCTATGATCCCTTTACTCTTTCAGCCTCTACTTAACTTTTGAAACTCACCTTGTGAAAGCTTTTTTACCTCAGGCTGTGTCTGATCCAGTTCTTCTGTACAGACACTTGAGTAGATATTTCTCCCCTGACCCCTCTACCTGTTGGACACATTGCTTTGTAAGCAAATAAACAAGGATGCAAAGTCTGAAGGGCAGAAGTGTGCCTTCTTAGATCCTGAGAAACATTCTTCTAAGGCTATTAGGTGCTGTAGGCACTCAATAAATAGCTGGGAAGGTAGGTAAGCCTACAGAGTACTTGAAGTGTGAGCCATCACCAGTGTTCCTCCACAGTCAACTTCAGATTCCCCCGACAGTCACACTACATTACTTGAGTCCATATTTCTAAGTCAAAGATTAAAACACTCCACAAATACAATGATAACTGAACAACTGAGTTCAATAACACATTCAGGAAAGAAAAACAAAACAGTGGAAAGCGACTTGCGAGACATTAGTTAAAAACAAGATTAACTGGACTAAAATTGTGATTCCACTAAATAGAAGACCACAATTACTTGTAAAGATGTTTTTCTTTCCATGGATTCTAAAACAAAAAGGATGCAAAGGCTGGAAGCAAGGCTAGATTTTACCTTATCAGTTAAAAAATTCTCTCTCTCTTGATCTATGTGATTGACCTAGCAGTATTTCTGTCCCCTCATTTTAATCAACCTTCTTCCCATGAAAGGCAAACTCTTCGCTTTATTAATTTTTAACACATACCAAGGTGATTTTAAATACTTAGTGCTATTGAGAGGACAGAGCGGTTTATCATTACTAAGGGAATCACCTTATTGCACGTTTTAATTCACCGAGTCATCCAGCATGAGTACCTACAAGCGCCTGAAGGCATTTCTAACAGTGAATCCCAGGGAAGCTCATCGTTCTGTCAGTAATGCAACAAAGAGTAAGAAAATCTTATAATCCTAGTGGTTTGCTAGTACCACTCAAAGACACAGCCTTTCCCCTCTAAGCTCTTCAGCCATCTATTTTATTGGGGCAGAACAGGAAGGATCCGGTGGGATACCAGCAGGTTATTAACACTGCAACAGTACAAGACCTGGGGCTTATGGGCTTAAACTGCAAATTCTTCCATCAGAGCTCACTATTGCCACTGATTGTCACAGGAAAGCTTCTGGGTTCCTTCTTCTGCATTTGCTTTTGTTTTCCTTTATCTTAATGTTTTTAAACTAGGTACCACCTTTGCGTGCCCTGCCCTTCCCGGGAGTCCTCCGTATTCCGGAAGCCGGGACTGATGTATATGGGCGATCAAACAGTGCCTCTCACATAAAAGTCTGTAAGCGAAGCGGCTAGTTGCAGCAAAATTCAACGTTTGTAACTCTGGAGTAAAACCAGAGGGCATGCAACACTTTGCTTTTTACTTTGGATAGAAATACGTGTAAACCATTTCATCCAGATGCTGAGGGACGGGTGTGGAGGCGAGTGGATTTATAACAAAACAAAACAGTCGTAATACTGACAAAGAAAACCAGGCTTTAGAAAACTGCCACCTATCTCGGGCACTTCGGCCTTTTACCGACTCCGCGAGGGCAGGACGCGAGTCCTTGCAGAGCCAGGATCTCCCAGCCCGTGGCTGTGCCCGAGGGGGACCACTGCCCTCTGTCCCCGGGGCAAGGGGTATGCGGGGTTTTGGGGGCATCCCTCTCCCCCTCCTTCCCCTCCCCTCGGGCTGCCCGTGCCCACCGCGCTCACCTGGGCCCCAGGTGGCACTTGCCCATGAGGTTTTGCTTGCAGAGGTGCAGCCGCTCGCAGCCGCCGCCGCACTCCCTGCGGGGACAGACCCGCACGTCAGACACGGCCAGGACCTCGGCGCCGCCGCGCAACATCAGGAAGCGCCGGGGGCCCGCCGCCGCCAGCGTCTCGGCCAGCTGCGGGGCCGACAGCCCGGCGTGCTGCTGCAGCTCCGGCAGCCCCAGCCGCCCGCCCTGCGCGCACAGCGCCCTGGTGAGGAAGCAGCACACGGCCGGGTCGCTCATCCTGCCCTCCGCCTGCGCCGGCCGCCGCGGGACGGCAACGGCACCGGGAGCGCCGTGGGACCGGCAGCGGGCGGGACCGAAGGCGGGAGCGGGGCTCCGCCGCCCGGCCGCGCTCGGGAGGAATCGAAAACGAAAGCGCGGCCGCGCCTATGGCAGGAGGCGGGAAACCGCCCAGCCTGGAGGCTTCCTTGGCTGAAAATCACTCGGGAAACAAATAATGCAAGAAGTGATTGAAAGGAGTGTGGGGTTTTCGTATAATTTAGAATCACGGAGTGGTTTGAGTCGAAAGGCACCTTAAAGCTCATCTCGTTCCACCTTCCACTAGCCGAGGTTGCTCCAAGCCCCGTCCAACGTGGCCTTAAACACTTCAGGGGTGGGGCAGCCACATTTCCTCACCTCCTTGCTGACTTGGCCTCCCTCTACATAAACCTAACATGAATTTAGTGCAGATCATTAAGCGTATAATGCAGGAAAAAAAACATAGCGTACCCAAATAACTGTAGTATTTATGTAGGAATGCCATTACTTTTCTTTGTTCCCAACTAACGGTCAACTGCTGATCAGTGCTGGTTGCAGCAGCTGGTCCTGGCAGGGCTGTGAAGCTCTGCTGGTTTTGGCTGGGGTGGGGTTAATTTTCTTCACAGTGGCTGTGTTTTGGATTTGTGCTCAACACAAGGTTGATAATAGAGATGTTTTTGTTACTTCTGAGCAGGGTTTACACAGAGCCAAGGCCTTTTCAGCTCCTCATATTGCCATGCTGCCAAGGAAGTTGGAGGTGCATAGGAAGCTGGGAGGGGGCACAGTTGGGACAGGTGACCCCAAATGAGCCAAAGGGATATTTCATACCATACAACATCATGCTCAGTATATGAAGTTAGGAGCTGGGGGGAGAAGAAGGAAAGGGGTGACGTTTGGAATGATGGCCTTTGTCTTCCCAGGTCACAGCATGATGGGGCCCTGCTCTCCTGGAAATGGCTAAACACCTGCCTGCCCATGGAAAACAGTGAATTAATTCCTTGTTTTGCTTTGCTTGCGTGCATGGCTTTTGCTTTCCCTATTAAACTGCCTTATCTCAACCTATGAGTTTTCCAGTTTTTACCCTTCCGATTCTCTCCCCAGTCCTGCCAGGGAGTGAGCAAGCATGGGCTTGGCTGCTGGCTAGGTTAAACCATGACAGAAGCAGAAATGCCGTATTGCTGTTAGTGTCGAAGTAGGGCTGGGGCTGGGAACAAGCACAGCAAATACTGAATCAAAAAGATGGGGAGAGGGTTGAGGACTAAATCCGTTTGAGATGAGCTTTCACACTGCAACTCGTTGGCAATGCAAGCTTTGGGAACAGTAAGTATCTATCAACTGCTACCTCTGGATCAGGAAGTTACCCTTGAAAATAGAGTGAATAACAGCCTGTGTTGCCTGTTGCTGATGCCTGATTTAAAAGGCATGTGAAACTACACAGTCACAGTCACTGCTCAGGTCATAGAGAGAAAACCACTTCCAGGAATAAGGCCAAGGTGGGACTGCCTGTGGTTTTGCTCTTTCTTTGTTGCTGAAGGTTATATAGCGATCTTTTCATTGTGCATATTTCCTCATATCCGCCCACTTGCTATGATACTTGAACAAATTAAATAATTTTTGAAAAACAATAGAAAAACGAGAGGCAGAAGGAGAAGTTTGCCACGTTTGTCAGGTCTAGGTTTAGAAAAGTAAATTGATAATTCTGGGCTGGATTATGCTCTGGGTGTGGATACATCCATTCTCAGGTTGTCAACAGATTGTCAAGGATGATAAAACTGAGATCCAAACTCAAGGTAGTTTCAGAACTGACTGATAAGGTAGAAAATTATTCAAACATTGAGTCAGCAATGTATTGCCAACTTCAATGAGTAGATGAGTCAGGCAAACTGTACAATAATTTGCTTATATTTGTCTTTTGTTTTTCAGACAGTTCAAATGAAAACATACTTTTCTGCATTAATCTACTCAGAAATCTGAACTACTGGTCTGAGGAGCTTTACTTTAGGAAAGTAAAGCAGAAAGAAGCTGCAAATACAGTCTTGGCAAACATGTTCTATTCTCCACTTAAATACATTCAAAAAGGGTTTTGGTTCAGGCCTGAGTGAAAACAAGCAAAGAAACATTGGGAGATTTATCCTGTTTGTTGGTATGTTTTGCAAATATAAATGCACCAGTACTTGACTTCCTTAACTACTTCAAACAGAACCAGTTTATGTGAAACAACACAACTGAGTGAGGCAAAAGGCATCACTGAATGAAGGAGTCCCAAATCAGTGTTATTTTTAGAGGGCAGTGAGTAATTCCAGCCTTGAATATCAAGTCTTTGTTTAAGTTAGACCCTGCTGGAAAAGTAGCTGGATTGCTGCAACCTTTTGCTACTGTTTAAAATGCAATCCCAATCTTTCTCTTTGATGTCCTCTACTTGCAGCTGTAATATCTCCTTGTTTGCCCTGCCTCTGGTATTCAGCTGACTCCGTAGTAAGTGAAATCAGCTTTCAGAGACTTGAAACTGAAATTTTGATTCATATGAGCAAAGTATGAATGGGTGTGTGAGCAAGCACCAGAAGAAACAGCAGAACAAAGGTTAAACAAATGGCCTCGACTGATAATCAAAAACACAGCAGTAAAGGCAGTAAAATCGAGAAATGGTTTCTCTCAAACCAGGAAAATCTGCACTCTGGAGCATAGAAAACTTGTTGGAGGAAGATCCTACCATCTGACAGCTGGACATGGCAGGAAGATACAGCACACCACAAATGCCATTTATTTCCTGTTGGTCCAACTGGAAGCAAACCATAAAGAGAGGAAGCACAGAAAATGGGCAAAGAAGTTCCATGAGGTGCATGGAGGCAGAAGTATCTGCACTGTGAAGCACAAGGATGCCACCACAGTCAGTGCTGGGTCCCACTATCTTTCATACCTGTTAGTGGGCAGAAAAGACCCCTCCAAGGCAGCTTGCCACTGGCAGTGAAAACTAACACAAGAGATACCAAAAGGGTGGGATAATTGGTGCCCATCTTCCCTTATGCTGCTTGCAATGTGGGTCCTGGAAAAACCCATGGAGCACACGCACGCCTCAGGAGCTGTGAGTATAAGGTTTTGACAGCATGAACCAAGTTGAATATTGAGTTGTTTGACCACTTTCCAGGATGAAGAGCCCTGCTACACTGGCTCACCCTGATCTCTTAGGGTGATCTCAGACCCTCTCTGTGGGCTCTGGGGCTCTGCGGGGCTGGGATTAGGAGGTTAGAGTGGGAGTTGGAAAGTTTGATGGCGGCGGAGCTGCTGCTGAGAAAGCAGAGCTGGCAGTGAAATAAAGCTTATGGATCTGGGGCTGAAATCACTGAGGGGCTGGGACAGAGACTGGGGCTAGGATAGGGATGGTTGTCTTGGGATAGGGACTGTAGGGCTGGAGCTGAAATTACTGTAGGGCCTGAGCAAGCAGAATTGCTGATTTTTAATGCACAGCCTCAGAAACAGGGGGGGTTGGAGGTGCAGTGCTGCCCGCAGCTCCTTTGTGCCAAGGCACCAGTAAGCTTTAGCCCTGCCCCTGATTTCCCAGGCCATGGCAGGGAAGGAATGTTTTGAGGTAAAAATGAGGGCCTGGATCATGGACAAGTAGGAACAACCTTGGGGTAGAACTTGGGGGTAGAATGTGCAATGAAAAAGGAATATTTTGGAGGTAAAATTGGAGAGAATCTTGAGGGGCAGAATGAACTTTCTGGCAACAGGGAACAATTGGAGCCTGTGAGGACTTATCAACTGGCTTCCTGTGACGGTAAAAGAAGAGCTGCCGTGCCGGGAACAGTTTGTCCCTGGAGAGCACAGTGCTGGAATAGGGGTGAGACACAGTAAGCAGCTTTTTTTCTTATGTTGGGTCAGCAGGAGGTGGAGGTCAGAGGTCGGGAGGTGGGTGCCTGCCCGCGTCGGGGTGTGTAGTGTGAGTCTGCAGACAGAAAAAGGGGTTAAGGCCGTTGGTGCAAGTTGTGTTGGCAGAAGGCAAAAAAGTGGCAATAGTGGCCCTGTGGTGCATTTCATCTGAGGTCTGTGGTGGGTTTCATGTGCAAAGGCAAAATAGGGGGGGGGGGGTTAGGTATTGTTTAGCCAAGATTTAGCCAGTGTCCCAGGGTGGGGTTGGATCCGTATGTGAAAAAAGCAGGTGGCATTCTGGGCGAGCGCTTTCCCCGCTCGGGCGCCGCGGGGTGGGCGGAGGGGGCCTTTAAGAAGGCGGAGCCGCCGTGCTGGGGAACGGCGATGCTGGGGCGGCTCGGGTAGCGCAACTGGATCTCAGCACCGGGGAAATGGGAACGGGGGAGAGGGAAAAGGGGGAGAGGGGAATCGGGGAGAGGGGAATCGGGGAGAAGGGAACCGGGAACAGGCGCATCCCCGCCGAGCCCAGGCGGGAGAGGCAGAGGCGCTGCGGGCGCTCGGCCTCGGCAGGCAGCGCTTAGGCCGGCAATCAATTCCCTCGGCACCCCGACTCCCCATGGCCTCGCTCGGCAGGGCTCGCCAGGAGGGCTGCCAAGTTGGCGCTGGGCTCCGAACGGAAGGCATCTGAAACTGCTGCTTCTGATGATAAAGGGTGATCAAAATATAAAGCAATACAAGATTGTAGCCTTAGTTGCTTACTAGCTAATTTTTGGATAGAATTAGGATAGAGCCTTGATTGCTTATGCTAACTCACAGACAGGATATAGTTAAAAACCTTATAGTTTAGATAAGGGGCTTTGAAGCTCATGAGAAAGAGACCTTGAACGTTGATAAATAGATGCTCCTGGAGAAGATACCAGTTTTTAATTAATTGGACAGTGCCAACTCAGCAATTCTTAGCAAAGGTAGAAAGTTCAGGCTGAGGAAGACTTCTTCCTTCCTCCAAAAGACCCCCAAAAATCACCGAAAGAAAACCCCAAGGGAGTGTTCCAAGGCGGAGTTATAGGAGTGGTGTATGTTAATGATCCCACTTTTCTGGAATCTGCTAACACAGCTAATGCATATGTAACACAACTAATGTATATGTAATATTATACTGCATAAAAGGAGCTGAACAAAGGCAATGGGTGTACGTGATTGGAGGAATTATCCCGAATGCACCTGGCGCTGTGACTGAGGTGGTGGTCTGCCTCTCCTGGTGGGAGTGAAATAAATAAATAAATGAAAGAAAATTAAAAATAAAAAAAAGAAATAAATGAAATAAAAAAGGAAATATACAAAAGAAATTAAAAAAAATTAAAAGCAAGAAAACCAAAAGGAAATAAAATTAATAGTCAAATAAAAGCGAAAAAAAATTCTTGGGGACCCTGTTTACTACCCGTCCTCCTCCTTCCCCCCCGCACTCCGAACCCTAAATTGGGGGTCACGCCTCAAATGTGAGGAGGGGACCCCAAAACGTGAGTGGGGAACTCCAGGGACCCGAAGAATTGGAGGGGGAGCCGCGATATGTCAGGCCCTAGAAAAGTGGGTGAGACATGCGCAGTAAGAAAACGAAACTTTAAGGACACGTGATGAGAGGTAACAAGATGGCGACGTCGCCGCATGCGTAGTCATTTGCAAGACGTCCGGGGTCACGTGCTAACTAAGGGCACAAGGGGGGCATGGCGCATGCGCAATGACTTATGACACTGCAGCACCCCCTGGTCATCGTAAGGTCGTCACTGCAGCGAACAGACCTGCGCAGGCGCGGTGCCCGCCCCGGCTCTTCTTGGAGGTGCGGGGAAGGGCAGCGGCCCGGAGGAGGCCCGCTTCAGGGGGCGGGGCCCGCCGGGGGTGGCCGAGCCGGCGGCACCGAGCGGGGAAGGAGGGGCCGCGCTGGGGCCTGGCCGGTTCCCGAGGCACGACGGGACTTGTGGTCTCCAGCCTCTGCCCGGGGTGGGGGGGGGAGAGAATAAAACGAGCATTTTTAAGTGAAACCGCAGAACTTAGTGAGGGACAGTCTAAGGGTAAAATGGGAGACCGGAAGTGAGTGATCCCCGGGCCTGAAAGTCTTATAGTCCGCGAGAAAAATGGCCTCAGCCGGCCCGACCGGAATATTTCCAATGCCGTGCAAAAGATGGCGTCCCCCGCAAGCAGGAAGTACTGCATTGCCGTGCGGCCCTCTGACAGCAAGTCCTCCAGTGCCGTACAAGAAGATGGCAGCCCCAGACCGGAAGTTCTCCGGGCCCACCCTAAAGATGGCGCAGTCGGGACCGGAAATTGTCGTAGCCCATACTGAAGGTGGCGGACCCAGACAAAAGTCGTAGAAAGCCACACCACAAATGGCGATGTCCAGACCGGAAGTCTTCGAAAGCCACACTTAAGATGGCGGCCCCCGGCTCAGATAGGCTTGTATCCTGTTGCCTGAGCTCTACCCCGACCACACCCCTAGCCCGCCCTCAGCGCCGTCTCTCCACGGCGCTTCCTGCTGTGGGGGCAGGGCGTGGCGCTCGGCAGGTTCGTGGGCGGGGGGGGCACTGTCGTTCCGTCCCCGCGCCGTCCCTTTCCTTCCTCGTTCTGTCCCGCGGTGCCCGGGAGATGCTGCCGGGGCTGCACCGCCGCGTCCGGTGAGCAGCAGCTGGAGGTGTTTGCTCTCTGCTCGGTCCCCACCTTCCCCTCAGTTCCCTGGGACTCCAGTTAATCACAGCTCACCTTGGCTTTTGCGGGGCCCTTGCTGAAGGTTTTCTAAGTGTGGCACTGAGATTTTCTGGAGTTGGAATTGATTGCTGTTTCAGGGAACGTCTCACTGGGCAGTCTGTGTTTTAACACTTCCCAGGGCAGGATAATTGCAGCAGAAGAAAGCAAAGGAAGCCCAGAACCTGGCCTAGGCAGGCCCAGGCCTCTGGCAAGCCCAGGGCTTGCTACTTGTTGATTGTGCCGGTTCCGGTCCCGCACTGTAGGCTCAGGGCTTGTTTCTCACCGTTCAGTTCCAAATGAGAGGGGAGCCAGAGGCAGAAAATCCCTCTGCTGCTGGGGCTGAACTGTCTGTGGTACCTGGGGGCTGGGCAGGACTTGGCCCTGCTGCCTGCGTGCTCCGCAGTGGCCAGGGAGGGATCCCAGAGGTCACCCCCCTGCATGCTGTGCTGCACAGCAGGGGCTGGGCAGCCTGCTTGCCTGCCGGGGGAGGCCATGGTGCTCTCTGTGGGTCTCTGGGTTTGCCTTGGAATCCCAAAGCCTCTGCCTGCGTGGGGGGATGAAAAAAAGGTGACTCTAAATTGGTATATTTTGGAGTGTTTTGGTGCTGAGTGAATGCTTTTGGCTTGTTGTGTGTCAATTCCCAGCCTTGGTCAGAGCTTCCCGTGGAGTGTTGCTGCTGCTGCTGTTGCCGGGAGAGAGAAATCCTTTGGGAAGCTGGGATACAAACAGCAACTCTGTGAATTGCTCAGCTTGTGCTGTGTAAGAGCAGGCTTTAGGGAAGAAACGCCTGTAGTGAGTAATGGGTGAAAGCCAGGAGCCTTTGACTTCCCAGTGCACTTAATTGTCTTGGTCTCCTCTCTTTCAAGACAGGGAAATTCACTGACTTGGGTCCGGCAATGCCAAATGCCTTGGGGTGTGAGCAGCCAAAGGCAACAGGCTCCAGCCTCGCTGGCCATGCTGGGGGCTCCTGGTCCTGCCCGTGGCGTGGGGTAAGTCAGAGGGACACGTTCCTCTTCTCCTGGCTCTTCTCCTGGTTGGCATTTGGCAAGGGCAAGGGCCCTTTTTCCCACTGCAGGCTGGTCCTTGCCGTTTGTGCTGGGAAGGGTGGGGAGGAAGGGGCGAAGGACCAGGTGAACGTGGGGTCCCAGAGCTGTGGGGTTGGGCTGTGCTGAGAAGGGCAGGTGGGTCCCCATGGGTGTGCCTGAGTATTGGTTTGGGGGTTCAGGAGCCCAGGGGACCAAGCTTGGGGGGTGTTTGCAGCTCTGCCAGGGCTGGAGCTGGGCTGGGCCGTGGGACAGATGCAGGGGAACTGGAGGAGGGTTCAGGACTCCCTGGAGGGAAAGGAGGTCTGGATGGGCTGGATGGAGCCACGGGGTCGTGCTCGTGGGAACACACTTGTCCAGGGCACTGGGATCCATGTCAAACTCCAGTTCCCCTCGTGCCCAGGGATGCAGGGTGTGAGGGATTGAATTTCCCTGTGGGTTTGCAGGAGACCGGGAATGAGAGGAAAGGTGGTGCCAGAGCTGTGTCTCACCAGGCTCTGTTTCCCTCTGAGGACAGAGAGCCTGTGGGCTGAGATGAGATTGCAGTGAGTGTTGGGATGAACATTCCAGGGAATGGGGAGCTTGGAATTCCAGAGGCTGATGGAAACATCACCTTAGATGTGTTTAGTTTGTGTCTGTGAGAGCTGGGATTTGGGCTGGAGAGCTGTTGTTGGGAACAAAGGGTGGAGAAAACCTCCTCTGTGGATGTGTAAGGAAGGACAGAGTAGCAGGGAAGAGCAGTATTTCCATACGATATAAAGATTCTCCCCAGATGTGGGATGGAGCAGCAATGGAAGTGGTTGAGTTTGGCCTAGGCTGGTCAGGATCAGCCATAAACAACCCACCAGACCCTGAACCCTCAGTGAACGTGACCAACCCCTCAGCAGAAACCCAAGTCGTTAATTTTCAACAGAGGAGAAATTACTGGTACTTACTTCTGATCTGTGGAGAATTTCCCTTGGAATGATCAACCAGAGAGTGTATCAGTGTAAAGCATCTCTTTTGGGTCTTTTTTTTTGGTTTGTAATTTCCTCTCTGGCTTAAATGAGTTTTGTGCTCTCCTGTTAAGGAAACAGAGTGTTTTTATCTTGAAATTTGGAGTAGTTTGGCTTGTTTAGGGGTTTTTTTCCCACACTGACTTAGGCCTTCCGTGCACAGTCCATGTTGTCCTACAGGACTGCTTTGGTGCTGGGTCAGAGAGAGAGAAGGGAAGTGGCTTTTCCTCATCTGGCATGTTTCCAAGCAGAAGTGGAACATTGTCCTGCCCCTCCCCAAAGCTCTACAGGCACATAGGAGTGTGAGGCCAGCTCAGGGCTGGCCCAGTTCTCTGAGACAGAACCATGAGGGAGAGGTTTAAGTATTAATAACATCTCTATTGTCACTTGGTTGCAAAGATTGGGTCCTGCAGTCCCAGAGTGTTAAGGAAAACAAGGAACTCCTGTTCTTCCTGGCAAACCTTCTCTTATTGCTTGTGCAGTCTTTGAGTTCTGTTGTCTGATTTGCTGTCCAGGATCTTTCTAAGAGAAGCTGTTGGAAATTTCGAGGTAGGGTTAGAATTTGGGTCTGTTGCCTACCAAACCGCCTCCAAATCCTGATGGACTGGAGTGATGAGTGCTCTCAGCAAAGGTTATTTCTCAAGATTGTGTCTGAATTCCCTCAGCTCTGGTGAGGAATTGTGCAAGCAAGGCCTGTGTGCCCGTGGGTTTTTCCCGTGGGTGTCAGTGTGGCAGGCTGGGACAAGGACTCGTGCAGGGACCAAGCTGGCACTGGAGCTGTTGGCACTCTGAGCCATTGCCCAGGTGTGGTTAGAGAACATTTTGGAGGCTGTTTCCAGGATTCCATTGGTAGCTGGATCTCCCTGCAGCTGCAGCAGTCAGGGGAGGGTTCTTTCTTGTCCAGCCCGGTGGCTTCTGCTCATCAGCCTGGCACAGACTGGGGCTGGGGCAGGTTCTGCAGGGAACTGGAGCCAGCACTGACAGGAGGCTCTGGAAGGCAGGGAGCTGCAGGGATGGGCGTTTGCAAAGCTGAGGTGAAGTTTGTCAAAGGAGCAGAACATTCTGCATTCTTGTGGGTTTTGTGGAGTTCCGTGTGGGTGCCCAGGAGAACTGGGTCAGAGCTGCGTTTTGTGGTCAGAGAGCTGCATCTCTAAATTTGGCAGGCTCTGTGTGATGGAAATGAAGAGGTAGCCCCAGAGGCTGATGCTTTCTGTCTCCAGGTATCCCCAGGACAGCTGCTAATCCTGAGGAATCTGCTCTGGGTCCAACCTGTCCGTGCTGGAGCGCCCTGGTGGCTGCAGTCCCTGAGCCTGCAGAGACAAAGACAGCCCCGGCCCAAGTGGCCTTTGGCCCCTTGTGCGGAATGTGGGAGCATGTGGAAGATGAGAATGAGGGCTGTGCTCCAGACTGACACTGGGAAGGGCAGTGTTTCCCTGGAGGGGTGAGGTTTGGGCCCACAGGCTGAGTTTGAGGAGGGTCAGGGTGACAGACGCTGCTGCCTTTTGTTGCCTGCTGAGGTTTTCTGTTCCCCCTGGAGATTTTCTCCTGGACTGTGGCCCCACAGGGAGCAGAAGGGAAAGCTGCCCATCCCGTGGGCACTGCCAGCCTTTGTCCCTCTGTTTTCCCTCCAGCCTGGGAATTTGCTGCTGTCACTGCTGAGGCCCCCCGCACCTGGGGGACTGTGTCCTCCTTGTAGCACTTCCCAGCCCCAGCCACGAGCTCCAGTTGTGCCTCTGTGTGTCTGGCAGCATCTGCTGGGACTGTGCTTCCAGTGCATCATCCCTGGGAATATCCTGTTGTTCCAGACCACTGGGGACAGTTTGGGCTCGTCAGCTTCAGAGTTGCATTGGAGCAGTCCCTGAAAAGAATAAGGAGAGTGGAGTTCTGTCCAGGTGCTGCTTTCACAGCCCATTTGACAGTGTGTGCTTTGTGTTGGAGGTTGTCCTGTATTTGCACTGCAGATAACGTGCCCTTCTCAGTTCAGCCCAGCAGATCCCAAGGGCTCTTCCAGGAATATTTGTTCTTTACTACCCTTTGGGATACCTTAATCTCCAAACTGCCATGAACAATTCCTTAATTTCTCCTGAAGAAAACCAAGTGCCAGAGGCAGTTTGCCCAGGAGCCCAGAATTGTCTTTGGAGCAGAGAGTGCTGACAGCTGCCTGTGCCTGTCCCCAGCCTGGCCCTGTCCACAGGGACACACTGGGCAAAGACCATTAGAGGGAACAAAACCACTTCCTGCAAGAGGGTTTGTCCTGTGCAAATCAGTCCTGGGTCAGCAACTGGATGTGGGACATCCATCAGCTGCTCTTCCCCCAGAAAGCACCATCCCCATGGGCGTTAATGATGTGTCCTGTGCCCATCGCTCACTGTTCACCCAACTCAAACCAGAGCAAGTCTTGGTTTGCTTTGAAGAACTTAAAATAACTTCAAAACAAAATAAATCAGTTTTTTCCTTTTTTTTTCTTGTAGGTGATGGAGTTGCCTGTCTGGATGTGTGCTGAGCTCTGGCTGCAGGGGACTAGTTATTAATTAGATTGCAGAAATGTTTTCTGAAATCTGTCTCCTTCTTTCTGCCTTTTGCTGATAGATCTTGCCTTCTGCCTTTGAATTTATAGCCCCCTTGCAGCTCCCAGCTGGGAAAACCTGGAGTGACTCAGTGGGGACAGAGGTGACATTTTTATCTGGAAACTTAGTGTAATTTTTAGGGGATACAGCAACTGTTTTTGTAGGAAAGCGTGTTTAACCACATTGACCCAAGTTGTGTTTGCACCAGCTGAAGCCAGAGGTGCAAGGCAATCCAAAGCAAACCCTGCTCAGCCTCTGAATCCCAGGGTAGAGTTCTCCAAGCTGCTTATTGAGGGAGTAAAGATAAGTTAAAATGGAACCAAGAGCACTAATAAGGTTCCTGGGAATCCCAGTATTACTGTCCTAGAATTTTGGACAGGTTTGAAGCTGTTGATGACAATAACGGCTTTCTTCCTTTGGACGAGTCCCTCTGTAGTGGTACCTTGGAGTTTTGATGTTTTGATTTTTTTTTAATTTTTTTAGATCTTAGAAGTAGTTATGTAGTAAATGTAGATTTTAGAATAGCAGCATATTATCCCTTTACTCTTTAACATACCAGCTCAAACCCCTGTTACCCATTCCCATATCAATTCCCCTAAATTCCACTGACCTGTTTTGTCTCTTTTTCAAGGTAGAATTCTAGGGAACATCTTAACCCTACGGAAGAAGATATAACCATAGACTCAACAACCTTCAGGCCTAGAATTCTGGAAGGCCTCCAAGGACATTAAGTGCTCTGAGGAAGATGAAGATGAAGAAGAGGGGGTCCCAAAACACCCTCAGACCCAATTCCCAAGAGGTGTGGCGGGGGCAGAACCTGGGTGGTGGCCGGACGGGGATTGGGTGAAAATCATTATAAAAATTGTGAACATCTGTATTCCGAGAGCACGCGTTTGGGGGTATTCCAGAAAGCCTGGGGGCTCATTAAAGCCTTTGTATCCTTATCTTATCTCCTACCTAATTTGGCTTGGAGTCTTTTTTTCCCCACAACCATTTAGGCAACAGTAGGATTTGGGGTTTCTTTGAGTTTTGAATCCCTCCCAGCGACCCTAACACCGATCAGGAGCTGGCAGGACAAACAGACTGAGAGCTCCTGGCAGGCACAGGGGGTTTCCCCCAGAGTGGATCCAAGGGCTACCCACTAACCTGGCCAGGTGGGATCTGCTTTGGCTCCCGGCTTCTGCCAGAACCAGAATGTGTTCCATGAATTGGAATGAGAATCCGGTAGCTTCAGCTCCTGGAGATTCCCTGGGCAGCTGATCCACTCTGCCCTATGTCCTGCTCTCAGTTCCTGCCCAGGAAGAACCAACCATGCCAACGGCACGAACACTTATACCCTGGATAGGGAATGGGGGACTGACTGGTGTAGAATTCACCTAGGAAGTAAAACAAGGGGATTATTGGAGGATCTGGCTCCTTAGGGAACCTACTGGGAGTAGAGAAGCGCAACCCTAAATCTGCAGCTGTGGGTGGAGTTGTGGAATGTAAACCAGCACAAAGCGATACCCCAAAATGAACTGTGGGAGAGTAGGACCAAATGAGGGTCACCGTCACTGTGGAAAGGCAAAAGGAATTGGTTAGGACTTGGATTGTCCCCTTGGGAGGTGCTGGTTACTGGGATTTAGAGAATGCCCTATCTTAGACTGCCAAGATCTCTCAGTGCAGTGGCTTTCGCCAACACGGCAGCACAACAATTGTTCTCTATGTGGGGCCAAGGTTTGGGTTCTGGGATCAGCTTTGCGGGTTTCGATGAATTCTACCTTCAACCTGGAGTTCCATGTGGAATTCCTACTGGAATAGCCTCCCTGTGCCTCATGGAGCCCGAATCTTCCCCTGCAGAGCTGCCACTTTAATGCCAGGTTTGCCCGGAAGCAACCAAGGGTCCAGGTGTGCTCAGCGGGATCAGGACAAGGACAGGTTGATTTTCCACAGAATTTGTTGTTTATAACCCTCCTCCCCCAGCCCCACTGGTGTCCCTGGGGGGCACATGAGCGAGTTCCCTGGAACTGAACCGATTCTCCCCCCGGGTTGGGCTCCAGGGGGTGTGTTCCCCCAGCAGAAGGTGGTGGCCAGACGCGCTCCCAGCACGGCCTGAGGCAACCCCTGAGGCCGGGTGAGGACGTCTCTTGGTGCTGGAAGCCGCTGTCACTTCAAAGCCTCAAGAGCGGCCCCTGCAAGTTCTTTTAGTGCTGGTGAGGGATGATTCCCCTGGCTTTAACACTGCTACTGGCCTCAGGCTTGAAGGGCAGGGATTTGGGGAGGATGGGACACACATTTTGGGGTGGGTGGCACGTGGGAGCTCTGGGAGGTCGGCACTGGGAATTGCCGCCTGTGCTGCTCTGCAGCCACGCTGTGCCGGATTCTTTGGGTACTTTTGGGCTATCACTGGGGTGTGTCGAGAGTGAGGCATGTCAGGGTGACTGTTCAGAGCAGTCTCGGGCTGAGGAGCTGCGGGCAGCCTTTTATCCATGCCCGCTCCAGTGCCCGTGGCTGGGTTCCCAGCCCCGGGCTGTGTGTTTTGCAGACGAGCCCTGCCTGGGAGACAAATCCATCTTGTGCCCACTGGAAGTGCTGGCCTGGAGCTGCTCCATCCCTACTACCACGAGCTGTACTGGGGGTCCTGCGACTGCAGATAGGATTCCCCGAGCTCTGGACGCTCTAGAGTGCCGCAAGCCCTGGCAGGGCAGTGCAGAGCACAACTCATCCATCCCCTGGAAACTGCAAGCTCAAAGAGGGCTGGGTCGCTGCCTTTGCTCCGTCCTCCTCTTGTCCCGTGTTCCCTGTCCAGTTGGGACCGCACAGGGAGCCCCCCGAGAACATTCCTGGCAGGAAGCAGGAACCACTGAGGGCTCTGTCCAGCTCCGGGCCGAAAAGCGGCCCCGACCTGAGCTCCCCTCTTCATTTTGGGTTCCAAGCACTCACCTGGAGGAGATACCCTCCTGCAAGCGGGACCAGATGGTGACCCTCGACCAAATGCCTTTGCCTCGGACCGAGGAAACCCTGTAGATTCGTTTGACTCCTTTGTCCCTGGAAACGGCTGTTGCACGAGCACCTTGGCAGCTGTTGAGGAAATCCTGGACAGGGCAGGAAAAACTCCCTGAGCATGGCAATAATCAGATTGTGTCCGTCCCCAGCTGGGCACAGCCCAACCGGCCGTGCTCCCTCTGACCCGTGGCTGCGAAGAGCTCATACATAGGAGGGAGAGCTGCAGAGATTTAATAAACGTGGATTTCCTGACAGTATTTCCGTGAGGTCCTTCCCTCCTTTGACTGGCACAGCAGGATCTGGTTGGAGCATTTTTTGGTTTCCTCTCCTGTAACCGTTTCCTTCCCAGGCAGGACCTTCCCAGATTAAATGTTTCAACTGGATTTTTAAAAACCAGAGAGTTTTCCATGGGAGGATGTGAGTTGCAGAGTAAGTGGGGGAGAGGAAGGAAAACCTCAGGTCTCACCAGGCAGCTGTCACGTGCAAGGACCTGTAAAGAAAGGGAATGGGAAAGATGATTGACTCCTGGGAGCAGAGGCTAACAGACACTCACGATGGATGTTTGGTTGTGGTTGGGAATGAGCAGCTTGACCTCCCCAGGGTTGTCTGTGCTGGATGCGGGTTTGGGTCCTATCTTGCCACAGGTCTGTGCAGCAGCTGGAACCTGGGCAGGTTTGGGGGCTGTGGTGTTTCCAGCCTCCTAAGTTTTTTGTCACAGTTTCCTTTCAGTGGCAAAGTGTCCCTCCTTGGCTGTTTGTTGCCCTGCAGCCAGAAGAGCCCAGTCCTGAGATGGCTCAGTATTGGTGTGACCCACAGTCAGTGTCCCCTGCCCTTGGAACAGAGCTCCCTTTGGCATCCCCTGCTGCAGGGTGGGAGCTGCAGAGCCAGCAGTGTCCAGCTGGAGGATCCAGGAGGATGCAATTCTACTTTTCCGGGGGGTAAGAGGTGGGGGTGCAGGAGCTAGAAGGGGTGTTTTCCAGGCAGAGGGGGGAAAGGAGCAGGGAGAATTGCAACTCCCAGCAACTCGGTCAGTGCTGACTGGACTTGGGGCTGGGAAAGGTCACTCAGTGTGAGGGCGGGTGAGAGTCCAGAGTGGCCCTGGGGCCCCGGGATGGACACTGGTGAACTGGACAAACAGCTGGAGAAGTTTCAAGGAGAACCAGGAAAGTGGCATTTGGCTTCTGGCGTGTCTTTGTCTGGTCTTTGATCTCTAGAAGTGGAACTAGCACTTGAGCATGCCCAGAGTGAGTTGTGGGCTGTGTTAGTGGGCCCAGGAACTGCTGGAATAACAAGCTGGAGCAGCTCCTTGCGCGCGCGTGTAGAACCAGCTCTATTGCAGCCACAAGTGAGGTGGGAAATGAATCTCAGGAGGCTGGAAACAAGTTCCAGAGAGTGGTTAAAATGGGAAGGTCTTTTCTGCACAGAAAACTCCTGCTGTTCGTGCAGTGCCGAGAGCGGAGCACCAACTGCGCTTGAGAGATGGAGAGTCAGGGCTTTCCTTCCTGTGTGGAAGAGCAGTCATTTGCTTGTAGGAGAGCTGCGCTGAAGTAGACTGTCTGAATGCCCAAAATTCAATACTAATGACAACTCCTTCCAGAGCAAAGTTACCTGCACAGAAAACTCTTACTGTTGATGTAGTGCCGAGAGTGGTGCACCGAGTGCACTTGAGAGGCAGAGAGTCAGGGCTTTCTTTTCTCAGTGGAAGAGCGGTCGGGATTGTGCCGGATGGAGGTTTTGCCCTGTCTCATTTTTCTGAGTGCGTGGACAGCGGGAATATTCTGGACTCTGCCAGCTTGGAAGTGCTTCAGGGTACATGCAGCTGAGAAAAATGCACTCTGGGGGAAGTGTACCAATAGAGAAAGCTGTTGGTGACCTATCCGTGTTAATTGCAAAGTTCAAAGCAATCACAATGGAGTGGCACTCCCTTTCTGCTGAGAAGACTTTCGACTGCACACATCTGACAGTGGGCTGCAAGTTCTTCTCAGCTAGATGTACTCAGAAGCCCTTTCAGGCTGGCAGAGTCCAGAGTGTTCCCTCTGTCCCTGCACGCAGTAAAACAAGATTGGGAAAAAACAGCTGACGCATTCGCCCTTGCAGCCTTTCAATGTCTCACTGAACCCAGGAACTAGGCAGTCTCCTTCTCACATAGACACACTCTCTCCTCTCCAGCTCCTGCAGATCTTTGATAACTTGAAAGAGTCCAGCAGCTGAGCCCATGCTAAATGTCCTAGAAGGAAAACTCACAACTGATTTCACTCTTTCTCCTGAAACCAAAGCACTACACCAAGCTCGTGGCTGCATTGCACTTCTCACTTTCTCCAACCACCAAAACACTGGATCTAAGAGCCAAAATCCAAACTGAGCACTTTCAGACTACAACTCAAAAAGGCAAGTGTTACAAGAGACAAGGTTTTTGGTGCCCCACCCTTTCTGATTGCAAACTTCTAGGCACTCCTATTTGAGTGGGAGTCAGTTTCTCCTTGCATCTTTTCAAATGTACCCACTCTGCACAGTGCTTCACGTTCTTCTCAGCTACAAGGAAAAGCACGAAGGCAGCAACGTCTCTTTCCCTGGCTCGTTTTACTCATTGGGAGGTGAAGTGGACACTTGGGACTCTGCCAGCCTGAAACTGCTTCTGAGTACATCTAGCTCAGAGGAAGGTGAAATGGATTGTCAGATATGTGCAGTGGAAAGGCTTCTAATGGGGAAAACAGTCATTTGCGAATGCTTAGAAATTTGCAATTTACAGAGCTAGGTCCCCAAAAGCTTTCCCCCTTGGCCCAATGCCTTCACCCTGCGTTTTTCTCAGCTGCATGTACCCTGAAGCGCTTCCAAGCTGGCAGAGTCCAGAATATTCCCATTGTCCACGCACTCAGAAAAACAAGACAGGGCAAAACCCCCATCCAGCACAATCCCAATCGCTCTTCCACTGAGGAAAGAAAATCCTGACTCTCTGTCTCTCAAGCGCAGTTGGTGCACCGCTCTCGGCGCTACACGAAGAGCAAGAGCTTTCTATGCACACACCTTTGGTCAGGACGAATCTTTGTCCGTATGGAACTTTGTGCAATCAGATGGTCAATTTCACCACAGTGCTCCTGCAAGCCAAAGAATGCTGTTCCACCCAGAAAAAAAGCCTCAAGTGACCTCCCTTTTGGTGACAACCTTCGCCTTTTAACTGCAAACTTCTAAGCATTCGCAATGCAGTGGCAGTCCCTTTTCTGCTTACTTTTTTTTCTGCTTTGTTTGGTTCCCCAAATGGATTAAGAATAAGGATTCCTCCCAGAAAAAAAAGTTCCACCACCAGAAGCCCTTGGTGTGCAGGGAGTGCCAAGAGTGGCTCACCAATTGCACAGGAGAATTGGAGGTGAAGAGTTTTTGTCCTCACTGGAACTTCATTTGTTTGGTATCAGAAGCCCCTGACCTGAAACGGCCCATCTGAGTCCCCACATGGATTAAGAATGAAGATTCCTCCCAGACAAAAGGTGCCAGCACAAGAATCTCCAGGTGTGCATGGAGTGCCAAGAGTGGTTCATGAATTGCACATGAGAGTTGGAGGCTAAGGGTTTTCTTCCTGGGTGGAACTTTATTTGTTTGAAGTCAGAACCACCGGGGTAAAATGGCCCGAGTCCCCACATGGTCTAAGAATGAAGATTCCTCCCAGGCAATAGGTACGACAACGAGAAGCTCTTGGTGTGCAGGGAGTCCAAAGAGTGGTTCACCAATTGCACAGGAGAGATGGAGGGAAAGGGCTTTTTTTTCTGGCTGGAGCGTCATTTGTTTGGTGTCAGAACCACAGCGCTAAAATGGTCCGTCTGAGACTCCACGTGGACTAATAATGAAGATGCCTCCCAGGAAAAAGGCGCCAGCACAGGAAGCTCCATGTGTGTATACAGTGCCAAGAGTAGCTCACCGATTGCACAGGATATGTGGATGGGAAGAGCTTTCTTTTTGGGTGTAACTTCATTTGTTTAGTGTCAGAAACCCCTGACCTGAAATGGCCCGTCTGAGTCCCCACATGGACTAAGAATGAAGATGCCTCCCCGACAAAAGTGCCAGCACAGGAATCCCCAGGTGTACATGGAGTGCCAAGAGTGTCTCACCAATGTACAGGAGAGATATAGTGTAAGAGCTTTTTTCCCTGGTTGGAATTTCATTTCTTTGCTGACAGAAGCTGTGTGCTGAAATGGCGAATTTGAGTCCTTAAATGGACTAAGAATGAAGATTCCTCCCAGACAAACGGTGACAGCAGAGAAAACCCTACGTGTGTATTGAGTGCGAAGAGTGGCTGACCAATTCCACAGGAGACATGAAGGGTAAGGGCTCATTTTCCTGGCTGGAACTTCATTTGTTTGATGTCAGAACCACCGTGGTGAAATGGCCTGTCTGAGTCCCCAGATGGATTAAAAATGAAGATTCCTCCCAGAAAAAAGGTACCAGCACAGGTATCGTCAGGTGCGTATGGAGTGCCAAGAGTGGATCACCAATTGCAGAGGTGACATGGAAGGTAAGGGCTTTTTTTCCTGGTTGGAACTTCATTTGTTTGCTGACAGAAGCCGTTCACTGAAGTGGCCAATTTGAGTCCTTAAAAGGACTAGGAATGAAGATTCATCCCACACAAAAGATACCAGCACAGAAAGTTTCCTGTGTGCATGGAGTGCGAAGAGTGGCTCACCGATTGCACAGGAGAGATGAAGGATAAAGGCTTTCTTCTTGCATCCAACTTCATTATTTTGGTGTCAGAAACCCCTGACCTGAAATGACCTGTCTGAGTCCCGAAATGGATTAAGAATGAAGATGCCTCCCAGGAAGCTCTACCTGTGCATGGAGTGCCAAGAGTGGCTAAACAAGTGCACAGGAGAGATGGATGGGAAGGGCTTTCTTTTTGGGTGTAACTTCATTTGTTTTGTGTCAGAAACCCCTGACCTGAAATGACCTGCCTGAGTCCCCAACTGGACTAAGAATAAAGATTCCTCCCAGACAAAACGTACCAACACCGGAAGTTCTTGGTGTGCAGGGAGTGCCAAGAGTGGCTCACCAATTGCACAGGAGAGATTGAGGGTAAGGGCTTTTTTTCCTGGTTGGAATTTCATTTGTTTGGTGTCAGAACCACAGCGCTAAAATGGTCCGAGTCCCCAAATGGACTAAGAATGAAGATGCCTCCGAGAAAAAAGGTGCCAGCCCAGAAGGCTCCCTGTGTGCATGGAGTGCCAAGAGTGGCTCACCAGTTGCACAGGAGAGATGAATCATAACGGCTTTCTTCTTGGATCTAACTTCATTTGTTTGGTGTCTAAAAACCCTGACCTGAAATGACCTGTATGAGTCCCAAAAGGGTATATGAATGAAGATTACTCCGAGACAAAAGGTGCCAACACAGGAATCCCCAGGTGTACATGGAGTGCCAAGAGTGACTCACGAATTGCAGATGAGAGTTGAAGGTAAAAGGGTTTTTTTCCTGGCTGGAGCATTATTTGTTTGGTGTCAGAACCACAGCGGTAAAATGGCCCATCTGAGTCCCCACATGGTGAAACAATGAAGATTCCTCCCAGGCAATAGGTACGACCACAGGAATCTCGAGGTGTGCAAAGAGTACCAAGAGTGGTTCACCAATTGCGCAGGAGAGATGGAGGTTAAAAGCTTTTTTTCCTGGTCGGAACTTCATTTGTTTGGTGTTAGAACCACCGTGCAGAAATGGCCTGTCTGAGTGTCCACATGGACTAAGAATGAAGATGCCTCCCAGGAAAAATGCGCCAGCACAGGTAGTTCCATTTGTGTATGGAGTGCCAAGAGTGGCTCACCAATTGCACAGGAGAGATGGATGGGACGAGCTTTCTTTTTGGGTGTAACTTCATTTGATTGGTGTCAGAGACCCCTGACCTGAAATGACCTGTCTGAGTCACCACATGGACGAAGAATGAAGATGCCTCCCAGGAAAAAGGTGCCAGCAGTGAAAGCCCTAGCTGTGCACAGAGTGCCAAGAGTGGCTCAAAAATTACACAGGAGAGATGGAGGGTAAGAGCTTTTTTTCCTGCTTGGAACTTCATTTGTTTGGGGTCAGAACCACCGCTGTAAAATGACCCAACTGAGTCCCCATATGGACTAAGAATGAAGATGCCTCCGAGAAAAAAGGTGCCAGCACAGGGAACCCTAGCTGTGCATGGAGTGCCAAGAGTGACTCACCAATTGCACAAGAGAGATGGAGGTTAAGGCCTTTTTTCCCTGGTTGGAATTTCATTTGTTTGCTGACAGAAGCTGTGTGCTGAAATGGCGAATTTGAGCCCTTAAATGTACTAAGAATGAAAATTCGTCCCAGACAAAAGGTGCCAGCACAAGAAACTCTATCTGTGTATGGAGTGGCAAGAGTGTCTCACCAATTGCACAGGAGAGATGGAGGGTAAGGGCTTTTATTCCTGGCTGGAACTTTATTTCTTTGGTGTCAGAACCACAGCGCTAAAATGGCCTGTCTGAGTCTCCACATGGACTAAAAATGAAGATGCCTCCCAGGAAAAAGGCGCCAGCACAGGAAGCTCCATGTGTGTATACAGTGCCAAGAGTGGCTCACCAATTGCACAGGAGATGTGAATTGGAAGGGCTTTCCTTTTGAGTGTAACTTCATTTGTTTTGTGTCAGAAACCCCTGACCTGAAATGGCCCGTCTGCATCCCCAGTTGAACTAAGAATGAAGATTCCTCCCAGACAAAAGGTACCAACACCGGAAGTTCTTGGTGTGCAGGGTGTGCCAACAGTGTCTCATCAGTTGCACAAGAGAATTGGAGGTTAAGAGCATTTTTTCCTGGTTGGAACTTCATTTGTTTTTTACCAGAAGCCCCTGACCTAAAACGGCCTGTCTGAGTCCCCACATGGACTAAGAATGAAGATTCCTCTCAGACAAATGGTACCAGTACAGGAAGTCCTAGCTGTGCATGGAGTGCCAAGAGTGGCTCACCAATGCACAGGAGAGATGAAGTGTAAGACCTCTTCTCCCTGACTGGAATTTCATTTGTTTGCTGATAGAAGCTGTGTGCTGAAATGGCAAATTTGAGTCCTTAAATGGATTAAGAATGGAGATGCCTCCCAGGGAAAAGGCACCAGCACAGAAAGTTACCTGTGTGCATTGATGGAGAAGAGTGGCTCACCAATTGCACAGGAGAGATGAAGGATAATGGATTTCTTCTTGAATCTAACTTCATTTGTTTGGTGTCAGAAACCCCTGACCTGAAATGACCTGACTGAATCCCCACATGGACTAAGAATGAAGATGCCTCCCAGACAAAAGTGCCAGCACACGAAGTCCTAGCTGTGCATGGAGTGCCAAGAGTGGTTCACCGATTGCACCGGAGAATTGGAGGTTAAGAGCTTTTTTTCCTGGCTGGAACTTCATTTGTTTGCTGAAAGAAGCTGTGTGCTGAAATGGCGAATTTGAGTCATTAAATGGACTGAAGATTCCTCCCAGACAAAAGTGCCAGCACAGGAATCCCCAGGTGTGCATGGAGTGCCAAGAGTGGCTCACCAATTGCACAGGAGAGATGGAGGTTAAGAGCTTTTTTTCCTGGGTGAAACTTCCTTTGTTTTATGTCAGAAACCCCTGACCTGAAATGACCTGTCTGAGTCCTCAATTGGACTAAGAATAAAGATTCCTCCAAGACAAAAGGTACCAACACCGGAAGTTCCTGGTGTGCAGGGAGTGCCAAGAGTGGCTCACCAATTGCACAGGAGAATTGGAGGTGAAGAGCTTTTTTTCCTAGCTGGAACTTCACTTGTTTGGTGTCAGAAGCCCCTGACCTGAAACGGCCCGAGTCCCCAAATGTACTAAGAATGAAGATTCCTCCCAGACCAAAGGTGCCAACACAGGAATCTCCAGGTGTGCATGGAGTGCCAAGAGTGATTGATGAATTGCAAATGAGAGTTGGAGGCTAAGGGTTTTCTTCCTGGGTGGAACTTTATTTGTTTGGTGTCAGAACCATCACAGTAATATGGTCCATCTGAGTCCCCAAATGGATTAAGAATGAAGATTCCTCCCAGAAAAAAAGATGCCAACACAGGAATCTCAGGTGTGCATGGAGTGCCAAGAGTGGCACACCAATTGCACAGGACAGATGGAGGGTAAGGGCTTTTTTTCCTGGATGGAATTTCTTTTGTTTGATGTCCGAACCACCGTGCAGAAATGGCCCGTCTGAGTCTCCACATGGACTAATAATGAAGATGCCTCCCAGGAAAAAGGCGCCAGCACAGGAAGCTCCATGTTAGTATGGAGTGCCAAAAGTGACTCACTGATTGCACAGGAGAGATGTATGGGACGAGCTTTCTTTTTGGGTGTAACTTGCTTTGTTTGGTGTCCGAAACCCCTGACCTGAAACGGTCCATCTGAGTCTGCAAATGGACTAAGAATGAAGATTCATCCCAGAAAAAAGGTGCCAACACAGGAATCCCCAATTGTGCATGGAGTGCCAAGAGTGTCTCACCAAATGCACAAGAGAATTGGAGGTTAAGAGCTTTTTTTCCTGGCTGGAACTTCATTTGTTTGGTATCAGAAGCCTCTGACGTGAAACGGCCTATCTAAGTCCCCAAATGGATTAAGAAAGAAGATGCCTCCCAGACAAAAGGTGCCAGCACAGGAAGCCGTAGCTGTGCATGGAGTGCCAAGAGTGGTTCACCAATTGCACAGGAGGGTACGACCTTTTTTCTCTGGTTGGAATTTCATTTTTTTACTGACAGAAGCTGTGTACTGAAATGGCGAATTTGAGCCTTTAAATGGACTATGACTGATGATTCCTCCCAGACAAAAGGTGCCAGCAGAGAAATCCCTACCTGTGTATGGAGTGCGAAGAGTGACTAACCAATTCCACAGGAGAGATGAAGGATAATGGCTTTCTTCTTGGATCTAACTTCATTTGTTTGGTGTCAATACCACCGCGGTAAAATGGTCCATCTGAGTCCCCACATGGTGTAAGAATGAAGATTCCTCCCAGGCAATAGGTGCGACCACAGGAATCTCCAGGTGTGCAGGGAGTGCCAAGAGTGGCTCACTAATTGAACAGGAGAATTGGAGGTGAAGAGCTTTTCTTCCTGGGTGGAACTTCATTTGTTTGGTGTCAGTACCCCTTCGCTGAAATGGCCCATCTGAGTGCCCCAATGGCCTAAGAATAAAGATTCCTCCCAGGCAATAGGTACCACCACTGGAAGCTCTTCGTGTGCAGGGAGTGCCAAGAGTGAATCAGCAATTGCAAAGGAGAGATGAAGGATAATGACTTTCTTCTTGGATCTAACTTCATTTGTTTGGTGTCAGAACCACCGTGCAGAAATGGCCCGTCTGAGTCTCCACATGGACTAAGAATGAAGATGCCTCTCAGGAAAAAGGCGCCACCACAGAAAGCTCCATGTGTGTATGGAGTGCCAAGAGTGGCTCACCGATTGCACAGGAGAGATGGATGGGACGAGCTTTCTTTTTGGGTGTAACTTCATTTGTTTTGTGTCAGAAACCCCTGACCTGAAATGACACGTCTGAGACCCCAACTGGACTAAGAATAAAGATTCCTCCCAGACAAAGGGTGCCAACAGAGGAATCCCCAGGTGTACATGGAGTGCCAAGAGTGGCTCAGCAATTGCACATGGGAATTGGAGGTTAAGAGCTTTTTTTCCCATCTGGAGCTTCATTTCTTTGGTATCAGAAGCCCCTGACCTGAAACGGCCCATCTGAGTCCCCACATGGTGAAAGAATGAAGATTCCTCCCAGGCAAAAGGTACCAACACAGGAAGCCTTAGCTGTGCATGGAGTGTCAAGAGTGGCTCAACAATTACACAGGAGAGATGGAGGGTAAGGGCTTTTTTTCCTGGATGGAATTTCATTTGTTTGGTGTCAGAACCACCGTGCAGAAATGGCGCGTCTGAGTCTCCACATGGACTAAGAATGAAGATACCTCCCAGGAAAAAGGCACCAGCACAGGAAGCTCCATGTGTGTATGGAGTGCCAAGAGTGGCTCACCGATTGCACAGGAGAGATGGATGGGACGAGCTTTCTTTTTGGGTGTAACTTCATTTGTTTTGTGTAAGAAACGCCTGACCTGAAATGACCTGCCTGAGTCCCCAGATGGACTAAGAATGAAGATGCCTCCCAGGAAAAAGGCACCAGCACAGGAAGCTCCATGTGTGTATACAGTGCCAAGAGTGGCTCACCAATTGCTCAGGAGAGATTGGATGGTGAAGAGCTTTTTTTCCTGGCTGGAACTTCATTTGTTTTGTGTCAGAAACCCCTGACCTGAAATGACCTGCCTGAGTCCCCAACTGGACTAAGAATAAAGATTCCTCCCAGACAAAAGGTACCAAAACCGGAAGTTCTTGGTGTGCATGGAGTGCCAAGAGTGGCTCACCAATTGCACAGGAGAATTGGAGGTGAAGAGCTTTTTTTCCTAGCTGGAACTTCACTTGTTTGGTGTCAGAAGCTCCTGACCTGAAACGGCCTGTCTGAGTCCCCAAATGGACTAAGAATGAAGATTCCTCCCAGACAAAAGGTGCCTACACAGAAATCTCCAGGTGTGCATGGAGTGCCAGGAGTGGTTCATGAATTGCACATGCGAGTTGGAGGTTAAGGATTTTCTTCCTTGGTGGAATTTGTTTGGTGTCAGAACCATCGTGGTAAAATGGCCCGTCTGAGTCCCAACGTGGACTAAGAATGAAGATTGCTCCCAGGCAATAGGTACAACCACAAGAGCTCCTTGGGTATAGAGAGTTCCAACAGTGGCTCACCAATTGCACAGGAGAGACGGAAGGAAAGGACTTTTTTTCCTGACTGGAACTTCATTTGTTTGATATCAGAAGCCCCTGACTTGAAACGACCCATCTGAGTCCCTAAATGGACTAAGAATGAAGATGCCTCACAGAAAAAAGGTGCCAACACAGGAAACCCTAGCTGTGCATGGAATGCCAATAGTGTCTCACCAATTGCACAGGAGAATTGGAGGTTAAGAGCTTTTTTTCCTGGCTGGAACTTCATTTGGTTGGTGTCAGAACCACCGTGCAGAAATGGCCCGTCTGAGTCTCCAGATGGACTAATAATGAAGATGCCTCTCAGGAAAAAGGCGCCAGCACAGGAAACTCCATGTGTGTATGGAGTGCCAAGAGTGGCTCACCGATTGCACAGGAGAGATGGATGGGACGAGCTTTCTTTTTGGGTGTAACTTCATTTGTTTGGTGTCCGAAACCCCTGACCTGAAATGGCCCTTCTGAGTCCCCAACTGGACTAAGAATAAAGATTCTGCCCAGGCAAAAGGTACCACCATCGGAAGCTCTTGGTGTGCGTGGAGTGCCAAGAGTGGCTCACCAACTGCACAGGAGAATTGGAGGTTAAGAACTTTTTTTCCTGGCTGGAACTTCATTTGTTTTTTACCAGAAGCCCCGGACCTGAAACGGCCCATCTGAGTCCCCAAATGGACTAGGAGTTAAGATTCCTCCCAGAAAAAAGGTGCCAACACAGGAATCTCCAGGTGAGCATGGAGTGGCAAGAGTAGTTCATGAAATGCACATGAGTGTTGGAGGCTAAAGGTTTTCTTCCTGGGTGGAACTTCATTTGTTTGGTGTCAGTACCCCTTCGCTGAAATGGCCCATCTGAGTGCCCCAATGGCCTAAGAATAAAGATTCCTCCCAGGCAATAGGTACCACCACTGGAAGCTCTTCGTGTGCAGGGAGTGCCAAGAGTGAATCAGCAATTGCAAAGGAGAGATGAAGGATAATGACTTTCTTCTTGGATCTAACTTCATTTGTTTGGTGTCAGAACCACCGTGCAGAAATGGCCCGTCTGAGTCTCCACATGGACTAAGAATGAAGATGCCTCTCAGGAAAAAGGCACCAGCACAGGAAGCTCCATGTCTGTATACAGTGCCAAGAGTGGCTCACCGATTGCACAGGAGAGATGGATGGGAAGGGCTTTCTTTTTGGGTGTAAATTCATTTGTTTTGTGTCAGAAACCCCTGACCTGAAATGACACGTCTGAGTCCCCAACTGGACTAAGAATAAAGATTCCTCCCAGACAAAGGGTGCCAACAGAGGAATCCCCAGGTGTACATGGAGTGCCAAGAGTGGCTCAGCAATTGCACATGGGAATTGGAGGTTAAGAGCTTTTTTTCCCGTCTGGAGCTTCATTTCTTTGGTATCAGAAGCCCCTGACCTGAAACGGCCCATCTGAGTCCCCACATGGTGAAAGAATGAAGATTCCTCCCAGGCAAAAGGTACCAACACAGGAAGCCTTAGCTGTGCATGGAGTGCCAAGAGTGGCTCACCAATTGCACAGGAGAATTGGAGGTGAAGAGCTTTTTTTCCTAGCTGGAACTTCACTTGTTTGGTGTCAGAAGCTCCTGACCTGAAACGGCCTGTCTGAGTCCCCAAATGGACTAAGAATGAAGATTCCTCCCAGACAAAAGGTGCCAGCACAGGAATCTCCAGGTGTGCATGGAGTGCCAGGAGTGGTTCATGAATTGCACATGCGAGTTGGAGGTTAAGGATTTTCTTCCTTGGTGGAACTTTATTTGTTTGGTGTCAGAACCATCGTGGTAAAATGGCCCGTCTGAGTCCCAACGTGGACTAAGAATGAAGATTGCTCCCAGGCAATAGGTACAACCACAAGAGCTCCTTGGGTATAGAGAGTTCCAACAGTGGCTCACCAATTGCACAGGAGAGACGGAGGAAAGGACTTTTTTTCCTGACTGGAACTTCATTTGTTTGATATCAGAAGCCCCTGACTTGAAACGACCCATCTGAGTCCCTAAATGGACTAAGAATGAAGATGCCTCACAGAAAAAAGGTGCCAACACAGGAAACCCTAGCTGTGCATGGAATGCCAATAGTGTCTCACCAATTGCACAGGAGAATTGGAGGTTAAGAGCTTTTTTTCCTGGCTGGAACTTCATTTGGTTGGTGTCAGAACCACCGTGCAGAAATGGCCCGTCTGAGTCTCCAGATGGACTAATAATGAAGATGCCTCCCAGGAAAAAGGCGCCAGCACAGGAAGCTCCATGTGTGTATGGAGTGCCAAGAGTGGCTCACCGATTGCACAGGAGAGATGGATGGGACGAGCTTTCCTTTTGGGTGTAACTTCATTTGTTTGGTGTCCGAAACCCCTGACCTGAAATGGCCCTTCTGAGTCCCCAACTGGACTAAGAATAAAGATTCTGCCCAGGCAAAAGGTACCACCATCGGAAGCTCTTGGTGTGCATGGAGTGCCAAGAGTGGCTCACCAACTGCACAGGAGAATTGGAGGTTAAGAACTTTTTTTCCTGGCTGGAACTTCATTTGTTTTTTACCAGAAGCCCCGGACCTGAAACGGCCCATCTGAGTCCCCAAATGGACTAGGAGTTAAGATTCCTCCCAGAAAAAAGGTGCCAACACAGGAATCTCCAGGTGAGCATGGAGTGCCAAGAGTAGTTCATGAAATGCACATGAGTGTTGGAGGCTAAAGGTTTTCTTCCTGGGTGGAACTTTATTTGTTTGGTGTCAAAACCACCGTGCAGAAACGGCCCGAGTCTCCACATGGATTAAGAATGAAGATTCCTCCCAGGCAAAAGGTACCAGCAGAGAAAACCCTAGCTGTGCACGGAGTGCCAAGAGTGACTCACCAATTGCACAGGAGAGATGGAGGGTAAGGGCTTTTTTTCCTTGGGTGAAACTTCCTTTGTTTTATGTCAGAAACCCCTGACCTGAAATGACCTGTCTGAGTCCCCAACTGGACTAAGAATAAACAGACAAAAGGTACCAACACCGGAAGTTCTTGGTGTGCATGGAGTGCCAAGAGTGGCTCACCAATTGCACAGGAGAATTGGAGGTGAAGAGCTTTTTTTTCCTAGCTGGAACTTCACTTGTTTGGTGTCAGAAGCCCCTGACCTGAAACGGCCTGTCTGAGTCCCCAAATGGACTAAGAATGAAGATTCCTCCCAGACAAAAGGTGCCAACACAGGAATCTCCAGGTGAGCATGGAGTGCCAAGAGTAGTTCATGAAATGCACATGAGTGTTGGAGGCTAAAGGTTTTCTTCCTGGGTGGAACTTTATTCCACTTATGCTGTCAAAACCACCGTGCAGAAACGGCCCGAGTCTCCACATGGATTAAGAATGAAGATTCCTCCCAGGCAAAAGGTACCAGCAGAGAAAACCCTAGCTGTGCACGGAGTGCCAAGAGTGACTCACCAATTGCACAGGAGAGATGGAGGGTAAGGGCTTTTTTTCCTTGGGTGAAACTTCCTTTGTTTTATGTCAGAAACCCCTGACCTGAAATGACCTGTCTGAGTCCCCAACTGGACTAAGAATAAACAGACAAAAGGTACCAACACCGGAAGTTCTTGGTGTGCAGGGAGTGCCAAGAGTGGCTCACCAATTGCACAGGGGAATTGGAGGTGAAGAGCTTTTTTTTCCTAGCTGGAACTTCACTTGTTTGGTGTCAGAAGCCCCTGACCTGAAACGGCCTGTCTGAGTCCCCAAATGGACTAAGAATGAAGATTCCTCCCAGACAAAAGGTGCCAGCAGTAAAAACCCTAGCTGTGCATGGAGTGCCAAGAGTGACTAACCAATTCCACAGGAGAGATGGAGGGAAAGGACTTTTTTTTCCTGGCTGGAACTTCATTTGTTTGGTGTCAATACCACCGCGGTAAAATGGTCCATCTGAGTCCCCACATGGTGTAAGAATGAAGATTCCTCCCAGGCAATAGGTGCGACCACAGGAATCTCCAGGTGTGCAGGGAGTGCCAAGAGTGGCTCACTAATTGAACAGGAGAATTGGAGGTGAAGAGCTTTTCTTCCTGGGTGGAACTTCATTTGTTTGGTGTCAGTACCCCTTCGCTGAAATGGCCCATCTGAGTGCCCCAATGGCCTAAGAATAAAGATTCCTCCCAGGCAATAGGTACCACCACTGGAAGCTCTTCGTGTGCAGGGAGTGCCAAGAGTGAATCAGCAATTGCAAAGGAGAGATGAAGGATAATGACTTTCTTCTTGGATCTAACTTCATTTGTTTGGTGTCAGAACCACCGTGCAGAAATGGCCCGTCTGAGTCTCCACATGGACTAAGAATGAAGATGCCTCTCAGGAAAAAGGCGCCAGCACAGGAAACTCCATGTGTGTATGGAGTGCCAAGAGTGGCTCACCGATTGCACAGGAGAGATGGATGGGACGAGCTTTCTTTTTGGGTGTAAATTCATTTGTTTTGTGTCAGAAACCCCTGACCTGAAATGACAGGTCTGAGTCCCCAACTGGACTAAGAATAAAGATTCCTCCCAGACAAAGGGTGCCAACAGAGGAATCCCCAGGTGTACATGGAGTGCCAAGAGTGGCTCACCAATTGCACATGGGAATTGGAGGTTAAGAGCTTTTTTTCCCATCTGGAGCTTCATTTCTTTGGTATCAGAAGCCCCTGACCTGAAACGGCCCATCTGAGTCCCCACATGGTGAAAGAATGAAGATTCCTCCCAGGCAAAAGGTACCAACACAGGAAGCCTTAGCTGTGCATGGAGTGTCAAGAGTGGCTCAACAATTACACAGGAGAGATGGAGGGTAAGGGCTTTTTTTCCTGGATGGAATTTCATTTGTTTCGGTGTCAGAACCACCGTGCAGAAATGGCCCGTCTGAGTCTCCACATGGACTAAGAATGAAGATACCTCCCAGGAAAAAGGCGCCACCACAGAAAGCTCCATGTGTGTATGGAGTGCCAAGAGTGGCTCACCGATTGCACAGGAGACATGGATGGGACGAGCTTTATTTTTGGGTGTAACTTCATTTGTTTGGTGTAAGAAATGCCTGACCTGAAATGACCTGCCTGAGTCCCCAACTGGGCTAAGAATAAAGATTCCTCCAAGACAAAAAGTACCAACACCCGAAGTTCTTGGTGTGCAGGGAGTGCCAAGAGTGGCTCTCCAATTGCTCAGGAGAATTGGAGGTGAAGAGCTTTTTTTCCTAGCTGGAACTTCACTTGTTTGGTGTCAGAAGCTCCTGACCTGAAACGGCCTGTCTGAGTCCCCAAATGGACTAAGAATGAAGATTCCTCCCAGACAAAAGGTGCCAGCACAGGAGGCTCCCTGTGTGCATGGAGTGCCAAGAGTGGCTCACCAATTGCATAGGAGAATTGGAGGTTAAGAGTCTTTTTCCCTGGCTGGAACTTAATTTGTTTTGTATCAGAAACCCCTGACCTGAAACGGTCCATCTGAGTCCCCAAATGTACTAAGAATGAAGATTCCTCCCAGACAAAAGGTACCAACACAGGAATCTCCAGGTGTGCATGGAGTGCCAGGAGTGGTTCATGAATTGCACATGCGAGTTGGAGGTTAAGGATTTTCTTCCTTGGTGGAACTTTATTTGTTTGGTGTCAGAACCATCGTGGTAAAATGGCCCATCTGAGTCCCAACGTGGACTAAGAATGAAGATTGCTCC
The DNA here is from genome assembly GCF_022539395.1 of Myiozetetes cayanensis. Classification (NCBI taxonomy): domain Eukaryota; kingdom Metazoa; phylum Chordata; class Aves; order Passeriformes; family Tyrannidae; genus Myiozetetes; species Myiozetetes cayanensis. The sequence continues at coordinate 67,445,526 of NW_026087521.1, read as the reverse complement.
CAGGCAATAGGTACAACCACAAGAGCTCCTTGGGTATAGAGAGTTCCAACAGTGGCTCACCAATTGCACAGGAGAGACGGAGGGAAAGGACTTTTTTTCCTGACTGGAACTTCATTTGTTTGATATCAGAAGTCCCTGACTTGAAACGACCCATCTGAGTCCCTAAATGGACTAAGAATGAAGATGCCTCACAGAAAAAAGGTGCCAACACAGGAAACCCTAGCTGTGCATGGAATGCCAATAGTGTCTCACCAATTGCACAGGAGAGATGGATGGGTAAGAGCTTTTTTTCCTGGGTGGAACTTCATTTGTTTGGTGTCAGAACCACCGTGACCTGAAATGGCCCGTCTGAGTCCCCAACTGGACTAAGAATAAAGATTCTGCCCAGACAAAAGGTGCCAACACAGGAAGTCCTCGGTGTGCATGGAGTGCCAAGAGTGGTTCACCAACTGCACAGGAGAATTGGAGGTTAAGAACTTTTTTTCCTGGCTGGAACTTCATTTGTTTTGTGTCAGAAGCCCCTGACCTGAAATGGCGCATTCTGAGTCCTCCAAATGGACTAAGAATGAAGATTCCTCCCAGACAAAAGGTGCCAGCAGCAGAAATCTCCTAGCTGTGCATGGAGTGCCAAGAGTGGTTCACCAATTGCACAGGAGAGTTGGAGGATAAGGACTTTCTTCCTGGATGGAACTTCATTTGTTTGGTGTCAGATACCACCGCGTAAAATGGTCCATCTGAGTCCCCACATGGATGTAAGAATGAAGATTCCTCCCAGGCAAAAGGTGCCACCACAGGAATCTCCAGGTGTGCATGGAGTGCCAAGAGTGGCTCACTAATTGAACAGGAGAGTTGGAGGTGAAGAGCTTTTCTTCCTGGGTGGAACTTCATTTGTTTGATGTCAGTACCCTTACGCTGAAATGGCCCATCTGAGTGCCCCAATGGACTAAGAATAAAGATTCTCCAGGCAATAGGTACCACCACTGGAAGCTCTTGCGTGTGCAGGGAGTGCCAAGAGTGACTCAGCAATTGCACAGGAGAGATGGAGGATAATGACTTTTTTTCTTGGTCTGAACTTCATTTGTTTGGTGTCAGAACCACTGACCAGAAATGGCCTGTCTGAGTCTCCAAATGGACTAAGAATGAAGATGCCTCTCAGGAAAAAGGCGCCAGCACAGGAAACTCCATGTGTGTATGGAGTGCCAAGAGTGGCTCACCGATTGCACAGGAGAGATGGATGGGACGAGCTTTCTTTTTGGGTGTAAATTCATTTGTTTTGTGTCAGAAACCCCTGACCTGAAATGGCCTGTCTGAGTCCCCAACTGGACTAAGAATAAAGATTCCTCCCAGACAAAAGGTGCCAACAGAGGAATCCCTAGGTGTGCATGGAGTGCCAAGAGTGGCTCAGCCAATTGCACATGGAGAATTGGAGGTTAAGAGCTTTTTTTCCTGTCTGGAACTTCATTTGCTTTGGTATCAGTACCCCTGACCTGAAACGGCCCATCTGAGTCCCTACATGGGGTAAAGAATGAAGATTCCTCCCAGGCAAAAGGTACCAACACAGGAAGCCTTAGCTGTGCATGGAGTGTCAAGAGTGGCTCAACAATTACACAGGAGAGATGGAGGGTAAGGGCTTTTTTTCCTGGATGGAATTTCATTTGTTTGGTGTCAGAACTGCCGTGCAGAAACGGCCCTTGTGACTCCTTAAATGGTCTAAGAATGGAGATGCCTCCCAGGGAAAAGGCACCAGCACAGGAAGCTCCGTGTGTGTATGGAGTGCCAAGAGTGGTTCACCAATTGCACAGGAGAGATGGATGGGACGAGCTTTCTTTTTGGGTGTAACTTCATTTGTTTTGTGTCAGAAACCCCTGACCTGAAATGACACGTCTGAGACCCCAACTGGACTAAGAATAAAGATTCCTCCCAGACAAAGGGTGCCAACACAGGAATCTCCATGTGTATATGCAGTGCAAGATGGCTCACGATTGCAGAGGGATGGATGGAAGAGCTTTTTTCCGTCTGGATCTTCATTTGTTTGGTATCAGAAGCCTCTGACCTGAAACGGCCTAGTCTGAGTCCCCAAATGGACTAAGAATAAAGATTCCTCCCAGACAAAGGGTGCCAACACAGGAATCCCCAATTTTGCATGGAGTGCCAAGAGTGGTTCACCAATTGCACAGGAGGGTACGGCCTTGTTTCCCTGGTTGGAATTTCATTATTTTACTGACAGAAGCTGTGTACTGAAATGGCGAATTTGAGCCTTTAAATGGACTACGACTGATGATTCCTCCCAGACAAAAGGTGCCAGCAGAGAAATCCCTAGCTGTGTATGGACTGCCAAGAGTGCCTCACCAATTGCACAGGAGAGATGAAGGATAATGGCTTTCTTCTTGGATCTAACTTCATTTGTTTGTTGTCAATACCACCGCGGTAAAATGGACAATCTGAGTCCCCACATGGTGTAAGAATGAAGATTCCTCCCAGGCAATAGGTGCGACCACAGGAATCTCCAGGTGTGCAGGGAGTGCCAAGAGTGGCTCACTAATTGAACAGGAGAATTGGAGGTGAAGAGCTTTTCTTCCTGGGTGGAACTTCATTTGTTTGGTGTCAGTACCCCTTCGCTGAAATGGCCCATCTGAGTGCCCCAATGGCCTAAGAATAAAGATTCCTCCCAGACAAAGGGTGCCAACAGAGGAATCCCCAGGTGTACATTGAGTGCCAAGAGTGGCTCAGCAATTGCACATGGGAATTGGAGGTTAAGAGCTTTTTTTCCCGTCTGGAGCTTCATTTCTTTGGTATCAGAAGCCCCTGACCTGAAACGGCCCATCTGAGTCCCCACATGGGGAAAGAATGAAGATTCCTCCCAGACAAAAGGTACCAGCACAGGAGGCTCCCTGTGTGCATGGAGTGCCAAGAGTGGCTCACCAATTGCATAGGAGAATTGGAGGTTAAGAGTCTTTTTCCCTGGCTGGAACTTAATTTGTTTTGTATCAGAAACCCCTGACCTGAAACGGTCCGAGTCCCCAAATGTACTAAGAATGAAGATTCCTCCCAGACAAAAGGTACCAACACAGGAATCTCCAGGTGTGCATGGAGTGCCAGGAGTGGTTCATGAATTGCACATGCGAGTTGGAGGTTAAGGATTTTCTTCCTTGGTGGAACTTTATTTCTTTGGTGTCAGAACCATCGTGATAAAATGGCCCATCTGAGTCCCAACGTGGACTAAGAATGAAGATTGCTCCCAGGCAATAGGTACAACCACAAGAGCTCCTTGGGTATAGAGAGTTCCAACAGTGGCTCACCAATTGCACAGGAGAGACGGAGGGAAAGGACTTTTTTTCCTGACTGGAACTTCATTTGTTTGATATCAGAAGTCCCTGACTTGAAACGACCCATCTGAGTCCCTAAATGGACTAAGAATGAAGATGCCTCACAGAAAAAAGGTGCCAACACAGGAAACCCTAGCTGTGCATGGAATGCCAATAGTGTCTCACCAATTGCACAGGAGAATTGGAGGTTAAGAGCTTTTTTTCCTGGCTGGAACTTCATTTGGTTGGTGTCAGAACCACCGTGCAGAAATGGCCCGTCTGAGTCTCCAGATGGACTAATAATGAAGATGCCTCCCAGGAAAAAGGCGCCAGCACAGGAAGCTCCATGTTAGTATGGAGTGCCAAAAGGGACTCACTGATTGCACAGGAGAGATGGATGGGACGAGCTTTCTTTTTGGGTGTAACTTCATTTGTTTTGTGTCCGAAACCCCTGACCTGAAATGGCCCTTCTGAGTCCCCAACTGGACTAAGAATAAAGATTCTGCCCAGGCAAAAGGTACCACCATCGGATGTTCTTGGTGTGCATGGAGTGCCAAGAGTGGTTCACCAACTGCACAGGAGAATTGGAGGTTAAGAACTTTTTTTCCTGGCTGGAACTTCATTTGTTTTTTACCAGAAGCCCCGGACCTGAAACGGCCCATCTGAGTCCCCAAATGGACTAGGAGTTAAGATTCCTCCCAGAAAAAAGGTGCCAACACAGGAATCTCCAGGTGAGCATGGAGTGCCAAGAGTAGTTCATGAAATGCACATGAGTGTTGGAGGCTAAAGGTTTTCTTCCTGGGTGGAACTTTATTCCACTTATGCTGTCAAAACCACCGTGCAGAAACGGCCCGAGTCTCCACATGGATTAAGAATGAAGATTCCTCCCAGGCAAAAGGTACCAGCAGAGAAAACCCTAGCTGTGCATGGAGTGCCAAGAGTGACTCACCAATTGCACAGGAGAGATGGAGGGTAAGGGCTTTTTTTCCTTGGGTGAAACTTCCTTTGTTTTATGTCAGAAACCCCTGACCTGAAATGACCTGTCTGAGTCCCCAACTGGACTAAGAATAAACAGACAAAAGGTACCAACACCGGAAGTTCTTGGTGTGCATGGAGTGCCAAGAGTGGCTCACCAATTGCACAGGGGAATTGGAGGTGAAGAGCTTTTTTTTCCTAGCTGGAACTTCACTTGTTTGGTGTCAGAAGCCCCTGACCTGAAACGGCCTGTCTGAGTCCCCAAATGGACTAAGAATGAAGATTCCTCCCAGACAAAAGGTGCCAGCAGTAAAAACCCTAGCTGTGCATGGAGTGCCAAGAGTGACTAACCAATTCCACAGGAGAGATGGAGGGAAAGGACTTTTTTTCCTGGCTGGAACTTCATTTGTTTGGTGTCAATACCACCGCGGTAAAATGGTCCATCTGAGTCCCCAAATGGATTATGAATGAAGATTCCTCCCAGAAAAAAAGATGCCAACACAGGAATCTCAGGTGTGCATGGAGTGGCAAGAGTGGCTCACCAATTGCACAGGAGAGATGGAGAGTAAGGGCTTTTTTTCCTGGCTGGAATTTCATTTGTTTGGTGTCAGAACTGCCGTGCAGAAACGGCCCTTCTGACTCCTTAAATGGTCTAAGAATGGAGATGCCTCCCAGGGAAAAGGCACCAGCACAGGAAACTCCATGTGTGTATGGAGTGCCAAGAGTGGCTCACCAATTGCACAGGAGAGATGGATGGGACGAGCTTTCTTTTTGGGTGTAACTTCATTTGTTTTGTGTCAGAAACCCCTGACCTGAAATGACGTGTTAGAGTCCCAAAATGGACTAAGAATAAGGATTCCTCCCAAAGAAAACGTACCAGAACCAGAAGCTCTTGGTGTGCAGGGAGTGCCTAGAGTGGTTCACCAACTGCACAGGAGAATTGGAGGTTAAGAGCTTTTTTTCCTGGCTGGAACTTCATTTGTTTACTGACAGAAGCTGTGTTCTCAAATGGTCAATTTGAGTCCTTAAATGAATTATGAATGAAGATTCCTCCCGGATGAAAGGGACCAACACACAAGGCCCTGGCTGTGTATGGAGTGCCAAGAGTGGTTCACCAATTGCAGAAGAGAGATGGGGGTTAAGGCCTTTTTTCCCTCGCTGGAACATCATTTGTTTGGTCTCAGTTTCCGAATGGACTAAGAATGAAGATGCCTCTCAGGCAAAATATGCCAGCACAGGAAACTCCCAGGACTGTCAAGAGTGGCTCACGAATTGCACAGGAGAAATTGTTGGGAAAGGCTTTCTTTTTGGGTGTAACTTCATTTGTTTTGTGTCAGAAACCCCTGACCTCAAATGGTGCATCTGAGTCCCCACATGGTGTAAGAATGAAGATGCCTCCCAGGAAAAAGGCAGCAGCACAGAAAGCTCCATGTGTGTATACAGTGCCAAGAGTGTCTCACCAATTGCACAGGAGAGATGGAGGGTGAGGGCTTTCTTTTTGGGTGTAACTTCATTTGTTTTGTATCATAAACCCCGCGCTTAAATGGCCCATGTAAGCCCCCAAATGGATTAAGAATGAGGATTCCTCCCAGACAAAATGCGCCAGTACAGAAAGCTTCTTTTGTGCATGCAGTGCGAAGAGTGTCTCACCTATTGCATAGGAGTGTTAGAGGTAAAGGGATTTTTTTCCTGTTTAGATCTTTATTTGTTTTCTGACATAAGCCCTGTGCTGAAATGGTCCCTCTGCGTCCCCAAATGGAATAAGAATGAAGATTCCTCCTAGACAAGAAGTACCAGCCCAGGAAACTCTAGGTGTTCATAGAGATGGAGAGCAAGGGTTTTTTTTCCTTGTTGGAGCTTCATTTGTTTGGTGTAAGAACCACTGCGCAGAAATGGCCAGTCTGAGTCCCCCAACGGACTAAGAATAAAGATTTCATCCAGAAAAATGCAAGGAGAGGAAGTTCCATGTGTACATGGAGTGACAAAAGTGTATCACAAATTGCACAGGAGAATTGGAGGTTAAGAGCCTTTTTTCCTGACTGGAACTTCATTTGTTTGGTGTCAGATTCTCCTGACTTGAAATGGCTCATCTGAGTGCCCCAAATTGATAGAGAATTAGGATTCCCAGACAAAAGGTGCCAGCAGAGAAAACCCTAGCTGTGCATGGAGTGTCAAGAGTGGCTCACCAATTGCACAGGAGAGATGGAGGGTAAGGTCTTTTTGCCTTGGTTGGAAATTCATTTCTCTGCTGTCAGAACCACGGCACTGAAATACCCCATCTGAGTCCCCACATGCATTAAGAACGTAGATTCTTCCGAGACAAAAGGTGCCAGCACAAGAAGTTCCATGTGTGCATGGAGTTTCAACAGTGGCTCACGAATTGCACAGGAGAGTATGAGGATAGGAGTTTTCTTTTTGGATCAAACTTCATTTGTTTGGTATCAGAATCCCCATGCGGCCATGACCCGTCTGCGTCCCTCATTGGACTAAGAATGAAGATTCCTCCCAGACAAAAGGTACCAGCACAGGAAGTTCTAGGTGTGAATGGAGTCCTATGAGCGGTTTACCTTTTGCAAAGGAGAGATGGAAGCTAAGTTTTTCTTTCCTGGTTGGAACTTCATTTGTTTGGTGTCACAACCACCGCGCAGAAATCGCCCGGCAGAGTCCCCCAATGAACTAAGAATGAAGATTCCTCACAAACAAAAGGTGCAACCACAGGAAGCTCTATCTCTGTATGGAGTGCCAAGAGTGTCTCACCAATTGCAGAGGAGAGATGGAGGGTAAGGGCTTTTTTTTCTGTTTGGAACTTCATTTGTTTGGTTTCAGAAACTCCTGACCTGAAGTGAACTGTCTGAGTCCCCAAATGGATTAAGAATGAAGATTCTTCCCAGACAATATGTGCCAGCACAGGAAGCTCCATGTGTGCATGGAGTGCCAAGAGTGGTTCACCAATTGCACAGCAGAGATGGAGGATAAGGGCTTTTTTTTGCTGACTGGAACTTCTTTTGTTTGGTGTCAGGACCTTTGAGATTTAATGGGCAGTCTGAGACTCTAAATTTCATAAGGTTGATTCCTCCCAGAGAATGGTGCCAGCAGAGGAAGCCCTAGGTGTGCATGCAGTGCCAAGAGTGGTTCAAGAATGACACAGTAGAGATGGAGGGGAAGGACTTTTTTTCCTGGCTGGAACTTCATTTAGTTGTTGTCAGAACCCCCTTTGCTTAAATGGTCAGACTGAGTCCCCGAATAGACTAAGAATGCAGATTCCTCCCAGACAAAAAGAGCCAACAGGGAAGCTTTTTGTGTTCATGGTGTGCCTAGAGTTACTCACCTATTGCACAGGAGAAATGTTGGGTAAGGACGTTTTTTCCTGTTTGGATCTTCAATCATAGAGTGTCAGAACCGCCACGCTTAAATGGTCAGTCTTATTCCCCAAATAGACCAAGAATGAACATTCCTCCCATACAGAGGGTACCAGCACAGGAAGCTTTATCTGTGTATGGAGTGTGAAGAGTGGCTCACAAATTGCATAGGAGAGATGGAAGATAAGTGTGGGGGAGCCCAGTTGCCTCTGGGCTCTCTGCAAGCTGAAATACAGATGACAGAACTTCTTACACCTGGCAGAGGGTTAACCACTGACAGTAAGGACTGTGACACTGAATGGGTGTCATCATAGGAGTACTCATGTATGGTTTTCGGACATGTGTAGCTATGTCCAGTCATGAGTTGTTATATTAGTGGTGAACCAACGGTGCCTATGCATGTGTCACCCAGAACTCTAAAAGAGAAACTGTACTGTTGTAATAAAGACTTAGTATCCTGAGACCGTGTAGCTATCCCACCTCAACCCGCTACAAGTAAGGGCTTTTTTTCCTGGCTGGAAATTCATTTTGTAGGTAACAGAGCCTTTGAAATTTAATGGGCAGTCTTAGGCCCTAAATGGCATAAGAATGAAGATTCCTCACAGAAAAATGTGCCAGCACAGGAAGCTCTATCTGTGTCTTGAGATAAGTTTCCTCTCTGTCTTGAAAGTACAAAGTACTACACCAAGCATTACACTTCTTCCCTCCATGTCCCAGTAAAACTCTCAATCACACAGTCAAGATCCACACTGTGAACTACAGCTCAAAAAGAGAAGCGTGCCAAGAGAGAAAGTTTTCAGTGTCATTCTCCATCCTACTGCACACTTCAAGGCGCTGCCATTTGACTGGGAGTGAGTTTGCCCTTTGCATCCTTTCAACTGTACAGCCCTCCACAGAGCGCTGCGAGTTCTCGGCTACAAGGAGGACGATGAATGCAGCAACTTCACTTTGCCCAGTTCTTGTTAGTCTGTGGGGGCTGTAGCGGACACTCTGGACTTGCCTGTAAGGGCTTGCCTGTAAGCACTTCAGAGTACGTCTAACTGAGATGAACGTGGAGCGCGTTCCCACAAATTTGAAGTGGAAAAGCTTCAAAGTGGAAAGGAAAGGGACTGTCAATATTTGGAAGTTTACAATTCAAATGGGTAGCTCCCCAAAATCTTTCTCTCTTGGCACACTTTCTCGTAGTGCCTTGTTCTCAGCTGCTTGTACGCTGAAGGGTTTTCAGGCAGGTAGAGTCCAGAACGTCTGCATCAGCCCCCGCAGAATCAAATTAGCCGGGCAAAGAGACGTTGCTGCGTTCGCCCTCCTCCTTGCAGCCGAGAAGAATGCTCAGCACTCTGTAGAGGGGCATACAGTTAAAAGGAGGCGAGGGGAAAAGGACTCCCACTCAAACGGGAGTGCCTTGCAGTGTGCACTTAGAAGGGTTGCATGAATGAAAGTTTTCTGTTTTGGTACACTTGCCTTTTTGAGTTGTAGTCTAAAAGCGCACAATGTGGATTTCGGCTGTGTGATTGAGAGTTCTGCTAGTACGTGGAGGGAAGAAGTGCAATGCTTGGTGTAGTGCTTTATGATTGCAAGAGGGCGGAAACTGAGCTGTGGGTTTTAATTTTAAAACATTTGGCATGGGCTCTTCTGCTGAAATCTTTAGGGGTATCAAATCAGATGTGTGGGAGGTAAACAGAAGAAGGGACTCTGTCCATGTGAGAAGGAAAGTGTCTAGCTCCTCTGTTCAGTGTGCAGCTGAAAGACCGCGAGGAGAACGTCTTTTGCCCTGTCTCACTTTTCTTTGTGACAATGGCAGAGAGAACTCTCTGGACTCTGCCAGTTTGAAAGAACTTCAGAGAACATCTGGCTAAAAAGAGCATGTAGTGCGTCTGCAGGGCCGTGCAGTTGAAGGGCTTGGAAGAAAAAATGGACTACCAACGCTTAAGGAGTTTGCAGTTAAAGCTGACAAACTTTCTCTCTTGAGACACTTCTCCAGCGGAGCCTTGTACTCAGTTGCTTGTATGTCAAAGACCTTCGAGGCTTGCAGAGTCCAAAGAATTGTCCTTGCTGTAAACAGAGAGAAAACCGATAGATAGCAAAAGATGTTAAATTTGGGAAGATTCTTATCCTGGCACATACTTTCTGGAAGGAATCATCATTATTAATCCATTTTGGGAATCAGACTGACCATTTCTGTGCACGGTCTCTGACAACAAACAAATGCATTTGCACACCAGAAGAAAAACCCTTACCCCCAATATCCCCTGCTCAATTAGTGACTCGCTTTTGGTACTGCATTGCAGAGATAGAGCTCCCTCTGCTGGTTGTACTTTTCTGGAAGGAAGATTTATTCTTAGTCCATTTCGGGACTACGCCCGTGAATTCCAGCACAGCGGTTCTGATAGCACACAAATGCATTTGCACCCAGAAAAAAAAGCCCTTACCCTCTATCTCTCCTGTGCAATTGGTGAGCCATTCTTGGCACTCCATGCACACATACAGTTTTCTGTGCTGGCACCTTTTGTCTGGGAGAAATCTACATTCTTAATCCATTTGGGGACTCAGACGGTACACTTCAGCACAGGGCTTCTGACACCAAACAAATGAAGGTCCAGCCAGGAAAAAAAGCCCTTACCCTCCATCTCTCCTGTGCAATTGCTGAGTCACTCTTGGCACTCCATGCACACATACAGTTTTCTGTGCTGGCACCTTTTGTCTGGCAGGAATCTTCATTCTTATTCCCTTTCAGAATTTAGACTGATCATTCCAATGCAGAGGTTCTGACATCAAACAAACGTAGTTCAACCCATCAAAGCAAGCCTGTACCGTCCATCTCTCCTTTCTATATGGTGAGGCACTCTTGGCACTCAATGCACACATGAAGTTTTCTGTGTTGGCACCTTTAGTCTGGGAGGAATCAGAACCTCTTTACTGCCATTGACAGTCTGCATCTCAAAATGGAACAAGAATGAAGTTTCCTCCAAGACAACATGTGACAGCACAGAAAGCCCTATGTGTGCATGGAGGGTCAAGAGTGCCTCATCAGCTGCACAGGAGAGATGATGAATAAGGGTTTTCTTTGCTGGGTGGAACTTCATTTGTTTGGTGTCAGAAGCCCTGCACTGGAATTCTCAGTCTGAGCCCCCAAAATAGAATAGGAATAAATATTCCTCTCAGACAAAAGTTGCCAGGACGAGATGCTCTTTATGTGCATGAATGGTCAAGAGTGGCTCACCAATTGCACAGGAGTGATGGAGGATAAGGGCTTTCGTTTCTGGGTGGAAATGCATTTGTTTGGTACCAGAACCTCTGAACTGCCATTGATGGTCTGAGTTTCAACATGGAATAAGGATGAAGATTCCTCCCAGATAGAAGGTGCCAGGATCAGAAGCTCTATATATGCATGGAGTGTCAAGAGTGACTCACCAATTGCACAGTATAAATGGAGGTTAAGGACTTTCTTTCCTGGGTGGAAAATCATTTGTTTGCTGTCAGAACCTCTGAGTTGGAACTGTGAATCTGAGGCCCCAAATGAAGTAAGAATGAAGATTCCATGCAAACAGATGTGCCATAGGAAGCTGCATGTGTGCATGGAGTGCCAAGTGTGGCTCACCAATTGCACAGGAGAGATGGAGGGTTAGCGCTTTCTTTCATGAGTGGAAATATGTAGCAGTTATTAATATAATAAATAATAAGTCCCATAGGAACCACAGTGACACCAACGTGGTGTGTAACATGAGCTCGTTTATTCAAGGAATCCCAGCTTATATAGCAGTTTCAAATGCTGCCACGTCACACAGGTAACTTCTTAAGCCAATCCCATACAAGCATTCAACAGAGCATGTGTGACAGAGTACTTAGAACTACAACTCCCAGGATGCTTTGTAGCACCTGGTGTAACCAGACTGCATAATTCCCCCATTTTTATTAATAAGAAGATAAAAGACAGTGTAAATTTAAAAAACAGTGCAATTTTTAACAAAACTTTTTCACTTGACATAGTCAACTTATTTCTTGATTAAATCTTATTTACCTAAGTGTTTTTTGTAATTGGGTAGAACAAAAACTTTTATTAATCTGAGGGTTTACATATAACTGGGGAAAACTTACTTTATTAAAACACAAGGAAAAGTTTAAAGGAGGAACATCATGTTTTGAGTTGTCTTTTATTAAGGTGATGCATTAGAGGTAGTGTTTGTTGTGTGTGATCGTTTCAGATATTTTGTATAAGGTGTAAACGGTTCACATAGATTCATATATTCACACAATCTCTCTTTCACTCATTTGGGTGGCCACCCCAATCATTTTTCATTCATGCATACCTGTAATTTTTATTTTGCTTTCATATTCTAGCTATACGACTTAAACTTTTATGTAGTGTATGGTCAGAATGAAAATTGTTTGACTCAGGATTTACTTACTTAATTACATGCATATTCTGTCTACTCCCCTTCTTTTGTTGTGAATATGGAAAGTTAATGAATTTAAAGGTATAATACTGGTAAGTAGTGTGCACATTCCTGAGTGTGTACTTAGAGAAATGAATAGGTAGGTTACTATTACAATTTGTTAACTAATAAGAATAGCAATTCTTAAAGATGCTAATTAGTACTTAAACGAGATAGTTACAAACTTAAATCTATTTAGATACATTTAAGAACTTAACAATTTTAAACAATACTCAGTAAATGTGACTATTAGTAATTTAAACAATGCTGCAGGGAAATTAGAAACTTAAAAATGTATTGATAAGGCAATGTTGAATTTTTTTCTCTTATTAGTGTGAATAGAAAACTAAAGACAGTTAACTAAATTATTTTAGACAAAAACATTTGTAATAATTTCTAAAGGCTTATATGTAAAACATGTAAAAACAGTCAGTAATATAGTGTCTGTATAGTTTTGGTCCTGGCCCGGGTCCTTGCCCGGGCCGCCGCCGCCTCTCTCACGGGAGTGGGGAGGCGGCGTTGTTACTGTTGACGCTCCCGAAGGAGCCGGAGTCGCTGCAGCCACGGCCCGTCCCGCTCACGGTGGGGACCATGTCGCTGGTCATCGCCGCCGGGCCTCGGCTTGGCCTGGTGCTGCGCTGTGCCGCATGTGCGGCTGTCCCGGGCTGCGTGGTCCGCTTCAGGGGAGCAGCGGCACGGGTGGGCTGGCTCGTGTAGTGGAACGCGGCCGTCAGCATTAGGCACGGCCCGGCCCGGCCATCACCACGGGCTGCCCGCGCTCCAAGTGCAGGTGGGCGGCGAAGGCCTCGCAGCTCTGCACCGCTGACACGTGCTCGCTGAAGCCGCCGCGCCGCCTTCGGCACCCCACGTCGCCCCAGCTGCATTTACAAACTTGTGCCACAGTCCCGGTGCAAGCCTGCTCGGCTGTCCGGGATGGCCGCGGGGCCGCCTCCCCGGGCCGGGGTTCCACGCGGAGCTCTGCCAGGAGCTCCACGTGGGTCAGGGGCGCGGCGGGAGTCGCCGCCAGCTGCGGCAGGGCTTCTGAGCTCGGGTCACCGCCTCCCGTTCGGCCGCGCCTCGGCCGGGCCTTGGCCCGCTTGTGGCCTCCGGGCAGAGGCGCCCTGCGGCGGCGCCGCTCCGGCCGCCCGGCCCCCTTCTCGCTGTGCGCCGCGCCCGCCGCTCCCGGTGGTGCCGCCGCCGCTGCCATCTGGGTTTGCGCAGGAACCGCCGCCGCAGCCTGGTCGACACCAGCCAGTACCGCGAGAGGAAGTCGCCGAGCCCCGTCCCGGAGCCACCCGGCCCGGGGGGGCCGGAGTCACCGCCCGCCGCCAGCAGTCCTGCGGAGCCTTGCGCAACTCCGCCCCCAGCCTATCTCACAGCAGCTGCCGAGTGTCCCGACAGTCTCGTGCCTCGTGCCGCCCCGCTGCTTGCTCCGGCCCACTAATTGTGCGAGGGCCGCCACAGCAGCACGGAATCTCGCAAGCAGTCTCGACTTTGCCAGTCTGAATTGTCGCCCCGGCCCCATTTACAAACCTGCGTTACACCCCCGGCGCAAGCCTGTTCGGTCTCTCGGTTCTCCGTTCGTAGTCTCGAGCAGTTCCAAGCTGCTCCAAGACGCTCCGTCACGGCGTCTGGTATCGTGGGCGTGTAGTCCTCTAGTTGCATTAGGAAGTCCACGAACAGCATGGTGGACACCATGGGCTTCAAATCACCGTTGGCCGCGGGCGGGACGTACACGCCGTTGGACGTGGTCTCGTCCGGGCGAGCGGCCACGGCTGCGGACAACAGCACAGACTCCCTCTCGCCGGCCGTGCTGCCCTCGGCGCCCTGTGCCGCCCCAGCTCCCCCACCCAGCACCGCCCCAGGCGCGGCGCTGCCCGCAGCGGTCGGGTTGGGTTTGCTGCCTTTGGCGGGCGCGGGCGGGGCCACCGCGGTGGGCACAGGGTCTACGTTGGCACTGTCGCTTATGGCCTCAGTGCCGCTCGGCCGCTTCGGCTTGGAGTTTTCTCAATCCCGCCGCCGCCATGGTCCACGACGGGGTGTCCTCGCGGCGAGGGTGCTTGGTCCGTGGTCGCTGTTTCGAATCTCGCGCCACGCACCTTGCAGCTATCACATTCTACATCTTTTTTAAACATCGCGTCGCTGTTGCTGGTAGGCACAGCAGCTGTTGCTTAGCTACCGGCTCCCAGCACGGACCATGTTCCATGCATGCCTCCAGCAGAGGCAGTCCACAACATGGCCACGAGACAGGAAGAGAAGGCACTACCTCCTGCTCCTGGCATGGGCAAGATGGCGCCGCCCATGCTCCGGCGTGGTCTCCACGTGTCTGCAGGTTTTTAATGGCTTGGGGATTCAAAGTTTGTTTCCTTTTACCAGTTACACAATCCACGACACGCGCCTTCTTCCCGGAATTCACGCATCCACGAAAATTAAGCACAAAAAGGTATATTCTAAGGCTTTTTTTCCATGCTCTCGGACCCCCTCCCCCTTTCCACACTGCAGTAGCACGTGGAGTTCCATGCTTTACAATGTTTGGGGGAGGGGAAGATTTAAAGTTTCTCTCTGTGGACGAGTTCTCTTGCGAGGGTTTTAAAGTGTCCACCTTTTTTACTTCTGTTTTCTCTCTGCTTCTCCACCCTTCTTTCCAAGCAATTTCATTAAGAATTGTAAATAACAGTAGTCCTAAAACAGTTATTTTCATCAATTTTAAAAGTCCAGTTATTTTATGTTTGTTAACTTGTCTCCAAAGTCTTTTCAATATTAAGCTTAAGGCTTTTGCAATATTCTGTGGTTCACGTGAATTAAAAGTTTTCATTTTTTCTCTTTCTCTTTTTTCTCCTGCCCTCTCACCTGGGACGTAGATTTTTCTTCTCGAGAGCGTCCTCTCAAAACGTAGGCAATTTCCTACCGAATTCAGGCCTTTTTTCGAGCTCAATCGCGGTTTCTCCCGCCTACGCCCATCAGAGTTTTCTTCCCCTGGTACCTGGCGTTTCTTTCTTTTTTACGGAGGACGTCCCTCAGCGTTAAATATACGTTGGTTCCTGACGTCTTGTCTGTATTTCTTCCTGATTCAGGATAAGGCTTAGGTCCCTGTTCCGGGCGCCATATGTAGCAGTTATTAATATAATAAATAATAAGTCCCATGGGGACCATAGCGACACCAACGTGGTGTGTAACAAGAACTCGTTTATTCAAGGAATCCCAGCTTATACAGCAGTTTCAAATGCTGCCACGTCACACAGGTAACTTCTTAAGCCAATCCCATACAAGCATTCAACAGAGCATGTGTGACAGAGTACTTAGAACTACAACTCCCAGGATGCTTTGTAGCACCTGGTGTAACCAGACCCCATAGAAATACCTTTTTTCTGGTTTCAGAACCCCTGTGCTGGAATTTTGAGTCCCAAAATGGAATAAGAATGAAGATTCCTCCCAGACAAAAGGTGTCAGCACAGGAAGCTCCATGTGTGCTTGGAGTGCCAAGGGTGGCTCTCCTATTGCTCAGGAGAGATTGAGGGTTGATGGATTTCTGGTTACAGAATGGGTGCTAGCAAAGGATGCTGGGAATTGTAGTTTTTAAAGTACTCTATCACTTGTGTGCAGTTGAATGATTGTATAGGATTGGCTGAAAAGGTCACATGTGTTGTGTCGTGCCAGTATTTGAAACTACTGTATAAGCCCTTGTCGCTTTCAAAAAAGAAATTATTAGGCTGTATGAAGTAATAAAGCTGACTGTTGGATCTTCATCATATACTGTGCCTGTTTTTTATTTTTCGGCCGTCCTAACTACTACAACAGTGTAGTGCTTTGGTTTCAGGAGAAAGAGTGAAATCAGCCGTGAGTTTTCCTTCTAGGACATTTGGCATGGGCTCAGCTACTGCACTCTTTTGGGTTATCAAGTCAGATCTGTGGGAACTGAAGAGAAGGAGAGAGTGTGTCTATGTGAGAAGGAGAGTGCCTAGCTCCTTGGTTCAGTGTGACATTGAAAGGCTGCAAGAACGACCACCGTTCACTGGTTTTGCCCGGTCTCGCTTTACTGCGTGCAGGAACAGAGGGAACACTCTGGACCCTTTGTGCCTGAAAGCGCTTCATGGTACCTTCTGCAGAGAAAAACGCACCTTGGGGGAAGTGTCCCAAGAGAGAAAGCTCTTGGTGATCTATCCCTGCTAATTGCAAAGTTCTAAGCATTCACAAGGGAGTGGCACTCCCTTTCAGCTTCAAAGCCTTTCGACTGCACACATCTGACAATGTTCTGCAAGTTCTTCCCAGCTCAACGTACTCAGAAGCCCTTTCAGGTTGGATAACTTAATGCAAATATTAGCAGTTTTAGTTGCATCATTTTTTCAACATAATTGCCACATGTGTAGTACATGGGTTTATTGACAACTGTAATGCCAAGCATCAAATCAGACTGTCATGCAAGTAGATTATTATGTTGGTTTTGTTTCTTCAGCAATAGTTCCATCAGGTTTGTTTTTCATGAAACTGAATGTGTCACAAAAGTTTCTGAGTGAACTACAGTATTGCATGTATCTTTGTACTTACTCTATTTTTGGGACTTTTAAAAATTGTCCTTGTAATGGTTTCAAATGGCTTTATTGCAGTTGCTTGCTTCGGCTTTATATCAGTGAATTCTTTACAACTGTGTATTTCTGAACAGACTGGTGAAATATTTCCATTTTCAGTGTCTGCAGTTGCTTTTACTTACATTTCCTGAGACTGGAAAACAGAGAGCAGCTAGGGGATTCAGAGTTCAATTTCAGCAATTTTTCCTCAACCTGAGCAGCTTCTGAAAAGCAGTAAAAATACTTTAGTCCTAATGCAAAGCAAATTAATGCTGCTTTTCTCAAGTATTTATTTAGTACTGGCCTCCCATGAAAGCCTGTTCCAGTGCTCTGCCACCCTCAGTGTAAAGAAGCTCTTCCTCATGTTGAGGTGGAACTTCTTGTATTTTAGTTTATGTCCATTACTTCTCGTCCTGTCACTGGGCACCACTGAAAAGTGTCTGGTACCATCCTCTCTGCACACATTTTTGAGATATTTATATGCATTGATGAGTCTTCTTCTCGGTCTTCTCTAGAGTAAACATGCCCAGCTTCCGCAATTTCTCCTGAGAGACACCGCCCCAGCGCGGCGTCAGCAGTGCACCCTGAGTAGCCGCTGAGCTATGGGAGGTCTCTGGTCCCTCGGCTGCCCTTCTCTCACGCCGCTCCATGTCAGGAAGCGGCGTGGCAGCCGCCAGCGGCAGCCCAGGGCAGTGCTAAGTTTCACTTCCTTTCCCCTCTCCCAGCCGAGCGGGAAATGAAAACTGCGGGCGGGAGTTGCTGCCGCCTAAGGCGGTGTGAGCGGCGGGACGGCCTCGCTCCGCCCCCCAGTCCTCCCGGGCCCCGGTGGCTTTCTGGCTCCGTCGGTGGAGCGGCTTGTCCGTGCCGCTCCGGTGCGGGCAGGCGTGTTGTCCGATCCCCTGCTGCTTCTTTGTCAGCAAGTGCGGTGTGAACGTGAGGTCCAGCCGAGGCTCGAAGCACTGCTAGTCCTGCGGTAATTGGTAAGAAGCCTTTTTGCTGTTTTGTGCGATAGGTTGAGGCTGAAGTGCAGTGTGCTGGGAGGGAAGGTAATAAAAAGAGAGGGAAATAAGGGAGAGTAGTTTGACAACAGCGTGGGAAGTCTCCTTTCAGTCGCATCCCAGAGAAGTGTGGAGGTGATGTGCTTTTAGGTACTTCCCCTTGAGGATGGGTCATCACATTGAGTCCCTGCTGGAGCCCTTCGAGGAGCACCTCGGGGGATCACAGAGTCATAATATAGAATGGTTTGGGTTGGAAGAGGATCTTGAAGACTGCAGCCAACCATCTGCCCCAGCACCATCTGTGCCCCAAGATACCTGTGAGGGAAAAGGAGATAATGATGGTGGGGAAGGGGTGACAAGGGACAAAGATGGGACTACTCCTCTGATAAAGGGGCACTTCAGGGCACAGGGCATGAAGGTACTACTGGGGGCTTTGTTGTGAGAAGCCAGTGTCTTGGGAGGGCAGAGGGACTGCCGAGCAGAGCGGTCCATCTTGAGAGTGAGGATGCTGGGCTTGGCTGAGGGAGAGCAAGTGAGAGAGTTAAATGAGTACAGGATGCCCAGTCCTAGTGGCATTGCTTGGTGCAGCCAAGCCACGTACTTGAAGGTACTGAGTCCTACCCCTGACCTGCAAAGAAAACTGAGAAGCAACCCTGCTTCTCCGGTGAGAGAGGAGAAACTGGGGGCAGGAGGGGAGCCTGCTCCTCAGTTCCTCAGCTCACTCACCAATTTTTTTATACACTTGTGCAGGGGAAAAAAGGTCAAGTGCAAATCTTAGGAATGCTGTATTTCTGACAGCCAGCCAAAGTGAGGCAGTTCCATGCCAGGGTTGGGAAATTGTATTCGTCTCCCTGCTCCAGTACCAGGGTTCCTGCTAGCGGTGTCTGGGGGAGAGTTTCATTGAACCAGAAACCCAAGTCCTCCCATCTCTGTAACCCCCTGCATCTTCATGCCCTAGTATTTTTCTACCTATTTCTCAAGTCACCCAAAGTCCTGAGTTTACTCATTAATCCCACCTTAGTCTTATCTTTCCTGGCAAAAGTAATGTATTGCTGGTTCGCCTCATCCCTGCCACATCCCCAGCTGGTTTTTTGCTACCTCTGCCACTGCCTGTCCCTCTCTGTCTTCTTCGGTATCCCAACTGGCTGTGAGCATCCCTTATCTTCTGGCTAAAGCAAATCAGCTAAACCCAGTGATCCTCATGGTACAGGCCCAGATGGGCTCCCACACCATCTGGACTTTCAGAAACCTGACTGCACTGTTAAATCAATTCCAGGGAAAGAGGCAGTGTGTCTTCAGACTCTTGCATTCAGACTCTGTTTTCCCAAGGGAGAAATAAAATAAAAATTCTCTTTTCCTCCATAGCTATTCTAATCACTGGATTTGGGTATATAAAAAGTAATATTCTTGAATCTATCTTTGAATGTCAAATTGGGGTTCTTTTCCCCAGATAAACTTCTCAGCAAATTTGACAATTTTTAATGAATATGAGTGTATGTAAGTAATCTTCAGAAGCACAGTTGGAAATAATTATACTTAAGCTTAAAGTTAATAATTGGGAAAAAAATTCATTTCTAGTTTTTCTGCCTCAATCTTCAGAAGCTTTGATATCTGACATTATTACACACAGTTTACCTGAAAACATGCTTTTAAAACAAAGATTTTCTTTTTGTGGAAGGCAGAATCAGGATATTTTGCTTGTTTTCCTTTCTTGGTAGCTTTTCATCATTCTTTCAGCACTTGGCCTTAGGTTGATTTTATGTGCTGTTTAATATCTGTAAAATAATAATATCTGAGCATTTGTTTTGTTGGTCCCCTCTCCTCACATATCCCTTCCCTAAGAATGCCTTCCCTAAGCATATCCACTTTTTTCTGATTCTGTCTTTGTGTTGGAAGTAAGCTTATAAAAATTTCAATTTTGTATAATTGCATTTGAACATTTATCATATTATTTTGCTTGTGTATTTTTACTTTGCTTTAGTAGTCAGTAGCTGAGTCACAGGAGTATGTCTCAGAGTAATGGCCTGTCGACAGTCAAGGCATAATAATGGTTCCCTGGTGTAAACAGTCACTTTGCCTGTGATCACTTGATGGAAGAGAAAAAGAAACTGATGTTTCAGTTCTTAAATGTCTTTCAGAATTGCAGTCCAAAGTGCCACAGTAGAGCTGTGACTACGGCACTTAAAAACAATGCAGGGAAACAAAAAAAAAAAAACCCAGCACAGAAACTAAAAACGCTTATCAGGTCAAAAGGCTAAAAAAAGGTGAAATTTGCCCTAGATTTAAGGTCCCTCCTAACCCAAACCATTCTGTGATTTCACCTTTTTCGTAATGAAAATATCATCGACAAATCCGGTGTTTTTGGATGCTCCTACTCTTTCTGATCTTGCTGTGTCTATCTGCCATCCTTCTGTCTTTGTACAATATTGTAGATGGGGCAAAACAGTGGACGTCAAGAAAGAAGCAAGAAACCAGAGCTGGCACTAAGTAAGAGCATGGAGGCAGAAGCTGAAGTACAAAGTAATAAAGATGAAGCCAAAGATCTGAAGGCCAAAGAACAGAGGCTAACATCAGTCTTTGGTGTGGCAGACTTAAAAAATGGTAATAATATTTTGTCTGTTCTTAACTCTAATATTTTCTCCTTCTAATGGCCGCTATTCTATATTCTGTCCTCAGGCTTCATTTTTCCTATTCCTTACTTCTTCACAGAGGAATATGCAGATGATTCTCATTTTGTCCTGCCAAATAACCATTTTGGGTTTTGGGGGAATGGACTGCATGAGGATCTCATAGCTTTTTCCCATTTTAAGTCCTCAAATTGGCCATTGCAGCCCAAAAGGTCTAGATGCTGGCTCTGTCTCTTTCCAAACAGAGCCAACACTGATTCCGGATTTGCTAAACCATGAAGTAGGCCCACCCTTACTACCAACTGTATGTATTTTGGAGGTGTTCTGGGTTTCTGTTATGTAATCTCTCTCTTTTGGTGATGACTTCAGAAGCAAAATTTCTAATTTCTGACCAGGGTTACTTATACTGCAGTGGGGCACAGAAAATGCCACCTTTTTAGATGCAGGAACAGCTGTGACTTGCTTCTTCTCTCAAGCTAGTTCCTTTCTTTGAAACTGAAAAAAAACATACCAGAGACAGGCTGAAAGGGAAACTTGAATCCTATGTGATGGATAGCTAGGATCTGGTCCCACATGGAGCTCTTCATTTTTTTGTTAGGTTTGGTTGTGTAAAAGGCTGAATAAAAGTCCTCGGACAGGCAGCCTTTGCCTCCTGTTGTTTTGTTTTCTGTTTAGGTGTTTCAGAGGACTGAAAATAGAGGAACTGGGAGAAATCTGAGCATCATTTTCCAGGCTTATTTGGATTTTTCCCGTCAATTGCCAAACAAAACCAAATGTTATCTACTTGAGCAACAGAAGAATAGACTGAACACTTTTTCAGGTCTGATCAAGATGCTCAGCCTGTACCACTGAATGGCAAGAGAAGTTGCCACTTTCAAATAATTTTCACTTTCTTTTCTTGTACCTATCTCCAGGCCTCACTTCCTCTTTTTCTATTCCTACAGGAGCTATTGGACTGTATAACCTTGGACAGAGCTGCTGTCTGAACTCTCTGCTCCAAGTGTTCCTCATGAATATACACTTCACAGGGATACTTCGAAGGTACCACTTGTTTGAACTACTGGAGATACTTCCATTGTTGCTTTGTTGCCTCCCCCTCTTTTTTATATGCTATGTACATTTGAAGGCTTAGATCATCACGGTGCTATCAAAGGTGCTTTCAGCTCCCTCAGCAAGGTCTCTGCCTTGTCGTATCTGTCATACAGAGTCTCGGGCCTGCAAAAGTAGAAGTTGCAGTATTCTGACTTGTTAGTCATCTCTGATTCATGCGCCCTTTGTACACCAGTAAGCTGCAGTCCTGAACTGAGTCTTTATGACTTGTATCTCTCTTTTCCGAAAGAGGATATGATTTTATTCCAGGTTTACTCATAGGCCATTTTAAAAAAGGATGTGTTTTGCCTAACCATATCCACTATTAATTTTGTGATTTTAAGCATGTAAACATAAACATATTGTAATCCCCAGCCTGTGGCCCCTGATTGCCCTGGTTAGCACCTCATAGAGAAGACTATGAGTGTTGTTGGAGATCACGAATACATAGGTTTACTTTATCTGGCTTGACTCTTCTCCCTGGTTGTCTGTGAGGAGGATTTGGGCTTCTGTCTCCCTACCAACTACAATAATAACTGGTTTGATTTGTTTACAATTTACTCAGTTCACTGAAGCTTTAATCATCTAAGTGGATCATTCCTGTTCAGTTCTTTCTCTACATTTCTTAGCGCTCACTACTGTGCAGAGAAGAAAGAAGACATGTTACAGACGTGCAGAGAAGAGAAGTGTCAGGAATGGGCAAAACTAAATAATGTAGATAAGTAGGTTACCACGGTTATTTGAAGAAAGACTTAGAAAAACCTGTGGACTGCAATAAATTTAGGGAGGATAAAAAGCTTTTCAGTTGGCATATAGCTGAAATACAAGCATTATGATTTATGTGCCCATGAAATTTTGAGGGTATGCTGAGAATGAGGACATGAATCAGTGGGAGGGAAGAAGAGCTCTGAAACTGGCTGTAACTAATGTTATTTCTGGAGCCCAGAAAGCACTTGAGGTCCTGCTTGGCTTGTTCCCTTATTCAGGAACAGGACAACTTAACACTGTGGCCTTTCACTTCAGAACTTTCAGCCTGCATTGTGGGGTGAGTTAGTGCAGGTGACTGCTTCCCCTTTTTCCTTCTTTTGCTGAAAATATACCCATTCTGGTTCCTCTTGAATTGCTTCACACTTTCAGGTGTGATGTCTAATATTTCTTCATTGTACCACTTGATTACCATTCGTGTTCTTCTTCCCTTTATAGGATCACAGTGCCACCATGTGCTGTGCAGAGGAGGAGCAATGTCCCGTACCAAATGCTCCTGCTGTTGGAGAAGATGCAGTGTGGCAAGCGCAAAGCTGTTCGTCCCATAGAACTCGCTTGCTGCCTTTCAGCACACAGAGTGCAATGTAAGCAGCACTGCCTCATGCCCACCTCTGTCTGAAAATCAGGGTGTTGATTACCCATCACTGACAAGTAGTGCAGTCTCCAGCATCTCCATTCAGAAATGTCAGGAGTTAGGTACATGATGATGTAGTGCTCTTTATAGCTGCTTCCCACTTGTGAATATGATGCTGTGTATGACTTCTGAAGAGGGGGGAAAAAAGCCCCTGCTGCATATCCTTGCTGATGTCCAAAGAGAGAACAGTCTCTCAGACTGCTGGAAGACTCAGCTGCAGATACTGACCGAGGGGAAAGGGCTGTGCAGGGCTGAGAAGATAGCTTATAGCTTGATTTGTCTTGATGTACTGACATCATATAGTGAAATAGCTGCTGTTACTTATTAGAAGAAAGGGATAGCGTGGAAAAGATAAGTTCTCACAGATCCCCAAGGATAAAAACTATATTCTTCCTGTTCCTTTTTATAAGGGCAGAGAGAAGAATTTTCTGGCTTAATCTCCCAACTGGTCAAAGTCCCAAAGGACAGAGATTGTTGAAGGCATGAGTGACTGGTGACAATAGGATGCTGGGAGTCTATCTATGTGTACAAATACACAGGGTGTATCCAAATATCCTGATCTTTATTGTATAAAGGCCCAAACAGCACTGAAAGCAGAGGTGGTAGCCAGCCATCTTTCTTAAGGAGGAATGCAAGATAAACTCAACATTTCTGTTTGCTACATTCCCCCCTTTACTCTGAATGGCTTTGCAGTCTGTCTTCTCTCTTCCTGCTAAAGAGAGATGTCCAAAGGGAGTTTGTAAAGCTTGACTATTTCCCACCTTGTCCTTCTTTAAAATTCAAGTGTGGTTCCTAAACTCCATCTCAGAAAGTGGTACTTTGCCTGGATCATGGCTTGCTATTAGACATGAGGAAAGGTTCTGAACTTTGTTTAATCAGAAGTGTCTGTAATCTTACCAGAACACAGCTGAAGTCAGTAACTGCAGACTTGAATTGCTGGGAAGTTGAAAGCACTTCCATATCACGTTGTTGGATTATGGTATAAAATTTGTTTCACCTATGATCAAGCATAAAGGTAGTCCAGAAACACTATGATTTTGCTATACCACATGTAATTTTTGCCCAGTTCCTAAATCTTGAGTTCATAACAGGCTGACAAAATCAGTTCTTCACATTCAAGGATGTAGTTTATTTTCTTTTCCCCTAAGTTTATTCTTGAAGCAATTCCCTGCTGAGACATTCTAAGCAAGCTGTGCACTGACCTTAGGTTTCTTAATATGCCAATTTAGCCAGAGTAGAAAGCCAAAGCATAATGTCACTTCAACATACTTGCTCCCTGTGCTGAAACCATGTGCTTTTTGCTTGGGTAGGGATCAAGGCTTTTATACTATTTGATGCGTGAGACATATTTTTATCTCAGCAGTCAGGAGAATTATAGCCTTCATGAGGGGACAGGGGAAAAAGGTCTGTGGTGTAATAAAGGCAAAAAAAGAGAACAGAATCTTCTCTGTATTGTTTCTAAGCAGGATTCAAAAGGACTTTTTACAAGGACGTAGTGATTGCTTTAAGCTGAAAGGAAGTGGGTTTCGATTTGATATTAGGAAGAACCTATTTACTCTGAGGGTAGTGAGGCATGGGAACAGTTTGCCCAGAGAAGCTGTGGATATCCCATGCCTGGAAGTGTTCAAGGCCAGGTTGGACAATGCTTTTAGCAACCTGCTCTAGTGGAAGATGTCCCTGTCCATGGCAGGGGGGTTGGAAAGAGATGTTGTGTAAGTCTCTTCCAACCCAAACCATTCTATGATGCTATGAAATACAACTCTCAACTCAGTGAGACATCTGAGCCCTATTTTCTAGTAGGTATTTAGCTCTGCACCTGGTGTCAAGTACACAACTTTAGCACTGGGTAGTGCAAGCCCTCCTGTCTTTTCCCGCTGCCTGCTCAGGTCACAGAGAGAGATTGCAGCTCTTGTCCAGTCTAAGTTCTGTCTCTGGCAGGGAGTGGCAAGGGACAAGAAACTACATCTAATGGGGGACAATAATTCTCCCTTTGCCATCTGTGGGAAGTCTGTGCTTGATGCTGTTCATAGTACTTATTGAGGTTTTGTTTTCTGTTTGTCCAGTGTTTGTGCAGCATGATGCTGCTCAGCTGTTTCTGCATCTCTGGAACTTGATAAAGAAGCAGATGAAAAAGCTAGAGCTGGTAAGAATGGTCACTGAAATGAACACCAGGTCCTTTGGCCCTTATTGTTTCCTCTGGTCCTTGAAGAAGGATCCTATTCACTGACAATTGTCCTAAGTTAAATTCTTAAAATTATCAATCCCTTGTTTGGGTCTTTCCTCACATCTTTCAAATGGGAGAGGAAATCTTAATCTCATAAGCTTCAACATTTTGAATTACAGTTAATTTTTGTTTTTCCTATTTTTAGGGCATGCCAGAGTCTCCATTCTAATGGGAGACTTGATTAATAAGTAAAAAATTGATCTTTTTGAACACCAAATTTAGTTTTCTTTCATTTTTTCCCCCCCCAAATTTCTGTAAGGATTTGTTGGCATACCATAACATGTCTTTTCCATTCTTTGAAGTCAGCCATGTGCATTTCATTCTAATTAGTCACTCTTAGTACGTTATGTATATGACAGTTTCTTCTAGCAGGCTGGGAGAAGTGATTCTTCCTTGACTGTCATAGTTTTATTCATACAGAAGGCAGACTTCTTTTGCAGTTTCAAACAAAACAGTACAATTTTGCCTCAAAGCAGACATTTAACTGTCTGATCTTGCTATAGGTTGTGTCTTTCCTCTCTGATAGGGGATGAGGGGAAGGAGTTGTTCTTCTTTAAATGTGGGAAGTAGCCTGTCCACCTAAGTCAGTGTTAGATCTTGGTTCAAATGTTAAAGCAGTAACCTGGCGTGAAATAACATGTGCACATGGACTTTTCCACTCACAAGGATATACCTTAGCTGTCATCTTCATAAACCTTGTTTCGGCCTTTTTTTGTCCCTCCAGGTTGAAGAGCTGAGTGATTTGTACACTATCTGCATACAGGAGCATCTGGCCTGTCAGAATTGCTCTTTTGAAATAAAGAACAACAGCAGCATGTTAACCCTTCCACTGCCAGTGTTGGATTCCAATTCTCACAGGCTGAAGACTCTGGTAAGTTTAGTGGCAACACTGTTTCCTTAAGATTTCCCTCTGTTCACTGTGGGAGCCAGGTGTCTCCTTTGTCATATCTAGAATCTCTGCAAGATCTCTGTAGAGTGTTTGGGACCACCAGAGGGTGATCTTTTCTCCTTCACATTTCTTATTTGTTTGGAAGAGTTTTAGAGGTCTCAAAAAATGTTTGATTTAGGGGCTGGAAAATAAAGTCCGTGAATCACCTTTTTAAAAAGAGTATTGACTAAATACTCTGTAACAGACTCAAAGACTCAAACTACACTGTGATGTGTACCTGTGAGACCTTAGATACCACAGTGAGATACCCTAGATAACTTGGAATCCCTGACCGGACATGTTGCATTTGCCCAGTGCAGTGTTCTTTCACTGTTGAATCAGCGCTGCTGTTGGATATCTGGATAGAGCAGTGCTGGTGACTGTGTAGGTGCTGCCACAAATATAGTGGATTTTTGAGGTGCCAGTTCACCATTGGACAGTCTGACCACTTTATGCTTTTTCATCATAAAGGAACCTCTTTGAAAACCTCCAAAGCTTTGAAGTAGGTATAAAAGACACGTATGCATCAACATCTTCTTTTCGAAAAATGTAGTACCCCATTTTTTTCCCCAATTAATGCAATCACATCAGCATCTAGGAAAAATGGGTTACTTTTTTTTGGGCTGCTAGGCAGTCTTTTGTCCTTTGAATAAAATACACCTTCTGTAGTTTTGTTGTTTATCTGTACTCTGTGAAATAAAGTAGAAATAGAAATCCAGCTTGAAGGAATTCAATTGAAAGGAATCTCCTCTGTCTTCATAGGAGGACTGTGTACAATATTTTTTCCATCCAGAAGAGCTGACTGGTCCAAACATGTGTTTTTGTCAACAGTGCGGAAGGAAAACACCTTTTTTGCAGGTAATCAGAGAATTATTTTCCCATAAGTCTCTCACAAACAGAAATTCCTTAAGGACTGGGAAGGGTGGGGAAAGGACTCAACCATATCAGTTTAAGAGGAGATCAACAACTCAGATTTGTCAGCACAGCAGTATCAGCAAGGTATAAACCACATGCATCTTTCCTCCTGTTAGGAAGTTCCCTGCTGTAGATGTAGCTCTTGCAACTAAAGATTTCATGAGTTTTACTCTAAGTCACCAAGAAGAAGAGCTTCTCTTGGTTTATTCTGTGTGTTCACTGTGGGCGTTTACACTGCTGCATAGCTGCAGAGGTGGGCAAAAATATGTTACCTAAACTGTGTATACACCTAAAAGTAGGATACTGTAGAATGATTTCCTTTCTTCCTTGCTCTCCACTGGGCTCCCCATTTTTTAGAGTATCAGTCTGTACCAGATGATGAATTAACTGTTTCATGAAGAGGCATTAAAGAGAGCAGTGTGTGAGGGAGAATGCCTTAGTGCAAGGCTTGGAGGAGACTTCCCACAACATTTTCACTGTTGGGCTGCCTCTGAGACCACAATGAATCCATATGTCTTAGTGGCAGCCATAGCAGCAACAGCAGTGTCACCAAAGGCAGTCCTGGAAGAAATGAACTGTAAGCTTGACATCCTTCGTGGAACTCCAGTGGTCACATGTCACAAGGAAGTTGGTTTGCCTCTCCTCATCTACCTAGTGCTACCAATCTGGGATTTGGAAAGCAGATAAGAAATGAAGCAGCCCTTGAGACACCCGAGGCCGGGTGCTGATTACACCAAAGCTGAGAAACTTGGTTATCACAGCTCCATTATGTGTCTTGTGTGCAAATGGGCTACAGAGGTTTGGCATCTGCTGTCTGGTGGTCATTCACTTGTAGCACTGACTGTTCTCCGTTTTCTCCACTGGGTGGCAATGGCTGTTTCCAACCTGCCTCCCCAGGGTTTATTCCTTAGTTTTTCAATCACATTATTTATTGCTTTACAGAGCATGAAGCTCGTCCATCTGCCACAGACTCTGACCATACACCTAAAGCGCTTCTGCTTTGAAAAATCATCTTACATGCACAAGCTTAGTCACTATCTGCCATTCCCACAGGATCTTGATTTCAACGGAGTCTTGACAGAAAATCAGTGCCAAGCAGATGAAAATGAAAAGGTGAGATACTCCTAAGGCTATCTAAAACGGGCAGATTTTCTTCTCCTCTCTGCTCAAGTGTCATAAAATTTTAAGAGATCACACCACTACTTGCCTGAGTTCAAAGTGCCTGTCTTAAAAATCTATGTCTCAGACATCTTTCACCTATGTCTGGTGTTGTCTCACATCCCATGATTTTAACTGGTTCAGTCATTATTCAGCATTCTGTGCTCAGAGTAAATCAACAAAGGCACAATAACTGGAGCTTCCTGCCATAAGGACAAAAAACAGGCTTTACATATCTCGCCAGTCCAAGGCAAGGGAACTCCATTCCTGGTATTTCCCATGCAGTGTTGTTGGCCACAGAGTTGAGTTTAGCAAGGAAACAACAGCTTTGCCAAGCAGATGAGAGGGATCTGCCCCACTGTGGATCTGTCCCACTTATTGTGAAATAAAAAGAGGAAGTGTGGCAATAGCAAAAGTCACTGGTATGGTGTTGTCTGTAGTGTAACTCCTTTGCTGTCCTACTACCTTGTTCACTTTCCTGTGGTCTCCAGGGAGGCTGCCAGCCCGTAGCTGGCAGGCAAAACTATGAGAGTAAGAGCAAAAAAGGCAGGATCCTCAAGGCTAATCTGCTCTTCTTCCTTTTTCCTTACAAAATCCACATCCTTGCTGTCCTGGATGCTGCTTCTCTTCAGTCAATGGCAAATGAGAATTACTGCACTAAAAGTTACTCTTTCTGTCTCTTTGCAGGCTACCTGGCAGTATGAACTTTTTGCTGTTGTTGCTCATTCAGGATCAACTAGTTGTGGACATTACTGTGCCTATATTCAAAGCCTCACAGAGTGTAAATGGTATTGCTTTAATGATTCTGAGGTTTGCCAGGTGAGGAGATCAATCCACATTTCTTTTTGTACTTTTTGTACTTTCCTGGCCACTCTTCCAGATCTTGCTCACTGACTGACTGCTAATTAAAGAGAACCAGGAAAAGAAACTAAAGCTGCAAAGTTTTGTGCACCTCTGCTACAGGCTCTTGCTTCTGTACCAAACAAGGCCTCAGATTCTGCTTTGTGACTTGAAATAGCAGCCATTTGATGTATACCCTACTTTATATACTCTACATCTGTAAGTGTTAGAAGAGGAACTGTTTTTCCTTGCAGGGCAAAGCAATGAACCAATTTATTAAAAGGTGTTTAATTCCTGGAAGTGCCACTTACACCACTCTTATGAGAACTGGTGCACTGGTATCACAATGTG
Organism: Myiozetetes cayanensis; assembly: GCF_022539395.1. Taxonomy (NCBI): domain Eukaryota; kingdom Metazoa; phylum Chordata; class Aves; order Passeriformes; family Tyrannidae; genus Myiozetetes; species Myiozetetes cayanensis. The sequence continues at coordinate 67,416,360 of NW_026087521.1, read as the reverse complement.
TCCACTTCCTAAGAGTTTTTACCAGCCTCCTCTTGTGTGTTTTTCTTCTCTAGGTATCATGGGATGATGTTAAATGCACCTATGGGCATTCCAACCTCCACTGGTATGCAAACATATCTCTGTTTTTACCTAATGCTGCTCTGGACTTTGGAATGAGGGTAGCAAAGAGAGGGAAGATAAATGGTTTGAATTGCATATTGCCTGTGATGTAGTGAGGATGCAGGAGAGTAGAAGAGGCATCCTTGTATTCTGGTTATTCTGATGGTACTGCATATGACTATACTGGGAGCCTCTAGGGTTACTGAGTAGACACAAGTGGGACTGACTGCAGTTAGAAATGTCAGTCGGTATTTTTCCATGCTTTTTGTTTTGATGCCTCATAAGAAAATGAACTTATGAGAAGGGGATAATTATAAGAGGGAGATAATCCCTCCTATAAGCTGAAGTGCTGACAGAGAGTCAGCTTTATATGCTCTCTCAGAAACACTGGAAAGGGTCAGCTTAGTTGATCCAAACCTCAAAAAGCTGAACAGGAGCAAACCTGGGAGGTTACTTGCAACCTAGATCTTCAAACATATATATTGCATTTTGCTTTTTCTTTGCCTCTACAGGGGAGAAACGGCCTACCTCTTGATTTACATGAGAAAACATCCTCAGTAGCCCTATCCAGGACTATCAGAGTGTCTCGGAAAGCTGTCCATTGTCCATGGAGCTCAGCACCTCTGTGCAAGAATGGACATGTACCATAAGAAAGACATTTTGCACTCAGCAACCTCTGTGTTCACATTTATTTATGAAAAACACTCAACTAGAAAATGGATCTAAGAACTGTTGCAACTAGAAACTTTCTCTTTCATATATTTTTTATATTTATGTGATTCTACATATTCATTTCCTCTTTAAAAGATACTAAGTTAGTCCTTGTCTCTGCGAACTTACCAGTTTCCTTAATGTTGATGCTTGAATTCTCATACAGGAAAAGTGTTTGGCCTGAAAACCTGTGTGATGTTCCAGAGAAGTGTGTGGTATGACTGGGGAGCACTGATAGCCATACCTGGCCAGTACGACCAGTAAGAGCTTGAGACTTTGCCCTTTTAGCACCATGTGAGATGCTGGCAAGCTGGGCAGGAGACCCCAGAAGTCACCAGAAACAGCTGGAGGAAGGATTGGAACCTTTATGCCACATGCCAGTGACTCTTACCCCTTTAACATGCTTATCAGGTGTTTATATGTATTTTCTTTCCTGTAGAGAGGAAAATATTCAGAGATTCTGAAGTTAACTAGTGATATTGCATGATGCAGGCCATACACTGTTATAAGGGAAGTAAGATGCCTTGCTGTGCTTGAACTTTTGGGATCTTCCTTAAGTATTCCTCATCTGGTTGCCAGCTGGAATTGTCTTGCTCTTGCCTTTCCTTTTCTGCACTTGAAGTGGGAATGTCCCTCAAGCAGAAAATGTTCTGGAGAGAACAATTGTATAAAGAAAGTGGATCATTTTTAAATCTCCTGTTGAGTCCTGTTACTCTGTGCAGTTGGTTAGACCTGTATTCCCACGGCAAGACCACACAGTTGAAGGGAAAATGTAAAGAGAGCTAGAAAGGAAGGTTGGTCACATGTGACAGTGTGAAGAAGATTATTCTAAAGGCTCATCATAAGGCTCTATTGTGAGAAAGTTAAAAACTTTGGTCGTGATGCTTTTAATGCCCTCTTGGCATTAAGTCTTGTTGTACCACATTCTGTGAAGGGATCGAGGATTCCAGCAGTTTGGCATCTGGAAGTACATTGAAGCCTAATGTATTCTGTTATTGTAAAGACTGTATCTTTACAAAGGTGCTATTTTTGCGGGACTGAGAACATCTTAAAACTACTAATGTAGATTTAATAGCAAGTGTGTATAACTTAATTATATTTTGATAATGATGATGAAGTTAACAAATCATGTCTGTTTTCTGTTGCTATGTGGAAGGTAAATTGAGACATTTTGGAGCATAGCTATGAAATTACACTTTCATAGTGTAGTAGGTATTTATTTTCCTGTATAGCAAGGTCCATTATTCTACTCAATTCTCTTGTATTTATACTGCTCCTTCTGCATTAAAATATCCTGGTGTATGTTTGTCACTAGGATGAGGAATTCGCAGCCTATTCACATTCAAGAATGCATTGCAATCTTTCTAAAACACCTTGCAACGGGTGAATAAGAAAACCAAGTTCCTGTTTGCTTTATCCAGCACTTTGCCAAAGTGAAGTAGCTGAAAAACAATGTGCTTCCTGAAACTGGGAAATTCATGGGTTAAGAGACTGACAAGATATTTCTAATTAGATATAACTTGAAATTTTAAAACTTGTGCTTACGAAAAATGTCTTAAATGTGTCATAACCTTCCAGGGATGTTACCCATCAAGGAAGCAATTGCTGAGATACATTATCTTTTCAGTCAGTGAAAAATTATTAATCTCAATGAAAAGTACTATGGGATAAATTCCCTAGAAAATGGATCTTGTGGTTTATTCTTGGTCTGTTGCTCATAAACACTGTAAATACAGGTGGGAGGCCACAGGTCACATGCACAGAGGTGAATGCTCAGATTAAGTATTTGGGGTAGAGCTGCTGCTAATGTTTAGCTCCAAGAACCAAGGAAAAGCAGCTAAACCTGGACACTTCATCCTCATGCTGGAGGCACAATGGGTTTGTTTTCAGATTTGCTGTCAAACTTATTTTGCTTCCAGATGCAGATGGGCCATGGGAGGAGTGGAAGGGTGTACAAACTGCATGGCAGGTTAAAAACTCAGTTTCAAAAACTCTGCCTGACCTGAGTTGCTTTTGCAAAAGGTCACCTTGGCTGCCTCTGTGTCCACAGCAGAGCCCAGCCATATACTGGATAAGCTGCCCTAGGAGTTTACTTACATCTAAGGAAACCCACTTTTAGCTAAGTGCCTGGGATTCAGTACTATACAGGCATAACATGGAGACCAGTGGTAATGTGGAGTCCTTGCCTCGGGGTGGCTACAGAAAACAGCTCTTGCATTTCTGCCAGAAAAAAATCCACCATAGAGCCACAACAAACGAGTCAAGATTATTATTAGTAGTAGTAGTATTACCAGTATTATTAGTTCTATGTTTGAGTCCCTGTGCGAATGAAGCTTGGCACAAATAGCAAGGGCTTTGAAAACCCAGATAAAGCCAAGAGGATCTGTTTGGAGAGATTATTGTATAGGACGTGATAACTCCTTGTTTCCATTTTTTGTTTGGTTTAGGATTACCATGTTTTAAGAGAAGGAGCAGTAGTAAATTACACATTCTCTGCTTCATCTCTGACAGACTCTTCCTCAGATTCAGATATTCCCCACCTTCAAGAAACACAGAGAAAACTAGAAAAAATGTAAATATATATAATAACTATACATCTCATATGTCTAATTTCTAAAATGTCAATATCTTGTTAATACTAAAATTATACCTGAAAGTAAAAGTAGAAAAATAATTTTTAATACTTTACTTCAAGTATCATTTTAGTTTACAATGGTTATTTATCAACTAGTTTTCACTGATATTTGCACAAAAAAGCTGCACATGAGATCTACATTTATAAAATACCTCCAAAAAAAGCATATTCTAATACAGATTAAAAAACAGGAGTTGATAAAACTGTAGTTACTCTAAACTACAGTGGAAAGTGTAAAACTTACTAGGACTTGGCATTACTAGTAATTTTAATTGATAATGACTTTACAGTAATTTTGTGGATCACAATAATCTGTTGCACCTGATAGATCCCAATAGCAAATCTTGTGATGATATTCCTGCACTGAACGGCTGTTAAAGTCAACTTCTTCCAACAGAGGACAGGTAACAGATCTGATAAGCAGATTCTCTCAGTGGCAGTTACTGCCTGTTTTTCACCTGGGGACAGCTTTAGTTCTTGCCCTTCTGGCATCCAGAGAGTTCTGGCCCTTTTCTGGCTCCAGCTTTTCCTATATCACTGCCTTTTGGGCACCTTTGACTTACTGGTCTCCTCTCCTTAGAGCCAAGTTTCTAGTCCTGCCTTGACAGAGGCCATATCTTTCCCAGGGACACTTTGGTGATGACAAGCCCAAATCATCTTTGCCAGTAACATCCATATGGTATTTCTTTTCTAACATAGGTTAGGCTTGAAGCTGTGAGCAGAAAGAAGCAGTTGCCTAACAAGTGTAAGCAGAAACCTCAAACAACCTTTCAAAAGTATTTTTATGAAGCAATTTGTTTTTACAAGAGAGTTGTTCTAGCTTTGACTCTGCTATTTGCCATGTGGCTGGCTCATATTTTACCAGCTTCCAGTTGGGAGGCTCAATGTTGTTTGCACCTGTCTGTAGAAAGGTGCCCAAGAATCACCAACCCTTTAGAGAGCTTCATAGGTAACAAAAATTTCATATCTATATGAACTAAAAACACTGGAAGAGAAATGCTTCTGAGTTAAATTTACCTGATTTAAAGAAAAAAGTTGTAAGTGCAGTGAAAAACTGAATGAGGACTTGCTTAAAGACAATGTAGATGAAAACCTTCATGAAGGCTTAAGAAGTACTATGTGCCACTGACTGTTTTCCTAAATAGACTCATGACTGAAAATTTGGCAGCCCATGGGATGCAGTTTGATTATGTATGAAAATGCTTTGCTGTGTGAGGGAGTGCAAGAGCAGGTAATGGGATAATGTTCTCCATGTGTGCCTTTGTGATGGGCATAGCTGAGGTCGAGAAACTGAGAAAGTCCCTCCCATTAGGGCGGTGGCTACACACAACTAAAGGACAGGGACACAACGGCTGGAAGGGCGGCCTGTTGTTAATCTACATCAGTTTCTGCACTGAGCTGAAGGGAATTTCTTCCTGTCCTTGGTTGCAGACCACCTGTACAGGTATGTCAGCAGTCTCTGTGACCAGGACATCAAATGGATGATTCATAGTCATAGTCATATGAGTGATAGTCATCATACCTCTCCTCTACGTAATCCATTTTTCTCACAGATAAGGAGAAAACCCACATAAGTGAATGAAATCTCCACAAAGCAGCCCTGGGCAGTAGAACTGCTGATTAAACATTGCTTTCATTGCAGAATTTAGGTAGACAGGCCTGACCTTTTTGACCTCAGAAATAAAATTAAGAAGTTTCTCCTTTGGCTTGTCCTAAAGCTGCAGTGATCTGCCCACCTCAGTCCAAATCCTTGGCCAGCTCTGGTTCCAACTGCCAAGCTGTAGGATGGGGAAATGAGAAGGTCTGAGGTATAGGGAGGCCGGGCTACTGGTTGAGGCAGACACAAGCAATGACTTGAGGAAACAAGTGAAAAACTGCTCAACCCTAAAGGAAATCTGGTGCTGGATGACAAAAGTTTGGTACCTCTGGGGACCTGTTGTAGGGAGCAGCAGGGTGTACCCTTGGCGACCTGACTGATGCCTGCTGGGGCTTTTGGGCCTCTGCCATGGGGATGCTGAATGAGCTCATGTCCAGCCTCATGGCGTCTTAGGTTTTGTTGACTTTTATCTATGTTAACTTCAAAACAACAGGTTTCTGCTTTCAGGTTGAGCATATTCTGCATGCAGGATCTGCACACAGTAAAAAGTGTCTGAACTAAGTGACCTGCCCTCAGTCACTAGGCATTTAGGGTACTGCTTATTGAAACATGTTCTTATCCTGGGGCTGGTTTTGTCTCTAAACAGGCAAAGACAGGACAGGGAAGGAAAAGTCCATTAATGGCTAGATAAACAATATCATATCATATCCTATCACCCATATCTTTAAAATGAACTCCTGAAAAATTTTGGGCAGGGCTCTGAAATGAGATACCATGCCAGCTCCTTCTGCAGGACCGAGAAGCATCCAAGCTGGGGTCAAACCCACTCCGCATAAAGAGTTTGGATTTCCCAGAATAGGCTGCTATTCCTACTAAGCCTTGTAAAATGGGATTTTTCAGTTTAAGCAGAAGAGGGTTTTTTGTTGTGAACTGTAAAAACATCTAATGTAAGGCAGCATGCATTCATAAAGGCAACGCGAACCAGGAAAAAGAGCACAAGACCAGCAGGGTTCGAAAACAGGACTGCAGACCTTGCCAGAGCAGTGCCCGAGCCTGATCTGGTTAATTGCAAAATGGAGGGCTTTTTATAGAGTAGGCTGAGTGATTCTAGATGATTCTAGTGATTCTAGAAACTGGTAAGGGTTATGCAAAATTGGGATGTTTGATAGGTAGGGAGAACATTAGGGGAAAGGATTACAACAATGAGGTAATCACGGAATAATGGGATTGGATGGGGCAGATACAACTCTGTAAGCTGCCCAATGGGAGAACAGCACGCAGCTCCAAGGAGCAAAGACCACAGCCAACAAGATGAAGTTACTCAAAATGGTGGCATCCACATAGCAGTAAGTTTTACCCTGTAAGTCCCAGTAAAGCAGTTCATCACACATAGGCATGTTCATTGTCCTTTTCAGCAAGAAAGTCTTCCTTCCATATGATGCATCTTCAGAGTGGTCACCTCCAACAGAAAGGAACATAAAACAACAGTAACATGGTGTCAAGGCACAAGAAACCGTAAGCTGTTTGGCTTCCAAAAAGAGGGTAAATACAGAAAATGCCACAGTGGCTGCTCCAGGATACACACATGTAATGTAGTGTGCCATATTAATGATCATCAGTCTTGCAGACTTTGTAATTTTGATTTTGAAGAGTCTTGCAGAGCTTACATGATGGCTATTCGAAAGACAAAGCTTTATTTCTTTCTTACTCCTCTCTCAAGTAGGGAGAACCCTTGCTTATAAGAAATGTGTTGTCCCTGTGGTTCTTGACAAATCTTACTGTGGCAATGTCAAAATGCTTCTAAATGTTTGTCCTTAATAATCAAATGGGCATATAATCCCCTGTCTACTTAATTATTTTAAATATACCAAGAAAATTGGATCAAAATATTTTAAATGTGTTGTACAAACAGTAGTTTGACCTTTGACAATATATAATATCATTATCATATCTTAGGAATGCTAGCACTAATCCTGACAAACACAGGGAGATTATAAATTAATGGAAATCAGATGGGACATTCATTTTAAGTTACTAGTCCACATAAAATATAGTATAATACGGTGAATCATTCTTAGATAAGCCATCATTCAATCTTGGAAGCTGAATGTCAGAGTGAAATATTCTCCATAACTATGAAGTTCTTTGAACAGATGAAAAAACCCTAGTGAAAACTTAAATGTGTCTTTGATAAAGATGTTAATTCACATCCTCAATGGACTGCTACATCCTTAATCTAAGGATGAAAAGTTTTAAAAATGTGTTTTCTGATATTAGAAATTACTTTTGTATAGTAAGTAAGGACTGGGGAGTTGCAGAATGACAAAGATGGGTGTGATGGAAAACTGAGAAAAAATGTGTGCGCAACAGTACATGAATCAAGAGACCACTCATACATATATACATATATGCATATATATATATATACATATATATATAATATGGGTGCCTGGTGCCTAGGGGATGAAGTAATATTGGGAACGTTTTTAACAATGATCCCTCCTGTGAACAGGTCTATCCTGTGGCAAACAGCTTTGGGGTTTCATCTGGTGATGTGTTCATGTCAGGCGAGATAAGAAATGTTCTTGGGGCATGTAATAATAATGGCCAGTCTTCGCGAGCGAAGATCCGGGGAAGGTCTTTCCACCTTCCAGCCTGCGCATTGGATTTTTTAGGTGAGACACAGTGTGCGCGGAACTGAGCCCACCCTTTAATCCTAAAGTTCATCTGCCGGGGCCAAGCGAGCTTGGACGGTGGCAGCGAGGTCCTTAGGACGTAGGTGGGTTGCCTTTAAGGGCTAACGAGCCCCACCTGCCCGGGAGTGGCCCTGACCGGGAATCGAACCCGGGTCTCCGCGGTGATAGCGCGGCGCCTTTACCACTAGACCACCAGGGGCTGCCATGTACAAACTCCTCATCTGCCATTGTTCTTGCAAACGAGCAGAGACTATATGGTATACAAAAAACTGCAACCTCAGCCAATGCAATTTGAGTAATTGCCATGATGAGCTCACTCAATAAATTCATGCAAGAAGCCCACAGTCAGTTTTTAAATTCTCTGAAGGGTGAGAGAAATCAAAATCCCAGCCTCCTCTAGCTTATTATAGCACTTCTGCCTAAATTTTCCTTCTCTGGAGCCAGTCAGCAGGCAGAAGGGAGGGGCAAGGTCAATTTTAAAGGTTTTGCAAGGAGCCTCTCCTTGCTGGCGGTGGTGGGAGATTGTATTTGGCCACTTAGCTGGAGCTGCCCACCCATGCAACGATGCCCATTCTGGCACTGGGGACCTGGCAGACCTGGGGACCTGCTAGAGCTGGGGACCTCTCCTCATCCTTGTATCTCTGGTCAGGCAGGTGATACCAGGAAATTCCTGAGAATCACATTAGACTTTTTCAGCAATCTCGTCTTTGGGTCAAGAAAATGCAGCAAATCCTTTGTGTGGTGTTTCTTGCCTTTTGAAATATTTCACTTAATGCAGGTATTTATCCCTGCCCTCAGGAAATCTTGTGAGTGATAGTTGAGAACAGGTAGAAGGAGATTTTTCTTAGCTATGGAAAATAAATTACATACTACAAAGGTAAAAACTTTTGCCCACCTTGTTTTTCTTTGGTTTTTTTTTTTTTGCTTTTGCCACTGAGTATTAATATCATGTCATGTAGTGTCATCTTTAATGAGTGCATGAGTCATGTGTATCTGAGAACTTAAGTAGCAATGAGTGGATTTGGAAATGGGGATTTACATTAGCTCCTTAGAACCTGTGAATAAGTTATTTTTATGGCAGCGGTTGAGTACACAGCACTTTGCAGAAAAATAGTTTGGGCGGTTCTTTACCTGCAAATGTTACCTAATGGACTTTCAGTAAGAAAGTAGGTTTAAGGATATATATATTGAATGTAAAAGTAGTCTGGAAATGAGCTGAAAATTTTAAGAAACTGATCTTCTTAAGAAAACAAAGCAGATTTTTCCCTGAAACTGGAAACAAAATATGTTGAATTACAATTTGTCATCTCCATGAAACACTTTCCAGTCAGCAACTGGTTAAGACTAAATAGTTGGAAAATTTTGGACACATGATCCTTGCCACAATCTCTTGTGTCAATACAATGAAAACATGGCCCAAACCCACAGTGATTACTTCTTCAAAGCTATTGAATTTCAAGGTTCCCACAGCAACTTCAGCATTTTCATGCTGTAACTAAGCCTCTCCTTTACCCCGTCACTCTGACTTGAAGCCTTGTTCAGTGAATACCATGTAAAATGAAAAAAAAGGATTTTTTTTCTGAAAAAATCTCATGTTACAGAGTTTTATGTAATCACAGAGTATGTTGTTTCCTTTGCTCTCCACCAACTCTTGCATTCAAAAGTGATGCTGATCACTCCTGCATGGCAGTTTTCCCAAGCTGCATAATGCTTGGCATTTGGCCACCATTAGCCTGCTTCCCCATGCCACCCTGGGAGCTGCAGCATTCACATGGAGGAAGGGATTGGATGGGGAAAGGGGCTGCAAAAAGAAGACTTGTAAAACTCTAAAAGTGGCTATTTGATTGTGTGTAGCCTTGAGAGGAAGAACAATTGCTGCATTTTCTATGTGGGGTTTTTTATTGTTGTTCATTTAAGTGAACCAACCAAATACCCTTTGATTGCAAAAACTTGGAGAAGTGAAATCAAAAAAAAAAAAAAAAAAAGGGGGGGGTTGTAATGAAATTAAATGTCGGAGGTGGTCATGGTTTTGAATGATGGTTCTGTTTGGAGTGCCATTTTCTGGATTTAGTCATCAATCAACTCTTTGGTGTCTCCAAGCCAAGAAGCTGAAATGATTCACTTTGTTATTAAGTATCATGGGGAGCCCCTGGTGGTCTAGTGGTTAAGGGCGCGGCGCTGTCAACCCCGAGGCCCGGGTTCGATTCCCGGTCAGGGACACTCCCCAGGCAGGTTGGAGCTCGTTAGCCTAGCCCTGTACAGGCAACCCATCCACGTCCTGAGGACCTCGCTGACACTGTTCAAGCTCGCTTGGCCTCGGCAGATGAACCTTAGGGTTAAAGGGTGGGCTCAGTTCCGCGCACACTGTGTCTCACCTAAAAAATCCAATGCGCAGGCTGGAAGGTGTAAAGACCTTCCCCAGATCTTCGCTCGCGAAGACTGGCCATTATTATAAGTATCATTATTATAAGTATTATCATTATTATAAGTATTTTACCCAGGAGGTGGCACTGTCTGTAGTGTTTTGCATCCACTCACCTCCCTGTCCTATGCCAACATGAGACATTGTGTGCAGGGCCAGCACACATTCCAGAGGTGATTTTTTTCCTCATGACACCGGTAGCTCACACTAAAATTGCTTTTAGTTTTGGGGAAAATTAGAACTTATTTCAAGATAGCCTTGTGTCTGAAAGTGAATGCTCAATCCTTAGAAAAGGGCAGATCAGCTCAGACGACTTCTCAGTGACTCCCTTAGCCATTTTATTTCAGAAAACTAATAAAAGCAAGATCCAAACTGGAACACCTCATCAGTTGAGAGCTTAAAGTCTCCAGATTTGGAGAAGCGCAAACTTCTTAATCTGCTATTTTCCAAATTACTGACTTCTCTTCTGGTTTCAGTCTCTCCAAGAAACAGCAAGAGTTGCAGTGAACATTGCCATCAGTGTTGGGTACTGCCACTTTGATTGTGCCTGTATGTACCAGAACGAGAGTGAGAGCAGGGATGTGCTACAAGAAAAAATAGAGGAGAGGGTTGTGAGGCAAGAAGACCTCTTTATTGTCAGTAAGGTATGTCCTTGGATAACGTGTCTCACATGAGGCCAGCTCTCAGAAGGAGACACAAGGTCCCAACCTGCAAAGTGTAAAGGGATGAAGATCCTCTGGGAATTAACTCCTCTCTCTCATGGCAAAGCAATTTGTGGTTGGGGGGAAGGAACAGGTCAGCCCTTGAAAAACAAAAGGCTTGATTTGAGAGTGATTTTTTTTTATAGTCCATATCCATTGTCAGCCATGGAGACAGGAACTGAGGCCATGCTCTTGGTTGCCTCCAAGATAGGAAACAGAGCTATTGTATTTGTGGTCACTCCTGCTGTGCTGTTGGTCTCAGCCTGTTAACTCCTGTATGTTATGCTTTGTTTTGTTTTTTCCCCCAACAACAATGGTAGGAAAAATAAAGTAACTTCTATCTGCTGGAACCTGGCAGATTGATTTTCACCCGGTTCACTTTTTTTCTTTGTTTTAATTGTTGTAATAATTGTTGGAATGTTAAGAGTATCCCATTCTCATTTTATTTAGTTGACAGTACTGAAATAAAATAAGGTGCACAAAAGTGGCACTACCTCAAGATGAGAAGTTGTGCCATATTGTCTCTGTGTCTGTGCCGCATGTTTCCCTGCCAGGCATGCTCATCCATCAGTGAGGGCAGGAGAGCAGTTCCCAGGCTTTGCCTTACCCCCACAGCTGTGATACACCTTCCATAAGAGATCCTTGGTGAAGGAGGCATGCCAGAAAACACTTACTGCCCTCCAGCTGGATTATTTGGATCTCTTCCTAATGCACTGGCCCATGGGATTCAAGGTATTGTGACTTTAACTACTGGGAGCCATCTGTCAGAGCTCTGTCCTTTTTGCCTTTGGGACCAGACACAAGCCTGTGGCAATCCTGGAGTGACAGCAAAACCTTTGCCTTTTTTCTGACTGCAGCAATGAACTCTGCAACAGAGAACATGGCAGGGCTTACCTTTCTCCTCTCCTGCAGCTCCTAAGGGAAAAGGCTGCTTGAATAGATAGGCCCAGGGATGGGATGACATGAGAGCTGGGTGCTTCAGCTGGATGTGCACAACTGGACCTTGGAGCCCACTGATATAGGCCCCATCAGAGGTCATGAAAAATGTGGTGGGCAGCTAGAAACTAATGTAAAGATTTGGCCTTGTTGGAGGCAGGGCTGGGAGGAACCGATCTGAAACCCTGGCTAACTCCCTTAAAAACCCCATAGCAGCAAAAGGAACCACCTTTTCAAAGCTAATATGGGGCTTGGTAGGTCACCATAGTGATGCTAAACCATGAAGTACCTTCTGCTTCTGAGAGGTGAAACTTTACTTCCTTTTTTTTTTTTTTTTTTTTTTGTAGATTGAGAGTAATCTGTCTTCCTCAGGAAGAGCTGATTAAGTCTTGACAATCCAAAGGGATCTCTGTCACTGCATATTGTCCCCTTGGAGCCCTCCACTGGCCATGGTTGTGAATGTTTTGTGAGATTTCTTTCTTAGAGGTAGATTGGAGTCAATGCACTAAACCATTCTTAGGATGTGGTTTACTCACAGAGTAAAACTAGTGTAATTAGAAAAAGATTTACTACTCAATTAAAAATCCCACATACAGAAACGTCTCTCACACTTACTGTGATATTCTATCACTAACTGCTGTTACTGTAGTTTCATATTTGGAAGAAGCAATTGGTTGATGAAAGCAGTGAAGAGAATTCTTAACTGAGCTTGGGCGGGCTTATTAAACATGTAAGGGAACTTCTGAACTAAAAAAAACCCCACAACAAAACCACAAAAAACCAAAGCAGCAGATGCTTATGAAAATAACAACTTTGCAGTCCTGCTGAGATAAAGGGATTATGTTTTTCAGTAGATGACCTGAAGAAATTTTGCTTTTACTCCAGTCTTCATGGCTTTTTCTAACCTGGAACAGGGTGTTCAGCAGAGCAGCTGTACTTGTAAACGACAAGATGAAATTTTGGGATTGAGATCAAAGAAATTCCCAGCCTGATCCCAGGCTGGACTGAAATGTTTTATAGTAACCTGTTTTACTAGAAACTATGAATCTCTTCTCATGTGCCCACTAGTTATAAAATGAAAAGAATGAAGGCAGGGACTGAAGGAACAGATGGTAAATTAAAGTGTGCAAGATGATGCTTTTTTATAATTTCAATAATATTCTTATGCTACAGTGCTTGAGGGAGAAGACAGTGGGCATTTGACTGCTGAAGTCTACTTTTTATTTTCACAGGTCCAAGACTGAACATATTTCCCTTTTTGATGATCCTCAAATCAATGAAACCACACTCAAGTACAACAAAACCCCAGTCCACGCTAATACTGGTCACAGTATTTTCCCTGGTGACGTGTAGTTTTCCCACATGGGCTAAAGTAACTATTTACAGACGTATGATGGAAAGCTGAGCTCCAGCTGTGTCTTGTACACATTTTAAAATTTTAAAAAATATTCTCTCTGCATTAACTTTAGTGATGAATGAAGATTATCAATGGCTCTAGGGGCTTTAATTGGCACACTGGCCCCTTCTCCACACATCCCTGCCAATCCTGAACTCTTGCTCATTGCACTCCCATTTTTCATCGCATCTTCAGAGACTGATAAGGATTTAATGAGCTCATGTAATAATTAGGAAGGTTTATTGTAGTGCTTCTCCTATATGAGCCATCTCTGATTACCAGCAGAGCTGTTTAAAGTAGCCACGCAGGCACATATGGTTTTCAGCTTTCAGAACACAGGCAGCACTTCTCATCTGTAATTCCCTATCTGTTCTGACACATGCTTATCCAGCTTCAGATTTAAAGAAACATGCATATAATTCCCAAAGCTCTCAACATAACCATATTGAAGAAAATTTTAAGGTAAAAGGTACCTTACAGAATCATTAATGGTGTTAAAACTTTACACATGAAAAAAACCTACTCTGCCAGTGGCACAAAGTATCCCCTTCATAGTCAGAACTGGCAAAATCTTTTGTCTGTCAGTAACCTAACCATGTAGGTTACTTCCTTATGAATGCAAAAAATTACTTGAAAAGGAACCAAGTCTGCATCATTAGAACATAGTGAGATGATGCAATTAGCCCCACCAGCACTGCAACTCTGTGACATTTATTCATTGCTCTCCACAAATGTACCTACTGCACACTTCCTAGTGCTTCAATCTGTCTTTGGTATTTTTTCTGCAAATGATCTTGTCTCTTTGCAAAATGAAGTAAGCCAACTCTTTGGGAGCTTCATTCAGATACTTGACTTGGAATTGACCAAAAAGGAGATGGAAATTGTCCTTGCTTTCAGATACTGCATCTGTGCATGAAGCAAGTATCTCCTCCTCCTCCAGGCTGTAGCAAGATTGGATTATCATTAGATATCCTCTTAACAGATAGTATTTGATAGCCCCACTGGAAAATAAAAAGAGAAGGAACATTTACATCATGACATCCATAGCTGCTGGAATCCAGTAATTGGTTTTATTAGAGCATTTCCCATTCTGCACAGGTTGGTAACACAGGAATTTCTGCAGGCACATTGTGTGTTAAGGTGTCTTGCACTGGATGCATACCAAACTGCTACCTGAAAATCAAATCAGCTGGAAATTCCAAAATAAATAAGAGGCAATATTTTTCTGTTTTCTTTGGCTCCTTTACACATAGGATAGCCATTGTAAATAAACTCCATTTTAAGAATGAGAGTTGTGTTTTTGAAGTGAAGAGCTGTGCCTATGTATTCATGCCAAGGTTATTAAGGCAGTGTCTAGATAGCAGAATGGTTAGATACAGACTCACCAAGATGTTCAATTTATTCGGTTTTCCTGGGTTACCCACTTACCTAACAGCATACTGTAGGCTTGGGAGTTCACAAGAGAGCTGTTTAGTATATCAGGGAAGTTTGGCAATTTCAGCTAAGCAAAAGATGCTTTATCCTTTGAGAACAAAGTTGCTGATATATGTGAAGGTTACCAAGCATTCAGTTTCACTGCCCTGTGTACACTAAGCAGATGTGTTTTTACTGTGGTTTACAGTTTTACTTTCTAGATGCAAAAATCACAAGAACTATCTCTTTTGTGGAAGTTTAAAATAGACACCTCCAGGGGTGGGACTGTATATTGTTGTTTCAAGCAATTTGCAATACTTTGTATATTAGTTTATGATAGAAGTGGAATATGTAGTATAAGATGGGAGAAGGTAGTTCACAGGCATTCTGAAAAGTAATCTTTGAGCATAGATGCATTTGCTTCCCTTATTATCAACCCCAGTTATATCAGTCCTTTATCTGTATCTTTGCTCTGCTCTTTTAACACAAGTCTCAGTTGCAGCAGAATGTATATTCTCTTATCATTTAGTAACGATACAAAAGTTTAATAAACCTGTGTCTTTCAGATTTACAAAAAGCAGTGTTTGTCATAAACAGAAACCCTGACAAATTTTATAGAAATTTAGATTCTCCTATTAGTTGTATTATTGGACAAAAGGTCAAAACATACACTATCTTTTAGTTGTCAATACAAGACAATCCATTCAATATCAAAAGATCTTTATGAGATAAGACAATATGCTGCCCTAGATTCTTAGTTCAGTAATTTCAGTGTAACAGACTGAAAACTCTTTGGAAGATATCACTTAATTATGATTCAGGAGCTCTTCTCTTAATGAGGTTTTATATTTATGAACTGCTAAAAACTAATAAACTAGTAGGAGTTTTGTATGTTTGGTTTATAGTATCATCAAGAGTATATAAATACTGCCTCTATCAGTAGAGTGGCTGCAGTTAAGACTGTGAATGTCTCCTAGCACATCCAAAGTCTGATAAAGGAGAAACACAGGAATTATTTTGTTTGGCAACTGTCATATTTAACAAGCAGAAAAGTCAGGCAGCTTCATAAAAGCCAGTCATAGATTTTCACTATCCTGTACTGCTCCCTAGATACTGTTTGCTTGTGTTTTGACTCAAAGGGTGCCACAGGATGCTGGTTTTCTCTGGTAAAAGAAAAAAAAGTCAGGGCTGCTGCAGGCTATGCTTGTGTTTTAATGAGGCATCTGTTAATCAAGACTTCTTGCTCTTGAACTCTTGCACATGACTCAAAACTCCTGTACTTGCTTTGGGCTCTTCCAGCCCTGTAGAAGAACAATGTGAATCAGCACTGCCTGCAGAGAGGAAGGACAATTGTGTAATTAAGGTTCACGCTTAGGATACACACTTCATGGGTATCCTTTCCCAACTGATTTTCTTTGTAGTTGATAAAGGAAGTGACATATCTTTGAGCTACTTTCAACTTTTGCAAGATGTTTGAATAACAGGTGTCCTAGAAACAGCAAAGCAATTCCCATCAAAGTGGATTTCTTACAGCAACTCTTCTAAAGAAACAGCTCTGAAAAATGTATCGGGAATTGACACCAAACAGTTATAGTGCAGTGCTATGGACAGGAAGGTGCCTGTAATAGGTATTCTCTCTCTTTTCCTTCTGAACATGCTAAATTGAAAAGGTCAGTTTCAGGATATCATTCTAGATGCAGTTAGAAAATGTACTATATGGAAGGTGATCTGCTTCCAGGTATTGAGCCTGTGGTCAGGTTGTCAATCTACAGTAGTAGGAGCAATACCAATTTAAGGCTGTAGCATACAGCTTATCTTGAAATATTTACTACTTCATAGGAATTTTCTAACAACATTCCAATTTAATCACAGACATCAGACTTGAAGCTATTTACAGGATGTTTATAGACTGTGGTAGGCAGGAAGTCAGACTAGATGATCACAGTAGCCGTATAATAGTAAAAAATTCAAAACAAGTTAGAAGCCAGAGATTGTGCGTTTGTTTTAGAGACAATAGATCTTTTTCAGCTGCAGAGACTTTAGCAAAGGTAAAAGGAGAAGAATTTGGGTAGTGTCAGTTACTGGGAAATAAAGTACCTTCTACTCTGCAGCAGAGCTGCAGCCCTATATACAATGTGCCTTTCCAGCAGTGTTGCTGCCTCACAGCTATCACAGCAGTAAGCCTGCTGCCATCAACTGCTTAGGAAACACACAGGCCAGCTTCACCCCTTCCCCTATCCCAGTACATGTCCCACAAGGGCACTGCTCCAATTGCATCTGCTATCTATAGAGAGAACACTACAAAGCATGACCTCTGTTGTATGCAGTTTTGTAGATTCTAAAAATGTTCCAGCCTTTTATGTTTGTTTTTTTTTTGAGTTCAGACTTTGCTTTACATAGAATCTACTTGTTAAGAAAATAAAAATTGCCATGACAGGCTAGAGACTTGAGTTTCTTTTACTGTTATGTAACTGCTCTTTTGTTGACTGAAGAAAAAAAAGTGTTTTGCTGCTCAGATCACTGCAGCAGAAGAGAAGGGACAACTGTCTTCTGAAGAGTTTAGTTCTGTCAGGACAGGGACCAACAGCAAAGGTGTTGCCACACTGACAAGTACTGGAAACTTTCTAATCTCCATCTTCAGATTCATCTGAACCCTGTGTTAATAAGCAAGAATAAGTAGCCATTTAACCTACTCCCTTTATGTGGTTGTAATTAATTGAACTGCATGTGGCTATCAAGGTAGCCTCAAGGCAGTGACAAGTCTGTCCCCACATACTTTTCAATGGCCCATGGAACATCTGTCATTACTTAATCCCCAGGTAGAATCAGTGTCTAAAATGAGGAGCAGATACTAGATCTAGTACTTCATAGATCTAAAACTGCCAAGGCCATCTCTTGAAGCCAAGAGTGGACATACCACGCTATAAACAATATACCTCAAGAAAAGAATGTGAATACTGTCTCTGTGTCATATATGCAGCATAAGGCTAAAGTCACTATGACCAGCTCTAGGAGTAGAGCAAGTTTCTTGAAGGACTAGCAGCTTCTATTTCTGTGTGCCTCCTTCCCTCAACTTTCTGTTAGAACTATAGTGAAAGGTTTATAGTATCCCCAAATAATTTTCAGTTTCCATCAGCTATGCAACAGTGCTTATACCAAATCCAGACACACATCCTTCCTAGTGAGCAGTAAGATTATCTGTGCCACTGGACTGAACCCAGTAAAATGAAAACAGCTTAGCATTTTGTCTTTGTATTACACTGTCCCAGGACTTGAGCCTTTGATTGTGGAATTCATCCATTCTGGCAGAATCAAGCCTCATGAAAAGTTCCAAAAGGACTGGGTGAAAAAAAGTGTTATGTCCATGTTTTAGAGGGAAAACAGGGAAACGTGGGTAACGAACAATAGGTTAAATCCAAAACTCTTTGCTTATCATTGCTGCTCAGGGTTTCCATCCACTAGAATTCCAAGCTCTCTCATATTGAGGTCAATATCATCCAGAAGCACACAGAATGAGAAGCAAAATAATCAGTAAAATACAGACCTATTTCATTAACTTTTTGCATGTAATCCTGGACAAGTAGTACTGGTCCGTGCCTTCCTTTGTATCTTACAGATTTACTAAAGTCTAACCAGGATAATCAGTGGTCTAGGAATAATTTGCATAGAGGGCAATTAAGGAAACCAAGACTTCCCTTGACCTGAGACAACTGTAGGGAGCTATGCTATAAGCTTATCAAATCTGGGGCAGCTTGGAAAGCATGACTGGAAATAGACCAGTTGGCATCTATCTGTAAAAACCAGTAGCATCTAATCAATCTAGAAGCAGACAAGCCCAAAACAAATGGCAACTCTTCACAAAATGTGAGGGTAACGTATCATTCCCTTGGAATGAAACGGATTCAGAAGTTAACTGAACAGGAAAGAGTTAACTGATGGATGTTAAACACAAAAGATCTCAAACTGCTGTCAGAATATTTAAAGAAAACACCAAGGCAATACTAAACTTACTCATCTTCAACTTATTTTGACCACAGCTGGAGACAAGATGCTACAAAATGTGTATACTTAGTCTGATTCAATTCAGCTGTTCTTATGAGCAACTATCAGCTGGCTTGTAATCAGGCCTATTTCGGCTCAGAAAAGCCAGATTCTACATTCAGCTTGCTTAATTTTTTCTTAAGAATTTGGAAAAAAGATGGAGTTTTGCAGATGTTTGTACTAGTGGTACTGTACCATGCACAAGTTAAAATGCAAGAGCAAAGTGACCTATTAAAGAGTTTTAAGAGCTCCCTCACAGCCCAAATAAGCAAGGTACTGCCAGAATAAGGCACAAATGCTACAATATACACTTGTGTCAGAGGTTAGCAAGAGGAGAGATCATGTCTCCCTTTCCCAGAGGGAAACAAACACCAAGTTACAGAGTATCATATAAAAAGGGATTCCAGCCAGGCAGACTTGTGTATTTGTGTTCCAATACCAAAAGTCAGGCCATTTTCTCTCAAAGGAACATCAACTCCCAAAATTTTGCCAAAAGTGTATCTTGCCTTCTCCAGTGAGATAATTGCCAAATTTCTCTACCCATTTTCACTGATAAATCAGTTTGCCATCATTCTTTGCTACCATGGAAACGGATCTGTTCTGTCAAAGCCATTTTCTTTTAACACAAAATAAAGGCTTGCTAATCTGATATTATTTGGAGCAGTGAGTGCAGGTGGAACTGAAACAATTTTTGTACTAGTACTGATTCTACCAGTCCCGGGAATGTGATTTTTCTGTTTCAGGCTTTTAAATCTTTCCTGTATACTGGAAATCCTCTTTACAGGATGTGCTACAGTATCACAGTAGCTCAGCTGCTGCAACAGAATCCTGAGAATGTCTAGGAAAAGGCTGTCAAGGTGGGGCTGAACTACAAGTTCTTAAATTAAAGACACAAAACAAAACATAGCCACTTTTCATTGGAAGAGATACAAGACTGTATTTGTCCTTAATTTCTTTGATCAGATACCCAGAGATCTGTCAAATCACAATACAAAAACAAATGCTGTGAACAGTTCTAGGCAGGAAGAGCTCAGTTAGCAGGAATGCTAGGCTCCGGATATCTAACTCTTTGATCTTTCCACTTCACCTTTTAGGAGATGAAAGGAAATCTCTGCTCTTGTAGGTAGAGAGTGTGGTACAATATGGGGGTACAACAGACATTTATTTTACTGTAGCAATTCCCAGATCAACCTAGAATAAGTGAAGACTTGGCCAAAGTCTAGACTGCCTCTTTTATCTCAGCCCTGTTTAATTATATCTGCCCTTGAAGAAGCAATCCAAAAACATTATGGGTGACAGGGTTTTCTATCACTCCCTTCCTATGCTTTCTGACAACAGCCTGCTTTCTGTTCAAGTTTGTGCTTTGCTTCACTCAAGATGCTTCTCTATTTTCCCTCTATTCCCACTCTCACATTCACCAAGATCCAAGCCCTCTGCCGGTTAAGTGCTGCACTGTGTCCTAGAATGACCCTTTCCAAATTCTTCCCTGCTAAGTCATCCAGCAAAATACAGAGAGAGCCTGTTACAATACCACTCCACTCTGAGTGCTAGATAGTCTCCCTTCTGCTGCAGAGCAGTCTGTCTGAAAGTGATTTCCAGTAAAATTCCTACTTTGAGAATGGAAAATTTCAGGCACAAACTTTCATAAAGTTACAGTGAAATGAAAACAGAGGAAACCAACAGAACCTGATGTACTGTTTTAGAAACCCTGACCTTCAACGTTAACTTCTTGCCAGAACGCAATTGTCACAAAAGTGTTATTTCTCAGCAATTCAACATTGCCCCAAATAGCTTTCTCTCACAGCTTGGACCAAGCAAAGAACATCAGCTGTTCTGGTTTTTTTAGAGACCCTTGAGCTTTTGCTTATCACATTACAGATAGACAAAAACACTTGCAGAGCTGAAGCTTTTTGTATTTGCTTTAAAGCCCAGAATTTAAAGGGATTATAATCAATTTTTATCAGGAGAATCAGCATTAGAAGAGAACATTGCTTGAAGTCAGACACCAATTCTCTCCTCCTTATGTTTTATCTTTTCCATTGGTCTGTTGTAAAATATTGTGACCAAGAATGTTAAATGTGGTCTCAGTGATAAGTAAAAGATGAAGCATTTTGAGATTACAAAATCAGTTCTCAATGTAATAGTTAGTATTTATCAGAAAGAGAAGTTTTAAATTAGTATGATTCCTTAATGCCTTTTTAATCAATATCAGGAAGTAAACCACCTATTTCACATATAAAAGAACAAATCACTTCATGTTACATTTTAACGTGTCTGAGTTCACTTTAAAGTATACTATGCAGTTATGGAATCAGAATCCTACCTTACATTTACATTTAGATTTGTTATGCACTAACAGTTCTGGTGTCTCCCTTCATCCAGAGTGTTCAGAAAGAACCCTCTTTCTGCCAGGCCTACACAACTTCCTTCAGAGGACTATTCATACTCCAGATCTACTCAGACATCAGAATAAAAAATATCTACAGGAATATGAAAGAACATCATCCAACACTAGTCACTGCTTTTACCAGAGCCCAAATACATTTTGTGAAAAGTCTGAAGCACCTCTCAGACAGAAACAACTTTAAAGTCACTACCTGCAAGTATTATGAAAACCATAAAGAGCCCTAAGGGACAAACACACCTCACATGCCAAAAGACCAGTATAAGACTATTTTTCTCTGCTCCCAGAACAAAGCATTAGCTTTCCAGTTTGCAAGAACATGACACAGGCTTTTCTTAGAAACCCATTTTTACTGTATTTGCCAATGGTACCTTGTGCAAGCACAGAATTCCTTCCTGTATTATGTGCTGCCTACCAGAGAGGGCAAGGTTTCTACTGCTTATTAAAACAATTCCATAGGTTATTCCTTAGTCTATTGAAGACTTGAAGCCTATGCTTCAATGGACTAAGTTTTCTACTAGCCAAAGTATACTATCACTTCAGTAAAACAGAAACTGAATTAAACAGTGTATTAGTTGTCAGACATACCAAACCAGCCCTATTTAAAGAGATGCTCAAACAGACTCACTGGTCACACGTTCATCACACTCAGGTATTCTACATGTAACAGCAGACAGCTGTTACACACAAGAAGTTAACATTGACACCAGATGATTTCCTGAGGGATAATTTTCCTTGCTTTCATGTAATCTCTAGAGACAGCTGATATAATTCAGCTACTCCAGCATTACTATCATTTGAGCATTGCTGAAATAACCATCTCATTACACACAGTAATGAAACTATTTTATTATAAGCAAAACCAGCATTTATATCACCAAGAAACCAGGACCTATACACTTTTCGAAGAGCTACTCATGTAGAAACTGCTGTACTTAGAAATCAACTTGTACTTCCATCTAGAGAAAAAAGTATGGAGTGTTACAAAGAAACAAAATCAAAATCAGAAAAAAAGCAGACCTCATTATGTAACATCTGCCAATATCCTGGTCCTTCCAGAAAACAACAGGCACTAGTTCCAATTCACACTACTCCAAAATAAAAGTGACTGCTTTTTCAAGCTTGCTCAATATTCTCTGCCTACCAATTCCAGACATGCTGTTTGGCAAAGACAATTTACTAGTCCACACAGTGCTCTTAAGAACCATTTTAGCATTTCCTTCTTCCAAAAAGAAAACAGCACAAAGTCAGTGAGTACATATACTGCATCCTTGTGGGGAAAAAAAAATGGGGGTGTGGAGGGGTGTCTGATGAAGTAAAAAAGCTACATAGACAACTCATAGGCAACAGAAGAAGCACATCTGAGAACTTGGAGAAAGGCAGGAAACCATCTTCAGTATTCTGCATTGAAAGGGTAGCCCTTGTGATTTTTGCACCTGGAGGAAATCAAAAAGTAAAGATTATCTCATGTCTGAAAGACATTATATGCAGCTGTAACCACTTCAAAAAGCAATCAAGGGAGGAGATGAACTCTATAAAAGCAGAGTCAGTTTGTCTGTTTTTCTTGGTGACACTGTGTTTGCAAACAAAAGATTTACAGTCCCTTCTGTAGTTTGGGCTCCAAGCACCTCAGGTGATGTGACCTAGGTGCTTTGTAGACAACTAATTTGAGATTTCACTATTTACTGACAGAGGACCTTTTTTGCATCCTTCCAATAAAGATTTCCTATCTGGCTTTAGGCTTTCAAGTTGTAAATCCTCCTGTTGCTTTTTGAGTGTTCATCCACTTTCTCTCAACTCCTGAGGAACATACAGGTTTTATAATATACTTGGGGGCCATGGCAGAAAGACAAAATACCACAAGCAAAGTTAGTCAAGAATTTAAGCTTGCATCATGCTCATTTCTCCAATATGAATAAGAAGCTTAGTAGCCAGAATTGCAACAGGAAAAGTTTCTTGGAGACTAAACCAAAAATGAGCTTTGGTCTATGCTCACCATGTTTTGGTTTATAAAATGAATATTGAAAAATCTTACTCTGGAAAGTTATTTTTGAGGATGACCTCTTTGGAAACTGAGTTTGCATATTGTGAATTTCAATTAAGCCTAGTATTTATAACTTCATATACCGAACTACGTGATAACTTGACAGTCTCTTTTCTTTAAGCTGTTACTTACATGGTCATTTCACAGGCTCTCCAGTTTCTATTAAAGCTGAGAATAGTTGCCATCTCCTCTTTCGTCAATTCAAAGTCAAGCACCTAATAATGGAAAAAGCTGAAAATTACCTCTTTGACAAATTGGTGCTTGTAAAGAAAAAAAAACAAAACAGAACAAACAAACACAACAAAAAAATCATAAAATTAAAGAAAAAGTCTACAGTGTAGAGTGCTTGTTAGAAGAAGGGACTTTTATGAAGACAAAGGAAAGAGACAGCTCTCTGGATTTGAGACCCCTCTGGAGGGAGGTGGGCAGGGAGAGGCAGGAATTTAAAAAATAAAAAAAAAAAAAATATCTCAAGTTGCAGTTACATGCACCAGTTATTTTAAGAAGTTTGAAGAGCACTGAAGTGTTGCACAATGCCTCCATCCTCCATCTGTGAAGGATGATGCATCCTTCTGTCCTATTCCAAAGAAACAGCTGCAAGACTTTAATATTCCATTGTATGCAACTAAGTGTTTGGAAGCAAAATCCTAACTGGTTTCAGTCCAAGATCACTGAATCAAAAGCAGCAACACAGTCGTGGTATCCATAAACCATTTTCTTAACAATGCTTGCTCTACAGAAGTCTTTTGTGGTGTGCTACTCTATTCAGTCCCCAAACAAGCTGTCAGATGATTCATTCACATGACATAGAACAAAAAGCATCATGTAATGTGACTGCTTGGATCACCAGGATAGTGTTTCCAAAAGCTTTGTTCACTCCAAATGTAACCTTAAATTCAGCCCTCAGTAGAGAACAGGTAAACATATGGAGAGAAAAAGCCCAGTCCTCTTGTTAAAGCATCAGTTGCAAAGGGTGAGAAAGGGTCTCTTCTGCTCTGCAAGGAGAAGTCATGCTGTCCCTGAAGGGCAGCACCCAGCTCATTCCTAATTCCTCACCTTGAAGTTCTCCACAATGCGCTGTGGTGTGACAGACTTGGGAATCACAATCACGTTTCTCTGGATGTGGAACCGAATGAGAACCTGCAACAGGCATATCACCGCATCAGAGGACGGTTCTTGTCCTAGGCAAACAGAACCTGTTCCAGCAGTTTGTTAGTGTAAAACAGTAGAATTTAGCAGAATTAACCCATTTCTTGGAGCTGCATTTCAAATCATACCTGAATTCTAAGCTCCACCTTCTGAAGTGCAAATAGAGAAGTGGCGGAGCCCCACATAGGTCTCCTTTCTCCTCTGCAATGCAGTTTAGCAATACTCAGTTCCTTTCCTTCCCACCAAGACTTTCAGTAGGCTATTCAAGTGTTCACTTCTCTGCAACAGGACTTGAGATGGGAAGGCTGAAGCATAGCAACAATTGAAGATAGGTCAACAACATCTTTCTTGTGATGGTCAGAGTGCCTTTGCAAGCGTGCATTGAAGGCCTCATTGTAAACATACCTGCATTGCTACTTAACACCACAGGTGGACAGGGAAGAAAGAACTGCCCTGTCCTTTACACTGTCATTAACTGTTGTTTATGCTGTGCTACAGCAAGCGGTACTCTGGCACCTACCCACCTGTGCTGGGGTTTTGTTGTGCTTGGCTGCAATCTCTTTGATCTTGGGGTCATCCAGAAGGGAAGGATCCTCTGGCTTAGCCCTACACAATGGAAAGAAGATGAATGGCAAGAAATCTTCACAGATACAACCTAGCATAGATCTGTATCTGAATGAACAATCAATGCTGCACACGTAATCTCAGTGCTTCAAGCATAATCCACACTAGCTTCCTTCCAAAGCAGTCTTACCATGGTCTGTCAGGAGAGCCAAGGGGACTGTATGCTGTCACAGCAATCCCTTTGGATTGGCAGTACTTAATCAGCTTCTCCTGGGTAAGGTATGGATGACATTCAACCTGGAAACATAGAGGTATAGAGATTGACAGTGACTTAACTGCTTTACCATGTTTCAGGGATTAGTTTTTAATCAAAGGCTAGTTTTTGTTTTACCTTAGAGTCTCTAAACAGTATTACACAGCCTTTGTTTTCTGTATGCCACCACCCCTTTTCTACTCTTTGTAGCTCTCCTTACAATAAAGGGTTCAAGGACTGTAGAAAAACTCCTTATTTGCTGATGCAGATCATCTCAAACATATGGGATGACCAGCTACATAATTGCTTCAATGAGACAATTCAGTAAAATGCACACACCATAAAATCATAGCAACAGGATCACATACCAGGAAATATAAAGTCCTCTTTTCACCCTTAATTAAATATGCCATAATATTTCTTTTACAGCTACCATATTAACTTCAATACTAGTATTGTTTAATTTGGTTTTATTTGCTTTGTGTCAATAATCACCACTGAACAACTCCAGTCTGCAAGTGGTGAGAAAGGCTACCTGCTACAGATTTTAGACCTTCAGCCCACTGTCCATTACAGACTTTTTATAAACATGTGGGTACTTTACATTAATTTAGATAAGAATAACTACATAACATAATACAGACTCCTCAACAGTGAATCTGTATTCTGACAAGCAAACACACAGATATGCAGTATGGAACAGAAATTATTCGTGTGTCAGGAGGCAGTGAATGAACATGACTATTCAATAGTTTGCATAGAGGGACTTTCAGGATAGTTTCACACCAGGGAGTACTACTTTTCTTTCAGCAGATAACATCAAGAACCGTTTTGATGACACTGCCATTCAAGACTCCTGCAGCTGCACTCTGAGGGAAGTCTCTAGAAACTTGTGCTGCTGGCAGGTGGAACAAGAGAGTGCAAACCACAGGATCAGTTTACAGCCTCAAGCACTTTATTTGTGGTTCTAGCTGTTTGCTGTTATCAGAAGTCGGCATGCCCGTTTCCCTTCTGAGACACACTGGAATATTAAACAGAACATGTAGCTCAGTTTACGGGACAGGTTTATTTGGCTTCAACAGCTCCAGAAAGACAACTACGCAAGAGTATTTAACAGGCAGAATTTATATGACATAAGTAAGGCAAAGTCATCCTTACTGGCACTCACACTGAAAAACTTCTGAGCTAGTATTACATTTGAATCAGAATGAAAAGCCTACGGTGTCCATTTAAAGAAGCATCTTAAGATATTGCAATCCACACTGTGTGACATTAAGTACTTAAGAGTCAGTTTTCCTTTCTGAATAAAGTACTAGGATCATTGTAACGTAATTACTACCATGTCAAATTAATTTTTCACTACAAATGAAACCAACACACATCCTGATTGCATTGAAATTAAGAATGGAAATGACATGAAGACAGTAGATTACATGTGAAGTATCTGCACAGAGAAAGTGTTTTCAGGAAACACTATCGCTATTAGGCTAATTGCTAGGCGTTAATAACAGACAAGCTTTCAGTCTTGCAAGCATTTTTTTCAGAAGCAATAAATCATGAAGGACACGGACCAAAGACTTCTTGTTCTGGGCTAAACTTATAGTAATCAGAGCTTGACAACATTTACAAGTGGGAGAGATCCAAGATCAATGACTTGAGAGAGACAAAGATTATTATTACTATTACAGTGATGGGGCAATGAACTGTGGCAAATGTTGAAAGGTATCATAAAAGTAAGTTTCCTAAAAGTACATTGGGACTGATAATGAAAAGATACGTTAGAGAATTATTCCTTTTGCTCGTCAGAACCTTTCACTTTTATGTTGAATAGACTTCCAGAGAACGCTATTAAGCTTTCTAAAAAAATGGTGTTAACCCCCCTTTTCAGTACACATGTTCAAGCTGCCACAATAAATTACCCAGCTCTAGCAATCAGGTATCAATAACTGGGACTGCAGTCCTTCAAACACCATAGTAATCAAGGTCAAGACTAGGTAGACCTCACAGGAGTCTATCCTGGGACCTGTCCTCTTTACCAATCTGTGCCATGCTACAATCATGTCAAGCTTGAAGGCAATACCAAACTGGGGAAGGACCAGTCAATACACACTAGGACAGGGATGCCATTTCAGAGGGGCCCATTCAGGCAGGAAGAACACGTAAACAAAACCCTTAAAAAATTCATTAAGGCTGTGCATGAAGACCTGCACCTGGGAAGGAATAGCTCAAAGCCGTGCACCTGGGAAATAAAAGCCTCCTAAGCAGAGGAGTAACAGGATGGCTAAGAGCTGGACAACCTGCCATCCTGGGAAAGGCTGAATGAGCTGGGCTTGTTCTGCCTGGAGAGGGGAAGGCTTCAGGCCTCATAGCAGCAGCTTTCCTAAAAGAAGGTCATCCAAAGACAAACCAAGCTCTTCAGTGCTGCATGGAGGAAGGTATGAGACACAAGCTGAAACAAGAGAGGTTGATACTGGATGTAGGAAAACTCCCTCCACCATACAACCAAGGCACGGGCTTATGCAGCCAAGCACACTTCCTAGGGAAGCTGTGCAGTCTCTATCCTTGCAGTTTTTCAAGATGGATAGAGCTCTGGACAACCTGGTCTGATCTCACAGCTGATGCACCTCTGAGCTGTGAATTAGAGCAGATTATCTCCCAAGGTCTCCTGCCATCTGAATTTTCCTAAGATTTTATTCAAGTGTTGCTTATGTACCTGGACACTTCTACTCTGTGGCCTACCTTGCAACTCCATTTTCTCCTTCCTCCTAACCCTCATTAATCTGTGAGCAGTCTATAAAGCATGTTCTTGATCAATTCCCTCAGTCATCAGCAACAGGAACTGGCCTCCCCACAGATGAGTTATGTAGAGGTCCCCCAATTCTCTATATATATACCAAATTTTACTCTGCATCAAGGAAGTTTTTAGACCTCATCTGAGTTCCCCCTGCTTCAACATCTACAGAAAGCAATTCTGGAGCTGCTCATTGTCAGATTTCTAGGCAGCAGCACAGAAAATCCACAAAAAACCAGCACCTTGTACATCCAGAAGCAGTTGGAAGGTGGGATTGAAAGAATATTCTTTGTATACTCCATTCTCTCATACTATAACCTTATTTCAAAACAAGATGTTAGTTATTCTTAAAAAAACCAAGAAACCACCATACAACAAAAAACACCACCACCCAAACATTTGCTTGCTGTCATTTTGCAGCTTACCTGGTTATTTGCAGGCTTGTACTTCAGTCCTGGCTTGTTCAAGATTCTTTCAATCTGCTCATGGTTGAAGTTGGAAATTCCAATGGCTTTTACCAGACCAGCATCCACCAGCTCTTCCATTGCCTAACAGAAAGAAACAAAATCAGCATCTAGCATACAAGGCAGGGCCTAAAGAACACATTCTTCCTGATATGGTTTTGTTTCCTTTATGAGAAGCCTGAAATAAGTGTTTAGATTTTCAGAGTTAAAGTTTGAGGAAAAAAAAAATCACCTGAAAAAATCACTTCTGTACTCATGCCTTGTCTCCCCTGTCACCAATGCTCAAAAGATTCATTCTTTGAGATTGGAGATATTCACAGCAAGTTAGAAGCTGAAAGTAATGAAATTATAGTCAACAAACCACTATTGTACCAGTAAGCCCTTACAAACAGATCTAAATACAAAAGACAGTTTGGACTGCTGGAGGTAATGAAAACATGGTAGAGACTACTAAGACCAGAAGATATTATTCTCATGCTGCGGCTAAACTTACCTCCCATGTCTGCAGAATATCTGTGTTGCTGGGGATAGGCATGCCTTTGTCATCTGTGGGGAAGAGCTCCTCTCCTGCCTGTAAGTGAGGGAAAAAGTGCTAGGAACACTCTTTATTGGGAGGTTCAATCTTCTAGCTGAAGAATATACTACAAATTTGTACTGCAGGACAAGTAATACTTATTATTAAATTAATTTATTAGATACTAATAGTCACTATCTACAGTCTCCATTCTTTTTGTTTGTTTTTACATAGTACTATGGCTTTTTTTTTTTTTTGCTAGCAGTCAGCCCAGTAAGGACACGTACTTCTTGTGGACACTGTGTCCTGTGGCTTATCAAAATCAAAATAATGAAACTTAAGTGTCCACTTGTAATACAGAAAATAGTACTATAGCCAGTTTACAAAAATATACAATTTGTATCTGGGAATAATTAAGTGTTTTACTGGAATGCAAAATCAGGACCCACTTAAGACCTGGAACATGTTCAGTTTATACTGGACTAGATCTGCTGACAGGTCTCTTTCATGGGGAGACTCACTGTTTAAGTTGCTGGCATAGAAATGTTAGAGCAGCCTGTGTTCCAGTTAGGACTACATGCCAAGTATCAACTTCATCCAAACCCAGTTATTTTCCACTGACACATTATTATGCCATAACATTTTCACTGTGATAGTTCTGCCCATGTAAAACTCATTTTAAAAATACAGATGCTACGGAGAACAGTTATGTCAGAAGTAAGAAGCATAAAGAAGATTTTGATCAAGTTCTAACTGAAAAATAACCTTGGACATATTCAAACTGCAACACAAGTTCCTTCGCATGTAGTCAGTAAAAGAGTTAGGAACTAAAAAGTTCAAAACTTTTGAAATCCAAGGTGTGTGAAGCACTAAGGCTTCTATAGCAAAGGTTAGTTCAATCTGTACTGTCTTGAAAGACTTAGCAATTAAAGACAGAAACAATCTCTTACGCGACTCTGTAGCATGCAGAAGAAAGAACTTCTGTCAGACAGCAAAGCATAGCACAAAGAAGGAACCACACCATTGTCAGTTGAGTAGACTTTGGATCCATAGAAGGCAACACAGGCAATAATCAAAAGGACAGAGATATAACTTCTGCTTGCAGCAGGGAAACCCCACCCCTAGCTCAAGGTCTACCTCTTCCATGATCTAAAGGGCAGCAGATACCAGGCAAGCAGAAACCTTGATAAGGTAAGGATCAACAGCCTGACTCACATGGCCACAGTAAAGCTGAACAGCAGAGCAGTGCTGGCACACAACAGACACATGATGATCTGTACCAGTTGGAGCAATCACTAGGCTATAAAGCCATACAGCTCTTCTAAACTACCAATCACAACAGACAAAGCAAAGAGCACTGCTGTTACTGTACCTTAAAACCAAGGGGCCAGTGGATGAGGTAGAGATCCAGGTAATCCAGTTTCAGGTTGGCAAGAGTCTTCTGGCAGGCTCCCTTCACCAGAGGCTTCTCATGAAACGTGCACCAGAGCTAGAAACAAAATGCCAAGGAATGCTATAACCTGCTCGGTTAAATCTCTCAGAACCCTTCTGTACTGTTCAGGAGAGTGCCTGTCCTGATCAGAACATGATCTTACAGCTCTTCAAATGGCATTTGCTCTGTAAGCAGGACTGACCTGTGATATTGGACAATATGTGCTGTGGCAGCACACTGCATAATGTCCTGGTATGCAGCAGTAGTAGTTTTGTTTCGTTAATTATGACTTAAATTAAAAAACACCTACTAGAAGGTCAGATACTGTGTGAAAGAGGATAGCATAACTTCATGCCAGGGAAAGTTGAAAGCATTACCTACATTTGTAACACATACTCGGCATAATTCTCCATACAAGATGAAGTAAAGTAAGAAGCTTGTCTCAGGAATGCCTAAGTGATGTTCTGAATACTACATCCCAGAGCAGGAAAATAAAGAACTCGGAGGTTACTTAGGAAAAAAAGGTGTCTCCTAGTACCCTATATCACCAGATCCATACCTTACTTACGACAAAGAGGTCCTCTCGTTTCACAACGCCTTCTTTGATTTTTTGCTGGATCCCTTCCCCAACTTCATTTTCATTTTGGTACACATAGGCACAGTCAAAGTGACGGTATCCAGCATCGATAGCAGCCATCACTGCAGCTGTTACTTTCCCTGGCTGAGACTGAAAAAAAGCGAGGGCAAAAAACCTCTAATCAACATATTGCTGAAGACCTTTCTCACAGCAAGACAAAATTAAGAAAGCCACCCCACCCAAGGCAATCTCTCATTAGAATAAAGTAAAGCAGGGAAGAGTGGTGGCGGCCCGGCCGGGGTGTCAGTGGCGCCGGCTGCGCTGCGCGATCACGACAGCGCCCATCAAGTCCAAGTAGCCTCAGCCGCGCTCCTTTCCTCCCCATCGCCCTCCTGCCGCCAGCGAAGGCAACCCCCGGTACCTTCCATGTGCCCAGCCCCAGAATAGGCATCTTGGCCCCGGTATTAAGCTGCACGCAGGTGGCCATGGCCGCGCAAACACCGCTACTGCCACCTCTGCGCTTTTAAGAGCGTCCGGACGGGCCCGCCCCGCCCCGGCGCGGCCCTGTTGGGGCGGGGCCGGAACTGAACCCGGAGCGCTGGGTGTGGGCGGTGGCGGCTTCGGAGTGGTTGTATTTAGGAGCCCTGGGTTAGAGGGAGCGTTTCGCAGTCGTGCCGGCGCACCGACTGGGAGCTGTCCCGCAGCACCTCGAGCCTTTGGAGTTACATCCCCGGGACGGGGATGATAGAGGAGATATAGCATAGAACTGTCGCCCTAAGAGCTGTTCGCGGGTTATGCGCCTCAGGATAAGGAAGGGCCGAGCCCTTTGCTGGAGCAGCGTGTCCCTGCCACTGGGATGGTGCCCTAGGCTGGTCTCCCTTGTCGTCATCTTATGGCTCTGTGTGCCGATACAGCGAAATGACAGGAGAAAACTCGCTGTGTCTGGCTTGTGAGAGCCAGGAGAACCTATTCTTCGCTCTAAGTGGGACAAACGCAGCTTCCAGTGCAAACTGTGGCTTAGGAGTAATTTACAATATAGCGAGCTTAATAAAAAAGAGCTTTAATTTTGGAAGACTTTAAAGTGCTTTGAAAGTTGCAGACGAGGAACAGTGACTTATTTTCATGAGTGGCATAGTGATCATATTGTCCCTCTGTCTTTAGGGACGTGCTGAGGACATTTCAGAATAAAATGCATCATTGTAATCACACGTGTATTACAGCCCGGCTGGGAATACTGGAAAGATCCACTGAGGGGCGCAAGACAGCTCGCAAGTCAAGCAAGAGTGAATACTTTATTAAGATGGCTCCCCTTTATATAGGGGAAGCAGTGAATTTGCTAGAACAATGGGTGTGGATATAACAAATATGGAAAGGGAAGGAGGGAGTTTGCCAAACTAAGAAAAATGGGAGGGGTTACAACTTTACATGGATAAAGAGGGAAAGGTTACAACCATATATGGAATCAACCAATGAGAAATCAGGATAAAAAGAAGTAAACAGTTTAAGGGAATTTTTACAAAAATTATGGGGTGTAATAAGTAAATTCTGTTTTAACAGTAACCCAGAACTCTAACTGTAAAGTCCATTGTCTAAAGGTGTTCTGTGTCTCCAAAAATGTTCTGTGGGTAAAAACAGCATCTTAATCTTCAGCTGACTTTTTCAGGGCTTCAATCCATCTTCTATATTGCTCTTCTTCCTTTTGCCCATCTTCCACAGTAGTGGCCAGTGATCTCACATCAGAAACTGGCTTTGACTTTTTTGCAAACAAGCATGTACTGTTCTGCTAAAGAGGTCACAGTGCCAGTGGAAAAAAACAGACTTGCTTGGGAGGCTTTGCTGCTTATTCACATGTAGAGAGTTTCTTCAGGTGTGAGTGTTTGCTCTGGGTGCCTCTCCCTGCTCTCTGCAGCTTTATATTTTTTGCTCCATTTAACTAAGGATGGGCGAGGTAATTGGTTTTCCTCTTTAATGTTCTTCCTGTTTAGTGTCCGCACATCAGCCATCCCTGGCAGAATGGGATGTGGTTTTTTACCTGTTGCACAACTTGGTGCTTATCTCTTACTATTTAGGTTTGGTTTTCCCTGATTTTTCTTGTCAGGGAGATGCTTCCATCTTGTCACAAGAGGCTTCAGGTGGAAGTTCAGTCTTTTGTTTTTGCTGTTAGCTCTTGTGAGTGGGAGCCTTTCCCCTCACTGCTGCAAGAAATCAGCTTTCCACTGTTTACCTCTCCCAAGGGCTTTGGGGGAGGAAGAAGTATTGCACAGTCACTGTGTGACAGCCAGCCTGCTAAATCTTATGCACTGTGTCCTTGATAACAAGGCCAACTATTTCTTTACGCTGAGCTGGCAATGAGGAACTGTGCAGGGGAGGAGGAATTTTGTTGCCGATTTGGTGGGGGGTTTTTTGTTTGGTTTTTTGGTGGTGGTTTTTTGGTTTTTTGGTGGTGGTTTTTTGGTTTTTTTTTTTTTTGTTCTGTTTTTGTTTCTTTGGGGGGTTTTTTTGTTTGTTTTTTGTTTGCGGGTTTTTTTTGGTTTTTTTCTTTGTTTTTGTTTATACATGTGTGAGGTTTTGCACTGAAACAGGATGTGTAGTGTCATGAGTTTTCAGCTTGTTTTTCTGACTTTGCATTTAGTTACAGTAATTTCACCACAATTTGTGACTTTGGAGACCAGCAGTATTTGGAATCTGAGAACAGGACCCAAAATAATGGAAGTGGGCATGTTCTTGTGGAGGTAGTCTTTACCAGAGACCCAGTGGCCTGCAGAAAAAGCACAAAGGAGGGAGGAGACAGAGTTGCAAGATGCAATGAATCTCTACTCCTGACATAGAAAGAGAGCTGTGAGGGTCTGCAGCTGTGGAAGTACCAACATATACAGGCATAGCTTAAACCAGGGTTTGGAGGTGAGAGCATGTGGATTTCAAGCTTGAATCCCTGGGAAATGAAGTGGCATCTTTAAACAGGAGATTTGTATTGCTCTGTGGGGGACTCCAGTTCAATCTCTGGATGCCAGGAGGCAGATCTGAGGGGCTTGGCTGGCCCTAACTGTAGAAGACCTCAGCCTCTTTTTTTACTCTGAACTCAAATCGATCTAGGAGTGTATCTTAGTGGATCTCCCATCTTCTCAGAGCTGATGAGGCTTTTGTCTTCACACTAGTATTTGTTCTTTAATCCCACCTGCTTAAATAATACCCCCTGACCATAGGCAAGGATGAGCAAGTGCTCCTATTGTCCACCTGTGGTGGTTACTGTGTGGGAAGGGTGGGTTTATCCATCAGGGGAAACCTGGGCTGGAGGAAACCAGGCTGGTGAGAACTGGATGGCTATGAAACCCATGCTGCCATCTAGTGTGACTGAGCTCCAGCAGATGGGAAGGACCTGTGTGTGTCCCCAGGTCCCCTGGCAGGTGAGGAGGGCAGCACCTCATCCCAAAGGGGGCAAGTTGCTGAGTGGCCTGCGGGCTGGGCCACTCCTGCCAGGCAGGGTACCAGCAGCCCACCCATCCAGGAGCTCTAGGACACAGTACGCAGGACTGAGTGATGAAGGGAAGCATCAAGCACCTGGCATTACCATCCAATCCACCCTTGTTTTCAGGGAGGGATTGGGATGGCCTGGATGTAATCTATGGTGAAAACAAGTGAAGCACAGAGGACAGGGTTTGGTGTTTGGCTTAAACAGAGGCTGGAGAAGGGGGAGAAAGGCATTTACTGATCTGTTCTTCTGTGTTCTTCCTCCCGTCCCCCCTTCCCCCCCCCTCCCTCAATCAGTGAAATAAAATTTTTGTTAATTGGCAATAAATTATTTTAGATTGCCCTGAGATGAGGCTGTTTTGCCTGGGACAGTAGCTGTTGGAGACTGTGTGTGATACCCTGACATGGCCCAGAAGTGGAGTAATGAGGACTATGGAAGGAGCTGTGATCCTGGTCCTGGCAATATACACTGGTGGAAGTGGCACAGCCAGCGCATGTCCAGGAGTGAGTGCAGACAGTATCCAAACACCTGAAGAAAGGAGGGACCTTGGGGGTACCATTGTTGAGTGGGAAGGGGACTGGGAAGAGATAGAGAGATGCTTCCTCCACACCTGGGCCCCAGTGGCCTGGTGTAGTGCATGTAGGATCTAGAAGCACTAGCTGGGGATCTGCAGAGGGTTTGGCTATGAAACATGGGGTAGAGAAGTGTGCTACTGTGTTGGGACTGCGCTGGGGCTTGCCATGTGCTGCAAATGAGGCTTCAGAGAGACCAGGACTGCTGGGGAAGTGGTGGCTTTGTGATGTATATTACATTCACATGGGTGAGGTGTTAACTACACTGGTCTGCAGGGACAAGGAATGGAGTTTGTAATGAACTGTGATGATGTTAAGAGATTGTGATGATGTTAAAGGTGGAATTTGTATAGGGGTGAAAGCAATTCTTAATATATGGTTCAATTAAATGAAGGGTAGAATGGAAAGAATATAAATTGCAGAGGGTATCAGGGGCTGGCAGTGGTGACCTGAGTGGAGACCATGAACCAGCTACCACTGAAACTGGTATAAACACCGTGTCTCATGCCAGAATTTAAGCCCACAGTGCTGTGACTTAGGAACACTGCTGGAGACATAGGTGCACTGTTTGAAGGAGGTCCATTCTGAAAAGGCTTACTTCTGAGAGGATGGCAGCTGGTGGATGAAGCTGCTTGAACAAGGAAACTATGGCCACTGGGTAACTCATGCAGGACAAGTAATGCACTGAAAAGACAGTGGTCTAAACCTCCAGCTCTCCCTGCATCATAGTAAGCATTGTACCTTTATTGTTCAATAAAAATATGTATTTGATCTCAGTAGAGCTCTCTCACCTCAGCCTGGGGATTGTTGAGGGGTTTATGGGTTGCTTCATTTAGGAAGCTGCAAAACAAATGTTTTTGGATTTTTCATGAATTCAAAATGGAACTTCTGGAAAGAAAGCCCTAAGGTGCTTGTTTTCCCTTGAAACCCAAGTGCCACTTCTAAGATTATGCATTTGTTTACATTCCCAGTAGTAGGAAACTGAAAGGTGACACAGCCACAAAACCAAATACCTCCTCATCTCACCTGGTTTTGCAAAAGGAGCCTTGATTGTTTTAATGTCTTAAATTTGAGTGTCAGGTAGAAAGGAGATTTGGGGATCAATTCCTTGAGACTACTCTATGTGTGTCCCCTGTGCCAGACAGGCTCCACAGTGGGTATCCATGCCTGTAGAGTGGTGTGGGCAGCTCAGGTGCTCAGCTCTGCTATCACTGGGTTGGCTGGGATCTGCCAGGGGGAGAGAGGTAGAGGGGTTGGTGGGCATAGGACTATGGGGGAGTGGGGGGTGCAAGCCCCTGATGCTACAGTGCTGTGGGAGGGCTTGGGGCCCCCAGCTGCAGCCCTAGGGCTGTGGGGCCAAGGCAGCAGTGGGATCGGGGGACCGGGCTGAAGAGAGCTGCCAGAGGAGATGGATGGAGCTAGATGGATGGGTCATCATCCCTGAGCTAGGTACCCTGGGCTCACAGCAGTAGATGTTGCCAGGTAAGTTGGCCTGCCAGGGAGGCTGGCAGGGCCAGTGGGAAGGCTAGCCATCTGGGCTCTGCATCGAGGGGCTGAGCCTCTTTTGCCGGCAGATACCGGGGTTGTGTGTGACAGCTGAAATGTCTCCAGCACCACCGGGGCTGAGGCTGGCGGGGAGGGGACAAGGTGAGTCACTGAGGGCTGGCTGCCCTCTGGCGCCTGCTGGAGAATGTGCTGAGGGGCTGTGCTGTCCTAGGGAAAATCCACATATTCAGGAGAAAACCTGAGGAAAAATACTGCCCACTGAGCACCTGTGTGTTTTCTGTTTATGGATTTTTTTTTAAGGTAATAAAAACCCTTTTCTCAGTTAGTTCTGGAGTGATAAAACTTCTGGTATCTCACTCATCCTGACGAAGTGAATCTTTAGTTCACACTTCTCAGATTTTATTCCAATGCTCACAACTGCTGACTATCTCCTTAGCCAGATAAAGCAAGATAAAGTATAAATGTGAAGGTGTAGTTCAAAGTCTCTCCTTTTTTTCTCCTTAATAATTCCTCATTTTGAAAGAAAATTATTACACCCCACATTTTATTATTTTAGAACAATTTTACTGTATCTTTCTTTCAAAGAGAACAAACAAAATATAATCACTGAATATATATGCTGTGACTTCATTGCTGCAGGAGGAGAGATGCAATAAGAAAGCTAGATAAAAGAATATCAAACCAAGCTCTGAAGGAGGGCAAGATATAACCACCTTCAGTATTCTGCATTGAATGGGTAGTCCTTGTGAGTTTTGGCCCTGAAGGGAAAAAAAGACTTCATTTTAGCCATAATTTTTCTCCAATATATCAAACTCTAGTAGTGCTTAGAGAAGCCACCAAGGCAGGATCTGAACTTTATAACTGTAGAATGATTTTTTTTTCCAGATTTGTTTTCCTGTATAATGTGTATTTTTTGTACATTTGGAACATCCAAATCACTCCATCATTGAGGCTCTTGACATTCAAGGCAATATTTAGATGTAAAACCTCCGTGTAGTAGTATAGTACAGTATTCATTATTTAAGGTTTGGAAAAAAACAAATACTAAATGCTACCACTTACGTGCTCATTGTATAGACTCTCCAGTTTCTGTTAAAGCTGAAAATAGTTGCCATCTCCTCTTTAGTCAATTTGAAGTCAAACACCTAACAAGAGAAATCATTTCTCTAAACAAATCAGAGACTGTAAGCAAAATCTACAAAATTAAAGAACAAGTCTAAAAGGGAGAGGGGCTGGTTAGAAGAAATTACTGTTTCATGGAAGAGAAAAAGGCATCTCTCTGTATTAGTAAGAATGCATTAGCAGAGAAAATTTAAAAAAAAATCCAAAGTTGCAATTATGCATGCCAGCTGTTGCAGGACACTTGGAAAGCACTTGCATCTGCCATTGTGCATGTTTTTGTCCTAATCCAAGGGAACATCTACAAGACTACCTATCAGTCTATCTATTTTGAAACCCTAATGATCAGTTTCAGTCAATTAACAATGGAGCAACACAGCTCGTGGACACCAGGACTATTTTCTTAATGCAAAGCCTTTTGTAGTATGCTACTGCACTCAAGTGCCAATCCAGCACTATGTGCCAATTCATCTGCAGAACAGGAGACATGATGTAAAGTGACTGCTAAAATTATCAGCATACTATTACCCAAACTTGGTTCATTCCTGCTTTTCAGTTGTAGCCTTAAATGTAGCCTCAGTAGAGTGTGTAGGTAGACAGGCAAAAACTCGTCCTCTTGCCAGAGGAGAAGCTGGGAAGTAAGATATGCAGGTATCCCCAGAAATGCCAAGGCAGTGGAAAGAATTCAAAAGTTTGTTTAGAAGGCCAGAACAGAAGAAACTTACAAATACCTGACAGTGCTATTTAAGCACCAGGCCCCAGGGAGAAAAAGGCAAGTTCCCACCCTCTCCAGGGCCTTTAGTATAGTTTCTGTTTCTTCCCCGCTTTCCTTCTGTTAGGGTTATCTCTCTCCCGGCATAGAAGAAGAGAGAGATAACACAGCTCTCTCTGAATTCCCTCTGAACTACAGAAGGAAAAAAAAAAAAAACATCTAACCCTCTTGAAGGCACTTTGCAGGCTTCCTAAGTGAAAATGAGTTTCTAGCTTTCCCATTACAAATTCTTCCAAAAGCACAACTATTCCTACAAGTGAGAAAGTATCTCTGTTTGCTGTGGAGGGAGAAGCCATGCTGTCCCTGAAGGGCAGCACCCAGCTCACTCCTAATGCCTCACCTTGAAGTTCTCCACAATGCGCTGCGGGGTGACAGACTTGGGAATCACAATCACATTTCTCTGGATCTGGAAGCGAAGGAGAACCTGCAAGAACAGAATCAGAAAGAGGATGGTTCTTGCTCTGATGGAAGCAGAGCCTGTTCCAACAGTCATATTCCCTAAGATGCACCCTTTTCTGCAGAGCTGCATTTCAAGTCATTCCTGTCCCTGCAATCCATGTAGCACTGCCTGGAGAGCAAAGAGGGAAGTGGTGGAGGCCTCCATGGAAGACCACCTTTCCTATTCAGTTTAGGGACAAACAAGTCTTTTCTTACCCATCCAAGCTTCTATCAGGATTTCATTCTCTTTAAAAGAATTTGAGATGAAGACTGAAACATTACAGCATCTGAAGATGGCTCAAGAAAACATTTCTTGTTGGCAGTCAGAGGACACTTGCACTTCAGGTAAACAGATCTGCACTGCTACCTAACACCACAAGTGGCAGGGAAGGAAGTGCCACCTTGTCCTCTACATTGACATTAGCTGTCCTGTGTTACAGGAACGGATATCCACTGTCTGGAATCTGTGTACCTGTGCTGTGGATTTCTTGTGCTTGGCTGCAATTTCTTTGATCTTAGGGTCATCCAGAAGGGAAGGATCCTCTGGCTTAGCCCTACACAGGGGAAAGATACTTAGTGTCTCAGTACTTCAAACATAACCCACACCAGTTCCCTTGCAAAACAATCTTACCATGGTCTGTCAGGAGAGCCAAGGGGACTGTATGCTGTCACAGCAATCCCTTTGGATTGACAGTAGTTTATCAGCTTCTCCTGGGTAAGGTATGGATTACATTCGATCTACCAACAGAAGGGTATAAAGACTGATAGCAGTACAACTGCTGTAACTCACTCTAGGCATTATCTCCTAATGCTCTTAAAGGTTGATATTTGTCCTCATGTGCTCGTCTTTGCAAGGTATTATTCAGTCCTAGTTTTCTGCAGCACCTATCTTTACAGTGAGATTTCTTGTATCTCTGGGTTATTGCTCAGGAGAAAAAAGCATTTCATAAGGCTTACCCTTGAGTTCTTTGGCCCCAAGAAGGCACATTCTGAGACAGAAGAAGGCAGTAGCTTTGTGTGCAGACAAAGACTAGGTAATTTTTTTATATGTGTATATATACACACTTTATTTTTTATTTTATATAAATAAAAAAATCTTTAGGGCAGGTATAAGGAAGCCACTGTTTCTGCACAACAGTTAAAACTGACCATCCTTTTCTAACTGGGTAACTCAGCGAATTGTGCATGCCTGCATGAGAGGAAACGTGTGTTGTGTGAACAATTATCTGCTATTAATAAGAGATGGGTGCCATCACTAATAACAGAACAAGTATTGTATTTTAAGAAGTTCTTGTTGTAATTTGTGTACTACAACTTCATTCCCTATCTGGACACAGTAGATCTACAATATCTTTATTTATACCCAGAAGTAATCAGAGGGTGTTATTGTGCTGTGTCTATTTTCTCCTCCCTCTTGCATCTCCTCATGCAACTGTAATCAGATCTTCATAATCCCTGAAAGAACTAGTCACCTGCAGTCACTTTGCAGCTTACCTGGACATTTGCAGGCTTGTGCTTCAGTCCTGGCTTGTTCAGGATTCTTTCAATCTGCTCATGGTTAAAGTTGGAGAATCCAATGGCTTTTACCAGACCACAGTCCACCAGCTCTTCCATGGCCTGATACAAAGAGGAGCAAAGTAACATCCAGTATGCAAGACAAGGCCTGAAGACATTCCTGGTATGTCTTTGTTTCCCCTCATGGGAAGGGAAAGACAACTATTTGGAGTTGCAAAGTTTGTCTCTTGGGGGAAAGTGCACACTGGTGTATTTGTGCCATGTCTTCTATCTCACCCAAACCCAAAGGCTCCTTCTTGAGTTGGCAGAAATTCACACTAAGTCACTTGCACATGGAAAATAATGATAAACAATAATGTGTTGAGTGAGCACCAGGGGGCTGTACTGCAGCTGTGGACAAAATCACAACTAATTTACTTCAGCAAAGTTTATTTGAGCAGTTTAAGGATGGTGGTAAAGACATTTCTGTTTCTGTTATGGTCAAGCAATCTGGTCTGCAGCTCTGCTGAAGATTATCAGCTCCACTAAGCATGTATGTTTTAAAAAACAACACTGTATACAGTCTGATAAATACATAAGAACTTTGTGACTGCTGAAGGTTATGAAAGCATGGAAAAGACTGCCAGTGACAGAAAACATGCTTCTCTCACTGTGACTGAACTTACCTCCCATGTATCTAGAAAATCTGTGTTGCTGGGTATAGACATGCCTTTGTCATCTGTGGGGAACAGCTCCTCTCCTTCCTGTCAGTGAGAGAGAAAATGCTTGAAACACTCATTATCGGGAAGTTAATAGCAAGACAACTGAAGACAACTTAGCTTTAACTACTGGTACAGAAAATACTAATATTTGTCTACATCATTCATGCAGGTTTATGGTCTTTTGCCAGCAACTATTCCTAGTAGGAGGGACAGGTCTATCTTCTGGACGAAGTAAAGTAGTGACTCACTAAAACACATACAGATAAACAAATCACACCACTTGTGGAACAAATTGGAACAAGCTTCCTGTACTCCATCATGCCTTTAAGAGAGAACTGTTTTTTTGAAGGACCTGTTAAGGTCCCATAAACATTTAAGTCAGGTTTAGGGTGAGCCACTTCTGCTGAAAAACGTATTATGTAAACACACAGGTCTCTCGTGAGGGGAGCCTCAGTTTAAATTAGTGGCACTCGGAAAATCAGAAAATCCCAGGTGTACAAACTCAGAAATAAATTCCCATGTCTCCATATTGCTCCACATCTAATGTTGTGCAAATGTCAGAGTATTATGCCATGAGACTTTTACACAAGGTCTTTGTTCAAATAAAACCTACCATGACAGCTTGGAAAGTATGACAAACAGTTGACACACTCTAAAGCAACAAATACGATGGAGGCCTTAATCTGTCTTTTTGTAGCAGAAAGGAAAAGCCAAGACTAGACACAGACTGAGACATCAGCTCCTTTAAAGTACATGAATTATAAGATGCACTTTACGTACTTCTGACACAGATGTCAAAAATATCTCACCTTTTGAAATTCAAGGTCTGTGGAAGAACTTTAAGACTCCTACAGCAAAGGTCAGCTCAACCTGTACTATATTAAGGACTCAGAGATTAAAGAAAGAAATAGAAGACAAAAACAGTCTGTTGTTCTGTGATTCTGTAACACGCAAAAGAAAGAATTTCTGTCAGGTAGCAAAGTACAGCCTTCCTTCCCACAAAGCAGGGAAAGATGATTTAGCCGAAAGTAAAGCAGCACGACTCAAGCTTGCAGCTGGGATGTCTGATCTTAGTGCTAGGTTTGCCTCTCTGTTATCAAAAGGCCAGAGGACGCTGTGCAAGCTGCAGTCTCGGGGGCAGAGATCAGGAGCACAACTGACGTGGGCAGAGTAAAGCTGAATGGGCAGCACTGACAGTGCTGGCACGCACCAGACACATGCTCTTTCTGGTGCTGCAAGTGCTACTGGCAGTTTTGAGGAGCTCTCCCAGGAGGAAAAGCCAAGGGCATTGCTGTTACTGTACCTTGAACCCAGTAGGCCAGTGGATGAGGTAGAGATCCAGGTAATCCAGTTTCAGGTTGGCAAGAGTCTTCTGGCAGGCTCCCTTCACCAGAGGCTTCTCGTGAAATGTGCACCACAGCTAGAGATAAAAAAACAAGGCACACTGTAACCTCCTGGGTTAAATATCTTGGAATCCTTCTGTACTGTTCCAGCAAGAACCTGTTTCCTTTGGAAGATGGTGTGGAATTAGGCCACCCTATTGCTTTTCAGATGGGGCTTGCTCTGTAAGCAGGACTGGGCAACGGCCACTGATATCAAGGGCAGTATGTGCTGCGGTGGCATGTGTGATCAAAATGGGTTGTAAACTAAAAACTGATCCTGTTCCATTAGTCAAGATATGCAAAAGCCACTTATTACAGGCAGATATGGGTTAAAGAGCTCTTTTTAAAATAATAGTTTTAGTGGTGAGCCAAATACAGAATTTCCATCAGAAGCAAGGAAAACCAAGGCCACTTTCTGAAACCATTTAAGCTTAACACATACTTTGAACAATCCCATGAAAATGGAGAATGTGAAGCATATATTAGATAACTCTACACAAAATACAGTGACAAAAAGTAGCTTTCATCAGTATTGACCTGAACTATGCTCTGAATTACTCCATGCTATACCACACAGCCTTTCCCCCTGCTCTGAATTTCCCTCTACACAAAGCAGACCTTCCCTTGGATCCTAGGTCACTATATCTTTACCTTACTGACGATGAAGAGGTCTTCTCGTTTCACAACACCTTCCTTGATTTTCTGCTGGATCCCTTCCCCAATTTCACTCTCATTTTGGTACACGTAGGCACAGTCAAAGTGGCGGTACCCGGTATCGATGGCAGCCATCACTGCAGCTTTTACTTGCCCAGCTGCAGACTGAAAACAAAAGGTTAAGATCGCATATCAAAGCATACATACAGGCCATTTCCTAGTTATTTAGAAGCTAAAGAAACACATACAGTGGGGT
The DNA here is from genome assembly GCF_022539395.1 of Myiozetetes cayanensis. Lineage (NCBI taxonomy): Eukaryota > Metazoa > Chordata > Aves > Passeriformes > Tyrannidae > Myiozetetes > Myiozetetes cayanensis. Next base: position 67,373,137 of record NW_026087521.1, on the reverse strand, counting down.
TTTAAGTAGAGTTCATCCATGCCACGTTCTTAAAGCCAGATTCATCTTACAAATGCAAGCTGATGGGTTTGCAGCCAGCCTCCAGCCATTTAAATATTGCCCCAGTCCCACACAGGCTCAACCTAACAGCCAGGTAGAGCAGAGCCCCCAACACCAGGACAGCTTGCCAGATTAGGACCAGGGGAACAAGGTTTGTGCCAGGGAGCTCTGAAGTGCCCTCCACCTAGCAGTCCTCACTTCCCAGTGCTGTATCTAACAAGAGAAGCAGTCAACAACTGCCCACCTGGCGAGGGCAGTGGTCTACACCTTAGTCATCCACATCACCATGGAGTATTGTACCATGCTCTAGCCCAGCTCCTGCTGGGGCACATCTCACATGTAATTTGAAGGTTATATCAGCTGCTTCTTTCAGAGACAGAAGGGACGTGCATTTCTATGTGTTTCTATATCTTGACAGGAGTAAGAGCTGTGCACAAAGAAATGTTGGCATATCTTGTTCATACAAATTTAGCAGTGTTTGTTTTCAGGCATTGTATAGGTCACTGATTTTGCAGTCATTGTAACAGCAGTGCAAACCTCTTTGTCAGAACTTGCTTGAAACGCATGAATTGTCTTCTAAAGCCGTATCATATTATCAGATGATTCCTAGTGACCTCGCCCAGGATTAAAGCTACTCAGCACTGAAGCAGCAAACGAAGAAAACCGAGTGCCCCACTGCAGCGGCACGGAAGCCTTGGCTGCGGGAAGGGCTGGGGAGCAGAAGGGAGAAGGGCCCGGAAGACCGCAGCCGCGGGAGCCTGGCCGGGACGGGAGAGGATGGGATCCGCGCATCCGAGGGGGGGACGGGAGGAGGGGAATACGTGAGGGAGGGAGTCGACTTTCCCGGTCCGGGAAAGAGACCCAAGAGTCAACTCTCTCCCATGGCAGGAGCAGGACGGCAAGGACGGAGGGCACGCTAGGGAAAACAGCTTCAAAAGCAGCGTGGGGCTCTGCCTTCGGGGACGACCGGAGGGAGGTACCCTTAGCGGTATCCCAGGCTGTCGGGGACACCGACGGCGCTGCGCTCCGCCCCGGGGTGTCGGTGGGGACGGGTCACCGAGCTGAAATGAGCCGAGCTGCCCCCGCTTCATACACAGTCCAGAGCGCTCCGGACCCCCGCGGAGGAGATTGCACCGGGTGCAGACCCAGCCCTGCTGAAAGCAAGGGACCGCGGCGCGACCGGGGGCACCGCCGAGATCCCCGTTACCTTCCATGTGCCCAGTCCCATGACAGGCATCTTGGCCCCGGTGTTGAGCTGCACGCAGGTCGCCATAACTCCGTCCGGGAACGCTGTTTGATAGTGTCGCCGGCCGAGCCATTTAATGACGGCCGGACCGTGCCCGCCGCGTCCCAGAACCCGCCCCCACGGCACAGGCACCGCCCTACGGCTCCGGGACAACGAGCTGAGGAGGGGTTGCTGCTGCGTCTCCCCGAGGCCTCGGAGCTGTTCTCTCTGCGAGTGTGGGCTGTGAGCCTCGGGATAAGGAAGGGCTCTGCGCCCATCGGCTGGAGCAGCGTGTCCCCGCGGCAGCGATGGTGTCCAGGCTCTTGCAGAGCTCTAATAGCGTCTGCGTGAATCTGGAGCTTTCAGCTCTCAATGCCCCTCGGAAGGTGGGATAATGCTTGCGGTAACAGGAGAGGAAAAGTGAGCTGCTTTGTAGGAGTAAATTAGAAAGCAGTGAAATTTAAAGAAGAATGTTATTTTTAGTGTTGGGAGAGCCGTCTTGCAATGTTTTTTGAAGAATAGATGTTATGTTAAGACCACCTAAGAAACTTTGCTGATTGTTCCTGCTTGGCGAATTTATTTAGGTGCAAGCATTGTTTGGAGTATTATGGTGCATTTTTCTCTGTGTGCCTTTCCCACAGCAGATGTCCAGCTGTTTTGTAGCGTGGTTGTTTTTTTTTGTCAGCAGCATCAGCCATCCTCAGCAGGATGTGATGTTTCAGTTACATCACAAAATAGTATATAATGCAGTGTTTGCCTTTTTTTTCCTTCTGTCTGGATTCCTTCCCTGTGAATTTGTTCTGAGCGTGCTCAGACTCATGGGGTTTGATTCAGGGTCAATGAAATCAATTGAAAGATTGTGATACTAGGAGTACTGATGACAGTATTTAAAGAAAGCTGTTTACATGGGAGGCCTGCTGCCTTCCTAGACTAGGGGGTTTCACACTTCTTTTTTTCCTTCCTACTGTCCCTCCCTCAGTTCAGAAAAATGGACACTTTCCATCTGCAGAGCTGTAGGGAAGTTCTCTGTGCCAGTCATGGCATTGTGTCTGGTAGGCATTCCTGGTACGCATTGCTGATGGTGGGCAAAGGACTGGAGCTAAGAGGGGCAGAGCAGCTGCACAGAGTGCATACTGTTGGAGAGGTGGACTATGTGGTGTTAGATGGGCTGAGATTTATTTTCCATGCCTTGGTCTTAATTATTAGCAGAAGTCTTGTGGAGACTTGTCCTGACAAAGACTGTTGCCCTTCACAGAAGGCACTCTATTTTGCTGATGACTACTAAGGTTTATGCAATATGCACTTTACAATTCTTTTTTTCAAAATAAAATGTTGAGTCATGCCTGTGATTTGGCTTTTCAGGGCAAATACCAGATTGCCTCTGCTCTCCTATTTCCTGAATGCTTAAGCTAGTGGTGTTCTGCTTTGACTCCAGATGTAGAAGGTCTCAGTGTAGAAACTATCAGAATCTATCAGATTTTTGTATTGCTTCTGCTACAGCCTGTGAAGGTGGGTGCTTTCCCCAATGGTTTCTTGAATGAGAGGTGTCTCTGTCTTTTGAGAGGATTTAGGGCAGGTTTGCATTTTGCTTTGTTGTTTGTGCCTCTTGGTCTGAGTCTTTGCTTAGATCATGCCAAGACACGTGAGCCATCAGTTGTTTCTCCATCCTGAAGGTGTGTCTGGGGTTGTCAGGTGATGGCAGGGCCTTTAGGAAGGAAGTATCATATTTGTCAGTGGATGACAACCTGAAATGCCATGCTATCAAAACACTTCCTAGCTATCCTAGCACTCCCCAGCAAGGCTCACCTGCATCCTCCACTGGAAGGGAGAGGCTTTATCAGGGGAAAGCTTTATTCATTCCAGCAGTTACAGTTAACACCAACCTGTCCCAGTTACTGTGCCAGTCAGTCAGCACAGAATAGCCTGTAGAGAACGTAACACTCCATTGTCAGACTCTGCAACACGTTTCAGTTCCACCATGCACCCCCTGCTTTTATGCAGCATCCGACACCTGCTTAACACTGTCTCCCCCTCTCCCCAGTCTCTGTTACTCTGCGTTCTTAATAGCCAGATATCAGCACACTATACCAACCAAATCAGTCCACAGTGATACCACTGTACAGTTTTCCAGCAGTTTCAGGTGACCTCCTATTGCTTGTTGATCTACCATCCACTAAGGCTTTTTTGAAAGTAAATTGTCATACTCAGCTGTTCTTGTCAACACTGCTCTGTCAATCACAGCTTATTATACAGTTATTCAACTTTTGATCAGGACAAGATCTCCATGCTCTTGTGATATCATTTAAAACTGAATGAGTGCTGGGTTAAGGACTGGCTGATGGCAGGGCCCACACAGTGGTGGGGAACAGTGCTGCATCCAGTTGGCAGCTGGCACTAGTGGTGTCCCCCAGGGATCAGTGTTGGGCCTAGTCCCATTTAATATCTTTACTGATGATCTGGATGAGGGAATTGAGTGTACCATTAGCAAATTTGCAGATAACACCAAGTTGGGGGGTAGTGTCAATCTGCTAGAAAGCAAGAGAGCTCTGCAGAGAGACCTGGACAGGCTGGATAGATGGGCTGAATCCAACTATATGGGGCTCAGCAGGGCCAAGTGTCTCCCAACTGCTTGGCAAGTGGCCAGGCAGAAAGGGATCTGGGAGTTCATTGACAGGAAGCTGAACATAAGCCAGCAGTGTGCCTAGGTGGCCAAGAAGGCCAATGGCATCCTGGCCTGTATCAGGAATAGCATGGCCAGCAGGACCAGGAACGTGATTCTGCCCCTGTACTCGACCCTGGTTAGGCCGCACCTTGAGTACTGTGTCTAATTCTGGGCCCCTCAGTTGACGAAAGATACTGAGGTGCTGGAGCATGTCCAAAGAAGGGCAATGAGACTGGCGAAGGGTCTGGAACACAAGTCCTATGACAAGCAGCTGAGGGAGTGGGGTTGTCCAGCCTGTAGAAGGGAGGCTCAGGGGAGATCTTATCACTCTCTACAACTACCTGAAAGGAAGCTGTAGCCAGGTGGGGGTTGGTATCCTCTCCCAGGTAACCAGCAGTAGGACAATAGGGCACAAGTCTTAAGCTCTGCCAGGGGAGGGTTAGGTTAGACATTAGGAAGAAGTTCTTTACAGAGAGAGTGATCAGACATTGAAATGGGCTGCCCAGGGAGGTGGTAGAGTTACTGTCCTTGGAGGTATTTGAGACTGGATGTGGCGCTTAGTGCCATGGTATAGTAGACAAAATGGTGGTGTGTCAAAATTGGACTCGATGATCTCAGAGGTCTTTTCCAACCTAGTTGATTCTGTGATTATCTTCAATGACATTGTTCATGCAAGTTGTTGCTTGGTTTGTTAATTTTCACATTAGAGTAAAACTTCCAAACCAGCAGTAATCCAAACATTTTTATTTTGGTTAAGAATGAAACTTAACACTAATCTGTGTCCAGTTTCAGCCTGTAAAAAAATACAACTGAATTAAGGCCTAGTATGAGTTGGTATGCATCTGTAGGTTTGGACACTTCTCCCATTTATTCTTCTTTCACGGAAAGCTTTGGACTGTGCTCTAGAAGTAAAATTAATTGTTGTCTTTTGTCTTCAGGCAGCAATTATGTAGTTCATTCTTTCAGGATGGATCTTTCTTCTGTGTTCACGTATCTTTAATCCTACAGCCTTAAGTGGTATTGATGCAAGGCAGAAAATAAAATCAGTTGCTAGGTTATTCTGTTTTCTGCTTTACTCTTTCAGCCATGCAGAGACACTCATCGAATGAGCAGAGAATTATTGTAGCCCATATATCTGTTCTCCAGAACAGCTTTAATATTTTGTTCCACCAAAGAAGAAAAACCCAAAGTCACTGAATACATATACTGTGCCTTTGCTGGCAGGAGAGAGACAGCATGTAGCTAGTGGGCAACTTCAGGCAATGGCAGAAGCTCATTATACTCCAGAGGCCTGCAGAGGGCAGGATAAAACCACCTTCAGTATTCTGCATTGAAAGGGTACTCCGTGTGATTTTTGCACCTGGAGGAAATTAAAGAGGAAAGATTACTTAAGGCTGAAATATAGAACCTTCAGGGGAGGCTCTGAATTGAGTAACAGCAGAATGAATTTAAGAGACTTATTAGTATAGAAAAAGCATACAGGACCAACAACTTAATCTTTTTCTATTATTTAGGCACTGAACAGTGCTTACAGAGAAAACAGCAGTTTCTGTGACCTTCCAGCCAACGCTTCTTGTCTTGCTCTAGGCTTCAAAGGTGCATATCTGCAAGCAGTTGTGCTTTGTACTGCACAACAGATGATCGTTCCCTCCCCCAACCACCTATGTAAGAGCTGACATCGGTTTATAATACCTCACAGAAAAAATTATCTTAAGTTTAAAACTGCCTAATGTTCATTTATCCCATATGGACATTGCCAAAGTTATCAATCAGAACTGTCATTCTGGAATTCCTGACACACAAAGTTTCCTGGAGAAAGGATTTACAGTGAATACACAGCATGACTTATACTCATCCTTTAGTCAATAAAGTAAAAAACATAACTCCTCTAAGATGTTAAATAACAGATGCTTCATCCCCCAGATGATTTCAGGTTTCAAAATATACCCAATTTAAGCAGCTACACCTGTTCCTATGAGATCAAAATGGAGATCATTGAAAATGTAAGAGTCTGAAGAAGACAAAGGGCCATTTACATGATCATTTCACAGATCCTCCAGTTTCTGTTTAAGCTGAGAAGGGCTGCCATCTCCTCTTTAGTCAATTTGAAGTCAAATACCTAAAAAGAGAAACAGCTGGAAACCACCTCTTTGAACAAATCGAAAGCAAGATTCACAAGATCAAAGAACAAGTTCATATCAGAAAGAATGCTGGTTACAAGTGATGATGCATGAAACACAGAAAGGAAAAGAGGTATCTTTGGATTTTTATATTCTACTGGTAGAGGGAAGAAACAAACAAAAAAGACTGACAGTTGCAGTTACATGTGCCAGCTATTCCAAGGTGTTTGGTGAGCACTTAAGTGTTGCAGAATGGCTCTGCCCTCCATTTGTGAAAGGTGCATCTTTCTGTCCTATACCAAAGAAACAGCTACAACACTTCCATATTCAATAAATGCAACTACGTTACATCTGAAATGCTGATGTCCAATATCAGAAAAAAACTCCCTGACGTAACAAGTCAGAGGAGCTATGTGGTTTATCAACAGCAGGATTCTTCCCTTAATGTTGCTTACTCTGTATTTTGAGGAATATTACTAGATTGAGGCTCCAAGCAATCCCTGCCTGTTGTTTTATCCACAGGTCCACAGAACAGAAAACACCATGTAAAGTAACAGATAATGTTATCAGCATACTGTTTCCAAGAGCTCTATCTTTTCTTCAGTTTAGTTTTCAATGTAGCCCTGACTTCCAGAAAGAAAGAGCGAGCCCAGTCCTGCTGCCCAAGGAGGACATGGCAAGGATGAGAGAGTATCTCTGTTTGCTGTGCAGGGAGAAGCCATGCTGTCCCTGAAGGGCAGCACCCAGCTCACTCCTAATGCCTCACCTTGAAGTTCTCCACAATGCACTGTGGGGTGACAGACTTAGGAATCACAATCACATTTCTCTGGATCTGGAAGCGAAGGAGAACCTGCAAGAACAGACAACTGAGTCAGAAAGAGGATGGTTCCTGCTCTGGAGGAAGCAGAGCCTGTTCCAACAGCTGTTTTCTCTAAGCTATATGCACTTTGGCAGAGCTGCATTTCAAACCATTCCTGTCCCTGCAATCCATGTAGCACTGCCTGGAGAGCAAAAAGGGAAGCGGTGGAGCCTCACACGGAACGACTCCTTTCCCATCCAGTTTTGGAACAATTCCTTTTCTTCCCAGCTAGGCTTTTAGCAGTCTATGCAAGGCTTTCATTATCTATGAAAGGGGAAGTGACATCTGAAGATGGGTCAAGAATCTTTTCCTGTCTGATGGTCAAATAGGTAATAGTAGCATATACTGCCACAGTGTGGACAATCTGCATTGCTTCTTAATGCCACCAAACAGCACCACAGTTCACAGGTAACACTGTTAGAGGCTGTTCCCTCTCTTCAGACATAGTTTCCCTAATGGTTGTGTTACAGGAATGAGTACCCATTGGGTACTCATTGTACAGGAATGAGTACCCACACTCACCTGTGCTGGGGTTTTGTTGTGCTTGGCTGCAATCTCTTTGATCATGGGGTCATCCAGAAGGGAAGGTGCCTCTGGCTTAGAACTGGACAAAGGGGATGGGGGAAGGAAGAAACAACAAAGAATCACTCTAGAAATATTCTATCTTGCCTCATCAATTAAAAAAAATAATTTTATATATATATATGTACACCTGCACCATTACTCAATTAGTCTGAGTTATTGTAAATTACCCATCAGGGCGGCCAAGGGGACAGTATGCTGTCACAGTGATCCCTCTGGAGTGGCAATAGTTGATCAACTTCTCCTGGGAAAGGTATGGATGACACTCAATCTGCCAACACAGAAGCAGAGAAAGATGTGGAACTACTGTAGTTTTCCCATGCTCCAGAGATTTTTCTAAATCCTAATTTCCTAATTACAGGCTGCCTTCATCTACCTTGTGTGTAGATTCTATAGGGCATCAACTTTTACACTGAATACTTATGTGCTTTTTTATTTTGTTCTGAGAGGCTTTATAAAAGTCATTGATTATAGTCAGAATAATACCTCCTATCTGGATTCTTCATCCCTCCAGAGAGAATTCTTCCTAGGAAAATAATCTGGAATTTGTAAAAAGTGGTTCAGCAAGGTGAGACAAAAAGGAAATGTTAAGGTCCTGTGTGTACCAAGAAATACCCATAGAGTGGGATTTAAAGTACATGCTGTATCTACTTTCTTTTCGTTTTTCCATCTCCTCATTCAACTGTAATCAGATCTTTATAACCCCTGAAAAGTATTCACCTGCAGCCACTTTGCAGCTTACCTGGTTATTTGCAGGCTTGTACTTCAGTCCTGGTTTGTTCAAGATTCTTTCAATCTGCTCATGGTTAAAGTTGGATATTCCAATGGCTCTTACCAAACCAGCATCCACCAGCTCTTCCATGGCCTGACATAAAGTAGAGCCAAGTCAGTAGTGTACAAGACATGACCTGAGCACATTCTTCCTGTTGTTTTTTTTTCTCGTTTCTCTTCATGGGAAGCACAGTTTTAAAAGCTACCCATGTATTTTTGTGAATTCTTTCTAGCTAATTCTGCATACATGCATGAGCCTTTCTGCAACTGTTGAAGCCAACACCAATGCTGAGGACACATAATGTGACTTTTCCACTAAGATGAACTTACCTCCCATGTCTGTAGAATATTGGTGTTGCTGGAGATAGCCATGCCTTTGTCATCTATGGGAAACAGCCCCTCTCCTGCCTGTCAGTGACAAAGAAAATGCTTGCAAATCTGTTGAGAAGTTCACTTAATACCATGAGGGTTCAAAACCAAAACAGTTTAAACTTCCAGTGCAGGCAAGAGCACTAATTCTTGTCTACATTCAGTCATTTCTTCCTGAGAAGTAGAAGGAATTTGTGGCATTTTTGTTAGTGACCATTCCCATAAAGACAGGGTTTTCTACTGGACCCCTGGAAGTTATGGTTCACCCAAATACCTACAAGGGAAAAAAACCACTCAGAACTATAGACTTCAGTCTCACACATGTTCACTTCAGGTATTGTTCTTTAGTTCCCACTTAGAAAGAAGTGTTTTGCTCTTTTTCCCAGAGGGGCATCAAGGGATATAATTGGGTACTGGGAAGAGTTTGGTCTACACAGTACCAGATTTGCTGAAAAGGCAGTTCTTCCATGACAAAGCTCTGTATAAAGTTGCCAACACTAAGAAAATTAGAGGAGCCTTTGTGTACAAGTTATGAAAAGACACCGAGACTGAACTGCGTTTAGCAGCTGATTGTTGCTGTGACGACGAGACACCTTCATTTTCATGGCTTTGTTAATATAAAGCTAAAATAGAGCATGAAAAAAGATGAGGATCTCAAAGGCAACAGGTAGGACAGAGATAGATCAGACTGCAGCAGGACAGAAAGGCTAAAACTAGAAATATTCAAGCAGACATCAACTCCTTCACTAATCTTGGGGGCCTAACCTCTCCCTAACTGAAGTTTCACAGTTTAAATTCCTGTCTCAGTGGAACAAGCAAGGACAGCTCAATCTGTACCACATTAAGGACCTGGTGATTGAAAGAGAGAAATGGAAACCACAAATATTTCCTTTTGTTCCCTGATTCTGTATCACACAGAGGAAAATTTCAGACAGACGGCAAAGTGCAGACCTCCAGTGCAGACCTCCTTCCTACAAGGGGAAATCTGGCACAAACATACACTGGATTTGCAAGAGGAAGGCAAAGAAGCCTGTCTTATACTTGTAGCTGGGAGATCTACCCCTAGTTTTTAGATGATCATTCCCAGGATGAAAGGGTATGGAAAAAGCCATTTCAGGAGCAGAGACCAAGAGCCTAACTCAGATGGCCAGACTAAAGCTGAGCACCAGACCAGTGCTGACACAGATGACAGACACATCATTGTCTTTCTCAGTCACAGCAATTGTTAGGCTGTAAAGCCAGTCACAAGAAACAAAGCTATGGGTATTGCTGTTACTGGTTACTGTACCTTGAACCCAAAAGGCCAGTGGATGAGGTAGAGATCCAGGTAATCCAGTTTCAAGTCTGCAAGAGTCTCCTGGCAGGCTCCCTTCACTAGAGGCTTCTCATGAAACGTGCACCACAGCTAGAGAAAAAAAACAAGGCACAATGTGACCTCCTGGGTTAAAGCTCTCAAGTGCTTTCCTGAACAGCACAGAAATGTTCCATGTTCTCTGGAAGGCAATGTGGAATGAGGCCATCGTGCTCTTCAGATGTTCTCTTCAGATGAGGTGTGCTCTGGGATGGAACTGGCCCATGACACTGAAGGCAGTATGTGCAGTGGCAGCACAGTATTTAAGCGTGATCATAACAAAGTCCTCTGGGTCCATTAGTTCAGATATAATTTGTCCTGCCCACTCTACCTTTTCCTGCAGATTGGTCTGCAACTAGCCTCTCCTCATCCATCCCCTAGCACTCTTGTCTTCTCAGCAGAGGGCCAGAACACAACAGGGCTGTGGTGCTCAAGGTTGCTGTACACTCTGGGGGGGAAATCAGACTCTTGCCTCCTTTACTGGAAGAAAGTGCAGGGAAGACAGCTGCCAGCAGTTAGGGTATGAGTGATTCTTTTCAAGTAACTCACTCTTCCTATCCCATAGCTACAACATTAACCATTACTGTCAGTGGACAGGAAAGGATCAAACTCTATCACTGTGGTCATGAAGTGGAACAAGACAGTAGTATCAGGAATAATCTCGTTTATATTATGAGCTTCTCCAATGCTACAGCATTAAACTACTTTAGGTTTCTCCTGTAAAAAATATCACAAAGCCAGTTTGTCCATAATCCATGACCATCTGATCCATACCTTACTGACGATGAAGAGGTCCTCTCGTTTCACAACACCTTCCTTGATTTTCTGGTGGATCCCATGCCCAACTTCCTTCTCATTCTGGTATACGTAGGCACAGTCAAAGTGGCGATACCCGGCATCGATGGCAGCCATCACTGCAGTTTCCACCTTACCTGGGGGGGACTAACGGGAAAAAGGGTAGGATATGTCTCAATTTGGGATTTTCACGTACTTCTCCTTCGGTAGCTGCCCAAGTACCGCCGGGAGTCGGTGCCCGCGGTTACCTTCCATGTGCCGAGCCCCAGCAGCGGCGCCCTGACAGCGCCGAGCCGCGCGTACCCCGCCATGAACGGGCCGACAGCGCTCAGCCCACCCCTTCCTCACAGCCAATCAGCGCTCCAGCCTTGCCCCGGTGGCAGTGCCGCCCAATCAGCAGCGGATCCTGCAGCCAATGGGATCCGTCCGGCGGCCATGTCCCGCGTGGGGGTTACCGGAGTGCTGCGACCTTTCCTCCTGGATAAGGGTGAAGTTGCTTGTCAGAGATAAGGGCTAAGGGCACGTGTGTCCCGATCCGGCAGGTGTTTGTGCAGGGATCAGCTCCTGCAGCGCCCTATCCCTGTGCCACAGGTTGTCCGTGCGTGTCTCGCTTGTGTCAGTGTGCCGGGGTGTTGCGACACCCTGTTGCAGTTCTCTCTATGGATTCTGAGAGAGAGACGGTTTCTTTCTGGGACACTTTGGCCCACGATTTGCCATCGGTACGGCCCAGGGGTGTCCCAAAATGGGTCAATAAGCAGGACATGGAGTAGGACGTCATACAGAAGTCCCACGCTCCCAGCTCCCCGAGCTACTCCCTCGCTGCCGAGTGTGTGGCTGGAGGCTGTCTTTGGCTGGAGCAGCACAGCAGTGGTAGCGTGAACTGGTGCCAAGAACCTGTCATGCTGCGTGCTAATGGAAGGAGGTGGCTAGAGATACCTCAGTATCGTTTGTGGGAGTGGGGAGCACCCTGTTTCCCTCTCCAGATGGGACAAGTACAATTTCAGTTTGTGGTATGTGAGTTTGTAATTTAGGAAATAATCAGTACAAATCATTTTAAATGTTGGGGAAAAGTATTTCTTAGTATATTTTTAAAGCTACAGAAGAGCAGTGAGTTTTCAGCAAGTGTCTTGAGGATCACATTGTGCCTGTGTCTTTAGGGAGGTGCAAACCATATTTCAGAAGAAAATATACAAATGTAGAAATAAATGGTACGTGAACTTTAATTTCACATTAGAAATTGACTTTGAAATTGTGGAGAGGCAAAATATGCTGTACTGATGAGGTGCTCACAGTTTAATGAAAAAAAAAATTATCAGAAGGATCCTTCAAGTGCTCCATAAAGGTATGTTAGGGCTGCTTGTAAGTCTTTGTTGTTTGCTTGTACTTGGAATATTGATTCATGTACAAGCATAAATTTGAAGTATGTACAATGGTGCATTTTTCTCTGGGTGCTTCTCCCACAGCTGGTGCCCCAGGTCTTTTTGCTTCATTTAACTGAAGACAGACAGATAATTAGTTTTTCTCTTTAATCTTCCTCTGGTTTTCTGTCAGGGCTATCAGCTTCTTCAGCAGGATGTGGTATTTCAGTTTAATCACATAAGAGTTATACAACTTGGGCTTATCTTTCATCCTTATTTGGGATTCCTTCTGCATAGATCTGCCCTGAATCCACTTAGTTTCTTGGTCTGGTTCATTGTTCAGAGAAGTCATTGAAAACTGCAAAATGACACATTTTGCCTTGTCTGGCATGTATTTTTCTAGACAGCCCAGAGAGCAGCTGAAGTGCCAGTTTGCTCCTGCTCTCCTTTATATTCCCAAGGCACTCGAGTTTGTGGTGCTGTGCTGGTAATTTATTAGCATTAGTAGTGTCCCATTCAGAACCCATCAGTGGTGAGTGGCTTTCAAGGCTTGATGTAGGAACTGGCAGAATTCATCAAATTTTGTACTGGAGCAGCACCAAGGTGAACTGTTGCCCTCAGAGAGCTGTGCTCTGCAAGCCTGTGAAACTTGCAAAGCCTGACTGTTTAGCCAGTGGGATGGGATCTCTTCTAAGAGAGAGCAGAAACCCTGCAGTGTTTGTTCTCATTTTTCTGAGCCCATCTTTCTGGAGACAGGTTCAAAAGCCTTGCATTCCTGCAGCAAGGAGCTGAGTAGAGTGTGTGATGACAGAGAGAGATTTGGTGGAGAGCAGGGCTGAGAAGTGTAATTTGTCCTTCCTTTCACTTTCTTCTGAGATTTCTGATGCTGCTGCTTCTGTGAACTCATGTTCTCCTGTGAAGGTTGGTGCTTGGTTTTCCCAAGACACATCCTGAGAAATGTCTTGCTCATTTAAGAGAGAATTTTTGGTGTTTTGCTTAGTTTGTGCCTGTTGCTGTGAGACCTTGCCCAAATTATGCCAATACAGGGGAGCGGCCAGTTGATTTTCTGTCCTGAAGGTGTGGCTGGGGTTGTCAGGTGATAGTAGGGAATTTGGGAAAGGAGTATGTATTGGAACAGGATGTTATGTTGCTAAATGGTGTGCATTGATTCAACTTCCAGATGCTTGTTAAGGCAGGAATAAGACAGGAGGATAGTGGTTTAATCTGATTCTAAGACCTTGGCCTTTTTTTTGCACTGAGTTCAGAGCAAGTCAGGAGCATCCCCTGAGGTCCCATCACCCTCTGTGTCTTCTCAGTAGTTTTTTTGAAGACTTTAATTTTGAAGACTTTAATTTTTGATATTTCTTGTATTTGTCTGTTAATCTGATGAGCTGACAAAACTGTGTAATTAAGATGATTTAACTCCAGAAATGAAACGATGAGCACATACCCTAAGCAGGCAGCCCTTGCCTGTGCATCCTTTGCACTTAGGCCCGATTCAGCAACTTGATGTGGCTAAACCCTCATGATGTCTCCTTCCTTTCAGCAGGTTGTATGTGCCCTGAGATGAGAAGAGACCCTTCAAGTGGGAGCAGGGTAGCCCTTCAGCATGGTTAGGATGAGGCAGTAAGTGGTGCCCTTAGCCAAGGAGCATATGAATGAATTTGTGTGATTGTGTCCACAATGATGGCTCTAAAGTTAGAGCAAGTGTTTGATCAGAAGCTTTCCAAGGCAAAGAGAGTGATAGTGAAAGGTGATAGAAATTCCCTATATCATTAGCTCCCATGCCATATTAAATATTGTACCCTTACTGGATTCACTGCCTTGGTGTATTTTTTTTGCAGGATGGATGTCTTACCTCTGCCTGTAGGTTGCTGAGGGCTTTATGGGCTGCTTCCTTTGGGAAGCTGGGGAACAGAGGGTTTTGGATTGTATCTTTTTGAATTGGAAGTGGAAATTTTGGGGAAAAGATCCTAAAGTGTCAGTGGTTTGGCTCAGCACGAAAGCGCTGAGCCTCCCCTGCCAACAGACACCTGGGTTTTATGGCAGCTGAGATGTCCCCAGCAGTGCTGGTGGCTGTGCCTGGGGCTCAGGGGCTGTGGCCAGCACAGAGGGGACAATGTGGATTGCTGAGGAATGGCAGGGGAAAGTGCTGAGTGGCTGTCCCAGGGAAAATCCGTGTCCCCACGGTGCAGGTGACTGCAGACCACTTCTCTATGCATCTCTGGGTAGGAGTGTTTTGGGTTTTTCCTACACTGGACAGAGGATTTTCAGCCAATTATGTTTTTGCTTTTTACAGTTAAATTTATTTAAAATATGGGACATCTCTGATGAAATTATGAATCCATGGGGTTTTTTTTGTGGTTTGTCAACATCTGGTTTCTGCTGATGCAAGACTGAAGGCAGTCAGACTGAATGGTGGTACAAGCTCTTCCCATTTTCTGCTTAGCACCTCTGCTTTGGTTCTTCAATAGAAATACTGTCTTCTGATAAGGAGAAGATTATTACATCCCACATTTTTTCTGTAGAAAATACTCTTTTCTTCCAAAAAAACCCAAATTTCATGGGATAAACATTCTGTGTCTTCAGTGGCAGTACTGGGGCAGATGCAATAAGAAAACTAGATAAATAGCTCAAAGTTAGAGCATAGGCACGTAAGCCACCAGAGGTCTAGTGAAGGCCGTATTCAGTATTCAGCATGGAAAGGGTATTCCTTGAGATTTTTGGACCTGAAAGCAATCAAAGAGGGAATGTTATTTTAATGTATAACTTACGTTATATAGAGATGCATTGAGTACATGAAGGAGCCACTAAGGAAAGATCTGCATCATGTAATTACAGGAAGAATATGTGGAGATATATGTCCTCATTTCTCTAATATGTCTGTATTAGAGATGAAATGAATATCCAGAATCCATTTTTAGTAATTCAAGTTACAAAGAGTTTCCTGAAAACTGAATTCAAAATGAGAATGTTTGTTTTGGTTTTTTGTTTGTTTTGTTTTTAAAATGAAAATATTAAACCCTCTCCTGAAAAAGTAATTTTGAGAAAACCAGTTGGAATTTGAGTTGGTGTGATTTTTAAATAAACTGAATTACATTCTACCTAGTAGCTGTGACACAAAATTCCTTGTAAAGCATATTCAAAATTTAAGATTTGGAAGAAAACAGTCAGTGTCACTTACGTGTTCATTTCACAGATCCTCCAGTTTCTGTTAAAGCTCAGAATAGTTGCTATCTCCTCTTTGGTCAATTCAAAGTCAAACACCTAAAAAGAGAAACAACTGGAAATTACCTCTTTGGACAAACCAAAAAATGAGAAGAAAGACAGGATTAGAGAGCAGCTCCATGCCAGAGAGTCGATTTTCACTCATGGGCCACTGAATTAACAGATAGAAGGACAATTTGTTTTATGGACACAGGAACTATTTTATGAACAGTGCTTATTCTATATAAGATATTTCTGGCATGTTACTGTGTGGGGATTCCAAGCAAGCAGTGCCTGCAGATTCATCCATAAGCCACAGAAAAGGAAATACCATATGAGGGCTCTTCATTAACCTCTCCAAAAATAGGCCTGGCTTGACATTCAGTAAAGATTAGTTAAGCATAAAAAAGGAAGAAGTGCAGTCCTGCTATCCAAGGAGTACATGGCAAGGATGAGAAAGTATCTCTGTTTGCTGTGCAGGGAGAAGCCATGCTGTCCCTGAAGGGCAGCACCCAGCTCACTCCTAATGCCTCACCTTGAAGTTCTCCACAATGCACTGTGGGGTGACAGACTTGGGAATCACAATCACATTTCTCTGGATCTGGAAGCGAAGGAGAACCTGCAAGAACAGACAACTGAGTCAGAAAGAGGATGGTTCCTGCTCTGGAGGAAGCAGAGCCTGTTCCAACAGCTGTTTTCTCTAAGCTATATGCACTTTAGCAGAGCTGCATTTCAAACCATTCCTGTCCCTGCAATCCATGTAGCACTGCCCGGAGAGCAAAAAGGGAAGCGGTGGAGCCTCACACGGAACGACTCCTTTCCCATCCAGTTTTGGAACAATTCCTTTTCTTCCCAGCTAGGCTTTTAGCAGTCTATGCAAGGCTTTCATTCTCTGCAAGAGGACTTGAGAGGGGAAGTGACATCTGAAGATGGGTCAAGAATCTTTGTAGGGCTAAAAAAATAGTGGTAGCATGTGTTGCAGGTCATAAAAAGTCTGCATTGTTAGGGAAAAATCAAGAGAGTGCCACAATTCATGGATTGGGTAATGGATAGAGGTTCTACCCTTTCCTGATCTCTGTTTTTTAGGTTGTGTTATAGGAATGAGTACCCATTGTGTGGCTCCTACTCACCTGTGCTGGGGTTTTGTTGTGCTTGGCTGCAATCTCTTTGATCATGGGGTCATCCAGAAGGGAAGGATCCCCTGGCTTAGCCCTACACAGAGAAAACAAATCAGTGGCAAGAAGCCTCCATAGAAGGATCCAGCGCAGCAACAGGGATCTGTATCTGGATGAACAATTAATGCTGCAGGTGAAGCTTCAATGTTATAAACATAATCCATGCCAGCTTCCTTGCAAATTGCAAAGCAGTCTTACCATGGTCTATCAGGAGAGCCAAGAGGACAGTATGCAGTCACAGCAATCCCTTTGGATTGGCAGTACTTGATCAACTTCTCCTGGGTGAGGTATGGATGACATTCAATCTGCCAACACAAAAGCACAGAGGCTGTTACTGGCAGAAATGCTGTAATACTGTGCTTCATGGATTATCTCCTAATCCAGCTACAGGCTGCCTTTTCCCCTAATTTGCCCATGGCCTGCATAATAATACACATCCTTAGTATTGAAAATATCTCTTTTTATACAAAGTGCTCATACAGAGTTTGCTGTGGGGGTTTCACAAAGCTCATCTCTGAGTTCTTTATTTTTCCAGGAAAACTGTTTCTAAGGAAATACTCCAGCATTTGTAAACAGTGGTTCAGCAAGGTGATAGCAAAAAGGAAATATCCAAGTGCCTTGTACTCCCAAATATTCACAGAGAGGGATTTAAAGTACATGCTGTGTACTTTGTTTTCCCTTTTCCCATTCCTTCATTCAACTGGTATCAGATATTTATAATCCCTGAAAACTAGTCACCTGCAGTCACTTTGCAACTTACTTGGACATGCTTCAGTCCTGGCTTGTTCAAGATTCTTTCAATCTGCTCATGGTGAATCCAATGACTTTTACCAGACCACAGTCCACCAGCTCTTCCATGGACTGATACAAAGAAGAGCAAAGTTTACATTCAGTATGCAAGGCAGATCATGATGATGTTCTTCCTGATGTGGTTTTTTTTTCCCTGTCATGAGCAGCACAAAATAACTGTTTAGAGTTGCAAAGTTCTCTGAGGGAGAAGCAGGTACTGGTACATTAGTGCCCTCTCACCAAAGCCTAAATTCTCATTCCCTGACTGTGTGGAAAAGAATGATGACAATCAGTAATCCACTTTCGTGCAAGCACTGGAGGGCTGTGGCCCACACTGTAGGCAAGATCTCCACCTAAAATATCTTTATTTCTGTGGAATTTGTTTGAGCAATTCAAGAAGAGTGCAAAAACTGTGGTGAAAATTGTACAGTTGTTGTGGTCAAGCAATGAACTTTTTCTAATTTCTGTCTGGTCTGCAGCTCCACTGGAAGAGCTTGTGCAGCTCACTGTGGGTCAGATGGTCAAGTAAGACTGAGGGAATAGGAATAACTAGGTGAGGATGAAGCATGCTCATTATGAAAAAGTAATTTGTACTGCCTTATGTGCCTTCCAGCTAATTTTGCTTGAATGAGACAACAGTTGTGTGACAGCTGAAGGTAATGAAACCATGGAAATGACTGATGGGGACAGGACATGCCTCTTCTGCTGTGGGCTGAACTTACCTCCCACGTCTGTAGAATATCACTGTTGCTAGGTATAGCCATGCCTTTGTCATCTTTGGGAAACAGCTCCTTTCCTGCCTGTCAGTGAGAGAAAATGCTTGAAATAATCTCTGCTGGGATATTTGTTGTATAAAACAACTAAGTGGGGATATAAGGAGCTAAAGCTAATAGTGTATGAAAAAAACCCAAGTATTTCTCATTATAACTTAATTCTTCATGTTACTTCTTATTCTTAGTTCATGCATTTTGTAACCCACTATGCCAGTAAAGACATCTACTGGATCCTTGGACATAATCATCCACAAAATGCATGCAGGGAAGCATGCAGGGACTCAACAGAACAATATTCAGGAGCCTTTCATGAGTTCACTCTAAGTCTTGTTCTGTTATATAAATTTAGGAATAATAACTTCTTTAGTTGTTTTTGAAAAGGTATGTGGAGGATTCACTTTGATCCTGTGAACATACACAGTTTATGCTGGAGTACATTTGCTGACAGATGTCCCATGGGGAGGCTCACTGTTGAAGTTGCTGTATTAGGAAAATTAGAACAGCCTGTAACTAGACAGTATGGCCAAAGTATTTTGAATGATTGGAATTTTGTAGATGCCACAATATTATGCAGTTTCACTTGACAGCTTTGTCCACATAAATCTAACTAAAACAATATTGAGAGAATAAAATGAAGTTGAGCTCGAAAGCATTAGGTAGACTAGAGATTTTGATCTGGGTGTAGCAGAAAGGAGAGGCTAACAGTGTGTGTCTGTATATATATGTATATAAACTGACATAAATCTTTGAAGTGCATATAGTCTTTGAAAACTTGTTTTCTAAAAGTCTCATCTTTTGAAATTCAAGGTCTGTGAAACAACACTAAGTCTCCTACAGGCAAGGTCAGCTCAATCTCTCCTGTATTAAGGACTTGATGATTAAAAAGAGAAAGGGGAATCTTGAAGCATTTACTTTCATTCTGTGATTTTGTAACCTGAATAGGAAAAAATTTCTGTCGCACAGCAAAGTGCAGCCCTCTGTCCCACAAGGGGTAATTTTCAGATGAGCATGGTTTGGATTTGTAAAAGCAAGGCAAAAAGGGAAAAAGGCTTAACCTATGCTTGCAGCTGGGAGGCCTGATCTTAGTGCTAGGTTTGCCTCTCTGTTATCAAAAGGCCAGAGGACGCTGTGCAAGCTGCAGTCTTGGGGGCAGAGATCAGGAGCACAACTGACGTGGGCAGAGTAAAGCTGAATGGGCAGCACTGACAGTGCTGGTACGCACCAGACACATGCTCTTTCTGGTGCTGCAAGTGCTACTGGCAGTTTTGAGGAGCTCTCCCAGGAGGAAAAGCCAAGGGCCTTGCTGTTACTGTACCTTGAACCCAGTAGGCCAGTGGATGAGGTAGAGATCCAGGTAATCCAGTTTCAGGTTGGCAAGAGTCTTCTGGCAGGCTCCCTTCACCAGAGGCTTCTCGTGAAATGTGCACCACAGCTAGAGATAAAAAAACAAGGCACACTGTAACCTCCTGGATTAAAGCTCTCAAGTGCTTTCCTGTACAGCACAGAAATGCTCCATATCCTTTGGAAGGTCAGCTGGAATGAAGTCATGTTAGTGCTCTTCAGATCTGGAGTGCTCTGGGATTGGACACTGAAGGCAATGTGTGTGCAATGGCAACACGGTGTTTGAGCAGGATCATAACAAAGTCTGGTTCCATTAGTTCACACATAATTTGTGCTACCCCCTTTTACACAGGGTCTGGCTTGGCAATAGGAGGCTTTTAGGAGACATGTGTCTGTCATTCCTGAGCATGAAGAGAACTCCTGCATTGAATGTAGCAGGCAAAGCCAATATGAGGCAAACGACAGAGTGGTTGGCACCAACCTTTGCCTCAGTGAAAAGTAACTTCAGAATCCACCTGCATAGCCTGGTTTTCTTAATAAGAAAAAGAACATGCCAGTCATACCTTCCTTGAAAGGTGCTGAGCAGATAACACTGTTCCAAGGAGCCCAGAACTGTCTTACTCAAACAGCAGAGACACTCCTTTGTCAGGACTGAGCCCAGATGCTGGAAGAAGCACCAGGCAGTGCCAAGCCCATCTCCTCTGCTGTACTTAGGCAGTCAGCAAGGGGCCATTAGCAAACTGGTTCTGCCTCTGTATCAGTCCGTTACACCGAGTGGTCTCAGACCTCTGCATCACAGGTTTCTATCTTGCTTGGTGCTACCTGGCCCACTCTGCCTTTCCCTGCTTCCCTTATTTTGTGCTAATCAGTCTGCAGTTGGCCTCCCCTCATCCATGCCCCAGAACTTCTGGTTCTCCTCAACAGAGTGCCAGACCACAGCAGGGTACATTCTCAGCGTGTCCTTCCTAACTCTCCATACAGAATGGGGTGAAGCAGTAAGCTTCTGTCAGGAGTAACTTGAATGATGTTATGATTTGCTTTATCCTACAGCATAAAATTTGTTTCCAGTACTTAAGCTTCCTACTATAAAATACTATAGGCAAAGCATTCCCCTACTGCTGCTCCAGGATGCAAGAGCATCAAATCCTTACCTTACTGACAACGAAGAGACCTTCTCGTTTCACAATCCTTCTTTGATTTTTTGCTGGATCCCTTCCCCAATTTCATTCTCATTTAGGTACACATAGGCACAATCAAAGTGGCGGTACCCAGCATCAATGGCAGCCATCACTGCAGCTTTTACTTGCCCAGCTGGAGACTGAAAAGAAAGCATAGATATTAAGAATCTCAAATCAGTACATCTCGAATACCTGTATCCAAGCAAAATAACACCAGGGAAACCATCTTACTGAAAGCAATTCCCCCCCACCCCCAGGTTGGTGGGACTGTTCTTCTTTATAAGAACACTGTGTCTTGCAGTCATAAACATGGGCTCCAGGGCTTGAACTCCAACCTATGTACTTCCACTCCAATTCGGACTCAGCCCAACAGCCAGGAAGAGCAGAGCCCCAAGCACCAGGACAGCTCTCAGAGCTGGACCAGGGAGAGTAAAGTTTTGTGCCAGAGAGCTCTGCAAATACAGGTGCTTTTCTCTGAAGCTGGTACCTTCCAGGTGCCCAGCCCCAGGAGGGGCATCTTGGCTGTGGTGCTCAGCTGCACATAGGTTGCCATGATCCTTCACGCCGTTTGGGTTGCTCTGCTGGAGCTGCCTCTTGCCCGTCTGGTTTAACAGTGACTGGTCTCTGGCCAGGGCAGGGGAAGATGGTGGAGTGTCAGTGGTGCTCTGGCTCCTCCCATATCTGGAAAACAAGGCTGCAGCTTTTTCTCTGCACATGCAACTCACACAGGTTAATGTGAAGGCTGAAATCAATTTAAAATTGAGGAGGTGATTACTTGGGGCGTGCAGTGGAGTGCCCTGTGGACCTTTCCTCCTGCTGAAGTTCCGTATCAAAAGATAAGGGCTGAGGGCAGGTGTGTCCTGATCTGGCTGGTGTTTGTGCAGGGAACAGCTCCTGCAGCACCCTGTCCCTGTGCTATGGCTTGTCCCTGCATATCTCATTTGTGCCAATCACTGGGGTGTTGCGACACCCTGTTGAGTTCCCCCATGGATTCTGCAAAAGAGAGAGATGGTTTCATTCAGGGGCACTTTGGCCCATGATTTGTCATTGGTAAAGCTCAGAGGTGTCCTAAAATGCATCAATAAACAGGGATTGCAGAATCCGAGAATATGCCAAGTCACACTGTGTGCCTGGGAGTATTGTCCAAACTTTTCTTGAACTCTGTCAGGCTTAGTGCTGTGACCACTTCTCTGGGGAGCCTGTTCCAGTGCCCATTCACCCTCTGGGTGAAGAACCTTTTTCTAATGTCTAACCTAAACCTCCCCTGACACAATTTCAGGCCATTCCCTGAGGTCCTGTCACTGGTCACCACAGAGAAGAGATCAGGGTCTGGGTCTTCTCTTCCTCTCACAAGAGGTTTTAGACTGCAGTGAGGTCTCCCCTTGGTCTCCTCCAGGTTGAACAGACCAAGTGATCTCAGCTGCTCCTCATATGGCTTCCCCTCAAGGCCCTTCACCATCTTTGTTGCCCTCCTTTGGATGCTCCCTAATAGCTTAATATGTTTCTGCACACAGTATTCAAGGTGAGGTCACACAATCACCTCCCTCAACCAGCTAGTGATGCTTTGCCTGATGCCCCCCAGGACGTGGTTAGCTCTCCTGGCTACCAGGGCACTGCTGAGTCATATTCAACCACCCCACGTCCCTTTCCTGGCACTGCTTTCCAACATCTCATTCACCTATTTGTACGAACAGCCAGGGTTGCCCCATCCCAGGTGCAGAATCTGACACTTTTCGTTTTTAAACTTCATATGGTTGGTGATTGCCTAGTCTTCTAATTTTTCTAGGTCTCTCTACAGGGCCTCCCTGACTTCAAGGGAGTAAATAGCTCCTCTGAGTTTTGTGTCATCTGTAAACTTGCTTAGTGTCCTTTCCTAAGTCCAAGTAATTTATGAAGATGTTGAAGAGCATTGGGCCTAAGATGGGGCCCTGCAGAACCCCACTAGTGACAGGTGGCCAGTCTGATGTTACCTCATTCATTGTTATCCTCTCTGCTTGACCCATGAGCCAATTTTTCACCCATTGCATGATGTGTTTATCCACCTGGGTGCTGGACATTTTATACAGAAGGGTACTGTGAGAGACAGTATCCAAAGTTTTACTGAAATCCAAAAAGGTTACATCCACTCCCTTGATCAGTGAGGTGAGTTACCAGGTTGGATCATCAGAACTTTCCTCTCATGAAGCCATGCTGGCTGTGACCAATGACTATGTTGTCTTTCAGATGTTTTTCAATCCCTCCCAGAGTAATCTTCTCCATATCTTTACCAGACACTGAAGTTAGACTGACAGTCCTGTAGTTTCCGGGGTCCTCCTTCTTGCCTCTCTTAAAAATCAGGACAACCTTTGCCAGCTTCCAGTCAGCTGGGACCTCTCTGGATTCCCAAGACAGCTCAAATATCATTGAGAAAGGTTTTGCAATGATATCAGCAGCTCTTTGGGGATTCTTGGATGAATCTCACCAGGCCCCATAGATCTGTAGGGATCCAGCTGGAGCAGCAGATCCTGCACAATTTCAGGTTTGACTCAGAGTTGATCATTCTTGCAGTCATAGTCCTCCAGCTCAGAGCACTGAGACTTCCTTGGTCTGTTACCTGTGTTGAAGACAGAGGCAAAGAAAGTGTAAAACACCTCTGCCTTGTCTCTGTCCCCTTTGTGATGTGACCATCTTCATCCTCTAATGGGCCGAGGATATTTCTATAATGCCTAGTCATTAATATATTTGAAAAAAACCTTTTTATTTTCCTCCATGTTTCTGGCAACTTCATCTCCAGTTGAGCTTTAGCAACACAAATTTTCTCCCTACGGCAGCAAGCAACGTCTCTGTATTCTTCATGTCACTTGACCTTGCTTCCACTGAGTATTCACCTTCTTTTTTTGCCTTATTTCCAAGAGAAGATCGCCAATCTGGCCTTCTGCCTTGCCTGCTTCAATTCCGACATTTGGGAATTGCCTGCTTCTATGCCCTTAGGACATGTTTGAAAAGTGACCAGTACTGATAGACCCCAGCACCTGCAAAAACATTTTCCCAGGGGACCTTACTTAGTAATTCCCTGAGCAGCCTGAAGTCTACTCTCCTCATGTCCAGAGCAGAGGTTTCACTGGCACTTTTCCTCCTGTCAACAGAGATTTTAAACTTGATTGCCTTGTGGTCACCATGGGCAAGATGGCCACCAGTCTCCACTGTGGTCATGAGATCCAATCTGTTGACAAGCAGCAGATCAAGGAGGGATCTTTCTGTGTTGGCTCCCTTAGGACCTGTTTCATTAAGTCATCATCTAGGTTTTTTGGGAATCTTCTGGCCTGGGTTGTACCAGCTGTGTGATGCTCTCAGTTAACTTCTGGCCAGTTGAAGTCCTCCATAAGGACAGTTGTGCATGTTGACTTGGAAATGTCCCTTAGTTCCTTAAAGAATAATTCATTGGTGTCATTCTCCTGGCTAGGAGGTATATACTAGACTCCCAGGATGTTATCTGCATTGTTTTCAGCAGCCAGTGCATTCATAAAGGAGTTTCATAATGCGGAGAGAGACACGGAGTGTAGAAGAGAAAAGGTTTCCTGTTAGCTACATGGTCATGGTCATCATGGATGCCATATATAATAACATATATATAATAAATACAAATGACACATCCTTTTGCACAAAAATAAAGTAGGATCTAGGAAATGGGTGGGGGTTGTGCTTTAATGTTTGCACACACGGGGGCAGAGTTAAACTTGTGTGTGGCCACTGCTTTCACTTTTCTTCAATCGTCTCTCGTCAGATTTAATTGCATATTGCATTCCTTAGATTTTGTAATAAAAAGAAGGTGGAAATCTCTCTTCCTCTGCCTCTTTTCCTAAGAAGTATTAGAAGAAAAAAAAATGAAAGTGGCTTGCATTTATAATAAATAAATAGACATGAAAATTTTCTGGTAGGAACTCAAAAGACACAATCTGAGTTTTGAAGAATAAATTAGCAGTTATCATTAACATATCGATTTTCTGAATTACCTGATCTTTAAATTAAAGACACAAAAAAGAATTTCCTTTTTCCTGCTGTCTTTTGCACTGAAATGCAATACTGAAATGTTCAGACTGCTTCTCCTGCCTCAGCTCACCACTCTCTATCAAAGATGTTCCAAAACTGGCACTTTTAAGTGTTGTTATGCGTGAGGGGGGGAAATCAAGTCTGTTTTCTCCCTCCTGTCAACTGGCACTTACTTTCAACATGTTGTACATCCCAGGGGAAACGGAAAGAGTGTCTAAAATTTAGAATGGTTGTATTTACTATGACTAGTAGTGCTTTCATGAATTCAGCACCTCCAGCTTGTTTTTAAATGCAGCAATTAATGAGGACTGTGGGCCAGCTACAGCTGGTAGGTAGCAATACGTGCTGTACAGAGTTGGGTTATTACCTACTTATTTGCGGTCAGAGGTTACTTCCATTGGGAGATTTCCCATTGATCCAATAGCATGGAAACAAGCCATTTGTTAAAATGTCTGCCAACAGTGCCAGCTCTTTGTTCAGCCAGTCTAATACCAAACTCTTAACTTATTTTTATATTGTCCCTGATGTCCTCGGAATGGCTTTCAACACTATATGTTTTCCAGTGCTTCATCACCAGCTCTGTATCCCCCAGCAGCTCATGATGCAGCAGTGGTAGTGGCCTTGTTTTATGATATCTTTCTAGAGGTATTATACCCTTTCCCCAAAAAGAAGATGGGTAGTTTGTTGCCAAATGTAACTTCTTCTGCAATTGTTGCCTTAAGAAGAGCAGAACCTTTTTTTTTTTACAGATCCATTGTATTGATCTTGCCTCAGTCCCTTATTCACTATATTACAGATGCAGACTTCGACAGAGTACAGCAGTTCAGAATGTTTAAACTTGACCTATCCAAACTGTTAAATGTTGGTTAATGCTGTGGCAGGATAGTTCCACCCTGACCAGACACAAGATACAATCAAGCTATTAATCAAGCTATCATGCAAGATCAACTGCTGGAGCCAGAGTGTTGTCTTGGTGTTAAGTATGCTAAAACCATCCTGGTTCATCAAACTTTGAATACACACCCTGCTTTTTGAAGTCAGATTTGACATACAAGCTGATAGCACCTGTAAAAGTGTGACTAGCAGTCAAGCACTTTATACTATGAAAAGTCCAGTCCCTTCTCATGCAGTCAGTTTCTTCTGACATAACCCTTCTTGGGGTATATGTGTGGATATTCCTCTCTTGGCTGGGGACACCCTCCAAGGTTGCTCCTCGAGGCTGAGAGAAGAGATCTCCCCACGAACATTGGTATGGGTGAGTTACATCAGATGTCTACTTAATTTCATTTTGCTAGCTTTAATATAACTGCTTCAATAATTGCTTTGTTACAGTGCACTATACTACTTTATGGTATATTATAGTCTACTAGTAGATTTTTAGTGTTTATATTGGTTTAGTGCTTATGTTGTGTAGTAAATAGTTCTGATCATTTGTATAAAATAAATCATTCATTTTATATAAATATTCTCATTTTGCCATCATTAAAATCTGTGGGACAAAGTGGTTTAATATCTCTGTAATTCCTTTAAATTTAAACTGTTAACACAGGCCGAGGCTAAGATAGAATTCAGCCACACCTAACGCTTCCCTGAGAAGGCGTTTAGAAAGCAAGGGAGTCTTCTTGCACCACAAGACTCACTGGCAAGGCTTTTTAAAACTTTGTCTAAGCCTTCCACTCTCCCGTGACAAATGCCTTGTCTCTCTGGGAAACAGAAAAGTGTCTTTCTTTGTAACATAAAAAGGAGATACTGAATTACAAACAAAATATTTTTCCAGGTTCTTTTGTGGACTGCTAGATCTGATGGCAATACAGAAGAGTAGACTAATTCTGAATCAAAAACCAGTGGAAATCAGACACAAAATTATGTTAATGAATGGTTTTACATGTAAGTAAAACAGGTGTGAGATGAAAATTTAAATTGAAAACTCTGGGAAGTTGGATATTCTCACTCCCCATTCCTGCATGATTTATTAGTCCTGTCATTCTACTCATGCTCCTTTTTTATTAAAGAAATTAAGTAGGGTAGGGGGGAGGGAAGCAGGAATTAAATTGTGATACACAGCTATTTATTTAGCAGCTTAACTCCTAAAGTTTCCTGGGAAACAATCCTGTAAGAGAGGTCTGATTTTGTTGCTTCTTAAGGTCAAGAGCAACCCAGCTGAGTGTAACAGTGTGACCCAGTCCTTCTCTTTATATTGTCTAATTGTGACACATAGGACAAATTTTCTCCATAGGAAACTCATTTTTGTGCTCCATTCAAAACCAAACTAAGCGTCAGCCTGTCTTGTTTTGTAAAGTGGCGTGCTGCAAGAGAGCCACATACCGTGAACAGAAACATAGGCACTACCGGATACATCTTGGTGATTTGTAGTGTTTGTGAGAAAACAAACATACAGAGAGAACTGTGCACACCCACATCGACAAGGTCTTAGTTAACCCAGGATTCATTATGACATAGAACTAAAAAGCTTTAGAGCAGCTTTTTTTGAGGTGAACCATTAATTTTTAATAGACATTAATACACTCAAACTTGAGTATGTGTGGTGTGTGTTTGTTACTCTCACCATTCTCTGCAATGACACTGGAATTCCCATTTTACCCTTTTGGTTGTATTTGCCCAGATTCTTATGTGGTGTTGCCATGCTCTAGTATCTGCACTATCCAGTCTGTTTTCTAACTAACTTACTAACTTACTGGACTAGATACCACCCTTCTGCTTTCTTTTTTTTCAAAGGTCTTTTTAAATTATCTCTTCCCAGACAGTTTCTTAGTGACGTCTAATGTCTAGAGCGCTTTGTTTATCTTGAGGGAAAAAAAGGCAGATTCATCACAGGATTTTTTTTTTTTTTTGCTTTCAATACTACTACAGTAAGTTAATTTGTACAATACTATGACCAGAAGGTAAGGTGTTTATCTGAAAATGACCATGTAATGGTTTTGAGGGCATAGAGAACGTAAGGTTTTTTCTCACATGTATGTTTTCAGCCTAAGGTATGCAGAAGTAAAATAATTTTTTTGAGTTAAGACTTCAGCTGAACAGGCAGAAGTCATCTTTTTAATTCAGAATAACATTACCAGGACATAGGCATTGGGATTGCATAAAAAATTAAATTCCCACTTCAGGTTTAGAATACAACGCCTCACATAGTAGCTTTCCTCCATCGTTTTGCATATAATGAAGGCTTTTATGTATTTTCTTCCTCTTTCTCATTTATTTGGTACTTAATGATTCAGAAAAACTTCTGCACTTACTATGATTCTGGTGACAAATGGAGGGTTATTTTGTGTTTACACACTCCACTTTTTTTTTTTTTAACAGACCTTCTCTCTGAGCGATGCAGTTGGAGGAAATAAAAAGTAGAGTATTTTCTCTTTACATAGACTTGTACTTCTGGGTATGACATAAAGAGAATCTACTGAGATACTGAAGTTATATATTGCCTCCTTACCCAAACAGGATGTATTTATATGAAAGCTGCATTGTATTAAGCACTTGTCAAACAGTGCCTAAAATAGTAAAACAAAAGGTGAAAAAGGTCCTTTGCTAAGAAGCTTAAAATGTAATTGGGTGACTTACTGGTGTGCAAGGTATGCCTCACTGCTCTGTCAGGTGTACCCTTAAGTTTTAGGTAATAATAGGCTTGGTTTAAGACGTGGTGGTTTGATATTTTGGCAAATAGGGGTAGATGTGTGATGAAAAATGACCCATGCATAGGTGTGCTTGAGCCAAGAAAATTTTGAGAACAACTTGTCTGGTTAATGCAAGATGCCGTGAGTGGCTCTAACAAAAAGAAGCCGCCTGACATGTCCTTGCCTGCTACATGCTCTCTGAGCTCTGACAGAGAAGGGTTTGTTTTCCTTGTATTATAGAGCAAGGTCTCGTGTGTAGGAGGAAAGAAGGATGTTTCTCTGCATAATGTGTTGTACTTCCAGACCTTTCTCCATACAAATTTGGCCTCAAGTGAAAGTGGACCATCACAATAGTTGCAGAGGAATCTCAGACAATATCATGGATAGCAGACAGAGAAAAGACAGGATCTAGATCTTTTGTACAGGAAAAAAGTCAGGTGTTGAAAAATGGCCTGAAAGGGCCTGTATGCAAGAAAAAGGGGAGGATTCCCTAGGCACACATATGGGTGGCAGAGAAAATGGGTATGCTCCTGGTGGCAACTGAAGGTGGAAAGGAGTGGGGAGAGTCTAGGAAGGAAGGCATAAATTCTTTCATTAAAGAAGCACCCAGGAGGGGGTTTTAGAAAGAAGATTTCAGAGTTATCGAAGAGCGCAAGGACTTGATTATATAAGTTTCTTTTGAAGATGAGATTATTAATGAAGACAGAGCTGAGGGTTCTCTGCAAATTACAGTGGGTATGTCTGCAGTGCTCTATGGCAAATACTTGATCTAGCATCAAACAAAGTAATCTTTCTGTGAAAAGATAGCAAGGGCATAATCAGTGAAGAATGCTCCATTTGCCAGTTTTCATCAATCATTAGTCAGCCTTTCTTCTTTCCAGTTTTGTTTTCTTCTGGTTTTGCCTTGCTCAGCTCCAGGCCTTTATTCAGCACAGTGCAGTTGCAGTGGTGCCCCAGCAGAAGTTTATGTGTTGAGGAGTTTCCTGAACTGCATCTGCCATAAACATTCCAACTTTACCACCTGGAAGGGTTCCAAAACAGAGATCCTCAAAAACACAGTGCAGCTGGTCTGAGAGATAATAGCCAAATGAGTATAGCTGTCTGCAAGAAATCAGGCACAGGGTTTTGGCTTTGAGCCATCTGTCCTTGTATAGTTTGAAATGTGAATCAAATTCATTAGGCTGTTTTTGCCATGCTAATGAAATGGTCTTGCTCAAGGACTAATGGAGACAAGAAATCTGTATGTAATGGCCACGGAGGTCCTGGATTGTGGTATGGGTTACTGTGTACTCCATTGTAACTATGACTGCATATCAGCATGTAATGTTTCTTTCTTTTAATTGTATTCTTAATGATTGATGTGCAGCAAATACACAGTGCTGATACTCAAGAACAGATGTTTTTCTTTCTAGGAACTTTGCTTCTTTTGCAGAGTCAATCAACCAGTTTTCCTGGAGTCAGGGTGACTGCAGGTGTGTGATCATGCAGCATGATGTGGGAGCATTTCTCTTAACTAATTTTGAGATAGTGCGTGGATATAATCAAACTCTTCTGGTACAGTGAACTTGAGTACTGTGTTGATTAAATAGGCAGGACTGGGTTTATACTGTAGGGTCTCGCTTAGACAAAGTTGACAGAAATGAAGTAATTGTTAACATTAAAGTTAGTGAGTGAGATGAGAAGGATTTTATGTGTAAGTTACTGTAAGTAACTTTATGTGTAACTGTAAGTACAATTCACATCCAGTGGAAATACTCTGCAGACACAACAGATTTTATTGTAGTTCTGTGTTGAGGTCAGGCATATTTCTTTTTATCAGGAAAAGGACTGAAAATGTTCCCCTGAGATGCAGATGCTTTCCAGAGTTCCCAAATAAATAAGGAACAAAGTCAGTGCAGTAACCACTGAAGAGACAGAGGATGCTGCTCACCAGCAGCCTGGGCCGCTCTTAGCACATTAAGTGCTGTACTGTGCTGAGAGCCTAGTGAAATGGTTTCAATATGGCTGATCCTTCTTTCCCACTGACAGTTTAGGACCTAGTCCCTATAAATGCAAAATTAAACACCATTTCTGCTCACAGCACATTATTTTAATACATCTGCTACAATCCTTAAATTTCCTTGTTTTGCTTTTTCCTATCAGAATCTGCATTCCCCATCTTTTATTTTCATTTTAACTTATTAAAAAGGGAAGATCACCCCTATCTCTCTCTTGTGGAGAGGATGATAGAGCACATTCAGTGTACAGTCAGTTTGTGACCCTTTAGGCATTATATTGGGGCTGTTCAAGGGTGAGCATTTAGAGGAGAAAATGTGAATCTGATTAGGTGTAAAAGATGTGCCCTGCTTTCTTTGAAAAATAAAAGCAGACCTACAGCAATAGAAGCAGCAAAAGAAACCACCTTGCCACAGCACTTCTCCTGTTTCTAGCCAGAGCTGCTCTGTCTGCTTGGTTTTGATTACTTTGAATTGGGATTACAGCCTGTGGGTATGAGGGCACTAGCGTGATCCTTAGGAACACTCACATCTATTTTTTATTTTCTGCTGATTTCATTACGAATAATGAAATTTTGGAGCCTTGCTTCTCACGAAAACCAAAAAGTCCTTAAACCAGAAGAAAAAGTGAGCCCTGCCTGTGAAAATCCCCGTCTCTGTGCCCCGTTTCCTCAACTCTTGGGAATGAGAGAGGGGGTGATGGACGGCAGCCCACGGCACTGATGCCACGCTCCTTCCTTGGTACGGAGGAGGCTCCGGCGGAGAAGCACGAAGGATCCAGCGGCTGCGGGCAGCCCAGCGCCTGCCTTCGCCTCTTCCCTGATGCGGCGAAGGAGCGAGCCGACGGCCTCCCTCCCTCCCGCTGCCACATTCCCCACCAAGGCAGTGGGCGAGGAGGTGGACGTGCTCTGGGGGTGGACGGAGGCCCGGGGCAGCCGTGACTCCGGAAGAGCGAAGCCCACCTGAGTTAGGCGGACCGGGGGTGCTTTCGAGGGAATCCAGAAGCTTGGCTGCTTCCGACCGCGTTGTGCCCGCGCTCGCGCGATCCCGGTTCTCCGTTTCACAAAGTGCTGAGCATAGCCCGCCCCAGCGCCGCCCGCGTGCCCAGGCTCACGGGGGGAAGCAGCATCTCTGCTGCCATCCCTCGCGGAAAATCGACCAGCCTTCGGAGGCCAGAATTTCCGCAACAGGAGAGGCTGGTTAACCCCGAGCCCCGAGCAGGCACGGGAGCGCTGGGAGCTGCCCGGCGCGGCGCGTGGCCCGGCACGCCTGGAGCCAGCGTGGTACCGCCCACAGGCCCGCTCTCATTGGCTGAGGGAAGTGCCCATCCTCTCGAGCAGCCAATCGGGCTCCCCCAGCTCCGCGCGGCCGCCGTGGCCGTATTAAGATGCGCGGTCCACCCCTCTCTCGGTTGGGTGGCCGTGACTTCAGCGGTCCCCTTAAGGCGGCTTGGGTGTAGGCCGATAAGTCTCTGGAGCCAGGGACAAGCACGGTGAGAGGCTGTGGGGGAGGAGGTGCAATGACCCTGGGCTCGGGGAGGCTCTCTGCGGGAGCGGCTGAGGAGTGGCTTCCTCGGAAGGGTTGTTCCGGCGCTTCGTCGAGGGGAAGGGTAGTATTTTGCACCCCTGGGCAGGCAGTGGCTTCCTGAGAGGGTCGTGGCGGTGAGGAATCTCGTGTGTGCGTGTTGATGTGTTTGTGTGCGAATCGTTGCTCCGCGCAGGCAGCAGCCCGTGTTTGCGTGCGCCCGGGAGGTGCTGCCCTACTTCTGGGTGAGCCTCTCCGTGCTCTGGGAAGGCCGAGAGACGCAGGTGCACCGTACAGGGACCTTATAAAGGGCCACAGCAGGAGCCCTGGAACTTCTGGTAGTTTGACCTTAAAACTGTGCTTGGCCAAAAGCTCTGCCGGTGTAAGATATTACGTTAGCAGTGTACGCTGCTGTCCTATGCTCGTGTTTCTATTCTACTGTAGAATGGTTTGCGTTGGAGGGGACCTTAAAGAAGGGACCTTTCCAGCCGCACTGCTATGGGCAGGGACACCTCCAACTAGAGCAGATTGCTGAGAGCTCTAACCAGCCTGGTCTTGAACATCTCCAGCGGTGGGGCATCCACAGCTTCTCTGGGCAACCTGTTTCAGTGCCTGTGTGCTGGGTTCAGGTCTGCTGTCTGTAGCCTCCTTGCTATCCCAGGGATTTCAGTAGATTTCTTCACATTAAAGCTATGGTAATTGTAGTCTAAACAAATCTGGGGGAGGAAATCATATCCCCGGGCATCTGGGAGGCAAGAAACCTTCTCTTGTTGGAAAGGCAGGAACTGTTTGTTCACATCTTGGGAGAAGAAATTTGGTGGCTTTCCCAGCGCATACAAGAGGTGTGTGTTAAAATTTCTTACAGCTCTGAGAGGAAATGATGGTTGGCATAGCCATTTGCAGTTGTGATCCCTTCCTGTGAGTGCTCGGTGTTTATTCTTTCTCTGCAGGTAATCAGACAAGAGTGTGTGGTGGCCTCTATATAAAGCAGCTCTTGAGTCTGTGGTGGAATTTGTGTAGGCTATTCCTTTGCCATAGGAAAGGTGAGTAAGATTATTTCCATGTGTTGCTCTAAGGCTTTCCAGCTTAAATGCTTCCATAAGTGGACTGATATTTAAAACAACTCTCTAACTGCCAATCCTTTCTAAATTTGTTTGATGCTATGTTTTATGTAACTGAAATGGAGTTCATGGTCTTCAGATGATATTAGGCCTTTGTATAACTTTTTAAATATTCATTAAGTTTTTTATAGTTTTTGGCCAAAAGTACCAACCAGACTTGTGCACCTCCTCTAATGTTGGGCCTTGGTTTTTTGGTTGGGTCTTAATTTGATTTTGTGAAATATCAGTCTGTTCCTGTAGATAATACCTTATTGTTCAGACTAATTGATTGTATCTGCAGAGATACTTTTCTCTGGGACTATTTTGTTTGTAGTAGTTCATGCTATGGACACCTGTAATTTTTTAATCATATCTGTGGGACGTTGGAGAAAGCATTTCCATCTAAAGTCAGAGTGGTTTATCTGACACTTGTTTTTGTTATAAACCTGGGATCTTAAAAGGTGTAGTTTAGTTTTGTGTGTGATGTGACATGACACTTGAATCCTAGCAATAGTTGATTTCTTTGCTTAATGTGCAACTGATTGTTATGAGTGGAAAAAATGGAGCATGCAGGGGGTTTTGTCTGAGATGTTCCATACCATACACAAATTTTGCCCCTACCCCCTTGCATGAAGTAAGACTTTTCTTTGTATTTATTAACTGTCTATTGTGTGTCAGACAATACGTCATTATATTCTGTAAAAAATCTCAGTCCTCAAAGGCTTTTTAATTCTGAAGATGTACCATTAGGCAGAAATTAAAACTGGGGAGATTTTGCATAGTGTCCTTTGTGAGATGAAATTAGGACAATTAAGGTGCTGTTACAGTCAAGATTAAATTACTGAGTCTGTTAATTAAGTGAGCTTTTCTAGACACTTTTTGAAAGTCTGGTAACAATGAGCGCTAATATTGTGCTGGGTGTTTCCCAAAACCCAGCATGCAATGGGCCTATCCCATCCTGCTGACCTGATTCAGGGTCACAGTGGGCCTGGATTTGAGACACTTGGAGTGTAATTGAAGCAGCTAATTTGATGGGAGCTCCCTTAAGTGTGTCTCTTATGGATATCTAGTCTAGGGTTGGATGTGCAGAAATTGGACCTCAGTCTCCCAGTGCTCATGGTTTTAAAAGCTCTTAATATTCATCTGAATATACAGCAGTGCCTCCAGTGTGTAGAGCTTTATTTTTATATTTTTTCCCCCCTACTCTGTCCATTGCAATCTAGCCTGTTTCTCAGGTCAGAGTGATCAGGTGGGTCTTTGAGTTGCAGTGCTGTGTTAGATGGACTTTTCTGGCATCGCATAATCTACTTAGAAGATGTTTGACCACCTTGCAGACCCTTTTGACCAGTGGTCAAAATGTATCTCTCGCTGAAGACAGTCCAGGGGTAGTGTTGCTTGGTCAGCAAGAGCAGAGCAAGGTACTGTTAGACGTTATGAATGCATACCTCTTATTTACTGAGGACAACAAACAGGCCTTTTTTGCCTACTGCAAAAGTAAAAACATTAATCCTGGTCCTTGAGAAACTGGCATTGTACTTCATAGGCAAAAGAGGAACAATATATTTGAAAGTCAGGAAGGGGATGGAATAATTTGTGAGGTCACTTCTAGATTCAGTGAAATGAGAACTTGCTAGCTGTATATTGCATCCCAGAGTGTATGTGTTGTCACACTTGAGTGTGGAGGAATGATGGAGGAGGTGGCCTGCAGAAAAATCAGCCAGAGACTGGAGCAGGACAGGATGGGGTTATGAGGCAACATATTATACAGAGCCATTTCCAGTTCTGCAGTCCTGCTCTCCAGCTCCTCTGGCTGAGGGCCACAGTTGCTGTCTGTGCCTGCATTCCCTCAGAGCCAGCGTGGATCTCAGAAGACCTTGTGTGCTTGAGCTCCATGTGTCACTTCTGAGTTCAC
The DNA here is from genome assembly GCF_022539395.1 of Myiozetetes cayanensis. Lineage (NCBI taxonomy): Eukaryota > Metazoa > Chordata > Aves > Passeriformes > Tyrannidae > Myiozetetes > Myiozetetes cayanensis. The sequence continues at coordinate 67,338,352 of NW_026087521.1, read as the reverse complement.
TGATGAGAGTGAGATCTGCTTCTCTGGCAGCCTGTGATACTGAGTCAGGCTCTGTTAAAACACTTGAGTGAAACTTGTAGCCTGGAACAGCTTGTACAAATCTGCTCCTAAGTACTTGGTTAAGTGGGCTAGTTGCAACAAGCTGGGTGGAGTATGGTGCTTCTCTTCCTACACGAGAATGGGAGGAATTCAAAACCAGGAGGCTTCAAATGTAAAAACATACTCAGCAAACACTTGTTTCTTTGGTTGTTCTGATTCTGATAGTTGTTTACTTTTTGCTGACATATTATGCATTATCTGTGGGATGTTTGATGTATCTGTCTCGTGTTTTTGTCCAGATCATCACTATTAGATGCCAGACCAAGTTGCCAGCTGTGCTAAGCTGCAAACAAAATGTCTAAGTATAGGCTTATTCTCTTAAGACATGGGGAAGGAGCCTGGACCAAGGAGAATCGCTTCTGCAGCTGGGTGGACCAGAAGCTGAGCAGTGATGGGATAAAGGAAGCTCAGAACTGTGGCAAACACCTTAAAGCACTGGGATTTGAGTTTGACCTAGTCTTCACCTCTGTACTGAGCCGCTCCATCCAGACTGCATGGCTGATCCTGGAAGAGATGGGCCAAGAGTGGGTCCCCATTCAGAGTTCCTGGCGGCTGAATGAGCGTCACTATGGTGCACTGATCGGGCTCAACAGAGCAGAAATGGCTCTGAATCACGGGGAGGAGCAAGTAAAAATATGGAGGAGAAGCTATGATGTTACCCCACCTCCCATATCTGAATCTCACCCTTACTATGAAGTGATATACAATGATCGCCGCTATAAATGCAGTGATGTCTCTCAGGATAATCTCCCAAAAGCTGAAAGTCTAAAAGATGTGCTTGATAGACTGCTTCCCTATTGGAATGAAAAGATAGTGCCAGAACTAAAAAGTGGCAAAATGATTCTTATCTCTGCTCATGGTAACAGCAGCAGGGCGTTGCTGAAACACGTTGAAGGTAAGAGTCTTTTTATTGGTCTACCTGTCTGCTCCTTACTCCGTGGCTTGGAGTTTTATATCTTGTTCTGTAATGTGTGTTACTTATCTGGGCCAGGATGTAATGTTTCTAGTCTCCAAGGAGTAAATAAAAAGTTGAGCATGAATCAAACTGGGGCATGTGGAAGCAGGGAGAATTAGTTAGGTTAAAGTATTTAAGAAAAGGGCCAGATGCTTTCTTCTTGTTTCTCATTGTTCATTTGAAACTACTGTATTCAAACTAATTTTGTGGTTGGTCTAGATAGATAAAAACTCTTCAGGCTCAATTATTTTTTGATTTATTCAGTTGTTTTGTCAGGTTTGAAATCATCTGTTTATTAAACAAGCATTGCTGTAACACAGTAGAATAAAAAGTGATTGACTTGGTTTGTGGAAGATCTTCTATAGTATTACCGTGGTGCATCACTTTTGAGGCTTCATTCCTCATAATTTTTTACTTAAAAGTTGTGTACCAGAGAGTTCTGCAGAGAGTAGGTGCTTGCTAAAGCTTTTTTCCCAATATGGAAAACGCATACCAGTAAACAGCCAAGTTGGTAGTTTAACATAAGGTTGCTTATTTATGTTTGCATTGGGAGATACCATTAAAGGCCATCTGCTCCAACCCCCTGCAATAAACAGGGACATATTCGACTAGATTAAGTTGGTCAGAGCCTATCCAAACTGGGCTTGAATGTCTCCACAGGGATGGAGCACCTGCTATCTCTCTGGTGAACGTGTTCCAGTGTTTTACCAACCTCATCATAAAATTTTTCATCCTTATATCTAGTCTGAATCTACTGTCTTTTATTTTAAAATCATTACCCCTTGTCCTATTGCAGCAGACCCTGATAAAAAGTCTGTACTCATCTTTTTTAGAGGCCCTCAGGAGCCTTCTCTTCTCCAAACTTAACAACCCCAAGTCTCTCAGCCTTTCCACATAGGAGATGTGCTTCATACCTCTAATCATTTTTGTGGCCCACCTCTGGTCCTGCTCCAGCAGATCCATGTCTTTCTTGTGCTGAGGATCCCAGAGCTGGGCTTGGAAACATCTTATTTGGGAATTGACTTAAAGATAAATCACTTCCTATTCATTGTTAGATTCTTCCCCCCTCCTTCTTCTTTCATCTCATGGCTTCTAGGTCATCCTAAACTGGAAGATGGAATATATTAGATTAAATAAATCTCCTCTGCCCACAAAGAAATTATGTAATTTAAGTTTAGTGATTATATATGTGTTAATAGAGCCTACTGGAGTTGTAGTTGCAAGTACGCACAGACTGGATTGTGTCTACTCAATTTTTTTTTTTAGTTATGAAATCTTTTGTTATGTGCCCCTATGGCTCTGACTGCTGAGTACCTTTTGCATTTGCCCATGTTGGAACAGTGAGGACAGCTGATGCTGTAGCATAAATCAGACACCTGAGAAATGAATGGCTTCTGGAACTAGAAAGGCTGTGAGTCCCGGGGTCCAGGATGAAGGAGGAATGCTGGTTCAGTCAGTTCCACTTTTTTCTCAGAGGTGGTTGTCCACACTGTGAAATGATAAAAATTGCAAAGGAAGAAGGGAGAGGGGGAACTACAACCACAGTGTCTCCTCTGCACCCCAAGAACTGAACCAGTTCCATGAAACTATAATGGACAGGCCCTTTGGGGGTGAAATGCTGACAGGTGACCATGGCTTCAGCAGAGCCCCTGGGCCACATTCTGTGCAGGCATGCACTGAGGCTGAAGCTGACAGCACCAGGAACTGGTAAAGGTTCCTTTGGAGTTAGTATGGACTCTTTGCTGCATTAAGGTAGAGAGCAACAATGATGCAGAACTTTTCTTTGGGACAACTGTTAAACCTTTTCTAGGACTGCCCACACTCAACCAAAGTAAAAAAGCTATGTTTTGTCTGTCTTACAGTGCTTGACCCTCCCAGCATATGCTTGCACAGGGAAATATGAGAAATCCTTGGCAGAGGATCTTCTGTTGACTAAGGACTGTCCATCAGCTACCCCAGAGAAGCATTGCCAGATACCTGCTGGCTCTCCTGCTGTTTATGTAGTGGAGATTGGATTACTGAAGAACTGGCCTGAAGGGTAGCATGAACAGAGACCCCTATTATTTCAACCTGCTTATTTTTTAATGATTATTATTGTTTTTAATTTTACTTTTTATTTAAGAGCTCCTTAGCTGGGTCTAAGAGTTCCTTGTCTGCATTGCTGGCTGTCCCTCCCCTTCTCTCCTGAAAGGTTGTGAGTTACTTTGGAGTCTTGCTGGAGTTGGACCTGATTCAAGAATGCTTAAAGTTTTGCAGTCTACTGTATTTATAGCATCCAATGTGAAATGGACTTTGTGAATTTTTTTTATAAGCTTAGTATATCCTATACTTGAGTGGAATTTTCTAGGCCTCTCTAGCTTAGCTGGAACCATTTTTCTTTCTTTTTTTTGGCATTTTGAAAACTGGGCTCCAAATGCTTCAAGCAACAATCCTTCATGACTACATGACTACTTGAATGGTTTAGTCATAGAGTTAACTTTAAGTTTCTAAGCTACATCTTCCAAGATGAAATGGCAGTAAATATGAATGTTTTCATTCAGTTTGGTCTGATGAAACAATTCTAAGTGTTTCACTCTGATTTCTTTTTTTTTTCTGAAAGACTTCAGAGTATCCTTGAAGTTATTATTTCAAGGAGGTATTTTTTTGGAAAAGGCCTGCGATACTCCAAAAATAGTGAAGAGCTGGAAATGGAGTTCTGCTTGCATGCAGTCATCAGAACAGAGTATTGTGCTAACAATGGGTTTGGATTTTGGTCTTGTTTTCTCAGTGCACAGAGGAGGGCCATCATTAAGGTGTATGCAATGCCTATAGGATTTGCCATGCTAAATATGCATCCTAGATGCACAGGATATATTTACAGCTGACTTACTTGTTCCTTGGAGGAATAGTTTTCTCTTTATCTAATAACTTGTGTTTCAGATTGGAAATCTTTTAGCAGTATCCCATTGTGAAGACATTAGTGTAATACTTTTGACCACCTTGCCCTGTTTGTATTGAAGTACTAACTGGAGACCCAGTCCAATGGACTGAGTTACCAGGTGACTTAGTGGGCTGTCTCAGCTTCTTTCTTTCCTCCCAACCATTTGATCCTGAGGACTGGTCTTCTCAAGTACTTCAAGACAGGTCCTGTGGAAGGCCTGATTCTTAGAGTTTCCAACCTGTTGAAAGGTTGTCATCTCTTAGATATGGTGTGGTGCTCACTGAGCCTTGTCATGCTCAGGCTTAAAAACAGAGGAGAGGAGTTACCTGGTCTCTTGAAGATGCAGATGTTGCAATCACTAGGCTTAACTGGTTGTCACAGAGCTGGGACAGATCTCTGGAACTGGGCTTGCAGGTAGAATGTGGTGACTGTGAAGGCCTCATGCTGGTTTTGTCGGTTTGTGGCAGGGAGAGCAGTAGAGCAGTGCCCTCAGGATTTTGCTTTCTTGCACTACTCTGAAGTGTGATACTTGTGCAGTATATTCTAGTGGTTTACATGCTGGAGCTACACATTGTGCAACCCGGTGTGGATTGTGTTGAGGGCTTCTTAAGATTATTTTACTGCTGCTTGACTTTCTTAAGGAAATACTACTTATGTGCCTGTGGTGTCTGAGTGCAGTTACAGAAAACAACTTGAGATCTAACAATTCAATGCTGTTGAAATGAGGTGGTCTTGTTCTCACTGTCATCCATCCCAGTCTTTTCTGTGTGCTTCTGCTGCTTATTTCTTGTGAGCTTGTTGAGCCTTTTTGCAAGTTAACTTGGCCTGTATTTTGGCCATTGCTGAGCAGTGCTCCCAGAGCATCAAGGCTGTCTCTCCAGCATTGTCCCCCAGTAAGCTATTCCTAAGTAAGATATTCCTAACCATAGGATGTCTGCTCAGCAGTCAAAGCTAAGAAAAAGGAAGAGGGTCATTTGTAATGACACAGGAGCAACTACTATGATACTGAAGCCCTAATTAGTGGGAATAGATTGAACATCACCTGCTAATAGGAAGTACAGAATAAATCCTTTGTTTTCCTTCACTTCTGTGCTTGGCCTTTGCTTGTGCTTTAATAAACTGCTTTTCTCTTGACCCAGAAGTTTTTTTCCTATTTCTTCTCCTCTCCCATCCTGCTGGGGAGGGGTGTGATAGAGCAGCTTTGTGGGTACCTGGTATCCAGCCAGGGTCAACCTCCCATAATTCTTTTTGGTGCCCTACTGTAGCCCCCCGCTACCGAAACCTTGCCATGCAAACCTAATATAGATGTGGCAAATCTTGGCAGACATAAGGATGAAAAAAATGTAGATGATATGCTGCAGCCATGGTTGTAGCCCTCCATCTTCTTTCTTTCCTTAAAATCTGCACAACAAGCTAACATTCTGTAAAGACCAAAGGCCAGATTCTAACACTGCTTACTTCCCTCCTCTGCCTTGTTGAAGTTAGGTTCTCCTTAGCCTATAGGAAGGACAGAAATTGGCTCTGAATATTTAACTTACTAGGGTAAAGCTTCAGTATTTTCATTAAGCATGTGGGAATGATGCTATGATTTGCATCTCAATTACAGAGCACTAGTTCTAGAGGAAGTCCACTGTGGCTGAATTTATGCATATGATCTTCTGTGTTTTATTGAATGAATCATCTGGCCTCAAGTGTAGTTGGCATGCAGGGGAAGAGGGGTGTAGTTATTCTCAATAGCTGATGTGGTTTTTGTGTTGCTCCAACCAGAAGAATAGAAGGAAGGAACTTGGTAAGAGCAGGTGAGAGGGAAGGAGAAGCTGAACCAGCCTTTATAGAAGCTGGCTGCAGGTGCTCAAAATCAGTCCTCTGTAAGACTTTCCAGGTTATGAATATTTCAAAGCACTTCCTGGGCTATCAGATAAAGGTGAATTCTTAAAGTTGCACTGAGATATTTCTGGTCTCTGTGGGTTTGATCACTCAGTTCAATTAAATGGAGTGTAAGTCAGCTGGGAAAGAATTCTGAATGGGATTTTCAATGGTCTTTTTTGTAATTATTGCCGCACCAAATTATTACAATGTTCATGTACCAAACTGCTTCCTGCTGTTCAGCTGCTGTTAAGGGACAGTGTTTAATAGGTGACTGTGAGAGAACATGGGAGATGTCCACTTGAGGAATGTAGTTGCTCAGTCAGCATTTTATCTGGGATCCTGAGGAAGTCATCCCAGGTATTTCAGTAATGCCAGTGGGTTGTCACGGCTGTAAGTAGGTAGGACCAGGGTTTTAAACCTTCTTGGGTAAAGACTGCTTCTAGCAACCCTTCAGCAGTGCTGAGACCCGGGCTTTGGGATTAAACTGGGGAGGGAAGAGTGTTGATTCTTCAGTGATCTTATTTCCTGTTGCACCTTGTAGTCAACAGTTGAGACCTTGCCCTCATTTCACCCTTCTTCCCTGTGAGATATGACAGGCTGTGACACAGACCGCCTTGGATGAAGTGGAAGAAAAGGTCAGCTGGTTTGAGTTACAGCATATGAAGTAACTGGATAGCAGTTGGCTTGCAGTTGCAATGGGTGGAGTGTGAGCTGTAAACCCTTCACTGGTCTCCTGGCCTCCTGGGCTGGCGAACTCTCCCTGCAACAGAAGAGTTTGTGTGACAATCCCGCTCAGCTTCTTGCTTCCTGACGAAGAGAAATGTTTTACAAATACTCTACTTGTGCTGAGATAAAACCACAGGATGCTGTTGTTTCTTTAGAATTTTCTTCTGACTTCAGCTTGTGTTTCCATACTTCTGGCTGTGAGGCAACACTTCTGTAGGAGGAAAAATCCTGAGAAAGCCATTGTGCTTGCTGCAGCATGTTTATCCTAGACTGCACTGTTTTGCTTTGTAAATCAATACTAGCTGACATTTGTGGTCACTTTGTGTTCTGTAAAAAACCAGTAAAATGCATTTCTGAATCAGTGTAGCTACAGCTAGTTTTGTTTATTCCACTCCAGAGGAAAAACCTTTTAAATATCATAGGTCATGACCACATATGAGTTGCCTGAGCTGTCCTGCATGACTTCATCTGCTTTATGTATATACAAATGGTTTAGTCTGGGAGGCTGAATCTGAGAGCTGGACAGAACACTTCTTAGGCACAGATTCTCTGTAGATACATGGTGACATGTATGTTGTTAAAATCTGATGTTTAAGAATCCTTGGTTTACAAAACAAGCAAACTGCCTGAGCTCTTATTTCAAAGTCCTTGAGAATTGTGCTTATGCTTGGTAAGCAAACTCAGTATTTTTCCTGTTTATTTCTGTGATGGTTTAAAATTTTAGATACTCCTTGAGTATCTGTAGGTCTAATTCTTTGGCCTACAACAGCTGAGTATCCCTTGTATGCAAGGATTGCTTAAATTGTCACAGTGTGAATTTTTTTAAAGGACTGATGTTCAATATTGTAACAACGTGTAAGTTTTTTGAAAGGGTTTATTTCTGGTGCTCCATGCCTTTCTGAAACTCAGGGCTAACCTAAGTGCTTGTGATAATCTAAGCAAGAGTAGATCACTGCAGAAGTTGCATGCTTGTGTAGTCTTTCTACCTCATGATTAGTTCTGGTTTTTCTGACCTGTTGTTGTCCTACTGTGGCTGAGTGGCTTCACTAGTGTGGGTTTTCTTGTTAATGTGCTGGCTCTGCTTTTCCACCTAATGTAAAAATCACTGGTAAATTTGCACCCATGTATTCTGAGAACCATCTGTTTTGTCATCTGATCAAGGGAATGTTTTGTTGGTGCACCTTGGTCTAGTTTATGTGGTGTCATTGCTTAAGAAGCTTGATTGTGTGCATTTTCTAAGTGTGGATTGCTCAAAGCTGTCCTGCTTTACAACAGCAGGCTGCTGCTGTGGCCTCAGTACTTCTACAAAGGGGAGGAAAAAAGAAATATTGACATACCCAGTGACACTAACTTTCTTTTGCCCAATTGTCTATGAAAATATCTTTAGCAATCACTGCTTCTTTATGCAACTATTTAGACCTTCTGTGAAAACTTTATTAGGATGTTTGGTCTCAAAATTCAGTTGGAGTCTCTGGAGACTTTTGTGTTTGATGTAAAAGTAACCAGCCATTTCATTGAGATCAGGGCCTTCAGAATATTTTAATTAAGCACATCTGACTAAAATAAAATTTCTCCAGGTGTACATTCTTTTAGTGAAGTGGAAAATACTCTAAGCTGTGAAGTTGACTTCTTTCCTTTTTCTTCCCCATTCCCTCGTTTGAAAGTGCAAATGAGTATCCTGTATGTAGTAATTCAGAGAAGAGTACTGTTGACACTGCTGTAAACTTGCTAATGAGAAATTATATGTAGGCAAAGAGTGATCCTTACAGTAGAAGAATTAAATACTGTCTTTTAAGACAGCTTGTGTGAGAAGCTTCACATAGAAAATTGAAGAGAAAAATTAAACTTGGTATTCTGCCTTTTTTAAGAGGCTGTGTGTATTGGTTATTTAGCAGAGGTTATTTCATGTTGGAGTAGCACATGTGGACTCTAATCATCTTTTGTGATGCATGAATTGGGAAACTGTGGAGGAGAACCTGTTGACCTCCATGTTCTGTATTAAAGGAACAGTATAGTCTCCAGGGCAATCTCTTTTTTTCACATGTGTAGGCTGAAAAAATTAAGAAACTCACTTCACCTCCATGAGAATTCTCTCCTTTAGCTGTTCCTAAAGCACTAACCAAGCTATGGCCTAGCTGGGAATTGATACTTGAGTAGCTGATGGTGTTGATGGAGTCTGGAATGTGTCCTTGACTGTTATTAAGATTATCTAATCTCAGAAATAAGGCAATAGGCAACTAGGAAGCTGTAGGTGTAACTCTGTGTTTTTCCTTTGGCAGGCATCTCCGATGAGGACATCATCAATGTTACTCTCCCCACTGGTGTGCCCATACTTCTTGAATTTGATGAGAATTTGCACCCTCTGGGCCCTCACCAGTTTCTGGGTGATCAAGAAGCTATCCAAGCTGCCATCAAAAAAGTGGAAGATCAAGGGAAAGTAAAATCTGTTGAGAAGTAAAAGGCCACTGACTAACACAGCTGTGTTCAAAGTGTGGTAGTAAGTGACAATATATGTATGACTGCTAGGTTGCACTGTGTGAATGTCTCAATTTCAGGCACTAAATAATTAGAAGGGACAATTGTTGAGTCTCAGGTTAATAGCTTAACCCTTTGCCTTTTCAAAAACTGGACTTTGGATCACAATATGAGGTTATCAGTACTGAAAACAGAAATGAAAAGATGATTCAGGTAATGGAAACTTGTAAAGCAGTCTACCCCAGATCTGGGACTGAGGATGGCCCAGTACAGGAAAAAAAGGGATGTGTTATTTTCGGCTACCAACAATCAGTCCTAATCTGTTAAAGAGAAAAGCACCAGCTTACTGGACTAATTAAGTCCAGGTTGTTATAGGTGCTAAAACTTTCTCATTGTCAAAGTGGCATCAGATAACTCTGTTATCAATGGTGATTCTTCTATGTCAGCAGCAATGACAATTTGTTCTGAATGGGTTTCCCTCAGTCTTTCAGAACACTTCCAGTTGGACAACTCTCTGCCTTTTGTTATTTTGAGTCTTCCATGGCCATGCATGATACAGAGAATTTTGTAGAGATGTTCTGTTATATATCATATTTGTCTTTTATTACAGTATATTCCATTTTTTTAAAGGAATCTAGATGGAATTCCTTTTCCTCCAAAATCTCTGCAAAGCCTAGCATGACTGCATTTTGCTGGCTTGCAGTAATAGTATCTAACTCAGACTTAAGTACACAAAAGAAGTTTCCTGCTCAGTGTTTAAATTATATTGGAGCTCTTAGTGAGGTACCTGAATACTTTTGAAACACTTCTGTAACATTTACTAGAGGTTTGATCATCCCTTAGTCAAGTTATTAGAATAATTCATTAAAACTGAATATGTGTGTATATGTGTGTGTATATATATGTGTGTATATATATATCAATAAAACTGGATATAGGACTCCCCCCCCAAGCTTTCCTGAGTTACAAAGATATCCTGATAAATATGTTTTACAGTAATATTACTGTGGCATTATCTGTATCAAATTCTCTGAAGGGCTGGAAGAGATGTATGAGGCAGGTAAGAAGTGTTACTGGGTACAGCTCATTCAGCCATTGTGCTTGTAGGGAGGGATATTCTGCCAAACCTGAGTCTGACCTTGCTGTTTTTTGGCACTGATTTTGATCAGTTCACACTGTGGTTGGGTGTCATGTAGCATGTATGGCACTCTGATGTTCTCTTTATGTACACAAGCATCAGGATAATTCCACTTTTGAAGATTTGCTCTTAGTGTTACTTGCAAATATGATACTGTTACTAAAATTTATATCTGACCCACTGTCACAACAACTGAGCATCTTGATTCTGAGCTTGCATACTGACATGGGTGTCATTTGTATGTGTGCTGTTAGAGCTGAATGTGTTCTCAGCATGGCCCAGGTACAAATATTGATGTTAATGAGAATTTCCTTGGTATGATGATAGTATAAACTTTTACAGTCCTAGGGTACGTGCTGCTTTGCAGTGAGCAGCTCTGTAACTTGCTTTGTGAGAGGATGTTTTTTTGTTTTGAGGAGAGCAATGTTGACAGTGTTTTGTGCCTCTGACAGTCTTCCTGATATGTCGAGCAAGACTTTCCAGGTCTGATGCCAGGTCAGAGTACTGTAGTACATAATTGATAAAAGATTTCTTGCTAGAAGGCAATTTCTCTTGCATGAATTATGCTTGGGCTTCTCTTTGGTTTTGTTTTTGTAGCCCCTGCAGTAGGAACAAAATTTCATGTTTCTCTTTCGAATGTAAAGCTGGTAGGTTTCCTCTTTCTTTGTACAAGAAAGGGGTTTTTTCAGTGTGGTGTGGTGGTGGTTTTTTTTTTTCCCTCTGAAATACTTTTAGCAGCTTTTCTGCTACTTTATTTGATACTGACTTACTCATTTATGGGTTTTTAGTTTTCTGAGTGTAGAGTAACTCTGAATCTTAGTTAATACTTTACAAGTCAGTGTGACAGAGTTAGATTGTTGATCAGCAAATGTTCACCTGTGAATACCCTGAGAAGGGCCACTGGCACTCAAGTGATTAAATTCTTCCCCAAACATTATATAATGTGTAAAGTTTAATATCAAGTAAGAGTTACTGTAGACTTGTAAACAAGACTAGCAGAGCCACCTGTTGTCAGTGGAAACTGCATGCATCCAGATGTGAGCATACAGGCCATGTCCATATCCCTTTGGCATTATGGTATTGTAGTGTAGAACTTCTTCAGAACTTGATGTGCAGCTGGAATATATGTGGAAATGAAACCAGCTAAACTGGGAGATATGCTCTCTCTTCCCCTTCTCTTAGAGAACCCATGCTCTCTTCTGGGCAATGGAAAGGTAAGGTAGACAAGTAAATTTGGAGAGCATTATTATATCTTGCAGCTGAATGGATAAAATTGATCAAAACATCCTTTCAAAGAGTCATGGAGAGTAACAAAAGAACGCTAATGTGATGTTTTCAGGTGATGCTGTTTTTACAATGCTGCTTGAGATGTGAATAGTGACAGTGCCCTGGGAAGTTTGACTTGATTGTGACTCCAGAGTGATGACAGAGTTTTACATGCATATCTGGCAGCAATAACACCTCGCAAAATTATCAGATGGAACCAACTGGGGATTTCATTGTGCTCCTTAAGATTATTTTAACACCTTGCAATGCTTTGTTCTGAATAACCTTTTAATTAAAATCCTGATTCATAAAACATGTATATTGAAGAACAGAAACCAACTTCCATCAACAGTGGCATAAGGATTGCTGATCTTCAGGCATAGCTACATGAGAGGGAGACATGAGAGTCTTGCTGGTGACTTTAGAGATCAGTGGTTGGGAAGCATTTTCCCCATATTTGAGTATGCCTCAAAATCCTATAAGGTAACTGATATTTTACAGTTAACATAATGGATGTGGTTAATTTGATTTGTTTATGCATTTTTAATTTGTGGTTCAGTAACAGTAATAGCTCTAGATCCTCTTGAAAACCTTTGTAAATATGGAGTAGCTGGCAGGTTCTTTCTAGCACAATAAATTAATCTGAAATAGAATTCAACTTGACTTCAGTCTTTTTTTCCTTCTACTCCCATCCCCTTTGTCTCCTTTTCAGGGCTGATAACTAAATAAAAGTGACCTTCTGTGGCAATATTATTAATATAATAAATAAGAAGTCTGCATGGACCAGGAAGACACCAATGTGATGTATAACAGAAGATCCTTTATGGAGAGAGACAAAAGCTTAAATAGTGGTTTCAAATTGTAACACGTCATAACATGTGACCTTCTTGACCAATCCCAGCAAGGCACTTCACTGCGCATGTGTTTCGCAGTCCCTGAGACTTCATTTCCCAAAATGCTCTGCTGGCATTCCTCCTGAAACCTGAAATGCTACAACCTTCAGGGTTCCACACTCCTGAAACTGTTCTTGATTGCACATCATCCTTCAATTGGGCTAAAATAGTGTTAGAGTCAACATACCTCCATGTTTACATGTAAATAATTGGGCTGGAGGGAGTACATACCTGTTCCAAAGCATGGGGACGTTTGCTTGGGAATAATGAAGATTTAGTTCCAGAACAGTGAATCTAAACAAATGCTTGCTGTTCCCCATGCTTGCTTTTCACTTTAATAAGAAGCGTTACTTTTTGATGATGTGTTTAAAATTCTAGCTTCTGGAGACCAAGTCATCCTCTTCAGTTTTCAAAGTACTCTGATGCCAAGCAGAGTTGTAACTCGAATGACAAGCACAAGGAACTGTAAGCCTGCTGAGGACTGTCTTTTGTTACTGACCTTCACACAGAAGGCCTTGGATGCTGGGGTAATGGGAGGTAGCACGAAGGTCCTAAAAGGTGAACATTCAAATAGAAGTGGGAAGACACAGCAGTGTGGCTTAAAATCAATGCATACTGAAGAAACCGATACTGGTCTTTCCAGGCAGAAAGGGACCTGTGAGTTTGGATCCACAGAAAGCTAACATGAGCCAGGAGTGTGCTCAGGTGGCCAAGAAGGCCAATGGCATCCTGGCCTGTATCAGGAATAGCATGGCCAGCAGGAGCAGGGAAATGATTCTTCCCCTGTACTCAGTGCTGGTGAGGCGTCACCTGGAGTGCTGTGTCCAGTTCTGGGCCCCTCAGTTCAGGAAAGACATTGAGGTGCTGGAGCAGGTTCAGAGAAGAGCAACGAGGCTGGTGAAGGGACTTGAGCACAAGTCCTGTGAGGAGAGGCTGAGGGAGCTGGGGTTGTTTAGTCTGGAGAAGAGGAGGCTCAGGGGAGACCTCATCACTCTCTACAACTCCCTGAGAGGAAGTTGTACCTGGGTGGGGGTTGGTCTCTTCTCCCAGGCAGCTATCAGTAAGACAAGAGGGCATGGTCTTAAGCTCTGCCAGGGGAGGTTTAGGTTGGATATTAGGAAGAAATTGTTTACAGAGAGGGTAGTCAGGCATTGGAAGGGACTGCCCAGGGAAGTGGTGGATTCTCCATCCCTGGAGATTTTTAAGAAGAGACTGGATGTGGCACTTAGTGCCATGGTCTCGTAACCACAGTGGTAGTGGATCAAGGGTTGGACTTGATCTCAGAGGTCTTGTGATTGTGTTGACAGTGAGTGGGGAATGGAGCAGATCTTTCTGAGCCATTTGTGTACTGATATTTAACACTTTGCAGTTAATGTGGCTTACAGCCAATTCAAAATTCTATTGGTGTTTTAAGGTGAATTCCATCCTTTCCCCCATTCGTCTTTTGTACTTTTCTCTGCCTTTGTAACACCTCAGACTGTTCCAGAGTTGTGTCCACTGTTTCCTGTGCTGGGAGAAAACCATCTGAAGACTGGCTTGGTTTCAGTCCGACATACTTTTTTGCCAAGGACTTTGCTTTGAACTTGCTCCACATAGCCTGAGGAGAGACTGTCTCTACCTAGTCACATTTTCAAAATTCTCACTTTGGGGGGTTTTTTAATGGAAATTTTAGTCTATGGTAAGTCTTTGGAAAGTGTCTGAATGCCAGCTGAATATTAAACTAATCTGGCTCTGCCTCCACAAGTTTATGATCACCCTGTTTCAGAGCTGATAGTTCTCAAAGTCCATAATAAATGACACCTTGTCTGTCTTCTGTGCTGGTGCTACTATCTTCTCAGTCTTAAATTCCCATGGGAAGGAAAGGAAGTTAAATGGCAACTCAGCCGCTCAAGAAGATTCAGAGCTAGGTAGGAGCAGACTAGTGATGGAAATGAAGAACTGCAGAAGGATTTGGAAAGAAGGCATCTGCCTTTGAGAGCTGTGCCAAACAGGTTTTGCTACCTCTTCCTTTTATTATGGTTGCTGAAAGTTCTGGACATTGGTAAATACAAAAGGGATTCAACATCACATAGAGAGCAGAATGGCTGTGACATGGCACTCCTCTCTCCTGCTGCCCTATTAGCTTGTTAGTCAACACTCAGGCCTTCCTGGAGCTATTCTAGCAGAATTTAGCAGCCAGGTTGTGTCCCCACTCTACAGAAGGAAGGGGAAAAGGCTCCCTGTTCTAGTTCTTCCTGTTATGCTGACAGAGCAGAGGAGGGCAGCAGATACCAGACTGTGGATTTTGCGGTGCTGTGAAGTCCCACCCAGTGCAATGAAGAGGCCTGAAGATGTCTGATGGCTATTTTGAAAGGAGTGGGCTTTGACCCACAGCTCAGTTGGAGATGGTAATATAGATGCTGCAGTTACTCTATCAGGCTTAGGAGGCAGTCCTAACAGGACCCCGGGCAAGCATATGCTTCATTTACAATAGCCATGTTTTTCCTTGGGTCTCCTCCATCTCCCCCTTCAGCACACCATTTTCCTCACCGTCTGTCTGGCACTTGCTTGAAAGTATTGGTACACATTAATTAGGTGGAAGAAATTCTTGCTCTCTCTTCAGAAAAGCAGTATAAGTCCAGTGACAGCACATGCTTATGTTTTGGTTGCTGTTGGCCTCAGAGAAGCTAGGCAGTACTTTGCTACCATCTTCCACGTTGGTCATCTCTAGCCATTTGGAGCAAGCAGCGCAACTGAATACACATGAAGCACCCTGGTGCTGCCAGAGCTGTTTAGTGGAAGTGCCTGTTTCTTTTAATGAAGGACATTTTTTTCTCCTTGTTTCTGGTGATAGTCTAGCAGAAGTGCTGGAAAGCAGGAATGTGCATGTGCAGTGAATCCCATAACCTAAATTTAGGATGCTTTGCTGAGGAGTTAACTACCTAGTGAATCCTGCTTTCCTGACAGACACTTGTCAAGCTCTCAGTAACTCTAATGTACTGTAAATAAAGCGGAGCTAGTTCTCTAGATTGTTTTTTTTCTGGGATCTCTCTGGAAGGCAGTGATACTGGCTATGATAGGAGTGAGAAAGCAAGCATAAATATTTATAACTGTCCCTAAAGGGAAAGCAATTGCTCTTGCAGAAATTGCAACGGTAGAAATGCAAGTGGGCAGCAGGGGGAGCAAGTGCATTGTGGTTAAGTGTATGCAGGAAAATGGGACCAATTTTACACTTCTGTGTGCATATGGGGACAGCAAGCTTTAATTAACCTCTTCTGAACGACAGCACATTTTATCTCTGCCAGTGCCACACTATAGTTTAAAAAATGGTGCGAAGATGACTTAGTTCTGGTGTGGAATAAATTGCAATCATCATTTAGGGTCGCTTGTACAGACTGTCAATTAGTCCTACTTTTGTATTGCATAAACAGCTTCACTAGAATAGTCAGTGTTGCATGAGAGAAGGAGCACATGCCAAATAAGTTAAAAAAAAGAACCCCAAACAACAGAACTTGAAAGGGGCCTTGTATTTCAGGAATCTGATTTCAGATACTCTTGTACTAATTTTTTCAAGGTATGGTGCATTCTTCTCTCTTACATGTTAGGGTTTTCCAGATGAGGAGAGACCCTCAAAATGCTTTATATCCTATTTTCCTCTAGTTCCTTATTAGCTACTCTGTCCTTCCCTTCTGCCACCTTAGTAACTCAAAGTCCATAGCAGCTTGGATTTTGGGATTGTTTTCTCAGCTTGGAAAATATTAATCAAATTTGGTTAGAATCCACCTGAAATACTGGCATCTTTGTTCAGAACAGGACATAAATTAAAAAAAGTGAACACCAGCAAGTGCCAAAACATTTTCCATAGAAAGCTGCTGTCTGTGTAATAAAGAAACAAATGCCAGTTGTCTGAAGACTCACATGGTCCTTCATGTTTGTTTGAGGAGTCCCACCTGGCTCTCAGTGGTACCATTGGCTACTGTATTTCTCACATCTTCTCAAGTTTGTGGTTTTGTCCTGTCCCCTGATGTGATCCTCCCCTACATTTCTATATCCAACCACAAAGTACCTCATCCAGCAGCTCCCATATAGCATTCTTCCATGACACCTTCTTCAGTGGTGTGCCCTGCCAGCTTCAGAGCTGCTTATAAGAGGTGCATAGATAGGAGGAGACAGGGTCAAGTGTGGAATAGGTCTAAGAGGGAGATATATCTGAAAAAGCCTGAGAAGTGCTGTGCTGAGGTATGGATTTCAAGATGGATCACACTTTATATTTTACAGTCCTGTCTGTATTCCTATGATGCACAGGGGAAAACAAGGATTTTTATATTTTAGCTGGAAAAAGTCACCCACATGAGAGAAACATTGTGACCTGTGTTCCTCTTAATAATTTTTATCTGCTTCTCCTCTTCTTTCTTTATTCCAGTGAAACTGTCTCCCACGAGTGGCTGCTCATGCACAGCATTTTTTTGTAGCTGACAATGGTGGAGCTACTTGCATGGCAGATCTATTGGAGGTAGTAGGAGGGTGCTATGACTTGATGGGCTGTTGCAATGGATTTCTGGTGTGCATGGGCTCAGCAGTGCTATGCGACCAATGACTCTTTACTGTTGTGGCTTGCTGAACACCAGTCTGTGCCTCTGCCACTGCTGGTGAGATTTGTGGTTGTTCACCACCTCATGGATCAGGTCTTTTGTTAATGATATCCCTAAAAAAAGGATCATACAGGCGCTACTTGATGTCAGTTCTTTCAGGGTTCAAGGGTAGTGTGCCAGGAATGAAGACAAATTGGTTAACAAATGGAAAAATCCATTACAGAAATATTAGAGGTGCTATATTACATATGCCTGTACTCTGAAAAGGATAAGAGCTGTCAAAACACTATGCAATCTATTTTGCAGTTTTACATAGCTTTGATTTGGTTTTCATGGAGATGAGAAAAAAGGCTTCATAAAGCCTGGTTATTTGGTCTTGGTTCAAAAGGTGTTTAGTAGGTTTGCCTCCAATGTCCCTGTTTTCAAATATGTTATGCACAGTAATTTCCAGTGAACTCAGCATTTTTGTAAACCAGGTCACTTGAAGAGCTGTCTACTGCATGCCAAGAGTGGGAATATGTGATCTTGTCCAGTTCTCCAAGACAGCGTGTGGGAAAAGGATGACGTGAGGGAGGTCCGGTTGCTAGACAAGTTGCTGAGCCCTCATGTGTTCAACATGTCCACTGATGACTACAGAACTCCTGACTGAAAGCACAATAGTGGATCTAGCTCTTAGAACTCATGTTTTGTTGCGTTCACCTTGATTATTATAGCCTGGGATCCTGATCCTTGTTTTCCTGGCAGCAAATAGTGTGAGTCCTGCTGACTGCAGAGGGAGAGGGCCAGACTTTCCACAACTCTTTTTTCCCCTGGATGCAGAAATAAAGAGCAGACTTTGAAATGCAGCCTTCATATCTTGTCAGCATGTTTCTTGCTAGTTTCCTAGGAGGGCCCTTAAAGACAGCAGCCTGGATGGACAAACAGGAAGAGGGCTAGACATTGCAAAGCCTGAATAATTCTGAATTCTAACCTCTTCGTCAAACTAATGGAGCTCTGAGTAATAAAATGAGGTTTCTGAGAAAGCTTGAGATTTCTGCCTCACTTTCTGTTTACAAAAGTTTTGTTCATTTTAATTTTGCAATGTGCTTAAAAGATTCATTGGTTTTAAAATGGAGTTTCTTGTCCCTTCACCCATGCACATGTGGCCCCAGTACCCCAATTGCCACCGTAGCCTTTGCTTGCTTTGTGAGAGTATGTGTCACACCACAATCATGTCAACAGTCACCCAGTCTGCAGATATACTGCTACTCAGTGAGCAAAAGGAGGTTTTGTATGGGCCCCTGTAGATGAGTGAATAGCACAAGAAACACTTTTGGGTGTAATGATATAACAGAAGAGTGGACAGAATCCATGTCCATGTTTCTCATCTCTTGATATCAAAATCAGAGTCTCCCTGTTGCAGCAGCGTGGGCCCCAGTTCTGGCAGTAGAGATCCCTGTGGGCAAACCAGAGACAGACCACTCTGGTGTGGCACACTGTTTGTGTAGTTATAAGCTGTGTGCAGTGATCCTTTCCAGGAGGATTTCTGCTGAGGCAGAAGTGTGTGTTGCCCACTGCCCCTAGAAGGCAGAGATCCCTGCAGCCATGATGAAGAAATCCATATATACTAATTGTATTTGTGGTCCCTCATTCTTACTACAGGAACTGTAATAATAATTTTTTTAAATGTAAAAATTGTAGAGATAAAGCTCAGAAGTCTTCAGTGGCAATTTATATTGCATTGGTAGGATCATGCTGTAGGTGCCAGCTGTGTCTCTTCCAGAGCCCATTCATAAAAATAAATGTGTGTCCGAAAACAGCCCACAATTGGCCAGTCTGACCACTTCCAGCTGTGCAGTAGTCATGAAGAGCATTCTCACAAGTCTTTGTAAAGGTGTTGTAAATGGCCAGGAACTTTTTCAAGCTCAATTTAAACAACCATGATACAAATTTAGAACTGGAGGACAAGTTTCTGCCTTTTTTGATGCAGCACTTCAGGGCATGTTCCTGATGATACTGTTTTCCTTACAAAGGGGAACTGATGGAACAGGCTTTAACTCAGCTCTTTGTACAGCTCTGCAGTATAATATCCCCATTTGAGCAAGGCGCTCCCTTGGCTCCTTTTATTGACAAGAGGGACTAACAGTCCTTTTTAGGATGTGAGTCATCAGACCTATTTTAGACATTTCATTTAGGTGAGATTAATGGTGGCTTCCCACTATTTGCTTCTCTCTAGTGACTCCAGGAGCTCCAGTGTGAGTTCCAGTCTGATTTAGGATGTACTTCACAGAAACCTGTATCTGCAAAGAAGCATCACCATGCCTGATTAGACGTAGTTTCCAAGTTGCAGAGTTGATTTTGATAGGTGGTACACATAGCATGCAGACAAACCCATGGATGGCTACATTTATGCACTATTTTGTCATTTGCGCCAAAGCTGCATTTTGCTGTTGATAAAGATGATGAGCCAGCAAACTTTGTGTTGTGTATGACTTCATCTTCTCTTCCACCTCATCCAGGGCCAGCTTTGAGTATGCCTTGCAGCTTCATATGCTTCACATGACCCTCCTCCTGGTTTCAGGCCATGATTGCACAAGTGAGAAGAATTACGTTAGGGTAAATACAGTGTGACTCAGGAAAGAAACAGATCCACATTTTTTCTTAGAAAGTCAAACGCTTTACAGGATTTTGGTTTTCATTTGCTATAGTCTCCAACAAGTTATGCTGGAGAGATGGGTCAAGGTGGAGGGAACTGGACTTTTTTATTATTGGAGTGTTAAATATTTTACAGAATTATGGTGATGAAAGCTGCAATCTGAACAGTTGTCAAAAAATTTAGACCTGCATACTTAAATTCCAGAAAATGCCCACATAAATATCTCTTATTGAAGTAGAGCAACCGCAAGGGACAGACAATTTCAAATTCTAAATAGAAATGTAACAGGAAATTAAAGTAAAAAGGAAAGACCTATGACCAGTACTGATAAAAAACTCATTTGACCAATGTCTAGATTTCAACTTCATAGCAAACCTGGGCAAACCACTAAGAAATATGTTTTTATTGTGCTTTTCCAGTTATGTTTCTCAAACTCAAATCACTTGAAGTAAATAAAACGGACTCAGGAAATTAATGTATTACAGCTTTATTCATGCAATTGTAACTGTAAAACATACAGTATTAATGTCAACATCCAATCATTATTTTGCAGACAGCTTAATTGGATGCATCTGATAATTAAGAGCTCAGTTGTGACCCCACTGATCCCTTTAGAACTGCTTCCTTAATGCAGCTGAGCCTGTCAGCGGCTGTGTATGGACAGGTAAGAGAGATTTCAAATGATGAAAGCTCAAGTCTTCCTGACAGCAATATCTCAATCATCTGTTTGGTGATTTTGTTTTTTGGAGACAAATTTGGAGATTGATGACATTAATGAACAAACATTCACAAGCTGCCCTGTGTCAATCCATGACATGACTGTACAAGAAACTTCTTACAAACTAGAAATGAGTCTTCAGATTGGGTCACTAATACTCTGGATCTTTAGAGTTCATAAAACATGTATGGCAATGTTGCCACATTCACAGCACTGTTAAATGTGACACTGGTGACCTAAAAATACAATGGAAAGACAGAATTAAAATTACCTCTATTTGCAAGCCTGAGAGAAAAAAATAATACCATTTGCAAGCTTACTCTCTATTTGTGCTTTCTTCTAGGGTTAATATTTCTAGACATTCAATGCTAGAAAATTTTTGATATTAAAATTCTATATATATATGTGCACCCACATACATATGTGGGTATATATGTGCATGTGCACATGCATATATAAATATGCACTTTATATAAATATGCACTTTGTCTTATATGTAACAGTAACTGTAATGTAAGATCATACATCCTGAATACACTACTGTTACTCCACAAAATTGCCTGGTTTTCTGTGTCTGTGCCCAGAGACCCCACCTGGAGTACTGCATCCAGCTCTGGGGTCCCCAGCACAGGAAAGATACTGACCTGCTGGAGTGAGTCCGGAGGAGGCCACCAAGATGCTTAGAAAGACAGAACACCTCTCCTATGAGGAAAGGCTGAGAATTGGGATTGTTCAGTCAGGAACAAAGATGGCCTGGAGGTGACCTAATCGCAGCCTTCCAGTACCTGAAGGGAGCCTACATGGAGATGGAGAGAGGCTATTTATTTACAAGGGCAGATAGTGACAGGACAAAGGGTAATGGTTTAGTTTATATATTAGGAAGAAATTCTTTGCTGTCAGGTTGGTGAGGCACTGGAACAGGTTGCCCAGAGAAGCTGTGGATGCCCCATCCCTGGAGGTGGGGCTGGATAGGGCTTTGAGCAACCTGTTTAGTGGAAGCTGTCCTTGCCTATGGCAAGGGGGTTGGAACTCTATAGTCTTTAAGGTCCCTTCTGTCAAAAACATTTAGTGCAGGTGGCTTAGGGGCAGCTGCAGTTTCTAGCTGCAGATTGAGCTCTGGGTGGGAGCCCAAGACAAGAGGCTGTGAACTGCTGACCGTTTGTACAACAAAGGGCATGGGGACCTGTGGCCTAACCAGGGAACTGGACAATCAGAAGATGACTATTCGAGAGGATGAAGGAGACTTCCGTGCACTTCAACCGTGATGGGATAAAAGCCAAGGCATTCCTCTGCTGGGGGTCCCTCCTCGGAGGCACTAACTTGAGCTATTTCTGTGTTACTGTTCCAGGAAATTGCTTTATGGATTGAGACATCCAAGAATCTGCTGTGGGAAGCCTGGGGTCAAACCAGTAAGGAAATCCGGTCTGACTGTCTGAGTGGGGTGTGTAGGGAGTCAAGTGGGGAACCCGTTGGCTCACTGGAGATATCTACTGTGAAGGGGCTTCAGTGCCAGCAGTGAAAGTCTGATGATGGGAGTGTGACTGCCAGAGTGGCTCCTGAATGGTCAGGCTGGCAAGTTTCCTTAGTGCTTCCAAGCCAAACCCTTCTATGACTCTATGATTTATGCAGGGGCTTGGGGGCTGCTTCATTCAAAGTTAGAGATTAGCATCATAGGTGATTAGGAACAACTTCTGAATCCTTCACCCTTGTAGGAACTTAAGGGTATTCAGAGTGTATCAGGGACACCAGCATGGTGCCTGACTAATGATCCCATTTTCCACATAAAACAAGGCAGAAAATTAGTAGGTGGAGATGACAAGTATTTCCCCAAAGACCGTAAGATAATGAATACATGTACCTCTTCCCCATACGTGACCATAAAGGCAGTATAGTCTGACAGCAAGAATCCAAGCAAACATGAGTCAGAGACCTCATTTCACTAAATACATAGATATTTATTGAGATAAAAGAGATTATAAATCAGTTCGAGGTGTGCAAGCTGTCTACTGCTGCAGAAAGAGCAATCCTCCTACCACCTCCTGTGTGGCTTGTAAGTCTCCCTTCTAGCCCTGCAACAAGCTTAGATGTGTTTAGTTCTATAAAAAGCTGGCAGGAGCAAGCATATTTCAAAAAAACAGCACATGCTACTATTGTGAAGAGCTGAATGTTTTTTTTCTCCTTAGAGTATTTCAGAAGACAAAAGTGTTTTTTCATGCATTTAAAAAAAAAAAGAAATGAGAAACCACAACTTTGGGGTACTAATACTATCTTTATAAAAAATGGAAATTATTCTGGGAAGTGGATTTTCCTAAGGTTCTTTTTTGATAGAATATGGTCTAAGAAAACATGAGAAAACTCAGTTTTAAGTCCATGCTTCTTTGTCCAAAGAAAAACATTTTGTAAGGACAAAAAAAGGAGGGAAAAAAAAGCTTTTGTAATCTGCTACAAAAATACTTGGCATTTTTTGAACATTTCCATGTCTTTCTTAGCATCTCGCTCTGCTTCTTATTTGTCATAATTTAGCCTTCTCAAGATGAAATATTTATTTTTGCAGGCATTTTGTGAAATACATCATACTGTCAAAGGGAGGTGGCAAAGAGGACAGTTCCTGTTGCAAGACAGCATTCCTGAGGGAAAATCACTCTGCTACAGCTTTCTGCAAGGCAGATAGACATGTTATAGAACAGTTTCCTCCCACAAAGACTGTTTGCCCTATCATTGTTCTCACGTCAATCACTTTCCATGTTGAGAAACTGCATATCTCCCTGTAAAATTGCAGCTCTCCAAAAGCAGCTGGAAGGTCACTAGTGTCATCCCCCAGGGATCAGTGTTGGGCCCAGTTCTGTTGAATATCATTATTAATGATTTAGATGAGAGGATTGAGTCCACCATTAGTAAATTTGCAGATGACACTAAGCTGGGGGGGGAGTGTCGATCAGCTGGAAGGCAGGAGGGCTCTGCAGAGAGACCTGGATAGACTGGAGAGTTGGGCTGATTCCAACGGGATGAGGTTCAACAAGGCCAAGTGCTGGGTCCTGCACTTTGGACACAACAACCCCTGCAGCGCTACAGGCTGGGCACAGAGTGGCCAGGCAGAGAGGGATCTGGGAGTTTGGATCCACAGAAAGCTGAACATGAGCCAGCAGTGTGCCCAGGAGGCCAAGAAGGCCAATGGCATCCTGGCCTGGATCAGGAACAGTGTGGCCAGCAGGAGCAGGGAAGTGATCCTTCCCCTGTACTCAGCGCTGGTGAGGCCACACCTTGAGTATTGTGTTCAGCTCTGGGCCCCTCAGTTCAGGAAAGACATTGAGGTGCTGGAGCAGGTTCAGAGAAGAGCAACGAGGCTGGTGAAGGGACTTGAGCACAAGTCCTATGAGGAGAGGCTGAGGGAGCTGGGGTTGTTTAGTCTGGAGAAGAGGAGGCTCAGGGGAGACCTCATCACTCTCTACAACTCCCTGAAAGGAAGTTGTACCCAGGTGGGGGTTGGTCTCTTCTCCCAGGCAACTATCAGCAAGACAAGAGGGCATGGTCTTAAGCTCTGCCAGGGGAGGTTTAGGTTGGATATTAAGAAGAAATTGTTTACAGAGAGGGTAATCAGGCATTGGAATGGGTGGTAGATTCTCCATCCCTGGAGGTTTTTAAGAAGAGACTGGATGTGGCACTTAGTGCCATAGTCTAGTAACCACAGTGGTAGTGGATGAAGGGTTGGACTTGATGATCTCAGAAGTCCTTTCCAACCTGTCTAAAAAAAAAAAAAAAAGGTCAGGATGATACTGGGTAATAGAGTGGAATAACTTGCTGCTTCTACACATGGGTATGGTTGTGAAGAAAAGTGACTTTTTATCTTCATGTTTCACCAAAGAGACTCGTTGTAATCCTGGGTTATCAAAGACTGAGGAGAAACGATCCTTGTGGTATGTTTTATTTTTAACATGGGACAGTTTTTGTAGATCTTTGTAATTTTCTGTGCCAGTAGATTTGATTATTCTTTGATCTTTTGGTGGCAAGCACAGGCAGCAGAAGTTGGTAAAAGGGCTGATAATTAAAGTTGCCTAACATTTAAAAAAAACCTTTAGGCTTATCTAAATCTTATTTTCACTCGTTAATATTTTGTTAAACTTCAGTCCTGCAGAATAGTGGTGGTATTTTCCACACCAGAAGTTTTCTTCAAAATGGAGAGTCAAAAGCCTGATCATAAAGCGCTTGTTTAATCTCCAGTTAAGAAATAAACTGATTTTTTGCCACGGTGAAGTCTCAGGAAGAGGGAGGAGAGGATGCAGTTTGGCCTGAAAGTGGAGGAGATGGGAGGAAGCTGGGGTTAAACCACACCACTTTGCCATAGATCTAATGCTGTGTGAAAACAGGGATAACCCTTAGCAGTGGATTTAAATAGGTAGCTGCCAGACAACTTGCAGAAAATTTCACTCCAGCATCACTAACTCCTATCCGAAGGCACACTGTAGTCCTCCAGCTTTCGTGCCTAGCTCGCTCTGAACTGACGGTACTCCATACTAGATCCTCTATGCTGGTTATATCCATGAGAAGTTTTAATAATGACTGAAAATGGCACTTATTTCTGCAAGGGAGAACCAACAATGGCTGCACAGAGGTGCTGACATAGGTTTACTTGTTCTAAAAAAGCAAACAAGAATTTTTCTTTTCCCTGCGTTGCTGTAAAAGAAAAATGTTGAATGAGGGAGGAGGAACTGACAAACACAACAGAACTGGCCGCAGCCTGCATTCCAGACTGATGGCTGCCAGAAGACTCTGTGTGTGTGTGTGTGTCACTGTGTGTGTGTGTGTGAGTTGTTTTTTCCTCTCCTCGGAAAACAGAGGTTACTTTTGGCTTTGATTTGCCAAAACAAACGCCAAAACTCGCAAAGAGTATTGAAGCAGGTATGTTTATTAACAGCGCCGGGTGCATGAGGGATAATTCCTCCAACCAGTCACCCCCATTGCCTTTGCTCAGTTCTTTTTATGCAGTATAATGTTACATATGCATTAGTAGTATTACATATACATTAGTTGTATTACATATGCATTAACTGTGTCAGCAAATTCAAAAAAGTGGGAGGGGAATCATTAACATACACCACTCCTATAACTCCGCCTTGGAACGCCCCCTTGGGGTTTTCTTTCGGAGGTCTTTGGATGAAGTAAGAAGTCTTCCTCAGCTTGAACTTTCTACCTTTACTAAGAATTGCTGAGTTGGCACTGTCCAATTAACTCAAAACTGGTATCTTCTTCAGGAGCTTCTCTTTATCAACTTTCAAGGTCTCTTTCTCATGAGCTTCAAAAACCCCTTATCTAAACTCTAAGGTTTTCTGTTCCTGCTAAAACCTTCATTATAAAATTAACTATATCCTGTCTGTGAGTTAGCATAAGCAGTCAAGGCCCTATCCTAATTCTGTCTAAAAATTAGCTAGTACACAACTAAGGCTACAATCTTGTATTATTGCTTTATATTTTGATCACCCTTTACCACCTTAACTCAGGTGGAGGTGTGTGTTGGAGAGGATCTGATGTCGTTTTGTTCTCGGCCTGGTCACCTGGCTGTTTTCCAGCCTCGGCTTGCCTCTGGTTTGTTTTTTTTCCTGCACCCTGTTCTGCCCCCAGGCCGGACCTGCTCGGACTTCATCGGAGGGGTTTGACTCCTACAAAGGAAGCTTTTAGGGATGAGGTTGCCTTATTCCCTTCCTCTGCTGCTGTGTTTTGCAGAGGTTTTGTGCCTGTCGACGAAAAGGAGGAAATCTCGGCCCCAGCCAGCCACAGACAGTGTGAGTTTTGTGGGAAAAATTCCTTTTTACTCCCCTTTTCCCCTTTCCCTTCTCGGTGGGGGGTTTGATCTCCATTTTCGGCCTCTCGAGGGCCCCCACATGGGGACCACCAGAGCCCAACAGCGCCCCCTGCTGACCCTGGTTAGAATTGCACCAAAAGGCAGAAAGTACTGAACTGTTTCCTTTTTGAAGAGGATTTTTGGGTACAGGATTATTGTTTGGTTGTTTTTGTGTTCTTTTGTTGTTCTGCCAATACACATATATCCTTTAATAAAGGGTTGTTATGTTTTCCTTTCTCCATACTTCCTCAGTTGAAGCCTCTTAATTTTGGATTTATAATTGCGTAGAGGGAGGAGTTTGCCTTCCTCATTACTCATCCTCCTTATCAAAACACTACTGTCTTATTAAACTGAGACAGGTGCCTTTCATGCCTTCAAACCAAAAATCAAGTCAGATTCCTGCAATGGGGTTGCAGTGGATGAGGTGTCCCTGTACCACTAATAACTTACAGGCAGGGAGCCCTGCACAGCAAGGCTGTGCTGAAGAAGAGATATGCTTTCACCACTGAAAATTAGTATTCCTCCAGAAACTAAGCCAGTAGGAGCATGGTTTGTAAAGGTCTGTCAGTAACAGAATTCTTGAGGGTAAGAACTAAGAAAGAAGTGGGTGGTGGGAGCCCTTCTCAATTTGAAGACCTTTACCATATCATTATTACCCAGGAAATGGCCCCTAATTTTCAGGTATTGCTCAGCTACTGAAGCATGGCACTGACATTACTGGAATAAGCCTAAAAGACAAGCACTCTGTCTGTGGTTTTCTAAGGCTTGTAAATGAAGTTGCGCTGTCCCAGTTCTGAGACTTCCATTATAGTACTTTGGCATACCTTCTACTATCTAGATACTCTTTCTCCATCTAGTGGGTAAATTTACTGCTCATCCTGGTTTAGTTTTTGCTGTGGAGAGGACCTGGGGAAAAGTAACATAATTTATGAATTTGACCTATGCAAAGATGGGAATTACCCAGGAAGATTCTAGGCTTGATTTTGTTAGAAGAGTAAGAATTACTGTTGTTTTAGTTTACAGCTGCTCCTTGACATGTCTTTTAAATTCTTTCTAAAAAAGACTTGAGGGTTTCCTTTTAATGAACTTTCCCATGAAAATCTATTTGTGTTTATATTCAGTGGGTGGATTTGCTTGTTATATGAATCGAACGGGAGGAGGAGGGAAGAGATAAAATGAAAAAAGTTGGTTTAAGCACTTTAGCTGTATCTGTTACGATCCATCTTTACTGTTCTTGTTCAGCAGCCAAAACACATTCCTCTTTTATAAAAGAAGGAACACAAGGGCACCAGCTCACAGATTTTTAATGCAATAAAGCCATGTCTGAGGCCTATGTGAGGGGCCGCATCCAGCTGGGCACTGAAGAAAGAAGAGCAGAGACAGGGCATGCCAGCACAGAGATGATCAGGGCCCTTTCTGGTTCCTGCCAACCCCCCATTAAACTCAGAGAGGTCAGGATTTGCCCATTCCTTCTTCTACCCTGCCTTGTCTTTCTGGGAGGCCATCTTGCCTAACCCTTGCCAGAGTTCATGTTCCTATTCTCCCTTTTTCTTTCCAAAAGACATTCATTTGAACTGTGAGTGGAAAGCAGAAAGAAGACGTAAAAAGAAAAGAACATGGCATTTTTTCTGAGAGTTTGTTTTTGTGGTCCTGCTGGATAGTCATGGGAGTGAACAGCTCTTTCCAACAGTCTCTGGATAGATTGAAGGGTTTGATAGGCCCTTTAGTTCACCTTACATCCTGACCTGTGTTTCACTGTCCTGCCAGGCATTGCAGACCCCTCCCTCTCTCCCTGTCATCCCTTCTGTGGTGGGTGGCCATGGCACCCACTGACAGGGTGCCCAGAACTGTTGCTGGGCTCCTCGTCCAGTATCCATAATCACAGTGGGGTTGGATCAAGGATTGGACTTGATGATCTCGGAGGTCTCTTCCAACCCAGTTAATTCTATGATTCTATGATTCTATGAATGGGAATCAGGACAGAGATTCCTCTTGTGACAAAATGTCTAAGGGATCCTTTTTATGGACCACACTTCAGTCTCTTGAGAAAGACCCAATCTCTTAGCTGTAAGAAGTTCTTTGGACATTTGATCCAGGTTGTCTCAGGAGATCACTGCCTTCAGATTTGCCAGCGCTTGTGTTTCCTCAGGCCTCTGTCCTGCTCTCACTGACCATGGGTGATATGATGGAGTCAGAGACCAAATTGTCTACAGCAAATTGGTATTGGCAGAACCCAGTTTAGTTTAGACTGTGCTTTAAGAAAAACCACAAAACTCCTCCAAACCCAAGTACTTCGCTTCTGATTTTTAGTATCCCTAGCATTCATTTTAGAAAAAAATTTCTAAAGACATTTCTGTGTAAATTCAAAGGCACTTTATGGAGTTCAATATACTTAGTAGCCAAAAGGCCAAAAGATGCATTAAATTAAGGTGGTGTATAAATTGTCACCTGAGAACACTCCCTTGTATCCTTTGCTTGTATCCTTGTTTGGATACAGCCTGGGCACCATGTCTAGTCTGAGCCTGAGCCATGCAGGTCTTCATCCCTGCCTCTGCCCCACTTCTTGGATGTTGGCCCAATATTGCAGGCAGCCTCATGTCCAACTTTCTGTCTGTCCCCTTTCCTCCTGCTCCTGCACAGACACGGATTTGATTGATCTCTCATATGTGAGATGTGGATGACGAGAAGGAGAAGTTTAAATGCTGGAGAAAGAAAGTACAAGAGAATTTAGATGACAGCAGGATGGAAGAAAACTTTGTGTGATGTGGATTCACTGGACTTTTACCATTACCTCAGAATTTTTGATGTTTTAACAATAATATATGTTCCCTATGTTGTTCCCTATATTTGTAGTTATTTTACCTCATGATTCCCCTCATGTTTTATTCCCTGATTGGTCAGTTACTGTTACAATGCAGAGTTACCTTATTTGGTTGTGTTCCACCCCTCTTTACCTTATATATTCTATAATCCCTCCTATACTTTTCCTTATATAGATTGTCCCCTCCTTTACTTTCCTTTAGTGGAATGTTAACACCCTTTGTTCTGGCAAATTCTATCCTCCCCATAAATAAAGGGAGCCATGTTAAATAAAGTCAGACCTACGTCCACCGAGAGCCTGGAGTAGTTGTCACTTTGTTCCTCACAGGCCGTGACACACTCACCTTTCCTGTGGTTGTTAAAAGACATGGTTAGTAGCCTTCAGATCTGCCTATTGTGCTCAGTCCTTTGGATGGAACCTATTTCTGGAGGCACAGCCTGCATGGTGAAGGTTGTGCCCAGCATGTCCCCACTCCCAGAGCAGTTCCATACCTGCTGCTCCTTGAGATTGAGTTAGTATCATGATGATCATTCAAAACATTGCAAGGTAATACAATAGGGGCTTGGCTTTTAAGCTTCAGAACATTAAGTGGGTGGGCTTGTTCCTGAACACTTTATTCTAAAGTCTTATACTTGATTATGCATTTTTATTCATATGTTCTACTCTTTCAAAGACTGAACAGAGCAATTCCACCCAGGGTATTTGGAAGCAGTATAGAAGTACTAATAATACTGGCAGCCCATTGTTGTTACTGTTGAAGTTTATTTTAATTAGTAAGCAAACAAATATAATTTTTCATTGTATTTTTTTATTTCAAACCTTTATTGTGTTCCAGATCCACTCCAGGTTCACTAGACTGGGTGGTAACTAAACCTTAGTTTTTATCCAGAGGAAACTACCATACCCATTTTGAGCATTCCTTATTTGCTTATTTTTCTCTTTTATTTTTAGCTGTATTTTGTATTGCATCTCTCTGTCTCTCTGTGTATTTCAAAATTATTTTAGATTTTTCATTATTATTATGTGGCATTGATTCTTGGCACTGGAACTGAGTAAACTATGAAATTACTGCATCAGCACAATCACTTGAAAGTCTATTATATACTTGGCCTTGTGTTTGTCAAACCTTTGCTCAACTACTGTGCAGGATCCTACATAATGTATTCCTCAGCTGGAGAAGAGAGAGGAAAAGAGAGGGATGAGAATAGTAGTCACTTATCATTTATTTCATTACCTGTGATCCTGAATTTGCCCACTGAGCCCTGAAATGAAACATGGTCAAAGCTTTTCCTTGTAAGAGTGGAAAATTAAAAGCAAAACCCTCTCTTCTCTTTTTCTACATCAAAGGGCCCCCGGCAAGAAATCTGTTTTATCAAGTGGAAGTGCGTCAGTAATGGTTGCTGCTGCTTTTCTCAGGTGTGAGTTTCCCTCAGCAATGCCTAGGATGGGCAAATTTCCAGGCTAGTCACTGATATTTCATGCATTGAAATATTGTGACTTTGAAATCCCATTCTTTGCATCTTCTTGAGAAACTGGAAAAAAAGGAGAAAGAGGTTCTTCAGTTTCACAGTCAGACTCTGTGTGCTCTGGGAGGACAGTCAAATAATCTTCAAAACTGTGATAATCCTGCTTAGCAGAGGTATTACGTAGAATCATAGAACCCTTTAGGTTGGAAAAGACTCTTAAGATCATCAAATCAACTGTAAATATAATGCTGATGGTATGTTACCCTCTGTGGCAACAGGGACCACTTCTAACACTGAAAACCTGAACTCAGTGTCACAGAGTTGTGGCTCCAGCCCCTCACTGGAGAGGGAGGTGCTCCCCCTGTCAGCAGGGTCTTGCCCTCGGTGAAGAACATTGGCTTCTCCCTCCTAAAGGCCTCATGGCACATCAAAGTCCAGCCTCAGACCTCATTGACCCTGTTTTGGAAGTATGCATTTCCAGGACTAGGGCGAGGAGGGTGAGATGCCATGCTGGCACAGGAGGCAGCTGGCAGCAAGAGAGCATCATGTGTCCAGAGTGTTACACTTCCCTTGATGATGAATTAATATAGAGTGGAGTATTATAGATGTTCCTTCTACATCCATCCACAGTTAGAGGACTTATATTATTAATGCCATGTATAATGAAAATGTTTTCTAATGATGGAGCTTCTAGTTCTCCCTGAAATCCTATATTTCACTCTTTTTCTTTCCAGCACTTCTCTTTCTATCATGATTCCTGTGTGTCTTGGCTCCCATAGACCCTGTTCCTTTCTAGGTCTTTCTTTAGTTGGTTGCAAAGTACATTTTGAATTTTTTCC
Source organism: Myiozetetes cayanensis (assembly GCF_022539395.1). Lineage (NCBI taxonomy): Eukaryota > Metazoa > Chordata > Aves > Passeriformes > Tyrannidae > Myiozetetes > Myiozetetes cayanensis. The sequence continues at coordinate 67,307,125 of NW_026087521.1, read as the reverse complement.
CTTCTTTTTTTAACGTTTATATGCAGAGAAACAGTGAAGGAGTGCTTGAGGAGGATCTTAACTTCTTTCTGCATTGCAGCAACCTGTGTGAATCTCTGGACTAATGACAGCACCAGATTGTGTCATGATTGTCCTGTTCCGTGGGCTTTCCTTTGATTCCTTGCAAAACAGAATAACCTGAGCCTCACAGGTTATTGGATGTGCAATGTCCTTAAAAACAGCAGGTGAATCCATGCAATAAAGAGGTATTACCCTAAAATCCAAACCAGAGCTGGATCCACACTTGCTTCTACTAAAAGCACCAAAGCATCAAAGTCAGAGAATTATAAAGGGGACATCAATAAAACAGGAGGTTTGCACATCTTTGTGGATGAGAGGGGGGGCTTTGAAAAAATACTGTGATGAAAAATGGCTTATATAAATTCTGTGTCCTGTAACAGACAAATTGGTCCAAATCCTTGTCTTTTCTTACTATTTTCTTCTCTATTGCATAAACTGAGAGTTCAAATATTTCAAATATTTCTGAAAGATCAGAAAATCTGAAAACATATTTATGTGAAATCTCTCTGATATTTGTTTTGATTGCTACAGAAAATTTATCCATGGGATAATAATGTGTGCCAGCGTAGGACCATGCCCTTACCTCATGCAAGTTCGCAAGTCACTTCTCAGACCATATGTAGGGATCATTCCCTCACCTCTTGGGCAGGAGGCAGGGTGCCGCTGTGTAATGCCAGCTGCACTTCTCTGCAGATGGGAAGTGAAGAAGCATTTTTCCTATGGAAGGACAGTGGAAATTCTTACAGGGGCAGAAATGTAGTTACCTGAGCCATTATTTGCAGGGACACCCAGGAACCCTTCTGAGAAAAGAAATGTGCTAGAGGGTGTTTAATAACCAGAAATGTTCAGAGCGTCTGTATAACACATTGACTGTAAGACAACAGTCTCCCTCTTCCCTGAGAAGTCATCAAGGGATTGATTTAAAATAGCAATAAGCATATTGGAAAGCAGTAGAAAGATCAAAAAAAGCTAGGTATTACAGCTGTTTTCCAAAGTATTTTATCCATAAAGTGAGCATATCTGATCTCTGCGTGATGGAGCTGATGCTCACATTTCATGGCTCACTGTTTCATGGCTCACCGTTTCATGGCTCACCAAGGCCAAGATGCTGCAGGTAACTTTGTCTTTCTAACCATCAGTCTGTCATCACCATTAACCCTCCAATGATTTACCATCCAGGTTTTTGCTTGTTCTCTGACCAAAACTGATTATTTTAAATTTTAAAGTCATTCATCAACCATTCCTGAAGTCAGATTTGGAGGCAAAATAAATAATACTGGATTAAAAAAAAAGTTTAATGGTTTTCTCTGGAAGAAAGATGCTAGTGAGACAGAAGGGACTGCTGGAGAGTGTCCAGAACCAGCCAACACTGCATTAATTTGTGTCTGAATAGAAAAATGGCCTTTGAGGAGTAGACCTCCCCTGAGCCTTGGGAGTCATCAGCAGCCTGTGTGTGGTGGCAAGCACTGGTGGGTGCCTGGATCCTGGGCCTGGAGGGGGGAAACTGAGGCAGCAGACAAGAACAGAGAAGGAAGGAATATTTGCAAAAGCAAACAGGTATATAAAAGGTTTGTCCATCTAAACTTCTGCCTGTTTTCTTTTTTCACTTCTTGTTCTTTCCTCATAAACAAGGAGCACTGCTCAGTCCTTGGCTCTTCAACTGTGATACTCATCATGACTTCTTCCCTGCCCAGGAAACCTTGGTAGGGCAAAATATCTTCAGGGAAGAAGACTACTTTAATGATTACTTTATGTGAGGGTATCTTTTATCAATAGTATTTCCCCTTTGGACAAGAGGATTCCATTTGGACTGCAATCACAGGCACTCAAAGAATCAGACTCAAAGGTAAGACAAACATCCAGTCAGTGGGAGCATCACACTAAGAGGGAGAAGACCCCAGGGCCTGGATGAAAGACTGTATTTAAAGACCATAATTTTGCTCCTGTTAACTTTCCACAGGATGGAGGGCATAGTACACACTGGAGGTGGATGCAGCCTTGAAGATAAAGCAGTGTTAAAAACTTACAACAGGAGTAAGAACCTCTCTGTATCCAGCAGGAGCATGGAATAGAGGGAGGTGACCTGAAATATCTTGTCAAAATCTCCCTTATTTCCAGGCACTGGCGAGCAGAGATGAGAGACTGAGGGCTTCCTGTGACCTGGGACACCATCCATGTCCCCATGAAGACAGTTTTGGGTACAGCCCTAGTTGCCCTGAATACTGTGCTGCATCTCTGCCAGGCATACAGCAAGTGTCAGTACTTAATGATCTGGGTGGAAATGGGTTCTTTCAATTCCCTTACTGAATCCAGTGCAGCGTGCGTGATCTTCCAAAAAAGAGAAGTATAACTGATATGTCCCTTGGAAGTCCAAGGAGCTACCAGCACTATTCCATCATCCAACCCAGCTGAGGTGCTGCCGAGAGGAGATGTTTCACAGAAAGGACTCAATGAGAAGGTGGGTTTTGTAGGGTAAGAAAGTGTTAAGCAGTGAAACGAGGACAGGGAGAAGCAGCACATTTCTGTTTTGGTTTCCGTTGTCTGTTTGGTCAGGAAAAGAGTGTTGTGTTTTGAAGATGAACCAAGCCCTGAAGAGAAGGTGCTGATTCAGGCTCCATGGGTGGTGATTGCCCTTTTCTTGTTGCAGAGCTGAGCCAGCACTGTACAATGACTTTAATTTTGGTCTGTGTTTGGACTGCCTCAAAAAGCTTTTTTCTTTTATACCTTGACATGTACTTTACTCCAAGGGATTAATGTTGACTGCACTGTAATGATCAGCTCAAAAAATAAAGCTGACCACAAGTGAGCTTGTGCGTAAAATTCACTGGTGCGCGTGGGTTGCATGGCACTGGCCTTGTCGTGCACAGTGGGATGAGTGAGGTAGTAAATTTAGTTCATTTCATTGCTGTAAATGCAGGTTTGGTGGAAGAGGGACATTTAGGGTGTTCAGATGTAGATGCTGGGCCGTGTTTCCTCATCAGTAAAGGATGTTCCAGGTTTGGGGAGTTTTAGTAGGGAGAAGCACCCACAGCAACACAGGCCCTCCTGCACTACATCTATCTACCAATAGCTTAATGCCACAGAAACTGGACACATTAGCATCAAACTGCCCATGCATATATTGCCTAAATAAATGCCCCAGGGAGGGCTTTATATCAGGTGGGGGTACCCCATATCTTGAACACCACCTCTTGAACACCACAGCTGCTGTACACAAGTTTGGTTAATTGAAAAGAACCTTTAAATAGGGGAAACCCAGTCCATGAGGCCTAAAATTTTCTCCCACAATAACTCAGTTTTTCTGCGTATAGTATGATGAATAGCAGTGCGTGAATTTACCAGCCCTGGTGTAATGCATCCTCAGATGAATGTTATGGGGGTTCCTTTTTTATTTGTATGTGTTCGTTTTTTAACTTCTCTTGGCAGGAGGGTAACTGATTACTTCAAGTTAGTAGACTCAATGGTACACAGCCTGAATTCTCCTAGCTTTCTTAAGTGGTTTTGGACAGCTATATGAAACTGTACTTTCAAAATGCCTACTGCTCTGTGCTACTCTATGACAGCAACTTCTGCTAATAGAGACTTTGTAGTGTGTATACTGTAGCTACATAATTAAAAAGATGATAAGCAATTTCTTTCATCCTCCATAGCCAGAAGATAATGATGATTTGCAGTTGTATTAAAAATATAGGTTGGACCCGGGTTCTTTTTGCTTCAGGCTGTAGACTTGCCAACCCAGTTACTTCTGGAAATAGCTGATTGTTTTTCTCAGCAATTCAGTGACCTAGTCTGTTCCAGACATCTCTGGCTGCTGAATAATACCAGATCAATCTGTGCACCTATAATAACCCGGTGTACTTAAGTTTGAAAAGTGGCTGCTGAGGATTCCAGGCTGAATGCGTTTGGCTTGCTGTGTGTGGACAGGCTTGTTCTGCATGCTAGTTTCTGACCTTGATGCTAACAGGCCTGTGCTAGTACTGTGTAGCAAGACTGCTGCTACACCATGCACAGTGCTCAGGATTTCAGCTAATGGAGCAGGAATCCAAGATATTGCATCATTAGAGGCAGTACTGGATGATGCTCAAACAACATTACATTGACATTGTTTTTGTCATTCAGCTTTGGCTTTGTGAAAGCTCCAGATTGTGGTGGTTCTCCCCCAGCTGGCCTGGGGGATTCGGGAAGAGTATGTGGGAACCAGTGGAGAGTTGACATGTGTAACCTAAAACGTGTATAAAAGTAGCAGACATCGTGCAATAAAGTGTTCCAGCCTCTGGATCCACAAAGGGTTTGTGTCGTGTCCCGCCTCAACCCACGACACCAGATCTTGCCTATCCCCCATGCACACTAAATGAAAATTGCCCTTCATAAGAATGGCAGATATGTTTCCTAATGAGATATCGCAGGACAGGATAAACACATTTATTTTACATGTACTTAACATGTCAAAGAAATATGAATCTTTTTAATGTCTGTACTGCTCAAGTTCAAAAGAAAATGCTAGTCCCCAAAGTATGATGTGTTGCCATCTTAAAGCTCTGAGTTAGTATTTTCACCCATTGTGTTGAAAACGTGTTGCACTGTGGGACAAAAACCACAATTGGTTGTGCTCAGAAGGAAGAATAATACTTGAACAAAGACATGGCTTTTTCTCTCTGCTGTCCTTAAGTAAGCCAAACCTACACATCTAAGGAATCCAGAGAGCAATAACAGGTGTTACTGTTGTATTCTGTCTCCTTAAAATGCCTAACAGCCTTGGCACTCTTATTTTAGGCCCTGTCACTGGGGAGAACTGGCTTATGAGTAAGGAGGACCTACTGCATAGTCTGATGTGGTGCAAGATGGATAAAGCAAACCATCATGAGACCCCTTGTAGCAGTCCTGTTTTATGGAGTTGAGAAACAAATAGGCTCTCTACGAATACCAGATAAAGAGGGCAGTACTGCTGGGGGAATTTCTCTCATTTTATATTCCCCAAATCCACTTTTGGCACCTTCGGCAACCACAGAGTTGAAGAGACAAAGACAGCTCATTAGGGGCCTAATCCAAACCCTATGGATGTCACAGTGCCAGCAATGGGAATTGGTTGAGTTTAGTTTTGAGCCTTTATCTCTTCTCCACATGTATGGATACCTGGGATACCAGAGAGCAATGAGTATGGGTGAGTCCCACTACCGGCTCCTTCTCTTTGGGGTGGCTGCAGGGTTTAAAGTAGTAAGTTTCATCTCCCCCTCTCTCATAAAGACTCATCCTTTGTCTCTGCATCCATTAGCCAAAAAGACACTATCTCAGTTGAAAACACATTCCATTATTGTAGTTTTGCTCCTTGGAATGTTATGACACATCTGTCAGATATCAGCTTTGTTACCTGTCAACAAATTAATGTTCTTTTACTCCCAGCATGTGCACTCACAGGTCTTCTTGGCTCCTGCCTTTACAGAGAGCAGCATCAAGGCTGCAGTCCAGGGAACACTCCCTTTCATGACCTTCTGCCCCAAAATTCACCTTCTCACCAGCTGAACATTGGGACAGCATCCACTTAGCTAGGAAAGCTTCTTTTCCTTCTGTAGGACCAGGAGAAGATGATTGGCACCAAATTTACTCACTGTTGCCAGCAGAACATGAGGCAAGAACCAGCTTGGCTATCCTTGCTATCTGGATTTTTTTTACATGCTTATTAAAGCAGATGCAGGCCTTGAACAAAAACACTTGATCAGTACTTGCAGCAAAAAGCCTATATCTGAAAGCCTGACCCAGCACTGAAACTGGAGCTAGTGGGAAAAAACACAGCCTACAAAGGCAGGGGAAGGAAAATAAAGCCACAACTTAGCTTGCTTTATCTCTTTTCTCTAACCCTGTTCAGTTGTAGAACTGGAGCAGAGAGAAAGTCTAGTGAGTTTTCTGCACCATCCTACTAAGTTATGTCCCAACAAGGGTCTGAGTCTTCTTTTCTTTAACAGATGAGCCACGGGACCATCCTTTCCCTCTTTCAGTGACCCACATGAACCCTTTGGAAACCTGATGCCATGCCCAGCTGAGCAGTTGTGCTGGAAAAGGTGGCTGTGCTCTCTGCCCAGCAGCTTGCAGCCAGAGCTGGGTCTGGATCTCAGGATTTAAATGTGTGAGAGATGCCAGGATGCAATCTGAGAATTATAAACCAGTTATTTTAATCACATGATTAAAATTTAAATGAACAGAGAGTAACCGAGGCATGTCCCTCCAATACAGTGAGTCAGACATACCCTTTAAGGGAAATGAGAGGGAAACAGCTTCATTCCAACACAAGGCTTGTCCCAAAAGCATTCCAGCCCTCTGCTTGAGGCACTGTCAGGAGGAAACTGAGCCTTGAAGGCTTCTTTGCTCCTTTCTGCCTGCAAAATAATTATGCAACTTCAATGCTGTACCACAGTCTGCCAGACAGCATTTTACTTTAATGATATGCTAACATAGTTTTCTGAAGTAGCTCCCGTGTATGCCCAAGGTCAATAAATATTCATATTAGCTGTGCATTGAAGTGCTACTTTCTGCGTTCTCCTGAAGAGGGTAAGCAGATTTCTTTTTACAAGAAAACCTCTGATTTTTCTCCCTTAGAGATCTAAATTTTAGAAGCAGATATACCATACCTGATTTTTTTTTTGTACCCTCCTAGCAATCAGGCTGACCATGACAGTACAACAGAGCAAGTGTGAAGGGGAACTGGGCACACTCATTAGTCAGCTCTGCTTTCATGTCTCACTCTCACTCTGATAATGTATCCTGTCTTTTCTCTTGTTCACTGCTTTGAAGGACGTGAGGTAAATTTAGGGTGAATTAAGCCATGGAAAAAATGTGGGGATTTTTACATTTTAATGCCAGTCTTATTTTTTAATATATGGAAAATGCTTCCTGGTCTCCTGTGAAGTCAGTTTATACTAAAGTCAAAATCTTGCAAACATTCAATTAGGAGACCAGTCAAGTATGTGGGATGGAGTTCTTTATATAAATGTTTGCAGAACTGGAGTGTGACTTCATAGGCAGGAATGGGAGCTTTGGTTTCCCAGACGATCCATAAAAAGGGTCAAACAGTATACTGATAAATGTAGTATACTTACAAAAAGCTGCCTAGCCTCAGTACAGTCCTGACTGGCGCTTCCAATACCAATTCCCAGGAATTTATCAAGTTTAAGTTGGAGGCTAATGAGTTTGCAGGATGTATAATTTAAAACCAAATTCAGACTCTTCCCTGGGCACCACTACACATCACCACTACACATATACGCGTAGTTGGCAGTGTAAAAGCAGATTCTGCTTTAAGTAAATCAAGAGCTCCCACTGACCACCAAGAAGCAGCTCTGGTGTGAGTCGTGGAATAAACAGGAGTGGAACAGTGGAATGAGGTCTGAAGATACAGGGTAGTATAACTAACTCCCTGAAATTTTCTGCATTAGCTCCTCTTTGCTTTTGCTTCTGGTACCAAACTCCTGAGAGAAGCTAGAGAAAGCTCCTGATTTTCAAGCCAGCTGAAGATAGAGGAGAAAATTGACTCCTGTTATGGAGAGAAACAAATGCTTTCTTAACTCCAGCTTGAATTTTGATGAGCCTTGGCAAGATTGATGGAGAGTACAGTGGAAGACAAAACTGGGCAAGGGAGTAAAAGTTGAAATTAATTTCAGACAATTATATTTCTACAATGTTATTTCGGAGTGGTGTAAATTTTACAATAATTTTCTACAATTTCTCAAGAAAGAGAGAAAAAGCAAGGACTCCAATGTTCTGAAAGTGTTTGGTGCCTGGTTCCCTGCTTTCTGTGCTGGTTAGGGAAGGGAGACGTGAAGCCATCAGTGAACAATTGGGACTTTATCCAACCCCAGTGGGCCAGAAGGAGGAGTACTATGACTGGTTTTTCTTTCCTGTGGTTAGCTGGCATGAAACCATAGGGAATTTCCTTATACCCTTGTATTATTTTAGGGTAATTTCTTTGGACAGCTTGTGGTTATGCTTTTGAGGGTATGCAATTGGTATGTTTTGAGATGAAAGGTGCTGTGTCAGTGTAATATGTTGCTTTTGTTCCTTGAATTTGTGTTTAAATACTGGTATCTGTACAGGAGTTAGAATGGATTGTCCAAAAAGGGATTCTTCACCCCTCCTGCTGCAAAATATGTACTGTGTTCCTGTTGCTACAGCATATACTGCTAAGTTACAGCTAGTACAGTCATACAGTCTGTTTTTCACTAAGTGTATTGGTGAACAATGTTTAAACAATGTTTAAAAAAAAAACAACCAACGACAAAGAGATGACTTATCATTTGCAACTTTAAAAAGGATCCTGCAGCTATATGAATCTGGAAATAATATAAACTTAACCCACACAACTGTTGCATTGGTTTTATAAGAGCTTACTTTAAAACTAGTATGTGGGCTCACTGAAAGATTGAGTGGTTGGCAAGGATGCTAACCATTTATGGAATGTGTCTTTGGAAAGGATTAAAGCAAAAAACATGTTGCTTCTTTCCAGCTCTGAGCTAGGAATATAGCTCTAAGGGGTGAGCATTAAATTTTAATCATCCAGTAGTAAAGCTTTTAAAGAATTTTTTTTTTTTTCTTTCCTTGCCCTGGTGCAAGGATCAAATTCAGTCCAGAAACTTTGAGTGGTCCTGGACTCCTTAGAAATGTGGGTTGTTACAGAAATAGTTTCACAGTTTGCCCTGGAAGTGCAGTCAATGCAAGCTAATCTTTGTGACACTGGTTAGGCTTTTCTGAAAAGGGCAGTGTAGGAAGACTGAGCTGGTTCACGTGAAGTTATAGATTCAGGGATGGAGCTGTCCTTATACTTTTTCTTCGGTGGCTTTACTTCACTTATGACCCCCAGAAAACCTTATGGAAAAGAATCTGAAACTAATTAAGAGTGTCATTTTTGTGTCATAGGCTAAATGGGAAGTGGATTTGCTTTCCATTTGCATAAACAGAGTTCTGGCAGTAGCTTGCTAGAAATCAAAATGGGCAAGGTCTGAAATATGTTTCAGAAGAAACACACTTGTTTAAAATGAGGGTTTACAGATCTGTGGGCCTAGATAAAAAAATATGTGCTTACACATATTCTGTTCCAGCTGTTAGTTTTGAGGAACATCCTAAGACATCTGATCCAGTGGGAATTTTCAAAGCTGTGTAAGAACATTTAACATTTAATACCCTGATATGCTGCCTCTCCTATTGCTGCACAACTAATAATGTGAAATTAAATTGGTTAGAAGCCATCATTACCTCAGGAAAGGGATGCTTAGGCTGCCGTTTGTGTTAGGACGGAACTGTAGGAATTCTGGTTTATTTCAGCAGTGGTTTGGACTTGAAACAAAACTGTTGAATTTGAAATGAAAACAGTTGGATCCTTTATATTATTTATAATGGGTTTTCAGTAGATTACTTACTTGTAAAGGGTATTTTATTGTTCATTGGAGGTAGTTCGTAACTGCATGTTAGACATGATTAAATTTTATCAAATCCAAATCTAGATCTGAGCTCAGTCCTGCTGTCCAGACTGAAATGCAGAAAGGGTAGGTGTGACAGTGAGTTTATCCAATGTTGACAACACTGAACATCTTGTGTCAGGCTTCTCCCAAATTCTATACTTGGCTTAAGTTAATGAGACATACGGTCTTCAGTAGTAAGACCATAGTTTCCAAGGAAGCCTGAAATTCTCATGAGCTTTCATCTCCAGGTGCCCTCAAAATATTGAAAATTATTAAAAAATTTGAAACAAAATATTATTAGTCTTCCTGACTTTAAGCTAGAACAATGGATCTGTTAAAATATTTAATGTTGGGATAGCTTGTGGGAATTGGGTTTGAGAGTTCTATTTATTTCATATCTACATTTATGTTCTTACTGAGTAAGCAGTGGTTGCTCAGAGATAGGTTAGGTCTGATACCTCTGCACTGTATTGTCATAATTTTAAGCTGTGGCTTTGAACAGTAAAGGATATTTAAATTTACTGTTCAGCATCTTATGGTCTGTTTTTCCCCAGTGGTTCGTAATATCAGTCTTTATGTCATGGTGCTTTCTGCCCTCCACAATTTTGCATTCTTGCTGCTCCTCTCCCAAGATATCTGAAAGTATTGACAGTTCCCCTTTTCTCAGTGTCCTGTGAGGACAGGAAGTGCTGATTACATTTAAAGAGAGAACCTAACAGCCCCAGATGGCTAGGATGCTTGCCCAGATCAAGCAGTAAGATGATTTTTTTAATGACAGGAGCAAATTACCAGAATCCTGACTTGTAAAGCTTTTTTACCCTGGAACATTTTTGAAGCAGTTTAAGTACTACAGAAATTGGTGAAGGCTTCCCTAAACTGTTTGCATTTTATAGCATGACTTGTTACTCCAAGCATACGCAGATGTAACTGAATCTTCTCCCAAGAATTAGCTAAAATTAGGCAAGGTCTAATCAGACATTAAATAGTTTGACTTGAAAAAACTCTAACTTCTGTTAAACTGCACTTACAAAACAGTGTTTCTGTTTCTTATGCTCTAACTATGGGAGAAGGTGTCCTCATAGGAGGACTTTGCTGGTTCCAGTTTATCGATAGAGAGTGTTCAGAATCTGCTATTTTTTTACATTTATTTTTTACATTTCAGTTTTATTGCAGAGGACTTCAAACTTCAGTCTGCTGAAAGGGGACTGTGATGAAAAAAAGTCCCACTTTTCATCACAATGAAGGTTTGCAGATCTGAGTGTTATTTTTGTGGTAGGAGATAAATCTCCGGAATATTCAAAACTGGCTGGTAAACTATCTTTTTGAAGAAGTTATGATTCTGATAACTTCCCTTTCTGATGCACTGAGGAGGACGCTCAACTGAGAGTAGTCCTATTCTTTCTCTCTCCACCTTCCTGTAAGCTTGTTTGTTAAATTTGATTGAATTTCTAATCTGACCAGCTTCAATATTGTTTAAAAGAAAAAAAAAAGGGGGGGGGGGGGTGTGAAACAAATACAAGACAAACCCAGCATCCTTAGATAAGACAAATGAAGGCAACATGTGCAGCATGGACTTGATGTATATTTGGCTTGTCCCACCAGCTGTCTGGTCAGCCTAGGCTGAGGTTGGTCCCTCAGCCAATGGTACTACATTGGATGCTGATTGCTGGAGACCTCATCAGGAGATGAGGGGGCTGAAATGTTTGTTCCCAGGGCAAGGGGAAGTGAATTTGCAAGTGAGCGCTATCGTTATTGTGGAGCTGGGGCTGAAGAAGCTGTAAATATTTTGTGCTGCTAGGAAGTGAAGTTTAAGGATGTGGGCTATAATCCAAAAATAACTGGCCTTCAGTAGTGCTCTTGCTTATGCAATGATTTATTTCCTTTGGGAGTGCACAGGTTATCATTATGGACCAAGCTAGTGGTCTGTTGACATCTCTTGATGCTTCTGATGCTGCTCATTCAGAGATGTCAACAGACCACTGTGCTTTCAGGGAGTCTAACCACAATGGCCTTAATTCACCATCTGCTGTATGTTGTAGGAGTCTTCCTTTTGGCTTCAATATATGCTAGGTGAGGTCCTTTGGCAGTTATCACCACTAGCAGTATCTTTTGCTCAGTGCTTGTGCTAATGCAGTGAAAATGTGTCAAAGAAATGTTTTTTGCATATTGCTCTTAAAAGCTGGGTGTGGTGGTGGGATGTTCCCCTTGTCCTTCAACAAGGATCACTGTAGGCTATTGTTATGCCTAAACATCCAAACTGAGACACAGACCAACAGATACCTTTGCCCAAAAAAAATGATTGAAACTGCCTCTGCCCAGTATTTTTGTATGTGTTTTCACCATAGTCAGATGCTTGGATTTTTGATGGAGTACTGAAAGTCAGAAAACTACTCGTAGTATTCTGGGCAAGAATGTAGGTGTTTGAATTAATGTTTCCAAATGTCTTGTTGAGTGCAAGGGTAAGTACCTGAGTTAACTCCTTTGATTTGGTGGAGCACTGCATGGGCTTTGGACATGTGCAAGTTAGCACACAAGGTAAACAGCCACAGAAATAGAGACCCTTTGGAAAGGACTGAATTAGTCTTGGGGAGATCTTCTGAAAGCATTTATGAACACACCCAAATTTCCTGTGGCAGTCTGTGTAATCCTTGCAATGTTGTACAGCAGGTTTGCCACTAAATCAGGCAAGGGAGCAATTTCTCAATGTAAAAACTTTTTTCCTCTATTTGGTCATCACTTTGAAGTTGTTTGCTCTTAACACAGAGGGGTGCTCAGATTAGGTTCCCTTTGAGGTTCTTGCCTGTGCCATTTGCTCAGACAGTGGTTCTTCTTTGAGGAGTGCCTAAATAGCAATTCTTTTTACCAGTGGCTCTAACTGTACAAATAAATTGCTTTACTAAGCTTAAGCACCAAATATTTAATTTGGAAACCAAACATTACTTCTTTTTCTGCTTTGTGTATCTGCAGCAGTAAAGATTCTGTAGCACATCTTTGTTAAACCCAACTCTTTTTATGATCCCATATATTTCTTTCCTCCCCATGTCCCTGGTTGTGGGACCATCAGTGGGACTATCTGTCCCATCAGATAGTGTAGACCCAAAGTTGTCTGTTCTGGAAATCAGCCAATCTGTGACACATTGCCTTTTTATAAGTATATGAAATTATCTTTTTTAGGTTCTATATCTGTTCCCTTTGAATAACAATTCCTACTGTTCCGGATCATTTGTTTCCAGCTTTGCAATGACTAGTTTTTTCCATTAGGTTTTATGTAGAGTAATTCAAACAACTCTTTAAGAAAAACAGTACATACAGTAATCAAAGTTTGGACTAATCCCCATGTTATAGATTTTAGCATAATTATATAGAATGTAACCTACATTATATTAATTTTAGATATTGATCTAGCTTGGGAACTGTAAGCCATCAGTTTATAGCAATTTGTACATTTTAAAGAGTTGAGCTCTACTGAGATGTCTAGTCTCAATTTCTGCCACTTTCAGAGTTCACACTAATATATTAGAGAAAATGCTCACATGTATTTAATGTTTAGTTCAATAAACTGTTCAAAGCTGTTGCTACATGAGGTATGGATTTAATGGATGGACTGTTTGGTCAATAAGGAGTTACCTGGATGGTTGTATTCAGAGTTGTGGTCAACAGGTCCCCAGTCCAAGTAGGGAGCAGTGACAAGTAACATTCCTCAGGGGTCGGTATAGGGACTGGCACTGTTTAACATCTTTGTCAGTGACATGGATAGTGGGATTGAGTGCAGGTTTGCCGACAACACCAAGCTGTGTGGAGATGTTGATGTGCTGGAGGGAAGGGATGCCATCCAGAGGGACCTTGACAGGCTTGAGCGGGGCCCTGTGTGAACTTCATGAAGTTCAACAAGGTCAAGTGTAAGGTCCTGCACTTGGGCCTGATCAAATCCCAGCACAAGTACAGTCTGGGTGGAGAATGGATTGAGAGCAGACCTGAGAAGGACTTGGGGGTGTTGGTGGACAAGAAGCCCAATATGATCTGGCAATGTGCCCAGAAAGCCCAGAAGGCCAACCACATTCTTGGTTGCATCAACAGCAGCGAGGCCAGCAGGTCAAGGGAGGTGACTCTGCCTCTCTACTCTGCTCTTGGGAGACCCCAGCTGGAGTGCTATGTCCAGGTCTGGGGCCCCCAACATAAGAAGGACATGGATCTGTTGGAGTGAGCCCAGGGAAGGGCCATGAAGATGATTAGAGGAATGGAATACCTTTCCTATGAGAAGAGGCTGAGAGAATTGGGATGTTTGGCCTGAAGAAGAGAAATTTCTGGGGAGAATTTATAGAACCTTCCAGTAGCTAAAGGGGGCCTTCAAGAAAGCTGGAGAGGGATTTTTTACAGGAGCAGGTAGTGATAGGACAAGGGGAAATGACCTTAAAATAAAAGAGAGCAGGTTTATATATTAGATATTAGGAAGAAATTCTTCAGTGTGAGACATGGAAACAGATTGCCAGAAGATGGGGATGTCCCATCTCTGAAAGTGTTCAAGGCCAGGCTGAATGGGGCTTTGAGCAACCTAGTCTAATGGAAGGTGTTTTTGCCCATGTCAGGGGAGTTGGAATTAGGTGATCTTTAAGATCCCTTTCAATCCAAACCAATCTATGACTCTGTGTATGGGTATTTTTTGTTAGCATTGCTTGGTCACTCTGAGCATTGGTATGTGTTAAGACGTTTTTAAGGTTACTGACCCTGTGGAAATTGCTTGATGTTCTATGACGGCTGTGTCCTTAGGAGACTGAAAATAGTTGAAGCTATCTGGTATTTGAGATAGTATGAACCAAATATTCCATACTTATCCTGTCTGTACATTCAGGGTTGCCCTTATGTGTACTACTCCTATTCTTTCTATAATAAGGACTTTGGTCCAGGGAGCAGAACAGAACATGATATTCACCAGTGCTCCTCAAATGTTCTTCTAGCAAAACAGGTAGAGCAAACTGGACAAGGTATACCAGCTTAAGTCTATTTTTGTACCTTTTTGTCATCAAGGGAGTCAACAGCGCATCCCAGCTAAATGTTGTTATCAGGACCTTGAAGTCCTTCATCCAAATAATTTATGCAGATATTAAAGAGCTCTGGCCCTAAAATGGAGCCATGAAGATCCCCACTAGTGACTGGTTGCTGGGATGTGATGGTAAGGATTCCCAGAGAGACTGACATGGCTGAACTCTCATGGTCTTGCTAGTGATTTGCTCTAAGTAATCATTTCCCTTTTTGTGGAAGGGAGCTTTGTATCTAAAAACTGATGATTTCTGAATACTTGCCATTATAATGAGATTTTAAAAACTTATAAGATTACTCTCAGGCACATGGTGTGACTCTTGTGTATGGTCCTGTGCAGGGCTAAGAGTTGGACTTGATGATCCTTGTAGGTTTCTTCCAACTCAGCATATTCCATGAAGAAATCAGGGCTATTGCTAGCCAAGGATTCCTACCTAGGTGACAACTAAAGTGGTTCAGCTGGCCATGGGGTTTTTTTTGTTGTTGTTATTGGTTTTTTGGGGTTTTCTTTAGATTAAGTTGAAGACAAAAATCTGGAAGAACTGTAGTACTTACCCAGTTTTTCTGATTATTTCAGTTGGGACAAAACTCGGCATTTGGCTGATTTCAACTCATGATTTATAATTTTAGGAACCAATCTGACAAATCCATTGAATATGCTGTTATAGTTCTTCAAAGAGTAAGTAAAAAATTGGTGATATACGTATCAGATGCTCCTCTGTTTTCTGGTAAACAGTCAAAGGGCCAACTTCTTGCTAAGTAATTAAAACAACATTGTCTTTCATGAAAAGCAGAATAACACTTTCAAATGTTTTTCAAGGTCAGTACTGTGTTGATGTTCAGAGGTGTGGAGTGACCCCTTTCTGATTCAGATCTCACAGGTGCATACCATATTTTCTAAGATAGTGGTAGCTGTACTTATATTTTGTTGGATTCTTCCTAGAATGACTAGATTACTGGAGATGTATGTGATCCACCTGAAGTACCAGTTGCAAAAAGTGCTCATGTATCTTATGTGACCCACTCTGGGTCCCAGTCACTGTAATGGTATTAAATACCTTACTTTTTTTTAAACTTAGCACCGCAGAAATTAATGTGATTTATTTGTGGACTGACGTAAACAAGAAATCTGGTACCAGAAGTCTGGCTCTTTTAGTAGTGGTGAGAAATGGAAAGAAAGAAGCATTACCACTTTCTCATTAATGCAATTACCATACCCCATTGAACATGTGCTGATAAATTTGAAGAGCTTATACTATTCTTTAGGTATATGCATTCATTAGTGTAGCCATCATAAAATAAGCAGGGAAGTGTTCAGCTTGGGAAAACTTTCAGAGAACAAGAGTTCACATTATATAAAGCTATGATTACAAATGTCTCCTGTGGCATAATTTTAACTCTTACCATCTGTTATTCCCTGTTGCCATAGCAACTTAAAGTAAATATAATAATTTACTTAGAGTAAAAATAGTCTGAAACTAAGAATAGCACAGGAGGGAATGTCTGTCCTGAAAGAAAACAAGCCCTCAATGTGACCAGTCAATAGCAGGAAAAAAACTGATAAGAACTTCAGGAGACAGCTGGAGAATTTTCAAGGTGCAGGGCTTGGGTGAGAGAAGGATCTCAAAACAGTGTTTAGAAGCAGTTGTAGCTGGGCTATCAAAACATTATCAGATGCTCAGTGCTTTTCTTGCCATCTGTTTTCAACTTTGAGCTTGAGAAGTAATTTTACTTTAGCTGTTAGATAAATACATAAACATGATTTTACATTTTTGACAGATGTGCATTTGATTTTTTTTTTGTTGAGATAGAGAGGGATGAAGAGCTGTTTTGATGCAGTCTTTAAAAGCTGTGAGCACTGCACTAGTGTTCATCAAATTATGCCATTCAAATATTAGAACTGAGTGTTTAGGCCAAAAAGAAGGCTTAAAAGGAGAGCTACACTTTCATGCCATGCTAGCAGAGGAGCTGCTTCCAGATGCTCCTTTCTGGAAAATATAGGAGCTGAGCCCCATGCAGCAGGAAAAACTGACTAGGGAAGGGGAAGGGTGAAAGACTGCATTTAGTGTCAGAGGCATGAAGAATTGTTTAAATAATACCAGGTGGTGTGAAATAGCAGAGCATTTCAAGAACCTAGCAGCTTTATTCTTTTTGAGAGGAGCTAAATTATTTAAGGATGACCTATCTAAAGAAATCCTTGGTTTAAGGATGCTTTGCATGGGAAAAGCAGTCCTTCTTGGGGGAATTGATAACTGTTTTGGGTGTGTCCTTACTTTAGTCTAATTATAGTTAAGATTTGTTTAGCTTCCTTGCTGAGTGTTCCTATATGTTTTTTAGCATTCCCTTTCACTTATTGGACAGTTACTTAGAGTGATTCATGACAAGAGATGAGAAAACAAACTCATATTTGATATTAGGCAGTGGCCAGGGAACTTAGATGTAATTACTGCTGCAGTTTGGTGTACAGTTGTGTGCACGATGGAGGACTTAGTGCATAAGATCTTATCTGAGCTTGCAAACCAAGACAGCCTGGGAATCCAGGTACCATCAGTGCAAACTAAGGGTCTATGGCTGGCCTCAAAGTACATGAGACCAGAGGAACTTAAATCAGAAATTTGACTTGGCCCTGTTATCACTGATGACCCGATAGGCAGGTTTTATCCTCAGCCTTGTGGTTTGCTCTATGACAATAACAATGAATGCGAATTTTAAAAGGCAGCCAAATGTAATTGCTTTGATTGTCAGGAAAACTCTGACCCACCCGAACGGTAACTTTTAGTGATAAGTCTTGTGAGTTACAATTACAGCTACTGTATATCTGAGTTTTCATAGACATGTCTTTTCCTCCCCTCTTTTTTCCCTGCCATCTCAGAAACCCTGGTGTAATCTAAGAATTTTCTGTATTTGGCCTGAGTTGCTGATCACTGCTTCTGTCAGCCTGCTTTATATCTGAAAACTGTGAACACTTCCATAGCACAAAACCAGGATGCACACCTTCTGTGCAATGAGTCAGCTGCTCTGGAAGTATTGAGAGCTGAGGCTGTGTTCAGCTGCTGTAGGTATGTAATAAGCCTGATGCACTGCAAAAGCCTTAGGCTCATCTGCAAACCCACTTGAGGTGGGTCCAAGGTTTCTCACAAGGCCACATATTCTTCCTACCAAGTTAATCAGGACACAAATGGGACATCTTGTGCAATGATGTAATCTAGAAAAATCTTTCCCAGGTCTTGCTGTTATCGGAGAGATCTGTACCGCTTCCTCCTCACTGATACAGCTTTTCCTGGCTTTCTATCTTAGTCCCAGGTGACATGTTGAGAGACCCCAGAAGGCTTTCTCCAAGACCTGTTTTAAGTGGTGATAAGGGAACCAATGTGCTGACCTGTTAGGATATGACATCAGACACTGTTTCAGTCTTTATGTTAGCACCCTATATGTCCATCGTGGACTCTATCACACATGCCAAACTGAAAATTCCCCAAACCCCATCTGACTCTATTTCAGCTAATCAAGTAGTTTATCCAAAGCTCCACTCACGTCTTCTGTGCTTGGAGTATTCATTATGCAAAAGAGTTTCTTCAGAGACTTTAGAAGAATATCATGAGGTCTCATGAGCCTTACTCTTAGCATTTTTTTTCTTGTACTCCATTCCTGTGCACTCATGTTTTGGGAAACCCATGCTCCTACTGAAGTGCTTTCTGGCATGCCACAGGATGGAAAGGATTCTCCAAGAGTTCTGATAACAAGCCAGTTGCTTGGAAGTTCTGCTGGAAACACTGCTTGGAAGTTGCATAGAAAATAAGAAAGCTTTCATGTATTCTGCTCAAAATAGGCTAATTATTCAGTAGCATATGTAATTGGATGTGGTGGAGGTGTGTACATATGTGTGCTCTGTTTGACTGTGCTCAGTATGTATATTATTTAACACAGACTGCCTGCTTGGCAGTCTCTTTCTACTTCCGAAGATAAAATGTTTCCTTCTTTGAGGAATTTACAGACTAGATGGACACTTCAGGAAACAGAATATCCAACAGCAGCTCAAGATGGAATAGTTCATTTTAGGAAGTTTATCTCTATTTCATGATGGTGCTGACATAATTTTTACTTGGGGTGGGATTTATGCTGATGTACCTTCAGCTTTTATGACAATCTCCTTATGTATTGCACTAGATGGTCCCTGCTGGAAAGGTTTGAAATCCCAGCTAGATTAAGATATCTAATCTCTACTTCCCCAGAATTCCACTGCGTTGTCAAGTGAAAGCAGAAAGCTCATGGAAGACATAGAAGTGTGCAAAAGGCCTGCTATATTTCACCAGGATTTGCTCTGAGACTTGTATGTAGCTAGTTGATTTTTTCTTTTTATCTTTTTTTTTTGACCCAAATAGCAAAATAGTAAGTTCAGCAGTCAGCAGCATACATCCTTTAAGGCATCTAGAGAATTCATATTATTGTTTTATGGGTGAAGTGAAAACCATTCAATTAGGATTTCTATCCATGCAATCCTCTACTTTGGTATATTGACAAACAAGAAGCGTGAAATAAGCGTATTGCAGCTGTGAGAGGAGAGCTAAGGGTGACCTTGTGTTCACAGTTTTGCTGTGGAACTTTGCTTCTTTAGAAACTTTGCAGATGTTGACAAAACTTCCACATAGCTCCTTCCTGAAGCTGTGCCTTGCCTTTAATCAAAACTGAATCATTAGGGGGTCCAGTAGTTCCCTAATTTCCTATTTGCACAGAAATCTTGCTCCAGTTAACTCTGAATTTGTTCTGTCCTCTTGGTGAAAAACCCTTGCTAAGTCATGTTGTAGTCCAGTCTTTTACAGCATAGATTGTATATGTTTTCAAGCAAACCTGAGACTTATTCTGCATGAATTAAAATTTAGTTTGAATCCAGTTAAAACCTCTGTGTAGCTTTACATTTGGGCTGTAAGGGATATATAGTTTTGTATTTATTTGAGAAACTTGTACAGAATTTAGGTTTTTTTTGACCGAATGCTGTTTCACAGTTAGAAACCATGTTATGCTGTCTGCCTTCTGTGTTGGAGATGTACATTACAAATAACTTCCAAGTTCCTAAAGGCATTTCCTCCCTTATTCCATCTCCTTAACTTTTCATCTTGTACAGGCTGCAATAGTTTCCATGTTCGCTGTTCAAGATCCCATGCATCTAGTAAGCTCATGATGACTATTGTTTTATTCTGCTGAGTGCTTTAAAAGCTGTAATGAGACTGTGGTAAAGTTAATAGACCCTCCTGGTCATTCTCACAGTACTTGTAAAATATTACTTGGTGTCATGACTTCATATCCAGGTGACTGTATAAAATTAGGAATACTCTTAACGCTTGTTCTCTAAGGTATATATTTTCTAATATATTGGTGCCATGAAAATGCAATCATTTTATCAGGGAGATGACCCAGAACATTCAAAATGCTGATGAATAGCATACCAAGTCTTTTCAGTGTTCAGTAATAAAGTTCAAGGCATAACATACTGGACACATGGGAAAAGTTCCCTTTTTCTTGCAGATGATTGATGCGCCAACCTTTCATTCTGCTTCCAGCATGCATTAAGATGCAGATTTATTTTTTTTTTAAGAAAAAGACTGCAGGTCTTTTAAAATTTTTTCTTACTTACACTGTTTAGAATCCTAATGTTTTATACATTAAGGCAAGTGAAAATGGAGTTTTGTGTTGTCTCTTGTAGTATATTTCTTAAGGCCTTGTTGTATAAACTCTTCTCATAAAATGCCATCCACCTAACCATTACCTTCTTTTGGTTGGTAATAATAACAGTTGTATATAAGTAGCTTTCTGTTGCATTGTATTTTTTATTAATCAGGTGAGTGAGGAAAAGAAATGCTATCATGGTTTTCATCAAAAATAGGTCTTTTTTTTTACAGATGTTTAGTGCTTACAGAACTTAAAATACCATTATACAGTCTTGCCAGTCCATTTCATTTAATCTGTTATGATTAAAAACTGTGATGGCGAGGCATTCTCATTTATTTATGAACCACAATTCTGAAGTGTGCAACCATAATAAATGGTCCCTTCCTTGTTTATAGTCTCTCCTACAAGGCTTCTTTAGCTCTTCCTTCACCATCAGACTTCATCCTTTTTTTGCCTGAGAAACAAAAATGGAAAAAACATGTTGAATATCACTTACTGTGCTGAAATGATCTTGCTGCAAAGGTCAGCCTTTCCCTGCAGTTGGCTTTATATTCCCACACTAAGGATAACATAGTCTTTCCTTATAGAACAGGAATAACTAGGATACATTTCTTTGCCAATAGGGAAAGAGATGACTCTGGTGACTAATCTCCAGGAGGTCTGGATTAAAACTGTGTTGGTTCGACTTTGGCTGAATGCCAGGTGTCCACCTAAACTGCGTTAATCCCCCTCCCCAGGCTTTTTTCCTAGAGGGAAAGGGAAGGAAAAAAACCCCATAAACCCAAGATTTACTAAGAAAAGGCAGTTTATATTTACACAGAGAAGAAAAAAAACTAAAAGCACTACACACACAGAAAAAAACTAACAGTAAATTGTACTTCCCCACGAGAAGCAAAGCTCCTTCAAGGAGCAGCTGTCTAGCCAGGCAGCTGTCACGGAAGAGAGCAAGATACTTCCCTTCTCTCCTCTTTATGTCTGAGCTGACGTAATATGGTATGGAATATCTCCTTGGTCAATATAAATCAGGTGACCTAGACTAGGTTCCCTCCCAGGAAGAGGGAATGTTATTTAGCTAAGCAAACCACTACAAACCCTTTAGATACATGGATTCTCTGGAGACTGACAATCATTTGTTGGGTAATATTGGGAAAACACTTCCTCTTTTACCATGTTACCATGTTACACATGAACTCCTTTGACAAATGAGAAGACTGATTCTTTCACGTTCTTGAGTGATGCTAATGTGGGTGCTTTAGCAAGTAGACTTATTGGACCTGGAATTTTGTTTCCAATTCTGTTGGTGGAATCAAAGCAAGATTAATATACAAAATTATGCATATATGTATGTCCCAGTTTAAATGAGACACAGGTGGTTTGCTGAGGATAAGTTATGAGAAAAGACCCAAACTCCTCCCTCTAAGCAATTATAAATCCAAAATTAAGAGGCTCCGACTGAAGGAAAAACAAATGATGGAAAACAAAAAATAACACCCTTTATTAAAAGGTATTTATGTATTAGCAGAAACATGAAAAAAAAAACAGTAAAACAACCAAACAATACTCCTAGACCCACAAATAATCCCCTTCGAAAAAACCCAAACCAATAAACAGGCAAAGGGAAAAAAGTAAACAGTTCAGTTGGCACCCTTTGGTGCAATTCCAACCACAGTCAACAGGGGGCACCGTTGGGTCACTGGAGATGCAGAACTTGTAGTGTCCTCTGCCAATCACCAGGTGGCACTGTGGGATCACTGGTCGCCACCATGGGGGGGAGGAAGAACACTCTCCGGGGTGTGTTGGAGAGACCAAAAAACTGGGCCCCCCTTCCCTTCCCACACACCAGGAAAGGGGAGAGGGGAAAGGGAAACAACAACAAGAAAAGAAAATCCTCCCAATGAAAAAAAAAAAACAGACAACCCTCACTTATTCCGGCTAGTCAAACTGCACGGTACAGTCCTCTCCCCCCATGTGCACAAGGGCTGCCACCAGGCAACGGGGAAAAGGGGAAAAAACCCCAGAAAAACAGCTCCTCTCCGACAAAAAAAACACACAAAAACCAGGCAGCGTCTGCAACTAGCAAGCAGGTTCTGAGCAACAGGAACCACCAACCTTCACTCCAACCTGCGTTCCAGCCACAGCCAGCCCACAAACTCCTCCCCCTGTTTCCCAGGAGATGAGAGAAAAAAAGTAAAAGATAGTCCCTCATCTACCCTGTTTCCTAGGAGACTTTCTGGGCGATTAGTAAGCCAACTAGTTCTTTTGTGTGCCTTGACTGCTCACTTAAGATACTTGCATGCCGTGGGCAGGGGGAAGGGAAAAAATTCCTGCTTGGTTTCCAAGAACCAACTAAACCATGACAATGTATCATATGTAATCATAAGCATGCTCTGAGTAATATGCTGCTCTAGTTTAGCTGAGTTGTAAGAGGTTACTGAAGTTGATGGGATTTTTTTGCAAATTTGGGGTTCTTCCCAGGGTGGCTGTGTGTTGCTGTGGCATTTTTAGACACCTCGCAGTATGTATTTGTCATCTTTAGAAATAATGTCCTTGTGATTATTCCTCATGAAAGATACATGTCTACAGACAATAGGTGCAGCATGGGTTCCTTACAGACTGCCAGATCCTTAGTAGGTGCCTGGTGAGAATGTGGTTGCCAGCATCATCAGATGCAGACATAATAGGATTGTGTCCATCAACAGACTTGTTAGGGGTGGAATTTTGTCACATGCTGCTAAGTCATCCAGAGCATGCACAGCAGTCTTTTGCCTGGACACTTAACAAGTCACTAATCAGAATGAGAACAACAGTTCTCTCACAAAGTAGAGAGATACTAATCAGTGATAGTTCTGACTTGGGGTTACTGTGAACAGGAAGAATTGGTGGGGTTTTTGGTTGGAAATGCCTATCCCTAAGGATACTTTAGACTTGCTTGTGTCTCTCCATGTCTAGGTTGCCATACCGGCCCAGAGGCAACTGGTATGATCTTTGTGTCTCTGGACAGCATCAGCTGCTTCAGGGGAAGGTGGTACATGCTCTGGTCATAATCGCAGTGCCTTGACTGTCTAGACTGTGTAGAGAGGCCCAGATGTTTTGGGCTTTTTTTATCCCAAGAGGAAAAGAGGAATAACTTTACAGTAAATGGGATAGGCCTAACATTTCCACAATTTCTTAACTGCCAAATGAACAAAATCTTAAGAAGAAAGCCCTAGATTCTTAGATCTTAGCAACGTATGATCACATAACTGATGCTAAGCACTTTTGTGAAAGGTCATAATAATGCACTTCTGAAAGTCAGTAGTTGTATTTCACTATAACCTTTGGATGATAGTAGTGGTCCCAAAGAGGTATGCTAGAGTTGCAGAGTATTTTACTACTGATATGATGTGCCTGTAAGCTCTATTTTGTGCCAAATTAAGCACCAATACTTCTGTATAGCATATACCATAGTTATATACGGAACCCAAGCCTACCATTTGGCCTTGGGGAATTTAATTCAGTTGACTGTAGTGTTGGTGGGAAAATGAATTCCATAATTGAGGCTGAGACCTGATGTCCCCCACAGTATTTGAGTACTCAGAGTTTTGGGAGGAGTCCACTTCTAATATTCACAGTATCATTTTCACTGACATATTTGGATTCCAGGTTAAAAAAAAAGAAAACAGGATATTAAAGGATCCACTGGGCCCCATCCAAGTTTTGTGCGAGTCTCTCCTTACTGTCTTTAATGGAATATGGCCCACTTTGTTGAATTCTTTTCACTGGAAACACTGACAAAAATTAATATGCCCCTAAAGTAAAACAGACCTGGGAAACAAACCAAAACTCAGCTCCTGGAATTGTCCAAGCCAAAGGAAGTGCAGAAGCTAAACAAATGCCATGAGAATGTAAGAAGACTTATACTTTCAGTTTTAATACTAAAAGTATGAATAACAAAGATATTATATAATTAGAATAGCACTGGAGACATACTGAGAGTGGAAACTTTAAATATTCAGAGCCTTACTGGAATTAGACAGTGTGTTTTTGAAAGAAATGATTTTTAGGATGGTGTTGGAATGGTCCAGGTTGCGTTTGGACCATAGTGCCGGAGTGTGTCTGGTTGCAGCAGTTTGCCCCTAAAAGCTGGCTTTATTCAGGGCTGCAGAGAGTTCTGAGTGAGCAACCATGAGAAGCAGAAATAAGGCCTTTAGGGATTGAGACCCAATATAAAAATTTGGTGGGATATGCCTTCAGTGGGGTAAAGTCACCTTAAAATGGATGTAACAATTCTTAAGGCACTTTTAGAGACACCCTTTTAAATATGTTTGCTAGCTGGTTTGGTATCTTGTCAGACTTTAACAAGTGTGTCACGTTCTAGAGTGGAAATAAATTGTGGGATTACTGAGGTGTATCTCTTATTGGCATAACAGCACTAAATAAATAGAAGTGTGAAAAATTAAATATGAAATAATTTTTTGAAAGTTCAGCATATCCACCTTGCTTTGGAAAGGAACTGTTCCTTAGTGAATGGCATTTTCCCTTGCTATTTTAATTTTTGTGGAATTGTTTCTGCTATGTGATTTTTTTCTAGTGACGTTGCTGATTTTGCAGTGTCATGCAAATGGCAATTGTCAGGAAATATTTCCCTGAAAAGCATAATGAAAAATATTTTGTTTCTTTGCTTTAATTGCATTTATTCAATTGATGCTGAATCTCTGCTTGCAGGATGATTTTTTCTTTTTCTTTTTCCTTTTTTTTTTTTCTTTTATTGTCTCCTTATTAGAGTGTAGTTATTCTGAGTACAGTGCTACTATAAGAAATCTCTGCTCTTCAAGCTGAGAGTAGTTTTGCTGCTGACTTAAATGGTGCCAGTCAATTTAGCTTTAAATGCAATGGGCTTAATCCTGCAGGAAAGCAGTGCTTTGCTTGAAAGAGGACATCAAAATTCCATTTTTTCTACAGAAGAAAGTGCTGGTGGGCTATGATAGTAAGTATTGAAGTTAAGTGTAGAAAGAATATATTTACCTATTTGGGGAGCAAAACAGCTTCTAGAAACCTGCTTGACACAATGCAACAAGGGGCTTTTACATGGACTTTTTTTAGTGATGGGTGGTTTTGGTTTTTGTTTGTTTTTCAATTTGAATTTTGGCCTCTGGTTTCCACTTCTTAGTAAAAAAGACCTGTTTGCTCTGACTTCTCTCCAACTATGATTTGCAGCATAAGGTACAAAGTCCAGAACTTTACTTGGAACAGGTGGAGGCCCTATGTGCACACTCAACCCTGGTAACTAGGGAACACTCAGACCTCACAGTACATGGTACTATTGAAATCATGCTGTAAATAGTTTCTGGACAAACACCAAAAATTCTGAGCGTTTCAGTAAAGGAAAATCCCTCTTGCATTGCAAATAACTTGCAGGAATAAATGTAAAATGAAGTCTGCATTAGATCACTCTTATTGCAGTATATGGTGGTTAGGAAGAGGAGCATGTGATGTACTCCTTCTCTGTATACATTCCAGAAAAATGTATTTGAGTTTGTTTATAGACACTTCTGTGGTGCTTGCCATTGCAGTATCATTTCGTTGCTCTTAGGGCATTCATGCCTTTAATGGAAAAGAACAAATGGTTTCCCTCATTAGAGTTTTGCAAGTGAGAGCACATCAATTTGGGCCTGAGATGAATTTCACTGTTAGTCTAACTAAATAAGGTTTTGCAGCAGTTTTTGGCAGATTTCTTAACGGAAATGAAATAATGAATGTACTCTTCATGTTTCTTTAAATGCACTAAGCATTAAATGTGAAGTTAAATAGAAAAAAATCTGCTATGCATAGTTTTCCTGTCTTGCAGTAGTGTTTGTTTATCTAGACTTTTGTTTATTCTGGTAAAGGACACTCCATAGGGAGTACAGCTGATTGGAAAATATTAGACCCTTTAGCAGCCTGCATCTCTCTCAATCCCTTAAATTCTGATGACAATGAAAAGAATATCACTCTTAACAAGACAGTTCTATTGAAAGTTTAATTCAGGAAAAAAACAAACAAACAACAACTTCACAATAATTTTTCTAAGTGAAATAACACAAACTTTGTGTCAAGTAAAGTTTTCACTTTAAATTTGACTACTTGCCCTCTGACCCTGCAGTCCCTCACAACCCCAGGCTGTAGTTCAGACTTTTTGTTATCTGGGTTGCCTCGAAGGACATCATGAGAAGCCTGAGTCAGCTGAAAAACTAGGCCACAAAAGAGTGATGTTTTGAGGCATAGTCCTAGAAATATTGAGAAGCTATGCCTTAACATTTCTGAAGGTAAGTTGGTTTTTTTTCAGGTGGAACCATAAGTCTGTTTTATTTTTGGGATTATTTTGGTTCAAAAGATTAGCATTTCTCAAAAGGAAACATGATTTTTATGGGGAGGAAAAAAGTCTGGGTTAATGGCTGGTATTTTCTGTCTGGAATTTTTGGTTATCCCAAAAAGAAAATTAAACAGCCTGAAATCTTAATCCTACTTCTGCTACTGACTTGAATGCTTAAAATCAATTTATTTTCCCTTATGTTTAGGTATTACTATTGAACTGGAGAAAAACTGACTGGAGAAAAACATAGTGTAAAGATTTAACTCTTGATAGGCCTTTGCATACTTGAAACACTGTCCACAGTTTTTAATACTCTTTGCTAATAATTTAGTCCAAAGTTATCTTTGTCATATGATCCAAAATGAGAACAGAAAGATAATTTAGAAAAAAAGAGCTGTAACTGTCAAGTCTTTCATGTACATTATTAGTAC
Organism: Myiozetetes cayanensis; assembly: GCF_022539395.1. Classification (NCBI taxonomy): domain Eukaryota; kingdom Metazoa; phylum Chordata; class Aves; order Passeriformes; family Tyrannidae; genus Myiozetetes; species Myiozetetes cayanensis. Next base: position 67,280,153 of record NW_026087521.1, on the reverse strand, counting down.
ACCATGCGTGGTTTCTCTGAAAACCAAAAGCAAGCTGAAAGCTTTGACTCTTATAATTCATATGTATAATGAGTATGTCTTCTGGTATGTTTTACAAAGTTTTTGCCAATCTTGAACATGTTGAAACTTGCAAAGGAGCCTGATGCTAGAAAGAGTATGCTAAGTAAAGAATAGAATGGAAATTTGGAGGAATAAAAGAAATCTGATACTGGAAAGTTTTCTGATAATCCAGAAAGTCTGAGGAGGAAGAAGTGTAAGACTTCTCAAAGACGCAGTTGTTAGAAAACAACTAGAGAAGAGAAGTGAAGAGAAGGAAGAGAACTGATATGAGGAAAGAGAAACAATTTTTTTGGTCCAAGGCATGAAGGACAAAGTTGGTTGTGCTGAGATGTTGTGGAGGCACAGTCTATGGCCAAGGAATTGAAATATTTCAGGGGTAGGTGGTTCCTCAAGAGCAAGGGATGGGAGAAGAATGGATTGCCATGTTGAAAGGTAGCTGAGATGAAACTGCCAAGGATGAACTTTCTTCATAAATTTGTTTTCTAAGCAAATGTCTTTCTTACCTTTTTGTTGTTGTGTTTCCAGTTAAATTTCTATCTGTGAGAATTAACCTGGCATATTTTGTCATCCTTCTGTTGCTCTGAGAGGATTCAGGGAAACCTGGTTGGTCATGAGAACTCTTTTGTGGGTAGTCACACTTTGAAGTCTTGAGAACTCACAGGGAGCATTTAATCTGATCAGTCAGAGGAGCAATAAAAGTTTGTCAAAGGATGCAGATGTCTAATCATTGCAAAGTACAGACCTCAGTAAGAGATTGATAGTCAAGGTATTTTTGATGAAAATAAAATTGCTGAAGAATGGTTGGGAATAAGATTCCTAGTGCTGGCAATTACTGCTGGGTTGATAAAATTCTTCAGCCTACAATGTTACCAGTACTTGCAGAAATGCCAGTGGTGATTTCACTTTATAGGATTATGTATTTGTGGTAGTTGCCATCTTTCCAGATTTGATAAACAACCTATACACGTGTATCTTGATTCTCCCTGGCTGCTAATTCTGCATTTTCTTCCCAACAAAGACTGTGAAACTGGCACTTTGAGTTACTGCAGTATTTCAGGGAGCTACGTCCTTGAAGGTAAAAAACTGGAAAACTGTGCAGAACAAAATTATGGGAACTTGACATATGGTCTGGAAAATGTCTGGAAAGCTGTGTGTTTCATTTTTACTCATATGCCTCAAAGTGGATTTGTTTTATTACAATGCCAGTAAATAATTTAAGCCATTTCTTAGGCAGCTTGTCATCCTGTCCATTAGGTTAGTGAGTTTTCTGTTATGATGTTAGGAATTTCCTTGGTTTTCATCTGGTAGTTCTGTCATGGAGCATTGCTCTACAGTGTTTTGGGTTTTTTCAGTCTTAATTGCATGGATGTCTCATACCTTAACAATGCCTTACTATTGTAACCTCTGCTGAGTAGAGCACCCACAAGAGTCCTGTACCATCTCTAAAGAAAGAAATGAATCTCTAAAGAAAGAGTCTCATTGTTGTGGTACACAAGTTAGGAAAGTTGGCAGCTTGTTTCCAGCTCTACTAAAGACTTCAGAAGTAGTCTTTAAGCTCCATTTTCCCCTTCCCCTTCTCGGTGGGGGGTTTGATCTCCATTTTCATCTTCTCTCTCACAACGAGGCCCCCATCTGGCGACCGCCAGAGCCCAACAGCGCCCCCTGCCGGCAGGCACAGAGCACCTGCAGGGTCTGCGCCCCGGATACCCAACAGCGCCCCCTGCTGGCCGTGGTTAGAATTGCACCAAAAGGCAGAAAGTACTGAACTGTTTCCTTTTTGAAGTGGACTTTTGGGTATGGGAATATTGTTTGGCTGTTTTTGTGTTATTTCTATCCTTTAACAAAAGGCTGTTATTTTTTTTTTGCTTTCTCCGTACTTCCTCAATTGGAGCCTCTTAATTTCGAATTTACAATTGCTTAGAGGGAGGAGCTTGGTCTTCTTCATAACTCATCCTCCTTATCAAAACACTTCAGTCTCATTAAACTAAGAAATTTCTTCACTTCACCTAAGGCATAAATTTTGCTCATGTCTAAAGCAGGATCTTTCTGCATCCAACAAATGGTCCAACTTGTTATGACAGATTTTATATTTCTGTTCAAACTGCAAATTCACCATTTTGTCCTCCCTCTTTACATACCCAGAGCAATGAATGTGATTCTAATTTGTCTGCCTGTATATATATGTCAGGTTAATTTCTACTATATTGGTCATAGTTACTGTCTCTAGATATAATGGGATAACCTGTTCTGGGATGCTGAGGAAAGAGGCACTTCATTAGCTCTTTTGAGTGACAGACAGTGCATCAAAGTCATGTTGTGAAACTAAAAATGTGCTAGAATTTCCAGTGGCTCTAGCTATGTCTAAATATAACTTGAAAGCCCAAGCAAGACTTGTGGTGAGCTATATAAAGACAGTATGGTGGAAAGTGCTGAAAAGATGCTAGCCCTAAGGGAAAGAAAGTTATCTCAGAACTTGCAGAGTTCTTTGGTTTTCCTGTTTACTCAGTAACTCTTAATTACTGCAACAAGGGAATTGTTTAATTCTGAAGACTTACTTAAGGGCCTGACATGTCAGTGAGCTTTGTGTAAGCAGATGGATAATGCTACTTCATGTAGCTCCCCTGAAGTCCAAAGGCCTAGTGAAAACTCAACATAAACAGTCTGTTGCTAGTTCAACACTTCTCTTAGTTGAGCAAGTGCTGAAAGGCAATTGCTTTGCTACCCTGATGTAAAAGCTATTTGGTATTCATTGTTGTCATACAGAATCTTATTTTGTCTATTTCACCTTTTAGATGAGGTACAAATATGTTCTCTTTCTTCCAGTAACCTCCTATTGGGATAATTTTTCTTGTTTAAGTTTGTTTTAGTTCTCTTTGACTTTTAGCTGACAGGAGGGTAGCTGAAATGTGATCAGATCTCTGACTTGGTAAATTTGGTGTGTTGAAGTGCATTCAGGTTTGAAGGAAGGGATATGAATGCATCTGTGATCTCACAGAGTCTGTTCCAAACCTCAGTGAAGACAAAGATCTTGTCTTTAATCAGCCTCTGTCAAAAGCAGTGAGAAAAAAATTAAACCTACCTTCTGTAAGAGCAAGACCTCTTTTGTAAAACCTGTATTTAAGTTTTTCCTGACTTTCAAATGCAGTAAGATACTTTAAGTACCTACTTTTTTTTTTTTTTTGGATAGCTGTTAAAATACCTGAGGAGATAGCCATTCTCTACTTGGGGCAATATATAAATAAAAGAATAAATTATGTAGAAAGGAAAGATGATATATTTATATACAGCACCTTTGGTCTCCCCATCTCATTTCCATAAAAAAATCATAGTGCATTCTCACCCTTTGCAAAGTTTCACCTTTATCTCACATGCAATGAGAGTAAGAGCAACTCCATTCCACCAATCTCTTCTGCAAGAAGACAGTGGGAAAAGCACCAGCCTGGCTTTAAGAAAGCATGCTGTAGATATGTCAGTTGTCAGAAGCTTCTTTTCCTCTGATACTCTACTCCCTCACTCCTAAAAACCCTTTCCTGAATATGCGATAGTGTCTGTGCTCTTAAGCAAATGCAAATATTGTCAGAATCCTTGCAAGGGCGATGATCCTGTCTGTTGCCCTTATGGGCTGTTGGGATAAATGGAAGGAGCTCCTCTGAAGTCACTGAGGCTTTACTGATTTACATGCAAATAATTTGTTGACATATTTTTATAGACTGTTTCCATGTTGTGTCTGGAAATAAGAATGATTTAGGTTGTCTCATTTCCTACTGATACTTGCTGAAGCAAAACAAGGCTTTAGAAGGGTTAATCAAAGCATCTTACTGCAAAAACCCACTGTTCTCTCCCACCCCCCGCTTTCTCTACCTTGCTCAAAAGAGATTTTGTTCTGTACAAATTCTGCAGACCTGAAAACCCAGAGGCACATTGCACAAAGAGCCCAGAGGTAATAAATTATAGCCAAATAGGCTAAGGTAGACATTTGAATTGGTAAAATAGGCCTGAAGCCAAAGCTTTTTCCAAGCTCCAGTGGATAGAACACGAAACAAACAGAAGGTCTCCAGGGTCACCCGACGATGAGGAGTAAATTCGAGACCTTATGATGAAGTAAAGACAGGATGTACCACCATAATATTCCTCAAAATAGAGACCACGCCTCAAACTCCACCCTGACATATTGTAATCTAATGATACAATAATATGAGTATGTATGTGAATATGCTGTAATCGTAATTAGAAACTATATAAATTGCTTGTTTTTACTCAACCATTTCGAAGCTCTTTTTGCCCAGCCCGAGCTGGAGAGCTGCCCAATGTTGATTAATAAATACCTGCTGTTTAAAGGCATAAAACTCTGTCTCTAAGCAGTTTTTACCTGCCTTTTGGGGCATCATTGCTGACTTCTGTTCTAGTTATGCTAATCTTCTCCTTGCAAAACTTAGCCGTTGTAACAATTTCTCTTTCTTCTTCATTTTTCTCAGCTAAAATGATCACTCAAAATCAGGGATTTTTGTTAGTCCTAACAAGTGTTTTATCCCTAGTCTTTTCTCTTTCTGCTGGAAGCTACTGATTTGTGTTGTTTCTTACCCTCTTCCCCTCTTGGTGTTTGCCTGCAAAATCCCACTTTGCATCACTGTCATGGAACAGCAGAAGTTGTGCCTGTTCTCAAAATCATCAGTGTCATCCTGTTTTATTGCATCCTCCAGAATACTGTAACAAAGTGAAAATTTTTTCACTGATGTTGGTAGCATAGGGTCCATCGGTTACTCTGATGTTCATCTTGTTTCACTTCAAGGTCCAGATAAGTATCTAGACTGACTTTCCTGTTCCAGCATTCCTCTACAGTCAGTAATCTTTCCAGAGGAAGTCTTTGTCACAAAATAGGATTAATAATCTTTAGGAAGTGTTTATCTTAAAATAAAATCTAGGACAGCTCTGATCCTGTGGGAGCAAGGAGAGAAGGACACATGTCTGGGACTTCACAGAGTAGGAAAATCTGGTGAGAGCTGTTGCCGTAAGTGAGTGAAAGGCCATAGGATGGATCAGGATGCATGGACCCATTTCAACCACTTTGCAGTATCAAGGTACCAAGGTGCAGCACTTAATTGTTTGGGGAAAAGTACTTTTCTTGAATATGTGAGGTTTATATTGCTCTGTATGAAGTCTTCCATATAATAAAGATAAAAATGCAGGGAGAAATCACTGATCATATACTCTGGAATTGTGGCATGATGTAAGTGCTGAGAACTTGGGTTTCTTTGGTGTGTTCCATGTGAGACAGAAGCATTACTGGTTCTCATGGCTAAAGGGTGTTACTGGGTTTGAGCACAGCATGAAGTGTGAATAATAGCGGGAAATTAGGAACAAAGAGCATTTGAACTTCTGATAAGCAGTTCAGCTATTCACTGAAATGTAAACATTTGGCACAACTGTCTGGCACACATTTCATATTTCAAAAGAAATTAAAAAAATTCCAAAAGCTTAAGGGCTTTAATGTTCTCCAGTTCCTTCAAAATGAATTCCTCCTAAATGAATCTGTGAGAAATAGATTCTCTCTTCTAAGAACTTGTCCAAGAAATGTCTTGGAATTTTTACTTCTGTCTTTACTAAAGAAAAGTGTTGGGATGTGTGACATGAAAAAAATAGAAATATAGAGACAGAATCCAGATAAAGGTTTACTAAAAGTTTCTGAGTTCTTGACTGAAGACAACTTCCACAGAACAAAAAGAAATTAAAATTTAAAATGAGAATATTAATTCTCCAGGTTCATTGTCCTTGTTCAAGTAAAACAAAATGTGCAACATTTTTGTTGAACAAGCTATGCATACATCAAGTCCTTGCTGTCCTACACTGAAGGAACTGGAGGATCCTCTAGAAATTACTAGGATCTTCTTGTGCCTGAAGATCTGCTACAAACTTCTTTTAACCTATTTTAGTGTTTTTAATCACCACTTGTAAATAAATAACTAACAAAAAAAAAATACTCAGGCAACCTCTGTAGCTTGAAAATCATACTAGTTCTGTGTGCAATGATAATATAAGGTTCAGGCTCTCCATGGAGAGGAGCCACAAGGGAGTGAGCATACAGAGAGTATTGCCCAAGGCACACTAGCAGAAATGCTCTCCCTTTTTTCTCAAGACATGTCAAGGTCATTCAAACCTCACCAGGACCTCAAACCAGCACCGCATGGTGAAAATTGTGGTTCAGGATCTAAATGGCTTCTTAACTTGTGCTGGTGCTGAAGTCTATGAAGAATCCTCCCAGAGTAAAGGAGATAGGGAATAGGATATCCATAAATGAACCTAGGTGTTAGAAGTGCTTTCTTTCATAATAGGCATGGTTGTTTTTTTGCCATAGACTGTTTTATATGTAGGGAAAACTCAGAAGAACAGTGTAGAGCTGCTCTTATACAACTTGTTATGTACAAAACCAAAAAAGTAGCTCCTCTCCTCTAATTTAAATTGCTCTTTTGCTTGGAAACTAAGTGTTTGTAAGCAGAACGCCTAATGTTTAGTCAATCTCAACTCATCAGCTTGACAGCAGCTGACTGCAACCCAGGCTTGCTTTGCAAGCCTGCCTACAAAAGCAGATTCCAGAAAATCAGTTTAGCATGTCGTTCCAGCATGGACCTCCAGGCTTTGGTGAGAGGAAAGAATGGAGGTACAGTTCTTGTGCAGACCACATGGATTCAAGACTGCCTTCTGATTTACACACATGCTGAACTTGGGGTCACCACACAGGTGTATGTAGAGGCAGAAATAGGCATGGTTCTGTCTTTTTTTTTAAAAGCAGTGCAGACCTGGGCTGTGCCGCCAGATCTGTACCAATCAGGCACATGCTTTATGTACATCCAGTAGCTAATTTCATACCTGAGGCTAGATTACAGAATATGCTGTTAGTTCAAAGTGACTTTGTACTGTTGCCAACCAAAGAACCAGGCACTTTGCTTATTCTCCAAATCAAAAATATGTTGTAAAAAGCAACATAACACAGAATTAGAGTTCCATGGTTTAAATATTAAACAGCAGAATCAAAAGGAAATATTTTTGTGTCTGCGTTAACCCTAAGACAGGCTATTTGTATTACTATTTTTCTATTTAGACATGCAGCTTACTACCTGCACTTGGTCTTCATGAAGTCAACAGTGACACTTCTGTGTCATGGCAGGCAAATGGAGCCTTAAAATGGGCTGGTATGAAGTGGTACAAACTTGTCACTGTAAATCTCACCAATGAATCTGGTTTAAATTGTAGCTTGAACTAATCTAAAATCATTTCACAGAATGAGGGATGTCTCAAGATGGTGCTTACTCTTTATGGTTGAACACAGAGGCCGTGGCTTGGTTTTCTTAGGAAGACAGTGCTTGTAATGTCTCACTGAGCCTAAAGTATGTTTGCAGGTCTGCTGGAAGATGCAGAAACATTTTCTCCCATTTAAATAGGTGTAATTTGGAGATATTGAAACACAGTAAGTATGACTCCGTGGTAATGACAGCTGCATCTTGATCCTACCCCTCTCTTTTCCAGCCAGATTGCTGACCTGAGTCTGGAAACAAGTTTGATTTGAGTCTAGCAGAGCCAGGCTGACTGAAACAATTAAAAATTAAAAATCTGTTTGATCATGCCCAAGGTCAAAACTGAACTTCAGGGCCTTCAGTGAATTGAATTGCACTTACATATGTTAACACAACTTGTGACACTGACAGTTGTTAAATATTTCAGGTTTTTATCAGTGAATATCTGGTCTTGCCCATGAGCTGTTTAACATGCTTCTGGTATGCTGTTAATTGGTTTAAGAAGCATGAGCCACAGATTGTACATCTCTCCCCACCCACTGTAAACACTGGTTGAAGTACACAATCCTGTAGATTTTTAACCCTGTAGTTGCAGCTGAAATGGTCTGGAAAGCTGGTCAAGAAGAGCAAGAGCATATGGCTACATCTGGCAAACAGAGCCAAAGGTTCCACTTCACTCTTATTTTGAAGATCTTATTCCAAGCTCAATGGGTTTGACAAACTCATAATTTAAGATTCCTGATTAATGGTCCAGAAAATAAAGCTTGTGGGTTTTTTCTCTTGCTTTTCTATTCCATACTGCTTAACTTTAATTTGGAGTAGATCTTTTTCTCTTGAGAGGGGGGGAAAAAATACCTGGAAGAGTGATGGCTGCTGAAGCTTGCACAGTAACTCATGGGTAGGGTCTCATGCTGCAGGACTCTGATGCTGGCAATGTAAATAGCTTTAGAAAGCCAGCAGGAGTATGCTGGGCTGTGCTGCTACCCAGAGCAGTCTGTGGTAGGAGAGAAGCAGTTTCAACACTGAAATCTCTGAAGACAGAATTTATTAAAAGATAGCAAACCAAGAGGACCCTTTTGATTATCAGCCTGGGGAGATGGACCTTGAGGACAAGTATTGAGGTAGAAGGTATTACTGTCAATCACAGCTTTAACATATCAGTCTAGGAGCAGTAGACTTTCTAGACTGATTTCCTTCCCTCATCTCTTTCACAGAGACAATTGGAAGGTACTGTGGTGTGTAGTCAGATTTTTGTTAGCACCATACTCTGATAATCTACCTCTAGCTTGAAGAATTGAGTAAATTAAATTATACTGATTTCCCATGTGGATGGGAAAAGCCCTAATGAGTCTGTCTTCCTATCAAGTCTGAAATGTCTGTACTGTGAAGCCTTCTTTCACTCATCTGTGAAACAGCTACAAGAACATTTTTCATGTGGTCCAATATTTTACTCTAAATTTTGGAAACACCCACAAAAACAACACAACCAACAACCCCCTTCCAACTGCCATCAGGTACCTTGACACAAGTATATAGCATGGAAACTTCTATTTAAACACTTAATACTAAGCTACTGCAAAGGGGATGTCCTGTAATGGAAAATATTATGCAGGATGAGCTAGATGAAAAGCTGCCACTGATTCATGGCTGGGCTTCACGAATGAAGATTTGGGAAGGGCTCTTACCCATGCTTGCTACAAGTGCGCTGATGGCTAAAAAGGCCAATGCAGAAGGCACAGCGGAAAGGCTACCCAGGATATATCGACAAGATGCGATTCTTCCTGCGTTGTCTTTTCTCCTCGAGAGTGATCCTGCGTGTGTTCTCAAAAGCAGCAGCAGCATTATACATGATGTGTCTCCAGGCCTCCCGATTGGAGGCCAGGGTAGACCAGTGGTGGTGATCAATATGGCCAAGGCTGAGGGATTGTTTCCGGCAGTCCTTGTATCTCCTCTTCGGGGTTCCTCTCTTGCGGCAGCCAGTGGCAAGTTCCCCATAGAGGAAAATCTTAGGGAGGTGGTAGTTCTGCATCCTGGAGACGTGCCCTGGCCAGCGCAGCTATGATCTCAGCAGCATGGCCTCAATGCTTGTGACTGCTGCCTGTTCAAGGACAGATGTGTTGGTCACATAATCCATCCAGTGGATGTTTAGGATGGTACAGAGGCAGCGCTGATGGAAGCGTTCTAAGAGACGCAAGTTGTTATAGGTAAAAGCCCAGAATAGTATTTTTGTAAAAATATAAAAGAAATTTATTGAAGGCAAGTAAGCAAAATAGCACGCTGGGCGACCGGAGGACACTCTCGTTCCATTAATGGTCTGCAATGTGACGAACCAACGGTCCATCTTTTATACCCCGCCTCTTTTCTTCACCTCTCAAGTCTCTTTCGATTTCTTTATTGGATTCCATTTTGCAAGCTTTCCCGATATTGGTTCTTATTTCGCGGGCTTCCCTGATATTGGTCCTTATTTTCGCGGGCTAAATCTCGCCACTTGTGTTCAGCCAATGATCTGGTTAAACCGTAGTCCTCAGAGGCTGTCTTGTAGAAGTTTCCAGATGGGGGGGTAAGTCCTCTCCTTTTGGTTCTTACTGCTTTTATTTTCTTGCCCTATGAGTATGCTTAGAGCAAACACTTGTATGGTAACAAAACATACAAATTCATAACAATTGTGCAGTTAATCACTTAACTACTATAACATTGGGAGCCCCTGGTGGTCTAGTGGTAAAGGCGCGGCGCTGTCACCCCCGAGACCCGGGTTCGATTCCCGGTCAGGGCCACTCCCGGGCTGATGGAGCTTGTTAGCCCTGTAAAAAAAAGGCAACCCATCTACGTCCTGGGGACCTCGCTGCCACCGTCCAAGCTCGCTTGGCCCCGGCAGATGAACCTTAGGATTAAAGGGTGGGCTCAGTTCCACGCACACTGTGTCTCACCTAAAAAATCCAATGTGCAGGCTGGAAGGTGTAATGACCTTCCCCGGATCTTCGCTCGCGAAGACTGGCCATTATTATTATTACTACTATAACATTGTAATTTCATTGTTTATAGTTGTCTAGTTCATAGCATAAACAAAGCCCTTATCAGGCTTATTGTAACAGGTGCAACTAAACTTAAATACTTAATTTGATGAGCAAATTGTAACTTTTATTCTGGATCACCTATTATAAAGTGGTGGTGGTAAATGACCCATGATTCAGACCCATATAAAAGAGTAGACAGCACAATGGCTCTGTAAATGCTGATCCTTGTACTTTTCTTCAGGTTTTTGTTTCACCACACTCTTTTATGGAGTTTACCAGAATGACCAGTCAGCAGATTTTTGAGTTTAGAGGCAATAGAGTTTTTGATCATGAAACCAACTCTGGAGAGATGCCTTTCAGTTCTAGGTTTACTTGACCAGTAGAGTGTATAACCAGCACCATGTTCTCTAAGGTTGCCTTCCTCATGGAGACGAACTTCACTGAGAGCAGTGATGTCGATGTTGAGTCATGACATTTCCTTGCCCTGAGCACCCCTTCAAGATGCTATAATTAAAAAAAACCCAAAAACCAAAACAAACAAACACAACCAACCAACCAACCAAAACACACAAAGACCCACCACATTCCTGGGCAGAAGCCACAGGCAAGCCAAGCCCATCACATGCCACCCTCACTTCGACAATGCCCGAAGAGGAGTGATCCCAGCATACCTGGGCAGGGGCAGGTACACATGTAAGGAGTCCCTGCATCCACCCGAGGCTTGGACACCCTCCACAGCCCTTGCCCAGCCCAAACCCCCCAAATCCCAAAGAAACCCACTACCCACCCCAAACCTCATCCCCTCACTGTGCCACCGCAAGACCCCCCTCGGACTGCCCACCCACAGCCCCCCAAATGAGGCCACCCTGTCATCAGCCCAGGGAACCCCTAGGTCCATCAGCCCTCCCCCCTGCTCCTACCTGGCCTGACCTGGCCCGGCCCGGGGATCTCCCCCTCCGCTCTGAACGGGACCATCCACCCACCCCCCACAACGATCTGGGGAACCCCCAGGTCCATCCAGCCCCCTCCTGGCTCCCGCCTGGCCTGACCCGGCATGGCCCGGTCCCGCGACCTGGCCCCACATGGCCACAGGTCATTCACCAACCGCTCTGCCGCTCCGCTGTCGAAACAGAGCTCCCGATGGCTTCTCCACAAGGCCGACTGCACAGATCAGCACGGCAGCGTCTCACATGCATGCAGCGTGGTGATGAGCCGCGGAAGCAGGAGCAGGTCCCCCACCACCCACCACCCAGCTGCAGAAGCACGGTGAGTGCATGGCCACCCGCCCACCCGCCATCTTGGCCCCCCATCTTGGCCCCCCAGCTGCCAATGATACGTAGAATTAAAAAAAAAAAGCCATATGGGATTTGTTTTTTCTCTGCCTTTCCACCTAAGTTGTACAAGCGGCATGTACCACCGAGGTTACTTTTGCATTAAATTTCAAACTAAACATAGAATTTACAAACTAGTTTTCAATTGAGAGTTTGGGTTTTTTAAATTATAAATACACATGCTTTCAAGTGACTCAAGAATTTAAGTGGATAAAATTGGTACTAGAATATAAGTAGAAAAGAAGAATAGTCACTTTTAGGTTTAGTGACTATGTATTTAGTTAAAGATTAAGAGTGCTGAAAGAATAATAACCATTGTCTAATGAGCTGAGCAGCTGGGAAAGGGAGTCTCTGTCTGATAAGTTGGGCAGCTGAGAAAGGGAGTAGAATAATGGGGTACAGTGTTCTGTTTGTAACTAGGAGACCAGATCATGGGGATGCTGCCAGAAGACACTGTGAGGAAGACACACGGCCTTCATCCCTACGACCAACTGAGACGACCACCAGAGACTCAGAGCATGCGCGACCAAGCAAGACGGAACTAACTGGACTTATTTGGGATGGGGAGGAGAGGGGGGCATTACCCATTATGTAACCACTAAATAACTTATAAATACTGTTACTTAGCTGTTGTTGGTTGAGTGTGTCTTTGGAGGCCCTAGCCCCCATGCTCCCAGCACTGAATAAACATATCTCTCTACTATCATCAGTACTGGAGTTTTTCTATCAATAAATCACAAGTGGCATCTTTCAAATTTAATGCCGGGGGAATAATTCATACTCAGATTCTGAAAAAGGATTTTTTTTTGAACCATGCAAAATGTCAGCTCTGATTCCTTGACTTTGCTAAATCACTGGAATTACTTTCAAAGGACCTTCTTACCTTTTTTACCTCCAGAAAGATGATGAGAGACAGACTTTAAGTCATCTATTTTTCTGTAACAGCAGTCTGCAGTTTCAACCTCTTTAACTCTTGACTGTGAATCTTGAGAAACTAAACAGTCCAGGGCTTACAGACACTTTTATCCTTTCTGTCTTTTCTTTAGCAACTCCACACGCCACTGGACCATATCTAGAGAGAAGGTGCTGGAGAAGCAGCTGTTAAGGGAAAGAAAGTCCTGGGTAGAGTGGAGAGGCTATTCTATTTGCCAGAGAATGCAAACAGGCTCTCAGTGGTCCTTCTCACTTCTTTCTTTCCCCTCTCCACCACAGAATATGACATAATTTCTCTACAAAATGTCACAGTGGCCATTTTTCCAGCACAGGTCCTTCTGGGAATTTTTAGACCTAGTTTGAAGATTCATAAAGGTTCCATTACTCTTCTAATTAGGAAATAAAGAAGGCTTGTTATTTTGTAAGGGGTAAAGGGCTTAAACATTTTAAGCAAGCATTTCCATGGTGAAATACTACCCATAGCTGTGAAATGAAAATTGAAGCCAAACAGATTAAAATCACAACAACGAGTTTGACATGAAAAAGAAAGGTGAAAGCCCATAAGATTTATGATTGCCTCTTCTGTAGTAGTCCTTCTTGCCAGAATGCAAAAATTCCCAAACATCTGGAAGAATTAGGTTAGCAAGAGTGAAAGAATTTAGGCACACATGAAGGGTTATAACAACGAGCAGAACATTACTTGTAGAAAGTGGATGTGCAAAATCCCCTGTGCATATGAACTGGGAAGGAGAGAACTAAGGACCCAGTTTTGCCAAAATATTAAAATTTTGGGTATTGAGGAGTACAGATATTGCTTAATATACAAACTTTCACAGTTTATGTTTACACTGCACTAGCTAAGTATGGCTGTCTTCTGCTGCATCTGAGCATGAGTTACCTGTGCAGAAATACAGTGACTCTTCCTCATTTGAAGGGCAAAGGAGAATGTGGGAAGGGGTATAAAATCTGTAGGATATCTCCAAGCCTAGATGAAACTTGCTTCCTAATTTTTTTAGAATTGTGTACAATTTCTAGTTAAAATAGGAACTGATTTAAAATTGGCATAATAAACTGATATATAATTGATTCAGGAACCATTTTCCTGGTTTACTATGTGTAGTGGTTTGGATGACCACCGGAGAACTAAAACTCCAAATAAGTCCTTCTTCTTTTGTTTTTTCTCCCCTTGCCCCCTCCAACAAAGAAGCAGCAATATGGAGAAATATAAATAAAAATAACAAATTACTAAATAGCTGTAACTACAAAGATACAGAAGAAAATGGTTTAAACCAACATAACAAACAAAAAAAAAAAAACCAAAAACCATGTGTTACCTGGTCCTGTCCACTGCTAGGACAGACAAAAGGACTCCCGTCCTACTCTTTGTGCACCACGTGATCTGCCTGGGGTCAAAGACAAAACGGTGTAGAGGCTTCCCTCTCCCCCCACCCTGGACTACTAGGTCAGGAAAAACCAAAGAAAAATAAGATAGGAAATTGTTTTGCGTGCAAACAGTAATATACTGCAGGATTGCTCTCTCTCTCTGTGTGTGTGTGGGGATGTGGGTCAAAAAGCAGTTAGAGGAAAAAAAAACACAAACAAAACCAAAGAAAAACAAAACCAAAGAAAACCAAAACCCCGGAGCAGTTTGCAGTGTGGTAGCCCCTTCTCTCAATATGCCCCACTCTCTCTTGGTGAGCAGGAGCGCGCTACAGTAACAGCAGAAGTAGCAGCTGCCTCAAGGGTAGCAATGCCAGCACCGGACCTGCCAGCAGCAGGCAACTGGCTTCCCCCAGAAATGGCAGCGGTGGTGGGATTCGTGGGGCAGCTACAACCTGTGGTGGGGTGGCTGCGACCTGTGGCACGGCTTGCAAAGTGGTGACATGCTTTTTCTGGTTCGAGGTGGTTCCCTTTGGACTGGGACTTGTGGAGTGCCCTGAACTTGTGGCAAAGTGGCTATCTCCCCTGTGCCAGGGATGTAACAATAGTGATGCTTCCACCTTTTGACTCTTAAAAGGGGGCCTGTCCATTCCCTTCTGCAACTCAGGCAAGGAGAGACCATTCTGCTTTCCATGCTTAAAGAGACAGTCCATCAAAAATGATGAAATGTGATAGAATACATAATTGGTCACAGCCACCTAATGCTAAACCCTGCCTCTTTTCCCTACAAGTAGGACACTATGTAATAAGGATGAGTTTGGAGGTGAAAAAGGTTTTTCTGGCCAACCACTTCACAGTGCAAGTTGCGAAGTGCACAGTAAAAGCTGTGCATCTGCTTAAGAGAACATGGTCTAGTTGTACAGAAACTGCTGCCCACGAAAATCTGTAGCTCTTTACTTAGGGAAATACCTACCCTTATCTTTCTTGGGTTCAGTTCATCCTTTGAGTGCAGTAGAGCTCAAAATCCCTTTGGGGCTTCACATCCCTATTAGATGGGATTAGTATTTCAGTACTGTATGTTCAGTAGTTGATTCTGTGACCCAGAGGATAGGTATGAAAAGCTAACATGTTGGTATTGAATAAAAGAAATAACATACAATTTTATTAATGTGAAATGTTTACAGTAATTAGAAGAATTGGTCCAGACTCTGCAAACTCTGTTGGAAAGCTCTTTGGTTTACCTTCTCTAATTAGAAAAAAGCAAATCCTGACCATATTATATATAAACTAATATATAAACTTAATATCCCTGACTGCCATATAAGCTAAAAATGATTAGGACTGGCTCATGCTGGTGGGAACCCCAAAGATCCTCCCTCCATAGAGAGTGATTGTTTGGGAATATTTGCAAGCAGTAAAGCCAGGGAAGTTAACAAAAAATGGTGAATGAAAACTTTGATCTGCAGATGCATGGATGGATACAGCTATAATATACAGCTGGTACCAGCATTTTCCAGGAAAAAAAAAATCTATCAATGTTTGAAAAGTGACATTGTGCATAAATTATCAGCACTGTTTAGAACTGATCAGGAATGGTAAACCTGTGCTTCAGAAGAGATAGCTACTGGTAAGACATTGCTTATGGCATGTGGTCATGTACCAAACTTGTTATTCTGAGTCAAAATGCCATGTCCTTCTGAGTCCATGTTCCAGGCTTTCCAGCCCTGTATACACATAAGGACTACCCAGAGTTTGGATCTGAGCCTGTAAAAGTGTGGTGGGAAACAATGCTTGTAAGGGTATGCAACTTTAAACGGGGATGATGTATTGAAGCACATAAAATATAGGTAAAATGAGCAGCTCTGTAATAACAGAAAAATCAATATAACAGGACAGTAAAAATAACGATATTGGAAAATTCAAAGATGAGTCGATGACTGAAAATACTTGGACTAGCTCAGCAAATTATTTATTTTCTGAATTTGCACAATCCTCCATCTGATATTTATTTCTCAGATAAAACCAGGAAAAAGCCTGGAGAGATGTCTTGTGAAGTTGGGATTGTTTTGGAGGGGTTTTTGAGACTTTCCATAGAATTGACAAAAATTTGCTTACAGAAAATGTTAGGAAAGCGTGATTTTCAGTAAAAGTAGAATCAATGCAAAGACTTTTTGAAAAGGTAGGCATTCAAAAAATATCTGAGCTTTTCAAAATGAAAATGCTTCTATGTGAGTAAAGGCCGCACTAATGTCATTGTCTTGTAACTGAGGGAAGCATAGCCATATGGGTTGTTTTGTTTGTCTGTCAAAACAATATCTCGTGATACTTTCTGAAAGCTGCCAAAGCCTCTTAAATTTTGGGTGGCCTGGGCCTGAAACTAAAAGTGGTCCAATTTATCATACTCTTGCAGTATGTAGCCACTAATATATTTTTCTTCCTGGTTGAATTTGGACAAAGTTTATAAAAAATATTCTCTTCCTTGGAAAAAATTACCAAAATACATTTTACTAATCCTTCTGAGTACATGAAGTTGATGTTCATAAGCTGGAACTTGTACCACAGGATTTTTATAATTAATTACAACTAATCTGGAAGAATAGCTGAAAAAGCAATAGGGAAATTGGTCACTGTATCAAAAACATTAAGCTTCTGGATATTTACCTGTGCTTTTTCACATATCCTTGATGGTTTCCAAAAGAGATTACAATAGTAAACCATGAAGGAATAATATTACTTCAGGAGTTAAATTTTCTTCCATTGGAGTCTTTATTTACAGGTTTGCTTGTATATATATCATTGGAATGTATTTCATGAGTTTTTTTATCTCTTTTTTGTTAAATGTTATTAAAGGACTTTTGAGAGCAGTTGGTGCACCTTATTTGAGCATCCATCTCTGCTTCTGATACTTTATTATAAAGTTCAGTGGAGAGTTAGAAAGGATATTGTCAAGAGAAGGTATATATGAAACTTAATTGGAAATATTTTTCTTCCTTCGAATTAAATAACTAACTCAAGGATATATCTGAAATTACAGAATTTCCCATAAGACAGGCATCTGGGACTTTGACCATCCCATTGAAGTGTTTGAATAGAATTTTGCCTGTTCATAGCATTTTGCAAATATTATTTAACACACAGTGTGGTTTTGCCCCAGGAAGGGGATGGAACAGTTCACATTCACTGCAAGGGAGAGAGTGTCTTCTTTGCATGGGCTGAGCCCACTGGGTGGGATTCTGCAACAGAGCACAGTGCAAACTGAGGAGTAATTCCCACTTACGTGGGTTGAGGAGAATGAGCAAATCCTCTCACTGTGATTGTAGGAGTTCCTGCCATACACTGGAGGCAGGATGATGCTAGTATGAAATATAGAGTTATACATTCCAGTGTGTGTAGTTATCCTACTGCCTAGCTTTGCAGTCAGCAGCTTAATGGTTTTACAGTCTGGCTCAGAGTCTGTCAGAAATGGGTCTGATATCTCACTTGAAGGATGGTGAATTTATCCACGATCTAATCAGAAATGGGAAGTGTTGCCTGTTGGACTGTACAAGGACTTAGGTAAACTGTTTCTTTGATATTTGATTTGGAAGCATCTGTGTATGGAAACCCTTTGTGATTCTGAGGAAGCATTCAATTGTACATAAGTGCTCAGAAACCAAATTACATAAGCCGTGTCAGTTTTTTCAATCAGATATGAAATATTTGAGACTTGTTTCGAAGTCTAAGATTTTTTTTTCTTTTTCTTGTAGTGTTATAGTGTGCTAGATTTTGGAAAAAGTCAAACTCATGATATTTCTTCCAATGGATCCAAACCATAGCCATTAGTTAGGAATTCAGCATGCATTCTGACACTCAGAAGCAGCTCCAACTCAAGGCATATGTATGTTTATCTTGATGGTTATATTACCATATGTGGTAGGAGCTGGTAAGGTCATCCCTTTCCTTGACCCAGAAGCATTTAGCAGTGGTGAAAAGACACTTATCAAGGTATGTGTAATTCTTTCCATATTTGTGCTTTAAAAATGTTCATTGATTATTTTTGGTTTATGGATATAGTCTTTGTGGTTGAAAAATAATAAAGATGTTAACCACAAGCCACAGCTGACTAGTTTACATCATCAGTATCTGAACTTGCAGCACTGGGAATTGCTATTAATGACTTGTGAGACTGAGTACTAGAAATGAGATGAATGTGGTAATGGTGTTGCCTTAATAAAGGATAGCATATGGTAATCTACAGAGTTTCATGGAAGAATAAGTTATTTTCTTTATAGGAAAATATAATGAATCCTCAACCAAATGTTCTTAAAGATGTTTTTTTTCAAAAACAGGAAAAAATGCAACCTTTCAAAGACTGTTTGATTGATGTTTGTATCCTGAGACTCTTATCAAGCCAGCTGTGAGATCTGGTTTGAGAGGGATACTCTGAACATGTATCACAGACATCTCATGCTAATTTTTTTTCTGGTAAAACATAAATCAGGAATACAATGCCAGTGATGGCAAAAAACATTTCACACCCGTAGAAAACTATCATCTGCTTGCATTACTAGGTTGATGTTGCTAAAGAAGATAAGCAATGCTTCCTTCCAGCCATCATTCAAAGTATCTGAAAGCATTTCTTGCACCCACTGTTACCAATGCAAACAGACATTGGAGGATTGCAGTCTTCCCTGATGTTATGTGGCTTGTCTGAGGAAGTGTTATCTGAGGAGATACCATGTCTTACAAAAGCAGAATTCCAGACAGCCAATTAGGAGTATTAGTATCACATTTCCATTTCTCCTGAAACAGAATAGAAGCAAGATTATTATATGCACTTAAAAAGCACTTCAAGTATAAATTCAAAGGACTGAATGGAGACAGGATGGAATTATTCCCCCAGGATAGTATATTTTTAATTGATATCAGTGTACTTCATACAGCTCACGTGGTGCTCAATTGCTGTGAATTATTCTTGAAGGAAGAAGGGAAAGTTTGAGTGTGTGACATTCATCTGTTTTAAAGAATAGGAAAAAGGATATTTATACTGTTTGCAAATATCAATACACTGAATGTTACACTAAACTTCAGGATTTAAGAGCTTGCCACAGAAGGTGAACACGGGTCATTCTGGTAAGGGAAGGGACAAAGAGAAATTGGAGCCATTCAGATGATTAGATATTTTAATGAGTATTTGATGAATGCTGATCATGGGAAGGTCAGAAAGTAATTTCTTCAGTTAAGTGTAAACCCTGCCTAGAGAATTAAACCTAATACTTTAAATTTCAGGCCAAAGTAGACTTGATATAATGTACAGAATGCCGCATTCTACATAAACCTCAATTTTGCCATAAACTGTGGCTATACCACGTGCACAGCAAAGCACAGAAATTTAATCTCTTGGAAGTAAAGTAATTTGGAAGTGCAGAGGAACTGGACACTGGAACTGTGAGAAACATATGAGCTGTTACTCCTTTTTTGGTATACTTCTGTAGTTACCTCATCATGTGTTATGCCAGTCATGTAGCTTATATAGATAAATAGCATAACTGTCTGCTGTTCAAAACCTCAGCTGCCCCCTTGACAAATTCTGTCATGCTACTTCATCAATACAAATGATTGAGATGTTCTGGGAATACTGGATGATAGGAAGCATAGAATGAAATGTAATTAAAAAATATATAGCATGGAGGCTTCTGTATTGGTCTGGGTTTTTTTATTAATAGTGAATTTCTTTTATTTAGATGAAGCTGCAGCAGGAAATTGCCTGTCAGAGGACATAACCTCACAGAAAGTTGTGTGTGTCTAGATTTGGAGAGGAGTAAATGTCATGCTGAATAGTTAGCAAAAACCCACTATCCCTCTCTTTCCTTATGAGAGGGGACAGGGAAAGTCCACTATCACACTAAGTGCTGCATCCTTTAGAGAAACTTCTGGGGTTTGAACTCTCATAGGATTGCTAGCATGGAGACCTACCTGCATGTGAAGGATTTGGTACATGGAGATCCCACCAGCACAAGTGCCTTCCACCTCTTGCTGCTGTGGTATAAGTAGAGGGACCATCTCATGGGAACTTGGATCCTGACTGAGATGACTAGGTGATGTTGCAATAGGAATAATTGTAATTTTCGTGGTGCCCTGTTCCAACTTGCTTAGGTATAGAAAGGTGAAGTGTGCCTTTATCTGTAAAAGTGAGTAGGAATTTTAAGTTTGAATATACCTGAAAGTGAGCTTAAGACATAAACGTGGTCAAATGTTGATATTGAAAACAATAATTCAAGAGTGAGAAAGCAGGAAAAATAGAGAAAAGTGGGAAAAGCTAATTATTGGAAGGAAAGTGTGTTACCACCACCATGAATGCCGAATCTCATCCTTGGTGATGGGGATGGAGATCTCTATCAGGTCGTTCTCTGGTGTTTTGTCTGTGAGCCTGAGTGGAGTTCTCGCAGCGTGTATTGGCCCTGCAGCGCGTCCTGGGTCCCGTAGGGCAGGTCGCGGTGGTGCCCGTGCAGTGCTGGGGCGCGGCCTGTGTGCGGACAGCGGCGGGAAGAGGGTGTGTGTGTCTATGGCGTGTGCTGGGCAGTGACTCTGTGTGTGTGTGTGTGTGTGTGTGTGTGTATGTGCCCGTAGCACTGGCGGGCCGTATGTGTGGGCAGGGTTTCCCGTCAAAACAATTCACGCAGTTTCAACAAACAGAAAGAAATTACGAAGTATGCGCTGCTTCTGTCAGTTATTTAGAAGCCCCTCTCTACTTTGGGACAAGATGACTTGGCAATACATGCTGTTAGATGAATGTTAGGGACGTGGTGGACTCCTATATCCTCTTCTCAAATTTCGTCTGTGGTATTACAGAAGCCGTATTGCTAATGTTTCTTCATTTGCTTCCTCTCTTGCTTCTAATTATTTAGTTTTTTTTGAGGCAGATGTTGCAGTTCCCCTTCCCTCCGCTGGATAAACTCAAGGGCTGACAGAGGTTTTGTATTAGCATAATCCCGGGCAGGTGGGGCTCGTTAGCCCTTAAAGGCAACCCACCTACGTCCTAAGGACCTCGCTGCCACCGTCCAAGCTCGCTTGGCCCCGGCAGATGAACCTTAGGATTAAAGGGTGGGCTCAGTTCCGCGCACACTGTGTCTCACCTAAAAAATCCAATGCGCAGGCTGGAAGGTGGAAAGACCTTCCCCGGATCTTCGCTCGCGAAGACTGGCCATTATTTATTAATGCTTGGGACTGCTGTTGAGACTTTGTCTGCCGTGCCTTCTCCTCTTATTTCTTGTGATGACAGAAATTGGGCTTTTCTGAGAAAGTGGCAAAGATTTGTTCTTTCCAGAGGGGACTGCATGTCTGGAAGATTGAGGGAGGGATATACTCTGATGGGTAGCTCTTTCCACAGAGCCACTGTGTGACTTTGGCAAACCCACAGGCTGCACTAGTTGGCTTCCAGTTGTGGCTCTTGCCACAACTAGTTGTGGCCATTGCATCACACAGACTGACAAGGTGTGATGCTGGGTACTACAGATCTCATTCTAGAAATTCTGTTCACTGGCACTAACAGCACTTGCACAGCCTGTGCATACTCAAATCGTGGCACAAAGCTGCAACTGGTTCATTTATTCCAATCTGGGACGACACAACTCTGCCCTCTGTGTGACAGCAATAGGAGTGTGAAGGCAGAGGCTGTGTGCTTGTTTCTCCCACTTTTCACTTTCCTGTCATTCCTAGTGCTGTCTCTTGTTCTCCAGTCTTTTACCATGCACCCTGCTGCCTGCTTTATCCCCTGCAGTGTTGCAGTTTCTTCCTGCTTAACACAGTCCTTTCTCACCCTCTTTTAGCTCTCTAATCTGCTGTCCTCTCTTGCAGTGAGTGAAGCTACATGCTGGTAGCCTCGCGTGAGCTGCTCAGCACAGTTGGTCAGCTGGTCTTTCTGTGGGAGACATCCTTCTTCATAGGGATCTGGCTAAAATGGAGAACTTCTGAGTTCCTTTCTTGGCTGTGCCAGACACTGCCTATGGGATGTTATCCAAGTCAGTGAAAGCCAGGACTATACTGGGCAGAAATCTTAAATGATGGGAGACTTACTAACTGTATAAATATGAGCTGAATTTTGAATACCTGTGTGGATCTAAGCTGGATCTATATGGATCTTTTCAGTACCTTGTTTTCATCTTTAAAAAGGGAGAAATACTCCTTGCTTTCTATCATTCTAGTTTTTACCTGTATGGTACTGAAAAGCATTACTGTACAGCAACAGAATTTGGGTCCTCTCTATAGGAATGTGATGTGGCCTGAACTAGTTAGAGCTTGAGTTTGGAGGAGGTGTAAGGAAATCTATGGCAATAAAATACGGCATGAACAGGCTGGAAAGTGATGAGTACATTCACACTCTTCTCTGTGTGCATGTGCTGCACGGATAAAATATGGACAGGAATAAATTCACTGCTTGAAGCAAATGCTGGCAGAATTGGGTATTTTTGCCAGCAGCCTACCAGTTACCTCTGTTGATTTTGCTGAGTTGCGTGAAGTACCTTTCTCTCTCTATTGCTTGCCATCCCTAGGAACACGGTCATGGAGAAGCAGTGGCAAGTGTTGAATTCTGTTACAGTATACAGACCTGCACAGGGGACCTAAATGAAAATCAAAAGTCTTGTTTGCAAACCTGGGCATATGTGGGACTTAAATGGGCTTAGCCCATGAAAGTTGTGTTTTTCATTTGAGTCCAAGTTAATAACTGAGGTGTAACCTCTGCTCATTGCCTGAGCCAAGCTCCTGAAGCTCATTAGCATCATTAGCATCAGAGCACAAAGGAGCATGGTTCTCACATTGATGTAACAATAGGATATGTAAGAGAATACTCATTTGATTAGTCTAATACTTGGTTTAGTCTAGTCTAAGTGAGAGGAGAATCGAGCAAAGGAGTATGTTTTACCCTCAAAATGTTTGTATCAGCACCTGTGTAATTTGTAACCCAGTTGGAAAAGTAGATGATGGCACCATCTTTTCTGCCTGGAAAACAATACTCAAAGCCAAATTTGCAAAGGAGGAGTTCATACAGTGCAATTGTTTTGGGTGAATGCGCTGATTTTTCTCAAAACAAGGCAAATTGAGAAAGTGTGCAAATTTCTGAGCACTGCTACTTTCACTGCACAAAATCTTTTATGACTGGTGATGGAAAATGGACATGTTTGGAAAACAATATACATCTGCTGTTCATAGTTTTTACTCTGTGAGAAGTGGGCATACCTTTCAGGAAAAAGGTCCCTGAGGGAAGAGTTCCCTTACCATATATTTGCCTGCAGAAAAAGTGTATAAAAGTCCCACTTTCCAAAGCAATGCAGAAGATCTCTTTTATTTATTTTTCTACTAGTGAGTGAATGTGCTGTGAAATCTCTGCTCTTTGGGGGTCACTGTGTACTAATAGCTAGGCTTAGTTTTGTAGTGGAAAAGTGCAGATATTGTTTTCTTTGGAATATTGGCCACTGTATTGTTTCTCTTGCTTTTAGTAAGGTAAAGTCTCTATGCCCATAATTAGTTCTTTCATGTTGTGGATAAAATATCTTTTTCCAGCAGGTTTTTGGGTGCCATTTTAGTTTTGAGTTTTCTTTTTTATTATATAAATGTGCTTTGTATAAATTTAACTGTTTAAACCAAGAGAAATTAAATACTTAACCTAGAAGAAATAGGCAGATAGGCCACTTAATAAATGGATGGCAACAAAGCTTAATTATATACCTACTTTTTAATTTTTTTAACCCAAGATGAGGGAGTGCTGCTCATGGAAACACTTGACTAAACCCTACCATGGGTGTTAGGTAAGTCTCTCTTCCTTGTGGCGGGGGGGGGTGGGCTTTCTTTCCTAATACCTTTATGTGAGGTGAAAATTTCTGCCCTGCATTTCTTGCTTGGTTTTCATGGATTAATGCATGATATGCTTTTTGATTCCTGTACCTTAAACAGGAAGGAAACAATGGATTCATTGTTTCTTCATTTGTTGCTTTTGCTAGCACCCAGAAGAATCATAATACCTTTCAGGTAGAAAGAAAACATAGTCCTTGCCGTTCATGGGGGATTTGGGACACTTCAAGTGAGAGGCTTGGTGCCCTGGGTGGAGCTCTTCTGGATGTGCTGAAAATTTGTAATGTGAAAAGCTTGCTGGAGAGGCTCTGTCTCTTCCACTGGATATACATGAGTCCTAGGGAGACTGAGGCTAGCATCTGTGTTAAGAAAGATGTGCATTCTTCTTGGCATTTACATTCTAGTCCTTGTTACTGTGTCTAAGCAGCACTAGGTTTTTTATTTTTCAGCTGACTGACATTGTACTCCACACAGCCCTGTGTTTGAAGAGATGCTCGTATTTCTCTACTCTCTTTTGTGGTAGGTTTTACACCCTCTTTGAGTGCACTGGTGACTTTGAAGTCTATGGATTGTGCTGTTTCAGGCCAAAAGGCCTGAAGCAGCATGTGTAAAATTTTCCTAAAATGTTACCTCTGCCTGTCTAACATACAAGCAGCTTTTCTGTGCCTAGGAGGTAATCATAAGGATGATCAAATCTCATGGTGTGTGGGCTTCTCCCTTATGCCCTTGGAAGCAATCCCCCAGACAGACATGCCAGCTGGGTGGCTTGCTCACAAATCTAAGCTTACTCACCTTCATGTCAGACGGTCACAGCTGTGAGCACCACCATCTGGGCTGTAGCCTCTGTATATAAGATGAGGCTGATTTCAGATGAGCTGTGGAAATGGCCTAGCCATAGCATCATTTAGAAATCATCTGCTGGGTTGGGGAAAACCCACACTATGCTCTCTTTATGTTGTGAGGAGGTATGAGAAAATGTGCAGAGCCAAACCACGCTCTCTGCTCTGGCCTGGAGCAAGAGAGGAGGTATGAGCCAGTCCAGAGTGCATGGCACATTTTCTGTCCTCTGCACTGGGAGAAAAAAAGCAAAGTCTGCTGGAAAGTTTGCCCCTACCACAGGTTGTCCTGTGTTTGACAGAGGGCAGGCAGCATAAGTTAGGCTGGTTTCCCATCTCCTCAACTGCTGGCTTTTCTCTGCCTATGCTTCTTATCCAACCCAGTTCCTAGGGTAATTGTGTCCTTTGGGGGCTAGTGGAGGTTTAGTCCTTCTTCTTTCCTCATCTTTGATCATGATATTGCACTTGGCACTGGAGGGACTGAAAGTGAAGAACAATGTAATTGTGCCTGGTATTTCAGGGGTGCTTAGAGATATTCAACACTGCGTTGAATATTTCAATATGCAATGAGGAGGAGGAAAATTTTGTTTAATGTTGCCAGGGAAGGAGTCCTATCTCTCTTCTTAAGGTCTTTTGATACCTCCTTTAGCTCCCTACAGGGTTTACAGGGTAGGACCAAGGCTCTGCCCCAGCCATGTGGCTCTCCAGGGATATATTTTGTCATTGGAAGTGTTAAAACTCCCTTCCATCCTTGTCCTGATCAAAGACAAAGAATGACAGACTATCATTTACAATAAACGGTTGCACTGCCTAAGTGTGAAGAGTGCTGTGAAGGAAACTCAAACCTGTTGGATAAAAATGCTGCTGACTGAGTCTGAGGGCATTTGCTGGAGTGAGAACTGTGTTCAGATGAAGCTGTGATTGCAGACTAATTGGATGCTGATCCTTGCTGCTGGCAGGGTTATAACCTTTTGTGTCTCTGACCTATGCCAGTGCTCCAGCATGTCATACCTTTGTTACTGGTACCAGGATAGCAAATAAAGACTACTTTCTTGTCATTAGGGCTGAGTGACACATCATCATTACCCTGGAGCAGGAGGAAGCCTGCCTCTTTGTGTCAGTCTCCGTGCTAGGGAATAGGGTTGGTTGCTCCCAGTGCAGTCCTCACTACTGTGATTCTCCTAAGTAGAGCTTTGGTCTCTCAGCTTAAACGTTGAGCATCTATGCTAGTTGCAGGACAGAAGCTCCTTTCTAAAGGTTTCTATCTTTATGCCATGAGCACTAGAACAGTTTTGACCCACTGTTAGCTGCGGAGACAACTAAAAAAATTAGATATTGGGGATGAGAGGCAAGAACCAAACTAGTTTGGTACAGATGGGAAGAATGGCCTTCTGTGTGGTGTATTTGATGCTTTATATGCATTTTGCTGTATTGTGGGAATGTGCAGGGATGGGGTGTTTCAGAATGTGTTTCTGAAATGGCAGCTGAAGACATTGCAGTGACAGTGGTGGAGGACAGTGCTACTCAGTAATGATCAAGGTACACCATGTCAAATAAAGAGAAGAAAAATAATTTTGGGAAACTCAGTAATAAAAATAATAAAAATGGCTTCATTTTGAAAAGCAAAATATTGTCCCTCTCCAAATACTCCAAAGGCTTTTTCAAGTGCGGGATGTAGCTCTGCCATCACAGCTGCTTTGGATAGAAGTTACTCAGGGGGCTGGACTAGCAATAGCCCAAGCGGGTCCTTTGGCCAGCACTGCCTGCCGAGTCTTGAAGGCTTTGCAGTGCCAGAATGCAAGTT
The DNA here is from genome assembly GCF_022539395.1 of Myiozetetes cayanensis. Taxonomy (NCBI): domain Eukaryota; kingdom Metazoa; phylum Chordata; class Aves; order Passeriformes; family Tyrannidae; genus Myiozetetes; species Myiozetetes cayanensis. The sequence goes on along the minus strand of NW_026087521.1, from coordinate 67,253,678 downwards.
CTTCAGAGTGGCTGTATGCAGCAATCAGACCTACCTCCAGGACATGATCTACAGTGTACTTTCTAGACCACAGATTACCTCATCTTTAGATTGTAAATTTTGTAGGAAAAATTGATAAACTTGCAAGAGCCACAGTCTTGACAGAGATTTCCAGGTACTTCTAACATGATTCCTCTGAGGGAGTGGCTGCAGGCTTAGGTCTCCAAGAATATACTAAGAGTCCAACACATATAAGCACTTCAGCTCTTATTGTGAGCAGTCCCTTGCCCCAAGTTATCAAGCTCAAGCCGTTAGCAACAAGCACTTGCAGGGCCCTTACTTACCATTATAGCGTATTGATATTAAAATTGTACTTGGTTTGGGGTTTAATTTCTGCACATAATATTCTTTCTGTGTCTTATATGTGCAATCATAAATGAGGAGTTGGGTTATTCAACTCCCAAAAAGGTTTGTAGCTTTGAGCTGTGACAAAGGGTCTCTGACTGCTAAAGCAAAGGCAATAGGAAAGTCTGGCTAGAGTTGCAGCCCTGACAATGTGGGCAAGGACTACCATGATAGTTCCCTAAATTCTTACAACTGTGGATTTAAGCACGTTATAGCTGTGTATTTACAGCGGACATATTTACAGCTATATATTTACAGGTGGCTCCTAGCATAGGGTGCAAAGGGGCACCCATCGGAATTTAACTCTGCATTTTTCATAGCTCACGTTTCCAGTAATATTTCCCAGAAAATTATGGTATCTATGACAGTTTGTTGGCTTTGAAGTTTCAAGTAATGGGATTCAAAAGTTTCTCTAAGTGAAATTCAGCTTAGCAAGAAAGATGCAAAGTTTACTTTTCATGATATCACCCAAAGCAAAATTTTTGGGTTTTTTTTGGTGGAATTTTAATGGAAATTTGACTTGGAACACAGAGTTTGAGATGATTTGGCAAGGGAATATCAAAACCATGGTAAGTGTCTTTAAAGAGTGAAAAAAAAAAAAGCCAGAAAACCACAACTCCCAGTTGCTTTCAGATTTAGGTAGTGCATCCCTCCTAGCTCCCTGTTGCAGTAGGCTCGGAGAGAACCTGAGGGTACTTCTTCAGTTTTCCTTTCTAACAGTCCACATCCCTTAACTGCACTTTTTTCTTAGCCTGGATTCTTCAGTGTTTTACATCCTGGAAATCTAGGGGATGGTAAGATCTGGTAGGGATTTGTAATTCGTTCCTACGTAATGTCATTACCTCTTTTTTTTTGCTCATGGATACATAAAGGCTGATAATTTCTGTAGTTAGTGGAATGACTGAGAATGAGGATTTTGTTCTCTCTTGTCTAGTAAATTCTGCAAAACATGTAGGTATTACTTTTAATATTTTAAACCATCGTAGCCACATCATGGGAGCTGTCTGGTATTAGAAGAAGTTTCCAAAGGGTTGTTAAAATGAAGGAAAAAGTACCTTCCAAAAACAAACACCACTTTAAACAAACACACTTCATCTAATAAAGCTGTGAAATTTCAAATGACATTAGTATAATTATGATTTCTTGCTATAAAAGTGTATAGATTTGTCTCTCTTTGGTTTTTTTTTTTACACTATAAAGATTAGTTTACTGTCTATGGACTGAATCCTTCTTGCATTACACATGATTAAATTTGTGGGGCCCAATGGCCAGAAAGAAAGACCCAGAAAGGCATTAAAATAGTTTAGCCCATTCAGTTGCAAAGTCATCTTACACACAGTTTCCCCCTAAATGGTTTTGTGTATATTATTGCCCAATATGAATCTGCAGAATATCTCCTGGTCTGGAATCTTGCCCTCTTAGAGCAGTCAGGTGTTGTCCTGCAGCCTTGCTTAGTGGTTGGTACATGCATGTGTTAGGATCTGTGTACTGTGCTGCTTTCCTAGGCAACAATTTTCAAATTTATTTTCACAATTCATTTATATACTTTGTATGTTTTCAGAATCAGTTTTCATCTGTTTGTTCATTTTTTTTAAGCTACCGACATAATTTGCAAAGTTATCCATACTGTATGATCACTAAAGGAAAACAGACTTAAGCTTACTTTATCAATAATGTTTAAAGACAATGAAAAGTACTGGTCAGATTATGCAGGTGTGGAGCTATTTTCATAATAAATGAACTAGTTTTAATGTCTAGATAAATAATTGAATACCTGTAAACTAACCCTGTGCATCCAACTAGTCCAGCTTGCCAAGGATCACCATCAAAGTTTTAAATCTCTTTAAAAGTTTAACTTCAGAACACAGCTGTTCGGTCTGTAATTTCTGTTGTACTATTAGAAATGGAAAGGGGCTGTGAAGCCTGCCGACTCAGCTTTCCCACTGGTGTTTCTCTTTTTCTGCAGAATCAAGATTGTACAGCAGAGCATTTCTGTTCCCTTTTACATGTGGTTCTTGTTAAAAAAAAAATACTATGAAGTTTAGCTGTAGTAAAATTATTTATTTGATCTTTTCTTAAACTGGTGCAAAAAGTAAATATGTTTACTGTGTCTCTTTCCATTCAGTGTATTTCCTTTTTTAAGCTCCATTTGTGTTCAACAAGACAGCCTCTTTCTCCAAGATTAACATTTCTTATGATTGTTCCTGACAGAGGATTTACTTTCAGAGGCCCTGCTAAGGATAACCAAAAAAGGGCATGTAGCAAGACAGTTTTGGCAGCTTGCACGAATTTTCAAAGCTTTTTAGGTCTTGGTTTTCTGATGAGTGGCTTCCTGAGCATGCCTAGGGAATGACAGGCATCTCTGCAGGCAGGCTGCACCTACCTTGGCTTGTGCCTAGTCATTGGCTGTCTATTAGAATAAATTGAGGACAATGCATACCGCTGCCTGCCAATTGTAAACATAAGGGATATGTATTCACTTAGCATTGACTTTTGGGAGGGGCCAAGGAAAAGCTGTAGTTTTATTGAATAGTGTGTGAGGCTGCTGGTGTCTTTCTTGCTGCGCTCCTGCCCAAGTAGCAGTTATTCATTTCCTTCCTGCTAGTTGAATACTTTTCAGCCAGAGGTAAGGACTTACAATATGTATTTGTTTGGGAGTGATCCAGTCTGACTGCATTTGCGTTACGGCTACAGATTAAGCAGCATGTGAAATCTAACGGGCTGTGGAAATACTGTGAATGTGTCAGAAACTATTTTTGCTCTCCTCCTCTCTCTGTGCCTCACCCCTCACCCCCTTTCCAGATGTTCGTGGTGAACTAAGGGAGATTGTGCCAGGTGGGTGGAGGGGATGCCTGCTTGTCCACCGCAGCAGACCTGAATGAGGTGATGCAGGGCAGGATCTGTGCTGGTCCTGCCACTCCATTTTTAATCCTTCTGTGGGCTTGTTAGTGGAGCAATAACCTCTTGTTTCCACCCCCCCCCCCCCCCCCTTTTTTTTTTTTTTTAAAGGAATAGCAATAAGACTTTTTAGTGCATCAAGGTGTGCTGAATTGCTTTTAATTTTGCATCTTAATACCTGAGCTTTCAGGGCAGCTTGACTACAAAGGCAGTCTCCAGGCGTAACTGATACAGAGATAGTAAAGCTCTGGTTAATGTAAGTGATCTGATACTTGCTGAAGCAGATGTCCCCTGTGGCAGCCTTTCACAGAAGTATTGTTGACAACAGATGGCATCCGATTTTGTTTTCAGCCTTCAACATGTGGAACAGCATATTGCCAGAACGTTTTTGTGAAGTTGTCTTTCCTGTTAAGAGGGGGAGAAAAATGTGCTTGGGTGCGATTGGAACTCTTAAAAGTCTGATTCTGCACTTGTGTCAGAGTGGTCCCAGGGAGAGCTAGTGAGCAGGCTCCCCTTCCCAGCTCCTTTGACATGCTCAGACAGTTGGAAAGCATTGTTCAAGGTTGTCGGCTGATAGCATGACATTTTGCATAGCAGGAAATTTCTCAAAGAAAGAGCTGGGAAAAGGAAGGGAGGGAGGAAGTTAACTGCAGATGAATACTTGATAGCAGCAGACATTGACCAAACTGCTAATCTCTGGCCAGATCTGCAGAAATAGAATAGATTTTTTTCTTATGTCATATATAGTTTAGAAGAATGAAAACATAACTCTTTTAAAATTACTTTTTGTGGAGTATTTGTTTTCAGAGGAATATTTATTTTCAGAGTATGCAGTTTTTGTGCAATTTTGCCTGAGAAGGCTTCTCTTGCTAAAAGGTGGGCAGGAGAACAGTTTGCGAAAAAAACACATTCCCTCCTTGGAAGCAGCTCAAAGGAAATAAGGAGCCAGATTTTTGCCTTTTTTTTTTGATTGGTTTGTTTGGAGGTTTTTTGTTTGTTTGTTTGGTTTTGGGTTTGGGTTTTGTTTGTTTGTTTGTTTTGTTTTTATGACAACTGCCTATTTACTATGATTTGTCTATTTTAGATACCATACTGTGAAAGATTGGTACTTGTGTGATTTGCCGTCAAGGAACCCTGGGACCCTGCCTCCATTCTTTCTCTGTCTCATTAAGTGTAGCTGTAGTTTCTCAGTAAGCATATGCATCAGCAGCATGTCTTTCATCTTCTTCTCCTGCCACTGAGACAGAATGGGATCCTAAAATGACACACACCAAAACCGATGGAATGGACTCTTGTAACATAAATTACAAATGGAGGGAAACTTTAAGTAGTCCATTTGCTTAATTAAACTGCCTTTAAGGTAAGGCAGGGATGAACTTTTCTCAATATATTTGAGGAAAGTATAGGTCTGCCTTTTTTAGGGAAGCTTTTTTGATAGGTGCTTATCTTAGTCAATAAAACCTGCATACCTTAATGCAGTATCTAAATCATAATGGCAGGGAAGAAATACCAGATAAGATATCTGTGAACAAGAGACTCAATTGAAATAATTTGTATTTTCTGAAAACTCTTCTTTATTACCACTTACAATGACAAGAGGATCAATCCACAGCCTTCATTCACACAATTAGTCCTGGTGAAATCAATACCATCATTAATAGATTCAGGGTCTGATGCAAGGGTAATCCTGTGTACTCTAAATACACACTGACAGTGACGTAAGCGATGTATTAGAAGAATAAGGGATTTTCCACAGTTATTACTTCTCACAGCATTATTCTGACATGGAGCAGCCTGAGAAAGGGTAATTTCCCTTGTGCTTTTATTTTTTGTCCAACATCAATACACATAATGGAATAGTGACACTGAAAGCTATGTTATTTGAAACAAAAAGGAAGGCATATGAGTTCCTCTGGCTGTCATTAGAGGGAAAATTGAAGTGCATTAAGATGCTTTCTTATTCTTCAGTGTCATTCATGTGGCATGCCAGTCAGCATCTCAGTCCCATACAGGTTTAGGGCACAGTGCTACTTGTTCCAGGTGGTGAGACTAGAAAGATAGGGCAAGGCCTGTGGGATGTCCTTCATTCAGGACAAATAGAACATGAATGCCCTGGTACTGTTTAAAATACTCTGATTTCTCAGTAGTTGCTTACATGAGACCTATTCTGTGGGCTGCCTGAATTTTAATTTGTATTAAAGATCCATGGAGCTGTTAACCCCTATCTGCCAAGGGTACAGTTTAGTATATTTGATTACTGTATGTGAACAAAGGACAGGAGAGAGCCATATATACCTGAGAGGGCCAAGAGAGCAGCATTAATCTGCAGGGCTTGTCTGGACTCTCCTGGGTATGGAAGAAAACACCCAAAAAGGCAACAGGGCAGAATGAGAAATGCAGTCCTGTGAATCTTTTGTTGCCTTTGAGAGGAGCTTCTTAGGGAGTTTGCAGGATCGGGCTCCAGGGGTACAAAGCCTGAGGCATGCAGGCCTGTGACTGCAAAGAGTGGGAGTCTGCCTTCAAAGAAAGCTTTTATTCTTTAAAAATTGTCTCCTCATAGTAACTACCCCCTGGCAGCTTATAGCAAGAAAGCTGCTGTCTTACTAGAGCGTCCAGAAATAATGCATGTTTAGGGGATGGTTTGATGGTTTTGTTCATAGCTCCTGAGGGGTTAAATGGATGAAAACAGATTTGGGGGGGCAACTGTACCAAGTCACCTAACATATGTGTGTAGGTACTTACTCTTGGGGTGCTGATTCTTGTTGGGAAGCTGTAGCTCATCCATGCCTCCAAGCTGCTTGTCAAGGATTTGGTTAAGGCTGAAATTTGACCCAGAGACATGTGAAGATCTGACTATTCTGGATGAAACACTGAGGTTGCAGGACTGCTGAATTATGTAACTTTCTTTTTTTTTTTTTTTTTTTTTTTTCCTTTCCTGATGCTTTGGTACATTTCAACTAGTCAGCAGGGAAGGACACTCAATACTCTCTCATCGGGGGAGCTTGCTCCTACTTTTCTTGAAACAGATTTGATCAACCAAAAAGGATAGAGAATGTAACACTGTTATGTAACTGCTAGCCTCGGTGTGTTAGCTGTATGGTTTACATTTTGCATGAAGAAAGTGCTGCTTTTCATATGTTTTTCCATTGGAACTATGGCTAGTGCTTACAAATGGTGTGGGGCTTGCAGCCTGACTGCTGAGCAGATAGCAGCGTTGGCAGTGTGGTCCCTACGGTGTCCCTCTCCCAGAGCATCCTTAGCTGCCCTTGCAAGGAATGCTGCTTTCCAGTCTTTCTCATTTACAAACCTCCTTGCTATGGCTTTGTTGTGCAGAAACTGTTGTGCATCCAGTGGCAGCAGTGCCCAGCCTCACTGGACTCCCCAGCAGTGAGGTAGGTAGGCTCTGAGCTGGGTTACCCCTCCACCAGTGGTCAGGAACCACCACTGCAAGTTTATGCCTCTTTCCCCTTCCTTCCCCTTTTGTCCGCCCATCAAGAAGGAAAAACTCTGTCCATGAAGCATAGGGGCACCTCCTAATCAGAAAATCTTGTCTATAGAAATGTTTATGGGTTGAAGCTAGGAAAAAGTGTTTATGGAGACTGTCCTGCTAGCTTGCAGTGAGGGCAGGACCAAACAACTGAGGAAGCAGGGGAAAGAGAGAAAGGGAAAAAGCAGCTGTATCTTAAGCCACTAGAATAATTTTTCCTTTGAATTTTTTTCTGTGGTCTTAAATACCTGGTGAGTCATTTCATCGCCATGTGTCTGTTTCTCTATCTTCAAATAAAGGATAATCTGTACCTTTCTGTATTTAGCCAGTTGGGCGGTTGGGGCTTACTTCATTAGTGTTCGCAAAGAACTTTTAATACCAAAATGCCAAGTTTAAGCACTGGCTAAGACCTTATTTTTGACTGATTTCCCAACAAGAACTCAGACTATTTTTTTCTTGGTTTGTTCACACATATATGTATTCTACTAGAAAGTAACTTCTAGATTAAAGGTACAAAACTGCTGAAGCCCAGTGAATGAGGTGGAAGATGTGGATCAGGCTCAGTAGTGACAGCTTCTGATGTGTCTGGAGGGAATTTCTTGGGTGCTTGCAGATTGAATTGTGCTTGCTTTATGTCCTTAGATGGCAAAAAAAATCTTTGGAATTTAGCTTATAGAATAACTTATAGAATAGATACATAGATTTTTGGAGATAAAGTTTTGCTATAAATGTGCTGGTTTGGGATGTATTCAGAAGGGCAACTCTGTAGGCCAACAAATATGAAAGGGGGGGGGTGTTCTGCTAAAGGTAGGAAGACAACATCATTGCACATGGATGTGCATGTGACCTTCCTAATCTTCCTTCAAGCATGTGGAAATCTAAGGAGTGTGGAAATCACTGTGTCAATTCTAAAATTTAAATAACTCAGGGTGAGGAAATTCATGATTCATTAATTGGCTAAGGGAGCCTGAACCTATGACAGTTATGTAAATAAAGGTCCTGAGATTTTGGCAGCTTATTTTATGTCCTTGTTGGAAGTAACTGATTTTGGCTAGGGAGAAGTGGCTCAGGGATGGATGAACCCTCATCATGCAAGTGCAGGAGCAGCAGTTCCTGTGCTCCTTCAGAAGTCAAGGTTGGAGGATCCTGCCCCTTGGATTCCAGTCATCTTCAAAGGGTTCTCTTCCCCATGTAAAGGAGTCTGTGATCAGACCACTGTTTTTTCTTATTTGTAAGGCTTTTATGTTCTCTGCTGTCTTTCTGACTGCTACATGGCATGTTACTACTCTTTTCCCTCTTCATTCTTTTTTTTGACAGTGAGCTCTCTAATAAAATGACACTCCTCCCTTATTGTGTTTTTGTTTTTGTTTCTGAGCCACAGTGCTCACTCTGGTAAAATTTTTCATTCCAGAGGCAAAGGTATAACCTTTCATAATTCCTCACCATTTCAGAGGACCTAGCAGTGCTAATTTGATAGCCCAGATCACCACTAATACAAGCTGTTGTAGTGAGGACAATTTTGCCTCAGTCTTCTGGGTTCAGTAGACAGAGAGTAGGCTAAGGACTTTGTGTTTGCATCTTCCTAATGACTGCATGGTAACCTCCTTTCTCTCAGCAATTTCAAAAGCCATTAAGCCTGGGAGCGTTTGGCTTTGCTCCGGCCTAGTTAAAACTCATAGGTTTGGAAAAAAAATTCCTAGAGCTTGGCTACAATGTGTGGAAATTTGGAGTGAGTTGGGTTCGCTGAGATCTGGAGAAGCTCTCACTTACCTGCATAGCTTAATCTGCTGGTGCTGCAGGATGTCTCTAGTCAACATCGTTCATGGGTTAATTTGGGATGCTGCACCCCTGGGTAGGAAGAAAGGAGAGAGCTTGCTGCTTTGTTTGGCTTTGGCAACAGCATACCCCCATGGCAGAGCCACAACACTGCTATGAAAATGAGGAGTTTAATTCGGATATCTGATAAGCCACAGCTGGTGCTTTGCCACTTCAAAGAGAACTTGTATTATAAAGACTTAAGTGCAACATTTTAATTGCTGTAAATATGAACAAGAGTGTTTAGGCAATCCAGATGATATGGAGACAAACATTTCTGTAGCTAACGTATATTACACTGACAAAAGAAGGCCAGCTGAGAATTTCCCTACTGCTATGCCAGTAATTTAAAACACCAATTGTCTCTTTTCTGCTACATTGGTGAACATGAGGGACAAGATTTGACCTGGGCATCAGTTAGTCTGAATTTGAACTTGATTTCAGTAGCTGTACAGTGATGTAAACACTATTGTGAGAGGTTTTTTTAAAAATATAGATTGTGTCTAATCTCAGTTACCTTAGTGTAAATCTGTTTGATTTCCTTGAGTTACTCAGAATTTGCTGTAAGCTGCTTGCTATGAAGAAGCTGGCTCTGTTTGTTTGGCTTTCTACTCATCCCCTAAAGGACAGCAACAGCAGGAAATTGGGTCAAAATCCCAGAAACAAACATTCACTGGGAAATAGTATTTCATACAAAAAAGGGCACTGCAAACCCAGAAGGCCAGTAAAATTCCATTGCTTGTTTGCTCCCTGGTGATTAAAAGGCCATGCCATATATGGGAAAGATCTGAGCTCCATTCACTCTAATGACAATAGTAAATGGCTTATTCACTGGACACAGTATGCAATCAAAGAACAATGCACTATGACAATAAAAGACAATGCATTATGACAACTTTTGCTTGTACTCTGCTAGCAGTTTACTCTGCTGTGTGTTATTAAAAGCTCTGTGACTAGTTTTTTTCTTGTTCCTTTATTTAGATCCCTGTAAACTATAACCGATTTGGTTTGCCATTTAACCCTCCTCCATAAAACCAGACACACCAGTCTATTTCCTCTCCTTCCCCCTATCGACCCAAACAAATAAAAAACATTTCTCTAGTAGTATACATAAATGTAGCTCCTTGGTCTTCAGTGCATCGAACATGCATTTGTATGACTGAAGGTTTGGATTAGAGGACAAAATCTTATTCTCACTAGGTATAAAGCACTAACTTTAAGAAAAGCAATAACTAAAAGCGAGTGTTTCAAGAGTCAGGGATGGGACCATAGGAGTGAAACAAATAAGAAGTGTGTGTGTATAAATAGGGATGAGTTTGGGGGGCAGGAAGGAAGCAGTGTGCTTTGGATGGGAGTTGTAGCTCTCAGGGATTTTTTCTCCACCACATCAGTGCCTAGATAGTGAAAACCTAGACAGATGTCATAGGGACACAAAGTCACTGAAGCACAGTTGTGTTTACATTCTTGCTTTTCAATTTATTTCATTTAGGGATCAGTACTCTCTACCATCAAAATCACAGGATAAAGTAGTTGGTTGTGATGGTTCAGACTTGGCTCCCTGCCAAATGCCCAAACCCCCAGTAGCAGCCCCTCCCCCCCTTCCCCCTTCCTTCTTCCCCCAGGGCAAAGAGGAAAAAGGAACAAAAGGGGACAAAAAGGGACACCAAACAGATATACGCAATCAAACCTGAGAATTAGTTAAATAACTAGTAAAACAAGTCTCACCACGTCCCCTAGAAAAGCAGGATTGGCACACACAGCCAGCACTCCCCAAGCCTCCACGTGGCAGGTCAGTGGATGCTGCAGGCCTCAGCCTTAGATAAGCAAGACCAACGCAGGGACCCACTGTTCCCAAACCTCACCAGAAGAGAAGAGAGTGAAGGCCTCTCCTCCCTTCTTATTTATACCCCAATTTACATAAAAATCGTATGGAATACTGGGAACACTGCCCCTTCCTTGGTTACAAACTGGTCACCAGGGAAGGCCTAGATTAAAACCACCACATTGGTCTAGTTGCATTTTTTTTCACAAGGAGAGAGACAGTTAAGTGCATCAATGGAGCTGCATAAGGTTTTCTGCTTGCTGAAGAATTTCTGGAGTTTTTATTGTTTGTGTTACATTGAGTACCTTAGAAATATGATGTTTGTGCCGTATCGGTAAATTTAGAGATTGTCTGGGATCCCCTGTATCACTTTGCTGAAAAACCACATCTTTGTGGCCAGAAGGGATGATTGATCAGTTAGATCTCCCAGACTACGTACCTTATTGCACACCATGCTCATGTTCTGAGGCCATGTTTAAAATGGGTATTATAGTCAGACACAGGACAGGTTGGCTGGATTTGAAGCCAGTCTTCTGCTCCTCCAAATACTTTTCATGTCTGGCTGGCAGTACTTCTGATGAGATATCATTTGACCATTATCATGAAGTCATGCTACAACATGCCACTGAGGAACCCTAATATGGCCAAAAGAAGCACTGTCAGGTTGTGACTGTTGGGTCATGCAATAGTAACACATAATAGTTCCATTTTGCAGCCCTTAGAAGAATCAGGGATAGCGAATTTGGAGATCAAAATAATTACTTATCTAATATCATTCATATTTTTTCATTCAGGATTTGGATTGTGAGAAATTCTGTGTTATATTGGCTTTTTAAATGGCATCTGGAGCACCTGGGAAAATTTCTTGAATAATAATCACATTGAATGCAATATGTATTATTGCTTGTTCAAAAATGCCTTTTATTTCTTTTATTTTTACTGTGTTCATGAGCCTAAACGGAAGATGGGAGACTGCTTTGTTTTTCTTTTACCTCTTAATAGAAGAAAGTGTAAATGATGCATACTCTGGAGTAACTTTCCCCCTGCATTTCCCCTCTTCTGAGTGATTTATGACCAAGCTCAGTGTTTGTGCAATCTCGTTTTGGCTAGAGAGAGAAGCTTGGCAAGAGTTCATGGTGTTCAACTCTGCTGCTCTGCACTGTCCCCAGTTGAGAATTCCCCTTCCCTTTGTTGAGGTCCTTCAGTAAAGGCTGTCAAAATCATCAACTCTCTTCCCTACTGTGCTTGTGAACTGCCTTAAAGCTTCAGTCCATTTTTAAGAAACAATTTACATGGTTAGTAAAGACATTTATTGCTTCACCTGCCAAACCAAAAAGCTAGTTTGTCATTTTTGGGCTATCTACCATAACAACCAAATTGCTTTTTCAAAATAGGCAGTTTGTTGGGGTTTTTTCCTACCATCTCTGAGTAGATGTGAGCTCCTTTCCTGGAGCTAATATATATTAGACTTAATGTTAACAAGAGGGGAGATAGTAATGATGTATTTGCCTTCTGTGTCAGAGTATCTAATAAAGATCATCTCATCTTAGTAAAAAATGAAAGAAATTTACTGTATGTATAGGAAATATGTTTCATTATAAATGAACAGATTGGAAGTGGAGACAGACTATGAATTTGATTTAGATGATAAAATTCAATTTTATGGTTCTGAAGGAGACTGGTGCGATGAACTAGAAAAAAACTTATAATCTGAGCACATTATTTCTGTCTCTCCTGTGACCCTTCCAGGCAATGGAAAGTCACTGATGGAAAGGCTGTTGGCATTAGCAGGCATAGAACTGTTTTCATTGATCCTGGTTCAATGCCTCCAGGTCACCAAGACTGAATTTAAATATTTACATTCAAAATTTTTCCCCAATTTAAAATTAAATACCAGAAACTATAGGCATGATAAAACCCCATACCCAACACCAACCTCCTCTCACAAAACCAAAAATGAAAAGCTGTATAAAACCTGTTATCTTGTCCCTATCCTCTAGGCAGTACAGGATGATTCCCAAAATTATATTCACATATGTTTTGTCCATAAATGCCTCTGTTTATAAACAAAATACAGTAAACTCTAGTTTTTCAGTAAGGATTGGGTAGTTTGATGCACTTTCTAGTTTTTAGCAAGGGGAAATAGCTATCTTTTTAAAATGTATTTCTTGGCCCATGGATATTGCTCATGTGAATGTAAGCAAAGAAAAACCCTAATGAATGGAAACTTGTTGAAGAGTTAACAGCAGTTGGTTTTATTATGGACCATGGCTCTGACATGATCTCACACAAGACAAGTGTTACCTCACTCACTTCAATGGAACTGTTTTTTATTTGCAAGGGAGTAAATGAGGCCAAAATCAGACAGAGTCCTAGGGAGACTCTCTGGGAGAGGGTTTTGGTCTGGGAAATATGCTTTACGTAATATAAAATATATGGGTATATCTACACATCGCAGTAAATATGTCAGGCCACCTAAGAGAAAGGAGCCAAATTCTGCTTTGAGTAGCACCTGTGTAAATGGACTGTAGGGATAATGTGTCAGGGAGGACCAAAGAAGTGTCTAATTTTCTGTCTGAGTGCAAAAGTAAATTTCTTTCTTACAAGATTGCTCATGTTTCCTTGATAGTTAGGAAATAAGGCAAAATAGGACTGTTCTGCAGGGAATGTCATGCTTTTTTCTCCTTAATTTCGACATATCAAAAGTATTGTAAGGCCAGTTCAGACAGAAGCATCATGTGTAGTTGCTCTGCCTTGAAACTATCAAAGGAAGCAGTGAAATAAGAATTGTATATTTCTCAGGTCAAACCTCTAATCAGAATTGTGTAAGATTACCTCTTCCTTCAAGCTCAGCCTTCAGCTCAGCTAAATCATGCAAAATTGGGGTAAGGTGGCTGTGCTCTATTGAAAGTGTAGCTTTGATCTCAAAGAGGCAGAAGAGCTTTAAAAGTTCTTGAAATCCAGTAGAAGGGTTATTTAAGAAGGATATTTGTGTACTACAACAGTCTACAGCTATGAGATGGGCTTTACTGTTTTTCTGGGTATGAGGAAACGGAGTTGAAAATGTGACCAATATTGATTAAGAGTAAATGAATGCCACAGAGAGAGGTTTTTTTGCTCCTTATGTTTTGGTATTTCTGCTTGCTGCTCTCCTGTACAGCAGCACCTGAGGTACAGGTTCATCTAGAACCAAAATTTCTTAACTGTGAGCTTTGAAATGTTTTAGGCTTAGAGTTTAACACAGGTCCCTGGATTTTATCACAATTTCCCACCAGTAGAACCACTGGTTTCAGATGGTTTTTGCTTTAATCAGTCTTTGAAGCAGGGACGTTTATAGGTGTGTGGTGTAAAGTTTCATTGTCACGTGGTTTGCAGCATGATGCTGTGCAGGCCCAGCATTGGAGGGAAACCATTTTAAGACTGTGGAGTTCAATAGTGTTAACTTCAGATTTTACTTTCCTGGAGGACTTGAAGGAAAGCAGAATGATGGTAATTAAACTTGAACTGTAGACCAAAACTGAGAGAAGGCAATAAAGTATGGGGAATGTTTTAAATGGCCCTATCCCCTTGTTTAAAGTGAACTCTTACAGAGTGGGATTACAAGTCTCTTCTCAGCCTATTACAGGTTTCTTACTATTCACTGTCTGAAACAAAGCTAATTATATTGTCCACAGAAAAAGCAAAGCAGAAGGTAGTGTCCCTGTGGTTCAGAGAACTGCTGATTATTCCCAGTGGTGTTGTAGAAATAATTGGTCTGAGATCACCAACTTGCTTCACATTGGATGCTGTTCTGCCATCACGCAGCATTGACATCTGCTGCTGACAGCAGCTGACTTCTGTCAGTGATTTGTCAGATTCACCATGGTAAGCCAGAAGTAGCGAGCCTATTGCTCAGAGGATTTGAGATGACATTTTCAGTCCTCTCTGGATCTTCCTCCTAAGGAATGAAATGCTGCCAAGAGAGAGAAACTCCAGTGAGAGAGCTCTTGTTTGAATACACAACAGAAAAGTTTTACTTCTGCTTGCTTCCAGCATGCTTCTGTCCTAAAAGGTACTCCATATTTCTTAGTACTCTCTTTAACTGAACAGTGCTTGCCAAATTCTACCTGACCTGTATACGCTACATAACATTGTGCATATTGTAAGTCACTTTACTGAGACAAAAATGGCCAAGGTCATGTGGAAAATAAGTGAGAGATGCAGAGACAGAGATTGGGACTTCTGTCTCCTGCAGCAAGACACACAGGTCTAAGCCATGCTCTCATCCCAGGGCGTAATATTCAAAGGCCTATTACTTATGTTTCTTTCATACAACTCTGGGACTACCATATTAACCACAAAGGAAGAGGTAAGTAAGCAGGGCAATTTTTACCAGTGAAGAAGGATTTAAATTTTAGAGCAGTTTAATCATATTTAGAGGTGTTAGAGGAGAAAAAACAGCTGAAGATATTGAATGCGGTATTATCAGCTGAGCAGTTTTCTAAGGGAAAAAGACCTAAATAAACGTTGTCTGATGACTTGGATGTCAAGAGGTATGATGCCTTTTAGTATATGCTGAATTTCCCTTTTGCTATTTAGTTAAGTGTAAGGCTATTATGGGGTGTTATGGTTTTCTGTCCAAAGTAGCTGACCACTCTTGACCAGCTTTATTTTTGATCAGTAAAAGCATAGAGTAAGTGATGCTGACCTAGATTTCTGCTGCTGGATACTTTCTGCTGCCTTGCATACATGGGGTTGTATTAGTACCACACTTACTGTATTGGGCTGCTTTTAAGAAACTTTCTTCATAATTTACTGAAGGTATTCTCAGCAAATGGGCAATAAATCCCCTAGGCAGTGTGTCTGTCATGGTGGTTTCAGAAAGCAGAGGTGGCACAAAGTTCTTTTGTGCTAGACTGAGTGCACCCTCACCAAATTTGCAGATGACACCAGTGTGTCACACAGACTGATGTGGCTGACACACATGAAGGAGGGGATGTCATCCTGAAGGGACCTGGAAAGCTCAAAAAGTGGACCCATGGGAATCTCATGAGGTTTAACAAGACTAAGTGCAAGGTGCTGCACCTGGGTTGGGGGAATCCCTAGTATCAGTATTGAGTGGGGGATGAACAGATTGTGAGCAGCCCTGCTGAGAAGGACTTGGGGGTGCTGGTGGATGAGAGGCTGGACGTGAGCTGGCACTGTGTGATGCAGCCCAGAAAGCCAATCGGATCCTGGGCTGCATTCAAAACAGCATGGGCAGCAGGTTAAGGGCAGTGATTTTAGCCCTCTGCTCTGGTGAGACCCCACCGGGAATATCGCATCCAGCTCTGGGGTGGCCAGCACATGAAAGACATTGATCTGTTGTAGTGAGTCCAGAGGAGACCACCCAGATGGTTAGAGGGATGGAGCACCTCTCCTCTGATGAAAGGATGAGTTGGGTTTGTTCAGCCTGGAGAAGGCTTTGGAGTGACCTGGACTTGAGTGCAGGAATGAAAACTGTAGGAGAGAGAGATCAGACAGACAGTGTTACATCCATTTTTGTCATACCTAAAAGTGATGCATTAGCTGAAACGAGTGTGTCAGAAATTAACAATTTTATGCTGGAACGTGTCTTTGACAGAAGAATAGGAGAGTACATGGAAACAACTGCTTCTCATACAACTTTTGTGCCTCCTGCTACACAAGGAGCATAAAAGTATATCTCTGAAATACGCGAAAGAGAAGCTTTATATACCACATGTGACTTTGCGTTTATAGATATTCAGTTTGCTTCAACTGAAGGACCATTTTGATGAGAGATAAAATGTCTCATTTGTATTTTAGATATAAATTATATTTTGGTATTTACACAAGTGGTAGAAAACAAACACACTTCACTTGTGTTGGCATTCTTGTTATATTCGTAAAAGATGACCTATCCTCCTTACCCATATGCATTTTTTGCATGGATATAATGTCCCTATTCAGTATTCATAAAGACAGTAGTGGCTACCCATCTTTGCTGATGAAGAGAGGCACTTGCAGAACGCCACGCAGCTGGTCACTGATTTTTGCAAATAGAAATTGTTTATACATTTTTTCTTCATTAAAAAGATATGCAACTAGTGGTTTACAATGTTTATATGGATACACCAGCTGATTCTTGTTCCAGTCCATTGCATTCTATTTTAATGTGACCTACATCATGCGTTATGCAAAAAATCGGATACCCAGTTTTAAGTGCAAATTCCTAATGTCAAGCTTTGTCAAGAAGCTTTGTCAAGCTTTGTTAAGCTCCTTTGGTGATATCAGGAATGGTTTTAATTTTTATGGTTTTTTTTTTTTCAAGGTATAGGGATGGAGGAGGCTGAATAAAAGTAAGCTGGTATGCTGCAACTTTAAAGATTAGATCTTGAATTAGACTGTTGTATTATATCTAAAGAATTAAGTCAATTCACTGTCCAAGTTTCATCCTTTCAATTCAGTGATCCCTAGAAACTCCCTTGGTGACCCAGCTGTGCTCTTAACAAATCTCTTCCTATCAAGGCAAGGGTGTCAGTTCAAAGAGGACATAATGTGTCAAATGTGCTGGTTTGTGTGAAACTGAGTCGCAATGCTATCCCAGATTGTTTATTCTTTTATCCACTTGCTTAGTTTTGTATGCCTTTTTCTTCACTTCAGTTTTATTGATCAGATACTACTTCAGGTTTAATATCACAGCAATATAAAGCCTGTGGACAATTTATTTAACTAGCTTGTAGGCAATTACATTATAGTGTTATACTGCTTATTGCATTTGAAACCTGACAATCTCAATCCAGGTTTACGTCTAGTGAAGTTCATTTGATTTCTAATTACCTGTCATTCTACAGAATATACGTTTGTGCAGTGGTCCAAAAAGAGCAATTGTTTCCCCTCTTGCTCAAGATTGAAACAAACTTCTGTGTTTACTAGAGTCGTAAATAAAGAGTTTTGGAGAAAAAAGCCTGTTCTGAAAATCCCCAGCACATTATTCAGAGACAACCCTTACAGACAGTGAAATACTTTATTGGAGGTGTTGCATATCAGAAGTTGTAGGTACTCTCCTATTTATACAATGATGCATTATATTTCCAACAGCTTTTTAAAGTAATTATTTCAATTTTGGGGTGTCCTATGTCACATGCACAATAAAATCTGGATTGTCACAAAACAGTGCTTTTAGGAAATTTTAATTCTCATCATTTGGATTGGAAGTTCCTCCCATAAAAGAGCAATTCTTTGGCTGTTGTAGGGATTTTCATCAATGCCAGTTCAACACCATTGCAGCATTTCTTCTCCTACTAATAGCTGATGTTTACTGCCCAAGAAACATGTGCCTGCCTTTAACTTCTACCCATCTGAATCCATTGAGGCTTTTCATTTCCTGCTTTGTAGTTGTGCTCACCACTGAAAACTGAGGGGAACAGGACCTGAAATTTCATTTTGAATGCTGTTTTGCCATCAGGCAGTTCAGTCAGTGTTCTATGGTACAAGATTTTGTTAGGAATGTCAGCTGCTGACATCAACCTCAAAATAATATTTGAGCATAAAATTATGTAGATTGAGAAAATCTTCATTTGAAGGAGACCAAAAATTTAGACATCTAGGTATTGCTATCTAATTATCATAGCCTTGTTAATGTGACAAGGAATAAGAGAAAAGGATATAAGGTACTTTGAGCTAACAGATAAGAAATATAGATCCTGTAGCTAGCTACAATACTTCAGTTCTTAAAATGTGCATACGGTTAGCAGCTTTAGGCACTGGATGCTGTCTTTGATTATGACAGTGCTGGACTTTAGCTGCAAAATTGAAACTTCTAATTTTCTAGTATATTAGTAAGTGAAATCTAAGCACAGGTAATCTGTAAAAGTAAATGTAATTGCTTTGGCAAATGTGTTACAGCTGGCTAGGTTTAACATTAAGGTACCTGTTTCTTATAGCTGACTAGTGTCAGAAGACAGGTGATGGCTTGAGCTGTGCTTTGCAGAAAGAATGGAAGAGAAAAATTATTGTCTTGCATTCTTCTCTGTGTGAATTAAACAAAATTGCAGACCTGACCTATGGCACTTCTTTCTACTATTTTCTTTTGTTTGAATCAACTTGGTGAGACTAGCTTTTTTAATTTCAAAGTCTCTGGTAAAACTGTAACTAAGTGGTCTGCTTCAAAATTGAACACTTGATAAAATCTTCGAGAACACCTAAGGTGTCTGACACTGTCACTAATCTCTTTCAAAGTGGTAGTCTGCTAGAGCAGGATATGGGACTCGTGTTCACTCCATTTCTAGTGCTGTTTTGGTTTTGCGTTAGCAGACTTTCTGGCCTTCTCTTGTTTAATTATCTATAAAACACAGATTTCTGTAGTAGTACAGAGGCAAAGGGTTGATTGCAGCAAAGCACTTCAGCTTGGTCGATAATTGCTATTGTGAAAAAGATACTCTCCTGAAATGCTGTAGAAGATCTCTCTCTGATCACCCACTGTCACAAAGCACTACTTGGTCTCTTCATTATTTTCTGACTTGGGTGTCATTTGGAAATTTCAACAGCTGGAAATCCTGTTTTATCAGAGGAATGTTGTGGCTTGAGATTTAATTAGGGTCTACAAAGTGTTTAGAGGCCCTTTAATGAAAGATGCCCTGGAAGTAGTAAGTGCATCATGCTATTATTAGCTAAAATGATACCTACCAAGAACTAGTGGCTGGATAAGCCTATCATCAACTGCTAAGCTTTTTCTGTTCCTGTTCTTCTATCTTGCAGGTTTTTAATTCCTCCTTTTCAGCATTATTAAATTCCCCTTTTGTCTCAGTTTAATGAGACTGAAGTGTTTGCTAAGGAGGATGAGATATGAGGAAGGCCAAGCTCCTCCCTCCAAGCAATTGTAAATCTGAAATTAAGAGGCTTCAACTGAGGAAGTATGGAGAAAGGAAAAACATAACAGCCCTTTATTAAAGGATATCTGTGTATTGGCAGAACAACAAAAGAACACAAAAACAACCAAACAATAATCCTGTACCCAAAAATCCCCTTCAAAAAGGAAACAGTTCAGTACTTTCCGCCTTTTGGTGCAATTCTAACCAGGGTCAGCAGGGGACGCTGTTGGGTATCCGGGGCGCAGACCCTGCAGGTGCTCTGTGCTGGCCGGCAGGGGGCGCTGTTGGGCTCTGGCGGTCGCAGCGTGGGGGGGCCCGGTGTGAGGGAGAAGCCGAAAATGGAGATCAAATCCCCCACCGAGAAGGGAAAGGGGAAAGGGGAAAAAGGGGCTCTTCCCACAGACTCACTCTGTCGGTGGCTGACTCTGGCTGGGACTTCGTCCCCTTCATTGATGGGCACAAGCTGCTGCCAACATGGGAACAGAGGAGGGAAAGGGCGACCTCCTCCCCAAAAGGTTCCTCTGCAGATGGGCCAAGCCTCTCCGATGAAGTCAAAGCAGGTCTGGGCTGGGGGCAGAACAGAGTGCAGGAAAATAGACGCAAACCAGGGCCAGAAGCCATCAGATGACCAGGCTGAAAACAAAATGAACCTCGGACCCCTCCACACACACCCCTCCCTCAATCAGGGCAAAAGTGAACTGACAGCCGTTTTCCAACGAGAGGGAAAAACCTTCATCTCTGACTCCCCCTTCTTCCCACCCCTTCCCCTCCCCCTCCTCCCCAGTCTTCTGACAGCCATCAGTCTGGAATGCAGGCCTGATAGTTCTTTTGTGTGTGTCAATCACCCTCCCCCTACCTCGTTCAACATCCTTTTTTTCCCTGTGATGCAGGAGAAAGTAAAAATTCCCATTTTGTGTTTTTTTAGAACAAATAAACCTATGACACCTTTTCAAAGAATGCATGTTGGTGAAGTAATTCGAGTCACCAGTCAAAACAGTTGGAGCAAATTATTAGGTTTACAATTTCAGTCTCAGTTTAGAGCACTGGGGTGTTTAGAATTGCTCTCTTGCTGTCTTGAGTAGCCAGTGTATGTGACAAAACTACTAATAAATAATGAAATTACTCCATGGATTAATTAATTGCTTTTACCCTTCTTCCCTAGTAAAACAATGTCAGATATAAAATAGTCAAGGGGCTTGGTGTTACAGCCAGGTCCAGTTGATGTGTGACAGCTAGAGGAAGACAGGGCTCAGAGGGACTTCCTGTATGCTTCGGACTTCCTGTGTGCTTCAGATCACTGCAAGAAGCAGTCGTAATCTTAGTGCTTGTACTTCTGTAGACAGGTGTGTCATTGTTTCTGCATTACGCTGGGAGGGGGAGGCATCATGCCTGGTGTGTGGTCAATACTGACGTATGAATGCAAGGAGTTGCAGTCAGTTCACCTCCAATCCATACAGTTATTCTGTTCCTTGAAGGGGCTTTTGGGGCAGTAACATAAGCAATACCAGTCCTTAGGGGTCCTCTCTCTCCTCTTCAGAGGCGCATAAGTTGCTACCTTTCTGTCTTTGCTCCATTCTTGGCTCTAGGACCAGGATGAACTTGGCCTCTGGTGCATTCAAGTTGAGGTATATGTGGCTTATCCCCTTTTGGGCTATTCTGTCCCGAGTTAAAGGGATGAGACCTTGCTGAGAGGTGACTTCATTCTTGTTCTCACATATTCCAATCTTTCACGAGTTATTTTTCTCCTGTGAGATCTTATTGATAGTGTTTTGTGGTATAAGTAACAACTTTGTATCTTGATCAAGAACACTGTGGCTCACATGCAATATCTGGAAAGAAAAGCTGCAGTGAAGGCCTAAACTTAGTGGATTTTTTTGTTTTGCTTTGGGTTGCCTTTTTTTTCTTTAAGAAGCAAAATTGTAGTTTCTGAATGACCTGCAGGCATTACGAGGACAAAATTCCTGCTCTGAATGGTTCACAGGATACTCTGCATTGTGTACGTCCCCTAACATAAAGCAACTTGTAGTTGAGATTTGTTTTGTTTGCTTGCAGAAGAAAATTAATATATCATGATGGGCAGTGCATGGCACATAATTCAAACTACACAAACAGCTGAGGATATTTGTTCTTAAGAACTATAGTTCTTAAGTACTTTGAAAAACTTAAGGAATATTGGCTGCCTTTCAGAAATGGTAGAGTTAAGTCAATAAAATGCTCAGTAGAGATTGTATGTTCCCAAACGTATTTTATCTTGACAAGTTATATACTGTTGAGACCTGCAACCATGACTTGAAGCCAAGTTAAAAAGAGAACACTTCTGTTACAGGGCTGCATTTGGTGGGAATCTGAAGAGGGGAAGGGGGAAAATAGTGTGTGCTCTGAGAACGCCAAATGCAGAAAGCTTCACTGAGCTGAACTCTTGGGTTGTATAAATCATTGAAACTTTGCTAGCCTCAGTAGGTCTTTAGTGCTTTACATGCATCTAGTTTGCTTTTTATTTTGCACAAACCTATTTTCTCTGGATGTATGGGTTTTATTAGAAGTTATATTGATGGGCAGTATTTTTGGTATTCTTTACCTTAGGGGAAAAAAATTAGAAGATAATAAAATGGGAAATGTCTAGCCTTCGTGACCTGAGTCAAATCCATACACTTTGTTTCTCTGCATTGAAGAGGCTCTATTGAAGTTTGCTCATTGAAGAGCTTGCTTTTATACTAGTGTATGACTGGATGCAGTAGGCTTTCTAGGTAGGAACTTGGGTATTACTAGTTACGTGACATTAGAACAGATACTTTATTGCCCTTTTGGTCCTCCCATTTGAAAAGAATATGAAAAATACATTCTAATAGCAGGCAGGATGAAGTCTGGCTCTCAGTGATGGCTGCTGAATGAAGCTTATTGCGTGATTGTAACTCTGTGTGTATGGACACAGAAAGATGGTGTCTATGTAGCAGCAATTTGCCTAATCTCTGTTTTGGTTAGCCTGCAAATTAGTAATGTGGAAGCCTGCTCTTTTATCCCAACTATAGACTTTATGTAAAGGTTGCACTCTGATGCAGGGTGTTGCGTTTATTGATGGGAAGGTATTTCTTCATCTCTTTAAGAAGGCAAAATTCACTTTGCTGGTACTATAGGAAACTTATATGCAGGCAGTATAGAATGGATGTTGGCTTCAACAGCTTCTGTCAAGGGTAGGGAAGAGTAACTTTGAAACGAGTTTGGATGGTACTTTTGACACACTTAATTAGCAGTACATGGAATGGTTTGGGGTGAAAGTAGTGGAAGAACTACAGAGTACTTAAATTCACTTCTCAATCATCCTATATGAGCATTGGCAAGACATTTAAGAGGGGAGTTTAAAAAGTCTGATTTTGAGAAACTGTTCTCCTGAAACCTTTGCTTTGGAGAATCTTTAGCATTATGTAGATCTTGTAAGAAGACACAGTGGACCATTGGTGGTTGGTGACTTCTTTTGCCTGTCTGCTTGGAGGCCTGACTTCTAAAAGATCCTGAGCACTCTTAAAGTAAGGAGGAGCTACAATATGAATCTGTCAAGCTGAGCGCTTAAAAATAAGTGTGACTTAAAGTCACACAGCAGTATGCACTGCCTAAAACAGTTACATGTAAAAGTTTGTGTTAAAAAAGTGAAAAAAATTATATGCAGAGTTGTAGGTTGAATTGTTTTTCCTTCATAGAAAAACTTTGAGAAGGTGTGTTGTTGTGTTGCTGCTATTAAAATACATATTTTGGACTGTTACACTTCAACTGATGTTAAAAAAAAAATGGAGGCATGTTAATTTTTTCCTCCTTAGATATTCTGTCCTGGAGGCAGTTCAAAATGGAGCTCTTGACTGTAGAGTGGAGGCAGGTGTTGAGAATTAATAACCTTAGAGGACCAATAATTCAGCTGGTTTGGGATGGCAATAGATTTTGGTGGATTTGCAATGTAAGTGCAGCACTCGGCATTTCCCTGTATCCCTGTATTTACAGTTCTTTCACGTTTTCAGTTAAAGGTATCTTATGATTTATTTGATTGGAGGAACTTGGTTTCTTTGGAAATCTGCTGGTGAGAAAGTGCTTCTATCTTATGGCGTTTCTTTATCTGTTGACTTGAAGAATTGCTAATGTGTTTTGTGTTTTGATTTTTTTTCTTCCCACACCCTTCCATACAATGGCTATATGTGTTGGCCTGATAGGTTTTATTTGTACTTATAAGTCTTTTGTTTTTCACTTAGGTACTGCCCGATAAATTATATTGGGGAGAGTGGGGTGGTGTTGTTTGCACATAAAGTGAGATTGACCACTGTGAAATTACTTCTCCTGTATATAAGATGAGAAAGCAACTCATAAGGGAAATGTATCTGAATTAAATACAGCACATATCCATTCATAACTTCAGGGGCAGAGGGCATTGAAAGCTAGTGGTGAAATGATTTACAGGGAGATGTTAATAGGATACTAAGAGTAGCTTTCTCCACCCTCCCTAAACTCAGCTAGTGCTACATGTCATGGTGCACTGTGTGCCATAAGAGATGTGCCAGATAACCTTTTCTTTTTCCTTTCAATCTTTATGCAGTGGGGGTGAAAGTGGACCATGCCATAGCCATTTCACAAGAGCTGGGGCATTTGTCTTGTACTGTGCTGTATTGACTTCAGATAACGCAGGATCAAATTAATCCTTAAGATCCAGCATTAGCAATGATGAAGTGTAGCAAAATCAGTAAAGTGAAAGCTATATATTTTTTTTTCTTCATGGAGGGGTTCTACATTTGTATCAAGAATTTTCACTAGCCAAAGACTTTAAGACTTTATTGAATTTTTCTTTTTTTTCCTTCTGAAGACTCTTGATCTTGAAAAATATTTGACTTAGGCAACTAAAAGATATTAAAACATACGAGGAGCTTGTAATTAGATAATTATTTTTAATTGCATTCCTCACCTCTAAATGGTGACTCATTTTTAGAAAGACACCTGCTAAATGAAACTACGTGACCTGACATTTTGGGGACTGAATGGCACAGTGTGATGGAGAATTGTAAGGTCAGATCCAGTTGAAGTCAAAGAAATTACCAAAAGTTGTTGCTATCTAACAGCTACACAGTTATTTAAGGCATGCAAAGCAATATACTCCAGCAAGGTTTAGGAAATGCTGTTCAATTCAGTTCTTAAGACATGTTCTTCCATCTGTATATAGTAATTCTAATCACTAGTAGATTACAGCTCAGGATTTAGTTTTGTCTTTAGGGAAGCATAATGAAATTTGCATTGCTTAGCCTCTGCCATAACTTTTTCTAAATAGAGGTCTTCACATTCAGGTCTGTCTATCCAGCGTCTTTCATCAGCACTGAATTCACTCAGTTTGTCATGCTACAGTAACTTCTGAAAAATGCACATTCAGTGAGGGTGTTTTCAACATTGTGCTGAAAGAGTGAAACCTGTAGTGCTATGAAAGAATGACATAAACTCAGGCAGGTCCTCCAGAGAGAAAAAGAGTTTATTATAATGCATATACTTAAGCAGACATGACTATCGGTTGCTTAGGCCATGACTGCCTTCTTTACTCTTGAAGCAGCATACTTTTTTTTTGTTTTCACAATGCTATTTGAACTGATTTCTTTAAATGCTGGATCTTCCATTGTTGGACAAATTTTGCACTTGGTTAAAAATGTACAACTATTGTCACTATGAGCCAACTGAAGGTAATACTGTTATTCCTGAAAGCATCACTAAAAGAATGAGCCAGTTTAAGTGAAGTGGCATTTTGGGAGTGAAATCAGGGTTTTTCAGAAGTCACACAAAAGCAGACATTCTTTTTTTGCTTTCACTGGTAGGAATCCAGATGCATGCTTTAAAGTTCAGTTTACTCTGGATCTATACTCAAGTAGGCAAAGACAGAATATTAGTCCAGATCAGGATGCTTAAATCACCAACTCATGTCTTAATTTCTCTTCTTTTTCTTCGGTTTAAAATCTCCCTTTAAAATCTGGTTACCCAAGAAATTTTCTGAATGCTGTGACCTGGAATATTCCCTTAAAACAATATTTGTTAAGTTGTTTTTAGATTGCTGTCCCAGGTAGGACTTGGCTTCTTGCCAAGTGCCCAGATCACAGAGAAGAAAACCTTCCCCCCTCCCTCTCTTTAGACAGACTGAAAAGACCACGCAAAGCTAAAAGACCCCAAACCAAACTGAATTCCAAGTAACACACATTTATATATATTTAGAATTATATACAAGATATCACCCGCAGGGAACCCCCCAAAAGGGAAAAGGAAAGGGAAAGGAAAAGAGACAAAAAACAAATACTTTCCTCAAGGTAGCAGAGAACCGCAACAGCAACTGCCAGCACTATCTGCTTCTCAAGGCCAACCAGGCACACTAGGCCTCGCTCCTTCACCTGGGCAGAACGATAGCAAAGAATCTTTGCTTTCAGACTGCTGGAATAAAGGGAGCGAGAGCTTCCTTATTTATACCTTTGCTTATGTAAAAATCATTTGGAATGCTGGGAATGTGTCTTTGGTTCCTTGGTTACAACCTGGTTACCAAGGAAGGCCTGGACTCAAAACCACTACATTCTCCACCCCTTATTCCATACTATTTTTACGTAACACATCTCACATTTGCCTATATCCCACATATATACATATATATATATATAAAGTCTTCATTTAATCTTTTGCAGCAGATATCATCACAGATCCACAGTAACACAACATCAGTTCAATTTGGATCTTTGGCTCTTTCTTGGTCACAATCACAGTTCAGGTTTAGGGCTGGTTCACTGTCTCATCATCAGATACCGGTATCAGCTTTGGTCAGGTCTCTCTCATTTGGTGACTGGTCTCCTGTAAAACACAACTTGAAGCACAAAATTAGTTTTTCCCCAAGGATAAATTTCCTTGAGGCACACACTGGATCTTTCCATCCTTCCTCATCACCCACCAGATGTACCCTGGCCCTTGAGTGAAGACAACTCCACGAATGGGTTAGTCTTGGCCTGAGATAGGGGTAACCCAAACAGCCTTACCCAACATACCTCTTTAGGTGAATCACTGGAACTTTGTCTCCATCTACAGTGTGGAGGGATTCTGCTTGGGCAGGACCAGCTCGGTTGACAGAGCCTCTAGTATTAACTAACCAGGTGGCCTTGGCCAAGTGCTTATCCCAGTTCTTAAAAGTTCCCCTACATAGTGCTTTTAAAGTTGTTTTTAACAGTCCATTACACCTTTCAGCTTTTCCAGCAGTGGGTGCATGATATGGAATGTGATATACCCATTCAGTACCATGCTCCCGTGCCCAAGTGGCCACTAGATTATTCTTGAAATGAGTCCCATTGTCTGACTCAGTTTGCTCTGGAGTGCCATGTCTCCACAGGACTTACTTTTCAAGACCCAGAATAGTATTCTGGGCTGTTGCATGGGTCAATGAATAAGTCTCCAACCATCCAGTGCACTGTGGTAAGCACATAGTGTTTACCTTGGCGGGTCTATGGCAACATGATGTAATCAACCTACCATGCTTCTCCGTATTTATATTTGTCCCAGCGTCCACCATACCACAGGGGCTTCGATCTTTTTGCCTGCTTAATAGCAGCACAGGTTTCACAATCGTAGTTAACCTGGGAAAGAGTGTCCATGATTAAATCCACCCCTTGGTCTCGTGCCCATCTGAGATGCCATAGGTGGCATCTCAGCCTTGATGGCTTGAAGCCCATCAAGCTAGGAACAACTCTCCCTTATGTTGCCAGTCTAGGTTTACTTGTGACACCTCAATTTGTGCAGCTAGGTCTGCTTGTCTGTTGTTATGATGTTCTTCATTGGCTTGACTTTTGGGTACATGGGCATCTACATGACGGCCTCTCACATCCAGTTTCTTTACTCTAGAAGCGATGTCCTGCCACAAATTAGCAGCCCATATGGGTCTTTCTTTACACTTCCAACTTATCTTCTTCCATCACTCTAGCCATCCCCATAGGGCATTGGCTATCACCCATGAGTCGGTGTAGAGGTAGAGCCTTGGCCATCCTTCTCTCTCTGCAATGTCTAGGGCCAATTGGATGGCTTTGAGTTCTGCAAACTGACTCGATTCGCCTTTACCTTCAGTGGCCTCTGCCACTCGTTGGGTGGGACTCCAAATGGCTGCTTTCCACTTCCGGTTCCCTCCTATTATATGGCAAGAACATCAGTGAAAAGGGCATAAAACGTCTCTTCATCTGGCAGCTGATTATATGGCGGAGCTTCTTCAGCTTGACTCACTGGCTCTTCTTCCTCTTCATCCGCCAGACTGAAGTTCCCACCTTCAGGCCAATTAGTTATGATTTCCAAAATTCCAGGGCGATTCAAGTTTCCAATTCAGACACGTTGCATAATCAAAGCAATCCACTTGCTCCACGTAGCATCGGTGGTGTGATGTGTAGGAGGCACTTTCCCTTTGAACATCCAACTCAGCACCGGTAGTTGGGGTGCCAGGAAGAGCTGTGCTTCAGTGCCAAACATTTCTGAGGCTGCTTGTATGCCTTTGTATGCTGCCAGTATTTCCTTCTCCATAGGGGTGTAGTTGGCTTCAGATCCTCTGTAGCTTCGACTCCAGAAGCCAAGTGGTCGCCCTTGGGTTTCACCAGGCACCTTTTGCCAAAGGCTCGAGGAGGGACTGTTATCTCCAGCTGCAGAGTAAAGTACACTCTTTATATCTGGTCCCATCCTGACTGGTCCAAGAGCCACGGCATGTACAATCTTTTGCTTGATCTGCCTGAAATCCTACTGTTGTTCAGGACCCCATTGGAAATTGCTCTTTTTATGGGTCACCAAGTAAGGAGGGCTCACAGTTTGGCTGTAGTCAGGGTGGTGCATCCTCCAAAAGCCTATGGCTCCCAGAAAAGCTTGGATCTCTTTTTTGTTTGTCGGTGGAGCCGTTGCTACAATTTTAGTGATGACGTCAGTTGGAATCTGGTACCTTCCATCTTGCCATTTCACCTCTAGGAATTGGATCTCTCTGGCAGGTCCCTTGACCTTACTTTTCTTGATGGTGAAACCAGCTTTGAGGAGAATCTGAATGACCTTCTGTCCTTTCTCGAAAACTTCCTTTGCTGTGTCCCCCCATACAATGATGTCGTCAATATATTGTATGTGTTCTGGGGCCTCACCCTTCTCCAACAGGTTGATTCTACAACCTGAATCAAACCATGACAGATGGTGGGACTGTGTTTCCACCCCTGGGGCAGTTGATTTCAGGTGTATTGCACGCCCCTCCATGTGAAAGCAAACTGCAGCCTGCACTTTGCCACTAACGGAACGGAGAAAAATGCATTTGCGATGTCAATAGTGGCGTACCACTTTGCTGTCTTGGACTCCAGCTCATACTGGCCCTCCAGCATGTCTGATCCATCAGCACTCAATGGCAGTGTGACTTCGTTCAAGCCACGATAGTCTACAGTCGGTCTCCATTCTCCATCGGATTTGCGTACAGGCCAAATGGGGCTGTTGAAGGGTGAGTGAGTCTTACTGACCACCCCTTGACTCTCCAACTTCCGGATCATCTTATGAATGGGGATCACAGCATCTTGATTGGTCCGGTACTCTCGCCTATGCACTGTTGTAGTGGCTATTGGCACTTGTTGATCATCAACTTGCAGGAATCCTACAACAGAAGGATCTTCTGAGGGGCCAGGCAGGGCAGATCATTGCTTGGATTTCTCCTCAGTTACCATGGCTACACCAAAAGCCCATCGGTACCCCTTCGGGTCCTTGAAGTATCCTCTTCTGAGGTAATCAATACCAAGGATACAAGGAGCTTCTGGCCCTGTCACAATGGGATGCTTTTCCCATTGGTCTCCAGTCAAACTTACTTCGGCCTCTACCTCTGCTCTTACTTCTGACAACTCTTGTGACCCTCCTGTCACCCCAGAAATAGAAACAGTCTCTGTAGTCTTATGTTCAGACGACATCAATGTACACTGGGCACAGGTATCTATAAAACTCGGTATCGTTGTGGATCCGATGTGCCAGGCCATCAAACCCACATAGCCCAGTAAACCCAATTATCTTCCTGGTCCCTTTCTTTCTCCTGGCAGAAGGCAGGGCCCCTCCATTGGTCCTTGTCAGAGCATTCACTGTTGGATTTCCTCTTTGCTCCACCAGAGGCCTTCTTGTCACGGAAGTGGACTTCAGCCTTCTTATGTCTTGGAGATTGCAATTGCTTTTCCAAGAAATCTGCATCAACCACACAGACAAATTTCTTATTGGCTTCCTTCTGCTTCAACTCTCTTACTCTGGCCTCAAGTTTGGAACTGGGTTGCCCATCCCACTTTTTCATGTTCTCTCCCTGTTTGCGCAGGTAAGACCACAGCTGATTATGCAATTTGCGTTTAGGGTCTTCCCTCCTGCATGTAAGGGGAGGAGTTCTTGACCAAGATCTGGACCAAGATTGAGATGGAGGTCAAGCTCGTGGCCAAGACCACTTTACTGGTGTGTCCCTGTAGTCTCGGTAATCTCCGTCATCTCTGTCTTCATAGTCATCCTCATATCTGGAATATTCATGATCTCTCTCCATTCTTTCCCTAGAGCGGGTGGGTTGATATCGGACATCGGAGAGATCCCCCAAATTCTCCACTATGCTCCATATCCACTGACACATGGTTTCTACATCCAGTTTATCCCCCTTTGGATGGAATACTGAGATCAAGCAGTTGACATATGGTGCAGGGGCACCTTTAATCACTTTTCTCCACACTGGATTTGTACATGGGAGATTCACGGGGTCCGAAATATCATAATAGTCTGGATTACAATAGATGAGTTCAAGCATGGCCAATTCCTGTAGGTATTGAACACCTTCTTCTGCAGTCATCCACTTTCCTGGAGAACTCGTTAAATATTCTTTAAATGGATATATGTCTCTCACAACATTAAGGATCTGGAGCCAGAGACTGTGATTATATGGCTCTCTTGGAATTACTTGTTTGATCTCACAATCTCGAGCCAGGGATCTCAACTGCTGTGCTTCGTGACCTTCCAGCATGTGGCTTCTAGCTCCATTATCCCAGCATCATACCAGCCAGGTTAGAATCCGTTCACCAGGCTGGCGACTGTAATCTTTTCTTAAATCCCAGAGCTCTGCTGGGGTCATTGATCTTAGTACTTCAGATGTTCGCACAACTCCCGCTTCAGGATGGAGGTCCTTCCTATCCATTTCCACTTCTCTTTTGATGTATCTATGCGGAACTGTTTCCATTCTCTCTCTGTCTCTCTCACGGAGGTGGAGACCGAGCACGCCACGGGGATGGGCTTCTATGTTGTGGAGGTGTAGGCAGGGACTGGGTACGCCACGAGGATGGTTTTCTAGATGGTGGGGATGGAGACCGAACATGGCGCCGGGATGGGCTCTTCACGGGTGGAGGTAATGAATAGTCCTCCAGACCCCAGGATGAGGATCTCGGATAGTCTTCCTTCTCCTCCACTGAACAGTCAAGAAGGGTGTCAACATTCTCCTTGGTGGTTTTTGTGTTTTATCAACCATCTGTGCTGCTGCCCCTTCTTCCTTTGGACGTGACCCCTTCTCTTTTGGACATGATCCTAATTCTTTGGAGCGTCCTTCTCTCGTGGCTACTTCTTCCTCCTCTTCCTTCAGTTGATACTCGAACGGGATAAATTCTCTGTGAAGGAGAATTCTTGGTCCCTTTGCTCCCTCTTCTTCTTCTTCTTCTTCAGTTACACGCCCCAATCGGGGAGCTAGGCTTGTGGGCCCTGCATCCTCTCTTATCCACATCTTCTTTTTTGTTACAGGGGCAATAGTGATTTCAGAATTTGTGGTATAGGCCCCAGTCTTGATCATAGAGTTGGCTGTAGATGTTGTCATGTGAGTTCCCTTGTTCATAAAGTCCATAATTGGAACTCCAATGTCAGCAGGTTTGGCAGAAACTGCTGGCTTCAGGTTGTGCCTTAGTCTTACACTTAGTTGACTCATTAAAAGCAGCATTGGTTGCAAGTGGCATCTGGACTCCGATTTTGGTGGACTCCATAGGAACATCACTGATTCCAAGTGGCATAGTTTGCGTCCCTGTCTCAGCCTTAGCCTTCTGAGCATGGTCTACGGCAGTTCGATAAGCACTAGCCAGGCCTCAGCATAGAGCAGAGATTCGTGTATTTGGATCCTTGTATGAAAGACAACTCTCCATTAAATGACGGGTTATCTCACTAGGATCAAATGCCTGTTCTGGCATGAAGTCCCAAGTAATGGGAGGTGCCACATGCCCTGTCCATTTACCAAGATCTTCCCATGCTCCTTGCCAACCAGGAACTGCCCTTTTCAAGCCCCTTCCAAAGCTCCAGCTAATCCCTTTGAGGTTCAGCCTTTCCTGTAACAAGGAAACCAGTACAACACAATCCTTCCAATTCTAAATAATATGTCCATTACCATCATCATTAACAGAATTGTTGCCATGCAATTCACATAATAATTAGAGGCAACGGTTGGTTTGGGAATCTCCATCATCCAGCGTTTAATGTCAAGGAAGGAGGAATACCACTCCCAAATATCTTGCCAATTAAACACCATTGGGTCTGGATGTTTCCACATGAAGAAACCCAGAACAGGTGTGAGGACTGCTAAAAATACATTGAAAATTAAGAAAGTGGCCATTATCTATATGGTTGTTTTCATTGTTCCTAAACAAGAGGTATATTTATATAAGCAAACCTCTCTTGGCAGCTCTCCCAGCACTGTTCCCAAACAAAGTCTAAATTTGGCAAGAACTTGGCCACCTGCCCAGGAACTGTTACCAAACAGCCCACTCTTATCTCGGTGGAAACTCCAAAAAAATGTTCCAGATAGGACTTGGCTCCCAACCAAGTGCCCGGATCACAGAAAAAAAACCTTCCCCCCTCCCTCTCTTTAGACAGACTGAAAAGACTATGCAAAGCTAAAAGACCCCAAACCAAACCGAATTCCAAGTAACACACATTTATATATATATTTAGAAATATATACAAGATATCACCCACAGGGAACCCCCTGAAAGGGAAGAGAAAAGGGAAAAGAAAAAGGGAAAAGGGGAAAAAGGGGACAAAAAAAAAATACTTTCCTCAAGATAGCAGAGAACCGCACCAACAACCTCTGGCACTATCTGCTTCTCAAGGCCAACCAGGTGCACTAGGCCTCACTCCTTCACCCGAGAATGATAGCAAAGAATATTCGCTTTCAGTCTGCCAGAAGAAAGAGAGCAAGAGCTTCCTCTCCCTTCTTGTTTATACCTTTGCTTACATAAAAATCGTATGGAATGCTGGGAACATGGCCTTGGTTCCTTGGTTACAACCTGGTTACCAAGGAAGGCCTGGACTCAAAACCATTATAATTACTGATTCATTGCAACTCTTCCTATGTCTATTTAGGTTTTCAATCCTTTCTGCAATGATTCTTGATCATTGTCAAGCCCAGGGCAGTAATAAAAAGAAACTACTAGTCTTGTACTCTGTACTTGGTTTTCCTGTATCCTCTGATTTCAATCATGGCAGGACATGCTATCAAATATTTGCATTTATCCACATTCTTTCAAATTACATGTAAGAATGATATTTTAAAGGTTCCTTGAACTTACTCGGTGGTTGTGGAAATTCTGTGGTGTGCCCTGTCCCATAACTACAAGTTTTGGTTGTTACTTTTCAAATTTCCAAAACAATTAACTAGAAAAAGAACAAAAATTAACACACTGTGACAAGGAGAGAAGAAATTTCCTTACCCATGTCCCCTCCTGAAAAGGGTTTTTTACAGAGCATGGGTGGTAGAAGAAGTAGGGCTTGGAAACTTTATGCGTAAAATCAATGGGAATATATTCCAAGGTCAACACAATATACTGTGGATCTGCTCCTGTAACCCGTAACTCCTATAAACATGCCTTTCTGACATGGAAAGTACCACAGCTCCAGTGGGATTATTGAAGTGAAATGGGTTAGCAGGGGAGGCTTGACTCTTTCTGACAGTAGTTTCTGTTTGGTAATCTTAAAGCAGATTGTCCCTCTGGAATTCAGACGTGATTTTGGAAGACATGTATCAGACATGCTAGACTTCTTGAACACTTGTTATGATAACATACCAGAACTGGAAAACTCAAGAAAAAATGAAGCAAAGAACGGAAGTTAAGGAGAGCTACTACTGGCTGATACTACAGCTGCTGCTACTTATAATTCAGATAAAAAGCACAGATGATACCAGGATCAGGACAGTGGGGGTATAATGAGCAGTGATGAAGATAAGACAGCTGTATAGTGCAGGATGTATCACTCAATAAAGTGACTCTATTCGTATAAATCATTGTAATGCAGCCAAAAGTAAAATCATATATTAAGGAACAAGAAAAATCGAATGAAGGATTGTATTTATGGTGTATGAACAATATAAAAGACTCTAATAGAAATCAAATCTTGCCACCTCCTCTGGGACAGATATTGGCTACTAACAGCCTCTATGATTCTAGTAGAGAAAATCCTATCAAATAGCTGAAATCTGAAGCCAGATAAGTAAATTAGACACACATTTTTACACTTAGAGTGATGAACCATTGGAAGCATAAGGTTTTGTTGATTCTTTGTCTCTAGGTGGTGTTAAGAAAACATGACGTCTACAATCTCCCACCATTGTTTTTTGTCTTTCTTCTAGTTCACAAGTCCCCTCAAGAGTACTATCTAAAAACTGATTTGGGGGGATGTGTGCACTAGGGTCACAAGTCCTGCTAGGCAATTTAGAATCTTTCTGATAACACCTGAAGTGAGAATGTTTTGCAACAAGAGTGTTGAGCTTGTTTAATTAAACCCCAACAGGAATAACTTTCTTACAGTAATTAATAAACTGTGCTACAGAGCCTGTCTGAAGGCTTCTCAAAGAAAAGTTTTCCAAAGATGTCTGGAAAGATGAGAAATACACAAAATAGAATGTATGGAAAATAATGAGTTCTTATAGAACAAACATAAAGGCTGATACTGGATTATTGCAAAATGCCTTTAGAAGTCCTTTGCATTAGGACCCAGAAACTGGGAGTAACCAGCAAGATACATGCTTTTCTGAGTGGGCTCTTTAATGGGAGACTTTTAGGCTGGAATTTATTGTAGGTTTAGCTTCATATTAATGACTCACATAAATTAGAGAAAAACAACCTGATATGTGAGATGTATTGCTCTGCTGCATCTGCAGAATGAGAGCAAGCCATTTTAATAACTAATAATGATATAATCTCAAATTACTTCAGTAGACAGTAGATACCTCAGTGACATAATAGAAAAAGGAAGTGTTATTTAATGCTTACTTTAATCTACAGTTTATACAGAATGGCATGAATTCACTTGGAGCTATTTCTGCCTTTCATGTTGATTTTGCTTTTAGAGTTTTAAGAATAAAGAAGTTCGAACTTGCGCTCTGTATTTATCAATAGACCAAATTAGTGACAGTTTGTTAACAGTTTTATAGGACAATGTGGACATGACTAACACAGAAAACCAAACCTCATTACTTTTAGAATATTTATATAATAACTTTTCTGAAGAAATCAGGATGGATGCGTGTTTGATATGTTTTTTTCATGTAATATGGTCACAAAAAAAGGTGTGAGTGAGAAGGAAGGTTAATTCTGCTGTGGCATTTATAATCCCACAAAGTTGGGAAGGTCACAAAGAAAAGTAGATATTACAAAGAATCAGCAAAGCCTGTGTGTTTGTTTTTTGGTTTGTTTGGTTGTCTTTTTTGTTTGCTTTGTATTTTTTCAAGTTTGCATTCATGTTCCTGAAGAGGAATAAAAGAAAAGAATTGTGACAAATGGCAGTAGAATTTAGCAAGAGACTGTTGAATTTGGGAGGAAGTGTGAGGGAAAGAAATGAAGATAGGATTGGATCTGCAAGTTTAAGATTAGAGAGAGGAAGGAGGGCAAAGATGTCATGAGTGATAGAGAAGACAAGCAGAAATAAAGATGAGTGCAGTTTTTGAAGAGCCAGTCTGAAATAATACTGTGAAAAAGATAGTAGGAAGAAATGAACATAAGATGAGCAGGTGATTGGAATGACAGTCGTGGAACTGAGATCAGAAATACCAGCTTTGGGTACTACTGGAGGTGACAAATTGTTTAACACAGATTTTGAAGGCTGCTGTATTTCCATTTAGGTGTGATGTTGTTTAGTATGTTGTAGACTAGTAGTCTATATTGATATTTTTGATTTTGTTAACTGCAATAATTAAAAGCAATTGTTAATTCTGGCACTGCTCCATCTGGTGGAAAATAAATTTTTCCTGCTTAGCATGTACATGTCATGCATCTGATGGTAAAAAGTGACTGAGTGGAAAATCCTGCCCATGGTATTTTAATGGACCAAAAGAAAGGAATTACACTTTTCAGTCCTGGGAAAGAAAATGTAGTGCAAGACATTTATATGTTACATGTATGTTTTTATATAAATTCCCTACTCTTCAGAAGCTTTTGGTGATTATACACACTATCTTTCTGCTCATCAGTCTTTTGGTAATGTAGGTTCATATCTTGTACTTTCTTGTAAACTCTAGTCAATTGACAGTGCCTACATACTGCAAGTATAGGCACTTGCATTTTGTTAAGACTGGGACAGCCCTTGCTCAGTGCACCAAGTTTTCATTTGAATGTCAGAATTTCCTTTAGCTTTAGTTATCTGGTTATAACTTGAGTGTGGCATAGTGGGCTTGCACTGTGATATCATTTCAGCTTCATGGTAGCTTGCCATACACAAGCAGTTGGAACAGATATGTTTTCAATGAGAAAAGCTGGATACCATCAGTGTTGTCCTTATATGTACTTAACATAACAGAGCTGATCCTTGTGTTAAGTGTTATCTGTTATTTAATACTTGGTGTATGTAGGCAGTAATAAGACTATCAGTCTCTGTGACTGGTCTGGTTGTACTTCCATTGTTTATCTAAGCTTCAGAAAAAAGTTGTTCATAATACTTCCCATGAAATTTTAGGAGTTTGCTGCCTTTTTTTTTTTTTTTTTTTTCCTTGAAAAGCATTAAAGTATGTACAGGGTAAATCATAGACTGTTTCTATGAATCTGGCCCCAGGTCAGTGTTCCACTGTGTCAGTGTCCTGGGTAGGACATATCATGGCCGAGTACCAGTCTTCCACTCTGATCATGATTAACTGGCTAAGTGTGAATCTTGTCCAAAGTAGCAGAAGGTGGATCCACCATGACATGAGCCTTTAGAAATAAGTTTTCATCTGAATGATTTTGGGTTAGCTTGAGACATAGACCCAAGTTTAATGTAGAATTTGTCATCTTTGTATATCCAGTCCTTTTACTTCCATTTTCCCTGCCAATAAATTTGATGAGGCTTGACTTCTTTATAGGACTCCATGGCATATTTTTAAATTGTTCTTTTGTGACTTGAAGTTATATTTTCAAATGAAGCTTGTATAGGCTTCTCTGTTGCATCTTTCATCACCTTTTCTAGATATCTCCTTGTAAATGTCAGACACTTCATCTGTTCTATGACTTCATGTACCGTCACGTAATGCTGGTGACCCAGGATATTCTACAAATCTGCATGTATCTTGTCAGCAGTAGTTGTGCTTTGGACTGGGCCTATTTCCAAGTAATATAGATAGATGGTTGTGACTGACTGCAACAGAGCAGTGCCATCCCTCTGCCTAAACTTGCCGTATTTGCTTTGCCTGCTTTTGGACCTGACAGTGTCATTGTCCCAGGAATAAGGACAAGGGGGATATTATCTCTCTGTGACTGTTAGCTGGAGAACATGTTTCCAAAGGTGTTTCTGGCTGCATTAAATGTGATATCATCTTAGCATCTTTGCAAGACCTGTCGCTCTAGAAACTTGCAGTTCATTGAGGTTTCTTTTTGGTCATCTTGCTGTAAACTCTCCGTTCATGAGGATTTTTATCAAGATGATTCATCTTGAATCCACTGTGTGTTGTCCTCTGTGTGGTTTTGGTAGGGGATTGCACTATGATTGGCAGGGCTACCTGAGTGTGATAAGATCAATCTGATGAGCATGACTTGGGTTTGTGTGGTCACTATCAGCACTTCATGGAAACCTTTGATATCTGTGTACTCTTTTTGAATATTAGGAAGTTTCATGGCTTTAACCAGTGTAACTGGTTAAACTAGTAATAACTGTAATAACCAGTAATAACTGGTACAACTCAGTTGTACTCTGTCAAATTCTCCTTGTTCTCTTCATGTATTGCCAAGTAATGCGTGGAATTTTATTGCCATCTTCCAGCTTATGTAATATGTCTGGGTCTATGTACTATACTGTGCTGTAATATATATGACAGATATATATACACCTTTCCAAGCTTTGTAGTCTGGCCAAAACAGTATTGCAGTGTGGATTGTTGGGTTGGATATAGTGAATAGAGATTGACCACGTGAGGCAGTCTTCTTCCATACAAATTGTCAGTCAGGTTTGGCAGTGTTATCTCAAGTTGAAGTAGCAGGCAAATACTTGCCGGACTTGGAGTAAGTGACTGACACTGGTATCTCCTGTTTTTAAAGAACATTTAACTATTAGGGGTAAAATGAAGGCAAAGTGTTAAAAGATATGATTTCCCTCCATTGTGGTGGTTTTCAGTTCACATAGGAACTATAGTTGATCCTGGATTAAAATTTGGATATTGCAGTCCACATGCATGGAAAAAAATAGAGAAATAAATTCTTTTTTGAGAGCTGATTTTTGTAGAAATCCCTTTTGGTTGAAGTACTACATGCATTTTACAAAGTTCATGTACCTCTGCTATTTATTTTAAGAGATCTGAACTTATTTGGTGTAGATTTATTTTAATTATCAGAAGCAGACACATAACTTCTTAGGCTGTCAAAGGTATTCAGGAATGTATGACAAGTTTCAAAGGAATGCATAAGATCTTGCTACACCTCTAACTATACATTTTTGTAGAGAAGAGTTAATTAAATTTTCCCTTTCTGCCCAGAAATTACTTTTAG
Organism: Myiozetetes cayanensis; assembly: GCF_022539395.1. Lineage (NCBI taxonomy): Eukaryota > Metazoa > Chordata > Aves > Passeriformes > Tyrannidae > Myiozetetes > Myiozetetes cayanensis. The sequence continues at coordinate 67,215,455 of NW_026087521.1, read as the reverse complement.
GCTACATTTAATATGTGGGGCTCTGAGTTTTTTGAGTGTTGTCTCTTCTTGCCTTAGCCTTGTGACTGATGAAACAGCCAAATGCTTATCTGGATCAAAGAAGTAATAAGCAAAGGGGCATCCTTAGGCCACTTATCAGTTGAAAACAATTTTAACTGTCAGGTATCCAATTTTCAAAGCACATAGCTTACCAAATGGATGAAGTAGTGGGAACTATGTGTTACAGTGTTTACTTGCAATGAAAAAACTTACAGGGGTAAAGAAGTGCAGTTTGATAGAGAATATTTCTGCAAGCATGGGTTTGCTGGGGAACAAAAGCACTGTACCACCCTTGTGAGTCCTACTTGGTGTGGCATGTGGTCCCAGTCATATGAGATATGAATTACCTTGTTATAGAACAGCCTTCTTCCCTGCTTCCATATTGGGAATGCAGTTTATTCTTGAGTTAACTCCTGTGGAGACTTCATTTATGTTCACTCACTGGGAGGGAAAAAGAAAAAAAAGCTCTAGGTATCTGAATACATAGCATTCAAGTATGGTTTCAGGAACAATATATAAAGTTATTGGTCTTCATAATTTAGATAAGAACATGTACTTTCCTAGGAAAGACAAAGCACAGTGTCTGTATCATATTAATACTTGACATAGTGTAACCCTATGTAACTCTTGATAGTGCAACAAGGAGTGAATTAGAAATGCCCAGGAAGATGTATGATTCCATTAGTAAAACATAGAGATTTATGTATGACATTAACATCTCTAAGGTGGTAGAAACAGAATTGTACTACTAGAGCTGCATAAATGTGTTTTTTTCCTTCCCTCCAGATGCAGTAACAAAGAGATGTCAGAGAAAGGGTTATTTAATGGAAAAAGTACTGCTTATAATTTGACAGACCTACCATTCCCTTCAATTTTTCATATGTATTATCTGGTAAATGATTAGGATTCAAATGTTTGAAATCTATGACTGTCATGGTTTTGTTTGTTCTTAGAAACTAAGCAGGAATTTTTCCCTTCTCCCTGCCCATGGTATGAAAGAGATGTTGAATAGGCAGGTTGGCTGTGGCTTGGGCCATTGAGTAACACAAAAGAAGTGGCTGAATTGATGGCCCTCAACATCTTGTCTGTGGGAAGGGGTAAGGAGTTCTCTTTTCCTTTTTTTTCCTCCTCTCCTGGGAAATGGGGGAGGAGTTCGTTGTTGCCTGGGACAAGGTCCGGGTGGCAGGAGCTCAGAGGTGCAGAGGTGGCTTTGTTCTTGGCCTGGCTGCCAGCTGGGTATTTTGCTTGGATTGGCATGGGCGAGGAACGGTTTGGGAGGCCTCTCCTCCTCCCTTTTTTTGGCAGCAGTTCTTGTGCACATCAAAAGGAGAGGAGAAGCCATAAAGGCACAAACCGAACTGTTTTACTTTTTTTGGTTGTTGTTTGTTTATTTGTTTGTTTGTTTTGAAGAGGATTACTTTTGGGTATAGGATTATTTTTTGGTTGTTTTATCTGTGTTTTCGTTGCTCTGCCAATACATATATATCTTTTAATAAAGGGCTGTTATTTTTTTCCCGCATTTTTTCTCAATTTACAATTGCTTCGAGAGAGGAGTGTGGGTCTTCCTCATAACTCATCCTCAGCAAAAGACTTGTGTCTCATTAAACTGGGAGAACGGCCAATGGCCATGATAGTGGCATTTTGGGGATGATTAAACACAAGGGTTGGGTTGCCTTTTCTTGTTGTTCAGGTATCTTTGTACCTGCTAGGAATGCTTATGTACATCATGGGTAAGAGTTAAGCAGAAAGAATGGCCCTAGAGGAACAGGGCTGGCCAACAGCAAGCACTAAATGTAGAGGTCCTCTGAAGTCCACTTGTTGAGCTCTTTCACACCTGTGCCAGGAAACAGATGAATGTTAACTCTGCTGATTCATCTTTGTGTGGTAGACTTCATCTCCAATAGTTGCATATCAAGGGATATGAGTGAGCCCTTTGCTATTTTATATTGACTGTTGCTGCTGTGAATTTCTCATGTTGTTTTTGTCATGCCCAGTCAGGCTGTTTTGTATGCACATAGAGTTGGGACAACAGTGAGGCATCCTCATTCAGCCATGGGACAATCCTGTACCTCCTGCTGAGGGGAAGATTTAATTGTCTCAGATTCATTATAATACAGAGAGATGGAGCCACATTCATAATCCTTGCACAGTCCTGAAATTTGAAAGTGTTCTATTGCCTGTTGGGAGTTTCTTGCTGTACAAAGTGAATTCAGTTCAGCAACAACTCATTTTTTCGAAGATTCCTTTTTATCAATGCAGGAAGTTCTCAGTTGTTGAGAGCCAGTGTGAAAGACAGCAGTTGGTCTGTATTGTCATAAAAGTGGAGAAGAAAAACTGTCATTGTACACTGAGTATGGGAAATTTGAGGAATAGCTCAGTTTATATGTAAAGAAAGGAGGTTTCTCTTGATCAGACCATCAGTGTGTAAGAAACTGATGGTTTAATAAAGTGATGATATAATAATTATCTGTTGAAATTGGAGAAAGTCATCTGATGCTATGGTAGGTGTGTAACATATTGAAGAGTTTTTTTGGAACAGTTAGTAAATGTCCCCAGAAATTTGGAAATCAGAAGTTAAAGCTGACCACAGCCTTTCAAAGACATAGTTAGTTTGCTGAAAGAAAAAAAAAAAAAAGCACCAAGTATAATCTATCACTCAAATATGGAGTCCTTTTATATTTGGTGAAATGTCATTAATAATAATATATTAGATGTAAAACCATTTTTCATCTAAAAGGTCTCCAAGATCTTTTCAAAAGTACCAAAGATCATTGAAAGTATCATTTGGATTACACAGATTGAGGCATAGTAAGCCTGAAGCTTTTGTCTTAATTTACACTTGAAATGGGACAGGGAAAATTAGAAACCTGATTCAGGACTAGTAGGCTATCTACCTGGCAATCTTTTGGGGTCTTTTTCTGTCAGGTGTAAAACAACACTAATATATGCATCTTCTGCATACAGAGGGAGTACAGAGAAGTTGGCAAATATCAGAGATGCTAACCTTCCACTTTTTGATGCATTTTTCATTTTTATGAGGAAAGTTGACCAGAAGCAGCTCCACAGTGCAAACTCTTTACTGTTTAGGGATTTGTAAGTTCCATTTTATTGTTCATGGCATATTTTTTTTAATCTTGTAGCTTAAAATGAAATAAAACCTCACTTTTATGATGTGTGAGCATATATTTTACACTGATTTTCATAACTTCCATTGAAAGAAGACCTCCAAGGAGCTGTAGTCAGGTTAATAGAGTTGGAGTTTGAGGCTCCACAGAGCAGGGAAGTCCTTTAGCTCTGTTCCATAGCATGGATGGTTCTGGCTACTTCACAGAAACAAAGATGAAAGGGTGTCATTTGGCAGCACTTGTTTTCAGTAGTCACACAATGAAGGGCCTGATGGAAAGTCTTCGGTGAGTTTTGGATTACATTGTGAAACAGTTTACCTATGAAACACCACAGAATTTAGATTTGAGAATAGATTTTATAGGCTCTTTATACATAGAAAAAGACTTCAAAAATACAATTGGAATAAGTGTTTGTGATTTTTTTAAATTCAAGAAATTGATTTTAAAATCAAATTTTTAGAAATTATTGTAGTGATTTCTAAGAAAGTGAAAGTTGTCATGTAAGGAAAAAGATGCTGAGTTTTTTGGCCTGTTGAAATTCATGATGAAGCTTCTCTTTCTATCGAGGTGTAGTTTGCCCTCAGATTTGGCAGACTCACTGATTTTTTGGCTGTTGACTATTTTTAGCAATAATCTCTCTTTAGCAATAAACACCAGCTTTCTGGATGTCCATTATCCTAGGCTACTATATCTGTAAATCCCGTATGAATTTTTAGTATATAAATGGGGAGTATTTTCATTCCACATCCTAGTACGCCTGATGCTTCAGTTTGATTCAAATTGAATGCTATGTAAATCAGTACAGTATTCTACTACAGAAACACTTCAGGCCTGCTTATTTTTACTTTTCATTGTTGGTAGATTAGAGAAGTTGTAGTGGTTTCATCAAAACTCACTATTTTTCTGGAGTAAAATGGAGCAGTTAAATAAAAATCTTGATCCGATCAGAATGAATGTACAAGCATAATATAAAGTCCTCAAACAATCTTCTTAAGTTCATGTTTTATACTGTCACACAGTCATGGGATGTAAAACAATCATCTGACTCTTGTGAGAGATCAAAGTTCTGTTTGCTCTTTCATATTTCTCCTTAATTTGGCAAGTGGTGCTAATTGTAAGCTTAGCAAGAGATTCATATCTTCTGTCTTACATATCAGTTTTTTAACAGAATTAAATGCATCCTTTGAAGTGCTAAAGATGGGGTCTACAATGTTCTCCTTTTTGTTCTCCCAACACATCCTTACTTCTTTCTGTATTGAAAATTTGTTTCTATGCTCGGGTTACTTCCTCTTTTATGTACATGTAATAAGCCAAATAATGATGATCTGTGTGCTATGCTTACCTAATATTCACACAAGATGGGAATTGAATTCTGTGGAAGGTTGAGCTGGGCTTTCCCCATAACTCATAAATGGTGAGGAGTAGTTCCATTGAGTGGAAGCACCTTCTTTGGTGGTCAGCATTATCAGGGCCCTAAAGGAAGTTTCTATTAGCTCAGATCTGTCTGATGCTTGTGACATGGATTGGGTGACCCATGAGTAGACCCAAAGAAGATTTTCATTTGTTTCTTTTCTTTTACGCTGGTCTTCAAATGTCAGCCTGACTTGTCACAGATCTGACAACATAGTCCTGTCCTGCATGTTAAAGCAAAGGTGGTTCATTGAATATACTGTTTCATAGCCATTTTTCTCCTCAGTATTTCTGCAATGTGTTACTTTCTTTTTCTACCTTTGTCATAAAAACATGAAACTGAACAATAGTGAGAATTATTTCTTGGGAAACTGACAAAACAACAATTTATTTGAGATACTATATCGAGCTCTCTTTTGGGGCAAATGTTGTTACAGTCACTGTATTGGAGTTTAGAAAATTTCCTGTACACTGATGCCAGTTTTTATGGCTTTGGACTCTGTTTGAGTTGCTATTGATTGCTGTAGGAGCCTGTCTTTGGATTTTTCATGGAATTGTGGGATTCTATGAGAGTCTCTGAGGTTTCCCAATGTTTCATTAATAAGCTATGTGAACTATACCAGTCTCAAACAGAGTGATATTTGCATCTTTGGTTTGTAAAGAAGGGTATGATTCATGGTAAAAAGTAAAATAGTTGTAAACTCTGACAATGTATCTTTAGTTACATGAATGGACATTGTGGATCTTCTGTGAAATGTTTAGCTACCACTTCTGTTAGAATTAGGAGTGAAAATTGAAAGGTGTGCTTTAAAAGCAGCAGATCTTCAGCAGCTGAACAAGGAAAGAACTGCCTGCTTTATTTTTAGTCTGTCAGAGGCATGTGTGTGTGTTTCTCTAGAAGTGCTACAGAAGCTGTTCTGTTGGAGTTGGTTTTTATCATGGAAACAGTGCTGGCTAGAGGTTAAAAGGCAGGAGCACAGCATGCTCGAGGGGGTTCAAGGTCCTGCTGAATAGGGGAGACATTGCCCTTATAGACCTTCCTTACACTGTGCATCATGGCTGGCCTTCGCGAACGAAGATTTGGGAAGGGCTCTACCCATGCTTGCTACAAGCACGCTGATGGCTAAAAAGGCCAATGAGAGATAGACAAGTCCAGTTGCAGAAGGCACAGCAGAAAGACCTCCCAGGTGATATCGACAAGACACGATTCTTTCTGTGTTGTCTTTTCTCCACAAGAGTTATCCTGCGTGTATTCTCAAAAGAAGAAGCAGTGTTGTAGATGGTGTGTCTCCAGACCTCCTGATTGGAGGCCAGGGTAGACCAATGGTGGTGATCAATATGGCCAAGGCTGAGGGATTGTTTCAGGCAGCCCTTGTATCTCCTCTTTGGGGCTCCTCTCTTGCGGCAGCCAGTGGCAAGTTCCCCATAGAGTACAATCTTAGGGAGGTGGTAGTTCTGCATCCTGGAGACGTGCCCTGCCCAGCACAGCTGTGTTCTCAGTAGCATGGCCTCAATGCTTGTGACTGCTGCCTGTTCAATGCCGCCCTCGTTGCTCTGCAGCGTTTAACATCCTGCTTTGTAGAGGCTGCTGAGCTTTTTGGGCTGGAAGTCAGCTTGAAGAAAACAGAAGTTTTCTATCAGCCTGCACCTCAGGAAGTCTCCCATCATCCCCATATTACCATTGGTGAATCAGAGCTCAAATCAGTCCATCAATTTAATTACCTGGGAAGCAACATCTCCTCGGACGGTAAGATTGATGCAGAAATAGACAACAGGTTAGCAAAGGTGTACAGAGCTTATGGTAAACTCCATAAAAGAGTGTGGTGAAACAAACACCTGAAGAGAAGTACAAAGATTAGCGTTTACAGAGCCATTGTACTGTTTACTCTTTTATATGGGTCTGAATCATGGGTCATTTACCGCCACCACTTGCGTCTCTTAGAACTCTTCCATCAGCGCTGCCTCCATACCATCCTAAACATCCACTGGACGGATTATGTGACCAACACGTCTGTCCTTGAACAGGCAGCAGTCATGAACACTGTGCAAGAATGTGAAAAAGGACAGACCACTGACACGGGAGTGTGTTGTGCATATTTATGTTTTTGCTTGGCTGCTAGGATCAATCAGGATCTAGGGTCGATTAGGAAAAGTGATTCACCACTGGCTCCCTTACTGCTATGTGTGGGGATGAACTGAGGGCCAGAGAGGGCTCAGCCAGACTATGAATATCCATTGATACTCTGTCTTCAAGGTGCTCGCAGTCATATCTACTTGTCTAGCTGTCTTCCTTGCTCTGGAACAACAACTTGCTGTCTTATCTTGGATTTCATCTCTAAATGTGCGGCTTTGACAGCTTTATGACAGTGTTATGCCTTCATATTGCTGACACAACCTTCAGTCTCATCCAACTTTCAGCCTGTTGCGAAGTTATGTTGGGTGCATGGTGTCAACACAGCTCAGTCCATTCCCTACTTGTAGAACTGTAATTGTCCTCCTGATGTCTGTCAGAAGACCTTTGCTTTGAAAACCTTTTTTTTTTGAACAACGGGTAAATTTCAGATGGGTAGCAAAGTCTCAGACTGGGTAAAATATTGTTTGGCTTGTATTTTCTTCCTTACATCAGCACACATTGAAACTCCAAAGAACTAAGTTAGGAAAATGAGTGACGAAGTAAAAAATATGAGGTTTATAATATAGGCTACCAATGGTCAGTTTAAATGTTCAGGGAACACTCAATAGGTCTGCTAACGTACACTAAAATTGGAGTAACCTCGGGAACGGGAGCTGAGTGTAAGTATAGGTAAGGTGTTCAGCATAGTGTGACTGGGTACAAGTGATCCTTTAGAGCAGATCATGCTTTAAATTCTACTCTTCCTTTGTGAGTCTGATGACAAACTTTTCAAAAATAGTTTTGCAGATTTAAACAAACAAAACCAAACAAAACCTTTGTCCCACAAACCCCTGTCTCCTCAGGGCTTGCTGTCCAATACAGTTGTCCCACAAAAATGTACAGAACCTCTATTTTTCAGTCTCCTATAAAGAAAAGCATGGAACAAAAATGTCAGGGGAAAAATATAAGTAAAATAGGACGTGGCCTTCTTTGGAGTAATTATATGCAGGAATTAAAGGTTCTTCAAAAAGCCATTATCTTCTAAAATTGTAATGATCATGTTGATGATTGAGTCCAGAATTGACAGAGACAGTAGGACAGATGGGTGAATGGTGTGAGTATTAACCAAAAATATCTGATTTTGAAACAGGGTTCTGTCTGCACATGCAACATTCACACATACATTGTGGTTTTTTCATACTGACAAGGAAACAACAGTCAACCTGCCTTACTTTTTTTCCTGTTATCTAATGGACTATCACACATTGTCATCAAGTTGTTGTTAACAGAAATTGTCAGAAATTCAGCTTCGTATTTGAGTTATGAAGGGGACTAAATGCTGTACTTTGAGCAAGGCTTATGGCTAACTGCACTTTTTCTCATCAGTAATGAAAAATACTGTGAAAAAACTGTGCTGGTCTAGTTCAAGTAACAGACAAAACTGCTTTAGGTTCTGTACTGTTAAAGAAGAAATTCAAAGACTTACTTTAATAGGTAAGATAAAAGTGTAAAAGAAGTTACCTTGTTATAACAGGTAGCATTATTGCTTTGCCATTTTAATATACCCCTTTAATCAGTCATATATATTTATATAAAAACCTTGTTAAAAATGACATCTTAAGGGAGATTTTCAAAAGCACACGAGAAGTCTATAAGCTGAACCTATTACATCTTTTTGTCAAATTTTAGTCTTCAGCCTAGTTCAGCTGTAATAGTTAGGAATTTGCATCTGTGGATGACTACTCTATTGAGCATTTCAAATATGGTTTTCTGTATGTGTGATTCTTCACTGTGGGTTGCTTGCTATTAGGGCATCAAGGAGGTGTTGCTGTGACAAGTGGTGATTTTCATGTTGCCTCTTCAGGTAAGAGGTAGAAGATGATATTTCTGGTTGCACTGAATGATATTTTTTGCCATTTGTCTCCTTTAAAATGTCTGCAGCCCAGATCCACTTGTTGGATGTCTTTTGATCCTAGGAGCTGAATAAAACCAGACCAAGTAATCCCTGGGAATTTCTGCAATCAGAATTGCTGGGAAGCAGGGTAATTCAGCACATCTAGTGCTTTCCTCTGAATCAGCACCATACCACCATATGGTTTCAATGAGTTTTTGGCTGCTATTCATGCCTCATTCCCTGAGCCAGGGCTCCAAAGATGTCCAGAAATCCAGGTTTGATTTCTGTAGGTATTTAAATTTTTGTGCCATAATGGGAAGAGTTGTCCTCAGCATTTTGGTCCCCCAAAGGTTAAGGGCTTTCATGGGTGTTGCAATGAAGTGAGCAATTTTGTTTCCTTGTTAGGTTATAGAAAAGAGGATCAAGCTCTTTCCAGGAAAATGGAAATAGGTAGTCCTTGTGCCATTGGTTTTTTTTGCAGGCTCTACCATCTAAGTGTTCCCACATTTAATACCATAGAGCAGACCCACCAGGATTGCCCTGATGTGAGAGACTACAGGGCCTCAACCCAATTTCTAATCTGTGTGTAATATCCTGGCACTGTTATTTACTGATGTGGGAAGGCGTCTGTTGTCAGTAGGCTCCAACTTTGTAAAACAGGATGTGTGCGAAGCAGTGCAATTCATGTTCCTCAGAGCTCAGGCCTGATTCTACAGCTACTGTGCTTAATCACCTGGGTTGATCTGGTATCAAATAATCAGCAGTGAATGAGATCTCATGTTCAATCATTCATGTCAACAAAATAGCCTAAACCCTTATGAAGTCGCGCTCTAAAATGATCTGGACAACTTATAGGCACTCCAGGTTTTAAGGACTAGCTCAGAAAACTTACAGTTTGGTGGGGGTTTATTTGTTTTTGTAGCATGCCATCAATTTTTATTTTGAGGAAGTGGAGAGAGAGAGACAACATAGATTTGGTTGTTTTGCTTGGCCTGCAAAGAACTATCATCCTATACCATGTTTACACAAAGCTTGTTCCAGTATGAAAAAGTAAACTGCAGATCCCAGCTTGCTTATTATAGTGGTCAAGTTAAATTGAAGGGAAGGAATTTATCAGAAATTTGTTAGACTAATGCCTTATGTTCCTAGTTGTAATGACTTTATTTTCTATTAATGATCATTTCCCTCTTCCTACAGAATTTCATATTGGAAAAGAGCAATGGAAAAACGTGATTTAGTTTGCTTATAAAAATGTTAAATGGTCTACTTCTTTGTTTAGAAGTAGCTATCTCTAGTTATAAAGTTGAGAAAGAGACAGTACTTACTACTTGAAGATTAGGAGAAAGTTCATATTTCCGCAGTTGTTTGGGTTTAATACCCAAACCTCAGTTTCTCCAACCTAGTTGATCAGTAAGTAAATAAATATAATGATGAGATGATCCATAGTAAAGATTAAAGAAATAATAAGGTAAATAATTTGTGTTGCACTTTGGCCTCCTTTAGGAAAGAAGTGCAAGAAATGCAACTTTTTTTTAGGTGTATCACCCAGAGATTGCATGAGTATGAGTCAAATAGATTAGTTGTATAGAAGCTTATTATGGTTGTCCCTTGACTTCGATATTTTTCAGGCTATATGGTATAAAAAATTATACAAGTGGATAAAAAACTCCACTGATTCAATCCTGTCTAGTTGTTAGTATCCACTCATTCATAGTCTTCCATTTCATAGATCATAGAATCATAAAATGGTTTGGGTTGGAAGAAATGTTAGAAATCATCTAGTTCCAACTCCTCTGCCATGTGCAGGGATGCCGTTCACTACATCAATTTGCTCAGGACCCCATTCAACCTGGCCTTGAACACTTCCATGTTTAGGGCATCTACAACTTCTCTAGGCAACCTGTTCCAGTTTCCAGTGGTTCACTACCCTCTGAGTAAAGAATTGCTTCTTAACATATAACTTAAATGTGCCTTCTTTCAGTGTACAACCATTGCCCCTTGTCCTTTCACTCACTATCTGGCCATAACCAGGGAGGCACAATTTACCCTTAGTAAAGCCGTGCAGGCTGCCTTGGCTCACCTCCTTACTTAACACACCCTCGAGAGGATAAGTTCTATAATCTTCCCAGGCACAGGGAAATGAGGGTCACCTGTCTGTAGTTCCCTGGATCTTCCTTTCTCTCCCTTTATAAATGGGAAAAATGTTTCCCTTTTTCCAGTCACCAGTGATTGACTTTGCTTGACCACCATGACTTTTCAAATATGATGGAGAGTGACTTGGAAACAATGTCAGCCAGTTCTCTCAGGACTCTGGATGGAAGTCATCAGGTCCCATAGACAAGTTTCATTACTAGTTTCCTGGCGCCCGGAACAGGGACCTAAGCCTTATCCTGAATCAGGAAGAAATACGGACCAGACGTCAGGTACCAGCCTATATTTAACGCTGAAGGACGTCCGCCGTGAAAAAGAAAGAAATGCCAGGTACCAGAGGAAAGGAAACTCTGATGGGCGTAGGCGGGAGAAACCGCGATTGAGCTCGAAAAAAGGCCTGAATTCGGTAGGAAATTGCCTACGTTTTGAGAGGACGCTCTTGAAAAGAAAAATCTACGTCCCAGGTGAGAGGGCAGGAGAAAAAAGAAAAAGAGAAAAAATGAAAACTTTTAATTCACGTGAACGGCAGAATATTACAAAAGCCTTAAGCTTAATATTGAAAAGACTTTGGAGACAAGTTAACAAACATAAAATAGCTGGACTTTTAAAATTGATGAAAATAACTGTTTTAGGACTGCTGTTATTTACAATTCTTAGTGAAATTGCTTGGAAAGAGGGGTGGAGAAGCAGAGAAAAAGCAGAAGTAAAAAAGGTAGACACTTTAAAACCCTCGCAAGAGAACTCGTCCACAGAGAGAAACTTTGAATCTTCCCCTCCCCCAAACATTGTAAAGCATGGAACTCCACGTGCTACCGCAGTGTGGAAAGGGGGAGGGGGTCCGAGAGCACGGAAGAAAAGCCTTAGAATATACCTTTTTCGCGGATACGTGAATTCCAGGAAGAAGGCGCGTGTCGCGGATTGTGTGACTGGTAAAAGGGAACAAACTTTGAATCCCCAAGCCATGGCAAACTTGCAGACACGTGGAGACCACGCCGGAGCATGGGCGGCACCATCTTACCCATGCCGGGAGCAGGAGGTAGTGCCTTCTCTTCTTGTTTCGTGGCCATGTTGCGGACTGCCTCTGCTGGAGGCATGCATGGAACATGGCCCGTGCTGGGAGCCGGTAGCTAAGCAACAGCTGCTGTGCCTACCAGCTGCAGCGGCGCGATGTTTAAAAAAGATACGTGATAGCCGCTCGATGTTGCTTGCGGCGAGGCCGGCGGCGGGCACAGAGCGCGGGGCTGTCGAGGCACTCGGCAGCCGCAGCGAGTCAGGCCGAGGATGGAGCTGCACAAGGCTCCGCAGGACTGCTGGCGGCGGGCGGCGACTCTGGCCCCCCCGAGCCGGGCGGCTCCGGGACGGGGCTCGGCGGCGACGGCGACTTCGTCTCGCGGTACTGGCTGGTGTCGACCAGGCTGCGGCGGCGGTTCCTGCGCAAACCCAGATGGCAGCGGCGGCGGCACCACTGGGAGCGGCGGGCCCGGCGCACAGCGTGGAGAGGGCCGGGCGGCTGGAGCGGCGCCGCCGCAGGGCGCCTCTGTCCGGAGCCCGCAAGCGGGCCAAGGCCCGGCCGAGGCGCGGCCGAACGGGAGGCGGTGACCCGAGCGCGGAAGCCCCACCGCAACTGGCGGCGACTCCCGCCGCGCCCCCGACCCGCGTGGAGCTCTCGGCGGAGCCCTGTGTGGAACCCCGGGCCGGGGAGGCGGCCGCCGTGCCTGAGGAGAAGCCGCGGGGTGGCCCCGCGGCCATCCCGGGCGGCCGAGCAGGCTTGCACCGGGACTGTGGTGCAAGTTTGTAAATGCAGCTGGGGCGGCGCGGCGGCTTCGGCGAGCACGTGTCGGCGGCGCAGAGCTGCGAGGCCTTCGCCACCCGCCTGCACTTGTAGCGCGGGCAGCCCGTGGTGACGGCCGGGCCGTGCCTAGAGCTGACGGCCGCGTTCCACTACACGAGCCAGCCCGCCCGTGCCGCCGCTCCCCTGAAGCGGACCACGCGGCCGCAGCAGCGCGGCCCGGGACAGCCGCACATGCTGCGCTGAGCCGAGGCCCGGCGGCGATGACCAGCGACATGACCCCCACCGTAAGCAGGCCGAGCCATGGCCGCAGCAACTCCAGCTCCTCCGGGAGCGTCAACAGTAACAACGCCGCCTCCCCGCTCCCGTGAGAGAGGCGGCGGCGGCCCAGGCAAGGACCCGGGCCAGGGCCAAAACTATACAAACACTATATTACTGACTGTTTTTCCATGTTTTGCATATAACCCTTTAGAAATTATTACAAATGTTTTTGTCTAAAATAATTTAGTTAGCTGTCTTTAGTTTTCTATTTAATAAGAGAAAAATTCAACATTGCCTTATTAATACATTTTTAAGTTTCTAATTTCCCTGTACATTTGTTTAAATTACTAATAGTCACATTTACCGAGTATTATTTAAAATTATTAAGTTCTTAAATATATCTAAATAAGTTTAAGTTTGTAACTATCTCGTTTAAGTAGTAATTAGCATCTTTAAAAATTTCTTTTGTTATTAATTAACAGATTATAATAGTAACCTACCTATTAATTTTTTTAAGTACACACTCGAGTATGTACACACTACTTACCAGTATTATACCTTTAAATTCATTAACTTTCCATATTCACAACAAAAGAAGGGGAGTAGACACAATATGCATGTAATTAAGTAAGTAAATCCTGAGTCAAACAATTTTCATTCTGACCAAACACTACATAAAAGTTTAAGTTGTATAGCTAGAATATGAAAACAAAATAAAGATTACATGTATGCATGAATGAAGAATGATTGGGGTGGCCACCCGAATGAATGAGTGAAAGAGAGATTGTGTGAATGTATGAATCTATGTGAACCATTTACACCTTATACAAAATACCTGAAACGCACACACACAACAAACACTACCTCTAATGCATCACCTTAATAAAAGACAACTCAAAACATGATGTTCCTCCTTTAAACTTTTCCTTGTGTTTTAATAAAGTAAGTTTTCCCCAGTTATATATAAACCCTCAGATTGATAAAGGTTTTTGTTCTACCCAATTGCAAAAAACCCTTAAGTAAATAAGGTTTAATCAAGAAATAAGTTTACTATGTCAAGTGAAAAACGTTTTCTTAAGAATTGCACTGTTTTTTGAATTTACACTGTTTTGTATCTTATTAATAAAAATGGGGGAATTATGGTGTCTGGTAACACCAGGTGCTGCAAAGCATCCTGGGAGTTGTAGTTCTAAGTACTCTGTCACACATGCTCTGTTGAATGCTTGTATGGGATTGGCTTAAGAAGTTACCTGTGTGACGTGGCAGCATTTGAAACTGCTATATAAGCTGGGACTCCTTGAATAAACACTCTCTCTCTTGTTACACATCACGTTGGTGTCACTATGGTCCCCATGGGACTTATTATTTATTCTATTAATAACTGCTACAGTTTCCCTTTAGGAGATAATTCAGTTTTTGACAGCTTTGAGGGCACAGAGCTAGAGTTTATGCACCACAGATGTCGTAAGTATGAAATGGTGTGAAATACATTTGCAAATTTTATTTCAGTGAGAAATCCTTGAAGATATGTGGCAAAATGGATTCAGTTTTATTTTAGGGTTTTTTTGGTACTGTGCTTCGGACTACAGAGTAAAAACACCACATGAAAGGAAAACATGTCCTTAGTCAGGAATATGTGTGTGTGTATGCTTTGGCTGTGCCTTAACAAATGTGTGCCTAATTTAAAGAAGGTGAGTAATCTTGTTTGGTTGGTAAGAAGAGTGCTTAAGTACCTTGTGAATGAGACTTAGGAGTGACTTGATATTAAGGTATCACACGAAACAAGGCTAAGTGAAGGTCCTAGAAAGGATGTTCTTCTGATTAAGACTTTGTCCTCCTTTGGAGCTTTGTCTCTAAAACATGTCAGCAGTCAGGAAGTTAGAGAACTTAATGCTGCTTAACTGTACTATATTGCACCTTTGAATTTTTATTTTCTTTATTGTATGTAAATGGTGGTGTATTTCTTTTTCATGGCTACAGTAAGTTATGCAGGGTGAGTGGTGTAAGAGCTGAGTATCTACTTGAAAGAACTGGATCACCTGATGTAGCTAAATGGCTCCTGAATGGCATGTCAGTCATTCCATTTTATTAATGATTGGAGTAGTTTTGCATTTTATCGATGCAAGGATAGATCTAGATTTTCTCTGGATTAGAACATTCAACTGCAGTTGACTTTAATGGGAGTTTTATTGAGTGCAGTAACCTGGACTTTTGCACTGCTCAAAGGGAATCTACATTCCTTTCACCCGATCTCCTAGATTTGGCAAACCTCAGAAAAAATGGATCTTTTCAGTATGTACTGTGATGCAGTTTTAGGTCCAGAGTAGAGTTTCCTATATGAACTGTCAGCTTAGCTGGACACAGCTCTGGTTTTCCATCTTGGTAGTGTCACCTTCATAAGACCTCTTTTGTCAGGCAATATAAAATTAATACAAACACCTCAACATTCTGTAACATAAGCAACCTCGCTGCCCCCATCACTACTGCTTATGGCTTTAGAAGAAATGGTGCAAAAATGCAGTGTCAGTTGCAAAAGCGTGGTGTATTTTTTCAGAGCTTTGTCTAATCTCCTGCTCAAGCCAGTGAGTCTAATGAATACCCTTGAGCCCATCTGCTGTTTGTGTTGATTAGGTGGAGAACAGGAAAGGTAAATTCTTTATTTGTTTAATTAAAGGCTGATTGTGAAACCAGCTCATTTTGGAGATCTTTCTTCATCTGGTTTAACAGATAAAGAAAATTTCTCTGCAACTGTGATTCCAGCTTTTGTCTTCTGAGGTTATAGACATTTGGAAGTTTTATCTTTTCACTGTGTCTCTAGGTGGAACTGGATGTGAGCCACCAGAGTCCCTAAGCAAGCTTCCCAAGTGGCTTATATTACTCCTGGTTGGAGATTTGTCTATTCTCCCAGTAGCTCCCACAAGTTCTTCCTCTGAAGCGTGGCTCAGAGGCAATTTTTTCACACTACATGCTGTCTAAGTTTATTCCAACTATTACTTGAAGGTGGCTGTTCTATCACTGTTGCAGTCACAAAGTGGCAAAGTACATGTAAAGGCAGACAAACAACCTGTCACTGAAAACTGGGTAAATGCATTCCAGCAGCTATGCAGAAATAGCCAAATGTTTTTGCATCTTTGACTGAAGGCAGTCAGCAATCAAAGAACTGTGCTGGTCTATAGCCAAAACAAATAGGGAATTCCCTCAGATTTTTTTTTCCTGAAGTGACTCATGGGATTTTGCTTAATCATGTTTAGCTCCATATTAATCGCTGCAGTTTGGATATTAAAATTCTCAGTTCTGTGGTTGATGTTTCCCAGACTGTTCTCATGATTACATTACCTTGTGATTGGGTGATGGTCATGACAGCAGGATCAGGTGAATGAAGCAGTTTTTCCTGCATTTTGAAGCCACTCTTTTTCTTAATGGGACTTAAGATGCATGGAGAAGTCTGCCCTTCCTTGCTTGGGAGTTTCTTTGTCTTGGAGAAGTCATTGGGAAAAGAAAATGAGCTGCAAGTCAGTTAAGTCAGTGATGCAATAGTATCTACCAACTGCAGCAAGGATCAAGATCTGGTCTGCTTTCTAGACCATCCTAACTGTAACTTTTTCTGCCTTTGGTGCCCTCTTCATTATCCCACGTAAACACTTCTGTCTTTCCAGTGCCTGTGATAACCATTTGATTACTCAAAGAATCCCTGGTGAGCTGAAGAGGCAGCATTCTTCCAGGCTCAGGGGCATCATATCTGGTGAGATATGCTATTAATGCTTATATTTTGATTTTTTTTTTTTCCTGGAGCTATTTTCTGTTCAATTGAGACAATTGCTATTATAAGCTGCACTTTAATGTTATCTTAGTTTCCTTTAAAGCTTAAAGTCTGGTATGGAGAGAGGTCATTCTGGGTTAGCGATCAGCCTGATTTGGAAGATACTTTGTGGTAGTCCTTGATTAAACTGTCTGTCAGAAATTACTTGTGTATTTGCGAATTTTCCCCCTTGATCTTTCCTTGAGTTAGTGTTTTGTGTCCTAAGGATTATACATTTGTGCATGGTAATCTAGCTCTGAAACACTGAAGACATTCTTCCATGTTGTGGCTCCACTGCTCCCTGGACATTACCTGAATGGAAAGTGAGAGTCTTTTCCCTTGAGAGGCCTAACTCTTTGTCATTAAACCTACATGTGATCACCTTTGCACACACATCAGTTGTAGATTTGAGGTACAGACTGAGGTAATCAGGTCAGCTCAACAGCAATACTAGTCTTTCTCCTGGTGAAAGGTTATGAATATGGAGACTACTATATGTCATTGAGATAATAATGTTGATGAATATGTTAGCAAAGTCAGTTGACTCTATATTGCTTAGGTCTTCTGGTTTTAGTTTGATAGGGACATATAAAACAATTCTGCTTTCCAGGTGGGAGGAAATTAGTCTTTCAAAAGATTGTTGTTCAGCAGTTAATAGGAGTCTTTCTAAGCAATGATGATAATATATGTTCCCAGGCTGCACTTGTTTTATAATTCCTGTTTAGCACAAATTGCTTCAAGTGGAAGAATGGGGAAACTCCATCATTCTGACTACAAATTCACTGATCCAAAAGGGTGGAACATTTACATAAAATAGTGATATATACAATATACAGAGTTACTGTAGTGAAGACTAAGGAAAACAATTTAAAAGTATTTAAAATTTAAGTGAAGAAGATAACTGCAACGAGGAGATGATGAAAGGACTTGCCTTGAATGCTTACGCTGCTTGTTGAATACCTCTCTGAAATGACTGACCACTATCAAGGGCTGTGTCTTGGATAAGGGTTATCACATAACTGATCTTGGCTTTTCCAATAAAGGTAATGTTTTGTAAGCATCCTAAGAAGTCATGGTTATGTATGTGGCAGAGCCTGACGGCTATTGTGTCTGCATCCACTTTTAGATAAAGGCTCGCCTCTGAATCATGTTGCCTATCTTGTACCATTCTTCTAGTTTGCCCTTTATGATGACTGGTGTTCATCAGGCAAATTCAAGTGTCCCAAGCAGAGCAGAATCCTGAGAACATACTGAATTTGTGTGGTCATCCTTAGCTTCCCTGCTCTTCTGGCCTCTGGGTGTCATAGATTGTATCAGAAAATGAGAGAAATAAGAGACAGGGTGAGCTGGGCTGAAGCCAGGAGAATAGAAACCTAGAAGTTAGTTTATTGGACAGTATTGGCTTCCAAGTATATTTTTTTATTTGCATACAGAAACGTAAAGGCTCCAGTTTCTGTCCTTGGGAATAATTAATCACTAAGCAATGAAAAACCATGCAATATTCAGTTGAGTTGTCCTGACAAAGGCATGTCAAAGTAAATTTTTTTTTTGAGACTGTTAACTATGCTGACAGAGAGTTGGTTAATTCTTTAAGAATAATGTTTTGGGCAAATTCCTAGTCTCCAAATGCCTGCAGGCAGACTTACCCGTATTTGTGGTATATTTGAGGTCTAGTGTTCCTCTTTCGGGCCATAAATATTTTAAGAGGGAATTTTAATGGAAGGAAATACTACTGCAGGGCCTCCTCTGAAACACTTTCCAAAGAAATGTTAAGGCCAAGGGTCTTGTTTTTTTCAGGGAAAAAGATGTGAATCCTCTAATATTTACTCAGTTATAAATAGCAATGAGCAAGGCTCTAAGGATGGATTCCCAGAAGATTGCACTAGTGATAATTATTCCCCAAATGAAGAGAAGTCAATAGTTGTTTTTCAATTGTTGCATCCTCTTTGGCACAGCAAAACAGATAGCAAAAAATTATAATAAATGTATGAGGTTTTCATTCCTCTGCTCAGGTGCTTCTTATATCTCTCCACTCCCAACAAGAACAAAAATGTGTCTTATTTTTAGTAAGAGATGGAAGTTTAATGCTGGAGGAATGTTAATTCTGAGTGTTTTGGTTCTCCAGCCATAGCATCAATGATGTGCAGATGGTAGGAGAAAAGGGCAACTTTATGGGGGAAAGCACTTTTAACTTGGAGGCAAGAGGTGCTACTCTTGAATGACCAGTTGGCTTTGGGTAGGTAACTGCATTTCATTATCCATGCTTCTCTTCCTCTTCTGTAAGTGGAAGGGAAGATTATAACTTTTCTTTGAGAGATGCTGTTTGAAAATGTTGTGTTACTTTCAACAGAAAAATCTACTAATATCATTGCTAATAAATAGGTGAAATTATCTAATTCCAGTAACAGGTTAGTTTGCCTCCCACAGTGAAATTCAGTCTCTCACAGTCCAGGTCTTATAAAGCTCAACATGCAATTTATGCATCACCTAAGAGTTAACACGAAACCCAAATGATACATAAGCCTTGCTAAAGATCCTGAAGGCCAGAGCCTTCATAAATGTTGTCACAATTCCAAACAGAATTACAGCATTTGAAGTGTGTTTATAGACTTGTGGGTCTGCTGAACCACTGCTGCGTGTCAGGCATCTGCCTTATCCATATGTGTCCCCCAGAAAATAAAGCCTAGATGTAAAATTCTGAAAAATAAGAAAATGCACAGCATTAATTCTTGGAAAAGGAGTGCAGTTGCTGGTGGGCTTTCTAATTTTTTACATCAAGAGTAAATGTATAGTAAGTGAATTGACTGGAAAATGTGTTTGGTAGTAAATACATTAGGTGAGGCCTCAAATAGCAAGAAAAAGTATTTTTCAAGCATGGATCTGGTTTTGTGTAGATACATGTTTTTGTGTTAGTACTTATCAGAGAAGAAAAAGCAAAACTGACTTCCAAAATCATGCAGTGTAGCACTTTTTATTTCTACTGAATAAGACAGGTATTTAACTAAAATTGTAACTAAACTCTGTAGGATACTTGAAAGTTTACCATTGCAACCTATTGTGTGCTATCTGCACACAAAAGGTCATAGAGATTAAATGACAGAATTGCTGCTTTTTTTGGTGGTTGTTGGTACTATCATACATGCTTTAACATTCCAACCAAGGGCACGTGGCTGCGATGGAATTTGATGTACAATCAGTTTTAGGGAACAGCTTGTGCCTTGTTAATATAATCCATAAAAGGCTTCCAGACTTCCTGAAACTGGTCCCTTCTGTTTCAAAGTCTGCATATGATCTCATAGGAAATGATCTGGGAGAGGCCAGCTAACCCTTTTGCATAATCAAGGTAGTGTTGCTCTTTTAAGGCCTGAAATGAGTTGTTTTGCTGATATAAACTCAATGACCCACTTTGCCTCTGTCACCAAATCCCTATTATCAGAGTTTGCAATGATTTTGGTGCCATTAGATAAAAGAATAAGTGAGAAGACTGAAGTGTGATTTAAAGACTAACCTTAACAATGTCATTCATTTGCTTTGTCACTCTCTTTTGGCTTAACTATTTCAAAAATCCTAAGCCACTTGCTGCCCAGCAAAATTTGAAAGACAGATATGCAAACATATAACATAGATGTGCAAAATTTATTTTACAGTGGGCTCAGAGGCAGGTAAGCAAATTGCAGCTTGCCAAGTTTCATAAGTGGCAGCAGCAGCAAGGCAGATAGTGAAGAAAATACCTGCCCTGTATATAGGTTTGATATTGTAATATACTTCATATGTACATTAGCAGTAGATTAAGAAAATGTGTTCTTGTATTGGAGCCCTTGGAAACCTTGCTATTTACACAAATGCAGTGTGCCTCATACAGTTGCATGTTCTTCTATATCATCAGGATACCCAGGATTTCCTTAATACGTCTAGCCCAAGAAGGGAAACACTCCAATTAGCTGCTACCTCTGAAAGCCTTGTACGGTAGCAAGTGTTAATCTTCATTGGCAGCGGAGAGAGAACAAAAGGGTTCTGGGTTGTGTAACTGCAGAAGTGTAATTATGGTCTAATTCATGAGAATAGGCAGTAACTGCACTCTGCACAGAGAATCTAAGCAGAGGACTCTGTGGCACTCTGCTTACTGCAGAGTTGTTAAGTTTGGCGCTCTGCTCTGGGCTCCAGTCAAACATTTTCTTAACCATATTAGGATACATGGAAATTAGCCAGCCAGCAATAGGCCTTCAATGTACTTATTGCCCGTGCCCATATTTTGTGGAGTAGAGAGCCACTGCTTTTCTTAAAAAATACCAGATTTAATAAAATAAGACAAATAGAACCCTTTAAAAATTGTCATTAAATTTTGGTAGGAAAAAAAAGAGCATTTCCCAAGACAAAGGACATTGTCATTGTGCTTTTCATCCATGATGTTGATCAGATGTTGATCACTCTCCACATCAGATCCCAGTAAAAGCCCAGTAGTCATATACTGTGCTGTTATTCAGGGGAAAAAGCACAGTGAAGGGAACTCGACTGGCTAAAACATGAGTATACCCATTCCCTTTGCTGACTCACCCAAGGCATGTTAGATCCCAGTAGAGGGGCAGGGCAAAAGGCTGGATTGGTGACTCTCAAAGTTTGTTTGAGTTTGGCTTATGGAGCCTTTTGTGTCCTGACAGACTGTTTCAGCAAGGTCCACTTATGTGCCTGCCCTGTTTCCTGGACAAAACAGAGGACAACTAGAAAATAGTAAATATTGAGTTGTTTAGTTCCCTCCTCATTGCAAATTATCCCCAAGTCAACTAGAACAAGATGTAGCATTTATTTTCATGATTATTTTTCAGGATGGTTAGATGAGAGATGGCTCTCATCTAGAGAGAGAGACTGGGGAATGCCCCATTGGGACATTGTTCATGAACATGCAGCCTGGGTCTATTTGTGTCAGGGAGTTCCTAGTCAATGCTGTACTTCATATCTGGAGTAGTGCGAAAGCAATGGGTCTGACATATCTGTGTTGCATCAGAGTTTAAGGATGGTTGAAATTTCCCCAATAGGGAATAGAATATTCCACTGAATAAATTCCAAAATAGAAAGTTTTGGGGATTTAGCTGACAATTTTTATGCTCTTAAGGGATGAAAAGTTGAAAGCAGTAGTGTTGGTTAACCATATTATCAGGTCTATCCTACACTCTAGTAAGATTTTGCTATTAGAATTACTTTTTTGATCAGTAAATGTTTTCTTAATTTTTAATTTAACACTAATCCCTGTAGCTGTAAACTCTTGTTTCACTAAAATGATTCTTTGTCCTTGCTAATGTTCTAGTACCTGCAAACAGTTGTCAAGTCCCCTACTTAGTACTTAGTTGATGAATCCATGGCTCTTTTAATCTCTTTGTAAGTCAGTCCTTCTCTACTTGCTTAAGACTTTTATGGCTTTTTTGTGATCTTCCTCTGGGTTTTTATTGTCATTCAGGAAATGTGTTCTCCAGAGCTGAGCGAAGTATTCCTGGTATGCTCATCACAGAGCTGTGTTAGGGATATTATCTTTCAGCCCTGTGAGATTGCCTTTGTATCTCATTTAATATTGCGTGGACTCTTTCTGCTACCACATCATGCATTGTTTGACATGTACTACTAAAACCTAATATTAAGCAAGGCCAAGTTTAAGCCTTTCAATTAAAAATTTTGGTAACATTTTTCAAAGATGAAAAAAATGGCTGAATCCATGCCAGTGTTTTGTAGCTAAAGACACTGTGCTGCCAGGAGGCTGGAATTACATTGATTCTGACTCTTCATCTCTTTGCTGATGGGGTGTAAGATCTTATACAAGTCATTTGGCTACTTGACCCTCATGTCTTAGAGGATGATAACACTGTAGTAGCAGCATTTGGTAGGGCTGTGAGGCTTGGTTCAAGTTTGTACATGATCTGGAAAATATAAAGCGGAAATGTAAAGTATTTGGGTAAATGGCTGCAGAAAACCACATTACATGACCAGTAACCTTATATTGTCCAGACTTGTTGAAATTGAAATCTTTAAATATTCTGTTTGTAATAATTTTTTACTTTGCTAAAAGAAGAGAGAAACTAAATCAAATGAAAAGGATGAACTTTATATTGAATGTAACCTCTGCAAAGTTCACTAGAGACACATTGAGAATATGGTTTTAACTGGTCCAAATTTGTTTAATTTCTTTACCCAATTGTTGATTTTTATTTTGAGAGACCTGCACAAGCAAGAATACATTCAATTGACAGTCTTGGAAAAAGAAGTGAGCCTGCCTTTTGATTAGGTGTGTTTGTATCAACACAAAATGAATGCAATATCATGAAAAATTAGCAGATCTAGGAGTGGAACATGGAGAGATTTTTACATGTGGTCTGAACTCATGTAAACTGACACATCACAAACGCTTCTTCTTAAACCTAGGCTGGTAATCCTGACAGAGCATTGGATTTACACTGGGTTAAAGAAAACTGCATCATACATTGCTGCATGAAGCAGATGCTGCTGGAGGCAGACTTTTCCAACTCTCCTCTGCCCATCATCTGTGAGATAAAAAGCTGATGAACTTTCATTGCAGAAACATTCAGTGAATTTGTGAGGAGCTAGTGTTTATTGTTGGTATATACCTGGGGAGGGGCTCTGAATATTGTAACATATCTGACAGCCAGGTTGACTCATGGACAGTCTTTTTAACCACTCCAGTACTGCTTATATTAGCTCAGAAATTTGTAGTAATGTTCCCTGAGGTTTACAAATCTATCCCTGATTTACAGTTTTAGTAGGCTAAGTTTATGTTTGGAAACTGAGGTGGTTGAGAATAAACAGTTGAAAAAAGCGTTCCCAGTGGTAGTTGAACTTCTCACTGAATATATCTGCTTATAGAATTTGGTGTTTGAAAGATTGCAAAACCATTTGTGTAAAAATTAATGCCTAGGTGAAGGCTTTTACCATAGGCTGTAGCCATGGGCACGGACCGAAAGGTGTGTGAGAGGTTTAAAAAGGATAAGGAGGATGTGCAAAGGTGTGTGAGCTATTAAGGTAAGAGGGAGGATATTTTAGGTGACTGTTTGGCATGCCCACATCAGACTAAAACAAAATAAGTGGAAATGCAGTCTCAGTACTGAACCCACTTGAGGGAAATTGGGAAGGCATAATAGGGAGGGAAACACTTCTGTTAGTTCCCTTTTAGATCCAGTACAGAAAAGAGCTCTGCTGTAGGGCTACGGTTCAATGAAGAAGCATTTCTGTGGAATTTTGGCATTAGATAGACTTCCCAAAATCAGCTCCTGTCCAGAAGACATTCCAGCTAAAATATTCTGAGAGTAGTTTGGAAATGTTAGCACTATTTCATCTGAACTCTGATCCAGCTTTAACTGTGAGAGGAACATAGGAGGTTCTGATTTGGACCTGCTCTCTACACTGTCCAACTTGCACATAAAATGAGCAAGCAGAAGAACACCCAAATGAAGCACACACCCTACCCCCCCCCCCGCAAAATGACCACTTATAAAGAATATGAAAGTAAAGAAGTTGTACAGAATTTATATTTGACCAGACTAAGACATATTTTTAACCATAGATAGTTATGAACAGAGGACAGTATCTCCTGAGCAGTGAGAGGGGAAATTGTGGCAGGGTAACATGACACAGAAACCAAGCTGACCCACACTGCACTTGGGGAAAGTATAGCCTGTGTTTTGGATAGCTTTGAGCAGCCTTAGTAGAAATCCTTCCTGCCATAGTATTGTTGTTAGCACCACAACTAATTCAGTTACTGTCATCTGCATGTGGACCTTTCCCTGGTTTAATCCTAAACCACCAGTACTGGGCTAGTGGACTGAGCTACGTGAGCAGATATGGGAATTCAGCAAGATGCCTTGTTTTTCTATACCTCTGTTTTGGAATAGCCTGACAGAGCCAGATCAGATTTTGTTCTGTTATGTATTAGGTTATACCAGAAGTGTATTTGTATTCAGTGACACTATAGGATTCTGTTCGTGTGAATACTTAGTGAGATGCAATTCCTTCCTGAAGTGTTTCCAACTTAAAATAGACAAAAATAGGCATGTGCAGAGAGGAAACAGAGATATAGACTGACTTGTCTAAAGATCTTAGAATCTGTTTAGAAGAGGACTTTCAAAGAAGAGCTTGGTCTCCAGAAAAGGCTTCCGGTGGCTGACTTGGTAAACCCTGCTCTGGTCTAAATATTATCTACACCGATATAGGCAAAAGACAGTTTTGATTTGAGCTAATGAGGTCTCAGACACTCAGAGATGGTGTCTTTTAAGTCCAGGTGACTTTGCTAAAGGATTCACCTGTATGAAATGAATATGGCTGTGATTGCTAGAAGGCTGGGATGTCTGGGATTGCAGAGAATCCAAACTCATATTGTTCAAGCACGATAATGATGTGGACAAGCTGGCTACAGCTTGGAGCTAAATGTATAAGTCTTCAGTGAACTTCCAAATAACGCAGCTGGAGATTTTTGGGTTTGATTTGCTTTCCTAAACGTGAGGCAGCAGTATGAAGCTGAGATCCAAATATGTTCTGGATTAACCTCCTAGTTTATGTGTATAAAAGGCTGCTATTTTGAAGTACTGATTGATTATGGCCCACCTATGTTGCTTTTGGGACAGTATAATGGTGTTGCTTTCCTTTTTTTTTTTTTTTTTTTTCTCTATGCCTCCTTCCATTATTGCCTGTGTCATATAGAAGAAGAGGCTCGAGTTAGTACTACACTGACTTGTATTTTGGCACAGAAGTCTCCCTATTGTTGTTTCTCCTTCCAGCTTATATCTGTTCCAGAATTTTAATCACTTTGCCATGAATTTGATTATGTAACTTGGATATAAAAGAAGATTTTATTTTATGACTCTTTATATATAGAGTCATATATGTAGATGTGCATGCAAAAAGAATTCTCCTGTCTTATCCTGCTTGTTATTGCATGATTTGATAGTAAATTGTGGATTTGTTTCATCTTCCTATAAATATATCATAGCCCGTGTTGGAGACAGAATGCTGATGCTGGCAGAGTAGCAGCTATAACTGATGTCACTGATGTTATGCTTATGATCCCAACAAAAGTAACAGATCAGAGTTGTATAATATTAGGAAAAGTAATTTTATAAACAAATTAAATATGTGGGGAAATTCAAGTGAAAAAACAGTGATTAAGGGTGGAGTTTCTAGAACAGGAAATAGGTACTCAGCTGAAGTATCTCTGTAAGTATCTCTTTATGTATCTCATTTAAATTTTCATGTTCAGATTCTTTTGCTTTAAAGAATAGAAATTTCATTAATGGAATTTAAAACTGTATGGTTGGCAGAAAAAAAAATATATCTGCATCTTGAGTTCACTATATTTGTACAGCTATCCCAATCTTGTTTTAGACTTGGATTCTATATGTTGGTTTGATTGTTACCTATATCAGCAGAATGTCCATGGTCAAAGTATCTCGGATTCTGGTTTTGTTACATCTGTCATTGATTTTTGATACCTTTTGGTTATGAGAAGATGCTGCCTTACTAGCTGAATCCTTAGGAATCCTTCTCTGCAAGTGCTTTTGTGGAGAAGGTAATGACTGTACTTCCTTCTTCTTCCTGTGATGTTTTGATGAGTTACAGTTTACTGCTGTTCTTGCTGAAGACACACACTTCACTTAGGCTGAAAGTATGCAGGTAGTATTAAAAAATATAAAAGATAAGCTAGAAAAAATGTTGGCAAGTAATCCAGGTTATTCTATTGGCCTAAACCAGGGGTAACTATTTAAAATAATTTTTGAGTGGTGTATTCTGTTCTGGAAGCGTCCCATTCAGAGCTTTGCAGTTTGCCTTGTTTGACCTGTAACAGTGCTTAATAATCCTTCCCTTTACATAGTTTTCCCAAGTGTCTTAATCGGTAGGGAAACTGCTAGTGTCAAGGGAGAAAATCAGTCTCCATTGCTCCATCTTAAGCACAATATGTCTAGTCCTGCCCTCAATGGATGTGAAGAGTTTATCATTCTCTAATATACGTGTGAGACTTACTATGTTTTTTTAGACTCAGCACACCTGACCCTTCCAACTTCTTCAAGGAGACCATGTTTCCTACATCTCTGAAAACCTTTGCTGCCCTCTTCCAATAGATCCCCCTGTTTTCTGAAGTGATGTATACCTGAAGATGTACTCAAGACTCCAGTCAGGAACTGAACTCAAGAGGAAGGGAATGCTGATTGTAACTGCTGTGTCTCCAACCATATAAGATTGTTCCTACAGTGTGATTTGCTATCAGCCCTGGGTTTTGGTTTTGTTCCTCATTTTATTTTTATGAGCTGTCAATTACTGTCTCATTTAGTAAAACGTTATCTAGCATTTGTGAAAGCAATTACCAGACCATTTTTGGAGAGATTAAGCCCATAAGTTGAGAATGCTCAAAATGCTGAAAATTGCCTGGGTTTGCACGTTCTGATACTAGTTACTCATGCCTTCAATTGCAATTCCTAACTTTCATGGGGTTTTTTAAACTATTAATAGGAAAATATGTGTCAATGAAGAATCTTGACCTTTTTGATCAATGGCTTGATCTATCTAATATTTTCAGCCACACTGGGACCAAGTGGCCTCACATGATAGGTCAGGCTGAAAAAATAGACTGAAATAGGGAGGCAAGCCCTAGCATAGTGAGGGAACTAAAAATGCACACATGAAATGCTTCAGTTAGGTTTTGCAAATGGTTAGAACAGCTATTAGAGAAACACTTAAGGAGACCAGGATGGATCTGGAGGCAAGTTTGTTCAACACCTTTGGGTGTGCTTCATATCTGGTTTTAGAAATCTTGAGAAAGAGGAGGTAATGTTATGACAGAAGAACAAACATATTTTGTTGAAAGTGGAGTGAGTCCTGTGAAAGATGTCATGTTGAATGGAATTATTAGAATGGAAGGAATTATTTTGAATGGAAGGAATATTATCCTTCCGTATAAGATGAACGGCTTAAAGCAAGGTGCTTGCTCTGATAATCCTCCTTGCTACACCATGGCTGAAAGACTTTGGAGTCTTTGAAGTGAATTTACATAGCAGTGGGAGAATCATCCAGATCTCCTCCAGCTTGGCCTCACAGAGGTTTCCTAGATGCTCAGATGATTGCTAATGAAGAGGACAGGTCTTATTCCATACATCCCCTAAAGAAGTGAATTGAGAATGTCTGCATTGGTAGCAAAGAAGTTGTTAGTTCCCAACATCCATTTGCCGTGGTTCGAGTATGCTGAATTTAGAACAGTGGTCTTACAGGGAAAGATCCATAAATGTTCTCTAATGCTGCTGTGCCATTCATTCCACTCAAGCCAGCTTTTTCTACTTTGGAAAAGAGAGGAGGAATGAAAAAGAGTGTCTGTCAGTCTAACTATGCACTAGAGAAAACAGCCTTGGAAATACAAGGCTAAGGAAATATAAAATTGGACTTGTTACTGTAATAAAGCTTAATGGTAAGAATTCACAATGGGTCTGTTACTATAATCAAGTAGACAAAAGGCTCTAATCCTTTGAAGAATACAAGGTTTATTTACATTATTTGTCCAGGTGTGGGTTTGATGGATGGGGCCAGATGTCAGTGGTGCAACTCTGTGAGCTGTGTGTGAGTCAAGCTGAATCTGGCCAATTCTTCTCAGAAGAGACTTACTACAGGGATAAACTTTATTGGGTTGGTGACAACCTAGCTACAGCATTCACCTTTAGAAATATCCAAGCTTACCTTTTAGGTGATAACTGATACACTGTAAATTTTCAATGTGCTAGGAAAAGGAAATACCTGCTGTTTCAAAGTTTCTCATGAACTGAATGGGGAAGGACATATGTTTTTAAGCTCACCACCTTGTCTTCCTTTCGAAACTCTGCTGAAAGTTTTCTGTCTGAACCTAGGAATATCTTGTGCATGGTACTTTGGTAAATATGTAGACCTTAGCTGTTTTTGTATTATGTACATTTACAAAATGTTAACTGAATGAAATGGAAACAGGAAATAGGCTTTGAAGTATGTTTTGAGCCAGAATCTGAACTAGAATAAACATAATTGATAAGTCAGTTCCATAAAGTTAGATATTTGTTTTCCTCTTCACAGTGAAACACAAGTGTATATACTGAACATTTACTTAGTAAGGTAGTATCTATTTTAGTGGGGGAAGGTGGGGGAATCAAAGGTTTCCCTTTTCTCTCCCCACCCTTTCCTCTGGGGCCTTGTTAGAGTTTGTCTGGTCCATAGAGATCTGATCTAAATCCTGGGAACTGAAAATTTTTCTTTTTGATAAAAGAATAATTGGCTTTGGTCATTTCCCCAAGGCTCAGCAATGTTAGTGATGTCACTTTTCTTTCCTCAGAGCTGCCTTTAAGAGTTCATCTCTGTTACAGAGGCCATAATGGATATTCAAGAAACATTTAAATAAAACAGTGGCAACTGAAGTCCCCACTTCATCAGTAAGTCATGATTCAGTGATAAATTATGCATTAGGGCTCACAGTAATTGATTAGAAACATTGTAGTTGGATAGTGTAATGGAACTGTGATACAAATTCTCACTGCTGATTTCTGTTACTGGCAAGTAAACTGACAGGGTAATTTCCTACTGGCAGGATTTTTCATGGATTAGGTATTGCCTTTACTTTCAAAGCAGTAACATAGCTGGTACAAAGGTGGAATGCAGGTGGCAACACCATGAGCTAATATAGGACTAAAATGTTATCGCAGATGCTCAGATTTGCATGCTTTGGTGCACAAACCTTGTGCACAAACCTAGTGATTATGAAACCTCAGTCTAGGTGTAACTGGTCAGTTATGATTTCAAACTACTTTAGTTATCCTTAAAATTACAGGTGAACTGGTGCTCTTTCAAGAAAGAGGGTGTGAATGAAAGAAATTAACTGCTTACAGTTATCATGTTTCATGAAGGCCACTTCCATTTCTGCCCTTGAAATGCTGTAAACACCCATTCAAGTCTTGTTGTATGGCATCAATCATTTATTTCTTGTGTTATTTTTCATTATATTACATGTACCTACTCTCAAAACCTGTTTCAGATGATTGAAATACACATGTAAAACTGGAAAAAGGAGTATAATTTTAGATTTCTTATGCATGATAATGAGGCCCCAAAGATTAATGTCCTTGTTTTGTAACTTAGGATTTTGAAGTTTCTAGGTGTATCCATTAGATCAGAACCTCACAGTGTTAACATAAGTGATTTGTTTTATCCTGCTAGAAGTGATGCCAGTGTTCTGCTGTAGTAATGGTGCTGGGAAAAAAAAGATGAGTTGTTTAATGATATTTAGGTAAGGTTGACATTAGACTTGAATATCATGGCTTCTGTAGATGTACCTTGGCCACAGGATCTTCTTGCCTCTAAATACAAATAAAGTGAAGTCAGCTATAACACATAAGCAGTTAGAAAATTTCCATGATGGCAAACATCTTGGCAAACAGGGAGCTGGATTGCATCTTTAAGGACTGAAATAATCCTCTCACTGTTCTGGACATTTTTGCCTCTCTCATGGGGGAGTTAATAAATGTGTGAATTCCCTGGGAATTGATCCCATAATGTGTCTCAGCGAGAAGTAGAATGAAGCAGGTTTCAGCAAGTCATGTTACCGAACTCTTAGTTTTAGGTGGATTGTACGGTGCTGGCATGATTAATTCTGAAGTTTGTCTCAGTCAGGCAATCTTTTGGCTAGTATGTGGGATTGTGCATATTTCATAGTTGATTTAGCTGAGTTCACAGAGCTTTCTGTAAACCATGGACTTCAATTTATGGGTTTGAAAGAGTAACCAGTTTCATAGGGCAAATGGGACTGTCTCCGATTACCATATGAAAGGAAGTTTGGGTTTACCACTAATTACAGATAAAAATTATTATTTGCAAAGGAGATGTGTATGATTTATTTATAAATGTTTTCTGTTTCCATAATGAAATTTCCTTCGGATTTAAGTACAGTCATTTGGAGGAAAAAGCAGAGGTCTGTGGCTCATTAGTTTCTGGTGGTTGTCAGAAGGTATTAATCAATTGCCCCTTTTACCAACATAGGTCCTAATTCAGCAAAGAATTTAGGCACATGCTTAACTATAAGCATGTGTTTCAAAGCACTTTGCTAAATCAGGACTTTAATGTGATTCAAGCTTGCTCCACTTCTTTCCAAGCCTAAGGTTACCCTGAAGTGACAGGAGTCACTAGTACATCAGCTAAGGTGTCATGTTCCTTCCTCACCGGTCTTTCTAAAAAGTCATATGGAAGGTGGAAAAAAATGGGTCAATTTTTCTCTCATTTTTTTTCAAATCCTACCTTGATTGGAGGCTACTGTACTGAATAGTAGGGCATCTGAATAGTAGGGCTACTGTACTGAATAGTAGGACAAGTCAGGAGCAAGGGGAGTGAAATGTGGGGAAAGCAGTTTCCACTTGATTGTCTTGTTCTCTCCAACCCCTGTTTTTTGCCAAAGCTTTCTTGATTATGACTAGGAAAGAGGAAGGTAGCAGAGCTATGTTTTGATACAGCCAGATGAATACCGGTATGTGAGATCTGTTAAGATTAGGTAAGGTATGCATACATCTTAATCTACAAAGGAGATATAGTGAGGGGGAGTTAACTTTTATTCTACCAACCACTTCTATTCTTTTGAAAATTACAGTGTGACTTTCAGCAGTGATGGAAGGTCAAGACTAAGGGTTATATTCTCAGTCCCAAACTTGTCCACTTTGATGCAAAAAGGATGCAATCCAACAACAACTGTCTTGCAGAGAAATTCCCTGTCAGAAGCAGCACCCTGGCTGGTACAATGCCAATGTAACTAACCCTATGCTCACCCTTCCCATTTTTACTCCAGTAAGAGAATTAGAGAAACCTGAGTGGGGTTTTTTTGTGTTTATACTAGGATTCGTAATTTAGTTGTGATGATTGAGAGCTGTCAGAAATTATAGCAGTTACTACACATTTTTGTTGTAATCAGGAAGTTAGATATCTTGAGAGTTAATGTAACTAGTCTTATAATTGCTTCAGGATTTTTTTGGCATAGGAAAGAGTATAACCTTCAGGAACTTTTTCCCTGTTCTGTGGAAGCTGAAGCTCCCCAGCAGTGATAGCCATGTATCACACAAACACTTGATCTATTAAAGCCTTTACAGTAGGGATGCTGCCTGTTGAATCACCAGCACCACTTTTTCATAAACATAAGTTTCCTTTGGATTTTATTTTCCCAAGTGTGGCTGTCACTCAAACTTGTTTTGCAGATGAAATCTGACATCATCTCAGCCTGAGGTTGTATGAGGGAAGAAAAATTACTTCTCTGATTCATGTTTTCATTTTCTTCTCTTTCTGTATTTGACAAAAGCAAGAGTACATAAAACTTTACTACTTACATTACACAGATGAAAATGACAACTGAGCCTTGGCTTTCAGATTGAAACAATGCCTACATTGCTCATAATGGACCTTGACTCTACAGCAGTCAATTGGTTAGTGTAAAAAATTTTGTGTGCTTCCTTTGCCTTTCAGTATTTTCTCTTTCCAAGAGAAAAGAAACCAAAACACTTTCTATTTTCTGTATTAATAATTTTATACCGTACTTAGGGGGAGCTTAAGCACTGTTTATGTTGAAAAGCATTCCAGGGCCTCAAAGACTTAAAATCTGATCAGATGAGAATCCAAGAGCAGTAGGATAAGAAGTCTTAGGTCTTAACTTTCTCTTTTGCTGCTAGAAGGGTCTTTCAAAGGCTTGAACTGTTTTCTGTAGCTTGGTTGATAATCATGGCAGTGGCTTTCTCTCTAAGCATGCTTTTTTCTGGGACCTTAAATAGAATTGTAATCCTCACCAGTGGTGGAATCTTTTAGATAAAGATTGTTTTGCCACTCTAGCATGAGTTGCTGAGGTAGATAAAAGCAGAGAATTTGTGGTGCTTTTCCCTTCTCCCCCGCCCCCCCCCGCCCCAATTTGGAACATTCTCCTTTGAATTATTTTGGTTTTAGAACGTTAACACAACTCTTATGAAAGTTTTAAGCTAGCTCTCAGTTTTTCTTCATGCTTTGATCATGTGTTTGCTTAGAATTTTTTGTTGTCTTGTGCTTTTCTAATTATAGGTGGCCCTGGAAAGTGTGAATCCATAGCCATCTATAGAGGACACTTGGCAACAGCAGAGATTTGACCTTGAATAATTAAATAAAATGCCAGTATTTGTTTCCAGACCATAAAGTTTAACAAAGGAAAAGTAAAAGAAATGATGGACAGGGAACAAAAGGAGAAATGGTGGGATATGTGTGATAATTACAGTTTTAACTTTGCTGTCTGTGATGACAATAAGCAGCGATGAAGTAGATGTATTCGATGATTCATTTTCTTTTACTTTAAGGTAGTGGAGCTCTAAAAATGACTAATGAACCTCCTTTCAAGGTTCATATCTATGACATAATTCATGTGTGTAAGAATCTTGTCTTCCTTTTAACTGCTGAGGGTTGCTCATCTGAAGAGCATTAGAAGTCAAAGCAGAGACTCTGGACAAGATCCAGCACAAATAGCTGGCATTCCACTGGAAACAGGAATCAGATGTGGAGTGCACATGATAGTCTAATTGGCAAATGCTATTTACCATATGTTAATTGCAAGTTGTATTGTAAGTTATGATGTTGATTAAGGCAGCAATTACAGCAGTTTCAAGTAAGATGATTAGTTTTTAAAAATAATTGTTCCAATAGATGATTTTTAATCATAGTACAATTGGGGCTTATTCTTTAGAGCAAAACCTTATTAATGTGCATTGTTCATAACCTCAATAAGACTAGTTTCAACAGAGGAGTTACTACCTCATGACTTGTCCTATTGTACATTTTAGACTACGTAAGATAGTGTGGCTTGTATGTTGCACACTATTTTTGTTCTACATCTATTGTGAGATATGCGTAGTCACCATGAAACTTTATTGTAAATGCAGTCACAGAACAGCTGAGGTTGCAACGGACACCTGGAGATTTTGTAGTCCACCCCCTCTGCTCAAAGTAGGGTCAGCTAGAGTAGGTGTGCCATGCTTGTGTCCAATTGGGTTTTAATTTTTTCTAAGGATGAAGGATCTGTGACCTGTGTTTGTTGAACTCCTGTGTATCAGCCACTCTTTACAGTTTTATGTGCCTGCAACCTTGCTAAAGGTGGGCTTTTCCATTACACAGGTCATTTATGAAGATGTTACAAAGTATTGGTCACAGTGTTGACTCCGGTGTACACCACTAGTGACTGGCCTCCTACAGGATTTTGTAACCTCAACTTTCTTAGCCTGACAGTTTTACCAGTTTTCAATCCATTTCTCTATGTAGATGTTCTATGCTTATGAGACAAGTTTTAAAAGCCTTACTAAAGTTCAGATAAATGACATTCACTGGTCTCCTGATCTCAAAATAAAAAAACTGGAGTAATTTGTCCGCACTTGGAGTGTTATGTCATCTTCAATGAAAATGAGTGTAACTGGGAGTAAAATAAGGTAATTTAAATCTGATTCTTTTCAGTGTTTGAAGACAATAAACTTCTTTCAAAGAATTTTTCAAAGATAGAAAGTACATAAATCCTATTAAAACTTATGAGACTTGGGTACTTAACTACTGTTTATGCCTTCAGAATTCTATTTTGTGTCTCCCTAGAAACATGCATGTTGGCCAAGCCAAGTACTTGTCTGTTGGAACTCATTTTTGAGCTTGAGACCCAGACAAGCATGGGGGGTAATCAAGAAGAACATCTTCCAGGGTTTTGTGATCAAACCTCCTTTAAGACCACTTCAGTACTTTATTTCCAAATTTATTTTATAAAGGGCTTGTAAGTGATCACAGGAAGGTACAATAAAGTTACTGATATGAATGATGTATCTTATAGATATCAGTTGACAATAACATTGCTCATTAGTCATGGTAATTAAAAACCCATTAACATGCTGGTTTCTATTTAAGTATATATCCTATCTCTTTGTAAACTGTTTATGACTAGAAACCTGATAATTTTTAGTAGCTTCTTGATTAATGTTTAATATTAGTGCTTTCTATTACATTGCCCTGCATCCAGAATGAAGCTCTTGGCATTGAGAGTTTTTCTGTATTTACTCTGATGAAGTAAGTTGGATCTAATTGTCTTGGAGATCTTTTCTGAACTAAATGGTTCTATGATTCTGTGAATGGTTACCCTGGTTTGGTGTGCTTTAAAATGTCTAATTACTTGATGCAGCCATCTACAGGCATAAATATGGGTTGTTCTCTTAGTTATTAGAAGTGAATATTATAGAGCACCATATCCCCAGTCGGGATGTTAGTATATAAATGTCTTGTAGACAAATTTCACTTATATTCTGGAGGCTGGAAATCAGTCTTTGGACTGTGCAAAGCATGTGACAAGCTTCTTATGTTGCATCGTCTGTGTGGTGTTTGGTATTTCATAGTAGAGGAAAGAGTAGGAGAAAACTTTTGCAAGAAAAAGATCCAGTCCTTCAGACTTTCAGACCAATTGAGCAGTCATAAACTCTCTGTAGTAGTTCTTCTCTAGTACGGAGTGATCTCAGGTTTATTAATTCTGGGAGATCAGCTGCAGCCATGGTAGTCTGTATTGTTAAGGCTGAGCTGTCTTCAGCTATCTCACATAACTGAAATGACTTCTATTCAGGTAGCTGAGCTGGCTACCTTCACATGGGTTATCTAAAGACATCCCAAAGGAAACATCTTGGTTGTGCTAATGAGCATGGTTTGGAGGTAGCAAAAAGTGCAGATGCAGAAATCTCCTATGACTTTTGCTTTAACCTATAGTCTTATTCTCAAAATTATACTAAAAACCCCACCATTGGCACATGCTTGAGGGTACAAGAGTACTTGTCATGTGTCACCACACTTCCCTATTACTACAGTGCTGAGGTTTCCCTTTGCATTTAAATTGGAAAGAAACTTTCTGTCCATGTTCTACAATTAGTCACTGAGCACCATGTTGTTATAACAAATTTTCAAGCTGTACCAGCAGATATGAGGAAGAAAGCTCATTTTTCTCTCCTTAAGAAAAGGCAGTTTACACAATGCAGTGAACAGAGTGCACTGCTTTGAGAGACTGATTTATGCCCATTCTTTCAAAGTGGAAGGAACTCCAAGTGGAGGAAATCACCAAGTTGAAGGAGAGGCTACTTTGATTTATGTCATCTTCAGAGTGTTCAAACTTAGTCCCACTCTAAGCTCTCAAACTAACTATGTCTACCCAGGGATTTGTAAGGGCTTAGCTGCATCTGTTCAGAATTGTACCTCTCATTGTACCTTTCATTGTACCTTTCATTGTAGCTCCCACTATTCCTAGAAGAGGCTGTTTGCAGCCAGAGGTTGCAGTTGTAAAGGTAGGATTGAACTGCTGAAATTGTATGTGTGTGGTGATTTTAAAAGGGTTTTTTGTTTATTTCTTTTATTTTTTTCCACTTTTCTGCTCTAGTAATAAAGTTTACATTGATGGTGTAGCCCATTATTGCTTGGCTGTGGACATGTTACCAGGGAGGTGGTGTGCAGGGCACCACAAGAGAGTACGCAAAGATGTGACTGCTATGTACAACCAGGCAGCCTGCATATTGAGGCAGTGTCTCAGTTTAATGAGACTGAAGTGTTTTGTTAAGGAGGATGAGTTATGAGGAAGACTAGACTCCTTCCTCTAAGCAATTGTAAATCCAAAATTAAGAGGCTCCAATTGAGGAAGTATGGAGAGAGACAGAAAAAAGAAAAAGGAGCCCACTATTAAAGGATATCTGTGTATTGGAGAACAACAAAAGAACACAAAAACAACCAAACAATAATCCTGTACCCAAAAATACCCTTCAAAAAGTAAACAGTTCAGTACTTTCTGCCTTTTGGTGCAATTCTAACCAGGGTCAGCAGGAGGCGCTGTTGGGCTCTGGCGGTCGCCGCATGGGGTGCCCGGTGTGAGGGAGAAGCCAAAAATGGAGATCAAACCCCCCACTGAGAGGGGAAAGGGAGAGAAGCAGGGGCTCTTCCCATGAAATTCACACTGTCTGCAGCTCTCTGTGGCTGGAATTTCCCCCCTTTTGTTGATGGACACACGCTGCTCCCAGCACGGGAGGGGAGGAGGGAAAGGGCGACCTCCTCCCCAAAAGGTTCCTCTGCAGGTGGGTCAAGCCCCTCTGATGAAGTTCGAGCAGGTCTGGGCTGGGGGCAGAACAGGGCACAGGACAGTGGAGGTAGTCTGGGGCCAGAAGCAGCCAGGTGACCAGGCTGAAAACAAAGTGAACTTTGGACCCTTCCAACACACACTTCCACCCGACTTAGGGCAGAAGTGAAGTGCCTCCCATTTCTGAGGAGAGAAAAAAAATGCTTCATCACCCCTCCCCACAGTCTTCTGAGGGCCATCAGCTTGGAATGTGGATCTGCTGGTTAGTTCTTTTTTGTGGGTCAATCACCTAAGGCAAACCACACTTCCCAATTCAACATCTTTTTTTTGCAACAAGGCCACAGTCTTAGGCCACAGACATCTCATGGAAGAATTGCAAATAGTTCAAGAAGGCTTGAGATTTCATGTCAGAAGGGTAGATGTACATTCCACCTACCAACCCTGAATGCACACAGGGAATATCTTTCTCTTTAAAATGAATGAAGAAAGTACTAAGTACTTTTTAAGCTTTACGTTACTATGATTGTGACACATAAGTAGAAATTTCTGATTATGGATGCTTGGCTTTGTCATGAATGTCTCTGAAATTCTGTTAGATCTATCTTGAAGAAGATACGCATAAGACATGAATGTTGTACTGTTTTAGCACTGATAAATCACAGCATCTACATTAACTTCATATAGATTTTCCATATATGATCTTCATAGATGTTTGGTCAATTACCAAGCACAGATGATCCTACTTGCAGTTCAAATAGGACACTAAAGATATTGCTGTTGTTTTGTATACATAGAACAAGACTGTATTTGGGACTTGTCTGAAGCTGCCTCTTTTTCTAAATCCTCCTCTTCCCATTATTTTTAATTATTTAGATGTCATTTATGGACATATAAAAAGGCCCTTCAATCTGTGTAAAGTGGGTGCTTTGAGTCTTGCACAAGCAAAGAAGTTTAGAGCAGTAGAATTGCTATTTCTGGAAAAGGCAGCAGTTTATCATCTACAACTGTCACTGCCCTCTCCCCTTTTCAGAACACACCGCTGAAATAATTTGGCAGAAATCAGTTTTGTGTTTCTAGGAAATGAACAATTTGTTTATTCCTGAGAAAGCGGCACTTTTTTTTCCCTCTGTAAAGAAATGATAATGATAATAATAATAAATAAAAAGCTGTTCCGCTGTTTGACAAACTGGGAGGCCCCCATCTAAGGTCTTCATTCACAGAAAATGCCTGAGACTGTACCAGTTATTATTTTCTCTTTTTTACAGTCAGCCTCTTGTAAAATGAGAGCAGAAATTACTCCTTTCTTCACAGGTTTGTTCAGAGATCTAAAACTTTGAATCACTCAGTATTGCAGTGAAAATCATATGCATATCATGTAGACAGAAAGAAAAACTTTACTGTGGTTGAATGTTGAATAAAAGTGAGTAGAGATATGTTTGTGCTTGTGTATTGCAAGAAACCATAGAGACTTAGCCAGGGGAAGACATGACACATTATCTGAAGCCTTCTCTTTGTGGAGTTTCAATCATGTTTTTCTCATGTTGGAATTGCAGTTCTTAAGATTTCCCACAAATATGCAGAAGGTAAAGCTGTGAATGGGATTGGTGATTTGCTATTAGAAGAATCACTAAAACTACTATCCCATTCTGGCACCCTGGATGAAAAACAAAAAGTAGCCGGACATTAACTGGATGTCATTCTGTACCTAGGTGGGCTGACATGGCTGCCAGTGCTTTCACCAGTACTCTGTCAGCTTTGTAGATCAGGGAAGGGCTTCATCCTATGAGACTGCTAATCTGTCATCACTTAGAAAACCTTGTAATTACTTATTTGGTTGCTTCTATCCCTTTCAAATTCTTTTGAGAAACAAGTTATTGTGCAAATACAAAAGTGTGAGCATACTGTTAGTTTCCTCAGTCTTGGCGCCCATTGACTGATTTTGACATTGCTGCACAGAAGCCCAATCTCTGCAGCTGGCATTCCAGGCATCGCATTGCAGTAGTGAGGTCTATGAGAAAAAGTCAAGGAGTACTGTCTGGAGGAATTATGTAGGCTGGTCCAAATTCCAGCTGAGGAATCCCTAGATGATAATTATTTAGAGGGTTTCTGCTCTCTAGTGGGTAGAAGTCAAAATTAGAAAAATATCTGAGATGATGAATGGCTTGGAGGAGAACAATCTAATTTTTTACAGAAAAGCTGTTTTGTAGATTAAACTCAGAGCTGCAACACTAGCCATCTAACTTCTTAAATCTGCATTTTTCTCTTCCCTCTCCACCCCTACCCCCCCTTTTTGATTATCTATTTTTAATCGCCTGTTTTTGGACACACAGGTAGAATGAGCCCTGTTGCACAAAGTATTTGTTATCATAAGGCTTTTTGTGCACTTCTGACAGTTAATCAATGCATATTTCTCCACTGGTGTATGGATCTCTTTACTAGATGTAAAATCAAGCAATGCAGATCATATGTCTTTTTGGTGTCTGTATAGGGGACAAGCATCACTGAGGATACTATAAATATTAAAGAATAATGTGACAATGTCTTGGGACACCATGCAGCTGCAACAACTTGGAGGAGCTATAAGAGTTGCTTTGGACCTCTAGCGTAACGGACCTATTCAAACCTATTGCTAAACCTGAATCTACTAACCAGTTTACAGGGTGGTCTCATTCCCTCTATACCAGTCATTCTGACCATCTTTTTCATCTTCTTTGATGCTTTTCTTCCTTTATTTGTAATATCATCTTTCCCATCACTTTAATTTTCCAAGTCCTCCTTCTTCCCTGTATTCTTGGCATGTTTTTGTCCAAAGCATAGGGCAGATTTGTTTCTGTAGTTACTCCTTCTGTCAGCTTCCCTCACTAATCTACAGGTGGTAATGTTATTTTAAGTCTACATAAGGTAGATGCAAGCTGTAATAGGTAGGGTGGTCTAATAGATTTAAAAACATTGAGGCTGTAGAAACCAGAGATCCTCTTTCTGACGTATGTCCAAACAAATGAAACTGAACTGAACTGAAGCTCCATGTCATTGTTATGATGTGACAATTCTGATGGTATAGGGCTCTGCCATTCCAGACAAAATTGTCTCTCAGCTGGGAGAAGTGTTAACTTGGTTGCCAGGGAGAAGTGTAAAGTTGGCATCCATTGAGTGGATGAATATAGGCATCATTTCACATATGAACTACTTAATTCAGGGATTTTCAACAGGACCAGGAAAGGAAGATGGAGCATATTCAAATAATAATGTTCTTCGAGTTGTGTTTTTGTGTATTATGTCATGGGAGTAATTAGTAGTGTGGAAGACTATTGTTTAGTTTTGAATATTTCTACAACTTGAAGATCAAGGAAATCCTGAGGCTGACAAGAGGGTTCGTTTTTAAAATAAGAAATACATAACATTTAAGTGTCAGTCTTCTTGAATTCCACTTAGTGAATGAATACTGATGTTTATATAATACTTTGCTCTTTATTAGTCTAATGTAATCCTTATAGAAAGTTTGCTTTGGCCCAATGGCATGAAGACTTAAAATTAATAAACTCTCCATGAGTGTTGCCAATGAAAGCTGATAATAAACAACATCAATTAGTTTCCCATGAGAAACAAAGAAATATCGAAGGGCTGTTTGTCTGTTTGCTGGATTAAGATGGGACATGTGGATGTCTTAAATGTTTTGCCCATTTTGGCACACGCTTGCATTTTCAGTGACCTAACTTCTTGATCTGAGATTTAAAAGACAAAATAATGCTATTGCACAATGAGAAGAACCCAGCCTTGTAAAAAAAAAGCAAAATAACCGAGTTATTCTTGCTGATACGACAGCTCTTCTAAACAAAAACAGTGATTGCATTCTAAGTTACTTTATTACAGCTCTTTCCCTCTAGACAAGATCTCTTATCTTCCATTTGTATTTTTGAGTTTTATTTTGATTTCCCTGCCCTGCGGAGTAGTTCTCTCATTGTATCTACCTCCCTGCAATTATACAGGCAATAGGACAACCATCCAAAGCTTTTGCTTTGTTTTGATTTTTGGACTGAGCTGTAGCAGATCTTGAAGAAAAGCAAAAATACTGTGGGAAGGATAGTAGAATCCTCTTCAGTAGTCAGTATTAGAAAGTTCCTATTCTGATAGTCAAATAGTCACCCTACCTAGAAAAGAGTTTAACTGAGAAGCCTCTCTGACTTCTCTATTTTCATACTAGAGTCTAGCAGCAAGTGACCATCTGAAAGACAAAACCATCCCTTCAATCATGTTAAATTCAACTAAAATCTATTCTTACAGGAAAATTGGTGTAAAACTCAAGGAGGCTGAAGCATAGCATGCTTAGGATCTGCCAATGCCTCTATCCCTCTCACTGCCCTTCTCTTATTTTCTAATGCTGAACCCAAGTTTTGTGCTGCCACAAAACAGTTAGTGTTCATAGCATGTTTCAGCTCTGCTTTGATGCTTACTTACACAGAAAAGTCATTCTGTTGTGTACTGATGGTTGTGAAACTGTTGAATTATTTACATTTTGTTGGTACAAGGAATAACATCTGAATTCCAAAGGCCGTTTTGTTTTGTTTTGTTTGTTTGTTTGGGTAACAATGAGTAGAAGTCTCACTAGTTGCAGTAACATTTATTTGTGAGCCAATGTCCTTGAGACAAAACAAATACATTGCTTTGCCTAATGTGGTTTTCTTTCCTATTCCAAAAAATATGCAAAGCATAAAAATGTTTTGCAACCTAGTACCCTCTTTCCCCTGTGCTTGCTGTTGCATGGCAAATAATATGCATTATGATATTTAGTTACCTAGGCTTATGTTCTGTGGTCAACCACAAACTTTCTCTGGAGTCAGTGGAAGATTCAGATACTAGATGAATCTGGATGTGAGTCAGCAGATATTGACCAGAGCTGGGTGAAAAATTATTTCTGTCTTTACGTTTTCACAAATTCAGAATCTTTCTGAAAATGCAATGGCATGCATTGTTAAGGACCTTGTTAAGTAGAAAAGTAGACAGAGACATACCTTCAGCCTAATCCATTCTCAGATCTCCTTGCAAGATTGAAAGGTTTAAGTGCCACTCTGTGCAGCTGGGATTAAGGTTGTGTCTTTCTCTTATGAAAGTGTGGGTACATTTACCATCCTGTACTGTACTGTTCCTGTTCATGACTCTCTTTATAGCTGCTCTACACCAAATAAATAAATAATTATATTCCCTTTGTCAATAGACATTCTTTTAATGTAAACTGGAGTGATTCTAGATAGTCCAGGTAGCAAGCAAATCCTACTCCAACACATCCCTTAGGCTGGTGATTTCCTGCTGCTGAGGTTTATCTGAGATGCAGGAGGTACACAC
Source organism: Myiozetetes cayanensis (assembly GCF_022539395.1). Lineage (NCBI taxonomy): Eukaryota > Metazoa > Chordata > Aves > Passeriformes > Tyrannidae > Myiozetetes > Myiozetetes cayanensis. Next base: position 67,173,415 of record NW_026087521.1, on the reverse strand, counting down.
AAATATTTTTACTTCACCTGTATTCTTTTTTCACCACTCAGCTTAATGACTAATTGTTAAATAGGTCTTTCTTTGATACAATCAGAACTGATACCTTTGCTCAATTTAAGGTGGATGTTTATACAGAAAATGTCCATCTCATTGACCTGTTTTTGAGGAGGCTTGACTCATCAACTCCTACGTATTTATCAGAACAATTGCAACTGCCTCTGAAAATGTTTCATATGAATTATGGCCTAACACATTTTAAATAAATGTAAATAACTAGCAAAGCAGCTGAGAAGAGAGAAAGTAGAAACCGATTATGCAAGATAAGATTTTGAAATATGATGTGGAAGCAAGGCAGACCTCAGTAGCAGAAAGCTTCTCTGACGTCAGACATAATGAAAGCACACAAGAAATGTGTAAGATAGATGAATGCAAAACATAGGGGAGAGAGGCTAATGATGTAGTCAGCCTTTAAAAATAGTTAACCTTAGAGTCCTTGGAATGTATGAAAAGCCTGAACTGAGTCTTTGGATTCTTTGTTTTTTCTCTACTAGTGACTTCACATACCTGTTTGCGAACTGAGGACTGCAGACAAATGGTGTAAGAACTTTAGTGGCCTTTGACACAACCAAATTTCATAAAAACTAGGACAACCTCCTACCCAGAGATGAATAAAAAATGCTTTAGTGTTTGACTGAAGAGAAGCAAGGCTGAACTTGGAAGGATTAACATGGGTCTGATGAAACCTTCATTAAAAGGGCTGTCCATGCAGTGCAGTCATGCATACTCACATAGCTAGGAAGGAGGTCTGCAGTAGAAGACAAAATAATTAATAAAATTAAAATGATAGTCTGATATTTTTAATCAAGGAGGCATTCATGTGAGAGAAAGAGAATACCTTAAAAATAGGTCATTCTGTGCGGGGCTGCAGATGAACTAAATTTTATGACCACGCTATTTTTGCAAAATCTATAAATACTTTTCTTGGAGGAAAGGAGGGAGCAGAGAAGGGAGGGAGACTAGGAGGGGAATGAGAATGAAGTAAAACAAAATTCCTTTTTTCTTTTCTTTTTAAATGGAATGCTAACCAATCCCTTGGCAACAAAGGCTATGTTTATTTTTAATTAAAAAATAGCATAAAAAATAGCATAGCTGGGTTGAATTCAGTTTTCCCAGCTGCTATTCTTCCATCACTACAGTTCTCTGGCCTCTTTTCCCTTGCTGATTTCTTTCATCATTTGCACTTAGCTTGTATGTGTTACATGAATTTTATGTAATATTTCCTACCACTGAAAGCAAGACTAATAGTCTAAACAAGTAGCTGGGGTTCAACCATCTAAACTCTCATCTACAGTACCTGAACATTCCCTTCCTTTTGGAAAAGTAGTAGGCGTGACTAGGATAACTTTTTTTTTCTTTTTAATGTGCACATTCCTTGCTGTTTATATAGGTGCCAAGTGAGGAAAGATTTAAAATTGCATATTGATATTATGAGTTGTAGTTCATTAAACTAAATGGAATGGGTTTGGCAACACTCAGGTATCACTGAGCACACAGATAGTGTTTGAAAGCTGACAAGCCTTGGTGTTTTTCTTTAGATGATTGATTGCAAACTTCCAGGTTATGTGTTCACACATTAGGTAAAAAAGTCAGAAAATAGACATGCTTGCCATGCCTTCTTCAGCAACTTGATTTCCTCCATCTTGGGGCAGAATAACAAGAAGTCAGGGAGATGATTCATTTTTCAACATGTGGTCACAAAACTGATCACTTAATAGTGGAGTTGATGGTGTCTGTCTGTAACAATCTGTTTTCCTGAGTGGACTAAAATTAAAGTATTTATGTAGACATCTAGAGGCCCTTGAGTATTCAGGAGTATCTGGGACTTTCTGCAAGCATTTTTAATCTAATCAAAGTTGAGATAGTAATGCTGTAGGCTTAAAGGTTTGTGTATCATTCATCCCTACTAGATATTGCTGGTAGCAGTGGGAGCTGAAAGCAATAAAACCGCTATTCCCAGACAGAAATGTAGTGGCTAGAAAAAAAGTAGTGGTTTGTTGTGTCACTGGAAACAGACCATGGAAGAAGATATATGGATTTATTTAATGTTACTACTGGGATAGTCTTTTGATGCATGATTTGCAGGTTTCCTATATATAATATAGCCAGTTTGAAAAAGTTTTTTGCATTGGTTATTGCTGAATAAGTGGCAGTATTCTGGTGTACTGTGATACTTTTTCTCTGTGGAAGTTTAGCTTTGATTATCTTGCCTCTGTAAGAAGCCAGTAAGATGAGCACAAACGTATGTGAACTATTATAATATGAAAAATTAATGTTATCCAAGCATTTTTAAGGCACAAAAAGGACTTGAGAGAGATTGGAGTTTTATGGAAAAAACTTCTACAATTAGTCTTATTTTATCTGGACTAGTTTTCCATTTCCTTGTAATATACTTCTTAAGGAATGCATAAACAGGTGAAATATGTAAGATGTAATATACCAGTCTGCAATAAGGTATTGGTATCATAATACATGGAATGGTTGACATATGTTGAAATGCTACTATGAACCTTATGTCATTTGCTCTGGGAGTTCTTCAGAAATTATTCAAGACTTCTCATTAATTTCTGCCTCGTAGTATTTGCAAATGGTTTCACTGGTCCGAAATGACTATGGTGGGACTGAACACGTATGTAGTTCACTTAGTAAAAGGTGCTTGCCATATTAACCTTTCATAGATGGTACAGTTTGCTGTCATGATGAATGATAGGATCAGAGGTAGTAGATATCAGGAGGTTAGCAATAGGGAGTAGGAGGAAGCAGGGCAATAGGATCTGGACCAAGACATTAGTTAAAGTCTGGTATAGCAAGAATGTGAGCAGGAGTGAGCAACTAAGAAGATGGAGAACAGTTCAGTGGGGGAGGCATGATGGCTGTGGAAGCAGGTAAAAATGGGGCAAAAAAAAGTAAAAATGTGGTGCATATAGGGTACTTAACATGGCTGGGAAAGAATAACTGGATCTGAATTATTTGGATACCTTGTTTGAGCAAGGTGATAGAGCGGGATGGGGTAAGTGGAAAGAATCACATTTTTTATTTCTTCCATTTCACAGTTTCTGGAAGATGGTTCAGCAAACTGGTGGGTGCTTCCTGTGTGAATTGGGATGCTGTGTCCTTCTCTTGTTTTTGCAATGGAGCAGCATTGGCTTATTTCCAGTTTCTTGTTATGGCATCTAATGCATTACCCCCTCTATGGTTTATTTGAGATAATACTTAAATATTTGACAATATTTGATAATAATAAAGTAAAACACAATGCTTGTGATCAATTTAATCATTTGTCCCAAGTCTTTAGAGGACATTAGGGCAGTGAAATCTTGTTTTGAGCTGAGTGTCACCAGAATTTACTAGAAGATTATCTTAGTAGGAAGGTGGTATGAACTTGAAAGCTAAAAGAAAAAGTTAGTCTGAACTAAAAGCTGAAATAAATCCTGAAGAAAAGAAAATGGAACCAAGTGTTTCTCTCCATGAAGTTTGGGAACATTCATTCTTAGGGTTTCATTTTGGTTCATTATAGAAATCTTCCCCAAGAACTAACCTAAAAACTTGAATCAAACCTTCTGTCCCACGGGAGGGTGTTCTTCAGGGACTTTCTGCTATCCTATCTCCACAGAAAAATCCATATGAAGGAAAGCCACAGAAGAGGTTCACATGGACCTTCCCTGCTGAGGGAATGCCTTTGTTTGCACAAAGCTCTTCTCTGAACTGCTTTATTTTTATGGGAGCTGTGAGCTCCAGCATTCACAAATAGTAACTTTTAGTGCTGGCACTAATCCTGTCAATCAAAATTCTTCTCAGAAGCATCATAATTTAAGTTCCCTGAAAAGGATACAGCTCACAGAGTTTTCCCTGCAGTCCCCTCTCTCCTGACACCCATCCCACTGGCATGTTTACATTCAATAACTGAAGATGACACCAAAGAGGGTAAAATCAGAGCTTTCACAAGAGACCTTTTTGTTGTTTCAGACTTTTTAGCTTCTTTACTCTGCTACTTTTGAGAAAATTCTTTTATTTTCATGGTCAATGATACTTACAGCTGTCAAAATATGCTTTAAAGCAGCCAGTTGCCATTTACTGTGTGTTACAAGAGACTAGTTTCTGAATTATTATTCTTTTGGATTATTAGTAATTTGTGTTATAACTCTAGGCTTTCTGTAACCCTTTTCTTAAAGGGACAAGGGTTGACTTTGCAAGGAATTTGGGACTTCTTATTAGCAGTAAATTGTTTTCCTCAGAAGCATGTTTTGTAGTAGACATGCCTATTTCCTCTGCCAGTAATGTAAGGGCACTTATGTTCACTTTCCAGATGATAAAAAAAGGGATATAGCAAGCTTCGTCTTTTAAATTTTAAAATGTTTGTTCTTCCAGACACACAATTTGAAAGAGGAATAATACCCTCCTTAAGTTGTCTTTTCCTTGCTGTGAATGTTGATCTTCTATTGGGAAGATAGGTTTACATGAGGACAAATGGCTATTCTCAAACAGGCTTGGCCTGTTCTTTCTGTCACTGATGTCTGTGTGAGAACAGCAGTTCTTGCATGGAGCAACTGAACACCACAACCCTCTGTTTATTCTTGTGGTCAGTAACTGCTGATTGAAGCAGAAAGAGATGAGTCTGTTTTTCTGCTAATGTGAATGCCACTGCTGTGTGGTTAGCAAATGGTTTCTGCTTAGTAGCCCAAATGTGTCCAAAGAAGGAAGCAAGTGCTATATTTGCATGACTGAAGATGATGTTCCAGATCAGATGCACACATCTTATTTGTTAGCCTCTACTTTTCAGAACAACCATGCAAAGATCTTGCCATCTACCTTCACTCAGTATGAGCTGTATCTAGTCTCCCGTCTGGTTGTGTTTAATCTCAGGAAGCAGTTTTCTTTCTTTCCTGTTTCATGCAAAGATGTGCAGAATGAAAGCCTGTATATGGGGCATTCATTGCGTGTGAAAGATGTTCACTTCTGTTGAGGGAATGTGAGAGGAGTGACTGTTTTCCACAGTATTAGGGTGCTCTGCTACTGAGGTCAGCATAAGGATAACTAGCATTTTAAGATGGTGGAGAAGAAATATGCCATTTTCTGAAACTTTGTAGGTCAGATGAGTTGCTGTTTAAAAAGATACTAGCAGCTTGGCTGAAGGGAAGATCTTTCTCTTTCATGGACTTTCGTCCCTATTGTGTACGGCTGGCATTATTTTAAAGACCAGTCACAGTTGTGAGCTCCTATTCAAATTTGTAAATAAATATATTCATTGAGCAGCTTATTATGTGGGATAAGGTGTGCTCAGGGTGCCCCTGAGTACTTTTCTGGAAAGCCATTTTATGTGCTGCTTCACCCATGGCTTTGGAAATGGCTTGAAAGTAAGGTCCATGGACTCCTCAAGAATTTGAACTCCAAAGGATGAGTGTTCCCCACTCTTCAGATTTCCAATATATTCTGCAGCTGGGCTGAAAGAGAAACTACTGATGGTATGCTTTTCCTCTCCCTGACTCTTTACCTCCAGACCCTAAACATGTGTGAATAATCAGATGTTATCCAATCTGTGTGGTTCAGCCAGAAAATATGATGGGGTGGGAAACTATTTCCTAAAGTTCACATTATCCCTATGAATCTTTACTCATTGCTACTTTCCAGCATCACTGAAATTCTCTTCAGATGAGACCAAAATGAAGCTGTACAGGTTTGAATACATCATACCATTTGAAAACTAACAAATTATATACATGTAGCTGTGTAGATGTTTTAAAGATGAAAAGTATTTCCTTGAACACCTGTGGGCTCCGCCTTAATGGTCAATGGGGATTAGATGGCACTTCAACTATAAATCCTGTAATATAATACAATATAATATAATATTAAGTTTATTGAGAAGTAGCTTCATCCTTTTTATACCTGGGTAGTTATACAAACTGTTGCATTCAGAGGACTGACAGAAAAATTGATATTTATGTGTGGCTGCAGCCCTCTGGGAGGTAGAGCTCAGTGCAGCAAACTGTCCATGTTCAACAGAGCATGTAAATTTATGCTTAGCCTGAAGCCGGTGGAATTTGACTATGTTTTTTTAAATTAAACCCTAACTTGCTGCATGAGAGGTGTTTTTATTTACTTTGAATGCTGATGTTTTGTACTGATAAGCTGCTTGTAAGTGGCTAAACAGAAGTTCACACCTCTCCTTTTTAGGTCCCCCTAGAAAACAGATTCCTTGTGTATCTGTTTAGGTAGTGATGGGTGAGTTCAAGGCTTCCTGTTCCCCTCTTCCTTTAGCAATGCTTATTTACCAAACACTGTAACGAAATGTCTTCTTTGTGCACTTAGCACATGTGAGAAAAAGTTTTATTGAAGTGCTCCCTATGTAATGTAAAAAAACTACATGAAAACACTCATAACATAAAAATCAAAAGAAGAAAAAGTGTTTTGGAAGAAATGGATAATCAAACTAATAATTTACCTGGACTGTTAATTTAGAAAAGGTGGTTTCCTCTTCTCATTTTCCTGACAGAGGGAAAAAAAGTAATTTGCAGAAGAGCCAATATTAAAATCTGTGGATAAAAAATCCTAGCTGTAACTGGAATGGGATTCAAGCTTAACAGCCACTCTATGACTGTCACACACTGTGACTCTGTGACCATGGGAGGGGGGGATGGATGACAATAAAAATGACTAAACAAGACTCTTATCAATGGTAACCAGCGAAAGGACAGAAGGAAAAGGAGAGATTTCCTTTTGAAATAAAAATTATTCCATTTAAATGCAGGGAAAAACTTTATTACAGTAATTGATAACACTGGAACAGATTTCTCAGGGAGTCTCCATCCTTGGAGATAGTCAAACCTCGGTTGGACATAGAATCATAGAATCAACTGGGCTAGAAAAGACCTCGAAGATCATCAAGTCCAACCCTTGATCCAACACCGCCGTGGTTACTAGATCATGGCACTGAAGTGCCACATCCCATCTCATCTTAAAATCCTCCAGGGACACTGAATCCACCTTTCTGGGCAGCCCATTCCAATCTCTGATTACTTTCTCTGTAAAAAATTTCTTCCTAATATCCAACCTAAACCTCCCCTGGCAGAGCTTAAGACCATGCACTCTTGTCTTACTGATAGTTGCCTGGGAGAAGAGACCAACCCCCACCTGGCTACAACCTCCTCTCAGGAAGTTGTAGAGAGTGATGAGGTCTCCCATGAGCCTCCTCTTCTCCAGGCTGAAAAAACCCAGCTCCCTCAGCCTCCCTCACAGGACTTGTGCTCAAGTCCCTTCACCAGCCTGGTTACTCTTCTCTGGACCTGCTCCAGCACCTCAATGTCCTTCCTGAACTGAGGGGCCCAGAACTGGACACAGCACTCCAGGTGAGGCCTCACCAGCGCTGAGTGCAGGGGAAGGATCACTTCCCTGCTCCTGCTGGCCACACTGTTCCTGATCCAGGCCAGGATGCCACTGGCCTTCTTGGCCACCTGGGCACACTGCTGGCTCATGTTCAGCTTCCTGTCAATCCAAATTCACAGGTCCCTGTGCCTGGCTGCTCTCCAGCCACTCTGTGCCCAGCCTGTAGTGCTGCAGGGGGTTGCTGTGTCCAAAGTGCAGGACCCGGCACTTGGCCTTGTTGAACCTCACCCCGTTGGAATCAGACCATATTACTGCTGAAAACGAGGCAAAGAAGGTATTAAGTACTTGAGCCTTTTCCTCATCTTTGGTGACTATGTTCCCACCCATGTTCAACAAAGAATGGAGATTTTCCTTGCCCCTCCTTTTGCTATTGATGTATTTGTAGAAGCACTTCTTGTTACCCCTAACAGAAGTGGCTAGATTGAGTTCAAATTGTGCCTTTGTCTCTCTAATTTTCTTTCTACATGACCTAACTATATTCCTAAACTCTTCATGAGTAGCCAGCCCTTTTTTCCATAATTGGTAGGCTCTCTTTTTTCCCCTAATTTCCTTTCAAATCTCCCTGTTCAACCAGGCTGGCCGTTTCCCCCACCTTTCAGCAGACTGGGACAGCCTGCTCCTGTGCATTCAAGACTTGCTTCTTGAAGCATGTCCATCTGTCCTGGACCCCTTTGTTCTCAAGGGCTGTTTCCCAAGGAACCCTCTGAACCAGTCTTTTGAGTAGGTTGAAATCTACCCTGCAGAAGTCCAGAGTAGAAGTCTCATTGATGGCCCTCCTTGCATCCCTGAAGACTGAAAACTCTATTATTGTATGGTCACTGTGCCCTAGATGGCCTCCGACCACCACTTCTCCCAACAGCCCCTCTGTTCGTGAACAGCAGCTCTACTGGGGCCCCACCCCTGGTAGGATCGTTTACCAGCTGGAGCAGGAAATTATCCTCTATATGCTCTAGGAATCTCCTAGATTACCTCTTCTCTGCTGTGTGGAGTTCCCAGCAGACATCCAGGCAGGTTAAAGTCACCCACAAGCTGGTGATTTTGAGACATCACCAGCTGCTTGTAGAATAATTCATCATCCTCATTATCCTGGTTGGGTGGTCTGGAACAGAATCCTACCAGGATATCAGACTTGTTGGCCTTCCCCTTGATTCTGATCCACAGCACTCAACCTTATTGTTACTGACTTCAAGTTCTGCAGAGTCAAGAGACTCTCTAACATATAGAGCCACCCCTCCACCTCTGCTACCTTGTCTGTCCTTCTGAAGAGCTTGTAGCCATCCATGGTAGCACTCCAGTCACGCGAGTCATCCCACCAGGTTTCTGTGATGGTGACTACATCATAGCTTTCCTGCTGCACGATGGCTTCCAGCTCCTCCTGTTTTTACCCATACTGCGTGCATTGGTGTCCATGCACTTCACCTGGGCTACTGATATCACTTCTAACTCAGGCTTTCCACCCTTAGGATCACGTCTGGAGAGCCTGGTTTCAGCCCCTTCCCCCTTGGAACCTATTTTAAAGCCCTCCTGATCAGCCCTGCCAACTTATGGGCTAGAGTCCTTTTGCCCTTGCCTGATAGATGAAGCCCATCTGATTTGAGGAGACTAGGTACCATGGAATTTGCCCTGTCGTCAAAAAAAACCAAAGCTCTGCTGGCGACACCAATCCTTTAGCCACCTATTGATGAGTTTTCCTACTCCTCTCCTCATTCATCCCTGCCACTGCAGGAACACCATCTGTGCTCCTGTTCCATTAACTAATCGACCCAGTGCCTTGAAGTCTTTTTTAATCAGCATGGTAACTCTTTCATTAATGTTGTCACTGCCAGCCTGGACCACCAGCAGTGGATAATAAGAGGTCTGGATTAGCTGAGGGAGTCTTCTTTTAATATCCCTCATCCAGATCCTGGAAGGCAGCAGACTTCCCTGTGGGATGGGTCCATTTGGCATAAGGGCCTTCAGAAAGGAGTCACTGACTACAACTACCCTCCTTTTTTCCTTTATAGCCCTGGTTGTAATCTGTCTAGTAGATAGGGTGCAACCAGGAGACCCTCCAGACAGATCCTCTTCTTGACTGCCCTCTGCCTGACTCTCTGGGTCCAGGGCCTCATACCTGTTCTTGAAGGGAACCATGAGAGGTGATGGGGGTCTGGAGGGGATTCCTTTACCTCTTCAATCAGTGACCTGTTTCCATTGCCCCCCATCTACTTGGTTTGCTCCATTTGCCTGATGGCAAAAGGGGCAGGGCTTCACTGTCTCCTGCTGGACTTTGCCCATGATCCTGGACAGCCTGCTTTGAGCAGGAAATTGGACTAGATGATCTCCAAAAGTATCATCTAATCTGAACTGTCCTGTCATTCTGTGAATATTTGCTGGTTTTAAAGATTGGAGAAGGAATCCTTCTTTTATCTAATAGATTGCTAACTTGGAACACAGTAGGTAGACTGGGTTACCTCCTTTGTCCAAAACAACTGTCAAGTGCACTCTCCTCTTGCAAAACTACTCTTTATTGTACTTCCACTCTCTCCTATTGATGTCATTTCACTTTCCTAATGATTACCTGTAATTGGTGTAATAAGTAGTAGTAGTTAAATTTACTCATCAAATTAGTAGTAGTAATTTACTCATTAAATTGTAGTGCATGTTATATTCTTATATACATATATATGTTATTATAATCAATGTTCTGTTAAGATTGGGAAACTAAGTTACAGAATGGTTAAGCTAATAGTCATGCAGCTTGCAATTCTTAAGCTGGAAAGACAAATTATTGTGCTTTACTGAATAAGTATTTTGTATCTTACTTTTATAAAAAGCTTATTGTCTCATAGCAAGCATAAAGTAACGGAGGGAAGGACAAGAATCAAAAAGTCAGGAACGAGAATGATACAGAGTATCCAAGATGGACATCTGGAGCTGCACACTAGGCTTCAAGGACTAGATACTGATTGAAACTGTGGACAGGAAAGCACCTGGCAACTAAAACGGACTTGCAAAGAAACCAACCAGAACCAGACCTGCAAACTCAGATGCAATAGAAGGAGAACAAGTAACTATGGGAGGGAACTGATAAGGGAATAAAAGTTACTGGTTTTTGCCTACTGCACTTGCATGCCGTGAGTGGAGCAGGAGTCTCCCTGGCCGCCCAGTGCGCTGTTTTGCTTATTTGCATTTTCTATAAATCTTCAATAAATTTTTATTACTATATTTCAACTCAGTTTCATTTTACTTATAACATTGGGATTGAAAGCTAGGTGTATTGCTTCTAAACCAGCTTTTTAACGACCTTAATGGCAGGTAATTTAGGATTGCCCCATTATATGTGATGCAATCATGAATACTTTCTACGGGAATACTGCATCTAACTGTGCATTAGGTGAGTGAGCCTTTGGCAGGGAAGTGACATAGATGAGTTCCAGTGTCAGTCTAAAGGTTTGATTACTTGCCCAGAGTTAGCTGTATCTTCAAATAGCATATAGTTAAGTTGCGTGACTCTCTGTTGTGGGATTTTGTTGCCATGGTGATCAGTAAATATATAAATTTCACCTTCAACTCAGGCATTTTGGAAGTTACAAGCTGCTGTAGAGTATTTGTGGGAAGCATCATTACATACTTTCCCTATTCTTTTTTTTACTCTAAACACCTGATATTAGTCACCATGGGAGACAGGATATGGAGATGGCCGAACTTCAAGCCTACTGTATCAGAATTCTCATACTCTTAGCACCAGCACTGTCAGGAGAGAATATGAAAGAAATGATATAGTGTCCTTTGGCAAATGTAAGGTAAAATCCCTGGAAGAAGAGATAAGATCTGAACCCTATCACAGCCATGTTGTTGAGCTATTAATTAAAATTGAATACCTGTAACACATAATTTTGGTAACTGGGGTCCTTAACTTTATTTCCATTCAGAGCTAATGGAACCAAATTCATTAACAGAGTAGAGGGGAGTGAAAACATACTTTGCTTTATGTGTGCATGCTTATACTTTTAATTAAAAAAAAATAAAACAAATCCCACATTTAAATATCACTGATGAACTTATGAATTACCTTGGATGTGATTTGATTTCCCTAGTTTCCTTAATCAAGAAAGTAGCAACTCCTAGACTTCTTAAGCTGCAAAGTGCTTCCTATTAAATGTTTTCAAGAACTTCCAATAAAGCATTTCTGTTACTAAAATTGCATTTAATGGATACTGACCTATGTTAGCTGGAAATTGAGTTCCACAGTGTGCTTGAATGTGCAGCATTGGGTGTGTGCCTAGATCTGCAATGCTGTTAATGCCATCATGTAAATGAGAGCAGAACATGAACATAAAGTTTATGATCAGGGGAATTTGAAGGACTGAAGAATCAGTAAAAATTGTGTGAATTTTACCACAGAAGATTACAGCCCAAAATGTGTCCAAACCCTAGTGATATTTCTTGAATTGGAGGGTTTAGATTTATGGATTCTGGTTTTCAACCTAGGCCTGAACTTCCTTCATGCTTAAGTTGTGTGGAAATTTCCTGTTTGCTAAATTGTTACTTGCCCTTCTTAGTCAGCTTACAATGGAATTGTGGTGTGATGGAAGTTCTTTTGGATAGCAAACACTTAGAGACAATATTTCAGTCATTTTATTGATATTACAAATTATGTAATATTACTCAATTGAGAAAAATGTTGATTTAGGACAGAGCAAATACAAAGAGAACAGCAGAAAAGGTCTTCCTGACTGTGGGAAAGAAAATGAAGTTATTTCAGGAGTTGTCTCCAGTTTAAAAGTAATCCTGAAGAGATTGAAAGAGAAGAAATGATCTGAAGCAGAAAAGGACTTTTGGACCCAGGATCTTCCAAATCCATGATCTGAATGTCATGAAGTTATGCCTGCTGAGAGTCAAGTGAGGCACACTATAAAACAGAAATGGGCAAAGTCAGCTTTTCAAGTTAATGAAAAAGTTGGAATTAATTCAGTGACCTGAAGTGGCCTTGCTTTTTATGAATTGGAGCTCTGTGGACTGATAGAGTCAGTCTGCTGTTGCTGTAAGCAGGTCTAAACAGTGAGAGGAAGAAGATTTAAAGCTCTTGATTGCTCTTTTCAGATCATGATGTTTAGGGATGTCCTTTTACATTATTTTTTTTTTCTTGTGGGGGTTGAGATTTCTTGAATCTCATACTGAAACTTCTAATGGAATGAATCAAAACCTTGGCTTCGGCTACCCCAGTATTTGAAATAATATAAAACAGTGAAAGGTGTCTTAAAACCTGTAGACTAGTTGCAGAATAGTTATTTATACCAAGAGTCCTCAAAAGTCTGTGAGTTTCCAGTGGAAATTAATGCAAGTAATGATCCAGTGTTATCTTAAAATAACTAAAAATAGACTTCATTTTTAAATTTTTTTTTAAAGGATTTTTTAAGTAACCCTTTTCCTCTGTTGGCAGCAGGATGTTCTATATGAAGGTCCTTGAATGATCCAGTTTTTATTTTTACTCTGGTGTATCTGTATACTATCAAAGTGGTAGCTGAATGCAGAGCATGTCTTCTGGGAAAAAAAATACCCCAGTTCAATGAAACTTGTTCTTACTTCATTTCCTTACTTCGTTTTCCATTATGAGTTTCAACTAGATCATCCACAAATTTCGCAGCCAATCAGGCAAGGAGGGGTGGTGCTGGGAGCAACCATGGGATTTTTAAATGCTGGTTTAAAGCATTAAGTGACACATCAGGTTTTTTCTTGAACGCTTCTGGGATAGTGACTCTGCCCCTTCCCCGGGCAACCCATTCCAATATTTGACAACCTGTTTAGTGAGTCAACTAATACTTTCAGAGAGCTCTTCCTCAGACTCTAAGATGCCTTTGCTGTGTGTTTGCTCATTTAGAGTTGATTGCTGTGTATATAAGAGATATGAGATTTTTTTTTTCTCTTGTACCTTATGAACACTGAATTCTGTTTGCCCATATAAATTCATTGCTATGAGCTCATTCCCCAGTTCTTAGTACTGACTTGAGGTTTTATTATGATGAGTAACTTTTTATCATCTACAGACTTTGTCATCTTACTGTTCATCTGTTTTGTACTGCAGATCTCTGTATATACTCTTAGGGAGATACGCTGGAAACCTTGCTCTGCTGTGAAAACTTGCTACTGGTCAGGCACTTTTTTCATCCCATAAAGTAAAAGCCTGTATCAGCTTCACTTCTTAAAGATGTTTTAGTGAGTGACTTGGTTGAGAGATTTTGGAAAATCAGTCTGCTTTGTCAAACTCTCATTTATAGGGCTGTTGACAGTGGGTTTTGTTGGTCTCTTGCAAACTTTTTCAGTTTTATTCCATACTTACAAAAAAACTTTTAGGAGTGTTGTTAAGACTTAGCCACAATAAAATTAAGAATGCACAATAATTATGCCTTTGCTAAACAAGGTTCTTTATTTTCTATTTTTGTATAGAGATCACCTTACTGGTGATCAGTCATCATTTTGATACATCAAGCAGCTGGTTTGTTACTGAAAAGCTCAGGATATTTCCTCTGATTGCCTTCCTGTGAATAGAAGCAAAGAAGTTATCCCAGACTTCCTTTCCTGTGGTATTCAGAAAGTGGGTTTTTGTTTTTTGTTTGTTTGTTTGGTTGGTTGGTTTTTATTTTGGTTTCTTTGTGTGTGTGTGGAGGGGGGTTGGTTGTTGTAGTTAGCTTTGGTTTTTTGTTTTGTTCTTGTTGTTGTCATTGTTTTTTAATTGAGACTTTTTTTGTATGCGTACTTGTTTACTTTAGAAGCTGATCCAAATTCCTCTGAAAATCAATAAACCGCCCTTCAGTCAGATCCTTGACTGTTCCTCTGGGACTACTGATACCAGAAATTGCTTTGTTCAGAACTAATAGTAGATTTAAAGGATTTTATCTGGAAGTTTATCTTTGTGTTTTACAATACACTTTGTGGGTGTATGGACGTTTTTTTAAAAGCTCTGTTTCTCCACTGGATTACAACAAGTTTTTTTCTTGCAATAGTAGTCTTCAATCATACTTAGTTTTAAGATCGTATGCTGGTGTGTCTTCTTTTTAGAGCAGGCTCTGAGAAGTATGTGAAAGTCCAAATAACTGTGTTTACTGACTTTTTACAATGTGGAAGACTTAGACATTTTTTACAAGCGTTGTTCTTTCACTGACAGAAAAAGTGAGGGCTCACAAACTATGTAAAGGTAGTGTTTATAATGTGTGTAAACTTTAGCCCCTCAATATATGGAAATTCCAGAATAGAGACAAACTGTGGACTGGCTCTAAGTTTAAGCAGCACCTGTGACAGCAGACTAATGGGGTCAGAAATATTGCACCAGTTGCAAGTCAGCTCCCTTAGTTGCTATCATCTTCAGTCGATTCATGCTACAACGAGATGCTTATCACTGATGAGTGACCATGTTCTCTATGTACCTGGACCTCTGCTCAACTGCCCCTCTTTTTGGCAAGAGCAGTGTGGAGGAGGAGAGACACATGGAGGCAGGCTGAACACTGGTTGCATTGCCTTTCATATCTCCAACAGCCTTCCCTCGGCATCAGCAGTGCTGGGTCTGGACCCATTTCAACTGGTTTTGTCATCATCCCTGGGGAAGAGAATTTAACTTTGTCTGCACTTCTCAGGTTTGTGCAAGTGCTGAATGGGCTAATAATTGTTGCAGGCTGTTCTCTGCCCTGGTTGCTGTTTTGGAGTTCTGCATTACATTTGAGCCTTTGGAAGTGTGGGGGAGTATTTAAAACTGAAGCCAGATGCAATCTGGTAGTTGTAGAAAATGCTGATATTTCAAAATTAGGATTTCTTTTTGATTCAAAATCATCCTAAATGTTCTAAAATTTCCAACAAAAAACTTCTTCCAGTGACATGACTGAATTTAAATTCCCGCGTGCTTCCATAAGCAGTGCATTTATAAGGTATTTAAATTCCTTAAAAATCTGGACCTAGGCAAAGAAGGCCATACTGTCCAAAAGCAAATGGGATCAGAAATGTAAATCCTCTCACTGTGCTTGGGATAGGATATTTAAAGAGAACAGTAACTGCTCTCCAGAGTTTTTCTGATATCTCAATAGCAGGAGTTGTTTGTAGACACCTCTAAACATGAAGGCTGTGGTGTTGAAAGAAGGCACTTCAGTCCCTCAGAACTGAGGCTGTGCTTCAGTATATTTCTGAGCTGAGGCTGATTCCTTATTTTGAAGCATAAATTGCATCTGAAAATCTGTCCTCCAGGGACTCATTCATCTAGTGTAGGAAGTGTAGGATGCAGGGTGAGTGTCACCTGTCTCATGCTGAAGTCCCTGTGGGGCTTGCACAGTACTAGTCAAAGTGGTGAAAGAGTTCTGTCACAAAGGAAAGTAAAAATCTGATCATAATTTCCTCATTTAACCTCCACTTTCACATTTTAAAACTGGCCAAATAGGAGGATGACCTTTAGGCAATGTGAATGAAAATACCATGGAAAAGGCCTTTAGAAAAACTTGCCTTTAGAAAAATTATTAAAGCAAATTATGTGGATCAATACAATCATTTGGAAGGAAAAACAAGGCACATCTCTTTATCTGAGTATAAAATACAGTAATATAGTTTAATATAATCATGTCAGTCCTGTAACTCTTCTGTTAGTTCTTGAATGTAGTCAAATCTGACTTTAGAAGACAATCTGACATATGCCTATATGAACTACTTTCAGAAAACTCTAAAAAGTTAGGGTTCAAAGTCACTGGCTAGTGACGATCACTTATTTTTCCTTGGGAATGTTCATTTTGTTAAAAGTAAAAATGTTTGCCACTATGAAACATTGTGTAAGAATGGGTTTGGTCAGCTCTTCTCCTAAATAATGAAACACAAAAGCATTTCAGTAGAATTTCTGAAGACATTTTCTATGGTTTTAGTATGTATGAATGTAGGGTCTTCCTTCTCTCTCTGCTGCCTGGAAAAAGAGGTGCAGCATTCAATCTTGTCTTAGTTTCCTCGTAGTTTCTGGAACCTTACATGACCTCTATATATACTTCTTGGAAAAAGCTCTTTTGTGAAAGATGAGAACCTGGTGGGTTTTGTGTTGTGTTGCATGGTTGAAGAGGTGTTATAGACAACTGTTTTGAATTGTGTTTATTTTAACACCTGGGTGCAACATCTGGGTATCAAGCTTGGGAAGTAGTAGTATCCTAATTGATGTGGTTCATAGTCCCAAGAAAATGTCATGGCTGCTGAGCCTAACTGGTGAGCATTATTCGGTGCACAAGCTTTATTGCTTCTAAGAAATTTGGAACTAACAGGCAACTAAAACAAAGCCAGAGCATCATATACATATAGAAGATTATTCTTCATTTAAGGGTGAAACCAAACAAGTAAACCTGCTGTGACTCATTCAAACTTTTGGATAAAAACATTTTTTATTTTCCAGAAAGTACATCACTTAGAAATTGTAAAACTGATGCACTGAGTAGTTGAAGAGAAATCTGCTTCTAATAAACCATGGCTTGTCAGACAGAGGTTTAAGAACATCTGAAAGCAAAATTAAAAACCAAATATGAACAAGAAGAAGGATCATATGTAGGGGCAGAGTCACTGCTGTGCTCAGAGTGAAGGGAATGGAATTGATGATCTGCACCTTCCCAGTAGGCTGGGAGCAGATATAGTCACTGGAGAGGATGTGGCAGGAAGATGCTGCGCTTTGGCTGTTTGCTGGGTAGGAGTTCATCAGAGAACAGTGCCGAGCACAGCTTAGGCACAGCAGAAGCTTCTGTTTCAGTGCAGTATTACCCTTCTGAGGCAGGAAGTGCATGAGCTGAGGGAAAGGCAGGTAGGGAGCTGGGATTCTTCAGTCTTCACTGCTCTTTCTCAGCTTCATCCTAGTAAGCTCTCCTGTCACTTTAAAACTGCATTGCTGATTACTACTGCTTTGAACTTCCCAGGACATTGTTCACTTGGTGTACCTAACTTTACAGAGCAGACCAATCTCTTTCTGAAAATAGGGCCAATTTCTCAGAGCCCTGTTATTTATACTGCGCAGCATAAAAAAAAAAAAAAAGAGAGAGAAGAAAAAAAAAAGACTTTCCTTGCCTACATTTTGATGATACTTTCAGATTATGGAATGAAAGATCCTTGGTCAAATACTTCCAGATATTTTGGAAGTAAGAAGTAGCTGAAATGTCAAAAGAATATTGTGTCTCCAGCTAATGTTGTACACTAAGGTCCTGTGGTGGGGTAGCCTCAGAAGTGCACAAGCACAGTTATATGTCAATCTGAACTGAACTGAGCTTGAACTCTCATCTCTGAAAGTTCCCTCATACCTGTTTTCCAAGAAGAGCCTGATTTTTGCAACTTTCTCACATGAGAGCTGTGGGTTTGGAAGTGTTAAGTCTTTGGCCTGACTCTCACTTTCACTGGAATCCCTTTCCACAAGTAAGGCATTCTGCTACAGGGATGTTAAAATGAAAGTAGATGACATTTAAGAGCTTAAACAAGAAACAACTCCCTTAAAAAAAAAAAAAGTGAAATTGGTCTTCCCTAAATTGTTAAGTGCTGACCTTGAAAAAGCCCTTACGGTCTCTGCAGGCAGACTGAATTTTTTTTTTAGGAGACCAGATACCGCAAACTGCAAGAGATTACCTGAGGCAAGTTTGGATTATTTTGCCTTTACTTTTTAGGAGAAAATTATTTTCCACTACACTTGGTATCCACATGTCTATCTTAAAGCACTATTTATTTGTCTCAGCACTTCAGAACTGCTGGTGTAATTTTCTTACCCTTCTCCAGTATTTTTTTAATTTACTAGTTTTAAACATTTCTAATTGAACTTATATTTTTATTGTGTGAAGCATGCTAAAGATTGCATTTGTATTTTGAATATTAGAAGATTTTTTATGTGGGAGGCAATGTTTAAATATGTTTTGAGAAGGGGGGAGGCAAGACAAGCTGTCATCCATCAACTGGTATGAAGTCCAACTTTGAAAGTTTGATACAAAATGAATCTGACTGTTAGTGCAGACATGATACGAATTAGCTGTGACTTTGTGATACCAGCTGTTTCTCTGACAGAGTAAAAGGGCACATAACTAGAATAGCATCTTTTGTTGAAAGCAGTGTTTCCCTTTGTTAATTGTAGGAGCCTCAGGCAAAAAATTGTAATCCTTAGTTATGTGACATGTGCAGTCTGCAACATGTTCATGGAGCTAGGGGGGCTTTTTACTGATGTTTTTCAAAGACAGGGTTATCATAAGTGTTCTATTTTTGCTAATTTTATCACTGAAAGACAAATCTCTGTCCTGTTTTTACCTTGTGTTGAAAGTGAGGTTAATCTAAGTGCTATTTTCCTTACAAGAAAAAAGAAAATACTGAACAACAAAACCTGTGAAAAATCTCAACGTAAAACTAAATTAATTACTTTATTAATTGATTCTCTCTAGTTAATTTTTTCTTACTGTAGTTTTCAGGGCTTTTTATTCCATAAAAACTCTACAGAGTCCCTAACAAACCAAAAATCAGCTCTAACTGAGTATGTTTTTTTGACGCAGCAGATTAGTCCTGACATGGATGCAGGGACATCAGAGCCAGCTCTCTGCAATCACATCTCGAGTCTTGAACCATTTCTGGTTCTGGGTGATTGTGTGCAGCAGCTTTCCTACCACGTCCAGCACCTGAGCGAGCAGGGTGCCAGGAGCCTAGGGGATGGAAATGCAGAGATGTTGAACTTGAGGAGCTTTGTGTGGAAGCATCTGTGGGGTTCCCTTGTTACCAGAGCTCATAAAGCCTACTCATAAACCAAAATGGCTCTGAGCAAAGCCATCTGAGTGATTTATGTCACTGCACATCTGCATCCCCACTATGTATCTATACCTTAACCCTGGCTACCTCAGGCAACATAAAGTTGGTTGTACTGTGTAAATAATATAAAAAAAATTGATTTATTAGGCAATCAAATAATCATACTTCTTCCACTTGACTAAGAGCTAGTAAGGTCTCAACATTTATTACTAATGTGACAGACATATTGCATTTGAATCAATCAGGAAACGGGAAATATTAAGAATGGACTAGGGGTACTACAAGGAACTGAAGGTAGAGCTACTAAGAGACGCAAAATTCCACTATCCTATATGCTTTCTTAGATCAACAGTTATCAATGCTGATGTTAAACTGAGAGTATCAAAAGAGGTAGTTTCTTTTTTTTAATGGGACCATGCAGTAACTTTAGACTATGAGCAGTGTGAAGGGCATTGCTCCTTTGAAAATATTAAGTGGTACTCCACAAGGGAAGGATGCCACTGCTAAGGTGATCACAAGAAACTTCTCTGCAGAGCATAATTTTCATTTCAGACATGTGGAAGTTAGAACGACTTGATATTCTGGCCACAACAGAAATATCATATGGGTCCTGCATATCTTCCTACATGAAGTAGAGAAGCCACTGTGGGAGATGGTAGAGCAAACAAACTCAACTCCTACTGAAGATGCAGAAAATAAAAAATATGTGGACATAGAATTGTAGCAGGCATATAAGTGAAAAGGCAGAGTTAAGAGTGTTGAAAAATACTAACTTATAAAATTCTTGGAGTGAATTTTAAAAATAAATACATTTAAAAGGAAAAGTTTAGAATATAATAGCTGTTGTGTTTTCATGCATTGATGACAATAATTAAGCACAAAATAGAAAATTCCAAGTACTAAAATAAGAGTTGGCTATTTCTGTTGCTAACCTGCAATTTTACTGTCTAGTACCTGTTTCTGAAATTATGTGAAGTACTTATTTAAAATGTTTTACCATGATAAAAATTGTGTTTATCATGGTAAAACATGAGTGACAAGAAAACATCTTGTTTTCATTAATGTGTAGAGAGGTATGTCAACAAAGATCCATACATGATATTTGAAGAAAAAAGCCCAGCCACATTCTGTATTGATTTTTTGTGGATATAAAAGTCCCCTTGGCCAGCTTTCTCTTTATGGTTATATCTCTGCAAACCTGGAGTATTTTTGAAGAAAGCTTAATGGGTCCCTTCCATCCATGCAAGCAACCAATATGGAAGCACAGGTCTGGCTATATATCAAAGTTAAAATGTGTGTGAGGTGCTGGAGAATGTGTTAATCACAAATGTGGAGTAACAATCAAGATTAAAAATGGCATGGAAAAGTTAAACAGGTAACATTGTAGAAAGTAAATTATGTGCTATCATGGAAGAAGCCATTATTCCTTGTAATGAAAATGAATTTTTTCATTTGGGTATTTGGGAGAGGGCAGACACTATTTTGTACTCAGATGTGCCAGCTACCCCACATCCTCTGGGGTGAGAGGAATTTGTGCAGTGACTGACTTACAGTAAAATACTTGGATACCATTTCAACAACTCAAGGAGGCCTGGGACCACTAAACAACTCTCTTCATCCATCCATCCACCATCCATCCATCCATCCATCCATCCATCCATCCATCCATCCATCCATCCATCCATCCATCCATCCATCCATCCATCTTTCTTTCTTTTTCTTTCTTTTTTCTTTCTTTCTTTCTTTCTTTCTCTCTTTCTCTCTTTCTTTCTTTCTCTCTTTCTTTCTTTCTCTCTTTCTTTCTCTCTCTCTTTCTTTCTCTCTTTCTTTCTTTCTCTCTCTCTCTCTTTCCCTTTCTTTCTCTCTCTTTCTCTCTCTCTTTCTCTCTTTC
Organism: Myiozetetes cayanensis; assembly: GCF_022539395.1. Taxonomy (NCBI): domain Eukaryota; kingdom Metazoa; phylum Chordata; class Aves; order Passeriformes; family Tyrannidae; genus Myiozetetes; species Myiozetetes cayanensis. The sequence continues at coordinate 67,152,345 of NW_026087521.1, read as the reverse complement.
TTCTCTCTCTCTTTCTCTCTTTCTCTCTTTCTCTCTTTCTCTTTCTTTCTCTCTTTTTCTCTCTCTCTCTCTCTCTTTCTCTCTCTCTTTCTTTTTCTCTTTCTTTCTTTCTCTCTCTCTTTCTCTTTCTTTCTCTCTCTTCCTTCCTTTCTTTCTTTCTTCCTTTTTCTTTCTTCCTCTCCTTCTTCCCTCCTTCCAGTCTCCTTCTCTGTCTCCCTCCCTTTCTGTTCCTTTCAATTTACTGTCATCTTTTAATTTTTTCCACTCAGCCCAAAGCAAAAATCTATAAGCAATGGTCTCATTCAAAGTATGGAAGCTGGCTCCAAAACCAATCAGATCTGACCTTGCTTCAATTTTAAAACTTTGCTTGAGGGAGCCAGGATCCTTATACTTAAATGATTTAATTTTCAAGCAGTATGAATCATGCAGCAACTGCACAAGTTCTGACTAGAATGTATTCTACATGTGTTTGTTCTTAGGCAGTAAGAGGAGAATACAGAACTGGAGGTCATTTGAGTTACAACTGCTTTGGGGGATTTTTTTTTAAAAACATTCCTTTTAACAAATGCAGTTTAAATGGGTTTGTTTATATGGTGAGGAATTGGAAAGGCCCATGCTAACCAGGCTTTACACAGTGTGGCCTTCTTCCAAATTAATCTAAAATATTTTAATCCCTCTGGAGTTTCTTTATCCTCTGCATCTGTGTTATGGTTGAGACACATTTTTAACATTTCTTTGAGGAAAATTACCTTTCTTTCCCTCCAGCTGTACTAAACAAGGTCAATGGAGCACTTCTATATGCTATTTAAACATCTGAGATTCATCACATATCTGCACAATAGAAAGAATCATCATAAAAAGTCTAATGAAGCCCAACTGCTAGCCAAGTAAGGGAGTCCCCTGACGGATATCGGGGATTAGAAACAAAGAATTGCATGCAAAATACAGGTTTTTGCACTTCAGCTTTTACACTTAAGAACTATCCCTAAAGTAGGGAGCAAGGAATGTTTGTGATCCCCAGAACAATTCTGGCAAATCATACTCTCTTTGAGACAAATTCTGTTTGAGACAAAGTCATTGCATGGACCAAGATGGTCCCAAGGTCTGCCTGGGAGCAAGGGGTCCACTCACCTTGTTAGACCACACCATGCCTGAGAGGGAACCTGCAGGGGCTTCTCACTCCTGGGAAAGGAGATACTCTGAGTCATGGTCAAGTTCCAGAGCTGGCTGTGAGCCTATACTTGGGTTTGAGGCCTTTTTGTTTTCTAGTTCAGTAGCAAGTTTATGGGACTGAACTTGTTTTACTACCCAGGAATTGAAATACTGAGGGAGGCCTAAAAATTTCAATTTTTGTAACATTATTTTCCAGGCCTTTTAGAAGCCACTCCTACTCCTTCATTTCCCAATAGTTCCAGTCAGCCTGAAATGGCCACAGGGGGCAGATACAACTTGGATCTTTTGGAAGGTTTTATCTGGAAAACTTTTATAGGATCATTTTTATCTGAAATACTGTTATATAGCTTTCATTATTGATGACACCAGGGCAAGTTTAGTGGCAGCGTTTATTCTAGAGTCATTCATCCTTTGAGTACTGCTAGATCATGAAGTTCAGATACCTTTAGAAAGTTTAAATGCTTTTTTGAAGCTCTGAAGGAAAAAATTATATGCTGAAGATCTCTGTTGTGTGAAGGTATGGGGCTTTACCACAGTTGTTTTTAAATTCTTGTCACTGAATTCCTGTAGACTGAATACTGCAGAGAAATGAGCTGCTCTACCAACCTGGTGGTCTCTGCCTTTCCCAACTATAACATGCAGGCAACAGTGTTGGTCTCCTGCTCAAGGGGCTGAAGGATATGGCTTATGAGATAGCATTCTGCGATAATAACGGTCTGGAGTGAAATCATCCACTACCATTAATTACCCCAATTGTCAATTACCTCAACTGCTCCTGCTTTTGAATGAAGAGTGATATCTACCTTAAACACACTTTCCCCATCTTTTCATGTAGTCAGAGTTATTTTGAGACCACTGCAAGCTATACGGCAATGGAATGAATTCCAAGTGCAGCGGGAGACCACACCGGAGGAAAAACTCGCTAAGTACCAAGGACATTTCTTTTACTTTTTTTTACTGCTACTGGAAAATGTTCCCTAAATCTGGAATCTACATCTGGATGTAGAGGCAAAGAGAGGGAAAAGATGAAAACCAATCCTTCAAATTCAGTAGGAACCTACTTTAAGGGCTTGTTTAATCTGCCAGCTGGCCCAGCATTCACTGACTTCTTGCTACACGTACTTTAGAAGACCTGTGTGGTTCTTGGAAGTGAGTTTATACTAAGTTGTAGAAACTTAAATATGAATAAATTGGCAAGACTGCTTTTTGGTACTTAATAGAAATCAAGAAACTGCTTAGTCATCTCCAGAGATATTTCTGTCTCCTTTTACATGTAAATAGCAAATAATATGAACTTAAAGCAGTAGAAAACATAGTAAATTTCAGATCTGTTCCCTATATGTGCCCTCTCTGAAGTATGTGTACATCCTTCAGACTTCGTAATCACATGTATTCCCTATACAACACTGTGCTTTGGGCAGAACTTTTATGAAGTTATTTGTGACAGTTTTGTTTGAAGTAAGTACATTATGAGTTGGTGTCTTCTCCAGCACTCCTTGTCCAAGAAAACTGGTCCCATCTGTATGTGGATTTTTATTTCAGGTGTCTTGCAAGCCATATCACTTAATAGATAGTCTAGGGTATATTTTGCATATATTTAATATGACTGTAAGCGTTCATGTTTTTGGTTTTTAAATGTATTTTTGTGAAGATAGATGGGTGCAACTGAGTGCATATTTGATGTACAGTGTCATGTATATAACTAACATTTATACTTTCTGTTCCTGAAAAGTTAGGCTACATTAAGAAGCATGTCTTCGGTTTTCAATTACTTTCAGCATTGGAAAAGCAAGGGACAAGAGATTTAACTACAGACCAATCTGTCTTTTATGTTTTGGGAATTGTGTAATAATATCTGAAGTGACACTTTGTCAGTATTTTCAAGTTATAAAAGTTTATTTAGTTCAGGTAAGCACTGAAAAATCTGGCTAGTTTACTCATGTTTATGTTTGATTTTCAGATCTGGCTTTTATTTTCTTTGTTCTCCTTAAGGGAGCAAGATATTTTCGGGGGTTTTATCTTGGTACGGATTGTAAAAGTCCTCCAAATTTGCAAGCATTATCATCTGGGATTTTAGTTTGATCCTTCTCTGTACGTATTTTCCACAATCTGTTTCTTCTTTCAGACTTCTTTCCCCATTCTGGTCTCTCTTTCCTTGCCATCCTAGTGCTTTTTCTCATATCTTTAAAAGGGTATCCTTGCAGAGACAGTGTCTCTAGTTGTACTCCATTCCTGCAGAGCCATCAGATCTGATCATTGTGAATCATCTAACATCAGGAGGCCACAGATGCCAGTCATAAATGTAATTATTTCTGCTTTTTTCATTTTGAAGAAGGCATAAGATTTGAAGGCTGAGTTCAACAATTGTTTTTTTCAGCTAGGCTATAACTAAAGATGAGGTGACTGAGTTTTGAAAAAGAATTTGCTTAGTAAAAATAAGCTGCTTTCCCATGTGAGTGCATTTGCGAACAGATTTGAAGCTGTCCTCCCTTCCTTCCTTTTCCACCTTTGTATTTCTGGTTTAGGCCAACACTGTGCACACACACACAACTGCGCTCTGTGGGTTGACTGTGAAAAAGGTGTTTCATGTGCCTTTGGTGCCTAGAACTTACACTGTGACCAGTGGTGTGCTCTGTGTCTCAGTCTGAGCTGGGTGAAACTTACATGGCAACAAAGGAGGCTGAAGGAGACTCCATAGTGGTGTTAGATCTTTATGGAAGAGAGCTTAGGGAAAGGTAGTAGATAGTGTGCAGCACAGAAATTATTCTTTTTCCACTTTTTGATGGAAAATTATACTTTTTTTTTTTTTTACTGGAACACACAGATATTGTCTGAGGCACTGTTACTAGAAAAATTAAACAACTTTAAAATTTATTAGTTTGATATAGTGCTCAAGTGTAACTTCCTTTTGTCACATTAATACGAATGTCACATTTATGAATGTCTGTGTGCTCTCAGTATTAAGTACACAGGATACCATTGCCTCTCACCTGTATTGTTTAATAGGCTCTGAGCCAGTCTCTGCTGAAAGGTTTGACAACGTTGTTCCTCAGCAGGGTGAAGCACTGCAGTCACATGCAATGAGGTACCTATGCACTGCTGTTGTGGTATTTGCTGGCAATAAGTGTGCATGAATGTCTAGATATAGTAGTCAGATTATTGTCAAGATTATTTACCAACTTCCCTGTGTGAGTCTCATAGGGGGAGCTGACAATATTGTAGTCTTGCTGCGTAAGGTTTTATGCTGTCTCAGGGAGAGTATACAAGTATGTCATCTTGCCTATTTTTTTCATTGTAGCAAAACCTCACTTTTGTTGGCCCTTCTGGTTTGGTGACGTTGACGTTGTTGTGTTAGTGTTTCCTTGTTTTCAGCTAAACTCAGCATAAAGTGGGGATGTATGATGTAGACTTAAAATATGGCAAATAGTTTGAGGGACATCTATTTTGTGGTACCCTGTCTGAATTGTTGTGCTGAAAGGCTTTTCATTTTTGCTGCCCTGCTTTACCTCTTTAAAGCTATCACTGACTTCATGCTTCAGTTTTCAACCAGAATGACACAGAATTGCTGCCTATTAGAGATAAATTGATATAGCTACTTGGCAAGCAACAATCTCAGTTTTGCTTTTAAAGATGACCAAAAGTGTGAGCTGGAAACACCCAGTAGAAGTTTCTGCAGCTGGATCCATTCCAGATGGAATTCCACAGATTTCCATGATGCTCTACTGTTGAATAACTGGACTTTCAGCTGCAATGTATCTATCAAAGTGACGTGCATTATGTTTGCGTAAGTGTACTGGTACTGGGAGGGAAGATGAGTTAAAGAGCAACAGGCAAGACATTGAAGATTTATCATTCATTTCTTCTGAGGAACTGGTTGTATTCAAAATACTTATTGTCCCTTAGAGCACAGCTAGTAATAACAGCAATCTGAAGAACCTTAGGTGTGTGGAGTTTTTTGTAATGTTTCTTTTTTTCTTTAAAAATTACTAAAACTTGGTATTGTTGCTTACTGCTGGCTCAATAGAGCAAGCAAGAGAGACCTCTTCAACTCTTATTAGAGTTTCTGATCCTCAGCACTAGGAAGAGCTGGATTCCTAGAGCTGCATATTTTAACATGAAAAGAAAAAGGGTTGAAAATACAAAACTGGAGGCACAGGAAGCTGGCTACATTGTATCTTCATATTATTTTCTACTACTTTTTTATGACTGACTATGTAGCTTAATATATAATGATTTTGTATTTTGACATGTCTTCCAGAAAATGTGGAGTTTGAAGCCTGGCTGAGCGAATGTTGCTGTTGGAACATTATCTTAAGATTTACTCAAACTTTTTTTTATTTTTAATGGCATTACCTTAGCTTTTTAATCCAAGACCTGAGGGATACAGAAGAAGTGTGTGAACAGAGTGCTAAAACATTCATAAAACCTACTTGGAAACAAATTCAGAAAACCTATTGCTGAAATATTGCATGTGAGCATGAAGGTCAACAGGGGTGGTTGCAAATGTAGGATAAGAGGAGGAGGGCATCGAATGAGAGGGACGGGAGCAGAGTACCAGAAGTCAGAGCAGCAGATACTTCCCATTTCTGATCAGCTCCTTGCCTGGACAGGAAAACCCTTCTCAAGTGGAAAGTCAAATGTGGAGAGCTGCACTGCTACCGCTGGCTTCTTTGCTAGCTTTGGTGCAGAAGAAATGCTCCTGCATTTAGAGCACCATCTTCCCTGGCTGATGCCTGCCTGTCTCCTAGCTCAACCCGTCTGCCTCTTGCTGGAACTGTGACTGCTGTATGAGCCTCTGGTTGTCATGATGGGCACCAGACCACCTTATCTTGTGTCATTCCTGTTGCATCACTGGGTGGATAAATCCACTAGGCAAGAGCCTCCACATACTTTCTGCCCCCGTGGCTTGTTCTGCTTCACACCTTTGTGGAGGCACCTTGCTGTATGAGTTTATTGTGGTTTTGCACATCCAGAAGGGACTAGCAGCATCACAGTGGTTAGTACACCATGCACGGTCATCAGCTCCTGCAGGCATTTCTGTTTCCATCTGCCTCTAAAGGGACACAGGGTAGCAGCTTTCTTTGTGCAGACCAGAAACTGAAGACTGGCTTCCTGTCGTGCAGTTTCTTCTGCCTGTGTGATATTCTTTTTCTCTGATTTTTTTTCCTATTAGAAATCAGTGGGAGAATTGGCATTGTCATTTAACAGGGCAAGAAGTGCATTTTCCTCTTTAGTATGTCTTGGTCATGTGAGCTAGTCATTCTTTCCTATTATTAAGACAAAGGGCTCCTATCTGGAAGTTGTTGGCATGGGCACTGGTTTTCTGCTCTTGGAGTTTCAGTGAGAGATGAAGCTGGCCAATGGCAGGGGCATTGCCACAAGTGTCAACTGTCAGGCCACAGATTTGTAGCAAAGCATGCAGAAGGACTAAGTTCATGTGGGCATTCTTGTGATTAGATGAAGGTCTTTGCTGGTAGAAGCAGATAAAAGGCAAGTTAACTGGTGAATGATATCCCATGAGCCTGCTTCCTAGTCTTTGATTGCAGAGAAAAAAGTGAATGCAAGTCAGAGCTCATTTTGGGACTAAGCACTCTTAAAATGATTTTGTGGAGTATAAAACCCCTTCAATTTCTGTGTATTTTGTCCTTCGGAATGTGTGCATCATTGTCATTACCTGCTATATTTGCACTTATGATTAAACAATAGTAAAGGGCAGTGCAGCTTTTCTGCCCTTTATATATACAGCAAAGGCTAAGTATTTCCTCAGTGATAACAGGTTGAATAAAAATAATTTGTTTCCCACAAATAAGCGCTACAAGAGCAAAAGAAATTCTGCCTTTGTGTGCATGTGCACAAAGGTATGACAGAATGAAGTAGCCTATATTGGCAAAATATGAGATTCAGACCAGTTTCTGACATTCAGGGTAAGCTTAACAAACTTTCATAGTATATATTCGATGAATTTGTCCTGTGAGGGTAGAATGCAGTCCTGATTGAAGTCTCTGGGAAATGTGCCAGGGATTCCAACAGGACGAGGATTTCAACTCTAGTTTGTATACGAATAATATTTCAGTATCTTTTGATCTTTGGGGAAACATATTTGAAATACTTCAGAGGACAGCTGAAGGGCAGAGTCAAGGGTCAATCCTTCTACCATGAGAACCAGTGACTGTGCCAGCAGCTTCCAGCAATGTCCTGTTTCTTCCTTTGTTTGCTCATGGGAAAAGACAAATGTCACAGAGATCAGGGGTGGGACCAGTACATGCAAATCCAAAGGTCAAGAGAAAATTCTACTGGACCCTTGTGTCAGTGTCCAGTAGGAGAAAGGAGAGGAAGGAAGTAGGAGTGGGAATGGTATACCCAGACTAAACCTCCCCAGGGGAGTACAGACAAATGAGGACTTTCCATTGCAACTGACTGGCTCTGAGATGAGAGGTGCTACTGCTTCATGCTTAGAAGTGTATTGCGGTGTTGACAACAGCACACTAGATGTTTGCTAACAACTCTGAGACAATGCAGCTCTGTAGTGCTTCTTCCTCAGTGCTGAATTAGATCATGGATATGGGAGGTGGACCAGCCATGGATCTTTAAGTTGCAGACCCAAGCTAACTCCAGCAGGGACAAAGTCCTATAAAAAGGTTACTGTCAGCACTTTCATGTGCTTCACCCTGCAGCAGCTGGAGCTGACACAGGGCCTGGCACCTTCAAGGACATGTATACTCTGATAACCTGTGCTGAAGGTGGGTGAAACATCTTCAGCACCTATATGAATTGAGGGCCTGGACCATGGTGTGGTCTTGTGGGCCATCATAGTCTGCAGGGCACCAACTGACAATCTCTATTCTATGTAATTACTACATAGTTTTGCTTAGGATGCCACAGAGATGTTAACTAACATGTTCATCAGGTTTAAAAATGCCCCACCAATGTAGATAAGCTTTTTTTACTCTTGCGAGAGACAAGATGGAAAATGTACCTTACACTAAAAACAGAGATTTTAATAGACGGGAGGTTTGACTTCCTTGTTTAAATTCTAGGAAATTTTCTGCCTTCTTCACATGAAGTCAGTGGTTTGGACATACACATGTAGCTGGAAGTGAAGTGTTCTAAGAACTGAAACTGAGACCTTGAGAAACCTCCAAAATTTGACTTTCTTATGCTACATATGAACCACACTTGTTTGGTTTGCCATTGATGAAATTACCTGTGGAAGTCCTAACAAGTGTGATCAGATGAAACAAGGCACAGGCTAGATTGGAATAAAACTGTGTGTTCATATGACCTGGTATGTTTATTTTGCCTTAAGTTCCAAATGAGCTGTTCTGTTTGGGAAGGTATAAAGCTGCTTGATAGGAGTTTGTGTGGTGTGTGTATATATTCACATATATATTATGTATGTACAAGAGTTCATTTTTTGCAGTCAACATGAATATTTGTACAAGTTTACAGAAAGAATTGCAGATGTGGTTTTGCATGGAAAGAACATTGAAAATGGATTTATGGAGAAAAGAAGAACCTCTTTAAACATAAGCTTTACTGTTGGTAATGTATGATTCCAGAGATATCCAGCATTTCAGATTAAAGAAAGAGTATGCTTGAGATATGACAAAGGACAAATCAATATTTTGAAGTCCACTTTTTGACTTAAATGAAGTTATGGCTGTTTCTAAAAGATCTGAGTGGCACTGAATGCTTCTAAAGCAGAATAGGGGAAGCAATGAAAATTTCCAATTTTTTTTGACAGATTTTAATAAAACCCACAATTTATTTGTTTTGACTGAATATAGATTAAGGAACTCTAATTCTCCCAGATATTGCAGTAGAATGTTTGGCATACCCACATTTCATAGATGACAAATTTAACAAGTCGCATTTAGACAACAAGTGTTGCTTGCTGACCTGCTTTCAGCTGCAAAAGGGTCAGTGAAGGGGTTCTGTTTTCGATTCTGAGGTGGAGGAGGTAGAAAGAGAAATGTCCTAGGAATACAATAGACATCATGACATGTAGCCAGCCAAAGTAAAATATTTGAAAAGTCCTCACTTCCATACCAGGGCTTTGGAACAACTGGAGGCAAATGGGCAAATGGGACATTTGGATTAATGGAGTACAACTCACAAAACTGCTTGCAGTCTTGGTCAAACTTTAATGAGACATTTGATACTTTTGGTGACAGTATTAAGGAAGGAAGAGGGCAATGACAGAGCAATAACTTAGGTCTTGTGTCACCACCTGATCCTGCAGTGAGGGCAGGTCAGAGGACAATTGAATGTCTAGTTGCAAGAATGAAGAAAATCTACGTGTAGCTGGACTTGGAAGGGTCCTAAAATTTCTATCAGCTCCCACAGTAGTGAGATTCTACATTAGTGCAGGATGGGTCTGTGCTGGTATGCCACTTCATTCATTTATGGCTGGTATGCCAGGAGAAGCTAGTTGGGATAAGGAAAGAAATGGATGTACCTGGTACATGGTGCATGCAGATATCTTTAGACAAGCTAGGAAATTTAGCAGAAGGTTCCTCTCATTACAAAGAAACTTAAGGTGAAATCCCCTTGCTTCCTTTCAGATGAATGAAGACATGTTCTGCCCTCATTCTTTAATGTAGAATGCACCAAACTACTGAGGGGATCCGACAAGAGCTCTTTTGCATGGGCGGTCATCACAGCTTGTAGTCTGCCTAGCACTTGTTAGTGTGAGGCTCACCCTGGGCATTCACAACACCGGAGCAGTAAATGATCCCAGCAAGTGATCCCATGTCAAGGAAACAGGTGTGACTTACAGGCTCTTGGAGCCTGAAGGTCACCAAGAGGAAAGTTGCAACTTTTTCATTGTACTGTGAGGGAAGCAAGGTGGCATGTGCTTGCACAGTGCTGTGACCAGACATGGCTGGGGCAGAACCATGTGCAATATACAGCCGTGCTATATTAGGGAATATGCTTTGACTTGAAGTTTCTTGGCTCAACTAATTGAAGCGGGTGCAGAGGTTCTGTGTAAACATTGCACTCTGGGAGCTCATTCAGTGTAATGGAAAGATGACTGAGAGGTCTCCAAAGAAAGACATTTCTGTTTGCCAAAGACCTGAGTAGCAGTTTGCATTTTACTTTTTATCAGTCTAGCTCACCTGTTTTTTAAGTTCTCCTGGATGCTGAGTTGTCTCTGAAACCAATGATGGGAATAAGGTGAGGACAGTATTAAATCTGAGCCAGAGCAGTAAGTCCTTTTACTGTCTATACTGGAATGACACAGTTATGTGCTTTTGTATGTGTTTCTACCAAGCCAATTTATTTTTTTGCTTTCAAAAAGCATATTCCAATAAATTGCTATTAAAATATTTAGTTGCCATTTACAATTGTATATAACTGTGCCTTCCTCTGATTTTATATTTTGATGAAAGCTTGAAGAAATAAGATTTTAAAAGTTTTGAACTCTCTCATGGGATGAAAAATAAAGGGGAGTGGGATTTGCATGTGTGTGCTTTGTTCCATGAGGGATTAAATGTCCTTTCTTGAAGAAAGGACTTTTTAGAAGGACAGTGAAAACCAACACATTTTAGCAATAAACCATAGTCAACTGAATATCAAAGGCCTTATGTGAAGTGCAGAGAGGGAGGGATAAATTTGGATAGCTTTTGAAATGAAGAGGGTTTTTTGCAGGGTCATGGTATTTGCAAGGGCACATACTTTGCTGTGATTCTGATTCAAGTAATCTGGCAATGTGCATAAATATTGTAGTTAAGTTACTTTGCTTATTTGTCATCTCTTTGTCTTAATATGTCTTCAGGAAGACCACAGGGTTCATCAAACACCCCATAATGTAAAGACTCAGTCTCAGAATCAAAAGACATAAAAACCCTGAGAAGACCTTTGTATATGAGGCTGTGTAAAGCCTGAGGTCCTGAGAAAGAATTACCTTCAGTATAATATGGGAGGTTTTCCCTTTTTTAGAAAAAGGTACGGTCAAAGATCTTTGTAGCATTCTTCTATAGGTTCCTCTTCTGAATCTGGTGGTGGAAAACTCCCAAGTGTCCAATTTAGATTCTTTCAGTATTATTTCAGTGGTGTAAAGCTTGAAAAGATGCTAGGGTCTTGGTTTCAGGTAGAAGCAACAAACTGGTAAGTTTTGTGATGAACCTTTTCACAGTATAAGAGCAGTCCATATTCCAGTAATTTTCATATATGTGTGGATGTCGGGGGAATAGTACTGGTCAAATTGTTTCAGACATCTGCATCTATTTGCTAAATATATATATATATATGTTTCTTCTTCTTTAAAATTTGTTGATGACTTCTGCTTGAATTAGGTGAAAAACATACCTGGAAATAATTTGGAGAAAAAAGATAACAAAATATTTTCCATCATATTTTTAGTTTGTAGGTTGAATGAAACATTGCTTTTGATTTGAAATGGTTTTCTTGGGGACAGTTTTCCTCTTTTCAGAAAAATGAGACTTTTTTGGTCTGACACCAAACTATTAAACTGTGTAACAGGAAAAAAAAATGCAATCAAAGAATTAAAAAAAAAAAAAAAAAAGTTTCTTTGCACATATCGATGATCACACACATATTTTCACATGTGGTTCTGAAGGCAGGCTCTGGAGTGGAGCTGGGTGAAGTGTTACATTTTGTCCCAGGATGTTTTCACTCATGAACAATTTCCATTTTTAAAAAAGAAGCATTAAAAAGTGCATGGTCCCAAAAATGCTTTGTAGAAAATGTTTCAAATAATTGGTGCCTTAATCTATAAGTAAAACAATTTTTGAGATGCAAGAACTGTCTGAGAAACTTAGATTTTATATGCTATATAAAAATATATAGTGTATATTATATATTTTTGAGGACATAGGAAACATTTTTAGACAGATTGATGTTACTGTCCAGAGGCTGAAAGACAATTGATCATTTTTGGGAAGACAGTGAACAACACTGAATAGTAGACTTCTTCAAATGAACTGATGACTCTTTTTCTTGCACTGATAAAGCTTTGCTAACTAAAGGTTGTACTGTTGTCTTGCTCTCTATTTCCCAAATGGCTTCCTAATTTTTGAAAAAAAAAGAGATTTGTATTGCAAGTCTTCTGAATATCATGCAGTGGCTGGACCTCAGTCCTTGGAGAGGAGGCACTTTATTAAACCCTAGATCTCCTCCCAAGACAACCATCCATCTGATCTCCATTGCACAACAGGAAAACACACTGAGGATGAAGAAAGGTTGCTGCCATCTGGGAACTTCTTATCACTGCTATGCAATCTCCCCAATGCTCCTGGGAAGGAAAAGAGTGGAGGAGGAACAGAAATAGTTCTGGATTGTTGTTATTATCCTCCTCATACTTCTTCATGAGGAAGAGAGCTTGAGCTTTCGGAGATGAGAGATAATGCTGAGAACCATGCAAAAAGGGAAGGGGTGGATGGGGATAATGTGAGTGCACAGTCAGGCGCTGTGCAGAAGAAGAGTGTACCTTAACAGAGGTGGAGAGAGGGAATAAAGGTGCAAATAAATCAGTTGTCAAAGTATGTCTGCTTTGGGAAGGTAGAGCAGGAGAAAACTTCAGGATTTTCAATTGTAGCACACAAATTGTCATCCTAACAGTCAGCTCTTTATATTTTAAATCCCTGACTGTGACTATACTCCACAGAATAAATGCTGCTGCCTGGTACAGTCTTAGTTTCTGCAGACAACGTCATCTGCCTTCTGTGCACAGAAACCCAGCATGTTGCTTTGAACTTGATCTGTAGTGTAATGTAGCAGTGGTGTACCTTTCCTCCTTTAGTCATTGTCTCAGCCAGGGGCAACCACATCAGTTCTGCAACTCACAGGCCCTCTAGCAAAGGAACTGAGACTGGATTTAGCAGCACGTGTAGGCAGAGGTGGAAACACTTCTTGGGGGAAAACAGCAGATATGTTGCTCAATGTTTTTCAAGGGCTACATGGTGGTAAGAGTAAACAAACACAAGATTGGAAAAAAGTCTTATTACAACTTGCTTTTTAGATGTATGATCTAACTGTGAGTTAAAAAAAAAAAAAAAAAGAAAAAACAACAAACCAGCAAGTAGCAGCATTTGCAGTATGTCAGTGAGATTTGCAAAATTAACATTCCCTTTGAACCTCCACAAAACAATCCCAACCAGACAAATGCAATGAAAATCACATCAACAACAAGAAAATTTTAAATCCCCCAATCCAGGAACAAATCAGAAAGAAAAACACCCCTAGGAAAAGTACATTAATAAGATAACCTTCACAAAACCCTTGCCCTCAGCAGTGTTTTAATCCAAAAAATGGGTCAAAAAAAGCCATGAATTCCCTTAAGTCATACAAGGCTTTGCTAGTGCCAGTGATTTTATGTGGAGGATGCTTGGAAGCTGCATCAGCGGGAAGGAATATAAAGCCGCAAGACAGATCTACATCTGCAAATGGACTACTTCAAATAACTTACAAATGTACCTTGGCTTTGTTTCCCTTAAACTGCAAGCATCTCATAAGCCACTTTTGAAAGTTTTAGTCAACATCTGCATGGTGGCTTTCTCTGCAGCATAAATGGGCTAATGGGCTGGGAAACGTGGTTTGGGGGGGGAGCCATGGGAAGTGGAAATCCTCGGAGCGCAGCACAGAGTTTAGGATTGCAGAGGAAGCTGAGGCCTCCAGCCCTGCACAGGAAGCAATCTTAGAGCAGGCCTTAAATGCCAGATTCCAGGCAGAGTTTAACTAACCACTGACAGCTCTGTAAACAAAGCAGGGACAAAAAGAGAACAGCTTTCCCTTTTCTGGTAGTCATTTTTGGTTTGGGGGCTGCAGGGGAATTCTGTAATACTCGGCTTGATGGGATATAAACCAAGGCTGGAAAGAAGAAGAACTGTACAGGGGAAAATACTTCATGGATTAAAACTTAAAGAAGAAGGTAGGGCATGGGGAAAAATCGTGGATTAAACTACCAAAAAAATTGCTCCTTTTTTTTTTTTTTGGAGCGGGTTTTGTATATAGTTTGGCTTCTACTGTGTGATATTTAAAAGTGGTGGCTTATTTTTCTTCTTTCTGTTTTCATTCTCTTTTTTCCCCCCTACTTTTTTCTCTTTTATTTTTCTTTCTTCTCTTTTCTCATTTTCTCCTCTTTTTATTTTTTTTTCCTTTTTTGTGAGGAGGGGGGTGGAAACGGACAGACAGCTCACTTTTGCAAAACTTTTAATTATCTGTGAAACTAAAGTAAAAAGGGACTCTCTTTTGCAGTGTTTTTACTGCTCTGGAGAAAAACTTGAAGCTTAAAGTTAAAATACTGCTGAATTGCTGCTTTTGTTTGTGGAAAAGACCTGTGATGTTACAAATAGCTAGTCTGCGGCTAGCAGATGTATACAGTCCTTACTTAAAGCATATTGATTTAATTTAACTAAGAAACTAAATGCAGGCACGGGCTATGTTTATCCTATAAGATATTTCATTAATCTTGTTTATCTCAGCAAGGCTGAGGAAGTTAAATTTTTTGATGGAAAAAGAAAATAGTTACAGCAAAGTTAAGACAGTAAAACAAAACTAAATGGACTCAGTTGTTTAAACACATCCATTGTGTTTTCTCTCTCATCTAAGTGATCCTCTCCCTTTCAGATTTGGATCTTCTCAGAGCTTGAAACACTTAAACACCCACCATGGATGACTTTGAACGCCGCAGAGAACTCAGGAGGCAAAAGCGTGAGGAAATGCGCCTTGAAGCAGAGAGGTGAGCTACTACATATGGAAAATGGTGCTAGTGAGTTGCCTTTGATTAGCAGTGGCTTTGAGAATTTCTGCCTCAAATTCCAAAGTATGTTATAGCTAACCAAAGAGTCCTTGTGCTAATGATATGTGACATAAAAGAGCTTTAGTTAATACTGTGGGAGAGATGAGGGGTGTCTAGTGTCTAATTCTCATAGGCTGTTGTAAATGTCCTGGCTTCTACTTATTTTGTTATATGGATAAATGGAAACATCAAAGGTGGAATATGGGTGCGTGAAATCCTTGATAGAAAAGCTCATGCTCAGATGCTATATGAGTGTTGTACAGGAGGGATTGTGCTTGTAAGATATTTATAGATGTTTGATAATATGTATATTAGAGCTAAAGTTATAAGATGTAATTGAAAGCTGAGATAAACTTGGTATATGCAGTATAGCATATCTGTGAATTGTCTGCCACTACTATGCCATTGCTGCTGTGTTTGTACTGCCTGCCACTTTTTATTCATTTATAGTCACTTTATGTGGGCAACAAGGGCAGCATTTGCTACTAGTTATTACAGATTTATTTTGGTGAAAATGAAAACAGAACTTGATGTGGATATGATGTTGTCAATTTATGAAAGAAACACCCTGAAAATACTGGGAATGACATTTCATTAACTAACCTGTTTTACACTTGCATAGTTCTCTTCAGTTTTGTGGGATTTCCACTGGTATATGCAGGGAGAAAATCAGGCTCCACTTATTTTTGTAATGTCTTCAGTGATATAAAGATTTGATTTAGTTTATTAATAGTGTGCTGATTTAAAGAAATAAAAGCTAGATTTAAGCACATTTTGTTCCCATTTTTGTACTCAATTCTGAATATGGACTTCATTTTCATTTCTGTCCTTTCCCATGATCTGACAAAACCCTGGGGTTTTGGATTCTGAATGCTATTGAAAAAAAATCATTTTTTCAGAGCAGTTTTAAATGAAAGCCAGCAGAATGCAGTATACTTTGTATGTCTGCTTTGAACTTTTTAATAAGGTCCTGCTACACGAGCAACTGTCTAATGGAAATTGATGATACTTGGCAGGCAGGAGTGAATCCCAGATAGACTAGTCACAATGGCTACCTTTCTTCATAAAGAAAGTGTTGCCATGCAAAACTGGGTGTGTGAGCTCTTGTGAGGCTGTACGGTGAACCCATAAGCTCTGGAAAGCAGCAGCATTGCTGGCAGATAAATAAACTCATGTGAAGTGTGGTGGCCAAAGGGAAATGAGGCAGCAGCCTCCCTTTGCACAGTGCAGCCATTGCCATCCCTGAAAGGCAGAGGAGCAAATGTGCTATGCACTAAACTGCCAGAAAATTTCCCCTGGGTCTGGGCCTGTATGTGTGTGTTGGGCAGCATGAGAGGGACTGCAGAGCCCATACTAGTGTATTGTATAACACATGATGTTTATATACGTGCAGTACACTTCGGCTTTAAGAAAATTTGCTTAAGGAAAGGCTCAAATTTTAGGCTTTTTTTGTGAATAGAGACCTTGGGTGGCCTGTGGAGGATGCTGGGGAGTGTAGTTTGGAGGGTACTTTCTACTACAGAAAAGTGTCACTTGAAGACCTCCTAGCTCTAATGTGAGTGTGCAGAGGCTGTGGGGTGGCCTGAGCATCAGCCATGGCTGGCTTGTGAAGGCAGCAGGGAGTTGGGGGTAAGGATTCTGCCTTTGCCACTATTGAAGCTTTGGATATATATCCCAGGGCTTTGGATATATATCCCACCCCTGCTTTTGAAAAGTGTTTTAGCCATGTCTGGGGTGGCTTTGTTGGGATTTAGTGTGGTAGTCTTCATGGAGGAGGGGACCTCTATGGCAGCCTAGCCAGAAGAGAAGAGCTTAGGCCTGTGTCCCTGTTTTCTCTGAAATCGCTGCAGATCAACTCCCTGGCCTTTCCCACACATTTGAAGCCTTTTAACAATAAATTGCTGTATGCTAAATCTTGCTGTACTCCCTCCACTGCTGCCAACTTCAAGCATTCATTTACCACAAGTCATTCTCCTTTAAAGTCACCAGACTCCTTTAAAAATCTTGAGATCTTTAAAATAATTTAGTCTGGTTTTTTTTTATTTTTTGTTTGCCTTAACAATAACAGAGCCTGATTCTCAAATTCAGATGTGACTCTGGGAGCCAGGACATCCTGAAATCTGCTAACATGGGTAACGTGGAGGAGGAGCTGAGCTCAGTGTTTGCTTCCATTGCGTTGCACTGCTCACGACTCGTGAAAGGCAGCAGCATTGGGGCAGTTATTAACAAATGAATATGGGATGCTGGATTGGTTTTGATGAATTTAGATTTTTAGGGATTTGGGGATCATATTTACCTTTAAAATATTACTACAACACGTTCACATACATGTCATGAGCTACAGTAGACTTTCCTCTGAGCACTTTCAAGCATTTTATGAAGTGAATTGTGCAGTCCTAAGGTGCAGTGTGGAGGCTGAAAATGCTCTGTCAGCTCTGAGCACTGGCACCTGCTGCTTGGGTACAGGGCATTTCCCTGCACCCTTCCATTATTGGGCTGTAGCCTGACTATGGGGAAAATACCACTGGTTGTAAGCATTTCCATTGAAAGATGGACAGATGGATGATTGTGTAGCCTGTAACATGTTTGCTAGGTGTCCCAGACACTACTTAGACTTCTTTGAATAGAATAGTAAACCCCAAAATGCAAGTATATCATATCAAACAGTATTTGTAGCTCAGCCAGTCGCAGTGACACATTTTGCCATTTCCTGGAATGAAAGTACATGGAATGCATGTCTTTCTAGCCTGATGCCTATGCCCAAGAAAGACCGAGGGGTGAAAACGTGTTGTAGCAGCATGGACTCATGCACCACGTGCCCAAGAGGAAGTGACTTGATGTTATTGTGCCTTTACCAGGGCCCAGAGGCCATGTTAGGACTGATTAGGATACGTATGCCATCAGATTCCCAGGTGTCTGTGATGCTGGAGCCACTGGTGTCCAGCTATTTAAGCCTAATCTTTGGAGAAGTTTAGTGTAAGTTCAGTCCTGGAAGTCTGGTGTTAGGCTTTGTGTTTTGGTTTTTTTTTCCATTAGAAATAATTTGGAAATGATGCTTCGTTGTGCTGTGTAGCCTTTGCACTGTGGGTTCTTAAGCTTATGATTGAGCCTGTGAAGAGGCCAGTTTTCTTTTGAAGATCAACATTGCATTTCACTCTTGGTATGTGCTGTGGCTACTAGTTCATATTGTGGCAACTCAGATACAAATTGACACCAACTCAGCAAGTGTTTTCTTGGCATTTTAATATCTTACCTTTTCCAGGTATCCCACACATTCTGGATTCCCCACAAAGACTCGTTGTGCCCATCCAGAAATTTTGTCCAGCCAGATTTTTTTTACTGTTTATAGTTGCTGGATCTCTGGAGGCCTGTTAACATATTTGTAGCTGCACTGCAGACCTGTTTAGGGGACATGTGTCCAACAGCAGACATATGGGACTTTGTCCAGCTTTGTCCCAGGCTGTCAGATTTATTGCACGTGCTGAAGCTGGCGGAGACCCAGCAGCTCTTGTACCTCATGGGAGAACAAGGTTTTTCAGGCATAGACTGGGAAACCCTGGACAAAGTATGGCACTGTTAACTGTGCCAGTCTCCTTGCATTTTGCTTCTAGTCTGTATTGATCAGGTGTGAGGTCAGGGAAAAAAGGACACTACCAGTCGTTTGGGTGATGGGATGTGCTATGTCTTTAACTGCTCTGTGGCAAAGACAAGGCCTTGTCCTGCTCCTCAGAGAGAGAGGGAGTCCTTTGCCTGGGATGATGGTTGTATAAAGCTCTGAGGTACCAGTCCAGAGCTGGCTGAAATCAATGTAAAGCTTTCCACCAACTTCACTGGGCTTTGGATTAAGCCCTACCTGAGTTATTCCAACCAGCTGATTTATGAGGCACTCTCAGTGGCAGCCTTGAGGGAGCTGGATAAAGGCTTTACCTTCCCAGCCACAGGGTACATACTGTGCTGGAGTGTCAGGGCTGTTACAGAAATGGGTTGCACTTAAGTGACAAAAAAAATCCCATATGTAATTGAAGCACAGGGAATTGATTTTCAACAAGGGAAAAAACAAATACCACCTGCTGCTTCGTGCCTCTTCCTAGGCAGTAAAATATATTCTCTTGAAAAAAACCATTGAGTTTTGTCATTTTGATGTTGTAAGTGACACTGGAAGAATTTAGCCTGAGGCTGGGTACAGTGTGTGTGTGTGTGTCTGGAAGAGTGGTGCTTTCTGAGTATTTTGCTGATGCACTTTGGAAACTGAGGTGAAATACTTCTTGAAGTGACAATAGACCTACTTCCTTGGCTTCAGCATAACTGAGAGAAAAAATTGGCCCCTTCAGCTCTCTAAAGAATAGTTCTCAGGTTGATTTATCTAGCAGTTAAGCCTCAATTTTACAACTGGATGACTTGCCATTGTATTTTCACCTCTCCTTGTGTTTGTGTGGTGGTTTTGTTTGTTTGTTTTGTTTTGGTTGGTTGGTGGTGTTTTGGGTTTTTTTGTTTGTTTTGTTTTATGGTTGGGTTTTGGGGGTTTTTGTTTGTTTGTTTGTTTTTTGTTTCAATTGTACTGGGAAACTGATCCAATTTACTTCATTGTCATACCATCATGACTAAAGACTTCAGGAAGGTCATCGTCAGACTGGTCTCCATTTAGGTGAAGCTTAACTTTGAATCTGAACCACAGCTTTGCCCTGTGTAATGTTTTTCCCTAAGGGACTGCAGGTCATTTCATGGGGAAGGAGAAGTGTGGGTCATCCTGTAGTAAAAATAGGGCAAAGAGAAGTGGATATCTCACATCAAATCACAAATCACTGAAAAGACTCTCTAAATGCACCCTGCAAAATGTCCTGACAGGGGCCACAGTTGTCCTGACTACAGGGCTCATCTTTTTGCAGACCAATCAGATATTACTAGATATATCCTAAAAAGGGTATGTGAGTAGGACATACAGAAAAACACTGCCATTAAAGCTGTATGGTTCCTCATAAATTATTAAAGGCAGTAGTTAAATATTCTTTAAAAAAAAAAAAAAAAAAGAGAAAGGATCCAACAGCTCAATCGCAAACTCCTTCCAGTCTCTCACTTATACAGTTTTATAAGGCATTGTGGTTCATGTTCATGGATGTGGGTTTGGGAATGCTCATAGAAATAACCAAGCTTGCAGGTCAGGAGCCTGCAGCAGGCCTAAAGTCTCCTGGAGTGGTAACTTAATGCAACTTTAGCTAAAAAGAGGACACATGGTTACTTCCAAAACTTATCTTGGTATGACTGAAAAAGGAGTCAAGTCGATTTCAGTCCAGATCCGTGAAGGCATGTACAGAACCCGAAAGACATTTAACATTTTACTGTTCCTGTTGAGTCTGGTGTAGCTCAGGTAAACATACAAAGGACTGATTCACCAAGTTAACAAGGTAAATCCATCAGGGTACATCTTTGCAGGACAATTAGAAGCATGTTTCTTGTCTTCTGGAGAGCTAAGACAGGAGATATTTGCTTCCATAGCATCTTAATGATTCTGGAGAGCCAGGAAGTGTCATCCTTGTCATCCACAGAAAGTAAACAATTTCCTTTGCCTGTCCAGGATGGTGAGGGTGAGTGTGTATCCATGTTAGATCAACACTGAATGACCACAAATAACTTTTTAAGATGTTTCTCATTCCTGCAATGACGTTATCCCTAGTATGGGGTGTACATTATTTCACATGTAAATGTGAAACAGTGTTGAGAGTTTAGGAATGAACATAAATGGTTTCTTTCCATTTTTTATTTTTTTTTTCTTGAAAGACTAGGACTTGCCATTTCTTGTTCCCAAATGCCTGATTATATTTTTATCGAAGAGTGTTCAGATTCTTCAATTGTGCTTCAATTCAGGCTTGTGTACAAGGAAAGGAGAATATGATCTTAATACAAATTTTCAATGAGTGCATGTTTAAACATCAGAGAAGCTGGCTGCATACATGTACCATGTCATTTCCCAGTGTTCATGTTTTATTTCACAACTATGCTTCCCCAAAAGTTGAGTTGCTGTCCTCTTGAGGGCTGTGCCCTTGTCTATTCCAAGCCTCTTTTGCTACTAGAACAGAAACTTACAATGGCTTTATCTCTCCACAAACTTCATATATCCTGAAGTTGCAAATACTTTGAGGGTTTGTCTTTGTCTTTCTGTAAATTACTCACCTTCTGGTGGAGATAAGACGTGACATTGTCTGCCCAGGAGTTAAATATCAAGACAATGAATAAATAGAATTAGAAATGCGTGAGAGTTGAGAACAAATTGAAGCACAGTGCTTCAGTTATTAACCTGTCTCCACAGCTGCCTTGAACTGCAGGACTGACAGAACATATTTGGATTGTTGAGATGGGTTTGGCCCTTCACATTGCATTGCTGTTGTGCAGTTCTTGGAGCTCATTCTTAACCCAGAGAGAAAAGCATGACCCGGTGGCTCATTAAAGCATACTCTACTGCAATCGTTCTCAAGTGAGAGTGGATACTACCCAAGTCTTTGCTATTATAGCATTTCAGATGCCCTGGAGGAAATAACCAAACATATGCAAAGCTCAGTAGAATTTACAGCAAAATTTTGCAGCTATTGTGTGGGTTTTTTTCGGATTATATTTTCTTTAACTTCATTGTGAATAAATGTTTTATAAAAGAATCTTTGTTCTTCCAAATAAGACATGTAGAGTATGAACTTTACTGAGTTAAACTAACTGCAATTCATAAGCAGACAACAAAATCAAGTCCTTAGTATTTCATATAGTAATCCACATATATGTCAAGATCATTCTGTAATCTGTATACTACATGTACTGTACCAGCCAAGCTTTTAGGAGGACAGCCCATATCTAGCACCCAGACAGCTAGCAAAATGCTCCATCTTTAATCCCATTCAGCAGAGTGACAGGCAGGTGGGCTTTGGAAACATCAAGGAATTTTGGAAATTCCTGGGTGAAAAGAGAAATCCAATCCTATAACCAGGTAACCCACCTATGACCAAAGGGAAGTCTGCCCATATTTTCCTACTGTATATTTATGAACTTTAACTAGATTGAAGTCCTTCATGAACTGGATCTTATTTAAATGCCTAATAAGTATGGGCATGGAGACACAGCTTTTGGTGCTCATTATTGACAATTTTAGTATGCCTATTTAAAAGAGCACCATGTGAGGAGTAATATAATGCAGTATTTTACCATGATTTTCATAATTAGACTAAAACATAAGCATTGCACAAGGAAAATCACGAGGCTGAAGAAATGTAGCTGATTCAGTACAAATAAGTGTCAGTGGCTTTCCTGCCATGTTTTGTGGAAAAATAACATTTCTTTAGTATGTTATATGCAGACTGGCAGTATGCAGTCTATTAAGCTAGAGTAGCTTGCAGTGCTCTTGCAGCACTGTCTATCTGTCATTGCACCTTCAAACAGCGTGAATTATACGTGTCCTCTGAATTTGCTCATTTAAAAGGCTTCAGATACTTGAAATGCAAAAAAGCTGCATTAACTGAACATTGGCCTAAAGTTGTGAAGGCAGAGAGCCTTCAAACTTCCCATACCAGCCACAGCGGAGCAATGTCAGGTCTGTGACTATAGCTATGTATGTCCCTTGGAGGCAGACACAACACCTCAGATTCCCAGCAGCATTTTCTGTTCCCTGGTAAGGAGTACTTCAGCCCTTCATGTAGGTTACGCTCAGTTAACTCCATAAAGTAGAGACCAAAGACACTGTTCTAAACTGGCCCAGAATAAAAGAGGTTCAGTTCTTCATCCCTGGTCTACTTCTTTTCAGAGTCTTTCTTAGGCAGAGCAGTCCCTCATCTTCATTGATCCGGACAGCCAGTATCAGTTGTCAGGAAAATCTCCCCGAACTATTTCTGAGTCTTATTAGGTGTCTAACCCAGTCTCTCTTCTTAAACAAACCCAGCTGATCTGTATTTCTCCCGAGATAGAAAGTATGTAATTGAGCTCTCAGCTGCTTAGTCATTTCCCACGTGCCTGATATCCAGTTAGCAAAAGAGGAAGGGTTAATTTAATTCATTGTATAAAGAAGCATTCTCAGGCCATAAAACTGTGGCTACTGTATCACATAAATCCATATGCTTGCAAATGAGTTTGCTGAAAATTCTACATTAACCCTTAATTTTGATTAAATAAGGCCTTATTTTTAATAGTGATGCTCTGCAACAAATTTTATTTAGTTTAAAAAAAAGCAAAATGAATACCACATTGTTCCCATATGAAAGAAGTTGATGGTTCAATACCCTTCTTAAAAAAAGTTTTGAAATTATTTTTCAGGTAAGTACATTTGATATATTTATCTGTCATAATATATTCTATTGGCTGCATATGCATGTTGCAAGTGGCTGATGATATATATCCTGATTGTTCAGCCTGCCCACTGAGATAGGCCATACAGGGTTTTTTGGGCAGAAATCCATAAAATGCTGCTCAGACAGCTGGTTACTTCTCACAGCCTTTGACATGCAGGTTGATTGCTAGTACAGCCCTCCTTGCTGTTGCTTGAGAGGGAAGGTGGGAGCAAAGTGAACAGGGCTGCCCTGCGTTGCCCTCCTGCCACACCACCCACATCCTGGCCCCAGAGCCTGAGCAACTACTTATGAGTAGAGCATCTGGGGACAGACTTGGACTGGTGGTCCTGAGCCCAGCGAGCTGCTCTGCGTATGTGGAGACACAACCTTGTGTCTGGGGGAGGTATTAAGGTGTCTGGGAGAGGCTTCTCCAAAGGACAGCATTGTCAGTGTTTCATTTGCTTCTTTTGCTCTGAACAGAAGAGAGTAACTAGAAACAGCCTCTAAACCCACAGCTTTCCAGACTTGGATGGGTATGATCCCTCAGTTGTTAGATTGCAATGCCTCCTTCTTAGGGAACAAAAACATTGTTGCACTTGTTGCTTAATTCTTCAGGGCATTCTGTGCTCAGAATGGTAGAAGCTGTTAGGCATGATAGAGATTGAAGTTATTGCCCAGCTGTAAGACTCTAAAGGGTGACATAAGAATAAATTTAGCCAAGTGTGTTCCTAGGAACATCTGCTTCTCAGTGTGAGTTTGCATTTTATTAACCTCTTTATGATCTAATATTTGAAATTAAACCAGACAATCAGAATACTAGATTTCCCTTTAAAAAGCTTAGGCCAATTATTTTGCAGGGGTAATAGATTAAATAAAATCAAACGCTAACAAGTTTTACAGACGAATAAGCAAAGTATGAAAACATTATCAAATTGCTGGCAGCCTGGGTAAAGTCATCCTTTTACAGCTCAGTTGAAAGAACTATGGTGGGAAAATGTGATTTGCAAATGAAACTCCAAAGTGATTTCAACTTGCAGAAGCATCTCATTTGGTTGATCAGCATCTGTATTTTTGACTTTGTGCCCTTAAATTAGTTTTTAATTACTGAAGATAAATTTATCAGCAGCTTTATTTCTCTCATCATAACCTACTTATCAGCTCATGCTAAACAAGGAAAATCCCTCTTACCAGCAGACTGTTCTTGTGTGATCAAGGTCTTTCATAGAATAAAGTCAGGTGACTGTGCTTCTTGGGCAACTTAATTCATCAGCATGCAGCTCAAGAAATACTCCTGACCAGAAATAAGGTCAGTGGGCAACTACTCCTTAGAAAAGAAGTCTAATGACAGCACAGTCTCTGGGAATGCTGGACTGCAGCCTGACCAGAGGGGTCAGGTTAACAGAAGTGATACAGCTATAGATTAGAAGGAGCAGTATTTGTGTCAGTGTTGCAGCTGAGCCCTTCTCTTCCTGGGGAGCAGCAAGGGTGATGGGAAGTGGAAAGTAAGCCGAATGCTTTTGTTTTCACTTATCAGAAAGTATAGACCAGGGGTTAGTGTATGTGACAGTTAAAGGTTAGCTTCATCTTGGTTGACATTAAGGAAATATAAATACATGTTTTTCTCCTCTTTACATGAAAACCTGTTGATTGGTCCAAATAAACCTGCTTATTAATAGTCTTTCCTGGATAGTCTGTTGAATAAAAGGCCAGCAAGTTTGTCATGCTGACAGAGAAAATCAAGGGAAGGCTGCAACTTAGCAGCAAGTTGTGACTGTCTTTTGGTTTGAGTTGTTTTTTTCTCTGTCATTTGCTGAAAACATACCTCAGTTTCCTTTAAGGCAGCTCGTGACCCATTTTTGATGCCAACATTTTTTAAGCCAGCAGCAGGTTGCTAATAAAGGTCTACTAGGCAGACTGTGTTCTTGTGCTGAGACTGTAAGAGAAGTGGTGAAAATTAGTGCTCAAAATGAGGGTTTCTTCAAAAGTTTGGTAGAGTTACTTCTCCATAATACTACTTACCTCTTCTGCCAGCTTGAGACAACATCTTGGTATATAAACTGACTCACTTGAGCAAGTGCTCCATTCTTTGTGAGCCCCCTTTTTATGATTTAAACCTGATGTGTATGATGGTAAATTTTTAAGTCAATTAAATGCACACAGTGGGAAGTAACCAAATTATGGTGACTCCATTTACTGCTTGTCAGCTGAGCCTCTTGCAAGAGAGGTGTTATTGTGAAACAAGACAGGAGGGTAAGACCAGTCATGCTGGAGGTTGGACTAGATGATCTCCAGGGGTCCCGTTCAGGCCTAACTATTCTGTGATTTGGACTGGGAGGTTTACATTTGTCGTGGTTTTGCCCACCAGCGAGAGAGAGAGAGATGAAAGAGTTCCGGCTGCAACGAGAGTACTGCAGAATTGCTGAGGGGACCTGGAACTCTGAGAATGAAGAAAAGGACTACTTCTCCTCCTTGGACTAATATAAAGGTGGTGGTGGGGAAGAAGTATTTTTCTGTAAATACTTAGTACTTTTACTTAAGTAGAATTGTTGTAGATATAGTTCTTTAATTTTAACTTATTAGTAATAAATGCTCATAATTTTTTTCCCCAATCCAGTTTCTTTTGTCTGCATAAACTTTCTCTCAACTGATAGTAATTGTGTGGGGGGTATAAAAGCAAATTGGCCCAGAACAAAACCACGACAACATTGATTTACTGCACTTGGTTTCAAACCAGTTTTGAGGTAAACTTTTGCTACTTCTGTGCAGAGACAAGGACTCTGTAACTGTGATGAAGTGACTTGGTGCTGGACTCCCTGATGAGTAATCTCTGTTGATCCTCACTTTCCATGTAAATCCTGCTTCTTCATATGGCTGCTCTTGTTTCTGCTGTTAACTTGGCTCTTTGGAAGGATGGGAGGCATACGTGAAATAGACAGGGAAGCTCAGACATTGATCTACTTCCAATGCCTTAATGTTGTATGAGGTCAAGTACAGATCATGGGAAGGCTGGCATTAGATAGGTGAATCAGATATTACACATATCCACCAACTGCTATTGACCACATGTCAAGAAACAGAGTGTTAGGGACTTGCTGCAAGCCACTGCAGAGTCAGCCAGTGACTACAGCTGTTATGTTTCAAAGGTGAATAGGGAGAGACTAGAAAGAAAAATCTAAGCAACATCACTTTTAAAATGAAAATAGCACTGCAGAAATTATTAGAAACATTTACAGTTACTTGTTCACATGACATACAGTTTCTTACCATAAGACAGCTTAACTCTTAGAAATATGTCTTTTGGGGCTGGGGGGGATGTTTTTGTTGAGCAAAATTCTGACAAGCAGACAGTGCTAACAAGAGCAAGCTGGTTTCATACTGATAGGGAGAAAATCAGATACTCTGTGTGACAATCTTGGTAATTTCTGAAAATCAGAGTTATAATACACTGTTGAGAAATATATAGAGCTGAAGTTGGTCCCAGAGCAGAATGCTTACTTAATGTAAAGAATAAAACTTTTTCCTTCTGTGTTTTTTCGTGGAGAAAAGAAGATAAATGGTATAAAAGGCTTTTAGTGATATGGATCTCTTGGGAGGGGGAAGAAAAAAACATCCAACAAACCTCATAAATTTATTTTTAACCTCATGTGAATTCAAAACCTTTTAATTAAAACCTAGCAATCAGATTTTCACAGAAATGGTTACAGTTCAAAAGTCAACCACCATGAAAGGCTGCCTCCACTCCTTGTACTTAGTGCTTACCATCTTGTCAGAGGACCAGAGCACAGTAGAGACTGGAGAGGAAAGCCCTTTTCACAATCCATATACAGATGATTTTTTTGTCCAAGTGCACTCTTGTGAGATGATTATACCATTGCATTGGTATGTCACATCATGCCATTCCTCAAGATGAAGTCCTCAACATTCAGTCTGTTTTTTCCCTTTTTCCCATGTAGAAAATGATGATTGTTTAGAAAGGAAAAAAATCATGTATTTCCACAGGAATAGCATGACTGTAGTTTCTTTAGAGCAGGTTTCTTTTACTAGCCTGTAATCACCAAGCTGAACAGTCCTCACAGCTTTTTCAAGTTCATATTCAGCACATACAAAATGGCAAGCTTTTTTTGGGCACTGTTGCTCAGATCATTCCCAAGATTCTCCAGCTGCTACTACTTCAGTGTCTTAATAAGGCAGCACCATAGCTGGGAAAGACAAGGAGATGGCTTTTCTAAACACTGGCAACACATGGATTCCTTTTATGGTCCAGCTTGCACAGTGGGGTATTCCTCTGAAGGTCAGTGACACGGATTAAAAAATGCTTCCACAGAAGCTTACTTTTTGAGTGCAGGCATCATGTGTCTAGTGCCACATGTTCAGACTGTTCTAAAAAGGAGAAAGAAATAGTTGGGTAGGGGAGTATAGAAAGAGGGGAAAAAGCAGAGCCTGGAGTGCTGTGTATTTTGTATTGATGCTATTGCTGCGATCACTGGGGCTGCAGGATGTATTTGTGACTGTCACATAGAGAATGTGTGAGCAAGTGCTGGGCTGATATTTCATAAACAATGCCCCTAAGAAATGCCTCTGTAGGTTTTCAGAGTTCAGATCATCCCACAGTAATACCAAGGGCAAATTTTCATATCATGGCTACAAATTTGGCTTTTCATTCTCCCAACAAAATGGGATGGAGTTCTAATGACCTTTTCAAGCCAGTGAGTTATGATAGCTGAAGGGTTTGTCTGTGCTGGAATGTCATAAGATGAATTTGTTAAGGAAAAGGTTTAATTCTGCCTGCCTTCCCCTTCTCTCTTGTAAAAGCTAGAGAATCTTTTCTTTCATTAGCATGTAGTTATCTTAGACTGGAGCACTGCTTAAGTTGCTTCAGGGTTACGGTCTTATTTCTCACCAAAATTTTTCAAGGAATGGTTAAGTCATTTCAATATTCTAACAGGAAGGAATATATTGGTGGTTAAATTAATATGAGAAAACCTCCTACTAAGTAATGAAAATATTATCATGTTTTGTCAGGCCTGAATATATGTACAGAATATATATAAACTGAATGAAGAAAATATATCTTCAAGGTAAACCAGAAATGTTTAGGCAAATATAATGGACCTGTAATCTAATATTTTGTGTACTGTAATCTAATTTTTCATCTTGGAGACCAGAATGACTTTTCTGTCACCAACCCATCCTCACTGGTTGTTCTTCTCTCAGCTTGGGCTGTACCCTGTTATTGCTTTTTAAGCCAAATTCTAATCACTAATATGGTACCTATTAAACTATGATGATAAGGAAAGACTTCAACTTTGTCACCAGCTCTGACACTTTGAGTAAGAGAAGCACTTGAATGTGTTGTTTTGGTGACTCACATCTTAAAAGTCTAACTTTCTTCATCTGTTTCCCTGTTGCTTTGCTGGCTCCATCCTGATTTCACCTATCATGTTCATGTCATACTTACAATTAGATCCTGATGTACTGGCTATGATATCAATATAGGTCTTGCATGCTTGTGGTTATGCTGACTTTGGAGGAAATGGGACTTCTCAGTCAGTTGGCTGCATGGTTTTTTGCTGGATATAGTGTCTTGCTTTGAGGAGATAAAGGCATAAATACACAGAAGTGAAGCAAACATCACAAAACATGCAGTTTAGTTGATGAAAGCTTTTAAACTCCTGTCACTGCTTGCAGATAATAGAATAATTCTGAAATTCAAGCAATTGTTAATGAATATGTTTTAAAACAAGATGGATCTAGGAGGAAGGGGTTGGCTGCCAGTTAAACTCAGAAGATCCATTTAACAGGCTATGTCATACCTTCATAGCTATTCAGATTGAATCCTGTTTTCAGCTGTTGTACACATTTAGTAATTACTCTAGGTTTAAGGGATTGGTATAACTGAGGGTAGAGAGCGTCTGTCCTGTCCCCATTATACACCTGGAAAAAAATATTGGTAAGTTGTCTTGGTGACTAAAAATTACTTTTCTGTCACCAACCCATCTTCATTTATTTATTGGTTGTTCTTCCTTCAATTTGGGCTGTATGTACCCTGTCATCAGTTTTTAAGCCAAATTCTTTATAAAAGTCAATAGGGAGTCCTGCGCAAAGGGAAATGACATAATGTTGCCCTTTAGTCCTACCTACAGAGCAGCAGACTCGGGGAACATGTGCATTTTCTTTATTACCAAGCATTGAATTTACAACATGTGTTCATTTTCTATTGACATCCGGCAGCTACCTCATACATTGTAAATTGGACCACTCGTATTCAAGACAATTGTTTTTAATAAAAATATTCTGAATGTTGTCTTTATTCGGATTACATATCGTAAATGTTGTTGTTCAGTACTCAAAGGTAAATAATTTTAATGGGCAACATTGGGTGTTGGTAGCCAAAAATATTTCCTTGTCCCACTGGAGTAAATGATTTTGTAGGCTGCCGCTTTTTACACAAGCAGTAACTGCATTTTGCTAGAGATATGTGTCTATAGTTTGTAGAACACTTTTGATACACAAGATGCTTCTGCCAATATAAGCTATTATCATGTGAACTGTCAGCTTTTACAGGTTTAAAATTAACACTTTTTTTAATAGGACAACCTCTTTGCTAGTTAGAATTTAGACTCTTTAAACCTTAAATACTTAATTAGGTGAAGTAAGGATGTAAGCATAAAGAAATCTGTCCAGAGTAGATTGCTTGATAGGTAGATGAAAGTGATTCATTGTGCTGGGAATAGTAATGCCATTTTTACTGCGTTTACTCCTTTCACTCCTTTCTTCAGTACTGTAGAACCTCTCATAATGTAAGCTGCTTTATACATCCTGATACTCAGAACCTTGGAGATCTTGTCAATTATTTACTTGTCAGTTATTTACTCAATGTAAATCCCTCCATCATCCTTGTAACGTGGTAGTGCTGTTGCTTTAGCTTTGCCAGTAGGGAGCGATGAGGGACTCAGAACAGCCAAAAACCTATCAAAGGGTATGTATGAATGCTTTTTGCTTGCTTATTTTTTTATTATATCTTCTCCAAGCTGCAGCTGCAGAATTTGGAGAACGATGCAGAAATCACCCAGGCCCAATGTGCAGACTGTTTTTAGAAGGAGAAGCCATGAAAAGAAGCTTTAGTTACAGACTTCAGAAGTCCTCCTCTATTCATTTTAAACTCTGTGGAGATTTGCCCACCTCACTTACATTTAATAAGAACTCTGTTTTTATTTTATTGGGGGGAAAATTGTATACAGAGCCATTGCTTACCTCTGCCGCTCACTGTTGACTCTTGGGTGTTGGTAGGGAGATACTGCAGCTCATGTGCTGATGATTCCTCCTGGCAAGGAAGGATATAATTATGTTGACAGCCTGATAATGTTGGAGTTACTGACTGTTGGGTGGCTGACACTGAGATGGCATGAGATGATTTGCAATGGATACAGGGTTTTTATGGAGCAACTCTACTTTATTCAATAAACACTTTCAGAAGCTGTAGAGGAGTAACAGCACCTTCTTGTAGCCCCTTTCTGCTGGATTTTGGGACATTTCACCTGGTATAGCTTTTGTTTAAGAGCAGACTGAAGAGTCTTTTAAATGCTTGTGCAAGCTTTAGAGTCACATCTTGAAAGGCCAATGGATAGGGTACTTTAATATGTTGTGGAGCTTCTGCGTGAGAGAAGGACATGGAAGACATCTGGAGACTTGTTCTGGCCAAAACTAACAAACATAATGCTTATGTTTTGGGGAAAGCAATCAGAAAATAGGGCAGGAGAAATACCAGATCCTTTGACTGAAGGTACTCTTCTGCCATTTCTGCACTGGATTCATCACCAGGGATAGCAGCTATGGCCATATCAGATTAATATTTTTTATGCTGGGGTTTTTTTTCCTTAAACCACAATCATGTCCCTTTTTCTTTTGAATGTGCCTTTATCATCATAGGTTTAGGCTGTCATAACATATTTTACTTCAAGCTCCATCTTTAATCACTCAGTGGTAGACCTGGGAATAGAAGACATGTCTCAGCCACGGGACCCCATATCTCTCTAAGACAGAGAACAGCTGTGAGCTTTCTTACAGAACAGCCTGCTCTGCAGTTTGCTTGCAAGCTACATTTTCATAAACTAGGGCAAATGCTACTTCACCTTACAAGTCTCAAAAGACATAGAACTGCCTGCAATCTTGTTTAGGCAGAAGAGGGGAATGTGGCAGTTGAGTGAATGTTGGGAACAGATAATAAATTAAGATTTCTAGGGGGAAAAAAAAAGTTGCTCAACTCCATTTGCTAGACTTCCTCCTCTCTAGACTCATTTCCCATTATTTATCAATTAAATATCTTGGTAGTAGTGGGCTGCTGGGGAGAGGATGGGA
The DNA here is from genome assembly GCF_022539395.1 of Myiozetetes cayanensis. NCBI lineage: Eukaryota > Metazoa > Chordata > Aves > Passeriformes > Tyrannidae > Myiozetetes > Myiozetetes cayanensis. Next base: position 67,120,752 of record NW_026087521.1, on the reverse strand, counting down.
TAATAGTTGTTGTCCTGTTGCAAAAGCCATGATATTTGATACCAGAAAAAATTAGAGTCAGATGTACATGATGCTGTTGAGTTGCCATTGGTAGAACAGAATGTACTGTACTTTTCAGCTATGGTTGTTATTGTGTCTAAAAGCATATACTATGACTGAAATATGGATGTCAGCCTGTCGCACTTGTGTCTTTTATAGGCTCCTCATTATGTTGCTAAACTGAGGGCAATAGATTAGACTACCGTTAAAATTCCATGTCTCAAACCAGCTTATTTTTCTGCACAAACCTTCCTCAGCTTCCACTGAGAGTTACATGCAAATGCAGTCTTATCACTCAGGTACTCAAAGATGCCTGTTTGCTCTTCCTTCTGTCAGCAAAATTTATATTGATTTCATCATTACAAAAACTGGATGAAATGCTTGTATGCTTGTTTTTCAAGAAAACCTTTATGGGTAGAAGCTTTTGGTGATGGGGAGCTAAAAAAGTGTGATGAAAACTGAGAAAGTTTATCCCAAACTCTTTCACAAATGAAACTGAGAGGGAGAGGGGGAAAGCTGTACATTTCCTTCAAGGTGACAATGAGTGGCTCTGGTTTTCTCCAAATGGAGAACACTCTCTGAAGTGGTAGATTGAGTTGTGAACCTGGTGTCCAGAGAGGGGTGGTGTCCAGGGCAAAGTGGTGGTTCTGGAGGAGGGCATAGGGGGCTGATGTTATCATGTGAAACTTGTACTGCTGCAATGTAAATTGCTTTGTTGCTTGGCTCCTCTCCTCGGCACCAACTAAATCGTGCTTAGCAACTCCACTTTTGCTACTCATTGTATTAAACTTCAAATCAGTGTTTTTTCAGTACTATTTGGAGCCACAAATTGGAAACCAGCACCAAATATTTAAATTAAATATGAACTTGAAATATTAACTAGTTTAAGCTGTTATTCATTTAATGAACTGCAACTCAGTCCAAATAATTACTTTTAAAAATCTTTTTTAAATTCAAATCTTAACTTGAATTGAAGGAGCCAAACTGAAACCAAACCAAAGCTGAGCTGAAAAATATACATTAGTTGAACTTTATGATCAGAACTGCGTTGCAAATTTGCTTACATATATGGAGTGAAGGGAAAGACCTCTGCTCTGAAATTCTTGCAGTCTTAATTAACACAGGGTGTGCACAGCTGATTGACAGTGAAATGGCAGAACATACAGTTAGGCAATTACAGATAGCACAAACTGTGGTCACAACTCATCAATTAAATGTAGATGGAGTCATTAGCAAATGTGACCCAGACACAGTGATTGCACTGAAACACAAACTTTATAGGGAGACCTGAAAAGGGACAAAGCAGGATCTCTCTTACCTGCCTTTATACTCCAAGATGTAACTGCTTACCTGGAGCCAGGAGATAAACAGAAGGATTAAGTTTCTGGCAGGGAGTTAAGGTGGGCTGTTGGTCATTCTGTTAGACCCATCTAATGTGATACATGCATTTTATCAGGTACATGTGGTGGGGTCCCTTATCCCTACTCATCACAGGTCTACCCTGCCCTGAAAAAAAACATACCAGCAGTATCTGCAATATGGTATCATGAGTTATCTCAGTGAAGCCTCCAATGGAATGCCTAGCTCAAAGCTGAAGGCAACCAAAACAGGAAGAATATATGCTGGCAAGTACGGGGATTGATCAGACCAATTAGTCTGATCTAGTGAAAAGATTTAAAAATGGAAGAACAGACTAGAAAGAAGAATGAATTTTTAAAGCATCTCCTGTGAATTGAGTTGCTGGCACATGACTCTGCCCCAGGTTGTTTCCCAGTGGTGCAGGATTTTATCCGTGATGGGGAGGTCCTAACACAATTCCTCCCTGGAGCCTGGCTCCAGGCTCCTGGTGTGTTAGAGCTCCTGGACAACCAAGCAGGGGCTGAGAAACTTGCACACTCTATTTCAACTCAGCACCTTGCCTTCCTGATGCTTAGGTGTTGGCCTGTATAAACATAGGTATTTGGCCTGTGATAAATGTACCAAGGGTTTTTTTCTTCCCTTCCTTGAGTGCTTAAAGCTCCATTATCAGTGTGCAGGAAAGCCATGTTTAGGCTGAGTTGGAAACAGGTACCAATAAGGCTAGCTGATGCAAGAGAAGTTTATTTTAATTTTAATAGTTCTTTAAACGGGTTCTGCATTTGTATATAGCTCCTTTGTTGGAATAAAAATCTTCCTTGGAGGCTACCAGACAGCTATAAATAGCTGTCGTGAGTATTTATGATGAGAATAATCTCAGGAGAAGGTATTTTTAACTTTGCACGTTGTTTAGAGTAGGAAATTCTTTTAATGCCCTCTTTTTCCATTCCCAGTGCCATTAGCTTTTCCCCACCCCCTCTTATGATGTGTGCCTTGCCCTTTCTTTCTCTCTCTTATTTCCTTTAAAGTTCAAAGTTACAACCAATCTGCTCCAGAGGCAGACTTGAGTTTATTTCTTTTTTTTAAGGAAAATGCTAACTTTGGCCTTTTGTGACTCTGGGGAATTCAGTTCATTTCATGGGGCTATCAGAATGTAAACAAGATATCTCACTAGGCTGTCACTGTAAATTGGGTACTGAATGAGCACTTTATTTCTCTTGCACGTGGAACTAATATGCTTTTTAGAATAACAGTGGCCAATCTATTTTATACTCCCACAGAAAATATACCACTCTTTTTTTGCAAGTTTGTGAGAGCTGCTACTTGTACCAATACTCAAGTTAATGCTAGACTGAAAAAAAAAAGGTATTATGCTGAATTATAATGGTTACTTAAAAATGTTTCCCAGCAAAGCCTGTTCTCACACAAGTCAATAAATAACTGCAATCTACAAAATTGTCAAATATGTGTTAACTTGAGAGAAAGTGCTGTGTAGACAATGGGCCAGATTAAAAGCAGGTAGAATCTGACACAATTTGAAGTGCAGCCTTTGAAAGAAGTTGACCTGCTTACAGTTGTGCAATCTAGTCAGGCCTTTTTTCAATTTTCCAAGATTGTTTTTAATCTTAAAAAAGACTGACACATGCAAAGCCTAACAGCTGATGAGAATTAGTCACCTTCTAGATAGGGGAAGCCTAGATTGTCAGTATGAAGTTTAGCAGATTATTTGACAGCCAAAATTAGGTGAGATACGTCCTGTCTAGCAAGTCAGATTTTACAACTTATTTCAATACCTTGTGAAATTGTCTTTGAAGTCTCTGATCTCTCATGGGACCCAGTAGAAGACAGTGTGCTCTCGAAAATGTGACCCAAGCTCCCTGCTACTGCCAGCAGCCCCAGAGCATCTGTTAAGCCCTTTGAGGTGATGTTTTGGGGGGTTTTGCAGATGGACGTTTCAAGCCTCTTTTTCTCTGCACACTACATGAAGATAGGATTTGTGGCCTGTGACCCACCTGCCCTTGTTTGTAAAATGGTGCTTTTGCCTTCATGGGAATTATGTTTGGGTTTTTGACAGCTCACCTGACTGTTAATTTCACTATTATATTTGTGTTTAACACATGAATATGTAGGTAGATGTATACACATAGCCTGCAGGTTCGAAACACTAATGTGTTGGAGGCAAGGGCTTGTGACCACACAGCCCACTTACTGCATTAATGGTTAAAGAAAAGAAATGAGCAGATGTAGTGGGTTCACCTTAGCCAGATGCCAGGTGTCCACCAAGCTGCTCTATGATTCCCCTTCCCAGCTAGACAGGGGAGAGAGAATAAGATTGAAAATGACTTGCAGGTTGAGATAAAGCAGTTTACTAAAGCAAAAGCGGAAGCTTGCACGCGTAAAAGCAAAGTGGAAAATAACAAGGTTTATTCTCTACTTCCCATCAGTAAGCGATGGCTGGCCGGGTCCTGGGAACTAGGGCTTAAGCAATGTGTAATGGTTTCTTAGCAGGCAGTCATTGGAAACAAGGAATGCCCCCTTCCTCCTCTTCTCCTGAGATTTTATATCTGAGCTGGTATCATATGGTATGGAATATCCCTTTGGTTAGTTTGGGTCAGCTGGCCTACTTGTGTCCCCTCCCAGGATCCCGCCCTCAACTCTGGAAGGAGTGTTACAGTACTGATGCTGTGCTCAGCAGCAGCTAAAACACTGGTGTGCTATCAACAACTTTCTAGTTATAAATGCAAAACATAGCACTGTGGCAGCTGCTGTGGCGAAATGAACTCCATCTCAGCCAGACCCAATACAGGAGGACAGGAAAACTCACACAAAACCTGCTCAGTGAAGAGTGAACCTTGATTTGGCCTACTGAGTGAGCAATGTCATGTTCACAAAGATCAGGGCTTATTTTCCCATCTGTAATGTTGTTTGCTTGGAGAACAGAAGTTATTAAACGTTGCTATTAAACAGAAAATTGTACTTTTGTAACTGTGTAAATGTTAGGGAAACATGGTTGCTGCTTGATGAGGTTGAGTGCTTACTAGAGGAACGGTGGCATATTTCAAGTAGACCCACAAAAGGGCTAGGACCTTCTGCTGAAATGCAGCTGATGACCTACACCATGCAGATTTTTGGAGTCTTGGAAGTTCTTTGCTAAAAACCATCAACAATCCACCTGGACAAGAGCAGGCCTGGGAAGTACAATAGGGAGTATGCAGTAGGCTCAGCTACCCTGGGGGAACTCCTGTCCTGTGCAGGCAAAATCCAGGGGAAACAGGAGCTACCAGATAGAAGCAGGACTTGGTTTTGTGCCTTACTCCAGGGTCAGTACCAGCCATGTTACTCCAGCAGGGAGGCCAGAAACCATTGGAGGTCAGCTAGAAAAAAGGTGATGGGTTGCAGCCTCACTGAAGTCTTGACTCCCAAGCCAAGACGGCAGGGTGTGTTCTGAATAGAAGTTTTCTGCATGTACCATAGCCTTGATTGAGAGGCAGCTTTGCTGAGTTAGCTTGCAAGGGTGCCAGGTGTAATGAGTCCAGTAAAACCTGGCTGCAAACCACCAAGTTTCTTACATTCTCAGTTTATGGGATGTAGTCAAATGATTTCTTTCACAGTTACCTTGCCTATCTTATCTGATGAAACTGTGGCTTTATTTGATCTTAGTATTTTTCTCCTTTCTCTGTTGTATAGAATGTGACTAGATCAAATTTCCCTCTTCTGTCATGACCATTAGTAATTTTTTTTTTATATGAAGATTTTTTTCAAAAATAAAATCTCTCCCAGTCTGTAGTTACATAATATTCAAGGTCACAGTAATCACAACAGAATCTGCCTCACTTAGTAGGACTGTGCTCATGGAAATGAAAATGCCCCAGCAGGATTTTTTGCAGGATTTTGCTGCAAAACACATAATTCATGAGACTTGATCCATGAAAGATGATGCCATTTTTAGGCTCACTGTATTGAGCTGTTTAGTATCTTAAATTTTTTAGTTGTGAGGCAGAAATAAAAAGCACTTGGGCCTCTTCTCTCAGAGCATAAGGAAAAACATTGCTATTCTATGAATATTCTAAGCGGCTTTGAATCCAAAATGGCATATAATTAAAACTTGCCATATATATAGGTGTACAGGGTCTTCCCAGAGATGTTTTGTATTATCATTCCTTGTGTTCTCTCTTTTTCCTCCCTTATGTCTTCTCAGCCCCGCAGTCCTCCATCCCTAGTTCACAATCATCCTCACAGGTATTATTCATGTCAGAGGAAAAGCTTTAATGTGGTGGAGGAATGTGATCTCCACACAAAAGCTGTGGGTGGAGGAATGGTGATCTAGGGGAAAGATGACCAGCTGTAAAACTCATGTCACTTTCTTAATTCATATTTTTCCATTTCTGATATTCTTTGTCCTCTATCCAGGATGGTTGGGAATGTATTTTGTCTTTGAAAATTGTGAGGCCATAGGTGATGATTTTCAGAGAATATCAGGACAACAAATTTGGTGCGAATTTCACTGGAAAAATAATTTATTGCCAAAAGAATCTCCTATTCAAGTGTCTCCTGACATGAAAATACAACTAAGCCCTCAGTATTGAAAAATATAATGTAAACAAAGAGCTGTGTCCATTCACTTGCTGCTTATGGGCTCCCCTCCATGAAGTAAACATATAGGATGTGATTGCTTGGGGACAGTATCATCAGTGAAGCTGCACAAAGGCTGAATTTGTCTTGACCTTTGTCAGGAGAAGTCTTGCATAGCTCCTTGTCAAAGGGTGACTTCAGCAGACACATAGACACTGTTAAAATATAGCCACTGCTTGATCAAATCTTTTGTTTAAAGTCTTTGAGAGCAATTAAGACTGGTAATGGTTAATATAACAGTTGTGTGGTAAGAATGTGTGCTACAGATACTCTTCTGTTGGTCTATATGGGGAAGAGCAAGAAGAACTTTTCTTGGTTAGTGTTATCTCATAGAATCATAGAATCATAGAATTCACTGGGTTAGAAGAGACCTCCGAGATCATCAAGTCCAACCCTTGATCCAACTCCACTGTGATTACATCTTAAAAACCTCCAGGGACACTGAATCCACCACCTCCCAGGGCAGCCCATTCCAATCTCTGATTACTCTCTCTGTAAAGAACTTCTTTCTAATATCCAACCTAAACCTCCCCTGGCAGAGCTTAAGATTGTGCCTTCTTGTCCTACTCCTGATTGTGTGGGAGAAGAGACCGACTTCCACCTGGCTACAACCTCCTCTCAGGGAGTTGTAGAGAGTGATGAGGTCTTCCATGAGCCTCCTCTTCTCCAGGCTAAACAACCCCAGCTCCCTCAGCCTCTCCTCATAGGACTTGTGCTCAAGTCCCTTCACCAGCCTGGTTGCTCTTCTCTGGACCTGCTCCAGCACCTCAATATCCTTCCTGAACTGAGGGGCCCAGAACTGGACGCAATACTCCAGGTGTGGCCTCACCAGCTCTGAGTACAGGGGAAGGATCACTTCCCTGCTCCTGCTGGCCACACTGTTCCTGATCCAGGCCAGGATGCCATTGGCCTTCTTGGCCACCTGGGCACACTGCTGGCTCATGTTCAGCTTCCTGTCGATCAGCACCCCCAGATCCCTTTCTGCCTGGCTGCTCTCCAGCCACTCTGTGCCCAGCCTGTAGCGCTGCAGGGGTTGTTGTGACCAAAGTGCAGGACCCGGCACTTGGCCTTGTTGAACTTCATCCCATTGGAGTCAGCCCATCTCTCCAGTCTATCCAGGTCCCTCTGCAGAGCCCTCCTGCCTTCCAGCAGATCAACACTCCCCCCCAGCTTTGTGTTATCTACAAATTTGCTGATGGTGGATTCAACTCCCTCATCCAGATCATCAATAAAGATATTGAACAGAACTGGCCCCAACACTGATCCCTGGGGGACACCACTAGTGACCGGCCTCCAGCTGGATGCAACCCTGTTCACCACCACTCTCTGGCCTGGCCATCCAGCCAGTTCCTAACCCAGCACAGAGTGCCCCTGTCTAAGCCATGGGCTGCAGCTTTTCATGAGTATGCTGGGGGAGACACTGTCAAAGGCTTTGCTGAAGTCCAGGTAGACACATCCACAGCCTTCCCCTCATCCACCAGGTGTGTCACCCGATCATAAAAGAAGATCAGGTTGTCAGGCAGGACCTGCCCTTCCTAAACCTGTGCTGACTGGATCTGATTCCTTGTCCATCCTGTAGCTATTGTGATTGCCCTTAGGATGATTTGCTCCATATCTTTCAACCTGACTTCAGCCAGGTACTTAGGTCAGGCTGAAAGGCCTGTAGTTTCCTGCGTCCTCCTTCCAGCCCTTTTTGTGGATTAGCATGACATTCCCCAACTTCCAATCATCTGGGATCTCCCCGGTGAGTCAGGACAGTCAGTAAATGATGGAGAGCTGCTTGGTGAGCCCTTCCACCAGCTCCCTCATTACCCTTGGGTGGTTCCCATCTGGTCCCATAGACTAGTGAGGATCCAAGTGGCTCAACAGGTCACTAACTGTTTCTTCCCGGATTACAGGGGGGCTATTCGGCTTCCTGTCTCTGTCTAGCAGCTCTGGAGACCAGTTGTCCTGAGGACAACCTGTCTTACTGTTGAAAACTGAGGCAAAGAAGGTGTTAAATATGTCAGCCTTTTCCTCATCTTTGGTGACTATATTCCCACCCTTGTCCAACAAAGAATGGGGATTTTTCTTGCCCCTCCTTTCGCTATTGATCTCTTCGTAGATACACTTCTTGTTATCCCTAACAGAAGTGGCTAGATTGAGTTCAAATTGTGCCTTTGTCTCTCTAATTTTCTTTCTGCATGACCTAACTATATTCCTACACTCTTCATGAGTAGCCAGCCCTTTTTTCCATAGTTGGTAAGCTCTCTTTTTCCCCCTAGTTTCCTTTAAATTTCCCTGTTCAGCCAAGCTGGCTGTCTTCCCTGCTGGCTCACCTTTTGGTACACTGGGACAGCCTGCTCCTGTGTATTGCAAGGTTCTGACTCCTACTTCTGAAAGTGTTTCACTTTTAAGTGAGGTAAGTGCTTTTGGAGAATTTCACGTAAGTAATGATTCTATTATATATTAAAGATAATAGGAGATAAAACTGAGAGTAACTTGTTGGAAGTGGTATAGGTAGAGCATGCTGTAGGTTGAAGTAAACCACAGAGCTCTCTTTAGGCTTTGACTGTTTATCTGTTTTAGAAATGTTTGGTCTTCCTTTCTTTGTGATATTTTGGCACATCACATGGATGAGAACCACAATAATTGCTACTTAGTTTAGCAAGTTTACTTTATAAATTGTAACTTATAAGGTGATGCATGTAGAAAATAGTCCTTTGGCCATCTCTCCACTAAACGAATTTCTAAGAAAGGGAAGAGAATCTCTCTCTCCTGTTTGATGTTAAATGTATGGCTGTGATGCTGCCTGGTCTTTATATATACCGTGCAACACCCACTCCTTTAACTGTGCTCTTAAGGAAGGATCATGAAGCATCTGTCCCTCAGCTAGAAAGCCAGAATGCAGGAAATGCCTTTGCTTGTAGCATTTGCCAGCTGTGATTTCTGGTATGTTGGTGGGTGGATCCAGAACATGACCATCTCGAAAGAAAATGCCTAAATCCAGACCCGTTCATCAAATGATCATTATCTTTTGTTTCAATTAAATGTAGAGTTTCTAAAAACAAAAATGCACCATAACCCTCTTAGAACCACCTCTTAAGCCTTGTCATGTGCACTGGGAGTAGCAAGGCCACAGTTAACTATCAGACTTATCTTCCCAATTGAATCAATTTTCCTTGACTTTCTCCAAAGAACTTTGTATCCCCTGAAATTTTACATGTCATATCTTACCATAGATGAGAGTGTTTTTTTCTGGAAATATTTTAGAGGAAAAGTAACAAAAAAGTTTATAATGTATAAAAAAATTGTCCCTCTTGATTTTGTAAATTATAAAAATGTAACTACAAAAACAGTCTCCTGTGTGGTGAATATTATTAATCATCTTTTTCCTCCTAAGGAAGAACGGAAAAAGAAAACATCCCATAATTTGATTGGGTTATTTGAGAGGTATATTGTCTAGGTTTTGTGGTTTTGAGAAGTACATTTTTAAAAAATGTATTTGGGATTCAAATAGAAGGTTGTGGACAAAGTTGGGTTTTGGAAAGAGATTGCATTCAAGAAGAATGCATGTTTGAATGATACTGATAGGAATAAAAGGCCAGCGAAGGATCGCAGTATGCTTGTTTCTTTTCTATAATTTCTTACACTCCCTAAATGTCTGCTATCTACTATTCTTTGGATTCAGAACTGGTCTCAGCCTGTTGTTTTTTTATAAGATCTCAGATGTTGCAAATGTTTATTTAAGTCCCATCAAGTGATGCAGGAGTCTTTGTCCACGATGGTGTTCAGAGAGGTAGGACCTGTTTTGGTCATTCCCCTGTTGTTGAGGGATGCATTTCCACTGAGAATTGCTCAAAGCCCGTGGAACCACAGTTCAGGGTGAAGCCCACCCCACCACAAGTGTTTCTCCCAAATGCATATTTCTGGTCTGCCTTAGCTACATAAATACACAAGCTACCACTGTGTGGGGTCACGGTTCTGTTTTTCTACCCCACAGGTTGCACACACCACTGCCAGGTCCTCCTTGCATGTGAGGACAGGTGACTGGGACCACGTGGGTGATGAGGAAGGGAGCAGAATGTCCTGTGGGTGGCATCCCCTTGGGATTGCCACCTCAGTTACACTGTTGCCCACAGGCTGCTCAGCCTTGCTGTGAAGAAGGATCCTGCTCACCTGTTACAAATCCTATGATGTCACAACACTAGAAGTGAATCTATTAAGTATTCACCTAAGATCTATTTGATTACACAGTGTGTTTTGTATCAGTGTATTGGCGGTTTTAATGAGCATAACAGAAGTATGCAGCCTGGTTGCTTTTCCCCTTTCTAAACACAATGGGAAAGTCCAAAGATCCTTGATTGATTACAGAGCCCTTTGGAGACTTTAGAAGCCCTCACTGAGATAGCATCTGGCTTATCAGAGCCTGAAAGCCAGAGTTTTTTCAAGATTTTCAACATTGAAAAAGATCCAAGGTTTTTCTCAATAGTTGTTAGCTTACTTGTTATCAGACTGCAACAAATTTCAATTAAATGAATGGTTTAATGCTTCCATTCTGCTCTTAGATTCTACTTTGGCATCTGGAGTGGATGGGATTATTCTACTTTCTTTGAATCCTGAAATCTGCTTAGTGTTGAGCTCAGAATTTCACAGCAGCCGCAGTGTACATGAATGAATTCTGAGGAAAAAGCTGCAAAGTTTTCTTAAAATAAAAAAAAGTTCTTAAATATTAGAAATGCTTGAAACTGCCAAGTTTCTGAAAATACTTGTGATTTCTTTCATACTTTTCTGAAATGTTTATTGGAAACATGTTTTTAATATTTTTGAAGGGTTTTAGTAAATTATAATTTCTAGTGGCCATTTTATTGAGATATTGCTAGTTATTACCATGAAAACCTTGACATGTCAGTCAGAAGCTCTCTAAGTGCAAAGATGGTACCCTAAGAATGGGTCTCTAGTTACCTATGCTTTTGAATGACAGAAAATGCCCATTTTCTGAATGTAAATTGTTTAGATTGGAAGGGTAATTTCCTGTTATAATGACTTATTTTAGGAGGTAGGTTGTAAAACTGCATATGCATTAATCTCTCCTGAACCTCTAAATTCCATAAGAGCACATGGAGGAGGAATTCCTGGAATACTTCCCATCCTATAAAATTTATTCATAAAATCTGATGCTCTGAAGCCTTCTCTTGGGTTACAAAACATCAACAGGGCATGAAAATATATCCACAGCTCCAGAACTTAGGCTGCAACTTTTGGCAGATCTTGGAGGGGAGGTTCGCCATTTGAAAATGAAAATTATTTTTCTTTGAAGTTAGTGGTTGATAATTCTCTATGCAAGCTATACTGCTGCCAACTCTTTTGAGAGCTACTTAATTTAAATCTTCTTGAAGACAAGTCCATCAGCTATTTTGCAGAAAGTTATATTTCTCTTAAGCCACTTATTGACAGTTTTTGCATCTTAATATGAGGAACTGAGTGCAAAAGGGAGGCTACTGGTTAGTTGCAAATTGCAGGGAATGCAAGCCCATCCCAGCCAGTGAGAGCTGATAAGGACTTCTTTATGTTTAGTAGTGGCAAGGGGGATTCTCATGTTCTTTGCATAGCAAAAGAGCAGCTGAGGTTCACACCCTTTCTTCACCATTTTGTAACATGCCAAAAAAACTTTAGTGGCTAGGGCAATTTTGACAAAGATGTATTTTTGTAAGCAAACCAAATCCCAAAGAATGCTGTGCAGTGACATGGGAGACCTTGGACAATTGTATAGGGATGCGGAACAGCTGACGGTTTTGTGCTCTCAGGGAGGACCCAAGGTGCTGCATAGGTTCTGGGGGTTCGTCTGTGCTCAGCAGATCATCAGAGCTCAGAGGACCTCCTCACATGCTGTTACCTGTCTGGTTAGCAGTTCTGATGCTGAAGAGTTCAGATCTGTGGTCCAAGGCTTCCTATCCACAGTGCCTGCTGATGGCCATGCTGGGGCCAGGCTTGGGAGGCACTGGGCTGGGGTACTTGTTTGTAATGGTGCTGGCACTTGTTTCCACACAGGGTAGCAGGGTAGCCTGGATGATGTCTGGAGCCTTGAGCAGATGGGACTGCCCAGAGAGATCAGGCCCTTCAACATGGGTTTTAGGGTGTACAGTATAGATGGGAAGAAATTGTGGTCTTATGGGTTTGCTCAGACCTTGGCCTCTCCTGATAGTGTAAAGTGACCAGAGAGCCGTTTTCCAGGAGAAGCTAGAAGTAGAAATGGAGTGCCTTAGAGTTGTTCCCTTGGCATTGTCACTAAATCACAATAGATTTCAAGTACTTCAATAGCAAAATAACTATTAGCATGTGAGTATGCAGAGAAATAACTATATATATATAGTTAGGTCTTTTATTACACTGGAGTAGTTTGATTCCTCACATCATTATGTCTTGATGCATTTGCTGTAATGCAAATATTGAACATTTATCAGAGGATCACAGAATCAATTAGGGTGGAAAAGACCTCTGAGATCAAGTCCAACCTATGACTGAACACTGATGTCAGCTAGACCATGGCACTGAGTGCCTCATCTTTCCTTAAACACCTCCAGGAACAGTGACTCCACCAAATCCCTGGGCAGTCCATTCCAATGTCTAATCATCCTCTCTGTGAAGAAATTCTTCCCAATGTCCAACCTAAACCTGGTGCAGCATAAGGCTATGCCCCATGCCATGGTGATTTCATTTTACTCTCATGATGCCCTTTTATGTTTATTACCATACAATAAATTACTTTTTTGCTGTTGTTGTTTAAAGACCCTGCAGTGCAGAAAGCAATGCCTGTACGTGGCAGAGCCCAAACTGCCTGCCTGCCTGCAGAGGGCAGAGATGAATTCTTCGATGCTGGGAGAGCTTTGCTGAATGGGCCAGGTGCATTAGTGTTTGCCTGTTTTGTTTTTTTTTTCCCCATTGCTTTCCTCTAAAACATTAAGCATGAGCTATGACTGGAGGCAAGAATCCAACCTTGATGGAGTACCTTTCTGATTTGATATGACAGGCCTTGTGAAAGTGTTCAGCCTTGATCCTTTGTTGCTTTCAAGAGGGAAATCCCATTAGATAACAACTGTACAATGAGACTGGAAGATTTTGTGTTTATATTTCTCTAAGATATGAAGAACATAAAGAAAGAAACGTTTTTTATGTGTGGTTTTCTTTTGGTCTCCTTCAAGAAAGGAGAATTTTTGGAAAAATAGATGTTAGATGTATCCTGTTTCTTTAATAATCCACAAAATGGTACATTTATAACGTGGTTTAATTTCATATTCAGTTCCTCCTGGAAGAAGTTGGCAAGGGTTACTGCAGAGGGAGAATGTCTGATGTGTTGCTACATCCTCTTGGAAATTGAAAATGGATTGGGACAGGAGTGCTAAGGAGATTTCTTAGCACAAGCTGTGAGTCTAAAAGTTAAGGTAGAGATTAGCATGCTGAAGAAACCTCTGTTGTGAACCACAGAACTGAAAGGGGTAATGAAGGCAGTTCAGATCCACTTCTTGCCAGTTTGCTAAAGTGGATTTGAATGAAATTGAATGTATAACTAGCCCCTAATTTCCAAAGCATTTTTGTGTGGGTTTAGCAATCTGATTCCTGTCAAACCTAATGACTGTCATATTGACGCATACACCAGACAATATTTAGAAAATTTGGGAAAGTTATTTTGCCAAACAAGAAAAAAAACCAGCTCTTTTTCAATATGCATTCCTATAGGAATCAGAAATACTGAAAAAGGGGAAAAAGCATGCTGATGTGTTGACCATCTAACAAAAATCATACTGTAGTGGTCCTTTTGTGGAATGTTTTTTGAAGTTTTCTGCTGGCTGGAGGCTTTTGAAGGAAAGAAAAGGCTCATCTTCTGTCTTGAATTAACTTAGTTAATGATTAACAGAACAGTGCAGTATGTGTGGTACGTTTTAATTAAATCACAAGAGGCATGATTTTAACAAGGTTTTAGTTTCACTTTGAAATTTATTAAATACACTGACACTGTTTGTTCTCTGAAAGTTATTGGGAGCATCCGGTTAATTGGTAATCCCTAAGCATCTAGTGAAATAAAGCTGTTTCCAAAACACCTAAGGGTCATTACCAGGTATTAAAAATTATTGGTCCAGTCAGACAGGGGTATAACTAATCTTTAACCTGCACGAGGCAGGGTCCTGGTCTGAGAATCCAATTTCAAACTTTCAAGCTAAGTTCAGAGTTAACAAAGGCTCAAACTGAGTATTTCTAGTTGAGTTTTGCATTTTGAATACCTCTGAGCTGTTCAACTGGCATAAGGTGTTGAATAGTCACTGCCTTTGGTGGAATTCATATGGCTTTTTCTAGCTGAGTTTATTGGGTTGTTTGTGAAGTGAGATCCTGGCAAGGGATTGTTCACCAGTAAAATAAGATAGGAGCTTTTGGTCCAGGAAGGTTCCCATAAATTGGCCCAGCAGGAAATGCTCTTCTCCTTCCAGGCCTGTGTGCATATGTGCCTGTGCACACATTTATATGAACTCTTCCAGCAGAGAAGGATCAAATACGAAGCCCGGACTGGGGTCATGGCTTCAGACTGAAGCAAGACAGTGGATGCTCTTGCTGTTACTTGGTGGCACACAAAGGGTGAACAGACCTACACTTCACACTTAATGAGTTTACTGTTGTTTACTGGGCTGTCTGTTAAGGAGCTTTGGTTTAGGCTTCCACCTATGCCTGCTCAGCAGTAAAATCAAAGCATAACCTGTTTTGGCTAGAGATGCATCTATCATAGATGTTTGTAGCACACCTACCATTGTGTGGTTCTTTCTGGCTTTTGTGGCTAAGCTTGAAGTGAATAGTGATCTTTGGAGCATGCCTGCTAATATATTAATAATAACATTAATAATTTAATATAAAACCTGTTATTGAAATTAAATTTTGCCAGAAATAGTTGAGGCAAAGAGAACTTACATCTACATTATTGGCAGCTCATACAGCTTTCTGTTTTGTGGGCTCTGCAAGTGTTACTTTACATGGCTGCAAGTAGAAGCCCTACAAGTCTGGGGTTTGAGTATTATCCTTTGCACTGATAAAACTGAAATTTATTCATAGCAGTTATAGCAAGCTACAGTTCAGGTATAAATGTGAGACAGCAAACTTTAAAATTTGTGAGCCAAAATAATAGTTTGCTTTTTATTGCTGTGAGAATTAGCATGTTTCCCTGAAATACATAAAGCACAAAAAAACTGGGGGGGAAGTGTGTGGAGAAATGGTGTCCTTCCTTCTGCTGCTCCTGCTCAGAGCAGGAGGGGACCAGAGTCTGTCCTTCACTAACGACAGTGCCAGGGCACAGGGAGATGTGGTAATGACAGTCCTTGCAAATGCTTCTCTCTTATGGTTTCCCACATTTCAATTGTTCAAATGACCAGAAGATAGTTATATCTGTGCGAATATATTGTTTGAATCGTAATGTTTATTTGAAAGCAGTGAAAACATACAACAAAAGCTATGCTTTGGTGGAAATGGTCTATCACACACATGAAATATTATGCTGCTTTATTTCTGGATTGTGCATTACCCTATAAGTAACCTATAGAGAATGCTATGTTTTTCTAATCATGTTTCAATTTACTGTGTAAGTTCTCCTTGGAATATGATTAAACACTTGCCTTGGAGTTTGTTTTGTTTATTGCTACAGCCATACATGCACTCAGTAACTTTCCTATGTGAAAAGCAGGATAATACTACCTCAAGAACTGAGGACAGTCAGAGAAAATTAAATTCTCTTCCCTGTAGAGGGCCAAAGTCCTGCCTACACTATTCAAGGCCATCCTCTCCCAGCAAAGCAGGTATCAGATAGGACTGAATGCTGCAAGGGCTCTATATGGGTCTTATCTGCAACTATGTTTATTGCAAGTGTTTACAATTTCAGGGTTCAGGCTTTTGCATTTTGATGTACAGGCTTGTGTTCCCAATCCTGCAGAACTTGTTTATGCAAGTGGTTCTGTCGTCTGCTAATGCATTTCCTACCTGATAATGTGTCAATGTGAGCATGCAAAATCTGTTTGTGTGTGTGACTCCATGATTTGCACATGCATATGCCCAAGCCTACATATTTCAATTTGAGTATTTTAATACATATACCCATGTACACAGCTGAGTAGGTCTTACTCACAAGTTTCATTGAACACGTTAAAACTTTTGAGACTGCTGCTGTTTACAGGCATCCAGGTAGTTATAACTATGGCTTACAGTTAAAGGGAGGAATAGATATCATAACCATAGGGTGTATTCTAAGTATTGAACCTTGTAAGAGCATGAAAGATTTACCACTGTGAAATGGCAAAGTCTCCCTGAGTTGAGATATTTACAACTGGACTTGAAAAATAAATACTCAAGATTTTCTTCAAGACCTTATGCGTGAGGTCAGACCTTATGCATTGCTGGACTTAACCTACTGCACATGATTTAATACACAAAGTGATGCTTATCTGTAAAATTAGTTCCCTTTTCACACACCAGTGTCCTAGAGTGAAATCTCATAGGGTGGTGAATACAGATGCTTTTTACCCTGTGAGATGCATCCACTGTGCTCCCTGCAGTGAACTGTATTGGGGCATTTCAGAACAGACCTTAAAAAAACCAAGAGTTTGTCTACTCCGTGAGAACATGAAAGAGACTGTGGCATCTTTCATTTTCCCAGGGACAGAACAGTTAAAAATATTCTTCAAACGAGGAGCAGATGTTAATGTCATTAGAATGGATTTTCATAAAAAACAGAGTTCTGTTTCTCTTGCAAAATGCCAGTAGCTTTACAAAGTTCTTTACAAGTCTGCCTACTTATTTCAGTCTAGTGGAACAGAGGAGAGTGGTGCAGCATGGTCTCTGAAACCAATCAGGTACATTTCTGTGAGTTACTTGGCTACTCCTTTTAAGACTGCCTTAATGTGGACTAAACAAAGAGCTAAAGAAACATGAAGGTGTTTGAATAATAGGAGAACAGTGGGTAGCACAGCAAATTCTCTGTTGATAAACAGGTACAGAAAGGATTAGGCTTCCTATAGAAAGGTATGGTCTGGATGGTGCATGTGCCTCAGTCAGGTCCAAAATTCTATTGTCTGAAAAGAGAAAGGATTCACAGGCTATTTTGATCAGCTCACTGAAAATTCTGCCTTGCATGCAGGGATGGTTAAAGTAAAAATAATGAACAAAATGTTAAGTGGCTCTGTGGATGACCTCTGGACATTCCTATTGTTAATATGACTAGACATTGGAACCTTCCACTAATAATTTAATTTTGGAAAGCTCTCACATCTCCTTCCTCCTCTTCATTTTGCTACTTTTAATGCTGAAAAGTTAGGAAAGGCCCCAGGAATTCCTTTCATTGCTGCAATAAATGACCCTACACTAGAGCCATTTGACTTGACTTCATTGGCATGAATGACACATCTCAAGTGCTCTAGTTTAGAGAGTGTTTGTTTACTCTAGGTTTTTTCTCTTTCTAGTGTCTTCCTTAGGGGTTTTGCTGTCCTAGATCTCTAGAGTATCAGAACATGCAGGGAAAGCAGGTTTAGACTCCAGCCTCATCAATTTTCCATGCTTTAGATGCCCATATGAATTTTTGAAATTATCTAGAAGGTGATTTGCCTCTTCCTGCTCCATATGTAAGATTTCCACCTCAGGGCCACAGTGTACTGAAAGTATCTGTCTCAGTTAAGTTACTAAAGTAAACAACAAGCATTTGGCTTCCAAATAATAAAGGGTTAATTAAGTGCAAGGATCTATAACTGACTCACATCATCCTCCCATTTATTTTTAAAGGGGTTGCAAGCATAGCAAAATCTTGTCTGTGTCAGCTTCTTTAATGGGAACCATTTCTGCATAGCTGTAAACTTAGGGAGCTGCTGGATACACACCCAACCAAATGTGAATGCTTGGCATTGCATGGGTTGGCCTTGACTGAGCCCTCCTTTATGTTGCAAACTGAATCATAAAATGTCTCTGTAGCTTTTGTTAAAACAGTAATGTGCCTCAGCTGAATGGGTCTTATGACTTAAATGATGGACACAGTTTAGAGAACAGCTGACAGTGAAGCCTCCTGGGCGCTCACCAGAGCACCCACTATGCTGCTCACATAGGTTAGCCCAGGTCCACTTGGCAGCATGCCCATTGCCTGTATGCCGTGGATTAACAGCCATGTGTCCAGAGCTGCCTCTTTGATTTTGCAGCTTTTCAAATTTGACAAATCATGGTTGTAGCAACTCCTGACAAGTTAAAAATTAATTGGTGGGACACCAACTTGCAAAGTTGTTGCAAGGATGCCTGTCCCATGTAACACTACAGACAGCTGGGCAGAGGAGGCCGATACTGTTTGGAAGTGCAGTTTGCTCACCTTATTTATTTTGAGTTTCACTTGAAGGCAAAAATGGCAATGTCTTGAGGATAGACTTGCATGGACAAGGTTGCTTATTGGTCAGTTATTAGGCAAATGAAATCTGTTCTCAGTAGTGCTGTAGAGGTAAGGGCAAGAAGATGCAATTTGTCTTGAAATAAAAATAGGCTGACCATGTGAATTGTTTCATCTGGAGTGAAGTTCTCCTCCAAACTTTTATAATTCAATACAGTATTTGGAAGAGTGAAGAAGGAGAAATTGAGAGTCTTATGATTGTCCTATGGGGGATATTTTAAAATGGTTCGAGAGTCTACTACAAGTGCAAGAGGCTTCCCCTATTCCTAATGACTCAACAAATAGGTCAGATTTGCCATCTAGAGCCATGTGTGACAGTGGGGGCAGATTTTCAAAAAATCTGGAACTGTTCTTTGGAGATGTAGAGTATAATGTTTTAGAGGATAATCAAATTTGGTTTTATTTTAATTCTGAGTGGAAACAGTTTTGTTAGTGAGCACTGCAATAACCTAACTATTCCAGGTTATATTGAAAAGAGTGTAGAGCTCAATCAACTCGAAAAAACGTTTCTGTGATGCAGTAGTAAACAGAGACCTGTAATTGAAATCTGTAGGGTTGCCTTGGAACCCAGTTCATAGTTTCATAAACATCAACTCTTACATCTGACATATGATTACAACGTATGCTTTGGAAGAACAGAGATACGATCTCTGTTTAACTAATGCTCTTCCAGAGGGAAAAATTCTGATTCTGCTGCAGTAGTAGAAATGTCTTCTCCAGGAAGAGTAAATGTGACTCCCTTCTCACCAGCATTTTTTAAGACTCTATGCATTCACACTGCCTTATATGTTCACTTTGCTTTGAGGTCAGAGAAAAAAACCAAGAGATGGCCTGCCTTGTGCACCCTCATCTCATTTGCAGATCTTTCTGCAATCACAGAGGTGGAATTCCTGTTTTTGTCCCTTTGCAATCAGCACTATTGGCCTTTTCTTCCTCCAGACCAGAATTCCAGTATATTTTATATGCTAAAAGATTGGAGTTTTAATGTATTTTAGAACAAAGTGCTGGGTCTGCAGAAGGTATATGTGAAGAAATAGCAACTTCTTGAGGTACTGCAGACCTGTTTCTGTGTGTGAAAAAAACCCCTGAACTTGTACATGCTTGCACGGGAATCATTCAGCTATCTATAAAGCACAGAATTGTTACCTTTTCACAAAAATCTATCTTTTTGAAACTGTACAGAGTTTTTGGGAGGGAAAAAAACCTCGCAGTTATTGACAGTAGAATTTAAGCAGAATGTAAATTAATGTCAGTGTCCTGAGAAAAGTGTAGTTTTTGACTTCTTCTCTGAGGAAAAAAAAGTCAAGGTTGATGCTTCCTTAGACATTCATCATCCTCCATTGCTTTGTGCAGAGGATTACCTGGGTGTTCACTCCAAGGTAAGAGTGCCACCTACTGAACCCACACATTCCTTCCCACAGACAGGAGAGCTTGCTTAGAGATTTCCCTTCAGAGCACTAATCCATCCACACCCACTCTTGTAATTTCTGAGGTTTAACAAGATCAGAGCCTGGGGTGGAATGGCTGCAGGACTGTACAGTAAGTGGTTTCAGTTTGCTCACATTTGTGGACTTAAAGAGATATGGGAGCCAAGCATGTGAAATCATGGTAACTGATGGTGCCTCTAGTTAAATCACTGTTTGCATTTCTATTTCCTGCTTCATTCACTGGATTAGATGGAAGAACATGGAGGTTAGGTTGGATTTAACTCCAGCCCTGTTTTTAATTCTTTTTTTAAACACAAGATGGTTTTACCTTGAGTGCAGTTGAGCTTGAAGGTATTTCCCACTTCTTTGGATTTGTCCTTGTTTGGCAGACACCTTCAGTCTTTTGAGGTATCTGATCCAGCTTGACCTTGCACAAGTTAGATTGGCTGCAAAATGCTTACGAAATGCTTTACTATCAAAAGGGAGGGCGGTTCCCTGGACCATTATTTTATATCTGGGTACTCTTGGTAGGCTGGAATGAGACTTTCCTAGGAGCAAATGCCTTTGAATGCCTTTAAAGGCACCTCTGTGCAGTGCTGAGGCTACTCGGTGCTCAGACAAGCTGGCTAAGCAGAAACACTTCTTATGAAAGCTGAAGAGGAAGCAAGAATTTGTCATTCAACTTGAGCAGCTGAGAAATCTGTAGGAATTTCTGTAACTAGGGGCCCAGGCAGAGGATCTATTACAGAGAATACAGTAAAAAAAAAAAAAAAAAAAAATCATCATATGATCACAGAGCAGAGGGGGGCGAAGGAAGGGGAGGAGGATAAAAGATAGATAATGAGCTTAACAAAACATAAATACAGAGTGTCATTACAGGAGTGTTAGGACCAACTGAATGGTTACCTGTGGGGTGGAAAGAGCATCCAATGAGTCTCACATGCCTGAAAGGATAATGGCATTTTTATTATCTCATTCCACGCCCTGATCATCCGCCCATTTGCTCCCTGGAGCTGCCAGCAGTTTGCACTGATTCATACGCTGCAGACATGATCAGCAGATCATACTGCAGGCAGAACTCATCAAGCCTTTCCAAGTGAGTTGCCAATTTATTATGATATCTGTATGGATTTAGCCTTTCAGTGTTGTGTAGGAAGTGTTAGATGGTGGCAATGGGTAAGGGAAACAGAGTGGTGTAACAAGTTGAGAAGCTGGTTTAACTGGGCAATAAGCACTGGATGCAGATCGGGTTTTTTGCTTCTTTTCTTGTCATATTGTGCTCTGTCTTCTAAAGGAAAATTCTTTGTACATTTCTCTTACCTGAATTGCAGAATTCAAATTACTTCGTTCAGTGGCAGAAGAATATGATGGAAGGACTGGTTGCTAATTGGAGTTCTGTTAGTGGGAAGTTTGCAGAAGTTTCATAGTTTGTGTGAAAGCTTTTGCATAACTCAGATTGATTAATTCACCGAGTAAATAAAGTCCTCGTGATACATTTATCCCTGAATGTAGGAGGGAAGCCAGACAAGAAAATTAATTAGCCTGTGTAATATTGTCAACAAAATAATCTGCTTTATTTGTGTCCTGCATTGTTTTGTTTGTCTGCTTTAGGTGTTGAGGGGTGGGAAACAGGACACTACTATGTTTCTAAAATGCAGTGATTTATATCAGAGTTTGATTTAAAGGTTGGGAGAGGTTTTGAAAAGCAACTGGGCTTTCTGGATGCCTGTTTTTTAGAGTTTCCAGCATGAAATCCTGTGTTCTTAGAGGGAAAGGGAGCTTGGGGATTTTCAAAACTCAAGCCCTCCAAGAAGTCCCTTACAGGAATCTGAAATTCTTGATTGTGATTTCAGAAACTGGACAATAAATAATAATTTAACTAAGCGTGTGTCAAGTGGATTTTGTGTGTGCATATGTGTGTGTGTGTGTGTGTGTGTGTGTGTGTTGTTCTCTGGTGAAATACAGCCATAAGCCACAACAGCCCTCCCTTACTGCTGTACTGAAATGGAGAGCAGCCATGGCAAAGCACCAATTTCTCTGCAACCAGTGCAAGAGGAAAGCAAGAGAGGGAAAAGGTGAAGTAGGTGAGATTTGGACACTGTAGTGAAGATATAAGTGGTGAAAACCAGGACTCTTTTTAACTACTGTGAGGAGCTGGCACTGACTGCAATGATCCAAGCTGAAGCCTCTAAGATGACCTTCGGACCCTTTGTCTGCATTGGGTCTGATTTAGTTAGATGTCAGGGCCAGGCTGTTTTGCTTAAAATACTAGAGACCACCGGATATCCTTGCTGAGAAATATTCTCCTCCATTCCCTTTAGGGCAAGTGAGAGGACTAGCAGTGTGCTAGCTTTATATCTGACATATCTCTGGTGTGTTGGGTGAGTACTAGGAGGAATGCCCTAGCTTGCGTGCACTGTAACACCCACAGTTCTGTTATATGAAGTGAGTTCACTGCAATCAGTAAAATTATATGTGAGTGAAAACAATCCTTTCCTCTTGAAATATAATTAGCTACTATACAGTCTGTTTCCTGTATCTTGGGAGATTTGGGTGCTATTGCAGCTTCTAACAAGAGCAGACACACCTTGACAACCAGAGATGGGTTTTCTTTCATCAAGACTCACAGTAGCATGCTTGGAGAATAAAAGCAAAGCTCTTTTTGGTAATGCCTCTGAAGGGAAATCAAATGGGTGGCCAAAACTTGGTAACTGATTTATGCTCTTTCAACAAGCATCTCCGTGATCTCAGGCCAAAAGAGGGAAGACACCTTTACCCACAAAGCCTTCTTCAAAGCATTGCTCAGAGAAATACATGATGAAATACTGCCCTTCCCAGGCTGAGGCATAACATAATCATTCCAAGTGCTCCTGTCTTCTCAGGAGATTGCAGTGGAAAGGAGTATTAAAATCCTTGTAAGTTAACTCTCTGGAGACTCTCCAGGGAAAAGGAGGAGGCTGCTATTGCATTATTTTGAATGAGGTACAGTGTAATTGTTAACTTCTTGCAAATGTCCTCTAATGACCCGCTTCTCAGATCATTTGATCTGCATTGTTTAACGATATTTTCTATGTTTTCAATGTGCTTGTAGTATTTATAGAAAATTTTGTAATTGCTAAATAGTTGAATATAATCCTGTTAGAATTTGATACACTAGAAATTAAAAGCAGAAGTTCTCATCATAGCCAAAAAATCATTCCAGTTAACCTAAAAACATAAAATCTGTTTAATAAATGCATAGTGATTGACTTGGATCTCTTTTCTGGGCAATAAAGTGTTTACTGTGCAAGTTTCTAGGGAAAGAAAAAGTCGTCTTTGCCAGCAGGTAGAACGTTTTCTTCCAGCAAATTGTAACTTCTGTTTAAACTTCAGAGTTTGATTCTTTGAAGCTCCCTTTTCCACAACATTTTCTTCATATTGTAGGTTATGTTTTCTGTTTCTTGGCTAGATTTTCAAGACTGATAATCGGTTAGCTTTTTGAAGAGAAGAGAGGGGTTAAGGAGGACACTTCCCCACAGGCAGCCATAGTGTTAGTAGCACTATGTTATCTGGTCAATTCTGCTCAAAAAAAAAAAAAAAAAAAAGAGGCAGTTAATTTTCCCTTGAAGGCATCTCTTTCCTTCTTTCTGGTCTTCTCTGTTGACTGTGTTCTTCATTTCTGTTCCACAGTGGACAATGGCTGGAATCCCTAATTTCTGAAAGCCTTTTTACATTACTGAGGTAAAATAAAAGGGAAATAATGTAACTGAAGACCAGATCCTCAAAGATGTTAGCCTGTAGTGAGGCTGATTATCTCTGTTTTAAAAGCTAAGAATCCTAGTCACACTCTGAAAATGACTCTTCCCCAACAATGACAAGTCTACCATAGTCCAAGAAATAGGCACTTTGTTACAATGTCCTGCCTGTTTGTGAGCTGCAGTGTTTATATCCAACAGTTGGAATGGTCATTTTGATGCAAATATGTATATGTGAGTGTGGACCCACATATTTATGTTGAACACTGTAGTAACAACACTCCATCTGTATAAGCATTCATGATGTATTAATTGTCGTCACCTGAATGAAATACAAGTTGCTCTATTGAGGAACTTTCCTCGTAATGGATCAGAAGAAATTTACTGGAAGAAATTGAACATTTTTGAGTGGGAGTATCTCTGGTGGAAGAAATATTAGACAGACAAGATGTTTCTCAGGAAATGTCTGAAATTTTTGTAGCCTTCTTGCCACAGTGAAAGACGCTTTTCTTTTATCAGCATAAGCAAAACATTTAGGCAGGAGCATAAAGCTGGAGTAATCTGTGTGGAGTTTGGGGCATCCACCTAAGTCATGACTGTGAGACTCAAATGTCTAAGGTTTTGTCAGAGAACAAGTGACTGCGGAGTTTCATGAAAACTCTGAGTTGAATTTTCCACCCTGTTTAAGTCAGGAACTTGAAGCTCTGTGGGTCCCAGTGCCTGAAATGAACTGTGAGAATTATTTCTGATGAAAGGTAGATTTTGTAAAACCATGAAAATTTAGGGGAGTTTTGGGCAGAACTGTTTCAGAGCAGTTCAGAGCAGAACTGGTAGCTTTGCCTAAATAAAAACAATAGGAAATAGTTTTGCTAATTTTTTTTTACACTTTCCAAATAAGAAATTACTAAGCTGCACCTTTGAAATATTTTTAAAATAAATAATTCTAATCTTTTTTAGAATCTTTTGATTAAAATTGACCTTCATTTTAAAGAAAAAATTTAAAAGAAAAGAACCTTAAATGAAGGATTTGCTTTCTTGTTTCAGGCTGAATTAAAATGAAACAGCCTTGAACATTTTCCATAGCACTTTACTCTGACATGGGTTTTTGCTTCTGCTTCAAAAAAACTAGAGAATTCACTGTCAGAGCAGATCTTAAATCCAGATAGCTCTTCCACAGCCTCACTATTGGCATAGATGTTCAACTAGTGTCAGGGGTGATAGAACTTCATCCTGCTTCTTCATACCCCCGTCTTTCCCTTTCTTGCCTAACCTCCACCCTGTTCCCAATTCACAGTAAAACAAGAAAAGGAAAAAAAAGAAATCAGGGCAATTCTCAAATGGAGTCTTGGTTTTTCTGTTCATACCTAAAGTAGATGCACTAAACTAGATAATCAAATGTTTAAAAATCCAACCAAGAAAAACACTTCCTTCAGTCACTGAAATTATTGAAACATGGAGACTCTACTCACTGTAATTTTTCTCTCCTTCCATATTTTATTTTATAAAAGAAAACATTAAAAAAACTTAGCTTACTTTGCACTATTTACATGTACTGACATTTGATTTATATTTTGAGATGTGTAAGCTCTTAAGTGTAGCAAAGTAACTTTAGCAAACTGAAGTCTCCTTGACTTCAGTAAGGCAGCTTACATTTTATAAGTAGCTAGCAAGTTTATAATTATAAATCTGTGTAATGTTAGCCTTCATATGTTTATCCTTTCCAACTTTCATTCTCCATTTCATAAAATCTATTATCAAATTTTGGAGCCCAAACTTAGCTGATTTAGGACTCTGCCCTTTTATTCTCCTTCTCTGCTTTACTTTTATTAGTTGCATTCTTTTTGTGCTGATGTGCAGCACATATTGTCAAAGCCAGTTATTAGAGCCAGAATTTTACAGCATGGAAACTGTCCTAATAAGGGGAAAAAAGATAGCTTTTATTGGTGAGGTAAGAGAAATCAGGCAGTGGATAATTTTTTTGCTGATTGAGAAGGATAAGGTGTGGTTTGGCAGGTATCACATTGGTTTGGCATTTGCTGACATGTTTCCTCTTTTCTGCAGTTCAAATCCTTTGCAGAGTTGTCAGTCAGGGAAGAGTTCCCCCATGTTCCCCTTTGCCTTTCCCTGCCCTCTTCCTTTACTTTTTCACAAATGTTCAGCATTGCTGTGAAATCTCATACTGACGTCCAAAACTGGATATGAAAATGAGACATTTTTACAAGTCTAACAGTGCCATACTGTAGTTACCTTTTTGGGGAACAGCGAGCACATTGGAATACAGTTTTCTATGTGCATTGTTCTACATCTAAAGTGTCAGAAAAATTGCACTTTAGTCCAAGGCATTACAATGCAATTTGTCTTTTCTCAAAAACCCATTATCAAAGCAAAATTCTATCTAAAAGGTTTAACTGATGCTTTAAATCTGGGTGTTTGGGGTTTTTTTAATCTGTTTTTCTTTCCAATTGCTTTGAATGCACATATTGAATTCCAGAGAGGAGCAGCACATCCCAGGCTTAAGTACAGTCTTCAAATCTGAAGTCAGTGTAGTTCCATGGCTTTTAAAATGAGTTACGATGAGCAAAGTTTCAAGTGAGGTAGAAGCTGGTGTTTCAGTTTTTTCATTCCTCAGTCTCTGTCTCTTGGTAACTGAAATACAAAGCCAAGTATTGGCTCTGCTTAAATTCACTTTGTGCTGCACCGGGAGACCAAAGGTGATGTGAAGTGGCTGCCCCCTTCCCACCCTGTACTCTGGTGTACTTCTGTGATTGTAGGAGGAACAGTGGTTAACCTAGTCACTAAATACCTAGTTTTCTCTGATTACTTATTTTCTTCTGAGTATTGTAAGTTTACTTGTGTCAATTGTAAAGCAATTTTTTTTCTCTTCCCACACCCCTTCCCCCACAGTAGTTCCAGAGTACGTAGCCCCTGGTGGTCTAGTGGTAAAGGCGCCCCGCTGTCACCGCGGAGACCTGGGTTCGATTCCCGGTCAGGGCCACTCCCGGGCAGGTGGGGCTTGTTAGCCCTTAAAGGCAACCCACCTACGTCCTAAGGACCTCGCTGCCACCGTCCAAGCTCGCTTGGCCCCGGCAGATGAACCTTAGGGTTAAAGGGTGGGCTCAGTTCTGCGCACACTGTGTCTCACCTAAAAAATCCAATGCGCAGGCTGGAAGGTGTAAAAACCTTCCCCGGATCTTCGCTCGCGAAGATGGGCCATTATTATATTATCCTATCATTGTTGAGGTTAGCTTCCTATAGGGAAAGGATGTGAAAGACAAGTGGATGATGATAATAAAGCAGAAAAGAAAAATAAACAGCATTAGTTATTGGATGTACCAGTTCACATTAAACAAAACATACAGATGCATCATTAGGAATGGGCTACTTCCAAAATCTTACTGCATAACCAGGAGTTTTTTGCTTGATGCCTGTTTGTATTGAGACTCTTCTTCCTCAAAGTTAGAATTTCTCTTGAAGATCAGGGACGTGGCTTACTTTGTTGTCCTCTTTTTTTAATTTCCATCCACCACTTTTTCGTATTACTAAGCAACTGTGAGAAATATTCAAATTCTTATGAGCAAGACTGACTCCAGCAGAACCTGGCATACCAACTGGAGAGAATTAACTCTGTGCAAGAAATATAACTCTGACTTTTTTTCAGATTGCTTTCAATCTACTTTTTACTTCCATCTAGGAGGATCTGATCCTGATGATTCTCAAGGTAAATGTTGCTGACTACAGAACAAAAAAAAGATGGTTCTTGTTCCAGACTGCTTAAAACCTTATTCAGAAAATATCTCCTAACTGGTGTACTATGCATTTCAAAAATTTGAGAAAGCATGAAGCAGTCCATGTGCACTTGTTTTTCTTCTCATGATTCTCTAAGAAATGTGGAAGCCTGTCCTAGAGGTGTGTTCCTGAGATTTGGGCTTCTGTTTTGTTTGCCATAGCCAAATTGCCCACAGGTTTTTTTAACCGTAAAATATATTACATATTTCTGATCAGGAGGTTTTAACTTGCCAAATTCCATCTGCAATATGTTCAGCACTGGAGTTGCTTCAATGTAATTGCAGAAGTACCTTCTAGCATTGTAACTGTTTGCTTTTTGTTTGGATGTGTTTTTTCTTTCTTTTTTTTTTTTTTCTTCTAAGTGGAGTTTATAACTGAGCAGTAGGATCATGGCATGGATGAACCTCACAAGCTCAGTACACTGTAGCTTTCAACATCCACAAATGATGTGTACCAGCATCACACACTGGCATGGTCATGATAGAACCTTTCTAGTCTCCTCGTTCATTTTCAGGTTGTTCCTGTTCCAGCTTCTGTGAGTTACTGTGGTGTTCTCCATTACCATGTGTTTTCTTTTCCTCTTTCTTTTATTTTTTCCTTTCAGTTCTCCCTTGATAGCATTTTACATGATTATTTTGCAAAGTCCAGATGAAATGTGTTCCAACCATCCCGTATTCTCCTGCATACTTTAAAAGAAGCATCCCATTTTTAAACTAGTGTGTGTATTTTGTGTAACACTCATCTTTCCTCTGTGAAGCATGAAATTTTTAGGATTGCACTTCTCCCACAAGAGAGAAATCACTGGCATGTACTCTGGGTGTTGTGCATCTTGGCCTTAATCATCTGCCTCCTCCTGGAACTGGAGGATCATCATAGACATTATGTCAGCAGTTTTCTTTCACAGGATTTCCAAAAGTCCCAAAACCTGATTAGCAGAGGCCACATCTCTTTCCAAAAGCAGCTAAACTTTTACTTTAGTTAGAAAGACTAAGTCTGAGGAGCAATTTTCTTCTAGTTCCTCTGTTAAACTTGCCATAAAGGCAAAGGAGTTTTCTGCAAATATAGCTTTTACTCAAGTCTCCTCAATGTTAAAAAACTCTCTTAATGCTGTAGCAATGCTATCTTGGGATTTCCACCAGTCCTTATCTATATGGCTGTGAAAATTTCCCACTTGCAGCATGTGCATTAGCAATAATTTGCAGCCCATCAAGTAAAAAACAAATATTCCTGTCTTGTGCATATCTGAGAGCTGCATTTGGTCCTTTGTCATTTTGGGATAGCCATGGGGTAATTCCTTACTTGATTTCCTGTATTATTCTCTCTCTTTCAAACTCATTCAACACCCTGTGAAGTGATTAGGTAGGAGACAGTGTGTCCCATCCAGTCCTATGTTTATTGCCCCGAATTTAGGAAGGTGAATGCTCTAAACCTATGAAAAGATGTTTGTTTCTGCTACATTCTGTGTGTGCTATTTGTTTCTTTTGGTGTTCTACCTTGGTAGTCATACCAATGTATTTTCTTTCCCTCAACAAGACACAGTTACTCTTCTCACAGGATTATAGCAAGCAGAGGTTTTGCTGTTTAGGGCCTTGTCCCTGTTTTTTTGGTCCCTTCTAGGACTTTTCAAGATGCATGACATCATTTCAGTGAGAACTTGAGTCCTGCAAAGGCTGGTAGTATTGCAAGGGTAGGGAGTAGGGAAGTTTAAGCTTGGGAGGATGTATTGCACAGGGCTCACAGGTATGGAGGAGGAAGATAAACAGAGCCATTAAAATGCCATTTGGTAAAGAGTGACAGGGGCTGCCTGGAATGGGAGAAGAAATTGGAGAAGGCACTGGAAGAGGTTCTGGGGAGCTGAAATAGAGCAGAAAACCATTTAAAAGTTTCCTCTGTAATGTCATAAAGCAGGTACTGGGGCCTTACCTGGAGCTTCTGAAATATTTGCGAAATTTGTGGTAGCATTTTGAGCAAACTTGGAGCAAATGTACAGAAAAACTGTTTGTATATGTTTATAGCTATGCACTAACACTGACAGTCTGTCTCATACTCATCTTGAGCTGGCAGAAGCATATGTAAGTAGATCCAAGAGCACCTCATTGGCAGGGTGTTTCACTTATGCCTGTGTGCATTACACCAGTTGGTCTTACAATACCTTATTGATGTAGGTAATGCTTGTTGTGCTGGTGATCCCAGAAATGCATGACTATTTTTACTAAGCATTTCTGTGTGTTAGTCAGATGACAGCTGGAGCACAAGGGAGTTTAAGCATCTCATGTACCTGTAGCAGAAAAGGGGCTAAATGAAGTCTTCTAAATTCTATATTTAGCAACTTAACTATCAGCCTGTTAGCTTGCTTTAAGAGCAGTCTTAACTTATTTTTGCAATTTAGAGTATTGCTGATCCCTAGACCCTTTTGTTACCTCATAGCTGCTAAAGCTATCTATCTTCTTCAGGCAGTTGATTAGCATATTCTTGTTTACTCAGTAATCTCAGTCAATTGAATTATGGTAACAGGTTGGACCATGCTCTTTATAAGCAGGAATTGAAATTGTCTTATGCTTGTCCTAATTCTTTATTGTGCCAATATTCTTCAATTTACATTGCCAAATCCTTGCTTTCCGAGCATTGTATTTTCACAAAATATCAAATCTATATTAGATGTAGATATATCTACATCTATAATCTATACTGGATCTAGATTTGCTATCCAGCACTTGGTTTTTGGCCCCTCCCAGTACCTTTCAGAATGCATAACCTAAATTCAGTGAGAACTTTCATAAAAGTCTATACTGAATTGTTTCTCCCTTGCACTGGGCTTGGTGTGTGTATATGAATAGTTAATATGAATTGCTGGCAAGAGGATACTTGGGTGAACAGTAGCATGTTTGGATCAAGTCTGCTCTGTGCTTGTGTAGTTTGCTGTGCAAATGTCTTATTTTAGCAGTCTCAGTGACTCCCTAAAATGCTGTGTTGCAGTCCAGGTGAGACAGGAAAAGTTTTGACTTTGAATCAAGACGAAGTCTTGCAAGAATGTTGGAAGTGTTGGATGATATTCATGTCAGTCCTGTCTACACTGTGGAACTGAAGAGGGTGCAGTGAGAACTGTGCTGTACAGAAACCTTGTGATGAGTCATCCCATGTGATGACTCCTACAGTTTCTGTAGGACTGGAACTTCTCTGGTGCAGAGCTGGTGTTTCATCACTCAACCCTCCTCACCAAGCTGGCTTTCTGCATCTGTTGAAGCTGGAGAAGCAGAAGCATTTGACAGCAAGCTAACTCCATGTTTCCCAGTGGTAGAGTTAGGATCCTGCACCTCATTTCCCATATTTTCAGACATTTAAGTGTATCTCAGTTCACAACCCAGTGCAAGGTGCCAGGCTGTGTTGAGCCATGCTGACCCCTGTGTAAAGCCCAAGGTGCTTTTGCATGATACAACCAACAAGATCCCCTGGGCTAAACTTGCTTTTCACCCTTCCTTTTCACCCATTTCCCAGCAGGCACACCTCTTTTTTAAAAATATAAAGTACTGGTTTGATAATACCTATCAACAGAAGGCATTATATAGAGGAGAGGCAGGCTATCACTTGCTCAGAGAAGCATGTCTCTTTGTTCAGTATGATTGCAAAAAGATATCCCAGGATAATCAATTCTGCTAGTGGCTTTCACATGCTTTCCAGTGCAGTGATGGAAGTCAGCACAGTGTAGCTGTTAGAGATAGGCCTGGGTGGAAGGAGTCCACATACCCTTTGGAAGTTGCTTGGAAGAGCTTCTGGTTGCTTCAACAGGTTTTGAAACAGGTGTGAAGTAGTGCAGCCAAATGACAACCTTATCTGCATGGTTTAGGCTAAAAGTAGTACATTTGTCTATGTTCTGGTTTTCCATTCATAAACTGACATTATAATAGTAACAATACCCACCACACGGGATTCAGAAAGTGTTGCAAGGATTACTAAAAATTTGTAAAACATGTTGAGATCTTTTGAGGGAATGAATTGAGCAAATGCCAAGAACTAATGTGACAATGAGGGGAAAATATCCATTGGTCAGCATTCTCTTCTGTAATGTAATGTATGATACTGGAAGCCTTGGCTTAAACAACTGTTTGCCATTCAATTACATTTTCTGTGAAAATGTCACTTGAATCTTTTGGAAGGCTTTGCTTCTTGGTGATGGAAACTTGTCAGCAGTTGTGTCCTCTCACATTTGGAATTAGACTCTTTTGCCTGCACGTGCGGTCTGTTTCCATTAGCTTTATTGCTTTCTTGTCATGGCAGCTCTTTGCTATCCTCCCCACTTTGGTGCCCACCTGTATAAAGCATTTTGCAACAACTATTACAGACTGGTTTCCTGCATGAAACTACTATTCCAGAATGAAATCTAAATTAACAACAATAAAAAAGGGCACCTTAATAATGGCTGTGATTTGAAAACACACTGAATATTGCAGAAAAGCCCCTCATGTCTCCACTGTATCTCCACAGGGCAATTTCTGTGTGTTATGCCTTATGCCTCCAACAGCTGCCTCTGTCCCACTGGAAGTCCACAGTGTGGGCACTCCTAGGACAAGCAAATTGTTATTTTATTCTGTTTCCTGGTTTTTGCCTGAGTAGTTTCTGTGAGTAACTTATAACTTGTACACAATTTGTTATTGAATCTTTGAAATGGAAGAGGTTATTTGTTGGATGCTAGAGTTCTGCAAAAAGGTTTGGTTTTTCCCACTTTCTAAAGAACAATGGCCTTTACATATGTATTTGCTCTCATGAGCTCAGTCAGCTTTCTGTAGACTATCTCCAATACTGAGTTTAGCCGGTTCTTACAACTTCTCTGGAGTAAGAATCACAGTGAAGCAATGAGAGGAACAAGAACATCTAAGGGAAAACTAATTGAAAGGATGAAGCCAGTGTATTTTATTGTGTTTATGTGGCTGCATTTCAAACTTCCAGCTGTTTAATTTGCACAGTGCTATTATACAATGGCTGCAAATTGTTGTAACATTAACGTGCTGTTCAAAGTGCTGTACTCAGCCTTGCATATCTGTATGGACCTGTTTTATGGAAGGGTTTTTTAGCATTCATGAAGATGAAAGACACATCAGGATTAGCTTTTGGAGGGATGCATGTAGTGTAGCTGCCCCTAATCCTGTTAGCAAATGACAGGATCTGCACTCGTCATTCCTCTGCTGTCTCACTGAAAATATCTCCTAATGACCTTGGCTGTTGACAGTAGGTTTCTTAAACACCTGAGAAAGAGACAGATACTTGTCCATGGTAAAAGTGAACAGCCATGAATTTCCCTTGAAACAAAATTTGCATCTGCATCTGCACAGCACCCGTGAGTTGTGTGCATGGGCAATCAGTATCAGAAAACTTTGAGACAACTTCTTTTCAATAATTTTTTCCCCCCACTCACCATATATTGTAACCCTGAATGTATTTGTAGTGTCATATCCCCCGTCAAGTGGTTTATTTCATTTAGCATAAGGGTTCACAGTCCACTGTTTTGATGCATGTTCTACTCAAAAGATGAGATTCTCTTTCCTGTTTGTGGTATTTGTTTCAATATTTAGTCTCCTGTAGTATGTTAAGGCTATGTCCTCCTAGTGCATATTTTGTGTTGGGAAGAGTGGATAAAAAAAGATTATTCCATG
The DNA here is from genome assembly GCF_022539395.1 of Myiozetetes cayanensis. NCBI lineage: Eukaryota > Metazoa > Chordata > Aves > Passeriformes > Tyrannidae > Myiozetetes > Myiozetetes cayanensis. The sequence continues at coordinate 67,087,700 of NW_026087521.1, read as the reverse complement.
ATTATCTGAATGATTATCTGGTAAAATTATTTTTACAGACTCCCTGTGTGCAAATACACACCTTGTATTTTGTCCATCTGCAGTCTTTGCTGTATTTCTGAAAACTTCAGCAGACATCTTCAGGGATCTTTCTGGTTCTAAGCAATAGTAATTTTGTTACAATCTCTAATCCCCTGGAAAAAACAGAGGAGTTTTGATGCTTCACAGAGCCCAGGCTAATGCTAACACCCATACCTTCAATGAATCAAGTAATAAAAATAGCAGGTTCTGACTCTTTGTGGGTGTTTTAGATCATAGACAAGGCTGAAATTACTGAGTGATGTGTAATCTGGATAATCACAACCTGCTATCTCACACTTTCCATTCTGCCAGTCATGGTGGGTTTTGGTCTTCCAGGCCCTGGACAGCCATGTAAATCTGTCTGGATGTTGAGGACAGACCCACTTGCCCAGTCTTGGTACTTTTACTGTCCTTTCTATTCCCTGATGGATCCCTTTGCCTCTTCCTTGTCCTCCTAGTATTTCTCCATCAACCTTTCTTCATTCACCATCTCATGCCCTGCAAGGATGGAGGCTCCTCATCCATTGCTGCTGTCTGTCTCTTCTCTCTCCCCATCCACAGCCCAGGGAGATGTCTTGTTTCAGGACCCTTCCTACAGCCCCAGTCTGTGTTTGATTCCTGCTTCCATGTTGCTCCTTCCTGCTCCACTCTTTCCCTCTCCCATTTTTGTTCAAATTCATATAGAATTTCAGTATCAGTCCTAGATCAGAGACTGATGTTTCAGTTATGGAGCCATATCCATAGCCTACATCCTGATCTGCCCCAGGCACAGTGGCATTCAGATGAAATAACTCCTTTCAAGATGAGTTCAGCACTAATGGTGGCTGTTGTCCTTGATATCAATCAATGTGATACCATGAACTCTCTTCCCTTCAACATTCCCCCACGGTAGAATGCTGTCCCTTGGTTCCTCATTACACCTTACAAAGCCTGGCAGGCAAGTGAAGAAAATGCAGGAATGCAAAAGGGGATTTAGCTTAGAAATTTCTCATCTTTGAAAATCAAAGTCATGTTGCACCTCAAATTTTAAAAATTTCATGTTTTGTCAGGGTGGATGGTGAATAGATGTATGCTGGAAGTTGATTGTGAGTAGATTGGGCATGGTGATGAAGAATTAAGTTGTGTGATTGAGATTGCTTTGGATGTTAATATTTCATCTCTCAAATCAATGATTCTCTGAGTTAACTTTTTTAGTGTTTGTCCTTTTATGATATTCAGTGGAGCAAGTATGGGTTGAAATTAATGAAGGTTCCTGTGTACAAGACCTCCCCTCACGGTCTTCTACTTCCTTTTAAAACACAGTGTTCTTAAAAAGCAGCAATCCTATTAATCTTTGTGGAGGCAATGAAATGCAAACACTAGTTTATTAAGGGGATTTCTATTTCGCAGATTTCTGCATTAAAGAAGCCTTCCAAGTGGGTAACCAGCATCAAAGTAGATAAGCAGATGAAATTGAAGGCTGGTTAGTGATACATACATGATTTATTATAATCCAGTTTGTGCTTTCCTGAAATCATCAATTTGTTCTTGTTTGCTAATATGTGAGGATGCAACATACTGCTTTAGAATAAAAAAACCCACTAGGAATAATTTTTTTTTTTTTAAATTGAAACTAATTTTTTTTCACAAAACTTTACCTGCTGCAGTTACTGGACTAAGCTGTACATTGAACAGAGAAGAGTGAGAAGCCAGTTTTCCTCCCATTCAGTCTCCTTGCTTTTATCTCTGTAGTGAAATTTGATACAATATCCATTGTTTCTCTCATTGCTGCAACTATGCATGTGATGGGAGTTTTTAGCTTTTAAATAGAAACAACTGTTTCTCATATTCATTGTTGAGAATACATATCTATTATATATGCATGCATATAAAAATATATACTTTATATTATAAATATATATATAAAATATATATATTCAATATATATATAAAATATATAAATAAAAAATTAGTTTTGGGCCATGAGAAAGTCTGTGCTCTTGTTCAGGTTCCTCCTCATAAGGCTGCAAGGTTCCTTCTGTGCTTTTGCTCCAGATTCTCTACAGGCTTTCTGAGGGAGTGCCCATCCCTGCCTCTACCTACCTCAGTATTATAGTTTATTGACATGAGGATTTAGGATGAAGAGATGGCACCATAACAAAAGTCCTTATGCCTGCCTTCTCTCTCTTGCCTTCATTTAAAGATCTCTGATAGATATTGTAGATGATGGCATGAATTCTGTAAGAGTTAAAATAATGATTGGAGGAAATACAAAAATCTGGAGCTTGATCATGACACATTGGAGACATCAGCTGGCTAAAGGTGCCTGTAAATAAATGTAGGTTTAATTCCTAAAATCTTTGGCGTGTTTTCCAGGAAGACCACAGTTCTCAATATGAAGGGAAGATTTTTTACATTAAATGTATGTTTTATTTTTAATTTCCTCTGTCTTTATTATCTCTCAGTCATGTCAGCTGGAGTTTTATTTGCAGTGAAATATAAAAGAGGAAGAGTTAGATCTTACTTTTGCATGCATTCAGTAAATTAGCAATTTGAGGTATGAAAGTGCCTTGAAAGCCACATTGAGTACAGCAACCCAAAACCACAAGAAAGAAAATTTGGTGTTTGACTTTGTAGAAATTATGGATTGTGGGGCATATCCTGTAAGGCCTTACTTGTGCCTCAGCTAGGCAAAATGCCCATTATTCTTAAGTCACATGCCTGAATATTACTGGGTGAAGCTGTGGCATAAATTATTTTGGATTTTATACGCAATAAAGCACTAGAGACTGGAGGTGGTGGTAGCAAGCAATTTGCTATGGAGTCAACAAATACCTCATCAACCACAGTGGTATGCACACTGGTTGGGGTTTGCTCCCACTTTTTTACATTTGGAAAAGCAAGCTTGTTTTCTATTCTTTCTGTCTGTTTGTCATCTGCCAGGGAAACAGAGTTCTGGGTGAATTCTTCCAAACTTCAATGAAGTAAAAAAGTACCAATTATCAGCTAGAAGGTACTTGGCTAATTGTTGTTTTCTGCTCAGTTTCTTATTTTGTGTGTGTGAAACTTCTAAATTAAAATGTGAAAGCACTGCTTTGCTCACTAACAGGTCAATGCCGTGTCTATTATGGATGTACTTAAACTACAGAGCATTACAGACTTCACATATTGAGAGAATTATGTGCTTTTCCCTGGTATGTTTCCAAAAAGCTCTTTTATCTAAATATAATATATGTTGGAGGCAAATTAGACACTGGTTCAGTAGCTGAAGTTTTTACCCTTCGTGTTAGCAGCCCTGTGTTCAATTTATGCTGAAGTACTTAGAGGTGATTTTCCAGAGCTATTTGAATGTGGTTGGAGAATCTGCTTGCCTTTCATATTATGAAACAGATGATCAATTTTAAGCCATGAGGAAAGAAAAAAAAATAGCCATGTGCATTAGTCATTCTGCATTTGTACAGAATGATGCCATGATATTACCAATCAGCTCCAAATACGAAACCCAGGTTTTAGGGCTTGAATCTAAAACCAAAGGAGCTGTGTTGTTATGAGCAGAAAACTGGAAAAAAAAAAAAAAAAGAAAAAAGAGACAGGACATTGGAAATATTGGACATCTATGAAACTGAAATTTATATTTTCAACAGAAACCAGTAATTTGGGAAGACAGGATCTGTCCCAGAGGCTTCAGTGCCATCCCCAGCAATGCAATAAAATGCCGAGATGCTTTTCACATTAATTACTTGGTAGTCAACAAGGATTTTTTTTGTCACTAAGGAATCCTTTTTCCTTGTGTTTATTAGCTTGCATATCAGCTTTTATACTTCATTCTTCAAGGTGGATTCTTTGCACCTTAGTTCTTTACAATCACACTGTTAAAGGGATGAGTGTACCTACTATTTCCTTACCTGTGAAAAAACATCAATGTCAAAAATATCAAAAGAAACCATAAAAAAGAATGTACACAAACTGGACCTCTCAGAAGTTTTCTTTCCCACACTTAAGTATTTTGTCATGTCTCCCAGCCAAATCCTTAGCCCAAGTAAATAATCTAAAGATCTTCCTTAGCTGAAACAAAACAAACAAACAAACAAACAAAAAGTTGTTAAAATGCACATTTTTTAGCCTTTAGTTTTTTAGATCAAAGTTTAAGGTAGAAGAAATGCTTCTAAAGGTATGGTAAGAAATTAAGGATACCAGGTCTGACAGAAAAATGTTTTTCTGCTAACCTTTTGAATAAGTGGTTACCCATAAGAAAAAATAGTAATCCTTGAACTCTTTGGACCTAAGATAAAGAAGAAAGTATATTAGAAACACACAATATGAAAACAAGGTGAATGAGTACACAGGACACTGAAAGGTGAGTCAGTCACTTCATTTTTGCGAGACAACTACATGGATATCTGGGTTATTCATTCACTTAGGAACACAGGCTGTGGAGCTCTGGAGAATGTTGGATCAAAAGACTAAAAATACTTGTGAGACAGATAAATTGTGAGCAAAATGAGAAGCATATACCTTTGGGTAAATGTAAGGCTGTAGTGTTTAAGCCCAGCAGGTGCCACCGTATAATCTAGTCTAATTTTCCATGCCTAAGTGTTAATGGAATTTCACTAAGTGAGCCCCAAAATTGGTATTTTTTGGTAGTATAACTTTCAAAAAGGCATCCATCTTAATGTGAAGATGTAAAAGATGGATTGTTCCATCATGTCTTCTATATATAATTACTCTCACTGCTAAAGACACGTGCCTAATTTCCAGTTTTAATTTGTCTGGATTTCATTTCCAGACACTGGTTAATTTTATCCACTTGTCCCTCCTACATTCAATGTGAAAAAAAATTGTGCATGTCAAAGTGAGAAATATGTGAAAAATATGGGTGTTAATATCAGCATTCATGCACAACATTGAACTGAGAACTGTGGTGGCATGTCTGCATGTCTCCAGCATAATCCCCTGTTTTCACTCACTACATCTTTTTGAAACATGAGCATTTTGGACTGAGATTCTGCTCATTCCCTCATAAAAATTAATCTTCTTGAGCAGGTCTGAGCAGAAGGCTGTCAGTTCTCCTTGAATTATGGAGGAATGATCAGAGAAAACAGTTTTGCCCAAAACTACCCCCCACCATTCACCATATTTTTAGATATGACTTGAATGAAATACAGCTGACACTGACATGCAAAGCTTGAAAGAGGAACAACCCTCTGGAAGCGTATGCATTTGTTATGGGTTGTTTTAGGCGAAGATTGATCAGTTGTTTATATACACATTTTGAAGTGTGCCTATCATAACACAAATTAAATGAACAATCAAAAGATTAAAAACATATGTACTAATAAATAAAATGAGACTGAATATCAACAGTGACACAAAGAGCACTCCCCAGTGGGTATTATAACAAAGTCCATCCTCACCCCACCCATCCTTTCAGGAAGAAGCTGGGTAAATAGGAAGACTTTCTAAGAGCACAAAAGGCAAACAAATGCACATTTATAGATTGAGTCTGGTAATTAAATTTGTCATTGAGGACATTTTACCGGCATCCTCCATCTGACATAAATTTAGAAATACACGAGTCAACAAATATCACTTCAACTGCTGTGGTCTTAGGTGAGGAAGGGTGAAGGTCTTAGAAGTAGGTTAGGTTGCAAGTAGAGGCCAAGCAGTCTGGTACAGGAGGAGTGATCTCATTTCTTGGGGAGGTCCACAGAGAAAACTAATGCGTAATACATGTAAGGGCTTCCAGATAACAAAGTTGTGTGGAAAAGAGCTTGCTGAAGAGGTACGGTTGCATCTAATTGAGGTACCTGTTGTGAGGATACTGCTAAGAATGCAAGGTGGTTTTGTGGGTGGGAGAAAGGGAAAACTGACAGATATGAGTGAACCATAGAGAAAATAAGAGGTAGATATGAGCTGCCTGTTTAAGTTAAAAATCTTAAAGGCTTTTGTTCTGTTTGGAATTTTTTCACATATTTTTGACACTGGAGTCCAGAGTCACAGCAATTCTTTCTCCCTGCCTCCTGGAATTGTGTGATTCAGCTCAAATTAGACAGATTTTTCCTACTCCTGCAAAAAATGAAAAATAATTTATATTCATAAGGTTTAGCTTATGATTAACTGAGGGCAGATAGTGCTACAAATTATAAAGGTTGTCTTTAATCAGACTACAAACTGTTTAGAAGAGGGACCAGGTCTTGCTCTATCTTTATAAATTGCCTACTGTAGCAAGCCTCTGATCTTGACTGAGAAATTTCAGTGCTGTCATAATTCAGGCAATAATAATAATGTAGTAGTACTGGGCAAGGAACTCAAAAACCAAAGTGCCTTAGATAATATTTGAACTGATTTGTGGTTTCAAAACCAGCTGAAGCTGGCTTGTTTGAAATGGTTTCAGCCCCATAATCATCCTAGCTATTACCAAGTTTCTTGATGGGCTACAACTTAATGTAAATTCACTGTTCAGTGTAAAATACAGAGTGATGAATCTCTCTGAAGAAGGTCTGAGGCAGATGGCCACATCACCTGTATTCCCAAGCCAGCAGAGTTATTTTCCCCTCAAGGCTGTAGAGTTCCCCCATTCAGTCTGAGGTCAATATTTTTAGACTCACTCAATTGGGAGATTCATTGTTGACTTCAGCAGGTTTGGGATTTCAGCCCTGGAGGTATAAATTTGTCCTAGCTACTTAGTAGGACAGAACATCCATTGTTACTTGTTATCACTACCTAATGTGGTGGGAACTATTCTCTCACATGGATGAGGTACTTAGTCTCCCATACAGGAGTTGTGCTATATGGGAAGGATGACAGACTTAGCACTATAGCTTTACTAGAACAGCTTACCAATAATGCAGAGAGGTTACACAGCTTTTTCTCACGTCAGAAACACAGAGAAAAATAACAGGAGAAGCAGCCGATTTTTTTTCTATTACTTGAAGTTGAGACTGAGATCATGTTATCTTTGATAAAGAGGTATAGGATGGTTTCCAAGAGGTCATCTTTTCATCTGAATATTTAATAAGAGCTTTCGTGCATCAGAAGGCTTGGCATACCTCTTTGAGGTCATGCTGTGTTGTGGTCTCATTGCCTGAGATAGCTGGAACAAGTAACTGTAGAGAGATACTTGCCTGCAAAGATTTGAACAGTTCTATGGAAGTGACAAATGGATATAAGTTTAGTTTAATTTAGTTGCCCTGTAGTACGTGTATGCTGGGCAGCAAGGCTGCTCTCCAAGAGTGGAGAAACCGCACAGGCCAACATAGATTATCAGATTTCCATCTGTCTGATATGTAGAGTTAAAATCTTGGTCATATTTTTTATTATTTGTTTACTCTTACTCTAAAGAATGTCAAAAGATGTAGGCAAGTGAAAGATAAGCTTCAAAGAACTCCCAGATTGATTTTAGTTGTGAAGGGTAGCTAGGGAGAGCGGTAACAGTGGGAGAGCGAGGATCAGTCTTTCTACTCCCAGTGGAGGATGCATGAATTCATGTGTCAGCCCATAGTTTACTTTCTATGTGAAATTACTTTGACACCAGGCAGCAGAGAACCAGTTGGTTATGTTGATAGCTAAGGAAAAGAGAACCAGTCAAGTTAGGATGAACAAACTCAGTGCATGAGGATTGAGTAGATGATGAGATGAAGTCTAGTCGGAAGAGTGTATTTTTCATGAGCAGAAATGGCATTTACCTAACTTGCACCCTCTTTCCTATGACTGAATTTCTCATGGAAAGTCAATGGCAGTTGGGGTAACTATGCTGAATCATTTCATAAATGATCCTGCTGTCAGTTTACCCATGGTGTGGTCATTAACCCATTAATTAACATAGCCAACCTGAACTTGTATTTTCAGTCTACTCTACTGTTGTTAGTCAGTTGTGGCTAGTCACATCCACTCCAGAAAAACCTTTATTTCAGAGGCAAGTAAAACAGCCTGTAAAAGTACAATCTGGGAAGTAGTTTTAACATAATTCTGAATAAAACATGAAACAGATCTCTAAAAATATTGCAATTATTTTTTCATATGACTGTTTCCACATTAGCGTGCATGTTGCATGCATCCATGCTGGTGAACAGAAATGAGTATTTAAGGTGATTCTAATGGATGGAGTCCATACCTAGTGTACTTGCTCGCTGTAGGAAACCACTACTTGCGGTAGTAAGGCCGTGGATATACTTAAAAGCATATTGAGAAAGATTGTCAGTTTTCTTGACAGATGATCTATGTGGTAAGTGTCCAAGGACAGGAAATGCATATCTGTTTAACGGGTACCATTTTGTGAGAATTTTTTGCCTAGAGTTTGTTTGTTTGTTTTGTTGGTTTTTTTTTTTTTTGGTTTGATGAGCAACTGGTGATTTTAAAAAGGCATTTTAAAGAGACTTTTGATAGCAGTTGTTCTCCTTGCTGTGTAGGAGTGTTCGTATGTGTACAGAGTGGGATAAACTACTTCATCCTCATGTGATCTCACTGCAAAGACAAATGCTGAGCCATAGGCACTGGGAACTGACTCAGTCATGGCCATTATCCAGCTGCCACAGGCTCAGGGCAGTATGCCCTCTCCTGTGCCCTTACATTTGGACTTCAGAGCTAAAAAGATCATAGCCTTCCTGCAGCAAGAATATCTTGTAAATGAATGGTCTGTCTGTCATCAGTTTGCTAATGCAGTTTTATTCCAGAGAGTCTCTCTCTTCTGCAAATTAAAGACCCCACTGATTTTTGATTGTATTCACATGATTTCTGTTCTAAACTTAAATGAAATGTTGATCCTCCTTTAAATTGTTTACAAATGGAAGAAGTGTTTTTCCTTACCTTCCCTGCTTCACCTCTAGTGTTTTATTTTGTCTGCTTCCTTTCTTGTCTCCACACTGTGATCCTTCATGACCATGCTGCTCGTGGTTTTCACTCTTCTTGAGAGGAGTTGTTTCTGTAAAGAAAAGACTGCAAGCTGTTGAGACAGACCATGAATGTAGCAAATCAAATTCTTTGGTGCAATTAGGATGAAAATGCTTTTCTAGGTCTGGCAAGTGCCTCAGCCATGTTTTACATTTTCAAATCTTAACGTAAAATTTGGGTAATTGAATCCCTGCTGAACCTATACTTCCATCTTATCTTCGGCAAAGGAGAAAAGTAGTATCAGAATAAGGTTAAAGGACAGGATTGGGCCCAAAGCATCTCACTGATAGCTAAATCAAAATGTTTTAGTTGCTTTTAATGTTAAAATATTCCTTGCAACGCTTGGTTTTACTTGATGCAGAAGTCTATTTTTTCTCTGTGTGCATGGCTGTACAGCTAACTTGAATGTGTGGCTATGTGAGGAAGCTGACATTTTTACCATGACATATCAGACCACTACTAGAAGCAAAGTAAATTAGTGTTCTGACTGGGTCTGGCACGTGTTAACTTCCTATTTCACTTTCCCTGCACAAAAAGATAAGAGGAATGCAGGCGTCTCCTTTTATCTCACACCGTAATAATGCACTTCAGCAAAGATTTGAATGGGCTACAGGATTATTAGGATTGCAAGGTCTTGCTCTCCTTTTCAAGTAGAATGAAACTAAACTAAATATGATGGGTTAGATGAATACAATGAATTCTCAGCTGTAGGCTTTCATCACTGCACCAATCTTATATGATTTAGTCTGACAGGGCTCTGGGCTCACAAAAATTTTATGGGTATCAGATGTATGGCATTTAGAACCAACCACTGAGAGCTGTTGTCATGCTTGTGTCTCCCTGATTTCTAGTCTTTAAAATTTAGAACACTGTCACCATTTTCAGCATGTGACATTTGGGGGAGACTAATGAAAAGCTGCTTGGCTAAGTCCAGTTTCAGTTATGTGGGTCTGAATGATAGTCTGCTCAAATGCTGCTGTGAGCATTCCAGCAGGATCATGGTGTAAGCTAGCAGGATGCTTGCTCAGCTACAGAGCTGGGGTTTTATGGTCTTGGTGTTTTGTAGGAGCAAACTGACAGTGTGGTATGGCTGCCACCTTCACTATGATTATTTTGTCAAGTTCACTTTTGAAAAACAAAAGAAAACCAACTTTTGAAATTGTGCATCTCAAACTTCACTACATATTTTCTAAGCAGCGTATGGAGCAGCCACTGCAGCCATGCTTACTGTGCTCTGGAAAACTTTTTTTGTAATTTTTCTGTGTCCTATATGCTATAGCAACTTCATTTCCCTATCCCTAATGCTCTACTGCAGGCTGTCCTACCAGAGAAATGATGATGATGACGAAGAAGCCGCCAGAGAACGTCGCCGACGGGCTCGACAGGAGAGGCTGCGGCAAAAGGAAGAAGGAGATCTATCAGGAGAAGTAACAGAGAAATCAGAAGTTAATGCCCAAAACAGGTAAATGGCATTTAGTGTTGTTTACTGACAAGTCAGTGGTAATTTTTATTCAGAGTAGAGAAGTATTTTGAAAAGGTCTGCTTTGGTACTTAAAATTTAAGTACCCGGTTTGTCCATCCTTATTCTGAAGAAGAACCTAACATTGTGAAGATTGCCCCTGGTTGTGTCTATACAGTAAAGTGGGAGCATTACTGACTCTGGGCTTCAGGCTATGCTCATAACCCATATCCAGTGTGTCCTCAAGGCTGTCTATGGAGTGATTCAGCTGGGGCTCATGGAGGCTGTCAGATTCTCTCAGACATGACTGCATCTGGCCTCACAAACCACTACATCTTTTGTCCTGCTAATAGAGATCATGACATTGTGAGACCAAGGCGCAAGGGATAGGTGGGCAACCAGGCCTCAAGCTGCAGCTGAAACATGCCTGCAAGGTGGTAGATGTGAGCTGTAGACCACAGTACTCATCTGGCACTGTCAGCGTCATACAGCTATAAACAGCAGAAAAGTTTATGGAATGAGGTTACATTTAGAATCAGAATCATCAAGGTTGGAAGAGATCTTTAAGATCATCAAGTCCAACTGTCAGCTCAGCACTACCACTGTAACTCCTAAACCACTAAACTGTATCACTCATATCACCACCTACTTGTCACAAGCTGAGTGGCCAAATCTGGCCTTCCTGTCTGTCCATCACTTGTTTAGTTTCACATAGTCTCAAATACTATACCTAGATCTCAAGTGGCCATAACAACTGACAGAAGAAACCAGAAATAGACATTGGGATATCAAGCTAATAGATACTGAGCACAAGTAGCATTCTATCAAAGACAAAGAGAATGGATATAGATAGGAAAACAGCAACATTTCTGATTATAGATTATAGTCTTTTCCCACAACAGACTACAGGAAAGAATAAAAAAAACTAGAAAGAGGAGAGAAACCTGCACACATGAGTATTAAACAGCTGAATTTTAAAGGAGTCAAGAAAACCTCTAGGGACTGAGAATGAAGTGCATTCCTGATATCTACAGCTGTTGAAGAGCATATCTTAAATTAGGTGCTGTGCTCTGATTTCTAATAGTTTATTGTCCCTCTATAGACAATCACAACCTCCCTGCACATTAATTGCTGGACTATCCCTTTATGGACTATGTCTGTGAATGCTGTTGTGGAACAGGAATAACTTCTTTTTGCTAGAGAAACTCACTGAACTCAGGAAGTATCTTGCTTGTGTAGGATCTTCAAAAATGTTGCCTAGGGTGAAGGCTATGCATAAGACACATATAACTCAGGTCAAGCTGAAGGAAGCACCTAAATTAAGCTAAGGTCTTCCAAGTATTCTGCTGCAGGATGCAGAGAGGAAGCGTGAATTTTTCAGGGCAGTTCATAGTGCAGTTCTACAAGTGTCAGGGACCATTCCAGTGCCTACCAAAGTCAGTAAGGCTCCTTGGAACTTCAGTGGCTCTTGGAACTGTCTTGAAAGGGAACCATTCCTGGCTCTAATATTGTGAAACACCGCATTCCTATGGCTGTAGAAATGCCAAAATTAATCGTGGAACCATTTTGCAAAATTTTGAAGTATGTAGCCTATTTGAAGTTGTATCTTCAAACCATGGAATGATGTTACATTAACCTTTTTTTTCTGGAAACAGTGAAGTGTATATGTTGTTAGAAAGATTTTTTTTTCTTTTAATGCAAAACTGTCACTTTTATGTAGTGTGGCAGGAGAGGAAACCAAGCGTTCTACAGATGATGAAGCTGCGTTGTTGGAGAGACTGGCAAGACGGGAGGAGAGACGTCAAAAACGTCTACAGGAAGCCTTGGAACGTCAAAAGGAACTTGACCCCACAATCACAGATGGGAGCTTGTCACTGCCCAGCAGGAGAGAAGTAAACAATGTGGAAGAAAATGAGACCCCGGGGAAAGAGGAAAAGGCTGAAACACACCGAGGACACTATGAGATTGAGGAAACAGAAATAGTTACCAAATCATATCAAAGGAACAACTGGAGGCAAGATGGGGAAGAGCAAAAGAAAGAAGAAAAAGACAAGGAGGAGGTACAGGAGGAGAAAAAAATGGAGGTCCCCATAGAGGAAAATCAGATAGACATGACAGCAGAAAAATCCGCAGATAAAGAAGAAGTAGAAACAAAAAGTCTAGCTACAAATGCAGAGGAACACAAAGCAGAGAATGATACAAATGTTGTGCCAGAAGAGACACCAAGTCTAACTGACACACTAGATAAAGAGAAGCTTAGGGATGAGGACAAGGTTGAGGAAGAAAGGAAGGAAGCAGAAGAAAGGGAGAGGTTAAAAGCAGAGGAAGAAAAAAGGGCAGCTGAGGAAAAACAGAAAGCAGATGAAGAGAAGAGGGCAGCTGAGGAGAGGGCTAAGGCAGAAGAAGAGAAGAGGGCAGCTGAGGAGAGGGCTAAGGCAGAAGAAGAGAAGAGAGCAGCTGAGGAGAGGGTTAAGGCAGAAGAAGAGAAGAGGGCAGCTGAGGAGAGGGCTAAAGCAGAAGAAGAGAAGAGGGCAGCTGAGGAGAGGGCTAAGGCAGAAGAAGAGAAGAGGGCAGCTGAGGAGAGGGCCAGATTAGAAGCAGAGAAATTAAAGGAAAAACAAAAGATGGAAGAACAGAAAATAGAGGATAAGCAGGTAAAAGAGATGAAAGTGCAAGAGGAAAAAACCCAAGCATTAAGAAAACAGGTACAGTAAACATTTTGCACCAAACTAAGACACCTGTTGTTTGTGAGAAATGTAATGCAAGAAAAAAAGAGATTGATTTGGAATTTCCTCACAGATCTATTCCTGCATTGAAATGACTAATACTTATGCTCTCACTCTCTCTTTTTAAAAATAAAGCTCTTTCTGCTTACCAATAATTCAGTGCACAACATGCCTGACCTCACTCTATCACTCAAAGACAACCTTGCATGTTCAGACCTCTGCATGATTTTTCGCTACCTTTTTTTCTCAGCTGCTATAAACTGCCTAATGCAGTAACACACATGAGGTGGAGGCAAACACAGATTGGTACAAAATATTATGAGCACCTGGAGGAATGTTGTGTGTTAAATGCGATCACAAGAGAGGTATCTTTGCTGAGACATGTGAGCATGATACCACGCAAGGGAGCAAGGCCCAGGGGCGGGAAACGGGAGAGGGTGAAGGGGGAGGGTTGAAAGGGTGGAGAATTTGGAGAGGGAGGGAGCACAGTGGCACACGGAGATGTGGGCACAGCAGCATATGATGGAGCTGTGGCTGCACCCAGGATTGGTACATGAACACAGTGGAGAAACAGAAGTGCAAACATATGTGATGTTTTTGCATTAAAAAAGTTATTATTGAAAACCCAAAAACAAAGGAGGAAGAAAAGGAGGTTAGAGTGGAAACTAAAAGGGCAAAGTTACCAGAAGAGAAGCTCCAACCTACCTCCAGAAAAGACCAGGTAACTCATAAACCATTGGTTTAAATGTGGAAGGGAAACTTGAGATAAGAAAACAAGTAGGACATCTATAACTGAAAGTTTCTTCTTCAGCAAAGTACTTAAGCAGGTGCTTCACTTCAAGAATGTGTGTAATTCTGCTAAAATAAATAGGGATGAAACTACTTAAGTGTTTAAAATTAAGTAAATGCTTAAATATTTTTTTCTTTGGTGGCTTTGGAACCAATTCATGTTTGTCTTAAAACAAATACTGCAGGAAACTCAGTTTGATCAATTATACAAGGATGGTTTGCACCCTAGAGATAAATTTTTCAGAACAGTATCAACTAATCATCCTTCTTTGGTTTCCTCTCACTTTACTGTGAACTTTTTCCCTGTGAATGAAATCTACTCTTACAATAATAATATAATAATAATCATCTAGGCCTTTGGCCGCCTGCCTTAACAGATGACTTCCTCCAAAACTGCAATACCCTGTTATATAAACAACATACCCAAGATTCTTCTTTTGTTTTAAAGAGAAAATCTACAAAATTTACTGCATTGCATTCCTACTGTAAACACAGGAGCTGGTGCCATGATGTTTTACTGTATGGTAAGTAAATAAGATCTGGGGACCATTTACTCTTCAGGTTACAGCTGGACACAAGGAGCCATCTTCAGTGCTGTGTAGCAACTGTGCTTTTGGTTCATTGCAGCAGGTTTCAAAATACCCCCCAATTCTAATTAGGCATTGAGACTGGTTAGAGCCTTAGAGGCTTGGACCCACTTGGATTTAAAGGGAGGCCCACCACAAAGATGTAGTAACAGGCAGTTTGCTGTTCACCCAGTTGCATGGGAGCATTGAAGCTGAAGAGGGTCAGCTCCAGTCCTTAGATGTTGGATCAATTCAGAACATGCTGGAGATGCTTAGCTCACTCTCAGAGAGTGATGAAGGCAAATCATGTTATCAGATTTTATGTCCGATTGCCTGGCTTGATTATCCAAGGTATATTTTGAATAAGTTTCATGTGAGATGGAAAAGACAAATGAAGTGATGAAGATGGTTAGAAGAAAGGTTCCTAATGAATCAGGAGAGAGATTGGCAATACTAGAATAAATTACTCTAGTAAGGGGAAGTGTTAAATGAGACCTTCAGAATAGTGTACTAGAAAAAGTAGACAATCACTTTAATCCAATTTAGAGGTAAGAGCTGTGCAAAAAAATAAGAAATGGATTACATTAAGAGTTCAAAAGACAGAATTAGCTTCCAATATTCACTTATGTCTTTGAATATTACAAGTAAATGTAAAAAGGAGTCTGTAACTGAACACAGACTTTGATTTTGGAGGGGAACTTGAGACACAGTTGTCCTCCTTGTGTTTATGTGGAGCTCGGTCAACTCTCACTGGAGCTGTCATCATGCTTTTAAACCCTACCCACTGACTAGATTATTCCAGGAAATTGGTAAGACTTCTAAAAATTACTTGTGATTTTAATGTTTCCATCTTTGGATGCTCAAGCTGAGACGATGTAATAGAATCCAATTTTTAGTGCAATGCTGAATAGCCATCCAGTGAAAGGTAAATCTTCTGCAAGTGTATCTATCACACTGAACATTCAAAGTGTTTTGAAAATCTTGGTTGTTGCTTCCTGGCTTGTGAAGAAAAATTGACAAAATTGGACTCCAAACCAAGGCAAGATCAGTCTCCCACTTCCATTCCTTTCCCCCTTTCAAGGACATACAAATTCAATGAGATCTATTTCTGAGCATACATGCAATTAAGAGGACAGCAGTGAATAAGATCCTGAAGCAATACAGTCTATCTACAAAGTCAGATTTTTCTTTTGCATTCATGCAACACAAGCACATGTTCTTTCTTAATGTGATCAAAACCTGGCCCTCAAAATTCAGATTTTGATCAAATTGGCAAGCAAAATTTGTCTCATTTTCTTCTTTGTTTCTTAAAAGTGACCTGAAAAGTTCATAAGAAAAAGCTTTCTCATGATGTGAGACTCCCGGTATTTCCTGCTTCCAGCTTGTGCTGCAACAGTTGCTTTTCCCATGGTATTTGGGTATAGTAGTTGGCTCTACATGGAAGCCTTAGACCCAGATGCCCACAGCTTTTAACTGTAACTGAGCTAAGTTAAAAAGTTAAAAAAAAACCCTGTAACTTTTAACAAGTAACTGAGCTGAAATAAGGAATCAGATTTGGCAGATGACCCCAACTTCAGTATCAGATTTGCCTCAGTCTGAAGGTGTTCAAACTCAGATTTAGAAATCTCAGCTCTCAAATAGTAGCATAAAACTCTAACTGAAAAGAAGCAGTGTAGAGAAAGATTAAAATATAAATACATAAAGCTGAAAATTCACTAAACATGCCCTTGGTCATATTCTATATTGATATCAAGATTTGTGAGAGCATGTGAACTGTTTCAATTCAGGTAACATCACGTCTGTTCCATGTGGAGTCAGTGTAATAATTACTACTGCGTAGTAATTTTTACTGAATTCAGCAGAATCTGAATTAGTCTGTAATTTAGGGAAGCAGTGAGACAAGGGAAAGAACTTCTTCTGTTTCCTGCCTTTGGAATAGGATGCAACAGTTTCTTCTTCTGTGCTAATCAATCTCTATTTTGACATTAAAATTAATAGGAGAAGGATTGGACCCAAAAGCTGTGAAATTTTTCTGTAATATCCTGTTTTACCATCTTTTTGAATAAAGAGGCCAAGTTGTGTTAATGGTTTTCTCGAATGCAGACACATTATCATAAATCCTACTGGCTTCTGAAATACTATTTCCTAACCTACTAATTTTCAAACTATATTGTTTTAATATTCGTTTTCTCAGGGATTTCAATTAAGATGCAAGAGATATGACCCTCCCCAGTGGACCTGAATGCATCAGGCGGCTGGAAGTGTTGGCTTTTTAATAAGACTTAGAAAGGTCTTGATGAAAATCTCAGCCAAGGAAATCCTATGCTCTCAAAATCCCAACACAGACATCCTGGCATGAGAAATTCTGCAACAATCAACACAACCAGTTTCAGTATCACGCTGACTGGGACTGAAGGGTTAGAAGACTGCTAACCGGCAACAGAGATTTTTTTTTGTTTTTCTTTTTCTGTGATCGTGATCACTAGCTACAGTCTCACCCAAATTTGGGAACACCCAAAAGATGTTACTGTCTGCTGGCACTCATTAGGATCAGTGAATAGCCGTGGTTGTCTCAGCTCCTAGAAAACAGTAAATCATTCCTTGAGGCTGCTGGTAATAAAGGTCTCGCTTGTAGCAGTTACAGCATCATGGTCAAAGAATGCAGGGTCATGGAAGCTGAACTTCCCTCCTGTCTGTCAGGGTGCTTCTGCCAGGTCACGGCTAAAGCCTGTTGGCAGGAGAGGGTGGGAAAAGTCTGCACTGCTGCTGCCTGCTCCCAGGACAGAGCAAATGCCTCTGTGAGTTGTGTCCAGCCTCCCCCACCAGTGTCAAATTTGCTTGAGTAGTTTAACCATTCCATACTCACTTACAGTGTGTGCCACCATGGTATTATCTGTTTCTGTGAGCAAGTAAACTGGCCTCAGCTTAAGTCAGAGACTGACTTTGGGAATTCACTCAGCAACAGCCTAATTCATTGCCTTAGGAGGATCTTTGAAGACTCTGAGCTCATCCTTTGTTGATAAAGATATTACACCTCCAGAAGTCATTCTTCAATGAGAAAGGATAGAAATTTCATTTGATTTGAGGGTGAGGGTGTATATTAGTTTTTTATTTCAAGGTGCAGCTTAGGACACCATAAAAGCAGTTATGTTACAGACAGAACTGTTATACAAATTCTTTTTCTTTCTAGTTAGCAACAGGGATGGCAACATGCCAGGCTCCTAAAGGACAAAAGTATTTATATTCTAAAGGTCTCCATTTGAATTCTTCACAGGAGGTATTTCTTGCTTGCCAACTAGAATATTCTGCCAAAATAGTAGAGCTGGGGAAAGCAAATAAATGTTTTGGAGGTACATGTTTCATCTGCTGCTGTTGAAAGTCTATTTTGGTTGGTAGTCTTAACTAGCTGAGTGAAAATCTTTCTACCTGAGAATAAAGAAATCAGTCCACTTTCTCCTCTTAACAGCATCTAATCATGACTCAGCATGCTGGTATCTGGTCATCTGAGGTATTGATAAATACTTCAAGCTCATAACTCTGAAGGAATTCTGGAGAATGAAATCCATGCACTAATGGATTACTATTAAGAATTCTAGGACAAAGCTTTGGAAGGATAAAGGGAATTTTTACTCTAGCATTTTCTGCAGCGTTTGCTTCTCCATAGGATGAAATATTCATGTCTGATACACTACCCATGACTAGCTCCTGGTAGGATTGTCCTTTTTGTTAGAGTAAGCTTTAGTCTTATGCAAAGAGAATTTTGTGTTTTGGCCATTATTCTTGCAATATTGAAGATGTGCTATGGCACCAAAAAGAGTTTGAACTTTGTCAAGCAAGCTTGACAATCAGTGGAGTTATGTGTTATTTATATTGCACCAATGCCCTAAACCTTGTACTGAAACTATATGCACAAGCTTAGTCCCAAAGAGTTTGCAACCCAGAATCTTAAAAGGGAACAGGTGAGTGGTGTTGCAGCGGAAGGGAAGAGAGTTGGGATGCAGATGCAGAATAAATTAGTATGGTAGCACAGTCCTATGGCTTCAACAAACACTTTCACAGAATGCTATACAAGAGGCTTTGATCACTCAGGAGAGCGATGGTTGATCACAGTTTAGAGCTTTACAGACTACTTCTGCCATAAAGCACATAAACATTTTGAAGAGAGTTCCCATTAATACTAAGAAATCTGTTTCTCTGCTGTTAATTAGAATGTCTTATTGTGACTTCTTTTTTGTTGTTTGTTTCTTGTGTTTTGTTCTGTGATTTATGGTATCTCCTGAACAGATAAAAGATGACAAAGATAAAGGAAAAGCACCCAAAGAGGAAATGAAAAGTGTCTGGGATCATAAGAAGGGTGTTCCTGAACAAAAGACACAGAATGGAGAACGTGAACTCACTGCCCCAAAACTTAAATCTACTGAGAATGCTTTCGGGTAAGTTTCAAGTAAGAATTGAGCTTGCTTGTGTTATAGCAGAGCAGGGGGCCATCTCTGGGTCTCTGCTTAATAGCCTTGTAGCAGCTGAGTAGAGGAATTGGATTGGAAAAATCAGCAGAGACTCAGGCGTTCATTGGGTTTAGGTATATGGTTTCTAACAACTACCCCCATCTTGTTGCAGTAACAAAATGAAGTACAGAAAGCAGATTTCAATAGCCTTGCTCCCTCAGTAGAGACAAGTGTCTTATTTTCACTTTGCTGTGGGTTTCCTTACTCATTTGTTTCTAATATCTGCATAGAGGCCAGAAATGACAACCCAGATTTTATATTCTCTAATTTTTTTGGTCAGATCTCAACGTTTACTTTAGTAACCTATTTCCAATTACCCATCTGTTTTTAATTAGACTCTGTGTAGCAGAATGAAGCACAATCCTGGTGACAACTCCTGAAAGAACTTCTCTCTTGATTTCAAGGCAAACCTTGAAATTAATGGCTTCTCTAGAAGAGTGGTTTTTTTCAGTTAGGTGATAATATTCTTTTTTTCTTTATCTTTTTTTCCTTTTTATAAGCTGGACCAGAGTTTGGTTTTTATTTTTCTTTTTAAGGAAATATTTGCCTTATGGCTACACTGGGCAATTCAATGAAGGTAAACAAATTAGTAGTGAATATTTAATTTAAAAGGATCCTTCCTGCCTCCTAAAAGCAGGGGATACATGAAGCAGAAATTAAATTCTTCCTTTTAGCAGAAACCCAGGGATGAGTAGGTTAGAAATCTAAATTTTTCTCCTTCTGCATCTCTCTTCCTCCTACATAGACACAGGTAAAGAAAAGGTTAAACTGTCCAGGCACTTTGAGAAATCTGTGCATGGCAGATGGGATTTGCTATTGTATCTCCCCTTGTGATTCTTCCGGGAAAAGCAAACTTTCTCAAAATAAAATGCAATTCAAAATACCCTGGAGACACCCTGACCTAAAGTCAAAAGACAGAGATGGAATAGCAGGAAATTGACCTTACTCAAAACTGTCCTGCTTCATGGCCTCATCAATAGCATAAGAATGATTTTCTAAAATTAATTTTGTTGTGTTTTCATTTGCTTTACTTCCTACGGGATATGGGCATCAGAGGCAACATGTGGATTTGAGCTTTCACTCCTTACTTTCCTATTTCTGTTTCACAGAAGTGGAAATAAGCCTGTTTAGTAACCTTTTATTAGCTGAGTAAAAGACTTGGGTTGGCAACATCAGCAGAGGCTCCAGTGTTTGTTGGGTTGTTAGATATGAATTAGGGCTCTTGGCCTATTTTCTAAGGAACTGCCTCCACAGAGTTGGGCTTTGTCTGGAACTGCCTTTCGTTGGGTTTTTTTGGTGTGTTTTTGTTTGTTTGTGTTTGTTGTGGGTTTTGGGGTTTTTGTTGGTTTGGTTTTTGGTTTTTGGTTTGTTTTGTTTGATTGTTTTTGTTGGGTTTTTGTTTCTTTTTTTGTTTGTTTCTTTTTAACATGAACATATCAATTCTAGCTAGAAAGAATGTAACTTGGCTAATTCTCAGTGGTGAGGTTTGAGAACAAAATAGGGGAGTGGAGGCTAAAGAAAAATTTTATCTTTTTGTCTACATCGACAAGTAAGAGAAGTACAGAATAAACCCCCATTTTATGGCTTTCCCCTCCCATCTTTCCTCTTACCTGCCTCCCTCCCTATTCTCATACAGGACTGCAAAAGTCTTAAATATGATGTAACATTTGTTTTTCACATTCTTCTGACATTTTTGGCTCCCACAAACCACTTCTTTCCTTTTCCTCCTTGTCTGAAAGCAGCAATCATCTTCACTTCTTAGCACCAAAAAGGTGCTTACAAAACTCTTCCTCCACTCAGCATCTCAGTGCTAATTTAACAATGTCAACAGTAGGCAACAGAGCATTGAAAACAGAGCATTTGGAAGTGGAGGAAAATAAGGAGAATTACTGCCAATTTATTGTTTGCTATTTTGAATTATGCAGAATCAGTAGTCCTGTGAGCAGCATAAGAATAAAATAAGCTAGAAAATTTAAATGTCCTCTTTTGTAAAGAGGCCGAAATAATCATCTGAGGTCTCCAAACAAAACTGTTAACACTAGATTCTGCAATTGGCTTCTATCAGTTGAAAGCTGAGAGTAGCTGTTAATTTCACTGAGGCTATCTGCACTGAAGTTACTGAGGACTTCTGTACTGATGTAGAACAGAATGGATCTTGGCAAGTGTTACATTCTTCATTCTCTTAATTCTGAAGGTCAAGTATTTGCCCTTGCCATGGAGATCACTATCCATCAGAAGTGATCTCTTGCATCTTTCTGGACCCAAAGCATGCAGGTCTTGGTGGGTTGGCAACACAGACTTCAGAGACAAGAGGCAATGAAAAAAAAAGTGAGGTTCCTGGGTTTGTTTGCTATGGAGTCTACAACTTTGTAATGAAGCAGGAAAGCCTTAAGATAGCCAGGGATTTCTCATGTCCTGTGCAGCTTTAGGTGCACTGGATCCTTAGGAATACTTAGTGCCTTGTAGAGGCTCAGGGAACATTTTAGGTTCTCAGTATCTCTGCAAACTGAATCAGAGATATTTCAGTCTGGGTAGCCACACAAAATCATACTTCAATATTATTTTTAAATTAAAAAAGGCAAGAGTTTCTTTCTGTAATTGGACTTTGCTCCCTTATTCATGGTCACTTATTTTAACTTGACACTTATGATGGAGGGTGGTCTTGTGGTTCTACTCTCATGGTTTAAATGATTGCAATGCAAAAAACCACAGGGCTGAAAGTGCAGCAGAAAAGGATTGTGATAATGTGATGTTAGGGAAATATAAATTATGTACTTGTTAACTCTAGTTAGAAAATCTAGGTTAGAAAATCAGGTATGAGACTGCTGGAGGTAAACACATTTACAGACCTCTGGGACTTTTTTTCTTTAGCTTTGCTTTGTGATGTTATATTCTTGCATAGAAAAGACTTTCTAAAACCAAGTAAATACATTGCAAAATAAATGCCAGTGTTTCATACTGAGCTTGAAACAGATGAGTTTTGCTATTTGCTATATTTTTTTTTAGTGATAAAATTCCCAAATCATGCATGCAATGCTAGAACCAAATTTCATCCAATTTAGTAAGATCATGTGGGAGCAGAGAACTCTGTGTTAGTAGATTTTACTATTTTGAAACCACAAATAATTCAGCTCTGATCTATAGCCTGTTTTATATGGTTAACTCCGTCTGGATGCTGCATCTATCTGAATGATGAGCACCTTCCCAGGATTGGGTGTAATTCACTGGATTGCAAATTTATATGATATGTGTTCTTCATGTTGTCATCTCTAACAGTTATTGTTGGAATGTTTGATTTATACTGTCTTGCGGTATTGTACTCTGCAACACTGATTGCATTAATGAAGTCATTAATATCCAATTTTTTTGGATGCCAGCGGTACAGAAAGTTTTTTAAAAGTATTTAGTAAGTATCTTTCTTTTCTGTCTTTCTGTCTCTTGTGAATAGCACACTGATACCCCTTAGTAACCTATCTCCTTGTCAGCTGTAACATTAAACACACTCACAGAGCAGACATTTGTCTAAACACTGATGTGATAGTTATTTAACAAAGCAATGTTGTTTGACTCTGTTGAAAGTATGCACTTCACCTATGCACATTCTTTAGGTTTGGGGCTTGGGTTTCTTTGCTGTTCTTTCTTTCTGTCTCATATATTACAACTGGTTGGAAAACTTCTATTTTTCTCCTGTGGAAAGTTACCATTAATAAATAATTTCCAGTTTCTTATTAAAAAGCCATACATTTCCTAGAAAACATCAGCAAAAACTCTGGTGAACCTTTCTGTTCGTATGTGCTGGGACACTTGAAGTGTTAGGTGTTGTAGATGAGATAGGAAACTTTTTAGGTTTTTTTAAAACACTGTTGAAACTGTAACATTCCGCCCCTCTCTTATTTCCTTCTATTTTCCGTGAGTCAAGTAATTTGTTCTGTCCCCAAAGATGCTTGTCTTTCTCTAGAGGGCTTATAAAAAATATTTGCCTTTAAAAGCAAAGGTTTCGTGCATCATTTATTACGCAGAACACAGCATAATATTTTTGCTGTGAGGTCTTTATATGTAAATTTATCCAATTTAAAGACAGCAGTGAGGAGTTAGTTATGACTTTCCTTTGCTTTTT
This sequence comes from Myiozetetes cayanensis, assembly GCF_022539395.1. Taxonomy (NCBI): domain Eukaryota; kingdom Metazoa; phylum Chordata; class Aves; order Passeriformes; family Tyrannidae; genus Myiozetetes; species Myiozetetes cayanensis. The sequence goes on along the minus strand of NW_026087521.1, from coordinate 67,064,610 downwards.
TTTGTGTATGAAGTGCAATATGATTTTGGAAGTGTTTCCTCTGTATGCGAACTGCAGAGCAGAGTTGTTGAACAGTAAGTTTGCTGTCTACAGTAGGGATGCTGATAAGATATTATACCTCTTACTGAAGTTTCAAGAGATGTTAAGTATTTCAACTTCGGTTATTGAATTCTTTAAAAATGGAGGTGGCACAGGTTCTTGGGCAGATTGATGAAGCTCCTGTGTGCACACAAGCATATGAGACACTCCTTCCTCATTGGCAGCAGATGGGAGAGGTTTTCCTTGTAGTAACCCAGCCTACTAACTCCGGATGAAAATGTTTTGGGCCTCTCATAGTTTGCTAGGAGCAAAAGGTCTTATAAGGAAATATCTTCTCTCATGCTGCTGGTGAGCACATGGCAGCGGGTGGCTCTGGACAGGAAAGGAAAGCACATGGTGCATCACCTTCCCTTTCATTTCTTTCCCAGACGCTCCAGTTTGAGAGGGACTACAAATGCTGAGGAATTGAAGCCGGGGTTCGAGGCTCTAAAGCGGCTAGAAGATCAGCGCCGTCGTCGAGGTGAGAATGATAATGAGGAGCTAGAGAAGTTGAAGGAGAAGCAGCAGGAGGCAGCAGCAGAGCTGGATGAACTGAAGAAAAGGAGGGAGGAGCGCCGGAAAATCCTGGAGGAAGAGGAGCAGAAGAAGAAGCAGGAGGAAGCTGAAAGAAAAGTCAGAGAAGAGGTAAATATAAAGTATGAAGTGTTAGATGTGGGTTTTATTCCCTGGTTACTACCATACTTGCACTATCTTTGAATTAGTTGGTGCCTCTTTGTGGCATTGTCTGCAGAGACATTTTTAGGCAAAAGAAGTTGGTGGGGCTGAAGGCCGATGGGCTTGTATTTAACCAAAGGGCAGAATGAGGCCACAGGAGATTGGCTTATAGGTGAGGAAGGAGCATGTGAAGGCAAGGAGGAAGGCAAGACTGAACCCAAACATACAGGTACTTCTCATTCTTAAATCTGCATTTGCTGAATGGGGAATTGATGCTGTGGCTTTGCTTTAAATTGTAGCCTTTATCTGAGTCCTCTGGATTGAGGACACTGCTGTTTCTTAGTTCCTATCAGCAGATGGTCTGTTGCAAGACACCTTGATTTCAAATACAATTAAAATCACCCCATTTTCTAACCTTCAGGTTTAACTGCAAATATGCTGTATTTGGTATCAAGTGACCATATCATATAGGTCCTCTAGGGAAGACCTGGGGTAAAACATGCAGTCCTGCAGGGTAGAAAAAAATTTTACTATTCTTGCCTCAGGAAAGGCAGGGCTCTAATATGTGTATTCATGAGTTGAGATTACATCTGCAATAGTTGTGAATTTCTTATTTTCTTGGGGATGCAAAATGTTGGGGGAAGAGTTATAGCCACAGAGTTCAGGGTATCTGACATTATGTAAATTGAATTACAAAGTGCATGTCAAAATTCGTCTGCTGCAAATGAGCTGGAATCCTAATTTTATATATAGTTACAATGGGCTAGATTTCATTAGGGAGATATTCCTGTCTATTTAAATACTGAGTACCCAACACATCTGTTTTCTTGTACTTCTTCTGCCAAGAGACTCTACAAATAGGATTTCCAAATCTCTGGTGCATCATTTAGGAATCCCAGTTGTTTGGAAAACAAATGGTAAATGAATAATAATGATAGTATCTGACAGCTGAGTGGCAATTTCTTTAATATATTAAGCTCTTTACAACAGAACTCAATAGATGCCAAGAACCCCCTTTACCAGCACTCACGATGATGTTTGAAGGCTTCTGGTTTGACTTGTAGCTAGTGAAGCAAAACTCATCTCTTTAAAGTAGTATATTTGGACTTCAGCCAAGCCTTTGACACCATCTCCCATAGCACACTCCTGGAAAAACTGGCAGCCCATGACTTGGACAGGGACACTCTGTGCTGGGTTAGGAACTGGCTGGAGGGCTGGGCCCAGAGAGTGGTGGTAAATGGGGCTGCCTCCAGTTGGTGACCAGTCACCAGTGGTGTCCCCCAGGGATCAGTGTTGGGCCCAATCCTGTTTAATATCTTCACTGATGATATGGATGAGGGGATTGAGTGTACCATTAGCAAATTTGCAGATGGCACCAAGCTGGGGAGGAGCATTGATCTTCTAGAAAGCAGGAGGGCTCTGCAGAGGGACCTGGACAGGCTGGATAGATGGGCTGAATCCAACTATATGGGGCTCAAAAAGGCCAAGTGCCAGGTCCTGCACTTTGGACACAACAACCCCTGCAGTGCTACAGGCTGGGCACAGAGTGGCTGGAGAGAAGCCCGGCAGAAAGGAACCATGGAATTTGGATTGACAGGAAGCTGAACATAAGCCAGCAGTGTGCCCAGGTGGCCAAGAAGGCCAATGGCATCCTGGCCTGTATTTGGAATAGCATGGCCAGCAGGACCAGGAAAGTGAATCTGCCCCTCTACCCAACCCTGGTTAGGCCGCACCTTGAGTACTGTGTCCAGTTCTGGGCCCTCAGTTCAGGAAGGATATTGAGGTGCTGGATTGTGTCCAAAGAAGGGCAGTGAGGCTGGTGAAGGGTCTGGAGCACAAGTCCCGTGACGAGCGGCTGAGGGAGCTGGGGTTGTTTAACCTGGCCAAGGGGAGAGGAAACCTCATCACTCTCTACAACTACCTGAGAGAGAAGGTTGTACCCAGATGGGGGTCGGACTCCTCTCCCAGGCAATCAGCAGTAGGACAAGAAGGCACAGTCTTAAGCTTTGAGAGGGGATGTTTAGGTTAGACATTAGAAAGTTCTTTACAGAGAGAGTGATCAGACATTGAAGTGGGCTGCCCAGGGAGGTAGTGGAGTCACTGTCCCTGGAGGTGATAGAAGAGACTGGATGTGGCACTTAGTGCCATGGTCTAGTAGACGAAGTGGTGTTGGGTTGGACTTGATGATCTCAGAGTTTTTTTCCAACCTAGCTGATTCTGTGATTCTGTGAAGGGAAAACTGTAAGCATTTAATCTTAATTTTTTTGGTCACTTACTGATTTTTTCTTGTGAATTATTAACCTTGGTGCAATAAATGTCAGAGTAGATGGACAGAAGAACAGTACCAATATGATACATGAAAATACAGAGAAACTTAATTTGAGTCTAAATGTGCTTTTTTTCTCTCTTTAAGTGGCACTATATGACAATATATTTGGTGACTTCGCTGTGAGGAGACAGTAAAGCAGCACAGACTAGCTGTCTTCCTGGCACCCTCAATACTGAGATGAATTAGCTTTAATGCATTTATAGATTTTGGACAGGTCACTGAACTTTTTCAACTGGCATGAAAGTCTGTTCTTAGAAAATTTGGTTTGCAGGACTCAACAGCCCTGCAATGGTGATGTAGTTTCTGAAAGAAAAAGTAACCATTCATATTTTTTAAGGAGGAAAAGAAGAGGATGAAGGAAGAAATTGAAAGAAGAAGGGCTGAAGCTGCTGAGAAGCGTCAAAAGATACCAGAAGATGGTGTATCTGAAGACAAGAAACCATTTAAATGTTTCAGTCCTAAAGGTTCATCTCTAAAGGTAACCTCCTCACTAACATCTATATGAACATAAAAAATAATGAGATTTGTAGTCCAAACTAACAGCCAAACATTAGAGCAGTGTAGAAATACTTGTAATCAGACCTAGGAAGATGCTTTGCACTGAAACTTTTCACTGAAAGACTTCATTCATTGGGATGATTGAAAATTAGAGATCCTTTCTGAAAATAGAGTCTAGACTGGGAGTTATCTGTTCTTGTTGATGAAAAATATCCAAAAAGGATCTTCACCTTCAAGAGAAAATTATTTGGGATACTTAGAGCTGTATTATTGTATTGCTTTTCAATATTAATTTATTATAGGAGTGCCTTGTGAACTGGAGTAGAATTACAGAATTTTTTAAGTTGGAAAAGACCTCTAAGATCATTCAGTCACAAACCTTCTCTCACTCCTTCCACATCCACAATTATTTGCTTCCTTACCAGATTACTTTGATTTAAACATATCTAGCCTAATCATCATTAATTGAAACTGACCCATATGGAAGTTCTAATTTATGTCTAATCTCCCTAAAAGTAACCTCTAGAAGTACTGGGCTGGATTCAGTTTTCTTACATAACAAGAAAAACCCCACCCTTCTGTTGCTGAAGAATTTCTAAATGGTGTTTTGTGGCCTATATTATATTGCAGGTGGGATGAATCAATTAAATGGCCTTTCAGCATGGAAGAGGAATCCTGGCCCTGCTGAAATTATTGGGAGTTTTGATTTAGTATTCATTTCAGTTGCTTTCTTAGCTCAAGCAGCAGATCTATTCATTGTTTTCAACTATCTCTCCCATTTGTCATCTTGTGTTATTAGTCATTTAAGAATTCAAACTCTTTGTCAAAAAAAGGCTGCTTAGTGAAAACTAGGAGAGAAAAGAATCAGGCAGGAGGTTATCAGGTAGGAGCTCATTGAACCATTAAGTGGATCTCCATGAGATTAAGAATTGTATTTGTTGAGTGAAAAATTGCATTTGATCAAAATTACTTTTCCACTCATAAAGACGTACACTTTGATCTAATTGGGGGATTCAGGTCTGTACTGTTTTGGGTCCAAATACTGTTGAATGGACTTGCCTTTGACTTTTAAGACATGTTTGAACCTGAAATACTAGGCCAGAATACATGCAGCTGTAAATGAAGACTGCCAAGCTTCACAACTTCCTGTTAGATAAATCCAGTGATGCCATTTTGGTTACTAAACATAATGCCGGTAACAGACACTATAAATATACAGCTTCTTTCCAGCCCTCCTGGAAGGGCTTCCTTTTCTTCTTTCATTTATTGAGATGCCTTTTTATGATGTACCTTTGGAGCTTTTATTCACAGAAGACTCAGAATAGAGGAAATTGTACTTGAAAACACAAAATAGAAACATACATATTTTGGGGAAAGTGGGAAAAAAACCTGGATTTGGCAGGAGTTTAAGGGCTTTCATATAACTTTTGGACTATGCTGCATTACTCTACTAAGTGTCTTTTTAAAGGAAAGCTGAAATTTTCCAAATATCTTTAAGCATTCAAGGTACAATTTTTTTTTTTTTAAATGATAATTGCTGCTGGTTTTTATGGCTTGTTGGGCAGAAATCGTTACAAAACACTACACATTTTCTCTGCTTCTCTCTCTGAGAAATCAGTGATACCTGATATGTAATTCCAGACCAGTGTCTGTGGGTGGTCAGTGTAGATATGTAATGCTGTAGAAGTTCACACTCTAAACTGTTTCTTGGCCTTCTGTGGTTAATAGCTGAGGAGAGAATAATCTCAGTTTAATAGCCTGATGTGAAATTTGATGTCAAAATCCAGTTATTAGAAGACAGTATGTTTTGTTACCTTGAGTTTGGACAGACTTCTCAGTCTGGTCTAACCTGGTTGGTTCACAGCTTTCTCATTGCCTGCTGTGGCACTGCCCAAGTTATCTTTTGATTTGTAAAGCATCTGTGTCGTTGTTTTGCCCACCAGCCCATCCCTGGGGCTGAGGATGGTTTTGTCCAGGTGATTTCCGGACAAAAAACCAATCAAAAAGTTCAGTGACGCCTTTGCTAATTACATCTTTAAGAAAACGGAAGAGAAGGTTGGTTGCGCAGTTGAAATTAGGAACAGCAGCCATGTAGAAGGGTAGCGGGCCCGAGGAGGGCCAAGGCCCCCTCCTCCCCGGCTTGGGCCGGGGGGGGCAGGTGCAGCACTGAAGCCTCTCTTCTCTCTTGTGAGAGAGTGAAGAAAAAAAGGTTTAAAAGACGAACTGCTTAGACAAGAAACCGCTGCAGAAGAATTCCAGCCATGAGATAACAAGACTTCCAAGGTCAAAACTGGCAGCTGAAGCTGTAACAGGAGAGAGAAGAAAAGTTCGAAGGGGGGAGAGCTGCTTTTTCCTCCCTTTCGCTCTCCCTCCCTTCAGCAGGGTAAAGACTGAAAAATAAAACCCTGCCACTTATGAAAGTTTGTTGGGGTGAAAAGACCCCCTGTGCGGCTCACAGAGGAGCTTGTGGATGCACCAGAGGTTTGTGACTTTAACAGAGAGAAAGCCTTATGCTGGAGCAGAAGCGGCTCGGATGAGGCACAGTCCTGTTAAAGACTCTGTGACCCTCGAAGGGGATGATGCTTATACTGGAGCGAGACGGCTCAGATAAGCTTGGGATCTCAGTGAGAGATCCATGCTGCTGCTGTTGAAGATTTATGACCCTGATGGGAATTAGGACCTACCCTGGAACAGAAAACGGTTCGGGTAGGGATGTTGGGATCCATGTGTGGGATCCGTGCTGCTGGTGCTAGAGATTTGTGACCCTGAGAGAACCTACGCTGGAGCAGAAAACGGCTCGGGTAGGGATGTTGAAAATTTATGACCCTGAGGGGAATGAGAGAGCCTTACGCTGGAGCAGGAACGGCTCGGGTAAGGATGTTGGGATCCACGCGTAGGATCCAGACTAGACCCATGCCGAGAAGTCAATCAAGGACTGTTCTCCCATGGGGAGGGACCTTCATAGGGAAACAGGGGTGAACTCTTAAACCATTATCCCCTGTAACCCTGTGGAAGAAGATCCATAGTAAGCAAGTGTCCCCTTGCAAGCCTATGGAAAGAAACCCTTCAGGACCTGGGTAACCCCCAGCCTTCGGTTTTAGCCCAGGAGGGGGGTAGACCCAGCCCTGGAGGTCAACACAGAATGAGAGAGAGATAAAGAAGTTCCAGCTGCAACGAAAGTGCTGCAGAGTTACTGGAGAGAGAGAGAGAGAGCTGGAATTCCGAGAACGGAAAAGGACTGCCTCTCCTCCTTAAACTGATATAAAGGGAGGTGGGGGGAGAAGTATCTTCTGTAAATACATAATACCTTTTACTTAAGTAAAATTGTTGTAGATATAATTCTTTAGTTTTAGTTTGATAATAATAATAAATACTCATACTTTTTTTTATTCAGTCTCTTTTTGTCTGCATAAACCTTCTCTCAACTGATAGTAATTGTATAGGGGTATAAAAGTAAATTGAGCCAGGGCAAAACCACGACACATCTGGCATATGTTTTCTCCCTTGATCAATGTATCATCTTGTTAGACATGTCATAAGTCATGTGAGAACCCCAAATGCACCATTGTGGGTGGGTGGGTGGAATTAATGAGAAAAGAGAGGCTCAGTATAAAAATACCATATGATACATGTGCACATTCTGACTTATGGATAATAATCTGGCAAAGCATAATTTTTCCTTCCCCGTCCCTTATAATGTTGTGATAAGTGTTTAGGAAGAAAAAGAAGTTCCTGGGAGTGGCTTATATGAGGAAAGTAGGGCATGTTGATTCCCGAGTGAACTCGGGAACAATAAGAATAAGAGCAAAGGAAAGGGAGATAATCTGAGAAGCAGTGTGGCATATTGCCATAAGGCAAGGCATGAACTAGCATGGCATGCAAACTCAGAATTGAGAGACAAGGTGTGCAACTCATCTCCATGTATTACATGGATCATGGATGCACATATAAAAATTTAGGTATACAAAAACATAATATACATAGACATATGCTTATAATATACATACCTGCTTATATTTAGAAAGACCTTCTGTGATTATCTAGTCTGACCTCTAATAAATCACAGCCTACACAGTTTTGACAACTCCTGTTGTTTTAAGTGTTAAATACAGTATTTCCCTTAAGTCTGAGACACTTCTTCAGCACAACTGCTACAGCATGGAGTCCTCTCAGTGATAGTATGAGGACTGGTCCTTTCTGAGGAGAAAGCGAAGAGAAAGCATGCAAAGTGAATGCAGACCAAGTTCATCACTAGCTCAGGGACAGAAGCAGCTTGGATTTCTCGGGGCTGTGTGGAGTCCCTGTGGGCAGCAATAGCACCAAATGTCTGCTCAACCTTTGCCCTTTATCTTGTTAGTTTTTAAAATAAGGACAAAGACTAGAACATCCTCTGCTGCTCTTCCAACTGGTTCTAGCTCACCCTTTCCTTCATTTAGTTCATGCAAAGGGTGCTGCACTCAAGGAAGGAGATGTCCTGAATAAACTTTGTTCATTTTGCTTTTTAGACAAGGTCATTCCTCACGTTTTCTTTGAGAAGGAGGGTTACTGACTTCTTGTATAACTATTCTGTAGGTTAAGAGAGAACAGGGTATTTCAAAACTAAGTCTCCTCTTGGTGAACTCCACCACTAGAGAAAAGCAAAAGTAGTTAGGCATGGAGGGGAGGAAGCAATGACAGCAGGCTGGGAAACACAGGCCAGTGTGAGAGCCAGCACTTTCTGCAAGGCAATGCTGACAGCTAAGCCAGAAGATAGACTTGAGACCTTTTTTTTCTTTTGTCTTGTCATATCTCATTATTGCTCTCAATACCTGACAACTGGTGCAGTGAGTGTAAATAATTAGGCTCCACACAATCAGTTCTTCCTAGATAAACTACTCTTTGCAGCAGAGGGAAAATAGAGTGGTAAGAATAGTATTTGTGACATTTGTTTTTCACTGATTTTTGGTGCTGATGGCAGCACCTGTAGTCTTGTAGGTAAACTGGAATAAATTGGTACACTCTGCACAGATGCTGCTGACAGCAGGAAAAAGCTTAACTGTGCTTTATGAAGCAAAAGAGAATGTGAGCCACTCAGGGAGGATAAGGAGAAGCCACTCTATTCCCAAGGACTACCACGGCAAATGGATTTCCACTACATTCTTCCATGTTGGATATTAGGCAAAATTATAATACAGGGTTTTCTGTTTTCTGTGTGCACTTTATATTCCCCTTCCTCCTTAACGCATTTTTAAAGAAGAGTTTTTCTGTATATCTATTTACAAGTTTCTGTTGCGTAATATCCAAATATCCAAAATTTCTAGGAATCACTTAATACATTTGTATGAAATAGGTTTTACTGGGAATATCTAATGTTTTTTGTTTCCAAGTCTCATATTGTGTTAACTCATTCTTTGTTCTGTTTCTGCTCTTGGAGCAGAAACAGATGGAAGACAGACCACTTTGACACCCACACTTCAACTTGCACTTTCAGTTGGCAAGATATTTTTTGCACAATCAGCAAACAAACATTCGTCTATATAGTATTGAATGTGGATAAATGCAAACATGTTTTTCTGTATAACATCTTGCTTAATTTCTTCCTTGCCTCCTGTATGTGCTGACTTCTTTGAGTAAGGCCTTAATCAGGTATAAGAATCCACATGGTTTTGATTCATGTCCATTGGTTTCATTTCATCTGACTTTGCCAGCAGAAGGGTAGGTGTCCATCTAGGCATTTTGTTATCCAATCTAAACTTCTTTGGTAGTTCAGTAGCGTGAGAGCCACCCTCAGCAGACAAATAATACTAATGCTGAAGTGAGCTCCTCTACCTCTCCACTGACTATAGAGAGAAACAAAATGATTAATTTTGACTAAATGCTTAACTTTCAAGTAGCTGACATTAGGTGGTAGAGATGCAGCCTATGTTCTTTCTCTCTGGTCATAATTTAATTAGGGGCTGGCAGGTTGACTTTTTTCAATACTTGTGTGTTCTGAAAGTATTCCTTGGTGACAAAATACAGTCCAAGCTATTTAACAAGATCGTTTTTAAATGAATGTAGCAAAAAGATTATTCTTAGTTTCTTGTCTCAAATTGAGAAAATATCTTGCATTTTATGCTAATAACTTTGCTTTGCCTATTTCTTTTACAGATCTATTTTGTAATACTGTTTACTGTATGTGTCAAACATTTTAAATACTTTGCATGGAGTTTGTGTGATATGCAGTGGATACATGACCTTTAGATGTTGCTATGCAGTCTAACTGTATTTGACCTATATGTTGAATACATGTGTGTATACTGGTTTGTTTGCTCTAGATGTATTCAATGTCTGCTTCTGCTTCATGCATACAGTGTTTTGAGGAAGATGCTTTAGAACAATTTCTCATATACATGTGTAGAAAATTTCTATCCCTCCACACAAGGCACCTGCTTCCTCAGCCAGAGTATCTTGCTGAGCTCTGAGGGTTGCTTCGTAACTCTGCTTTCCTGTTTATTTTCTGTTTTGCTTCCTCACTCTCCTCTTCTGAACAATCCCTGACTTACTCCGGATACCACACCAGGTGGTCTGAGAACCACTGTTTCCAGTGGGTAAAGAACGACCCCACTTTTGTGTCTTTTTACTACAACCCCAAGAATACGTGTCCCTCTTCTCTCCCATCTACGCCCCTCTTCCACTAGTGCCTGCTGAAGCCTGGTTTTCCTGCTGTGCAGAAGCATTTCTCCACCTGCACATGAAAGACTATGAAGATTCTGTAAATTGATTATTAGGTGGTTACCTTGAGTCCTAGTTCTTTGAGATAGTGCATATTATTTGTCCTTGCTGCCCACCGGCATTTCACTGATGCAGTTGTAGACAGACAAGGGAGAAACTATAGGCTCTTGCTGCTGTAACTCATCATTTTGATGCATTGCTGATCCATTATGATCCAGAAATCAGCACTGGGGGGGAAACTTCCACTATACTGTAGTAGAAGAGAGGAGACGTGTTTTGACTTCCCATCCTTGGTCTGTTTAGTCACTTTTAATCAAATAATTTACTTTCTCGTTTTGTGGCAATGCCTCTAGGTGAAACTAAGCTGTAACCTGTTCCGGCAGGGAAAGGTAACGCTTCTGCTCCCGACACGGGGCGATGGCTTCTGCTCCTGCCTGGTCTTTTGCTGCCACCTTGTGACATCAGTTCGCTGAAACACTTGGGATCTACCCTAGCAAAGCCCATCTCTCCACTCAGGACTGCTTTTAGATTCCATATTAGCAACTAAAACTGTTAACATAAATCACTGTGTAAATTATATATTTAGAGTTTCAGAGGTGCCTTTGAACTGGATGGATGCTAGCTGGAGTTCCTCCAGTGAGCTTGTTTGGCAAATTCTCCACTGAAGTGAACTGCCTGAGTTTTTGCTTGTGTGGGTGTAAGAAATAAAACAGTCATGCCCTTTGATGGGATTGCTGTGGGATTTAGTGCTCTGGTACAGCCTGGATGTTAGAGGCATAGAAGACAACCATTTAAAGAAATGGCTGTCATTGCCTTATTTTAAAGGCATGAATGCCACAGCAGTCACTGTTAAAGTAAATTGAAAATAGAGAACCCTTACTGAGACTGAGAAATGTCCAGGAATCTAGCCACACTGATTTTTAGTCATTTCAATCCCTTGGAGCTGCTTGCATATATTTTGTTTTAAGTGAATGTGTAGAGCCTCAGATGAGAAGTGAAGAAAAGTAATGTGGAAAAGACTTGAGAAAGTTTGATGAAAATATTTCTTGACCCAGAAGGCAAATAGACACACACCTATCCACCCCATCATGAAATATTTTAAAACTTTATTCACTTTTTGTATTCAAAATATTGAGAGATTATACAGAAGTCATATGAGACCTTCATGATTCCTCTTCCCTGAAAACATCACAATGTTTTCCTGTACACAGAGTAGAAAATAAGGATGAAATGTAAGGTATCAGTTTGTATATTAACAACTGGAGGATATTGACTCAGCAGTGACCCTGCTTGAACACAAGCAGAGTTTAGCCTGATTGGTTTCCTGGAGTTCAAATGAAATTGTTAGTGTCCTCCAAAAACATACTTGAGAGAGGGGATGTGGCTGACATCCAAACCTGGCTTAGTCTGATATCTCGATTCAGTAAAACTTTATTAAATTTGCTGTATTTCTCAAGAGATATGTAACTTGCTCTTATGTGGGAATTATGAAGAAATTTAATGTAGATTTGGTGCACATCAAACCCTTCCATAAGATAAACTTCTTCCCTTTTTTACTTTCTATGTTGGTCATTTATTCTCTTGTTACAAAAAATGATGCTCTGAAGAAATGTGTAGGATGCAAACATTCATGCAGAAAATACATCCACCTTTATAAATCTGTATCATAATAGGTTGCTATTTATAAAACTTTTGTGTGTGTCTGTGATGATTTCTGTTGGAGTGTATCTTTTTCAGACTTTTTGACATATAAAATGACATTTTAGCCTGGCCTTGCATAGGCTGCTTCTTTATTAACCTTAAACTTAAAGCTCTTCTCTCTTTCTAGATAGAGGAGAGAACAGAATTTTTGAACAAATCTGCTCAGAAGAGGTAAAGTAAGGAAACAGTAAGTTCAGTTCAAATAGTAGAGTTTAGTTGGAGAGCATAATAATGTCTTTCTTTCTTTTTTTTTTTGTTTTCTTACCTACTTCCTACAGTGGTATGAAGCCCACCCAGACGACAGCAGTTGTCTCAAAGATTGACAGTAGACTTGAGCAATACACAAGTGCAATTGAGGTAAGTTAACTCCAGGTCACAATGGATGTAGTTACTAATGGCTTTGGGAGCTTTAATCAGCCTATGTTTTACTGTTTAAGAATTGCAGGGATTTTTTGGTCACAAATGCTTTTTTACAGAATCACAGAATATTCTGAGTTGGAAGGGACCCACAAGGATCATCGAGTCCAGCTCTTAAGTGAATGACCCACACAGGGATCAAACCCATGACCTTTGCATTATTAGCACCAGGCTCTAACCCACTGTGACTTCAAGACGAAAATGTTTCAGGCATCCCTATAACCAACATTTGGATATATAGCTAAACAAAACCTCTTCCCTTTCATGCTTCTATTTACTGTTTTGTAAACTTGGAGCAGCTCTTGAAGGACTCAGTCAGCATCTTGAGTGACAGTTACATCCTCTTCTTACCTGATGAGAGAATTATGTGCACAGAGCTGATAGCCATCATAAGCAAAGCTGACTTAGCAGCTTATTTAGAACAGAGAACTAGGTTTGTGTTGCTCACTGCCACTTCAGAGTGAAATTCCTTGGCAAAGACATACACTACAGTGAACAAGGGAGTTAAGAAGTGACAAAGGAAAAACAGAATCACATTAAAATGCAGAATTTGACCCCAGGTGATTTTGACAACTAGTGGTTAATAATGTGCCTAGGAACCAGAATTGAGGACTTTTTCTTTTCATAGTTCACAGAAAAATAGGAATTTGATTTTGTTGTTGTTGTTGTTTCGAGGGTTTTTTAGCTGTTTTTATAAATCAGTGAGTGTGAAAGCTACTAGTTAATATAGCAGGCTGACTGGACTGGGTTGTGAAGTGTTATGGAAATACAATAGTATACAAAAGGATATGATATTGATAGCTGTGACAAAGGTATAGCACTTCTTCCTTCCCTGCTGGATATTTTTTTTCTCCTCTCATCTGCATGTAGAGTCTAAACACAGTATTCCACTAAGGTTTTAATTGGTTGGGCTTTATTATCATTTAATGTAAAGGAAACTATAGTCATTCAAGATCAATTAATAGTCTTTTTTCCTGGTACTGCTGCCTGTTTAACCTTTCTGCTAGAAAGCTTATCAGCCAGAGAGTTTATATTGTGTGCCAGTTGCCAATGAAAAAAAAAGCACATGGATGAAAGGATGAAGGCTTGGGCTTGCCTCCAGCACTTAGGTCAAGTTAAAGGTAGCTCAAACTCCTCCATTTGAGACAAATGCCAGCATGGCACCCAGTAGTCCCCATATCATCAAAACAGGGGCATAGAACTTCTGTCATGCTGCTTCACTCCATGCCTTTTCTGACTTATATTAGGTTCTCCAATATTTTCAGTAGGGCTGTGTTCCATTTAGATATTGAAAAGCATAGCTCTACAGTAAGAGGAAGGCAATGTGGATTCAAACTATATACAGTTCCCATCTGACTTGAAATATTTCCTTTGCTGAGTTTTTAATGTTTTCAAAATCTGCCAAATCTGACTTGCTTTGCAACTAGAGGCAAAGCCTCAGCTCGTACAGGTTCTCCTTCTCATCTCATTCTCATCAAATCTATGATATGCAAAATATACAAGAATTTTGAAAATAAGAAAGATGAAGAATTTGGTCGAGTGTCTATGCAAAAAGCACATTTCCAAAAAAAAATAAAAAACAACAAAAAACCAAAACAAACAAGCAAACCAAAAAATTCCCACCCCAATTCTCCACTCTTTAAAAAAGATTACCCTACTCCAAATATACTGTAATTGCTGAAATTTACCCCTAAAATCCTGTGTTGTAAGGTTAAGTTGTCTGGGACAGATGGAGCAGACTCTGATGCTGAATGACAGAGCAGCCTTTTTCCCTGCCTCTAAATAAGGATTTCCTTAGCCATATCCCTAAAAGAGCCAGGCTTACAGGATTTAGGTGCTAAGATTTGAAAAAGGACAAATTAAAGCCTTGGAGCAGTTCTGTGCAGAGTTACGGTTTGCCATAAATTTTAGAAATGAATGAAAAAATCTCAGTGATTTCAATAATCTCAGTTAGTTGTGCCAAGGGTGCAACTAAATCAAAAAGGGAAGAGAGTCTCAGTGGTGCTTTTTGAGCTGAGTGCTGCTTTTCATCCTTGCATGATCAGTGCTAGAACCACTTACAGCATTCTCCAGCACTGCCCCAAAGTCAAACTACCCTGCACCTCCAGCTTTTAATGCCAAACACCAACTGGCCTCAATTCTTTTCCAGGGCACAAAGGCTTCAAGACCAGTTAAGCCAGCAGCTTCTGACCTTCATGTTGCAGCTGAGGGTGTCCGTAATATCAAGAGTATGTGGGAGAAAGGGAATGTTTTTTCATCACCCTCTGGGACAGCAACACCAAATAAGGTTTGCGTGGAACATAATGATTATAAAGAATTATGCTATGGGCCTGACCTTGCCATTCACTTTCCTGTGAGTAAGCATGTCTGCTCCTGTTGACATCACTGGTGAAGAATATCCCAAAGGATACTGAGGACCTCAGAAATCCACAAAATTTGTGGCTGCAATATTGAGTATAATGCAAGAGTTTAGTAACCTACTGAGCTGAGTTATGAGACATTCCAGAGCCACATCAGATATCTTAGACAAATATATCTGGGCAGTTCAAGCAGAGTACAAACAAATTCTTTGTGCTGGGAAAAGTTCTTTTGGGGGTCAGAGAAGGATTAAATAGGCAAGATAGTGATGATGTTTTATAGATAATGCACAGAAGTATTTGTGAGACCTTTATCTTTTCTATGTAAGATCTTAAGGCAAGATCTTCTTTTTATAAATAGATGTGAGCTGATGAGCATTTATCATAGCCAAAAAACTGAGCCATGGGGGTTAAAAACTGAAGAGGGTTATTTCAGATAGTAATTAAATTTTAGTAATTTGTTCTAACCTTTTAAAGATTGATTTTAATGTTTTAAATTTTAGGCTCCTTAGCTTCTCTATAGTGTGCTTTTCTGGAAAAAAAATAGTGTAACAAAACAAAAAATATGGACTTAGACAGGTGTCTCTTCTATTAAGCTATTGGAGTTCAGGCTCATGACAGAAAGAGCGTGTTTATGTCTAACATCCTGGGTTCACGGGAGTGGAAATGATTTTGTCAGTCCACGTTTATCATTATTGAAAACTAGAGGGCAGTAGTACTATTGTAGTTTGTAGGGACAATACCTTCAGAGGAGACAGGATGACTCTAGTCATAGGCTCAGTGAGGGCCTCTATATTAAACTCAGGCTTGTCTTTGCTTTTAAATCTAAACCATGAAAACAGAGCAAAAGCTATTCTTATAGTCTTCTGATTAGATTTTATTGTTTTGCAGGAAACTGCTGGACTGAAGGTGGGTGTCTCCAGTCGAATAAACGAGTGGTTAACCAAGACCCCAGAGAGCAGCAAATCATCTGCTCCAAAACCTTCTGTAAGTAAACTTGCAACTACTTCTTCAGTAGGTGGGTTCTTTCCATGGGCAGAAGGGGTGACAGGGCTTCCTTGACCAGCTGGTGGTCTTTGGAGGAACCTTGCTTAATGTCCTTGTGGAAGCTCACAGAGGCCCACTGGCTGCTGATTCAGAAAAGGGGGAGATGAAAGAGGGCAGTTTTCACCTTAAAAGCTCATGGATGACCTAAAAAGGCAAGTGCTCAGAAAAGCACTTCTGCCCTTCTCTGCAAGGAAAAGACATTAATTTACTACCTGTAAAAGGCTTACCACTAATTTAGAACTTACCAGCCATAGACCCTTCATGAAACACTTGGGCTTTGACTCTTACCCTGTAAAAATTTTCAAAGTATATTTTAAAATAAACTGAAATAATTTAATTCTTTATGAAATTAAATATAATTTCTAATGAATGCCTTTAGCATGACTATTACTTCAGCAAGAAGAAGAGTAGAAAATGCTTTCCAGGTAATAAAGTGGGAGTGTGAGAAGCAGCAGTGTGGATGTGGGAAGGAGCAGAAAGAGGTAACTGTGGGATGGGGAAGGGTAAGGATGAGGAACTGGAGCTGTAAATATCCATACTGGAGAATGGCAGGATATCAGTCATGGTGTTAATGGTTAAACTTCAGGATTCTATTAAAGAACTTGTTTCTTTTCATATTCTTGTGTAATGTTTTTCTGCCAGTCCACTTGCCCTTTATAAAAGATGCAGCCTGAAAAGCTCTTTCTCAGTTCGTGCTCCTATTTGTCCCAAAAAGGAGCTTGAAATTTTGAAGTGTTGTCCCTAATGTCAGTATTTACTGGTATCTACATGGAGATTGTGTCCTTATGGACACAAATATAAAATCAAAAGAAGTCATTAATGTTCACTGTATTTAATCAAAACTGCTAAAATCAGTATAGAATTTGCCTCTGGATTTTTCTCTCTTTTAAGTTGCATCTTTTAGAAAACATAAAACTAACCTCTTGTTTTTCCTTCAGCCAACTGTTTCTATCTATGTTTTAATTTCCCTCTTTCTCAATAGATTGTTCTTTCTTCTTTCAATATCTCTGCTTGAAGGAGCCCACTCTCCTCCTATTCTTCTTTGGGGGTCTGTTTGCTAAGTTGGTCAGGTAAACCTATTTATAATTGACTATGAAGAATGATATACATCTATAATGTGTGATTTTTACTTTTTTTTTTTTTTTTCTCCAGGAAAGCTAGAATTTCTTAGTTAGCAAATACCTTTTTACCCCCATGATATTCCACCAAAATAAAGAAACGTTCCAAGCTTTTGTGACCATGACGATACTTGCGGGTTTTGGATCAATATTGAATTCAAAGTAGAGGGAACAAAGACCTCAGTTAATTTTATGGTGAACCTAAATCACATATTCCAAATGATTTCAGGACTATGGAAATGGTATTGTGATAATCTCCACTGCAAGTGGTTTTGTGATAAGGTCAATTGCAATTTTGTTGTTTCCTTCCTTCTTGTTACTGATGAACTAGTTTTTTGAAGTATATAATTGGCTTCAAGTCTTAAACATCTGCAACCCTCTGTAGCTGCAGGTTATGATCCATTCTAGAACACCTCTGTTGGGTGCAAATATTCCTTGCAGAAATCACATTTCCATTCATCACTGAGTTTAGAACTTTTAGAGTTAGAAATTCTCATGTGCATAAACCTATCTACCTATGGATGGCAAGAACAAGATTCTAGAAACATACAGGACTTGAATACTTTCTGAAAATGAGAGTACCTATGTCCAAAATTGTTTGAATCTCTTGTTAGATATCAATCCATCTGTCCTTAAGCAGGTGCATTACCACTAGCCTAGCACACATAATTTTGATTTGTAGCCCTCCTTTTCTTCAAGAAGAGGCTTAATATTTTTATGGAGTTTTGCTTAGTCTCCATAACATTTTCAGAGAATACTATTATTCTTTTACTTTCTCTATCTTTTTGGTTTTCTTTGGTTTTTTGTTTTGTTTTGAGTTTTGTGGTTTGGGGTTTTTTTATCAGGCTAGTGATTGGTACAGCCTAAGATTACAAATGATGCAATGGAAATTCAAATGGATGTGAAGTGCTACAGTAATAAAGCCTAAAACCTATATTTAAGAATGGAGAGTAGAATCTGCTTTTCTGTTGTATTAAAAGCCTCTACTCTATTTTTTCACAGAGTTTTTTTGTATGAAATATTTTTATTTTGATCTAAAATAACTGAAACAATCTTTTGAATTCCTCCCTAAGAAAAACTGAATTCCTCCCTCTGAAAAAATGTGGGGGTTTTTCTGCAAAAAATGGAATTATCTTTTGGGCAGTAACTCTTAACTTACTATGTTCAACCAAGGGAGTGCAGTGATGACCAGCCTGTACTATACAAAACAGATTTGGTGGGATTGTTTCTTCTCTTACAGCATGTATATGTGCAGAGTCCTTATGTGATGTATCATTCTGAATTGCTTTATAATTGATAGACAATGTAATACTTATCACTGGTGGATGTTCTTGAACTTTTTTTATGAGAAAGTTGCATTCTAACATTTTGTTTAGCAAATTAGAAGAAACATGAACTAATGTTGTTTTCTGTTCTTTGACATTTGACAGGATTTGAAACCAGGAGACGTATCCGGCAAACGTAACCTCTGGGAGAAGCAGTCAGTTGATAAGCCAGCTTCTTCTTCTAAGGTAGTACTTCTGTGCATTATTAGGAGGATAATATCTCTGTTGAAGGCTTTCTTTCAGTTTCATACAGTCAGTCAGTTGGAATGAGGCCTTGTCCTCTGTTACTAACCTGCTTCTTTATCTATAGAAGAAAATACTATGAGGTGCAGAAAGCCATGAAAACTTTTAAACACCTATTTGGCAGAGCTGTGTTATTGTGGAATCTGTCTTGCATGGAGTTGATTTTTTTTCTTGTTATAAATAAAACAATGTTCTCCTCTATTGAATTTTAATTATGGGTTATTACTTTTTCAAACAGGTATCAGCTATGGGGAAAAAATCAGAGGCCAATGGTAAGTAATACCATAATGCATACATTGCACCTGTTTTTATATTGTAATACATGTTATTACATATATAACATAATATTATTATATGTATAATGTTAGACATATTATACACATATTTAATAACATTGTACACATATAGTTTAATAAAATCATACATATAATAATATAATACATATATTGTGACACATATTACAGTATAGAAATATTGCCACATTTTTGCAGAGGTGTACCGGTGTTAAAATTCTACAGCTATTAATGCTGATGCCAGTAAAGCCCTTTTTGCCTTTGCCTTTCAAAAGCTCCATTGCAACACCATCAAAACACGAATGCTTGAGAAATAAACCTACATCATCTTTCTAGGAGGACTGAGTACTAGCAGTGCATCAGCCATGTTTCCAAAGGCTTGTTCAAGAGATATTTATAGCATGTTTCATGTAGCTGGGGAGTATCATTAAAATGTGCATGGGCTGATGAATGGAATGGCCATTTGACAAATTACAGCAAATGCAAAGCATCTGGGAAAGGCTCTTTTAAAGGCTGCAGTGGGAATGGATATGCCTTTCCTGAGCAGAGAGGGGGAGCTCAAAAAACAAAGCTGTTGCAGCAACATCATTTGAGCAGAAAAGGAAGATTTCAGTACTCTGAAGTCAGCCTGAGTACTGAAATTCAGTGCTCAGCCCTGCATCTGACTTTAAACACAGCCACTGGGTAATGGTGAAGCCTGAGGAAAACTCAGTAGTGTTGATTTTTAGAAATAATTCTTCTGGTTGATGGTAAATCTCCTGTACTCCTGCATACCCGGACTGGAATGGAGTTCAAACACCTTCAGCAGCAGGAATGTTTTTGCTGGAGCTGCGCATTGCTGTCTTTTCAAGGCACAATAGTCTTAATACTGTAATTTTGGAACCACTAGCAAAATCGCCCTCTTAGCTTTTTAATTTCCATTTTAACCTAAAACACTCTAAATAAAGCCAATTAAACCAATTATGTGCCTGAGGACTCATGGGGAAGAATGAAAATTCACGGATCACTTTAATAGGTTTAAAGATGCCTTGCAACATTCCTCCACTCTAAGAATGAAATGGTTGAATATGGAAAAACTTTCAGTTTTCTACACTTCAATATGTGCAAACATTTTTCGTCACATTCGTATGTGAAGCCACAGGCATGGTATGCCTGTGAACTTTTCTTATTGGTTTATAGTCATGCAAACCCCAATTGTTTTCTCCCTCTTCTCCTTTTTTAAACCGAACTGTTAGGAGAGGGGTTTTCAGGCTCACTCAGTGTTAGTGCAGCTCTGCTTCTGTGGAAGGTGTTAGCAGTGCACCCACACGTGGCTGGGGAGAGTAATGGGTTTAGGAGCAGCCCTGCATTTCTGTGTGGGTGTTCCTGAGCACCCCCTGAACTGCTTCCTCAGGCTGTTGGAGGCAAGCAAGGTGAAATCCTGCTTGCTTCTTGGAAACCACCTCTGAGCAATCGCAGTACATGAGCACAGCAGCACCCAGCTTGTGTCCTGCCTTCTTACATGTTGTTAATCTAGAGCTGTGCCTTTTCTATTTTAGAGATGTATTTGTGTTGTTTCAAGCCATCTTTAATCTTTATTTTTCTCAGCAGGTTTGAGACAATTTGAGAAAGAACCATAGAAGGCCACTAAAGATGCTGGACCAATCAGTTTGGGGGAAAGAAAAAAGGAAAAAGTGCTAAATTGTTCTTTTTATATTTATGTTTATTTACTAAAATGTCTTTTTGCATTATACCACTTTAAACCATGTATATTAGCACTGTATTTAACAATCAGTCTAGAGTTTCATCATAATAGTACTGCCTTTGCACAAGAGCCTTTATTCCTACAGAAACTCATGCTGTGAAATATGTAGACTCTCCTACTGATAGTCATAACTATGTACCTGAACAGTGATTTCAACTGCCATAAGAGGTCAACCCAAAATGCATCTGAAGTAAAGTTGCTTAAGAAAGGGTGTGCAGTAAACCTATAAAAACAATGGTTACTTTTGTAATACAGAAGTCTTTCTTTCTGCACTTTAGACTAAGGCATGGAAGAAATATCTTTAGTTGACAATGTAATATTTTCTGTAAGCTGCCCATGTCATGACAAATACTGCATCAATAATGTGTTTTATTTTTTTGTTTTATACTTTTTTTTTTTAAGTATCAAGTTTTCCATTCTAGTTTAAGTTAAGACCTAAATTTGGATGATTATATTAGCTGACAGCGGTACTGATACTTCTTTTTGTTGTTAGTGACTAGTGATTGAATGCAATTTAGAATATATACACACGTAGCTTTACAAAGTTTAGCCTAAAGGCACTACTAACGGTAGAATGCTTTTAACATGTGCTAGAGTGTTATAATTAGTAATAAACACACATAATTAGCCAATATCACAGCTTAAAAAAAATAAAGAAAAAATTACACACTTTTCTATAGTAAGACTTCATAATTGCTATTAGAGGTATGGTGAGATAAGTATTAAAAAATTTTAAATGTCAGTTGCCCAGTAATGGGTAATTAAAAAGAAAGTATAGTTTTTAAAAGAGGAAAAGGTAAGGGTATAGAGGGTCAAAAATAGGTCACTTGTATAAAACGTTGTAGTTTAATTTATATAAAACTACCATAATTAAAAAGAAAAAAAAATCTAAACAGAGTTGGAGTTTGTTTCAAATCACTATACTCTAAATCTTGCCATCCATCAGTGCTGCCTACCAAGTCCACCAAAAAATTAAGTAAACCTCTATCTTTAATGCGCTTCTTCTTACCTCTCTCTCTTGAATATCTTCTTTACAGATGTTTTCATTTGTATATATTTAACACATGGCTATAGGACGTCAGCGTGTTTTGAATTTACACGCCATACAGTTTAGCATTTACATCCTACAGCATACGGGTGGCATAAACTGAGCAGCTCAATTAGCCTGAGTACATTGTTAACAGCTTTGTAGTGCATCCCCCCAGGATCTTCCTTTTCACCACTTCCATCTCTTACAGGATCTGACTTCTTCCTAAAGAAGTATATTGTTATATTTCAAGCCAAAGATGAGCTGACCTGCTTGGTTGAAAGAACTTGTTTACATATAGAAATGCATATAGTTATTTGTAGGGGGGACACTATGTCTGACATTGTCTAGGAGTTCTCATGTTTTGTTTTGGGGTTTTGTAAATGCTCCTCTGAATCTTTCAAATACATCTGATAGCTGCAATAAAAATTATTTGTTCATACAATGTATTCTTAAACTGCATCCACAATAAATGGAATATTTCCATCAGCAGTCCTGTTTGTTAATGGGTAGGAATGGCCCAGTTGTAACTGGGATGGGAATTGTGCTAAGTCCGTGTAAGATAAGCTAGTGCAAAGAACCCTGAAGTGTCCCTCCTGATGTACTATCCTTCAGGAGATAGACAAATCACAAAATCGGCAGCTTTTAACACACATATTCTTTGCGGGGTGGGGAGGGGAGGGGCGGAAATAATCCTAATTGTCATTCCTATCAATAGAGGATGGGAGCTGTGCATCATCTGAGAGGCAGTGTGCTCAGCAAAGTATGTTCTGACCTAGTGGTACAGCCATCTGCTTCCCTGCTTTGAAATAAATTTTCGGTGAGAGCCATTATGTTTCTTCTGTCTGTCTTGGTGGGATGTGCTTCGACATGTGGATGATCCCAGCGACTAAGGCTGGGGAGCTGTAGGCTCCGTCATCCTCCTATATCCCCTTGCTTTTGCTCCAACAGCAGTACAGCATGTACCTACTCTAGCCAGCTCATGGTCATCCAAAAGAGTCCCCCCAGGCTGCTGCCTGCTCCATAGGAAGCAATGGGAAGGCTGCAGCAAACACAGCTTCCTGAACTACTGGGGGAGAAATAATTGGATGCTATTTAACCTGAAAAGAGCCTGTATGCTTTAAAGTGGTCATGTTTTCCTGCCTCACACTGCCCGACTATGTTGCTACAAGTTACTGTAAGCTTTGCTGGTGACACTTTCCCTTGCCCATGGTGATTTCTTTTGCTCCTGGTTGCTGCCCTTCTTGAAAGTGTGGAAGCGTGGTCTGTGCAATCATGTTTATTTTTAGGAAACACTGTAAAGTGGTGTGGCCATGTTTTGTTCCTACCAGATGGCACCACCTCCTGGCAAAATTCAGTAAAGACAAATCCTGGTGGCTGACTCAGCAAGCCTGTAAGATTTTTTTGGTATTTCAATGCCCTTTTTAAGCGATGATTTTTCAGATAAAACAAAATTGTGGTTTGCTTTCCTGCAGCTGACTCTGTATTCTAGCTACAGTTTCTCTTATCGGCATGCAGAATGCCACAAAACAACCTGGCTTTGGCCCAGCAATATCTACATAAAAATATTTTAAAGGAATTAATTGTTAGTCTGTGTCAGGGTTTCCTTTGGTGTTCTTTAAGAACTTTTCCTGTGTTTTCTATAGGTAAAGCCAGCCTGTGTCTCAGTGTATTGTTCTGGATACTGCCAGCAGAGTTAATTTTATATTTGAGACTTCCAGTGCAAGTCAATGTGATTTTGGAGGTAGCCCTTATGTTCAGCTGGGGAGACTTTAATGTATGTTATGACTGGATATGATGCTGCCTTCAACTTTCATCACTATTCACACACGATTTCAGTTTCTAGGTATTCAGAGGAAGGGGTACATGAGGCAATGGGTGTAACTTTATTCTTTAGGTCCTAACTAGAGCACAATCCTGTTTGATGCTTAAGCCACAAAGTGGTCTGTATGTACTGTCTTTGTACAGGAATAATAGAAATTTATTTCTATATGTATTAAAATCTGCCTAACTAACGGTATGAAACAATTTAAGCGCTACACTGATTAACTTTTTTTGTTAATAAACTTTATTCATATAAAATTTTAAAGTATTAGAGAGACATTCTATAAAAATCACAACTATATAAAAAGCAAAGTGATTAGAGCATTCCTAGACAGTGACTTGAGCCAGTATTCCTGACCACACCAGAAATATAAAAAAAAAATCACATAAGTAACCAGATTTCTTGTTAGACATGTCTCTAACTGAGGAAGACAAGGAAAAAAGGAAATTAAATACATTGTCTTTCTACTAATAATCAAAACCAGATTTCTGCTAAGCATCTTTCAAAAAAAAGACCAGCCCTACTGATGCATTCTTACATCAGCTAGTGATCTCCTCCTAGAAAAGGAGGAAAAGTAACTGTTCATAATTATTGTCAAGTACAGAAGAAGAAATCAAGATCAAGCTAGAGAGTGCATCTTCTAATCTGGAAGTACTTAAATGGAGGTCTCGCAGAAACCACTTGCATTCAATAGTCTGCTTTAAATGGGTAGTCCTTGTGATTGACAGCTCTGAAAAGAGAAAGAACTCGTCATTTAAGTACCGTAGAAAGTAGCTTGGCAGCATTTCCCCATTGCAGTCTCCCCACCCCCTCACTTCCAATGTAGTTAAGTTTTGCAGCTGTCATTAAACTGAACACAGGCTTTTGAGAAAGCACATGTAACACCAATATGCTGAAAGGAGCACTCCAAATGAATCTCCCTCCTGATGTCAGTTCCAGGACATGCCTCATAACCCGGGGTCCAGGGTTTAAAGTACAAACTCTCCATGATTTTGGTCATGTATGTTTTCAAGACATGGGAGATGAAAATACAGACAGAAACAGGCCAATGGATTGTAAGGGTAAAAACATACTGGAGCACTGGAACTGCCCTCCAGTTCCTGTTAAAGCTGAGGATGACATCCATCTCCTTCTTAGACAGTTCAAAGTCAAACACCTATCAGGGAAAGAAAAAAAAAAACCCTCTAAGGTTCATGAGTAGTTAGCTACTGTGCATGCTTCATGCTTTTATGACTTGAGGTAGGAACATATTAAGCATAGTTAAGAAACAGTCTTATTTCTCAGCCAAATAAAAATTTACCTATGAAGTAATCAACATAGTCCTCCTCTCTCTGAGATGCTGTTTATATTAATGTCTTTGAACTCTGGGTGGTTGAATGGCAACACCACTGCAGTTTGTGTTGTAATGCACTAATAGAAGACTTAAGGTGCTCAGGATGTGTCACAAATACTGGAAATAGAGGTAAATTTTCTGCTACAAGAGAAGACTACTGGGTATCAGCTGTAAATAGCTGTCTCAAGCTAATTAATCATCTAGGAATTCTTGCCAGTTGTTTGTAGGAGAAATAGCTCCAAACCTACTAGCATGGATTAAAAGTAACACAGAGGTATCATTTAAGACACCAGCTCTTATAAGCCAATGTCCAAGCCAATGAACTTCACTGCTAAGAGGAACCACAGCCTCAAAGTGAGACATAAACCAGGACAGGTCTGGTGTTCACAACTTATTTTTTTTACACCTTTAAGTAGGACTTGCTAAGTGTTTCTCACAAGTCAAGTCCAAAACTGGGATTTTGTTTTCAGGATAGCAGAGCTCTGACAACTCTGTTGGAACCCATTTCTCTCCTGGCAGGAACAAAATGCTTTTCCACAGAGAAAAAGCACAGATGGTTAGGTAGCTGATGAAGCCTCAGTCTTCACACCTCTGCACTCCTCTTCCAATGCCTCTTAGGTGCTGCTTGGAAACATGGGGGAGCTATGGGTGTGGCTGTCTATCCTGCATAAAAAAAGGTAGCAGCAGTCCCAATGGAAACTTCACCTTCATGTTTTCCTGAACACGCTGTGGTTTGTCAGACTTGGGAATGACAATGATATCTCTTTGGACAAGAAACCGGATCAGAACCTAGGAAAGAACAAGGAGGAGCATGAACACAGGGGTACCAAGAAGTTTCTTCAAGCGCATTTAATGTTCTTCCTTTTTTTAAAATGCACAAAATAATTTATTTTCCTACAACCATATTCACTCTTTGGAAGACTACCAATTTGCACACAGGAATTTGATATGCCAAAATTTGCATTCATATTTGCCAGTCTACTGGCAAACTCTAATTGTTTCTGGCCTATGTTGTTTCTACATCTTGTTTTTTCCAAGATTTGTTTTGGTTTCATTAAGGGTAGTAGCAGGGGGAGAAAAATTATGATGCTTCTGGCTTGCATTACATGGATGCTCAGACCAAATGAGCATAATGATACTGCAGATTATTTTGGACTCATAGGTAATTGCCTCACTTATGTTAGGCTTTTTGAAGTCCATAAAAGAAAAAGCATATTTCTAGAATTTAGAAGTGCGTATGTCGTCCATCCCCATAGAATCTTTTGTCCTGCTCTGCCTTTTTTTAAAATATGATTGTTGTTGATTGCTTGTGAATATGTGTGTTTTTTTGAAGTGCAGTTTCTGCACTCGTGTGAGTAGCAACTAATATAGAAAAAATTTATTCTTAAATAATCAAGTACCTTTCAGTAATTCTATGTGAACCTGAGCAGACGGTGCAATTCAATAGGTCTGCAAATTACAGGACTTCTCTGAAGAACAACTTAGCTAACTTAGTTGAAGAAAGGAATAAAAGGTTTAGAAAGATGAACACTCAAGCAAGTACCACTGCTGATCAGTCTACCCCAAAACTTGATACTCAAGGCCTCTTAGAAAATAACTGATAATGTGCATGAATGTTGTTAAGAACTTGGGCAGAAAGAAGAGTCAAATGCAGTCCAGCCCCATTATACTGTATCTCTAAAGAAGGCACATCTGCTGAGGCTGGCTATCAGCCTGAAAACATCTGAGGAGGAGGAATATTTTGCCCTGACAACCCCACTTACCTGAGCAGGGCTTTTATGATGTCTAACTGCAATCTCTTTAATCTTGGGATCCTCCAGCAGCATAGGCTCCCCTGGCTTAGCCCTATTAAAAAATAGGAATATTGACGGTAGAAAGATATTAGTTTCCCTGCAGGAAGCCTTACATTGTGTGACATAATCTGCAACAAATCAACAGCACTTTTCTCATTTTACCTGCATTATTTACATAATTTACCTCAAAGATTCAAGCTACAACTGCACTGTTTTGTGTACTGCAATGCTTTCTTACCATGGGCGGTTAGGAGAGCCAAGGGGGCTGTATGCAGTCACAGCAATTCCTTTGGATTTACAGTACTTGACC
Organism: Myiozetetes cayanensis; assembly: GCF_022539395.1. Lineage (NCBI taxonomy): Eukaryota > Metazoa > Chordata > Aves > Passeriformes > Tyrannidae > Myiozetetes > Myiozetetes cayanensis. The sequence goes on along the minus strand of NW_026087521.1, from coordinate 67,037,804 downwards.
AACTTTTCCTGCGTTAGGTATGGATGGCATTCAACCTGCAAGCACAGAAACATGGTGGATAAAGAGGCAAACTGCACTGGGATGCAAATCATAACACTTTAATTCCTCTTGGGTCAGAGAAAATGTGAAGACTTTCAGTATCATGATTCAAATCTATCTTATGAAAAAGTTATTAATGTCACAGCAGTATCTAGAGGCCTAGCACAGCAAATAGAGTTTTCTCATGCTACACATTACACACAGACAATGAAAAATAATATAGAAGAGTGAAAGTGCTATCTATGTCAGGAATCTGGGAAATCAGGCTTTCTGGACTACTGCAGAGCCATATTACATCTTCAGAGGGGCAGCTCAGAATACCTGAAATTTATTTTCTGCTCAGTCACCCAGTGTCTCCTTGCCTCAAGCAGTCTACCCTGATACCTGTAGAAGACTGAGGAGATGATGTGAGCTAACCTAGGAAAGCAAGTTGCAACCAGCCATTTGGGAAAGATGTCCTTCAACTGAAAAGAACAGGAGCTACACAGGGATGCTGCTCAACTTGCCACAAGCCATAGTATGACCACAGGGCTACATCTACGCTGTTTTACATGGCACTGTGCACATACCTAGCTGTTTCTAAATGCTATAGCTTAGTTACCAGGCATGGTGACATGGAACATGTGTACAGTAGTTTATTTACACCTGAGCTAGATTAGGCAACTACTGTAGAAGCAGTGTGTGGAACAAGCCATGCAGAAGCAAACTGGAGGTAAAGCCCAGAGTTCTTTAAACTGCTAAAGTTGGTTCAGCTTTTAATGGGGGCGGGGGGCAGAGGTGAGAAGGAGGGGGAGGTAATTGGGTTCACCTACCAACCTTCATAACTCTCAGTAAAATCTTTCCAAGCCCTATATCCCCCTTGTACTCAGCCTAGCCAGTCCAAACACTAGACCCAAGCCCAGCATCACGGCACTGTGCAACACAGGATCTGGTGTGGGGATTTCCCTGGTTATTCCCCAGCTGGCAGAGATGGGCATTCAGCACCCTCAGCTGAGTGCAAAGAAGTTGCATATGGAAGAAAGTCAGGAGGTTCCTATGCCGCTGCTGTCCTGTGATTACATTCATGAGGTATGTGGTGAGAATTTGTATGTAACTGTGTACTTCAACCCTCCTTTCTATAATGAAGCTGCGACATGATTCATCCCTGTACATTCCCATGCCAGTGCAGAAGTGAAACTCACAGTGGGGGGTTTGCTGGTTATCCCAGGGCTGGAAAAAATGGACCTGTGGCAATTTGGGCTGTGACATGCAAGTCCCAGAGATACTTTGGAGTGTGAAATAGGACATGTAGCAGGAAATTGCAGGGTCCCATACAAGCTAATGGACATTTTCACTGTTTTGCACTGTCTAAAACTGAAATATTCTCATCTGTTTCGTATTACTGTGATATGTGTAATCCATACTGTTTTGTGAGATATTGCTCTAAAATCTCCACAGCATTATATACACACAAGCATACAAAAAATTTTTCTGTTGAGATCTCTATCAGCTGAAAACCATCAAGACTGACACTATAGTGAAGCCTTGCATATCACAGGTAGGATCTTTCAGACAACCAGGAGATACCTAAGCTTTGCGAGATCTCTCCGTGGCATCAAAACTATTTAAATGGCATGGCAGAAGCCAGTTTTAGAGCTGAAGTGTAGTATAAATATATCTAGGAATGCTATAAATATATATTATAGGAATTTCTATAATAAATATATATGATACAAATTCTATATTATATATCTAATATATTTCACATATAGGAAATGCATATTGTATTTATATAGGAATATTATATTTATATATAGGAATTTAGGAATACTCTAAATATCTATCTACAAACACACATACACTGTAAACATATTTAGGAATACTGCTAAATGGAAGGTTCCCTATCCTTGGCAGGAGGGTTTAAACCATATGATCCTTAAGGTACCTTCTAATCCTAATTATTCTATTATTCTATACTCCAAGGTTAGCTGACAAGGGGAAATAATCTCACCTGGTTCATTACAGGCTTGTATTTCAGGCCTGGCTTGTTCAAAATTCTTTCGATCTGCTCATGGTTAAAGTTGGAGACACCAATGGCTTTTACCAGACCACAGTCCACCAGTTCTTCCATGGCCTAATAAGTAAGGACAACCAATGAGTGTGCATGAGGTGGTGATATTACTGGCAAACCACATTATTTCATTTCCCTCAAGCTAGTGACGAACAAACAACTCACATTAGATTAGATAACAGTATCTCAATTAATAATAAAAAAATTCCTATCTGTATAAAACACACAGTAAATTAACAGTCACACCTGGATTCACCTACAAGTTGGTTCTACCATTGTGTGTATTCAAATATTATTTTAGTGACAACACCTACAGTGCTGATAGCTTTCTTCTCTTTAGCCTTAATAAAGACATCTCCTTCTTGCTCCCCAAATCCAGAGATGGCAGAATCTATTTGGTCAAAATACAATTTTGTGTGACTGTCCTCCATACCCAAACATATCCCTTAATTTCACTGTGCACACAGATCTCTGCTCCAGCTTTAGTGTTGATACCTGCTCTGAAGAGCAAATATTAACTTACCTCCCATGTGTCGAGAAAATCTGTATCACTGGGGATACTCATACCCTTGTCATCCAGAGGATGCAGCTCTTCACCAGCCTGTTATTTCAAGGCAGAAAATACACAGACTTTTTAAGAGCTGAATTTTCTACTGTGAACTAGCACTTTGGACTGCATCTACAGGCAGCAAGTTAGAAGGTTATTTAAACATATTGTGTAACTAAAAGTAGTAGTCTCTTTTGGACGAGGGCCATATTTTTCCAAATCAGCCCCTGCATGCAAGGATTGTGGGGATTAATAGCAATTATGTAGCTTAGGAAGATCTAGAGGAAAAGGAACAGATGCCCCACCACCACCTCTTTCCTAATTTTGTTATTTATTTTACATAGATGGGGGGAGGAGGGGGCACATTTTTTCTGTGCTATGCTTCATTTTTCACTGTTGATTACTCCAGACTAAGCCAACATCTCCAAAACTTGAGATGTTCATGCTGTTCCAGTCCCAAACAGCACCATCCCATGTTGATTACAGCTTCCCTGAAGACCCAGCGGGCACATTAGCAATGGTCATACCTATGATCATCTTGTTCCAACAAGTATGAAAAGCCATGTGCTAAAACATATCACTACTTAGTGACCAAATACTTGCTACCACCAGATTCAGGGCAGAGCCAAACAAATTCCCAGTTGCATAATGAAGAATGCACCATGCTTCTAGACAGGTAAGGAGAAAAGGGATGTAAGACAGGACTACCTTGAATCCCATAGGGAAGTGCATCAGGTAGAGGTCAAGGTAGTCCAGTTGCAGTGCAGCAAGGCTCTTCTTGCAAGCTACTTTAACCAAGGGCTTCTCATGAAACGTGTTCCACAACTGTGGAAAGAAACCAAGCCTGACTGTGACTTTACAGCTCCTGCAGTCCAGACCAGGGGACAAAAGTTTCTCCACTGGTGGTCTGGGAGGACAACTCCCTCCCCAGTGCATCCTGAAGATGAGAATGTCAGCATTTTACTCTAAAGGTAGGACAAACATGCCACAAAACCAGCAGTCATGAAGGTAGAGTCAGTATTCTCACTTATGAAAAGAGATTTTCAGAAATAAATGTAACACTCTGGCAAGTGTATCTGACACAGCAAAGTGTGTCAAAATTATTATTTCAGTCTAAGTTTTGAGTATTGAGCAGCTTATTCCTTCTGTCCCTTTTAACTATCCATAGTGAGAACAGTTGTCAATTTTTTTGAAATCAAAATTCACATTGTTTACATAGAAGAACTTGCAAGTATTATTAAATTAAAGCACGTTCTTTAACAAAAACCAAGCTTAATATGGAAAAGTTTAGTTATCCTAAAGTCTTCTGGCTTTGATGGTGAAAACCCCAAGTCATAAGTTTATTAGCTGAAGTGTTCTTTTTGGTAAGGAGCATTTCTGAGACAAGTGGATGAGATAAAGGAACAAAGAAAATACATATAAAATGCTTCAGACTGAACTTCCATACTTTAATTTCTATTCCCTTTCAGGCTTATGATTTGTACATGACACGGTTTTCAAATGTCTTGATAGCACGGAAGAATCCAGACAACAGCCTTACCTTTTTTTCCTGATCTTTCTTAGACATGTACAAATAAACCTTCAGTATAATTAATGCAAGAAAGTTATTAATTCAGTAACAGCCATGCTACTTATCCTAAGTTATCAATGATTCCTGATAGAGCTCAGAACAAATTGCAAATAATTACAACACACAAAAAGACAATCATGAAGTCAATGTTAGAGAAGGGAATAGGTCCCTATGTTACTTTACAGGTAGAGCAACGGTTTCTCTGCAAGAAAATTTAAATGCCCAAATAATCTTGCATCCTTGTACCTTAGTGACAATGAAGAGATCTTCCCGTTTCACTACCCCCTCTTTGATCTTCTGCTGGACTGCATTCCCTATTTCATTTTCATTCTGATAGAAATAGGCACAGTCAAAGTGGCGATAGCCAGCATCGATAGCAACCTTCACCACCTCTTCCACCTTTCCTGGAGGAGCCTAAAATCAAACACAAGCCAAACATGAGCTCTTCCATGTTCTCCAGCCAGTGCTCACTGCTGTGACAGTTCCACAAAGTTCCCCTTTCCAGCTGCTCCTGGAGTTTCCTCATCACCTCCATTTTAACTGAGTTCCAACTGAGTTTCCTAGCAAACAGTATTTTTTTGCAGGGAAAAGGTACAGAAAGAAATTTGTTTCTGCAGGACGTTTTGGCTCTGTCATTTCCCCTTGTTTGCTCTCAGTGTTACCCAAGAAGTTTCGCCACTTCACCCTCCCCAAATCTTCCCCACGCGGCGGTTCCGTGACCAGGGCCCCCCTGGGACCGCTACCCCATCGGGGGCTGCGAGCCGCTACCGCAGAGTCTATTTTGTCGGTTTCTTTTACTTCTCCTATTTTTTGTGCCTCCTTCCACCTTCTTTAGCCCATAATTCTTCTTCTTTTTTTTTTTTTTTTTTTTTTTTTTTTTTTGCTTTCTTTGCCTTTTACTCCCCGCGGCCCCTCCCCCCGCCCCGCCCGGTTACACAAGTGGCCGCGATCGGGCACTCCAAGTGGGCGGCGAGACCGACCCCACGGCCCCCACGAGGGCACATGTATCCCACAGGAACCCCCGGCGCACCGCGGGACGTCCGCTTTTAATCTCGGTTCTTCTTTATTATTTATTTCTCATCTTCGCTGAGCCCGCCGGACCACAGTCCTTCCTCCCACCCGCCACGGTACCTGCCAAGTGCCCAGTCCTAGAGCGGGCATCTTCATCTTGTTGCTCAGCTCCACGCAGGGAATCGCCATGGTCACCGCAGATGTCTGTCCGTCAACGTGCCAGTGCGTGCCCAAGGCTGCCCGAAGGCGCTATAAGGAGCAGAGCTGCCCTGGCCCCGCCTCGACCCACGCCCGCCGGGGGCCGGCCCCCCCTCCCCGCCTTCCCTCGCAGGCGAGAGACACAAGGTGACCGTCAGTCTGAGGTTGTGTTTGGCTACAGAAGCCTGATGCTGATTTGTTTTTTGTTTTAAAATGAACAAAGAGCAAATGTCTTAGCAACGGAGGTGGCACTTCATGTGTTCTGCTTTGCCCACAGCAGTGGTGGAATCACCATCCCTGGAAGTGTTCAAAAGATACGTAGATGTGGTACTTGGGGATATGAGTTAGCGGTAAACATGGTGACTCTGGATACCAGTTGGACTCAATGATCATTCCAACCCTGATCATTCTGTGGTTCCACAGCAGTGAGAGCCTGGTGGATGTCAGGAGAATTTCTGCATGGGACAATGGGTGTCCAGAACATTGGAGGATTTTCTCACTTTCAGGTGGTGACAAATGGACTGAATTTTTCATATTTTTACTAGATAATATTAGGCTCTCCTGCTGTTTGAAGAGGAATTCATTAAAAGGGAGCATGGTCTTACCTTTTAGCTAAATTCTATGTTCCCTGGCTTTGCAGAGGGGTGGGCTCCCGGCAGGACCATTGCCTCACCTGGTGTGAAGGCAACTGTTCCCTGGGCTCCATTAAAATGTCAGCCAGCATCAGTAGAGTGTCTGAGGCTGGAAAAGGGATTTGTGACTACAGCTTTTCTACAGGTAGTGTGCTAGTCCAGATAAAGTCCCCGATTTTTTACATATGGTGAAAAGGCATTCAGAGGGCTGATATTTAGAGGTGGCAGGAGACTTCGTACAAATGCAGTGCTTCAGAAATCAAGAGCCAGGGGCCTGAAGGGACTGGGATGCTTAGCTGGCAGCTGTCTGGAAGAAAAGAGGCTTCACATTAGGAAGCTGATGTAATTTCAACACCCTTTCTTAGGTATCTCACAGATCCTCGACTTTGTGTTTGATTATCAGAGTAGGGATGTTTTGCTTCTGGAATCTATTTTTTTCTTTTGCTTATATTACTATAAACTCCTTCTTGCTCATTGCTGACTCCTGACTACCAGTTTACATGTTGTGCAAGTTCCGCTGGTGTTGTCTTGTGACTTGTACGCTGTGAGTGAGTGAGAATTAAATATTTTATGCCTGGACTTATAATGTTTGCCTATCAAAATACAGAGACAACTGCGAATTACTGAGCCATTAGATGTGATGTTTTATGTGGTTTGTTAAAATTTTTGTGCTCTTGCATTACTTAAGTTGCTTTTATATGACAGTATTTTCAGTTGGCAAATGTTCTGGGTTTATACTTGAACAAAATCTCTTCCTGCTGTCGTTGGCCTAGTTTCTAAGCCACTGGCTTAGCCAAGCTTTATCGTAATCTTTCTCCTGCCTTGGATGTCATCATACTTTGCAGAATGGAAAAGATACCAAATTTATATGAAGCAGAGAGAGAGAAGCAGGGAATTAAATTTTTCAAAGTGACATGACAAGTCCAGTGTGGTCAAACCATAGCAGTGAGATGAGGTCTCTTCTATTGAAAACAAATATGAAATAACACATACATCAAACCAGCCCCCTCCCCCCAAAAAAAAGACAAAACTACTGCAAGAGATGTGAGGAATTTGACAGAAAAGAGAGAAAATCTACCAATAAAAAAATAGAAAAAGTCTGTAGAAATTTTATAAATTCAATAATGGTACATTGTTTTTAAGGCCAGAAAGGACCACAGTACTCTTCTGCACTGACCTCTGATTAGACTGACAAAATGTTACACCAATCCTATGCCATATACATATTACTTAATTTACTATTAGAGGTTCTTGGGTGCTACACCAATAGGAGCTGACCAAAATCAAGTGGATAACAGACTAGAAAAGGCTGAGATTGAGCTATTAAACTTACTTTAATTACATAAAATATTGATCTGAAAGGTATGAAACCCAAGCATAATTGGCCTTTTTTTTCTTTTTTTTCTTTTATCCATGTGCCTAATCAGAGTCTTAAATGCTTTTCCCCTTCCTAAACCTTTATTCCTGCAGGCCAGGGAGGAGCAGGGAGAGATTTTGGCAACTCAGCCACAGCATGGGCTGGTAGGGGAGATCTGCTGGAAGGATACAGTTATGTATACAGGCATTTCTGTTCAAGTATTTTTGTTCTGGTTTACCTGATTGCTTTATCTGCATGTAGAAAAATAACTGTCGCAATTTAAAGCCATATAAAACCTGACTTTATGGGAGTTTAAAAGCCTTCATTTAATAATAATAATTATTATTATTATTATTAGCTGGATGAAGTGTGGGTGGTGACTGAGGCCCATTCATCTCAACATTTTTGCTGATTCATAGTGATTTTGCTCCCTGCAAAGTCTGGCAACTCCCTAGAGCACCCTGCCATGATGTTTAATGAATCAGAGTGTGCAGATACAAGCAGTGACTTGCACATAACCCTGTTAGTCATGGCCATGGATTGCTATTACCTTACTGGGTGTTTACTAGTATGTCTGATTTTGAGTTGTCCTTCCTTTAGAGTGACTCTTCTAGAAGAAGAGTAATGGTGCTCAATCTTGATCATCCTTTTTTGAAATGCAAAAAAAACCCCCAAATCACTTTTGTGGCCAGTTTAATGCTATTGGGAATGGCTTTGTCCAGATAGAATTATAGAACCATTAAGGTTGGAAAAGACCTCCAAGATCATCAAGTCCTACCTTCAAGGATGAAAGTACTTACTTAGAAAGCCCCAGCACGAGGCAGACCTGCTGTTAGTGCTCCTTGGGAACAAAATGTGTGGTTTTTTGCTGAACTAACGCTAAATAGCCTAATTTCACTTCCTGTGGAGCTGGCAAGTGAGTATCTACACACAGTAAGTGAAGGGCGTGGGAAATGTGTTCAGCATGTGGATTTTGTGTTGTTTCTTTTTTGAAAAAAGGTGTGGAGAGTCAATTGTGTCAGAGAGAAATGTGCACAACATTGCAATGTATTGATTGCAACCAATAATGAAATGACAAATGTGACTCCATGAATTGTAGGAAGGTAAGTATTATTATTTACATTTTAGCAAAACTTGGGTTTTTTTCCCCTGTGAGTCTAAAAGCATGCTGGGCATCTTTTCAAAGTATACTCTGGGTGAAGATTGAGACATAGCAGAGAATAACAGAATGGTGAGATTGGAAGGGACCTCTAGAAGTTATATCTTGTCCGTGTCCCCTGCTCAAGCAGACCCACTGAGAGCAGGTTGCTCAGAAATGTGTCCAGGTGACTTCTGAATATCTCTGAGGCGGGAGACACCACAACCTCTCTGGGCACTTTCACAGTCTGCTTTGGCTGAGTCATCTCCCTGCCATGCCCTGGGCAGCCTGGCAGCCCTCCTGGAGTGCCCTGCCCTGTGCACCCCTGAACTGCAGCCTGTGGATGGGGGCACAGTAAATGTGATAGTGGTGTTCAAAGCTGGCACTGTGCTGGAGGTGACTATTTTGCAGGTGGCCTTTTTATAGAATGCCTGTGGCAGTCGGTGCATCCAAACTTTTGCCCCTCTATGCTGTACTCTGACACAATCTTCAGTGCCTTTCTGAGTTATTGTATAGCCTTTCTTTAAAAACAAAAGTAAACAAACACCAATACTTGGAGCAGGAAATGTCTACTCTGAGACCTACTTCCATCAGCTCTTATTTGCACCGTGTCCTGTTTATGGTTCTGGAAATGTCAATAGAAGGGGGTACATCAGTAGTGGAGAAAGCTATGTATGTGAGACAGACATATCTAAAATGCTTTGGTTGATTCTTGCCTCCTTGATTGCAATGGACAGTACACAAATTTATCAGCAAGTCATGGATTTTCACTACTTTCTGAAATCATTTCCCTGAAACACTGGCCTTTGGAGTGGTTGCAAGACACCAATTTTGCCAACACGGAAGTGAAACTTTTTACCAAAAGTCTAAAACTGGACCAGAATCACCAGAGGTCCGCTGAAGCCCAAACCAAGTTGTGTCCTGTTTCTCTTGTGTTGTGGTGTGTTTTCTCCCCTGTCTTTGGGGCCACTCTGGATTCCTGTTAGGTCCTAAATGAGGCCTTTTGAGGTCTCCTGGGCTGCACTAACATCTCGCTCTGAGTGGGATGCCTCTCGGAGCTTCTAAAGCCCTCAAATCTGCAATTCTTAGATGACTGTTGCTAAAAGCTGATGATGAAACCTGGGGTTATATCCCCACTCCTCGAGGCTCAACCCTTCACCCACTGAGAGATGCAAAGGCATCCAATATGAGTATTTCACTGAAGTCAAAGGGGAATTTTTAACAGGTACCTTTGTACACATAGATATAGATATCCCTGTGCCTGTGTGCATGCATGTGAATTGATTCAAACACCCTCTCAAGGACATAAATGTTGCTATCTTCAATCTATAATTAGGACTGTAGTATTTGGAATAATCACTTAATAAATATTAAATTAGTCAATGATTGTGTTGCTAAGCCCTTTTGTACCATTACCCTTTGCATCCTTACCCTTTTGCATCCCCGGTCTCCATTTAAATAATTCTAAATCAATTCTAATCCAATTTTCCTTTGGATGATTCATCTGTGTAATAATTAATAGAGTAAATCTTGCCATTGAACTCTGTTAAGTTACATCTTTACAAATTTACATTAAAACCTACTTTTGCTAATACCTTTGACAGTGACTCTTGAAGCAGCCTAACCCACTTATTCAACATGTCCATAAGCACGTACTTTTAACTGTGTTCAGAAGAGCTTTTAGCGTCCTTCCTCTCTTCATTTCCTTTAAATTTTGGAGCTCTTCCACTGAAGTTCACTTTAAAAAAGATCTGAGACATCATCTTTGATTCAGACCCTTGACAGCTTTGATAGCCTAGGCTAAGGAATACAAAGGGAATGGTGGTGGCTGGTCATGAAAAAGAGTGTAGGAAAGTTGTGATTGGTGAGAAAATGTGATGGTCAGGCAACAATCCAGTTCTTTTCACTCTGAAGCGTTGATAGGGATTGTCAGGTACCTGTCAGCTCAAGGTCAGGCAGTTACTTCTGACTATGAACAAACAGATATGCCTGGGTGGCACCCCACAAATTACCTGAGAAGATATTTACATTTAGTAACTGGAAACAGTTGATTTTTAAATGGGTTAGATGATGGCTCGTTTCTGAAATTGCTACTACAAGAGAATTGACAATCTTTTAGTTAAAGGTCTTATTAAAATAGATGCACTTTTGTCAAGAAGGAAGTATACTTAGTGTTGGAAGGGAGTGGAAAACTGGCAATTGTAAATATGCTCAAGTGACCCTGCAGCTGGGGTCCCTTAATCAACCTATGTGAACAGCAGGCCACTGATCTTCCAGCATGGACTGAATTTAAGGGTGCCTTTGTCTCTGCCTGTGTACCTCTGCCCTGGTGCTGCTTTTAGGATCCCCTCATTAGCGAGGTAATGGAAAGAGATTTACTCCTTGTATTTCAGTTCTGAGTTTGTGGTTGTCCTGTGCTGACTCACACACTTAGAAATGGTGAGTTACCACATTTATGTAAAGAGAGTTGTTTACTTTTATTGCACTGTTACACTCTTAATTTAAATGTTTATTTTCATGTTTATCTACAGACTTTTTTTTTTTTACAGTACAATCTTCAACCTGGTTGGCATATAAGGGGTAAAAAAAAAGGGTTCTCTGACTCTCTGCAGATCAGTTTCTGAATGGAATTTTACAGGCTTGTTTGGCAAAAGAACACAACTATGTGCTGAAGTCAGGTATAATGACAATTTTATATTCTTTTATTCAAAAAATCAAATTATTAACAAAGCTGGACTATACTAACAATCCCATTACACAGAATCCACCTTTTAATTAGCTTTAGGAAAAACAGCAAACTTAAAGCATGGTTAAGTAAAAAGAGAAAAATTGTTGTGGTTTTTGGGTTTTTTTTCCTAAGAAAATTATTTTTCTTGGTCATTTTAAGTGGCTTTATGCTTCTTTTCTATGTTAGAAGTATAAGAAAGTTTGAAAAAGTCTCTGCTGTTATAAAGGAATGAAGATCACGGGCCCTACCTTTCCCTAGATTGTTTGTAGGAGATGCTGTTATTCTTCCTTCAATTTTGGCATATTTTTTCTTGATCTTAAAGCTATTTCTTGAGCTGGAGATATGTTCAAACCTTCCTAAGGTATTTATGTCATCCCTTATAGCATATGAGCATTATCTGCAAGTCAACTGTGAACTTTTAATAAGAAAGTATTACACTACTAGGTCTTTTGGTTGTGAAAATTTAATTGCAATGTCTATACCTAGTCCATATTATCTTGTACATTTTCTGAATTCTTCCTTAGCCTAATAACAGTGCTTGAAGATAATTTTATTGTTGATCTTTAGTAAATTGGGAGGAAAGTGGAGCTGTAACTGCTGGGGAAACCAAGGAAAAACTTAGGAATGGCTTCTGTGTAGGAGGTGCAGAGTATAAGATTAGACATGTGAAATGAGAGATGCAGAGAGAAAGGAGAGAGGCAGGGCAAACAGGGAAGTCATCCTCTTAAATGTAAATGTGTTTTTCATCTGAGTCCCACTGAAAACAAGAAAGTACTTTAAAATAAATACCCAAAAGTGCAGTTGCTCCTAAAGCTCATCTTATTTTATTGTAGATCTCTTGCTAACATTGTTTTCTTATTGACGTCAATGGAGGTTTCAAAATCAATTGAAAGCAGTTGTCTGTTTTAAATACTCGTTGAAGTCATCAGGAAAAGCACAATGCAGTCTTTCCCTGAAATACACTTGATACTAGTCCAATATGTCTTTTCATCACAAATTTTAATCAGTAGCTGGCTTTGTTTATATTGGCTGCAATGTAACATGTAGTAGAGCAGCTGTACCAGATAATATATACACAATAATATATAACTGATTTTACCAAATCCACGGAACTCACTTTCATATTAAATACAATATTATTTATTTTTCTTTCTTTCTCAGCAGCTTTCAAGATTTTTGCTCTTTTAATATTTTAGAGGATTAGTTTCTATTAAGGAAATAAAGCTCAAAAGTCCACTGATTTAATTTCTTATATCTACTTATAGAATTTTGTGCTAATGTATTAGCTTAAATAATTTTTACGCATTGAACTTTCATTGCATGATTAAGTTTGCATGATAAATATTAACTTTAAAAGTTGAAACCCTTTTTTTCTTTTTAATACAGAGTATCATTTTGTTGAATACTTTCTAAGTGACTTTACTTGAAATCATCTTATCTCTCAAGAAATTATATGATTGCTGTTCTTTCAGTCTTACTGTGTATGGTTAAAAGTGTCTCATGCAGAGAATTACAAAGAATATGAACTAGTATATGAAGAAGAAAGACTATCTAATTTATTATATAGTAGAATACAAGGGGATAATGTTTATATGTTGTTGGTCATTTAAAACCCCTTTCTTCTAATATTTGCAAGTAGTGAAGAAAAAAAAGTTGTCTAAAGAAAACTTGTGGTCACTGCAAATGCCCTGAACCCAGAAAGCAGAGTATTCCTCTGTACTAAGTCACAACTTAAACAGAAAAAAATAAATATCATATATGGCTTGGTTCATAAAGGAGATGAGTCAGAAATGTCTGAAAAGGGGCAAACAGGCATTGCCACATAAGTGCAGCACCTATAAATAAAATAAATAAAAATATATAAATATATAAATAAATAATATAAAATAAATAAAATACAAAATATATATTATTACAGCTTGGGTATATTTGTAGTTTCTTTGTGTCTTCCAGATTTCCACGCAGAGGGTGCAAAATCTTCACATAGCTTAGAAGAAGCTGAATTGTTTCATTTTCCATTTTGCTTCTCTGGTAACTTGTAGGAGCACTTCAACAGCAGCAAGATCCTCACTAGAAACTTAATGGTAACAAAAATGAAGATAAAAGCACTTATTCTTGCAAAGAGGGCTGTTGCCATTTAATTTACAAAAGTCTTTTATTCTTCACTGTGTAACCTAGCAGCTCAGACATTCTCTCTAGCCTAGTGCTATTTGGTCCTTTGTCATCTTATCTCTTTCCTTAATAATATGATTTCCTCTTCATCATCTCTATTTTTCTGCTTTCTCTTCAGTTTTTGATTTTAATCTCTGTATCTCTTCCCGCTAATTGTTTCTGTTGGAATTTTTGCTTCCAGCTCTATGGTTTAATTCACATCATGAACACAGCAGAGTTAAATGACAAACTACATGGCTTTGTTTACATATTTTATTTTCACATGATTTCAACAGTAGAATAGCAGAATAAAATATCTGAGCATCCTTAGGATTTCACTTCTTTGATTTTCACTGATTTAGCAGAGGTATTCAGTGTAAGGAAGTGAAGCCAATGATTAAGAGAAAGACTGTTTTTAAAGTGTGGGTGTTTCTGGGATAAAGCTTTTCTACTTTCAAAAAAAAGCCATTCTGTTCTGCAAATCAAAACACATGCTTAACTACCATTCAATTAGAGCAGTATTGTTAAGAAAAAACCCTCAAACTTAAAATATCTGGCAAGGGAGTGGCAGGAAAGTTTTTAGATCATGGTAGTAAAACTTGTCTTACTTGTTTAACTTTCCATATTATGTAACGACCTTTTTTTTCCCCTATTTGTTTACTTTTGTTGGATTGTTGTTTTTTTCTTTATAGTTGGCTCCATTCTGGCTTTGGAAGGGCTGGGTTACAGTATTGTTGGACGTATAGCAGCCTTTCAAATTTATGTGTTGAGCCACTGTGTAGGAATGAGTGGGCACTTAAATTTGGTCAAGGAGAAATTTCTGTGGGGTTCTTATTAAGAAAGTCACATTAGTTTTCTGACTGTAACAAAGAATTCTTTTGCAACGGCCTGCTTGTATGTCATCTTTGGGTTGATAGAAAAAAAATCAACCTGAATGTCAAAATGGTTCTTATGTTAAAGTCCAACAAAGATCCTCATGTTCAGTGTGTCTGCATTGAGAATCAGTAGAAGCTGAGTTGTTGCAGTTCAGGGATGCAGTTGCACAAACTGATCTTAGTCGCAAAATGTTGGGAGCGGGGGTTAGACTTTTTTGAGTCATTTATAACATATATTCAGCTGACAGTTGTTTAATGTCTCCATCTTGTGTCTCTGGAAAGCAATTAAGAGCTGTTTCAGAGCGTTACTGAACAAGGGTGAGTGTGTACTTGATGGTGCATTTCAGCTCCTGTTTTAAGGACTGAAAAATAATTTGTTATACACAAAGGAGACCTATCTGAGACCTAACAAAACTGTTACTTATGAAATCATAAGTTGAGGTGAGAATAGCAAACTATCAGGAAAATTTCATCTCGCCTCTGATACTTACCCAGTGCAAGTCTTTAAGTCAGAAGTTTCAGAATCAGTAACTTATGTAGTATAATTTATATTTGAAGATTGTGTGAACTTTGATTAGGTGTGAACATGCAGTTTTCTAAGATGAAAATTATTAATTGTAAATAAGTTTATTTATTTAAAGCTATTATTAGGATAATTAGGATAATACAGCCGTAGCTGTATTAGCATCACAATGATAATCTTATGTTCTTTGATTCCAAGAACCACAAGATTTAGATCTGCTAGGAAGAACACAGCTTCATTATATAACTTTGTAGGGAAGAGGAGTACTAATCTTCAGAAATTAAAGACTAAGGGCTTGGGGTCTATTATGTACCTATCTGCAGCTTTCTTATAAACCACTGATATTTGTATTTTAATAATTTAGAGAGAGATGTGTTTGTAGCTGCCTACCCTTTGCGCAGCATGGTGGCCTCCTCCTCGGATCAGAAAGCTGGGAGCTTCCAGTTGGAATAATGTGCAGTTCCTCACAGGGGCATGCAATGCAAAGCGATGTCACAGAACAAACACTAATGATACAGCTTATTGCGATCCATGGCACATTAGGAAACAGAGGCCTTAGAATCAGGGAATTATTTTGCAGGCTTCCTTGTTTATTAATCATAGATATAGTGGAGTACATGAGAGAGCCTATATACAGCCTACAACACAGCTGCATATGATGAAGAATGAAATAGAGCCTTTAGATTTACTGACGTGCTAGGATGAGGCTGTGGGAGAATCACCTCCCTGAGCAGCTGTCATAGGTTAGCTTGTTCTAAAAAAACCCAGCTTGAATTTTTTGCCCCTGCACCTCTGTGAAAGACAGGTGTTGAATGAGGGAGGAGGAGGGGGTGGCTAGAGTGATTCACACACATGAAAGAACTGACCAGCAGCCCCACTTTCCAACCTAATGGGCCTCAGAAGACTGGGGGGGAAGGTGAGTTTTTTCTCCTCGGGAAACAGCATCCTCGTTTTACTTTTGCTCTGACTCATGGAAAGTGTATGTGTGGAGCGGGAGGCTCCGGAATTCGTTTTGTTTTCGTACAGGTCATCTAGCTGCCTGTGGCCCCGGTCTGCCTTTGTTCTCTTGTGCCCTGTTCTGCCCTCGGCCCGTACCTACCTCGGATTTCATCAGAGAAGCCAGGGCCATCTGCGGAGGGGCCCTTGAGGGAAGAGGCCGCCCCTTCCCTCCGCCATTCCCGTGTTGGCAGCAGCTTGTATCCACTGACGGAGGGGGAATCCCAGCCTTGGCTAGCGTGAGTCCATAGGAAGAATCCCCTTTCCCCTTTCTCCTTCCCTTTCGGTGAGGGGGGAGGCATTTGGAGGGGGGAGGGATCTCCATTTTCGGCTTCTCCCTCACACCGGGCCCCCCCACGCTGCGACCGCCAGAGCCCAACAGCGCCCCCTGCCGGCCAGCACAGAGCACCTGCAGGGTCTGCGCCCCAGAGACCCAACAGCGTCCCCTGCTGACCCTGGTTAGAATTGCACCAAAAGGCGGAAAGTACTGAACTGGTTTTGGGGGGAACCTTGGGTGCAGGATTGTTGTATGGGGTTTTTTTGTTCTTTTGTTGTGCTGCCTATACACATATATCCTTTAATAAAGGGCTGTTATCTTTTCTTTCTCCATATTTTCTCAGCTGGAGCCTCTTAATTTCAGATTCTTAGAGGGAGGAGCTTGGTCATCCTCATAACTCATCCTCCTTAGCAAACACTTCAGTCTCATTAAACTGAGATAGCAGCAAAGTGTTTCTTTTGGTTTGTACCCCAAATGTGGGTGGTATTTGTGCACTTCCACTCTGGTGGAAGTTGTGCCATGCAAAAGCCTGGCAGGGATCCACTAATTGGGGTGCATGAGAAGATGGGATGCTAATACTTGAGCTGGATACAGCTCCATGGCATTTGATATAATAATGATTCAGGCATTATCTTTTAGCAGTCCTTTGCAAATACAGATGAGAGCTTTAGTCTAATTCTCATTCACAAAGGCATCATCTTAAATTGAAATCTATTGGTTATTTCTGCAGAAAATAACTGAGTATGGAGAAGAATTAAATTCCTGATTTATCTCTGGCGATAGACAGGAAGAGGGAGAAAGGAAAAGTTTTTCTTCAAATACTCTCAAAAATAAATATTAGATTAGGCTTCAGTACCTTTTCCCTAATTGTAAAAGTGCTTCAAAAAAGAATTTAAAGCATCATTATCTCAAGTCTCTGCTAATTTGGAAACCTCTTGCTAAACTTCTCCTATATGGTCTATGCTCACTGATACATTTTGGCTTTAAATAAAAGTTGTCATGTGTTGGGTGGGGTATTTTCGTTAAGGTTTGACAGAATATTAGTACCATTAAAAAGTGCAGCAAGTCTTTATCTGAAACACTATGTACACAGTTAGTCAACCGTGTTTAGAAAGGTAGAGTCCAAGTGGAATCAAGCTGGAGTAGAAATGGGGAAGTATGGCTTGTATTACCAAAGCGGATTAAAAGAGCCTGTCTTTTTGAAACAAAATCCAAAGAGACACAAATAAAATTGAGCGACATGCCAGGGAGGGAGTAAGAGCTACTGATTTAAAGTTGATATGAGGACAGGTTTCAAACAAAGTAAATTTATGGGGTTTTTTTCAACAACTAGTTCAAAAAGGGAGTAGCCCAAAAGCAGGTAGGTGTCAGTTCAGTCGCCATGATTAGTTAGTGAAACTAAAACATGCACTGAAATGTATCAATCATTCGCTGTTTGACAGATTTGACAGAGAGGAAGTAAACTGGATTAGAGCAGGGAGAGAGAAAAACCCTTTGGCAGTGGAGTTAGTAATGAAAACAGTAACTTCAGAATGACTGGGTGGTAAGATCCTAATGCAGAGCAGATGGTAGTTTTCACTTCAGTCAAGGATTCAGTATAAATTCTCATGTCCTTTATAGATGTTATCCTAACTAAATAGCTCACATAAAAACAGGCTTGAATTTTTACACGGAATTAGCTGTCTAGAATGAAACGTATTTTATTTCTTCATGAAGATAAAGTCCTTGCAATGCCTTCAAATAACAAGACATTTGGCATGTTTATTTCTAAGCATTACGCACACTTTTTTTTTTCCCCAGCAGAAGTAACTACCAGTATCCACTGAGAATTTTTCCAAAAAAATAAGAAAACTTCAGCTATTGAAGGCAACTCCCATTACCCATGCTGGTACTTCATACCCTCTCTGAATAACAGAAGTTCATGGCTGTCAAGTTTTGAACATTGTATTGAAGTCAACTTCACTACATCTTAAAAATAGGTTTCTGTTATTAAAAGATTAATCATATTTCTGCCTTTCACTCTACAAATTCCAAAGGTAAATATGATTGTGAGAAGGAGAAGCCACTTGATTGGTCACTTCATGTGCTGCTCAAGGGGAAAAAAAGCAAAACATAAGGAAGAAGCAGAGTACATCTACCGCAAAACAATCTGAATATTTAGATCTGCTCAGTGTCTTTCTGATCTCCGTGACACTCAGGAGATCCACCTAAATGGGAGATCTCAGTTGCGTGTTCTGCCAGGGCTGAGAAGAACCTGTCTCTCCTAAGATGCTGCTGCAGGTTGGCACTACAGAGCTCTCTGATTGTTTTTCTTGTATGATTTTGTTAGTGGAGATAGAAACTTCATAAACAGTACTATCCTCATCAAACTTCCATTTTGCTATTAACATCTTATACCAATTGAAAGAAAAAAATCACAAGTCTTCTCACTATCAGCTTCTGAAATTCTAACGACTTTTAAAAATGTTGCTATTTTACACTGTGGCAGGCTCAAAAAAGGTTTTACTGTTCTTCACATTTTATTAGAACATGACAAATGCTACTTTTCTGACTTCTTATGAAGAAGCTTGTCTATCTTTTTCAATAATAATTTGTGTCTCCAAACAGTGGATTAAGTTTCATTAAAGCTTTATTTTGCACTGGTTGTGTTTATGTGTGGAGTTAATTTTTTCTGTGCTGCTGATTTCCATGGTTACTTGCTCTTGCAGATTTCAACAGTGCTACCTTATTTCTCTGTGACAGAAACACATTTATTAGTTTTGTGTGCTCAAAGGGAGGGGAAAAATAATAAAAAAATAAATTGGAAATGAGAAAATACTTTGCCTTATTAAGTCAGTGAAAGCCTTCAGGTATCTCAAAGTTTCAACCACAGCCTCATCCTTTTTCCAGCTTACTTCACTGGGACAAAATAGCTTTGTCCATCTTATTTGTAATTTTAATAGGGTAGTAAATAATCCATAAATGTCTTAGTTTTCAGGTGAAATGAGCCTTTTTAGTCATGACCAGCATGGAGTCCCAAGCTGTTTTAGTGGTCATAACCATAGCAAAAAACAGTAGACGCTGTTTACTCTCTGAAATTCTTTCAGCCAAGGTAGTTAATTTTTTTTAATTATTATTTTCCTCTCTGTCCTTATGTTACAAGTCTTCATGAAATGTGCTTTGACTCCCTTCCTTTCAACCACAGTATAAATTGTGATTTGATATTGTGGTGTTTCTACAGTAAAAATATTACCGTGCTGGCTATCCTAGGTCTTGCTGGTATGGAGTTGTACTGGGGTTATGGTATTGTGTTATACCTAGCTGAAAAATATATTCAAATCCCAATCGAGTCCTGACAGTCCCAGGTGCTTTTCCCATATCTTGCTTCTACATCTGCGAACTCTTGGGTTGCCAACTCAAAGGAGAGCTGTGGCTTCCCAATGTAGTACAAGTTGGACTTGATTTCTTTTCACGTTGAGGTAGAGGACTTGACTGCTGGTGGAGAGAGCCAATCTGGATCATGCGCCTAAGATGCTTCCTTCCATAATCATCAAAGTCTGATTGCTGTGCAAGTTAAAATAAGTGCCTCTGCTGTGAGGTGCAGCAAAGCACACCGCTAGAATGGCTTGGCACTTGCTAACATTTAATTTGTTGTGTCAAAAGTGAGTTAAGGCTTAGAAATTAAGTTTATTAATCAAGTAAACTTATCTTATTAACTGGATCAGTTCCTGCAACCTGATAGACCAAAAATATCACAGTGGAGCAAGGATTCATTGCCTTTACGATTTATTGTCATTATGTGGAATTATTAACCCTGGTATACATACAGCGCTGGATTTAGTTCTGCTCCCTATTCATGTCAATATATTGGATCTTCTAACTAATTAGAGTAACTTGATGATTCAAACTCATTTTCAGTTTACACACAAAATTAGGGGTTAGGAGTTACTGTTATTTAGAGTAACTTTAGCCTAAGAGAACTTGTGGATGCCCCACCCCTGGAGGTATTCAAGGCCAGCCTGAAGGGAGATCTGAGCAACCTGGTCCAGTGAAAGGTATTCCTGCCCACAGTATGGGGGTTGAATCTAGATAATCTTTAAGGTACTTCCAACCCAAACCATTCTACGGCTTTAAGTAAAGTATCTTTATGAGAGTCAAAATAGTAATGGCCAAGTAAGTGTGTTACAAAGTCATTTACAAAACTGTTTGAAAACACTGCCTCCATAATTTGGAATTTTTCAGTTTGCTTCAGTGTTCTTTCAAAAAATAGCCTGAAAAAGTTTTTTCTCTGTTCTCAGTTGGAGACTAGTTGAATAGTTAATGTTGATCTGTGCTTGTAAGATTTTGTAGTGGTTTTGAGTCCAGGCTTTCCTTGGTAACCAGGTTGTAACCAAGGAACCAAGGCCATGTTCTCAGTATTCCATACGATTTTTACGTAAAAAAGGGTGTAAATAAGAAGGGAGAGGAAGCTCTCGCTCTCTGTATTCCAGCAGTCTGAAAATGAAGATTCTTTGCTATCATTCTGCCCGGGTGAAGGAGTGAGGCCTAGCGTGCCTGGTTGGCCTTGAGAAGCAGATAGTGCCAGCGGTTGTTGGTGTGGTTCTCTTCTATCTTGAGGAAAGTATTTATTTTTGTCCCTTTTTCCCTTTTTTCCCTTTCCCTTTCTTTTTCCCTCTTGGGGAGTTCCCTGTGGATGATATCTTGTATATAATTCTAAATATATATATAAATGTGTGTTACTTAGAATTCGGTTTGGTTTGGGTTCTTTTAGTTTTGTATAGTCTTTTCAGTCTGTCCAAAAAAAGGGAGGGGGGGGAAGGTTTTTTCTTTGTAGTCCAAGCACTTGGCTGGGAGCCAAGTCCAACCTGGGACAGATTTTTATTTGAAAATATGTTGAAGAAAATCCTTCTCTGTGATAAGGCAGTGGTGTGCTGAGTTGTATAACCTGGGAGTCTGGGCCAAAAGGCTTCTGGCACAAAATGTCTCCATAGCTCATGGTGGTAAAAAACCAGAATTTCCACATAGAGTAGCAACAGCAGAACCAAGATAGAAACACTGAGCCTAGTCATAGTGACTCTGAAAACAATAGAGCTAATATCTGCATTTGTTCCAAAAGAGAAAAACTCCTAAACTTTTATAGAGACTCCTACTGCGTTCAAAAATTCTGCTTTTCAAATGGGGACACTGAAAAAATAAAAACTTCCATTCATGTTGCATTGGTTATAGTAAGTTTGTATATTGAGACTGGCTTAAGACACTAACTGAAGCCATGAAGGAAAATTTTTATTGTACTATGAAATTTTATTAGCTTTATTAAAAGGATAAAATAAGAATAATAAAAATGCAAGAGTGAAAATACATAATTGCAGGCTCTGAGAGGCAAGATGTTTTCAAGTGAATTCAAGAGTGGTGTCTTATGAGTCTTATGAGACATATGAGTGAAATCTTCAGTTCTGTTGTGAACCTTTTCTTCTCTATGAAATATCATAGCCCTGTACATCACTGTAATGGCTGTGTCCCTCAAGAAAAGGTTGGATCGCATCTACTGTGGTGGTAATTCTCATCTGTAAACCATGCCCATGCTAGCTGGAGCTTCAGACTGTACATCCAAAAGTGGGTTCAAGTCCAGCACTACCACTCAGAGTTTAGCTAAGCTCTTAAAGTTTAATGCAAAAGCAGAAGGACCAAAAATTTATTCAGGCTACATTTTATTAATGTAGTACTGTCTTTTGTATTGCCTCAGCAATTATGTTTTCTGTGCCTGCCTTTCTTTGCTTTTTTTCATCTTTGCAAAAATCTCCCTGGCTTGTTTGGGTCTGGCATGTTCAATGGGATGAGGTGGAGGTGACTACAATCCCAGGTTGTGAAATGTTGTGAGGAAAGAGGAGAGAGAGAGAAGCAGACAAGCTCTTAAACTATGTGGGTGCACCATATAGCACAGATGAAATTGCCATTTGTTTTTGTCTGGAAACTTTGGAAATAGGCACAAGGTCTCCATAGTACTTGTATGAGTCTAATATGAGAGATTGTGTAGGTTCCTGCATATAATGTGCAGCAAACTCATGTGGGTGTTGGCGATTAACATGCAACCTGCGCAGGAGGTGAGCAGCAGTATCTAGTTTTCTCAGAGCATGCAAGAAGGCATCTGTTGGGAGCTTCTGATTGTCTAACAATTGAAGGTCACAGAGAGTGACGTGACACAGAAGGCAGGGGAGAAAAAGGTTGCTCACATCAAAGTGCTGGCAATCCTACCTTTGAGCTTCCTATTAAGTCTGCGCCCACTATATTGTTCCAGGCTGAGGAAAAGGCCCTCACACTTCCATGTAGAAATCAAGTATCTTATATCAGGTTAGACCTTGTAAATAAAATCCTGTGTTTTCAAAGTGTTTCATTATTGCAGTTTTCATAAAAAATACCTTCAGCCACTTTAGAGTTAATTGTTTAACTAAAGAACTCATTATGGTATTTTTTTCAAGACTAAAACAATTATGTGAAGAAAATTAATTTTAGAAGGTCTAGGCAAACTTAAATGACTGGAGAAATTGTAAGAAAGCGGAGAAGAAACATATGGGAAATTACCTTAAATATGTGAGCCCTGCAGTGGCATGTATAGTCGAGGTACTATAAATTGCCAGAATCCTGCCAACAGCTCAGCATGCTTCTATCACTTGTATGGTCCACCCAGTCAGTGGGAAGGGTTGTCTGGGGTTTTGCTGAACCCATGTGGCTCAGTTGGATTATGGGTCATGTCAAAGAGCTAAGAGATACTTTTGAAACTAAAGAAAGAACATTTCTGTTTATTACAAACAAGACCTAAAAGAAAAAGCCTTAGTCTATAAATGCTACTATAATACACATCAGTACCAATAATAGTACAAGCAAGCTTTTTAGAAGCAATGAGTGTGTAAAGGAAAGAAGCTAAAATGAAATCAATAGGAAAACTCAACTATTACTAACTCTGCCAGAAGCATGCTATAATTTAGACTCTCCAGGATTTGTTTACATATTTATCAGCTTATGTTAACACTTGGGTAAATACATATATATATACATATATACAGAAACATGGGCAAATATACATACATTCATTTAGAACTACAAGGAGGACTTTCATAATATAGCATATCTGAGAGAGTAATGTGCTGGGAATCAAATTCTAAAGCCCTGGCTATTGCAAAACTATATAAGAAAATGAAATCTGTAAAACCATGAGGAGTTGGGAGCTTTCTTCAGAGCTACCTCTGTAAGGAGAAAGCAGTGGACATGGTCAGACTAGTGGGCACAGGATCTAGGATTTTCACATCTGGATTTTGTTGCTGTTGTTTTGAACTTAAATGTTTTTATTTCTGAATTTAATTTTTCTGGAAATTAAAAAAAAAAATATTTTGAAAATGCCAAGGACATCTTCTGCACTTCCAGGTTGTCAAAGGAGAAAGTGAGCTTGTTACATGCCTAGCTTGGTGGTTAACTAGTAGTTTTTCACTTTCATTAATATGCGATTCTGCAGATCTGCTGGAGGGGAGACTTAGAGCTAGATCTGGATGTGGGATGCTCACAGCCCATGAGATATGCAGCCAGGAAGCCAAAGCTTTAAAACCCAGTTTCTATTATGCAGATCTGTCAGGGTTAAGATAAAGCTTGAATACTTTCATTCCTCTGTGCCCTCTGAAAATGAAGAAATAATTGGGTAGAAGTAGATTTGAATTTATTACCCTTTGAAGAGTACCAGGATTTGTGCATGTTTGCTTTACAGTGACTTCATAGCACTATTCAGCTCCTTTCCTGACTCCTCTTCTTAGAAGAAAGTATACTGCAGGATTTTTTCTGAGCCTCAAGATGCTGTTGTGAATAGATCATATCAATTCAGACCTGGCACAGAGGAGTCATCCTGCTACTACTACTTTCTATTTTTGGATCTTCAGATTTCCCATAACATAAGTAGCAAATACTTTGCTATGCAGTATTCCAATGAAGCATTATCATCAGTTTCTCCAAAGGAAGAAGATATCTCATCCCATGTCTTAGTTCTATCTGGAACTCATATCAAATCTGATGCTTTATTTAGGAAAATAGTTACTTATTTCTCAGTGGGTTACATAAGCCATTTTGAGTTGACTGTGTGGGTCTTTGAAATCTGGCTTTTGTAATGGTGAGAGCAGAAAAAGCTCAAAAAATAAAGTCACATTCAGACCAGCTAATTTTGATGTGCCATAGCATAGACACAAGCCATTTGCACTTAAGAGCACAGGTGGTGAAATACATGAGTGGTAGTTTGGTTTTGATACTCAAGGCCTTAAGAGATGCTGTGAATCTCCTAATGCAGTAAAATTTTAATTTTGGTTAAAGCCATTAGGTAGACTATGACACTCACTAGAGCCTGACTTTGGGAAATATACTTAATGGTGTCTTGACTTTCAGGTATAATCACTTAGTCACTTGCAAGTCCTCAAAGCAGACAGAATGAGTAAGAACAACTTGTAGGAGGTAAGGCAGGAAGAACTTGAGAAAAATATCCATTTCTTCTCATCTCTGCCTCACCACAAGAATAAAGAAGCTTGGAGGAGGAACTCCTTGGAGGAGGAACACTTGAGGTGAAATAAGTCAAGGCACTCCTTCTTATGGCAGCTGAAAAATGAGAGCTAATTAACATACAGGCTCAAGAGAAAACCCTAGGTTTTAATAACCAAAGAGACAATTGTGAGCACCCACTTTACACCCTGCAGAGTGCTGGCTCTGGTGTTTCTGGACAATTTCTGCACTGGCTCTCTGTTTCAGAGTGAGATAACTGAGCTTTGAAAGACATGCAGTCTTTATCTTGCAGATAAAGTTGTAGCATCAGTGACTACCAGTTTCTCTTGGAGGGCCCTTAGTGCCAACATTGTTCTCTAGTCTAATGTTATACACCTATATTGGCCTCTATAGGTATTCCCAAATTAACTCTAGATTAGTTATTATGGTTACCAAACACAGATAGCCTATCATAGCATGCAGTTTGGTGAGAAGTCTTTATAGCCTGTCAGGAAGCAGGGTAAAGACTTCAGGAGAGTTTTGCAATTGCTGTTGATTGCCACAAGTACCTGGACCTTGATGACTTATGCAAGCTGATGTTACTGATTGTTGGCCTCTTATTAGTAGACTTGACATCTACAATGTAAAGACACATTAAGGCAAATTTTCCACACCACTACTGTAACTAGCTTAGCAGCAAAATTGGATAAGCCAGACAGCAACAAGGTCACAGTTATGATCAAATTTCCACAAAAATATAAATAAAATATAAAATTATATTCCACAAAATATAAATAAAAATAATTATAAAGAACTCTTTGTCAAAGGGTGGCCAAAGATTAGCTTTTTAGCTCACATAATTTAGGCTAAAGTTGCAGACATGGAAATAATAGACAACTGGTTTCATTTGGGAGTCACAGTATACAGTTCTTTTGCAGCCTTTTCCCTGCCATAAATTTGGGTGAGATTTACATGAAACAGAAATAATACTAGCACTGTGCTTTTGAGAAGATTGTGGCCCAAGCCAAGAGAGCTCAAGTGAAACAGGAGAGCTGAAGGGTAGCAGAAACCAATAATGAAAGCAACATGTGATATCATCTAACCAGAGAAAGATGAGAACTGTGGTGGGATTTAATGGTTCATCATGAAGTAAAGGAACGTGTTCAGGGATTAGGATGGGATCCTAGGACCTGGGAAAATTGGAGTTTATTTCTGACCCTGTCATGTCCTATCTGTATGCTGTTCTATTTGTGACTCTGTTTCCCAGCTCACATAAGCACTCACTTCAAAGTTGTTCTGTGGGCTCCTCCCAAGCTTCTGGCCTCTTTTGGGAACCCAGCTGAGAAGCTGAAAGAGAGAATGTCATTATTTTAATTGACTATTCAGCGTTTTGTATTTCAGATGAAATTAAGAGCTAAATAGAGTGAGATCTGTACAAAGTCTTGGAGAAATGAGAGGTCAAAAAAAACCTCTTCATGTTTTAAATAGAGTCACTTTTCATTGGGCCCTTCCTCAGCACACCTAGTTCAAATATCTCTGATAAACATTCTATAAAGCCTAATTTCTGCCAGCAAATGTCGTGGGAATAGACTGCCTCAGAGCCATTGAAAAGAGATAATGTGGTGGCTACAGTGAACACTGCAACTGATTCATGCCACTGATTCATTGGTCTGGTCTTTGGATATGAAGTAAGGAGGAAGAAGAAGAAGAAATAGAGAAACCATTAAAAGAGTTTTGCTGTGGTGTAGCAGAGACTGGGTTTTGGATGATTAAGTCTTTTTATGAGAATGATTTCAAGGTAAGTAAGAGAGAAATGTTAAATGACATCTGGCAAAGAAACCATTAAGGCCTGACAGTATATACAGAAATTTTGACTTAATATGTGAAGAAAAATGCATATACTTCCCTCTGGTGTACTTCTCACCAGAGAATAGTGTTATACTTTTGAAATGAACCTGAAGAATATTTAGAAGATAGTTTAAGGAATGAAGTTCAAAAAAATTTCTTCTGTGACAAAATCAGACCCTAACCCTACCTTTATAATTACTTGTTATTGCAGCATGGTCAGACTGTGTTCCGAGAGTTTTGCAAGTTCACCTTTACCTCCGTTAGAAAAGACCATTCTCAAATTTCTTTACCACTGGACTGAAAGTCAGGCACATGTTAAAGACTATAGACTCTGAAGACTTTGAGGGGAAACTTCAGCAAAGAGGAGTTAATTTGGGGCTAATTTGAGCAGAATAAAAGATTTAGAAATACTAAGTATGGACTTAATGAACTTGTTGCACAGAAATAGAAAGCAAATCAAGTTATTTCTTCACATTCGAGCAGTTCATATTTGTCATCCCAAAGTGTAAGCTATGTAAGAAGTTTGGTGATTAGCTTTCCCCATCTTTCCTGTGTAAGAGCATGGGAGCCACAACTCAGAACATGCAAATTTTTTGATTCGAGGACACCCTTAATTATTCTGGCAGCCGGGAGAGAGAAACGTCCCTTTCATACAGACACCACTAGAGGCCACCGCAAACCTCGTCAAAGAACTAAAAGACCTCTAATTTGTAGTAGAGTAAATTTACAGAAACCTGTGTCCCATAACAGCATGTGTTTCATGTCTTCTGTAATGAAACAAAATGTGGCTGATTTTACATGAAGCTCATTTCTCCATCAGGTTTTTAATCTTTTTTAAAAGATTTTTTTTCCCTGGAAAGAGGAATTAGATAGAAAAAATATTTTTTATCATCATCATAGGAATTTTTTTGTGAGGATAATACCTGTTACATCTGTTTCATGATGGATAAACATTAGGTCCAGAGAATTTGAGACTTGCAGAGAATATTAGATATTGCTATTAATTCTTACTTTAAAAGCATAACCTGCTCTGAGCTAGAGATTCTTTAAAGTGTTTTTGTTAACTAGGCCCAGCTATCACATATGTTATAATTAAGAAAATGGACCATAACTTTCTTAAAATTCAGTCTTTATTTAATACAGGGAACAGACTGGCACTAAAGTGCTGTCTTCTCTAGAGCTAACTACTGATGCCAGTTTCCATTACCTCAGCTTCTATAAACCACATTCACCTGCAGCTGTAGGATCAGGAAGCTTACTGTAATGCTATCTGTGGCTGAATGCAGGAATTTGGCAGAATAACAAGCATAATTAAATAAAATTTAAACTGGAAGGAGATAGCCATTCCACCTTTCACTCCATTTAGGACTGTGCTCAATGCAACATATTTTGCGGTGTCCTAGAAAAGTTAAATAGAATATATTACACTTTGTGACAAATTATTTCATAAAAAGTTGGCTTTTCTCCATAGAAAGCCACTATCTATCACTTTTACCAGTAAATCCTGGCAGCAGCTATCCAAGGTTGTCAAGTCAGCCTTTCACATAACCTTGCATATTGCTTTGTAGTGTATCCTAGTAAACATTAAGCAGTAGCATCCCATATTGGTGCCACATGCCACATTTGGCTGAGGTGTGATCAGCAGATCAACACCTTGTTACTTTGGCATAGATTTTTATTTAAAAGTAATAGTGCTGATCTGAGTTGATAATGCATGCTTACAGTGTTACCAGTTATCATTTCCTTTACTCTTTTTCACTCCCTCTCCTTCTTCACGACGTTTGACATTTCTTTTGAAAATTTTGAATGACCAAACCCCTGACCTGCAACTAAGATGACAAAGCCACATTGAAAATTTGATTTAGGAGTTATTTGTGCAGTGACAGAGGGAACCATGTGGTAGGAAATACCAAAAAGAAGCAATGACAGGAATATCAATGGTAAGATTGTAATGATAAGATAGTAAGGTCTATGTTGTTTTACTATTGGAAAGAAGAAGTGCTTTAACTTTGCCATGCCACTAGCCACGTAAAAATCCACCGAGCAGATGACATAGCATGGTAAAGGCCTGTGGTTTGCATCAGGTAATATTATGTGCAAGAGGACTGTACTAAAGCAAAATTCTGTCAGCTGTGTCTGAAGAGTCTAGCATTAGAAAAAGTGGGTATTTTAGAGCTAAGGGTCAGATTACATGGAGATGTATTTGAAATTCAAACCAATGGGGTAATTTTTTTTTTTTTTTTAAGTCAGTGATAAGAAAGGAACCAGTGTTGGTACAGCAGACGTTTTCTTCTTTTCATGATGGAAGCTGAGGGAAGTGTGGAGCTGGATGTTCCTTCCTCATTTGGTCTGCCTACACTTCTCAGGTTTTTGTATTGTGCTTCTTATTATTGTGAAAATACATATTAAAACCAAGTAACGTATTTTGGTAATATTTGGTTTAAATAGCCCATCTCAGCAAAGAGAAAGGAATTGTACTTCTTCCCCTAGCAAACAGCAATAGAGATCTGCTAGAGTCATTATGATGTATTTGTTTCCTTTTCCTAATTAATTTTCTAATAATATATTAATTTTCCAATAATCTTTTTTTTTTAATTTTTCTCATCAATATGGGATATTATCAGATCTGCTCTGGTAAATCCTCAAATCTTTTCAGACTTTTTGCATGCTTAAATAAACCTGGCCACTTTCATGGGTGTGTTTTCTCCTCTGAGTCTCTGTTTAACAAAAATTTTGTTTAGACTGTAACAGACTCTTTTTGCCAAAAAGATATTTTTAGCTTGCAAATAAATACACAAGCCCTTAGTTAGCATGCTTTTATAAAGGGTTAAAGTGGTGCATATCATGGAGAGAGGCTCTGCATGATGTCACTGCCTTGTGCCCCTCTGTGTTCTCACTGGAGAGGATCACTATTAAATAGTTATGGGATCTACCTAGGGCTCGTGGCTTCTTGACCTTCATAAATCACATCAATCGCAAAGCCATCAGGATTCTCCAGGAGCCTCTGAAGTGCTGGAAATACCAATAAGGTAATGCAATTTTCTCTCTTCTCCAGCTGTATCTCCTCCCATAACCTGCTGGCTGTTCTCCTTAGGTTGTTCAGTTGCTCTGTTGCTGTGCACAAACTCCCAAAAGAGGTGAAAAACAGAGGTAATATTTTCAAATGTGCTGTAGGGAAAGGTCTTTTTAAAGTAGTCATTCCCCAACTCCTAGTTAATTCAGTGGGAATTAGTACCCAAAGGCATAAGAGGGGCTTTAAAAGCCTTTTAAAAGAATGACCTGTCCACAGAAGTATGTTAGGTGCCCTGATTCTCTGTAAATGTTAGACTCTGTAGGTCTGCATTCAGCTCACCTATCTTTAGGTACATAATTAATGCCCTTTGGTTAAAAACATAATTGTACTAAGTCTCTTTTGTAGTCAGAGAGAGAAATGAGCTGCTTGTACCACTCAATGATCTCAATGGCTGTCAGTAGGTGCCTTGTTATTTCCTAGGGTACTCGGAGTTACTTAAATGCCTAAAATTTGTTAATAGGGAGCTGGGAACTACTTGTCTGTCAATCACTTTTAAGATTGCAATGTGGATGATTTTGAAAAGTAGCTTGCAATTTGAAATACGTTTCTTTCTGACAGAGGTCAGAACTAATTATTTTTTTCTTAACTAAGGGAAAAGCAGCTGAGATATTCTTAGAACAGGTACTAAAACAAAAAAAATATTTAAAAGGATGGTTTTGGCTGTAAGCACTTACTTATGTGGAGTTAAGACTGATGCTTTGGAAAGGATAGGCTCCACACCAAGGGGCTGAGGTACTATGAAGCATTCTTTGTGGTTCATGCAGGCAGCTTTTGCTCCCATGGTCAGGTGTAACACCTGTGGAAAGAGTGCTTCTGTGAGTATACATTTTTAACTATTTATTTCTGTGAAATAATTTCAAAAGGATACAGAATTTGTAGCTTTAAATGGGAGGTTTCTGAACAGCAGTCAGTGAAACACTGGGCTATGTCAGAGACAGAGTCCCAGGTGGGTTGCTGAATGTATTTATCTACTATCTGTAAAGAGCTATTAGATGGGATCTTTCAGGAACTATGTGAAGATACTTTCCTATGGAATCCAAAGGGTACAAAGTAAGATCATCCTTTGAGTCAGAGGTTCTTTTATTTCCCTTTCTGGTTCTCACTGTCTGTACTATTATTAGACCCCTTTGCAGACACAAGCACAGAAACTCAATGACAGTCACTAAAGGATTTATCTCGAGAAACAGTCTGGCTGACATTGGAAAGGTAGTTAAAGTAGTCATTCATGGACAGTAGATGGCAGAAGTAAAAACACTTAGATATGAATAATGTGGTTTCTTTCTCGATTTTCTTTCTCTGCCTATGATCTGGTTTCACACCAAATGATTAGTAACATAGACTTGAGAAATGGTTATATAATAAATTACATGGTAAATCCTGGCATCAATCTGCAGTACTGACAAACATATGTTCTAGTGGGCTGAGGCTCATTTGGCATAGCTCTTTCTCACCCATTGCTGCTACAGATTTTAAAGACTGTATTTAGTTAGATTGGAACTGTTCTGAGTTAACAGTAGGGACATGTGAAGACATTTGAAAAGGTCCCTCAAAGGCTTGTTTTCAATTCGTAAGAACAGTGTGAACAAATTAGTGTGAACATCATGATGAAGTATAAACCCAAAGGTTCAACTGGCTCAAATTAAGAGGGTCATTGTACTGCCCTACAGTGAGGAGATGAATGTGGACCTCTGAAGTGCTTCCTACCAGAGCTTTTGCATGACCATAAATTAGAGATCTGCCGAAGTCTGCTTGATCTGCCAATGCTGTTTTTAACCAAGTGAAGGCAACACATTTATTCCTGCTCCTTATGAAAGGATTTAATGCAGCAGCAGCAACACAATCCCTGGAATGATCCCAGTGACATCTGTGGAGTTCTGATGGGTGCAAAGTGTGTCTTGTAGACCAAGTGAAAAAGAAGCAAAAGTGGCTTTCTTCCATTGGCTAGGGACCTTTGCAGACCATTAAAACTCTTAAACTGAATTAGGTTTAGCTGTTCTTGTATGAGAT
Organism: Myiozetetes cayanensis; assembly: GCF_022539395.1. Classification (NCBI taxonomy): domain Eukaryota; kingdom Metazoa; phylum Chordata; class Aves; order Passeriformes; family Tyrannidae; genus Myiozetetes; species Myiozetetes cayanensis. Next base: position 67,006,297 of record NW_026087521.1, on the reverse strand, counting down.
TCTGCTATGTTACATGGAGCAGTACACTGACAAAAAAATTTGAAAGTAAAGAAAGTCCTGCATCATTGTGCACTTGGACTTTAAATAAAGGACTTTATGAATATGTATTTCTTACCATGTTAAAAAAATACTGTTATGAGAGAGGACAGAATTCCTCATCTGTGTAACATTTCTAGAAGCTGCAAATATTATTCCTGTTTAACGCTCCAGAATAAAAAAAACACTCCAGCTCTATCACATAGTAAGGCTTATATCATCAGTTTTGAAAACAGCTCACATTTACAAATAGTGGTGTACAAAATACTTATAAGAATTATGTTAGCTTTGAGTGGAGCAGGATTAGAACTGTGTATGCTGCACATGCTGATTACAAGATGTTGATGAGCTCACTAGACAATTTGTGAGTACCCTAATCTGTAGTTAATCAATGTATGTAAGAGTGTTGCCTGACAAGAAACACATGGCAGTGTTAGGAGGTGTATTCTTTCCCCTTGCACCCAGTAGCAGGGTCTGGAGCTGTGAGTGAGGAAAAAGAGGTTTCTGTGTTCTCTGCCTGGGTTCTTGTCCAATATTCTAGATCTAAATTTATTATTTTGCCATAATTACTGAACCGTTGTATTTTAGTTTACATTTGGATGTTTACATAAATAAAACAAAGATAACTTCCCTATTCGAGGATTTGTAAGGCTATCTCAAGTGAAATGAGGAAGGCTTGAATTTCACAAGTCTCTGAGAATACAAATACAAAAACTCTTTGATACCTGTTATCCTGAGTGATTTCTTTGACCCCTATTAGAGCAGTCAATGCTTTAGCACTCTGAATACCTGCTTACTTTCCATTAGAAGTATCTATTTCCTTATTTATTGTTTCCTGTATCACATAAATTTCTGATGCTTTGGCCTCTCACAATTTGAGGGAGTAGACTTGTTTTTGTGGACCCTGTTTGTTCATCCAAGGAAGGGTTTCTCTGGACAAGATCTGCCAACTACTCTTGGGATTTATAAAGTAGGAGCTGCTCAGGGTTATCTCTTTGGTTATCTCATCCATCTGGCCTTTGGTTGCTGTCAGTGTTTGACTCATGTCTTTCTGGATAGTAGAGCTCTGGTAACTATGCTGACTCACAAGGCTTTATGCCCAACTTTTGCAGGATGTCCGTTTTGCTTGTAATGTTAGTTTCTTCAAAACATTTAAAACAGCAGAACTTTAAAAAATAGAATTGCTCTCCTACCTAAAACAAATATAAGAAGTTAATGAAACCAAATTTAACTTTTTTTTTTAAGTCATGGCGCTTCATTTTAGTTCCTTAATTTGGCTCTTTTGTTATTTTCTTTCTTCTCTCCTCAAAAAGTAGGGCAAAAGTTTCCTAAAAATGTTGAAGGCTGCCAACATGTCCAGACTTTCCAAACTTTTATCAGCCATGCTAATGGAAATATTACAATGTCATGCAAATGTGACTGAGTTGGCAGAACATCTTGTTGCAGACAGGAAAAAAGGCCTTGCATACTGAACGGCATATTTATATTTTTCAGGGCCATACTTATTGCTTAAAATGGAAGACAAGTAGCTGTACTTTGTAAAAGTAATGAAGTCAAGGATATAATACAGCTAGGTTTCTCCAGCTTTCAAGCCTTCTTTCAGATCAACAATTTGAAAAGGTTTTTCAGGATTCTCTTTTGGCTTTGTGCACAAAAGATGAAATCATTGAAAGAACAGGATATAAAGATACCATCTGATATGTGGATCACAATAATGCGCTCTATGCTAAGAAAATAAGACCAGTACAGAACACTCTTGAATGAGGTTTAGCATTCATTGTTCCCTATAAAATTGATTGACAATTCTTTTTCAACTGTGTAATTTTTAAAAGAGTTACAGGAATTGTTCAGCCCAACCTCATTTATGTTTCAAAATAGAGCTTTGTGTGCTTTTATCCATTATGGCAAGCATAGAAAAAATAGTAGCACATCCTGGCTTTACATAATGCAGCATTAATCAACAAAGTTTTGCCTGCATTCCTCCTGTAGGTTACTGAGTCAAATACTGAAAGTCATTACCATTTCATGGTTGCTTGGTATCTTGTTTAAAAAGAAGTTGAGAGCTCAGTTTAGCTCCTGACAGGCCATCAGAGCTGTACCAGAGATGTGTAGGCTGTTTTGGACAAAATGAGAACAAACTCCAAAAAATGGAGCTAAACCCCAACTTTAGGCTATGGTCCAACAGTGAGTTCCATTGTTGTTTCCAAGGAGCTCAGTGCAGGATCAGCCACAGTTGTTTATAAAAAAATTTTCATGATGCCAGTGTTTCCTATCTTGCTGGGAGTATGGGAGGAAGAACAGTAATTTTGTGTTATTTTTGGCATATCTTCCATGCCTTTCAGTAGAGCACAGAATGGAGACAGGAGCAAAAGGCAGCTATATTGAAACATACCAATTCATTTTTATTTTTTTTTAGACTCAAAAGAAGATCAGACTTGCAGTAAGTTGTAAAGAAAGGATTGAAGCAATGGTTTGAGACACTTCATTGGAGGAAGATTGCCTTGTCTCTTTTTGTTTCTTTTTTTTTTTTTTTTTTCCCCCATGAGAATTATAGATTAGAGATATCCCCAGCAAGCAATCTGGATCAGAGTAACTGGAAGCCGTGGATGCTGCTGCACAAATATTGTTTCTGATTTTGTAGATGCACTTTAGTTCTGCAACTGCCAATCATCAACTCACATCTGAACATCCCTAGCTGTGGGAGCTATAACATACATTTCTAGTTTGTTTTTAGCTGACATGGTTATTGTGACAGAAAGGAAGGAGAGGCATGTTGGAAGATGAACTTATCTTTATGCTTGTCCCCAAATTGATGCATATTGCAAAACACTTCCAGGACTTCCACAACTGCTCTCCCTTCTCTCCAAAAGTATTAAATAAACTGCATTCTGAAAGCTCATACAAATAGTCTTTGCTTTTTCCCCAAAACTGGTGTACAGCTTTTGAGTGGGGAATGATGCTGCACCAGCTTCTGAGAGTAGGGCTGTTATTTTAAGCCAGCTATAATTTTGTGTTTCTGCAACTGACAGCTATTCTTATTGGCTGGGGTGGGAGCTGGCTCCTGGCCCTGAAAAGACAAATAAAAGGTCCTGCATACACTGGCTTCTAATGCTGCTGATGCCACTCAATTACTGCACGGATTAATGGGACAAGATGGTGCAAGTTCTCCTCCCTGCTTTGAGACATTTACATCAGGCATCTCACCCACTCATACAGCCTGCTCTGGCAGGCAAAGGAACCATGAGTATTCCCCCATGGCAATTCATCTCACCTTAGGGTAGATGGCCAAGCCCTGTAGTGCAGATAAAAACCTGTGTGAGCTGGTTCCTTTCAGGTCTTCAAGTGGGGTCTAATCAGCTAAGTCTACACACCTGAAATTTGATGATCTGAATTCTTTTCATGCATCTACCTGCATCTACGTGCATCTCACTTGGTAAAGGATTAAATCCTTCAAAAAATGTCATGGGATATTGCATTCTTATCAGAAGGTTACCTGCAGTAACTAGTTTGGAGTACTTACGTTCTTTGTAGTGTTCAAAATGATTCCTCTGCTTCCTGGGAGACTGTTTTTTCAGTTCCTCCATGATCAGCTTGCATCAGGGCTCATTCCCTCCACCCTTTGATGTGCTTCTTTCCCCATGTCCCTCATATTGTGCAGAATTTCAGATATTCTCCAGTCATAAGTAATCCAGATTGCCATTCCATCATAATTCTAGTGTTTAAGGTTCCTTTCTTGCTCTCCCCAACTTAGATCTTTAATTCAGCATTCAATGTGTTATGATTTCATCTCTTTCAAGGAACTTTTTCCCATCTTACCTTCCCTGCAAAAGAATTAAACTTAATCACAGTCCGAGCATCCTTGAATGCTTGTCTGTAACTTGAAATCTGAATCTAGGGCTGCTTTTTATTTCAAGGGCACTGAGCAAAACAAAAAAAGTTTTAATTTCTTTAGTGCCATGTATGTACAGAGAAGCATCTCTCTCTCTTCTGTGTTTTAATTTGCACTTTCTATCTTCCATGCAGAGTTACAAATGTTACTAGATTCTTCTTTGGGTTCCAGAAAAACATGTGCCCATGACACTATGCTTAGCTATGGAAAGTGAAAACACAGATCTTACTTGAAGCATAAAGATTTGTTTGCTTTATGTTTGATGAAACAGTAAAAAGTGTAACAAAGGATACTTTAATAATTTATAACTTCCTTCCATAACTCAGAGCTGTTCATGTTGGAAAATCAGGTAAAATTAAAAAAAACAACAATGAAGGAAATATTTTTACTATTTATTTTATATTTGCCGTTTTGTGATGTTCAGGTGTTTGTGACACATGCTATTTATGCCACCTTGTTTGCTAATTAGAATAAATGTCCAAGTAAATTTAGGTTGCTTTCCTGTGTCTTTATCTTGTACAAATGTCCCGTGGAACCTCAAAAAGCAAATAAAGTATCTTTGTAATTATTTTAAATGCTTTCTAAAAAATTAAATTTCTCTCTTACACCATATGCATTCCTCTGTCTGTCCAAATGTTTGTTAATTAATTTTCATTACAGATTTTGAACATTTCCTCTTCAAAAGAAAAATCTTGTAAGGGCTGCCTAGTGTGTGGACGGATTATGTTCCCCTTGTTTTTATAATTACAAACTCCTGAAATCCTATCATGATCTGAAAAAAAAACCCCAAACCCATGCAGTTACAATAATAAAAATTACACATATGCTGTCAGTGTAATATGGCATATGTAATTTTAACTGTTATAAAGTATTTGATATTTCTTATATTCATCTATTGAACATAGATATTATGATATATAACTGTTAATGTATTGTTTTACATCAGTGTTATAAAACCCCACAGTATTCTGCATGCACAGCCTGGTAGGAGGAGTGTCAATGTGAGCAACATGTCCTGCTGTTGTCTGGATGGAGGGCCCTGGGTAGACCTAGTTAGTGGTTGCAGATATGTATGCATTTCTGCTGAATGTAAAACTGATGCCTGGCAACTTCAGCATGTGATACAAAGTCAGGCTTTATCTTGGTAGTTAGACTGAACACAGTGAACATTTCTAATCATATCAACCCTGAGGCTGGGACTGTGGTTTCCCATCTTACAGCTGAGAAAAATGAAAAAGGTAAAAATAGAAATGAGGTAGCCAAACAAGGGGAAGATGAAGATCTTACAGTTCTCATCTCCAACCCAGTACTTGGTATCCCAACCCTTCAGACTATTTATTACATGTCACAGGAAAGCACTTTTGGTGCTCTGGAATATGTTTTATTTTGGGGGATATATTTATGATCCCAAGAAAGACATCTGGACTTTTTTGACTCTTCTAAGGAAAAGAATTAATTAGATGAAAAAACCCACAAGCCTAGAATATTTAGAGGTTGCTTGGTTTTTTTTGGCTTAGTTTGGTGGGTTTTGTTGTGTCGGGTTTTTTTGGTTGGTTGGTTTTTTTGTTTTGTTTTGCTTTTTTTGGTTTGTGGGGTTTTTTTCCCTTGGATAAAGCAGTACCCAAGAAAGATGAGATTTCAATCTGATACTCCGACAAAAATCTTTATCTGGAGTTTAGTATTCTTTATGTCTTTTAGCTAAGCTGTTCCATATATGCACCTGTTGATCAGATAAATAATGTTATATCTCCTTTCTGCAGTGCACTGCATTAGCTTCTGGTTCAACCATCACATTGCTTTTAGGCATATTGTTTCTGAAAGCATGAAATTATCATCAGCAACCTTTCCAACTATAAAGAGTTTTGTTGGCATCAACCAGTTCCACTTGGATGTTTACCATAATTCAAGCTCTCAGCTGCCTGTGGCTGGTTAAAGTAGTTGTTTCTAGTTCCACAGTTATCTTCATTATTTTACATGTGGATTAAGTGTACGGTAAAGTAATTACTTAAAGTAATTGATGTAATTAAATTTATGTAATTAAAGATGTTTATGTGAGCCAGAATGAAACATAACAAATGGGACAGCACCTAACCTCAGAACTGCCTTCACTCAGATTCTGGGCAAGTTTGGTTTTTGATGTACCTTGACCAGTTTGACACATATCTAAATAAATGTTATCACACTGATCTTTAGTCTAGCCTGGACACTTCTAGGCACAGAAAGACATGCAGATATTTTGTACTTTGTGTTAGTGGCTCTGTTACAATTTGTTTAAAGAGAATTCGAATTTATTAGTGTAATTTGCAGGAATGACAACACTCTGTTCAGAAGTATCTCAGTTTACCACTGTTTTAAACATTTTGCCATTGATGTGCAAGGGGCAGGAAAGGGAAATGCTGGTTCAAGAGAGGCATAACTCAGTAAAATTCTAATTTGCTCAAGTCTATAAAGCCACTAAACGGTTTTTCTTTTTCACAGGAAGACTGCATCAGTTTGATTTTTCTGTATCTAACCTTATTTAAACTTTATTTACTTACTTCCCTTTGGCCATTAAAGTGTGTGGGTTTAATAAAAATTCACCTTAAAAAAAATGAAAACAACAAAAAGCCACACAACACAAAACTCTCAAAACCTACTAACAGCTCCTCACACTTAATATAGAACATGATGTGTAGCAGGTCCTCCTGTCTGGTTTGTTGTGACTATGAGGAAGATTGTCTGTGACTTTCTTTTCTTACCTGTCACAGATCAATTTTATTTCCCAAACCCAGAGGGATTCTGAGGGATCCAGGGAAATTACAAATATGGAACCTTATTTTTCATGTAGTTTGTGGTACTGGGCTTGTAAGATAATTCTTATCCACTGTAGATCCAGAGACCTAAATTTCACTGTTAGCACCTATTTTCAGGGTTGTCTTGCTGTTTGTCACATTCTCCCCTTTTTTAATTTCAAACTTTTGTTCCATTTTGAACCTTCCTTTCGTATCTACTCTGTGTGTTGCCAGTTTCGCTTTGAAGTCTTTTACTATTCTGTCAGGAGAGAGATTTCTCTTCCATGACTTCTCTTAGATCTCTTGCCTCTGTCAAGATGTGGCAATGCATACTTCTGACAATCTGTTCCTAGATTTTACTTATCTTTATTTTTGCCATTGCATACTTTAAACATAAATATATGGTTACTGTTATTTTCTCTGGAATCCCTTCAGTTGGGTTATTTCTGCCTGGGAATTGAGGCTCTTAGAATTAAACCTTTTGCACCTAGGGTGGCAATAAGAAAATTGTACTCCAAGACCTCCCTCTTATGATGACGTCCATGAAGTCAGACTTTTGCATGTGCCTATAGTCCTACTAATTCAGCAAGATTCCCCACAGAGCATCCCATTTCTCTGGAACTCATTGGAGAATGGGAACCTACATGAGAAACAACCCCTGCTGCTCTCTCACCCTCTACCCTGTTGCCTAAGCACCAAACACTGAATCTGTAGTGACATTTCCATGCTTCATCATCCCTTTGTATTTTAGGTAAATTTTCTCAGACTGATTACTATTTAATCTCTCCTTGGTGTTCTCTTTCTTCTGAGTTTGTTGCACACTGGAGACAAAGAGGCAGTTAGGAGTTAACACCAAAAACTTCTTATATAATCCATCTTGCCTCCTTACACAAGTCTAACTATAACACAAAATATGACCTTTTCAATGTGTCCCCTATGGATGTCACATTTCTCTTTTCTGCATTTTCTTTGTGTTCACCTGTCCTGCTGTTTTGAAAAAGCACTCAAGCATGTTCAGCTCACTTATATCTGGAAACCTTTTACTTCTATATGCAACTCTCCTTTATGTGTTGTTACAGCTCAAAAAAAGTTGTCAGAGATTTCTCCTTGAAGATGGCATCTCTGAGTCATGAGACTGAAGTTAATGGAAGTCTCTTACTCATGTCAACAAACTGCTTCTGTTCCCCTGTAATCAGCCTGCGAGTGTTGAAGATTTATGGTTTGATGGGGTATCTCACAGGAGAACAAATGCAGCTTTGTAGCTGCAGCTGGAACTGAAAAGAAATCTACAAAAGATAAATTTTACCTGTAAGCTTTCATATTGTCATTCATTTGAATTTTACCTATCAAAGTAACACTAAGCACTGGTGATGGATTATTTATTAAAGAATCTGAATGGCAATGTGTTAAAATATTTGTGATGGATGAAGAAAAGCATGTTTTAAGTGAGATGAGGAACTCCACAGGGTGAAATATATAGTCAGTACTAGCACGAAAAGATGGAAAAAGGTGAGGGAGCCAAAAATCAAAATACGTATAAGTAAGGATCTTTAAGCCTTGTTTACTTTGCCTTTTGACTAAGAGCTCTGAGCAGTTGTAATATTATAGTGGACATCGAGTCGGTAGGTCCCAGGCTGCTTTTGAAACCTGGAAATACCCCACTGATCCACATCTCCACTGTGGAGACTTTGAGTTGGGTGCTGGTGTGCTGGGAGCTGAGCAGGGGCATTGGGCTCTCATGGGCATGGACTATGCAGGAATCGCTGAAGACACAGAGATAGACTGTGAAGCCTTCTTAGTTGCCGAAAACTAAGACTTCATAAAATTTAAGATAATAACTGATCCTATGAAAATATGTTGCTCTGCTGGTGCAGAAAAATGTTGCATCTGAAATGTTATTACTGGAGATTTTAAAAGAATGAATGTGTGTACTTTGCTACATACAGCTTCTAACTGCTGTTTTGTATGAGATGTACATTAGGGTCAAGTCCTCATCCTGTTGCTATTAAACGCAGTCTTGGAGTAGAGTAGATTTCTGGAAATTAAATTTTTTCTAATTTTTTATTTAAAGATAGATTAATTACATAGAAGTCAAATATTACAGTACTTGACAGTCATAATAATTCACCTGAAATGCAGCACTATGCCTTGACAAGATCACTCCATGTAAACAACTCAAAGTATGGATGGTTTAATTTTTCCAACAGGCAGAAAAAAAAATCAAGTTTGTTTGGATTTTTTTTAACTTTAAAATTAGCCAGAATATTACGATACTTCATAAGACAAGATTCTACAATAAATTTGGGTAAATTAATAATATTGAGACATTTCAAGGTATTTCCTTTAATCCTGTCAATCAGTTATGTAAAATAAGCTTTAAAATACTCCAACTACTAAAACATTTGCTTCAGAAAAATCCACAACCAGGCCACTTGCTTCCCTTTAAAGCATGATGAATTCCTTACCCTTGGGGAAAAAATAATGTGGCAATCTATTTTTTGTGAAAGGTTTCACTCTGAACAAATTTTTCCTGAGCGAAAAATTCTGACCAACAGGTTTATTTACAGCTAACTTTCTTCCAGTAAATAAAAAAGTGTAAGTTTTAATGCATTTATTCTCATGCTCACTGGGAAGCTTGGCTGACATTATCTAAGAATCTTCATCTACCTGCAGACTCCAACCACTGATTAAGCTAAATAGGTATTAACACTAGTGGGAAACCAGTCTAAAATATGGAATAGCATGTGAAGTCTAAAGGGAGTGGAGAAAATGTGTTTCTCTGCTCAGTCTTAACTAGGTCCAAGTGTTTGGCTTAGTTTTTCTTCCTTACCTGTATTGTTGACTGCTAGTATCAACCTTCCATGGGATTAACTTGTTTTATTTCTCCACTTCCCTTTCCATTTCAAAATACGTTATAGATGACTCACATTGCCAAGTATGCAGTTTGAACCACAAAATGTTATGATGACTTGGTTGAATCACAATGATGCAGACATGAATGCCACTTAATTCTTTGAGGCTTTTGGAATGTGGCTGCTATGTGGATATCAAAACTAGGAGACATGACTTTGCTTTGGGGCTGAACTTCCACAGACTTCTAAAACACTTATTAAAACTGTTTTATAAATAAAACAGTGGAGCTTTTAACATTTAAAGGCTTCGGGACATGCTACGTGCCTTACTGCAGAGCATTTACAGGAGTCACCTGCTGATCTCACTGCTCCATCTTAAGGTATAAAGGTTTTGTAAAAGAAAAAAAGAACACAGTAATTAGACCCAGCAACAGGCAGCAGATGCTGCTGTTTCATGCTGTTATGCTTATAGCTGTACACCTCCTTAACATAATATCATTTTATTAGTACAAGGAGATGAAATGTAACCCTTTCTATAGCATGAATGAGACTGAAAACTATTACTTGACCCAGAAGGCATGTAGACGTCCTGATATGCACTCTAAGCCCTGTCCTGCTGGCTGCAAGAGAAAAGACCAATTAATAGTTTCAAACAGAACCATAGAGTCAGCTGGGTTGGAAAAGATCTCTGAGATCATCAAGTCCAAACCTTGATCCACTACCACTGTGGTTACTAGACTATGGCACTAAAGTGCCACATCCAGTCTCATCTTAAAAACCTCCAGGGACGGAGAATCCACCACTTCCCTGGGTTGCCCATTCCAATGCCTGATTGCCCTCTCTGTAAAGAATTTCTTCCTAATATCTAACCTAAACCTCGCCTGGCAGAGCTTAAGCCCGTGCCCTCTTGTCTTACTGATAGTTGCCTGGGAGAAGAGACCAACCCCCACCTGGCTACAACCTCCCCTCAGGTAGCTGTAGAGAGTGATGGGGTCTCCCCTGAGAGGTCTCCCCCTTCTTCTCCAAACTAAACAACCCCAGCTCCCTCAGCCTGTCCTCATAGGACTTGTGCTCAAGTCCCTTCACCAGCTTTGTTGCTCTTCTCTGGACCTGCTCCAGCACCTCAATGTCCTTCCTGAACTGAGGGGTCCAGAACTGGACACAGCACTCCAGGTGTGGCCTCACCAGCTCTGAGTACAGGGGAAGGATCACTGCCCTGCTCCTGCTGGCCACACTGTTCCTGATCCAGGCCAGGATGCCACTGGCCTTCTTGGCCACCTGGGCACACTGCTGGCTCATGTTCAGCTTCCTGTCAATCAGCACCCCCAGATCCCTTTCTGCCTGGCTGCTCTCCAGCCACTCTGTGCCCAGCCTGTAGCGCTGCAGGGGGTTCTTGTGGCATGACCCAGCACTTGGCCTTGTTGAATCTCATCCCATTGGAATCAGCCCAACTCTCCAGTCTATCCAGGTCCCTCTGCAGAGCCCTCTTGCCTTCCAGCTGATCGACACTCCCCCCCAGCTTGGTGTCATCTGCAAAAGTGGACTCAATCCCCTCATCTAAATCATCGATAAAGATATTAAACAGGACTGGGCCCAGCACTGATCCCTAGGGGACACCACTGGTGACCGGCTGCCAGCTGGATGCAGCCCCGTTCACCAGCACTCTCTGGCCTGGCCATCCAGCCAGTTCCTAACCCAGCACAGAGTGCTCCTGTCCAAGCCGTGGGCTGCCAGCTTTTCAGGAGTGTGCTGTGGGAAATGGTGTCAAAGGCTTTGCTGAAGTCCAGATAGACATCCACAGCCTTCCCCTCATCCACCAAGTGGGTCACCTGATCATAAAAGGAGATCAGGTTGGTCAGAGAGGATCTGCTCCTCCTAAACCCGTGCTAGCTGGGTCTGATCCCTTGTCCATCCTGTACGTGTTGTGTGATTGCACTTAGAGTGATCTGCTCTATAACCTTGCCAGGCACTGAGGTCAGGCTGACAGGCCTGTAGTTTCCTGGGTCCTCCTTCCAGCCCTTTCTGTGGATGTGCATGACATTCACCAACTTCCAATCATCTGGTACCTCTACAGTGAGCCAGGACTGTTGGTAAAGGATGCAGAACAGCATGGCGAGCCCTTCCACCAGCTCCTTCATCACCCTTGGGTGGACCCCACCTCGTCCCATAGACTTGTGAGCATCCAAGTGGCTCAGCAGGTCACTATCTGTTTCCTCCTGGATTACAGGGGGGCTATTCAGCTTCTTATCTCTGTCTACAAGATCCAGAAGCCAGCTGTCCTCAGGACAACCTGTCTTACTGTTGAGAACTGAGGCAAAGAAGGTGTTAAATACCTCAGCCTTTTCCTCATCTTTGATAACTATGTTCCCATCGATGTCCAATAAAGAATGGAGGTTTTTTTGTCCTTCCTTTTGCTATGGATGTATCTGTAGAAAGACTTTTTATTACCCTTAACAGAGGTGGCAAGATTGAGTTCAAATTTTGCCTTCATCTTTCTAATTTTCTTTCTACGTGACCTAGTTACATTCCTAAACTCTTCATGAGTAGCCAGCCCTTTTTTCCATAATTGGTAGGCTCTCTTTTTTCCCCTCGTTTCCTTCAAAACTTCCCTGTTCAGCCAGACCAGTCATCTTCTCCGCTGGCTTGTTTTTTGGCAGATTGGGACAGCGTGCTCCTGTGTGTTCAAGACTTGCTTCTTGAAGCATGTCCATCCATCCTGGACCCCTTTGTTTTCAAAGGCTGTTTTCTAGGATACACTCTGAACTAGTTTTCTGAATAGGCTGAAATCTACCCTGCAGAAGTCCCAGTGTAGAGGTTTTATTGATAGCCCTCCTTGCATCCCTGAGGATTGAAAACTCTAATATTTCATGGTCACTGTGCCCTAGATGGCCTCTGACCACTACATCACCCACCGGCCCCTCTGTTCATGAACAGCAGGTCTAGTGGGGCCCCACCCCTGGTAGGATCATTTACCAGCTGGAGCAGGAAATTATCCTCTGTATGCTCTAGGAATCTCCTAGACTGCCTCTTCTCTGCTGTGTGGAGTTCCCAACAGACATCCGGCAGGTTAAAGTCACCCACAAGAACAAGGGCTGGTGATTTTGAGACATCACCAGCTGCTTGTAGAATAATTCATCATCCTCATTATCCTGGTTGAGTGGTCTAACAGACTCCTACCAGGATATCAGCCCTGTTGACCTTCCCCTTGATTCTGATCCACAGGCACTCAACCCTTTTATTACTGACTTCTAGTTCCAGAGACTCAAGAGACTCTCTAACATATAGAGCCACCCCTCCACCTCTCCTACCTTGCCTGTCTCTTCTGAAGAGCTTGTAGCCATCCATGGTAGCACTCCAGTCACGCGAGTCATCCCACCAGGTTTCTGTGATGGTGACTACATCATAGCTTTCCTGCTCCACGATGGCTTCCAGCTCCTCCTTTTACCCATACTGCATGCATTGGTGTCCATGCACTTCACCTGGGCTACTGATATCACTTCTAACTCAGGTTTTCCACCCTTAGGATCATATCTGGAGAGCCTGGTTTCAGCCCCTTCCCCCTTGGAACCTATTTTAAAGCCCTCCTGATCAGCCCTGCCAACTTATGGGCTAGAGTCCTTTTGCCCTTGCCTGATAGATGAAGCCCATCTGATTTGAGGAGACTAGGTACCATGGAATTTGCCCCATGGTCAAAAAAACCAAAATTCTGCTGGTGGCACCATTCTTTAGCCATCTATTGATGAGTTTTCCTACTCCTCTCCTCATTCATCCCTGCCACTGCAGGAACTGAGGCAAACACCACCTGTGATCCTGTCCCATTAACTAATCCACCCAGTGCCCTGATACTTCTTCCATTAATGTCAGCTGCCAGCCTGGACTACCAACAGTGGACAATAATCTCCGGGCCGAATTAGCTCAGGGAGTCTCCTACTAATATCCCTCACTCGGGCCCCGGGAAGGCAGCAGACCTCCCTGTGGGATGGGTAAGAACCTCTCCTCTCTCCCTTTACTTTCAGCATTACAGTCACAGGACTCCATCACCTCTAGGAGAAACAATTCAAAAACTTAGCACAGTAAGAAGGTGATCAGATAGGAATCTGTTACCTTTAAATATTTTAGTGCATTTACTTGCTTTAATCTCTCACCTGTTGTGAGCTGTTTTATTTTATTCCCTCCTAGAAGGATGTTGCAGCCACTAGTACCCATCCCTCTTTACTGACTTTAATAGTCCCACTACTTTAATAGCACCTGTCTGCTTTGCAGTTGGTTTCAGCCTTATGGGTGTCTGTATTTCCAGTCTTAATGTCATCTGCAAGACCAATCAGGCATGAATCATACAAAGAAAACACATGCTGGTGCTTACTGCTGATTGAGGCTTGGGACTGGGTTAATTAAGAAAACTCCCTGGAAACACTGGAAGAGACATGCAAAAAGGCACAAATAACAGGAAGCCTCACAGCTTGAATATTGACCAGGACTGTTCATAAGTACAGTTTTCTGACGATGAAGATGATGAAGAATGGCAGAGGAGGAAAGAGTTCTTTGTAAATCCCAAGTTGCCATGTGCCAACTGGGTAACAGAAGCTCTGCTGTTGTTTTAGCCCCAAGAAGCCCAAATCTTTTTTAATAGCATACATTCAAGAATTAGCAATATAGGTGTGTTTTAAATAATGCAGTGGCAAAAGGTGTGATTATGATTAACTTCAGATCTGATGGCAAAATTTGTCCTTTTTCATATTTCTAGTTAGATTGTTCAACCTTGTAACAACTATGTCTTCTCAGCTTCATCTAATGATATAATCATAGTACACAGTACACTTATTGCTAACATTTATTAAAATTTTCATTAAAAAGGCCAATTTTTTGTCGCACAAAAGTTAAAACTTGGCAAATTTATCACCATAATTTTTTACAAAATTAGACAACCTAATAATTTCCAAACACTTCAGGAAGAAATTTTTGTTGTATAATATATGTGCCAGTTTTGTTATATACTTTGAAAGCAGAAAACTTTGCCATTTAAAAAGACATTCTTCTGTTTCATAAATGAAAGTCACAATTTAATGGAATCTTGAGATATCTTTCTTCACAATGTATCTTTTTTTTGCTGAAGCTCAAGGAAAAAATTCATAATTTTGCCATCATTATCAAATTCAGTATCTATGTGATCTCATGATAACAAAGACCTCTGAGAATCTAAATGCTGGATTTAGGTGTGGATTCTCCAGAACTGCAACACTTGGAGTTTAGATTTTCCCAAAGTTTCAGAAGACTCAGATCCAAGGGTTGTTGTTTGGATTTTTTATGCCTGTGGGAAACAGATGCAGCAGCATTTTTTTTGCTTCACCTCTGTAGCTAACCAAATCCTCCAAATAGAATTATAAGACACAGCAGTATAATCAAGAAGCAGTCGTAGGTTTAATATTTTGATGAAACATTGAACAAACCCCTAGGCTTTATTCATTACAGACTATCAAAATCTCTGTCTCTAGGAGGCCTCTAGTTCCTCCTTTCTTCTTCTCCACCTCCCTTCACAGAGACACTAGATTTTCAGCAAGCTTTGTAAAGTAGCCAGGGGAGTACTGCCTCACATAGTACTTTGGTGTGGAGATAAAGGCCGTAATCCCTCCTTTCCATAGGATAATAGAAGCACTTTGATTTGACATCTTAGCATCAACAGATTGAAATTGTATGAGACATGCTTGATATTCGGCAGTAAATCAGCCAGCACACCCAGTGAAACTAAGGGGTAGTTTTGTCTGTTATAGTAATAGTTTTGCAGTAGTACTTGTACCTGAAAGCCAGTGTGGTTTCAGAGCCAACAGGGGTACCACAGACATGGTATTTGTTCTCAGGCAACTACAAGAGAAGTGTAGGGAACAGAACAAAGGACTCTATGTTACCTTGGTTGATCTCACCAAGGCTTTCGATACTGTGAGCAGAAAAGGTCTGTGGCAGATTTTGGAATGTTTAGGATGTCCCCCCAAGTTCCTTAAAATGATCATCTCACTTCATGAGGGTCAGTGCAGTCAAATCAGATATGGGGATGCACTTTCTGAGCCCTTTCCAATAGCCAATGGTGTGAAGCAAGGCTGCGTTCTTGCACCAACTTTATTCACAATCTTCTTCAGCATGATGCTCCAAGGGGTCACCGCAGACTCCAATGAAGAAAACGGTGTCTACATTTGATATCGTACCGATGGGAGCCTGTTCAACCTAAGGCGACTGAAGGCCCCCACTAAGACCTTAAATCATTTTATCCGTGAGCTGCTTTACGCTGACAATGCCACCCTCGTCGCCCACACAGAAGTACCTCTGCAGCATTTAAAATTCTGCTTTGCAGAGGCTGCTGAGCTTTTGGGGCTGGAAGTCAGCTTGAAGAAAACAGAAGTTTTCTATCAGCCTGAACCTCAGGAAGTCTCCCATCATCCCCATATCACCATTGGTGAAACAGAACTCAAATCAGTCCAGCAATTTAATTACCTGGGAAGCATCATCTCCTCGGACAGTAAGATTGATGCAGAAATAGACAGCAGGTTGGCAAAGGCATACAGAGCTTTTGGTAAACTCCATAAAAGGGTTTGATGTAATAAACACCTGAAGAAAAGTACAAGGATCAGCGTTTACAGAGCCATTGTACTGTCTACTCTTTTATATGGATCTGAATCATGGGTCATTTACTGCCACCACTTGTGTCTCTTAGAACGCTTCCATCAGCGCTGCCTCCATACCATCCTAAACATCCACTGGACGGATTATGTGACCAACACGTCTGTCCTTGAACAGGCAGCAATCACGAGCATTGAGGCCATGCTGCTGAGAACACAGCTGTGCTGGGCAGGGCACATCTCCAGGATGCAGGACTACCGCCTCCCTAAGATCGTGCTCTATGGGGAACTTGCCACTGGCTGCCGCAAGAGAGGAGCCCCGAAGAGGAGATACAAGGACTGCCGGAAACAATCCCTCAGCCTTGGCCATATTGATCACCACCACTGGTCTACCCTGGCCTCCAATCGGGAGGCCTGGAGACACACCATGTATAATGCTGCTGCTGCTTTTGAGAACACACGCAGGATCACTCTCGAGGAGAAAAGACAATGCAGAAAGAATCGCGTCTCGTCGATATCACCTGGGAGGTCTTTCTGCTGTGCCTTCTGCAACTGGACTTGTCTATCTCGCATTGGCCTTTTTAGCCATCAGCGCACTTGTAGCAAGCGTGGGTAGAGCCCTTCCCAAATCTTCGTTTGCAAAGCCCGGCCATGATGAGTATGAACAGGCTTCAGTCTCATGGCAGGGGAGTCATGTAGGTCCCCATAGGTCTGCTAAAGTAACATTCCTTTTCCAATGTATTACATATTTGGAAAATCCTACTATTTTCTTTTTCTTTTCTGTGTTTCAACACACAGAGAACTAGAAAGCCTGCGATGCTGAAATTCACTGTTAAGCCCATAGAAGAAAACTCCAGCCTCAGCAAAAAACAGACTTCTTTACGTCCTTGATGTAAATGAAATTCTGCCATCCTTTAAATCACTGAAATATGTCATAGTCGATGGTAGTAATCTCTTGCGTTTAGTTATTTCCGTCATTCTGCTTTCCTATTAGTTTTTAAGTCTCTATAAGCATATGCACTTCCTCAATTAAAGACAAATAAAATAGTTTTGTAACACCTTCCTTAGCCCTTCAAAAAGAAAATTGAAAATGTATCACAGAATTGTGGCCATGAATTTGTTTCACTAAAAATTACCTAGGAATTGTTAAATAGGAAATGTTAAATAGCTAAATGTCAAATAGAGTGAGCAGAAAAGCAAATAAAAAATAACTACAAAACCTGACTTCTTATTTTCTTAGCTAGCAACATCCCTATCAGATATTCTTCCTTAAGACCCAAGTTCATCTTGAACAGATGTTACATCTTCCAGAGTTTCTTGCTAGAAGGGTTCCTGTCAATACATATTCATAGGGGCTATGATTGAGGGTACCCAGTCCTGCTTCCCAGGAAAGGAGTTTCCATAAATTTCTATTGTAAGCACAGCTAATGTGAATCACAGAAGGGTTAAGGTTGGCAGGACCATTTGGTCATCATCTTGCCCAACTGCTCTGCTCAAGCAGTGTCACCTGGAGCAGATAGGCTGGGTATAGCTTGCCTGCTTCCTGAGATGAGGTTATCTGAGATTAAAAAGAAGGAATCTGGAAAGGATAGTACTTCTTCTGTGCCCCCTTCTTTCTGTCTCCTTCTTAGGGTCAAGGGAAATACACGAGCACTTGAAGGCTAAAAGTAGCTCCAACAGTAATAAGGGAGCTTTTAGACTGTGTGCAGCAATGTAAACAGATGAGTTATGGAAGGCTGTCTGATGGATCAGAGATGAGGGTTGCTGGGGCGGAGTGGCCTGTCATGGGTTCTGATTAACTTGCTGGAAGCAGGTATGGGAGCCCTTGAACCAGGGGGAGGGAGCCCTACGGCTCTTTGGTGTTTTCCTGCGTGCTGCTGTATTGTGCTGGAGTTGCTTAAGGTAGAGAGAAAAGCTGTTTGAAAGGATTTTTATTTCACTGCTCTACATGAGTTTTTTCTCAGCATACATTTTAATGCTTGACAGCTGAGCTTTTACAGTATTTTAGGGCCATTAATAAGAGCACTGTTTTGGGAAGCTTTTGCAATGTATATTTGAGAATTTGTACAGCACTGGTTTAAATTAAAGGCTAAGGCTTGCTTTTGAGGCTGCTTTTGGACTCTTACTGTAAAGCATGGAGACATATATTGTTCTTCTAAGAACGCATAATTAGTTGCAAATGTTTGCAAAATGCTAAAGGTTGGTGCTCCTTCAGGCTGGGATGTGTGAGAGATGGTTAAACCTAATTTAGATCTATTTCAGAAACTGTTTTCTAAAGCTGCAAGTATAGATAATTTTTATGCAGTGCAGTACATTTTGACTTTTCAAATGGGCAATAGGAATAAAGGCATTCCTTCAAGAATAGGCATGACTTTGTATGAGCAGAAATTAAGCTCCTATTCTCTGAAGTAATTTGCTAGTGAATCAGATGAGATAGGAAACAGGACACCAGACATAGGCAATTTTTCTTTTTCATAGAGATATTGATTCATTTGCCCAGAACCACTCAGACTCCAAGCTATTTTGTCAATCCAAATAAGAACCAGAAGCATATTTTTATTAGTTTTGTAGGTAAATGATAGCTTTTCTAACGGATAGTAAAAAAGGATTGAGAAGTTTGAAGTATCCCCCAAAATTTTTTCTACTTAGCATTATATGCCTCTTGAAGATATCCATAATGGTGTGTGTGACAACATGATGATGACTGCGTTTTGCTATGTTTGATGCCAAATTTTGAAAGACACACGTAAAAGGTGCTCTGTTTGTGCCAAAATGTCTCTGAATATATTTTGCTGTACTAATCATTAACACAGAGTGGCTCTGCAGGTCAACTTAATTGCCAATAGAGTAAGTTGACAACCTACAGATGAATGACTAGGCTTCCATCGCTCTCCTTTGAGTGACCATCTCGTATCTGTAACAGTGGGTGTTGATTGCTTCCTCCGAAGTTACAGCCAGGATGTGGGAATTCTTGTGTTGCCTCCAATTCTGTTGCAGGTGGCCTGTGTGATTTTGGTTAAGTTTGTTCAACTCTTTACATTTGATTTCCCCACCTTCTTCCTGGATATTTGACAGCATCCTCCCCATGCCCCCCTTTTTGCATTATGTTCTTTCTTCTGATGCACTCTGCCTTCAGTGGTGACATGGGGTCAAGTTTTGGGGCTACCAGAGGTGGGGACATGGAGGACAGGAACCGCTACAGGAGCTGTATCTTGTGCCTCACCCTGTATGAAGAGCCCTGGGGGCAGGGAGTGCCACCGAAACCTCTTCTGGGAGATGGGTGACTGTGGGTAATACAGGCAACACCTTTCCCTTTGTGTGAATGTCTTGCAGCATTAATATCTGCTATTCAAACTCACCAGGATTGGGAATTAGAGGAGGGAGAGGATTTGTGTATTTGGAGTGAGTCATGCATTGGCCCAGCCCAAACTGGCAAGTTGCCACAATTATGGACCTTTTCATGAACAGGGATGCACGTGAACTGACAATGTGACTTGAGCATTGGGTGTGGCCTTGGAGAGATGGGTTTCTGTGTTCCCGCTCCAATAGTATCAAAGTGGAGACAGGTAGAGATGCACATTAAAATTTTCATGGGTCACTGGTGATTTTCATTAGAGACATGTAGGAAAACCATGGGAAATAAAGGTGTCTCAGAAGCCAAGAACATGAGTGAGATTCAGCATGCAAATTAGGTTCTTACTTAAATATTCCCCTCTTTGGCCTTTCACCTCCATTTTTGTGGGATTAAATTGCTGGGCATGCAGCAGTGACACTGAAGCAGTTCAGATTCCCTAGTGTTTCCTCTGTATCCAAGCTCCTTAACTGGGGTTTGTTTGCACACCACTTGCTGTCTGTGCTGGACTGCATCCAGCTTCTAGTGTGCCTTCTAGTATGCCTGGAACAGCAGAGACACTTTTGTGCTCATTTAGTTTTGTACTTTACTTTTGGGCAGTCAGACCGACGAGGAAGTGTCTGTGCACAATGAATGGGGGGTCATGATGATTTTCAGGAAACTTCACCAGGCTGATTAATTCAGAATTGAACTCCAGCTACCTGGATTGCTGGATTGTTGAACTGGAAAATATCACCTGCTGGTGTGCAGTCCCTTCTCAAACTCTACCTTCTTCTGTGTCGTATCATCATGCATAATCATTTGAATCAACAGGGATAATGGGAGGATGTAACTTACAAAGAGTGTTAAGAATGCTCTCAGTGTCAGAGGTCAGACCTCCCTCCTATCTGTTAATCTCATCCTCATCTTTGTTGCTTCATTTCTAAATAAAAATAACACAGAGAGTTCTCACTTTCAGAGTGGGAGAAGCAGCTTGTTAGAAGTTTACTCTGTTTTTGCTGTTGGAAGTGAGATCAGTATCTGGCTCAGTAAAAGTCACTTTACAATCTAAAATAACTGCATTTACTGTTATTTTACATTCACTGTAAAATGTGCATCCTTTCTTTTTCCTAACCTCATTAAAGACTATTCTAACTCTGTCCCTATATTTCCTGCTGTAGTTTTAATTATGAATGAATGCTCCCTGTCTTGTAAGAAGACAGACCCAAATGTGGTTCCACGGACTATGAGGGCCCATCCAGGTGGTGATGAGGCTCAGTCTCAGCACTCCAGTTTGCACTGGCCTAATTAAGATTCAAGTTAGAATCAGAAGATTTGAGATGCTGCTTCTGAAATGAGTCCCAAATGAAAGAAAGATGACCACTTGATTTTACATCCCACCTGGTGGGAAGCAGGCACAGCTAATGTAAACTAGCTCATTTACCTGTGAGGGCCTGCCAATTTTAACCACCAGACAATCTGTCCAGCCCTACATCGTGTCTGTAGTTTCAGGAGGAACATCTTTCTCTCCTGGTCTTTTCATGATTTTTGTGGTTCCCATGATGGATATTAGTATTTGACTATTTTACTGAAAATGCTACATTATTTTCTAATGGCCTAAGATAATGTCCCTCTGTGTCATCCTTTCCTTTTTACAGGTGCAACAGTCTGATGAGAGTTTCTTTTGCTTTTTTTTTATCAGAGGGAACCAATTCCAAGGAGATTGTCTGTGCAGATCGGCCTGTTGTTAGTCATTTGAGATGGCATTAGTGTTTTGTTTTATGTTGCGTTGTTTTTTTTTAACCACCCTGTTTCTAATTCTCTTTGCTCCAAACAAGAGCTTTAGCATTTTGTCCCAAAGTCTTTGATCAAAGATTAAGAGCCTGTCTATATTTAGAAATGGATTTATCTTTACTTTAAGCTCACAAGTCAAATCAGTACTATTATACCCATTTTGCTAGTGAAGAACAGAGAAACAGGGCAGCAGGATTTCTCCAGCGTGCCTAAAGTTGTGATATGGCCCATTTGCAACTAAACAGGACAGACTTACCATTGATTACCTTGGTGTTTTCGGGGGGGGGGGGGTTTCCTGGAAGAATACTGAAGTTAGACTTAAAATTTGTTCCAGAGTTCCAAATTTGGTTTTGTTGGGGTTTTTTTCCCCCATGTGTTCTCCACTCCTCTTTTAACTACACTGATGAAGGATCAAGGATAACCACTTGGATGTAGAAGCCCTTCTTAGACAAGTATTAACTATCAAAGTGTTGATTTTCAAGTGAAGTCACTTGAATCACATGTTGCTGCTAATCAAAGACTCGAAGGCATTAATTAGAATCACACAGTGAAATGCTTATCTCTAAGCCATGAAGTCTATAAAGAGACCCCAATTACTTTCTCTTATTGCTTCTCAATTAGATGTCAGTCAGCAGCAAGGGTATGTAAACTCTAAGCTAGTAGTTAGAAACAAATCAAAAACATCAGACTGTTGCATCAAGAGTCTGAAGTTAGTTTCATTTAAGCTGCAGGAGTAGTCTAAGTTGTGCTTCATAAAGTTTTGGTTCAGTGGTCTGTGTAGTTTTTCAGTATGGTACTATCTGATGTAGTTGTGATGCTGAAAAGCTGCAGGTAAAACAATGCTTGGTAGCTTTGGGAAACTGGTCTTTTCTAAACTTATTTCCCTTTGGTTGGGGATAGAACTTGGCTTTTAGCTGAATGTGAGTGGGGGTGTTTTTTCAAAAATGTTATCTTCTGCATATGATTTGAATTCTTTATTTGTCTTGAACTTGTGAAAAGATGTTTTAATGGCAGTAGTGAAAATAAAAGTACTGCAGGCTAAAAATTATAGAAGTGATTTTACTTCCTTAAAAATAACTTCTCAAAATGTGCATATGCTGAAAAGAGGTTACATGGCTTGTGCTCTGACTGGGTGGTTCCAGGTCAGTACAGGAAGGGCTGCAGTGTACAGTTTCAGCTTCTTGTTCAGATGAGCTACACTGGGAACAAAATACACAGGCCTTCATCTGAGAAGGGGGGACAAATGCATCAGGTAAGTGCTGTTGCTTGCATGCCTCTTACCAAGTGTACAGACTAGCCAGTATTCTTTTGTTGATGGTATATTCTTCTCTACATAGGAAAGGACTGCTATATTTTGCTTATTATAGGTAGTTGGGTGAATATCTTGAACCTCTCTTACAAAAATTCTGCAAGGAGATGTTGAGTTTCTAGTCTCACTAGTCTTACAGGCCACGGAGTATGTAAAATATCCCAAGAAATTACTGTCCATAAAACCAGTGTTTTGCACCCAAGTCTGCACTTTTATTTTGATTGTTCTTGGCTTTCCTTGGTTTTCCTTGGCTAGACTTGCTAGAGTATAGAACATATTGCTTTTAGTAAGCAGTTTTTATAGTGTGGCTGCTACTGACACTGCACCTTTGGAGAGTCTGTTTGTAAAGTTCTGTGATATAGCACAGAAAGGCTCTTCACCACCAATTCCAAATAGGTTGAATCTGCAGGCTTAGCATACTGTGTGGAGACTCCTCTAAAGGCACTTGCGATTTCAGTTTGCCAGCTTCAATGCTTAGTCTGGCACTTTATTGCCCTTCAGAATGAGGAAATATCCACAAAAATAATTGCGACAAGTAGCATTGCTTCCTGTAATGTTGTTGTGGCTTGCTGTCAATGCCTTTGAGAGAACTGCTAAAGGATCTCCATTCTTACTGGCTACTGTGTATTGTCTGACTTGCCCTACCCAGCTGGCAGGGCTTAGGTGCCACTTCTTGTAGGTAGAGAGCAATATGACTTAAGTGCTGGTATCCCTAGGAACAGTTTAGGATGGCATTAGGAGTTTCTCAGTGAGAACTGTAAATTCAGACATGATCTCTGTCTGCCATCTGATGACAGAAGGCTTATCTGCTGCTAACACACAGAAAGAACATGCTGGTAAGCAAAATGTTAAGAAGATTTCTGGGTAACCTGTAAGTACCACTTAACAGGAGAGCTGGTGGACCCCTTCTCAGATTTGCATTGTCAAGAGTGGGGTGGGCAGCAACCTGTCTCAGTAAGAACACTGTTCTGGGAGATGTCGCTGACGCTTTCCATAGCAAGTGTTGTAGCTGAAGGAGAATGGCTAAGGCCTGGTTAAGGCTGAGATTATATAACTTACTTGGAAGCTGGGTGAAACTATCCAGCTGAGATGCAGCGATATGTTATAACGCTCTGTGGAAGTTCTCCTGAACAGATATTACACTCCAACAACAAAGATGGAAACTTGAGAGAATGGCAATGTGCAACACAAAGATGAAGGTTGAACTTGATGATCTCAGAGGTCTTTTCCAACCTTGTTGATTCTGTGTGATATAGATTTATAACTGCTATAAACCAGCTGTTACTTGGTTAGCATTGAAATATGTCTACAATGTAGATATAAACTGATTCTCATGCCAGTAGATTGCCCACCGCTTTCTGGACATATTTGTTTGCTATGGTTACTAAAGAAATCAAGTACAGTTTAGCTTTTGTTAAGCACTCAGGAGAATCTGCCAGTTCTTCAACAAAGGCCTGATACAGTAATTTTCTTCATCTCATGTTGACAACAATGATGTAAGTCAAATACAGTTAATGGAAAAGTTGTCTTTTAAACTGTGTTTTCTGGTAGTGACTGTGATACTACATTATATATTGGCTGGCCTCAGTCTTAATGTTTATGGTTTGATATCTGAGGACAGATTTGTAATTCCTCTGGGACAGAAAAAAAACTGTTCCCTTTGCAAGGCAAGATAAGACACTGTTTAAAATCTATAGGCTAAGTGCACCAAAGCCCCTTTTTTGGGGAATGTAACTGTTGCTGTAAGTCACTTGTGCTGGGACCTCACTGCTACTTCATTTTTCCATGCTATAAAATGATAGATTCTGGTGAAGATATTAGACACAAGACAAAAAGCTATGCAAGTTTGTGCAAAGATCACCAAATTGGTCACTGACAGCATGAGTGGGATTGTAGAGTCCAGAGCAGGACAAGTAGTTGTAGGTGGAGTGGGCAGGGAGCAGTGCTAGATAAATACAAAAAGCTTGTAGTTGTTTTTTTAGTTAAAAAAAAAAAAAAAAGAAAAGAAAAGAAAGAAAGGAAAAAGAAGATTTAGGCAAGTCTGTAATATGGTACCTTTTGGATTACTTGTCTACCATCATAGGTAATGTTGACACCCCTAAAGTTCAAACTCTTTGTTCCTCTGATTTCCATCAGCTTGTATGTATCCATTAGGTGAGTTGGTTCTGTAACATTTTTGTTTTGAAAAAGGGGTGTCTGAATGAAGGGAAGTATAATATTATAATTCCATTTGTTGCAGTAATGATAAGCAGAAGGGCAGTTAAAAGGGGTGGTTGTATGTGTTTTCAAGTAGTCACATCAGTAAAAATGAGCATGAGAGGGAAATGGACTTGACTGTGAAAGGCAATTACCATCATAAGACTGAAGTGATCCTGGACACAGGCTACAAATCTGTCTTGAGTAAAATATTTAGATAACGATAGGCAGATAATGCAGTAAAATCACTTCTTTCTTCATGTTTGACCTCTCTCTCTGAACTAAAGAATGACAATTGTTTTTTCTGTTCCCTTTAGGTAAGTTCTGCAATCTGTAATGAAGGATCTTGTGCACAAGCACAGAAGTTGAAGAGTTAGTTCATGCATTTTGGTTCCTTTTTACCTCTCAATATGCTTATGTGTGTCTTCTAGTCCAGGTGAGAGATGCTGAACAGTATTCCAGAGTGTATCTTATTTTTCAGGTGTGCCAGCTTGTGCCATCAAGCTTCTTTTCATGGTATTTTTATATTGATTCTGAGTTCATATTTTATTCCACAGTGCCAGAGTTTAGTGGTCAAAATTAAAAATGAGCTTGCACCTGTAAGAGTGAGATAATGCTGCCCTCTACCCTACGACATATTTTTTTTCAGGAAAAAAGGTTGCTACTGCAACTCTCTATGAAGTGCAATGGGACCTCAAAAAAAATAGTAGGACCTATCAACTTGCTATGCTGAGCATCATTTTGGGAGCCAACAAATATGGCAAGAAGTGAAATGCAACCTAATAACAGAATCAAATCCGGTAGCTACGTGAAAACTGCAGCTGCACAGGGCAAGGAAAAGAAGCCTGAAGTTAGTTCCTAACAGATCAAGCTCAAGCCTTGCTTTGTCCTCTCAGGACAACTCTATTAAACTCCAACTGGTACTAGTTCTGGTGCCAAACAGAATGCTTAGACAGATATATTGCTGTTGTAAGTGAAGCTGCAGTTACAGATGGCTTCTAAAGGTACTCATGAAACCATGAAACATGAGTGGTAACATTAGTCAAATGTTCCTCTTGAATTGCAATTTGAATTTAAAATATAGAGAAGTGATTGCTGGAGCAGTTGCACAGACAGGCAAGTCTAGCTCTGTCATGGTTTCCATAAGAGGCAGTTGGACATAGCACTTCATGTTCTTTAATTATGAAACAAAAACTACTCCTAGCTCAGTTGTAAATAATGTGTTTTGAGGTCGAATGCTGCTATTGAAAATGTTTCTATACTCAAAGAAAGGATTCAAATATGTCCTTTGGTAACTGTTCTACTTATTCGCCAAAGCTTGACACTCAGCATGATGCCTGTGCCAGTGAGCCTTTGAGGTGAGAAACCAATTGCATTAAACTTCTAAACCATAGTTTCTTGAAAATACTTTGGCTACTTCTCCCTGGAACTCTGAAGGAATGAATGCAAGATTTAGACTTGCACATTACTGAACTAATCAGTGCTTTATCATTTAGCAGGTTCTGTTTAAATCCCCTCTCTCTGCCTTCATATGGATGTGCCTCTCACTGGCACGTTGATTTTAGACCTCTTCTAAAATTGGAGGTACAACTATAGGACTAATTTGCTGCAATTCTCTGGAACCTCTTCCTCAGTCTAAAGAAGAAAGAAGCATCTCTAATCTTATCTCTGTGATGAAGAATGTGGATTTTTGTCAAGAGTAAGAACAAAAATCACCGTGTTAAGATTGGACTTCAGTACATTTGTCTTGACAGTTTTACTCCTTTAAGTTACCTTGACAGTTTTACTCTTCTATATGTCTAGTTTCATTAGTGCCCATGCTAACACCCTGGACTATGCTGACACAAATTACCTGCATGTTTACAAGAGATACAGCACTGAGATTACTGAGTTAAAGCTATTGTTGATCTTACATCTTACCCACTTCATCGTCACATGATAGTTTTAATCTAGGCCTTCCTTGGTGACCAGTTTGTAACCAAGGGAGTGACCATGTTCCCAGTATTCCATACGATTTTTATATAAATCAGGGTATAAATAAGAAGGGAGGAGAGGCCTTTGCTCTCTTCTCTTCCAGCGAGGTTCAGGAGCAGTGGGTCCTTGTGTTGGTCTTGCTTATCTGGAGGTTGAGGCCTGCAGCGACCACTGGTCTGCCATGCAGGAGATTGGAGAGTGCTGGCCATGTCTGGTGATCTTGCTTTTCTGAGGGACGTGTGTTGCAGATGCGGGAAAGCCGAGACACTCAATATGAGAATCAACATGCTCCGTTTATTGAACACACACCACAGCAAAATATAGGATAGGTAATGAGCTTATTAATATTCTGTAATTTAACTACATGATTGGTAAGAGCCCTAGAGGTCCGGACTGCCTCCACTTCTTGTCTGTGGGGACCCTCAGCCCCTCACTTTCCCAGGCTGTAGTAATAACAAGATCTTGTTATTGAGCAACGGCTATCGCTAAGAGATTAGCATGACCTTGCTTGGACAGCAGCTACACCAGCTGTGCTTAAAGTTGCTGAGTCGATACCCTCCCAGCTCCTGTGGGTCTGCATGCCTCTTTTCACGTAGCCAGTTCCCCACAGACGTGGTGAAATTTGTTTTGCTAGTTGTTTTGCTAGTTCTTGGGTTTGATTGTATATACCTGTTCTGTGTCCCTTTTTGTCCCTTTTACCCCTTTCCCTTCAGGTGTGTTTGGATTCCCTTTGTTGTGTACATAGCCTTTTAATTGTACATAACTGTTACTGTGAGTTAGGGCATTTGGCAGGGAGCCAGGTCCGAACCATCACAGTCACTGTTAACAGCTTTAAAAAAAATAAATTGAATCTTCCTTCCCACACTGTACCAACTAGTTACATCTCCACTGGCACCCCGTTGTCAGTTTTGCCATGGGCTAGCTTGGAAGAACATTTCCTCACAGCTGTATGAATGAGCCCACACATACCTAAGCATGGAACGTATCTAACATCATAGGATCATAGTATTATTGTAGAAACAGACACTGGAGCTTCCTTAGTGCTGAATCTATAATAGAACTATGATTCCATGTTCGTGTCCCTTTCCTTGATACAGTAAAAACCCTAAAATTGTAGATAACTAACTATAAAAAAGATTGACAGTGAACACAGCTGCTGCTATTAAATTCAACAACTTTAATGATAGGTACCAAGTCATAGTTGAGGCTCAGAAATCCCTACCTCTGGTCTAAAGAGAGTCATCAGTATGTATTCTGAAGGGGATTTTTACCCATAAGGAATGATTTCCCATAGGTAAGAAGCATGATTTTGAGAGAACTGCTTGAACATTACAAAGAACTACTTCAGTATCAATGAAGCTGATCTAGTCTTATATCTCTTGCTGTCCAATACCATTCACCTCTGGTCCTTGCATGGAAATTCATTAAATGTTCACAACTGTACTAGAGAAGGGTGTGTATTGAAAGAAACTTTCCCAGAACCATTTCTGCTGCACTTCATAAAAATCCCAGTTTGCATTAACCTGACTACAAGCCTAACACACCTAAAATATATCTGAGAAAAAACACGTAGAACTTGTCTGTTCACCTCTGCTACTCTACAACAGTAAATACCCCATAGAGAAACACTTCTGACATTCCCAGATTCTGCATCTGCCCTTCCAGGAATGTACCCAAAATGTTCTTGCAGTAGGTGTGATGCTAAGCAACCACTTGCAAAAGAATGAACTCTCAATCTGATTTGCAATCTGTAGAGTGGCAATCTGTAAAGGGCAAAGTGAGTAAAGGTTCTGTTCAAAGTGGTTGTTCTGGTCCTAGTTCCAGGACTCTTACTACAAAAGTACCAAAAGATGAGCTGAAAGACTACAAGTCATGATGCTACAACTCACGTTGCTACTAGATTCCAGAAATACGGACCCATAGCCAGCCTTTCTTCTCCTGAGGGTGCAATTACTGTATAATTTTTCTTTCTTCCTTACTCTCACCACCTCAATTTATACCAGGGGGAGGTTAACTACCTTTGCTCTCCAAAAATGATCTTGCAGTTATCCTTATAGCTAAACTCTGAGCAACGCATTTCTCATCTTGCCTTTAGCTTTGAAATCTGCTGTTTCTGTTTCACAGAATCACAGAATCATTTGGGTTGGAAAAGACATTTTAGATCTAGTCCAACTGTTACCTGGGACTGCCAAGTCCCTGCATCACGTCTTTTAAATACCCACAGAAATGGTGACTCAGCAAGTTCTCTGGGCAACCTGTTCCAGTGCTTGATAACCTCTTACAGAAAGGAATTTTTCTTATTATCCAGTCATTGTATTTCTGCCCTGCTACAGCTTCTTCATATTATTCAAGGTCATTACTCTAAGGTACCTGAGTTGTGACAGATTACTGTTACCTGTAAGTCATGAAAAGGCATTTATCTGGGAAATTACTCAGCACCACTTCTTTAGTATCTGCTCTTTGTGAGTATTACTTGTATCTAGTCCATACAATGGACTTCATCAGACTCCAGATAAATGAAGGAATCCTGCAAATCACTGTATCAGATGGAAAAGTGAAATGTCAGGTGAGGAGATGTTTGTGAGAAAAAAAAATTATTTATTTTCCCAGTCTTTATGATTTCTGCCTGCTAATCCATCCCCTCATCTTAATAGCATGCTGTTTATCAGTACTTTCTTCTTTTTTTTCTTTTAATTCCTATTTTCTTGTATTTTTTATATTCCTGGCAGATTACTGATGTAAGACAGGGAGAGAGTTGTTTCTAAGTGGCATTTTATACAAATATTGTGACTCTCTTATTGTTGTCTCAATGCTTCATAGCTCCTCTAGCTATAGAGGCTTTCAGCATTTCAAATTTATAATTAAAGGGGTTGTTATATTTGGCTTTCATAACAAGAACCACTTGAACAGTTTCCTTATTTAGTACACATGTAATTGACAATATGTAGGGGCATGCTTGTCTTTTTTCTAAAACAAAAATACAAAGAAAATTGTTCTCTTTTGTGAAAAGGGTGTGAAATCTTTTTCCTCCTCATCTCTGCAGCAGCAAAGAAAGCTCTAAACTTACAGAGAAGAAGTTGCTATTATGCTCTGGGAAGTGGGAGGTGAGTGTCAGAAAAAAAATCACACTGCTGGGCAAGCTACTCCCTGGGTCACTTGCTCTGTTATGCTCACAATATATCACACACCCTATATGCTGTAAATAGAGAAATTCCGTACTAAGATTGATTTGTTCATTGTCTTATCCAAATCATCACCTTAATAATTTGTACTTTAGCTCTGCTGGATCTTCATCTGTCTGGCAGCCTGGTTTAGACCAGGCTGAAATTTGCTTTTTATTGACGCCATGATAATAAGCACAGAATGCTGCTGTTTAGTTTGTAGGGTGTAGGTTGCTGTTGCTTATTCTGCTCTTTTACCTTCTGCTTTTTAATCTCGTTTTTCAGCACTATCTGCCCAGAAACTACCTGTAAGCAGAATATAAAATTGAAGCATATTGTTGCCTTCAGATAAAACTTAGGCTTTGATGATGGAGATAATGACCTGAACTTGTGGATGTCAGCCAGCGATGGTGTTGCTGCACTTTGTATTAACACTTTAGTAGAAGTCATTCCTGTTGCCCTCTACTTGTTGGTTCTGTTGTGGCCTCAGAACTGACTGATTGGGAACAGGCTGCTTTGCAGGAATTTGAATGATTTAAAGATATTTATTCTCTGTTAGGACCAAACCTGTAATATAGCTTTACAAAACACAATGCCATTGAAATATTCAGTAGATATGCTTTTATGATGGTGGTGTGACATGAGAGCTTTTGACTTTGAAAACCCTTCACATGAAATTTGCAGAAACAGACTTCTCCATGAAATGTTCATACTGAAAGGAACATTCAAAATAAATTAGCCACCATAATATAGAGCAAATGTTGAGAGGCAACTACTTGTTGGTGTGAATGAAATACAGTGATTGAGTACTAAGCAAATGTGATAGGGGGAGTCAAATTTAAGCAAAAACATTGGATTAATTCCCAATAATATGGGGCAGAGGCTGCAGTTTGCTTGGCTTCTCACTTGAATGTCTCAGTCCAGATGAATGCTATGATCTGCTGTGACATCCTAACTTCTAAGGGCAGAGTCAGGTTTTCAAATGGTAGTGGGAATCTGCTTATGCTCATTTTGTCTCTTCCTCTTCCCTTATTCCTTCCTTTGCTCCATCCAACAGTTTTATCTGCATTATAATACAAAAATAAATAGGATTTCTGATCCTTTTCAATACAGAAAAAAAAAAAAAAGAAGAAAAATAATGTCATTTGGATTTCTTGAAATCCTTTCCAGGTCTTACTTTAGATTTGCACTATAAGCTGAGAAGTTGAGAATGAAAGAGATTTTTCAGGTACAGAATTGTCAGGGCGAGCCTAGTATTGGGATAAAAAGGAGGAAATATTTAAAAAAAATGTTATTACTTCTGTCACCAGCTAAGTAGAATATGGTCCCTGTCTTCAATACCTTGTCTGCTTACCAGATTTCCCAGTATTAAAAAAAAAAAAAAAAAACAACAACCTCAGAATTCTGATATCTTCAAGACTTTAAAAAGAAACAATCTTTTATCTGTGGATTTTTCCCTTTATACACTCCCTCATATCCATGAAGATGCTTTGTATCTTTGAAAACACAATAAAGCTTTGCCAGTAACACAGACAGAAAATGAGTCATAAATGATATTTCCCTGATTGCCTGCTGTTAACACCCATGTGTTCACCCAGATTTTGGATTTCTGTAATCTTTGTTTACAACACATCAATCACCTGAAACAGCCCACAGAACTCTACCCTTCCTCACTCTGCTTCTCACTGTCCTGAGCTGTAATCCCTCAGAATACAACTAAATCATCCCCACTTCTGCTTGAACCTCTGGTATTGAAACCAGGTCAGAGGATTGGATTCTGGTCAAATTTTGAAACAAAGGAGGGGAATGGAGCATGCTGCCCTTCATGTGGAAAATCTGATGGCTGGATGGCAGCAGTAGAGTAGCTGTATGTCTCTGCCTTGACTTTCTTCTTTCTTGTAAAGTAGACATAAATGTCTACTTCATAACACTCTGGTTAACACTCCCGGATTAAGTTACCTTATTTGTTATCATAAATTGTGTATTATCATCCTTGGCTAGGAGGACGGCTGAATATAAAAATAATTTGTAGATGGAGGAAGGCAAGGGTATTCCATATTACACAATATGGAAAAAATTGGTTTTGATTGGAAACAAAAAGTTTCTTTCCCAATATAAATGGAGTGAGAGTGCTTTACTCATAAGCCTAAAGAAAATAAATGTCTTCATTGCAGAGCTATCAACATACAGCATTATATTTCAGTGTTGGGTAGGTTTGTTGTTTAAAATTATGTTCTTGAAACACTTCTGTCCCATATGTGGTTGGACTCTTGTGCTCTGAGATACCTGCATTAATTTCTTGCTATGTGTGGAGAATATGAATAAATAACAGAGACTTAAGTTCCAAAAAAAGGCTTCAGAGGGTTAGTGATTTCAAACACATTGTCTGAATTCATGCTGGATTTATTAGGATGTAAAGCTGTCTGAGAAGAAATTTTACTACCTTTTGTTTTTTGTGTTGTCCAGTTAAAATACAATCTTTCCTTTGTGCTCCCTTTACCCTGGTGTCATGTAACTTGGTGCTTTTGTTAGTCATTATCATCAGTGCTTAAAGTGTGGTTGCTACCATTGCAGGAAAGGACAAAACACTTGAAAATTTTATTTCCTACCCTTCTGCTAACACAGGAATGGTGCAAGCAGTGAGTGCTGTTTGGTGGAGCTATCTCTCGTAGGAATAGCCAGCAGCTTACCTGTTCCAGCTTCTGCATCAAGAGCAGCCAGAGCAAGTTTGCATTCTGTGAGACAAAATGGGCACCAGAGTCATGTCCATCCTGCTGTCCCCAGCAGGTGACTGCCCTGCCCTGTCTTGCCATACCTGCCTTGTCTCTGCCTGCAGCTCACCTTGGTTATACCTCTAGATCTGGCTGCTTATACAGAGGGAAAAAGATAAAATTGCTTCTAAAATTTTTTTTGTCAGAGGCCAATATTCAATAATCAAAGTAAGCACATCTAAATACGTAACGCTGAGGGTAAGAATACTTTTTGTAAAACGATGATGACCTGATTTATTGAAATCTATCTGGTATTATCCACTTCCTCAGTGCAGTGTTCCCTTCTGCTCTTCTATTCAATTTGATTTCCCCTGTATAAAACCCTCTTCATAGGTAACACAGTTTAAAAGCACTGACATGAAAAAGAATCTGCAAAACAGATGTTAAAAGAAAGAAGTCAGCAATCACTGCTCTTATCCTTTTATTTATTCACTTATTTTTCCAAACTGCTTTGGATTAACCTGCGTCAGTGTCTATAAGTAATACATCGTTACTCTCTAGGGGACAAAATGCTAGGAAGGAATAGTTCAGCATTGCTCTTAGCAAGAAAACAAGAATTGTTGCCATACATTTTCTGTTAGTTCCCTTGAGCCTCCTCAAATGAATTGCTAGGGATTACCAAGATCTGTTTTCTATACTGAAGTTCACTTACTCTGAGGGGTCTGAACTCGAGCTAATTCCTCTGAGGGGTGCTTCATCCTGATTTCCCTGCTGTGTTTTTCTAGGGCAGTCTGGTCCTCACCTGTGCTTGTAAGGTGTGAGAATCAGCTATCTCTACAGCTAGCCAGGAAAGGAACCACCAGCAACCTCCACTGCCCGCTTGCTCTGCTGTCAGTGCTTCCCGTCAGCCTCCTCACAGCGTGGACCACAGTGAGCAGTGCTAAGACACAGTGTGGGTGGTGGGTCACCCTCAACAAGGAGGGCTTTTCAAGTAGTGAAGATAAATACATCAGCACAATTTTTGTGGGTGAAATAGATCCACAGAAGAGTGACAGTGAGTAGGCGTGGTGGAGCAGGGGTAAGTGTGGGACAGACAGATCAGCAGCTCTCTGTCACTGCTGGGCTTTTCAGAGTGTCCTGTTGGCATGGTGTGTGCACTCGTGTCTCAGCTGAGCACTGGCGGGGCAGCAGGGGCTAGTGCAGCTTGCAGCAAAGGTAGGACACTACCTCTGTCCCTGCTGCACACCAGGAGAGTGGACTGGCTAGGCTGGTCCACCTTTGCACACCCTTGGGAGCATCCTATGCAGAAGTGGCTGAGGAGGCAGGCTCACTGGCAGCTACTGGCAAGGGTCCAAATCATTCCTCAGCCCTGATGGGAGGGAAAAAAAGTGGGGAAGTTTCTTGTCACCCAAGACACTGATTAAAAGGAGTAGCTACTGTGTGTGGTTGCACAAGGAAACTTCAGCATAGGGGCAGGTGGGGAAGTGGGAGAGTGTTGAATGTTCAGTGTTGAGTGCTGAGTGTTGAAGACGGTGGAGTGAGTAAAATGGGGAGAAATCTCTGGGGAGCTGCGATAATACAAATATTAGTCAGAGTGGTGTAGCTTCTCAAGGCTGCACATGGAAAAAGAGGTATTGAAGCACACTCAGGAGTATAATGCTCAGGTAGTCAGCTAGAAAGAGGGAACCAGTTTTTCCAGGTTCTAGGCATTCAGTCTTTCTGTATAATCTCTGAAGGAGATAGAATTACTGAAGGTGTCTCCATCCTTCTGCTATTTAGTATTTCTTTCTCCCTCACTCCCTAGCACTAATGTATTCCAGACTTTTATTAACCAGATAATAATACTACCTGAATATCCCTCTCTGTCTTCTCCTCTGTCAAACATGTGGGTGTTATGACAAATTACCACCTAGTCCTCAGATAGAAAAATCAGTTCCTTCCGTGTTATTTTTCACTACAAATATTAACAGCTGGTAAAACAGGGACAAAACTGCTGAGGTAGATGGCAAGAAAGTCTTCAAAAACCCTAATCTAGGTAACATCTCCACCAAAGGTAAGTAAACAGCCTTATTTCACTGTATATTTCTTTGAAACAAATGTGATGGAAGTTCTATGAGTTAGGACCAGGTACCGATTTGCTTCTCCAGATGAGCATAGTGATGGTAGGAGTCCTTAGGAGGAAAAGGATGAGAGAAGTGTTAAGAAGTCCTTCTCCAGAATAAGCAGGACAAAATAAATTACCTCTTCTTTCAGTGGGAAAAGAATGCTAAGACAAGGATCTGGAAAAGGTTCTTCCTTTTCCTTTATTGACCCAGAAGTGTCTTAATTGTGGACCTTTCAAGCTAGCAAGGAAGTAGTGAGGGTCCCTATTTAATTGCGAGTATTAAGTCACTACCTGACTTAGTTATTTTTGTCATCAAATCTTGAATGAATTTCTGTGGAATAGATAATTCCTTTTGTCTTCAGATATAAAGTAAATTTCTATGTGATCCCACAGATCTGTGATCTGAGTTTCCCTGGGCTTGAGAATTTTGCCCAGTGCTGATACCTTCTTATTTAATTTTTGGCAGTTTATTAAGTATTTCCAAATATACAGGGAATCCATGTGTGACATACTGCATTATTATATTATTGGCTCAGACCAACTCAGGGTGGGGTGTGTGTGTGTGTGAGATACTAGATTTGAATCTCGCTGAATGTTGATATGGGTTGAAACCAGCTCACTCTGTGTGGGGGGGAAAAAGACTGGGCCTGGACCTGAAGGTACATGGTAAGGCCTGCACATAAGGCCTGCTGAGCACATGGCAGAGTCAGAAAACCTGCTGCAGCCAACATGTCTGAGCCCATGGAAAGCACATGGCATCACTGAAGGCCCTGTAGCTGGGCTGTCAGTCAAAGCAGACCTGCCTGGCAGCCTGCCCACATCATGCCCCTGGAGCCAGTGACTGGCTACAGCACACCTCACTCTCACCTGGAAAGCAGTGACCAGATATCCTGCTTGGGAGGGAAAACTAAACTGTATAAATACAGTCCCCTCCCCTCCCTTCTCTCTCCTGCAGCCTGAACCATGTGATCCTGTCGCTAACCATTTCTCCTTTTCTCTCTCTCCTTCTCTCTTTATTCTTTTAATCTGTTTTCTTCTTTTAATCTTTTCCTTCTTTTGTGGGTAACTTGAAATGAATAAATTGTATTTTACTAAAGGTAGTATATTGATTGTTTGTAGGGAGTGTTTTCTGTGGAATGGATCTTTGTGCTGAATGTTTTACTGAAATATTTTTTCTTGGTTGTATTTTACTCTTGTAAAACCAAAATATCTTATTTTTCTCACTAAGTTAAATGAATTTCTCTCAGAGAAGAGTGTGTGATTCTTTTTCCAGATGCTAATTCCAGGTTATAACAAACTAAAAGGCTTTTAAAAACTCTTAAATAAAATGTAACTGCTCTGGGCCATTTATGGCGTAAAATCTGGAGTGTGACAGGACGAAAGGACAGGTCAAATTTCCCAAAGGTGAAGCAGTGCCGTGGCCTGATCCAGCCCCTTTGAGCCTCCTTGGGCAGCCCCAGAACAGCTGTCAGTCACTGGACACTGGGAGTACTCCCCTATACCCCACCCTAGAGCCCCTAACCCAACCCCTGAATGACTGCTACTCCAGAAGTCCAGCCTAGGGGGTGGGTTGCCACAGGGGGCCAGCGCAAATAAAAGCAGCACCATGAGGCCATCACGTGGTTGTGCCCTACCATCTGGACACGTGGAAGCTGGACTTCACAGGACTCAAGGCAGTAGCTATAATGCTCTCTTTTTGTCTTTCTTTACTTTTCTAATCTCCTTTGCATTTGGTTGAATGTTGTCCTTTAAATTTTGCCAAGTTTCCTTACTTTCTAAAGTTAGCCAGTAAAAGTGTGTTATTTGACCTCCTGAGAAAATGTGTGTAGTGTTTTCTCCTGAGCACTCTCTCAAGGATTAAAAGAACAGAAGTTTCTTTTAGAATATCAGAAGGGTGGGTATTTAAGCTCATAGCTTGGAGCCTGAGGTCTTACACCATGGAATCTCTTTTGTATGCCCTAAAACTGTATTCTTTTTTTTAGTCTAATGAGATCTCTTATTAGAACAAAAGTCCTACTAGTTTTTCAGGTATGTTTTTAGTCATATTGATACAGTAGGATTCTCAATGCATATACTGAGGGTTCTGCTTTCAAGCACTCTTAATTGTTGTTATTATTAGTTGGGGAAGTTTTTTTTCTACAGAGATGGAAAGAAATAGAACAGGGTCTAAATCAGGAACAGAAATAAGGTCTACATATGTTTGTGAGGCCTTTAATAAGTGACAGTGTCAGGGGCTGAGCAGTTTGCTGCATTCTCTGTAGGAGACGGAATGAAGACTGAATGGGGCTTCCTAGACTAATCCACTAAGGGCTTCGTATCCAAGAAAACAAAGGTTTAGAGCATAATTATCCTTTGAACTACATGTACAGTACGGTTCAGAGATATGGTTCAGAGACCACACTAGAGCTACTCTGAAGTAAAGCTTCTGAGATGCACACAGTGCACATGTATAGTTTTTGACACTAGCTGCTTTGATCTCCTAATCCACTTATAATGCATTAATGTAAATGAAACCTAGGATCACTTTTTGTAATTCAGCTCTACTCAACCTAAAAATTCTTAGTATTTTTTAAAGTTTGTTATGGGGACAATGGACATTTGATTTAGCACTGAGGAGACAGATTGTGTTGACAAAGAACATTGCAAGTTAATCTCTCTGTGGTACCTTCCTACATGAGAACCTCTAGTCATCTGATCTGTTAAGCTGTGCGAAATGATGAATGTCACAGGAAACTCAATAAAAATATTTTACAGAAACTATGATTTCTTTATCTGGTTATCTGCATTTTCTATTTGGAAGTTCACATTGTCACTGAAATTGACAATGCAAAGTGTAGATGCTGTTGATGTACTGAATTCTGTGGGTCTTAGAGATTGAGCCAAATATCACCAAACCACTTTTAGAAGGTGACATGAGAACATTCTTAGATTTAAGAACCAGTTATGTCCTTTGACAGTGGGGCACAACCACACTTGAAGCTACTGGATACCGTATTTGCTACGTGTATCTCTGCTTGGGAATGTGAGCTGAGCAAAGCCCATCAGTGCGGGTATCTGTCAGTTAACTCCCCACTCTTTCTTTCTAAATCTGTGGATGTAGTTTCCCGTTTGAGATAAAGCTGCTCCAGTAAAATAAATATTATATTTCCTGACAACATTTTTTTTTGAAAATACAAATGTGGCTACACCTCCAGAGAAAGATGATCATGTTTCTTCCCTTTACTGACAGATTTCAAAATCCGTAGTGCTTCATTAGAGATGCTTATTTTTTCATTTATGCAAATTATTTCATCCAAAAGAGTCCTGGAGTACTTCTCAAACTGCAGGCCCAATCCAAAGCCAAAGTTTAAATGGAAAGACCCTGACTTCAATGACCTTTGGACAAACTCATTAAATTGTAACAATGACAAAAAAAAAATTAAATGTAGATTGTAAGCATTGTCAAAAAGTTATTTTTATACTGATCTCTTCAAAATATTTTGCCCTTAAATAGTTAGACCCCCCACATCTATGACTTTTATCTGACCCTGGTTGCACTGTTTTAAAAAAAAATTTACTCCATAAAATATTTGAATTATACAAGAGTCTGAGAGTAATTCAGTAATCAACTGAATAAATGCGAATAAATACATCAGTGACCAGTTCTGTAACCTGGGAAGGAGCACAGACATCACTGAAGGTGCCCACCTTCCTGCCTGCCCACAGCTGTGATGGCTAGACTGTGACATTCTCAGCTGGTGGCAGAATTCAAATTTCAAATACCAACTAAATGCATGATTGTCTGCAATTCCAGGCAGGGTACCATGTATCTAAGTACCTGGCTCTTGCAGTGTTATCTGCATAATGTTAACAAAGCTCTTCTGTAATCTAGAGATGGCTGATTAATTCACCAGTTCAGATCTGGTTTGAAAACACACTTGGCTTTAAACAGAGATTGAAGTAGTAAGACTTATGCATTGAAATCCTAATGCAAGTTAAATTAGAGTTTATGATTCAAGTGCATATTACAATCAAAATTTACCCTTGGCTTGATTTTGGACTTAAATTATTTTGAACCTGTGCTAATGGGGATATCTAATATCCTTCTATTTTGTTGTTCCTTTTTTTGTTTTGTTTTGTTTACGTTCGTTTGGTTTTTTTTCTTTTACTGGTTGAAACAAAGCTGTCACTGATCTACAGAACAGGCTTTCTTACTATCACACTGAAATAATGAAATCTGTAGAAATATGCAGGAGTGTTTTATATGCCTAGTAAACATCTACCTAAATATTCATAAGCATTCACAGCCACTGCCATACCTATCACTTTGCATCATTCCAGAAAGGTAACATACCTTCTATAAATCTCTGATTGTAGTCACTGATAAATCAAGATAGGTATCTTTAGGAATCTTGCAACATTCACAGCTAGAGTTTCTGACTTCCAGTCCCCTGCCCTGATTGTTTAATCACACTCTTGGTAAAGAAAGACCAAGTAGAATCTGATCTTGCTTCACGTGAAACAAATGGCAAAACAATTATTATGAAAGATCAATCAATTACAAGCATTTTATGTCTGGAAAAGGGAGCCTCTGGTGGTCTAGTGGTTAAGGGTGCGGCGCTGTCTCCGCCAAGGCCCGTGTTCGATTCCCGGTCAGGGACACTCCCCGGGCAGATGGAGCTTGTTAGCCATGAAAAGGCAATCCATCTACGTCCTGAGGACCATATTGCCACCGTCCAGATGGCCCCGGCAGATGAACCTTGGGATTAAAGGGTGGGCTCAGTTCCGCGCACACTGTGTCTCACCTAAAAAATCCAATGCGCAGGCTGGAAGGTGTAAAGACCTTCCCCGGATCTTCGCTCGCGAAGACTGGTCATTATTATTATTATTTATGTCTGGAAAAAAAGCGGATTTTTATTTGAAACTGCATATAAATTTTGTTACCTCTGGCTATCATTTCAATTTTTTTGCCTTTAGTAAAAGAAGAAGTCTTCTCATTTACCTTTGTAAATCTGCACTCAACAATCAACAGTTTGGATTTCTTCTCCAAAGACCAACCTCATTAATGTCACAAGCAGCTATATGCTGTATGTCAATGTGAGAAATCTCCCTGAACATCTGTCAGTTGAAACTTCTACCAGTTTTAAACTGTCAAGTGAAATTATAGTTAGAAAATATCCCTGCAAAAATGGCTGAGAATGCTCTACTTGTTCTCCTTCTCTCTTAATTGTATGAAACAGTCTCTGGCAACCAGGAATATGGAGCACACTGTCTGTCAGCCTAAAAGCTCATCCCAGCGGTTGAAATGAAAAAGCTGTTCCTTCTGCTTTTTATGTCACTCTGTTAATAAGAATTATTCAGCCTGACTTTTGTTAACAGCCTTAATAATGATTTCTAGTATCAACTACCTCTTCTGGCTGAGGCCTAGCAATGAATCATATATGTAAGTGTATATGTGTACATATATATATATGTAATATAAATCAATGCTTGATTCACCCTGTGCAACTCAGAATTTAGTCTTCCCCCAGACCATATATGGAGTCAAGAGGATGATATTTCCCCAATGTCAACCTTCTGACCATAACGAAACTTCTTAAAGTGGATATTTCTCAACTTGCTATTGGGTGGGAAAAAAACCCAAAAACTAAGAATCATAAATCAATAACTGCATGTAAAGATACAGTTTAAAAAGCATGCATTTTGGAGCCAATTTTCTTTAAGATACAAGGACAAGGTTGTCTACTGAAGTCAAAGCCATAAACTGAAATTTGAACAAATAGAATTATAATCTCCACTGACTTCAGTGGGTTGTCCAGTGATTACTTGATACGGTGGGAGTTTAGGATAGTGTGGATTGATGATAATTTGGTAGTTTCTAAACCAGAGTGCTCTTAGGTGCTAAGATGAGGAATGTGTAAAGAGTGTAAAGAGGCATTGTTTGAATCCTTGCTACATTTAACTCTGTAAGGACTTTGCACTCCTGAATATACCCACATGCATTAGAAAATTTTCAATAAAAAATCAAGCATACACTAAGACTAGCTCTAGATATCCTGAACTTCCAACTTACTTTTTTTTAAGTTCCAAAAAAATGAAATTAATTTCATGAAATTCCATACAGCAGGCAAATTATTCTGTTGGCTGCCCAATAATATTTTCATAATTTTGTATTCAAAGTATATATTGGATCTTGCTACTGGCAATGCTGATTTTTTTACTTAGTGGTCTAACAGCTGAAGTGAATTTCATACCTTAAATCACAGGTTTTGTAATTGATTTACTTCAGTTTGTCTATACTTGGAAAAAAATACTTTTTTTTAAAGAATGTAGCCGTTGAGTGGGTTGGATTTATTTCTTTTTTTACTTGCACTGTGGCTGTGCATTGGATTCTCTCTTTCTGTTTTCTATGACTTCTTTTCCTTTCTCTTTTCCAGCTCCTGTAAAACTCCCTGACACTTTAATTTCCTTTCCAGTTATCAAGGCAAGTTGCAAACAGGTCGAGGGCCTTCATCCCAGCCGATACAGGGAATGGAAGGACTGTGCTTGCTTTGAATCTGAAAGGCCAAACAGACCAGTGTGAGATGACCTTTCTCCTGCCTGGTCCTGATGGAACACTAACATTAAGCCTGAAGGAAATCTTGCAGAAGAAAATTTACAGGCTTGAGCTGAAAATAAATTTCGGGAAAAGAAGAGGGAAAGCAACAGAGTGTCTGGAGGGTTATGGACAGGCTGCTGCTGAGGATTCTAAATTGTGCCATGTGTGTAAGGGCAAGTTTACTAGTCTTGCTATTATTTACTCTTCTGGGGAGAGGCTGCATGTTGCTATGGAAGGATCAGGTTTTCATGATGGTCATGTGGGAGACTCTAGTGATGACATATCCCAAAATGTTTTTTCTTGCTTGTGGCAACCAAGAATTGTTTTGGTGTTTATTGGTTTGGGTTTGTTAGTTTCTTGGAAGGGATATATGTGCATATGTGTTTTGTTTTTAATACAGTGATTGTATTTTAGTATTTCTTTGTGGATGTGGCTGTTTTGAAGTCATAATATGGTATGGAGGACTTCTGCCCATCAAAGTAAACTGCACTTCCAACAGTAAATAAGTACCAAACCTTAGTAGAGCAGGTTTCCAGAATCCCTAATAAGGTAAGCAAGCAAAACAAAACAAAAATGTGCTAGTTTCTTTATCATCATGTGCTTGTCTTATACCTT
This sequence comes from Myiozetetes cayanensis, assembly GCF_022539395.1. Lineage (NCBI taxonomy): Eukaryota > Metazoa > Chordata > Aves > Passeriformes > Tyrannidae > Myiozetetes > Myiozetetes cayanensis. The sequence goes on along the minus strand of NW_026087521.1, from coordinate 66,964,369 downwards.
GAACAGAAACAGGTCGAGTCCTTGTGTAAAGTTTCTAAATTTCAGGTCACTGAAGTTTCACCATGATTAGCTTTGGGGTTAGGGTTTAGAGCCTCTTATAAGAAGATCTAAATGTAAGCAAATGAACATTTCTGTTTACTTAATACTTTATTTCCTTTTAATTCAAATTCCTGTAAAATTTGCCACATTCCCTCTTTTTTAACACTGTATTTATCCTATTAGACACATATAAGGAGAAGTAAGATAACACTGTTTTTTCCTTACAGTCATAATTGTTTATCAAGGATTATGTCTTAGGAAAGAACTGCAATGATTACATTTGGAATGATGGCTGCAAAAGAGGGAACAGATAGTTTCTTGTCTAGACCATCCTGTTTCTGTCTTTCCTTCAGTAAGAAAGTCTTTATTTTCTGGGAGAGCCTTGCAAAAAGCATGTACTTTTATATCCAATGACAAATTGCATAGGTTTGTGGTTAGATAAAATTTTGGTATGGACTTTTTAGTATTCAAAGACTGAGAATAATGCTGGCTTTTATGAGCTGCACTGCAAAAGGAAATAATTTTGAGATAGGGTTTTCTTTCTTCCCAAAAGCTCTCATGATTTGAAGAGTTGTGTGGTAAATCTCCTTGCACACATTTCATTTGCTGTTTAATACCACAGTTAATAAACTTATTATTTATAGCTGATATAGCTGATTCCCAGCTTGGCAGTGTTTTCTGAAATTTGGAGAAGTGAGCTTTGGAATAGATATGAAAGTTCCTGGCTACTCATGGAAAACATGTCATAGGCTTGGCTGCTGTATGCCTCTGAAGCCTCACCAGTACCAGAGGAGTCTGTGAGTTTTGTACAGTTTCTCTGACAATGTAAATAGACCCCCCCCAATCAGCTGTGTTCTTATTTTCTTAGAAGTCAACATCTTCAGGACTTTGAACATTTTGTTTATGGAAGAATTATGCATTTCTAGATCCTTTCCTTAAAGACGTTAAAACCCCAATGCCAGACACAGGGCAAAAAATCTAAGCTCTTTTTTAACAAAGAGATCAGGAAAGATACCTACAACAATTTATTTTTTTTTTGTGCCAAACATGCATTGAAGGAAATTACACTGACTTTCAATAACTGATAGATGGGGAAGGAGAGGGGAAACGTGGACCTGATTATTTTTTAACTTGAGGTAAGTGCTGTGAGGAAATAGTAGTGTCCTACCTAGTGATTCATTCAGTCCTTTTTCAATCAGTCTCTGATTGGACCTGGGCATGGGCTCACTAGTTACTAGATCTGAAATGTCTTAATGGATGATGGCACTGAAGTACTCTAAAAGGAGTCAATCTGGGAATTATGATGATACTCAGCTGAACTGGTGCTATTCTGTCCTCCGTGATTTTGCTGGTTAAATTTAACATTTGTGACAGTAACAAAAACTAACTCAGAGATGAGATGCAGGGGAGTTGAGGCTTTAAGAGTGCAAAGACTTAGTGCTCTGAAAAAAAGAGACCCAACTTGCAGTCAAAGTAATACAGAATTATCGTTTTCTTTGGGAATCACAACTACTGCATTTTACTTTCTTCTAACTTGGAGTATGCTTCTACATTTTTAATCTCTCTGCGAAGGAGCTTTTACCTCTTATCCCTTACAGTTTTTATTTCAATAAACGAAAACATTTGTCTAAGTTGTTTTTTAGCTCTCCTATAACTTGCTTCTCCATGACAATTTTCAATCCTCTGTATTGCAGCAGGGTCTCATTTTGCAGAGTTGCTCTTACAGCTAATCCTCCTTCTTTTCTTTTTCTCCTCAGCTAATTGTTCACATTTTCAAACTTGACAATCTCACCACCAAAACCTAGGCATTCTTTGGAGGATGACTTGAGAAGGAACACAGACCTCAAAAATGTCATTGAGCTCAGAAGTCTCAAAGCAAAATCCTTTCTCTGCTTAAACAGGATACTATCAAGGAGTCTGGGCCAAAATTAAAAAGGAAAAATACTATTTGTATGGGGAGTTTCATGTAGTATTTTGAGTGATTATTTCCACAGCTGAAAAAAATCAACAGTAAATATTAATTTCTGCCTTTCTTGAAATCCATAAAACAAACTAACATCCATCTCCAAAGAATCTTTCTCCTGCTTTGACTTTCATTTCACCACATCCATTGTTTCCCAGCACCTGGTGCTGTATAGCAAGGCATCGTGTTTTCTGAAATGTCAAATTTGACTTGTAGATGACAGGATGATTTATATATTCTCCTTGCTTTCTGTTCAATACCATCAACCAGTTTGCATCTATCTGTATCACTCCACAAGTGTTAACATTGACACTGCTTTATAGGGAGTGAGGATCTGCACTCAGAAGTTTCTCTTGTGTTTCAAACAGACCCACCAAATCATATGGCCTTGTGTGCATTTGAAACTTCTGTGGGCAGAAGTTTCTCTGTAAGTGATGAGCTTCTAAAAAGGCATTAGAGCAATATAAGGATCTAATCTTCATTGAAAGTTCTTTAAAATGAAAACCCAAAGTGATTTGTCATTACAGGATTACTCTCTCTGGGAAAAGCAAGTGGAGTTTTCAACTGGAGCTGAAAATGCTAAGGTCTCACTTTGAGAAAAGTGAAGAGGAAGAAAATACTATCAATGACTGTGGCAGCAGGCACAAGCATGGCAGGGCTTGAGGGAGAGCCTGGCAGATAACAGCTTTCATACTTCTATAAACAAGAAAGGCTGGCTCACTGACATGGAAAACGGTGTCACTAGTAACATTCTGTGCCTGCTTCGTACTGATCGTGGTCATTGGCAAAAGAGCATCTCCTTCGTAGACAGCTAGTCTCTTACAGCCCAGACAGGACAGGCCTGCTATAAATCTCCTTCACATGGAATTTTTACTGAAAATAGATGTGATTGCACATGAGGTACCTGTGCTGTTTCCCAGAAGAAATCTTCTAGGTTTGCTCATCAACCAGTATTATTTTAGATGGGAATTATGATACTTTGCTTGTGGCTGTGCTTGAAAAGTCTTTTTGTCATTATTATTATTTTTAAAAAAGGAAAACATTAATAGGTTAGTAAGAGGGGGAGATGGGAAAATACAAGATCTGTTTTAATGTCAGATTTTGTACAAAGGAACCGTACCTCTCCTGAGGCTGGTGTGACTCAACCAGCCAGAATCTGAATGTCCTTGAATACTTGTGGTCCCATATTTTCAATTTTTTGTTACAGATACAAATAAGGAGCTTTAGCTAATACAGGCTTGGTACTATTCCTGTTGTTTAGAGTTCCCTGATGGTTTCAAAGCTCTTTCCTTCCTTTTTTCCTCTGTAGTGTTTCCTCTTATTCTTGGCATCTTTCAGAGTTCTTGTGGCATTAGTAAATAGTTTGTGCAGATATGTTTTCTGACATTGTAAATGAAATGGAAAACCTTTATGCAAATGCCTAATGTTTAATAAAAGTTAAAAAATAATGTGTATCAAAGGTAAGTCTAAGTGAATTGAAAGAACGCAACACCTATAGCAGTAAGACCTCCAAATACACCTGCTACCTTCACTTGGCTTCTGGTTTTGAAATAAGATGAAACCAATTTGTGCAGATTGAAAATGTGTTTTTAGAAAAATCTTTCTGAAAGCTGAGAATCAGGACTTCTCTTTGGCCCAGACTTTCAGTAGTGGGCTAGATCAGCAGATTTCCTTAGACTGGGTCATTCTCCATTTATAACAGATGGATTTGTGAAACGTCGGTGTTAGAGCTGTTTTTCAACAAAAGCAGACAAGAAGTTGTAAACCAAGCATATATATTTGATTTTTGTTATTTATTTTAGACAAAAGAGTGCTTGTGAATCCTTTAGGGATTCTTTTGTCTAAAATAAATTTCTAACACACTTGTGAGTTTTCAGATTACCTAGCATCTTCCTCTATAAATTCCTTTGTTTGCAACATCTCATCTGCCAATGGAGATAATGCTACTTTAATGCCTGCGCATCCTTGTCTTTTGCTTTTCTGCAGTTCATGAACTTTGAGGGACAGTTTTCTAACTAATTGCATCTTACAAGGATACAAAACTATTTATTTTCAGGAGATGGGGAAACAAGGAAGGCAACTGATTCTACAGTGCTGGGTAGTTCACGCTTTCTGAAATAATAAAACATTAAAATGGCACAATTGTCCTTTATTTTCTCTTTCATTGAACTGCAGACTATTACCATATGCTAGGAACAAAAGCCATGCCAGATGTACTCAATTTTCAAACTAACATCACTTGCTCCACTCCTTCCATCACCCATGAAATGATGCCGTCCAAATGTTGAGTGAGTGATAATTAGGGATTTGGCAAAAAATACATACTTTTGCATATTTTCACTTTTGAAAATGCACATCATCTATTTTTGAGCTTGAGTGTCCAAATCTGAAGAGAAAAAAAGTGAATTGGGCTGCCCTCTAGGCTACATCAAAATCCATTAAAGATCAGAGAACTGCTTGCAGAGTAAGCAATTAAAACAAATTAATGTTGAATTTCGCTCTTTTAGACCCCTCCTTACTTTGGCTGCAGTGAAGTGGGGTCATGTTTGCACAGTTTTCTTGTCTGCTGCTGTAACTCAGCTCTGTTGCACCTCGCACCTCATCTTCTAGCCCTGTTTTGCATTGCTTATAGCACTGTCAGTCTCCAAATCTATTGCATGGCTATTGCATGTTTCAAAAACTAGGAAAGGAGGAAAAATAGCAGCACTTGGGATCAGTTTAATAATAAAATTTATTTGTGAACAGACCTGTTTTGCCATAAGGGCATCTTCTTCTTTCCCCTTCCCCTGGGGTTGAGATCCCCTGTGTACCTGCAGGCAGGCTTCTGGCACAGCCTCAGCACACTGTCCCATCATCTCCCGGGTTGATCAGAAACTGCAATGAGTATGGAAGGTGGGTGAGAGAAGACTTCTCTGGAGCACATTCTGGATCTGACCCGTCTTCCTTAATAGCTAAAGCTGAGTGTGCCATTATGTTCCCCTGCATTAAGGGGCCCTGCAACACCTCTGAGAGTTGCCAGCATGTGCAGGGAGGCATAATTCACTGTTGCAGCACATTATTTCATGCTTATCATGGTAATCATAACATACAGTACTAATCCCCTCTGCTGCTATCCAAAATATGCATCATGCACCTCTGTGGAGTTGTCTGTCATATGGCTGGGGCCCATCATGGATTGTCTGACAACATGGAACAGGAGAAAGCCAATGGCTTTTGTGAGCCTACCTGCTTTCTGCAGGCCAGCCCAGCATCTTTTTTTCTCAGAGCTTCAGCTGTGGAAAGACAACATCTTGCTATGCTGCTGGAAGAAGTCATAACCTCAGTTGTCCATCACCTGCTGGCAGTGAAGTGGCTCATATGAGTCTCATCTAATGTGTCTCAGTTCAAATGAGCTATTGCTAATTAACTTCTGAGTTAATTCACTCAGATAAAAAGTGCCAGAGAACAAATACTGCAGCCCTTCAGGCACTTATGAAGAGCAAGTGCTAAGCATTTGCTCCAGGGTAGAAATTACAGGGTCTTACATCAACATACCTTGGTCTGCATCTCACTCTCTTTATCCTTCACTTTATTGAATAGGGATGGATGGTTGTTCTCATTTTATCTGTTGTAAAATGAAGTTGTTCTGCATTTAGGCAGAAAACTGACAACAGAAAGAGCACCTTCCATTTTTTACTCACATGGTAATGAAATATGGGAAGGAATCCTGACACATAACATCCTAAATTATTTTGAAAAATGGTGACTTTTTCTAGTGTCAAGAGGAGGAACAGGGCTAGAAAGTGTGGAGAAAAAACCGTTTTTGCCATTTTCCTTGAAGGTATCTAGCAGTATGGGCCTACTTGAAAGTGTTAGTAAATATATCTTGCTGCATTTCTATTGCTTCCTGCTAACATTGGTTTTAGGAGTATTGGTGTTGTAAACCTCATTGATTTTTGCAATTTTAATCCTGAGTTGGAAATCACTAGGGTATTTCCTATAAGAGATTCCAATTTGTAGGAATTCCTATTTGTAGGCCTCTGGGTTTAGGAGTGGGTAAAACAATCATTCAAATATAAATGTAATCATTCAAATTTAAACAATAATTTAAATTTAAACACTGCTCAATTTTGCAATTCTTTTCCTTTGTTTAAAAAAATAAGATTGCAAAGAAGATTCACATCTTTTTGGTTTGCGAAAGATATGACAAGATGACAGTTTTCTACTGCACTCATCTGCCTTGTAATTTCAACAAAATTCATAATTTAGGGGGAGGGAAATAAACTAAGGAGAAGGGGGGGTGTTTCTACTGCATCAGAGGTTGCACCTCTTGGGATATATTATCAGTAAACCAAGACAAGGATTAACTCTAAAATTTTCACCACTATCTTCTAAACTTAAGTCTTCTAAAATGAATGTATTAAAATGGGAGAGCTACAGAGTGCCTATATGGTTATCTTACCTGGTTTTTTTACATTTTGTATCTTAATCCTATTTACACTGGTTTTATAGAAAAACCTTTTGCAGGTGCATTTAAATTCAGTGTTTCTTGCAAACACATGTTTTGTGAAGCCAGTTATTTTATCCATAACTTCTTGCTGCTGTACATGAAAAACAGTTATTTTATTTGACTTTATTATCAAGCATTCTCATTTAGCATCAGGTCAGCATGGTGCTAATTTTTGCTAAGGAGCTTTGTGCCAAGGAGTTTCTCAGGAGCAGTCACTGTGAGAATTACTATGCATATTAAGTGTCAGCACTGGAGCTGTATGGCCAGCAGCCTGCATATATGCTGCCCCTTGCCTAGGGAAAGCAGTTTAGTGGGTTTTTTTTGAAAGTCAGAGGAGAAAACACTGGCTCCATCTGAATGTAAAAGATGCCAGAGATGCTTGATACATACCTGAAATGGTAAGATGGTGATTTCTGTAACCAAATGCTCCAAATCAAGGTCAAAATCAGGAAACAGGATCCCAAACCCAGTGTTTGTTATATGGGCAAAGGTGCCCCCTATGCCTACTAGCTGGGATATGTGCTCTGTGTTCTCCATCCTCCAGTAAGCCATTTGGCTGTGGTCTTGCTCTTTCTCATAAGGAAGCAGCCTATGGGATCTGGGGTGTCTTCTGGCTCTAAAGACTTAGACCTTTCTGATCTGGATGTCTGGACTCTTCTGGAGGGGTCTTGTGTGATTTTCCCTCTGTGCAATATCCTCATTGCACTTGCTGAGGCCCTTACTACAGCACAGGACTCTTTCACAAGGTAATAAGTACTGCTGTATGTTACAAGGAAGCCTGACCAAAGAGCATGGGCAAACACTTCTAATCCATCCAGTCAGCTAGTCACTTCTAGAAATACTCCACTTTTCTGACATTTAAAATTGTGGGTGATGTGCAAGCACTGTTAACCTGGCACCTTTTGGAACATGTAGTAGAACACACTAGAAATATGTCCACACAGGTTGTGTCTGTGTCTCAGGACTAGCATTTAAATATCTCATTTATTTCAGTATCTCATTTCTTTGAAAAATCCATACACACTTTGATATGCCAGGGAGAAAATCTTCTGAGCAGGAAATAATTTGTGAGGCTACACATTAATTAAAAAAAAATAAAAAATTCAAGCACATAATGGTAATTTTCTCAAATGAAAAGCATTAGGAAATATTGTTTCTAAAAGGGATTAGTTAACCAAAACCTCCTTAAAGGGACACGACAGGCTGCTGTACATCATAATTACTGTTTTTGCTTAAATTAAAAGGTGGATAAAGTCCTTTCACTTAGTCAAAACCAATAGGCAAATGACTTTTGTTTCTAAGAGTTTTGGAGGAGGGTTTAGTTTTATTTACTGTGAATGTGATGGACATCAGCTTGGAAGATTTTACACAGTTTGTAAAGCAGGCCTTAGCTGTAAAAAGGTCAGTTCCACGTCCCAAATTCTCCTGAGTTTAGTGTTTGACACAAGTCCATCTGTACTAGGATTTGTTTCAAGGCATACTGACATGAATGGCATTATTGCAATTTTTTAAGAGACAGAATTCAGTAATAGCCCAAAGGCCTAAAAAATGAAAGCAGTATTTTGTTAAAAAAAACCAAAACCCAACAACTTGTGCATCATAAATTACCTGGTTAATATTCAGACTTATGTGGGTTTTTTTTTCCTACATCATGTGGTACTTTAACATTCCTCAGAAAAACATAAAAATAGACCTGCTTTGAATTCTACTAGAACTCCAGTATCACTGGAGAACACATTTTTCTTGTAGATGGTGGCACCATGATATGGCCTGTCTCTACACTTGTTTCTGCATTTGCACTTTTAAAGCTTTGAAGATAGTCTTCTGATGATGACAAACACCAGCAGAAAGAGAGGATGAATGTGGACTTCTGATGGCATATGATCAAGTGCTGAAAATAAATCTGAGTTGAAAATGCAACATTGACTGTTGGAAAAGGAAACATCTGATCATAAAATTAACACGGAAGACAGAAACTGAGCAAAAGCCAAACTTAAAAGCCTTCTGTGAAAATCATGCTTCCAAACCAAGTTGAATCAGTAAGGATGTTGAGGATGAGAGAAAACCTTTGAGAAACTGGAACTATTCTTAAACTTTCCTGACTTTCTCTGTTTTGTTTAGCTGTCAGGAGATAGAGGTTTCTTTTTAAAACTCTGCAAAATGTTGTTTGTAAAATACTCCACACATCCATGGTAATTTTCTGATTAAATTTTGTATTATACAGCAGGAGGGAATGCTGAGAAACTTGCTAGGAGCCAACATGGACACCTGAAATACATATTAAAAAAAAATGTATTTCTTTGGAGTTAGTCGTAGCAGTTGGCAGAAGTTCTGCTAGAGATCTCTACAGATCTATTCGAGATCATTTGTCTATAATAGGAGACTCAGCAAGCTGCAATGAGGGATGGAATAGTTTTGTATTCCTGAGTCCCCTTTAGGATCTAGCTGCAGGAATCTGGTTCTTCTTCCAAGTCCACAGGTGAAGGGAAATTCCACAGAACTGTAAACTGAGTTGAAGCAAGGATAGGGCACTGCGAGACACTGTAATCAATTTTCTTCTATTTATGGTGTTGATGCTGGACTGTTTCAGTTGAACTTAAGTGTTAATGGTTCTGTTTGTTTAAGATTGTCAACACTGCCTAGAGTGTGAGTTGTTTTCTTTTGTTGTAAAACAAGAAAAATTCACATAAATTTTGCATAGTCTTGTCTTTGCCCTCTTGCTACAAGTAAAGAGGATTTAAGGTTATTTATAGTTTACTGCTCAGCAAGTTGGTTTTGTCCAACCTCAATAGTTCTGACTTACATACAGTGAAGTATCACAAATTGTGGTTACTTTATCCAACTCTACTGTGAAGTTTTGCTTGCTTAAGACTATCAAAGTTGCGTGATGAGTTGAACTTAAGATGCTAGAAATGTCAGGACCTACACAGATGAACATAAATCTAGGGACTGAGTCACGTTTTATGTCAGAGTTTTTCACAAACTTTTCACAAATTTTACATTTTCACCTACTACAGAAAAATTGTTTCTGTTTTTATTAAGATGAATTGCTGAGTGTTATTTTCTTTGGGGTTTTTTTGTGATTCCCCTTGAGATTATATAGGAATAAAAGTAGGGATGGTCTGGATGTTTTTTTCTCTCAATAATTCCAAAAGTAGTTGGAATTTCATTATGTGTGAAGCTACTGAAGACAATGAAGAGTAAGGTGTAAGGGATGATGTAGTCTTAAAAGCAGCATGAATAAAACATTTGAATTGTGAACTCTTGTTACGATATTTGTAGACCTAAGTAATAATGCATTGTCAAGCATTGTACCTTGAAAATAAGTCCAAACGACCACAGTGCTTTAAACCTAAGGGGTTTTGTTTGGGTTTTGGTTGTTGTCTGTTTGTTTGGGGTTTTTTGTTTGTTTTGGTTTATTTTTTTTCTGGAGAAACTACACTTTTAGTTTCTGTTTGTGAGAGAGAAAAGGTAGCTGGCTACTTGTTTGTCAGGCTGGACCAGATATAGTTTTCATTGATGAGTTGTAGTAAGCAGCCTTGACAGGGTATGAGGTTTTCAGTAGAAGTGTTTTACTTCCAGCAGCTATGGTGCCAGGCCTGCAGTTCTTATTTTACTTTATTTTAAGAATATTTTAATCACAGTCAAGAATATCTTTCTCTCTAGAGCACAGATGGCCAACATTTATTGAAAGAAATATGAAAAAGGAAGGGTTAGATGAATTTTGTCGTTGAAAAGAGAAGTTATTAAACTATTTCAATCTATTTAATCGATAATAGTTTTATTTCCTGTAATTACTGGAATCATAATGAGGAAATGAGTATCCTAAAATGTATTTAATATTAATCTTAGTGTATGTGAAAAATTGAGGAATTGGTTTTATTCCAAGCAAATTAGAATGAACAGAGGGTACTAACAAAAGAACTATTTCTGTATATTTACTAACTTATAGGCGTACCGTGGAGACTGTAAGGTGAAGGGTCCTATCTGGACCTCTCACCAGGGAATCTTTCATGGCCGAGAACAGGGAACAAATTATGAATAAAAATGTATTCCTCTGTGCCATGTGGATACATAGAGAGACCCTCCATACCTTGCAATGTGGGGATGATGCAAGACCCCCCTGTACGAGCCCAGGGGAGGTATGTTACAACCAGCCAAAAGGTAACACCCACTTCCAAAGCAGAGAAATTACCTTTTAAGGCAATAAACGGGTAGTAAATGAATATTCAACAACTGATATCAAAGGGTACAAAAAAGCGCGGTTTTCAAACAGGGGTGTGCTCTTTGTATGATTCAGAGGTGCACCCAGCGCTAAAATGGGTACCTAAGCGCTGTAATAAAAATCTTTTACTATGTTTCTTTGTCCTGCAGGTATTTTTACTGTCTTCAAAATTCCAAAGAAAAAGTAACTTAAAACAGTGTATAGTCTTATTTTATCAAGGAAGGCCTTCCAAAGGCCAAATCTTAATTATTTTGCTGTCATTTTATTTCAGATAAGAACTAAAGCATTTCTCTCATATATGTTTTCCCCCAAAGATCATTCTTAGTAAAATCTAATTTTGATTTCATACACTGCAGAGTGACTTGCTGTTTAAAAGTATCTTGCAATGAAATTTGCAAAGCCTGTTTATTGATAGTGCAAGAATATGAGTTTCATTATACTCCAATGTGGTTTTAAAATATTACTAGATCATTTCTGTAACTGGGGAGCAAGTATCCCAAAAATGGTGTTGTGAAAGTCACTGCTTAATCATCTGACTGTCTAACAGAATGTGTAGTTCAGCATTAGGTGTGCAGCTTACCACAAATAAGAAGTAGACATTTTAGCCTCCTTAAAAAATAAGAATAAACTCCAACAATAAAACACTAGTTATTTAGTAAAAGAAATTGGATAGGGGTTGTTATGTTACTGGATATTTGGGAATGTTAGGTGTTTTTTCCCCCCTACTTGTGAATTGGTCTGCTCTTTAGTTTTGAGCACTCTTGAGGATTTGGATAGCTTTCTTTGAAAGAATGAACACAAATTGCCTCTACACAAGGTTTAGAAAAGTGAATTTCTCTTTTGTACCTTGGATTAGATCTGAGAAAAATTATTAAAGTCCTGCCTTGTGTGCGTGGTTCTCTTAGACTTCTGGTGTCACTATTTTGTGTTAATTATTTAGTGAAACTGCACCACAACCCTGCTATGAACCAAGTGAGTTCTCTAAATACTGGGTAAAAGTCATGTGCATTCTCTCCTTTAGGTCAGAAAATAACTAAGCTGAGCTGAGGAAAAGTTTAAACAGAAGGTAGCGAATTCTCCCTATGTGCATGAGGAAAGAAGGATAACATTATCTTCCGACTCTTCCTCAAAACTATCTGGAACAAAGCTCACTCTGTTTTGTGTGCTCAGCAAAGAGCAGCAGGGTACCGGAATACGAGTAGGAGAAACCCTATTTTATATATACTGACTGTCTTGGACACATGACAGATACAGAGCAGGCAGCTGGAGTGTTTTTGGAACACAGAACTCTGATGTTGGAGAATTATTTCTACAGGATTAGGCAGCAGCTGAGGAAAGTTTCTAGATAGATGTATATTGGATTAGCTACCTTTTGGAGAGGTAGACACAGTCAAAAGTGACTCTCCCAAGGTTCATTTTGCAAATTAAAATATCTAACAGCAACTTCAGAAAGATGAACCAGGGTAACTCTGAACACCTCTCTGTAACTACTGATGACCTTTTGAAGATGATACTGCACTCAGAAATGAAGCTTTTCTTTGCAGCACTTTAAGACTTGTTTCTTCACAATATGAGAATATGCAAAGAAATGTTTGATCAGAAGTGTTCACAGTGAATATCCTTCCATTGCTTTAATGCATTTGTTGTAATGCATTTGAACCCAATAAGCCGAACTGCCCTGGATAGCCCTTCTCTGTGTCATGAGGTGGTAGTGCAGAGTGGGTTTGCAAATCCAGCCTTAGTAATTTCAGAAGGGCAAATTTTTCCCAAAGAACTTTGTGATTTCTGCATGACTCTTCAGATTCTAGGTTTTTCTCAGAATCAGTCTTGAGAAGTGAAAAACTTGCAAACTGCCTACAGTCGCAGCATGAAGCTACATTTTCTTGAAATTACTCTTATGCAAGTCTATTTGATTAAAAAATACAGAGGGTAGTATTTTAGAGATATGTTGAAGACAATAAAAAAAAAGCCAGCAGAAACTCAGCAGTAATGGTAGTGGATAATCTGGCCAATATCACCACAGGTTAAACAATAGGTCACTATTAATTTGCTCAATTAGAGCTGTCAGCAGAATGCATCTTTATTGATTCATTTCTGTGGGGCTTATGCATAATCTTGAGCTGGTGTTATAATGCTGGGATTTAACATCAGGGGATTCAAGTGGCTTAAACTAAGAAAGATGTTGGAGAACCTGTTGCAGCTCAATTGCCCTAGGGAACAGAGATCAGATCACCTTTATAAGATGGGGAACCAGAATTGCTGTAACAAAATGTGTAACAGATATAGCAGGTTTTACTTGCAAAGTCTTCAGTGGATTTCAGTCTACAAGATTACTGAACTTAAAACAACAGGACCAAAGAATTAATTCAGACCCACTAGAATTGAGATTGCTGGCTATAGTTAGGGACCACTCTGAGAGACATTTAATGCTAGGCCATCTGACTGGCTGATTATGCTGAGCTCAGAGGTGACATCCTCTAACAGCATACTCATATTCAAAGTTTTGGCTCCCCTCTGTGTGTGCTGTAGTTGGCAAGGCAACTTACCAACTGGAAATAATAAAGGAGAAATTAGTGTATGCGGAGGGCTGCAGGAATGGGGTCCCATAGCTGCTGCCACTCTGCAGGCTGATAACCTACCACCTGCTTCCTCTCCTCTACCCACCATTGTGTCATGGGAGATACACAGTAGAATTTGATTGCAATCTGGAGAAATAGAGTTGTATATTATTCTGCCTGCTTGCTGATTTGTGAAAGCTGTACGACATTTAATTAGTAAAATTACCGTGTGTTAGCTAGATCTAAATACCAATTAAAAAGGTAATATATGGGTAATTTAACATGCAATGTATGTTCCATACTAGTTTAAAAAAATAAATTTGAAAATAATAGAAAATCCTGCTCCAAAAATGGGTGAGCTACCATCTGCGTCGCTAATGTAGTGTGACAGAATAAGAAATAGAGTTAATTATTTCAAGCAAGAATGTGTTAGAGAATCCACTTAAATAACCACGGATCACTTTGTAGTCATCACTATCTGTTTACAGATAATTTGTATGGATTTCCCTTTCACACATTCCTCTACTTAGAGCTGATGTCTGCACAGGATCCCAAGTCAAAAGGCTTTAGAATGGCTCAGTTTTAACAAAATAAACCTATCTAGAGTGTTAAGTAAAGCTGGAAAATGCCTGTGGCTATTTGCTATATACCCAGTAGAGTTCATCAGTTCAAGGTGTACAACCTCTTTTCACTAAAGATAAATAAGAGCAAAATTCTCCAGTTCACTTGGTGCTGGGTTTGGGATGTGCTGTCTGTACTATGCAGCCATAGACTGTGCAATCACGACTGAGCTGTTTGACCTGGAGACACTTCCTCCAAGGGGAAAGTGTCTGGGTTCCCAGAAACAGGTGGTATGTTGGTCTACTGTGCACAGTCTAGCCAATCAATAAGCTACTCAGGCTGGCAGTAGTAAAAGGGACAGAAGAGTGGGAAACTGTAGCAAAGCACAAGCTGAATGACATAGGCTAAATACCTGCTGAGCACCCTTTCTGTGACTGAAATGAAAGAGAAATTTCTCTCACTGGTGGGTGTATTTAAGCTTAACTTACTTGAGTGCCACTCTCTAGGGGTTAGACAATTTAGAAAATAAGTGATGGTGAGAGCTGAGGACATCAGTGTGTTGAATGCTAGTACCTCACAAAACTGAGCTGAAAATACAGATTGTGGGCTGATAGATTCCATTAATCCACACCAACAATCTTATTCCCTGATTCCTTAATGAGTGTTGCAGAGTAACCAAATATTTCCCATCAAGTAAGCACCCAGAAGTCTTGTTCATTTTCTGAACTACAGCTGCATCTGCAAAATTGGGCTGGAAATCTCCGGAGGACACGTTTTTAATTAGATTGCTAACATTTCCCTTTCTAGTTAGGTTGGAAAGATAAGAGCATCCTGCCCTTGCTTCTGGTCCCTGCCAGAACCGAGAAATCAGAGAATTTCAATGTGAAAATGAAAAGGGTGGGGAAGAGTAACGAAGTCCTTCTTACCAAACGTTAAAAACATTTGATCCTGGATTTCATGAAAGGGATGAGAAAAAGGATCGATCCATACTGAATTCATCTGCTAAGCTTCAGGTTTTCCTCGGACTTTGCTAACATCAGCAAGGTAATCACTGGAGAGATTTGCTCTTTTCTCATCAATGACCTTCGAAAATGTTCAAACGTTTAGACTCTTTGGCAGCAGATGGCTTCTCTTTCTAGTTGCTATGTTGTCAACTGCATCTATTAATATAACAGAGATTATATACAGAGATTTGGGATTAAGGTAGTCTGGGTATATTAACACTATTTGGAAGGGGTAAGCAAACAAATTATTAACATATTCTATAGAGGCCATCCAACCAACAGAAGTCTGTAACCAACTAGATGATTTGCAAGCAAAGACTTAATCTAATGTATGTACTTTACTTAAAATTAACTAGGAAACTTCAGGTGAAAGGGGGTTTAACAATTTCTTCTGACACACAACTAATACTATATGTCAGAGCCGAGCAAACAAGCTCTGTTTGATGTAAATGAGCAACTTGATCTGCTACTTCTAATATGTAGACACCTTGAAGGACTTTATATTCAAGTTATAATTTTTTCTTTCTTTGCATCTGACTGGCTAACACAAGGAATGGTTAACAGTTCCCTTTTTTGATTCTATTTTCTCACCTGCTGCCCACCTAATTTTCCCATTGATCTGGATACTTGGGAAAGAGTCTTTTTCTCCAAGAGAAAGGCAAGTCTCTCTCTTTCACTGTGATTCAAACAAAAATTTTTTCATCGCCCTCCCCAAGGGTGTGGGTTGATCACCTTTGGTTTGATCAGGCATAGCATCCACCAGCACCTTTACATGCAAAAGGCATGTGTATAGTCCCCCAGCCTCTAATAAATTTTGTATTACTTGAGAAATCCTGTTAAGAGGAATGGTCTGGCATTGGAAACTGAGGGAGGAATGGCAAGAAGAGCTTTTCCTTTATAAACAGACGTAAGGGAAATCTATTCTCATGACTAAATAAACCTTAAAGGTTATGCAAAGCTTCTATTTTCATAGTGCCAAGGACAAAAGGGAACTAAGAATTGTCTGTGTTTGTCAGTCAAATAAATTATTGTGTTGGAGCCAAAGGTGCGACAGAAAGTAATTTTTCAACTCCTAACCTTCTCCTGCCATCCTTCAGTCAGCATCCAGGAAATTCACCCTGTAGTATAGATTTTAGTATTAAATATGCTCTTTTGGGGTGCTTTTGATTATCAGATTTAGCAAAGGAAAAATCAGCTGCAAGATAAACATACTGCTGTGCACATTTACTTTTGGCAAAAAGTGTTTTATTCATGTGGCAAGACAAACTATAATAAATAGCAACCTGTGTCTTTATCCTATACTGTTATTAATCTTATGTCTCTGCAGCCACTGTATGCACACTAGAGATTTGTAATGAGAGTCTGCAGTAGCTGAAATCATGAAGATTAACTGGGATATTAGTGTCATTGATTAGTAACTGCAGTGTCTGGAGTAAGTGAGGAGCTGGACTCGCGAAAGTGAGAGGTTTTAGTAATCTCCCAGCATTGCAGTTTCTGGGATACATTTTTCAGTCCTGTCAAGAGACAAATGGCTCAATGAGATTTTTGTCCTTAGGAAGTGTTGGGCCTGAAAGTGGAGTTTAGTTGATTTCTGCCCAATCCAAATCTGGTTATTTGAATCAAGAAATCCAGTTGCACTACACAAGGGCTAATTTTTTACTTGCTTGGTAAAACTTGGCTTGCTGCTTTTAACATTTTACAATATTTGTTTCTCTCTCCAGAGTTTTCCAAAATGCTTATGTGTCAGATGCAGTGTGCACATAGCATGCATTAAGGCACAATATTCCATTTTAATCCCTAGATAGCACAACTGCTGCAAGAATTATATTGTTGATGCTAAATAATGCCAGGCAGAGTAACTTTCTGAGTCTATGAACAGACTTAACGAAAGTTAAACCAAGAAAACATGGTGAAGAAATGAGGTGGCAGACTTTTATATTTTGCTTCAGGTGGGTTGTCAGAGAAGAGGTGTCCTTCTCCCAACGAGTTTTAGATTCCATATTCTTGCAGTCCTCCCAAAATACCTGGCTATGCCATGGTTGGACTAAGACTTGAAAGCTCATGCTCCCCTATGGAAGGGAAGGTCCAGTATAGCAACTAAATCAGTCTGCAAGCATCAAGTCCTGTACAATCTGAGCACCACATGTTGCACACAGCTTCATGTAACAGTAAGATTAACATTTGTGGATCCTGACTTGTAAGCCAAGAACTCAGCTTCCCAGAAATACTGTGCAATCACTACAGGGATGAAACAAATAAGATTACTTCATTGGCATGGGTTGGTGTAACCACAGCATATACTGTTAGGTTTTATTCTGTAGAAAAAAAAGTTAGTTCTGAGGTAATTGTGGTCTTTGGAAGGGGAAAAAGGGAATTAAATGTTATATGTTATGTTGTTTTGTGTTATTTTTGTTGTGAGGCCAAAAGTGGCTGTCATAGGTTTACTTGTTCTAAAAAAACTGAGCTGGGAATTTTTTCTTTCCCCTGCTTCACTGTAAAAGAAAGATGTAAGGGGGAGGGGCAGTGTGGTTTGCCTAGGGTGACTGACACACACAAGAGAACTGGCCACAGCCTGCATTCCAGACTGATGGCTGTCAGAAGACTGTAGGGGGGAGGTAAGTTTTTTTTTTTCCTCTCCTCGGGAAATGGCAGGCACTCCACTTCTGCCCTGACTCAGGGAGGGTGTTTGTGTGGGGATGTTCTGAAGTTCGTTTTGATTTTGGCAGGGTCACCTGGCTGCTTCTGGCCCCGGTTCACCTCCGTTCTCCTGAGCCCTGTTCTGCCCCCAGCCCGGACTTGCTCAGATTTCATCGGGGAGGCTTCACCCTCCTGCAAAGGAACCTTTGGGGGACTCCCGGTCAGGGCCAGCCGCCGACAGTGTGAGTCTGTGGGAAGAGCCCCTTTTCCCCCTTTTTCCCTTCCCCTTCTCGGTGGGGGGGTTTGATCTCCATTTTCGGCTTCTCCCTCACACCGGCGTTCAACAGCTTCCCCTGCTGGCCGCGGTTAGAATTGCACCAAAAGGCAGAAAGTACTGAACTGTTTCCTTTTCGAAGGAGACTCTTGGGTACAAGATTATTATTTGGTTGTTTTTGTGTTCTTTTGTTGTTCTGCCAATAGACATATATCCTTTAATAAAGGGCTGTTCTCTTTTCTTTCTCCATTCTTATTCAATTGGAGCCTCTTAATTTCGGATTTACAATTGCTTAGAGGGAGGAGTTTGGTCTTCCTCATAACTCATCCTCCTTAACAAAACACTTCAGTCTCATTAAACTGAGACATTCGCCAATATAATAATTTTATCAGATCTTCTGCATAACTCAAGCTAAAGAATTCAACCACTAATAGCTGCACTAAAGTCGTTGCTTCTGTTTGGATTATGTTTTAGAAAGACACCCAGAAAGAACGATATGTTTTTAGAAATGACTTACCATCTGAAAATTGAGATGACACCACTTATAGCATGTGTTAGGGAAGAACAGATTAAACTACTTGGCTTTATACCTTCCAAAATTTGAAATATACTTACATATAGGTAGGAAACATTGATTTTTAACAAACTGACTACTGCATTTACAAATCAAACAAGATTTCTGAGAGCCTGGATCTGGGGAGGTCTGTTTTACAGAGGTGCCTTTCAGGGGGAGTATGCCTGTGTGATACTCTGATAGTAAATGAACATATACTGTAAGCCATAGCAGAAATACTGCTTTTCTGCCTAGATTCCTATCTATCTGTCTATCTATGTATCTGTCTACCTATCTATCTAAATACTTAGAGATAGAAAGCATATGTATGTCCTACCTTGTTTGGCTCTCTCTCAGAAATTATTATATACCTTAAATTTTTGCGGGCAAGAAGTACTAAAGGCATAGGTGTTTTCATGCAGCTGCTCTTGAATGCTGATTCACACAAAACAGTGTGATAAACAGGAGCTAGTGCAGTAATAAATACTACAGACTTGCAAGTATTCCGTGATCACCAGAAACTAGGTTAAAACTCAGAATTTATTTTCATTTTTATTTTAATTAGGAGAAGAATAAATTTTTCCAGCTAGTTTTCTAGCTTACAAAGGTGACATTTTCCCCTTTGTTCTAGAACAATATTAGTAAGACTAACAAGTTAGTTACTTGCTTAAAAATTAAGGTAAATTAAAAGGTAAGATCTTAGCAGTTTTTATGGAAATCATGAAAATAATGTATGAGCTGGCATCAGTCCAGTTTAGGACAAAAATTCAGAAAGAGCTCAGTGCCTGATTAGTTTTACAGATAATTGTCTCTACAGCATCTATTTTATCCTTCAGGAAAAGACCAGAGCTTTCATGTATTCAGAGGAGAGAGGCATCAAAAGGCATTAGTGGCACAGTTCAGGTAAATAAGCGTATTTTTTGATCATTTGCTCAGAGGCTCTTTGTGCAAACAGCTCACAGGAGTGGTTTTCTCCACCTATCTAGCAGGTGAATGCCTTTCTTGTTTAACAGATTCTAGATTGATTGCAGTTGAATAGCCCTGCATTTCCATGATATCAGGAACCACAGGAACATAGTGTTTATGTCTCTTGTAATAGATATTTTTTTTATGGTTCACTCAGTCCCCATAGAGTCAGTGGCATTCTTGCCATTGCCTATTCTTGACACTTGAGTGAACCTTAATGTTTTGGGCTGCTGAGTTAAAGAAATCACTTTCACTGAGGGTGAACTGGAAAGCATCTTCTGTATCTGCAGGTGGACAGGACAGTACCATTATCACTCGGAGAGTGCAAAGCTAGCAGCTCTGAAGTGACTGCTTTGCAGAAAAAGTACTTTCTTCCTCATCTCATTTAAGAGTACAAATAAGTGCATGGACCATAAAATGGAATTACACAAAGAGTTAGTAGTTTGCCATGATTCAGTTATGGGAAGGAAAAAATTGGAATGAACTTGCCTTTTTGTTGTTTTTAATTTGTTGTTGTTGGGCTTTGGTTTTAAGACTCCCAATAGAGATTTTAAAATTTTCTTGTAAAATGACACAACTACTATTTCAGAATATTTAACTCATAGTGAGAAAGATTCTTAATCCAGCAGGATGGTTGCTGTAGCTGCCCTCCCCCTTACTGCTGTGTCAAAGGACTTAAAATCCTAGTGCAAATTCCTTTACTTGCAAGAACTTTCAAATTGTCCCTTGAAGGCATTCTGCAAAACTGATTATGTTCTTAATATCCTTAACTCATGATGTAAATGCCCTGGACAATTTAATGTACTGATCCATCATTCTGTTGAGCTACAAATTTCTGTCTCCCAAAAATTTGTGTTAGTGCAACCTGGGCATATATTGAAAGAAATTGTTATTGGTGTTATATACACTATTGCTAGCCCAGGAATGGTCAGTGAAATACAGGCAAACAGCATATTTACAGTGTTCTCTGTCTAAGCATCAGAGTGAGAGTCCTAGGACATGGGTACGTGTATGCTGTTAAATAAAAGAGAGAGTTTTTGCTCTGACCTGTTGATTCCCAGTACTCATTGATCACTCACTCTCTTCCTGACTCTGGACCATTCCAGTTATCTCTCAGCAGCTTCATCCTGCACAGGGTGGTTGGAAGACAGAAAATGCCACTTTGCCTTGGGCTAATCCATGATCATGTTCTATTTAGCCATTTATTTATATCCGGTGTCCCAAGAATTGACTGTGGATCCCAAAATTGACTCTAGATAAAAATTGAGATGGATTTAAATTCTCTGCTGATTGTTACAGCTTCCCTAAAGAAACAAGCATACAAAACAATAAAAAGGCAGTTCTGTCTCTATTAAACTAAGACTCCCTATAAACATGTTGGTTGGTAACACCTCCTGTGAAATTATGAAGAACTAATTCATCTTCTGGCATCTATATAAAAAATATGTTCTGAATTATTAAGAAATTCAGCTGACCCTCTTACCTTTTTGCTTTTTGACTAAGGACTTAAATAACTAGTTAAGGATACTCAAGTTCAGTTTATGAGCAGCCAGAGTTGTAGAACAGTGCTAAATTTAAAATCTAAACCTGTTTCTTCAGGATGTCTTTTAAACAGCTTTTCAGTGAAGAAAACTATAATGAATCTGTGGTTTGTGAGCTTAGTATATTAGCTATAATCCCACGGTTGCATTAACCCATAATTGTTCAATATTCAAATATTATTTTCTTTAAATAGGTTCATAGGAAAGTAAGTACCTTGCAGTCAAAAAGAAATTCGCTTTGAAGTAGGATTTTTGCTGGTCTGCTTCTCATTTTTCAACATTACTGTTGTCACCATGTTTAGTTATGCAAAGTGAATATAGTGCATATGCAGTAGCTAAGTTTCATTACAATGTCAGATAATAATATAATATCCTATTGTTTTGGGGATAAACATTTTTTTGTTTGTGTTGAAAAGTAAGTCTATGGAGGCTCAGATGCTATCCAAGTTGTGGACTGCAAGGTGTGGCCAATGGACACTGTGAATGGATGTTGAGACATTGAGAATGGCAAGTGGGCAGTGATATTTTAACTCAGCAAACAGGATCTTCTCACTCACTGCCTAATGTAGTCCTTCATGGAGCAAGGGATTTTCGAAGCTCCTTCCTTGGGATTTTGGGGGATTCCACAAGCCCCTTGTACTAGTATGCTCCACTTCAGAAACCTTCATGCTTGCAAAGCTGCAGCCTGGCTTGTGCATCCTAACCAATAATAAACCAATAATAAAATGAATTCATCTCCTTGCAGGGTTTCTGTGAAAGTCAAAAGACTTTGCTTGTTTTAAGTTTGCTGGCTTGGAACATTACAGAACAAAAAACAGTTTATGAATACCATGCTAACTGTGTCATACAAAAGTGACTAGTAACCAGATGATTCACTGGAAATGTATTGGTAGTTTTGGTGTTTGTCTATTTTTTTTTCCAGCTGAGCTGAGAGAGGGTTTATTGTAGGAGTCTGAGAATTGCTCCCATCTGAGAGATTTTGGATCATAACTGCTTTTTCCTAGCATGTGGCTTAGCACTGGAGCTGGAGATCAGGTATTTCACCTCCCAAGAGCTGCTCACTTTTCTGCCACTGTCCTCTTGTAGTTGTATCACTCTCATTTGACATGTCATTTTTCCCTATAATTACACTGACAATGACTATCACTGGCTACAGATTCACTGGGGAATAGGAGGAAGGATAAGAAGGGGTTCAATTTTCTGTTTAACATTTCTCTGCCATACTGTTAACAAAATACACAATTCCAGTTAGAAATCTGCTTTCTTCTGCTCCTCACCCCAGAGAAAATGTGGTTATACATAACATTTTGGATTCTCATCAAATTGCCAGCTGTGTCTGTAGCTCCATCTCTCCCCTCTTCATATGCTCTCCCAGAAATCTCTAGTACCAGGTGAGGGAGCAGCAATCTCACCTCATCTCATAGCTGCAGTTTCCTTCCCTGGATAGTGCCACCTTCCTCTGGTTAGTGCCACCTCAGGAGGTGGTGTATCACTTGATCAGTTGATATGGGAAGAAAGGTTTTTGAAACCTGAGACTCATGGAGGACAAAACAGCCTTGGGGAATTAAAATGAGGTTAAGGTCTCTGTAGTGCTGTGGGTTCTGATGATGCCATGGCCCAGCATCCTTGTGATATGACCTGTGTGTCCAGTATGAGCCATTGCAATGGATGAATCTCTTCTACATCATATTGAATGAATATTGAATGTCACTGTCATGGATGAAAGACAGTTAATGACAGCCCATAGGGAAGTTTTACTGGGATTTACTTAAGAACTGTCAAGATTCTTAAATAATGATTTTAAGTGATAAGAAGAACACAAACAAAAGCACAAAACCTGTCACAAACTTTTAAACAAGCCTTTACCCTCCTTGATTCTCTCACTCACTCACATGCTTCCCCTATGAGTGTTACATTTACTGGATCTCAATTTCTCTTCCCCACGGAGAGGTTGCTATTGACTAAGAAAGACTGGGCAGAAAGTCATGGTGCTTCATGCAGTGCTGTTGCTTCCAGCTGGCAATGTTAGGTGCTACTGGCCAACTACTCTGGGCCTCCCCCAGCATTCACCTCCACAGAGCTTATTGATCTCCTGGATCTTCCATCACTTCCAGGATCTTCCTCCAGATGGGATCTTCACTTTCCTTTTTATTTCTGGACCCTCTTTGCTCTAAGACCACAGTTTCTCTATGGGAACTCTTCTTTTTGTAATCCTTTCTGAAACCACAAATGCCTGACTGTTCCAATACAAATAGTGTGAGTGAAGAAGCACAATGTGTGGCCAGCATCGTAACTGGTGGTTCTGTCTCATGTCTCTTTCTTAATGAATGATTTGGGATGTTTAGTCCAAGTAATCTATAGCAGCCTGCACTTGTTGCAGATAGCAAATGTCAGACTTCTGACAGAGAGTTCAGAAGTGTTCATTTTTGGACATTAACTCACCTAACCAAACTCAAAAATCTGTTAGCATTTATAATGTAAGCTATTTTTTTTAAACAATAGCAATTATTCACTTCATCTTGTATCCAACAGTACTGCCTTGCAACTGAAGTAATTGTAGGTGCAAAGTTAGTGAAATGAATGTGGAAAAGGATGGACAGATTCTTCATTAATGTCATCCAGTTTGGCACATGAGGACTGCAAAAAACCATGCAATGCCAGGAGAGAACTGCAAAGACATGCCCTTCCTCCAGACCATGACTGATGTGTCCCAGCTTGCATCACTGCATTTTAGAGAGATGCTAATGAATGCACAGAATCCAAATAGATAGATGTTTTCATTAATATCTACTATCCAGAGCCAATTTTCTTTTTTTGCTTTCCACTCGTTGGATTTCTCCTGTTTCCTACTTGATGATAGAGGCTTCATAGATTAAAAACTGGTTTTCTCTGTCTCTTCGATCTGGAAGCTGTGCCTGCCTGGTAGTATGTAGTGTCAGACTGCTCAGATGTTTTATTTCTGTCATGGAATAATGTATGGCATGAGTTAGAATCTGAACTGGAAAATTATTTACTTCTTCTGTATTCTTGGTGAGGTGATGGTTGGTTGTTTGGGGTTTTTTATTCCGTTAGTGGAAAATGAGTTGGTTACAAAAGTGATATTGTTGGTTGCAGTACTTAGACTGGGTCCTAGAAGCAGCTGCAGTGGAGGAAGCAGTGCTTCTGAAGGAAAAGGAGAAACCCATAAAGTGAACCCTGTATAAACCCTTAGTTGCTACTGTTGTAAGCCACTGATGTATTTAGCTGCTGGATCTGGCATTCAATGTGAGTAGCATTTCACATGAAGAGTAAAGTACACCATTATCTCTTAACCATAATGGAAATTTACAAACTATAGACTTTCAGGTGGTGATGTGGTAAAACACAACTTCATTTTTGGATTAGCCTGGGGACAGCTCATGCTATGTCACCAAGGTGGCTCAGCAACATTTGCATTTTCTAAACATCAATTAAATTTGTTAGGCCAGAGATTGTTTCTTTTGCATGAAGGGCTATTTGACAGTTTCTCCATATCTGATTATTTAATAGATCAGTATTACAAAGTCTAATAGTGATCCTTCTATCTCTTATTGACACAACTCCTCCTGTTTCCTCCTCTATCCAGAACCCTATTGCTTTGTCTGCTTTCTCTGACCTTTTATATTGCTTTAGTTAGACAAGCTATGAAAACATATGCCTGACTTCTAGCACTTCACCATGAAATACATTAAAAATTCTTTCTGTGCCTTCAATGTCAGTGGTAGTAGCAAAGCTCCTACAGGGAAATTAATGGAAATGTTCCACTATGCTCTGGCCAGATTGTGTGGGTGTATACAGGAAAACTAAATCCCTGTCCCTAGTTAAAATCTGCTGTACCCAGAGTACAATAATTTCTTTGCAAGTAATTGGAAGGAATTACTTTCTCTCTTTATCAATGTAATAAATTAGTAGTAATAGTTTAAATTTACTCATCAAATTAGTAATAGTAGTTTACTCATTAAATTGTATTGCATGTTATATTCTTATATACATATATATGTTATTATAATCAATGTTCTATTAAGGTTGGGAGACTGTAAGTTACAGAATGGTTAAGCTAATAGTCATGCAGCTTGCAGTTCTTAAACTGGAAAGACAAATTATTGTGCTTTGATGAATAAGTATTTTGTATCTTACTTTTATAAAAAGCTTATTGTCTCATAGCACACGCATAAAGTAAGGAAGGGAAGGACAAGGATCAAAGTGTCAAGAATGAAAATGATACAGAGTATCCAAGATGGACATCTACACACTAGGCCTCAAGAACTAAAGACTAATTAAAACTATGGAAAGGAAAGCACCTGGCAACTGAAACAGGCCTGCAGGGAAACCAACCAGAACCAGACCTGCAAACTCAGATCCAATAGAAGGATAACAAGTGACTATGGGAGAGAACTGATAAAGGAATAAAAGTTACTGGTTTTTCTTACTGCGCTTGCATGCCGTGAGTGGGGCAGGGCCCCCCTGCGATGACCAGCGCGCTGTTTTGCTTATTTACATTTTACATAAATCTTCAATAAATTTTATTACTATATTTCAGCTCAGTTTCATTTTACTTATAACATCAACAAGCTTTTTAAGTTGTGTTTGTCTCCTCAAAAACTCCCCTCAAAAGGCATGTGGATTAAATAATTACAATTGCAGTTTTGCAGCATGTTCCTTGAAGATGTTAGAACTAAGGTAACACGTGGTGATTTGTGGTGATTAGTATAGAGGTGAAGCCATAGGTATTCCACTGACATTCAAAATGTAGTTCAAAGCAAACTTTGACATTTTCTCAGTTCCATCAAAGTCAGGACCAGCCACTGGAACTGCAGGATCCACTATTATTAATGCAGGTTGTGAAAAATGGTCTGATCCTTAGTGGCAATGTGCTTTTGAGAGTTCATGTTTCTAAAGCATTTTGAATACGTGTAATCCATAGGTTCTAACATCCGGGATTGTGAATGCCTGTTCTTAGTCAAGAAATGTGGAAATCAGAATTAAATTACAATAAATGGGATAGTGTGAGGTTTTTGGTTTAGTATTCTACATTTATTGAAAAGTTTGGGTAAGTGATCAACCCTCAGTGAAGTACTGAACCTCTGCTGCCACAGCAGCTATTGTGTTTGAATGGATTCTCAGGATGCACAGCAGGCAGCCCTTTTTTTGTCCAGTTTACATGGGTTATCTCCTGATAGAAGCAGATTTTATGGCATTCAAACCACATTTCCAAGCCCATCTTAAGCTGAATAGCTACTTGTTGTCTTGGGGAAACTAGCGGCTCAACTATGACACCGTAAAATTGCACTGGATGTTTCTTACTATCACTTCAGAGTTCTTGCTGCAAAGTGGCAACAAGCAGCAGCAAAGAGGGATAAAAAGTGTTTTAACGCCCTGAATACATTATTGATTCTACAGTGACAGAAGCCACCAAACACCACACAGTGTTGTGGCTTTTCAGTTCATCCTTCGTTTTTGCAAAAATCTTCAGATTAGAGAGGATACTCCTTTCACTCCATTGCTCTTACTAACAAGAAGTTGTGGACACATCATCTAAGGACACTTGAGTCCAGAGTTTTAATTCAAACTGGATATGAAACATGCTCTAAATTCCCATACATAAGCTTTTCCTGAAAAACCTCCTCCAGTGAGCCAGGAATAAAGATAACATCCTAAATAAGAAGCTATCAAGCCTGTCAGTTTACAGTTTTATCACCTTCTGTTGAATATATGCCTAAATGCTACTGCATAAGAAAAAAATATACTCAAACAGCTCCTATTTAATTTTTCTTAGATGATTTCTGCCATTGATGGTATCACAGGCTACTTTCATTGAGTAGTGTAACAAAGGATTCCTGTTGAAATGTTTGTGGAAAACAGACACTGGAGGCATTTTCCCTGGTGAGATAAACATAGCACTTACAGACTACTTTCTAGAGTCCACTGGAGAAAGGGAGTCTTGGAGCTGTAACTCCAAGTGATAAACTGAGAAAGCAAGTTGGTTAGCAAAAGAAACTGCTGTCTTGAACAGTGCTTTGATACCTAAGGTGGAAGGCAGGGTGTGTGGAGGATGAGAAGGAGAAGAGAACCAGAGGGTGAGGGATGTATAGGGGAAGGCAACATCTTGAAGAAGTACAGGCTGAGGCATGATCCTGCTGAAAATGGTGCAAAGGACTCTGTGTGCAGTTAGATCTGAGTGGAGAGGCCTATTTTCACCTGGGCAGTCCCTGAACAATGAAAGCCTGGCATCTGCAATAATATATGCTTCACCCATGTTTGGCAATCAGGTTAGCATGAGGTTGTTTCTTTGTGGAATCACTGCTTGAACAGATAACAATGAATTACGACCAATAATATACATGCATTATTCTTACCGTCTTTGCCAGGACTGAGTTGTCTGTTCCTGCTGCCAAATCTGCAGGCATCTTCCTGACAGCTGAATGTCCCCAGTAACTTTATTTAGATCCCCAGCTATTTTGTAGAAGAAATGTGATTTACTTTAATTTTGCAGAGCTGTCATTTTAAATGAGGATGTAATTTAAACACAGAAACACAATGATTTTCTAGTCACGCTAGTTGTAAACACCAGGCTGGTAATGAGTTGATTTTGTGTTTTTGGTATCAGTAGCCAGCTCCAGTTTTTGAAATAGAACTATATTAAGAACTTAAAAATTATTTTAAAAGAAGAGGATGGGAGGATGTAACATTTCAGGACTGAGCAAACTGCAAAATATACTCGAAAAATGAAGAGGTGGGAGATGGGAAGGTTTCTAAACAAAAGAGAATATAGGAAACATAGAAGTCCTCGTAACTCAAGCAATCCATAATTCAAGCAGTCCATAAGTACTGTTCCTCACTTATTAATTTGCTTTTAGCTATCTCTTGTTATAGCTTTAGACTTGCTATTTGGATTTCCTTTTGAGAGCCTATTCCCAGTTTGAACTTCAAATCTGCACTCAAAGAGCACCACAAATTTTACTTTGCTTCGTATGTAAGCATTCTTATCTTTGGTTAATAATTTCAACGTGAAGGGAGAGGAAAGCAGATGGTTTGTTTTATTTTTATGAATGCAGTACCCATGAAAACAGAAGATTTAACTATGTAGATCTCTGCTTCCAGTGCAATGGTAGAAGCACTTGGAATTTACTTAGGGCTCATTAAGGGCAAAGAAATTAACATTCAGTTTCATGCTGGGATTTTGCTCCTTCTGTGCCTTGGTTGCTCATTTCCAGAAGAGAGATGTCCATCGTTTCCATATCACAGGGAAGCACCAAAGTAATACACAGTAGTTTGGGGTAGCTAGGCAGCTGAAGCTTGGGAGTGGTAAAAGTACCATGGACTCTAGGCTAGAGTGAAGGCTGAGAGTAGTCAGAAGCTTCTATTTCAGTGCTTTTTTGGCTCTGTCTTACTCTGTCTTAGAATATTTTGTATGGTGCTGCACCCAGCCTAGTCCTGCTCTGGGACAAAAATAACTGTGAAGATGTGACCATGTATGGACTGTATGTAATTACATGACAACTTGGAAAGAAAAGGTTGTATTTCTCCTCCTAAGGAGTCCTCAGTTGTAGGAGCAGAAAATTAAATATGCTCATATTCAGGCTAAAATTATAGAGTATTTTTCTTATAAAAGGAAACCTGCCTTCTCCACACTGGTTGGGAAAGGGAGTGGGAGCTCTCTATGATCAGGGCTGTTTTCAACCATGTGGCCGAGGTGGTGTCTAAGGCTAAAATATCTGAGAGCAATAATGAAGAGAAGACTGATGTGGCCTGAAAGGTAGGCCTTCACATGATGGGATGAATCAGAGAAAAAGGAAAATTGAGACTGGGTATCAGGAAAGAGATTACAAAGAGAAATTGTGGAAATGCTTCTTGCTTGAGTGATTTAATGACAGAGCATGCTGCTGCCTGTTTTGTGGAGGCAGGAACATGGTGTGTGTTTGTAGAGGTGAGTCATAGATGGCTGATTTGCTCAACAATATTTCATTAAGGTGTACTTCAAAAGAAATAATTGTAGGTTTTTCAATCTCTTGTTTCTAAGGATGTTATTTCAGAAAAGCATAGTCTAGGACGCAGGGGGAAAATTATGACTTTAAATGTCTATTTTACGTTAAAATTTGTATAAGTATTCTGAAGGTCATGAAAGTCATACGGTACCAAAGGCACTTGCCCATCTCTCCACTCCCCTATCCCTTAACCTGCTTTACATGAACAGTGGAGCAGATCTGGGGGGAGAAGTGGAGGATTCTGCACTTTTGGACCTAGGATGACTCTTATGTGTCTTCTCCTGCACAGTGCCTTCTGAATGGGAATGCATTGGAATCCACTTAGTTGACTTATTTGTGGTTATCTCTTTAGACATTTGTAATTTAGTCCCCAAACACTAACAGAGTGCAGTTAAATTGTAGAACTGCAGATAATTTCTGTCCAGAAGCCAGGTTGCATTTTAGGGGAATTCATCACAACTTAAAAGGTAAATGTGCACTGGTTTGATCCAGAGCTGGATGGTAAAACCTCCAAGGAACATCGAGGTGCTGAGGAAAGTGGTGCTGATGGTTTAATGTGTGTCTTTCTTCACAGATTGTTGCCGCACCTCAATGTGCTAGAGATGCTGCTTCCTAGTAAATGTTTTTTTCTGACATCAACAGCTGACTATGTGCTTCCAGCTGAGACAGTTTTTGGTTAGCTGAAGGCAAGCCACAGCCAAAGTAAAGAAAATGGATGGTGACCTAACTGCAGCCTTCCAGTACCTCAAGGGAGCCTACAAGAAAGATGGAGAGAAACTTTTTACAAGAGTGTATAGTGTATAGGGTATGGTTTCAAACTGAAAGAGAGTAGGTTTACATTAGGTATTAGTTAAAAAACATTCAGTGTCAGGTTGGTGAGGCACTGGAACTGGTTGCCCAGAGAAATTGTGGATGCCCCATCCCTGGAAGTGTTCAAAGTCACACTGGATGGAGTTCTGAGCAACCTGGTCTAGTTGAAATGTTTCCCTGCCCATGGCAAGGAGGTTGGAACTAGAGGATCCTTAAGGTCCTTTCCAACCGAGGCCATTCTATGATGCTATGAAATAAAATTATGTATTGTTTAAGAGGATATATCCATACTGCCTACAAAACGATAAGGCACTCCTTGACATTAAGGAGGCAGAATAAGAAAAACAAACCTACAGCAGTTATATAGCTACTACACCCATGATATTGATCTCTGAGGGTAGTTACTTGCAGCACCCAGACTCCTATCAGATAATTCCACTGGGTCTCTGTGAATTATATATGTGTTTTGCACTATCTGAATTCAGTACCTAGTCCTCCCTGATGTTATCCTTAACTACTCTCTACCATTTATCATACTTCACTGAAACAGCTTCACAAAAGCAAGCAAAGAGATTTGTATGTCTGAGAGAGTGTTTTGATAGCAAAAGATTGATGAGCCTGACTTCTTTTGTAGATGTGTGGCAACCTTCATTTCACTAGATTTGTCACTGTTTCCCACCTCTCCAGAGAACTTTGCAGACTGCCTCATTAGATAGCCTTCTTAGCAGAACTGTTTTCTGGGCTCTTCATGCTGTAGAAACCATAGAGTAACATATGCCTGTTGAAAGAATGAGACGTAGTAAATTGCACATATGTGGCATGAATTGTGTATACGAGGAAGAAAACCCTGTTAAGGCAGTTGCCCTTTTTGAGGTTGCCGAGACAAAAAGGCAGGCTGCAGTTTGACCAGTCATCTACGCCCCTCATCTCGATTACCAACCCTCTGCTTTTGGAATCAGACCAGGAAACAGCCTCTACAACTCCCCCACAATGAGGTTAGCATTGCCTCAAATGGTAGAGCATCAGTGTGACATTGGTTTCTGTTATTCACACACTAACTAGACATGACCCTTGTTGCTGTTTGGAAACTGGTGAGATGACAACCCATTGTGGCCTTTTGCTATCATTAAATCACCCCTAGTCCTCTCTCAAAGTTAATGTGATGCAAAGTAAGTCTGCTGTTGATACCTTTCTCATTTGTCCTTTTCTGCCTCCTCTCCAGAACAAATGTTTCTCCTTCTGATGCCCTCTAAGTAAAGTCTATCTCAGTTTTCAATGCATATTTAAATCAGCTCGGTTGTTCAGAGGTGTATTTTGTACATTATTTTGATTTGTTTTATCTTGTGTTTGCATATTCTAGCAAGCCTTCTGCTTGGCTGGAATTACCTAAACTTATTTTTTCTGCTCCCCTTACTTATCCTGATTTGTGGAGTTTGTTACAACTTGAGATAAGTGTCTCTTGTTCCTAGCTGTGGAGAAAATAATTTTTGTGACCCCTATATCCTCTTGATTGCTCTTAGATAAGAGCCCTATGCACATTTCAATCTCATCATACAGTGACTGGCTCTGTGACGTTTGTGGTATTCCTGGAGAAATGGGTGCCCTTTTCTAATTATTAATTTGTATTATAATGCAGATCATCATCTAACCTTCTAGGACCTGATTAAATCCAACAAAAGAACTGTTAAACTTTTCTGTGGTGCCTTTGAAAACAAATAATCTGGCATGCCACCAGGCTCAGACTGATTGTCATCTCACTGAAGATCTCTAGCTTGCAGGAATTCTTCACTCCAGGTGCACAGGGAAGCTATGTTACAAACAAGAAAACCTATCCAGAGGAAGGGGCTTGCAGGCATAAAGCTGAGTCTTAGGAAAGGTAGTAGGAATGGCAACCCAAGATCAATGGAATTAAACACTATGTCATATTTCTTTGCTCCACATGTAAGCATTCCTGGCAGTAGATTATCCAGTTTCTTTCCCTTCCATTTGGGAAGATGTCCCACTGGTAGCAGTGCCTTGAGATGTGTTTCCTCACTCATGCATTCAGTCTTATTTATGGTGTGGATCTGTGGGGTGCCATTTATCTCTCATTTCTTTGCAGGTTAAACTCATTCCCTGTGGATCTGTTTGTGTGGCTTGGCTTCTGAATTCCCCCATATAAGTCCTTACTGCTGAAGTTGTATGCTTGTTTAGAAAGGAGTACAATTTTCATGGAGAGTAGCAGAGGAGTCTGAGACTGTATTTCTTTCAGTAGGGTGGTAGGGGATTTAATGGCTATTCACGAACACTTGGAGGTAGCTATGTGTGCTTGTGCTGTGAAGAGGTTGTGGATCTCAGACATGTACCTGTATGAACCAGCTCCCCCTTCTTGTAGGTGAGTGTGCTTTTAAAGCTAGCAATGGTTTCCAGAAAAACAAAAGCCGTTACTGCTGTTAATACTAGGAGTGTGTTTGCTCAGACACTCCCCTCGAAGAAGGATGCAGCCACCCAGGTCTCTGGGTGTGCTGAGTGTCTGAGCCTGACGTTGGTACCGGAGGATGGTGTAGGAGGTAACTGTGTATGATGCGAACAGGTGAGTGATTTGCTGTGCCTGGTAGCAGAACTTAAGGAAGAGGTAGAGAGATGAAGGTGCATTAGGGAGAGTGAAAAGGAAATTGACTGGTGGAGTCAAACCCTTTTAAACCCTAAGGAAGTCCAACAGGAGACAGCAAAGCCCTGTCCCTCCTGCCATAAGGCAGATGGAGCAGACCAAATTGGTGGGGGGGGAATGGAAACAGGTCCCTAATGGGAGGGGTAAAAGAATTCTTTCTAGACCCCCATCACCCCTCAGGGTGCCCTTGAAGAATAGATATGAGACTCTGGACCCAGACAGTCAGGTAGAGGACAGCCAAGATGATCCCTCTAGAGAGCCTCCTTGTTCGACCCTGTCCAAAAGATGGATTACAACCACAGGTATAAAAAAAAAAGAAGGGTAGTTGTAGTCGGTGACTCCCTTTTGAGGGGAACTGAGGGCCCTATATGTCGTCCAGACCCATCCCAGAGAGAAGTATGCTGCCTTCCTGGGGACAGGGTGAGGGATATTAGTAGGAGACTTCCTGAGTTAATTCAGCCCTCAGACTATTATCCTTCTGGTGGTAGCCCAGGCTGGCAGTGAGGACATTAATCAAAGAAGTGCCAAGATAATTAAAAAAGACTTTAAAGCACTGGGTCGGTCAGTTCAG
This sequence comes from Myiozetetes cayanensis, assembly GCF_022539395.1. Lineage (NCBI taxonomy): Eukaryota > Metazoa > Chordata > Aves > Passeriformes > Tyrannidae > Myiozetetes > Myiozetetes cayanensis. The sequence goes on along the minus strand of NW_026087521.1, from coordinate 66,931,525 downwards.
GGGACAGGAGCACATGTGATATTTGCCTCAGTTCCTGTACTATCTGGGATGGATGAGGAGTTAAATAAAGAGAGGAGTAAAAAAGCCCAACTCCTCAACAGATGGCTAAAGAATTGGTGCCACCATCAAAATTTTGGTTTCTTTGACCATGGGGCAAACTCCATGGTACCTAGTTTCTTAAAATCAGATGGGATTCATCTTTCTAGGAAGAATAAGAGGACTGTAGCCCATAAGTTAGCGAGGCTGATTAGGAGGGCTTTAAACTAGGTTTGAAGGGGGAAGGGGTTGAAACCGGGCTCTCCAGTGATCAGCCTAAGGATGGAAAACCTGAGTTAAGAATTAAATCAACAGCCCACCTAAGTGCATGTACACTAATGCACGCAGTATGGGCAACAAACAAGAGGAACTGGAGGCAATTGTGCAGCAGGAAGGCTATGATGTAGTCGCCATCACAGAAACGTGGTGGGATGACTCGCATGACTGGAGTGCTGCTATGGAAGACTACAAGCTCTTCAGGAAGAACAGGCAGGGGAGGAGAGGTGGAGGGGTGGCTTTATATGTTAGAGACTCTCTGGACCCTGTTGAACTTGAGGTCAGCAACAATAAGGTTGAGTGCCTGTGGACCAAAATCAGGGGGAAGACCAACAAGACTGACATCATCATGGGTGTCTGTTACAGACCGCCCTACCAGGATGATGAAGGGGATGAATTATTCTACAAGCAGCTGGCGGATGTCTTGAAATTGTCAGCCCTTGTCCTTGTAGGTGACTTTAACCTGTCAGATATCTGCTGGGAGATCAATACTGCAGAGAAGAGGCAGTCTAGGAATTTCCTGGAGTGTATAGAGGACAATTTCCTTCATCAACTGGTAAATGAACCTACCAGGGGTAAGGCCCCGCTAGACCTGCTGTTTACAAACAGAGAGGAGCTGGTGGGAGATATAGTGGTTGAAGGCTGCCTAGGAAATAGTGATCATGAAATAATAGAATTTTCAATACTCAGAGATTCAAGGAGAAACAACAATAAAACCTCTACGCTGGACTTCCGGAGGGCAGATTTTGACCTATTCAGAAGTCTAGTCCAGAGCATACCCTGGGAAACAACCCTTGAAAACAAGGGAGTCCAGGAGGGATGGATGTGCTTCAAACAGGAAGTTTTGAGTGCACAGGAACAGGCCATACCAGTGTCCCGAAAGGCAAGCCGGCGGGGAAGACAACCAGCCTGGTTAAACAGGGAGATTCTGAAGAAAATCAGGGATAAAAAGAGAGTTTATCGACTATGGAAGAGAGGGCTGGCTACTTACGAAGAATTCAGGAAGACAGCTAGATCATGCAGAAAGAAAATCAGGGATACAAAAGCGCAATTTGAAGTTAAATTGGCCACTTCTGTTAGGGATAACAAAAAGTCCTTCTATAAATACATTAATAACAAAAGGAGGGGCAAAGAAAACCTCCATTCTTTGATGGACTCGGAGGGAAACATAGTTAATAGAGATGAGGAGAAGGCTGAGGTACTTAACACCTACTTTGCCTCAGTTTTTACCAGTAAGACAGGTTGCCCTCAAGGCAACTGGCCTCTGGAGCTGGTAGACAGAGACAGGAAACCAAATAGCCCCCCTGTATTCCAGGAGGAAATAGTTAGTGACTTACTGAGCCATCTGGATCCTCACGAGTCTATGGGACCAGACGGGATCCATCCTAGGGTAATGAGGGAGCTGGCAGAAGAGCTTGCCAAGCCACTCTCCATTATCTTCCAACAGTCCTGGCTCACTGGGGAGGTCCCACATGATTGGAAGTTGGCAAATATCACCCCAATCCATAAAAAAGGCTGCAAGGCTGACCCTGGTAACTACAGGCCTGTCAGCCTGACCTCGGTGCCTGGCAGAGTTATGGAGCAGATTATCCTGTGTGCAATCACACAGCAGCTACAGGATGGACAAGGGATCCGACCCAGCCAGCACGGGTTTAGGAGAGGCAGATCCTGTTTGACCAACCTGATCTCCTTTTACGATCAGGTGACTCACCTGGTAGATGAGGGGAAGGCTGTGGATGTGTCTATCTGGACTTCAGCAAAGCCTTTGACACTGTCTCCCATAATATACTCCTGGAAAAGCTGACAGCCCATGGCTTGGACAGGGGCACTCTGTGCTGGGTTAAGAACTGGCTGGAAGGCCGGGCCCAGAGAGTGCTGGTGAACGGAGCTGCATCCAGCTGGCAGCCAGTCACCAGTGGTGTCCCCCAGGGATCAGTGCTGGGCCCAGTCCTGTTTAACATCTTTATCAACGATCTAGATGAGGGGATTGAGTCCATCATCAGCAAATTTGCTGATGACACCAAGTTGGGAGGGAGTGTCAACCTACCGGAAGGCAGGAGGGCTCTGCAGAGGGATCTGGATAGACTGGAGAGTTGGGCTGACTCCAATGGAATGAAGTTCAACAAGGCCAAGTGCCGGGTCCTGCACTTTGGCCACAACAACCCCTGCAGCACTACAGGCTGGGGACAGAGTGGCTGGAGAGCAGCCAGGTGGAAAGGGACCTGGGGGTGCTGATCGACAGGAAGCTGAACATGAGCCAGCAGTGTGCCCAGGTGGCCAAGAAAGCAAATGGCATCCTGGCCTGCATCAAGAACAGTGTGGCCAGCAGGAGCAGGGAAGTGATCCTTCCCCTGTACTCAGCACTGGTGAGGCCGCACCTTGAGTATTGTGTTCAGCTCTGGGCCCCTCAGTTCAGGAAGGATTTTTATTGAGGTGCTGGAGTGGGTCCAGAGAAGAGCAACCAGGCTGGTGAAGGGACTTGAGCACAAGTCCTATGAGGAGAGGCTGAGGGAGCTGGGGTTGTTTAGTCTAGAGAAGAGAAGGCTTAGAGGTGACCTCACAACTCTCTTCAGCTACCTGAAGGGAAGTTATAGCCAGGTGGGGGTTGGTCTCTTCTCCCAGGCAACCAACAACAGGACAAGGGGACATGGGCTCAAGCTCTGCCAGGGGAAGTTTAGGTTAGATGTTAGGAAGAAATTCTTTACAGGGAGGATGATCAGGCATTGGAACGGCCTGCCCAGAGAGGTGGTGGATTCACCATCCCTGGAAGTTTTTAAAAAGAGATTGGACATGGCCCTTAGTGCCATGATATACTAACTGGAGTTGGATCAGGGGTTGGACTTGATGATCTTGGAGGTCTTTTCCAACCCAATCTATTCTATGATTCTATGATTCTATGTGGCATTTACTCTGGGCTGGATATGGATTTTCTCACTTGGCTAGAAGTGGTTTTTTTTGAACTGGGGAAGCCTTGGTTTTGGCTCAGATTTTTTCCTCAAGCTTCCAGCCCCAGCTTTAACATAGTAGCATTCTGGTGTTTAATGGACCACTACAGAACCTTACTCAGTTTAGTTTTAAATCAGTTATTTCTTTTGCATCTTGCCAATTTTTATTTTTTTTTTTGTGATTCCCTCATCCCATTTCCTTTGCTGTTTTACATTTACACTGTCTGTGGAATACTTTGTGTGTAGAGGGCTGTAGTTCCCTACTTAAGGTGCTGAAAAGTTTTTTCAGCCTGTTACAGGACCACCTGCTGTATGGGTGCCCTATACTACTATTTTGGATATCAATAAAAATATCACGTTAACTTCCTTCTGGAAGATAACTTACATTACTCCTCAAAGGAGAAGTGTGAACCTGCTGGAATGTGCCTCTGGGCTTTGTCCACATCCAGACTGACAAATGGATGTCACTGGGCTCAGTTCATAAGAGAGGGAAATGTCTGCTGGGCACCCCAGAGTTTGCCGACATTGGTGCCATGTGGTCTGTAGGGTTTTGATGGTTGGCCACTGTGCTGACCACCGTGCCACTAGGTGGTAGTGCTTGTCAGATGTACTGGCTGGCAGGGACAGCTAATGGCAGGGGAGTCCCAGAAGAAAAGTGGAAATTTAAAATTCATTATTATTTTCCCACTGTAATCTGATTTGACAAAGTCAAGCAATGTAATCTTGTCCTCTGGTTTGACTGTGGAAATGAGTCCATATAAAAGCCACTTCCCGTGTGCTTGGGGGTCCATAAACTTTTAACCACTATTTTAGATTTGTGTCTTGCACTTTTTTCAAACTGAATGTATTATTTTTAATATACTGGCAATGTACTGTACCTCAGAAAAATGTGGATATATTTTTTGCTTTACATTTTGAAAACCCTGTGAAATTTAGGAGTGATGTTCTGAATATTCAAAATACATTGACTAGTCAAATGTAGATGAATATATCTGTAATTTTATTTTCTTAAGTGCCATAATTTAAATATATATATATATAATATTATCTTATCCCTCAATTTTAATTTATGACTTGTTTTAAGTTATTAATATATCCAGGAGCTACACTGGCCAATATTCAAATATTTGTTCAGGGAATCTGAATGAACTATCTAAAAGGAAGGGTGATCTTTCCTCTCTTTCCATTTTCTCCAACAGGCTATTTCACATATTTCAGATTACATGAAATGGAAAAATTTTCTTCTTTCAGGTTGCTTTATTGACTTCTTTGGGTACATATCAGAGATACATTGTTCCAATGTATTCTTTGCTGAGAACCAGCTCTGAAAGCACTCAGCAAAATGGCATGTGGGAATGTGCATGGATTTTCTGCAGTTTTTGAAAGATTTTTAAAAATTAGGGAGAAAAGACAGCTCTACTTCATTTCACATTTTTTGGTAAAAACCAAAGGAATCTTCAGTCCTGAGACTGTTTTTGAAGAAAAGGTGCTGCTAGGAAGGCTTGACTATTCCCTTCTCCATTCCCTTTTCACTCAGTTCACCCACGCAGTGCTCTGTTGCTTCTTTTTACAAATAATATATACAGTGCAGCTTGTTTTCCTAATCTAATCTGGTATCCTATTCTCTGAAAGTAGCAAAATTTGAATTTATATGGTCTGTTGAGCTCCACTTCTTCTGCAGAGGTTGCAAGCAGGATGTTTAGGACCTTCCTCCCTGTGATTCATTCTCCCGTCTGGTTCCAGCTGTTATTTCCCAGAAAGCAGCTCCATGACCCAAACACATTGAGTCCTATGGAGCAGCCTGTGATGGCATAGCAGCTGAGATCCCAAAGGGAAAGCCATTTCAAGTTGTTCCCACAATTCAGCAAAAATGCTATTTCTTGACCGATTACTGCTCTCCTTCTAAAGCCTATTTCTTAAGATCGGGAACTGACCTGTTGACCCTAGTCCCTCCATCATGAACATTTTATTTCCCTGAGCTATTTTGTCCTATTTCAGCCATGCAAACTAATCTTCAGAGCTGCTCAAACAGTTAGTGGAGAAAGAGTTGTTTAAGTTAGGAGTGTGGAAATGTTCTGAGCTGGACTCCAAACTCTGCTTAGTTTGGGTGTATTGCTCAACCTGGATCTTGATATAAAATTTAGATCTGAAAAGGATCCAATTTAGAGGGATGTTCAGACCTAGTGTTTCAGATCAGCTCATGGGAGATATATGTTCTAGCTGTAGCATTTGAAACTTTGTTTATATTCCAATTATTTTCCACAGTTTTGAACCCTTCTCTGACAATAATAAAATTCCAGCAAAGGGATGCTGGAAAAGAAATATCATCAACTATTTCTTTAGCTACCTTGCTGCCAGATAGATATGTGCATACTTGGTACAAAAGCTTGCATTGATAGACAGCTGAAACTTGCACCAACTCACCAAAATACACATTGGCCAATAACATATTTTTGGCCAAATTCTGTTCGTTCAGCCCTCTGGGCTCTTGAAGCTGAACACCACAATATATTGGGTCTTATTTTTTCCCCAAACGTTAGATACCCTTTATTAGCAATATAAACATTTCACTCTATTTTCACACTTATAATACATTAAATACATGGGAGTGGTGCAAACAATGTCTATAATACAGTTTCATGTGAGAATCAAGGGGTTATGAAAGCAATAGCTGACCTTGAAGAGTAAGAGGAGGGGACTGTTTAACATTCTTTTACTGTCTAACAAAAATTTTCAAGGCCTTGTGTACCAAAAGGAGCTGCCAGGGTAGCTACAACACAGACTCATATTTACCATTTACCTTCACCTCTGGTGACCCAGCTCTGTGGTTGAGAAGCATGGCAGCAGACCATAATGTCTCCTATTATGGTCTCCTCATCCCTATAATCTGGACCTACGCAAGCAGTTTCTTTTCAGTGTGTGATAACTGTGCAGTCCCATCCTTCTTGGGTGAAGTTCCCTGGATTTTATCACAATGCAGAAAGTACATTTCCAATAAATAGTAGAAGATGTCAGAGGATTTGACTGAGGTGTACTTGAACCAGGCAAGTCAATTCCATTAATAAACTAAGGCTCAGGAATCCTGATGGGGTGGATAAGGATTGCTGTCTTTTCTTTTCAAATGAGCATTCAGAGCCTGATGCCAATGTAGACAGAAGTTTTGTAGCAGAGCCCAAAGTAGACTCCTGATCTTTCACTTCCTACATACATTTCTTAATATTTCTTGGTAGGTTTATATGAACGTGAAAAGAGAATAATTCCCTTCTTCTGAGGAAATGTCCCTGTAAACCATCAGTGGAGTACTTAACATACTAAATCATTTTAGGTATGCAAATTGGGAAAAAAAAGAACATCGGTCATTCCTTAGGGCAGAGGAAAGCCAACACTATTCTCACTATTATGATTTCTCAGACTGATGAACCTGTATCTAATTCTGTATAATTTCCAGCACTGTCAACTGGGACAGAGAAATGTCAGCAGTTCTTGGGTGTATTTTCTGTTCTCTACTTGCAGCACTGTATCTGGGAGAAGATTTTTCTTAGGGCAAATGTCCACTGAGGACAGGAAAAGAACATTGGAGCAACTCAGTGAGAAAGCTACAAAGCTTAGTTTCAATATCCTATACTTAAAACTTCACTTACCTTGCTCTCCTCACATCACCAGTTAAGTATTTTTTTCCAAAATTTGAATTTTGTTTGAATATGAAATCATGTTAAGCCTTACAAAAGGCGATCTTTTCAGTATGATTAACTGAACTTCCCATGGACAAGCAGCAATTGTTAGAGGAGAAGAAACAAAACTAGTGACTGGAGACAAAAGGGTTTATATGCTTTAGGCTTTCTTATTTACCATAAATAGTTGACATTAGAAGTAAAAATATAATTTGTTTTCTCTGCTAGTAAACACTTTTCCTTTCAACATATGGTGCTAAGATGCTAGTTATGGAGTTACCTTTTCCTGCAGCCCTTTCTAATATAAATTCTCATTATTTTGAGTGAGGAGATGCCCTTCCTAATGCAGTGGTGCAAATTTGTCTACACTGTCATAATAAGAAAATTCTCCAGATAAAAAGAGAAGTTACAAGCAACAGTGACATTTTTTCTGTATAGAGGTCAACATTTGAGGTGTGCCAAGTACTACTACTCTAACCCTGTCTGGTGTTTGTTATTGGCTCAACACAGGAAGGAATATATGGAAGAGAAAGTGAATCTCTTATTGCCAAAGAACTTGATTTAAGAACTTTTCTGGTAAGTTCTTGGAAATTATGGTTGTTGACTTGGCAAGAAGGTGATTTTTTGACTGAATTGGAAGAGAGAAGATACCTACACAGAATAGTAGAGAAAGAAAATACATAGGTCTTAAATGGTGTTAGTGGTTTGCTTATACAAGAGGGCAAGACAGGTTAATGGACCCAAGGTGGTGTTTGATATTGGGGAAAAGCAGCTCAGTGTGAGTTGCCAAAGGCTTTGAAGCCAGCACTGGCAATGTTTGTTGCTAAACCCCATTGGAAGGATTATAAATTAACTTTTTAAAGGAATGTGATTGATCTGAAGGAATGATTGAGTGTGTAATTTTTGAGTTCATGCTTTACTGAGTATGGAAGTAGGCAGAAAGAGTATACCACTACAGGTTTTAGAGTGAAAAATGGAGAGGACTACAGTATGGATCTGTCTTGAGATATTTGAACAGGGAGGAACAACAGTTGCACAATCAGATAGGCTTGGTCACATCAGGTCTGGTTTTCACTGTGACTTTTAAATGAGATGATTGATGTTCATTTTTAATCTTAGTGTCTCCAAGATGTTTGAGCTTCCAGTATGCCAAGAGTTGTATAGACATTTAGCATGATGTACTATTGAAATATGAAAAGGGGCTGAGAGACAATAAATTGTTATCCCTTGCATATAGTTAAGGGAACAGAAGTGAGAAATGTAAGGGTAAAGATAGGACTCCAAAGTTCCTGAAAACATACCAGGAATTATTTTTATTAACTTCAGTAAAGCATGAAATAAGTCTTAACTAATTTGTTTAGGATCAAAAGGGGGAAATCTGAGGCAGTCTGAAAACTGAACTTAGTCTTGATGCAGGTTTTTAAGCAATGAATTGGTATATGTATTCTAGTCCTGTCCTACTGTATATTTTTGTACTTGAAAAGAAAAATCAATTCAATAAAGTGCCTCTCAGCAGTCGTACTTATACATTCACCAGTCTTTGGGAGTTTTTGAAAATTCCCCTCACTACTACTAGAATCTGCCACTGGTACACATTCACTTCATGCAATTAGAAGCAGCTTGTTCCCTTCCTGGAACTTGATAGCCACAATAATTGTGTGTTGGAAACATCATACTTTTTGTGCTTTTTGGGTTGAAAGTTTAGACTGGGTCACAGAGGCAACTGGATCAAATTCATGAAGAACCATGTGTGAAAAATGCATAGCCCTTCTGCCTCTAAGAAATGCATGCTGTGGCTATAATCAAGCTCAGTTCGTAGATCAAGGGACATAAACCGTAGCTGGAGTTGGTCAGCTGAGTAGTGTGGCCAAGAACATGTATTATCAAGCCACATGAAAGCCAGGTGATGATACTTGTGATGATGTGCAATACCCACAGTGGTGATGTGTTGATTCTCATAAAGCATCTGCATTAGAGACCTTTCTTTGAGATACAGTGAGTAGTAGTTGTCTGAAATCTCTTTCTAGCCCCAGGGTGATGTTCCCCTAATTCCTCCTCTGACTAGTGACATGGGGTACTCAGTCTCACCTGTGTTAATGCAGTGTGACATCATGTAATCCGAGGAAGGTAATGGAAAGGTCAGCAACAAACTTTCTCCACTTGATTCCCAAACAAATGCAGAAGGGACAGAGCCTTATGGGTCTCTATGTCATCTAAATGGGAAACAGTCATTCAAACGTGTGAATGGATGTAAATGAGTTCTGCACAATACAGACATTGTTTTCTGACTTGAGACCTGGGCTAGACAGGCAGAAAGAGCAAGTCATGGAACTCAAAGCACGTGGCACATTTCCATCTGAAATATAGTGACCGCTTTGGGAATGTGTGTACTGATCTACACACTGCTTTTTCCTCCTGGTCACTGAGAGAATACTGTGAGCTGTCAGTGCATTATGTTGGCTCTGATCATTGCATTTCATTTAGCCTTCCTACAAGTTAAGTTGAATCTCATTCAACAAATCTCTAAAACCTCCTTTACCTTAAAGAAGTGATTTCAGTATGCTAAGAAAAAACAGAACCAAACTCACCTCAGAAACAAATACATTAATCCTTGGATTCTTAAAACACAAAATAAATAATTTTTTTTTTTTTGAGTAATCCTTGATGTAGTAACTATTGTTCCCTTTGCTCATCCTTGAATAGAGAAAATTAACTAGACCCGTGGTTAGTAACCTCTCACCTACTTACATGAGCTGTGAGATCATGATATGGTCTGTGAACTATCCTAATAAATCAACTTGCTTTAAAACAGGTTTATGGAGTCCATAAGAATGTTTGAGAACAAAAGCCCTACTGATCAGAAGTTAACAATAGAAAACTACAGAGTATACCAAATTGTGTATGAGCTCCCAAAAATGGTTGGAATAGCTGTCCCAGAGATGTTTTCTTTTTAATATAGTTGAGAGAAATAGGTGTCTTAAGCAGTTATTTAGATATTTTCACTGAGCTCATCACAGTAATTTAAATTAAAATGTGGTTGGGAATGTTTTTTTTTGTAAAATAACCCTCCAAATCACTAACTTTTTGCATCAGCAACTTTTAAGTTTTCCCTTGAAGATGAAAAAGACATCAAAACAGCCCAGAACTTGATGGTGAAAACTCAAAACCAACACACGGGCAAAATGTGGCAGAACATCATGCCTATCATTTTATGGATATTTACAGTACCTTATAGATTTCTGCCTGCAGCCATTTCTAAAATCCCAGGAAATGTTCAAGGGCTACATAGTATGATCTTTCAGTCTCCAGTACTTTTTTTTTCCTACTGAAATCAGTTTGTGAAAATTGGAGCAGTGGTAGGTTTTATTGGAGAAAATTTTCTGAAACCAGGCTAGTAACTAGCTCTTTGCTTCAGAATGATGACAATCCTAGCCCACAAGTGAAGACTCAGTGGCTGACTACCAAAACATACCATCTTATCCATCTCTTCTTCGCTCCCTGCAGTAATAATTTCTTTAAAAAAATCTGAGATTAAACTTCAGATAACAGTTCATCCCTCTGTATATATGTCAGAGTTCTTCAGAGAGCTTTAACTACCTTCTTTTCTAAGAAGTCTGAAGATACCGCTCTTTCCTACCTTACTCCATCTCTAAAATAAATTTTTGTCATTCCTGATGTTTTCTATTGAGTTATAACCTTTGAATGCTTTCACTCCACAGCAGAGAAATACTGTCCTTCACAGAAATTCCCTCAAAGTTGCAGACTTTCTATGTTTATTGTAGTTATTTCAAAAACTGAAAAACAGAGAAAAGAAACAACAGGCAACTCATGGGTCTGTCGAGAGATTTAATATTTGTAGAACTTATCCAACATTCCTTTGCTCTTTTCAGTTCACACAGACAAATCATTCTTTTGTTATGGATTTCTGCTGGATATATTTTGGCATAATAAAACCATGTGTAATTTATATTGTTAATGACACTCACTTCTTTGGAACTGAATTCCGTTCTAGAGATGGGTAATACACCCTGCTTTCAGAATGCAAAAGTGAAATAATCTGGATTGAAGTAGATGTAAACTTCTATCCCAGATTTGTGCTGAATTGAGTTGAATGTTTACATGAATGTGGTTGAGATTATATCTGTCCTTATGAGATACAAGACTTTTGGATACCAAGTGTCAGTGTTTGGTGTTCTAACAAAGGCTATTTGTGACTAACCACAGAACTACAAAAAGCTTTGCACGGAGAAACCCTAAGAACAAAAAGGAAATTATCTGGATTTTTTAACTAGGTTTTTCTTAGTTTTTTCCCCCTTTTTTCTTCCTTTTTCCTCCTATTTTACTTTCTTTCTCTTTTTTTTCTTATTTTTCTTTCTTTTCCTCCCCTCTTCTCTCCTAGCTAGAAACTTCAAATGAATTTTCTGGATTTTTTGAAACCTACAATTAATTTGTAACTAATTGTAATTGCAGAGTAATAATTTTATTTCTTTTCAGTTAGATTTACAAAAAGAAATCCAAGTCAAAACTCAAAACATTCAACTGTTTCTGATTACTAATTTTGGCTAGATCAGCTGTGTACCAGTGTTGGTATATGAAATCTTGCAGTTGCTTTTCAGGAAAATAGGAATTCAACCTTTATTTAGGCTATGTCCCTTTTTGGGGGGTTATTTACCGTTTCTTTTATTTGAATTTTTTACTGTCAGAAGTTCCTTCTGTGTTTCCTTGATATTCCTTATAGCAATGACAGCTTTGACCAGGCTAGAGGAAACAAGATGGAGCTAATGTCACGTGTACTGACAAAGTAGTTTGATAAAAACCATTAATTTTTGCATTACTGATATATTCTTTGTCACTGGAACTTTCAGGATTTTGAAAGGTTCTGAAAAATTCCTAATACCACGTACATAAAATTAAAAAGGAAAAAATGTGTAGGTTTGGTCTGTGAGGCATAATTTGAGGTCTGTCTGCAATTTTTTTGTTATTATTCTGCATGTTAATATTTCATGGTAGGACGTAGCTACTCCTAGTGATTCAGAATATTTCCATCTAGTTTAGGACTGTGGTACCTGTCTGTACTATAATTATGAGAGGTTCCCTTATTAAAAAAAAAAGAAAAATTTCCAACTCTTCAGAGATGCTGTATTCATTGCTGAGCATTTATATCCAGTGGCATTTGCAAATACTTCATTTTTGTGAGAGGATACACCCTCTTTGCCCATAAAACACCTCTGGATATCAGAGTCTATTGACACCTACAATTTAAAAAAAAACAACAACAAAACAACAAACCCAAACCAGCAACCAACCAAAACTCAAAAAAATTTATTATAATACAATAACAGCAGGAAAAGACAAATGTTGCTTTGGAGAATCAAGTTGGAGATGAAAGAGACCAGTCAGAAGGCCAAACTCCCACCAAATTCTCTGATTTATTAGACAGCCAGTAGTGCCAACTTACCTCACAGTTTCCTACCAGCCTATTTCAAACTAAAAATGGAGAAGAATCCTTCAAGTGGATGAGAGACATTGACTTTTGGAGCATTTTCTCTACACGTGGGCTACGAAGGTAGTGGACCAAGGGCTTGATCCATCCCATGCATAACCCCACTGGATTCAGGGGAGTCCTGCCCCAGGTACTTAAAGTGTCTTTTTCTGCTTCAAGCTGCATTAATAGCTTCCCCATGTGGAACTGTGTTTACAGAAACCAGACTGAACTGGCCTCACACAAGCCGTCATTATCACCTCCTAGTAACCTTGCAGAGCACTGGACTGCAAGTCATTGCTTTGTATTTTCATAGCCCTGAGCTAATTAGTATGTGGCATCTTTAACAGAAATAAAATGCATAAACACCTGAGTTTCTAAGATGACACTGTTTTCATTATATGTTTCATTTTTCAAAGAACATAAAGGCAGATACATCAAAATGCCAAGCAGCCTTTTCTTATTAAAGCCTCTATATTTTTCCTTTTCTTCTTAAGGTATGCAAATGTACTGAAGCATTACAGAGAAAGATAAAAGGAACCCCAAACACTGTTTATACATAGCCTTTATGACTGCAGCTACTTATTTTGCAGGAGACATTACTTTGACTGGAGTAAGTGTGGTTTGACAGAACTCAAGACTATTTTGTAATGCTCTAGAGGCAGACAGTAACTGGAAGGATGCCTCATCTAGTTTTTGTGAGGTTTCACAAAGGTGAAGTTATGTATCAGAGCATCAATCCAGCAATGAGATTTCATGCAGTGCTCTGTTGAAGATGATATTCTTATACTCCTACTGATGTTCACGTGTTTATGATCATGCTTTGAGTTACTTGAAGAAAACAGTATCTACATTCGATATCGTACCGATGGAAGCTTTTTCAACCTAAGGCTACTGAAGGCCCCCACTAAGACCTTAAATCATCTTGTCCTTGAGCTGCTTTACTCTGATGATGCCGCCCTCGTCACCCACACAGAAGTAGCTCTGCAGCACTTAACATTCTACTTTGCAGAGGCTGCTGAGCTTTTGGGGCTGGAAGTCAGCTTGAAGAAAACAGAAGTTTTCTATCAGCCTGCACCTCAGGAAGTCTTCCATCATTCCCATATCACCACTGGCGAAACAGAGCTCAAATCAGTCCAGCAATTTAATTACCTGGGAAGCATCATCTCCTCAGACAGTAAGATTGATGCAGAAATAGACAGCAGGTTGGCAAAGGCATACAGAGCTTTTGGTAAACTCCATAAAAGAGTTTGGCTAAACAAACACCTGAAGAAAAATACAAAGATCAGCGTTTACAGAGCCATTGTACTGTCTACTCTTTTATATGGATCTGAATCATGGGTCATTTACTGCCACCACTTGTGTCTCTTAGAATGCTTCCATCAGCGCTGCCTCCATACCATCCTAAACATCCACTGGACGGATTATGTGACCAACACATCTGTCCTTGAACAGGCAGCAGTCACAAGCATTGAGGCCATGCTGCTGAGAACACAGCTGTGCTGGGCAGGGCACATCTCCAGGATGCAGGACTACCGCCTCCCTAAGATCGTGCTCTATGGGGAACTTGCCACTGGCTGCCACAAGAGAGGAGCCTCGAAGAGGAGATACAAGGACTGCCTGAAACAATCCCTCAGCCTTGGCCATATTGATCACCACCACTGGTCTACCCTGGCCTCCAATCGGGAGGCCTGGAGACACACCATGTATAATGCTGCTGCTGCTTTTGAGAACACACGCAGGATCACTCTCGAGGAGAAAAGACAACGCAGGAAGAATCGCATCTTGTCGATATCACCTGGGAGGTCTTTCTGCTGTGCCTTCTGCAACCGGACTTGTCTATCTCGCATTGGCCTTTTTAGCCATCAGCGCGCTTGTAGCAAGCGTGGGTAGAGCCCTTCTCAAATCTTCATTTGCAAAGCCTGGCCATGATGATGATGAGTTACTTGGTGGACCAGGTTTGGAGGAAAATGAGAGTAGATTACTCTCATGCTACGTATGATTATTTTACCATTCATATAATGTACCTTACATACTCTTCAGAATAACAGTGCATTATCCTTGTAAAATAGGAAGCAGGTGAAAAGTTGTCTCTGTCCAAATCAATGGCATGAATCTCCCAGTACACTTAGCCCAAGATTTTATCTCAGAAGCTTGGGATCAAGATCCACGTTATTTAACTCGCAGCACAGTGTTTGGGTGGTGTGTTTCAGTGAGGTCATTTAATAACCCTGGCACTGTAGCTTTTTTATCAGCCTTGAAATAGCTAGCAAGGACATTTGGATCTGCGCCTTACTGTAGATGCTGTTTGACCTCTCTATTCCAAGCCTAGCAGCCAAATAAGTTCAAGTAAAATGATCCACATGTTGCAGTGCCTACTCAGGCAAAATTCACTGTTTGTTTTCCCTAGACAAAGTTTAAATAAAAAACAAATCAGGACTTCTGGAACTGGCTGCTTAAAAGCTGGAAGGCAACACTTTGGAGACATCCAATAGAAGATCAACATGTAAGAGTTCAGCACAGACCACTTTTTTTTTTATTTTTTATTTTTTCTTATATATTATCTACAAGCACAAGCTTTAATATTTTTAATGTAAAAATGCATACAGATCATTATATATATATAAAATTCAACTAGACTTGTAGCAAACTGCCAGATCCAACTATCCCCAGGTTGGGGACACCTTGTCTGGATCCAGGTGCTGGATCCAGTGGCTGATCCTCATTTCCAACTGTAGTTGCACCAAACCCCCAGATATGAAGATTCTAAAAGTTCTAGGGAAGTCTTGGGTCCTGATCCAGGTCTTGCAGCATGGGCATGACAACTCTTCATCAATTGAAGATAAATATTTTAAAACTTCATAAATGACAATCAACTTGTTGTAGGTAACAAGTATCCATTTCACCTTCCCTCCCCTTTTTTTGATCATCCTTCCCATTCTCTCTCCACAGAAATGGTAGCGGGCAAAGGAGATAAACTTGATGTTAGTGTCATATACATACACTTAAACAGCAGCTGTAGAAACAGAATTTAAACCATTGATGTCTGCTGCAGAAAGGCTAGCAAATGTGGATTCACGCTGCATTTGGCCTTTTCAATGCTTGGGCAATTTTGGGCTCAATTTGCACATTGTAGATATATTAGACATTTATAGCATTGCCAATAATATGTTGCAACATTGTGAGCAATAGAAAACCAGGTTGCATTTAATACTATGTAATGTGTATCAACAAATACACTGTAGTAGAACTGGCTTGACAATCAGCCCATGACACCAAAGAAAAAATTAATGAGCAATTAAATAAAGAAAATTGTGTTTGTGTGGGAGGAAAGGTCACAAAATAGCAGCCCCTTTTTGATCAAGTGTTTATCTTGGTTGGCAGCTTCCAAATTCAGTCTTTGCAAAGGAATGTTACTATTTTTATTATAGGTGCTTTACGTAACAAGTGATATTTGCACAGTGGAATATTTTCTTTCATCAGGATCTTATAACTTCTCCACACAGACATTAAAAAGGAAGCTACATTTGCTGAGATTCTTTTGGAAAGTATGAGACCAGACGGGATCCATCCTAGGGTAATGAGGGAGCTGGCAGAAGAGCTTGCCAAGCCGCTCTCCATCATCTTCCAACAGTCCTGGCTCACTGGGGAGGTCCCACATGATTGGAAGTTGGCAAATATCACCCCAATCCATAAAAAAGGCTGCAAGGCTGACCCTGGTAACTACAGGCCTGTCAGCCTGACCTCGGTGCCTGGCAGAGTTATGGAGCAGATCATCCTGTGTGCAATCACACAGCAGCTACAGGATGGACAAGGGATCCGACCCAGCCAGCACGGGTTTAGGAGAGGCAGATCCTGTTTGACCAACCTGATCTCCTTTTACGATCAGGTGACTCACCTGGTAGATGAGGGGAAGGCTGTGGATGTGGTCTATCTGGACTTCAGCAAAGCCTTTGATACGGTCTCCCATAATATACTCCTGGAAAAGCTGACAGCCCATGGCTTGGACAGGGGCACTCTCTGCTGGGTTAAGAACTGGCTGGAAGGCCGGGCCCAGAGAGTGCTGGTGAACGGAGCTGCATCCAGCTGGCAGCCAGTCACCAGTGGTGTCCCCTAGGGATCAGTGCTGGGCCCAGTCCTGTTTAACATCTTTATCAATGATCTAGATGAGGGGATTGAGTCCATCATCAGCAAATTTGCTGATGACACCAAGTTGGGAGGGAGTGTCAACCTACCGGAAGGCAGGAGGGCTCTGCAGAGGGATCTGGATAGGCTGGAGAGCTGGGCTGACTCCAATGGAATGAAGTTCAACAAGGCCAAGTGCCGGGTCCTGCACTTTGGCCACAACAACCCCTGCAGCACTACAGGCTGGGTACAGAGTGGTTGGAGAGCAGCCAGGTGGAAAGGGACCTGGGGGTGCTGATCGACAGGAAGCTGAACATGAGCCAGCAGTGTGCCCAGGTGGCCAAGAAGGCCAATGGCATCCTGGCCTGGATCAAGAACAGTGTGGCCAGCAGGAGCAGGGAAGTGATCCTTCCCCTGTACTCTGTGTTGGTGAGGCCGCACCTTGAGTATTGTGTTCAGCTCTGGGCCCCTCAGTTCAGGAAGGATTTTTATTGAGGTGCTGGAGCGGGTCCAGAGAAGAGCAACCAGGCTGGTGATGGGACTTGAGCACAAGTCCTATGAGGAGAGGCTGAGGGAGCTGGGGTTGTTTAGTCTAGAGAAGAGAAGGCTTAGAGGTGACCTCACAACTCTCTTCAGCTACCTGAAGGGAAGTTATAGCCAGGTGGGGGTTGGTCTCTTCTCCCAGGCAACCAACAACAGGACAAGGGGACATGGGCTCAAGCTCTGCCAGGGGAAGTTTAGGTTAGATGTTAGGAAGAAATTCTTTACAGGGAGGATGATCAGGCATTGGAACGGCCTGCCCAGAGAGGTGGTGGATTCACCATTCCTGGAGGTTTTTAAAAAGAGATTGGACATGGCCCTTAGTGCCATGATATACTAACTGGAGTTGGATCAGGGGTTGGACTTGATGATCTTGGAGGTCTTTTCCAACCCAATCTATTCTATGATGGGAGCCCCTGGTGGTCTAGTGGTTAAGGGTGCGGCGCTGTCACCGCCGAGGCCCGTGTTCGATTCCCGGTCAGGGACACTCGCCTGGGCAGATGGAGCTCGTTAGCAATCCATCTACGTCCTGAGGACCTCACTGCCACCGTCCAAGCTCGCTTGGCCCCAGTAGATGAATCTTAGGATTAAAGGGTGGGCTCAGTTCCCCGCACACTGTGTCTCACCTAAAAAATCCAATGCGCAGGCTGGAAGATGTAAAGACCTTCCCCGGATCTTCGCTCGCGAAGACTGGTCATTATAATTGTTATTTATTATTATTCTATGATTCTATGAGGGCCTCTCCTCTAACTCTTCTAATATGAATATGATTAATTTATTTTCTCTTGTCATTCATCTATAACCTTTTTGTATTTTAAATGTAGCTCAACTCTGAACCCCAAGAAAGGTTTTCAGATAAAAGAACTGTTGAAGTTTTCTAAGAGAGGGATGAATCAATATTTTAGCATAACAAGACTTTCCTCTTAGCTGTGTTGCCATGGGATTGCAGGTAAGGATTTTGTTTACTTCAGATTTGTGCAGCAGCACTGATTTCAAAGATGACAAAACGACTTTGTGCTTCAACTTGCAAATAATAATTCTGGCTCCTAGAGTAACTACACTGCTTGCAAGTTCATACCCTCAGCTAAAGATTTCTGGTCTGTGAGCAGGCATTAGCTCTTTCCTTTACACTTGTATTGATTCTACATTACTAATAGGACTAAAAATGGCAAAACCTGTATTTTTTTTTTCTTTTTAACAAAAGTTATAGATGTGTTAAATAGTGTGGTAACAGGTGTGTCTCAAAGACAGTGATATAATCCGTTGCAAGAACCCCCTGCCCAGAAGCACAAGGTAGTGTTTCCACTGTAGTATGTCTAGATGGTGTATGGAAATATACTTGAACATGAGGACCAAAATATAGATATTGATTCCAGAAGAGTGAAATGAGTTTTCACTATCTAGAATACAGAAACAGAGGAGACAAATAACAGCACAAATAAAATATATATATGAATGTGATGTTCTTTGATGCTGGTTGGGTAACTAGAGAGTTTAAAAAAAATTACTTTGGTAAAATACCTTGAAGTAAATACTTTTGAAAGAAGTCCTAACTTGGAATTTTTTTCTGTTGACAGGGATATACAGATCTGACTCTTCAGCCTGTTCCCCACCTCTAATAATAATGGCCAGTCTTCGCGAGCGAAGATCCCCACCTCTATGGCTACCTATAACTGTCTGAAGTGTCATCCAACTAGATATACTCATTCTCCTAAATCTGTGGCAATTTGTATGTTATAGCCTTTTGGAATTAATTCATCACAGAGGCAAATAACCATAGGAAGTACAAAGCACTGGAGAATACAGTTGTAAGTAGTTGCTTCAAGGGGGTTTTCCTCAAAGGAGAGTATGCTAATATTCCCATTTGTCATCCCAACCTTTGGCAGTGGTTCTACATGATAACAGTCTGAACTGCATACCACGACGCCCAAAGGGATGCAACACAACTGGTGGGAAACCAGAACAATCTGAATTAAAATCTTCCAGTCTTGATTCTTAGATCTTTTAGCATACAGTTAACAAACCAACTAGACAGGAGGTAAAATTTGACAGCTGGCTTAAATCAGATGCATGAGGGAGAAGAAAAAAATGAACACTTTTTATCCCTGGCACCAAAATCTGATAAAATACACTTTCACTTCAATGTACCAGATAAAAGGCACAAAAAACCTGTTCTGGTTTAAACCCCAGAGCGCTCCAAGCAACATCTGGAAGCTTAAACAGCTGGAAATTGTGATCTTTTGATATGGTAGAGGCCATTCACATCTGATCTGCATTTGGGCATTAGACTTTAAATACTTGCCTTTCCAAGGATTCTGTTCTTTTTCGGTATAGGATAGACTAAGAAGAACTACTTGAATTGAAAAAAGACCAAAACAAGAAATGTAAACAAAAGCTAAAACCTACCCATAACTAAATCAATAGCAATTTTTTTTTTTTTTTTTTTTTTAAATTTTGACTTCATAACACATTTAGTCCCATTTCCCCAAGTACAGTACTGCACTTTGAGGGGAAAGAGCTGAAATGCCACTGGACTAGCTAATTATTTCTTTATGAATTCTGCAGTTTCATAGGATCTGGAAGAGCAGCTGAACTTCAGCTCTTTGAAACGTATGTCTTGCTGGTCAAAAACTCCATAAAATAGACCTTTCCTGTATTTTTTGCATACCTTGCTAAGAACATCAGCACTTTGACAAAACATAGATTTGACAAAAATAACAAGGAAGTACAGTTTGGAGTAAAAGCACACAATGCACCAACTTAGAGCTGGTTAAAGGTGTCAGGTGAACCTTCTGATATAACAGAGCAGCCTCAACACTTATTCAGTCCTGGAGAACATTAGTTGTGATGGTAGTTGATGGACTGAAGGCTGAATCTTACTCGCCAATGGCTACTGAGCAGCTGGTTGGCTGGAAATGATGTTTAGGCACTACTGATTTGCAGGACGTTGGACTAGACCCGTAGAAGCAGAAGATTCTCTGTTGGTGCCAATTCCCACAATCATCTAGTCCTTTGGAGTTCATTTGGTGGTTTTTTTCCTTGGTGTTTTTGGGTTTTTTTCCACATTAGCCAGAAGCAGTGTGGCTAAATACATTTCAAAACAGGAAAATAGTATGACTCTGTGTTATTAAAAAATATGGTGATGTTTGTCTTTTTTTTTTCATTGCAAAGCTTTGACCATTTTTAATTAAATGTGCTCTGCCTGCTTCATCCCTGCTCCAAGCTAATATGCTCTAAAATCTTATGTGGTTTAGTACAGCTCTTTCTAGCTGCTGATTTTGGTAAGCATCTTATTAATTGCCTGCTTGACATGGGTGGTTGAGCTTCGTCTCCGAGTCTTGCCCTGGACCATCTTTCGACGCCGTACCTCCCGACAGAGCTCATAGAAGGCCTCCATAATGTTGCCCTCTCCAGTGCAAGCAGAACACTCATAAAAAGCACATGCTAGTTCTGTGGCCAGCTTTTCACCTTCCTCTGTGCTGACTTGCCTGGAGTGATCCAAGTCTGCTTTGTTCCCCACCAGGATCAGGGTGACATTTTTGGGCTTTTTAACTTCATCCAACAAGTTCTTTAGTGGCAGCATTTCCTCAAAGCTGCCTCTGTCTGTGATGTCGTAAACCAGCACAAAGCCTTCACCCCATCGCACATGTCCTTCTTTCTGAATAGCATCCTCCTGTTCCCAAAGACAGACACTATCCTTAGGAATTTGATTTACGAAACAGATACCAGACCTTCAGAGAGATGTTGGTCCTATAAAGCCTGAAAAGCCTACAGCTGCTTTACTTTACATGCATCACCTATTTTATCACATAGCACAGGAGATCTACCCAGCTGCCTGTGGACAGGCTGGTAGCGGGTGTTTGGAAGGGGGTCTCCTCTGAATGATTTCCAGCACACAAGCTGCATAGCCGTACACACCATGAGCATGTGCTATGTTTTGAAAGGAAGGCAGAGCTGACTATGACAAAACTGCTCTTCACTTTAGTGCAAATCATGGATTGAGGCTGTAAAGCTTTATCACTTCGCTGTAGAAATAGGCTGTGACTTTATTTGTAGTAATGACATGTTGGGTTGGCCCTGAATCAAGACATGAGAATAATTTTAATACCAGAGTAAACCTTGACTTGTTTATTCTTCCAGGATTTGAAAACTCTAAGCAGAGTCCCTTGCAGAAGGGTCTGGATGCAGAACGCTGAGTCCAGCAGCAAGCTGATGGTGGTGATGGAGGGGGGAGCTCTGCCTAGAAGCACATCTCTGTCCCCAGAAGCAGAGCACACCCGCCACCTACCACACTGCCACCATCACCGCACTCGCCTTCCCTGTTGTCTATCCGAGCCAAGGTACTGGATAATAGTACATGCACCCACGTACCTGACCAGCTGTATCTAGTATCTCCATGGAAACCACTTCATCATCAATGGTAGCTTGGTGACGATATGTAGACTCTAAAATAAGAACATATTGTGAAATGTATTAAAAGAACATTTTTTTTTTTTAATCGTCCTTACAGCTCTCCCAGCACAAGACCTGAAATGGGACACACAGTTTGACTAAATTTTATTTAGTGGAGGTCTTCCAGCCATTCTGAAACACACTCAAGTCCTTTCTACAACAGCGACACTTTTACGTCTCTCCATACAGCACAGCTTTTTGTTTCCTGTGTGTTAGACCTGCAAAGGGTTGTGCCTGTGGACACTGCACTCAGCACCCGTAGAAGGACACTTTCCTGTGGCAGAGAGCTCTGCAAGGCTGTATTTCATTTTTCATGTTTGCCCCTAGGGAAGGTTGCTGCCTATGAAAGACAAGTACTAGAAGTCTCAAAGTATCCAGCTCAACAGTCTGTCAGTGCACAGCTTGAAGTCTCACAAGATCAAAACCAGTATGGTTGCAGATGAAGGAAACTAACCACTAAGCTCAGGCCTTATACTGTGAAGAAATTCCAGATCAGTTAGCTATTTTAGGAATGTCTGTTTTAAACATTCTGAAATCATCACATTCCTGTCTTCCACCAAGAGATCAAGCAGTGATTTCACACCATGCTATTGGAAAAAAAAGGAACCCATTTACTATGTTCCAGGTTCTGGAAGCGG
Source organism: Myiozetetes cayanensis (assembly GCF_022539395.1). NCBI lineage: Eukaryota > Metazoa > Chordata > Aves > Passeriformes > Tyrannidae > Myiozetetes > Myiozetetes cayanensis. The sequence continues at coordinate 66,909,360 of NW_026087521.1, read as the reverse complement.
GCAACTAATCAGAAAGCTAATGACAAAAAGGCTTGTTTAATCTTAATAAGCTGATAAGCTAAATCTGATAGCATTTGACCTAAAACTTGGAAAATTATCTGTGCTAACATTCAGATTTATTACTGTTGCTAGCTCACAGATGGCCTATATCAAAAGGCAAATGTGTATGCTAGAAAAGTCTGGCCAGCGACTATGAATGCTTTGCATTGTCAGAGATACAATTCTTTCATTTGGTGCAAATCTCTTCAATAGGAATGAAGGATATATTGTAGGAAACACATTTCTTTAACTTGAACTTTTGAAAGGACTCGTGTTTGGTGAATGCCTTTTTTCGTTACATACTTAAGAATGTCAGCTCTTCATAATCATGAATGTTTCAAGCTGTCAGTGCTCTCCTCCCAAAACAAAAATGTCACTCCCTCCCTGTGCCACCTTAATGGCTGCAATAGCCCAGCTGTCTCTAACAGGGACAAATGGTCAATTTACTTAAGCAGATGGCAAGCACTCTTACTGTAGGGTTTCAGACAATGAAGACTGGGTTTTTAAAAAGGTTATAAATACCCCTTCTGTTTAGTATTTTGAAGCTGTTGAAGGAATTTGAGTCTACCTTTATGATCCTGAGGCTATACCTACACAGCAGAGTAAGATATATCTAAGTTTCTCAGTCTTATCTGTCTCTTCCACACACCCTCTTAGATGCAGCAATTTCCTCAGGGAATGCAGAAAAGGGTCTAGATAAGAAGCTCTAGTTTGGTGTGGAAGCTGCAGTGATATACCTTCAATGAGTTACGTCAGTGGCAAAAATGTTCAATGCTAGGTTGGGATTCCCTGTGTAGTACTCCAAGGGGAAAGTTATTTAGGAACTTACACTATGTTTCTTTGGGGGAGGCTGCCATGAAGAAGAGATGGCTCTCTGAGTAAGTAATGTGGTATTAGCTCCTTACTTGTTAAGACTTTGCAGTGCTTGGATGCCTTCAACCATCTGGCCTGCTTAACAAGTAGGTGTTGAGAATTGTTCCCCAGAACTTGCGAAAGTGCTCACCCAGCCTTGACTGCAGCATATCTGTGAAACATCCTTCTCAGGAGGCAGAGCGGGGTATGCCATGCAGATCTTCCCCATGAAATGGGAGAATAAATCTCTTGTGCTTGCTGCAGAAAAGCAGCATGATTCTGAAATGATACTTGAGTTCTCAAAATAGGACTCTGGCAGCTCTTTATGTTGCAAGTTTAACTCACTTTGGTTGCTCACACTGGAATGGAATTTGATCTTGGATGAGTAGCATCAATTTGGGTCAGATTTGTGTAAATAAATCTCAGTAAATGTGTCTTCCTGTGCTTTGGAATGTGTGGCAGCTGAGTGAATTTTAATGAGTGTAAAATGGCTGGGCATTGAAAACATTTTTTGGTGTAATCACAGACATGGCTTCTTCTTCAAGAGAACAGAAACACCTGAAGAATCTGGTTGTCTTATAACTTATAAGCCCTGAAGATGTGAGCTCTGGTCTGTTCACCTTGATCCCATGGTGCTTCACAAACGCATTGCCTTGCTTTGGTATTTATTAATATTGTTTTCTCTGTGGTGCCTTTTTCTTTTTTTTTTTTTTGAGACATGCAGCTAGAGAGAAATTACAGGACTTGAGATAGCTGCTGGATTCCCAGCTGAAACCCCACTGACAACACGGTGTCTGCGCTCAGCTAAGAACCCTTGACTCCTATTAGAGTTGATGAAGTAAAATAGCTGCTGGATATAGCTTGTCTGAGCTCTCTTCCAGGATAAATCACAACTCAAAAGCAGTTGGAAGTCTAAAATTGGTCAGATGAATCCAGGCTCTAAATGTCTTATGCTTACATCATCATGTTTAAGTAGAAAAAGAAAAGTGTAACACTGTACCAGTGGCTCCCAAAATTACTTCAGGTAACTTTCTGAGCTTCAGATTGTCATTTGCAGCAGGTGTTGCCCCCATCTTCTATCTTTTTTAGCTATATGGCTAAAACCTCATCAATGGAAAGGTAACTGTGGAGGTGTGTTTTGCTCTCCACAGGCTTGGCGTCAAATCTGCCAGCTTCAAAGAAGAGTTAGGGAGCTGCTGACTGAGATGTGGTTTGCCTGAAGATGACAGTGCTGTGGAAATAGTAAAATTTAGTGGGTTGCTCTGTTTCAATATAAATAAGTAAATCTGACCTGTTTCTTGTTGGTCTGGGGGTGTGCTATGCTTCTGGTCATATTTGCAATAACAAGCTCAGAGGTGCTGGTAAGTGTGGGTTTGAAAGATGATGCCAGACTTCAGAGTCCCTCTGGTTTATAAAGCTGCAATACCCCATCACTCTTGCTGTGCAAAGCACTCTTGGTTCTCATAGCAAAATATTGTTTGAAAAATTGAAGTTTATTTCAAAAATATTTAGAGCTGTCAAAAGTCCTGAGAAGCATGGTGGAAAGTGGTAGCAGTTGGCTTGGTTTTAAGCCACAATATTTTGGTAATAGGAACTGAATAAATCTTTCAAATTTCCACAGCTGCTGAATGATTATGGAAATGATGATTTTGGTGAAAATGAAATAAAAAACTTCCCTGAGGGCTCTCAGTGTTTATAAGCATGTTACAAGTCTCCCTATTCTTCTTAAAAGTAGGATTTTTAAAAATACAGGGAAGAAAACCCTACTTATATAGAGAAAACTTTGAAGCTCATGACTTACAGACTGTCTATGGATGCAACATTAAGTCATAGCTTGACCACATCACATCCTTGCACTATGTTTATTGGGACATATTTAATACAGTTTTGACCTATAAGTCTTAGCTGGTCATCTATCAAACCTGTTTGTTCAGGAGTATCCTGATTTATTAAACATATTTGTTCCAGAATATTATATTTTCTAAACTATCTGAAAAGTAATTTTTTTGGTTCTTGGTTTATATTTGTAATAATGTAAAAAGTTGTTTTCAATTTTTTTGAACTGGCAATATATATTGCTCTGGAAGGAAGTATTTGCATGGAAGGGATTATTGGGTTTAGGGTAGTACTTGTAGTAAAAGTAGGTAAATCAGCTGAGAAGGAGCAATGACATGACATACACCATTTTACATTCAAACTTAAGGAGCAGCCTAGTCTTGTTTGTTTACTTTTAAGTACAGAAGGACACAAACTCTGTTTCTATATAGAATTTAGTCCATTTTTGTCAAGAAAGGTTAATAAAGCAAGGATATATAAAAATTCTTTAAGAAACTTTGGTCTCATGGTGGTTTTCAGCCAGTTGGACCCAAGAAATGCAAGGTATCTGGAGAAGGAGTTTTTGTGTAATGATTATAGCTGAGTTTTCAGACCAAAAAGCTTCAGTTAATAGGTATGAACTTCAAAGTTATGGTTAAAGTCTTCTTGGACAGCAGTGCAGTAGAATGTTTAAAATATTACAGTTCCCCATAGTTAGTTATATTAACCTAATAAAGGTTCCTGTTATTTTGGGTTTTTTTTTGTTAATTCCCTGCTCATTTAGACTCCCTCTGTCTTTGACATGCATCAGGATGGCACCTGTCTATCACATTTGAGAAAAATTACTTTGACAGCTGGTCTTGTCTGACATCTTCTCCAGATCCTTCCTTGAGCCTGCTGTCCCCCTCTGCATTTCCTTTCTGCTTCAGGAACTTTCCACCTTTTAGAAAGCCCCTGTGAGCTGAATGTACCTTCCTGACTCATAAAGTCTCTCCTGCCTTCTTCCTTCCTCAACTCCAGCTTTTTTCAAAACACAGCTGAATGTACTTTTTCTTGCTTACATCTGACTGTTACATATTCCCTCTGTTATTTACCTTACAGGAGGGCTTTTATTTTGCAACCATCAGTGGTTTTACAGTAAGCACAGTACCACCCTTGTATATTTAAAACATATTTCTAATGCTAAGGCAGTGTAACTTCATGTAACCCTCTATTCATTGATACCACAGACCCCAAAATTAGCATAGTTGGGTTATTTATCAATAACCATCAAACAACATGCCATCCATGGTCATTGCCTATTATTATCATGTGTAAAAGCAAAAGTAGTAAAGGTAAAGTTTCTGGAAGGAAACTTTGTGACTGACAGTCCTGATAATTGGACTCGCACTCTTCAGTGTTATGCTTCTACATGTGTAACCTCAAGAATCAGGAAATACAGAAGGAAGAGTTCCAGGAGGTTGTACACACATCAGAGGTGTCATGTGCCCTTTATGTACAACTATCATACTACATAAAAATTCATGTCAAGCTACAAATTTAAACCAAAACACATATGAAAGAAGAATATATCAGTTTGCAGAGATTTAACCCAACTCTAGGGTCTCTAGTCTGCTTCACATGCAGTCTGCTGTTGTGAATGGGAGGCACTGCACGCAGCAAGTGTGCCTCAGATTGCTGAGCTGCTTTTAGTTGCCATTTTCAGTGCAAGCTGAAGCTGTCAAATGTTTCTGTCCTATATAAATCCAGGCTGAGTGGGGCACAGGGCCCACTCATGCCCTTGAGGAGGCACAGGGCAGAAGAGCCATTATATGCTCTGGGAAGTCAGTGGACACATGCCTTTCTGCACAAGCCAGGATGCAGGGCTGTCCCTGGTCCATGAAGATGGGTAAAGGCTGTTTGTAGATGACCTTAGAAGAAGATTCAGGGGCTGTGGGGACTCGTCAGGGACAAAGGATACCCTGTGGAACACAAGGACACAAGCAAAGAAAACAGCTACTGCACTATGAAATATGGAGAAAAATTCAGAAGAAATGAGGTTTCATTAGGTCACTGCTTAGTAAGCAGTTTGGGTTTATCATGTTTTCCTATTTTTGCTACAGTGGGACAGTAATAGATTGCTAGTGCATGCATAGCCTCACTAGACTATAAAGTTCTAATCTTGATATGAAAGGATCTGCTGAATCCCTAGATTTACTCTTTTTTTTTTTTTTAAGGTAAAACACATGGGAGATTTTTTTCTTGATGTGTTGATATTTTCAATAAATAAAATTTTGGCCTCCAAACAGAAACTGTAGAATGCAGTTTTCTTGGAGATACCTCTAAAAATAATGGTAAGTATGTTTATTTGTTGCCTTCTGCATATGATTTCTTCTGCTGCATGCAAAGAATGGGTTTCTTTTGAGGAGAAGTGAAGTGGTGTTCCATTTCTTTTTCTGTGGTTTCTGTCCTCATCTAGCTTTTACTGAGATAGGCAGAGAAAATGTGTACAGGTACTGGGGAACTGGACTCCTTAAGGCATGCTAAAACAAAACCAACAAAGAGCAGTGCTAACTAGTAGGGACCAAGCTTCAAGGTTTAAACAGTTGTTGGTTGTTTTGTTTCTTTTTTTAATTGTATGACTTAACTTTCCCAACAACATTTGACAGAGATGTTGGTTCCTGCTAGGAATTATGTCCATTATAAATTTAAGTCTAAATAAATCTTATTTTGCTATGCCTTTTTGTTCTACTATGGCAAGAAGCTTGTGTTGGTGAAACTGTTCCACATTATTTTTGCCAATATAAACGGAAAGTAACCAATCAAACTTTTCTCACACCTAAACCAAGCAAAACAAAAGCCTGTTCTCCTGAAGGTGCAAAAGCAGCACTGGAAAACTTGAAATCATTTCAGAATATGATGAGTAAGAAAAATAGGGACAAAATATTTTGCAGCTGTAGCTATAGTAAGAACAGCCACTGCCATTCCTGATTTTTGCTGTCTGTTGAGCTACCATAAAAAAGCAGTATTTTTATTGCTGACATCAAGAATATCTTCATCTTGAAACTATGAAAGAAAACAAACCACATTTTCAGATAACTACTTCCCATGTTATTGAAAGTATCTTCCTCTGCTGGTCTCAATTACAATTTCATCATTTCAAGTCTTCGTTGAGCATTTTAGAAGCCAGTGTTGGTGTCTTAAGGTGCTCTAGGACATATGAGTCCATTTCCTTAGAAACACCTCAGAGAAATTTGGAATACTTTCACAGCTCATTGCTATAATATACATTCAGTATAAATTCCTCCTGCTGAAGAGTACAGTAAAAATGATGCAACATATTAAATGTATATCGAGTTAAATAATGTTTCTACTTTCTCGATGAAGGAAAAATAGAAGCCTGGGGAGATGCCAAGGAAGGCACAATCTGGACTATTGAGAACTGAATCCCTTAAGCACTGAGGCAGAAGGAATGAGTAATTTTGTCAATAAAAATCAAGGATACTAATAGCTAGAGTCTGGCTTGAAAATAATGCTGTTGCACAGTGATTTATTAAATGTCTACACATTTGTCATGGTACTCCCTGACACACAGGTTGGCAGCCATTCATCCCTTCTAGCCCCAAATGATTGGTTACCATTACATCTCACTTTGGCTGAAAGCCTGTACCACAGCACACGTGTTATTCCTTACTGTGCTTGGATAAGCTGTAGTTGTCAACATGAATGTTCAGAAGAAATATGCTGAAGGTAAAATTCTGCAAGATGACGGCAGAACTCTCTCCTCTTTTGCTAACTATGGAAAATGGTTATTTTTAATTATGAGCATGTTATAGCACTGTGTAGACTGCAGTATCCTGTTGTGAAACAGGAAGAAGAGAGAGCTGGAAGAAGATCCTTCCCCAGGCTGCCTTCCTCTTATGGCTGCTGGTCTGTCTACCTTTACACGCTAGGGCTGAAGGGACCATCAGATTTTGCCACAGTTTAGTGTGGGCTACTCTGTTAGAAGTTCTGTTTGCTGTCTGTGCAGTTTCTCAGCTGTGCTGCTGGAGTATTTTTGTGGTAAAGGCAGGCAGTTAAACTTTCAGGAGTGTTAAGAAAAATTTGCTGAGTAAGCCGCAAGTCAAGAAAACTAAAAATCTACAATATACAAAGATGTGTTTCCTCAACTTGTAATCAGCAGGGAAAGCAATTCTGGGGATCAAGAGTTTGTTACTCCGACATTATTCCAGCTGTCCAGTCAGTATGCTAGCTCAATAAAGCAGAGAGCAATGACAGTCCTTGAAAACTATATTTGGACCCGAGCTCTTTCTCAAGGCTTCATTGGCACAAAATTATCCCAACAAGATAGTTCTTGCATCTTCTCTTGCCAGGGTAAATTATAATATATAATAAATAATATTAAATCCTTATACTTCTTAATGAGGTCTTGGTTCCCACTGCTAAGCTGTTTCTGATTATCAACAATTTTCATGCAAGCTAGTTTGGATATATTCCTGCTTTGCTTTGTTATTTATGATGTTCATAAAGACCTGCATTTATCAAGGGTAGAAAAGAAACTCAGGCCAGCATTATTTGCTACTGTTGTCATGTATGGCATCTGCAAACTTCTCTTGTGCTCCCTGAATGATAATATTTTGCTAACAGAACCCCAGCTACTGATGTAGGAAAAACTACTCTTCTAATGTAAAAACAATCATCCTTGCAGTAAGTTTTCCAATGGGAAAAGCCTTGTTGCTAATGTAAACAATATCTTCACAAACTGATTTCTGCTATTCTTGCCACAGCGGTGAAATTTGGAAGTCTTGAGCTGGTCTGTAGGAGATTAAGTTCTGTGCTGTGAGAGAACTAACTAGAAGTGTCTGTCTAACAGACTAACAGAGATGTCTGTCTCGTTCTCTCAAGCACTTGTTTACGTAGTGTGTACCTTTCTGCAGTCCCATGTTCTGTTGGAGAAGAATGGTGCTATCATGGGCCTTTCATAATCAAGCTAGTGGGACAGCAATTTGTAATACTTTATACTCCTAGATGGGAGATTTACTGACACCCATACATTTTACCCATTTTACACATTTCGTGTCTTACAGGCTGTCTGTATGTTATTGCAGAGGACTTCACAGAAACATCAGCTTGATTTTTTTATTTGCCCAGCAGAAAAAAAGTGAATAAAAACCAGTAAAGAAATTGTGATACCATTGGAAGAAATAGTCTTTAGAAATATCACTATTAATCTAGCAAAATTATAATTTTTCTTAAGGCTCATATTTCTTTACGGTTACCTCTGCTCCTTTAAAGTCCTTCAAAGAACAGTCTTTTCTCTATCCCATTCAAATTAAATAAACTCCTTTGCTTTGCCTCTCTTTGCCTTCATAGACAGGCCAGTCTGTCTTGCCCTGTTCTATTGATTATCTGTTCAGAGACAGTTTTCCTTTCACAAATTGGCAAAGTTGTGGGAACAGATAGAGAAAGACATCTAGGGATAGTGTGAGAAAGCCAAAATACTTTTAGAAAGGTCAGCAAAAATACTGTCTTCCTGTTCGCTGGTATAAGTAGACTTTTTTCTAAAATCTAGTTTTTTGAAAAGTGCTTGGTGCTTCTGTGCACCTTTGATACATAAGCCTTAACTCTGAGTACTAGTTATTTAAAGGATTTACAATCCTTCTACAAGATGAATGATTTTATAGGTGAGGAAGCAGAGACTGCAAGCAACAGATCAGTGATAGAAATAGAAAAGAACTGAGGAGACTGTCTCCTGCACTTATCTGTGGTTTTATTTCTTTGGTTTTGTCCTTATGTGGCAAAAAAAAAAGACATTTAAGTCCCCCAGCCTCAGAAACCACCTGATTCTCCCAACTTTATGTAAAAATACTGATTCTGAAAAATGAAAAAACCTATTTCATAATCCCCCATCCTTTTTTTTTTTTTTAATTCTTGGATATCCCAACTCTGTTTCTAGTGAAGCGAATTGTTCCAGTTATGGTGGAACAACAAATGTGTTCTCAGAGAAATACTGCAGAACTTATTTTTAAAAGCACTCAGCACTCAGCTATAGTAATGATGAATTTTCTTCTCTCATAATTTGATCCAGGAGATTCTCCCTGCATGTCATGGCTTATGGAGGCAAGAAATTAGCTGCTACCCATGGCCTCCTGCAGGCCATCTGTTTGTCTACTGCTGTGATGGCTCTTTGGGCTTCCTCCTCCTTTTTTGCCTCCCAGGAAAAAACAGATTTAGCAGTTCCCTTGATGGCTGACTCCAGATTTAAAATCAGTTAAATAACAAACCACAATATCTCTCTATCTTTGAGCTCAGTTGAAGGCACCCAAAGTTCTGGGCACTGCCACTAGCTCATGGGGGAATTGCGCAGATGCAGACTTATCGCAATTTACTGGTAATGAGGAGACCAGCTACTTACAGCAACCTTGAGAGTCATGGTGAGAAACTCTGTGTCACTGAGGTCCAAGAGAGTCTTGCATTCCTGATAAAAGTTTACCCACAGAGGGTATGTGGCCAAATAAAGGCCCTTCCACCTTGACACTCATCCCACAGAGTGTGTCCATCTCTGAGATGATGCTGGCTGGCAAGTGTTCCACATTTATACACTTCTGGTTTGTGGCAGCAGTGAGGTGATAGAGACTCAAGAGGACCCCCTGAAGCAGTGCTGCTGCCAGGGTGACTGCTTGCAGGCTGCAAACTCTGCCTAGTGCCAGCAAATTGTCAGCCTGCTGCCACCCCATTCCTGGCAAGCGCTGCCAAAACGGTACATAGGAATGCTTGTTTTCACGATGCCTCTACGAATCTCTTAATAGACCCAAATTGAAATAAAGAACAAATTTCCAGTTCTGTATTAAATCCAGTGCAGATAAGTTGCTGATGTTTGTGAAGTGCTTTTAGTCTGTGGCTTAAGTGGTACCCTAACCAGGCCAAGTGCTTTGAAGCCTTCTAACATCACACCAAATTTGCTTATTCATTTTCAAGTTGTGTTCTATTTTAAAACATATTAGTGAATTTTGGTGAAATCCATGTGGTAACCCAATCCCCTTTCTCAGTACATATTTAACAAGCTAAAGAAAGCTAGTTTAATGCTGTATTCATTTATTTAATGTTTTAGAAAACAACTGCATGTATTTTTTAAAATGTGCAGTTCCAGCCCCTTTCTACATGGACCTCTTTCATTGAACCATCTAATTCTGTTGCAAACATGAGATAGCTGTGTAATTTACTATAAATAAAGACTGATTTGGAAACTTATTCACCTTGATAATGCCAGGTAACCACATAGCCTGAGGAATTTTAAAAACAAACAAAAAACCCATGCCAAGATGGTGACAGAAATGATGGAGAAGTCCAAGCTGATGGTTAACACTCCCCAGAAAATGAACTTTTCTGTAGTTGTTACCCCTCGGCTGGGAACAAATAAAAAGCTCAGTGAGATGTACTTTTGCAAAGATGCAGCTGAGATGCTTCCACAGATCCAACATCATGCACAAAAGCAGCAGAGCTGCAAAGCCCTGACTTCAGCAGCAGCTCCATGTGCCAAAGCTTGAAAGATTCAGTGATTTTCCTCCCACCAGAAAATGTTATTTTGTGGTTTGTAATTCGGCTCCTGGAGATACAGCAGTATATCCAGGTGTTGCTAAAAATACGGTCCTTCATTTATTTCTGGCAGGTTAAAATAGTAAAGAATAGTAAAGGTATGGGGTTTTTCCCCTTCCAGATACAATCTGCCACCCATGAATTAAAAGAAGAATAGGGTTTTTTAAATCTGATGTTTAGTTTAGGATAATGTTGAATTTCCATCAGGCCTTGGACAGCTTGGTGAAAACTTTCCTAAAAATAGGAATTATCAGGGGATTCCTTGGATCAGAGGGTTAATGGGTTGTTGAAAACTTGACATAAGAAGTAAACTATAAATATGAAACTTTTGTCACAGCCCCAGTGATTTTGGCAAAACTTCCTGTTGCTTAGGAGCTGGATAGTTTGCATCTGTTTTACTCATGTCCTTCCAGAATTACTTGACAAAGCTGCTTATTTCTCCTTGTAGAGCAAACGAGTCTCACTGACACAATTTCAGTGTTTTATATGGGCTGAACATGTAGAGATCGCTCTTTCCACCCAACTGCCAGTCCATGACTGCTAAGAAGAAATAAATGTATTCTGCTAAAACTTTTCAGTGGATTCAGCTTGGTGATGTTTGCAGGTAACTAGACACCAAATTACTTCAAAGACAGAAATGCATTCTTTCAAGCACTGTTTTTTAAAGCTTTTGAAGGTCCAGTTAATTTCTGATTGATCCCTGAAGACCTGGATAGTGGTTACAATTTCAGGATATTTTTTTAACACTTCAGAACCTTCTTTGAATCCCACTCTGATCCTTAGTTTGAAAAAATAATACTTAAAAAAACAATTTCTGGTGGGCAGCTTTCACCAGAGATCACTGTGATCAAGAAACAACTTACTGACAATAATTTATTAGTTTTTGAATTTTCTCAAACCTTCTCAAACCTTTGCTCAAACCTGAGCAATTTAAAGCACTTAGCATCACAATGACTGTAATATATAATTTTTAAGCTGTTATTCTTTAAACTGAATGAGAATGTAGAATTCAGTAAGCCGTGAGAGATTTAATTTTTGGTTTATTGAGATAGGACTGTTGTCTGCACGAAAGCTTTGTGTTGCAACCATTAAATTCCTGAGGGGCATAGTAATTTGCAGTTCTATTCCTTTGTAAAACAGAAACAAATGTCAAGCCTTGTACAGCAAAAAGGGCACGGGGCCTTCACAATAGGGGAAAAATAATAAACCTTGCAGCTTGTTAATAACTTTGTTTGTGTGCTTAAACAAGGCAAAAAGGATGCTTTTGCATGCAGTGTCCCTGTAAGAAGTTAATGAACTTAGACTACACTGATATAGAACACTTTATACACATCTTGTCAAGTTATTAAAATGATGTAATAGTAACAGAGATGTGAAGAACTAAAACTAACAACACTAACAGAACGTTATCCTGAACATCCCCCTGTGCAGCACAATAAAGGCGACACATAATTCACTGATGAATATATATTGATAGTAGCAGATAAAAGAATGTATTGGAGTTTAGGTTGTTCTGAGATTTATTTTCCCCAGATAAGGTTTCTGATATCTGTCATCTATTCATCTTGTCAGATAAAAATACTAATATGATCCTGGATACTTTGCTTTTTTCAAAGGGCTACTTGGGGTCTGTAATAGAAGATATTAAACTTTGCTTTTGCTGTGCAAGTTTATGGCATTCTCTATTTCCTTAGTCAGACCTCTTATAGAAAGAACATTAATAAAGAAATAGATATTTAACTGTATGATCTCCATTGGAACCTGCAAAGAAAGGTTAGGAAGGAGACAGAAACACATGGTTGGAAAAAAAGGAATTTCCCAGCTCTTTACTTTGTGAAGGCCTCAACTTGCACTTCTTGGCCCAGATCTGTTCTGGTGCAGAGCATTTAAATATACACTAACTTGAGAAATTCTAAGAAATTTGACCGTGGCAAAAATTTTATGTCAGGCCTCTAATTCAGTGTAACTGTTGGACATGTTTTTTGAGATATCTGAGCCAGCTTCTTGAAAGTGCCAGACCCAACAGAGCTAAGTGGGAGCAGTGTAAAAGACATGTGGATGATTTTTGATGTTTGGTGCCCCTATCTGGTCACCCAAAAACTGAGACACAATATATGTTCAAAAGTGAGGACAAAAAACTTACCTAAGTCTACGTATAGTGACAGTAAGAACCTACAGATTTTTCCCCTGAATTTTTAAGGCCTGTATTCCAGCCATCTTATTCTCTAGCAGATGATGTTTGGGTTATTCAAAAGCAGAAAACTGATCGCACACTAAATGATTTGCAGAGTGAAACACAAGCACAATTGATTTCAATGGCAAAATTCCCAGGGACTTGTGTGGGCAGAAATGTGCCTCATGCAGTAATTCAGCTTTCGACTGGGTGTGTTACTACTTCTCTATTCTGCTGTCTTAGGTAACAGTTTGTTCCAGCTTTAAATGACCATAGAGAAGCTTTGTACAGCAAATTTAAAGGTTGACTATGGCTTGCAACTTTAACTCTATGAATTTCCGTTCTTTCAGCCATGCTATTAAATATAGCATACAATGCTTAAAGAATCAAATAACCTACCTAGCGTTGGATCGTACTCCCAGATGAACCGTTTGGTCAGGAAGCGTACAACAAGAGCTGGAGAGACAAAGATTTCGGGTCAGAAACACAAGACATCAACTCAACAATTTTTTTTTTTAAAGATTTCCCAGCAATTTTCCATGTAAAAGGACATGAAGCAGCTTCCCTGAACTGTCAGCAGAATTCAGTGTCGCTTATTGTAGCAGTTGAGAACTTTTCAATGTTTGTGGCCCATCTTAGACTTTAGGAGGGGGGAAACAAAATGAAAATAAAACCAAAACTCTTTACAGCATTCATCATTTACCCATGTAACAATGCATGGCAAAGAACACCAGAAGGTTTTGATGGTACTCTAATTTTTTCCACCTTTTTTTTTTTTTTCTACAATTAAGGAAGCAAAACAACCCCATTTACAATGCTATGAGCAGATGACCTTTGGAAAAAAACATTGCTTTGGATGCTTTAGGTTTTCTATAAGCAGTAGAAAAAGAACTGGCAGTTTTTGAACCACAATGCTTCAAAATGAGGACTGTTCAAAATTTCATTCTTAAAAACTTCCTCTTCAGATTGTAAATAAGGCAGAAATAATTGGTTAAATAGCTTCCTTCTCTATTTTGGCATACCTTCCTTGTAACAATTTACCTTCTATGTTTTGCTTACTTGTCACTTAAAACAAACAGCTATAATATTTTAAACCAATGGTCAACATATGCTATTAATCAATTTGCAGAAATAGAGAAAAAAGTTTAGATTTTGGAGCACTGGGCAGCTAGTTCCTAGTTTCAGTTTATAGGCTAAGATTTTACTACTTATGTTCTTATATTTATTTTTTTTCTATCCTTCCACCCTTTTTAAAAACAACTTATATGGACTTTGATTATGTTCAAATGTAAAACTAAGCAGTGCTTTGAATTTCCAGTGAAATTCCAGTTAATTTCATTTCTAGTAAATGAATCATTTGCTACTGCCAACTATTCAAAATCCTTTCTGCATTTACAAGATGAAGCCAGTGATATCACTGCACTAGCTATGACTGCAGCCATTACAGCTGTAGAAAAAGTTTTCCTTGTCATCAGCCCTGTAGGATTGTTCACTCTTTTGGTTGCAGATGGACAGTAAAAGGTGACAGCTAAACTCAGTTCTAATCCTTTTCAAAATTAAAGCTGTGAGAATACCCTATATACCAGATTTCTGTGCCCAAGACTAGGAGAAGGCAACAGTCTGAAGAATAAATCTAATGACTTAAGACTGGCTTAATCAGACAAATAGAACATTAGTTTTCAGAAGATTAACTATGCCTCCTCCTTGGAGGGGTAAGAAGAAGCTGATCCTAAAGAAATGAGATCACCACACAAGAGGCAATTTTAAACTGGTGTTATTTTAAGTTTCTATTTTCCTTAGGAAATACTTTTTTTTTTTTTTTACTTTACTTCTTGGCAGAAATGCTCTCCTTGTCCCCTTGTCCCTCAGAGTAGATGTGGCAATTCTTAGTTGAAGTAATTTTTCAGGTCATAGTCCTTAACACGAATGCCATGACAATACAAGATGACCTCTGTGTAGCTTATTTTCCATCTATGATGATGTTGCACCAGGACTTTTTTTCCACACTTTTTATCTTAGATTGAATAGATTAAACATTGCGATGTTTTGAAAATTGGTTCCTGATTCTTCTCTAATTGTTAGTTGTAGTTTCTTTCTCACCATCTTTCTCACCATTAAAAAATGCTTTCTTCTTTCACAGTCATGCTGTGAGGGAGAAGCAGTGATGTGCGTACCTGTGTTGCAGTGCCTGAGCCTGGACTTGGAGTAGCTACTGAAGTGAGGAAAGGCAGAAGAGAGTGGAGAACCTGTCCAACTATTTTTATATTTAAACATGGTCCACTTAGTTGTGATAACCTTATGCTTACAGATGGAAATTGTTGGAGAGGAGGGTCAAAATGCTGAACAGGACTGGAAGAAAGTCTCATGCACTAATGCCTAGAGCAAGTGATAGAGAGCAGCAACTCTGAAGGAGAAGAGGGAGAAGAGTTGATTTTGGAGGTAGCCCAAAAGAAGGAAGGGAGAAGGTGATAAGCAATGAGAAGGAAAAGTAGAACTGGACTGCAACTACTGAGATGAGCCTGGGAGGAGAAAGGTACAGCTGTGTACAGAGGATGAAATAGGTACAGGTGTGGAGTGCTGCAAAGGTGAAGAATTAAAGATCACAGATATAAGCTCTGGTGAGAAGGTAAAAAACAGGTTGTATTTGTCTCCAGCACATACAGATATATAAATAATTACAAATGCAGGAGAGAGCTGAAGTAAAGAAATGAAGGATAGGAGGTGGCTGCCATGCACAGGGCCAGATGGCAATTAGGTCTCCCCTCTGGCAGGTCTCAGCAGGGAGCACAAGAAGCTCAGTGAGCTTGCTGGGCACTGCCAGTAATAAAGTACTTGAATGACGCTTGCTTGGGCCTGGTGAAAGGAAGAAAAAAACACCTCAGTACAACCCCAGGTGAGCGGGGAAGTGTCAGCTTCAGAGTCATGAACTCTGTTCCAGTTTTGGGAGTGTGCACCTCAGGGCTGTGCAGGGCTGCTGCTCCTGCGGGGCTGGCTCTGCCCAGTCTCCCCTCTTCTGACCCAGCCAATTACTCCAAAACACTTCTGCTCTCTTTCATGGCAATGATCACAGCCCATCCTGTAAAGTTTTTCACTTCCACACAGTTTTATGAGGCTGAATATTAGCACCTAACTGCATTTTACAGCTAGCTGCCGATGGGGAACGTGAGGTATTCTTGATCTGGAGTCTCTTCAGTTTATAAGTATTGCAGTCTATGCTGGGCAGGAAATCATTTTTGCCTTGTTTGGGGTGCTTAGCAGATGGGCCTCTGACCTCCAGTTGAGCATTAAAACAATGTAGGTGACTGCAGCCTGATTTGACTGAAAACAGTCAATGACAGGAGAGCTGTGAAGGGCATCCAAGTGCTTGGGCTGTCACTCTGGAGACCAGCTTGCTGGCTCACACTGCCTGCCCTAGCAATGATCCCCTAGAGCAGTGGTATTACTGTGGAGCCACGTTGTTTATGTTGAGCTCACTTATTGCCAGATTACATCACTTTTCAGTAAAATAACTCTGCCAACAGAAGAATCAGAAGTGAGGACATTAGCAGTAGTGCTCAAATTTCTGCTACTGGTATAAATGATGATTCAGGCAAAGCAGTAAAACTTCCCCCTGCCCTTAGCAATGCTGAATAGAAAGAGTTGAGATGGGCATTACTTCCTTCTTACCTTAGAAAAGTTGGGTGTACCCTGTGACCTGTTAGCCTTATTTAATATAAGGCTAATACTAATACTGAGCCAAAAATAGCCCAACTTACTAAAAAAAAAATAATTCAAATGCTAGGTTTTGATTCAAAATAACATTGAGGTTGAGACTGTCTGAAATACATTACTTTCTGACTAAATTAACTTGCTAATTCCAATATTCATATTAAAATAGCCATTTCCAGTGTTTATCTTCAAATGCATTTTGAAGCAACCAAGACTAGGATTGATGCAGTAGTTAATAGGAATGAATTTCATAGCCCTCCACTGAGACCAGTCCAGGCTCTTCCCCGAACACTTATGGCTTATGAAATACAAGAATTTGCAGGCTTAGAAGTAAAGAATCTCCAACAAACTGCATTTTGGATTCCCACTGTGTTTTTCAGAGACATGACCATTACCTATGGGAATTGATGTAATGTCCCAGCAAAGGAAGAATAGACTCATGTCTCTTTTTGCCTTTCCTTACACCCTCGCTTCCAAGTCAGCTGTTTTGTACATGGTATAAATTAGGGTAGAACTTGGCACAGGACTTTCATTCACTCATGTTTAAACCTTCTGCCTTAGAAGTTATTCTTGGAGAAGAAACATGACTATCTGTCAAATTCATCTGCAGTGCAACTCCACTGAAGACAATAAATTTATATCAGAAATTAACTTGGCATATAAACTGAGATTATCAACCACACAATTAATCAATTTCTTTTGAACTTGTGTGGCTGAGGCTCTTAGCTTTCAAAAATCTCTGTCCATATCTTTTGGAACTTTTTTTGTATGTGTGTGATATTTTGCGTCTTGCTTTAGTTCTTTGTTTGGATTTAGTAACATAAATGCTCTTGCTAAATTTACAATCTGTCTGAATACATGTCTTCACAAATTTGGTATTGTTCCAGCTAATGCAAGCTGAGGTTTTGGGGAAGAAGAGAAGCAGTGTTTTATTTGAAAAAATCCCCCTTCCTAAAAAGCTACAGAGTTCAAAGTTATTCTAAGAAAATAACAGTTCAGCAGTGAAATGATGACTCTTTTATGCCACGAGAATTTTCCGCTGTAAAAAACTCTAAAGGTAGTCTCATTATTTAACTTAAGAACAAATCCATTCCTGGTGCCATGATGATATGTCATAAGTAAACCATACTTGGCAGGAGACACCAGAGTGGTTAAAACCAAAGATTATAAGGATCAAAAGGCACTTTACAAATGAAATATTTAGGGTTTTTAAGTATATATTTTTGTTAGAGTTCATCCCCCATTACCCTTCTCATAGGCCTTTCATATACTGGAATTTCAGTCCACTTGGAGCATCATGTGGTAAGTTCCAGTCTGCAGGACAGCAGTGCCACTGGACTCTGGCATGCAATGTACTGCCTCCTTATGCAGTTCTGTGTCCAGTTTTGGGAAGAAATGGTTTGTTTTAAAAATAAAACCATAAGAATTTAATTTGCTCCTAAAAATGCAGATCACTTGGGGGTGTCTCTGTGTGTATGTGTGTGATTAAAACATGAAATTATAATACAGACTCCTTTTCTGATACCGGTAAGTGATGGATATAAACATGTAGTCATTACTTCTGGCTCTCCATCTGTGGGCCTGGGTTTGACTCAGCTTTGACAGTATCTCTGGCAATTCAGTGATGTGGGTATATGAGAAGTGAGTGAGACATTAACAGAAGGATTTCTCTGTGTTCTCTTCCTCTCTTGGACCTCACTGGTGGTCACTTCTGATGTTCAGATCTAATGTAGTAAACTAGAAGTTTACTACAGTAAATTTAATGGAGCAAAATGAGGTCAGTGAGGAAAAAGGAAAGGAAGAACTGTTCCAAGTAAAAAATGTTCTGGTTTATACTGTCTTGTTGTCTCAAACTCTTCATACTTTATGCAGTTTGTAGTCACTGTCTTAAGCAGTGAACTGTTCAGAAAAATTACTGCTTATGTTTTTGTTTTTCTCTGTAAGTGCACAGGGAGATCCTCCACTAACTGACAATATAAATACAAAGGCTATATATAGTTTAATATATAAAGATCAGTTAAATATAAATAACAAAAGTATATATTCTTATATATATATACTGTATAGCAATTTATATATAACAGTGTGTGTATATGTGTATATATATATATTTACACTGTGCTATAGGAAGTACAGACTAGGATTAAACAGCTGTGTGATGAAATGCATTTCTCTTGCCCTTCAGGAGGTCAAATTGCTTAGTGCAATGTAAGCTTTTGTTCTTCCATGGTAATGGTGTGGACCATTACCATTACAGTCAGATCTGTGGACTCAAATCTGACCGCCAAAAACGGTTCAAATGTCTTTTTGTTCTAGTGGGTGTATAAAGAGACGGGAATACCTGTCTCAGATATCTATCTTAATCCCCATAACAGGATCATGGACTAAACTAACATTCCATGTTCAAGTATACTTCAAAACCACAAACATACTTTCAAATGTAAAAAATAAACACAATGTATTGGATTTATATTTACAGGAAATAGTATTTTCCATGCTGAATGTGCACGTAGCAGGAGTCCAAAGACTGCTCCAAATACTAATTCACTACACTGTTCATTTAGATGTCAATAACTGACCTTCTTCTGAAAAGCTTTGGAAAGTCTGTCCTATTGTAGAAGTTACAGAGGCCACAGTCCTACTCATCTGTGATTTTTAGCAGTCTTCATCTTTTGGCATGACCAAATGTCACTGTATTTAGCATCACTGTAATTTTTTAAATTTCTACAAGGTTTTGTGGAGTACTTCTTTTGTTAGCAGCAATTTCAGTTTATCTCAGATGTAACTACATTTTAGTATTGTGGGAAATATGTGATTTTAGAAACTTCTACTGGAAAGGTCCTGGGGAAAAGTAACCTGTTTCAAGGAGCTGATGTGAAATTCTGCCAGCCCAGAGCATGATGTATTTACAAATTCATCTCAACTGTCTTAATAGCAGACTGGAAGGAAGCACCACACCAGACTATTTTACAAGCCTAGGGGTGCTATCTGCCTTCACATGTATAGGCACAGGGTCTTGTGGAAGCTCCAGCTCTTCTGCAACATCTAGCTATGCCTGGTCCTGCTTTCATAGGTTTGCAGCTTTCACACAAATCAAGTCCAATGTTAAGGAATTGCCAGTATTCACTGATAGAGATGTGTGGACCCCAGGTTAAAATCAAAATTTGTCACTACTCAGAGATTGGGGAGAAACCAGCCTTGACACGAGTCTGTTAGTGAAATGAAGGGCACTTTCTTTATTCAGTATTACATAGGGAAAACACAGGAGTCGTTTGTCAAAATCTTTGATTATAACCACATGCTAATGTTAATATCAGGAAGTGACTCTTTTCTTGCTTCTGGTATGCTAATTTCACAGTAAAAGAACCTCTCCATATATTCATCTGGATAGTCTACTGTGATATTCACAAAATACACTGATTAGCAGTCATTCATCCCATCTCCACTGAAAAGCAGTGTTTTTGTATTTATGTTCTGCCCATTGCTTGCAGTGGTGGAGGCTTTTTTTTACAATAGTTGCTGCATATGGAATATAAGCAGTTGGCTTAATTTATATTACGTTATCCCATTCCATAACAAATCATTCCAATATAAGGTTGGGGTTTTTTTCACAGGTCTCCTTGAAAGATAAATGATCAGACTGGTGTGTATAATGGTTTTGATCATTTTAGGATCACAGTGTGTAATATCCATACTTCTACCATTTCTCCTCTCTTGACTTCACTGTATAACTTATGCCACCCCTTTTCTGAAAACTAAACCTTCTGGTTTGTTATTACTAACACATACGGTTTTCCAAAACATAGTTAATGGTTACACCTCCAGATGTGTGTCTGACAGTATATTTGTGATGGAGAAAGCCATATGGATGAAATCACACAAATAACCATTTTATTTCTAGATAACTGACACAGGTAAGGTTTGAATTTTCATGCTGTTTTGAAGGACACTGGGCAAAGTAAATTAGAATAGGATTCTCAGCATAAAACTTTGACATAAACCCCACCCCTCATCCCAAGATTAAAACCAAAAAAGTTAAGATTTGAGGGAGTGAAGGGGGGAAGAAAGAATGGGTGGAAAACTTTTTTCTTTAAAAATCCAGTTCATTAAGACAATGGCAAGATGTCCAAATTTTCAGGGGGCTGTAGTTTTTTATATTTTATTTTCATAGAATCACAGAATTAACTGGGTTGGAAGAGACCTCTGATATCATCAAGTCCAACCCTTGATCCAACTCCACTGTGATTACTAGATAATGGCACTCAGTGCCACATCCAGTCTCATCTTAAAAACCTCCAGGGAGGTTTTTCATCCACCACCTCTCTGGGCAGGCCATTCCAATGCCTGATCACTCTCTCTGTAAAGAACTTCTTTCTAATATGCAACCTAAACCTCCCCTGGCAGAGCTTAAGCCCGTGCCCTCTTGTCCTACTGCTGATTGTCTGGGAGAAGAGACCGACCCCCACCTGGCTACAACCTCCTTTCAGGGAGTTGTAGAGAGTGATGAGGTCACCCCTGAGCCTCCTCTTCAGGCTGAACAACCCCAGCTCCCTCAGCCTGTCCTCATAGGACTTGTGCTCAAGTCCCTTCACCAGCTTTGTTGCTCTTCTCTGGACCTGCTCCAGCACCTCAATATCCTTCCTGAACTGAGGGGCCCAGAACTGGACATAGCACTCCAGGTGTGGCCTCACCAGCTCTGAGTACAGGGGAAGGATCACTTCCCTGCTCCTGCTGGCCACACTGTTCCTGATGCAGGCCAGGATGCCATTGGCCTTCTTGGCCACCTGGGCACACTGCTGGCTCATGTTCAGCTTCCTGTCGATCAGCACCCCCAGATCCCTTTCTGCCTGGCTGCTCTCCAGCCACTCTGTGCCCAGCCTGTAGCGCTGCAGGGGGTTATTGTAGCCAAAGTGTAGGACTAAGTATTTCTTCCAGTGTTGACTTTAGAAAACATCCCACTCTCTTTTTATGGTCAAATTAGTCTATCATCTTTAAAAGGGAAAAGAAAGGAAATGAAGGAAGGAATTCTATAATGCTTTCAATGGCAAGATAATCTTCTGGTTACTGTCAAAGAATTTTTGTTGGAAAATTTTGAACATAAAGGCCAGTTTTTGGAAAGAAGCTAGTTTTTTAGATTTCTCTTTCAAAGGAAATGTCGGAACACCTCACAATTTGCCTTCAAAGAATGTTCAATTTAGGGAATGCATACTTAAAACAAACAAACAAACAAACAAACAGACCCAGCTTTACTAGCTTATTTATTCTTTTACTCACTGTTGTTTTATATTACACTGGAGAAATTCATGGAACTTAATTGTGTCTTTTTATCCAGATGTCATTTTTGGGGAGATGGCAAAGATGCACCTTCTTGGCTGTAGCCTACAGCAGCTACTTGGCTTCAGCTGATTTGTATGTATCAAAAGGGTTCAAAGCTGATTTTGTTCAGTGCTGAGCTCGACCCAAGGTACAGGCAACATGAGACACTTGAGAGTCCTGAAAGGAAGGGGTGTCTGGCTGTTTAGGAGATGCCTTGAACTGCTCCTAGGACAGTGTGGAGCTGCTGCCTCACCCCTGCCAGGGCAAAGGGGGGAACATACATGAGCACCAGAAGGAGTGGCCATACTTACATACATGACCAGTGCCAAAGTGGGGAGTTCTGTTGCTGTCCTGTTATATTGGGTTTGGGGTTTTGTGGACTTTTCTGCATTTGGTCTGATCTCTGCTCTGTCCCCCCTTCCCCTGTTCAAAAGGCAAGAGATGAACAGGAGAAACTGGGGGAATGGAGAGGGAAGTGCAGATGCCTTATCTGAGAAGGTCTGCATGTCCTGGGAGGCCCGTAGACCACTTTCCCAGGGAGTAAGGGAGGGGGTGCAGTCTCATGACAAAAGGAGATGAAATTTTTCTAACAAATTGAAAAGACAATTCTGTGTGAGTCCTTGGTCGGGTAGGGACTGGTCTGCAAGGCCCAGCTGTCCTGTGAGAGCATCCTGGCTGCCGGCAGCAACCTGGCCATAAATCTTTAGCCCTGCTTGAGGGGGAACCTGATGGCAAGGAGCTCAAGGAACCACTTTGCATCCTGCTGGTGTTAACGCTTGGTAGTTCTGTGCCTCGGCTAGTGTTTCATCATCCTGCTGATTGCTGTTCTTGCCAGAAACAAAAGACATTTTGTTTCACATTGTATATTCTGGTATGACAAACCCATTCTGGAAAGGCGCAACATATTCTTTGCTGCTAGGCTGAAGATTTAGAGTAACTCTAAATGCTTAAGGCTCCTGGCATTAATGCTGGATCACTGCCTGGTCTTGTATCTTTCACAGGAGCAAAAAGTACCTTTGTCAAAGTGCCTACAACTTTGCTACTGTTTCACTAAGTTTGTACAGTACAAATGATAACTAAAAATGGCATAAAGTGTACCTTCTCTCATTTACCTCAGAAACTCAGTGATGGAAAGGCATGCGGAACTCCGTATTTCATTTTGGTACACAACACTGGGTGTTTCTGTGTAGTCAGAGTCTGAAGACTAGCTGTCACTCTCTTCTTCTAAGCTTGACTGTAATAATTCTCATCTTATTTATAGTCTATATATACTATATCAAATGAGACTACAGCTTGTATCAAAATAAAAACAAGCTGTTCCCTGGCTTTTTCTATATATAGAAAAATATACTTAATATATACTTGATATACTTAATGTCTTTTACATGCACACCTTGGCTTTCTGGATTTGGCTCCATGGAAATGTCAGATAACCTGGAAAAACTTTGCATTGCAATTACAATCCAGATAGAGTATATTATACAGGAAGATCTTGAAAGATCATATGTCCTGTGCACTTTCCATCTTTCTTTGACAAAAGAGCTTAGTTGAACACTGAAAGTTCATATTAGCCCTACTGATTTATGTGCCACAAATCAGTTGATAGATGCATGGCTGTAAGGTGCCTGTGTCACAGGGAGATGAAGAATCAAGGCAACACAATATATTGAAAACTGACTTATGGATTTTTCATGATCCTCTTTTTTTTATGAGCAGGGTGACACAAGCATTGATAAATGTTACATCTTTTTAATACAGTGCACAATAGAATATTTATGGGGACTCATTTTTTTTCAAAATCAGCTATTAGCTGATTTTGTACTGCAGCTCCTTGGCTACCTGGAATTTAGGGAAGAGGGTAAGGAATTGTTTTCTTTCTGACAAGCTCATTGTCAAGTACCTGAAGCAAACACGTGGAAAAATTCCCAGAAGAATGGGGGAAAGGCATGTGAGAACAAAACAGTGACCCACAATAGTTTTCAGGCTTGTGTGACTATTTACTAGCAACATATGTCTTCCGGTTGCCTCTGGCATGTCATGAAAAGTGGTGGCAAATGTCCTGATGATGGTTGTTCTCATGTTTTAGCTGTTTTGGTTTTTCACCCTTCCTCCTTTTCTGTGTTGTAATGATATCTGCTCCTGTTATTTGCATGCCACCTGGAATATCAAACTTTTGTTTGTACCAGCAATTTATTTTTTATTACAGCAAATAGTTTTGCCATAACACATTGAGAATTAAGAGACAAGGCATCAGGAGCAGAAAAGCTCTTTAAGAGGTATCATGTCCACAGTACGGTTTGTGATACTGGAGAAAAATGAAAGTGAATGATAGAATGTCTATGATTAGCAACTGAAGTAAAATGGAAGGTAAACATTATGGACTGTGTATTTCTTTCTCACAGTAAAAAGAACTCTGTTGCGAAGTGGAGAAATAATTAGCTGAAGAAGAAAGTTCAGTCTGAATAAAGGTTTCTGACATGCTCAGAAATGCTGAGTATGTAGAGATGCTCATTCCTAGAGGCAAAAAAGTGACTTTTTGGGACATGAGACTGGTAGCTACTTCATAGTATCTTACAGTATCACCCCAGCATCACCTCTTTTCTTTTGTGGAGCAGGCTGGAGGAGCAGGTGTGGGTGGAAAGCAACTTTTTCATAAATCACTAATGACCAAAGCCTGTTTATGCCTGATCACATCATTCCATACAATCTCTGTCAGTAGGAAGATTAATTAATCCCAGAACCTGGAAATAGTGATCAGAGCATGTTATGATAGGCAAAGATAAATACTGCCAAGTAGTCCAGCCAGTATACTACAGTTTAGTGTGCTTGCTTCCCAGTACTAGTAACAGTATTAAATGAATTGAAACGAATTCATTATTTTGATAAACAACTATCATCTCCTATCTCTGGCTGCAACTACAGTTTTATGAACACCCATTTGGTACCCATAATAATGTAGGGGTTATTACTAGCCTTCTGCTCGGAATTTGGACACACAATCCTGGGAACTGCTCAGAGTAAACTTTAGAATTATGTGTGTGTGTGACGGGGGGAAGCATAATCTAAATTTAAATGGTAAATTTCTGCTTTCATTTTCAATGCTTAAGGGCATTCAGCTAATAAATGTCAGGTCTTCAAACAAAGTAAAAGATGCAGTAGTAGATAATGGATGTTGTAAAACCTCTGATTTATCTCAAGTCTGCAATTTGGGGGATTAACATAACTTAGTTTATGATGTTCATCACAGCTGCCAGGAGACCTGGCCCTGCCTCCCACAAGTGCAAGAGCTACAGGAAGTGCTCTTCTGGTCTCAGCTGGCTAATTAACAATACTTAATTAAAAATCTATATTAAGCAGAAGCTCTACTACATTCATCAATGCTGAATAATGAGTTATACCCCAAAAATTTGAGGTGCTGTCCGTGTGAGATTCTCTTGTCCATAGAAATTACACAGATAGGAAAGATAACTAGTCATATATTCAAGACTCTTTCAAGTATCTCGTTCAGTGGTTTATCCAGTTTGAAGTGACCTTAGTGATGGATTTTCTTCATTCCTATTACATGAGATTGCAAATACCAAGTTCCTGTTTGTTCTAGGGGGACTTAAATCCCATGACAGTTTTGCAAGTGGATTGTCATCTTTCTCTTTGTATTTTCCTCCATCCTGAGGCTCAGTAGGTAATGCTACCTCAGTGGGTAACAGTGCCAGGGCTTCAAAGATCCTCCAGGACTAAGGAATATACTTGATAATAGCTTCTATTATTTTCTCAGGCCACTGTGATAAACTTCTAGTTCCTAAGTTTTTCTTTTAATGCTTTGTTTTAAAAACACTTCCTCAGTTTCACCCCATGTTCTTTTTCAAGCGAGTAGAGAGAATATAAACAATTCCCTTTCTCTGCCAGCATTTGAATAAGACAGTATACATTTATTTTTCCTGTTACTGACTTGCAGAGTGCCATACACTGACTGCAGTAATCTGCATTTCCTTTGCTGTTCACAATGACATCATAAGAGCCATGAGGAAACACAGCCATGGGAATCTACAATTTGACAAGTAAGAAGACCTCCAATTGCTAGTGATGAAAGCTGATGCAGCTGCTAAGGGAGCCAGTCCAAGAAGTGGTTTACATTCCTTACTTTGCCATGTTTTTTGTTTGGCTTTGCCTAGAATAATGGGTAATTACGTTTTCAAAGCTACTGGTGCCTGGCACAACAGAGAGATAGCCATTATGATGCCCAATAGCATTTCAACGGTGTTGGTCTCTAAGGACTGCCCTTCCCCAGTGCAATCCCATCCATTCCTGCCCACCAAGTCTTGTTGTCACTCCCCAGTCCGTAGCTCTCCAACTCCACACACTCAACCATGCTGATTCAGTTGTGTGTGGGGGTGGACTCTATGCATGAAATTATTGTGATCCAACCCCAAAACTGGTTTGGGGCTTGTTTTGTTATTGGGTTTTTTGTTGGTTTGTTGTGGCTTAGGTGTTTGTGTCTGAGTTTTTGTTTGGGGTTTTTGGTTGGTTGGTTGGTTGGTTGGTTTGGTTTGGGGGTTATAGAGTTTGGTTGTTGGGTTTTTGATTGTTTTGTTTTGTTGGTGTGTTTGTTTGTTTGTTTTAGGTTTGTTATGTTTTGGGTTTTTTTAAATTATTTGGGTTTTTTTTAACTCTGACCATTCTACTTAACCCAAAAAAGGCACAGTGCCTCCAACAGCCAAAAAGGGCAAAGTGAGAGCAGAAGGTGGTCTTGTAAGAAAGGTTCAGAATGCCTAAAAGGGCTTTGCTGCTAGAGAAAACACATGCCACACCTGGTTATTTCACCCTACACTAGGACATTTCTAGAAATTTCTTTTGAGACCTATTTTCTTCTTTCAGCCCCCGAGCAGCTGTTGAAAAATTTGGTCTTTAGGTTCTCTGTACATTCCTTGATTTCATCTGGAGCCTGGGTGTAGTGCTATTGCTGCTGGGATAAATGGACTATCACTGCTAACAGACTAATGCTGAAAAAGCAGAAGTGTTTTAGAAATATAAATAGTACTTGGATCTGAAACAATGCTTTCACAAATGTACCTTTAGAAGCTGTATTTTCAATGAGCTGCTTACAGACCACAAAAATAGTCTATAACTGCTGGTTCCTTACAGTAGGCAAATTTAGCTGGCACTTTTAATGTTCCCAATGCACTCTGATTTAGCCTCCCCAGGAGATAAAGATGAGTCCTGTGGTCTCACAAGTAACTCTGCTGTGAGGTGGGTTGAACTCTTCAGCTCCAGCTGAGTTCAACCAAAGCTAAACACTTTGCTTTTCTTACAGGAGCAAGGGTTATTTTTTTTAAGTAGTCTTAAATCTTCTCTTTATTGTTTTGGCTTCATATAGAAGAAAACACATGATCTTTAAACTCTACTTACGTGTACTCTCTTGCCCTGTCCTGCCCTTTAGATGGTAGAGCACCTGGGAGCGCTGTGGCACCTCCTGCTCATCCACCTAAGGCAGATGTGTTGAAGCCTCAGTGGCCTGGAGCTCTACGGGGAACAATAAAAACCAGTCATCCTGCTCCCATCCCCTAGAAGCATTGCTCTGTCATTCTCCCACTCTAGCCAGGCTTAACTACTTATCTGCTCTACCTGTTGTCCTGGAGGATGAGCAGTCAAAACAGCAATTCCTGCTCTCACCACTGTTATCGAGATCAGAGTTCAAGGAGGAATTTTGTTATTCCGCCTCATTCTCTGAATTCCCTTCCCTCCCATTCTTCAGGGTTTAGCCCAAGAGAAGGGGCACAGAGAGCTGAATAATTCAGTACTCTAAAGCAATGAGAACAATCTGGTCAAAAAAGGTGGAAACAATATAAGCTCATTTTAATTAGATAAAGGGCAGCATTTAAAGATATGTTACTCATTGATACAGCAGATAAGGCCAGGTGTTTGGAAAAGCAAAGAAGCAGCAGGCCCATTGTAACCCATTGTCAGATAAACCACTGAGACAGAAAGCATTGGCTGGAAAAAAAGAAAAAAAACATTCTTGGAAATAAAGATGACAATGAAAGGGCATAAAACTCACATGCCACTGAAATTATTCTTAGAGGAACATGCATCAGAAGGCTATTTTTGATTGGGCTGTTAAATTGTTCCATAGCTGGGAAGTGCTCTGTCATTACTTATGGTAGCCAGATATATTTCTGGGATGACTTTTGTACTGAATGCAGCCTGAGGCACAACCTACTGGAGTCATCAACAGGTTTGCCTTTCTTTGTGTAGATTGAAGCTCATGCCCTCAGGGAGTTGTTTAGGTGCAATGAGATAAGTAATGTTCTCAAATTGATACCAGTAGCTGACCCAACCCTACCAGAAAGAAGTTTAAGACTGAAATCCCTGTGCCTGCAATACCTAGAAACGAGGCTTAGGTTACATTTCTGAATCATAGAGGGGTCTCCTAAAGAGATAGCTTTTCCTCTCCCAAATGTCTTCAGCGTGAAGGTTCTTGCAAACATTCTGCTAATTTTTCAAGTGCTTCCTTTGCTATTCATGGTTTGAAAAAGCTTGCCTGTGTCTGGAAAATCATCTTGCAAGTAAATTAAAGTACAACTGCTATGTGTCAACAGCTCTCCTGTGGATAGGTTTACTCCTGCTATTTCTCTTATGAAACTTGGCTAAACAACATCACTTCCAAAATCACTGGGAAAAGGGAGTACTAGGTCAAATTCTGACTTACTGGGTAGAAAGTGCCTCAAAAAAATGGCTGGCTACTTTTTCTCCCTAGTCTTTAATTGTTTACCTGCTTGTCTGGGCCTTCCACAACTGTCTAGGTAGTGCTGGTGGGGAGCATCGCAGCCCCTCACCAGTTACTGCTGGAATGGGAGTTAGGCACTTGCTGTGGATTGTGCTTGGAAGTGCTTTATAAGTGTCCAGTCCTGGTCAAAGGTATCATTTGAAGTGCTTACCTGTCGCTTCATGCCATTCTCACTAAGCCAAAGCCCTCATCTATTTATTCCCAGCCAATCTTTCTTCAAGCTATACTAATTTACTGAAGTAAGCACTTAGCTTAACAGAGGAGGAAAACAACATCCCACAGATGTCCATAAACAGACAGCTAATGAAACATGGACAATAACTTCTAGCTAGGATTAGACTCAGCTGCAGCTTCATTATGGTCTTGCCCCACCAGACTTGAGCTTGCTTCCCACTAGCTGTGACCAGAGCATATAACAAGTGCCATATGGACATGCTGCAAACCACAACAGGCCTTTGAATCCAATGTGGTATCAAAGTGGCAAAGTGCCGAAGGTGTCATGGTAAAAACACTGGTTTAGTACAATCACTGGCTGAGGGGTAGTGGACAAGACAGGGTAGTTAAATTTATGTAAGGGAAGTAGAGGAAATATTTAGAGAAAAATTAGTATCATTATGACCACCATTGCCCTTGTCAGTAGAGTATTGACTGGAACTTTTTTCATCAAAATGTCACCATTTTAGGTTATTGCCCCTTCAATGACCCCTCCTATTTTGTGAAAGAAAACCTGAAATACTTCAAATGTAGGTAAAATTTCACAGCAGGATTACCCATCATTCTGTTTGTTCTATTTTTCTTCTTTTGCCCTTCTAAGAAGAACTTTTTTTCTTCTCCACTGGAAAGATCTTAACACAGAAAAATATGATAACTTTTCTGCTAACTAAGGTTTGAACTAGTTCTTAGTAATAATGTTCTCATACACTTTTTTCCCCTTACTCATCCAAGTAGTATTGGCCCAATTTCCCACAGGTCTTTAGATTTCTGTATCTGAGTCTTGATTCTCCAATATAGACAAGTAAGTTGTGATCCACCCATATAGAGGACAAGTCTATGACTTAAGCCAAATTAAATTTATTTTATTCCATTTGAAAAGATTATGTACTATATAAATTTTTCTTATGCTTCTCTCCAATAGGACTTGAATTGCAGAATGCATGCATTTTTTTTTCTCCTTTGGTTAGTAAAGTATCATTAAAAGGAGGTTGAAAAGTAACTAATCACTCCATAGACCTGTTGCTTGGCTACACAGCCCATGGGTCTTTTCCACATAGTCTTAGCAAAATAATTTTTCTGCTGCTCTGTAAGATCATAAAGTCTATTTGTCTCCAAAAGCCCAGTGTGAGCAAATCCTCTAATATCATATGGTCTATAGTTGTCAAAATTCTGCATGACACCAACTTAAAAGATTAGGAAATCATTAAAAGGCATTTGAAAGATTTCCCAATCACTTCAGTGAGGTTAGTTTTTCATTCAAAGGCCTAGTTCCAACATCATTTACCATAAGTGTAAGTATTTTTAAGCTTTTCAGATGTAAATAGGGACATACTTAATAAAATTTTTGGTCCTCCGTCCCTGTTTATAACTTGAAGTTTCTGTCATTTTTATTATTTCCAAGAAGAGGTACAACCCTTACAAGCTTTGCAAGTATTAATGCACCCGTGCCAGTTTTGACTTTCATGATATATTATATAGCAATATATATAATTATTCCTATAACTTCTATTTAAAATAATTAGAAGTTCTGTGCATTAATATGGAATTTGATGAACAATACTATATTATACAGGACAGTAAAGCAGAGGTGAAAAAAACACAGAAATAAATCAGGAGGGAGCAAGTGCAAAAGTGTTAAAAGGTTTTTGTTTCCTCAGAGGTAATTAGCTAACAATGTTTTTCTTTGAGAAAAAGAAGTATAATTTTCAACTGCAAATTGTACTAGCAGTACTCAAGGACAACTAAGAGGGGCAATTCAGAGGCTGAAAAATCGTTAAGAACCTTCACACAATTTTGAATTAGGTTCTTAAACCTAAACAAATTGGTGCCCAAGCTCCTGCAACCAACTTATTCAGCAGACATGAAAGCATAGTTGGTCACTTGCACAATCAGCTGAACACGAGAAAATTTGGAAGCTTAGGCTAATATCTAAGATGTGCAAGGGATCTACTTCCTACAGCTGGCTTTAGCCTCGGAAAACCAATTTCTCTAAGATTTTCCCGTCTATTTGATAGATTAGGCTTCTGCATTGGATTACAATCTGGAGGACCCCATCTCTGTCCCCTGGATAGAGAGCTGCAGGGAGCTAATGCCCACATTTAAGAGTATTCTCCCTGCTTTTCCCATCACATATATTCAGCTTCCAATACTGTTGGGGATATTTGGGTTCCTTGTGAATGCAGGGTCCTTTTGGCATACTGTAGGAAGGTTAGGGGCAGATCAAGACTCTTGGTGAGTAAATGTGGTTCTTTCACAATTAAGAAAACTTATCTCCTTTTCTGAATAAGAGATGACAGAAGTGGGGGCCCAAAACAATCAGCACCAACCCACCAGGTTGGACTTGTGTTTGAACTGTAGTGAGAGATTTACCAGCCTAAATAAAAGCTGAATTTAGGCTTGACCTATTTGATTCAATTAAAGAGTAGTTAAGTCTGAGCTTTGCTGTGTGTTAACAGAAAAGGGCTGCATGGAACCAGAGGCAACTTACTGTGAGCAGGATAAAGAGAGAGAAAGAAGCAAGAAATGTCAGTAGGAAAGGACAGCAAACACTGTCACAGTCAAATGCAGCCACAATTCCAGCTAACAGACATACCAGAAAAACCAAAAAAACCTCAACTGCAAGATTCACCTTTCTGCAGAATTCCTATTTTGCTACTTAAGTCCATATATAAAGTAGATGGGACAGGGAGAGAGAGGAGTGACAATTAAGCACCAGCCAGAGATTCTAGATCTTCAGTCTACAGCAAAGAAACACCAAATTAGACCCAAGCAAATGACTCCTCTGATCTTCAGAGGCACTACTGGATGCCGGCTATATCTGACATACAAATGAAAGCAGAGCAGAGAGTCATTCACACAGACAGTGAAGGTAATCTCCTGGCTACACTGCCTTTTTTTCCATTCTAGACAGGCTTTCACGCACTAATTTTGGTGAGTTATTGTAGAGGCCTTCAGATCAGAGCATTGGCTGTGGAGGATCCCCATGTCTCCAGAAACCTTTCCTTTTTTTTTGCCAGCAGGATGACAGGCTGATGCCTGCTGATGCCAGCAAATCACACAAAAATGGCTATGGCATGTAATTAGATGAAGCCCAGGGATTCTAGAGTGCTTTGCATGGTATCTCTGCTTTGCACTCAATCATAACAGCCTGCTGAGCAGATCTGCTGCCATTTAATTAGAGTGTCTGGGTCCACCTCCTCTTCCTCTGTAATAACATTAGTCAGAAGTGAATTGTCTGGTTCCTGCCTCTCCTAGGCTAGCGTGAGCTACTGATGTAGAGCTGGCCAGATTGGTTAATTGCAACCCTGACTTTTAAAGGTCAAGTCTTACAGAATCTAATAACATTCAGAAGATTTCCAAAACAAGGTAGATTGGATAGAAGAGCCTGAATTCCTCCCATGAGACACTGCCTATTGAGCTTTGGGACAAAGCAACCACCCTTAAGCAACCCTCAGTGGAACTGCTGGCCAAGGCCAGCCACCATGGCCAGATGGTAAAGGGCACCTTCAAGAGCAGCAGCTTTCTCTTGGGTTTTGAGCAGCTGGCACGGTGCAGGGCTGCACTGGCTTTTGGAGCTGTGCACTTAAGGAGAGAAGAAGAGTAAAGGAAAAGTGTACCTAAAGGAAGCTATAAAAACAAGTTACTACTCAGCTGATTTGCCCTTATGTAAGGGAGTGCATCATATCCTAGAAACTCTCGATCCTTGACTTATCCTAATAGGAAAACTGAATGGTTGCTCAAGCAATGCTTGTTAGGTAGAAAACCTCAGAAACCTGAAAACTGGCTTGGGAAGAATAAGATGTTTCAGTAAAGGACACATGTCGTCAGTTTCATGCAAGCTTTAACTGTCCTAGTGAGGAAAGTAGTAGGTCTGCTGAGAGGGACCTTACTCAGATGTACAGTTTATGGTTTATTAATTGAAGCCAATAACCTCTACACTTGGAAAGCAAATTCTCTTCTGTTTTACCCTTCTTCATAGGATCAAGCCCAGCAACCTGAACTGTAAGCACCTCTCTCATGGCAGAAGAGGGGAGATAGCTGAGGGCAATTGCTGCCATTTTTCCCTCCCAGAGTTCCCTGGCAGGAAGGAAGGGAGATCCTCAGCTGGGACACTTCTTCTTTCCCCAAATATATCATTTTGCCCATGCAAACACTTGAATGAAACAGCTGCAAATCCTAAAAATCTCCAGTCCTTCCACTGTTCCTAATCCAACCTGCCCTGAGACAGGCGGCCTTCATCGCAAGAGCCACAGAAATGGGGAAGTTTTGAGAGACATCAAAGAGGAGCTTTTATTCTGCTGCTTCCAGAGGAAGAATAGTCCATCTGTTTAATTACAGCCGGCACTTCCATTTCTCTTCTTGGCAGACAGCCTTGTCTAAAATCTTTCATTTACCAATTCACAACTGAATTTATACAAGATGAGTAGATTTCTTTTTGTCTTTCTGTAGTTGAAATTTTTCTAACATTGTTTAGCAAGTAAAAAGTTTGAACAATTGCATTTACATTTTCCTTGATTTTCTTCATCCTTTTTTTTCCCCTTCTTATTGAGTTTCTAAGGGCCTTTTCCTTGAATTTTTGCCTGTTTTTGCACATGCTTATTTTAAACTGATTTGCATGTAAAGGATGTTCAACCACAAATGCAGTTTGGGTAAGATGTTTACAAACTGGTATTAAAACACTCTGCTTGTTTCAACAAAACAGTAATTGAATAAACACCAGTTATTAGTTTACTTGCATATTTGCTTTGCAGTCTTTCTCTTGGTTTCCACAAATAACATAGTGATATTTGTCCTATAATTAATAACATTTAGAATAGTCTAAAATAAATAAATAAAATTATTGGTGTTTTCCCTTTATAAGAATATGGGTTTTGTAAGAGTAAGACTTAGAGAGTAGCTTTAGTTTTTCTTACTACTACTGTCTTCTTGATTATTCATAACCTTTAATTTTTTTGGTTACATATTCACCCACTGAGCCCCTGTCTTTTTTTTTGTTGTTTATTCTCCAGTTTCCTCCACTATACTCACTTTGCCTACAACATGCCATGAAACTAATTAAAGAAAACCTGGCATAAATGTATTTATGTTTTAGGTACTGAAACAAATGTTATACTTCAGATTTTTGCTACACTCTTTCTACATCAATAAGAACTTTCATTCACAAAAACCCAAGGGTATGCTGCAGTTCTTTGCAATCATATAAATTTACAACTTTTTGATTTGTTTGTACTTCAGTTGCAGCTTTCAGATCCCTTTTGGCATTACTCTTTTCTGAGTTTCTCACCTAGCGTCTGAATCTCATTCTTCCTGCTTATTATCCTGACTTCATATAAGCTAAATTTTGGATTCCTAAATCCTGCATATGTATCTAACAGCCTTCAAAATCTTTTCCCTGTCCTGCCAGTTTATTGCTGATAAACAATTAATTTTTCCTGTTTTCCAGTTAATGATTCACAATTAGAGACTTGCAAGTAGTGTCTATCCATGTAATGTTTTCAGCTATATAAGCAAGTTGATATAAATATTTGGTATGAGGTGTTTTGTTACATAAGTCTTTTTTCACCCACAGTTCTGCAAGATGACTTTTTCACTAGAAGAACATATTTCACCACTTTCTGATAAACACAAGGTGTATGGATATGGCATAACAAGCTGAAAGCCACCCTGGAAACCTGATGCAGAAAGAATCTCCAGTTCAGGACTCCATCAGGTAATGCTGCCATGGGACATTTTGCTGTGTAGGCTGAATTTTTTGTAAAGTTAAGACTTTATTACCTATATTTTTTTCATAAAATATAAAGTGTATTACATCCACTAAGTATATTTCTATGAGGAAAAACAGCATTCAGAGTTACTTTGAATACCATCTTTCTGTTTTACATCTTTCATCCAAACTAATCTATCTGTTTCTGTTACTTGAAGCTTCTCTGTAAACTGAAATTGCTCAGCATTTCTTTTGAAGTTTGAAATAATTCCCTTAACTTACTTTTCCCATCATTTTTTCATGTGCTTCTGTTCTGGTTGGCTTTGAGTGAAATCAGGAGAAAAATAATGAAGTTTCCTCACAGAAGGTTCTCTTAAGATTCCGATATTACTTGTGCAACCAGAGGCAGGTTGCAACAAAACATCAAGACATTCTGTACATGCACCCACAGTCCTGAGTTCTTTTGGTGCTGACATGCAGCACTAAATAGCGTACAATGTGCAGGCTCAGGAAGACCAGGTGCACTGTGTAAATGCTGTAATTTGACAAGCTTCCCAAACATTACAGAAGTTCAAAGCAGGCATTGATTAGATTGAATGTTCCTTCAAGTTGCTATATCAACTCACTCTCTTTTAGCATTAGTATTCACTTAAAGCAACAAACAAAGCAAGGTGTATGACAGCAAGGGTATGCCAAAAATTCAGATGCCATGTGGGGGAAAAATAGTAGGCTCATAATATTGTGCCTGCAATGATTTATCTAGAGGTTGCAAGTATCTTTTTCTAGACTCTTACCTTACCTTAAAATTTACTTATATATTTTGATATATATTTGGATATATATATATTTAGCAAAATTGGAGTCACACACGATTCATATCTGTGCATATGGATAACATAGAATAGGGAGCACGTACAATGAAATGGTACAAACAATGGTACCAACAAGACTGACATCATCATGGGTGTCTGTTACAGACCGCCCTACCAGGATGATGAAGGGGATGAATTATTCTACAAGCAACTGGCGGATGTCTCGAAATTGTCAGCCCTTGTCCTTGTAGGTGACTTTAACCTGCCGGATATCTGCTGGGAGCTCAATACTGCAGAGAAGAGGCAGTCCAAGAGATTCCTGGAGTGTATAGAGGACAATTTCCTTCATCAACTGGTAAATGAACCTACCAGGGGTAAGGCCCCGCTAGACCTGCTGTTTACAAACAGAGAGGAGCTGGTGGGAGATATAGTGGTTGAAGGCTGCCTAGGAAATAGTGATCATGAAATAATAGAATTTTCAATACTCAGAGATTCAAGGAGAAACAACAATAAAACCTCTACGCTGGACTTCCGGAGGGCAGATTTTTGACCTATTCAGAAGTCTAGTCCAGAGCATACCCTGGGAAACAACCCTTGAAAACAAGGGAGTCCAGGAGGGATGGATGTGCTTCAAACAGGAAGTTTTGAGTGCACAGGAACAGGCCATACCAGTGTGCCGAAAGGCAAGCCAGCGGGGAAGACAACCAGCCTGGTTAAACAGGGAGATTCTGAAGGAAATCAGGGATAAAAAGAGAGTTTATCGACTATGGAAGAGAGGGCTGGCTACTTACAAAGAATTCAGGAAGACAGCTAGATCATGCAGAAAGAAAATCAGGGATACAAAAGCGCAATTTGAAGTTAAATTGGCCACTTCTGTTAGGGATAACAAAAAGTCCTTCTATAAATACATTAATAACAAAAGGAGGGGCAAAGAAAACCTCCATTCTTTGATGGACTCGGAGGGAAACATAGTTAATAGAGATGAGGAGAAGGCTGAGGTACTTAACACCTACTTTGCCTCAGTTTTTACCAGTAAGACAGGTTGCCCTCAAGGCAACTGGCCTCTGGAGCTGGTAGACAGAGAGAGGAAACCAAATAGCCCCCCTGTATTCCAGGAGGAAATAGTTAGTGACTTACTGAGCCATCTGGATCCTCACAAGTCTATGGGACCAGACGGGATCCATCCTAGGGTAATGAGGGAGCTGGCAGGAGAGCTTACCAAGCCACTCTCCATTATCTTCCAACAGTCCTGGCTCACTGGGGAGGTCCCACATGATTGGAAGTTGGCAAATATCACCCCAATCCATAAAAAAGGCTGCAAGGCTGACCCTGGTAACTACAGGCCTGTCAGCCTGACCTTGGTGCCTGGCAGAGTTATGGAGCAGATCATCCTGTGTGCAATCACACAGCAGCTACAGGATGGACAAGGGATCAGACCCAGCCAGCACGGGTTTAGGAGGGGCAGGTCCTGTCTGACCAACCTGATCTCCTTTTACGATCAGGTGACCCACCTGGTAGATGAGGGGAAGGCTGTGGATGTGTCTATCTGGACTTCAGCAAAGCCTTTGACATTGTCTCCCATAATACACTCCTGGAAAAGCTGGCAGCTCACGGTTTGGACAGGGGCGCTCTCTCTGGGTTAAGAACTGGCTGGAGGGCTGGGCCCAGAGAGTGCTGGTGAACGGGGCTGCATCCAGCTGGCAGCCGGTCACCAGTGGTGTCCCCCAGGGATCAGTGCTGGGCCCAGTCCTGTTTAACATCTTTATCGATGATCTAGATGAGGGGATTGAGTCCATCATCAGCAAATTTGCAGATGACACCAAGTTGGGAGGGAGTGTCAACCTACCAGAAGGCAGGAGGGCTCTGCAGAGGGATCTGGATAGACTGGAGAGCTGGGCTGACTCCAATGGAATGAAGTTCAACAAGGCCAAGTGCCGGGTCCTGCACTTTGGTCACAACAACCCCTGCAGCGCTACAGGCTGGGGACAGAGTGGCTGGAGAGCAGCCAGGCAGAAAGAGACCTGGGGGTGCTGATTGACAGGAAGCTGAACATGAGCCAGCAGTGTGCCCAGGTGGCCAAGAAGGCCAATGGCACCCTGGCCTGCATCAGGAACAGTGTGGCAGCAGGAGCAGGGAAGTGATCCTTCCCCTGTACTCAGAGCTGGTGAGGCCGCACCTTGAGTATTGTGTTCAGCTCTGGGCCCCTCAGTTCAGGAAGGATTTTTATTGAGGTGCTGGAGCGGGTCCAGAGAAGAGCAACCAGGCTGGTGATGGGACTTGAGCACAAGTCCTATGAGGAGAGGCTGAGGGAGCTGGGGTTGTTTAGTCTAGAGAAGAGAAGGCTTAGAGGTGACCTCATCACTCTCTTCAACTACCTGAAGGGAAGTTATATCCAGGTGGGGGTTGGTCTCTTCTCCCAGGCAACCAACAACAGGACAAGGGGACATGGGCTCAAGCTCTGCCAGGGGAAGTTTAGGTTAGATGTTAGGAAGAAATTCTTTACAGAGAGGGTGATCAGGCATTGGAACGGCCTGCCCAGAGAGGTGGTGGATTCACCATCCCTGGAAGTTTTTAAAAAGAGATTGGACATGGCCCTTAGTGCCATGATATACTAATTAGAGTTGGATCAGGGGTTGGACTTGATGATCTTGGAGGTCTTTTCCAACCCAATCTATTCTATGATTCTATGAAACTGACTCTTGGTTCTTTAAGCTATGAGTTGCAAAGAACAGATGCCAGAGAAAAATGTGCATTTACTATAATTGTGGTCTATGTGGCTGAGGAAAACTGAAAATCTTTCTAGAGCTTTATGCAACACAGCAGACAGAGCTCAGACAATAAGAGGGTTCTCATGCTAAGAATCTGGGTTCCCTGGTTCTTTCCTCATTGCTGACAATCCTAGTCTCATGACCATCTGAAAAACTAAATTGTACCCAATATTCAAATGTAACTGGAGTAGTTTTCTTCCAAACTTTCAGTTATCAGTCCTAGAAGTGTGGTGACAATCCAAGAACACTCTAGGTGCCACTCTGCTCCACTTGTTTACAAAGGGGTTACAAGGAGGGAGCGACCATTCTGTTTGCTTCTTTCCTGGGTTGTGAAAGCACTGATGACAGGAGGTCAGAGGTCTCACTGGCTCTAAGTAGAGGGAAAATGGCCAGTGAAGCATGAACTACAGTGAGCAGGAGGCAAACCTTTTGTGCAGACCCCAGCAATCTGACTGAAAATAAGAGATGTGTTTGAACTTCATTTGCGGTTCAGTCCAACCAACAGAAGCATGTTGATTTACAGTAGCTGAAGACTTGGTCCAGTAGCACTGGCTTGACTGCAGTGTAAAAAGAAAGTGTTGCCAAATATAAAGATCTCTTATGGGTAATTTTTTTAACTGAACAAGAATTTGAACTGGGGAGTGAGGGGTAATCCTTTAAGAACTGGTGAGGTTCAAGGTGGCTGTAATCTCAACCCAGAGACAGTCTGTTACTCTTCTGCCACAAGATGCCCGTTTTATTTCCAGATGAAATATGTTCAAAGTGCTTTCCAGGTTAGGATCCATATATTACCCAATCTTTTTATGAATGTGTTTAGGAGTAAATCTTTTATTGATCTTGTAAATTCTGGCATTCTTGATTACCGCCTTATATTGCTTAACATTCCTGACTACCCACCAGTGTAGACCTCAGGGTTATTTTTTTATGCTGTGGACTCTGATCCTTCTGGTTAGTCGTGGATTAGACATTCCTGGTAGTGTGAGCCCAGCATTTATATCCACAATAAAACAGAACTCAGGTCTGGTAGCTCCTCTAAAGGTCTAAATCATGACTCTTTCACAAAGCCCTCAATAACCTAATAATGGCCAGTCTTCGCGAGCGAAGATCCGGGGAAGGTCTTTCCACCTTCCAGCCTGCGCATTGGATTTTTTAGGTGAGACACAGTGTGCGCAGAACTGAGCCCACCCTTTAATCCTAAGGTTCATCTGCCGGGGCCAAGCGAGCTTGGACGGTGGCAGTGAGGTCCTTAGGACGTAGGTGGGTTGCCTTTAAGGGCTAACGAGCCCCACCTGCCCGGGAGTGGCCCTGACCGGGAATCGAACCCGGGCCTCGGCGGTGACAGCGCTGCGCCTTTACCACTAGACCACCAGGGGCTCCCTCAATAACCTACTACCTATAATTAGACATATTTATTGAAGATCATAAACTGTTTCAACATTTTGACAATGAAAATGATGTTCTGGATATGCAATGCACAGGTTAAATGTACCAGCTATTAATCTTTCCAGAGAGTAATTTTCTTACACTGCAATATTAGAGAAATAGGACAAAGTGACTACATTTCACCTTTCCTTCATAATATATGTTCTCTTAATTTCTCTCTGTACTGAATTTTTACCCCATACTCTGTAAATTCTGGTGTGAACTCTAATTTTCTGAAGTGCCCTACTCTGAATTTTTTTAATGCTCAATTTTTGGTTATGGTATAGCTGAAACAACCTAGAGTTTAGTAGTTAGGAATGTGAATTATTTATTATGCAGTATAATTAATTGTAGTAGTTTTTGTTAGACCTCCAGACCTGTCTGATGTATCCATTGAACAGCATTTACCCTGGAATCAAAATAATGTGGCACAAGTGGCTATTTCCTTTAAAATGTAGGAAGGTTTGAAGAGAATGAACTCCCTGCCCATCTTGCTTGATGTTGCTTTTCCTGCTATGGGCTTCAGCTCTCAATAGATTACATACTCTAGTAAGAAACTGAAGCTTGAAAAGTTGCACTGTAGGAAAATCATCACAGGGAGAATGCTGCTGCTGCTTGTGGGAGTGGAAGACTGGCAGCTCCTACAGTAAAGAACCGTATTTTCTTGTGCAGTAGATCTGGAGGGTTTGCTGGAAAGTTACAGCTATTTCTATTGCACCCTCATGCCAGGGGTCATGTGTAACTAATAAGGTCTTTCAGGCAGAGAGTTTTTACTTCTGAATATTGGTCCTAGGACCTGATCAGGGCAAGGAAAGAGCAAAGACTAGGAAGACATCTCTGTCAAGGCTGTAGCTAAGTGTGAGACTGCTCTAGAAAACCAGTGCAATTGATGAAGCTTGACATTTTAATTTTCTTGTTTGCAGAACTAAATTACATTATGAAGAACAATGTTCAGTGACTGTGATTAAAAGTTTGAAATGTGCCATGTATCCTTGGACATGTACTAGGGTGAGTGCACTCTGAAAGTGCTAGGTTTGAATCGGCTGTTAGCAAAAAAGGAGCCAGGAAAATAAGTGAAATGTCAAAACCAAATTAAAATTATTTTTCTGCTCCAGACTGTCTCCTGAAGAGCTATTGTGTTAGAATTTGGTTTCCAAGCCATTAATTTGTGAACATTTGTGTCGATGTACCTGTCATGCTGTAGTACTTCTGTAATGGTATCTCTATACTGTATTTGGCTCACATCACAGCAGTGAATAGTTTAAGTGGAAAATCAATGAGTGCAAAGGAGTATGTATGTGTTCTTAAGCTCTTTCTAGCTCTGCTAGGACTAAGATCACTGAATTTGTTTTGCTAAAAAAAAAAATCTCCAGGATGATGCAGCCCCCTACCTGAAGGATTCTTTGTATTTTCCTACTTAAATTCATACTCCTCTGCCAGGAAAGAACATGTAATACCCAAGTAACTGAGCATAGATAAACAACCAAGTGTTATTACAGTGTAAAATTTCCCTGTGGTTTTATTGCCCCCTTGGAACACAATTGCTATAGAAGTGTCTGTGGGAAACTGTACTAAAACTGTCCCTTTGAATGTATTAATTAGAATCTGTCAAACATATTTTGACTGGAAACAGTTCAGGACACAATGAACATACTTTTGTCCTTAAAAGGATACTAAGACATGAACAACAACAAAACTTATTTAATACTTGCTATATATTTTTTGTATTCAAGTCAGACAGCATAATCGTCATCGGGGACTACTCTTGAATCTATATGGTCTACCTTTTAATATGAAATTCTACAAAACAGCAAAGCTTTTAATTCCCGGTTGCAGGCTTGGGTTGTTTTGGGCCTGAGTATTTACTATCTAGAGACTTGAATTTGTCAACCACACATGAATATGGCCTTCTGTTGAGCAAAGAGTGCCGGATATTTATTGTCCCACACTGTTGTAGGATGAATGAGTCACATATTTACTTGCAAGATTAGACTCCAGGGATGTGTTGCACAGCAAACAACCCATGCCTGTAGATTCTGAAGCACTTTGAGGCTGTAAAGCACTACAATAATGATGCTGTTCCTCCTAAGTAATGTCAAAAATGTCTTCCCTATTCAAATACAGCCTTCAATGTTATCTAGAAGAATAGCTGTGAAAGGCAAAGAGAACTGAAGACAGGCATTAACAGGCAAGTCAGATGGCTAGTTGTCATAGTTTGACATCTCAGGATATCAAATTGTTTTCTAGACCTTGATCTGGACTTACTCTCCCCACATGGAACTTCAAGTGTTACTTGTACTTGTCAGAGAAGATTTAAATTTTAAAAAGTCTTTAAAAGTTTAAGACAGGTAAGAGAAGGGCACAGAGATGCCCTGTTTCCTCTCTACTTTGGGGCAATTGCAGGGAGTAATTTTTTTTTCTACCAGAGAAATTTCTGCCTGAGAAATTCTACTCTTCTGATTAAGAGAACCTGCTCTGTTCACTCAGTTCTTTGGTGACCAGTGCCATTTACCTCCCAGGCTGTACTTGCTGCTTGGCTGTCTGCATAAGGAGCAGTAGAGAGACTTGGGGCTCACTTCAGATGTCTGAATGCAGGTAAAAAGTGGCATTAGAAATTCCCCACAGGCCCTTACATGGCTCTAGCAGCCATTTAGAAAAGTATGGGTCTTCGACAGGTCTTGTCTCACACCAGCCAGTCTCCTGTAGCGGTTTCAAATGGCACTAGGTGACTCTGTTGGAGCAACTTCATAGAGCCCTGACTATACATGGACACTGTAGACCCTTCACTCCCATGTAAATACGAACATGCAGGCATGTTGGACTCAAGTACTTGAAACCAAGCCCTGGTGTTACTATCCCTCAACATCTCCTCCATAGCAGACTTTCTATAGGACTTGACACCTAAATTTGCATTCACAGAATGTCAAACAGCCTTGGAGTAAATATGGCCCAATAATAATGCTCAACTGATCCTATAAGAGTAATGATGTAATCCCAAAATATTGGGATTTCTACTTTTTTTCCTTCTTCTTGCAGAATATGAGTTGCTTCCTACTAATATCTTTGAGTTGCATTTCTAAGGATTTTCCTCTTTACAAGAATGCAAATACCAAGAGAATCAGAGTCCACTTAGGAGAATAGCCACCTGTGACAGTGGTTTACAAATTCATAATCTTATCATAGGATCCAAACTAAACCATTTCTGTGGATACTGCTACAGGAAAGTTCATAAATCCACCAGAACAAGGTTGTAACTTCAGCTTGGGATGACCTCTGACAGTCTAATACCCACAGTTTATCTAATCTTAAATTGCTCCCACAGACAAAACTTTAGTTTTGCTTTTTAAGCAACCAGTGGGAAAGCAACTCTGTTGTGAAAAAGTAAGATGTACTGTTTTGTCAAGGATGTTTGTTATCTCTGACTGGGAGAGGCAAGGCCTTTACACTCAGAACAAGGTTACTGTGTCACAGAACTATTTGAGAATTAAGAAGGGAGAAGGTAAAAGTTTATTTAATAAATGCTTTCCAAGTAGTGGCTGAGAAAATTAGATGCCATTGCCCTCTGCTTTGGCAAGATACCTTTTTTTTCCCCAAAGGAAGACAAAGCCAACCTCAAAATAGCCTCTGTCTTACAGGAAATATAAGGAATTGCTAAATCTTACTCAACAAATACAACTTCCCCCTTCTTGCTGGCCAGTTACAATCCTGCTTTGTGCAAAACTAATGAATCGAGTAACTGGAAAGGCCCTGATGAAAATAATATACATGCTCTTACACTGGCGAGATCAAACAGAAACTTTTACTGCAAGAGATCAATATCAACATCTGTGACACTACATAAACCACAGTACAGAAAGACAAGTCCTACCCCTTAAAGTCAAAATTGACATAAAACAGAGCAGGTCAGACAGGGAACAGGAAAAACTATACAAATATTTTGGAGTTATCCCTACTACTGGTTGACTCTACTACTATGCATTCATACTTGCTCACTAAGATTAGTTTGGTGGAAGAGGCGGGAAAGTTACATGGTATAAAATCTTCAGTGTTTTGTAACTGATTTACAATTTCATTCAATTTTGGATTATATATAGTGCAAAAACTGGAGACCTTCACCTTTATTGTTGTCCAAATCATAAAGTTAAACAGTTTTTGTGACCCATTAAGTAGGACTGTGTTCTTACTTATGCTACAGCTCTTTATCTTGGAAAAACAGACTTAAAAGTTTGCACTAATTCAGGACACATTCCTTGT
Organism: Myiozetetes cayanensis; assembly: GCF_022539395.1. Classification (NCBI taxonomy): domain Eukaryota; kingdom Metazoa; phylum Chordata; class Aves; order Passeriformes; family Tyrannidae; genus Myiozetetes; species Myiozetetes cayanensis. The sequence continues at coordinate 66,865,928 of NW_026087521.1, read as the reverse complement.
TTGTGTTTGGGGCAAGAACAAAAACAATTATTCTGGATTCTGAGAATTACTTGCACACCATGGACAAATAAAATACAGGTTTCCATAATCATCACAAATTTTCCTTCTCACCCTGGAGTGTAAGCTTGCCTTCGTTGCCTAAGGTAGGGTGGTTGAGAAAGTGAAATATTCAGTCATTTCATGCTTGATTCTATGAGATTGCATGTCTTTTGCCTTAATTTTCTTTGAAGCTTTGTTCCGAGGATGCAGCTGTGTTCTGGATTAGGTAAGACTTGATGCTTTTAGTCTCTACATGCTCACACATTTAACTGTGTGCTGGTTCAAAATGCTATTTGCAATTACCTGACCAGTGCCTGCTACTTCATATAACACCAGTGCTGCTGCCTGTACTCAGACCTGCATTTTACGTACCCTGCAGTTTCGAGCAGTGTCTTTGGTTTGAGCCAAAGAGTGCAGGTTCCCTCTTATCTTGCCTTTCCAGTGTGCACTCAGGCTTAGAGATTGAAAGAGAAGGCTCTTTTTAACCTGCGGTTCCCAAAGACAGACCTTAAATTGCAGGAAGACCCTTGAAAAGATTAGGAAAATGTGACTGATAAATACAATTAAAGGGACTGCAAAATGAAGCTCCAAAGAAGTGAAATGTTTCATTTGTATCCCTTGCAGTCACTCATGACCTTTTTATTAACGAATGATGTTTTTGCTATTAGTGACACTTGCCCTCCTTTCAGAAATATGTTGTGATCCTTATCATGTTGCTGCTCTTTGTGATAGCAAAATGGCCTAAAGCAAATACTGAGCTCCTGTCATTTGGCATAACTCCATGGAAATCACTGAAGCTATGAATTCTTCTCCAGGGACATGATCAAACTCAGAGTATATGTGTATCTGTTTTTTTAGGAACATATTTTCATTTCTGAACACTTCAAAAATGCAATTGTGACTTAAAATTATTTTAACTTTCCCCATCTCTCCAAGGACTTGAAAGCCACTTGCCATTTGGTTGCAAAAGAACTCCTGACCAATTTCAGTTTTGAAGGTTACTTATTTATAAGCTATGAAGAACCAAAAATAGCTGTGTAGGTAGAGGAGAATGGCCCTTTTATCCAGACTCTGCATTCAATAGTTGTGATTTCATGAGCTGTGGCCAAAACCCGGAAACGGGCAGATCAAATTTCTCATGCTGTTAGTGCAGTTGATATTACCTCAGGGAAGTAATTACTGCCTCAAAGTTTGTTATAATAAACTGAACACAAAGAATTTAAAACCATTGTGTACTGCATCCTCTTTTGATTCTCACAAACCAGCAAGAGACTTGTCCCTTCCTGAAGGTGCTGGTAGATTTGTATTCCCATGGACCTGACACGCCAGGGACAGCAGTGCCACATACAACCCAACTAGCAGAGCTGTGACTATAGTCTTATCTTCACAACAGAGCACAATCAGAGTCCCTGACCACCACCTTAAAGCTTTTCAAGAACTCAAGTGAGGCTTCAAGCTGGAAGAAAATGGCTTGACACTGGGCTGAAGCTTTATTCTGCAGATGATTGACCAAGGGATGGAGCCAGGACATAGAGACAGCTCTGCTGGACGTGTTCTCACTAGTAGTCCCATTGCTTAAACACTCTGATTGCATCAAGAAAATGAGAGAACATATTACCCTCTATGCTCAAATGAACAGCACAAATCCCAGATGAATAAAGTTAGGATGTGATGTAGACAGCAGCAAGCTGTAATGACTCTCCACTATCCTGGCTTATCTCCAGATGCATTTGGATGGGAAAAGACTTTTGACCAACAGCCATGTGGGATAGATCTGAATCAAGGATGAAAAGCAACATAATCTTGTTGCTGCTTTCCCACATACCATTTGTTACCTCCTAGCATGAAATTTTCTGTTCACTTTTAGCTGAAAGTCCGACAAGGTAGAAAATAGCGCTAGTTATTGCCACAAGCAATGCTATTTCGTGGGAATACAAAACGCATTTAGTAGCTCCTCTTTATGAGCATTTTCTTGATTTCCCAGCTGGCAGCAAAATACTCCAAAGATAAATTTCACTCTGTTCTATGCAGATGATATACATAAGGAACTCCCAAGGGCATAATGAGGTATACAGTGGAAATGCTTTTGTATGAAAAAGCATTTTCTGTATTTTCAGATTTCATGGAGCTGTTTTATCATTAGGGTCCTCCAATTCTACACTAGTGTATCTCCCCCTTTGATAATGTGGTTTTTCTCTCACTTTTTTTTTTTTTTAACTGGACTTTCTTCTTTCTTACCATCCTGCAAGCGCAAAGATACAGGTCACTTTTATTTTACTCCATTACCAAATATTTATTACACAGAATGAGGATGTAATCTGGTTTACAGTGTTCAGCAGCGTTCAGAAAACATCTGTCACAATTTTTAGTTCATTTCAGCCAAGTCGCTTTTTCAGCTCTATTTTGTGTCAGATTATGGAATAATTTTATTCTGAGGAATGTTTTTTATAGAGAGAAATTAATCGCAGTGTAAAAGTGGGCACTCAGACAGCATGTACAAGTTAAAACATACTCTATTGTCTTAGAGTGGTGATACGTCTTAGATGGTTTCTCCATGCGAGGGTGATCGTTACTCTTGAAGATGCTTCCTCAGTGCAAAAGTTTTGCCATCACTAGTGTGTAGTGATATGCAAATGAAGAATATTTATATTAGTGTTACTACTGCAGTGTTACTATAACTGCTCTCACTGTCACCCATATTTAGAATACAAAATGAATAAAGATTTATAAATAGCAGTAGCACAGTCTAAAGGTGGAAAAGCGACCTCTGAGCCAAGGCACATTTCTCTGCCTCTGCCACAGGGTGGATGGGGTACACAGTGTCTCTGTCTGCGTCTCCATTTCCTCATTTGCTAAGTGCAAGATATTGTGAGATCTTTATTACTTAGGGGTAAAGCATTTGCAAAACTTTAGGCCTTCTGATGTTCATGCAGGGGTCCATATGGTCTTTAGGCAGCTGCTGGAAATGTAACAAGTAGCAGAATTTGGCTTAATGAGGTTTCCCAGATAACTGAGTGGGAGTGGGTTCTTCTGCCCCGGTTAAATGTCATGGCAGAGGGGATATATCTTGAAACTTCTAAAATGTTAAGGGAAAAGCTGATTCTCTGTGTTCTGCAATATTTTATTATTACATAATAACTCTTCCCTTCAGCCAGTGGCTCATTTATCTTCCATGGTTTCATTTCTTAAGGAAAACTTTCCAAATTCAGAGAAGATGGACTTAATGCTTTTTTTTAAACCATGACAGACTGACCCATAGAATTGGTTTCTCCTCTATCTTTTAATGCCATATATTATTACAAGCCTTTCATGTAAGAAAAATAATGGACTTGGAAGCTGTGCAGAACCTTTGCAAGAGTGAAAGCTAATTCAGAAATAAATGAGACATGCTGCTTTTACTACCAAAATAGTGGAATAAGGATAAGTTTCTCAGCTAGTCCAACACTCTATTTAAGCTAACAACTGATTTATGCTTGGTCTGTGTTTGGCCCTGTTTTCTCATGCCGTCCTGTGTGGTCTGTAGAAAAAACACCCTATATACTAAGCAAGATTTTCAGAATAACATTTCAGTTCAAAAAATGTGTTTTTTTAAATAAAAGTTAATTTGCCACAGAATTGTTTTCCTTCATATGTAAAATGTTGGGGAACATTTTTGAGGCCTGTTCTGTTTAATATTGTTATCAATGATCTAGACAAGGGGATTGCATGTACCCTCAGTTTGCAGATGTCACTAAGTTGCGTGGGAGTGGTGATCTGCTGTAGGAAGGCTTTGTAGAGGAACTTGGACAGGCTGGATTGATGGCTGACACAAATTGTGTGAGGTTCAACAAAGCAAAGGGCTGGGTCCTCCACCTGGGTTACAACAACCCCATTCAACCATAAGGTGCTGGAGTGTGCTGAAGGAAGGGCAACAATACTGGTGAAGAGTCTGGAGCACAAGTCTTATGAGAAGCAGCTGAGGGAGCTGGGTTTTTTTAACCTGGAGAAAAAAGAGGCTCAGGGGGACCTTAGCACTCTCTACAACTAACTAAGAGGAGGTGGTATGGAGGGGGAGTTGGTCTCTTCTCCCAGGTAGCAAGTGTCAGGATAAGAGGAAATGGCTTTAAGTTGCACCAGGGAGTTTTAGATTGCGTATTAGGAAAAATGTTTTCATGGAAAGGGTTGTTGATCACTGGAACAGGCTGCCCAGGGAGTGGTTGAGTTGCCATCCCTGAAGGTATTTAAAAGATGTGTAGATGTGGAACTTAAGGACATGGTTTAGTGGTCAACTTGGCAGTGCTAGACTAATGATTGGACTCAATGATCTTAGAGGTCTTTCCCAACTTAAATGATCTGATGATTTTTGTCTGTTTCTGTACCAGTATAGAAAAAAAAAAAAAAAAGCAGGCCTGTTCTAAGTTGCTTTTCTTTCACTGACAATTTTAATTAGCTGCCAAATAGTCTGAACTTTTACGTAACAGGAGCACATTAATTTTCCATTAAGAAGTAAAATATTTTCATTTTCCAATACTCACCATCATAAAAATAGTAACAAAGCAGCAAAAGAGTTAAAATTATCAACAGTCATGTATTTTCTGAGATTTCTCCCAAGGCAAAATGATTATTTTCTTAAACACACTCTAATAATAATACTATCTAAGATCCCTTGGAATCTTCCTAGTATCTACAGGATAAACTACTGCTTTTGGTAATATTATTCACTATTTTTTCATACTATCATTCACATAAAGCATATCAGCCTGTTCCAAAATCTCACTGATTTATTCTCTCACACAGCCAAATTAGGATAAAAGTGTAGTTAAGAGTCTTGTCTTCTGATGTGTGATCATTGTGCATTTTACTGCTGTTAATAAACTCTGACATTATCTATTGTCATTACAGACATTGTTTTATCTTTGAGACCCCTGTGTGGTCTTTTTTCTGTGCATAGCCAAAAGGTGCAGCTTGTCTCTTCAAGATCTGTACCACTGATGGAGAAAGAAGGCTGCTGAAATGACACTTAGTGACTTGTAACCACTGAATCAATGGTTTATTGCTTTATGTCAGAAGTGTGTAACTTTTTGGTCTCTCAAAAAGTTAATTTATTACCTGTCGCACAGCAATGCGAAGAGAGACCGAAATGAATGGGTAGCAAAAGATAGTGAAGCCTGTGTAAAGAAAAACTACAGAGATTCATACAACAGCCAATTTAATTACCAATCAGACTACATTTATGCATGATGAGAAGTAGCTTATTAAAATAGCTAAACATAATTATCTAATCTCTAATCTAGACAGGTCTGACTGTCCTTGTACAAAAGTGTGTCACCTCATCTTTCATGTTTGTAATCATAAGCTTTTTCCAATCTGCCCAACAAGAATTTTAGTATGTAGAAACTAAGTCCACCTACTTCTTTCAGTTTATCAATAGAAATAATTGATTCCATAAAACTCTGTTCTAACTTCCATAAAACTCTGTTTTAACTTCCTTGTTTGAGCACTCTGACTAATACTTTCTGGACTTCTCATGGTATCAATCAGTCCTATTTATAAAGAGTTGTTTATTTTTAACAGTAGTTTTAGACAACCCAGTTTGGGTGCATCTCTCTGACAAGACAGAGTACCATGTCCCCTGTTAATGGCATCTCCCTGGGGAACTCCCTGATCAGTGTTTTAAAGTGGGTCACGCTCCCACCATACAGGCTTAATTCTACTTAGAATCAACAAGCTGCCTTCAGACCACCCAGTACTTAGTCCTGATCCCCTACAGACCCCCCATGGCTGTTTCTTTCTTAAAGTTTTTCTCGTAGATGTGCCTGTGATCTCATGTAGACTGTATGATAGCTTGAAAGAGAGTGGCATTTCTATAGCCCAGGAAGATGGATGGTTATTGCATACTATGGGAGAGTAATAGGAGAGTGCTTAGGGGTCTTTGAGAGTGCAGGGCTGATGGGGAGGTGCTGGAGAACATGCTTTGCTCTTCATCCTTACTGCTATAGGAACAGTTCAGAGGAAACTACTCCCAGAATCACACTTGGAGAGGGGAGTAGAAGAATACAGTTGTTTTATTCCATCCCATGCAGGCAACCAAAGGACCAGATCTGGGAGCAAAGCATGCAGAGAATTTATTTATTACACAATGTGGACATCTCTGAACTGATTTTTTTGCAGCTTGAAGATGACCTTATGTATACAAATATGAGCATGAATTCTCATCTGTTTGGCCTAGTTCCTTTTAGCATTTAATTTTATTTGTCCACAATTCAACAGCTTTGTAGCTTCAGAACCAAACACATGAAGTTTAAGAGAGCTTTTTATTGACATTTTCCCTTACTTATCCCAACACTGGTTATTTATTTTACAGCTTCTAAGGTGCCCCTCATATTCACCTCTACCCCCTTAGTTGAAAGTGACTCAGATATTACAGTGCAAGTTGTTATACATTCCTTTCAGGGTTATTTAAAAAGATGTGTCAGCTACAAAGATTGTAACCAGATCTCAGTTTGTCTGAAAGGCTACTTATGTTTGGATCCAACTGTTCTGGTTTATATACATTACTTGGAATGTTTAGCTATCATTTAACTGCAAATTATGTTATTTGTATATGTATCTGATGTAATTTCTTGTGCTATAAGTGACATTTCAAGTTTTGTTCTCAAGGAATTAGGATAGAAATCCTCAAAGCACTTACATCACTTGAGCATACTGGAAAATTTCAGCTATTGCAAGCTGCAAATCTTAGCCTCTGCCATTGTGCTGATAACATTTCTTAGAAAAGCCTGGTGACAAATACCAAAACCCATCAAAACTTAAAAAAAATTCCAAAACAGCACCACCTCCCTGCCCTCAGAATTTCAGCAGACTATGAACTTTGATCATAGGGGCAGGAAATGTGAGTCTACCAGTTGTAATTTCCTGAGGTTGTTTTTAATTTTAATACTTTAGCCTCCTTTTGAGAGTATGTCTGATCTGAATTCTGTTGTTCTCACTAAATGATGGCAAACTCACTGCAGAGGACTTGACTCTGAATAGGAACTCTGGGAACACAGTGGGAATCCTAAAGCAGGCACTCTGGTTGCACTATACAATCCCTGCCTATGCTTTCTTCTTCTATTCCCTGTTTCCCTCCAGCAGCTGCTCTAAGCTGGGGTTGGAGCAGTGGAAAAGCTGTAGCTGCTCCACGAAGTCCAACTGCTTCCAGGACCAGGATTCTGGTGGTGTTCTCCAGCTCTGCTCTTTACACAAGTGAGTGCCTTCAAATGGCTTCAGGCAGGTTCAAATGAAACTGTAAATATGGAGATCCCACATGCAAATGCGCTTCTTGCTTTCTGTTCTAACTTACTGTACCTATTTTTGTCATGATGCTGCTTCCATTCAAAGGGAGCCTAGAGCAGTTCCATCAAAGGAACTACTTCTAAGGAGATACTCCAGCATGAGTTAGAAAGGATCTGTTAAGCAGAACACAGAAACTAAAAAAATCAAATGGAAAATATTTATGCAACTGTAACTACTCTCTAAACCTACATTTACACTTCATCAACTTCAGATGGAATTATTACTTCAGTTTGCTGATACGGCATACACAAAAAAAATCTTCTAACAACAGCTTCAGGTGCATTGTAAATAAGACTTAATTAAAACCTCATAAGCAAATGTCAGCAGTATCCTCCAAAGCTTTGACATAAAAAAACACGCAGTTCTAAAAAAAATCTCTACAACTGCCTCTTCAGTGAAGGATGGTGAAGTAATCTAATACTTTCTGAAAGGTTTACTGTAATAGTTTTATTATTCAGAAAAATGAGCATGTTCAACTACTCCACATATTTGGGAAGACATCAAATGTAAATGAAAGCTCCCACTTCAAAATTTATTGATGTTTAATGAGACAATTTTGCAGAGCTGCTGTACCTTCTCTTATCAGAAGCCTCCTGAATATCCTGGATTGTTAATGGCTTCTTTGAAGCAAATCAGATCAGCATCTGGTGTCTTGTAAAAACCAGTACAGCAACATGTACTGATGCCTGAACAAAATCTGACTTTGAGGTCTTAATGGCACAAAAATTTCCCATTCAAACAGCTGCAAATATTTTGTTTCCCTTTTTCTCTTAACTCCCCTCATCAGTTTAGTTGGAACCCACAGATTCAGAAAACTGAGTTTTCTAATATGTTGCTCTCACATTTTGCCATGAGGAGGGGTTTGGAATAAGCAATGTCCTAGGATGTGGCTGCTGCCCTTAGCTGCAGGGCTGTTGCCTTTAGCATTCCCTCCACCCACCTTTTCTGCTTCAAAGTCGTAAGCAGCCAGGAGGAGATCATGATAGACGTGCCTTCAGCACAGCCAGAAGGGTCTGGTGATCCACCCTAACATTCCTCTCAAATCATCTGACTACCTGGTTCCGAGGAAGATGAGAAGTCAGTGTGCATCTTCATGCTGTGTACAGGCCTGCAGCTGAAAACCATTGTGTTAGTTGTATTTTTCCCCTTGGTCAGGACACTGTAATCAGCTCCAGAGCCTTGCAAATGTGAAGACAAGTTGATTAGCTGTTGCCTGTAGTTCTGTACACCAGCCACATATGCCCTGTACTGTGAGTGTCCCGTGTAGAGCATTTTGCAGCTCTGCTGAAGGGAAGCAGCTCCTGGTTGAGGGGCAGCTAGTGTGGGCTGTATTGTTGTGCTGTGTCTGACAGCTGCTCTCAAAAAACCTTCCCTTAATCAGTGGGGAAATAAATATCCCCGCTTAGGATTTATATGTGTACAAGTTGGAGGGGGAAGAATAGGAAGCCTCCTCTCACCTACGGTAACAACTCAACTAGGTTTTCTTTTCAACAGACTGTGGGGTGTAATTGGAGCAGAGCAGCTTCCCACAGCTGGATGGGGATGGACTGGATGAAGTAGTTTGCTGCAGAATCAAGTCCAGGGACAGGGGAGGAGGTAGAGAAGGAAGCAGTTTTGCAAACAAAATAATAACAAAAGGAAAATGCAGCTTTAGGGAGACTGAAACCATTTGTCAAATCAGCAAGTAGTCTGGTCTGAAAGAAGGGAGAAAATTATTTTGGAAAAAACCAGAGATTTTGCTTTGGACATAGTTTTTTCATTTCTGGTTTGATGTCATTCTGTAAAAAGTATAAACACAAGGACTTTACTAACCTGCAGAGATGAATTGTGATGTTTCATCTTGAACTGGACAAAATGGCCCATCTGCACTCTTTGTTTCAACTTGGCCACCCTACCTCCATTTCTGGTGGCAGCAGGGTACTGTAACCCATGTCTGAGCTCTCGAGCCCCTAAGGGCATTTCAACTCCCTTCCTGCTATGTCCTGTTCCCACGGATCGGCATGCCCCCGTCACTCCTAAGGGAGGGGACCTGCAAAGTGCCAGTCACGTGCTGAAGTGCTTATGGTACAAAAAAGTACACAGAAACACCAGATAACAGCAATTGCTGGAGCGAAGCACTGCATTTTCATAACCCTCCTGTTGAACTGCATTTGTATGTTTATATTGTTACCTGCATGAAATAAAACAGATATATCCCATTATGTAGTATCAGATTAGTAAAGGAGTGAGAACACCACTACCGATTTGCCTAAATTACTGCCAGTAATACCATCTTTTTACATCTGTTTTTCTTTTTCAACCTATGCTTTCTACTAGGATTTAGAATATTGAACTGGAAACTGTAATCTAGAAGTTTAATGTAACAAGGTCATGGATGGCAATTTATGGGGAAAAAAAAAAAGGTGCAACTGTGAATCACCCCCAAACGACTGCATTTTGGATGGAGAGTGTTTTGCAGCTAAATTGTCCTATCGGATTTTGGGCTGTGGGTGTTGTGTGGGAGTACGTATGTGCAGAGCTGATAGTATGCATATGAAGCAGATCCTTAGGTGCACTGAAGACTGCATACACAGTGCAATGTCAGTGGAGAATCACAGTGGAGAATCAACCTCCAAAAGTGTTTTTTTAAAGCTATTTACTCTGCAGGTACAAAAGCTACATGACTAAGTGGCAGCCTATGAACAGAATTGTCTACTTCCTCTGACAGCATTAACTGTAGTCCAAGAGGATAAATGTGCCATGTCAGCTTCCCTTTGTGAATACTTGACATATGCATGATGGCCATATTCCCACATGCTTTCATCCATTCTTTTCCAGGCACAATACTTCTTTAAATCCAAAAGCACATAGCTATGTATCCAGTAAGAGCGAGTCAACAAGAGAATATTTATTTGCAAAGGCAGCTTGATTCAGTTTTCATCAGAAAACACTCAGGTATCCAAGACAATACTCCTAAAATACTTTATGCTTTATTTAATTTACACTGTTATACCTTAAAAATGCTATGACAAACACATGGGAAGAGTTGAAGCAATCTTCTTTCTCTATGTACCTGTATCTCCACTCCACCATTTGTATATAAAAGCTTTATTTACATGAAATATAATCCAAATGTTTAAGTGGATAAAATAAATGGGGCAACCATTTTTTAATATTAACTGTCATAGATACCTAGTTTTTAATTTTTTTTTCTGTTATGAATATGCTTTTTAAGTTTGTAAAAAACAAGCTTTAAGTATTTAGCATTCAGGTTGTCCATTAGATCTTAATTTAATTACTTTGTATCTATTATACAACCTTTAGATGAATCATCATGTATTATTTTTTCAAGACCTCAGTCTTGAAGACCTGATCATTTATTATTTTTTCAAGACCTCAGTACCTTTATGTACTGTATGGGGGGTGGAAGGCAGATCCTTGATAATGAATGAGTTTCTGAACATTGGAGATCTGTCTCATTGATTCCAGAAGGTGGACACCATGCAGTTTAGTTTTGGATCTGATTCTGTAAATCTCCATGTGTGAAAAATGGTCTTAAAATCTCTGATGTTACAGTAGTGAGTATGTCTAGTAAAATAAAGGTCTTTACTTCCCACCTCAGAATTCCTTATGGTTATGGACCACAGTTTGTTATAAACTTGTCATCAAAATCATTCTTTACCTATAAACTGACTTTTGATTAGCCATAATTCGTATTAAATATTCCTCTAATTCATATAATTCCTCCTTTCATACAATGAAAGAAAACAATACAGTAAAACTTCCGTTTTCCAGTGATGTGCTTCATCTAAGAGAATCAGGTCTTAACTCCCACTGAAGTCACGACTAGGACACGGACAAATATGACCATATTGTTCTTTAATTTTTACTCTATTCCACTTAATCTAATGACCTTTCAAATGAAACACTTCAGAATACAGATCCCATGTTTCTTTAATAAAAAAATAAATTATATAAAGAGTATAATTGCAAAACTCATCCAAATATCCTGTTATATGCATGCTCCTTGTTTAGTATTCCTAGTATTATGAAGGCCTTTGGTAACTCTTAATAACATAGCAATTTTGTTGAGTTGATTACCATTTTGATCTTTGCTTTCAAGCTGTAGTGGCTAAATTGTGCTAATAGATGCTTTAGTCTGGGCTTTTTTTTACTTTCATGAGCAGAGAATTTTATTTCCCAGTATTACTGGAATAGCAAAATATCTTTCAAAGTGCAAAACATGACATTTTCAGAAATCTTACTAAGTCAGATAAACCCCCCAACTAAGATTCTACTGAGTACCTTATTTGACTCAAATAAATAATTTTTTCCCATAATGTTGTGATTCCTCTTTAAAAGATATTAAAGGCTAAATTTAGCTTCCTGAAAGAGGATAAGCCCAAATATATTAGTATTTTCGTCCTAAGCTTTTTAGGGATGGGACTATGATTCTTTCATATTTGTATACAGCAAAGAACCAGTTCTGAGTCTTTTATAACATAAACAAAATAATGGTAACAATGTATAATGACTAGAAAGGGTGAAAGAATCATTCTAGATTTTATAGAAAAGAAATCACACAAAATGCCCAAAGCAAACAGAAAAAGGAATTTACATTAAAACCATGAAAACTTTATTAGTGATGAACATAAGAAAACATTCCTTGATTCTACACAGGAATGACCATATAAATAGTAGAACAGATGCTGTACTCCCTACTGATTGTGAAATTCCTTTATGTGCTTCTTGGTTTCTTCATTGTACTGGAAGGTTTCAAGAGGTAAAATCTAATTCGAACTGATGATACCTGGAGTCTGATACTTCCTATTTTAAGAGTGTTCATTTTGTACTTACTGGATCAAATTCTACTTTCAGTTACACAGAGAACTATGGATGAATTGTACTGATTTCTTTGAAATCACTTCGGCCTTGTTTCAACTAGAAGTTGGCCTAATGTCATTATTCTAAATAGATGGAAATGTGAAGAAACGATAATAATGTATGCCTTTTCCTTTACCTGGGCTGGTCTGTGGTGTATTTCTGTGTATCCGACATGGAATATATTTATACACTAAACACTACAATGATTCCTTTATTAAAAAACTAGTAAATCATTGATGTTATTAAAGCAGATTAGGGTTTGTTTTGGGTTTTTTCTTGTTGATTTCCTTTTGATGGAGTATTCCAGGACAAGGAAAAGGTATAATTTTGTTCTGCCATACATTGTGCAATTAATGCTTAAAATGCAAACAAAACCTTCCCAGCGGATTAAAGTCTTGCCCAGCTCAAAGTGGACGTTTAAGGTCTTCATCATGCTTAGACCCACACTCTGACGTTCATTTTTCAAAGAAGGATTTATATAACCCCATGTATATCAAAAGGATCTAGATTCTTAGCAAAAGGAATTCAGAGCAGGTAATCACAATTTATTTTGAGCAATTAGTCATTGCCCTGTCAATGCCATCAGACTTCAGTGGGAGTTTCATGTGTACAAAAATGGTTTTAATCTTATTTAAGCACTAAGGATTGCTAACAGTAGTATGAACAACAGCTCTACTGTAATACTTTAGTTTCAAATGTGCCCAGATTTTCTAAACCTGGACTTAATCTCTGCTCCACTACATCAGATTTAGAGATAAAATAATAAAGTCTTAGTTGGCACAAAACTGCTGTGGCAGAGCACAGAACATAGTTGGAGACCACCTCTTTTCATCAGTTTGTCATTTGCTACTTCACAGTAATGTGAAAAGCCTGCCTCCATGCTCTAAAAGTAACGAAATCATGTGCAGTAAGGGCTGCAGGATGGTTGTTCACCTTCAGGGTCTCCCAGTCACATATTTAACCAGGGCATGTCATGAACTCAGTGCTAATTCAAACCCAACTATTCCCAAAGTTGTACCATAACATTCCAGATTTTTAAACTTTGTGCTACAGTTGAGATATATAACACTGAATGCATTCCCTAGCATTCAATTTCCATGGAAATCATCGAGACTGGAAAATAGGATTGGACTTTCTCACAAGATTTCACATTCTCCTTGGTTCCTGCCAAATCCAAACTGTCACAGGAGCAGTCTCCCCTGAGGAATTTTGCTGTCTCTGTTTCTGGTTGACATCAAGAAGTGTTGAAGTATGTGTAAAAGTTAACATTCCCTCTCCCCCCCCCCCTGAATCTCAAATAGTACGCAAAATTCAAATGCAGTCACAATCAGACGTTGGTTGTAAGTTCTCTATGTCCTTGCTACATATATTTCATTTCTAAAAGCAGCCTGTTAACGTCAAACATTTCCATTCTGGCATTCAGAGATTATGAGTGTATTGCAGCAGCTGCAATCTTCATGTATTTCAAGGGAAATATATTAAGAGACATTTTAAATGCATTTTCCTCTACTAACATAAATCTTGGCATCTTGGGTAATAAAGTCAAATAACAGGGTATAAATTAAAGCAAAAATCCTGAAACAATAAAGAAGTCCTAAAGGAAAAATAAAACTAAATTAAGATTTCATGTTTAAAATTCTGTGCAGGAATGCAATTCCTCACACCAGGTAGTCCTTCTGTCATCAGCACACAAAAGTTGAGGTGCTAGTAATGGGACACAAAACTTTTCACCAGAAGGCTTAATCCCTTAGCTCCACAGTGTGTGGAAAATATGAATCTATGCTGTCTGGCTGCTTCTTGGTGGCTTCTGCAGATCAAGTTCCATGGTGACATTAGAAAAGGTTGGAATCTCCTTGCATCTGCATTTCAAATTTTCTCCTCTTTTAGACTAGCTATAATCTAGGTTGCTCAGGCCCCAGTTCAACTTAAACAGCTCTGGAAAGTTTCCCAGCAAATGGGAGGAAAAGGGCATGGGCAATGCACCTCCATGTACTGTGGGTTTATAGCTACCAAAACAGCCCACAGGGACCCTTGGCAACTTGTACACTTCACCAGCATCAGCTGGTGAAGTATAAAACCAACTGCAATCAACGCACAAACTGCAATACCGCTCCAATCCTCCCCTCGAGATGAGTTTAGCTGCCATCCTCCATAGCAGCAGCCCCAGCCTCTGACTCAGCTAGCCATCCTTGCTGCCTCTCCAGCATACTTCCACCCAGGCCACTGACAAAATCCCCCATGGTGAGCATAAAATACCAGGTGTGGGAGGCAAGCCAGTGATCCCAGGGTAGGGAATAATCTATGAAGAGGGACCTCCTGTCACTGACACACATCCACTGCAGCTGCACAGGGCAACTGGCTGCAAAAGTTCTCACACTAGATGTACACTCCGGGTAGCAGCACATCACAGTCTCAGCAGCTGTCACCAGTGCTCAGTGCATCTTGGAAGGAAATATCTGGTGCTCTTTTCTGTTCTGATGCACATGCGGGAGCTCATGCTGCTGATGGCACCTGAACGTGCTGGATGCCTACATGGGGTTGTGGCTGAGAGTCAGCATCTTGGAAAACATACACACCACTAATGTGGGAGCGGTGGATCCATTGAGAGTTTTGAAGGTAAGCATGTGTTCAAGTACCCTTAATGGCATACTGTTTAAACTCTGCACAGACGATAGTGCAGGAGGAGAAAATAGAGATGGTAATTGATGAGGATTCAGCTAAATATTTTGGGTAATCCCTTCAACTAAAGTCCCCAGATTTACACTTTTAACTAGACTGTTTTAATGCCTTAATAACATAATTCAGGCTTGTAGGGACTTATTTATGTAAACTTAGTTTCATTGCTGTGAGGCTACAAATGATCTGTTTTATACTTGATTATTTCAGATGCTCTAGTTTATGTGACCTTTCTACTAGTTGCTTAGCTAAACTGAACATAGTCCATTTGGGGGGGGAGCTGTGATGTGGAGGCTATATGTTGGAAATGTGATTACTGCACATGGGGGACAAACCTGAGTACCCACAGTGTAACTGGTTGAGAATCTAGGTTGTGGTATCCTTATACCAGTTTTGGGTAAGTGAAAATTGTCTCTGGCCTGTCACAGGAGGGTTTCAACACTGAGTATCTGTTCTCAGACTTGCCACTTTGCTCTCTAGAAAATAACCTTCTTGCTTATATTAAGATGACTTCAGAATGATTTTCACATTTGTCCAGTTTGATATGTACTCAATTATGTCCCTGTCCTGGATTAGAAAGCTCAGCCCAGAGCTGAACTGAAACCACAATGCCAGGAAGAAGCAATCTTTCTCCATGGCACAGCTCTACAGAGGAGTCCTTTTAAATAGCTGAATAGACAGCTTTTCTTGGGAAAATAAGCCCATGGGAAGGCAATAAAAACACAAGAGACAGTACAGGTGACCAACCAATTCCTCTGCCCTGGGTTTCTTAGTTTGAAGCTAAGAAAATGCTATGAACATTATTTCAAATAGAAGTTTCTATGCAACCTTAATCCCAATCTTCCCTTTTTTTGCCATAGTTTTCTTCACCCATTCAACTACTTTGATTTGATGCTTATATCTGTTTAGGAGCCAATCTAGTGTTTTATTTATTGACTATACAGTTTCTAAATAGAAATAAGAAACAACAGAATTTCAGAAGACATTACTTTGGGAATCACTGGGTATGTGCGGAGGTCAATGTAGTAAAGCTTTTGATACAGTAGCAAACTCAGTAACATTTTTTCTGCCAACTTTGTGTGCATGTCAAAGTACTCTCCCACTCTCCCAGAACCTTCTCACACTCTTAGACAGAGAGCTGAAAACTAAAATGAAAATAAAGTTTCAGGGGTTGTACATACCCTGTGCCTGAAAATGTTCTACTTTCAACTCTTATTATCTCTTTCTTTTAGCTTGTTCAAGTGTATTTTTAAGTGTTTTTTTCTATGCATAACATTTTATAAGGAGCCAAGTTAGAGTAAGGTCTGCAGTCAGTAAGGACTGAAGCTCTTGGTAACCACGTTAGCTTCTATAACAGGGTCCAGAAGGAAGTAAGGCAGGTGGGATGTTAGACTTCTCTCACAGGTGTTAAATAAGAATCCTTCTAGAAGCCTAAACATGGGTAAGGTACTTTCCTGTAGCAGCCCTTTATACCCTTCAGGGATAAAAAAGGGGGGGAGGCATGAAGGGGCTTTTCTCTGAGCCAGGCAGCTGCATCCTTGTGTGTACTGTAAAACCCAAAGGAGCTGACCTCTGAATACTTATGTTTATGTGGACTTACATGGCCCAAGCTACACCATCATCCATGTTGGAAGCAAGTGGTGGGCAGTGACCCTACCATTGCCTCTTTACTGAGCTTCTTGTGATGACAAGAGACTCTGAAGCCACACGACGTCATACAGGCTGAGTCAACAGCCTCATCACACTTCTCCCCTCACCCTTGTACTGTTTCTGCTGCCTTATGCACTAAACAGCTGCTGTCACCGCCAGAACCAGTTAGTACCAAAAGGGAGACACTTTGCCCATGCTAAAGAAATGGTGATGGTATGGTATTGTATTGAGTTCTTCCTCTTTTATATAGGCTTTATCAACAAATTGTTGGAAATAAGGACCCTAGTGTCACCAACATAGTGTTCTCAACATGTGTGTGTTGAGAACACACGCAGGATCACTCTCGAGGAGAAAAGACACGCAGAAAGAATCACGTCTTGTCGATATCACCTGGGGAGTCTTTCTGCTGTGCCTTCTGCAACCGGACTTGTCTATCTCGCATTGGCCTTTTTAGCCATCAGCGCGCTCGTAGCAAGCGTGGGTAGAGCCCTTCTCAGATCTTTGTTCGCGAAGCCTAGCCATGAATGTCACCAAATCTGCCCTGTGAAAGTTCAACTATAGCTATTTTTGACAGATGTTTATCTTGTGGGTATATGCCTTCTGTAATGCTTCAACTTTCCCCAATCTGTTCCAGGGGTCCACCACTCTTGCTGTTAAGTGTTTGGCCTCAAAGTCTAATTGAGCCCTCACCACTGCAAATTTAAGAGCCTTGCTTTTGTTGAATGCTACTTGTTGCTTTCTCAGTCTTAAGCAGCTCCAAGAAGAGTGGAGTGATTGCTACAGATGATACTCTGTTTTCAACATGAGGGTATAATAATTTCCCTATTTGCCACAAGCTGATTTGATTCGTGGTCATAGCTTCTGATTAATTATAACCCTCAAGTCCTTGCTGGATAAAGTGAAACTCAGCCAGACAACCTTGAGGCTCTCTTTATTTCATTAACTTCTTCAGCCTTGGTGCAACACTTTCCGCTTCTCTATGTTGTACCACAACATTTTTCTAAATAGAAGTGGTCTTTTTCTTTAACAAATAGTCATCTTACAGCACTCCTCCAAATCACCAGGATCATTCCGAGTTCTTATTCTGTTCTCTGACACACCATTCTGTTCTCTGTCCATCCCAGACTAGCATTGTAGTATATTCTCCAACCCATAAAGAAAATTATCAATTAATAAATGGCCCTGTGCCTGTCAGAGGCTTACAAAGAGTATTTGCAAATTGACCCATTGTCTCTCCACCACTGTCTCTCTTCTCTGTTCAGTTCTTTTCCCGAATCATTTTCCAGGCAGGTCCTATTTGAGGCTTTGCTGTGCATGCAGTTTTCTTATATATAGTTCATGACTGAACTGAGAAGACTGATTCTTCATGACTTACTCAAGGCTGTGTTTTAATTGTTGAAAAATGGTCCTTGATCTCACTACAAAACACCAAAGTATTAAAACTCACTTGCGTCAGAATAAATAGTGAGCTGTTAAAAATTTGTTTGTTACTTCAGATTAAAATCCAACTGTGATTTGAAGTTTAAAGTTTAAATAACTTCTGCTTTTTCATTCTTCTAAGCATCTTGGTGCACGATGCATTCAGTCATGTCCAGCACCTGACTTAGCTATATCTTACTTTTATTTCTATCTGCTTCTTCTGATCACAAAAATAAGCCTGGCCAACAGAAAGGAAGCCCTCATCCTCATCAAAGACTGGAGAAAGTATAATTATAGTACACAAACCTAATGAATTTATGCAAGAAAGACTTGCAGATGCTATGACACTTTAGTACCTTAGTGAGGGATTCAAGCTGAGATGCAACTTTCTCATAATGTGCACTGGGCTGAACCAGAATGGGTTATCCTTGAAATCCTCTTGCACCTGAAAAGTTAATTTCTAACTTCTGTCATTTTTTCAATTCTAGTGAAAGCCACTTTTTACTTGTAACTTTGGCTCTTGGAGTCACACTATGGTCTCTATTTTTACTAGTAAGCCAGAAATTTATGACTCTTGGTTATAAAGATGAGAGAGAAATATAGCCAAACACATTACAAAGACTCAAAAATACAAATCTGAAATTCAAGCAATGCTTTCTTTTTTTTTTTTCTTCTTTTTAATTTACAAATCCAGTTCCATCAGTTTGTGAAGAAATCCCTTAATTTGAGGTGAAACATAGATCATGACTTTTGAGTTCTTGGGCTTGGTGCCACGATTTTTGGCCTGTAGCTCAAAATGGAGCCTGTCATCTGAACTTTGGGAATCCGTTACTGCTGTCAGAATCACACAGTGTAATATAGCAACTGCCCAAAGCAAAACAAAACCAAACAAAAATACTTCAAGATACTATAGTCATTATATCCATCTGTCTTGCCATTTATAAACTAGTTAGCTGAGGTACTCCACACATTCTGGAGGCTATAACTTGCCATTCCTGTTTATTTTTGCAGGTGTACTTGAACCACGTAAAAAATAGCAAAATAGCACAGGGCTGAGAAGGGGAGAACTTGTTTGCTGCACAGAGTGAAAGAGTATTCCTTTCCTCAAAAGCTGAAAAGCGATCTATCAACTGCACTGAAAAATTTCTGCAGTTGGTTCAATTCATTTGACACTTCAGGGAGTACTAATTGAGCATTCAACAGCTCTCTCAAACATATTGTTCCTGTATGTCAAAGGCAATCCCAAGAGCTTCTACTCCTCTAGAGCTACCTCCCAAGAGAGGCAATGTAGCTAATAAAATGCAAAAAATGCCAAACCTGCTGTTTTCCACTGCCCTTGGAATGCTATACTGTCCATGTATATATGCATGTACAAATAACTAGTATATCTACAAAAAGATTATTTACTTGACTGCCCTTTCTGCTGGTATGACATAGCTCTGTTGAACTCATTAGAATTATGTCTTTGTTACATTGTGGCTGTTTAGCTCACTACAGAATAGAGATGTCCTTGGAACATGAAGCTAACTATTGAAGTGTGACTGCCCCACACAGTGGGGAGGTGCCAGATGTAGTCTTCAGTTGTGTTTGTATTCTTCAGCTGTGTTTGAGAAAATATCAGGAAGTAAAAGAACTACACTAGAAGTAAGACCCTTTCTATTTCCTTTTGGAAAAACCTCCCCCAAAATAAGGTTATATGCCTGTCCCTGAGAGGATAAGTGAAGTCCCTTGATAGCAACAAGCACTTTTCACTAAGCAAGCGTTACACCAGCGAACAAAGCAACCACAGGCATCTCCAAGACGCATTTCTCTTCCTTTCATATAGAGTAACCGGTAAAAAGAAAAACATGCAATCATTGTATTTGCACAATTCTTTTACAAAACTAGTTTCTCAGCAGTTTCAAAGACACTGTTTCATCCTCTTCCCATTTCCTTCAGGGATATTAGTGTCATCTGGAAAATTTAGTCCATCTGAAAATAAATATTCTGGTGAAGCTAATAGCAACAGCTTTAAAATATTCTTTGTGCTTCTTAATTAGTGAGTCAGGATTAAAGATTTAATATGTGTTTCTCCACTTCATTAAAATCCTACAGTTGTGTGCCAATAGTAACACATCTGCCATTGGCAACACTACTCATTCTACTAGTGGTAGAGTTCAGCTATGGGAGAACCTACTGTGGTTCTCCCTGTGTTGTGGCAGACTCACAATGGGTCACCATTGCTCTCCTCCGACGAATTCTCCCTGAAATGTCAATGCATGCAACTCTTCCTCACTCCTTGACAAAGTTTACCAGGCCTGTCAACATCGTAACCCCAGGATCTCACATTAATTAATTTATCCTCACAGCACCCCTTTGTAGATGCCAGATTTTTCAGAGAGCTCAGATGCAAATTTTTGAGTGCTTAACACCTAAACTGGATCCAGATTTTCAGAAAAGCTGGGTTCTCCTTTAGATTCTTAAAGTAGGTGCAAACTTTCCAGAGTTCCCAACAATGCTCACAGCAGTGTCTGCTGCACAGATTGTGTGGGAAGTTGAGGACACAGTGTGCTAAAATTCTTTTCTACCTATAAACATTACATTTTGGTGCCTAAAGTGGAGGTGATTTCCTTGTAAAATCTGGCTGTCAGAGTGGGAGGCTGAGTTCTTTTGAAAATCTGGATTGCTATTGTTAGGTTATCACTACTTGGCAGGAGACAAATTGACAGAGTGAGACCTCAGTGCAATGGAATATTTGCATAATGGGTGGAAATGAAATCAGAATTCAGGCTTTCAAGCCACCCATTTCTGTCCACATATGTATTCACGAGTTGGCCTATAGTATGTTTGGCTTGTAATAGCTTATGTGTTCATCTCCAGTGAGAACTGCATGTCATCAGTGTGTGACGTGGGCACTGCTAAAACACGAGCTGAACAGCATCCTGCATGATGACAGAGATGCTGTATGCGACACAGGGAATGAGAAGGAACTAAGCAAGTTCTTGGAAAGCAGCAATATAACACTTTGTCTGTCCTCCTCCTACTCAGAGGAACTGAGAACAGGCATACTGACTATCTGTGATATCTCAGAATCAAGGTAATCCTAGAGAAAAAAAAAGGTTTGGGTTTTTTTATTTTTTTTTCTCTGCATTAATCATTATCTTTTACTAACTCCGGTTTATAGCTTGATGTAGATTCATCCATTGCAAGGGCTGCTGCTCAGGACAGCCTCAGAAAGAAAGAAGTCCACAGGACTGAGTGAACTCTTCAGTCTACACAGCACAAGTAGATAACACTGAATGACACCAGGGCAAAAGGCAAGACCCATTAGCCTCAGTCATTCACACTGTTCACTCCTCAGGTTGCCCTGGCTTTTTTTCAGACCATGCTAAGTTAGCTCTGAGCTCTCCAAGCTCTAGTAACTGCAACTGTAAGTCTGTTAGCCACAAAGCCCAAAACAATCAGCGTTGCCAATGTAAAAGGTTAATGTAATTAAAAGGTTAATTACTCTGAGCATGCATGCATCTCAGCCAATTGTTTCACATCTCTTTCCCTAGGGACCATATTTAGTGCTCACTTGTTGAGATCTGAACTTACTGTTTCACGTGGAGTAGACATGCCTAAGGCTGAAATGCCACAATATCCATGCCCAAAGCAATGGTAAAACTCGGTGGTTTTGGTGGGGCAGGAGTTTGGCTCAGAGGAAGGACTGTGCAATCGGTTAACTGCTAGGAAGACTTGGTAAGACACAGGGGAAAAAGCTTACTGTTAAAATACAGAATCCTCCCTTTCTTTGAAAATGTAGGCAGAGCTAATTTTCAAGCATTCCTATTTAAGCTCTGGCAATTGTTAGACACCATATTCTGGTAAAAGTGGGTCAATTTATAAAGGACCAGAGCAAGATGGCAAGGGCCACAGTCGCAGATATGCTAATCGCCAACACTGCAGGTAGAAGAGGAGTGGTTGCTCATCATCTATAAAAATGGCTGAAGCAGATTTCAAGGTGGGCCTAGGTTCTCAAAGCCAAGGTGGCATTATTTCAGTTTCCCATTAACTCTGCTTCTCCCAGTCACATAGGCAGTTCCATACAATATCTTAAATTTTAAAAATATTTCCAAACAGGCTGTGTTAATGTTACAGATGGGAATGCTCTGTCAGCTCCCTTCTGGTGAAACATTTGTAAGGTGGTGTATGGCTTCAAAAAGCAACATATTAGGAAATTGGGAGGGTGGGTTTCAGAGGGAGGAGCTTTCTTATTTTAATTTCAAGCAGTAGGAGCATGAGTAGAGTGAATCATAGCTCTTCAAGCATGAATCCTAAAAGCAAAAAACAAAACGGAACATGGAGAAATATAGATTAGGCAGCTAGAGTAAACAATGCTCTTAATCACTGCAGACCTAGATGGCGATTTGTTTGCAAAATGCCCAGGGAATAGGATGAGATGCTACAGAGGAAGGTAAATCATTGCTCAACTTTATTAATTCAGGACATGACTTGGGACATGCTGAATACTGAGTGTGTGAGGAGCTGTACTGATGGACTCCAGTACAGCTGAGGGGCCATGGCTCATGTTTGCAGTCCTTCAGGGAGAGAGGGAAGAACAGTGTGCAGCTACCACAGGAAAGCTGACTTCTTCAGAGTTGCCTGGGATGTTCAGAGAGTTTAGAAACTGGGAACACTAATTACCATCACACTGAGTACAAAGGGTGGGTGGGGAAGATATTTCTAGTTTTCCTCACACCCCCTCCTGGCAATATCACTAACATGAGTACTCCCACCATGCGCAGTGTAATGGTATCCCAGCAACCATGCTGCAATAATACTGTTTTGTACTGGATGTATAGAGCAGTACCTGTGTACAACTCAAAACCCTTTACAAAGACGACAACCATAATTATCCTAAGGGCTAATTTTGTAAATTAGAGGGCACTGGAATACCAGTGATGTTTTTGTCAATCAAATGGGAACAGATGTGCATTTTTCCTGAAGACATTATTTATTTTTTTTGGTCAAAAGCAGGTTCCCTTCTGGATGGCTTTACTGTAAAATCAACCTTGGCTACCTGCATGGCAAAATATGGTTTAGTTCATAAAGAAGCACTATCTTTCTGTGTTTTGTTACATGATGTTATTTTGAGATCCAGAACTCTCTTGGTTGCTGTGGTCCAATATGCCTTTAATCTAGTCTTCATTCTGCCACTGCCAGATTGCACAGTTGGACAGCAGAGTATGCTTTCCTACTTGCTTAGCTGGAGCCATTGCACTTCAATATTTACTAGCACTACTGAGAAAAAATTCCAGCAGAGTTGGGTTTGGGTTTAGTTCCCCCCTTCCCCTTTTCTTCCACTAGCATTTGCTTATTTTTCAAAATTGAAACATTTAGAAGAGATGGTTTCTTTTGACAGTTTTCCTTCACAACCCAGGAAGCTTTGGGATCAGTCAGCAGAAGGGCTGGGTTTCTTAGGGCTCTTGGCATTGCACTGCCTGTGGGGAAGAGAGCCAAGATGTCTCCTTCAAAGTCCTAGTTCCATAGCTTTTTCTTTTTATAGAGAATTTTAAAATATATCTCTTGTCTAAATTCTCTCTTAAGCAGAATCACTTTTCACTGCAGAACTGCAATATTTATGGACTTAACACCACTGCCAGAGGCACAAAAGTACAAAACAGTCCTATTTGGAATATTATCTAACACTTACTTGTATTACAAACAATAATGTAGTGTCTTTCTAGAGCACATGAGAAATAGAAGGTCTCTTCTCATTGATTCATTGCCACCCAGATGACAAAGTCTAACTGGAAATAAATGTGTCTTGTTAGATCTTGGATAGATCCCAGATGTTTCTCACTGGCTTTTCCGATCCAAAATCTCTCCAAATTTTAACAGCCTTTGTATTTTTAGACCTCTCTAGCATCTTCCATCTTTGAGCTTTGTAGGCCTTGGAAGTAGAGGAAGCACTGCAAGTCCCCATTTTGTAAATGAGAAGACTGAAAGCAGGAGTTCGCCAGAGATCACAGTGTGGTTCCAAGGCAGAGCAGGGAGACCAGGACAGACTGGGACCTTGCAGGAGAGGAGAGTGTTATTTCCATTCTGCCAGCCTCCACTCTAGAATGGCTAAGGAAGTCCTTCATTTTCTGCCCAGAAAAGTCATAGCTACTTTGTGCTAAGAAAAATAATCCACACTTTTCCATCAGGAAGGATGCATTTCAGGAATAAGTGAAACAACTTTCCCAATGGCAAATGTGCCAAAAGGGGAACATTTTCCTGGAGAAATGCTAACATCCCTAACTGTGCTAACAGTGAGCAAACAACCTACTGTCCCTCTCTCCCCAACTTCAATGTCCTTAAATGCAGGGGGCCTGTAAGCAGTTTTTGCCTGATTGGTTGGCCCTTAGGGATGTGAGCAGCACCAACACTAGGAGACAATGCAGAACCATGCTGAGAGCAGAGCTTTGTGCTTCAGCTGTGCCCCACACGGATTTAGGGACTAAATATTTCATTTCTTCTGCAGAAAGGACTATGATGTTTTCTCAGGAGATTGATATTGTGCAATGGTATTCATCTTGCAGGGTACAGAGAATTTTAGCATCCCAGGTTGTTACCATTTATAGCATTTTGAGAATTAATGATACGTGCTGTCTGCGTATCACCTGTTACCATGGCCTGGAAGCATTCATTTCCAGAAAGAAGAACAGTTGTAGAAGAGTTAAAGTTGTAGCAAATACACAGCATATAGCTGCACACTACATCAGAACTGCTATGAAAAGCAAATCAACCACATCCATTTCTTCCAAAACCTCCTGCCATCTGCACGCTAAACAAGGATCTAATTTTGGTGGTGGCCTGTCAGGACTTACTTCTCTCAACTCGTGGGGCTGCACCTGCTTACTCAGTGCTGGTGAATTTAACTTACAAGCAAAAAATTACCTTTGCAGGTCTGTTTTCATTGCAGTTCATAACTATGAATAATTAACTACAGTCATCTGCAACAGAGACATCTGCTTTGGCATACGAATTCAGGTTTTGAGCTGCAGCTGAATTCAGCACTTGAAAATCCTTTCAAATGAAGCCTTCTAATTCTCCCTTTGGTTCATTTTGGGAATATAAGAAGTAATGCACTTAGACTCATCCTTCATCACTTCTTCATGTACAACCAGTATGAATCAATGTGGGAATGGTAAGCAACGCCTTCCGTTGCTCTGCTAATTCTTGTGGATGATAAGTTTGTTTAGATCAAAAACATTCCTTTTTATATAAGTATTTCCTTCTGCCTTCTCATTTATAGCTTTCTAGTTCTCTTTGATATGGTCTTTAATGCCCACTAAATGGCAAGATGGTAAAGGGGAAACCGGTTGGCTTTGAGCTGTTTGGTTGTATGTCAAGGAAAAGTGAAACCCTCTGCCCTTCCATCTGCAGCTGTGTTGTGTAAAGCCAGTAGAATTGCTACACCATGTGAATCCACAGTAATGTGACACCAAACTCCTACAGTATATGTGATCATCAAGAATGATGAAGTGAAAATGGAGAGTGAATGCAGAGCCAGGTTGGAGCACCAGAAAAGCACACGCCAAAACAATGGGGGATCTGACAGGGATGGGACATAACTGCTCCGTCAGTGGGTCAAGATCTTCAGTGTGCCATTTCTCCCCCAGTCAACAGACTGAGCTGTGTGGAAGAAGCAACAAGACAGCTTGATTTACAAATTATTAACCCCACAGGGACCAAATAAATATCATGGGATGCAAATACAAAAGGTTCCTCGGTGTCCAGTCCAGGATGCTGTCAGAGCTATCTTTTTTCCCAGGCCAGTGCTTTGTTTCTCATATTTGTATTTTACTCTGGAACTATTTTCTACACATTATTCTGCTCTGTTAGTCCTCTCATGACAATTTTCATTCCTGTGCACTTCTTGGTCTGTGTTTGCATAGCACCCAACACAGTCTGGTCTGGTGTGCTGAGAACTGAACTGCTACAACTATGGAGGCAACTAAACCTGGGAGGAGAGATAGTAATGGAGTCCAGGTTTTGTTTTCTTTTCAGATGTGGCTCCCAAGGTTAAGCTCAGATGCCTAAAGAGGAGAGTTTACAATGAACAATTTCTACACCTGGGCCTTTATGTGCATTATCAGAACATAATATGCTTCAGATAACTACATCTATTTGTCAGATTTGGATGGAGTCTGGTCAGTAAATTATTAGAATAAGAGACAGATGGCTAGATAGAGTATGACAGAATGATGGGGGGGAAATGAAGCTTCCATAAGAAACCAGACTCACAAAGACAATAGTAAAATGGGACATTTGGATTCATGTATTTTCTCATTCCACATTTTTTCTTGTGACAGTTCACACTCTTCCAGAAGTATCTCCCCTTACTATTCTTCCCTTATCAATTAGACTTGTTTTTCTTGTGCAATTGAACTCACGGCTCCCAAGTTCTTAGAGACAGAATTACAGCGTAAAAACTAATGGACTACAGTAAATTAGAGTAAACAGACGAGTAAACTCAAAGCACATTTAAGACACTGTCTCAGTAATAATCATTATATTCCAAAACCTTCACATATCCAGAAAAAATCTTCTACACTGTGATTCTACTAGACAGGTTTTATGATTTTCTAATTGTATACCATCCTCTTACACTTTTTTTTGAGCAACAGCAATTCCAAATTCCACATAAATCCTTGAATTACCATTCTACGCAGCCCAAGTCCAGTTATATATAATTACTCCTGGTATTAATGCATCCCTGCTTAGGAAAGATTCACAGAATCATAGAATCACTAGGATTGAAGAAGTCCTCCAACATGATCAAGTCCAACTGTTAACCTAGCAACATTTTGTTCATCACTAAACCATGTCTCCAAGTACCACATCCACATGCCTTTCAAACTTTTTCAGGGATAGTTCCACCACTCCCCTAGGCAACCTATTCCACTGCCTGACCATCCTTTTAGTGAAGAAATTTTTCCTAATATCTAATCTAAACCTCCCCTGGTACAACTTGAGGCCATTTACTCTCATTCTGTCACTTGTTACCTGGGAGAAGCTATGTCAAATGTGCTAATGTTGATAAAATACCCTCCAATAAAATACAGTAACAAAATACATATGGAAATGTACCTATGTGTACCTAACTGGTATTCTATGCAGTGGACATATAGCAGGGACATATATTTCTCATAAAATGTGTACATTAATATTACACTAGAGACTAAACAAAGTTATATTCTCATCTCAAGTCAAACCCATTTCATGCTAAGTAAACCCTACTTAAACTTTGTTGTGTTTTTTTCCCCTCTATGCTCTAGTTTAAGCAGAAGCAGAGCCCCAAAAACCTCATTATAAAGCATAATCTTGCAAGACTTCCAAACTATTTTAGGATGTTCTGAAACTTTTGATAAATACAATCGAAATAGATTTTTTGTGTTCCTTTCTAATCAAGTTACATCAAAGTTTGAGATATGTTTTTAACAGTAAAATCTCTTACACAAGAAAATAGTTTTATAATAAGATTAGTTACAAAACAGTTTCCTTTTATTTCTTTTGTTTCAAAGAAGCACTCTCTGAGATTTATAAGTCATCTCCTTCCCTGCCATTTCAAAAGGTTGTATTTGGCTTACACACAGTGGAGTATTTTAAGGCCACATTTTCACTACAATTTCTAGTGTAATGATATAGGGTATAAACATTGCAGAATCCATTTGTTGATCCTTTGGACAAGGCAGTATGTTGAAATATCAAATCTAATAAAAAAAGCCAAAGTCGTGATGGGAAGACTACTTCATGTAGTTCCATCATTTCTATCTGCAAAGGATACGAAACCATGCAATAGGAATGAAACCACGAAGGTTTATGAAAAACTGAAGTAAAATACTGGCAAGTTTTCAATATATGACCTACTTCTGAAATCTGCAGCCCACTGGGAATAATGCAAAATAGGCCCACATCCTGAGATAACTTGCACGGTGTTTCTGCACAAACAGAAAGGATTCTTCCTTACTCTGTTGAAGGGCACCATTTGATAAACTCTCCTTCATCTATTAAAAGCTGAAGTATTGTACTTTTGCTGGATAACTCATAGGTTTACAGACAAAAACATCACATCGTTAGCAAGGCCAGTATCAAATGTAATATAAAATAATGGCCAGTCTTCGCGAGCGAGGATCCGGGGAAGGTCTTTACACCTTCCAGCCTGCGCATTGGATTTTTTAGGTGAGACACAGTGTGCGCGGAACTGAGCCCACCCTTTAATCCTAAAGTTCATCTGCCGGGGCCAAGCGAGCTTGGATGGTGGCAGCGAGGTACTCAGGACATAGACAGATTGCCTACAGGGCTAACGAGCTCCCTCTGCCCGGGAGTGTCCCTGACTGGGAATCGAACCCAGGCCTCAGCGGTGACAGCGCCGCACCCTTAACCACTAGACCACCAGGGGCTCCCAGTATCAAATGTAGTAAATCATCAAAATACAGCTTTTACTCATAGATCACAGCTTGTAATTTTGGAATTTAGAGAAATAATTTTCCTCATCAACAGTCACAGCTTTAAAAGCTGTACTGTAGCACCATGGTAATTTCTTGGCATGCTGATTTTCTCAGGATGTAGGAATGTACTTTGGGCTCTGGCTGAGCACCCAGGTATATTATTCTCAATTTCAGTAGCTGGAACCAGGCAGTCCACTCTTGTACATGTCAAGACTATACGTACAGCTAATAGTCTATTCTAAATTTGTCCATACTCAGGTTTGCAGGTATTTACTTCCTAACTATTTTAATGGGCTTAGATGAAGTGTGATGCAGGTTTATAGCATAGCAGCTTCTCTCTCCAGCTTCATTCCAGAGTAACCTGTCAAGTAAAGAGAGTTGCCAAGGAGCTTGCAGAGCCCCTGCTGAAAGCTCTGTCACTATATCTGCCCTTCACTTGCACCAGCTGGCCCCAGCTGTTTCTCCATCATCCTCTCCACCAGCATGGTTGGGAGTAGCACAGGACAAAACTCTAATAAGAAATGCAGTCTGTAGCTGCAGGGAAATAGGAGATCAGGTGATAGAGATCAGCTGATTGCAGCACTCCTTTAAATTGGGCTGCTTAGGGTAGTCTAAGCTTGCAGGGTATGTACTTGGGTGAGTGGAAAAACTGCTCAGAAATTTGTGAGGCAGAGGTTCTGTGAAGTAATGCAATATGTGGAGATGAAGTAGGAAGCATGATGAAAGAACCTAGAGTACTATGAGGTTGCTGAGGAGCTATGGCCCCTGTCTAGCCCTTCCACTTTCCTAACTTCTCCTGGCAGAGCTAAATATATCCCACTGCCACACTGCTTATTCCACAAGGGACAAAACTTTCAGCTTATAAAGACAAGGATTGAAGTGTCTGGTTGCGTGCCTGAAGTGGGAGCAGCTGCCTGCCTGAGGGAGGATAAGGGCTGTAGAGCCCTGCAAAAGGTAGAACTGGTAGAACTGCCCTGTAGCAATTATCTGGGGCTTGATTCACCCCTGAAAGAGTGGAATTCTGCTTTGGCTGGAAACGGATGTACATTGCAGTTACCACCATGGGGATAAAAGGTCAGAAAGCTGGGAAGGAGCCATGTGACTCTGCACAGAAACCAGTATCTGTGGATGTTCCTGAAGCAAATGCTGATTCTTTGTCTGGGTACGGGATAGGGATTTTCATGACTTCCCCACACATCAATTCCAATACATGTGTAGATTCATGATAGGGTAAAGCAACTGAAGAAGCAATGAGAACTATTTTACAATATCTATTATTACAGGAGCAAACTCAAGGAATGCTCTATCTTCTGGCCAGAGTTAAAAGAGTAAAGCAGAATCCCTTTGGGAATTCAAACTGGACTGGCTAGGGCAATTTTTCTGCTTTGCATTTCTTGTGTAGAGAGCTGCTTGAAAAATTTCCTGCCTTTTTTTTTCACTGGAAAATGCCAATTCATGAAAATTGAGTTTCATGGGAATATGTTGATTTTTTTTAATATATTTTCATTGCACAGAAAAGTATAAAGCAAATGATGATGACAAGGTCAGGGAATGTTCTGATATTTCATTTCAAGCTTGTCAGTTTTAACATTTTATCTTGCACAAGATTTTAAACAGAGGCAGAAATGAACCATGACTTATTTAAATAAGAAAATCACTTTATGGTTAACTTTTGTAAATGCATGGAGTTGGAAACAGGGTGTGCTGAAAATAACAGATCCTTTGTGAGACTCCAAAATCTACTGCTGTTCTTTTCTTCAGGGGAGTTGTTTCCTGGGTCAAGGAGCTTGAAATGGGAGTGGGTATGGCTATGAATGCCCACTAGTTATCCACTTAAGGAATCAAGATTCTGCTGTTATTGATGAGCTTAAAAGAGGACATTGGATCATTGTGTATATCTAAGCATGGAACTATATCTTGTTGCTAATGCTTTTCATAAAGCTGTGTTATACAAGCCTTTGGATAAGATGCTTTATGTCTGGAAAATCTACTCTAAAGCTCTAATTCTCACCTATCCCTTTCAAATACTGATACCAGATTACTTGTATCCATCTTATCTTGTAGGAGTGTGACTTTAATATATCCTTAACTGTGGACAGTGAGGTTCCAAGCCCATTTTTGTGAAGAGCTGCATATTCATCTAGCCTTCTAAGGTGACCAGATACAAAAGTACTATATAATCCGTCTTGGTTTTGATTAGTGGTCTCCACTCAAGAACAGGATTAAGCAAGTTCAGGTGCTCTACCTGCTCTCTTGGGAGGGTGTTTTGTTTTTTTGGTGTGGAGCAGGCGTGAGTGGTGTTACACAGACTGAATATTTTTGATTTTTAAACTAGCAACAAATGTTAGACGACTTGCTCATCCTTGAGAACCAAATATATCTGAACATGAAACACTTCTAGAGAATAAAGTGCTTTTTATTAATTTAGATATATATGATTAACTTCTGGGCTAAAAGTATTTCTTTTTCTGAAGTTAATCTAACCGAGGCAAAGGAATCCATTTAAACTCAATTTAATGAAAACCTGATCTTGAAATATGGCTTTTATGCAGAAAGTGTCAATTTTGTAACACAACTATATGTGGACTACTTCCCATATGCAAACTGTACCTACATTTAGGCCAGAAGTGTTAGATTCAGCAAATGCCTCTTGTCTGGTGATGGAAGAGCAACTCAGAGCACCTTGTGAGGCTGTGTGCTGAAACTGGCAGCCAGATGCCCCCTCTGATCCCTCTTGGGAAGCATTCATATATACTCTTTTACATTACAGTAGACAAGACTGACATGAATACCTGTTTGAACAGCAAGGGATCAGACCTTTAGAGTTTTTTAGAAATCCCACTTCAAAGGTTCCTCCCATCACATAACTCAGGCATTTCTATTATTTATCTAGCTCTGCTCCTAACTTATTTTATTCATAGCCAAGGCTCCAAATAGCCTCTTTTATGACTTGTTTTCCAATGCCTTTCCTACATGATTTGGAGAATAAGATGAGAATCCAATCTATGTCTATGTCCACCCTCGCCATTTAAAGGGAAATATAGCCATGTAGGTGTCAAGCTGCTGCTTTGGGTAACACTGAATGCCATCAAGCCTGTCAAATGGGCACCTCCCCTCTAACAACCTTAATTCAACCCTGAAAAGACTGGAGTTCAGTTAAGCTGTTGTTCCACCTGCAAGTCAGAATTCCTGTCCATGATTTCAGGTGATCTCCTCTTTCTTCCCAGGCTGACTCTGCTCTCTGTTCAATCAGAGAATCAAAGAATATTCTGAATTGGAAGGGACACACAAGGATCACTGAGTCCAACTCTTAGTTGAATTGGCCCATAGAGGGATCAGTCCCACAACCTTGGTGTTATTAGCACCAACCAGGGTAATCTCAGGGTCAGTCTTGATGGAGCATTGAGCTGGCAGCCTGCACATGCTGTTTAGATGCCAGTCCGCTCTGGGTGCAAACTCTGGATACTTCCAGAGCACAGTGACTAGACTATTTGAGTTCACTTTATTTCCTAGCCCAGAGATCAGGTGTGCCTCGACGTGTCCTATAGATCTGCTGCAGATTCAAAGTGCTTTGTGAGAGTGTTTCCCCAGTAGGGTTCCTTGCTTTGAGAACGGACTTGGACAGCAATCATGAGCTGTGCAGCAAACCACATAAGCAGCTTCATCCTAGGACCCAGAGTGCAAGGAACTAGGTTTCTGGTGTACAGTTCCCCAGGCATGAGGGATGCATTGCTAACTAAAGGCAATGCTTTTCTTCCCCCCCCCTCTCTGGGGCTAACTTGGCTGTACCATCTGTTCCTCTGTGTGCTGCACATTGCACAGGGAAGTGTCTAGCAGAGAAATGTGGTCTTAAAATCTGAGAGGTGAGGGTGAATGTAAAGGAGGCTTCAAGTAGGGAACAGTGAGACCAGAAAATGATGAGCAGAAAGGGAAATATGCAGGAGTGGGTAAACAGTTGTGCCCTACCTGTCTTTGCATTGCCTGTGCCTAGCTTGGTGTTACTTTCATTACAGTGTCAGTGGTAGCTCCAACAACAAAGGAGCTCAGGAGACAACTGAAGTTAGGAACTGAAGAGGAGGCTGAAGACAGCAGTGAGCAAGGGAAGGTATGCAGGAAGACTCCCAGGTGAAGAGATGCAGCCCTTACTACAGACTGGCCTTTGCTTTTCTGACCTTAACAACATGCAGATCCTAGGAAAGACTGTTTTCATGGGATGTGAATGATCTGATGCAATGAAAACAGAGGTGGTGCCTGACTACAGTCAATGGAAAGCACTGAGAAACCTTCCTAGGTAGAAAATGTTCTCTACTGAAGGCTTAGTATTTGGATCTGAACCAGTCAGTGAGTTTTTTGCTGTTTTTCTAGACTTTTGGCTTGACTCCTTTTTGAGTGGCCCTTCTCCAAAAAAAATGTTATGCTGTTTCTATGGGATACACAACAAGTCAAAGTTTTTTCAGGATCTGATAATCCTACTTTCCTTGTACGCCAGTGTATCCTACTATGTGATCTAGTAATTATCTGTTAGCTGCTGGTACTATATTTTGATCCAGCAGCCACCAAAACCACATGCATATAAACACCACATGCTATCTAAAAATGTGGAGAACCTTTAGAGTTCAGCAGCATATGAATTCCCTAAAGACATAAAATCTGTCTCAGTAATACACCTGGTATGCTATGTATAGTTTCAGTCATACATGTGCTAGAGAAGGGAAGACCTAAAGGATGGTACAAGATGCAAGTTGGTGTGAGAGGTCTGAAAGACAAAACTCCTTTGCCTTGCTTCTGATACAATACCATCTCTCACCAGGTTCAGTGAAGAAACTGGCTCTTCTACTGAATTCAGTCTCAACACTTTTCAGTGTCCATCATGACAATCTCAACGACACTACCTGAAGCAGTGATGAAGTGTAATCCTACCGCTTGAACTCTAGCTAAAGAAAACTTAATCTTATTATCTTGAACCACCCCTGCAAATCTTGTTGCAGAACCTGCAAGAAAAACTTGCATAAGGCATTGAAGCCCCTTTAGGTAGGGAACATGGTCATTGTGAACTTTGATTTGATGGTTCCACAAGTCATTTGGTACCCTACAGATAATACTGGAAGCTCGTGTTTTATTTCTGAATCCCTGATGTGGGAAATTAAAGATATACATTTTGAGCTCTTGGAGCTGTATTTTGAGCTGAATACCTGAAAAGGAATTCAACTTAATCATAAAAGAGTAGGTTTAAAATCAGGAGAGTTGTACAGAGAAGTATTCTAGAATAGTCATTATGCTTCAAATTTACACTTGCTCTTCTTATTTCAGAGAAATCTCCTTGTCTTCTGAGAATGCCAAGACAGTTCTTTGCAGGATGTGTTCCTCTCATAGCTGCCTGCCATTACAGTGTGCTGAAGGTGAATTAGGTTTAATTTATTTCTAAGGTTGTGCTAAATCATCTTTGCCCATCAGCAGAACAAATTCTGCACATCTTCCTTGACATACCTATAACTACAAAGTCCCTGTGTATGCAGGCAGAAATACTGGAGGAAGGTCCTTTGGCATGGGCAGCATATTTAAATTTGTCATCTGTCTTAAACTGTCCTGTGGAGCAGGGTATGTGTATACAGTATTTGTTACTAGTAAATCTTCACACATAAGGAAAAGCATCCCACGTTTATTGTAACTCCTTGCTTTGTAGTGAGTTCTGACTGGGTTTCAATGGGTCTTGAAAGGAAACATTCTTAATTCTTACTGCACACTGATGCTTACAGGCAGGTTGAACATCTCAACTCACCTGCCTGTCATAGGAAAGAGGCATCAGCTATACATTTAGGGGCTAATAATACCACTGGGATATTGCATGAAGACGTTCTCTCAACCACATCACTCCCTGGGACAGAAGTTTCTACAGGACAGAGCTATTTCAGATGAGTGCTTCACTGCCAATGGGAAAAACATAGGGAGAGAGTTTAAAATGGACTAAGAGGAAAAACATTTTCTTTAAAGCAACTTGCTGAGTATCCTACATTCCATTAAGAGACATTTTCTAACCTCCAGTTTTTTTAAAGCAAGCATGTAAGCCTGCCCCTCGCCACACAGAGAGCAGAATGTTCTTCTACTTCTGTTAGAAGACAATGTGCTTCATGCCCTTCAGAAGGGTCCTGGTGTATTCCTGGGTCAGGTGCAAAAGTGTTGAACCCCTGCTCCATGGCAGTGTGAACTGGTGTTACTGGCATTTTGTCTTTCTAAACCCCAGTGCAAATTACTGATTTAGCAGTAACAAAAACCTGTACTATAGATGGCTGTATAGTATCCAGACTGTTTGCACAGGGATCCACGGATGCTGATCTTCTCTTTAACACAAACATGCTTAAATTAGGAACACAGATATGCCATATCCCACTGAGGCTAAAAAGATACTGTGTGGTTATCATTTAGCAGGGGCCCCAGTGATACCTCTTTCTCTTCTAGAAACTGTTGTCTTCAAAAGCACAATGGTCCCATCCTCTGAACTGCACAGACTTCTTAGCAGCAGAAGAGGAGCACAGAGATATGTTCTATAGGACATAGCGAAGGCATCTGAGTAGTGGACTCTGGTTGGTCCAAACAGGAGCACCCAGAAGGCTGCTTGGATCCTACTGCCTTTGAGATTCCTTTTGGAGAACATAACTCTGTTGGGTGCCCAGTGAATGGACACGACACTGGACACAGGATACTGCCAGAGATATTTTGACAAGATGGTGAAGGTACAGGTGAAGATACAACCTCCTTAGTTCAAAATATTCTAATTGATGTTTTTTTCTCCCTGAGAAAACAGGTATTTCCCACATTTACAGCTCCAAACATTTTTCTTACAGATGATCTTTATGGTCCCTTTCTTTTACAAGAAAATCATTTTGACATTAAAATACATTAAGAGACAACTAACTGGAAGCCAAGGAGGTAAACAGCAGTAAAACAAATCTAATCTACTTTTTCTCCCAGTAAATTTATTTCCTCAGCAACCCTAAATACACTCTGTTCTATGACATATAGTGATATATCTTTTATTTCCTCCAAACCATTTTTACCCAAGTATAACACAAGCTGACATGCTTACGTGTGGAGCCACCCACTGATGTGATATTCAGCTAGATAAAGGTCTAAAAGCATTTGTTATCCCCAGGCTTTTTTGAAGTGAACATCTAGTCCAACAATCAGAGTTGAAGTGACTGACCTAAGGTTGTACAAGACCTCTCTGACAGATGTGAAACTTGGGTTCAAGTTACTACTTTTCAAAGTAAGACACCTATTCCTTAATAACAACTACATCATGAGACACAGGAGAAACTAATTCAGGCAAACACTACATCATCCCATTTACTTTCACTAGCTGCTGTTTGCATAGTTTTTCCCAAATAAAGAAGGAAGTTCACCTCCCATTAAGGCTACATTGCATCTCCCACAGGCTTTCTTGAAGATAAAAAAAGTGGGAGAACCAAACTGTTCAGCTGGGCTGACATTAAGCCCTTCATTTGGTCTTGAAGCCAACTGAGATAGCAAACCTCTCCCCAAAATCAGTGGCCCATAACATTAATACAGACAGATGGCTTTCTGCCAACATATTAAATTTAATCTATAGAAGCATGGAAACTCTACAAATGATTTCTAAGAAAGGTGACAACAAAAAATCCTCACAGAAAGTACATTCAGAGAAAGCTCTTCAATTTTAAGGACAAACATTCCCCTGAGTCATAACTACATTAAACTTCCATATGTTAGAGAAGAAGGAGGTTGTGGCGTAAAGGAAATGGGAGGTTCCTCTAGTAAAAACTTCAGATGAGCAGTTGCTTCTTCAGGCATTTGCTTGTAGGAACATGCCAGACGAAAACTTTAAATCCATATGGTGCACTGCAAACAAGGCACTTGTTGATATACAAACATCAGCTGATTTTTGCAGAACTTTTGTTTTCTAGCAAACAGTAGAGAAAATCCTCTAGTCTCTGCTGGGGCTTGTTGGTTCCTACTATAATTAAAGACGAAGCAGAAAACTAAAAGTTACTATATCCTTCAGGGGCTGAGAGAAGCTGAGGTAGCAAATGATTGTGATTTGCCAAGACCACACAAGGAGTGAGATAAACCCTCTGGCTTCTATTTTCTAGTCCGCAGTCCTCATCAGGAGAGATATGGGACTTTTGCTTTAGAACTCCACATAAAGCATCATGAAACTTGGAAACTGGATCATGGCACACCCACTGGATGTCCAGATAACCTCCTGGATTCCTTATGTGCTCCTTACAGCACATGGGGACATAGGCAAAGAATGTCTTACAGCCCAAACCACCCTGGGCTTGGGCACAAGTAGGCTACACACCTTCTTGCTTTAGTGACAAATGTAATCCTCTTAACTGAGGGACTTAAAATTATCAAGACTGCATGTTCAGGTTAATAGAACTCTTTTGAAGAACGCTGTAGTCCTACAGGGCTTTTGATAAAGATGTTTAAAAGCACAGCAGTGTAGCTGAAGAAATTGTTTATAATGAGACAAACCTTTTTTCTGCTTGGCTACAGACAGATTAGGGGTTTAGAAATTACTCCTAGAAATCTGGGTAACTGTTTTTAAAAAAAGGAAATAAAAACCAAAACAACACAAAAAACTCCAATAAGCAAAAAACAAACGAAACAACAAAACCAAATAAAACCCATAAATCTGCAACACTTTGAATAGCTCTAACTTGAAATTTTGTTAGACTTCTGAATAAGCATTTTTGTTTGTTATCTTCTAAGTGCTGCTTATACCTGTTTCCAAGGGAAGAGAAAACCCTATGGATGGCCCAGATATCACAGAACTGTGCCTTCCAGATAAAGTGCCCTTGCAAAACAAAGAAGACAGGCAGAAGCAGAATAAAGTATAAGCCAGTAACTTAAGATTTGCATTAAACTGAAACGCAACTAGTCAGATTCTTTTCTACATTTCACTGGCATTGGTTTGTGTGGTCAGCCTGTTGGCATAAGTTTCTAGATGATAGACACAATTCATCTACTCAGCCTTAAGAAGAAACACCCCATCCTGCTGTTACTGCTTAAAGGGGTCCTCTGTCAGGAAAACAGTCTTTTTGTGCCTTTTTTTTTTAAACACCTGTGTTGAGACTTAATATGCCATTTGTAATGGTTGTTTTTCTTTGATATAGACATTTGAAATAGATTAATTTCAGAAATATTTTTCAATTGTGAAGCAGAGTGTATTAAAAGTCATCTAGATGATTGACAGCCAGCTGCAGTCTTGTTTAGTCACAGAAGTATTGCCTTTCGTTACTTTACTTCATTTTTTGGACATTTTCTGCCTTTACTGCAGCTCTAACTGATGGCAGCAGACATTGTTAGAATTTCAGGTTTATCTGAAAGCCCATGGAGATGTGTGTTCAGTCACCCTGATAATGCTGAGGAGTTTGAAAATGTTATGCAAGTGTGTCCTGAAATGTCACACACAAATAAAGGGATCATAGTAGTTGAAATGGGAATTTAAAAAAAAAAAAGAAACTTCCTTTCTACGGTTGGGCAGTAGTAGCATACGCTCAGGGAAGCAGTTATCCCTGGCCTGATGATATTTAGAAGTCTGGAGCTAATAAGGGAAGGGTGTCTCACAGGAAAAACATCAGCATGTGGAGTTACTGCACTGTCTGTGTGATTTGTTCCCAGTAGCACCGGAGCATATGAAATGCCCTCCTATACAGGAGCATATGAAATGGACCAGCAGTCCATCTTAGCCAAGTGCTTTGTCTCCAACAGTGGCAACAGGAGATACTGATTTGGGAGAGCATGCATGTCCAGCTGCTTTCTGTGGTCCACTCCAGTCCTTGAGAGTCATTGTATTAAGCACATTACAGGGCACATCCCTGCTATCTGCTTTCAAAATCCATTTGTAGATCTGATATGTGTGAGCTTGTGTAAATCCTTCTTGACCTGTTGATTCTGCCTGTGTTTTAAAACTCTAGCAAACAGCTTCAGGATTTCACTACCCATTTCATAAAAAATGGAATGGAATGCTTTTATCTCTTTGAAACCAATCTTATACTAGTTTAGTCAAGTGACCTTATATTCAATGAACTCTATATTCAATGAAATTTCTATTCCTTTTGCTCATTTAATGGGCATTTTAATGATGTTGTAATTTTGATCATATCTTCCCTCTACCTTTTGCTGTCTAGTTGTGGAGTCCCATTTTTTCCAGTCTCTCATTGTAAAACCGATACATTCCCTTAATTTCTCATTTTCTTCTAATCACCTCAACTGCAAAGCAAAGTCAGTCACAAACGAGCATCTCTGACTCTACACAGGTTTCTGACAGCCACAAATCCTGCAGAAGCACTTGCAGAACTCTCCTCCACCTTCCCCTTCTCTTACTCTATTCTCAGGGAATTTTCTCTATCATCCTCTCTTGGCACTTGTATAGCTCCTTCTAGTCAATGACTTTAAGCATTTCTCTGAGATTAATAAAGCCTTTGCCTTGTATCTCAGCATAAGATGTCGAGCAAGGAAATCCAAAATTATTGAAGTTTTCTCAAGTTTATATAATAAATAGCAGCAGAATTAAGAACAGACGCTAAAAAACTAGGACAAAAGTCTCTTGCTGTCAATGACAAATTGAGACACAATTTCTGGATAACATTGTAATATGGTGTTACTTCAGGTCTTTATAACAACCTGACTTCAAGTATGTTATATATATGTATGTATTTTTTCTGGCTGACAATTAACTATTGGACTAACTTGGACTTTAGAACTGTCATTCATTTGCTATGTGCAGGTAAATGGGATCCTTGCACTTCTATTTATATTAAAACTGTTCTCTTTAGCAGTTAAAATTTACTGAGAGTGCCTCTGAACACTCATGTGAACTTATATGAATGACACTGCAAGTCAGATTACGATTCTCTAGGAGGTGCAAAAAAGTAGGGACATGGTACCTTCCTATATCATAGGAGCAAAATTACTAATTTCTCTATCAAACTAGTAGAGCAATTAACTTTTTTCCTTTTTAAGCAGATTTTAAGCCTACTGCTCAAGAAGGTTCAAGCTCTTCTCAAAATCACCTTATCTTTTTCATATATAAAAATATAGAAATACCTTGAGGGAAAGCTTCCATTCTGGATCTGTAAACGTCTCCCGATCTTTGCTAAAAATCAGACTTTTATCACTTGCTGTAGTTGCAAAATTTATATTCCTCAGATTAATACTGGTTTCATGCCCCTGCAAGTCAGAGTCACAAGTCACAGTGAATAAATACAGCTTTCAGAAAGCTCTGAGCAAAGCAAAGGCCTAAGCAGAAAAAGTCTGACACAAAAGCATCCATCGTGGAAGGATGTGTCCCCCAGAAAGGCAGCAGAGCTGTATGACCCCCTTTCTACTGTCCTTCAGCAAAGGGATATCTTGGAGGGAACAGGGGGAAAAAAAAAAAAGATGGTCAAGGGAGGTAGTGGAAATCCATCAAAAACCTTCTTTGTAAAAGTGTGTGCAAAGCCTAGGCAAGACCTAGGGAATTGCAGACCCTTAAATTCCTATGTACAGGGATAAATGCTGAAGGGGAGTTTTGCTTCTCCTAGCAAATACACTCAGCAACAGTCGGAATTACTAAGTTAACACTTCCATAAGCCAATGATGCTACCCTGTAAGTAGAACTTAACTAGATTTTCAGTTCCATGTCCTTAGGGTTTAAGCAAAGGTACAGTTTAAATAAGGTGTCATGGCATATAGGATGACGAACTACATACCAAACCATGCCTTTTCTTTTTTCCTGGTTTTCCCTGAGTAATGCACAAACAAAATTCCAAATCTGGATATACTCCCAGAGATTTAGGGTTTTGTCAAAAAAATGATTCAATTTTCAAGAGTCTGCAACATCAGTCTTATTCTCACTGGGATAGCAGATTTTTTCCTCATAGCAGTTTTGGACAAGGCAGCAAATGTCATTCAGACAGCTTGCTTTGGTATTGCAGCACCAAAGCAGAAATGGAGGGAACTGAAGGGAAGGGGAGAAATTACTTTAAAAAGAAATTGCATTAAACTCACTTTCTGAGTGACCATGAAATTGAAGTTGCCCTTAAATGAATTATTTTCCCCTCAGCTTGTTTCAGCAGCATATGAACTCAAGCACACTGATTTCATTCATTTGTTATGTTTGGGGGAAAACACACAGTGGAAGAGATGACTATCTAGTTGTGTATAAGGCTCTGACTTAAGCTAGGTAATACCACATATAAACCCATGTCAGTGTTGTTGTTTACTGCGTGCATTTAATGTTCATTTGTGATGTATTTCCACACAGTACATGCATTCTTTTAACATAAATTTCCTAGTTAAAATTCCACTAAGGGTGTTAAATGATGCCTATGTTGCTGGTAAATTTGTTGAGCGTTGAGGGTGAGATACTTAGATTAATAGTGAAAAGTAAGGTGCCAGCAAATCCATCAGATGAGATTCATCACACTGCTGTTCTCGTGGCAGTAAAACAGGCTATAAAACTCCACCAAAGCTACACAGCTGAGCTGGTGTAAATGTCAGTGCATGGAGTGCCCTGCACTCATCACTTGGGGCAGCCTGAACTGGAGTTTCAGGATAAACAAAAGCTTCCTCACCGCTGTGCAAGCACTAAATCCTGGGGAAGGCATTTGAATCACTAATTTTTTTAAGACCCTTATAGGCATTTAACTAAGACAAATATCTGTAAGTAAGTTGAACATCTAGCATTAACTTAATGCACTGACAGTGGTATCTGGGGCTACTGCTGCATGATATATACTGAGGGTATTAGAACTCCCTCCCAAGCTGCTCTCACTGTCCTTGCTTGAACATGGTATTCCAGCCCTCCACTAAAAAGCCTAAAAAGAAAAATCACTCAAGG
Source organism: Myiozetetes cayanensis (assembly GCF_022539395.1). NCBI lineage: Eukaryota > Metazoa > Chordata > Aves > Passeriformes > Tyrannidae > Myiozetetes > Myiozetetes cayanensis. Next base: position 66,824,642 of record NW_026087521.1, on the reverse strand, counting down.
CCACAAGGAACTGATGAAAAAAATAACAGTTATGGAATGGCTTCTATCTAGGACACTAGACAAAATAGAAAAATAACTTATACCCTGCTATTCCTTCAATGGTCTGTGTTTGAGAAGAGGTCTTATGGAGGCAGGCTTTTCTCTTTTCACAGTACTGTAGTTTCTTAAATTCATAAACAGTCCATATAAACTGCTTGTTTTGTTTGAAGACTAGATCTTCTGCAGGATTGCAAGCTCTACCCAGGCTACTCAAAGACAGCCATAACCCCTTGTTGCCAAAAGATAATTGGAGAGATACATAGTTGTGTGTGTGCATGTATATCCATTTCCCTATATGTTTATACTAACTGTACTTAAGTTAAATTTTATCCTGAACCAGTGAGGTATAAACCAAAGCACAGGACTGAGGGGTTTTTTGTGCTGGTGAGAGGTACTGCTTGGCCTGACACCCACTGAGATGGGAGATCTCCATTTATCCACAGGGTAACTAGCCAAAAGGCAGTAGCAGGAGGGAGATATCCCTTTGCCAACATTTTGCAACACTGCCCAGTAGGGAAGAGTCTTTAACTGGCTGAGGAAAGCATCTCTAAATGGGTGAGTTGGATTAATTCTTTATTTCTAGTTGCACTGTATGTAAAAAGATACAGAGTGTAAAAAGCTCCATCAAAGACTGAAGAGAGAAAGGTTTACACTGATGTGCAGAGACTTGGATGTCAGACGAGGCCAAAATTTTGCCACTGATTTCTGAGGCTGGGAGCTGCATTTTTTAGGTTCTAGAACTGCTTCCTGAGACAAATCTGTTTCAGATAAACTAATGGAAAGGTAATCTTAATCCTAAATTGCTTTTTGCTGTTCATCTCTTTGGACATTTTTCTCCCATGCACTTCATTACTTCTTCAGAGCACCTCTGTGCCAGCAAAAAGGAAAAATGCAATGCCAGTGTGCACACCTTTATTCCTTACACAGCTCCTGGAAAATAAAGTGTCCTATATCCAGAGATGGAATGTTTTCCATAAGGATAAACTTTTGAGAAAAATTTAGCTTCCAGCTCCAACATGTAAAACACAACTCAGGATTTCCAGAGGCATTGGCTTGCTACCAAACACAAGTATACTTTCAGAAGCATAGGAAAAGCGTACTCTTGCTGACTTACTAACCCCCCTCTTGTCATATTTTATGTTCTTGCTTTGGGGAATGATAATACTATAACACCTGGGTAAAGTAGCTGCAAGAATACTTTTTAACACAGACACAACCTATCTTTTTTTCCTAACCTTGTTCTTAGAAATGTCTGTATTGCTTCTGCAGACATCTTCCAGAAAAAAAGTGGCTTGAAGCAGACACCAAGCATGGAAATATCCAGCCTGAATAGTGAAACCTAGGCAATATCCTAAGAAAATCAGAAGAGCCCTGGTACCACCCTACCACTATTTAAGGCTACTTTAAGTAGTTTTGCTTCCAGCTCAACCTGTCAAACTGAAAACTGAGGCTCAGCCTTACAGATGACATTTATCCTTGTCAGAGACAGAAATTCAGGAGCCACACTATCTTTGCTTCCACAAGTCAGCATTTTGAGGCAGCACAGTTAAATAGCTCCTATTACTGAACCTGGGATCCTAAAACATTGTGTGCTAGTCACTAGCACTGTTTCCTCATTATTTTAATTGCCAAAACTTTTAACAAACCACCTCTATTATTTTTTTCTCCTCTGAGCAGCCTGAGCCAGGCTCATGTAGAAGTGTCACACTGCTGTTGAACAGAAAATCTCTGTAATTGTGGGAATGTCTTTATTGTCCTACGATAAAAAGCACTCTTCTGCGTCCTTGTATTCAGGAGCTGAAGACAGAAGGTTGAGGTAAATCTGCATTATGTGACTGAAAAATCTAACGTGCTTACAGTAGCAGATGAAACCATGCTGACAGCAGGAAAAGAGTCCTTGGTCCAAGAAGTCATGGTCTAGACTGAGACGGAGTGGTCTGGATTAGTCTCCTGGAACAGCTACCCATCAGTTAATTTGTGTTTTTGTCCAGTGTGAGAAATACATGCTACTGCAAGGGTAAGTTAGTGCAGTGCTATATGCAGTCTAATGTTGTTGCACGCCAGGGTGGAAAAGAAGTCTGAACTATAACTTTTTCAGCTGATGTGGTTTAAAGAATTTGCAGGAAGTGCTCCAGATTCTGAAGGCAAAACAATGCAGCACCTATGACTGAGGAAACAGCACACCACACTTTTGCTTGTTTTGCCCTTGCAACGCTTGCTTTCAAATTGTATTTTGTCTTTCAATTGATTATATTACTTTCTGAGAGTCTGCTAGCACTGAGTGTGGGGACGCTCCAGACTCCTGCTTTCCTCCCTGGGCAGAAATGTCCCACAGAGGGACAGTGGGCACAGCTTATGTCATAACTGACCCTGTTCTTGATGGCCCTGCTCAAAAGTCCACAGAAATAAACACAGGCTTTTTCATTTATTTCCAGACTTTTGATTGATCTCCAGATGTCTGTCAATGCTTCTTACTGTGGAAACACTACTAAGGAACTAAGTAATGATGGCAATTCAGAAGAGACCCAAGATAGGCTTTTTCTGGAGGACTGGAGAAAGAAAAGTCTTGCTGTGTATCACTTTGTGGATTTTCCCAAATCAGTTCTGTTCAAGCCCCTGGAGTTCTAAGGCTGACAAAATGTACTCTTAATTTAGATATTTTTAAAGAAATATCCCAAAACGTCCACCTTCTCACCCTTCCCTCAGCGAGTGTTTTGAAGCCACTGCTTTTCCAGTTTTCTAGAGCTGTGTCTGAATAGAGAGAACCTCTTTTAAAGTGGGATCTTCCTAGCAGATTATCACCTCTAAGGATGAGAAAACAGTGAAAAAGTAGTGGCACCAACTAGCTGCAATTCAGATTGTTTGAAATAAAATATTATCTATACGTCAACCTGTGAGGGCCACAAGCATTTGTTCAGGACACTGTACAAGGTTATTTAGTCTAGCATTTTGTGAAGCCTTGAAATAATTTACCTAATAATCTTTAATTTTTCCTAACTAATGTTCTTCAGCTTTGAAAATAATCCTGTGAATTTTTCCTCTAGTTTTGAAGAGTTGTAACTAAAGCTCACCTTTCTGTGACTTTTCTTTTTCATCTTCCAAGAGTGTTAATTTAGATTTTTCTTTCTAAGCCTAATTTCTAGATTTTCCTCCCAATATGTGCAGGATCTCCTCTGTGCAAGCTCTTAGTTTCATTCCCAGCGTGTTTTCAAAAATCTTATACCCTGGTCAGAGCTAAAAATATTCATGTTAGTATGGGTCAGCAGAAAACCCTGAATTCTTGTTTTGATCTTCATATGCATTTACAGAAGAAATTGCATCTGTATTCTGCTATGCCACATGCTCACATTAAACTCTATTCTTGCAAATAAATCATGATTGCATAAATTGTGCTGTTAATTTTAATGAGTTCAAATGCATAAAACTTGCAATTTCTCATGAATGCCCCTGTAGCACAGTCCAAATATTGACTTGGCTAATGCTTTCAACTTAGTGACGTAAAGTTGTAAGTTAAATAAAACAAATACAAAAAGTTACTTTTTTCCCCCACTCTAAATCCTTAATATTCTTAGAAGAGATTTCATAACAGTATTATGGAAATCATCTCTTTTATAAAATAAAGATGGGGCTCCATGTGCAGGAACAAGCAGATATATGGAATACAAACTCTACTAAGAAAAAGGAAAGTTCAAGTCGCCCAGAAGAGAGAATCATGACTAATTAGCTCAAAGAAAAAAAAGAAAAGGCAACTAAGTACCAAGGAAAAAATCTTAATTTAATATACTCAGGCTCAAAAAAATCGTATTTTTCAAGTCACAAAGGGTTACTGCAGTCACCTGCTCTGACCCCCTTGCAATTAAGGATATAAAATATTTGTTGTTGGGTGAAATTATTTTAATGAGGAATAAAATCCTAGAGGGTTCATGACTTACCTAGAGTTGGACAAGTTCTGCACTGCTGAGACTAACAGGCTAGAGAACTCTGCACTGACTGCCTAATGGTAGAGATAGTCCATGCATGTATCTCACATTAATGCCATTCCGTTTCTTCAGTGTTATTTATTACTGAAGTATGGTATCAGAAGCACTACCTCTGTGACAATATTTAGGCACCAGTGTTTTGTTTCAAATGCATGGGTTGAAGGAACAGCTATGACTCAGCTTGTGGAGACACAGATGGTGCAAGTCCTCCTCCTGTAAGGTAGTAAATAACCCTTGCTTTAATGGTACAATATTTTTTTAGAAGCAGCATCTATGATGTTGTGTTAAGGTAACAAAATTTTCTGGTTACATTTTGGTACTTCACCAAAGTCCTTGAGTCATATGAGGAGTTCACACATTAGTATTATTGCCTTCACTGCACATTCCTGCCCTGTGTTAAAAGGTGTCCCAAACCCATAAGGCTTTTTTCAGTACTGGCTATAAGAAAGACAGGAATAAACCTTTTGGCAGGCCCTGTTGCGATATGACAAGCGGTAATGGTTATAAACAAGAGGGTTCCTTTAGATTAGGTATAAGGCAGAAATTTTTATAAAGAGGGTGGTGAAACACTGGGACAGGCTGTCCAGAGAGGTGGTAGATGCTGCATCCCTGTAAACGTTCAAGGCTAGGTTGCATGGGTCTCTTAGTAACCCGATTGAGCTGAAGATGTCCCTGCTAATTGCACAGTGGTTGAACTAGGTGACCTATGAACATCCCTTCCAATGCAAAGTATGATTCTATCCCTCATATGAGATGTAGAGGGATAAACTGAAACCACAGAGGTGCAATTGAACTACGCCTTACAAAGTGACCCAGGTGCAAAACTCTCACTGGTTTAGTACTCTGGGAGGCATACTGAGCATCCCCTGTTCATTATTGGCTGTAAACCTTTTTCTGAGAAGAGCAGTTTGAGATGAGAACATTTCTGCAATCAGTAGGTTCAGAGTTTTCTGAAATGTCACATGAAATATGCTTTTAGAATGACACAGGAGTGTAGAGTCCTTGCTTCTTAAGAGTCACCTGCTAAAGTGGACAGAGAAGTCCTGGAATTGCACAATGATTTAGTACTTTTGACACATGAAGTCATATTGCCCACACTTGAAACTAAAGACTTTTCTCCATCCTCTGCCTTGTTATCCATAAAACATTAAAACATTTTAACCTTCGCCAAGAGCAACAGCATTAATGGGAATGAACGGATGAAAATGACTGCACAATCAAGCTTTAAGGTGTTTTTGTCATGAGCATGTTTCCGTAACCCCTGTTTCAACTCCTGATGTTGGTCATCACATTTTCCCTGCCTCTCTGAATAACATGCATGTCAGCTACCTCCTGTGTAGAAACTAAAGGTAGGATCTAGGGTGGCAGTGTACTGTTTAAACTTGTCTGGGAAGGTCATTCTCTTCTCTTGAGTCCCCTGCTTCTATTTGCAGCCAGTCCCTGTCCGTGCTGTGGCACTGGGAACAGAAAGTAATATTTGTAGCACTCTAGTGTGCAAAAAAGTTCATCAAACTTGATGGTATTAACATTTTCACAGTTTATTAGAAAGCACCATTCAGTAAATGTTTAGCAATTGAAGAAATACTATAAAATCAGCCATGCAAAATTATTTTAAGTGATTAAAAAGTCTTTCAGATACAGATCTAATGGGAGGTATGATACATATACATGATACAAATGAACATGAAATTAGTCTTAATGATACTGAAACTTTGTCCATCTGGATCTGGAGATCTGCAGGCAACTCATGATACTTTTCATACCTGTAACTTAAGAAAATGCTCTAAGGTTCTTCTGCATTTTCCATGGACTATCTCTTGCCTCATCTTTACAATGATGCCAAACTCCAGAACTGATGCTTATTGTACTGTGCACATCAGTAACTGCACATGATTTTACAGATACTTTGTAGATGCTAGAACTACTTAGGAAACAGGCAACTTTACTGAGTCTTCTTCATGAAAACAAAACAGAATAAAGAAACTGTTCCGTTAAAATATATTAAAAACGAAATATTAAAATATGTTTTGGTGGTTTATTCTGCAGAGGGAGACTAGGAAAACAGAACAGGCAAAGCTTCTTTCTTAGTTCTGAATCCAATATGTCTGCCTTTTCAAGAAGGAAAGAGTGGAAATAGAGCATGATCGTTTCCGTGGAGTTCTAGAAGTCTGCAGGACTATACATAAGATCTAAGTACAAGTATTTCTTATATTACAGGTTCCCAAACTCCTCCAAACACAAACTGAGCACTATGTGAATTTCCACCATAGTGGGTGCTGAGTTTAATCTCAGGGGCCTCTTTCATGCTAGATCCCAAACAGGAAATTAATGAAGAAAACAGTCATACTGAGTATGTTTAAAATAGAGGTAGTCTGTTTTCATGAGAGAGGCTTGGTTATTTCAGACGCCAGGTCAGAAACTGCAAACAAAATTCACCAAGAAATTACCACAGTAATACTGAGTATGCATGGTGGTGGTTGGTGAGAAATAGACTGGATTAATGACACCAAACACTAAAAAAAGAGTATTCTTGCATGAGATGTAGTTGAGATTACCATGTGACACTGAAGATTAATCAAAAGCAATATTTTGATTTCTTGCCTCAACCTGTGCTTGCTTTTATTTCAGTGAGACAGAATCAGTTATAAGGAGAAGGGTGGTCAGTTGGTACTTCCAGGACCAGTATGCCTCTCTCTCTAAATGAGTTCGAAAAATCCACTTGGGGACAGTCCCTTCCTTTCAGGCGAAAAATGAGCCTGTATTGGTTTTTGTCATTTTCTTATGCGTTATTTACTTTTCATGTCTTACTAGCACAGCTCTAAAACAAATCCTTCTTCCACTGACACTTAAAGGGGAGAATTTACATTTTTCACTCTTCAGTTATCAAAAGCATATGTTTCTTTCTGCTCATTTTGGATTGTTTTCTGTCTGTGGCCAACCTATGTTTGCTAGTCTCTAGCTGGATTATTCACAGTCCTATGCCCAAGACTATTTCTTTAGTGACAAAGTTGCCAATAGGACAAGTATATGAATGTTTGATTATCCAGGACACAGTTTACTGTATTAAGTTGCCTGTCTCTTGTTGTCTTCAACCTTTCTGCTTACCCTTCAAGGTAAGTCCTGTGCATATTTATGGGGAAACTGCTGTGCTTCCTGTTCTTGTCATTTGATCAGCAAGGTAAACATAAACAAACAGAAGGAGTGGACTTAAGGGCCACATCTGCAGTTGCTCTTGCTAGATATGAATTACAAGAGCTCTCGATCCTCTTGCTTTAGCAAATTTGTTGACTGTGGTCAGGAAACAAGGCAATTTTCTCATCTCCCTCCTGCAGCAAGGGGAAAAGTGAGTGTGTAAGCACTGCACAGCAATTGGAGGCAGGCAGCCCACTTCCACTCCCAAGCTTTGTAAAGAAGTTTATTTGGCCAGATCCTCAGTGGGAGTAAACAGGCACCCACTGCCATAACAGGTGCAAGACCCCGTGTCCCTGAAGGATGCTTTTCTAAATAATTATGTGAAAAAGGACACTGATATACTTCTCTCCTCCTCCTTGATAATCTCAAGACCTACCATGCTCACTATAGATGAAGGTCAAATTTTCTTAACTGGAGATAATTTTTTTTGAAACTTTGCCTGGAAATAGATCTAACAGACAAACTCATGTTGTGGATTACTATTAAATTATTTCATGTTGGAATTCAGCCTGGAGCAGAACCAGCTCCAGCACATGTAACCACAAAAATCCAGTTGGGTTAAGCAGCAGTGCTTGGCTTCACAGATGCTGCCACTGAGGTTGGTTAACACAAGGTGTTTGTTTTGGCACTCATACTCCCATGCCCCACATTTTGCATGAGCATGGGGTTTGATGGGGATTTTTATTTTGAGGGGTTTTTTTCTGCTACCCATGGGTCTAATACTGCATTCTTCTGTGGTGACTCTTCAACATGTTTCAATATATTCTGCAGTGAAGAAATAAATAACCCACTCTGATTTTCTGTCTTCTAATTCTTTCTTGCACTTTCTTGCTTTCAAAGTCAGATTTGAAGTTCTCCCTTGCTTGCAAAGCTCCTCAAGGGCACAAGTCCTGCTGGGTAGGTCAGGAAAAGATCATGGTTGACAGCTTCTGCCATTGTAGGGAGTGGGATTTTTGTTTCCCAGGGTAAGTGCAGAGATAAACCACTGACAAAAGCACCTCTCTAGAGTAGGGTTGTGCAAATCTGTGATAGGTTATATTACACTTAGACTGAGAGTTGGATGGCAAATATAGTCACATGAAGGGGAGAAAGGAAGTAAAGACAAGCTGCTTTTGTGCTTGTGGTCCTGTAGGTCAAAATGAAATTAAGCCCTTCTCAGGAAGCAGTGATTGGCAAATATATTTTAATGAAAATAAATGTTACTTCTGTGTTTTATTTTGCTGTCAATAATTAATGTCAGTGCATAAGCCCTAAAGGGTCCTAAGGATCCTGCAGGGCCAGCAGGGGTTGGGTCTCAGATGCCAGGTAACTGCTGCCAGCCTGGGAGCTTTCCATCAGGATCTCAGCAGCCCTGAAGGGAAATCATGGAAAGGAGTTTTTGTGCCTGAGACACAATTCCCTTGGTGACTTGAGCCTATTAGGCTCTTCCTTCCTTCACCTCAGTTTCCAGACTGGCTACTTGAGGACAGTCACAGTGGCACACCTTGTAGCAGGGTTATGGTGGTAGCCATTGTCCCCTCAGCCTTTTGGAAAGCTACAGTGCTGTTCAAGCACTAAAGAAATTCCCTCCCTGGGAGAGTATATCCTATGCATTGTCCAGTTGCATCTTTCCAGCTTGAAAACTTTTCAAGCTACATACCTAAACAGCTCCCACGTGGTAATGTATTAATGCTTCAGACCTCTGCTCTTGATCCTCTACAGCTTTTCTACTGACCCCAGAGCAGCAGCAGCAAAAAAACCTGTGAATGTCGGCAGCTTTGTGTGCTTTCAAAACCAGGTTTGATGTTTTCAACATAGTCTCTCATTTTCCTGTGTGCAGACTACTGTCTAACATTTCTGGAAAAGCAGCTGGAAACTCCAGCCAATTTCTATGACACTTTAAAGCTGCACATATGTTTAGTATATCTACTACTTCCTTCTCCAGAGTTTCACGCTTGTCTTGCCATTTATCTTTTCATCCTGTATGCATAGAGTATGAGTTATCTACAGTGTCACTACCATAATTTATGGCATTTCCCAACACCTACATGGCAAATCCATTAGAAACTGTTAACAGCTGCAGACTGACTCCAGCAGCATAAACGCTCTACCTGGTGGGAAACATTCACAAAAAGGGCTTTTCCCATTCAGAATTATGAAAAGGCAATAGAAAAAGATTCACCTTCCTTCTCAGTTATTTTTCTGTCTCCAGGAAGAGGTACAAGTCAATGAAAACAGAAGGGGCTGTGAATGGAAAGAAATGTGGGTTCAAACAGCAGGCCAGGTTGAGAGCTGCTGAGGTGGGAGTCCTGTAACTACTGGAATGGCAATGGGGAGTGCTCTGGCAGTGCCCCATAAATTGTGAATGGAGAGGTGAGGAAAGCTGAGGGGTGCCTTCAACCAAGGCTGTAACTGCCTCTGCAGCACAGGGTATATAAAAGACTGTCAGTAATGCTGAACAAGAATAGGCTTGGAATAAAAGCAGCAAATGGATGAGGATGTCACAATTTCCTTGCTCACTGCTATCTTATAGCAATTCCTCTGCTCTCCTGCTCACCACAGTGTTGGGAATTATTGCCAGGCATGTGGTGAGAGGGTACAAACACCTTCAGTCAACAGCAGCTATTCACAGCCCTGTAACCAGGGCTCAGCTGAACTTAAAGCATTTCACTGATCTTCCTACTTTAAGATGGCGTTAGTTTTTCATATACCTAAGAATTTTTGGGTGCTGTAAATGTAAAAGGCACAACGACAAATACAGAAAAAGAAAGTTTGCTTGAGAAATACAGTCATAACTTTTTTCTCCTGCTCTGCCACAAAGTCAAAAAAGGTAATGATCAAGGCTAGCTATGTAAAGATAGACGCTGCTTCCCATTTTTAACCTGTGTGAAGCTGGCTTCACACAATGAGTGCCTGGAGTAGTAAAAGCTTGGAAAATCCTCAAAGTCCAAGCCCAGGAGTGGATTCCAGGACAGTAGGAACCACTTCAGAGTGACTGTTCTTTGCTGCATCACATCACTGCTGCCAGGATTAGCTCATCTGGATCTTGGGCACTGAGCCTTTAATGATGCACAATGCATTCACAATGTGGACAAAGAGTAACGAAGGAGCTGGAGATGAGAAACAGAGACAGGAGGAAGCACAAAGTGAGGAGGCTGGGAAGGCAACCGTAAATACAAAGTTCCAATGTAAATTACAAAGCCATTTCACCATATGCAGGCTTTAGGCAACATTTACTAAACAGTCAGGGGGAAAGGTAAGGGTGACAGTTGAGCATAAAGAAGGCAAAACAAGTATATGCAAGGCAAGGGGTAGGCAGGGACTCCAGATAAACAAAAAGTTTGCGGAATAATAAAAATCTTGGTGTTTTTAAAAGGACCTGTTAAGGTCAGCAGCCTGGGGAACAGCAGACTGACCAAAACACTGCAAGGATTCCTGGGACTCCACCAGGAAGCTTTACAGTTGTCTTTTGCAAAATTACAGGAGACAGAAGTGAGCAGGATGGCTGTCTTATCAAGGCAAGAGCTGCATGGGGTGGCTAGGCACAGGCGTAGAGAAAAATTTGTGCTGCAGACATAAATCTTGAATCCTGGTATTCCTTTCCCGGTAATCAAACAGCAGGCTATATTTAGCCCAACCTAAACAGAAACAAAGAATAGCAGGAGTAGTCTTAGCTCTAACAGCTGCCACCAGCTGCTCAGAGGGGACATAGTAGAGCTGATGTCTCATGTAGTTAAATGAGATGGAACAGGGGAGGCAGCTATGCTTGAATGAACAATGTTGACATTTGGTTAGAGAAATTCTGGATTTTATTATTTCATGGTTAGACAGAAGGAAGATCTAACATTGAGCAGAGCATGAATGCTTTCTACACCAAAGACAAGGCTATAGTGAACCATGGACAGGCAAACAAGCAGAGGAAAGGGAGAAGGTAACAGATACAAGCAGATGGTCTTGCCACTCAGAGCAAACGGTTGTATGTTTAGCCCAAGTTCCTGGTATTCCTTCTCTTTAGTTCTAGCCTGACAAGAATCAAAAAATGCAGTTTGAGAAAGTCCAGGAAAGACTGTTGACTAAAAACCTTGTGTCTGTGTGGTAAGGACAGTGGGGCTTTTTCAAGCAGCACGTGAGGGAGGCCAACATCTACTGCTGATCACAGTAGGGCCCTGCACTTGGTTATGTACACCCTGCTTGGCCCCAAAACTGCACGTCTTGGGGCCACTACATCAGTAGCCCCTCTCCTTGCCAGCATGGAGACATTCATGGGTGACAGTAATTTATTTCATTGATCCATAAACCCAAGGGTCAATCTCTATATAGGAATCAGCATCATCCACTGGACAGGAACATGGAAAGGTCATGTTAATGCAACTGGTTGTTTGGAATATTAACTGCTCCAGTGGGACATATTTGCATTCTTGCTGACAAAGAAGTCTCAAATTAGTCTCAAAATTAGTGAACTAATTACTGTTACATTCCTACTAATACATGTACATATACACACATGCACAGCACCTTCAAAGACCTATAGCTGGTTGAAGAGTGTCAAACCAGAGGATGCAAAAAGTGGGAGTGTTTAATGTGTACTTTACTAGCAAAATAATACAGGACAATTAATATAGTGGGTGTTAAACCTGATCACTGAATAATCACTTAAGCATCTGTTTGTCACTCCCATTCTTAAGAACAAAGGAAAAAAAGGCTACTGATCTATTCCATTAGTGTAAGGAAAAAAACCAAAACCCACAAAAGAAAATCCAGACTCTCTTTCTAACCACTTTTCTGGATTTCTGAGGCACCTTATTACAGCAATCCTCCCTCGATATATCAACTTGTATAGCACAGACTTTGAAGCTCATGTGGTAACTTTCCTTGCCTTACTAGCAGAGTTGTGTGTTTGATAACTGATCACTCCTTAATAACTCATGTTTCCTCCCCAAAATTCCCTGACATGAAATTAGTTGGGGAAAATATATGAGCAGGGATTTGTGAAGTAGTAAAATTGCTTTGGGCTTCTTTCCCAGTAATCCACACGATTTTTTGAATGGGGGTGGGGGGATGCTGAATTCGGTTCTATTCCCCACATGCCCAGACCTTTCAACTGGGAAGTGATCCCTGGTAGTATGTCTCAGACATATCATCAAATAACAAAAACAAAACACAGATTTGTTGAAGGCCTCTCTGGCTTGGCTCCTGCTTGAATTTGTTCAGTAGGAACTTTCAAAACTTTCATCCTGGGTTAGACAGGGAAAACAGCATAAGCCAGCAGATACAAATATATGTTTGCTCACAACTTTCCCAACTGCAACACTAAAATTACTGGAATTGGTTAGATCTTAATTTCTGTGATGGGACAGGCTCTTTGCCCTATGATACTTACAAAAGCCCCTTTACTGGTCACCCTATTGCCCAAATGCAAGCATCTGAGCTACTGCAGGATAGAAAGGTGACAACAGCCCTGTGTCTCATGTATCTGATTGCACAAGCAAATGATTTGCGTAGTTGCCTAGAACACTTACTGGGGGAAGCCTGTAGGATCTTTATTATCTTCCCTGTTGCTTAAACACCAGTAGAACCCACACAAACTTCCATGTCCCATATCACATCTGTAGATGCATGGCCCATCCAGCCACATGAGAACTGCATTTGCCTATGGCTGGGCAAACCATACATGCTAATGCAGAAACCTGGAGTAGTCAACCTGGCACACACGCAGCAAAAAGGCAAGTTGGTTAGCGCATGCTGCAGCTGGACATTGTCTCTTTTTTGGCCAAATATAAAGGCTCTTAAATAGATGTATTTTGAGCATTCATAGTCAACTGAGTTATGAGGTGGAAAAGCATCAGCCATGCAGTGTTATCCAGTGCGTGCCCTATTTTTCTCCTCCTGGTTCATACATTTTCACTCCTCTTTAGCTTTCTGGGCATGTACTGTACCTTGTGATAACATGGAAGAACAAGGGCTCCTAGTCTTTATTAATAGCTACTACTGTAATTTTAAAAGGAGTTATTTAGGAAATTATAATTTTTGTTACCATAGGAATGAAGCTGTAGGATCCAGCAGAAGAACAATTTAAACAGCAATGTTTAAGTAATTAACTTCAACTTTAATTCTCCGCTCCATCCAAGCTCCTCTTGGGCATAAAGAAAAATACTTTAAAAGCTTTCTCCTCCTCAGTGCCGCTTGACTCTAGCCCAAATTAGGAGGTACAGCCCTGTTATCCATAGCAGGGCTTAGCAATGTACCTTCCCACCCACAGAGCATTTCCTCCTCTTCCCAAGCGAAGCAGCTGCAAAATCTGCCTTGGCTCAGGCAAAGCTCCTCATCTGCTTTTTTTCAGCTAGTTTAAAACAACATTTATGCAACTTTTATACACTAAGAACTGGGTGAATGGAGGAGCATCTAGTCCACAAGTTGGGATGCTTGTACCTGATGAGTTTGCCCATTACTCAGTATAACTAGACAGGGGCACTTTTGTGTGCCCCTTTCTGAGCTGGTTTGCTCCTTTTTTTCTATTTGAAAGGTTTAGGTCTACATTAGGTAAAAAACCAAAACTGGACAGGTGGTTGATTAGCCATTCTGCTGGCCTTCCCCAGCAGGCAGAAGGAGAGAAGGCAAGGAGGTAGAACTGTGAAAAGCTGACACACTCGCCATTGCTTCCTGTTTGTTCTTTAAACCTTTGAACTGTGGAAACTTATAAGCAGCAAGAAAGTGGAGAAAAGTTTTATCTTCCCTGGCTTTAACTCTTTTGAGATCCTATTACTATTCAGATTTGTGAAGAGTGTTCTGGTTTCTCACCCCATGTTTGAAAGAGTCTTGAAAAGGACTACTTTGTAAAACAAGGAATCTCGAACCCCTTTAAATAGATGTCTATCATTAATGAGATTAGGATGTTCCTCAGCTCTCAGTAATGGTAACAGGTCCAATGACTTTCATAGTGTATGAGGTACAGCTCTAATTCTCCACATGTCCTGAAGCACAACATTCCTTTCTTCACAGATGCTTTGACTCACTCATCCAAAGTCTCAGTAGGTAAGCGGAAAAAAAACTGTGTCTGTAACTCCACAGATGCTGTCAGGTGGTAAAGCCACTTACAGATTAAGAACCTAATGCCTGGCTTTTCCTCAGCAAATGAAGATAAGCCAAGAAAGCAAGCCAGTGACCATATTTTGGCATGATTTTCTGGCAATTATAGTGGCCTTATTTATCACCCAACATCTCCTTTTCATTGCACATATCTAGTGTGCTCCAGTATTCTGCCTCACGTTCTTGCTTCTAGAGTCTGGCTTATCTTTCAGCTGTCTGGCCAAGTCTATTCCAGTAAGCTATGGTCACAGGATCCTGTCTCAACAATGCATTATGAACTGGTCACAGGGATAGCGAACTACACAGTTACACTAAAAAAAAAAAAAAAAAATCACTACTAATCTAGCAGGGTATTATCAATTAGACCCAGCTATCTGGAGATTACTTTGTGTTTTTAGTAAAGGTTTAATGGCACTTTCATAGCTCCCACTATTGTTACTGTTGGCTACAGGCAAACAGGTATTTTCAGACACCAGCCCCCTCACACACACGCAGAAACACAGACACAGACACACACACTTATTTCTCTGGAATTGGCTGAGCTGTTGAAACTGGATCCTTTTATGGGAATGTACAAGAGGGGTTTTCATAAGCAAGCTGGAGAATCTGGGAGGCACAGTTGGCTCTCTGTCGGAGTAGCTGAGAGCGCTCCACCCCCTTAAATTCACCTTGTTCTGCCCACTTATTGGCGCCTTCATTTCCACACAGATTCATGTATGTGGTCACAGTCAAAAGAGGGGACCTTAGTCATATTTTATGTAATATTTCCTTGCATGTCAAGTGGAAAAAAAGGAAAGAGGAGGAGGATTCTGAAGGACTAGGATGTTTTTATTGGCTTTTAATTTCTTTTATCTCCCACCCAGTTCCAGGACTACAGGAAAACATTTTTACCACAAAATCCTAGTATATTGAAATCTACAAAAAGGATACAACAGGTAAAAAAAGACTCTGGTTGATCCTATGCTGGTGTAGCACTTTAACTGAGCACTTAACAGGTAGTTTTGTATTTTTTAAAGACAAGTTCTCAAACTGTTGCGAATACCAGGGGGGTGAGAGGACCCTTTTTTAGTGTTTCAAGTTTCCTGCAAATACTTCAACCTTTCTTTGCATTATTTTCAATTCAGTCCAAAGACTGGACGACCACAGAAACCATCAACTAAATGTAAGAGCAACCAAAAGAAGAACCACTGAAGTTATTTACGAAACCTACATGTGACAATGAAATGCAAATACAAAAGAGGGGTGGGGTGAGCGTAGCAGGGAAGAAGGAACAGTTTAAATTTATCACAGTATATTATCAGAATTCCCTCAGGTATTCTATTCAAAAAGACAGAATTTAACCTGCATTGTCTTTGAATAAGCAATTTAGTCTCCAAGAACTTCTGCCTCACATACGCCTTTTTTTGTGAAAGCTGACAGAGCTACTTCACTGATAGTGTTCTGGTAAAATACCTCCTGGGTAAATGTGCTTTTATAAACAACCCATTCTGAAGTTAGTGAAACAATAATACATTTATGGGACAGAACCTTGGCATGTCTAACATAAAGTCACTTTGGGAAACTGGAGCTGGTTGACAGCAGCTGAGTCTAGCCTAATGCTCTTCCCAGTATATCCTATCTCCTGGCTTCTCTTGTGCAGATTTTTTCTAGAATAAACAGTAACTTACAGTTCCCAAACTGGCACAGGAGCATTATTAGACTAAGTCTCCTTATTTCTTCATCCCTGTGGGGCAAGGACATGTTAGAGTGGTCACGGAGCTGTCAAGTTAATGCAACACCACCAAAATACCTGAGGGAGCTTGCAACTCTCATGTTACACTCCTTATCTCATCGAAGGAAAGGCTGTCTGTAGAAATGGATTTTTAACATTTATGCCTCCCTCTTGTGTTTCTACCATATGAACTCACCAGACTATGTTTATTTCTCAAAAGATCTCTACAAATGTAAACTTTACACATTGTATTTTCTTGGCTTCCCCATAAATATGTAAAACCAGGAGAGCACTGAGAACAAAAATTCTTTGAGTTGTTGAGTCTAAAATTCCTGTGGAAATCAACCAGAATTACAACTATTACAGAAGTAATGTAATATTTTTTTTAAAAATAGGGATATTAGGGGAGAGGGAGCATAATATAAATGCCTTCATCCAGCACAAGCTATGAAGAGACAAACTGAGTATACTAATTCTGTTCCACTGGAAAAGAGGAATATTGTCACTTAGTTCGCGAGAAGCTGGTTTGATTTGGGTTGGGAAGTTTGTTTGTTGTTGGGTTTTCTCTTAAAAAGTCATAAAAATATTTTTATTCTGGAGAACCTAGAGAAAACAGCATAAACAGCCAAGGAAGAGAGAATTCCTGGCCTCATCTTGACTTCTCTAACTAGAATAAGGTCACAGATATGCTTTTGTACAAAGAGTTTGTCTGCACAGAGGGAGGAAAAAGTTGCCTGTTGAGAAGCAGAAGCAAAAAGCAGAAGACAAACATACCTGACTTGCCCACACCAGCCCGACCAAAGATCGCCAATTTCACTTCTGCACTCTTAGCCATGCTGGAAGGAATAGAGTGGTGGCAAACTCACTCAATTATCAAAAGTGAAGCAGAAGAACTGTTCCCAGCTCCTGTGTTTGGCTTCAGTGTGTCATTGTGACGTCAATGAGCAGAGCCTGGGGAAGAATACCACAAGGATGGAACTGCAAGGAGCAAGGCTCTCACTTTCCCCCGTCCCCCTCCCTTTTTTAAATAGTCATGATAATTGATGCTCTGTTCCTGCTTTAAACATTGCAGTAACACCACTGACATATTTGGCACTGTTCATGCAAAACCTACCTTCAGCTTTCTGGCTACTGCTGTTTACTTCATGCTGCTAGTCTAATATTGCAAAAGGTACGGATCAAGGTAAAGTGCCTGCCTTACAAGGCTCCTTATTCTTTCTTTCTCTTGCAGTTGCAATTGCATATATTTACTGTATATGACTCAACTGCAATGAATTACTTTTTGTAGAATATTATTTAATAGCTGTGAGCATTCACTAGTAGTGCCTGCAGATAGCTAATCTTTCCTCGAGCTCTCCAGTTCTGAAAAGGTTTCAATTACTCAGCTGTAGTTGCTTAAAAACCTCTAAGCACTTGTACCTTGCCCACTGTACTAAGCAAATCTGTACCCAGAAAGTTCACTAGTGCTCCTTTTTCAGCTGCCTCAGCTCATACATAAACATTGAGCAAAGCATGGGGTTAGCAAAAGAATGCCAGAAGTGTTGGTAATGTACTTTTAACAGGCTGTATGGGAATTATCTTTGTTCACAGTTTTGCTACATTACCTTGAGCTAGTCAGCTGACACCTCATCTTTTTGATTTGATTTCTCCAATCTAGACAGTAAAATATATAACCCTACCTGTCACTGCAGAACGTTTTAAGATCTTGAGGGAAAAAATGGCAACTAAGAGGATGATGATGATCCTCAGCCCTGACTTAAACATCAAAAATTCACTCTACTTTTAAAACAGGGTAGAACTTTACCTGTGAATGTGTTATCAAGGTTTGTTGTTGTGTTGAAGTACCCACTTCAGCCATAAATTCTAACAGTGATATAGGAACCTCACTATGTCAGCATTACCTGCTCTACAGCAAAATACATTTCAAACGTATTTCTTGAAATAAAAGTCTGAGGCTTTTTCCTATTCAAAAAAAAAAAAAGCTTGTAAAAAGAAAAAGTAAAGACACCTCACATCGACAAGGGTCCCGATTCATGTCTGACGTCTTAGCGCTCCTGATTTCTTTTGCCTAAGTATCAAACCACTCTCACTCTGCATGGGCAGTTAGAAGCACAAACTGTTTCGGGATGTAGCGGGATGGGCGAAAGGGGGAGAGAGGGACATCGGTGTTTGCCTCCTCCGGTCGCCCGCCGGTCCCTAATCCCGCACCGCCGTCTGCGGCACGACCTGCTGCCCCGCGCCGCCACCGCTGCGCGCCCGCAGGTCTATTTCACGTTTCTGTGCAGATATTGATTCATCACTGCCTGCCCCGCAACCCCGGGTGGGCGCTGCTCCCCGGCTGGTCCCGGCAGGTGCCCCCGCCGGGTGCAAGGCGGCTCCTGCGGCTGCGGCCACCGGAGCTGCCCGGCACACCCAGCTCCCCGATCCCTGCGGGCACCGTGCCCCTCGCGCCGCATCTTCCCTCTTCACGGTCCTCCTCACATCCCCCTCGCGGGTCCTCCCTTCTCCCCGCACCGCGCCCCGCAGACGCGCACAGCTCCGCCCGCCCGGCGCTCACCTCTTTGCGCGCTGCCGGCAGCGCGGAGGGGCCGCGCTCGGCGGACCCCAGGCGCGGCGCTCAGCGAGAGGCGCGGCCTGGCCCAGTCCCGGGTTCCCCCGGCGCAGCGGCGCGGCCGCAGAAGGGAAAGGTCCGCCCGCCCCTCCGCCCGCCCGGCGGGGCTCCCGCAGCGCCCGGGGCCGCCGTGCGGGGCCGCCGCGCCCCCTGCGGGCCGCCGGGGGCAGCGCCCGCTGCCGAGCGCGGGCGGGACCCGGGCCGGGCGGGGCCGCTCCGGCCTCTCCCTTCAGCGACAGCGGGATTCGGCGCGCTGCTTCGGGGAGCGGACGCAGCCCTGTAATTCAGAGCGTTCGGCGGTACCGCACCGTTTAATTATGTGGGAGAGCGGCTGTTGTTCACTTGCATGAATTCTGAGTGAAGCACTTGCTAGCGCCAAGTCTGCTCCGCAGTTTATTTTAGCATCTCAAGTAATCCCTCCCTCTCACTCTCTTAGTGCTGCTCACCAATACCAGTCTGTGCAACCGTGCACAGAACCAGAGTCTCTCCCTGTCCTGACACACATGACAGCAAAGTGACGGTAGGGCTGCTGCCCCATTAGATGGCTTTCCAGTAGCACCAACTTTACACATGGAGCTCTTCTGACTTTCTCACACGTTGTTATTTCAATTTGCAAGTGTGGGAAACGAATCATGTAAACACATCAGCCTCTCCAAGAGGTTTGTGCCAAAGCCAGACATCAACCTCTGAAATTAAAGGACCAAATTTATCAGATAGCTCTTACTTCCATGTTTATTAAACTACCCAGTAACATAAAGATACATTAGTAACAGATGTGAACCAGTGCTTGAAAGCACTTAGGGTTCAGTGGATGTTCCTCCTCTGTTTCTTTTCCAGCCCAGATCTGAATGAGATACAAAGCAAGTAAAAGAAAAAGCTCTCCACTCACTGTATGCCTTGATGAAAAATTAAACAGGATTTGAACTGGAGAAGATCTTCCATGGTCCAAGTCTCTCTACACTACAATGATAAATGTTTAGGAGGCAGGTTGGCAGATTTGAGGGGAAATGAGCACCTACTATTCCAAGTATTTCTACTATTCAAGATGTACCAGCTGCAGGCACTCAGGGGCAGATCTTAAAATAGTTACACTGCATATCATTGAAAGGAAAAAAAAATTAAAAGGCAGATATTAAAAGCAGTAGTGTGGTTAATGCTTTACTTGTTAAAAGTAAATGCTGAGTCTTTAGGCCTTCACTCACTGTTTGGTTTGCATAATTTAGAGGGATTAGGTTTTTCCATCCTCCTAAGAGAGCAACTGGTGTCTTTTGCATCTGGGGAAATGTGCACTAGTCTTGAGGCCTGACATTTGTTTTGTGTCTATGGAATTCACCCTGTATGGGGCTGTCAAATTAAATATGATAACTGGCTTTTCCAAAGCAACAGATAATTTATTGGTCATTAAAAATCCTAGTGGCTGTGCAGTCAGCTTGTGCTGAAGCCTCTTATTGGTGCCAAGGCATAAGAATGTAGTAAACACTATTCATGGACACAGGTAAAGGTTTCAGATGGTTCAGGCTCAAGGCTGGTCCAGGATTGCTTTAGTTGCTGCTTGTTTTCTCTGTACTCACTGTGTTTCTCACACATAATATGGATGAGTTTGAGTGGGGTTTTTTCTACCCAAAGTGGGTTTTGAAAGCCTTAGGCTTTAGTCTTATAGATCAAGGGCCACCTTGCTTTGTCATAAGCAATGTTTTTCTGGTACTTGTGACTGACATGGTGTATTTTCTCAGTGGTATTGCCTGTTCTGCTGATCAAAAAACATGCTTATGGGTATTATCTTGGCATGGGTAATGAGATGATGCCTGAATGATGGGGCGGGTTCATTTTCTGCCCTTCCATTTCATGAAAATTAGGAAGAAAGGAAGTAAAGCTGAATGTACGTGGGGTCTGATCCCAGACAGTCTTTGCATTGTCAGTCTGAATTCAGCCTGATCCATCAGAAGTCAGGAGCAACCCTTTTTCACCCACCGAAGCCACGTGTCCTGGATTTCTCCTTCTTTCCCCTTGCATCTTTGGTGAGTCATAGCATTTCACAGCTTAATTCATTTTTGAAAATAACACTTTGATATGTTTAAAAATATTGTTCTTGTTTTACAAGGAAAAAGAGCAGTCCCAGCACAAGAGGATAGCTGGCTTGTGGGAATTATTGGCTGAAATGGAGCTAAGGGTAACTCACTCTGTTTTATGGGCTCCTTTTCTACAGCTGTCAAAGCAGTGAAATGTTTCTAGCCACAGTAATCAGAGAGTTTATCTGTGGCTTTTTGACTCCTAGGGACAACACTGAGCCTTGCAATAAGGCAGAGCAGGCAACCTCCTCTCTCTTGGGGAGCACAGATTGACACAGTTGTGTAAGCACCGAAAAGCTGGGCCCAGCCATGCTGAGAATATGGAAACTGTGGCTGCAGGTTCTGTAATGTGGGCCTGCACCTCATGATACAAGTGATATAGTTGGTTGTAGTGGGTTGACCCTGGCTGGATGCCAGTTACTCACTACAGCTGCTCTCTTACTCTGCTCTGCAACTGGACAGAGGAGGAAAAAAACCAGCAAAAGAGTCATGAGTTAAGAGCTGTGAGAGATCACCCAGTGATCACCATCATGGGCAAAACAGACTCAAAGTGGGGATATTAATTGAAGTTATTCCTTATTACTAACAGGATCAGAGCAAAAGAACGAGAAGTAAAATAATCTTAAAACACCTTCCCCCCCATCTCTCCTTCCTTCCATGTTCTTCCTCCCCCCCAGTGGTGCAGGGGGACTGGGAATG
Organism: Myiozetetes cayanensis; assembly: GCF_022539395.1. NCBI lineage: Eukaryota > Metazoa > Chordata > Aves > Passeriformes > Tyrannidae > Myiozetetes > Myiozetetes cayanensis. The sequence continues at coordinate 66,803,276 of NW_026087521.1, read as the reverse complement.
GGGGTTTCGATCAGTTGTTTTTTCTGCTCAGGGAGGGGACTCCTTCCCCTGCTCCCGTGGGGTCCCTCCCATGGGAGACAGTCCTTGATGTGAGAGTGAGTCCATCCCACAGACAATAGTTCTTCATGAAACTGCTGTCCCATGGATCACTTCTCCATGAGGTGCAGTCCTTCACGAATGAGCTGTACCGGTGTGGGTTCCCCACAGGGGCTACAAGTCCCACTCAGGAAAAGCTTGTTCCAGTGTAGCCTTCCCTCTCCATGGGCTGCAGGTCACCAGCAGGACCCTGCTCCATCTTGGGCCTCTAGCAGGGTCACAGCCTCCTTTGGGCATCCACCTACTCCAGCATGGGCTCCTCCATGGGCTGCAGGACGGTCTCCACATCCAGATGGTCCTCCATGGGCTGCAGGGGCACAGCTGCCCCATCATGGTCTGCACCACGGGCTGCAGGGCCTCAGCTCTGGTACCTGGAGCATCTCCTGCCCCTCCTTCTGCACTGGCCCTGGTGTCTACTTTGTTGTTCACATGTTCTCACTCCGCTTTTCCCTGGTTGGAATTCTGACTGCATAATAACTTTTAAATATGGTCTCACTATCACTTTTAATTGGTTCGGCCTTGTCCAGTGTCAGGAAGCCCATGCTGGGTCTGACTGGCACTGAGGAGACAGGGCAGCTTCTAACAGAAGACATCCATGTAGCCCTTCCTGCTACCAAAATCTAGCCACAGAAACCCAGCTTAGCTTAGCTTCCCTATTATCAACTCTAAATGTTGCGGAAGCTACATACTTTTAAGTCAAAGTAGAATGCTCTTTCATTACTGATTAACACAGCTCCATCTAAGCAGTCCCAAATTACAGAAGTATTTTAGAAAGACTCGCAATTTCAATCAGCACTAAATAATATTTTACTGACTTAATAAGATATATCTAAGTGTTACCAAAGTCCAGAGTGTTCTTTCTTTGTGGTCTGGAGAAACTACGTGTTTAAAGTCAAACTTCTGTTGGCTTCTTTTTTTCGTTCTGGGTGCTTATGATGTGTTTACTGAAGGTGTTACTCTCGTGAAAACCAGTGCCATTTGGTTCCTGAAATGGCAGAGGAGAGAGGACTGGTAGGAGAGAGGACTGGTGGGACACTGCAAGCCTGGCAGCCAACATGTGAAAAAGACATATGAGCAAGAAAGGAATGCTGAAGTTGTGGTTTGTTTGGGTTATTTTCTTTTGAAGCTGGAAATCCCATTATAGATGACAATTCTGTAGGTTTCAACAAGTTCCAAAACAAGATTTGGGCATGAGGATTGTGAAGACTCATGAGAGAATAAAAGATGATAGATTTCAGATGGTCATTTAGGGCTCTTTGAATCCTATGGAACTGAGTGGCATTTCATCTTCTGAGAACCTCTGTGCAACTGAGTCCAAGTGTCTACAAATTGTAGAGCAGATCATGCCACTGATGACATGGACAAGGACACAGATTCCTCTGGCACAATTCCTGCAGTAAGGAAGGGCTTATTGAACTCATGGCTGTTATCTTTGTCGCTGTTGTAGAGGAACAGCCCAGACTTGCAGTGAGAATTGCTCAAGAACAGAGCACACCTGGTCAGAGCTGGATCCTTGCTTCAAAAAGCAAACCATCAGTGACTTGGTTTAGTTTTTCACCCTTCCTTCCAGCACTCCAATAGGAGCTGAGATGATACTTCATAACTAGTAGAAAAACTACCAAATAAATAGCATGTTAACACAAATATTTGTAGCTATTACTAAAGGATCACAGGGAAATATTTAGATTGTTTTCTTAATTTTCACAGAATATCTTCCAAATGTTTTTGTGTTGGCTCTCAGTAATGTACATAACTCTATTCAGTTACATGAAAAAAATTGCAACTTTGTCATTAAATTATGAATGAACTTTACTGTTAGTTTGGTTTATAGTCAATATGAAGTATTGCTCTTTCAAATGAATATTGCATTTTTTCATATTTTTCCCTGAAGATTATAAAACACTGAGTTTATTGTGATGAGTTTTGTTGAGTGTAAGCCAAGGATTTATAACTTCTTTTTCTCTGAACTTTTCCCTGAATATTTAGAAGAAAAATCAAATATGTATTTCTAAGATGCAGGCTTTATATTTAGTAAGTGTTTATGTGTAATGGAGTAAATAAGACCACAGTCCTGCAAGTATTTGTTTGTGTTTAGCTTCACATGGACAGGCTTAATGGAGTGGCCAAGGTAGCTACAGCTTCCCCATTAGTACCACTTGAAGGTGCACTGTGTAGCCACATGCAGAATTCTGGCTTCAACATTCTGTACCGTTTGGCTTCATGAGGTGCCAAAACAGGCCATGGGGGGCAAACAGGGCACATCTCCAAAACAGGGGATGCTCTCCACAGCGTCTTGTGGATCTCATGCATAGAAATGCCTCTATGCTATGCCCTAATGCAGACCTTCTGTTGACAGGCATTTGGCACATTTGTGCAGAGATGTGTGAGCTTGTTACAGTAGCAAGACTTTTGTCAGGTATATTTAGCAGTGAGACATATGCAAAACTGAGACATACAGCTCAGCAGGAACTAATGTCAAATAGAGTAGCAAGGTATTAACTTATGCTTTATAACACATGACTAAAAGATATTCTTCGTATTACACAGGTTAAAATGCATAAATTTTGCTAATTTTTGTTTCTTCTCATGATTGACTAGGTTGTATCCTGACAGTATGTCCTTAAAAATGGGCAAACTGTGACTCCATACTCACAGGAATACAGCTGTGACTGCTCTGACTCCATCACAGCCTGGTATGTTGTTACTGGGCTTGCTCTTTGTTTGGGGTTTACTTTTCTGATATTATGTCTCCCTCCACGCTTACTCAGATCACAGGGAGGTCCTTTAATAGGTTTCTGATAGTGTAAAATTAGTTGATGTATTATTGGAAAGAAAGTAGGGTGGCTGTAATTCTCTTGTACATATTTTTAATTATTAAATATCTACTTGCTTTGAACCTGAAGAAGTTCCGTTTCTTCACCAAAGTAAGACTGGATTAAAAATAAATCATCTAAAGAATAGCCTGCAAATTAGCTAGTACTCTTCTGCCAGAGAGATTTGTGTTATGGTTTTAATAACATACACTTAGAGAATTAAAAACCACTGGTAACAGTTGCGACAAATTTTGAAACAAATGTGCAATACCAGACTTTATTAATGAATGAGTTACAGTACTGTGTCATCTTAATTTCTTACAGATGTATTCATGTTCTTTGAAAGGACCAGTAGAAATTGTCATAAATTCATTTACTATTCACAATAATGAATGCTAGCCCTTATTCTTCCTCAGTGGTATTATGATTGCAATCTGGATTGCCTTAGAGATCCCACTGTAATTCATCATTGCTTCAATGTTCAAATTCTCTGGTGGAACCAGATATTGGTGTAGACAATATCTGGAGTTTTACATCTCTCATCTTTTTTCTACCTCTTTCCTTCTCTTTAATCAGGAGAATGGGAAGGGGAAATTGCTGCCATCATTAATATCTTCAAGACGCTGAATGACTGCTAGGACTTTGGAGGATATTTAGACCCAGGATGGAGGAGACACAGGGCTGTTCAAAGAGGTGAGACTAAGGAACATCTGCTCTTGACATACTGTAGTGCCAGTTGTCATAGCATGCCTGGAAAGGTGGGAGACCGCTTTTCCCTATTCCATTCTGAAGCCAAACTGTGGATTTGACATTTCTTTCTTCTCCAGAAAACCCACGACATGCTCCAGGATTTTTGTGGAACAAAGCCTAGGATGAAATTCGAAGTGAACTTCCTCCTACCACTTCTTAGTGTCACACTCCTGAATCCTTTTTTATGTTTCCAATTCAAAGCCAATGGGTTGTGTGATGCCCTTCACAGGTTCTATATCTCCCTTTCACGGGAGAGTGTCTTGGCAACCATATACCCCATTTCTTCTACTGAGGCCATTTCATGCTGTATTAAATAGTTCTGTACAGTTCTCTCTCTTATCAAGGAGAGACATGTTAAAGTGTACTTTAAGTAGGAACCTTTATCCATACCTGATTAAATCCTGACTTGCTTCCCACCCAAGTAATCAGATGCAAATCCATTCTCAGAGGCAGGGTTTAAACAAGCTCAGGGATACACTGCAAGGTAAATCTTGATCGTGGGCTGTTCCTTTGCATAGAGTATGTCTGCTTGTCTTACAGTGTATAACAATAGACTGCTTTGTGGGAATGTGACCTTGGCAAAACAGACACATCAAATACACACATCAACCTCTGTCCTTCCTAAAAGGGCCTGACAACAGATGCAGCAAGGTGCTGTGTGAATACTGGGCATGGCCAGGTAGCAGGATGGGGATACACAATGCTGTCAGAGAACATCCATAGACATCACTGAATGTACATAACTCTATTCAGTAATAGTTTTACAATCTTTGTCCTTTGTCTATCCAAATCCATCAGTTGTGTTCCAGGACTATGAGCGTGTCATGTTAGGGAACCAAGCTTTGTGTATCCAAACACCCTGCAACTGGAATGATCTTTGCACAGTTCATGCTTTCTTGTAAACATCTTGAAGGAAAAATAGTAAGTACATTTTTCGGTCAAGGGCTGAATGATCTGCTGTCCATCAGTCTTGCAAACTCAAATATGATTCACCTACCCAGGGCTCTTGGGAGCTGAATTATTTCTTCTCTCATTCATCTCATCATCCATTGTGTGTGCTTAGACTATGTAATTTTGCCATGAAATGCCCCCGTGTATTCCTTCTCTTTGGTGCTGTTTTGGAGAATGATTCTCTGGAGTTTATATTACCACTTTTCTCCACAATATTTGGGGACCAGTACTGGAGGGGAAAAAAACCCATCAACTACTTAAATGCTTGACTCTTGTGACATTTTAACATCATCTAAATACTTTTTTGGAACTATCCCTGGATTCATCATGCATAAAACAATGAAAAGATTCAAGCAACCTCGGACTCTTCTCTGTTCAGGGAACAGCTGGTGAAGGAAATGAGCTCTTCCAGCATTATAGGAAATAGTTGGTAACAGATGCTGAGCATTTCTGTTCTACTCTGTGACTGCAGGATGTGAGGTGATGGTACTAGTGAAAAATCCATCTCATCTGGAAATCATTATTGCTAACCAATTTAGCTTTTGTACACTAATTACTGTTATAATGTTACTTATCAAAGTTTCTGTGAGCTGGTTTCTGGGGCTGTGTGTGCAGTAAAAGTTTCAGGGATCGACAAAGAATTTTAGGCACCATTTGTAAATTAATAATTAATAAACCAGTATAAAAGTTCATTAGGACAGAATAAGAGAAGCAGTCAGAGATACTCTCCAAAGAAAGAGAAGGAAACATTAATGAACTGATGTTACAAAACCAAATTTCTCAGCAAGTTATCCTGTGAGGTGGAGAAAACTCTATAAGGACTAATTCTAAAAAGCAGTTAGCAATACCACAAGTTCATAAAACTTTTATGCACACATCAAATTGCTATGAATTCCCTGTTCAACTGATGACAAAGCTTGAAAGGTTCAACAAGAAGTAGTAATTACAATAGCAGAAAAAAAATACCTAAGATTAAGTCTCTGGTTCTTTAACCAGAGTTCCCATCTTCATATAAACACAAATCCCATGGAAAACAGTGTAACATTTTTATGAAGATTAACTAACTAAATAGTAGCTAGATTATTTAAACTATTCATTATTTCAGTATCCACTGATAGTAGGATAGCAGGAATACAATTAAGAGTACTCCATAAGGAACACTATTATCTAATGTCTATGCTACACCCTTAATTAGAATGGTATTATCCATAATAATGTCTTTTAAAAAATTCATTAAATGTTTTGGGTGCTAGTCAGACAAAAGACTAAAAGAACAAATTATGCATTTTTAAGCACTTACAGCCAATACTTAAAATTAGTTTAACTAATTTTTTCTTTTGGTTTTATCTAGAAAAAAATCCTACAGAAAACTCATAATTTAGAACAATGAATATAGCTGCAATATCCTTGCATGATTAAAGAGCATCCTGCACAACGGTACATTGTGGTTTGCTCATTTGTTACTTGGGTGTTCTACCTCAGGAATGAAATAGCATGTTTTCTCTAATGTCACAAATGATTGCAGTTCAGCCACTTCATACATACAGTTGCAGTGCAAATGAGCACTGAGAAAGAATACATCAAGCGAAATAGCTTAGTTATAAGAATTTTAAAACACTTTGGCTGGTGTGGGTTAAATTTATTTTAAACTGTGAAATTGTAAACAAAAATACCAGTACTTTTACCACAGTCAAGATGATTTCTATTTACAGATTCTATTTACATCTGGTTAGGGACAGAGTTAATCTGAAGTCCTTGTAGCAAAGAATGAAAGATTAAGACTTTTGTGTTCCAGGCTGAAACATCAAAACAACAGCTCATTGCTGCCCTTGAAGCTAAACAAAGAGACACCAACATATTTGAAAGTGTTGTGCGCAAAGTAGAGAATGCAGGTATCTCATTTTGGTAAACACTGATGAATATAGCATAAATGGTTTTGAGTATTACTACTAATATAAAAGTTCATCAATTGCTTACCTAAAAGTTTCGGTAAAAAATGTTAGAAGATAGTTGTGTTTCAAATTTTTTCATGTTTGTTTGGGAAGTCTTTAAGAGGTCATGATAATGAAGAATTCCCAAGCACACTTTCTGAGTTTTCCATTGCTTTGAACACACCAACTCTTGTCTAAAATTACTGCTAACTGAATCAGTATTCATCTTTTGAGTGATTTAATTAATGAATGTGGAATCTGACATGTCTCATACCAGTCTGATGTTCAGATAGCAGTGATTCAGGATTTTGTAAATACTAGTTCTGTTCTATATCTTTTCAAGCAGGCAGCCAAAGTGAGGGAGCCCACACCATCCATCTTGCATAGGATATGAATGTTTCTCTGTGTATAGGTTACTCTATATCGGGACCTTTCATGATTCAGTCAGAAAATGGGCTGAGATTTCAACCTGAGTACCACACGATCATATGTGGAGAGTGTCTGTAACCAGTGTCTCCATTCTCAGTGTTACTGTTAATGGAATCCTGTTACAAACAGCGGTGAGTGGGTTATTTCACTCATCTTTAGCCATTTAATACACATCTAGTCTAAGCTACTGATCTAACTTGCTACAGTCCATGGAGTTCCAATGTTTCAGTACAACCTAGCAATTTACTGCAGATATAATCTACTTTCAACAACCTTTCTCACCTGGCTGGAGGCTGATCACAGGAATCCTACCTCCTCTTAGAGTCAGTCACCTATTTTGGTGAGATGCATCAAGTTTGTCACACTCATCTTTTTTTTCCCCATTGACTTTGAAATGATTTAATTAAGTAGCTCAGATGGAGCCATTTATTATTGATCAAATAAATCCTATTTCCAGCGGAAATCTTGAAGGTTTAGTTCTTAAGGTCCATCCCCATTTCTGAAGAAGTGACTGTCCTGCGGCTGGAGATGTAGGACTTCTCTCCAGGAGTTAAAAATTTAGCATTCATAGTCTATACAATATGACCTACCAGGCAAGTTTGTTGCTTTCATTCTTATTTTTACAGAAGAGAAATCTATAAAAATGTCATGCATTTATGATACAATTTTGTATATCATTTTGGTCTATGGACAATTTTTTTGTTTTCCAGACCACAACAGAAGCATTCTGGAAAGCTTCCTATGTGTAAGAGAACTTTTTACCAAAAAAACTGTGCTCTTAGCTCATGGTTTTGTCTTCCTCTTACTTTTACAATCAAAAACTTATACAACCACTTTAATGGTGAACTGAAACCTGTCTGCCTTTATTGTAAGATCTGAAGCAGTCACCGTTATCACCTGCAACTAAATAAAAGGCTTGATTGTGCCTTCTCTGAAGCCTTAATGGGGTAGACAGCTTGGTTTTATGGAAGTCCACTATTGTCCTCAGTGCTAAACTTCAGTTGCTCCCTTGGCAACCCCAAGCATTTCAAGTAAAATGACCACCTCCAGATGCACACAGCTCTTTAACGTGGACTTCAGGGTATACCACTTAAAAGGCACAAACTAGCAATCTGTATGTGGAAGTTGGAATTCCTAGGCTGAATTTCAAATGAAACAAAGATATTTTCCCCTTTTAGGTTTTCTGGCGATGCCATAGTGAGAAAAACTCTTTTTCTTTTTTTTTTTTTTAAGGCAGGCAGCATGTGCTTTCCATGGCCCTGTGCCATCTGCATCATTAAGGCACCTTCTTCCATGATTTATATGAATCTTGCAAGCACCAAAACTCTGCTAACTATCCAGGCAAACTAAAAATAACCTCTGAAAATAATCCAATGTAAAAATTTGCCTTCCAAGAGCAAAAGCAATCTATTCTTTATAACCCTTCAACTGTGTTAAAACACTGATGAAGTTACTGTTTACTGATGATACCAAGAAATCTAAAGCAACTAATTTCTTGTAAGCTGCTTCTGTTAATAGTAGAGAAACCTGGTGTAGGTGCTTATTTGAATATTAAAATGGTGTTAGATTAATGCTATGGAAGAAATATATTGATCTCATAAGATTACATATGCACTGAAATTTCCCTAATGGGGTACAAATTTATTCCTCTTTTTTTTTTATTTGTGTCACTTGAACACTCATCCTATATTTTTCAGTGTTTTCCTGATTGTGTTCATTTTTCGCATGACTAATTGGAAGGTTGTATTAATGAACAAAAGTTTGCAGAGCAAAACCAACACTATCAGTGGGGCTGTTCATTAAATCATGCTTTCCATGTATACCAGCTTAAAACAACCCTAAAATTTTAACTACCCTGTAAACAATCAAAAGCTGGGAATGCAGTTTCATAATTTTGAAGGGCTTTTATTTTAGCAAGGGAGATTCATCTATTTGAGTGCTGCTCTATTGTCAGTGTAGAAAAGAAAGGATTCCTCCAGGTAACTCAGGACACCTGCAAAGCTTGATTTCTGGTTCGTGTAACTCTTGACAGCAGCATCTCCTGATCATTGCTTACAAACAGAGCAAAGATGTTTAGTCTCCCTAGTCTCCCTATATAAAATTAATTTTTTTGAATTAATCCCTTTGCCTCCTAAGATTCACAGTTCCCTTAGGTGTCTTCCCACTCCTGTGCCAGGTAAGGGAATGGTATGTAGGGATGCAGACTCCTAGAAATATTTATTAATGGCTACACAAACTACAAATGGCTGTTACATATGACCTCTGAATTTATTGGTAAAGGTTCCTTGCATACTTGCATGTGGTGTAAGGCTTTGAAACATGATAGCAAACCATCTCCTGCCACAGAGAGAAAATTTCTAGACATGGACCTTACCAAAACTCTTTGAACATTTTCATTTAATACATAAGAAAAACAGAATAACAACAACAAAAACAACAAAACAAAACAAACAAAAACCCAACAAAACAAAACAAACAAAAAACCAAAAAACAACCAAAAACAACAACAACAAACAACCACAAAATCAAAAGCCACCAGACCACTGATAGCTACTTTGTAATGTGTTGGGTTTCAAACTGCTGAAAGTGAAGCAGAGCAGCATTGGAGCTCTGTAGCCAAATCATAACAAGAAATGCTTTCTCTCTGTTATCAGAACGGTAACACTGTCTGAGTGAGCATTTCCAAAAAGAAGTGGGGTGGAGAAGCTTCAGGTCTTATGTCTGCCTGGTTTGATAGTTGAACTCTGAAAAACTTTGCCAATCCCATGCAATGAATTGGGAGTATCTGAAAAAAGTGTTGGAAATGTTTGCTAACAATAGGGTTTCAGTGACTATATTTGAACTATATTTACTGACGGCCTCTCTCTGATGCTATTGGTCTCAGACAGCAGCATTTATATTTAAGCACCACCTTTAAACTCAAGGTCCTACATCTCCTGATGTTTTTTCTTTTCTTTTTTTTTTTTCCCGCAATGACTGTAACAATCACTGCAATGTAGAAAGTATGTTTTTATTTCTAGCCTATCTAGTCTATTGTTATGATACGATTAACCTATACATTCAGTGTTTTAGGATGTAATGGTAATTTTATTTCCTGTATTTGTCATGGACTAAATAAGGCACATTACTTGTTAGTACATGACTGGGGAGTGCAGAGCAGAAAAGTTGATTGCGTTTGTTGTGGCTCATTTTAGTATGCATATTCTGAACTCGGAAGAGTACAGAGATTAGCAGAACCCTGTGCAAGGATGACACACAAATTCATGAGTTGTTTCACATCATGTCATGTGGTCATATGTCCCTGGACACACTTGAGCTTGTCTATCCTTGAAGCTCAGCAGGGTTAGACTCCAAAAGCCAATACTGGGTGAAGGCTTCCAGCTTAACATAAAGGGGGAAAATATCACCCTGAGGACAATCAGACCTTTGAAAGGGCTACCCAGAGAGGCTGAGGACTCTGTTCTTGCAAACTTTTAAAGCCCAGCTCAAGAAAGCCATGGGCAAGCAAGTCTGAATTCAGTGTGGAACCTGCTTTCAGCAGGAGGCTGAGGTAGAGGACCTGCTGAGGTGGTAACCTGAATTATTTTAGAATTCTGTGATCTGAGGTTGAATTTTATGTATTTCAATGCCTTTATATAATTTTTGTTGATAAAGTTGCATGCTTACATGAGTTGTCTGTAATGATAACATTCAATAATTATGATAATTGTATCATAAGAAAGAGGTCACACTTTGGCAGGAATAGAGAAAAAGAATTTTTAATAGATTTCTTAAGATAGCACTAATTGCCATAAGAGTTACTTGTTTATGCATAGGAAAATTTTTCACCAATTGCTAATGACAGACTAAGATAACAGCCTATAAATGGAGTAAATAATAAAATAATAAAAATAGTTGCAGTACGGTGTCTTAGGATAAAAGCATTTTTCCTTTGTTCTCCTCTATAAGAAGTATAAATGACCAAATCCAGGAGTATGTTTGTGATAAAAGCAGAGTAGGGTGGAGTATTCTCAACTCACAGAAATTACACGATTCAGATATCACGTAAAAGTTTTGCTTTCCAAAATTCACCCACAACTAAGATTCTTGTTTATTTAACAATATACTAGTTTTTCTTTCACATGGAAGAACAATTACTAAGTATTTTGAAAGGGCATGATTTTGGTTTTGGTCATTTATCTTTCAAAATATGCAATTACTCATCTGTGTCCAAAGATGTCTATTTCTTCATTGTTGAAAAAGAACTAATTCATTGTCCCTTTGGCTATTTTGAGGACTTGGATGGTAGTGTTGAAGGGTTTAAAAATGTGAAAAGTCTGAATTTTTCCAAATATTAGAATATAATTTTGTACATTGCAAAAAGGATTGACTGTTTCAGGAAAGGGAAGGTGTGTGAGCACACACGCAGGCTGGCTTTGAAGAGAGAGGGGCTGAATTTTGACCTTGATTTAGGTATTTTTCAGCTGTGATGCTCTTTAGGGGAGCCTGTCAGTTAGAGCTCACTTTTGCTAGGGCTATGAAATCCAGTCCTGGAGCAGTAGTCTTTGCCAGTAGGCATGTTTTGCTGGTAACTTTTCACTGTAATTAGTCCTAATGGTTTCAGGACTGTGTTGCTGGGAGGAAAGGTGCTTGTTATGTGGACTACATGCAACAGTGGCAAAGTCCTTTGGGGGAGGCTTGGTGAAAAAGGCTGCATTTCAGGGGGAAAATAATCATTCTCATCATATAATTAAGAAATGACTCACTGAGTATACATCTAGTGAAGGTAAATTATGAAGGTTTTTGGACAGATTAAATCTGGAGTTTCATATTGTGTGCATTCTTTTTGTGGTTTTTTTTATATAATATCTTTAAATGGCACATAAAATGCATATTTGATGTGAAATTATACAGAAAAGACTAGTAACACAATACCTGACAAACAGAGAGACAATTTAAATAATTTTGGGAACTGCAGCTGCTATGAAAGGTAGCAGCTTTCTTTGTAGGAGTTGCTTATGGTAAAGATGCCCTAGCAGTGTTCTGTAACCTGTAACCTGTAGGAAGGGACATGAAGACAAACAGATATTTAATTACAGTTCTTAAAAGAACATGAATAGAAATTCAGATTTCTGAATACCTTTTTGAACTTATTCTTCACTTTCTGCTTAAATTAGGCTACACCCAGACTCTAGAACCTGGGAATAGTCTTTAGATTTCCAGGCTGTGTGCATGTCCAGATGTATTTTGATGCAAGTCAAGACAAGACCCCAGCGTGACCCAGCAGTTGTAGTCTGCCTTGCTTCTACTAAAAGGCAGCTGGAAGCCATCTGGCAGTAACACAAAGTGTATCTTCTCATATCTCCACAAATCAGTACAAATGTGGGCAGCTTATCTGGGCCCTGGCTCTAGTGGAACAGTGGAACTGATCATATTATTCAGGATGCCACAGATCTGTTGATGTTCTCAACATATTTCACTAATTCTTAAGATCCACCTATTCCAGGACCAGCTCAACTTACTTTTCTTGCTGAGGGTTGCCCCACTGCATGTTTTTGTCAAAACATACTGAAGAAAAAACGTGCACAAGATTGTATTAAGAGTAAAGAATTAATGTGCATCATATCACTGACTTCTACCAAAGCAGATTTTCTTTGAGGGATCATGTGTGAAAGTCCTTAATTATAGTAACTTTAGCCAGAAGCATTCTTAGCTCACAGAAATATCTACTTAGATACACTTGCTTAATAACCATCTGGTTTTTTGTAGGATAGTCAAGTAATACTCCTTTGAAAAAGAGCAACTAAGTGCTGAACATATGAAAGAAAATCAGGATTAATTAATTATTTACTACATTTTTATTTACTACATAAGCAATTTACATTTATAATAAAAATACTAAATATTTAAGATTCTAGCACTTTTATCAAGATGCAAGTGGGAACAATCTGCTTAGAATCATTTGTCTTAAAGTTAACTTGAGCTGGTATTGTTGTTTACTAGATTAGGCAAGATGTATTTCAGCTGATAAATAAGGAACTGAGGTTTTGCCAGATGATGCATTCTCCTTAAATCACAATTGACTTTGAAAGGATTTGATTTGCTTCTTATGTAGTTTTTCTGTTATACAGGGTCTGAAATGAGCTTTGGGCAGTTTTGCAATGAGATGTGATTACTTTCTACTGCTCTATTTAACTGCAAAAATTGCTGTGATCTGCAAATCCACTCACATGCTGAAGTTCAGACTGAGCTATTGTCAGAGCTATGGAGAGACATGGAAGTCAAGAGATGGTGTTCTACATGCTTTTGAGAAGGCATAGAGCAGATTTTGTCCATCAATGTGCAATATGATGGTGTCAAGTATAGTAGCCTATGGAAATTACAAAGTTTTCACAAAATTTTGTCAAATAATTTCAAACAGAAAAACATGGTAAAATTGCATGAGAGTTGAAGTCTACAGCAATGTGAAGGGCTGACTTTAATATGTTTTAAATTCAACATGAACAAAGGACAACAAAATTTATCAATGCCTCACAGGTGAATGAGAATTTATTCCCTAGCATACCATGGATTTCTACTTCAGTGATTTTTGCCAGAAATATTGTGAATTTGTTTTTGAAAGACTTGTTACATCTAGAAGTTAATCATCTCCCACAAACATGCAGGCCTCTAAAGCTTATTGGAGTATAGTAATGGATTTTAATTTCCTTTCTCTCTTCCTTGTTTAAGTCCTCTTGGTTTATGCTTGTTACCAGGAAGAGCTTGTTGGCAAAGAAATCTGTATTTTTTTTCCTTCTCATCACAAAGAAGAGAAAAATTATACTTTGGTATAGTTTTATGCAACTGTACAGCAGGATCTACAGAGGGAAAGTGACCAGCTGTCTGAAACCAGCAGTGCATGAACACATTCATTCACCCAGATAATAATTTCCCAGATTTGATTTAAGACACTTCATTGAAGTTATTATATTCATGTAAAAGAGGAACAATATATGAGTGAATCAAGCCTTAGGCCTAGATTTTCATCCAAAAGATAAAAGCAAATGAAGAAATTCAGAGAACAAAACAATGGGTAAAGAACTGGAACTGAACCACTTCTGGAGGGAGATTTAGGACTTAATCCTGCAAAGAAAAATCTTCTCTGGCCTTGATCCAAAACCAGTACTCAAGTCTTAACTCTAATTCCATCAGTAGTTTCACTGAAGCCAAATATCTGTCCAAGTGCTTTGTAGACTGGGGCCAGAATATCAATGATTTGCAGGACTAAGCCCTCAAAGAAATTATCTTGGTCAAGTGATAAAGACTGTTAATGAGCTGAACTTGTAAGAGAGATAGAAGGATCTAGCTAGGGCATATCAATGGGTTGTAAAGTCAAGTGAGTATTTGGGAAGTTGCAGTAAAACTTACTGAAAGAAAATAGCTTTAGTATTATTTAACCTTTTTAAAATTTCTTTTTTCCCAAATAAAATAATTTCTAAATAGGTTTTGAAATAATACAATGTTTTTGAGAACTGATAATTTTTGTTGTGACAAAGTCCTTTCTCCTTCCCCGCCCCTCTTTCTTAAATTTTCTATCCAAATTTTTTAGGTTATAATTTAGAACTAAAATTTAAGCATGTGAGAATGTCTCCACATTTGTTCTCTGGATATAGAGGTTGTTTCCTGGCTTTCTTCTGAAATAAATAATTCTGGTGTCCATTCTAGTTATTTAAGCAGTATATATCACTCTTCTTTTTGCAGTTTAGTGGTACATGTATATAAAAGGTATATTATATAATATATTCTTATTATTTGCCATCAGCATACTGATGCAGCCTATATCATAACCCATTCCTTGCAGATTGCTGTTCATTGAGCTGAAATCTTTATTAAACTATTTAAAATGTTTGTTCCATGGTTCCTATTCTTTTCCAGTAGTCAGGAGAGAAGTATTTAGGCTGTGGGGATAAGAGGTAGTATCTGAATGGTGAATTTCTTTTCATAAGGCAAGTATGCCTGTGGTAACACTAGTGGAGATGGAAATAGATAGTGGATAACTATTTGACACTGAATATAGGTTTGGTAAGAGCATTCCATGCT
Source organism: Myiozetetes cayanensis (assembly GCF_022539395.1). NCBI lineage: Eukaryota > Metazoa > Chordata > Aves > Passeriformes > Tyrannidae > Myiozetetes > Myiozetetes cayanensis. The sequence goes on along the minus strand of NW_026087521.1, from coordinate 66,788,248 downwards.
GAGTGAGGTGGGAGAGCAGCCCAGAGTTGACCAGTCTGCCTCAAGAGGTGACACCAAGGACTGATTTTGGGGAGCCCAGATCTGCCTGTAGTCTCTCCCTTCTAAGGCCAGGTTGTGTTTCAGCAAAGGGATCACCCTCCCTGTCCCTTCCAGCCCTGGGACAGGCATGCTGGCAGAGGCTGGCTCCTGGAGTGGGAGAGTCACCTGCCACTTCCTCCCATAGCTGGGCTTTGAGTGGTTTCAAGTCCTCCAGGGCCAGTTATGTCTGGCATCTAGGACTGCTGCATTTTGGGTTCTGCGTGTTCCTTTCCAAACCAAGTGTGATAAAAATTTACTTTAAAAGCAGTGATTTGTCCAAATAACCCAGGAATTCGCAGCTTATATGTGGCTCAGAGTTCAGCTTCAGTTTTAAGCTCAAGCTTATTTTCTTACAGCAAGTTGGTTTAGATCTCCTCATGCTTCCCAGGATTTGCACTAGCATCCAGTGTTTGTTGTTTTGGGTTTTTTTCTTGGCTATTTGGATCTTGGACTATTATTTGTGCCATTTGAGACAGGATATTTGGTTCCAGACATAAAGTTTACATGCAGATTTAATCTGAGCTGTCTCTAATTATGAGTACATGCAGAGGAAGAGAAATGGGGAGTAAAGAAGGTGACTAAATTCCTCAATGTGTTCATGTTCAGTTTCATTTGTACTTGGACAGAAATTTGAAATGATTTTCAAATTATTTAAATAGACTGCCTCCTTATGCCTTGTTTAAACTGGACATCTTTCTAAATAGATGTTTTTAAAAGCCTTGCTATAAACTAATAATAAATTACTGATGTGATGCAGGAATTCCTAATTCAGAATCAATGGCTTATGGTATTTTACTGTTTCCACAGAATGATATACTGGTTAATCATTAAGATGATTAAGAGGAAGACATGAATGAAAGTAACTGCAGATGGTTCTTAAACTGCTGGAGTGCTACATCCAGATTTCAGACAGACCGCCAGCTGTTTATGTTCTCAGTATGCAAAGCAGAGGTTGCCCCACAGCTAACTTTTACTGCAAGTCCCCAGCCAAGACTTTGACTACCCAAATGCCTGCTAAGAAAATTTCTACAGTACCACTTCATTTTCGTTTATACCACACTTCATTATATGTGGTAAATAAGTATTAGATAGCAAAAAACCAACAAGAGTCCTTTTGTCTACTACCCTACACGGGAATCGTCTAACCTTAATAGGGAAGATGTGTTTTTGCAGTTCAACCAAGCTGGTAGGAGTCTTTCTATGTTTGCTTTTCCTTAAGAAAATGCAGTTCATGCCCTTTCCCGCTGAATAAATTGTTCTAATGATCTGAAACATTTCACATTTTTTCCAGTGTTTAATCACTGGCTTCCAAAAAGCCTGGACTTGGAACAGAGCCTTGAAATTCTGTGTGACCATAACAGTTGCTCTTATCTGACTTAATCTTGCCCACCTCAGGGATAATTTACAGCTATTTGATCTGCTGTGTAAAATACATCCAAGGATATTGACCTATTGCCTCCTGCAATCCCACTTGCTCACACAGGATAGTCCAGGGTTGCTTTCGTTCAATTGAGAAATAATAATTTCTAAAAGTAGCCTCAGTGAAACTTGTAGGGCTGGCTTCTTGTTTAGGAAAGTCATCGTGTGAAACTGCTGAAGTCTAACTTGGGATAATGCTGCTTTCTTAATAAAGACACTTACCAGGGTGGTAGAAAATCAAATAAAACAATTAAAAACCAAAACGTTACAGCCTATATCATTAACAACATTCCTGAAAAAGGGAGCCTATATTTAACTGAAAGTCTGTGGGCTTTTCTACTGCCTAAGAAGACTGAAGGATTTACTTAGACCATTCTTCAACTTTACCTGTTACTTGTTCGGAGTGGGGGAGGATCCTCAAACAAGCTCTTGGGTACAATGTTTGTTGTGCTCTGGAAGTGGCTGCCTCTCAGCGCTTGACGGCTTCAGACAGACTGCGATTAATCATATACTCTTGCAGAAAGTGGAAAACTGGTGGTCTCTTTGGTGTTTAGGTTTGAAACTACTATTCACTCTGCACAAGACAAAAAAAGGGTTATCCCAGGGAGTAATCCTTTTTGTTGTTGCTTTCTGCTGTTAGCTGAATGACTTGATATTCTGAGGAAGTTAACGCAGATGGACTTACAAAGATGAATGTGTAATTAGCGGTACAATCCACCTCCATATCTGAGAAACTGTGTAAAACCAGTGAGAAGGAGCTGTACAGCAACAGTCACATGTTCTCCTTAAGCCTGATGCTGATAGTGACTCCTTGGCTGGTACCGTGTAACCTTTTAAAGGCTTGTAATGGAAAGAGGAAGAAATGTTTCCTGACTGTAAAAATATAGTCTGCCCTTTCCATCTATGATAAATTAACTGCTTTGTTAAAGTGACAGTTTACCCTGTTTGAATGCCAACAAAGGCAAAAAATGTGAGTGTGCCTGCCTGGCATAAAGCATGGAAGTAAGCCACATGCCTCTATGCACCTCTGGCTTACTGTGCCGAGGCTAAATTCACAGAAACTCAGAATTTGAAATATATGTAAGAATGTATTGGATGCAGCATCAAAGCATTGACTTGATCACCATCATCCATTCACGGTCTTGCAGAGTGTAGTAATGCATATTTTCATGCTTATTCTTAGATCTGTAGTTTGACCCATGAGAATTATTTTAACTCTTGCTGAGATCGGGGGAGTAGACAGGCTAACACTAGAGCTTTGATATATTAGCTAATTAGAGCTTCTGGCAGCCTTCAGGATGGAATTTCTCAGCAGCAAGTTCTCCAGAGGGTTTCTGAGGGTGGGATTACTGTTAAGTTTTTTTCTTGATCACAGTCCTGCTCCTAATAGAGTGTGTGAAACAAAGGTTCAAATGTTGGCGTATTCTCCTATGGGATAGTAATATTCACAGTAGATAATTTCCCTCTCTGAAATAACCTACACAATTTATTTTTTTTCTGACCCATGGTGCATTCGGATGAAGCATTATCTGTGGTTACTAGTATAGTTATTAATGTTTCTGTACTACTTTTCCCAAGCTCATGCAAATTAATGTAAAAAGAAAAAAAAATCATAGAAGCTATGTGACTTTTTCTATAAAAACAGGGTATAAAAAACTGAGAAATGAGGAATTCCTGATACCTCAGATGCCTGAGTTAAAAGTATAGTCATTGTTCAGCTCTGATACAGTCTTTGTAGAAATTTTAACATCTGAATTTCCTCCAAAAATGCTAATTCTCTCCAAAGACTATAGAAGAATCCTGCTGTAGCTAGGTTCTTAAATTCAGTACTTAAATTTGGATGGGAATAGTTCCCCACACAACTGCTAGCACCTTCTGGGGCTTACTTCTATTCCTCAAAAACTTTGAAATCTTTGATAGAAATATAACTGCAGGGGTTCTTTTCATTTTTTTTTTTTTTTTTTTCCCCCCTCACCCTCTTCGGGACTGGATACGGACCTTACTGGGGTACATTGGTAAACCACTGTGAGATTATCAAGAAATAGTATCCTCCAGACAGTTTAAAATAGATTCAAAGTAACCAATATGCAGAAAATGCAGTGTATCCTTTCACCAGTCCCACAACATGTGCAGGTTAATCTAGGGATGTAAAGTAATGCTCTTCATTGCACGTGCAATATTAGGTTTAAGGAAATTTTAAAAGGGTCTAAGAGATTTTAAAATAATCTTTTGCTCCCTGCAGTAGTTAATCACAAACTGTTAGTGCTGTTTTCCCTCCAGTGCTTCTACTACAGAATATCATTGAATATCATCTAGCTAAATAAGAGAGCTGGATCCTGAGATGTGTAAGATCTTTTTGGCTTCCAGTGGAGATGCTACAGCTGAGCAAAAGTTCCTTTCCACATCCTGGCTGTATATTCCTTACTACAATATGTTGCCAACATTTATGCAAGAATTTACACTGTTATCATCTTCTCTTGCTGCTGTTCTCAGAGTCCCACCTATAGACTTTTAGAGGAAGAAGCATTTCCTTTCCACCTTCTTTTATGCCCCTTTAACAACTGGGTCCCCGCCACAGGCATGGCTGAGTTGTTTACACCTGCCTTCCCAGCCCTTTGAGCCACATCCAAGCACCATCCCATGCAGCTGCCACTTTGTCGCCCATCCCTGCTACACCAGAGTATCAAGCCACAGGAGAGGTTGCTGCCTTGTATTTCCCAATTACTCTCTTAACTGTATATTTTGTGTGGTTAGGAGGAAGAAAAAGGAGGAGTAGCTCAGATAAGATGACCTTAGTGCTTCCTCTGCCCTGTTCTGTGGGTTCAAAAGGCTCTGGACTCCCTGGGTGAGGATCAGCTGGTATGGTATGGTGTGCACACAGCCATGTTGCTGCATTTGTCACTTAATTCCTGTACCTTTGATTGTCATGACGATATAGAAGGCTAAACCCATATGCAGCTCATGCTACATTATGAGTTGATGAGGTCTAGGGGGAATCAGTATCCTCCAGCTGCTCATTTGTGGAGAAAAAAAGAAAAGGAAGAGAAATTATGAATACTCTCTCTTACTTGTAGCAATACCTGAAATATCAAGGCTTCTGGAAAAAATCCTTTGCCCAAAGGAGTCTTAAATGTACTGAGCCTGAACTGTCTATTTACACCTCTTTCGAGCCTGTCAAGGTCGGCCAAGTACAAACCACAGAAAGTATCAAGCAGAGAATATAATGAAATCCAATTATTCCAAAAACTTTGTCAGTCTAGAAAACACTTTTAGGAAACCTGTAAATGGGTGGCAATTAAACACAAGTATCAGCAAAAAAAGGTAATTCAATGCTGGAAAGTATCTTACAGTGAATGCCCAATGTAGGTTGAAAATAAACAAGTGATCTATGAAATGGAAAATACGAGTAATGAGATGACTGTGTTACATCTTCAGGCCCCTATGTGTAACCCAATCCTTAAAAACCGATCCAACATTGCCACCTGGAGGTCTGGTTGGTGAGGAGCTGGAGGTGCCGCGGCAGCCTGCCTGGTGAGGGGGACACGGGCACAAGCATGAAATGGGATGGCTGTGTGCCCTGTACAACCCGAGGGGCAGCTAGTCTTTGGACAGGGCAGTAACCAGCACAAATTTGTGATTATATTAATCAAACCAAAATTTAGTGCTTTTTTGAGACACTGATAATTAAAACACTCTTCTTGTTATAAAATACCTATTTCACTGATTTAAGAGAGAGGAATAATTAATCATGGAATCATTGAATCAGTTAGGCTGGAAAAAACCTTTAAGATTATTGAGCACAACCATTACCCAGCACTGACAGGCCCACCACTAAGCCATGTCCTCAAGTGCCATATCTAAATGGTTTTTAAATCCCTCCTGGGATGGTGACTCCACCACTTCCCTGGGCAGCCTGTTCCAGGGCTTGACAACCCTTTCCATGAAGGAATTTTTCCTAATATCCAATCTAAACCTCCCCTGGCACAACTTGAGTCTATTTCCTCCTGTCCTTGGGACAAGAGACTTGTTGCCTGGGAGAAGAGACTGACTCCCACCTGCCTACAACCACCTTTCAGGTAGTTGTAGAGAGCAATAAGGTCTTCTCTGAGCCTCCTTTTCTCTTCAGTTCTCTCCTTAGGTCAGGTAACAGTCTTGGTGATCCAGCTAAATTTCTCTTTGTGGTTTCAACTATTCAGAGTCACACACCACTCTCTTTTACAGTGTGTGTTTCTCAGTGGTTTCATTGACTCCCCTGGGTTACACTTGCAGGGAATTTTGGCCTCAGGCGAGCTACACCACAAGAGAATTTGCCAGTTATTGGCAGGTCTCTGGTTGAGTGCAGTCACTGAACATTTTTAAAAATTATGTTCAAGGGGAACCTATATTTCAGCAGAGTGAGTTTAGCTGATATATATGTTTATTCAATGATATTTTATTTAAATGCAGATTTAAAATAATTATTTCTCTTTCTTCATAGTTTCTTTCACTAATCATACATTCTGATTGTAGTACATACATTAGTTCTACGCCTTCATTCCTATGAATGAAATATAAGAATGAACAGTAAAACGAAATTGTTACAAACCAAAAGAAAATGCTTCACTGGTACACTGGTGTGTATATATATATATATATATAACCTGTTATGTATGTGTTCATGCCTACAAAGAAGCCAAAGTAAGAGGATGATGATGCATCTAAACACTCCAAATTCAATAAAGGGGCGTCACTGAATTAGCTTGTGTCCAGTTTATGTAGGTCCTGGGTTCACTTGAGAGAGAAATTAGAAGATGCAATGTATATTATCCTGCTACATTTCAGAAGGCTACATTTCCTCCTTGGGGTGTACAGAGAAATTAATAAAAATACACGTAGTGTCTTGATTTCACTGAACCTGTGCCTTTTATAAGGATAGGCTGAGAGAGTTGTGATTGTTCAGCCTAGAGAAGAAAAATCTCCAAGGAGACCTTATAGCACCTTCCAGTACCTAAATGGGCCTACAGGAAAGCTGAAGAGGGACTTTTTATAAGGGCATGTAGGAACAGGGCATGAGAGAATGGCTTTAAACTGTGAGAGGGTAGGGTTAGATTAGATTTAAGGAAGAAATTCTTTACTGTGAGGGTGGTGAGACACTGAAATAGGTTGCCTAGAGAAGCTGTGGCTACCCCATCCTTGGGCAACCTGGTCTACTGGAATGTGTCTCTGACCGTGGCGGGAGGGTGTTGGAACTAGATGATCTTTAAGGTCCCTTCCAACCCAAACCATTCTATGATTTAATGACTTGTTTCAACTGAAAGTCTGGAATGTGGCATAAAAATCCATATTGCTTAGCAAGTGTTTTATAGACAAGATTTTTTTTCTAAAATGAGAAAATGAAGCAGACGGAAAGCTTGCAGAGTGTGTTGCCTGGATGCAGGATGATAAGTGGTCAGGTGCATCCGGAGAGCTGCTGGTGTGAAAAAAGTTGAGCTGGAAAGGTGACCAGAGCCATCTCTGTCAGTGAGCACTATAAAAGCAACCAAAAATTCTTGCACTATTACATACACATGGCTCTTCTAGGAAAAACTGAGGTAGAAATTTGTCCTGTTCTGCCCTATGGGTGACAGCATAACTGTTGTATATTCCAAGGAGGGTTGAAAAAGCTGAGAAAGTCACCCTTATTCTGCTACGTTGGTAGTAAAAGCAGCATGTCTCATTTCTTTCTGAATTACCTCTCAGTCCTGCACAACTTCCGAGTCCATTATTTTTCTTAGATGAAAGTCTTATAATAGATTGTGACATATACCTTCTATATTTGAGAAATATTAATTAAGTGAACTTATTTTTTGCTATTATTTCAGATGCAGCTGGGAATGGGAAAGGATGACCTGCTGTGCAAGAAGGGAAGAACTGTATTTTCAACATTATATTTTAATCTAAGTGTAATACTGGATTTCTCCACCTCAAGAAGCTTGAAGGCTTTTTTTTTTAATACATCATTCCTCAAAGAACATAGACGTTGTAAGTTATGGTAAATGAAATTAGTGACACTGAAACTATCCACTGCAATGTGTAGTGAAAAACATGTCCTTCAAGTAAGTGTTTTGGGCTTATAAGCATGTGGGACAAAATGAGAATGAACTGGAAAGCCTCCTTCTAAAATAATTGAGAGACTCAGAATTATCTGATGTTCTTCTTTCTGTTCTCTCTGGCTAGTTTCAGTCATGATATTTGTATTGAGATTCTCTCTGGGATTTGGAATATTTCTTGCCTTATATCAGAGCAAAGACATGAGCCTGATGTAAGCTGTATCATTTGCAGCTGTATGGTATGCTATGTATGATATGCTCCAATCAGACTGTAGGATGTTTTTAGAACTGGGCTCCTGAAATCTCTTAACTCTCTTAATTTCTTTCTCTCTTTTATCTTGGAAGGCCGTGTTGTGCTCATATCTTAGTTACATCACCATAGGCCAAGGAGAAGCAAATGAGGCCATGCTGTTGTTTCAGCCTGTTCTTCAGAGTTTTGCTTCTGCTGAATTCTGTGAATTGTGATATGTAAACTTCTGTTGGCCATAAATCCCCAGTCCTGTCAGAATGAATGCAGATCATAAAAGGGAAAGGAAGGAAGGGTAGGATGCAGTGATTTGCTTAGAAGAGGATGAATTGTAATACAAACTCAGGAAGAATGGGGATCCTTTAATGACAAGTGTCAAGTATACAGGAAATGTATGGTTTATAGGAGCCAGTGGAATCAAAACAGAATTATAAAACCTTTCCGGGATATCCCTGATGCTTCAAAATGCTTTAGAGGAATCTATTATATTTGGAGAATTTTCCCAGCAGGAATTCTTCATATAATAGAGTTTTTTCTGAAGTGTCTTCTGTCTTAATAAAGAACTTCTTTGAAATCCAAAGTTACAGCAAATTAAGTGAAGCCTACACTGTGTTATTTTGTCAGCAAATAGACTGGTTTGTGTTAAATGAGAGTGTTTGTGCCATGTAATGAAAGTTCCACATTCCAACTTTTTTGTTGCAGATGGACATCATTAGGGACCCATAACTTTATTCCTGTGAATGAACATCTGCAGCTCTACAGCCTTACTACCTGAGGAGGGACTCACTAACCCCAGGCATCTACCTGGTGAGCTGGAGGCTGGTATAGAGATATCCAAGCTAGCAGACCTTCCAGTCAGGGTGAACTTCCAATATGACTCTGAATGCAGCCCAGCCATTTTTTGGAATTATGGTGCTCAGACTAATACACCTGCTCCAGAGGAGTCTTTGGCTGTGAGTCCTGCAGATGTACCTAGGGACAGGTTGGTAAAGTGAACCAGACCTGTGATATGTTTTCTGAAGCGTAACACTGGACCAACTGCATATTCTAATAACAACAGCACTCGCTCATTTTGAAAATGAAATACTGAGAATGAAAAATTGCTGATCGCAGAATACGTGGAAGTCAACTGTAATAGGTTTTGTATTAAATAAATATTGGATACTAAAAAACAAGTGATGTTCAACTCAAAAATGTTAGAAGACTTTGGCTTTTTGTTCTGAGAATTTGCTTTTGTAGAGCATCAGATAGGAAGGCTATGGTATTTGTTTTAAAAGAAGGCGCTTTTTTTCCCTATTCCAGCTAGAAATTTTTTGAGAATCTGAGATTAAATGCCAAGGCTGTCAGGAAAGTAGTTGTGTGGTTGGGAGTGCCAAGGAGAGTCCTATCTGGCAGCAGGAGCTATATTTTCTAAAAGTATTTTTCTCAAAGAGATTCAGGACAGCTGAGTTCCTTTACTTTTTTCATCACTGTAACTAACTGCTTGTGAGACCTAGAGCCATAAACAAATAAAATTTTCAGTTCCATAAGTTAAAATCCCCAAAAGGTAGAAGCAGAGGGATCAAAACTTTTCTACTTGGTAGTAGTGTTTTTTGATTGCTTGCTGCTTTTGATTTAGGCTTGTTGTCTGTTTAGCTGCTCCGACAGCCTTCCTTTGACTGTGCTTAAGACTGGGTTCAGTGAAAAGATCTAAATCTCTCCTTGTAAGGCATATTTTTCATCATATTTCTTTAAAGCCTCCCTTCCACAATCAGCTAATTACAATTAAAAGTAATGGGAAGGGTCACTCTCAGCAGTTGCTAACTGCAACTAATCCATTACAGAAGGGGAAGGAAAGAAGTATCTCATCCAACTGATACAGGAAAGAGCTTTTAAAGAGTTAGATCATATTGCCCAGACAAGAACTTGGCTATGATGGTGCATTTCACACCCCTAATCTTAATGGATGAGCTGTGGAATCTTTAGTAATCATGTGAGTAGTTAGGAAATTGGTTCTATGTCTCATCCGAAAGAAGTTTAAAAAAAAAAAAAAAGAAAAGGAAGGAAAATGTGGGTACTTGCCCATGTATGACTAAACCAGTTGTATCCATTCCATGTTTTCTCACTTTCTTAGGAGCACCTGCTCAAGATCCTTTTCTTGGTCACAACTTTTCTGCTGACCAAGCTGCAGAATTATTATCAGCACACTTACAGGTGCTTACTTGAAACTGGTTGATAAATCCCAAGCAGAGATTTAATTGGACACTTGGATAGCACAGCCCTTCTGTATATCACCTGTATTTATTACCTTGATTACAACAGTATTGAGACACCACTTCCAAACAAGAGTCTTTTGCTGGATGCAGTGGGGATTTCTGAGTACTGCTAGTCTTCTATGAAGGAAGGTCTGACTGGTGTTTGGAGTGAGAAACTTCTGTTGGACCTGTGTATGCATCTGTCCTTGAAGGCTGATCCCAGGAGCAGCCTCCCACAGGCACCTGTAGGCTGAGCCATGTGGTCCTCATTGCATTGAAGACTCCCATGTGCCCTGAGAAAGCCCCACCCCCAAAATACATTGCACAGAGACAGCCCCTACCCAAAGTATCTAAAGTTGCAGTGAAGCAGAAGGGCCTACAAGAAAAAGGTGGCAGGGGAAGCAGAAAGGAACTATAAGCACCTCTACTGCTGGGGGCAGCCCCTGCATTAACTATGATGGACTTGAACTTCCACTGTTGGTCTGCCTTCAGGCTTCTCACATTTACTGCTGAATACAGGTACCAAGCTTTCTGTGGGTTTCTCCTAGGCTGCTTATGTTCAACTGCATTTGGGGTTTCTTTGAATGACAGAAAAGCATTGCTGTTTACTGGGAGGGGCTGAGAGAGGATCTCATCATCCTCACTACTTGAAATCTCATGAGGTCCCTTTCCATAGCCACGGTTTATTTTTTCTAACTCATAGACAGCATTACATTGTAATAATATTAAGACCGAGTGCTGATGCAGGCTGAAATCCGGAATCAAAGAAGTTAAAGCTGTATATGCTGACACGATGATGCTTCTCTGTGCATAGTTTTGGTTCCACAGCCTGATAGCATTTCTATTTTGCCTCTGCCCCTCAGGTAATCAATAAGCTCTCTACTGCCTTGAATAGTTGCAATTAATTGTTCAGACCCTCAGAAAAGGAGGTGGGGTAGATCTCTGCTGTATGTCGTGGTGCAGCTGCACAGAGGCTGGGTCAGCAGAAGCTGATGCTTTACCAACTCCACCCCTTGTGTAGCCCAAAAGCATTTTAGCCAAAATTTAGCCATTGCGGCTTAACTGCTAATGAGAGCACTGGCATTTTCTCCTTTGCTTTCCTCAGATGGGGCTAAAATCGGGAAGCAATTTCACTTTGAGTGGCCCAGTTATGCTGATGGGTTAATCGTAGGCATCAGAGGCAAGGAGAACGAGGGAGCAAGCACCCATCTGTAGGCACTACTGCCTTTCTAGGGTCCTACACAGTTTGTTTATGCTGCAAGGCAAGGTGGCCTCGCTCAGTCTCACAGGCTTGTCCCAGTGAGTCTGACTCATGTTAGTGACATGCTGTTTCATTTATTTTAGAGGAATGTGTATTAATCACTGTGTTAACTCTGCTGTTAAGGAGGAAAATGACACCTTAGGGGTTATCTAGATTTATATGGTTTTTAACTTTCATGTGACTGAGTGCCTCAACCCAGGAAGTATTGTGGATGCTGTTTGTGTTTTTTCTGGTATTTATACTGTATGATATATCTGGCAGGATAAGGAACAGAAATGACTTTTGAAATGTCACAAGCAGATAAAAATTATACTGAACTAATGTCCTTTCACACTTAGTACTCCTACAAAATAAGGAGAATTTGTTTAAACTCAATGGCCCAGTCCTACTATGTGTTCTGGCACACATTTATCTCTGAATGGGAGACTTGATTTTGTTCTTATGAATTTAGGTTTAAGCAAGCCAAATAATAGGCTAAGCTAAAAATGCCAACTGTTTTCCAAAGAAAATTTCTCTGCTAGCAGAAGAAAAAAATTACCTTTTTTATTTCCAGTGTAAGGCAATTAAAACACCTTGTTGGGTAATTGCATTTAAATTATTTTTTCTTGTATAAAAAGTGTGACCAGTTCTTTGTATTTTGACAAAATACATAACATGAAAGCAACTAAGTAATGTGCAAGTATCCCTCTATTTACTTGTTTTTGTAACAGCAAGGTATTTTCAAAAGCTATATAGTATCTTTAGTTCTCCTCTTTCCAGCTTTTGAAGGTTATCTAACTTATTTTCACACTGTTACAGCTTTTCCTGTTTACTTTGCTATCTGTCATGTCAAACAGCATGAAATCCAGTGCTTACCTACTATATGTGGGGTTGAGCTTTGGGCCTCTGTGGACAGGAGGAGCACAGTTTCTCTAGTACCTCAGAGATTAAATTATTTTGAGAAGTCAGTAAAACATTTCTTTGAATGAGCAATGCATTTACAATGTTAGATAAATATATGAATGTTCTGCAACTTTCCTCATTATGGAAATTTATATTCTTTTACATTTAATTTATATTCTTAAATAATATTCTTAAGAAAGAGTGTTGCTGTGTAGGGAGGGGAGGGGAAAGATTATTCTACTTACTTCTGGAAAAAAAGCTAAATAGGGTTCGTTTTAGCTTTTATTTATTTTTTGCTCTGTGTGTTTGTAAGGCACATTACTGTCATGAGAAATAGTTAATGTGTTCCTCTCTGAGTCTAAATCAGGAGCAACTCCATCCGAGTCAGCAGATGGATGCTATCTCAATTGAGATAGCTAACTATCTTAATTTAAAAGGAATATAAAAGAGCCCCACAAACAGCAAAACAAAAGAAACCCAAACCTCCTTTCTTTTGATTTTTAAAACAGAGTTGTTGATTATAGTGTGATTTCAATTCCAAAACCCAAGGGTGCTTTGGAAACTGTGGGCTTCACAGCCCTCTAAAGAATTAGACCTGTGTATGTTGAGGGTTTTGGTAGGCTTTATTCTGTGTGTGTATGGGGTTGTTGGTGGTGTGTTTTTTTGGAGTGGTTTGATGTTTTGGGTTTGTTGTTTGGTTGCCTTTTTGCCCTGTAATAATGGCACTAGTGGGAGTAGATGCTAAAATCTTTCTATGAAATTTAAAATCTGCACTGTTATAAGTTAGTATAAGAATTTAGACAACTCAATTCCAATTAAACATTGATAAATTTATTAAGCAAACGATAATAAAGCAAAACAGCCCTGGGTGGCCTGGAGGGCAAGTGCCCTGCCAAGGCACACACCAAAATGTAGTAAATGTTCCTTTTTATACATTTCCAAGTCCCGAGTTTTGAATGCGGCTGCGTTGAGGCTTGAGTTCGTTGCTCATTGTTAAGTGGTCATCTGGTATTTGTCAGAGATGAAAAGGTGCAGTTCTTATCAGTTGTAAATTTTACTGATACTGATACTTGTTTGTTTAGCAAGATGTCTACAATTATTTTTACTGACACTTGCTTGATTAGCAGGATGTCCATGAAACTTATCTTGTTGAATTATAACAAAAGTTCCTTATTCCCTCATACACATAAGATTTTATGAACAAAGTTAACCCTTCTATTACAAGCACTAAAATCTTTGTCAGTGTATCAGTAAAACTTAAAAAATATTCTCCCTCCTTAGCATGTTTCCTTAGATATGTGGATAAACCTTTCTTGACGGTGAGGTGGTTAACCCTCTCTGATTAGTACAGGATGAATCTCAGCCTCAGGGTGAAGGGACTGAAAGGACTCCATGCTGTCATTAGAGTGCTTGCTCCACACGAGAGCCCACTGAATCCCTCTATGACAGCTTACTAAAATCTGATAAGCCTTAATTAATAAAAAAGTAAAATGTAAATGAATGTGTCTGCCTGCAGGGAGACACGTGGTAATACTCTGCTGTCTGCAATGAGGTGTTGGTAAACTCAGCCTGCCTTACCTTTGAGTATGCCATGGCAAAAGTCACATAATTAATAATAATTTAAAATCTATTTTGCTTGCCCTCAATCAAGAGTGTAAAATGACAATTTAATCTTTGGGATTTATACTTACTAAGATGCTTAAAAATGGCAATTTGTAAGTTTTGATAATAAAGTGTTTGTGTAATGCACGCTTGTGTAATGTTTAATTTTAAAATATTGCAATAACTGGTCTCAGTAATGTTACTACAGTGTCTGAATATTACTGTGGCTTTGGTGCACCTGGGTTTTTAGTGGTACTTATACTGCATTGGGGTTTTTTGGTGGTGTTTTGTTTCTGGTTTTTTTTTGCTTTTTTTTTTTTTTTCTCTCTATCTTAATTGGAGCTGTCTCTTTGCCAGAAATCTTTCTCTTTTTAACATTACCTGCCATTAAAGTTAAGAGCAGATTTACAGCAGTAGAAAACTGTGTAACTGTTGAATAGAAAATTGAAAGTCTTATACTTCCAATTGCCACACCGTGGCATTGTTTCAGAGAATTCAGCTAAAGTCTGACAGTGTTGTTGAGCCCCGGCATGGCTGATGGTGGAGCATTTCCCTGTAACCCTCTGTACTCTGTGTAATTCAGTGTGGCTGGGACAAGCACCTGTGTCAAGAGGCAGCAGAAATAACTGAGATGCTAGGGCAGAGAATTGCAGTGGTTGGGGGTGAGGATAGAGTGAAGAGATTTGATATTTTTTAAAATTCTCAGCTTTTAATTGGGATGGGAGACACCAGCACCGCTGTTCTCTGACCTCTTCATGTTCTCTTCCTGATTGTTTTTTTCCTCTGTGTCCTGCTCAAGGCATTTATTTTTCTGTAGGGGAAATCATAACTGTTATTTCTGAAACTGAACAATGGGCAGAATGGCATACTTGCCTGTTTCTCTCACACTTAGATCAGAATATTCTGTAATGCAAAATCAATATATCAATAAGATTCTGAGTTGCAATAAGGTTGTCTACTATCTTCCATGTTATTGGGTTTTTTTCCCATAAAGTAAGGAATGTTCACACATATACTGTCTTAGCCTCTCAATGCAATGGGAACCTCTGTCTGTTGGAAGCTTTATTCCCATAAATGCCTGTGAAGGAGTAAATGCCAACATAATTTCTCAAATTTACCAGAGTTGACAAAGACCAGAGAGAGGACACAGCCAAACCCTGGATCCTGCTTGCTTCAAGCTTAGTCAGAATGTTGTAGCTGAGGCAGCTATCTCTATATTTCCTCAGCATCCATACTTCCTTGAAGAATTATTCTGCATTTAAATATTAGAGAGAAAAATAAAATTAATTAGATGGACTTTTGCTAATTCCTGGGATTATGTTTTGACATTATGCCTGGTAATTGTTGGATGTCAGTCATATACCAGCTTTTTGAAGGTCAGTATAAAGGAACTGGAATTTGAGGTTGATGGAAAAAAGATATTTAGGAAAAATTGTTACTGATTAGTACACACTGCTGCCCCATGTAATGACATACAGTCGAGGATATATAAAATTAAAGATATCTTTTCCTTTTCCCGGATCTGTCCCCTTTTCCTTCTTTTGCTTAGTCTTAAGGTGGAACCCTGGGGCTCTGCAAACACACTTGCCCTGGCCGGACGCTCTCCACCAGGTAAAACTACTCAATACACACTAGTCAGGACCCTGGGCTAACTGGACAATTTGTCTGCTATGAAACTGAGCCCTAAAGAGAGAATAATAAAGTGTGCAGGTCCTGAGCATGCCTCTGCATAAGGGAGTATTTGCTTATGCAGTTTATCCCGTGCAGAACTGATGTGGAGTAACACAGGCAGAAAAGGAGAGAACAAGGTATGGTATGAACAAGAGTTGCTGTGAAGTTGCTGCAGTGCTTCTGCCTATAGGAAAAATAAGAACAAAGTTTAAGAGAACTGAAGTTTTTTCTGACCATATCCCTCCACTTCTTTACGCTAATAAATAAGGGAATAAAGGATTAGAGGCCTTCAAACTTGTTTTCTGTGGTTTGGAAGATTATCCTCAATGTTCAGCTATATTTTCACCCACAATCAAGGTCCAGGGGGACATTATGGCTGCTGCTGTGAGAAGATTTATACTGTCAGTGTCAATTTGCGTAGCACTTGGTGAATGGGTTGTACATCCACACCCTGGTGTATTTGTGTTCCTTCTGTATCAAGTAGTCTAGTGTATCTCCTTGCCCCATCCCTCTAATTTTGAAGGCATATCTTTGAACGTCCCTCTCAACCCATGGAATAACCTCAGCAATAGGAATTAATAGATGTTTCCCACCAAAACATATAAGATACTCTTTTGAAATATTGCCAAGTTTGCACATGCATACTTTAGCAGCTATTAGCTTCCAATGACATTCATGTGCCTGAGGGGATTTTAAAGTCATTGAAGGGTTTTCCTTAAACACTGTAAGATATTAAGCAATAGGGGTATGTTTGATACCAATTTAATTAATTTTGCTGCAAGACTCTAATGTATTCAGAAGGCTACCACAGATATTACACGTGCACAGTATTTCTTATAGCTAGTCTAATTTAGTGTGCTGCTTGTATTGATTTTTACTGTGGTAAAATAGAGTCAGACAATAATGCATGGATTTGGAAAAGCTTTACAGTTCATAAACATTGGCACATTCATATTTGACTTTGTCAGCAAAGGAAAAGTAGTTCAAACAAGGTGCAATGATGCATTCACTGCTTTGGGAGCCTCTAGTTCAGAACTTGACATTGATAAACTGTTATAATTAATTCTTTCTATTTAATGAGATGGCTTACACTATCAGCAAATGCAAGCTTTGATGTCAACATATTATATTGACCATCTTCCGATATTAATTAGAACATGCCTTGATGGAGTCTTTCTGTATAGAAGACCAAAAAAGAAGTGCAGTGAAATTTGTTTTTGTGCCCAGCCAACTACAGATATTGAGGCAGTTCGTGCACGCTTACCCGGAGTCAAAGAATGTTTTTTGGTGATAAAGCAGAAGGAATTGGGAAAGTGGACTTTTTGGCTCAGTTCCTGGATTTGTCATTTAGTCAGGCAGGTCATTAGACACAGTTTGACTCCAGCTTATCTATCTGTTTAATGGAGATAGTAAGATTTTCCTGTTAGGGAGAGGGATTTTAAGGCTTAATTAATTAATATGGTGAAGCTCTTTGCCACACTAAAATGAAAGTAAAAATATTACTCAGTGTAGGTTAAAGTGTATGAAAACAAAGTGTAATCTAATAGTGCTTTAATTTTATGCTTTTTTTACTGAAACTTAAAGTAACTTGATTACATTGATGCTAACACTCAAATATTTTAGAGTTTTTTGAGAGCTTGTACTGAAAATGAATACCATAACAGTTTACAGATTTGCATGTAAAGGACTAAGAATAGCTGGTTACCAATGCTGGTCTCCTCTAATGATTTTACTTTCTTTACAAGTGTAGATAAAGTGCCAGAAAAATAAAGAATTGTAGGATGTTTTGACATTAACAGACACCAATAAGTGGTACTCAGTGGAGCTGCAAAGTAAAGTGATTAAGTAGGTCAGTTTACTTAAAGAATATGGAGTAAAAATAAGCTAAAACAGATGTGTAAATAAGTAGAAAGCATAAAATCCATAGAAGACACCAATATTTGCAAAGGTGTGTCCAGATAATGCACTGGTGACAAAAGAGAAACACTGTTAATACAAAACAGACAGTCTGGCAAAAGAGGGTATTTGAAATATGCGTATTGGATTCCTACAATACTGTAGATGGGGAGAAGGGGCAAAAGCAAGTACTTCAGCAGCTGATGGTGACTGATCTCAACCTCAAACTGCTATGCCTGGTGGCACATCAGGCTACTGCAGCACCTATGTCTCATATGAAATCTGGAGGATTTGAATGTGTTCCTACCAGACAAGGGTTTTGCTTACTCCTGAGACTTCCTGACAGACTCTTGCCTGATCATGTTTTTTGGATGAGGATTTTCTCAGAGTAAGCATGATCTTAAATGTCTATCTGTATATATTCTGCATGGGTAATGGTCTTACCAGTAAATTTTCAATTGACTTCCACCTCCATTACTATTTGATTCTCTTTTCTTAAAAATATTTTCCAACTTTATTGATTCCATTCCAGTGACTAGAACATGTCTATCTGTGTTTCTTTGTCTGTTCTGCTCAAGAGATTGGAAGAAAACAAGCATATTCAGGCTCAGTTGAGCTTTTGTGGCTACTCAGTCCAGCAAAAGTTTTTTCCCATCATTGCAAAGATGAACATGTTCCCTGCACAGTAACCAGCTTCACCTTTCTGATTACTATCATGTTGACTACTTGAATCAATATCGCACCTTGAAATTACAGAATACTTGATTCATGTTGGATGGATCAATGCCATGATAATGATTGACAGAAATCTTGCAGATAAGTTTCTGAGCTTAGAATGCACTGAAAATTATCCTGAAAAATCTGTGTTTTCATCTCTGTGTTGTCTGTCATTTTAGTTTCATCCTCTTCTCTACAGGAGTTTCAGCTGACCTCAATATGTTGTGTTGTTTTTTCTAGCACAGTCTGATTTTTGTAATAAAGTGTGTTGCCATATATAACAGGATCCCATTTCTCATTTCTGTCAAATGTAATTACTTTGATGGCAATGCATTCAAATCCACCTTCATATTAGAACATTACTTGTTTTGCTCAGTGATGGGACAGAAACTGAGGAGTTGGGGTTTTTTTTATATGTATCCTTTCACAAGGGCTTTCATGGTCAAACATTTGCAACAAGGGTACTTGAATTTGTGTCTTGGTATTCTCGACCTCAGCATGTATCTCTGCCTTTCTGTTAAGTATTTATGTGTGCTACTGAAAAAGTAGAAACCTCTTAATTTCAAGCTGTCCAAGGTCAGCAAGCTCCCCAGGTTAGAAGCAGACCTGAGTGAAATTCCTGAGAGCAAATATATAGTGAGACTTGGAAAGCAGGTTGTGTTGTGCCGCCCACATCAGGATAGGTTGAAAAGGGGTATGAACCCCTAAGCCAAAGTATTCTTGGCATATATTGAATTATTTTCAGTTTGTGAATTCCATGGGCCAAGTTCTTAATCCTTTTACACTGAATAAATGTTATTTTCTTCTATAAACTGATCCATCGACTCACGTGGATGTTTGTCACATGAATGGGTTGCTCTAACAGAGAAAGCTGTTGTCAGAATGCAGTCACAGCACTTCTCCCATTTCAAGTGGGGAATTCCACATTTTCACTTCCTTTGCTGAATAGAAATGTAAGGAATATCCAATCTCATGATCAGCACCCTTTATTAGTTGCTTCTGGTTACACTTAAGTTTTGAGAATTACTGTACCAAGGTGCCTTTGTTTTTGGTGCTTTTTAGCCCTCTGCATGTATTTGGGTCATGTCAGCTAGCAGTTTACTTCAGAGGGGCTGTTGTCATGCACAGCCTGAGTAAAGCTCCATGTTTAATTATTGCAGCTGAAGCTATTATGCTTGGAAACACATTACCTCTCTCGAAGTCCCCATAATGTCATTGTGATGTTTTCTACGCTATTGATCTACCTCCCACCCTGTGCAGATTTCCTAAGCTGACAGAAAATGTCAGAGCTGTCTTGTCCAAAAGCATTGGACCACTCCAGCCATTTTGTAGCTACCTCGGGTTTTACAGGGCATTCTGCATGTACTTGAACAGCTCTGTAGATGCCTGTTTGATGTGTAATGTGCAGCCTCCCAGGGCTCCAGAATTTTACCCCAAGCTAATGCCAAGGTTCTACTCTATGGTATGGAAATGCCAAGGCAATTTCATGCTTTGTAAAACTCTATGAATATTTTTAATTATGACAAAATTGCCATGGAAATGAAGATTGTTCTGGGTTTTATTATTGCAGGTAGTTTTGTATGACTCTAATTTCATAGCAATTTAGTTCATTTGGCACTTTGAGATTTGTGAGTTGTCTGGAAGCATAAGAAAGTGAACCCCATATTTGTCATGGATTTGATAACCTTGGCTAAACTAATGTAGGGACTTTTCTGCACAGTGCTAGCAGTGATGGATTTTTTTTTTCTTGCCACCTCCCTTAGTGACTGATAGTTTCAAGGCTCTGAAATGCCTCTGAAGTACATTATTTCCCCACACTATTTCAGTAGACTTCAATCCTACCCTGTAAGGACCACATGGGTCAGGGAGGGAGACAATACATTAGTCTTTGTCAGCTAAAACTTTGGTTTCTCTTTAAAATCAGCATGAGTTATGCTTTGTAAAGTCCTTTCTGCCTACTCAGAATATCAGGTGGTTTCCTTTAGGACACAGGAACTCCATAACTGAATAAAACCCCCAAGTTTGCTAGGTTGATACCTACACTGGATTTAGGCAATGTGTGTCTTCTTATCTATTATCCCACCTTGAGCCACTGGGTGGGCATAGCTTTTGGTGTGTTGCCACTGGGACTGGGTAAGGACAGCAGCAGGAGTGTGCTTCACGGGTGGAGGACAGGCACTTGGCTTCTGCCTCAGCTGTCCCAACCTAACCCAGGCCAATGTCACTGCAACCGGCTCTCATCCTCTGTCCTCCTCCAGCGTTAGGCAAATAAGCTGATTGAAAACACACACTGTTTTAGTCATGGTAAAGCAACTAACAGCCCAGGCAGAGCAAGCTGTCCCCATCATCCCCTTAATTTTGCTCAATGGGTGGTGATGGACACAAACATGCCTGGCATCCTCCTGGTGGGACTGGGTGGAGAGTGAACACCGGTACAGGCAGGGACTTCTGGCCCAAGGGGCCAGAAAGTTGCAGATGTGCTCAGGGGACTCATGCTCACCCCACCTGAGGCTTCAGCTGCTCTGCTGGAGGAAGAGGCACTGAAGTTGATTTCAGCTGAAGACAGCAACTAAGGGCTCAGCTTCTCCTAATTCACCCTGACAGCACAGCTACCCGACTGACTTGCTCAGGTCTGCTATCTTTCTTCTGATTTAAGGGTTTGTTCAGGATGTCAGGGTAGGGGCAGCAAACCACAGTCTTAGCATATTTTCACACCCAGTTCTTTCTATATGAGCTGTGAAGGAGTATTCCTGGAGGTGAAAATCGTGTTAGAAAAAACAGTTGGCTGACTCATCATACCACATACTCTAGCAAATTACTTCCCAAAAAATAAGGCATCCTATGTCTGCTGAAGTCAATAATGCAACTCCCATTAGTGTAAAAGTGTGTTAGTTCATAATGAAAGTATTTGACATATTAATGTGCTAATTTATATAAACTCGAGAGAGGATAATGAAAAAAGGTAAACAGGTTATTTTTTATTAGGATCTTGCAAGTAGGTGTGTAGTGGGTCTGAAAATGAAAGGGGATATTTTGTAGAGAATGTTCTAACATTTATATTTGAAAAAGATTTTGCTTCCCTTCCTACTCTTGGACATCTTCTTTCCAATGCTCTGGAATGAGCCCACATATAATGTATAGGAAGGCAAAAATGAAAAAAAAAAAAAATCTTGCATCATACTGTCCTTTGTGTTTAACAGTCCTTTTGACCCCTGAGATTTTGAAATGTTAAACACTGAAATTAAATAGTAAACATTGTTGCCTTACCTAGTAAATGTACAGATTCTCTTTGTATTTCCATATTATAGGTAAAATTCTCTTAAATCCTGCCAACTCACTTTCCTCAGTGATTAGAATACCTGACTGTGCCAATAATACATTTACTGAATCCTGCCTTTTCTCTCTCCTTTGAATGAAATTCATGCCCTGGGAAGTAAATTGTTAGTGAATGAAATGGGATTTTTATGAATATATTTATGATTTCAAGCAATTTGACCCATTCTCACATAGCTACAAGCCCACTTTCCATACTCTGTTGCTTTTGAAATTGTTTACTCTGAGTACCTGGTAATTGGCACAATTAATCAAATGGTGTGACAAATTGCTTTAGTTGCGTGTTGTTGATTGATTGATCAGCTGGGGCTTTCCTGAAGCAGAGGAAAGATGCTGAGAGTCTTTCTTTAAGTAGAGTGTCTCACTGCAAAGGGATGAGGCAGAGCATGGTGGGAGTGTGGTCAGACTGGCAGTAATATCCCACCAGGCTGGGTCAGGGCTACTTACCCTGGGGAAAAGAGTGGCATCAAGGATGCTCCTGTGGTAATACAGACAGGGACTGGGTAAATAACAAGGTACTACAGCCAAATGAATGAAATTATTCTTTTGTCTTAATTTGGATTTCACACTGCTGTCCATCCATGGGTAATATGTGCTGAAGAGGCAACAAATCTGACTGCAGGCTGCACAAGAGCTTTATTTTTCTTCAGTTTTGAGGTGAAACTTTGAGGTGCTTCTGCTCCTGGACTACTGATACTATAGAGCATATGAGCTACATAATTCCCTTGCCTGCAGAGCCAGGGGGGAACCTATTCTTATTCCTTTGAAAAATGCTGCAATACCTGTGTTTGGGAAGTAATACATAGAAGCTTATATTATCTTTGCATAGGAAAGAAATATTGCTAATGCAAAAAGTCTGTTTATTGAGGCTGCTTGGGAAATGGGAGTGAAAAGGCACTGATTTAAGAAGTGCACACTTATATTGGGATATGGTAACCCTATACTGTGAAGATGGAGAAAAAAATTTAGCAGAGATGCCAAGGAGGAAAAGAAGGATGTTGTCTGTGCAAAATTTCAGCTCCTGTAACTATGACTCAGATTTCTGTGAGTCAGTAGAGCCCCTGAGGGTCAGAGGAAGTCAGTATATTTTAGAGGTAAAATGTACTAAAGCCTGTGGCTGACTGATCAGTCTGGAACCTGTTTTTTCTTCTGGATACTTTTTCCTTTCTTTTTTTTTTTTTTTTTTTTCAGGACAGTATAATGCCTGGATGGTTCAGCAATGTAAAATTCAGTTACATTACTGAGGATTACCCCCAGAAAGATGTACCCATCTTAAACAAACAAACAAACAAAAAAATGATTTGAGTTTTAATTTTTTCCCCTGCCAACTGATATGGTTGATGATGGTGCTAAAGACAGTCAGAAATTCCCAAGCTCCCTCTTTCTCCAGTGTGTGTCTTTAATTTGTTCAGATCGTAGATGAAAATGGAGAAGCAAACTGCATCTGGAAGGAAACATTGAGGTTATGATACAAAATAAGAACAGTTAGAAAATGCAGTGGATTTTTGGGGGTTTAGTTTTTTTTTTAATCAACCATATCTGCTGAGACTTGAGAGAGAACTATAAAAGAGATGGTTCCTGATAACAGGCAGAGTTGATCAAATATTTAAGAGCTCACTAGAAAGGTAAACATATATGAATTTTTCTTTTATATATAAAACTATTCACAGAACTTAATCTGTTTCTCAGGCATCCTGTAGTAGCCAGATAGCCTAGGACAGACAACTGAAAGTAGTATACACTGTTTAAATGTTAAATAATTTCAGTGGCCTTTATTGGTATGTTTACTGCTTCCATTCTGGAAAAAACCAACCAAACAAAAACCAACCAAACAAACAAAAAACCACCAAAAAAAGCAACAACCACAGAAACCAACCCAATTCCTCTCTACAATTATTTCAGTGAATGCTGAACAGTGTTCAAGGAAAGAAATATCAGACAAGCTTTTTCATTTATGAGGAAAAGATTCAATGTCAAAGACAGATTTCTGCATATTTTAAAAAGGGAAGTGACCTTTTGTGCTCCAGTTCACTGCTTCTGTTGCGTTGAAAGACATTAGCATCTGGAAGCTGGTCAGGTTGCACAACTGAAGTGTGTCAATCATTTTTGTTATGAAAAGACAGATCTTAAAAAAATCTGACAACTTGTTTATTAGGGGGGCTGTGGGACATACTTTTAAAAGTCACAGGGCCTGTACTTCTCAAACTGAAAGCAAAGATAAATTTGCACTAAAACATTTAAGTGCCAACCCATGTACCTTATTCTAGACACCCTTGCACTTGTTTTTGTTATTGTTTTATCTGTTGCTGTCATTGAAATGGAAGGGCTTTAGGTGAGAATACATTTAAGGATCCACACTTTATTTTCAAAAGAACATTTGTCGCTGAAAAATAGATTTTCTTCTAAAACTTCATGACTAGTACTTGTCCTACTTACAGGGAGGGTTTTTTTGTAAACCTCATTTCATGCCATATTTATCCAGACTTGCTGAGGCCTGTGAAGCGTCGTATAAATCTGGGCTTATGCTGCAACTCAGAAGAAATGCTAATTTATAGCTTTTCCCTGCTAGGCCAGGAAAAGTTTGTATATCTGACTGAGTGTTGCTTTGCGGTTTTCAGGGGCAAGGGTAGAATTGACCGTAAACCATAAATGAAGTCCATGTAAGCTACCAACAGGAACACTTTCATAAACATTGAAACCATGAAACATCTTGATCTTTATTTTTCTCTGATAATCTAGGGTGGTATATGTTAATTAATACTGGTTTAGTTATGAGGTTACATTCATTAAGTCATGGATTACAAGCAACCATGGTTGTTTTAATTTGTCATGTCATTAAATTAAAGGTAAAGCTCTGGTATTGTCACTAGTACAACCTTCAAGTGGTTGATGAGCTACCTGAGAAGCTCTTGACACAGTGTGTTTGATGTGGAGTCCTGCTTGTAGGTGGTGCTCTTAGAAAGCAAGAGGATTTTCTTTTAAAGGTTTTTGTCATCTAGTGATATGCCCTGTAATACCTTGCAATATCTTTTTCATGTTCCTGCATACCATATGTCAGAAAATAATTCATCCCCAGATTTTACAGTAAATTTAGTGAGTACAGACAGGACTCTCAATCATAATACCCTGTTATGTACCTTGCTGTCCGGTCCCCATGCTCTAAATTCTCTGATTCTGCATAATTCTGCCAGGTGCATTTAGAGAGAACCAAAAAGTCTCTTAGACTTGCTCTGATAGGTATGCACTGCAGCCCAGTGTGCATCCATTGCCCAGGAAAAAATCAGGATGCCTTCCAAGTATATGCTTAGAATATATTCCAAAGGGAAAAAGAGATATGCTTGTAATGAAACATACTCTTGTCATGTATCCATACTATAATGGAGGAGATGGATTTCAATGAGCCTTTGGGTACTGTCCAACACAGGGTACTGTCCAACAGGATATTCTATAATGTCGTATACAACCTTCGATAAATTCTGAGAAAAGATATTCACAAGTGCTAGTTTTATGTGAGTGAAGGGAACTTGCTGGTGGAGTGAAGGACTCCCTGTTCAATTAGCTGCTCCATATTGCAGGAGTTTCACAAATGCCAAGGTCAGGGCTTTGACTTAGTCCTTGCTGTAGGGCTGTCTTAGTAACTGGAAATATGTTTCAGCTTGTACTCTGCCAAGCAGGTTTTTTTCAGATTTCTGCAAAGCAGAGGGAAAAAAAGTTTTAGTTCAAATCACCAAAATCACAGTATGTGATTCAAAAAAGCCCTGTTTGACTTCAGAATGTGTTCCCCATTTGAACACTTTTTTGCTAAATTTTGCTTTTTAATTTTTTTCCAAATGTTTGCATGTTTTTCAGTCAAATAAACAGAATTCCAGGCTTGTTTGTGAGGCATGCTTCTGAATACTTCCTTCCTTTTCCCCTGGTCTTATGTAGAGGGTTATAGAGCTCTTTAGAGGCCTTTTGACTGTTGGTGCACCTTTGACCAGTGGATCAGGGCTTGAAGGACTTATGGAGCTTCTGGAATACTGGAATATCAGTATCCTTCTCTAACTAAGCAGTTGCAAACACTTACTCATTGTCCTGTTTCTTTTTTCCATGAGTACATAAAAGATATTTCATTGTCTTGTTATTTTTAAAGCTTTGGTGGTCTATTAATAGACTCACTTGTTTTATTCTTTAAATTCTGGAAACAAATAAGATTGCCCTTGTTTTCTTAGATCCTCCCTTTTTTTCTGCTCTGCATTTCTTTTCACTCATTGTATTCAGTAAAGAAAAATTTTATTTTGCTCATTTTTCATATCCTAACTTCTTGCATTCCTAGGAAATGCTCTGTATGGCTTTCCAGGTTTCATGCATTGAAAAAGCCTAGTATGCCTCCAGTATACCAATCTTTGCTTTACTCACATTACACCTTCTTTCCCTACATGAGTGTGGGCTTTCACTAGGAGGAACTGTTCTATTACCTGTGCCTAGCACAATCCTGAATAGCTGCTCGAAGACACCTTTTTAGTTTATTTTTTTTTAATGAAGAACATTTAATTATAATTTTGTGAAGGATTAGGTTCTGTTGGCAGATTAGAATCTTTCAAGGCACTGGAACTTCAAATAGTTGAGTATTTGACAACTTAAAAAGAATGCAATTCATAAATTGTCCTGGCTGCATTTTCCTGTGCTGCAACAGCTAGACCAGAATGCTTTAATATCTTGGTCCTTTACTGAAGGTTTCATTCCAGAAATGTTTCTCACTTCTTTCAGCTATTCCTCACTCTAACTCTTTGATTCACATAGTGTTGTCCTGAGGCTAAAATGCTACTAGAATTTTATATTCAATTTTTTCTTCTTATATATCTTTAATATTTAAAATCTGCTTATGCCATCATCATTTTAATGTCTAAATATTTGTAGATTAGTGGAATCTTGGAGTAGAAGGAAGCATAAAATACAGTCCTAAGGTCAAAAATCGCTGACTGATGCAGTTCAATTTTCTTAATAAACAAGAGCCTCATAGCCTAAAATTCAATTCACAGCTCTTAAGTACTGATGACAATCTTAATTTCATAAAGAAATGCACTTCTTTGTCTTTCAGATAACGTCTCTCTTCCTCCTAAACATGAGTACTGAAAGAATTTTAGCTATGGTTAACCCTAGCTAAAACCTTGCAAACCAATTTTAAATAATGTTCCAAACTCCATCTAGGTACCCAAGAGAGATCTCTGTCCTTCACTGGTAGCATTGAGTGGGTCTTTTCTGTCCCCAACTTCTTACAAATAAAAATATGAGTATCATTTGCCTTTTGGACTTCTAAATTTAGGCTTTGTGCCAGTATGTGCACAGGAGCTGAGTTTCTCCTTCACTTTCTGGATTAATACCAATCAAGTGTGGCAAATCACTGCTCAAGGCCCATTTCAGTACAAAATAAGCACATCCCTCTCTGGCTTTGGTCACGTTGCAATCAAGCTTTTGTTGACTGAAGGTCCAAATTATAAGGAAATCAAAATTATGCCATGTATAAGCCGGGTTGGGCTCTTAAACACAGATCCATTATTGTCCAATTTAGTAATGGCTTTATTAAAAAGCTTTGCAATTGTTCAGTTTAAAGGACATTCGCACAATACTTTTAATAGAGTTCATCTTGCCTAAATGACTTAGAAAATTTGAAAACAATTCCGGAATCTCCTTTTGGCCATTACTTTATTTTTTTAAGTAAGGGTGAGATGGTGGCCCATTACTATGATTAATGGAACCACACCTAGATCCAGAGTTGCTCTGAAGTTTAATGTCCCAGACAAAGCCTTGTTAGTACACTTAAAACCCTATTTTGTTTAGATCGGTGTTTGTTATTGATCTGATAGTGGCACCAATGATGTATCCTAATTTACACTGTTGTGAGAGAGAGTGTAGTCTGTGACAAACTAGGTTCTGAAGCAGTCTTCTCATTTTCAAAAGACTGTTTTCATGATGGTGGTTGAATGGGATAGTTGTTCAGGTTCCGATGTTGAGGTGCTTTGGGATTTTGTTTTGGTCCTTCCACCCTTTTTTCTGAGGGCATCCTCTTAAGCCAATTTGAATATCTTGCCTGTGTTTAAGTTTGGAGATGCTCCTGATCAACTTGCAGGATTGCCGGGTGGGATGTTGGGGTAACACACAACAGGGGGTGTGACCTCAGTTTTCTCCATTTGCCTCTCTAATCACCGGACCTGAGTATCTAGCGGGACAGGAGTTCTCCATCCCTTGAAAGTTCAGACCTATTCCTAAAACACCCGAAGAGCTGTCCGCACATTTAATCTTCCTTCTGAGAACAGCCATGGGGGAGCCTGCGTTGTGTGTTCAGCTGGTACCTGGGTACCGGGCACTGCTCCTGGAGCTGTAGCTCCAGCAGCGTCGCAGCTCAGCATCCGCCTCCCGCAGGAACCGAAGCCCCGGGCGGGGCCGGGCTTGCCCGGGCGGGGTCTGGCCAGTCCATTCCCTGTCCCGCCAGCCGGGCAGCCCGGGGTGCTCGCGGCATTTCTGTCCCTCGATCGCGGCGCGAAGAATGGCAATGGGGAGGGGTTGGTGCGCTTGATGGGGAGCGGTAGTGGGGATGCGGTTTTGCCCGCCGCTTTGCTTTTCCTGCCTGCGGCGAGGAGATGCTGTTGGGAGAGGGAGGGCCGGGGATGCGGGGGGTAGGGCGGTGCGGGGGGAGCGAAGGCGGCGGCTCCAGGCTCTGGGCTCCCATCCCTCGCCTTCCGCCGGGGTTGGTGCCGCCCCCGCCGAGGAGCCGCCGCTCTCAGCCCTGCCCGTGCGGCGAGAGGCGCGATCGCCCAAACTCCTGGGAGGGGAGACACCACCCGCCACCACCTCCTCTTCCTTCTCCACCTCCTCTTCCCCCTCCCCGCCGCAAACCCCAAATAAAAGGGGCGGGGGGCGGCAGGATGCGCCGCTCGGCGGGGAGGTCGGCGCCGCCGCCGGCCGCCTGATGCTGCCGCAATTCGCCATTGCCGGGCACGGCTTGGAGCCGAGCGGAGGGAGGCGGGGGGCAGAGGCGGGGGTCCCGGGGGCAGAGGAGCAGCAGCCTGGCCACCCCCGCGGGCCGCGGCCACCGTCCCCCCCGATGCCCGACCGCCGCCG
This sequence comes from Myiozetetes cayanensis, assembly GCF_022539395.1. Classification (NCBI taxonomy): domain Eukaryota; kingdom Metazoa; phylum Chordata; class Aves; order Passeriformes; family Tyrannidae; genus Myiozetetes; species Myiozetetes cayanensis. The sequence continues at coordinate 66,759,739 of NW_026087521.1, read as the reverse complement.
GCGGGGGGCCCCGGGGGCCCGCTCCTGTCTCCTCTGGCTCTTTGTGTTGCTGAAGGTAAGTGCTGGGGAAGGGAAGGGGTGCGGGTACACCTCTCCCGTGGGCACCGAGCCCACTCCACGTCGCCTTTGTGTGTCTTCTCGGCGGGACCGCCGCGCCCGGGTACGGCCCGGCGGCGATGGAGGCAGAGGCTCATCCCCGGCTGTCCCCTCTTTGTGCTCCCGCGGGATGTGCGTGTGGATTTTGGGAAGCGGCAGGAAGCAGCCCTGTCCGCCGTGCCCTGGGTCGAGATGCGCTCGCTCTCCCACATCCCCACCGAAAGTGCCGGCAGCCCAGGGGAGCGGCCGCGGCTCTTACCCCATCCACTGCCCCCTCCAAAGTTACCCGGCTTTCAGCCGGGGTGCTGAGAGAGGGGTGATGTGATGTGGCGTTTTGGGGAGCGCTGCCCCGCGTGCCGGGCGGGCGGGTGGCGTCGCCGTGCTGTCCTTCAGCACCGCCCGGGCACCGCACCAGGTTCACCCGTAAACCAACCTCTCTTACCCCCCGCAAGAGACCTGATAATGAAGATGAACCTAACAAAGGGTAGAGTGGTGTGTCTTGTTGGTTTTATCCTAGCGGAACTGAACGTGCTTTTCTGATCAGCAATGTGCCGTGTTCAGGCTCAGCCTATCTTCTCGGCAGATTAATTTTTCAAAGTTCTACCTAATACTGCAAGCTTGGTTTCACATGACATTTTTTATCTTCACGCTTTCGCTCCTTTAATGGTTTCTCAAGCATATTTAATATGCTTCGTGTAACTTCCAAAAGAAAATGTATGTACTGTCTAGGTGAATACTGCTGACTCTAAATGTCATTGCCCTAAAGAACAGAGCTCGGCACTACTGAAAACTTTGTTGTATATTTGTCAGTCACTGTTAAGGAGAGCTCTGCAACTAAGGACCTGACCTTTCAGAGTCTTATAAATGTAAATATTCTGTGGAAATCATCAGAACTCCCTGTGTGAATAAGAGTTTGCAGGATCATGTCCTAGAACAGCAGTGGTGTCGCTTCGAAAACTGACATTGCATTGACAGAACTATTTAAAGGGAAGCTTTCACAGCATCTGTTCTCATATAGTAGTCAACTGTCAGCTGTCTCATTTTCATAACTGCTGAAACATACATTTATGCAAGATAAAATGTTAATATAAGAAAAAAAATTGTTCCATAGCATTTGGCAATTAAAAAAAAAGTAAAATAATTATTTTTAAGAAAATAAGATTGTGGATGTTATGGCCCAGCAGAAAGATGAAATTTCTAGTTTGATTGTAAATATGGAAGCGCACACAATTTTAAGTAGCTGTTTTATCTCAAAATCACAGAATTCACATTAATCTAAACCCTGGCTTTTTTAAAAAATGAAGTTGTTTTGGTGGTGTGTATTTTTCACTAGCACTATTGTGGTTAAGCAAGACAGAAAACAGATAGTTTAAATTTGTAAAATACTATACTTGAAAAATAAATAATACATCACAAGAAATTTGGTAAGGTGTGAAGGCAGCCAAGGCCTCAGGTTTTAATTCTGTTGGAAAGTAACCATCACTTCTGAACTGGATAAAACTCAGACAAACCTGGGACTGTAAAGACAAAGAAAGGTGATGAGCATTAGCAGAATGTTTAGTGTAAGAGAAGGTAAAGCTGTAGCTTTAGGTAGAGGTGGATCAGTAATGCCATGTGTCAGGACCATTTACTTGAGCCTGAAATTCACTGAGTTTTCTTTAATGTCTATGTATTTCTTTGCAGTGTCAAATAGTTGAAAACAACCAATTTGAAAACAAGATATTCCCTAATTTTGGGCTGTTTACTTCTGCCAACTTGTTGAACCAATACTAAAATTATCCATCTTCAAGTTATTAAATTGGTGTTTCATCTAGAAATTACTCTTGTTGAGAAAGAAGTGGCATTGAACTGATGAATCTGAAGACAGGCAAAACTAGTGTCTGTGTGCTTGCTGTTTCAGTGTTAGCAGCCCAAATGTCACTTGCTAAGCTGAATCTGCTTGATGTGGTCTTGATGTCCATCTGGCAATTTGTAAAATCATCAGCAGACTTTGCACAGTGATAAAACTGCTCAAAGCACATTTTCTCTTCACTTCCAATTGTTGTTATTTTGTGGTGCAAAGTAGTGATTCCAGTTTATTCTAAATCCTGATGTCTGAAGTTGCTGGTACGGTCAGTGACTAGAGAAGATCAAACAGGGATATTGCCCAGTGCATGTTGTACGGCCATATGGTTGCTCATTGGCTAGTAGTATTTAGTTCCTTCTAAATACAGTGTGATGTGAATGCTTCCTGTGCTCCAGGGTAGTATTATAATATTATTTTTGGAAATACAGCAATGTGATCTTGAACCTTTATCATTCTCTTTCTTCAGTAGTTTTCTTATGTGATGGCTGGCTTAGAAATTAGCAGAAGAAAGGCATTGCATGTGAGCTCAAATATGAATATGGATTTACAATACTTTTTAGAGGAGCAGGGCTCTGTCTTGCTTCAGAGGAAAGACTCCAACCATGCTGCTGTAGGAATCTCTTAAAATATTGCCATTTTGCAGTGGGTCTGTGTTCTCTGCTGTTTCAGTCAGAATGGATGGAAGGCATAGTCTTTAGCTGCTTGCTTTGTAATCATCTTGTTTTGGTGTGGCAAAGGCATGGCTGATCACAGATGAAAGGAAAAGCTGTACTTCAGCTAAAACCAAAAAAGAACAATGAAAAGTAGACACCTTCTCTGATTCCACTGACTGATGTCATCTTTGCTGTATCTTTTGGCTGCAATCCAACAACCTTTCCCTAGTCATGACTACACTGAGCTTTGACCAGTTGAAGTTCTGCTCTGGATTATGTGACTGATATGTCAAAGGTGTGTCTCATGCTGTTGGTATCTTGTACTTGCATGATTTTATGTTGCCTTTATTATTTCTGTGGGACAAGGTAGAGCTTAATTAGAAGACAAAATGGTCTTGAACAAGCCAAACCTGATGCTGGGACATGATGTACAATCTCTTACACCTCCAAGATATTCTGACCAATGCCCTCAATAGGAACATAATAAGAAAACAGTTGTTCCATGTGCGGACTAAATAGGAAGGATCACACTCTTCAGGAAAATTTTCTACAAATAAAATAATACAGTTCATATCTCCAGGAGACTGAGGTCCTTATATATCAGTCTTATTATGCTCTTCATATAATGTAGCAACACCCTCTTTCTTTCTCTTAGCAAGGAAGGACAGCTTTTTGTGTCTAGCAGAGTCCAATTCTGTCCAATACTACATCAGTTTATGGGGTTTGACATCACAGCAAAGTCTTTCTTCAGGTTTACATGGGTCAAGACATTCAAAGAGATTTAGATTCTGCAAGACTTTACTCAGCTCAACCTTACCCAACACAGGAAACGTTCCTACGGGTGTAATTTTCAAGAATATCTACATCTTCAGTTAATAATCTGAAAAAAAAGTCATATCATGAGGATACTGTCTTTTTCTGTGGTAGAAACCTTTTTCAGAGAAAGGCTGATTTAACACCTGGGAGTGCCAGTGTGTCACGTGTTTCCTTCTGCCTGAGAAAAGCAATATGTTAATCTGAATTTTGATATAGAGTCCTTTTAGCATCTTTTCTCTCTGCAAGAGATGGTGATTGAAGCTCTTACCAAGAAAAAAAGTTTGCTTTCTTTCCTTATGATTATGTTCTATTAGCATCAAAATAAAATTAAAAAAACCACCCAAGCCTATCTTAACAGTTCATTTTTTTTTTTGCAAATCAAATGTAAGTGTTCCTCATGATGGGACAGACTCAGAGGAACTACTGAGGTAAAACAGTCTTTTCTGCTTGCCACTACTCTGAGACTATTCAGGCTGTATGGAAGAGAAAAACATCCTAACAGAAAAATCATACATTTTCTTTTTAAAAAACTTTTTTATAAGTAGTCATCCTTAGACCAAAACTTCTAAAAGTCATGATCTCTCTCATTTAATCATTTTTATGGATTATTTCTAAACCAGGGTGATTCTAGAGGGCAAAGCTAAAGAAGGGGATGCTTATGCCAACTCATGTTTATGGAACTGTAGTAGGCACTTGCAAAACCCTCTCTGCAAGCGGAATAAGAGTCTGCTATTACCCTTTGGCAAATTTCTGATTTCATTGTGGTGAAATGACAGCGGACCATTGAGAAAAGATCTTTCATACCTGCAGGAGTTATGAGCTTCAGACTCAAATTGCACAAGGTCAGTAAGGCAATTTCTAAGTTCGCCTCGGTCAGAAGCTGCACTAAAAGGTGATCTCTCATTCGGGTTAAAACAGGGACTGTGCAGAATAAAGACCTACCTGTGGCGATCCCATGGCAGTTGATTAAAGGACTCTTGGCAATGTGCTGGCTGAACTTGAGAAGCCCACTAATCTATATATTTCTGCTGTCACCACACAGAGCAATCCAGGAATATCATGAAATGACCTTACAGAGCTTCAGAATGAATGTTAAACTGAACAAAGTCTTGTGTAAATCCAGCTTGAGATTTATTTTACTAGTCAATCTCCGCTTTGGAGAAGAGAACTTTTTTTGCTTAGGCATATGGGTCAGGACAATACATGTCAAAAAATAAACCTTTGAAAAAGGATGTATTTGCTGAAGAACTTAAGAGGCTCATAGTTAATTTAGAGTCAAAGTGTTTTTTAAAATTATTTGCCTTTTCCATTGGAGAAGTATGTATTGTTATTCTGAGCACTCTTCTGGTAAATTAGTGATTTCATTTTTGTTAGTCAGGATTTTAAAGCTTCTGTTCTTAAGGAGGAAATGAACTGAATGCACTTTAAATAAAAAATCATTCTGATAAATGTTAAAAATGTTTCAAAATGAAAATCTTTACAAAGTTTAGTACTTAGGAGTGCACTCATAAAATGAAGAGGCTGGCTTATTAAATGTTTTGCAGACAAAAGCTATTAAAATTTTTTTAATTAAACTTCTCTCATTGTATAGTTGAAAAGAGGAAAATCTTTGAGAGGAATGTGGCAACATATGCCAGCTGCCACATATGTAGTATAACAGACAATTAGGGAATGGGAGATACTGGAAACACAGAGGTTGCCTTGCTTTTTCATAGCACTGTGTAATCTTGAACGAGTGCAAGCAGTGAAGGGAGCAACTCCTAAGGAAGGTGTTTGGTGTCTTTTTGGCAAGCCAAACATGATGCATTCCATTTTGGGAACTCCTTCATTCTTGTGCTGGGAAATTACTGTGGCTTTTAAGTGGAGTTCCAGAAATAAAATTAAATACATCATGTCTGGCTTGCCATAAAAATAGCACATTGTACCAGAGCAAAAGTAGTAGGTGCTGTGGTTGAATGACTACGGTTATCTTTGCAGTTTCTCTTCTTGCACTTAATTAGAGAAGAAATGCTTTACAGTAAGTGTCAGTGATGGGGAAATTGGCGACACAGCTGATAGTAATAGACGAGAGCAAGCAGGACAGATTTTTAAGGGAATTAAACTCAGCTTCTATTATACTGGTCTTCAAGTGGCAACATGGACATGAGAAGAGAATATGTGGGATAGGCACTGTGACTAAGTAGAAAACATAATATTAGGGATGGAAAAATTTGAGTAGAACATTCAAACACAGGGATTGAGCACTTCAGAGGAGCTGAACGGAGATAACAGAAGTAAACAACTCAGAGCTATTTGTTGTTCTATGTCAGCCAGAGATTTAACCTGAGGTAGCTGTTTGGTAGATATGAACCTTTTGGGGGAGAAAAATCATAAATACCTTTTAAAGTTCTCTTGTAAAAACAGATAAGGTTGCCTGTCAGTCTAACAGGTGTGATTTTGAAATGGTTTGGCCCCAGTGTATTTTAGGTTTTTGAGGCATGGGTCTTCTAGCCATGTTACAAGGGTTTGAACAACTGCAACTCCTTTGTGTGCTATAAACCTGTAGGTCCTCAAATCAGTTATGTTGACTTTGATATCATATGAAAGCCACGTCTTTGGGATAAGAGAACTAAGACCCAGTCACAAAGTTGTCAATCAGATCAGCAACTCCTTCAAATTCAACAGCTTTCAGTATTTTTCTTGACACGTCCCTAAAATCAACTGAGAAGGGGCTATTCTTCAAGGCTGAGATAAGACCCCAGAGCAGACCAAAGGTTTTCCCAGTTGTCCCAGTTGTCTGGTTCCCTATGTGTAATCTACTGTTTGGCTCCTGTCTGTTATCTGTACCACAGCTATTCAGGATGATATTGTCTTTGTTCATATGGAAGTCATTTTAATATGAAAGTCACTTTAACATGGAAAATCTTTACTCCTCGTTGATCTATTAAACAAGAAGGAATGGTCTTATTCTGCTTACAAACAGCAAGGAATTTTAAATTCAAGTAAGGAAAAAACAAACAAACAAACAAAACACACCCCAACATCCTATTAAATGGGGTGAAGAACAGTAGAGAGAATTGGTGGGGGAAAAATCCACAGAAATAATGCTAATTAGTGTTTCCTAAAGTACTGTTAAGTCAGAATTAAGAAAAAAAAATGAAGATTTGCCAACAGCAACGAAGTTAGTTTATTTATTATTTGCTTACCTCTGCTGTGCCTAGCTTTATTCTATATGCAAAATATCTGCAGACTCTGCCTGAAGTCTGAAAGATAGACACATCAAAATAAAGATGTTCTGGATAACTTAGAAATGATTATCATATATGCCAGTTGCTGATATTCTCCAAGGGGCAGTATACCTTCCAAACAGAAGTCACAATTGCTTCCCTCAGGAGATGAGCAGAGGGTTTTTTCTTGTTATTGTTGTTGTTTGTTACTTTTGTTTTTTACTTGATACTGATTTCTACAGGATGTTGCCCATCAGGGCTTCTGGACATTTGCATCAGTTTAAAACATCAAAAAATAATTAATAATCAATGTGACTTTAATCCCTTCAAAGAGAACCCATTAACCTACAAAAAATGCTCTAGCTCACAATCGTTTCATGAAAGTAACTGAAAGCAGGGCAAGAGATGAAAGAGAGAAACATCACTCGGATATTTTCTTTTTTTTCAAAGAGAACTTTTATTCCAAACAGAGAACATAGCTAATATTTTATTGCTGTCAACTTAGTGTTAATTAGGAAGTTTGGGGGGTTTTTATATAATTTTCTTTCTCTAAATTGACTGCCCCTGCCTATTATTGTACTGATATTATCTCGAGTCATCAGTGTTTGCTCCTGAGGAAAAGATTATGATGTCATAAAATCAATATCAGAGGATCCTATACTGTAATCCTTTTTCAGGGAAGTCCATTAAATCAATGCCTCTCCTTCTGTGAGTAATGACTGTAGAATCAAACTCTTTAATTTCGCTGTGTGAAGGAATAAGCAGATGGGATGGGATTTTACATAATTAACTAGCAGTTATTAAATACAACAAGAAAAATTATGATATTTTCTGAAAGATAAGTGAATACATAGTGAATATCTAATTGTATTTCAAAATGATCTCTGGTATAAAATTACTTCTCAGTTGCATTGCGAAATAACATGTTAAACCAAAAATGCTTTCTTATTTTTAAAGCTTTGGAAAATTAATTCAAAATTCCATAGGCTTTGAAGCCCCATCAGGTTTCCTCAGCAGCACTGGGGGAAATCATGAAAACTACAGAATGGTGGCACCATATGATGTCACCAGCATTTAACTGAAATCAAAGCACTCTGGGAATAGGGATAATAATTTTGTTATCTCACACGTTGTTCATGTCCAACAGTAATGTCTGTTAGCTGGAACCAGAATTGGTGGGTTTCCTTTAATGTGTAGGGTGCTGGGAGCTATCAGAGAGTCTCCTGTGCTTCTGGGAATGGGTCCAAAGCCCAAGCAAACTCAATGGATGTTTTTATGTTGTTTTAAATGGGTTTTGGAGCAAGCTGTATTGGGAAGACCTGCAATTTCAGCTGGGTGATGCTGTGAAGTCTGACATGCAGCACAGAGCCAACTGTGATGTGCAAGTGACCCTGGGCTCACTGCAGTGTTGGTAGCACAAACTGGAGGCCATGGGATGGTTTTGATTTTCAGAATCTGAGAGTCTGATAGCTTAAAGAAACTCCCCATTAGATAAATCCTGAGCAGCCTTCTTAATCAGGGAGTAGCTGTATTGGCAAGAACTGGTGTGTTGCAATTCACTGCTGAAACCACTGTAATAGGAAGTAATGTGAGTGCTTCTGCTGCTGCAAGTGGAGCTTTTTTTTTGCAAGGAAATTAAGTTTTGTGACTAGCACTAGGGAAAAAATAGGGTGCTTTTCTCCAGGCAGAGCCATCAGTTTCCTCTTTCTCTTCCTCTGCATATTTCAGGGGCTGTTTGAATAAGAGTTCAGATGTAAGTGCATTTCAACCTACAGCAACTTTTGCTGGCATTGCAGCATTAACACAGATCCGTGGATGAATGGAAACCAAATTCTACATCAATACCAGATACTTATTTGTATCTAGATCTGAAAAATACAGCTAGTCCCTGCTTCTTTAATAGGCTAGCTGGGTCAAAAGCTATACCAAAACAAATGATCATCCGGGGCCTTTAAACTTCAGAACATAAACTCTCATCCTGCTCAGCTCAGTTGCAGTCTGAACACAGCCATTATTTTCTAGACTTACATTCCTAGACTTACATTATTTTGTACACTTACACCGTTCGAGTTACTTAGAAACCAGTAGATTTCCATTGCTGTGATAACACAAATGGAAATACCAGATAAAAATATGCTTATCTGAAATGTAGAAATGAACCAAAATTTGAGAGATCATTTAAGATTGGTGTCTGGAATAATTTTTCTCTAAAGGGCAAATATACGGATAAATTAACACCTGGCAATGAGTCCAATTTACATATTGAGTAGTAGAGCTGCTCTTGCTTGGAGGAACTCATGGAGGAGTCAAACCCTCTGAATTCTTTCCATGAAGAAGAGAAAAATGGATGTATTCTTAGATGTACAAGCCAAGTACTTGTGGAGATTAACTCAGTTGCATCTGTTTTTGCATGGACATGTTTCTGTTTGCTTTAAAACTTAAGAATTAGAGGGATACATAGTAAAAAATAATAGCAGTAAGTAAAAAAAAGCCCCTTGACTATGGTACTTTACAACAGCTTTAAATGGTATCTATAGCAATATTTGCTGCATATTGTAAATATTCTTTAAAAATACAATATTTAGGGGTTTTTAATGTTTTATTATCAATGACTTGAACTTTGCAGGAGCCTTCTGGCAAAGTATTGTGATTGAACTCCATGCAGTCACCTACCCCTCATGTAGTACAATAGGGAGGTAAATCAGAAAAAAACTACGCATTGGGATAAAAACAGTTTAAAAATTGAAATAAAGTAATACAAAGTAATAATAATAATAGTAAAAAAAAAGGGGAGGGGGCATAACAAAGAGAGGAATAAAATCCAAGACAAGTGCAGGTGCTGGGGACCATCAGCGCTGGTCACTTTTCAGACATCACCTCCTAAGGGCACAGGAGCAGCAATTCCCGAATGCTAGAAGTCAAACAGATGAGGCAGAAGGCCAGTTTGGCTGATCAGGGATCTTCTCTTGGAAACAAGGCAAAAAAGGAAGGTGTATGCCCAATGGAAGCAAGGTCGAGTTTATGGGAAGAATTCTGAGATGCTGCTTTCCTCTGTAGGGAGAAAATTATGTGACCACGGTTCAACTGGAGTTGAAGCTGAGCAGAAATGTGGGGGACAATAAAAAGAGGGTTTTTTTCAAATATATTAATTACTAGGCAGTATAGAAGTATCCTCGCCCCATTAGAGGATGAAGATGGTCACCTCACAAAGGGGACAGAGACAAGGCAGAGGTGTTTTACACTTTCTTTGCCTCTGTCTTCACCACGGATAACAGACCAAGGAAGTCTCAGTGCCCTGAGCTGGATGACTATGACTGTGAGAATGATCAACTCCCAGTGACTCTGAAATTGTGCAGGATCTGCTGCTCCAGCTGGATCCCTACAAGTCTATGGAGCCTGGTGGGATTCATCCAAGAATCCCCAAAGAGGTGCTGATGTCATTGCAAAACCTCTCTCAATGATATTTGAGCTGTCTTGGGAATCCAGAGAGATCACAGCTGACTGGAAGCTGGCAAAGGTTGTCCTGATTTTTAAGAGAGGCAAGAAGGAGGACCCCGGAAACTACAGGACTGTCAGTCTAACTTCAGTGTCTGGTAAAGATATGGAGAAGATTACTCTGGGAGGGATTGAAAAACATCTGAAAGACAATGCAGTCATTGGTCACAGCCAGCATGGCTTCATGAGAGGGAAGTCCTGATTATCAAACCTGATTTCCTTCTATGACAAGGTACCTCACCTCGCTGATCAAGGGAAGCCAGTTGATGTAATCTTTTTGGATTTCGGTAAAACTTTGGATACTGTCTCTCACAGTACCCTTCTGGATAAAATGTCCAGCACAGAGGTGGATAAACACATCAGGCAATGGGTGAACAGTTGAGGGTCAGGCAGAGAGGGTAACAATGAATGAGGTAACATCAGACTGGCCACCTGTCACTAGTGGGGTTCTGCAGGGCTCCATCTTAGGCCCAATGCTCTTCAACATCTTCATAAATTACTTGGATGCAGGACTGGAAGGGATAAGGAGCAAGTTTGCAGCTGACACAAAACTTGGAGGAGCTGTTGACTTCCTCAAAGGCAGGGAGGCCCTGCAGGGAGACCTCGACGAATTAGGACTGGACAATCACCAACCATGAAGTTCAACAAGGGAAAATGTCAGATTCTGCACCTGGGATGGGGCAACCCTGGATGCACAAACAGACTGGGAACAAGATGCTGGAAAGCAGTGCTGTGGAAAGGGACCTGGGGGTCCTGGTCGATGGCAAGTTCTATATGAGTCAGCAGCCAGGATGGCTAACCGCGTCTGGGGGGGCATCAGGCAAAGCATCGCCAGAGGGAATTGTCCCTCTCTGCTCTGCACTGGATGGCCTCACCTGGAATATTGGGGCAGTTTTGGGCACCAGAATATAAGAAAGACATTAAGCAATTAGAGATTGTCCAAAGGAGTTCAGTGAAGATGGTGAAGGGCCTCGAAGGGAAGCCATATGAGGAGCAGCTGAGGGCACTTGGTCTCTTCAGCCTGGAGGAGACTGAGGGGAGGGGAGACCTCACTGCAATTACAACTTCTTCAGGAGAGGAAGGGGAGGGGCAGGCACTGATCTCTGTGGTTACTAGTGACAGGACCTGAGGGAATGGCCTTAAGTTTTGTCAAGGAAAGTTTAGGTTGGATATTAGAAAAAGGTTCTTCACGCAGAGGGTGGTTGGGTACTGGAACAGGGAAGTGGTCACAGTATCAAGGCTGACAGAGTTCAAGAAGTGTTGGGATGATACTCTTAGGCTCATGATGTGACTCTTGGGGATGATCCTGTGCAGGGACAGGAGTTGGACTTGATCCTTGTGGGTCCCTTCCAACTTGGCAGAGTCTGTGATTCTGTGATGCACAATGTAATTGCTCACTATCTGATGCTGACCAGCCTGTTCCTGAGCAGTGATCAGCAGTTCCTGGCCAATTATTCCCAGTTTATATACTGGGCAGGATGTTCTGTAGTATGGAATATCCCTTTGTCTAGTTCAGGCCAGCAGTCCTGACCATGCTTCTGCCCAGACAACTGTGCACCTGCTCACTGGCAGATCATGAGATACTGAAAAGTCCTTTACTAAGGGTAGGGGAGGCCTGAGCACTACTTAGCAATAACTAAAACATCACTTGTGTTACCAACATTACTCTCATACTAAACCCAAAACACAGCTCTCTACCAGCTACTAGGAACAAAATTAACTCTATTGCACCTGAAACCAGGTCAGCAAAGCAACAAGCCCAGTTGGCTATGGCGGACGTCATGGTTGATGCTGGGACAAAGGGCTTTCTATGAGTTGCCTAACAGCCTAACAATTAGATATCAGTTTTTCCTGGTGGGCATTACTACAGAAGGTGATGGACAGTTCAAGTCAGGATATCAGTAAGTGTCCAGGTGGAGGACACAAATTCTGGAATGTCTGTTATATGATCCATGAGTGTTCAGCTTGGAGCAGAGCCAGAATGCCTTCCCTGTGGCCTCACCAGAAGGACTAGTGTGACTGGAATAGTTGCAGGTGACATTATTTCATACACAAATAAAACATATTTGTGAATATTATGAGGTTAGGAGATAAAATGGAAAAGAAACAGAAACATTTTGGAACATACCAGAGCATATCTTGTTGACTTCATCTGTTCCAGCTATGTACAAGGTTATTTCTGCACCCCTTTTCTTTTGGTAGCTAATCTTTAATAAAGATGTAACCTGTTTGGAGGTTGGCTTTTAATAATGATATCTTGTAATGATTGTATAGGATCAACTCTTCATTGTCAATATGTATTGTGGGTAAAACTCACTTACTGATCAAGGCATTTTTATTTTTATCTGAAAGATTTTATTGTTTTTCCCCGGAGGGGGGAGGGGGTTATTGCCCTTATATGAAAACTATCATAGATACCTGCTCTAGCTGGCTTTAGGCTGGCAGTAATGCTGATAATCCTCACTCCACTGCATAGCTGGAAGGGTGTAGAGGGCAACTGCAGCACATGGGGAAAGGGGGAAGCAAGAGGTTGCAACAGGGGTGTTGAGAAAGCAGGTGATTCAGAATTGTCCCCTGGTTGTCAAATGACATCAAAATGACAATGGATGTAGTACAGAGGGACTCTGTGCATCTCAGATGATACAGGAACGCCTGTAACAGTTTAGAGTCATTTGAGGCTGGAAGGGATTTCTGGAGACCATCTGGTCTGAGCCTTAGCTCAAAGGCCAAGTAGGTCAGGGGCTAAGGGCCATGTCTGGATGAATTTTGAGTATTTGTGAGGATCAAGATTCCACCACCTCTTGGGACAACCTCTTAGGACCCTGTAGGAGAGGAATGACATTCAGTTAAGTCTTTTAAAAAAACATGAATTGGGACTCAAATATGAAACTGTTTTATAACCTGGCTGTCTTGTTGGGATTTTTAAAAATTAATTTAAAAATAATTTGGACTGTCTTTTCCTGTAGATTTTCATACTCTGGGTTGCAGTCACAAGCTTTATGCTGAACTCTACTTGTTTTCTTACCTTCATCAGTGCCTTGAAGCTTGAGCTTTAAATATAATATCAAGGATCAAATTTGTAGAACTACCAGTGTTAGAATATGCTTTAATTATCATTTAAATGTTCTGCAGGGTCAGGCAGGTATCTACCATCACTGCACATTCACTTCACAGGCTCGCATTTCTCAAGAAGTTGTTTTGATTTATTTTTTTCTTTCTTTTTTCTCTTTTTCTCTTCTTTTTTTCCTCTCCTCTTCTGAATTACAGGGAGGAGAACCATGACTTCATATATTTTACAAGCTTAGGTCTTAGGCATGCAGGAAACCATTAGAGGTTTACCACAGGGGTACTTGTGAGCGACATGAACGAAAGGCTCTTGGTGTAGGGCTGGCCTGTGTCCTGGCTGGCTTAGTGCTAGAGCAGAGGAATCTCTCAGCACTGCATCCAGTGAGAGAAACTGGTATAAATCAAGGTGGAGAAATACATGTCTCAAAGGAATATGTGGAATCTTTCCTAGAAATTTCCCTTACGTTTTTTGTATTGATAACTGAAGCATCAACCCCCAAATCAATAGAAAATTACAGGGACTCGATACACTTAATGAGCTCCAAAGGAACAGTTACTCTGGGCTGTGATTACAGCTTCTGCTGCTTGACTCCACATCATATTAGCATTTTATTACTAGTGATTTATAGTGTTGGAGGGGAGAATGAATTTGGTAATTCATTAGCTTTTTCACAGATTTTTCCTTGAAATTAAGTTAGCTCATACTTTCAGATGTTTAATTGTCCGTTCTAGAATACAGAGTTCTAGTTTTTATTTATACAGATACAGAATTTAAATAATCAAAAAAACCCTCCCCTCTACCCACAAAAAAACCCAAAACAAACAAAAAAACAACCACAACAAAAAAAACCTCCAAAACCCCACAAAACCAAACCACCAAAAAAACCCACAAAAACCCAAAAAAACCACCTTCCCCACTCCAGTTTACAAAGTCCAAGATAGTGGTTATTCTATGGCCCTTATGTCTTCCAATATTGTTCCATGAATCCTGATTCCCAAACAATCTCACTATAAAAAAGCCTTGTGGTGGTATCTTTAAAAAGTCAGATCTTCCAGTGAATAACATAAAAGGATATCTTACAATTCAAAAAAATGGTCTCATAACACCATCAGTTAAAGAAACAAAATAATGCTTTCCCCCTGGAGACCCTACAATGCCAGATTTAGTTTTTTTGGGGAAGAAATAATATTATTCTTGGAATGTGCTTACCACTTGTGAGGTAAAAGGTGTTGGCAGAGACTGGGACGATATCCTGGAGAACAGAGCTTATACAGAAGCAGATGAGTTTTTGGAAAAAAAAAAAATCCTCTGCACTACTTTATATTTAGCATAAAAGAAATCAATAGAAGGGATTTTGAGATGTCATCCATGGACTAGGTCTAATCAGCTGTGCTCAGACTGTGATTTCAGAAAGTTTGGTCCTCTAATCCCAACTTCTTTGCAAAGCCAGATTTAGCCACACTGAACTCTCTGACCTCCACTGCTCACAGAAGGTGGTGAGAAGGAGGAGACCTTGAGGTCTGCTTCACACACTGCTGTGCCCAGCAGAGAGGCAGGGCATGTGGGAAAGGGCTCCAGGCCGAAATGGTTTTGCCACAGAGCCCCTTGCCTGCAACACAATTTAAATGCACGATTTAGGTTGATATTAATAATATGGAAGGTTTATAAATTATTAAAACTGGAATTGCCTGACAGTTACATGTCACGAGTATATAGGACCTTTATAGATACCCTGGTTTCCCATAGTGTTTAGGGGCTTTTTGTCTTTTACAAGTTTAAAGAACAAAGTCTAGCAGTGTCAGAGGATGCCTGGGATTGATCCTTTATGTTTTTGTCCAGAAATGCTACACCCTGTTCCTCCAATACTATGTGATTGGTGGGCTGGTAACTGCTGATGCCCAGTGTGAATTTTGCAATGATAATGAAAAGTCATTAAGAGATGAACCCCAGCCTGAATGAGAGGAAACAGATGGACTGCAGAGATGTGCCTATCCTGCACCCAGGAATGCACATGCTGTGTTAAGAAGGCTAATAGAGGGAAAGAGGAGTGTCCCTTTCTGCTCTTGATAAATGCATCTCTGTGCTGTCAGAAATGGTTGCAAAATGAGAGCTCTGTGATTTTTCTCTGCTGAAATGATCTAGTCTCATTTATCTCATTTCCTCTTTGCATGTTGGCATATTCCTTCTCTGTGTGTATTTATCCAGTCTTTACTTGGTGTGTTGGACTAAAGGTCATATCAATTTTTTTTCTCTCTTTTGCTGCCTTTTTTCCCCTCTAGTCCCTCTGTTTCTAAAGATGCCAAGCTAAATAACTGATGATTTCTTCTGATGCCAGAAGGCCTTCATGATATGCATGCTGGGGTTTAGTGTATTTTTCTTTTGTACATCTCAGTACTTTTAATTTGTATGCAGAGCCATCCTCTTACTATGAACTCCTATGCCCAGAGCTGAGGATTATGTTCTTATCCAACACATGTCCTCAGCCTGAAATGCTAAATCTCTGCTACTAGAGGAACAGAGAGATGTTATGGTTGAAGGAGCTGTGTCAAAGTAACCAGTCAGATCAATCTATAAATCATGTAGTTTGAGAGGCAAGACTATTTGTGTCACTTGACCAGTGCTACCTCATAAGTTTAAATATTGCTA
The DNA here is from genome assembly GCF_022539395.1 of Myiozetetes cayanensis. Lineage (NCBI taxonomy): Eukaryota > Metazoa > Chordata > Aves > Passeriformes > Tyrannidae > Myiozetetes > Myiozetetes cayanensis. The sequence goes on along the minus strand of NW_026087521.1, from coordinate 66,743,914 downwards.
TTCTGACTGAGGGGGATTAAGCAAATATATATTTTAATTAAAAAAAAAAATTAGTTTTGTGACAGGGATGGAGTAGTCTCTGTGGATGCTGTTTTCTACAGAAGTGGTTGGATTTTGGTAGCCTGTAGCGTGGGGACTACTGAGGAAACGTGGAAACAGAGGATGATAGTAGGTCTTGAGTTGTTCCTGGGTGGTTCCCCACCTCTTCAGTCAGCCTGACCTCACTGGGCAACTAGAAGCACTTCCTGCCTGCTGGTGTCCCTGTTCCATCCTGTCCCTACTGCAACAGCTCACATAGGAGGAGAAGAGAAGGCAGAATAATGTACCTTGCTTTGTTGCTTTGTAGCTTCCCCAACATCAGGAGTTGCTTGCTGATGCTGTCTGTCAGCGTGTACAGCTGCAGCACAAGAGTGGCTTCATGGTGCAGCGTGGGAGGGTGGCGGCAGGGACCTGCCCAGGTGCTGGGGAGGATCCAGCTGCTCTTGTATCCCAGCTTTCCCTGCCTGTGAGTCATACCAGGGGTCATGGAGGCAGATGGTCAGCCAGGATTGCTAATATTGTCTTGCTAATGGTGCTCCTCCATCCTTGCAGCCCCGGGCTGGAGAAGGATGCCATATCTCCCCATTTTCAGGCAGCATTGCTGGTTGTGGAGGAGGTGGCAACGCCATGCTTTCAACTGCCCCTATCCCTTTGAGGTCATTTGTACCCTTTCTTCTTCCACAGTGCAGTTGGACTGTGCTAGTGCATCTCTCTCTGACACACAGTGGGTGCAAGTCACATTGTGGTACCTTAGCACAGATGTTTTCCAAGGGCTTACATTACCATTCATAGTATCATGACAGAGTGCTGACTGGCACCTAAAAAGCTGGCAGGGAGCTGATCCATGGATAAACTGGAGGCTAATTTGATTTCCAGTTTGTGAAACTAGGTTTGGTACTTGAGGGGGGAAAGAAGGAGCGCCTCTGAGGCAGCATCTTGTTGGAGAGTTGAAAGAAATTTCTAGGAAAGTGAAAAGACAAAGAATTTTTTCCTTTTCCTTTCCCTTATGAATTAAATACTAGATGATTTTTTTTTTTAATGGGCAGGGTGTGTGAATGTTTTATTTATTAATGCTGTGCAAAAAATGTTGTAGAGGTTGGGCAGAAAGTTTGAAAGGAAAAATAATAATTTGGATTGATCTATAAACATTATTTTTATAGCTTTTGCTAGGATAGAGAAGCTTAAGAAGCTTCCCAGGACATATTTCTTTTCTCCAGAAAGAGCATTTCAGTCCTAAGATTTTAGCCCTCTCTAAAGAAACATGGAGGCATGTCAGTCAAGGAATATTCAACAATTAACAACCACATGAAGGTATTTGCAAATAGTTGTAATTGTATGAGATCTGTATTTTTCCAAGAATAAAATAGTAGCTCATTTCTTGCGTTTATCGTTTCTACTGTTTGACTCCTTGCTATTGTTTCCTTGGCCTCTTTCCTCTCCAACCCATTTCTTCCCCTTCACTTGTCATCCCTAATTCTCCTCCATCTGCACTTACCCTGCTCAATCCCCTTTGGCTCACACCCAGCCTCTAACACAACCTCCTCACCTCAACTGTGTAACCTCATTTCTCAAGTATTTTGCTTTTGACTTCTATGTGAAGTTGTATTTCTCCAGAAAACATTTTGGATTGCTTTTTATAACAGTCAAAGAAAAAGCTTCTTTTGTACACACCATTTGCAGCCATTTAGCTCAGTAGTTAACTTCCAATTGAATGCTAAATAGTCACAAAAAGGCTACGATTATATGAAACAACTATTTTAGAGAAGATAGCTGCTATTCAAGTAGAGATCATATTTCTCAGGGAAAAAAGGGCCAATTACTGTCTTTAGTCACCTACACTGTGAATTCAAATGAACTTGTTCTAAAGCAATGTTGTTACACTGATTTTTGCCAAATGTAAAACCAGCTGAAAGTTCCTGTGACTTTCAACTCAGCTGGCTGTAACTATGCTGGTTTTCAGAACCTTGTCCTCGCTGCAGTTCATAGAATCACAGGATTGTTGAGGTTGGAAAGGATCTCTGGAGGTCATCTGATCCAACACCCTGGCTCAAGGAAATTCACCTAGAGCTGGATGCCCAGGACTGTGTGCAGACAGCTTTTGAATGTCTATAAGCACGTTTATCTCCATAAACTCTTTGGGTTGGCCATACACCACCAGCAGCTTGTTCTGGGATACCAGCACAGAATCAAGACACAGCAGACCCTATAGATATGCTACTGTAAAAGATAAATAGATTTATTTATAAATTTAGTTTTTTCCCCAAACTAAAAATTATTTCTTACTTAGCAATACGTGGTTGATTGTCTTAAAAATATTGTACTGTAATCTTAGTAGGGTGGGGGCTTCAAGCCTTTGTGAAGAGCTTAAAATTGATGTTCATTCTTCCCCTGCTACCTTCACCTTTTCATGGGAAGCATTTAGTGCAAGTTTGTTTGGGTATTTTTGTCTGTCTGAATATATCTTTCTTCCATTTATCATACTCTAAGCTTTCTGGGAGATAAATTGGTCTTCCTCTACACTAGGACAGGTTGATGGCCCATAAAATAGATTTTCCAGGACTATTGCTGTGGTTGTGTGATTTATACTAAGGCCCTCCCTGAGTTCAAAACCCACAATTGCTAACAATTGTGGGACTCCCACACAACATACTGGAATTTAATCAATGACATTATTAGCAGAAATGCTTTCTCTAGAAGGCATATGACCTTGCTTTTGAATATCACTGTTTGAAGTCCTTACAGTTTTTTCTAGAAAACCAGTCACTCTGTCCATTTGTGAAAGCAAATAAATAATGAACTAAAGCCGCAAAAGCCTGTTTTGTGAAGGTTATCTTCAAAGAGTTTCTCTGGAGGTCTCCAATCCATGGATGGAAAGCTGGTGGCTAGGTACAGGCTCCAACATCCAAGGAATTGAATGACAGCTGTAAAGCTGCAGCTGGGGATGGTGTGAGAACCCTGCAACTCTGTGGCTTCACTGGTGTGTGGGGATCTCAAGCAGATGGTGTAGTTGGACAGATGGCTCTGGAAGAACGTTGAATGGTATGTGGATCATGTAACAGCAGAGAGGGGCTGAGCTGTGGAGGTGAGGCAGGGGCACATGGTAGGGACAAATGAGCAAACCTCAGGTGGCTCTGCCAAGAGTCAGGTGGCTTTGCAGAATTTCCTCTTCTTTCTTGCAGAAATATTGTCCAGACACATTCACATGACTTTACAAATCTTCCTCAATTTCTGAATGTCTGGTAGACAGAGCAGGTTGGATACTGCTCATAGGAGGTTACTAGGCTGTGGAGCCTTGCCTAAGCAGTAGGTCCAACCTCCCCAGAGTGCTGAAGTTGCTGTGCATGTGCAGGATACCTTACAGAGTTAAGAGGAAAGTGTTGCCTTTATGCTTATGAATGTGTTAGGAAGAACTGTGAATGCCTTCAGAAGCATCTGCATGTGTGTTTCTGTGCAAGTCCAGCAGTTTGGTTTCCTGTCACATTAGGATAATCACAAGTAGAGCAGCAAGGCAGTACATAGAAATTTGTGAAGGAATCATGCTGAGACTGCTGCCTTTCATGTCCTGTGACAGGTTTCCTAAATGATCTTTGTTAATGGGGAACAAGGACAGATAGTAAAGAATAGCCAAAATTTTCATGAAGACCAGACCAATTTTAACCTTGGGAGTTCAGTTGTCTTCTGGTTATATCTAGAAATGATTTGCCATTAAGTAAGACTGTTCTAGATGCACATCAGTTGTTGCTTGAAAAAGGGTTTGGAGATGAAATACATTAAAAATATTTGCCATTTTCAAGCAAATAAAGTGACCCAAAATGGAAGTGTTTACTTGGTCAGCAAACCAATTACTACTTCAAAACCTTGCTTGACTTCATTTTGGTAAGCTGCAGTTCTGTATTGGAAATTATAATTTTTGGGGTTTTGCTTCAATAAAGTTTCTGCTGATGTGGAAGCATCTCTGCAGATTAGCATGGGACAAAAGATAATTAAATCCTTGCACCTAAAGATGCTGAGGGGATAGAGAGTATTAGCACTGGTGTTCTCATACTTGCTAATGTCTATCTCATCTCCATAGGTAAATAAAAATTAACAATGAAGTATTTTATATTTTAATTATTTCATATCTGTGTTTAATTGCAGTTTGTAAACCACAAATCTTATTTTCCTGCCATTAATATGCAATGAAGATACTGAGTTTTATTTTCTGTTTTACTTTTTTAATTATAGATTAAAATGTCATTTTTAGACAGCTTACAGCTAGGTATCTGGCAATGGCACATCTAATGCACCTGCGTAAAGGGAAATAAGATCCAGGAGAAAAAAGTACTGCCTCTTCTGATCACAGAAATGAGTGACTTACTGAATACAAACTAAATTTCAATCATAAGTAATGCATTAACATTAATATTACGCCATCAGCATTGCCCTTCCACCTTTAGTAAAACTAAAGAAAGTTCACCTTTTAAATTGTATTCAGATTTATAATTGAGCATTTTGAGTGATGGCTTCATCTACTGTAATCAAAAGAAAGTGATTTACAATGTCTGTCAGTAGAACATTGTTATATGAGGAGAGGTTAACAATCAGACTTTCAGACTCAACAGTATTTATAATTCTGAATTTTCTGTTTTAATGCAAATACTCTGTCTTTAAATACTGTGCTCTGTCTTAATTAGGTAAAATAACCCTTCCTTGCTTGAGTAGTCCCCTAAATTAGTGGTCAGCTTAACACCCTCAAGATCATGTTTTTGCATTGCTTAATCCATTCCAATTGTACAAATTGAAAGAAAAAGAGAAGAAACTGGTCTCTTACACAAGAAGTACAATAGGCATGGCTTCAGATCTAAATTCCTCTGCATTAATTTCCAGTTGTTCATTTAGGGATGTGGTTTAGTGGTGAACACAGTGGTGCAGGGTTAGTGGTTAGACTTGGTCATTTTAGATCATTTTAGATTTTCTTTCCAACCTTAATAATTCTGCAGTTTTAACAGGAGACTCCGATAGGCATTAGTGAGCTCAGATCAGACTTTCCCCAGCTGAGCACCTTCTGCACCACGCTTATCGGGAATTTGTGCACTGTAGAAGTGGTGTCAGTAGAGACTTGATCAAAGAAGTGTCAGTGTGACCCCAGTGTACTGCTGACGTAATGAACAGAGTACGCTCAGGCAAGGAGGCAAGATCTGGGACTGGTGCCCTGTGATGGTGGCAATTACTCACTGGTCCTTCGGCTGGATGGGTCTGCAACGCAGTTGGGATACGTGATTATGCCTCAGGTACACGTGCATAAACTGGTTTTAATCTAATCGGGTCAGCTACAGTGAGCAGCAGAGCTGTGGTGGTGTGGGCTTCAGCTGCTGAGCGTGCAGCCGAGGTGCAGCCTGCACTGGAACTGATGTTTCCATGGCTCCATAGCTAGCAGGCACAGGGCCAAACACCCTTTCACATGTGTAATCCCGTTAAACTAAGTGGGATCGCTTCCATGAGGGAAAAGCTGCAGAATTAGACTGTGAAGCAGAAGCATATTAAAACTGGTTGGCAATGGAGTGCAGCTGCATTTGCAATAGGAGCGTCTGGGAGCGATGGATAACCAGCCTGTGTTGGTGTCAGGTCCTCCCTTCACAGGAGAAATTGCTTTCTGCACCTTGGCCATTGCAGCTGAGACCTGTGTCTGTGGTGAGATTCATATTAGCCCTTAATAAGGTGTGTATAGTCTGGGCATGAGCTGTATATTTTGCTGTGTACTCAGTGGAGGGGAGTGGATTATGTATCCCAAGATGTTTCATAGAGGTGCGAAGGTGTGATAACTTACTCTCCAGACCCAGTCATCTCTGTCCAGACAGCATGAGTCCAACTTTCTCAGACCAGGTGCCCCAATTTTTAATCATCTCAGTTGTGGGTGACATAAATCCAGTGACAAAATTCAAGGTTTTCTGGCAGCACCCAGCCCTTCTGTCCAGGAGTGTCTTCCCTTATGGCTTGTCTTGTCTTGTGCTGGCTTTTCTTGCCCACATGACAGCACAGGAAGAGGGATTTGGAGACAACAGCTACCAGATAAAATGCAACATTGGAAATTTCCTGGCATCCTCAAATACTGAGATTCAAATGAGATTTCATTTAAAAACAGTTTGTAAATTATATCGAAAAGTGAAAGGTGCATTTTTCTCTAGAAGTGTGTGGCAAGAACTTTTGTGGGTTTTTTACACCTTAAAAAATCATGTAACTTTGAGGACTGACAACAACTTTAAGGTTTATTAATAGAACAATTGCTCCCAGGGACTTGGTATGTGGTACTGGAAGGATAGATGTCTGGAAACACTGGACATACATTTCCCCCTCATTATTCAAGAAAAATCTTTCAGCTAATGGGGAGAAGGTCATTAGTATTTTCTCAATGCTGGGTTTTCTTTGGGTGGTATTCTTGTCTCTGCCCCCTTTAATACAAGGGATTGTATAGGACTGTGTTTTGTATCACTCTACAGCATTGCCAAAACTTAACATAGGATTTGCATGAATTTCAGAGACGATATTAGAAGCAGTATCTGTAATATTTATTAGGCACCACAGTGAAACCTGCCTGGCCTCTGGTTCCACTATAATTTTGAAACTCCCATTAGACTCATTGGATGTTGTAACTGAAGTTCATATCTCTTAAATGCACCTTTTGGCTGCATATGATTTTATGCTGCAAAAAGCAGAGGTATTTCAGCATCTCTTGTTCATGAAAGCTTCTGGGTAATTTCAGCAGTTTTGAATAAAGTCATTTGGATGAAGGTTTTCAAAGCTCTGGCAGAGATTTAGAAGAACATTAATGGGAGTTGAATATTAAAGCCTCAACCCAATGTTTTAAATCCAGAATTGATTTCCGCTGCCATCACAGAGGTAGGATTTCACCCTGAAGTCTTAGTGACGAAACTAGCCTGAAACATAGTCAGTCCTCTTTCCCTTCTACATATTACAAGTTAAACCAAAAAAGCATGGATGAAATAAATAAATATCTATTAGTGATTTTCCACTTGCTTTCTTGGAAACAGAGAAGAGTTGGCTAACATTTGGATGCATTTCCATTTCAAAGATCACTTCTTCTCCAGTTAGATGTAGAAATACTGAAAAAGCATGAGAGAAAGGATTCTCTGGCTAGTAGCAGAAACTGCCTGGGATCACATAAAATTGCATGACCAAAAGGTCTGAACAGGCATTCAGACTTTGACATGCTTATCTAACCTGTTAAAAAGATTGTCCGTGCGATATCATTAGCTTTTGATGTTACGCATCCGAAAGCAAGGCATTCTTATGCAGAAGAAAACAAAGCCGACAGTCTTTATCTGGGCTATGTTAAAATGTACCTATTCAAACGGTGTTCACTGGATTCTCTTCTCTCCAAAGCATTAAAATCTTTAATTAAATGTTTAAGAAAAAAAGAAAAAGTAACCTGGCTTTTTGATTACTCAGCTCTGACTACAGGAAGTATAACTTGTGTTGGATTCTCAGCATCATAAGACAAATGCATTAGGCTTGGAGTACAGTCATAAGATAATTTACTCCATCAGCACCAGCTTTTTGATCTCCACAGACTGTAGAGGTTTTCCAAATTGTTTGTGCTGGTTATTGTATTGTTGTCTACTTCGCTTATTTTGGCAAGCGGTTGGTTAGATTTCTTGGACATTTTTAATTTGCGTAATCCAATCCGTTAAAGGTGCTGCAGGAAGTGGCACAGAGATGTCATATTGAGCTGAAAGACAAACAATAGCATTTATTCTTTTTATGCTTAATCTGCTTATTAAAAACTTGAACTCATAAGAAATTCATTTGTAAAAAATCCTCCTCACTTCTCATAGGTTGATATATCAATACTAGAAGTTAAATCAGCTTTAAAGTGCTTTCTTTCTCATTGAGATATTTATTTACATGCTTCTTATAGTATATAGTGAAACTACATTGTCTCACTTTGTATTCCTTGCTGGGTTTCATTTAGTAGTTTGAGTTTTTTACTTGATTCTCATAGTCTAATGTGGTGTTGTGGTGGTTCTTTTATACAGAAGGAAAAGGTTGGGGGGATTTCTTTATTTTTTGGGTATGGGTTTTTTAATTTTTTTTTTTGTTTTTTTTTTTTGATCATGTCTATTGTATGTTCTTTAAATGTAACAGGCATTCCTAAAATATTTGTGTTCACATCAGGCTCCATAATATTTTTCTATTAACTGATTTTGTTATTATTACTAACATTTTACAAAACACAGTTTTGAGGCTCAAACAAATTGGTAGCACCCTTTGAAAGGCTGAAATTGGTCTTTGAAGTGTAGTTTGATATGAATTTGACAGCTCTTTGAAACAAGCAAGGCTGGAGATGTGGTTTGCAGAAATCCTCCTGGATGCAACCCATTTCTGGTGCCTGAGTTTCAGGGAAGTGGGTCAGCAGATTTTGCTAGTGGATAAAATATGTGGATAGGACTGTTGGTTGCTTTGGTTTGGGGAATGGGTCAGATTTGTGTTTCTTCTATCTCTTTTTGTCACAGAAAATTTTTTTATCTAGATTTTTGGTTCAGGTGTCCTATTCCTTTTCAAATCAGAATAATACATCCCTTTTTTTACCAGTTGTACTTAACTGTATGCATTTCTATTATTCATAACATGGCGTAAGACTTATATGTAAGACAGTAGGAGTAGGGAAAAAAACCCTCACACTGTCTGATAATTAAACATATATCAAGACCAAGAAGCTGTGAAAATTCTTGAAGTAATGCCTGAATCCTATAATAATATGATTTTAAACAAATATTTCTTGAATAAACTGTGTGGCTAGGAATGGTTTTTGTCTCTCAAAAACTGAATAACAGCAGTACATGATAATAGTTAATACCCATGTGAATATTTCCATTTCACCTGCCAATCTTGCACTACTTTACACAAAACAGTAAGTAGCTTTTCTCGCCGGGTTTATAGGAGGAAGTTTGCTGTACTGCACACACACCTTACAGATGGTTATAATTTCTAGAGCTGTCACTCAGTTTATCTTGATAGTAATTTAGCCCATGGGAATCCATCGCACTTACGTTCCTCATCCCTTTGTTAACATGAAAAAAATCAAGAACTGAGTAGCTGACACCAGAGCCTCATTTCTATGGAAAGGCAGAATTTCCCTTATGCCTCTGCCCTGGACCATCTTTACACCTCCGTGCAGACACAGCTGGTGACTGGGCTAGTGAAGCTGCACGTTTCCTTAGCACATGCTGGTGCAATGCTTTCTCTGACCTTCTCACTTGCACCTCTGCTGAGGCTGTTGCTCCTGTTGCAGCCCCCCTGGTTTTTAGGGATGAGCCTGACAGTCAGGCTTATCTACTGCCACAAGAAGGCAGCAACATTTGCTCTCTAATGCCCTTGGAGCAGGATTAAGTAGAAACCTATAAAAGAGGCTGTATATCCACTTCCCAGTCCCTTGAAGCCATTTATTCCTACTAGCATAACTTTTTTTGGCATCAATTTATTTTCACTCGCTAAGATCATTATCAAAATGCAGTGAAATTAATTCAGAAAAGAATATGCAAAGGAAATAAAGTATGCTAATCCCAGGGAATTACTTTTTCGTGGTTCAAATGAAAGCAGCCTCTTTTGCTTTCTTTTTTCTGCCTTTCTGCTTTTTATTTCACTTTTATGACTGCAATTTAAATCTTAGGCCCTCATTTTTACTAAGCAGAAGAACAGCTTACACATTTCACTGGCAAGTGCAGAGGTCCTAATGTGACTATGTCTTCACCTTGTCAGAGGGGTATTAAGAGACCTGTGACAGATGTTCTGGTTCTACCAGAATAACATTTTAAGCAAGGTGCAAGTGAACATGGCATAGATATAACTGGTTTATGCCTGGTTTATGTCCCTTCTTTTTATTTATTGGTTTTTTCTTTGCCTTAAAGTTCTTTTCTTGCTTTCTGCAGAAATCAGTGGTTTTGTAATTAGCTGGGCAAGACAGCATTTGAAGCTCCTGATTTATTGCAGATATAGGTGCTGGGGTTTGTAAATACAAAGCGAGATGTGGACCAGTAGCACTGTCTGAATTGAAAAAAGTCAGAAAAATAAAGGACATAATCTAAGTAACATGGGAGTCCTGTAGGACCTCAGAGTAGATAATTGGAGTTTCATGACTTTTAAGACTGCTGATGTATTTGGAACATTTTATTGCTTTGTGGAACACCAACAAAATTTGATTTCAGCTTCAGGAGAGAGGCATGTGAGGGACCATGTTGTAAGTCAGTGCCAAATTAATTTCATTCCCCTTGTGCTTACATGTTGAGTGGGTGAGAGCAAACATTTCAGCACCCTGGAATTCTTCTAGTTACTTGCCATTTAATGCTCTTATCAGACAAATGGTAAATAAAAGTGTAATTAATTATTCTCTACTTACACGACAAGTTGCCTATAAGTTCCATCTCCCTGGGAATCTACTGTTTACCTGATAGTGAGGGGAAATTAGCGCAGGGTTATCTGGAGACTACCAGGAAGATGAGCATGAGTTTTGCATTTAGTTATTTGTACATCCTTCCCAACCTGATAGATAGATTTTGCTGAAGACCCCACACAAAGAAGGAAGAATTTAGGAGACGCCAGCTCTTACAATTGCAGCTGGCTCGTATTCACTTGCCTGGGAGAATCAACATATGGCAAATTCTTTATTTCTAATGAAATGCTCTGCGAAAGAAAGCTGCCAAATTCATAGTTCTGCAGATGAAATTCCAGTTCTTATCCACACTAAAGATGCCACTGAAAGTAATGGCAGCTCCATATGCTGCAATTCTTTCCCAAAGGCACTTTGTTAGGGTGAATCTGTACTTTGTGTCCATTGCAAGATCCTCTGCTTACTCCTGCTGTAACCATTGGATAATGAGTCATTCATGGTGTGTGTAAGAAACATCAGTAAATCTAATTTACTTCTCCAGCAATAATAGAACTGCAGTCTGTGTTTTCTGTGCCTTGGTTTGGGCCCCTCTCTCCTTTCTGATGTCTTAAAAGATATTTTCGGCATAAAATTGAAGTGACAAAATTGTTGCTAGTGAGGATATTCCTCCAAAATGTGACACAGGAGAGGCATTAAAACATTTGAAAAAGAAGAAAGGAGGGAAAGGACTAATAAACCTTTTGTTTTGCAATTTTCATGCCTTTGCCTTGAAATTTTGTGCATTTTCCAAATTTCAAAACAAAGATCTAATGCGTGAATAGATGCAAAACTATCTCTCCTGACCACCCCAACTGTAATGTCTGGGGGGGGAAGTAATAATTTTAAATGAATTTCTCTTATAGTACTGTAAATTAGGCAGATTATATAGAGACCACAGAAACCTTAATTAGAAACCTCATTAATAACCACCGTAACCCTTATAAATGCTTTAGGATGACTCAAGTGTTCAGTAAGTAAACCTTTGTATAAAATTTTTTGCAAGTGAAGTTGACGGAAGCATTAACATTGACCTCACAAGAGGTAAGACTTTATACTGTAGCTTCTTCGTATACAATCAACGAAGTTCAAGGTTGTGTGACATAATGATTTTTCTTATCTTCCTCCAGCTATTCTGTCTAATTACCTACTGCTTATCCAGGCACTGGGAACAAGATCGTGATTCTAATAGATATTGAGAGATTTGAGGCTTTTCTTAGTAGAATATAGAACACTTAATGTGTTAGTAGTACACTGTGATCTTAAAACACTCTTTTAGAATTGGAGTTCACAGTTAAATCTCTTAAAGCATTTCCATTTTGTTCCATTGGGTTTTATCTAAAAAAAAATCTTGCAAAGAGGAAGACTGACTCGTTAGTGGCATTGTTATTCTGATTTTCATTTATAAAGGAAGGAGGTTCATTGACCATCTTACTGATATCAAATGTACATTTCTCACCGTCCAAACACAGATATCTTCAATATTTGAATGAGAGAGAGAAAGGGATTAACTCCTAATATTCTCACCCTTTGCATCTTCTTTAACACCTTATTACATAGGAGCACAGGTTCAGTATTTTCTCCAACCAAATCACTCAGTTCTAGTGCGGGATTTCCCTTCCTCATTCTGGTTAATTTTTGCAGGTCATTAACCTATTGCAGGGAAGCTGACTAATAACTCTGGTCTGCTGTTTGGCTTAGTAAGCAGTCTGATGGTCTCTACAGAGAAGAAGGTTCCTTTTAATTTAATATAAGTATGGATTGGAGCCAAAAATTTTCTTCAAGATCCCACCAGAAAATGGAAAACAGCACAGAGAGGGAGGGTGGAGAGGAGTAGAGTTTGATCTGTACAGTTGAATACATACGTGATGGATAACGTACAGTAGGATAAGGCTATCCATATGGGAACTGAATGCTACATGTAATCTTTGTTAATAGCTTTCCCATTTCCCTGTTAGCTTGGATATGAGATTTTCCTCAATATCTCAGCTGTACTGCAGTGTTTAAACCCTGTTGGAGATGGTCTCTGAGACTGAAAAACAGTTATTGTTCATCCCTTCAATTAGTTCCTTCCACTTCTGCTCTTCCTGATTTTCCAAAATGTCCAGCACAAGTATAGCTTGATGGAGAAGGCTCTATCAGGACCAACTGGTGTGGTAAAGACACCTACTCCACTCCACCATTACCAATTTTCTAGCTGTTTCTCTTCACGCAAACTAGGTATTCACCTAAGTGTACAGAACCAATTTTCTGTGGTCTTCTGTCTGGAGAAATTTTTCCTGTCTCATTATCTCAGTACTATTGCAAATATGACATATAATACACCAAAAAAAAAAGAAAAGGAAAAGGATAAAAAATACAAATATAAAAATCTGAATGCTACTTGAAAGGGAAGAGGTAAATGAAGTAGAAGAAAGGCTTTACAGAATAGAAATAGGCTAAAGAAAAGCAGCTTAATTCAGTAACCAATTGCCCAAAGCCAATTTTAACCATGAAGAGGTTTGTCAGTTCAGCTTAGAATAAAATTGGCAGGGGGAGGAAACCCAAAAGTGAAATGATTTAGCCTTTCAGGGTAAGGACAGAGCTATGAAACTGTTGCAAACCTGCACATTTGCAAACCACTGGATAGCAGGAAGCAGCCAGGATAGCATTTCTCATTTACCTGCATGCCAGGGCATGATCCTGACTACAGCTTTCCAGGTTTATGGGAAATTGGTCCTCAAATCTCATTGCAATTCAATTGGAGACAGCTGTCTAATTTCCTCCTCTGCAAATCTCATTTTCTATGAAGCACACAGCCACAGAGGGCCAAAAGCAATACCCCTCAGGTAACAGCACTGTGTTCAGCTGAGCTCTGGACTCAGAAGTTTACCCTAAGAGCAGTTGTGGTTTAAACCAATAGTACCAACAGGGATGTGACAACAGGATTCATTATTGTTTGAGGCTGTGCTTTTAATAGTAATTCTACAAAATGAAGTTTGTGAGAGCACTGGAATGGGAAAGCCACTGAATGGAAATGCAAAATTCCCATCAACCCTTTGGCAGTGAAAGGACATCTTAGAACCTTCAAAGTTCTCTGTTATTGTATATAAATTTGCATAAATCTCTCATCCCAGAAATGAAAATACCAAATGCCTCAAGCTACAAAATACTCACAGTGTATTTCTGATTTCACTGTGACAAAAAAGCATTGTAAATCTCCAGGAGATGAGTGGTCTCAGGGGACTCCACTCTGATTTTCTTTAGAAGTTGGCACAGCATAGGTGTAAAATCACTTCAGATGAAATGATTCATGGGGTAATTTAAAAAAAAAAACAACCCAGCCTAGTGAATGAGGTATCTTCAAACCATGTCTTAAATGTAGATGAGAATTTCATCAATATTCAGAAGGAAATTTTATGTCTTGCATTTTTCTGGGGTTAGCTCATGGTCTCCTTGACCTTTGCTCTCATACTTTAGGGACTGAGTACTCACATTCTCTTTGCACTGAAGTTGGCTCTTTGAGTTACACCAGTTTGTCCTTTCTCAGTGCTCTAAACAGCCTTCAGCTTCTTGTGAAGGTCAGGAATATGAAGAGGATTGCAATAAAATAGCGTTGCTCCAAAATGTCAGCAGAAATATCAGGTAAGTTAAGTGAAAGGAATGTGACACTTGCTTTTTTTTTACATGAAGTGAACAATACCAATTACTATAATTTGCAGTCTATAAATATTCAAGAAGAAAAGCTTAGTTTCTGTGATACAACTGGATTGTTTTGTTGATTTTTTGCAACAAACTCTTAGTAAATTCAGGTGAAGTAGGACTAACAAAAAGTAAATAAACGCAGCAAAAATGGGATTATCTGTGATTTCTCTCAATATGGCATCTGTTCACATTGCTTGAGTCAGAGCCTGGAGTTTAAACACTAACTTGTCCTGTGTTTAAATTGCTGAAGTGACAAGCCTAGACTCTAGTTCTACTGACCCAGTTCTCTCATTGGAAAATCTCCTTTCTCTGCAGAGCTAGTGTTATGTTTGTGGCAGAGCAAGCTTGTGGTCTGCTCCTTATGTGGTCAGAATTAGCTGGTATATTTTGTATGTTTTAATTTTCAAGCCGCTTACAAAGTGTTGTGGTGGGGTTTTGGGGTGTGGGGTTTTTTGGGTTGGTTGTTTGGTGTGGGTTTTTTAGGGGGGTTGTTTTGTATTGTGTTGCTGGGATTTTTTTACTTCTCTGCCACCTACATTTATCTTTAGACTGGCTTGTTTCTCAGCATCATCAGTACTTATCTACTGCTGCACAGACTGATTTGTCATGCACAAAAGCAAAACAAAGCTTGGTGAAGTTTCTAATGGAGTGAAATCAGTCAGCTGAAAATTAGCAGCTATATGCCTATCTTGGGCTATGAGACAGGCAAAGAGAACTGACTCCTAAGTTGTTGCTAAGAAGGACTGGTCCAAAATTCTGTTGATTTCTTTGCTCCCTTGAGCCCTGTTCACTTAATCTCTGCCCAAAGGGTCAACTCTCACTTAACACAGCAATTGGCCAAACAGTGCAGCAGCAACCATATGTCTGTATGGCTTACATGGAATGGGATGCCATTCCAGTTGTGCTGTCAGAAGTACCAGAGTGCAAATCCTGGTCCCTACCTTGTTTTCCTCTGATCAGTACTATAATATATGTAAATGACTTTTTCCAAACGGAAAGTGCAATATTTTTACTGAAGAATGCTCATTAAAAAACTGAAGCAGTGTTGGTGACTTTGACCATGTTGAATACAATTCTGTTTCCTTGTAGTTAGCACCTTCCCACTTTCAAAGAAGTAATGGAAAGGGGCCTTAACAGTGTTTAATAACTTGCAAATTCATCTGTTTAAAGGAGTATTTTAGAAAAGATCTTGCAATTTATCAGAGCTTTGTCTATGTCTTGATGAAAAACATTTTCAAGAGCAGCTACAGGGAAAGGAAAAACACTGGTTTTCTGGTACTAATTTAATTTATCAGAAAAAAAGGAAAAGTCAAGTAATTAGGAATAAAAGCTCTTGCCTAATCATGTCCACCTCTGTGGAGTATGGACACTACTGTTTACAAGTTTTTCTGACAACTCCATGCTGCCAAACCTGGTCTACAAGCGTTTGGATCTTTTTTTACACAGATGTTGGATTTCCTCAGGTGCTCTCAACCCACTTTCCAACTGCCCAGTTATTCTGCATCTCTGCAAATCACACGTGTTGGGCCACATCCCTGCTGCCCAAAGCCCTGGCATCAGCACTGAATGATCTTAGTGCTAATCCTAAACTAAAATCTACAGAAATAAATAAAAGCTGTCTATGGAGTTAAAAGTGTTCAGTCAGGAAAAGTAAGTGCATTTGTACACACAGAAGCAAAAAGGAGGTAAACAATCTGCTTGTGTCAGCTTTTCTCTTCCTGAAGAGATAAGCATGGCTTTGGTTTCCTTCTTTTATTTTTTAATTCTGCTCTTTAGCAAGAATATATGGCCTAGGATTGATTAAAAAAAAAATTATCTGGAAATTTTTGTTATGGGTTCATTCTCCTGCTCATTAAAAACCCCACTGAAATGTGAAAATTTTCATCCATCTCATTTCATTTATCTGTGAGCATCCAGACTCCACGCTGAGGTCATTAGTATCTCAGGTGTATTACCTCATCACAGTCTGTTGCTATGGAAATAGCTCCAAGCATCTTCAGTGCCTTGGCTGTATACTGCCCATGCATCTTGGCAAGAAAGGCTGAATACAAGAGAGCAGATAGTAGTTTTAAAACATAATGATCAAAATTTGAACATTTACAGGTATTTTAAATTCTTTACTTTCTTGTAAATCTAGCATACTTGGTGGTGATTTTATGCAAACATATTTTCTTCTTACCTGCCTGATTTTTATCCCTTCCATTTGTGTGAAAGGGATTTCTGAAGAAAAGGAATGTCCTATACAGACAATAATAACCATATAAAGAGAAAGTTTTTTCCTCCCATTTGTCTTTCAGTTTTCTAGGTATTCCTGTGTGTAGCTTCCAGCTGTATAACTATACAAGCACTGCATCTAACATACCACTGTATTTAATAATAAATCAAGCAGCAGATAGTGTCATATTCTCCCTGAACTTACTGGTTTGACTTACTGTCTTCTTACTATACTGGTAATTATCAAATGGATTAAACATAGGTAAACATCCAGGCTGTTTTGCACCTTTCATTTAAGGATCTTCAAGAGCTTTATACAAGTTAGGACTGAATCAAGCTGCTCTTATCTCTCTGAGGGAATATGGAAGAATTGTCACAATATTTTCTCTGTTGCAGCTGCAGGCTGTAGCTGCTGACTCTGTGGTTTACAGCAATAACCCTTGGCTTAAAGGAGAGTGAGTGTGGATTAACTGAGCAGTCCTGTGCCCCTGTGACAGCTAGGAAAGGTGACAGATCAGGGTGGCTGATGATCCTTGGCTGCCAAATTTCCCCTGGAGAACTATTTGTTGCTGCATTCAAATTAAAGGCACTTGTGAAGCTAGTGTTAAATTTCTTGAAGGCTGAAGTGCTTTCCTTTCCTTTTCAGCCTAAAGGTGAAATAAAGCAGAAAGGGTTTTTTTCTTTTTTCTTTCCACCCCAGTTCCTTGCTCTAACTGTGAGGTAGCATTCTTCTGATTAACCCAATGGTGAAAGTTTTAGATATTTTTACCAGAGAAAACCAGCCAGCTCTTGTACATAGGAAGGAAGCTGTGGCATACACAGAAGCACCTCCTCTGTGGGAGATGTGTGGCAAGTGTCCATTACCTGTGTACTGTCTTTGCCTTTCTGCTCCTGTGCTGTTCCCTGTTGCCACTAAAACTTTGAAGTCCTCTTTTTTTTTCCTCTGTTTTTTTTTTTCTGGTTTTTTTTTCCCTCTCTCTAAATGCCTTTCAGAAAAACCCAGATGATGCAATGAGTAAGAGTTATGTTTTTAATCTACTTGGTTTGAGATGCACAGTGAGCAGTCCCCCTGAATTCCCTGCTCATTTGATTGTTTGGTACAGTGCTCTGGAGACTTACTAATAATTTCTATAATCCTATCTCCCAGACCCAAGAGTGTGGGTTATATTCTGTTTCCACCTTTTTCTCAGAACATAATCACTTTCAGTAGTGTTGAACAGCTGTAACAGAGAGACAAATTTTGTCTACATAGCTCGACACACCTCGCAAGGTGGTTCTGTTACAAACCTGCTTATCAATGACCATTAGTGGATTGAATTAGTATAACAAATTGTTTCCTAGTATACCTGCCTGGCTGCTGGTGTACATAGTTGTCCCATTTAGATCAGCAGGCTGGCTCAAGCAGCAGCCATGAAGCCTGAGACAGTATAAAACCCCATTAAATCCCCTAGAGCACAGGTTTGTTTGATACCATAGCAGGCAGAGTAGGAGGGTTTGCAGGATTTCTTGCTAACTCTTGTTAGTAATAGACTTAGAGTTTGAAGCTGTGAGATGTGATTACCTTGTTTCCCCATGCCTCCCCTTCATGCTCCATGCACACACACACACACACACACACACACACAGAGTGACACTCAGACACATGGACATACACACTTTTCCTTTGCTTCTCTTGGAGAGGGGCAGCAGGGATAAAGGGGCAGCAGTAGCACACAATATTTTTTCTTCTGAACATCTGATTCCCAACCTGTTATCTGATTCCCAATGCTGTTATCCAAGCATATATTTTATACTTGCACTTGAAAGAGAAGACTTTTTCAAACTTCAAAATTCCCCAGAGAAGAAAATACTGGGAGTTTTATTGCCTGCTCTTTCATTTATCATTGTTAAGATGAGCAGAAATGGAACTGTTGGGAAGATCCTTGCCTGATAGCAGCTCGTAGTACCCTGACTATGAGAAATCTCTGCCAAGTTACACCCAATATGATCAGGCTCGTTTTGGAAGGAACTGTGCAAACAAATTATCATGGAGTGATTTGCGGTGTTCTTATTGAGTATGACATCTTGTATGCTGGAAACTTATACCCACTGTATAACATTTAAGAAAAGCATTTTCAAATTAATTCTGATGGCTGCTGCCTTTAGTTGCAGATTTGGTTGGTGGGATGCAGAGTTTTTACTGGGATAGAAGGTATTGTTATCATGCTTGTTGCAGTTCACGAGCTGTATTTGGCCCCAAGGGATAGCTAACCCATATCACCTTCCAAAAAGGAGTGGAGGGGCAGGAAGAGAGCACTTGTCTGCTCCCAAAATATTGAATGTAAAGCCCTCACCTGCAAGCATTTGTCATAGACTAGAACTGTGCATTAATTGGCATTCCTTCTATGAAGAAGCATATCCTTCCTGAATCTTGCCAGTATCTTGCAGTGAGGGGAAGTGACAGTGATGGATAATTGTTGGGACTGAAGGATATCTTCTGTTTGTTAATGAAACGTTGCTTGTGATGAGCTAAAGTGAATACCTGCCAGGGTGTCATGACTGCTTCCACTAACTTTTGTGTTGAGTTATAAACATCAACTCCACCAAATATAAGCTTTTCTCTTTTTTTGAGGATTTGGAGAGAGGAAATTCTGACTACTGCAGGTATCACTGATATTGATTAGTGGCAGTAATAGAGACATAGAGCCCAAGCAAAAAAAATCATAATCTTCCAGCATCTTTATAATTGTTTCATAGAACTTTAGATAATTACATTAGGTGCCTGCAGGATATTGTCATGCCAAGCTCCTGCTGCTGCTGTTTTGAGTGGAGCTATACCATTGTAGGAGATAGTGGGTAGTCTTTTACAGGAAAAACCTCTTGAATAGACATATACTATTTACAGACAGCATTGACAAAAATTTACATTTAGAACAGACTAGAATATGAAAGGTACAGAGTATGCTGGTAGGAATTCATGAAGCCCATATATTATTGGTTTTATTGACAAAGACATTAAGAAGTGACAGCTGACTTAGGGCAAAATATTTTTGTATCCTCAAACAGCGATGAGTTAAAAGCTAGTGATTTGTAAGGATTAGGCACTGAACACCTTATGGTGTGGACATAAATTTTTCTGTCTGTTCATAGCTTACTATATGCTTGCCACTTTCCAGTCATATTGGTCTATCCCATGCAAACTCATATCTGAGAAAAACTATTTGTAAGACAGAATATGCTGTCGGACTGAATATGCTGTTAGACTGAATATGCTGTCTCCAATGTCAAATGCCTTGGAAAGTAATCCACCTGATTCTATTTTTTTTCTGTGTTTAAAATCTGTCATTTACTTATGGAACTTTACTGTATTTTCCTTCTTTTTTTTTAACACAGAAGAAAACCCAAGATCTAAATAAGAGTTTAAGGAAGGGGAAAATATCCCGACACCTTCCTTCTATATTACACTGTAAATTTCAATTACAGAAATGTAGTCAGATTAAGTGCAGGGCTATTTATTTCTTTCAGCTGTCAGTTCTGCATTTTTTTGTTTATGCGTGCTAGAGATAAAGAATGAATCCATTTTTAAAGAACTCTGTATAAACCGCAAGTGTATCAGTTCTGATCCTGTGGGATTGTTTTTACATTAAAATTTGTACTAAAGACATGAGGACAAAGAAGGACCCAGAATCAGGCCCATAGCCAGAAAAGTATGAAAACTTAAAAGCCAAGCAGAATAATTGGATGTTCACTAGCAAACTGACAGAGACTGTCATAGATAATCAGATTAACATGGCAGAAAGCCCTGAAAACAGTGACAGAGTAATGTTCATCTCTTACCCACAGGAAGCTTGGAATTTAACAAGCCAAAGAACAGGCTAGCTGTGCATAAGGTCATTATCAAAGCCAAAGTGATGTTTGTTGTCACACCTATCTCTCTCTCTCTCAAACCTTTTGAAGAACGGGAACACCTACAAGTGCTTTCCAGAGAAACCTCAATATTTATCCCCAAACCCAAGGGGCGTGTGTACCCCCGGCCTTTCCCAATGCCACCCATCACAGCCAAAACTGCCTCCTCAATCGCCCCTCTCATTGTGCACTGTGGCCACAGCCAGAACTGGACCGTAGGTGATGACCATCTGAACCTCCTCTCGGAGTGATGTATTGTGAAATAACTGTAAAAACTGGCATGTATTTTTAGCACAGCCAAGTATTTTGGAAAAGCATTCTCCCAGAGCGGTTGCCTGCTGATAAGATACGTATGCAAAAGACTTTTGTGAGTTATTTGATTGGGCCATTAATTGTCAAAATTAAAATATGCTAGGGAAGAAAAAAAGGGTAAAAAAAGCAGCAAAAAGACAAACACAAGCCTATTTAGAAATTCTCCGTTTTTAGATATCTAATATAGCGATAGCAAAAGCCTAATTCTCCAAATGTGTATTTGGGGGCTTTTAATGTGTGAAGAGACTTCTTCTCTTTAAGCCTGGGCTTTGTGGAAACCTGCGTTCCGTTTCTTCAAACTGCGTCTGTTGTCTTAGGCAAATCTCTTTAATCTTCCCCTGCCTCAAATCTCTGTAGTGTAGCGCAGATAGATTAAGTTTACTGCAGATATCCAAATTATCAATGGCACAAACCCTCCAGGAAAAAACTCCTTTGATCCTGCAGTAAGCAGATCCCTAGTAAAGCTAATGAGACTGAACATGCAGGATTCTGAAGTGCTGCTGTAGGTATAATAAGGCTACTGGCAAGATGGGAAGGAGAGTAATTTTTCTACTGCATCCAGGTTGTATTTTGTTGGTGGAGGGAAGGTGGAAATCCAAGTGGGTCTGTGTTTGTGTCTATGAAATGTCAGTACATTCTTTCCAGGCTGCTTATGTTTGCATTCTGCTCTTCCCATGTTCCTCATGAGTATATAAGCCATCCTCCTCCAGTGACCCATCAGTGATGAATTACTTCTCCTTCACATTGTTTAATCACACTGATATTTTACATGGCACAGCTGTGTTGCTGCTGCTGGAATTAAATGTGCCTTCTTGCTTTCACCTTAGAAAGGGCTGACCCTGCAAGGTGTAGCATGTCCTCCTTCCTCCCTGAGAAGTTCTAGCTGATGATCTGGGTGACACCTCCCAGCTCAACTGCAGGTCATGGGGCCAGGTCCAAAAGTTGGTGGGTTGAAACCTGTGGCCTCTGTGGTACAGGATGTAGGCTGAGGAGGTCAGAGTGCCTTTAAGATGATCAATCTGTGCAGTCCTGGCACTGAGGTGTTCAAGATTGCCCAGGCTGAGGCCGGAGTCCCTTTTAGCAAAGCTTATTCCTACAAAATGGTAGTTTAGGAGTGGAGAGCATCATGAAGTTGCAGGCTGTTATTTGATGTATTTTTTTGCTAACTCTGCTGTCAATCTATCTACATAATTTTGACGGAGCTTTGTTAAGTGATGCTTTTCTGTTCTTTGTCATGCTTCTTTATACTCAGTGCTGTAGCAAAGACCCTAAGACATGGCCATATCTTTTTGAGGTGGTTAGACATGCTGTTCAAAAACAATCCCTGAGACCAGAGATGCTGGGAAAAAATTTTCTTTTCTATTTTTCTCTATAAAGTTATTTTTATTCTTGGCTGACACGGAGATCCCTCATTAGTTATCAGTGGAGTTGGAGGGCCACAGAATAATTAAAACAGGAAGAGATCATCAGGTGGTCATCAGGTCCAACCCTCCATTTAAAGGCTTTTAGAAATTTTGCAGAAATAATGAACTTCTTGTGGAAAACAAAAATGGAACTTTGAAGATGTGCATTAACTTTTCTTCCCTTCCTCAGGTTTCTTTCAATAATCTCTATATTATTTATAGTAAATACCTGCAGATATTTTATTGTCTAGGTCTTTTTATACTCTTTGCTACTTTGCTCAGCTAAGATTTCCTTTTCCCACACTTTGTCTGTCTGTTGTTGTGGGTTTTTTTAATCAAAATCTTTAGGGAAAGGACAAGTTGTTGCTCTGTACAACATGTAGTACATACAAATCTTGATTGTGGTTAGATTATAGTTACAATACTCTTCAGAAAAGATGACACCACCACCTGCAGGCAGGCCTTTCATAGGATGCTAGATACTGATTTTCTGTGATAACACTGTAGTACAGGATGTTCAACATCTATCATAAAATGTTTTTTCTTGAAGCAATGAATGTTGGTAATAAATAGTCACCATTGTCTCTTGTACACAAATGAAAATGAATGTTAATCGTTATAGTGAATAATGACCCTAAGGTGCATCTTATGGAAACAAATATATGTCATTTTGCTTGCTTCAATAATGGGTCATATTTGCCTCAGTAACAAAATACAAAATGCTACAAAATAAGTCTGCTCTTAGCTGCTTGTCTGCCACCCATCAATGGTTCATTACTGTGTTGTGGTGGTGTAACACACAAAGGATATTGGATCCCTACCTATGTCAAACACTTCAAGGAAAAATGTGTTCAAGGCAAATAGAGGCAGATTGTCAGGCTGAGGTAAAGCCTCCCTTAATAAACATGTACAAGTTCAAACAAGCTTTTTTAATACACAAGCTCTTGTAATTGCAGGTTTTGTCAGCTACTGATCTGGTTCCTTTGCCCTCTAAAAATTGCTCTATGGACCAGAGGTCTCTTAGCCTAGACTTTCTTCCCTCTTGGAGAGGGAAAGGCATGTCAAGGCTTTAAGCACAAGAAGAATTGATGCTGCAGATCTGCTGTGCTTCATCAAGCACATTCCAAATTTGGCAGAAATTGAGATACCGGGGACCTGTGAGGTCACCCTTATCCTGAAGTTCAGCTGACCTGCTTACTGGGTTGGTCTGCCCTATACATCAGAGGTTTACAGAATAAATTGAGAATGCTAAAGGGCTTGCAAATGACCTAGACATCAGAGCAGGCTGAAGGCTTATGGTCAAGGACTATGAAATATTTTGGTTGGTTTTGACTAGCATAGGTCATTAATGTAGTATGTCAAGAACTGTGTGTGAGCTTTTGTTTTGGTATAGTTTTTTTCTGTTCTCTGAAATTACTTCTGCTTTGCACTGGTGTGTAGCATTCAGATTAATATGTGAACTAGCTACGATAGAACATTTTAAAGCTCTGTCTAGGGAAGAAAAAATAGGTTTTAACTTCCTAATTAAAAAAAAAAAATCATTTGGAATCTCTTTCAGTGTTTCATATTTTCAGATTTTGAGAAGTTTTTACATGCATGCAGGCCGGGGACTTGTACTGTGTGCCATTCAAACACAAATACAGAGGCAAGTTCCACATCAGAGATCTACCTAGGAAAGACAACGCCAGGCAGCTTGATCAGCAATATTGCAGCTGCAGGTGGTTGAAGATGGAGTGATGCTGTGATGTGAGCTGACAGGACTAAGGAAATGTGCACTAAAGCTTAATTATCAGATGCAGGAGAAGAACAGTATATGCCACCAACATAAACATCTTTTTTTTTCAGAAAAACTGACCAGTAGCAGGAAAAGCTAGCAATAAAATAAAATAAAATTTATAAGGAAGAAATACAGAGCACCACTATATGAGTGTAGGATTTGTTGGTTTGGGTTTAGATTCAAAACTATGGCACAGTGGTTCACCTTCCTACACAAACAACTGTGTATATATATGCCTCAAATTTAGCTTTATTTTAAGAATGATTTTTTGGGCTAGTTTTTTGCTCCTCAATCAGAATTCTACTTAGGCAGATATCAATTCCAAGGAGACTTTCACTGAAAAAATTATTGGGTGAGTAATGAAATCTTTAGTTTTGAAGAAAGATTGTTTCTGGAGGAGGTAATATTTTAAGGACCTGAGTATTCTTTTGTGATGTGCAACCCTCAGGTCCTCCACCTGCTTCAGCAAGTGCCATAAATTATTGATGATTTCATGATAGCCCTCTCAGCCTTTGTGGTTGGACCTGCTGCAATCTGAGTTTATAATATGCTGTGCTCCAATATAAGAGTGACTGAATGTATAGCCTGGAAATCAGGCCCTTTGTGTGGGATGCTGTGAGCAGAGAGGCTTGAACTCTAATTTTCCACCAGTCATTCTTATTCTTTTGACCATAAGCTCAAATTCTTTTGGGCCCCATTAGCATGTATATACACAGGAAGCGATGACTCCAGGAGGTGAAACATATGAAATCTGCACCAAAATATCATGTTCACATGCAGTTAAAGGCAAAAAATGGGAATATTTTACCTTTTCATCGTCTCCTCTTTAATTTAATCTGGCTTTTCCTCCTTTCCCTGCTGCTCTCTTTCCTTTCTCCCATCTTGTGTTTCTTGTCTTCTGTGGAAAATATTGCAACCTCTGTGTCATCTTGGTGAAGAATAGGGAAACAATTAATCTCAATTTCTTTCTGCAAGAGGAAAGAACAATGTCCCATCACTTAAACTGATGTTCAAGTCAGGTAAAAGCTAAAAAACCTGCATATTCAGAAGGCAAAAAAAATTGTATCTGGTACTCCTACTAGATGCAATAATCTTTGACTACTGCAGAGCTTTGACTAAGCAGAACTTAGAAAGGTGAGAAATTATTTATTAACACTTTTGGATGAAAAATGCAAGGAAATAAAATGTTTCTTGGTGTGGTTCTTAGGAAGATATGATTATGCCTTTTAGCAGTGTCAACACTGACATAATTAAGCTGATGTAGGGCCTGGTTTGTGAGAGGTTGCTACAGAAGCAGCTGTGTTTGTACCAAGTCTTATTCCTTACCAATGACTTATTATTGCTTCCACTAGCTTTACAGAGGTGGAAGCATCTGGACAAAGTCTCCACCAGAAGAAGTGGCTGCAAAGCATGGAAGAGTGCTGGGAAACAGTGAACATAATTGCAGAAAGAGTTAATTATTAAGTGCACAATTTTTTAACACCTTATTTTAAATTGGCAGGCAAGATTTGGATAGTTCAGGGATTATTAATCTAGCAGACTCTGTCTGCAAAGCATGGGCTTTGGAAGCCATGCAGGCTTTGGGTTTCCCCTGCTTCTCCTTTTTTCCCATCCCAGTGTCACAGTGAGACCTAACCCTGCTGCTTGCAAGTCTTTGCTTTGAACAGTACCATGGTGCCAGTTATCCTTTCCTCCCAGGGCTTTTCCTTCTCTTTCCCTGTGTGTTTTTCCTTTAACCCAAATAATTTCAATGGCTGAGTTCAGAGCAGGGCCCCAGAGTGTCTGCCTTGGCAGGACTATGGGGTGGAGAGGGTGTGTGATGCTGGGAGGAGGGCAGCAAGGAGCGGCAGTGCTGCAGGAACACCTCAATCACAGCACCATGGCCTTGGACCTTCTTCACTGGCTGCTTTTGTAAGGTGGCAGTTTCACAACTTTTCCTTTGGTGCTGGTTAGAGCCATGCCAGAAAAGCAGCTGCTTTTGCCCCTGCTGTAACCCTCCACCTGCTTATTCCTGTTTATACTCTTAGGCCATTCTGTTCCCATTCCTTCATTTCTGTGGCTACACAGCAAAGGAGACTGGGGGAGAGCTTCATCTTGAAAATGACCACTCTTAGTGAACCGATGAAATGAGTGAGTACTGTGCCTTCAAGCAATGGCACAAACTCTTCTTTTTTATCATCATTCCTGGTATAATTGTAATTTGTGCCACAAAAGAAAGTGTCTCCTTTTATCCAACCTCTGTCCTTCTCAGAGTGGCCAGGTAATGCATCCCTAGATGCATTTGTATGAGCACCCAGCTCAAACTTCAGAAGCCTTGTTATAAGATTGTGGAGCCCATTAACTGTATATATCCTCAGAGAGGAATATTGGACTTGTTTCCAGGAGTGTGTGGCTTTATCTTACCCTGAAACCTTACATACATCCACTAACTGACTATTCAGAGATGAAATTCATCATCTTTCCCACTTTTCCCATGAAACTGAAAATTTCTCCTCCTCAAGAAAATGGCTTAGTGCAGAAGGGATGCCACATAGTAAGGTGGAAGACTGAGGTCTTCTCTTGGTCTGAGGATGGTGAATGAAGAGGGTTGGCAGAGGGCAGCAGGATCATGGTTGCTCAGGAGGTTCTGTCTGAGGTAGATCAATACAAATGAATAACAAATAGGGCCCCTGAAATGTCAGGAGGCAGAGACTGCCTCTCCAAGCCAAAGTCCGCATCTCCTTGTCTCAGGAAAAGCTTTAGGAAACCCCTCTCATTTCTTCTGCCTCACAGTACTGCGATGCAGAGGCTGTTAGTGGCTGATGTTCCCTGCTTTCCTGAGGCATAAAATGCAGCAGCCTAGAATGCAGGTAATCAGGACCACTGCAGAAATGCCAAAATTAGTTTGCAAATGTGTCAGTTCATGCATTTTTAAACAGGTGTCTGAAAGGGTGGCTGTTGTTTCAAAAGGCATTTAATTGGCATTCCAGTTTGTCTTGTTTTAATTGCACAAAAATGCAGTGAGAAGAAAACCTGTGAGTGGGAGATTAAATAGGACAGTGTCTGCAATAAAATGGAATTTGCTTAATTAAACCTGCTCAGAAGTTACTAAAATTTTGTCACTTGGTGTATTTCACCATTTAGTTCCTGGAAAGAGGGGTATGTTCACACAAAAATAGTTTATTAGTATCATCTTTTGTAGATGTTTAAAAGGTTGTGGGATAGAGTTCCTGGTAGGGAAATGATTGAGTCACAAAGGCTTTAAGGTTTTTTAGAACTTCTGCATAGTAAATTCAGGAATTCTTTGAATTTTCAGCATCTGTGTGTGTCATATCTGAATTAATATGCTGACTTCCAAAGTGCACTTACTATTCAACAGCATGAATTGAGACTGTAAAAACTAAAGAACATGACCCTAATCCCTGGCTATGATAGTGATATATTCCCTACTGTTTGCAAGGGAAATCCATGAATCTGCCAAGTTCACCTCTAAAGCATGTCCGTAAGTGCCGCATGTACACATCTTTTAAATACCTCCAGGGCTGGTAGCACAACCAGTTCCATGAACAGCCTGTTCCTATGCTTGACAACCCTCTCTGTTGAGAATTTTTTTCTTATATCCAATCTAAACCTCCCTCAGTGTAAACTGAAGCCATTTCCTCTTGTCCTATTGCTTGTTACCTGGGAGAAGAGACTGAGCCCCACTTTGCTACAAACTCCTTTCACATACTTATAGGGAGTGATCAGGTTTCCCCTGAAGCTCCTTTTCTTCAGGCTAAACAATCCCAGCTCCTCATAAGACTTGTGTTTCAGACACTTCACCAGATTTGTTGCCCTTCTCTGGACGTGCTCCAGCACCTCAATATCTTTCTTGTAATGAGAGGCCAAAAACTGAACTCAGTATTCAAAAATGAATATGTAAATTGAAATCTGGGTGAGATTTTGCTCTGAGCACCCAGGTAGCTATAGAAAGTTGTATACTCTTTGACCACCAGCGTGTTCTCTGCTCAGGGCACAATGGCAACTTGTGGAAACTGCTCTTGAACTGCATAGCACTATGCTACAGTTTGGGCCAATGCCCAAAGTATGCCCCACATGAACCTGGCCCCTTTGGCTGCCTCCTTGGATATGTGCAATATTCCAAGCTCTGACTCTTGCTGATAAAGAAGATGGTGCTTCTCATTATTTAAGACTAAACCCTGAAATCCAGCAGCAAGTCTTTCATGATCAGTTTGACTTTGATGACTTTCTTGCCTGGGTCAGCCTGTTGGCTTTTGCCCCTGGGGAGTGGGTTTTTTTCAGTATTTTATCCAGAATGTGATGTTTACACTTCATAGGAGAAAACCTATAAATGCGGGTGAAATTTCTATAGCCCTCGCCTGACCAGTGGCACACAATGAGTTGGCTTAATGATACCACTTCCTTGGGAACAAATTGGAGATTGTCACTGCTGCAGTTGGTAATTAGAGATTTCAGGTGTTCTGCACAGAATGAAGTTGAGCTGAGAAAAAGGTAATTACACTGCAGTGCATTAAAAAGCAGGTACTGCATGTATAATTACTAAAGACTTTGTGTGTGTGTGTGTTTTCTTAACTTCATAGTCATCCCCTAACAAAACCAGCGACGGCTGGCGTGGGGTTCTTGCCAAGAAAAGCAAATTAGGAGGGTTATTACATGTGTTCAAAGCCAAACTTAACAAATGTTCACTGACTCCTGAGAGGGGAGTAGGGAATGGAAGGAGAAGCAGAGAGTTGAATTTCTGAAAGAAATTAAAGTAGTTTGTTTATGTCTGTGTGGCTATGTCCTGCCTCTGCTTTACCACTACTAGTATAGTAACAGAGTGAAGTGGCAGTACACGGAATCTTGGAAGGTCATCAGTATTTATTTCCATGAGGGGTTTCCTGCCATGCATCTCTGTGGAGCTGGAGGGGAGCAGCAGTAGCCGCTGCCTTAGCGTTTCAAACTTCAACAGCAAAATTGCGCAGGGGTGAGTGTCCTCTACCTGGGGACTGTGCTGCCTCTTCGAGCTGCCCCTCTGCCACAGGTCTTGTTCCGTGGGGGAGACTGGGGAACACCAGCGTTTCAGTGATGGGTGTTGTTGGCTACCAGAAGCACTCTTGTATCTCTTGTGGCCTTCTGGTTTTTTGGCATTTAATCTGTTTGAACTGGATCTTACTTTATCATTTGATACATGTCTTCATCTTTGTTGCACCCCCAATTTCTGTGTGACATAGCATCTCCAGCTCCTCTCCCTTTGCCTTTATGGGGACACCTCTGCTCCCGCTGCCAGGAGGGTTGATTCACTTTTTCTCCTCTCCTCTTCTCTGTCCTCGTATCTTGAAAGGGATAGGAACATGACAGCAGCTCTTTTCACCTACAAGATCATTCATACGTAGGATATCTTTGCCCACGTGGAGCTGGTGGCACAGCTGAAAGTAAAGGCCATCTGTGTCAGCAATGACAGTCACAGAATCACAGAAGTTGGAAGGAATCCACATTCACCTTCAGTGAATGGCTGGTACAGGAACCAAACCCGTGACCTTGGCATCATGAGCACTGTGCTCTAAACAACTGAGTCTATGAAGATTAATTTGAAAGTTCCCATTGCCGGGAGCCCTTTGCTGTGTTCATGTGTGGCTGCTGGCAACAAGGTAATTTGGCATTGGTCTGACATCTCACCTCCTGGTGAGTGACTTACCACGCAGGTGGGGCAGTAAGTCCAGGGCCAAGGCATTGGGCTACTGTGCCACACTGTCATCCCCACTTCCCTGCAGCATGACAGCTTAGGAATAGCCTATTCCTTTAGTATTTAAATTGCTCTAAGAGTCAAAATAGGCATTGGTGTGATAGAGAAATGACATTTGTGTGCATATTCAGCGTGTATTCCTTTTCTTGCAAAGCAGGACAGTGTAGCCTCTCAGACCATGTGAAGAGGTGAGGATCTCTGGGCTGGGTTTTCTCACAAACTATGATCACTAACCTGAAGCTACCTTATTGATGTTTTACATTAGAAATATATACATTTAGCAAATTAAACACTGTTAAAGGAGACCAACTACTGGTAAAGAGGCCCTCAGAAAGACACCAGGCTGTCTCCCCAGCCCAGAGAGCACATGCTGCATCTCTGAGCAGGAGGGGAGGATGGAGAAACATCCTCTGCAGTTCCTCAGGCTTTCAGTCTGACAACAGGGATTATCAGGAGTGACTGCATCTAAATTAAAAGGGAAAGTGACGATAATGTGCTGATGTCATGATTGGTACTTCGTCCATACCCAGGTAGATCAAATTAGCCTTTCAAGACATCACACAGCAAAACACTTCTAGGTACAATACATAGAAAATGAATTTGTAGTTGCCTTCTGTAGATAAAGTTGAGGGCTTTAGACCTTGGAGATCACAATTTGTGTTGTTCATCCTCTTTTTATCACACATGTATGTGAAGGAAAAAGAAGGTTAGTCTTCAAAGACACCACAGGTGACTGTGGAGATATTCCTAGAGAAATTATATTTCTCAAGCATGTATGAGCAAAGAGTGGAGATGCCAATATTCTACTTCTGTATCTGAAAGGCTGCTAAAGATTTTTTCACCACGTGTACAGGGAAAACAGCAAATACTAGTGTGATGCTTTAAAAGGGCATTTTTTTCCACATGCAATACGCATGTAAATGCAGAGAAAATAATGGACTAGTGAAATGCTTACTTGGTGGTATCCATCAAACTTCCTCGAAAACCTAAAAAGCAACACTGAAATATTATTGGTTCAAGGAAAATAATGCTGAGTGGCATGCTGCAAGACAAAATATGTAAAATGTTTTCATTATATAGATGCAAGTGTGAAATATTTTTTTTTACTCCTTAGCCAAATATATCACAAAGAAGGAAATACAATAGTTTGTCATTTGTTCATGAACCTCTCTTAGGGAGAGTAATTTCCACCTAAGGAAGAGTGCTGTTTATCATTAGCAAAATGAGTAACAGTGAATGCAAATGAGGTCATCTTTTTACTAATCATCCAGATTGTGAGTCTGCTACTGTAGACATGGCAGTGAGCACTCCTGCCTGAGTGAGGAGCCCTGAACTGCATTCTGAGAAGGTGGCACTGAGAATAAAGGAAGTCTGCTCATGCTTCACGGCCTAAATTATTAATCTAGCTCCTTCTACCATGTTAAAATTGTAGTATTGTTCCTGAGGTCTTTAGGCAGACAGGGTTGCTCTACCGCCTGATAAACCTTAGATTTTTTATATTCTTCACCTATCCCCATTAAAAAACAGACAAACAAACAAAAAACCCCAAACCTACAACTCAAAACCTTGGAGGTTTTTATAACCAGCACTAGTAAGCTACTCCCAGTTGTATTTTCTTGGTTACAAAAAATTACAGTTACATAGTACTTCCCAGGCTCTTTTGACATAGAAAGTCTTTTCTGTACTAGTCTGCACTGTCTTTAATTTTGAATTCAATTTGCATGGGCTGAGAGACAACGTTGTCCAAAAGCAAGACTGCTGGAATTTGGATTCTTAATAGAGCACAACGGTTGCAGCAGAATAGCGAAGATTATATCTGCACTTACCACTGTAGACTTACATCTTCATAATGGAGGAATTTTTTCTGATAAAATAAGCGTGCAGTTCTACATTACGTGATGTAAGGCTCATGGAGATGCTGTTTACTTGTGTCTGGCATAATTATCTGAAAACTATGCAAAATTTTTAGTGGAATGTAATATGATGTTTTCTATGGCATCCTGACAGTCCTGTTGTCATTCAGTGAGGATAGCACTGTTGTGGGGATAGGAAATGCTTTGATTAGACAGGAAGGAACAAGATGAAACTGATGAAATTCCTCCAGATCAATAAGTCCAGGGATAAATATTGCCATGAGATTTGTCATTTCAGGGTCCTTGCAGACTTAGGTACCTTGCAGTGCATTGATATTTTTTTCTCTAAGCACATTCTTAACTGTTTACTGATCAGGAGAGCTTATATTTTTTTTCTCTTTCCTCTTTTTTTCTCTCTTTTTAGCAAAGTTTTGACTTTTAGTTCATTTATACAACAGTAGCCAATGTTTTGATGTGTCTTGGGCCATAACAACTTGCTGTAGTCCATCAGCAGATTCAGTTTAGAGGATTTAACTGGGAAAAAAGGCACAGGATATTAAACAGCTGTTTTAAGGAAAAATTGCCAGGTCCCTTTGTTTTCTCCTTTGTCACCTTGTCACTGTCATGATGTGACTAGAGCCTTGGTTACCACCACTTTACCATGGCACTTTTGCATGTGTTGTACTATTTACAGTCCAGGACGTGAAGGTCACCCTAAAAGCACGGAGCCTGGGGAAAAGCTAAGAATGAGACATTTGCTTGATTGCAAGTTTTTCAGTGTGCTAGCTCGTTCCTCATGTTAAGAGCAGAGGTAACGGTGCTTGCTGCTGCTTTGCAGACCCGGACCTTGGGGACAGGGCAAGACAGGTCAGGCTCATACCGCACACCGGCCACATTTTATGAGGACCCCATTGCTACTCATCTCAAGTGCAAAACTTTCCCCAAAATTGTTACTGGTTTTCCCTAATGAAGTTAATTCCAGTAGTTTTCCCATGGCTGTTTTATGTGGGCTGTCTGAGGGAGAACAGAAGAACATTAAAATTAGGTTTTCCTGCTCTGTATTATGCTTCCAGCCAACCAGCCTTGACTCTTTCATGTGAGTAAGACATATTTACATTTAACAATTGTACAAAAGAATGAGGATTCCTCATGAAAGGCAGTATAGAAAGAGGCACTTTTCACTCCTCAGTAAATTCTCTAGAGATGGATTTTCACCTTTCAGCAAATGCGGAAAGAAGATAATATTACAGGAGACAAAATTTCTTAATATCTCTAGTTCTTCCTAGATCTCTTTCTGCTGTCTTTGGGTAGTTTAGATTCATTTCTATAAGAGATCTCCATTAGTGGTTGTAGGGTTTCTTTATTACAAACAAATGCAATTCCACCAATAATTTTATTTCTGGACTAATAAAATCCAGCTTCTGCTGGATCTTATAATGACATACAACTGGCTGGTCTTGTGGATTCTGCAGGCTACTGCTAAGCTGTGCTTTTTATATATTTTAAAAACAGATACCATAAATTTGAAAAAGGCTTAGGAAAAAAGTTATGAGAGTGATGCTTGGGGAACATTCCTTAGAGTGGGAGATTAAAGAAGCTTGATCTAGTTAGTTTATCCATGGGAAGGAAAGGAGTCAATTTGATTATGGTCTAGAAGAACCAATATGGAAAAGAGAATTCTGATACTACATAGTGTTTTGATCTCCATATTTTTTATTCTGTTAGATCTGAGGATTTGATGCTGAGTTTAATATGGAAAAAAACACATTATGGATAATTAATCTCTCTAGATACTTAGGGAAGCAATGGATTCTTCTTCACTTGTAAGTCTTTAATTCAGTATACCTACCTCATTTATATATGTTTTTCTTTTGTCTGTTACAAGGTAAAGTTGATACAGGTGACACCAAGACTGGGTATCTGTGTGAAACTGTTTTATGGGTCAACCAGAGGTTTTAGCATTAAGAGAAATTGGTTGGTGTTCTCTGGCCTGAGCTGTGTGAAAGATCATAATAGAGTATGGAATGCTGCCTTCTTGCCTTAAAAAATAAATCTGAGAATGTGATCAGTTACTAAAATAAGCTGTTATGAATCAAGAGGTACTACTAGGCAAAGAAATATGTAGAAAACACATATATTAGGAGAGAAATGACCAGATTTTTCCAGTCTTGTCTCCTTTTATCTTAGCAAACCTTGTCAGTTTGAATGTCTGGTATTATTGAACCAATAATGGCCAGTTGTGCTTTATTTACTCTGATAATATATGACAGTTGTGCAGAAATAAAGGTCACGGGCTGGTGCTGGTTACCCTGTCAGGGAAAGCCAGTTAGCACAATGATTCTGCACAGATTGATTAAACAATGCATTTTGAAATGCATTTGCAACATCACGGCAAAATAATCAGACCTCTGGGAACTTTTAAGCTTGCCACCACAAGCCTGGTGTTCCTGTGGGTGTGTTTATCACATGGGATCCTCACCATAGAGTGGTTATTAATATGCAGCTGTTTGTGTTAGAAATATTTCGCTGCTATTGGAAGATTTATCTGGTCTGTTTGACTTGCTATCGAAGAAGACAGTAAAGCCAGACTGTTGACTTTAAATCTCTGCTTCTTATGCTTAATATTGCTTCTCATCTGCACCCAGGTACAAATAAAGGTCCCCAGGCTACATATCTCATCAAATTTACACTGTAAGTAAAAAATATTGGCTCCAGCAGTAGGGTTGTCAGGGATCAGTGGCCTAGCACTCCTTACCCATCTCTCCTTACAAAACAGTCAGCAGGTGAGAAGCTCTCCTATAAATGCCCTAACTAAACTGATATACCCTGTCAGTGACAGCTTATTTTCCATGCTCTGCCAGAGACAAAGGTTTTCCATGACTTTATGGTACAAATCTTTTTTACAAAATCAGTCTCTTTCTGGTATGGCAGAGAATAAAGGGAACAAGCAGGAGGCTGAGGCTTTCCAGCAGCATTCCATGGCTGTGGACTGCATGTGCCAGAGTGGTACAAAAAGGGCTGCCTCTTACTCCTGCTCATAGGTCTGCCATCCACTCAGCAAGGCTGCCACTCGAGCTTTCTTTAGCCTTTCTTTACACTTGCTAAGCATCTTTCTTTATCTGATCTGCCCTACCCGCTTGTCCAGGGAAGATGAAGATCAAGTTGGTTACTGAAAAATTCACGTGCTGCTAGAATCCCGTTTCTCTGCTCATTTTTACACCTTTCTAGAGCAGAAGAAAATAGCAGAAGTGAAATCATCAGTCTTCATGTAACACATTGCATGAGGAAAGTTCTTGACAGAGCTTGATTAACTGAAGCACATGTTGATTGTTTCACTGTGGCTCTTGGATGAACCTAGGCTATACACACACACAGCCTGAAGCCTGGGCACACCATTTTGCCATCTGTCTGCAAAAAACCTCTGTGGATACGCCCTGAGTTACTCAAGCTCTTTCAATTAAAAAAATAATTGGGATTAGCAATTAGCTCTTTATTTCAGTGGGCTTTGGCTGTGGTTGAGAGTATGTAGTACCTGGGAGATACCTGAAATAAATCTAAATTAACTGCTGCCCGGCAGCACTGGAAAGCACTGCTCTGATGTGACTACACTGCTGTGTATCCCAAGTGCCCTGCTTCCTTTTTTCTTGTGGATGTGCTTCTTTGAGTACAGTGCAGGAAGTAACAGCTCTGTGTAAGCAGTCCTCATTCAAGCAGATAATGCTGTTGTCGCCACTAAAATTATTTGCGAGGTGTCAAGCTTGAAGTCTGATCAGTCTTTTCTCCTAATTTAGGGGTTTTTTTTAGCTCTGTTAGGAGAGTTTCCAGATTGTGCATTAGGAGGAAAGAATAGGGCAACAGACAGATCTGAATTTTCTAAAAGCTGGAATGAGTGCCCTAGTGTAATTGCTGATTACTTTTGCATCTCCATCTGTGTGGAATCTCCCTGGTTGTATCAGGCAATTCCTGTAGACTCAAACTACAAAATTTTGGCCTGTGTAGATACAGGGTTTTGCACACAAAAGGGAAAAATCCTAAGTCAAATTTAAGAATTTTGCTCACTTCCATATATGGGATTTGTGTGTGAGGGATGGATTATGTTTGTTTGTCTTTTAAAGTTCTATAGTAAGAAACTGAGAGGAGAACTAAGAAAGCAGATTGTAGAATACAGGTATTATTGAGGTCAGCTTAGTAACTCAATTGGATTCAAAGAACAGAATTTAGCAGTATTTCAGTCACTATTGCTTTGACTGGATTTAAGATCATTTTACTGGAAGGGAGGGAATGCTAAAAGTGGGTGATGTATTCTTTAAGTGTAATAAAGTGTTAGTTCAGTAACACCACTTATATAAGAATGGCCTTTCAAAAGCCAAGTTAAAGTGTTATCTATTGAATAATGATGCAGGGAACAACTATTGCCTTCTTGCTCTTAGCATCCATCAGGTTAAATAACTTCTGCATCAGTCATTCTGCATAGTGCAAAATGTCATTTTAATAGAGCAGTGACATGGGATCATTAGTGCCTTCTTTGAATATTAATTATATTTGTCTTGTACTGCTTGCTGGATCTTCAGGAGAGGACAAAGAAAGCAGAGAGTATTCAGAGTAATACAAAAGTGAATAAAACTGTTTCAGTAGTAATATTGAAACATCCACCATTAAGAAGTTTGCTGTCCTGAGACAATATCCTAATCTTCTGAGACAAGTTTAAGTCTACCTAAATGAATTATTTACATGTTTGCTGCACACACACTCTCACATACAGATTACCATGAAGACACAAATTGATGTGAAGCGGTCTCAGGTAACAGTCCAACAGCACAAATGTGCCTTGATCATGGAGGAGCTCAGCTGTACTCCAAGTTTATAGGACATTGCAAAGCAGTCTTCTGTGGAGGAGCTGTTCAGTAAAGCACTACTATATAAACAGTAAGATGTGAGACGTTGACCAAATGTGCTTAGGTATTTACAGAACGAGTTCAAAAGTCCTTTATGAATACAAATTTAGACAGTGATGTTAATTTCAAAATACGTCTTCGTTTGTTTTCATGGTCACTCCACTCACCTCAACAACTTTTCCCCCTTTGAGCTTATCTTACTAGGTTACAAGGGCTGTGATGAAACCATTTATTCAAACTGTATAGAAAACTGATGAACAAGGGTAGCTGGATAATAAACTGGTGTTATTCTGGCACAGGATCATGTGCTGAACCTAAATTCAGTTAGAAGGCACTCTAAGATCATATGTATGCGTATGGGTGAAAGAGATCCAATGAGTTTGTAAGTCAGCCGGTTGTTGGTAATAAGGTCTTTTGACATCAACTGCATTGGCACCGTAACTGCCAAATAAGTGACTTCTTATGGTCCCCTGTCTTTTCATAATTGTATTTCACAAATCACTATCTCACACACCTGAAGATGAAACCAACAATAAGGTTAATTTCTGAGTTGGATTACTTAATGAAAAATGGCAGGGGGGGCGATGACTTACAAACTATGCAATGGGCACAGAAATATGGTAATTAAGTGAACATACACTTTCCCTAAATTGCTCCAAATTTATGGCTCTGAAAGCTAAAGGGAACTGAAAAGAGACATGAAGCTTGGTGAAAGGGAGATTCAAGAAGTAAAGGAATGGCACAAACATGGATAAAAGAACCTGCAGGAAAAAAACCTGTATTATTATTATTAAAGCATCGTATATCCTATTTTCATTAATTTTTTACTGATTTTCACTACGTATAAAATTGATTTAATTTTTATTGATCCAAATATATAGCCTTAAATATTTAAATATAGTCTTAAATATATTCTTATTTATATTTATTTGTCCTAATTAAGGCTAATATAGCCTTAAATTTCAATCATCTTTTATCTTTTTCTTATTGGCAATGAGCATCAATCAAGTTCAGATAAGTCAGCTGTGTATTTTGACCCATGATAATATCTGTGAATGCTGCATCATGTCATCTTTTTGATCAGAGTCCCTAATTTTTCACATTGACAGATTAAAATGGTCCATTTATTTAAAAAACAAACAAACAATCAAGCAAACAAAAACCAAAAACAAACATTGATGGTTTATGTCTTTAAAATATGGATGTGAAGTCTACGACAATGTTAGCCAATCTATATTAGATCTTGAAATTTAGTAACCATTCATGGATATAATAACAGCCATAAGTTCAGGTGTAGAATTTCAGGAAGCCACATCAGGAACAGGTGTATATATTGAAGCATCTGAAAACCAATACTAAATCACTGGAAAATTAAGGAATCACTTGTGCTGTAATTTAGTCAGTCTAAAACATCTTTGCCAATTTGAGGATATGCTCGGTGTGTGCTTACACAGTGTGCACGTATACTGTATATAGGTGTATGTGTACATAATGACAGTTGGGTGAGGTGTGGGAAATGTGGACATTCCTCTGAAAGCAGTGGGGAGTTGGGGAATCCTAAAGTGCTCTGTGTGAGTAAAAGCACTTTAGGATGTTGCTTTCTTTGTTTAAAAACATATATTTGGTTGTTGCATTTGTCTAGGTGTTGCATTCAAACCAGAAATGAGTTCCAGTGGAGCAGAACGTACTATCAGAACTTTAATAAACTTGGTAATTGTTGTGAGAATTGTAATGGGAGGATTGTTTTAGTTGTTGGGGTCACATCTGTGTGGATTTTCTCATCTCTTTGGAGGATTGGAAGTAAAGTTAATGGCTGAAAACTACCTGAGTGAGCAGAGTGAGTGTATGCACTCAGCTTTCAGATTCAGCCTTTCTCTCCTTAGAAACTCAGTTCTAATTCAAGAAGAGGATGCCTGGAAAAGCTTCTTATGTTATTTCTGTGCTCATCATTGCTCTCAACATGTCAGTGGGATGAAAGCCACTATAGAAATGTAAAATCATTATGATCATTCTTGTTTTCCTCAGCATGGAGTGAAAAAGAGGTCATGGAGAATAATGTTAACAAGAATGACTGGAGAAAGGCAAACAAAACACAGCTGTGTGACTTCTAATGAACATTTTGACAGATAAAGTTGAAAACAGGATATTTCCTTGCTCTGACTGAAATTACTGATGGGTGCCGCATCACAATTAGTAGCACAGGATTGGCAGTGCTGTGTCACGAGTGGACCATGCAGCATTGTTTTTCCTCATTTTCTGTGACAGTGTGGAGATAAAACATGTTTAAAACAAAAATCAAGAGCAGAGCAGACACTGATTTCCCCCCACCCTGTTCCACTTTCATTGCTCTTATATGGCAGTGAGTTCCTTGTAGTCACATCGGCTTCCTCCTGCTACCAGTGCAGAGTCTGGTGAGGGGAGCTGGCAGAAGGGGCTGTTGGTTTGGACTCTGTCCACATCTTGGCCCGTGGCTTGAGCTGTGGCCTTGGACTACCTGATCCTTCTCCATGCTGTTTTTCCCAGTGAAAAACCTATAGTAGAATAATTCTAAATTACCTTAAAAGGCTATTGGGGGGTCTTTATGAATATTCACAGAGCACTTTGAGACCCTTGAATGAAAGAAGCTATAAAAATGCAAGATGTTATTATTTATTTATGAAAGTCCTCTGGGTTTTGGCCAACAACATGAATTGTTGACATTTAATTATTGAAACAGTATGCCTATCAGACCCCTTATGGTAGGAAGAGATAAATAATACAGAAGACTTCAGAAAACCTGGTCAATACCCTCTCAAGATCTGAAGCAAATATACCAGACACATAGCTCTAGCCTAAAAAGAACTGAATAATTAAACCAAGGAATGAGATCAGTTGTTTGGAATGCTTTTTATAATTTGTTCACAATGTTCTACAAATTATTTATTATCAGTCCATTACTTTCAAGCAGCCTTTTCTAAATAAATATTATACTCCTTGCCTATTAGGATCTCTTTATCTGGTGAACATATTAAGGACCAGTGAAAATGTATGAGCATTTTAAGTTATTTGAGCAATTACAATCTTCCTGATATCTTCAAGCGTTAAGGGTTTTTAAAAAAACCTTGTCATTGAACCTATTAATACTTTTAAATATGCAATCAGTCGTCTTCATATGAAAAGAAAAAAGGGTTTAGATGGTTAGAATGCTTTTGAAGGAGCTGTTTAAAAGAAGGAAGAGTCTGTGCAGTCACATTAATTATACAGTGTACTTTAGATGATGTTTTTCATCCAAGCGTTGCAAAGTTTTTACAACTGTTGAGGCTTAATGTCACTGCAAAGCAAAGTACGTAATTTACAGTACTGATATAAGACACTGATATCTAATAAGACAGCTTATGACAGGATCCTGGGTGCACAGCAAGGAAACTGGGAAATTCTATTCTTCCTCTGCAGGGCATACTTCCCCCTCTCCAAACTGTAGAAAAGCAGTTGTATTAACATTTACAGAAGGCTACTAGGAAGGAGGCACACTTCTGGAAACCAGACACCTTTGGCCCCACCTTCTCAATTGTTTGCTCATTTTAATGCCTCAGTTTTGGTGACACAAAATTTATAAGTAGGTGCAGTTGACTGACTCTAGCAAGTTCTGGTTTATCTGATGCCATGCTGCAGGCTGAGTAAAATTGAGATTAGAACTCCTCCATTCCATGACAATGCAGTGATGCGTGGGCACAATGCTAAATGAAACCTCTGACTGAGCAATGGGATTTTTGCTGTGATTTGAATGGGGGATTTTTTTGCCAGCTTTCTTGCGAGAGATTAATTCAGGAATTTATCCATTGCAATAGATCATAGTGATTTTGGCTAACTGAGAGCTGTTTGTTAAATTATTCTGTCATTTCAAGTAGAAGTGTTATTTCTCTTTGTTTCCAGCTCTGTAACAATTGTATCACAACTGACTGTACTGAGAGAGCGATGCTCTGTGCAGAATCATGTAAAGTGTAATTTGCTGTGCATCGATTAGCCAGCATCATCTCCACGGCATCTCGCCTGTTTCTGGCTGTCTCTTGTTAAAGTACTGACCGTGTCTGACCCTGCCTCAGTTATCAGATATGACAAGCTCACAGCCTTAGGTAGTGTGACTCAGAAATAGCTGGGGAAAGGGACAACAGCCAATTTCTGTGATGGCTGTAGAAGAGGATTAGTAAATTCCACAGACGTGAATGATTCCTTCCAGCAGTGCAGCTACCGAGCTCAAGAATACAGAAGGAAACTAATAATTCAGGCTGAAAATCCTCAGGCTGGGGCAAGTGGTGTTGCTGGATACTGCTCCTTATCTGAGTGGGGACTAAAAGGATGAAAAATCATATTCACCTTCACTTCTCTCTCTCTCCCTTCCTCCTTAGATGCTGTAGTTCAGGGTAGCCATTGTACATTATGTTTGATATTTCAAATATATTTGTAAAGTTTTCGAAACAGGACTGAAGGTTAATATTTCATCTGACACCACACAAAAAACAAAACAAAACAAGAGAACAAGAAGGTGATTATCCTCAGGCAATTACTCTGAATTTACTCCGGCTTAAGGTAAAGGGGTTTCCTTCATTTTATGTTATATTGTACAAAAAGCTACAAATGAATGAACAGATTTTTAAGTGCTTACTGATGCTCATATGGCTCAATTCTTGCAGTTAAGCTTTCAAAATATTTGCTGTGATGCTTAAACAATAGCCATTTCACACACTGCAAGTATATGGCATAGGTAAGTGTGGCTTCCATTTGTCTTTGTCACCAATAAGCACTGTGATTAGTATGAAGTCCAGGAATTAAATTTTCCATGACATAAACCAGGATAGTAGAATATTGAAAACAGAAACCATTCCCCAAAATGCATCCTGTGCTTAAAAATCCAGTGCATTCTGGGATCCCCAACAGAATGAAAAAATGTTTCTGTGATCACCTTTCTCTAAAGATTCTGTTTAATTGCCTTAAATTCCCCCCTTAAATCTGAGGGGGAAAAAAAGTGTGGGTGGGGCAGGCTTAAAACATGGACAAGAAGGTCTGGAGTCAATCTGTGGCTCAGACATTGACTTAGCTTAGTGATGCTAAATAAATCTGATTCTCTTCCTTTGCGTTGCTTTATTCAATGAGAAGGAGGAATGAGAAGTCTGTACTTGTCCCAGTAGAAGGTATTCTGGGACAGGGAGCCTGTGGCTGTACAGTGCTCAATAGAGTGCTTCCCCTAGCTTGAATAATGTCATGAATTTAACACAAACTGTAGCAGTGCAGTGGTATGGGGCATGGCAGGGAAGGCAGAAAGGAATTGTGGATATTCAAACTACTTCAGGTTTTGAGAATCAAGGTCTTGTATTAATCTCTTCCTCACATTAACTTTGCTTGTCTTACCAATATTTTCTGTGGGATGTGAAGTTATATCTGATATTGATTGCTGTGTAGTCTGAAGCACAGATCAGTGTCAGCTTGCATTAAGCTGTAGTTAGACCTCTCCTCTCCTCCCCAGCCCTCCCCCTTCCCCTCAGTGCTTTAATGCCGTTAAGTAGGTCATTGCAGAACTGGAAGCTGTATTTTTTTCCTTCTCCCCCATGTGGCTGCTGGAATACATTTAATTGCAAAGCAGAGCATCAAAGCTGGAGTAGCCAAACTCACCTCCGAAAGATAATTAGCAAATCTCTGTAAGTGCAGTGCGCTGGAGGGTGAGCTACAATTGGAGGCGGATAAATAAGCTGGCGTTGGGAGTCCTCACATTTTAAAAAACAATTCCTGTTTGAGGCTTCAATGGATGTGTTTTACTAGGCCAGAGCAATGCTTGGATTCCCATTTCAAGTGCACTGATGAGTGCATAGTCAGGTAATGAGGATGTGGATGACTTCAATGCTGTAGTTTGGAGGCCTGGCTAAAACATAAAACAAGCAAAAAGTGAAACTGAGGAGGAGAGAAATGAGTTTTTACTCAAAACTGTGTCAGGTGATGTGCAAAGGGCCAGCTTCCAGCAGACATGTGGTGAAGCTGTAATACAGCCAGTGATGCTTGGTATGCTTTTGGGGGTTTTGGCACCAATCCCTTTACTGTGAATATATGAGGACAGCTGTTAGAAAACTCTTGATTTCTGGATGTGTTTAACATAAAGACTATTTAAGCTTTTGGAAGATTGAGATGGAGGATTGATTGGAGTAGGGTTTGTCTGTAAAAGTCCAGACAAGGTTTAAGCATAGGATAAGAAAATAGGATATCTAGAGCCTCTTTCTGACTCTCTAAGAACTTTCTAAATGAACTCCCTGTATGGACTTATGCAGCAATGTAGACCACAAAATAAGGATTATGATCTTATTTTAAAGGATTTAGTAAATCAGTCCACTTTAGTGATTATGAGATAAACTGATAAGCAGTGTCACAAAAATCTTTACTAATAACCCAAATATCGAGTCTCATATTGCCATTTTAAGCATCATACCAAGCATACTTTTTGGGTTTTGGTTGAGTTTGGATTTGGTTTGGGTTTTTTTATATGGGATAAACTTCCTCATCTTGGTCATATAGGTTGTTTTAATAACTGGGTAGTTAAAGGATAGAAGTTTTATCCAGAAGTCTCTTGTGGCCATAAAGACACATGTTGTCATTCATCACTGGAAAGGGCTATATCTACAGGGACAACCTGTCACACATTAATAATGCTAATTAAGCTTCACTGGCAGCTACAGCCAGAAGATTTTAATCCAGATGTCTTCCTTTCAGGTTAGAAAAAAAATATACCTGGTCCTAAAATTCAAAATCTTAACTTTTACCTATATGTATTATGTTGATACCTCATGTTACCATTAAATGAGAGATCACTGAGGGCTTTTTTGGAGATAGTGGTGAAATTCTGATTGGGCCGTGATTTGTCTCAGGATGGGATATTCAGAGGAGCTAAGGGTCCTAAGAAGACAGACCCAGGGAAAGAAAGTGCAGTCATGTGGGGCCTCCACAGCCCAGGGCCTCATTCATGTTTTGCGTCTCACCCCATGGACCAGAACAGAGTTTGGCTGTGCATGTCAGAACAGAGATAGTGGGTGAGGTTCACAGCTGAGGTGAATTTCCCTTGAAGTTGTGCCAAGCTGGAAGTGACCCTGTGCCCTGAAACTCTTTGGAGCAATTACATTAAGGGTCTATATATGGATCTTTATCAAGCCTTGGAACAAATACTGGAACCATGCTCCTGGCTCTTTAATGCCACCCTGTATCCATTTTCTGAAACAGAGTAATAATTTCATATGGTGTTTGTTTTTTAGGGAGGCGGATTCTTTGGTTTTTTTGGTTTAGTTTGGTTTAGTTTGGTTTTTTGTTTTGTTTTTATGGTGTGCATTTTCAAAAGAAAGGTTGGTTTATTCAGTTACAGTTGAATCCAAATTGACAAATGCAGGGATGTTAGCCCACAGTAAAAGAAATCCCTGCTTCACTGGAAAATGTTTAGAAATGTGCACACTATTCCCTTGTTTTGCCATCAGATCAGC
This sequence comes from Myiozetetes cayanensis, assembly GCF_022539395.1. Taxonomy (NCBI): domain Eukaryota; kingdom Metazoa; phylum Chordata; class Aves; order Passeriformes; family Tyrannidae; genus Myiozetetes; species Myiozetetes cayanensis. Next base: position 66,700,217 of record NW_026087521.1, on the reverse strand, counting down.
TTTGCTTTATTAGGCCTCTAGTTCCTGAGTTTTCTGAAGGTTTCTAATCTGTCCTACATTCTTGTGGATATCCTTTTTTTCTTGCCTTTTATGAGAGCCTGTCCCTGAATCTGCTACTAGCTCTGCTGGCTACATGTTCCTTTTCATGCCTTAATTTGTGAAACAGGATAATGCTACTTTCTTCCTTTGTAAACCCACCGAAGAGTTGCAGTAGAAGAATGAGCTTGGTATCATTATTTTTTCTTGCTGTGTGGGGAGCTCCTTTTCTGTGGCCGAAACAATAACATTCATTCTTTATTAATTTAAATTACAAATCAAACATCGGTAGCTTCTCTGCAGAGGCGGTGACAGCATGGCAGCTCTAGAGTGCAGCATGCAGAGTCAGGCCTTGGGCTGATACAGCTCAGCATATTCCACTGGAGGTAATGAAGCTGTGATTTATAGCAGATAAGCATTTACAATATCTCTAAAAGCCCTCTCCTCAATCTGTCACCTGCTAGTGTGGGCTTAGCAGCAGGATAAGATAATAGGAAAGATAAGGAATTACAAAAAGGCTTGTTTTCTTGTAATTGAGGAAAAAGAGCCTGGTTAGAAAAGGAAGACATAGTGTTAGTCCATCTGTGATCCAAGCAGCACTTGCTCCAGACCCTGTCCAATACGTGTTGTTTTGGGTCTTTTATGGTTTTTCCAAAACTTCAGGGCCAGATTACCAAGCCAGCATTTTAAGTATGGTTCAAGGGAAGACAGCGTGTGATGAAGTGCACTAAAATGAGTTCCCTGAGGCTGTGCACCATGGCTACCCTTACCTGGGGGCTAGGATAGCTCCAGCCTAGGTTTTCCAGCCATAGTGTTCGAAGACAGCCACGCTGGGGTACAGCATTGCCATGTCCCTTGCCCTGGTTCCATCGGGGCATGCTGGCAGTTGCAGGAAGGGCAGAGGGAGCTGCCTGTTCTGGCTCTGAGATAGATAGAAAATCCTGCAATTTTTCTTGCTCTTTGTCTGGTTGGAGCAGTACAAAAAGAGCAAATGGCATTAAATAATTTGGTTAGTGCTATTTTTTCTATTTATTCCACTGTAGAGCTTTCACATAAAATCCATGGTTTGGCCCTTGCTGTAGGTAACTTTCTAAAGTAATTATATGAACACAGTTGCAAAAACAAAATATTGAATAAACAAGGTTTTTGTATTCTTGGTCCCTTGGATTGTGCAACCTACCATACTTTTAACTGAAGTTTTCAAACATTTACATTTACTACAAATATTTTAAAGAAGAAGCAAGTTCCACTATTGATAGCTATTGGGTTTACATTAATCACTTTTAATTAAATATCCTTAAAACATTCTTGTGTATTTAAAGACAGGGGTTTTCGAAAAGTCATAAATTATGTACTTCACCTTTAAAAGGAAATTTCTTTCCCCAAGGTGTGAAAATCTGGTTTTCATTTGTCTTAAAAGACAGAAAATATTGAATGACATTATTCAGCAACTATTTCTGAAGCTGTGTTTCTTTATTTTCTATTTTTGTTGAGCGTCCAGGGAAAGCTAATTACTGTTGGGTTATACTGGATGAAATGGGTAAAATATCTTTGACAAGAAAGTGGTGTTTGCTTTTCAGTGGTCATCAAACAGACACTTCATCAATCTAATCTAACACCTCATCTAACTAATTTCCTTCCAGATATTTTATTTTATTTCAAGATGCAAAAATACCACAATTTTTCCATATGCTTGTTCTTTTGGACATCCCCTACTCAGGTGACAGATCTGTTTTTCATATAATTAGAGATCATATAAAAAGCTGCAAATTTCAGATTTTTCTCTTCAGGGAATCACCTCATGGGCCATAAAGAAAAAAATTTGAAAAGTATTTATTTTCTGTAAAGTATAATTAGACCACTTTAAAGAAATTCTGTAATTAAATACAATGCTGAGTTACTGTACAAAAGCACATTATGTGTTTCCTTGAAGTTGCTTAGAGAGCAAAAAGAATTATTATTATGTGGCAGTTGATATTATAGTGCTGTCATGTCATTATCTTTTTTTCTGAGATCCCATAACTAGGGCTGAGCTAAGCACTTTCAAAAAATTAAAACTTTTCACTTTAGTCCAGTAAATAAACCTTGCTCCTTATTAAATCTAGACTTTTTCCAGCTGGTGGATTTTTTGGACATGTTTTTTTCCATGCCTGATATCCATTCAGTACAGGAAGTGGATGTACCAGAAAATACAACAAGAAATCTGGGTGAAGAACTGTAATAGCAGAAACATATCTCAGATCACCAGCTGAAGACTGATTATTCACCGTGTTAAGTTCAAAATAATATAAATTTGAATATATAATATTTTATAATATAATTTTGATCCTTGGCTTACTTAGATATATAGAAATGGGTTTGAATAGACAAAATCTTTAAGTACATCTGTATAGCATTTTAGAAACACTGATGCATTTCCTTGACTCTAGGTTTTTTTTATGATCCTGACATTAGAAATTAAATTTTTTAAAATATTAAAATTTTCATTTCTGAATCATCTTGAACTGTGCATCTAGCACCCTGTTTTATGGATATTAAAAATCTTCATGAATTGAAATGACTTTTCCCCTCTCTGTAGTCTAAGAAATATAAGCCCTTCTGAAGTCAGCAGAAGAGCTACTAGCACATTACTGACAACTTTAAGTATCACCCTTGACCCTTAGAGGTGCATTGATGTACTCTCTGAGACACACAAAGCTACGTGTACCAAAACTCAGAAGAAAATTCTGTCTGATTTTTGTACATGGTCAGACATTTCCTCCAAAATAAATGTCATCTACTGAGGCTGCCTATATAAGGCTGACACAGAGACCTGGGTTTGAAGCAGAGAGTTTTATGATCATGCAGAGAAAGTTTATTCCAAAGATTTCCACTTTTGGGGGATAAACCACTTTAATGCTTCACTGATGCTGCAAACTTCCTTTTGCTGTCTGTTGACTCTATATCTTAATAGGGAGATGGAATGAATGAGAAACGTTCCCCACGTGTGTGAAATGTGAAGCATTTAAAATGGAAGCCTACATTCTCCTTCCTCCTGCTGGAGGGCTGGTAAGATACTGAGCGAACAGGCAGTCTGTTACTCGATTTTGGAAGAGGTAACAGTTTCTCTGTCATTTTTCTTCTTTGAAACCTTCTTTTGTAACCTATTGATTCCCTGTAAGAAAGGAACTGAGGTCTCAGTTAGTGCTGGTCTCTAACTGACCATGAAGGCACCACTGACCTTCGATTCACCTTGGTGCTGGGTGCTGAGATCAAACAAATTTTGATTGCCTCCTTTCTTCATCCAGTAAAAGAGAAATATGGACTACATTTGCTTCAATCTGGTCATATCTTGTTCTTCATGACAGTTACAGAAATCTGATGTCTACAAGAAGAGGTGAATTTGGTAGGGAGGTGCTCTTCTTAATCCTCTGAGGAGTATGACGAGAATGCAGCAGTCCATGGAAGCTGATTTATGCTAACCTTAGTAGAGTCACTTAATTTAGATCTTCCTGTTTATTCCCTGCACACAGTATAAAAGGCTGTAGGCTCTGCATAATACACACTTGTTCAAGTTACTTTGTATTCTACATCATTGCTGGATGCCCTCGTGATAATAAAGGGTTTGACTGGGTGGGGTTTTTATTCTAGAGATTTATGTTCCCTTCAGAATACAGACTCCATTGCAGAGTATTTTTCTCTATAAATGTCTAAGAAAAAAATATAGTTTTATAAAGCCTTGGCTGGCAAAGCCCCTTACTTAGTTAAGCAAAAGGTGTGGGATCTGGAGACACACTGATTTTTTTTAAGAAGTTTTAACATGAGCATGTGTAAGGATCAGGAACAAAAAGGTTCAGAAAGGCTGAGAGAAGTCACCAGCAGATGACAAAACCTGACCTAGATTGTCAGTTTATCCTTTTTAGTTTCAAAACTTACACTTTTAGGTTGTAAGACCTGCTTCTGTCAGATTTTTTTGGGACTTGGGGATTTGCATTTATTTTGAACTAGTCATCTGAATACTCTTTGTGTTTTTTTGGGGATGTGCACACACACATACATATATATAAAAGATGTTCTTGACAGATTTGCTAGGCTATATCACATACACTGTTTCGTGCTTTTCTTTTCCTTTTGTGGTACATGTTGTTTTGTGCTGTCTCACAATAAATCGGAGATGACAGTAAACAACGTGCCTGATTTGGTACCTTGTATGTGATCTGAGGGCAATGTCGATTCCATCCTTCAAGGATTTCCCTCAAGATCTGTAACTCAGCCTTAGATGTGGCAGGGGTAAAAAATGCTTCCTGTCAGAAGTGAATCCCTTTGCGCAATAAAACTCGAGAGATGCAGTTGCAGAACTATATTAGAAATGAAACTCAGTTTCCGGTGAAGTTTCTGGGAGTGAGCCTGCCTGTTCAGAGAGAGAGGAGCAGACCAAGGCAGAGAGCATTCCAGCCCAGGCACCATGGAATCCCCCAGGTTACCATCTTCTTCCAGCTTGCCCATTGCTGGTATCACACCCTGCAGAAACCCTCACTTCCATGACAGGAGGGGACTGTTTTGACTTTGAGGGGTCTGGAACTGGTCCAGACTTGGGGATACCCAGCATCTGGAGAAAGGTGCAGGTCTCAGGGCTTGCCACTCCAAGGGTTTTTCTCCCTCTTGTATACTGAGCACCCCATCATGTGCCTTGGTAGCACTTCAGTCTCTGAATCAGGAGTAATGATTTTAGTTTTGTTGTAAAAGCCTCACTGTTGTAGTTTTCTTAAAAAGGTGCTCACCTTACTGTGAAGTGAGTCCAGTTTCAGTACTGTCCTATATATGCAGTAGTATGAGTGAGTATTAACTGAGACTGAAGCATAATAATTATGTGAAGTTGACCGATAATTTCCATCGAGGAGCAAGACTGTGTGCAATTAACTTGCTGAAGGAATTACATGGACAATTATCATATATTTTGGGTAATGAAGAAATGCCAACTTACTAAATGGATGTCTTCTGAGTAAACAGTTATGTTAATTTCAAACCTCATTTATATAACAAATGATATGCAAACTGCATTTGGACTGTAATAGATACAGCTCAGGTCACCAGCTAATTTAAAATACATATAAATAATATAGCTCCCTTGACGATATAATTAGTGGAAAGTACCAAATTTGGAGCCCCTGGTCTTGAAAATGGGAACCTTAAGTTCACAAACTGGTAGACTCATTGGCAAATTGCTGCACAGCCTCACCCAACATTCTACAGGTCAAAAGAATAAGCTACTCTTCCCACCACATGAGATTTTCCATCTCCTTTCCCCATCTCATTAACCCCAAACTGTCTTCTTTCTTCCCCTGAAATACAGGAGGGTCCTAGGGTAATTCCTCTCTCCCCCCCAGGTATTAACTCATGAGAATAGGGGCCATTTCAATGTTAACTCTATCAGGTGTTTCAGAAGAACACAGCCTTTTCCAAATTGTACCCTGCCCCAAATAGCGATAAATCCTTTCAGCCTGTAGGAGCAGCCGTGTCCCAGACAGTCTGTGATTGACCGATCCCAGTGCACAGCCGTTTCTCTTGGGTTGTCTCTTGGTGATTGCACATGCTTTGTCATCAATTTTTTCCTTAGCTTTTCATGGATTGATCATCCTCAGCAGGTCAGTGGCTGATAGTCTGAGGGCTGTGCTATGTTGCTGCAACATGCAAGTAGATGCACTTGAATTTTCTGACATTTCCAACCACTGTTCCAGCTGGAATTTTTGGAATGTCAGAGCATTTCTGTACTGTCAAAGAAACAGAACATATCCATGCAGACTACTTGCAGTAGAGCAGACCAGGCTGAGATAGAAACATTTTAAATGGTGAAGTTCTTAATTCAGTTTTTAATTACTACAGGAAAGGCTTAAATGAATCACTTAACTTGGTTTAAGCTTCAGTGGGTTTTCTGAATTTTCAAAGGCAGAGAATAGACATTTTTCTATTTAAATCAAAATTTGCAGTCTTAAATTCTTAGCCATCATAGCAAGAATGAAACTTGCAGTGGTTATGGATGGCTAGTGGTTCAGAGGCAGATCCTACCTATAGAATCTGCTCTCAGATTTGAGTATTGAAAAGCTTGGAGTTATTTAGCTTCAGGATAGAGAGGAACCATTCATAAAGACAAGAAATGAGCATGATTTTCTGTGTGAGAAGAGTGGGAGCTGAGACTCCTGGGATTCAACTGAAGCCTAGAAAGATGGTCTCTCTGTCCTTCCTCCCATTTGGAGGGTAGAAGGAAGCATCTTCCTCTCCTTCTTCTCCTCCTGCTTTCTTTGCTTTGGAATAGCAGTGCAGTTACTGGGGTTTTCTACTTTCTTCCACCCTATCTCAGTGCTTTCACCTGTGTGAATGCTGCTGCAGAATTTGCCTTCCTTTTTTTTTTTTTTTTTTGGCTGAATTCTACCATGCCAATTATCCTGTATGCAGGAAAGAAATAAATCACTGTGAAATGGGTGGTTTCTTCCACCTTTCTTGATTCCACTGAGACTGGGTTAAAGAAATCTAGCTGCTGTGGTTTCAGCTCTATTATTTACCCTCTGTAAGGCCTTTAACCTTTTATTTATCTCATAGTAGTTTACTGACAGACATTAGTTCACGTACCAATCCTCTAAGCTAGCAGGAAGCTACACTAGCTAGTGCTAACCCCATGCTAATATACTTGACCTCTCATCAACATGTATGACTGTATCTCAATTTATCTCAATTAAAAAGCATCTATCTGGCTCAAAGTTCCTGTAAAGTAACACACAAGCAAATCTTTCACATGTCTTCATTATTGTTCTGTTTGTAGAACCTGCTAAGTGGGTAATTGCCACAGGAGTAGAGTGAACACTTTGAAATTACTAGGGGCTTTTCAGGAACTTAGTGTTAATAGTTAATCAGCTAAATAAAAATGTCTGAATTTCAGTTAAGGGCATAGGTAAGTTTAAGAGATTATATATTGATTTTTCCTCCTGCTTTATAATTAAAATCAAGTCCCACAGAGGATCTATACCTTTTGGATCCATATCCATCCCCCAGCAAAGTTCCTTCTCTTCCTTACGTCCTCCTACAGATCATTGATATAGTATGGTGTGTTTAGCATATGAGGAGCTGTTATACATTGCTTTAGAGGCTATTTTCTTATTAGAAGAATGCTCTAAATTATTTTTCAAGACAACTACTGTTGTTGTTTTGCAAGGCAACCATGCAATGGGAGGGCTGCAATAGGGAATATTTCTCTCAGCCTGAATCTTGCTAACTAGTCAGGCTTGTGACAGATTGACCTCTGAAGACACAGGTACTGCTATTTTGGCTAAGTTCTCACAGAGGAATTTGCCTGAATGCTGCTCTGTCACTCTTGTTCAATCAGCAATCTATGTGATGTAAAATTAATAAGCCACATGAGTCATGTTCTCATGATATTGTATTTATAGCATTCTTGTGAGGTCTCATTAAGATGTATTAGAAAAGTACTTGGAAAGTCTTCAGCGAAAGTTATCATATCACAGAAATATAGCGCATTTTACAATCTTCACATTAGCCTTAATAAGTTCTTCAGTTTAAATTTTCTAGATCTGAATTTCAGTTTAGGATCCTCTCCTTCAGCATGGCAAGAAGGTTACAAGACTGAAGTGCTTCCATACTTTTTGGGAAACTTAATGATGGTCCATGAAGTCTATGGTTTGAGCACTTCACGCATTACATTTATATACCATAAACCATGCAGATTTTCTCCAGTCTTTCTCAGTTAGCTGCAATACCAACAGTAGAGCTTATAATTGACCAAAATTATTCTTTCATTACCATTTGTTAACATAAGAGCTGGAAATGTAGGCTCAGCTAGTCAACCAAAACATACTCCTTTGCTACTGAATTTGGAGTGGGAGGAAACATGGTGGGGGAGAGAACAGGAGGACAAATTGCCTTTTCTCCTCCAATCTCATTTGTTTTCAGATCTGAGCGGGCGTGTTGCCTTCTGAAAGGGAGAGAGACAGAAACAGACAGTTAAGGGAGCAAATTGGGATTAGTCACTGCAGCGATTATGCATAGAGGAATACATGATTATTTCAAACTGACTTTTCTTGGTCTCTTGTCAGAATGCACTGCTTCTGTGCACAGAGCAAGAGGAAACTTAGCAGAAGGATTTTCTGGGCCACCATGACTGACATTAGAAAATAGTTCACAACTGAAGGATTTTCAAACAAGATTATTGGTGGGGTTGTCATATTGCTTCAGGTCAGGATCTCATGTGTCCTTCTGCACAGAACAGAGGAGATGCAAAACCTTTATCCTTTTGGGGAACAAACAATGAAAATTGAAATAGATTCATTATCTTGTAGCTGTGCTGGATGGCTGCAGTACAGACTGGAGGAGCAGTGAGAGCTCCCAGTAGGGCTGGAAACCTACCAGGCTGGTTGCTGTCACCACTGGATGAGGTAACCAGCATGGTCTCCAAAAAAGCAGCATCAATCCACATCAGCCAGAGGCAAGGAAAAAAAAAGCAATACAGAAGAAGAAGAAGAGAGAGACTGAAGAATGCAACACAGATAAATCAGTCAGAGAAACAAAACATATTTCTAAACTACTGGCTTTTTAAATTAGTTTTTTAAGGGGAGGAACATAGGAGCAAACCACATGCAAACTCTATATGAATTATGTTTCCTATTTATATAATTTTTAAATATATACATGAAGCAAACTGACACAAGCTGTTGGGTTTTACTACAAAGCTCTATAAAAAGGAGACATTCTTGATTTTTGATGGCAAGACAGCATCACATACAGGGAGCAGAAATAGAGGCAGGTAACAATAGGGAAAGAGTAGCATCGAATAACAGTAGCAAAAGTCTTTGGGGAAAAGGACAAAACCTTAGTCTGTGTGGGATAACCAGGGAAGGGATTCTATAAGAAAGCTGACATCATCAAAACACACAGGAAATATATTTTAAATATTAAGTGTTCAATTCAACTCTTATCTAGGATAACCGGAGCTGGGATAAACCAAAGTCAGAAGAAAAAAAAACATTTATAAACAGGGCATTAAGAATATGAGCAATGCATCCACCTTGAAAATTTATAAACAAATAAGTAGTTTTGAACTGGAGCCAGTGGAGAAGGGAAGAGTGTGAATGGTTTGTTCTGTGCCTCTGTCCTTGTGTGGCAATCCCAGGCAGGCAGCTGAACCAGGGCAGAGCTGAGCCAACACAACGAGAGCTTCAACATCTGCCCATACCCAGCACTGACTGTGCTCTGTGGATGGAGCCCCCGAATTTGATCACCCTATGTGTAATAGCAATTCTGACTAGCAATGGCTCTAGGGAGTTATTATTCAGAGCAAATAATGTTGTCTCAAGCCCCTTACATTTCTCCAGTTTCTAAAATGACACTAAAGTGTCACAGTTTCTAAAAGTCACTAAAATAGACCTTGCTTTTATGAACCTGGTGCTACTCCTGCAGCAGAACAAGCCCTTCCTCTGTTAATTGAGACACAGAGAAATGTATTTAGCTTCTCAAATTACTGAATCAATTTTTTTTCCTCCTCCCCCAAATTCCTTGCTTTCTCCTTCTGCCAGAGATCACTGTAGCAGGAAAGAAGTCAAACAGCACACTTAATGCAGATAATTACTTCCTGGATGGTATTGTTTTTCTTTTGGATATGCTGCCTGACAGTTAAAATCTCAAAGAAAAAAAATTTGAGGGGTATTTAATTAAATCTCACTTAAAAAATAAATCTGTCTAACCAGGACAAAATTCTTCTTATCATTTTTTTGTGTATGTAGAATCAAATCAATTAGTTATCAGAGTTGTAGCTTCTTCTGCCCCTTGAGGAGTTTTGTTTAAATTGTAATCATTATTCTGTGTGTGCTCTTGGTCTTTTCTCCCTAGATCCCCACTCTGAGCTTTTGCAAAACCATGCTGTAATTTCTTGGAATAGCTAATTTGAAATACTTAAAATGAAAGAAACCAGCACCAACCATGTAAGATGTGGATATCAAATACGTTCTTAATATTTTTTCAAAAATTAAGTAGGAATGAAAAAACATGCAAGTTTTTCAATTTCAAGTAAAATACTTTAATGTCTTAACAAATACAAATTAACATTGACATCAGTGAGTTAGCCTAGTTCTGCAGGAATTGTGCTTTGGCCAATGGCATGGAAGTCACAAAGGCCAGATTTGTAGGTCTTTGAAGGCACAAACTGGTGTCAGTGGGGTTTTTAAAAGCAAAAATTTTTATACTGAATCTGTAAATACCTTTAAAAATTTGAGAGTACTCTGAAGCTACTGCAGAAACCTTTGGCAGTACTTTGCCTAGCCACGAGACAAAGTCAAAGCAACACTGGGGTTAGCCTCAGTGAGGGATGGCATGATCCTGAGACTGTGTGTTGAGGTCACAGCTTCCCTGGTGTGAAACAAGGAAGGATGATCTTGCGATTAACCTGGCAAACTGGAACCCAAGGAGAACTGACTGGATTCATGTTTGAATGCAAAAGGTGGCTTTGTTTCCATCCTCATATCTACAGTGATCAAACTGTACTGTATCAGGTGATGATAACTGTATGCATTTGATTTCAAGCTATATTCATACCATATTGGATGACTGGGGTTTTCTGACTTGCATCTGAATGATAGCTACTGGCTTTTCTAGGACAGCTTAATATAACAGCATGGTCTTTACTTTCAAACCTCTGCTTTACCTTGTGTAGGTGGCAACTGCTTTTTTCTGGCAGAGATGTGGTTTTGTGTGTTTGGAATTATTTGTAATGGGATTGTAGCAGGTTTCAACCTAGAGTGGTGCCTCATTCTTGTAGGAAGTACAATTTTTTTTTCTTTTGTAATTATTTAATTTGATATGGAATAATTAATTACTCTATAAGCCCTTAAAACTTACAGGTAACACAACAGCTCATGAGCTGAAGAGGCTCCAGTGCCCTGTGCTGCACTGGGCACACTGGGCAAACTTTGTGACACTGGTCACAGCTTAAGTGACACAGGTGTGGTCTTGAATATTTCTTCAGATCTCAAAATCTTCTTTTCCTCCACAAACTTCTTGTCAGGCTAGGGGAGTAATGGGGTGACAGTCTGAGATAACAGTACCTTGTAAGTCATAGCAGTGTGAAGAGGAAAATTTTCAGGAGTTCAAATATGTCAGTATGAGACACAGAGCTCATCTTAGAGAACAAAACTGTTAAGTACTCATAAAGATGTCTGAATTGCAAAGCTGTCCAGGACTATAAAGATGTAGCTCTTTCATTTTAGTTTTGCTCTGTATGCCTTGGTAACAATTGGTGTGGTGTGATTTTTTTGATTTCACACTTGCTAATTGTTCTGTGTTTCAGGAGCATGTGTCAGTTTTCTTTCACAGCAAGAGCCCTAATTGTGAATGACTCCTCAATGCTGCTGTGCACTTTCAATTCTATTCTTGGTTAGCCAAAAAGTCACACATTATGACAGTATGAGGCACTCAGAGAGAAGCCTTTTCTATGACAGAGGTGAAGACAAGTTACACCAAGGCAGTGTATTGAGAGAATAATAGATCTCCCAAATCTGTATTCGTCTGCACATGTTGTTTTATACATAATAGGACTTTCATCTGGCTCAAGGAATACAGGACAAATTATTTCACAAGGATGATATGTCCTTGTACTGTTTCTCTGGTGAATTGGACATAAATAGGTCTTCCATTACCATCAGTCATGCGTGTCTTTTTTTTCCTGCTTTGAAGTAGAGACAAGCGGGGAAAAAAATGTAAAATCTCCCCAGCTTCTCTTTTTACTGTGGCCAGGAATAAGGCATTCCTGCTTTTTGGAGCATAGTTTCTGGTCTTTGGGTTTAAATTTCTTAACTATGTAGGCATTCTGCACTTGTGTGCAACTTTATAAGGACATTGATGTTTTTCTGTCTTTTTGGTATGCAAAGTGTGAGAACTGAATGAAGAGCTCACAGGGGCTAATAAGATAAGGAAGAGGAATACTGTCAAATTTATTATAGTTTATTCATAAACGTGCAAGCATGAATGTTCACTTTCACATACGTACTGGGAGATGTATTTGCAGCAGCAGAGATAAGGAAAGCAAAGCTAATTTTGTTACCAGAGATAAATAGATTTTTTTGTTTGTAGACTGAGCTAAAATAACTGATTGTGTTTACGACCCAAACCTTTGGGGTGATTTAAGCCAGTCATTTTTACCTGGTGCTTGAAGCTAACTCAGAGTGGGCACCCAATCTGTTACTGGTGGTGTTTCATTAAGCTGTGGACAAGCTGTTGCTTGGAAATGACTTTTGGTGCTGTGAGTTGCAGGGAGCTCACAGTGCTCTTGGGTGATGAGTTCCTCCTCTAAAGTCTGGGGGATGGACAGAAAACTCCCTGGCATCAGTGACCTATAGCTTTCTTCTGTATGTTCTCCCTACTTCTCGCATTACAAAAACTTGCCTGGAGTTAAAATATTTAAGATAATCTATTGTCAGCCACAGAAAGAGCCCTGATGAAACACCAAACGTTCCTCCTCCTCTGCTGCTTTAAATTTCTAAAGGCTGATGGGAAAGAGCTAGGTCAGGAGTGTACTTCTGTCCATTGACTCTCCTGGTACCTGAGTTAGGTGGCAAAAATTACATTGGGAGTAAACCTGAGCTGAGAAACAACATCGTAGACTGATATTGATGATGAAGAGTTTTCATTGCTGTATGAGCACACTGGAATGGCAAAGGAGAGAAAACTCAGTGATGTCAGTAAGGACCTGGTAAAGAATGAGTAAGTAGTGTAATTAAAATTTTAAAAAGCTATAAATAACTAAGAGAAATCTCTCATTTGCTTGGAGATGAAACAGCTTCTGTTACCACAGGGGCTCAGTGCTGCCAATGCGCATGTTCTTGCATCTTCTTCTGATGGGTAGGTTGTGTATGTATTTGTGCGTAAGGGACCATGCTCAGAAGGTGCAGAGATTAAAAGGGGCAGACTTGACTTACAAAAAAAATATACTGGTGCCCAGCTCAGTTTTTTTGAAGGATCTTGTACATACTATCTAATAATAATGACCAGTCTTCACGAGCAAAGATCCGGGGAAGGTCTTTCCACCTTCCAGCCTGCGCATTGGATTTTTTAGGTGAGACACAGTGTGCGCGGAACTGAGCCCACCCTTTAATCCTAAGGTTCATCTGCCGGGGCGAAGCGAGCTTGGACAGTGGCAGCGAGGTCCTCAGGACGTAGGTGGGTTGCCTTTAAGGGCTAACGAGCTCCATCTGCCCGGGGAGTGTCCCTGACCGGGAATCGAACCCGGGCCTTGGCGGTGACAGCGCCGCGCCCTTAACCACTAGACCACCAGGGGCTCCCATACATACTATCTATATCAAAGACATCTATATACATTTACAAAACTGATTCTAGTGACTTTTCATAGTCCCATCTGTGGAAGAAAAACCACATGTATTTTGGTATGCTCATAGGAGGATCATAAAAAAAGCTTTGGTTCAGTCAATGAGTTGGTAAGAGCTTAGGCAATGTGTTTGTTTCTTGAACTCTGAGTGCAGAAATTGATGAGATAAAAGAGATTTATGTATATATTTTTAATATATTTATATATATGTATATTTATACATTATATATATTTCTAGAAATATATTTATAAAATATTTGTTTGCATTTTATATCTTTATAGATTACTATAAATATTTATATAAATAGCATTGCAGTTATTGAGAAATGACCATACTAAGACCTGCAAGCGGCAGTCAGACAACTAGACTAATGTATTTTTTTGCCTGGATTAGTGTAATGCAAAACAACCAGTGTTTATGTATGGAATCACCACTTGCTGTGAATTAAATAAAAGCCAAAAGGAAATCCATGTCATCATCCCTTTTATTGGTGACAAAAATACTTCATAAAATAGAAGAAGAGAACAATGACATAAACACATGGTGAACTCATATCTAGAAGTAGGACAGAAAATCATTATCACTTTTAAGCTGTGCATATTTTTAAATGTCACAATCATAGTATTATATACTGCATCGTCGAGTGACCTGAAAGCTGTTCATGTTACCAATGAATTAATGCCTATGAAATAAAGCTCAGTAAATTTTTACTGTGGGGTATGTCTGGGAAAGGTCACGTTGACTCATTTCAGATCATGCTGTTTATAAATTCATCCATTTTAGAAGAGACTGTAAAGGTTTAGAATCCTGAGTTAAAATGAGGTAACAGTGTTCTAAAATCATATATTTTTGTTTTACACTCAATTCTACCATAGGGAGCAGACTTCCCGTTGAAGATTTCCACACAGCCTTTTCTCAGTTTATTAAGCCTTCTATTGCCTAGCCAGCCATTGTTATGCCTGGGGAAAAGCCCTGTCAGGTATTAAAAGAGAAATACATAAAAGAAAACTATTGGCTAAGGTTTAATGCTTTAAATTCTGCATTCACAGGGTATGTAGCTGCCAAACCAGCTAGAAGTTTATTCTGTATGCTCTCCATGCTATTACTACTGAGCTACCTCAGCATAAGGTATTAGGCTGATGAATGTATTTCTAACCATTTGTCTGCATCTTTCTTGGCCACTGAAAAACTGCCAAGTGTAAAAACCACATGATCATGGAGTAATAATTTCTTTTAAGAGAACACCAGACCTGTAGAACAGTGGTCTCAGCATCACCTAATGAACCAACATTTTACTATCCTTTGAATGACTTTTTAGCAACCTCACTTCATAAAGGACACAAAACAAATTAGAAGGAAGTTTCATGGGTTTATTACTCTTTGGTAACTCCAGAAAAGATACCTTGATCTCCAGACTGATTCTTTGTACGCAGAGCCTGCCATTGTCACCTAGGCAACAAATTTATGGACATGCTTACATCTTTTGTTGAGTAGAACCCTTTGTGTGCTTAAGGTTATTTGCTTTGCTCAGTCATGGCCATAATTTACTTTTAGACTGCTGAAAAGGAGACTAGGTAAACAAAATTTGAACTTTATAATATCAATTTAGACAAAAAAAAATTAGGAACCACAAGACATAAAAATGGCTTTACGAATTTGAGTTGCGGCTGCCATCATACTGCTGATGCTTCTGGTCTCATCTGACTCTTGATGGAGTTTAAATGGAAGTTGCACAGAGAGAGAAAAGCATCTGCAGAAGGCAGTTTGTTTAAGGTTAAGTGGATAAATCAAATTCTTCAGATCTGTCTCTCCCTAGAGAGTACAGAAGGAGCCTAGATGATATGCCCAATTTTTATTTTGATAAAATGAAGCCACATTAATTCCACACCAAGTACAGAAGTCTCAGCATAAATGTTCTGACCAATGTGACGTGTCATTAAGGTGTCCTCACTTTGAAGGCAACAGCACATTTAGTCTCTTAGTTAAACTCAAAGAAACGTGCAGAATATTTCAGCAAGTTCTTTTGACAGCACACAAGTGGGTCCCATGAAACGTAAATGTGGTGACTGTGTATTAGAGTTGAAGTAGAAGGATTATTATTTTCCTGGTCTGGTAAACACAGTTGCAGAAGATTCAGCTAAGTGAGTTGAAGCCATCAAACTGCTAGGAGAGGACATTGTAGCAGAATTATGTATTTCATGAAAGGCATATAATACCCAGTAACATGGGCTGTCATCCCTCTGATAGGCAGCAGCAGTCATTCTTCCCTGGCCAGTCTCTTCTTTTGTGTAGGTGTGGTGGCAGTGTTACATTTGAAAAGGTTTTCTAACAGCTGAGAATCCTGACCCATTTACTAAGCTCTTTGTATTCACTCCTCTCATTTGCTTCCTTCAAGTCAACCTGTGGCAGCTGTACTAAAAACCAAGTGCTTGATATACTATGACCAAATAAATCCTTCTGAAGTTATCCCTGCAGGGGAAGGTGGCAGTGACAAGTTATGAGTTTCTGCAGTGTTGCAGTTTGGTAGTGTTTATGACTTCTGAGCAGCACATTGCCAGCACTAGTGTGACAGAGCACGCTTATGTGGGTATGAATTTATTAGATCTGTACAAATGGCTGAACTAAAGCCACACTAGAAATGAACTGAAAATCAAGCTGTAACCACAAATGAAATGTTCTGTGTGGATTTGCAATTGACCTGTACTATGCAGAGAATTACATCTCTTGCTAGTAATCAGGGAAATGGCACGGGCTGCTTGTCTCATGTTGAGCACAGGTTGGGAAAAAGCAAAAAATAAACCAACCAAGCAAAGCAACCACCATCATCCCCTCACCCAACCTGTACAAATATTTTATTAAGAAAAAAAAAAAATTCATATGTGGGAACTAAATAACAAGAGAAAATCTCAGCAGGTTTTCTTGTCAGTTCTTGCCAATCTAGAGAACATGTGATCACCAGAGTAATCAAAGTACAGATCCACTTGGATCTGAAAGCAAACTTGCACTTGAACTTGAGTAAGAAGTCTTCCAGGGATAGCCATAGCCACATTATAATTATGGCTTGGGGCAGAAAGATAATAAGTATTTTTGAGCATAGAATGTGAAAACTGGTGATCTAGATTTAGACTTCTGTTTTCCTGACCATGCCATGACTCACTGAACATCGTGGCAGGTGTTTGGAGCTTTTTTTATGGGGGGTTAAGGGGCAGGGGCTGATAGAAAAATGAGTGACAATAAGGCAGACTGGTCGTTCAAGGTGACGGGGAGACCAAAGTGAAGTCAGCAGCTTTGATGGGGACACAGTGTACCCCACATCTGCTTCTGAATCCTTCATGTCACAAAATCAGATTTGGAACAGAATTTTTTTTTTCTAAGAATGTATTCTGATTTAAATTTCAAAATCTCTCTAGTAGCTTGAAAATATTTGGGAACACTTTGATGCCTAATTCCCATTAAAACAACCTGCAGATATGGAACAAGGAGTTAGGATTCTGGAGTAGCCCCTATCTACGAGTAAATTACTTTTCTCTTGTCTGTTCCCTTATTATAGATTAACATGGAAAGAGAACATAAAGTCTGGTTCTCTTTCACCTTGATCTCCATTTTCTCCAAGGGAGAACTTCCTCCCAGCTCTGGTCTTTGGAGGTAATGCAAATGGCAAAGCATTGCATTCTGCCTTTAAGAAATAGTTCACTTGTGTACATGAGAGGGTGTATACACACCCTATCAATTCAAAATAAAGGCATTTTCTCTTCTGTAGTACTCATAAGGCTCAGTCTCTACCCCACTGTCATACTCTCTGCCAGAGCATGTAAAATGAAGTTTAGCTGACACCAGTACAGTCCAGTTCCTCTCAGCTGCGCAACAGTGGTGGAATAGGTCACGCTCACAGTTTTCTCATGATGCAACATCAGTCTTTGTGTTCCATTGAACATCAGGAATTTTCTATGTGACTTTCTAATGTCACCTTTCAGCATCAGTAGTTGTTCTGAAGCTATTTCAGCATCAGAAGCTTATAATACAGACTTTCATTATTTGCAGAGGTGAACCCACAGTTTTGGAGCTGAAGCACTAAACAGCATGAATGAATTTGTCCTTCATCATCCATGAAACACATCTTTTCCAGTGTTCCTTTTCATCTCCTATAGGGCACTTTGAAATGTAAGACACCTCAGAGATTGTTTCACGCCATGGAAAGAGAGACTTCTTTCTAATATTTCAAATTATTCAAAATCTGCATTAATTAACTAATTAATTAACTAACTTATTCACTCTGCCTTCTCCTTCAGCCTTATCATGAGGTGATCTGTTCATCCATTTCTCTGTGATGGAGGGCAGACTGAAGTGTAGTTGTATATGTTTTGACCTGTGGATGCTGTACTGTGAAAGCACTTACTCCCAATTGATGGAGAATGTCTACATTCTTGGGATAATATATATGTGAAGTATTTTTTCCTTTTCCTTTCTACCTAACTTGTTCTTTCTGGAATTTAACGAAGGAGCCAACTTCATCCTCCCACCTGGCATATGTACAACTCTGATCATTTTACATTTATTCAGGTAGAAATTTATTCTTGCTCTTCTCTGAAAGACAGAGAACAAGTGTTGACTGGAAAAGGGACAGTTTGGTAGAATGAAGGGAATTGATGAAGCAATGTGATATGTTTTCTGTGCCCTTTTTTGTTTTCTGTTATTCACAAACAGGCTCAAGAGGGAAGATGCATTTTAATTAAAGCATGTGATTTAACTGACATGTTTGGGTACATCCACAAGGGATGGCTAAAATTTAATTACAGGCACTCTGTAAAGGTCTGTAATGAGGAAGGGAACCAAATTCATATATTTATTCAGCAGAATTATCTTTTCTGATATAATTTTAGTAGTAGGGAGAAGATAAAAATCTAGAGTGGAGAGAAACCAAACTATATCTGGCTGGGTGTGAAATAACGTTGTATTTGGGGTGTACATGTGTAGTCAGAATCAATAATTCAAACTACAATCAAACTTCAAATCTGTGAAGTTCTAATCTAGTTTTAAACTTTTTCAGCATCACTGTCTCTGAATGTCTGTGCTTGGGCTTTGCCCTCTCCAGTTAGCAGTAGAAAGATGGGATAGGAGTTTATCATTAGCAATAATTTATTAAATATTGGATGTGTTAATAATGTGATACATAAACGATATCAGCCTTACTGAAATCAACATTCTGGCATTTGCTTAATGCTGTTGTAGTACCAGTTGATTGTGTGAAGAAATATTTCCTTTCAGACTATTAATTTCAGAATGACAGCAAAACATGGTGGACTGTACATACCATAATGATGTTTGCATAAAAGAAAACACCCTCATATTCTGCATTTGTGGGTAGAAATGGGAAAAATACCTATCCCTTTAAAACTGTCTCTTAGAGCAATGAAATGTTGAAGCTCATTTATAAAATATGACTAACAGATTGTTATTACTGGCTTCTTGAGACTGAGAATAGCAACAGTGCTGAGGACACTATTCGTAGAGCAGAATGCCAGAAGTGATATGTTAACCTGAATCACAAATCATGAATTATTGAGAACTGCTGCTTTTGCTATCTTTTCACTTGTTAAAATATTCGGTTTTGCATGGAAAATCTTGAATATATGGGTTTGCATTTCTCCCATGGAATATTTCTTCTAAAGACTATTTATTAAGGGATGTTCTCTACACAACCTATGGAGATGTGTAGATAAAAACAAAAGCCCCAGAAATAAATACCCTTCTTTTCAAGAATGTTACAAGGCTGTAACATCTTTGTTCAGATTCTTGAAGACCATTTCAAACAATCCTTTCTTCTTGCAGCTGGCACTCAAGTCTACGACTGCTCCAGAATTCACTGCAACATGTGGAAAGCTTAGGATGTACTCCCTAAATTCTGTAAGGATGTTTTTGCCTAAACTGTAGGGTCTAATGATAAGATAAGAGCTAGCAGTTCCAAAGAAACACATTTTGCCGTGCTATTTATTTCTTAGGTACTTTCTGTGGAGGTACCACTGCAAGAGGCCAAGATCATGAAATCCATCTTGGTTGTAAGGCTTGGACTCACTGCACCCAGTGATAGAGGACTGCAGGAATGTTGCCAGGCTGGGACCTTTGGCTTTCAGTGCACTTTCAAAAGTAATTCAGATCTCAGACGAATCCACAGGTACTCTGTCTGAAAAGGTCATCCTGGCTCTTAGTCATTCCATTTCAGTACCTAAAATCAAGTAAGATGAATCGTGGTGAGAATGAATCATCATATGATTTAGAATGAAATTAACATTATTGGCCACCAGAAGAAAATACATGAGTGTAGTAGAATCACTCACAAAATAATCAGTATTTCCAACACAACCAAGAGATGGATATAGTGTTCAATATTGTCTTGTAGTACTTACATTGATGTTATTTTTGTCCAGCATTATACAGTAGGTTATTATAACGGTGCCTAAGAAGTAGATCCTCATAGCTTTGGGGCTTTCAGATGCCCACTCTGAAAACACTGTGATGTTGCAGGACTTACTCTGTAAGAGCTGACAAAAGTCAGATTTGTTCAGGATTTTAGTTCCACTTGTTTACCATTAGATAATGTGATGCAGTCACCAGTACTTTAATTTTACAGAGCTGATGAGCAGCGACAGCTCCTCTTAAAGTCAGCAGAACATGTAACTACTTGCACTTCTGGTAATTGGGTTCTGGCACAATGTGTTTCACAGTGAGACATTTAAAAGCTAGAGTACTTAAAATTAGTAGTTTTGCAACTTTGATCTCTTCCTCATTCTGTTAAAAGGAAATGAACTGAGGATATAGAATTCTGAAAAGAGAACTCTGAGCTCTGCTGCACACCATTTGTTTTCTTATTACTCTTTGAATATTGTTTATTTGACATATTGTATACCTCCTTGACACCCTTTCCTTTTTTTTTTTTTTTTCACTGAGACCTGGTTATTGGCTGGAAATTCCACTAGCATGACTCATCCCTGAGCTGAAAATTACTGTGAACAGGCATCACATTGTGGGATTTACTCCTTCCCCCCTTTTTTAGTTTCTAAGTACTTTATCATGGCACGAGCTTGTAATAATAAACTAGGAAGGAAGTAGGAGCTAATCATTTGGTTCTGAATGCACAAGCCCTGCCAAATTTCCCCACAGGCATGAAACAGCCGCTCAAGCTGTGACACCAGCAAATTAAATCCTGGAGGTAGCTGACCAGAAGTAATGAAATGTGTATTTACCATACTGATGCTGTCAGTCTTAAGACACACTGGCTTTACAATCTAGTTAAGTGGGGCACGTTTGTCACTTCCAGCGGTGCTTAGAAAAAATACTCAGTTTTCTTCCTATCCTTCCTTTCAAGCTCAGTTCTGTATGGTAACCCTCACCTTGTACAACATGGAAAACAGGATGACCAGAATGGTCTGTTCTTTTAAAACACTGCCAAAGTGAAATTCAAATCCCAAAGGAGATTTCATCTTATGACATGTTAATTGCCAAGTCTTTTTATTCATCCCTTATCTACCACTTCATTCTATAATCCAAACCTTAGAGATAAAGTTAATTGATAAGAGCTCTTTCAAGAGTCTATGGCTAATAAGCAACAGATGCCCCCCACAAATCATGTGTCCCATGCATGTAGCAGTTTAAAACCCTGTGAGCATAGAGTGATGTGGAAGAGGGACATGTAATCACTGAAAAGGTACCACTCAAGAGAGGGATGCTTTATGCAGGTAGGCACAGGCATGGGATGGACGAGGCATGCAGCTACTAAAGAGATGTCACTCAAAAAAAATGCCTGTATATCATGGCAGTAGAGGTTCAAGAGCATCTGGACATAGAGGAGGGAAGTTATTTTACAATCCCCACATGCTTAAGGTCATAAAGGACTCAGAAAAATTTATTTACTCCAGTCAGGTATTGTCACAGGTAAACACAGCATATGTCTGAGAGGCATTCTATGCCAACTGTGTGAGGACTATTCAAGAAGGTTAGTGAATCATTTGTTGAATGGTATTTGTTGTGGATTCACAAAAAAGTTGAGAGGGGAAAAAAGGAAAGCACAGTCTTCCACATGGTTAATACAATACTCATGGAAAAATCAAAAAATAAAATCACAACCCATATGAGCCCTTTCTGAAAGCATGTAATTATATCTTAGGAATGTCTATGACTGTGCAATTATATGCTTAATTTCCAGCTGTACTTGACTAACATCACAAATTATTTATAATACAACCAAGTATAAGGAACTTACTTTGAACTGTTTGCTGCATATATAGATTTGTTTGGCACTTTTGACTGTCTCTTCATAGTCAGGTAGGCACGTTGAGTGTGATTCAGTGGCAAGGCAGAGGGAAGGCCACAGTAATTTTAGAGATAACACCATTATTTTTCCTCTAGTGAAGCACTCAAATGCAAGTCTATGAAAGGTCAAAACCAATAGACTTCTATGGGATTACACATGCATTTCAAGCTTAATATGTAGAAATAACCTTGCTGAATCCTTGCTGGTCTTCCAAGACAACCTTGGTTTCTGGGATACAATAACACAGTAAGCCAATTCTTTTGTGGCTTTCTTTTGCTATTTTCCCACATCAGGAGGGCTGAAGTAAGATTCATTCCATGTTTCCTCAGTGCACAGAAAACAGGGATGAGGGAGGATAAGAGAACCTCTACTTGTTTTTTACCAGATCTAAACATGTTTGAATCT
This sequence comes from Myiozetetes cayanensis, assembly GCF_022539395.1. NCBI lineage: Eukaryota > Metazoa > Chordata > Aves > Passeriformes > Tyrannidae > Myiozetetes > Myiozetetes cayanensis. Next base: position 66,678,107 of record NW_026087521.1, on the reverse strand, counting down.
GTGTGAATCAAAATGCTAGACTGGGATTTTAGGCAAAATACAACTTGAACTGTGGTGTTTTGATCTACTCAAGGGTCAGCCTGCTGAAGTCAGGTGAGGCTGAGGAGAACACATGGAAGCTTTTACATAATTGTCATCTTACATTGTAAACTTCTTGGAGCAATTGCTCTGCCATCTGTCAAAAATTACCCAGGCTTCTACACCAAAATATTCTTTCATTGATAGCATTGGCTTATATAATTTTAACAACTTAAAAGTAGTTTTTAAAAAGACTAATCAAAGCAAACCTCAAATCAGCAACTGAAGCTGCATTGCCTCTCTTTGTAATCGAAGGGTTGAAGCTGTTTAGATGAGTTTTCCTGTTTGAGCTGGACTGATTATATACTTGTTGCCTTGTTCTCATGTTGGATCAGGTGATTGCGTTTGCTTAGGTCCTTTTTCTCAAGTCTGTACTTTTACCTGTAGGATGATATTGCCTTAGGTACACTGCAAATGTCAAAGGCCAATGATAATAACATAAATATATGAAAAGATGGAACTACTGTTGTTTGAGATCTTACACTCCTAGAACCAATGCTTTGTTCTTGGTGGGGGGTTTTTGTTGTTGTTGCTGGGGTTTTCTTTGAATGCCAGTAGTTGTCAACACCATATGTGTGATTTCAAAATAGGGATCCTGGCTGCTGCAGCATAAATCCCAGAAAGATTATTCTCCTGGAAGAATCCCCACTAAACAAAACTAAGATAAGACAGGAGGTAGCCAGGCTGCTGGAATTACCTCTGAAGGAAGTATATAGCTTTTTGGTAGAGGAAGAACTTGACTGAATAAGTAAGTTGCAAACTAACCATGGTTGCTCACCCTGCACAGAGAGTTCAGCCTGTGAAGATGAAGGAGAAAGAGTTACTATAGAATTGGGAACTGAAAATATCTGATATTGCAGTTTTCACAAGGGGTAAAAAAAATTTAAGGAGCAGTGGGGTCTGATAAACAAAAAAGCAACTCTTGAACTTTTCCTTCTCATTAATTACCATGAATCTGTTTTGAAATTCCAGTAGAGAACAAGTACTTCTCCTGATAGCTGGTTTGAAATTAATAAAAGGGAAAGGGTTTTCAGCTGTCAATGACCTAACATGCTCATGATACATGAAAACAAGGTTAAATTGCTCCTTTCTCTCTACTACTAATAAAAGAAATATTGAAAATGAAATGCTGTAGCTTAGGAAATGAAAAGTGCCAGCCAAAACTATGGACATAGTGCTGTGAGCTTCTTATCATCTGGTACTTGTTGGAATGGGCATATTTGGAAAAGCTTAGTCAGTGCCAAGAATTATTCTTCAGTTGTAGGCGTTCAGAATAAATTGCATTGAGGAATATATGATCCCATTTCTGCATGATAAAGGAGTCTTGATTTAATAATCTCTTTTTCAGGATTCAAATGACTTTGAGACTTTATTGGAAATCCTCTTGTGCTGATACCCTTTTCAGTCTCATCCTTCTTCTGCTCTACTTCACCTTCTGTCAGAAAAGAATGACAGGGGCTTTGTTGCTCAGAATGTAAGGAATGGACTATCCAGAGCATCAGAAAGCACATGGGAGAATCCAGCTTATGCTACAGAGAGGCTGGCCTGATAATCAAGTGCCTGTGTACTGTGAAATAATTGCTAGGATTTTGTATAAACTCTCTTACGGAATATAAAATGTAACTTTATTGTAAATATAATATGAGTATCTTATGATCTTATAGAAAATGTGTGAAAGCAAAATAATTTATTTTACTTCAGCAAACTCTTTATTCTTGTCTTATAGAATACAGAACCTTTCCAAGTTACCGTCCGAGAAGACAATTGTATCGTTGTCTCCCTGGAAGCATCTGATGTGGTGAACTCGTCCTCTGTATATGTTGTGAAGATAGCTGGGGAATCCAAGAACTACTTTTTCCAATTTGAAGAATTCAATAGCACTTTACCTGCCCCTGTTGTTTTTAATGCCAAATACCATGGCCTATATTACATAGTAACTCTGTTGGTAGTGAACTCAAATATGGTTTCCAAGTCAGCAAGATCAATCACTGTGTTAACCAGTAAGTAACACCTTCCTCTTTTTTTCTTCTGTTTCGTGTTTGGTTTTTTTGGGGGGGGGGATGGGGAGGCTATTCTCCAGAAGTTCTTCTTGCGGAGAAGGTTGGGTGAGTTTGTGGGGTTTTTTTCCATAGATCCTGATTGTGTGTAGGATGCATCCCTGTGTGAGAATAGTAGGGAAGGTAACTTGAGAAGGTTGAGTGAAAATTCACTGGGCAAGAAGAAAGGAATGCCTTTAGGTTTCCCCTGGCTGCCCCTTCCTGAACACTGAGGTGTAACATACTGAAATAGTGTGATGGATGAACCTCCTTTTCAGATTTTCATCCTGAATACTTTGAACCAGGAGTTCCAAAAATCTAGTAAAAGGCATGAAGAGTGTTAACTGACATTTCAATGTAAAGCACTCCTGTTATATGGTGAAGTTTATTCTGCTTTAAATACTGTTCTTTTATTGCTAATATGTTGAAGCAATACTAAAAGTCATGGAAATGATGTGTTTCTAGCCAGTGCAGCTGGAGGTATTTGTGACGGAGACCATATTTGTAGTAGCTTAGCTCTTACTACCTCCAGGTACATTGTTCATGAGGGAGATGTGGGATTTTGTTTGCTCTGTCATCATGCAAAGCAGCATAGATTTCTGTGTGATTCCAGCTGTGTTTCTGGCTCTGAGATTGCTCCAGAACTGTTTCCATTTGCCAGCGTGAAAACACCTTTGTAGAATATAAAATGATTTCTTCATCTGGAAAATGACAAAAATGTATTTGGATGGAGCAAGACCAGTTTGGGGTTTTTTTTGCTAAATGGCACCTTGGAATCTGTGGGTAGTTTTAGTTGGCTTACAGCTGGACTATGACTATGATTTTTTTGCACCTCTATTGTTCTATCAATGAGGAAACATCATCCACTGTAATAGCATTCAAAACCTATTAAAATAGGCTCTTATGGTATTGAGTGTGCCTGAAATTTAGGACTAACAAGATTTTACATCACCTCTATATTCTTCAGCATTCCTTTGTGTGGTAAAGTTGTACAATGATGAGGACAACCATGAAGAACACCATGGGAAAAATATCATGTTGTTGGGTAATGAAAGTCTTAAGGCATATGTGCAAAAACATCTGAGCCTAGTGAACAACTTCAGGGTTCAAAGGCAGCCTGAATATCCTCTTCTTTGACTGCTGTAACCTTGCATACAAAGGAGTAGTTCTAATCCAATTTCCAATTTTATATTTATTTCCTTCCAAGAATATAGTGGAAGCATCCCGTGTCACATACAACTGAAAAAAGAGGCTCAGTATGCATTTTTAGCAGGTTTTGAATGCTGCATTTGCAGTTGTGCAACAGGGCTCTGCTCTTTGATTTCCAGAGCCCACAAAGGTCTCTGGTAGCAGGGGAAGTGTGATCCAAGATGGCAGATGGTGTACATGCTCCTGGCAGGGAATCTCTGAGGGAAGAAGGAAGCTGACCAAAGCCAGCCCCAGACTTCACATTTCTGGTTCGGGGGATTTCCTCAAGGTGTTCCTGAAAAAGCGTGAGGCTGACGGCTCCCATGTCACTCTCCTTCCTCCACATCTTGATGGTGTCCTTCCCGATGGAAAGGAGCCCACCCTTTTCACCACCTGTCTTATGAGGATGTGCTGGCAGCATCTTGGGGTTTCCTGCTGTGGCCTCTGCTGCTCAGCCAGACCTTTGAAGGACCAGTGATTTTGGCAGTCAGCCAGCACTGCTTGTGGAATTCATGTAACAAAAAGGGAACAATAGATTTCTCTGGTTTTGTCTCAACAGAAAAACAACCAGGTTCATGGAAAAGGAAACACATTCCTGCAGGCAGCACTGAAGGATGCTTTACTGAGCACTAAAAGTAAATTGTGAGCTTTGGAAGGGAAAGGGTCCAATCTCCTGTGTAATATTTTCTGTTGGGTAGACTGATGAGTGTAGCTCTCATGTAGCAGCCTCTGCTACTAAGAAAGTTCATCTTTTGGAGCACAAGGCTACAGCGATGAGAGTAAATTTGGAATGAAAAGACAGTGTGGCAGGGTGGGCTTTTTAAGGTATTTCAATATCTTTCAGCTTTTGAGAAGAGATCTTAAAACTCCTGTAGTGACCACTGGCTTCTCCTACAAAAATTCGTGAGGTGACAGTTGATTTGGGTTTTATTTTCCTCTTATTGTTATTGTCCACTGCCTGTTTTACATTATTTTGTGACTATTAAGTAACTTGATCTTTTTGGCAGACAGTAATTAGGATAGTTTCATATTTTTCTTCATGCCATATGCTCTCTCAGCCTGTTTAGCATTCTTGTTTTATTTTAACTATGCTAAGACATAAAACTATCTAATTTATTCCATCTATATCTTACTCATGAAATAATGGCATATTGCTGCTAACTTCTATGACCAAATTAATTCCTGTTTGAAGTTCATTGATATCAGGAGAGCTTTACCAGTGGCAGATTGGCCCCATTCATTATGCTGCCACAGAATAAATCAAGCAGGATAGCCAGTGATGCCAATGTGGTTATTCCCAAGGCTGTACTTTGATTTTCACAACAGTTTTCTGGGATCTTCTGATGTCTGCAGAGAAAACCATGCAGGGAGATGCAGTCTTTCAACTTGGCCATATACTGGAGATCTGAGCAGTGTGTATTCAAATTGAGCACGTCAAAACAAGACCAAGGTCCTTCAAAGACACTGGCTGCTTAAAAATCCGGTGAGAGTCATGAAAGACCTCTCCTTTCTGATGTTATATCTTGATGGCATTTCCTTTCTCCTATTCTCATCTCTTAGCAATATGCTGCATCTAAGCAAATTGGCAAGAAATGACTAAGTCTCTTCTTGGGTTGAAACATTTGAAGAGAAGACTCCATTTGAGTAAGAGAAGACTTATATTACACCTAAAGATTTCTGGCCAGAAAAGCTTTTAAAAGCTAACAATAATTTATACATTATGTCTGTGCACATATAGATATACATGTGTAACTATAAATACATATATGTGTGCATAAATATGGAGATATAAAATATAAAATAACATTATATAAATATACATATAACATAGAATTATAGTATCATTTTGATTAGAAAAGACCTCTAAGATCAACGAGTCCAACCAGTAACCTACCACTGTCCTACTAGCTCATGTCCTCAAGTGCCACATCCACATGTTTTTTGAACACTTCCAGGGGCAGTGACTGGACCACTTCCTGGGTCGGCCTATTCTAATGCCTGACCACCCTTTCAGTGAAGTTTTTCCTGATATCTCATCTAAACCTCCCCTGGTGCACTATTTTCTTTTGTTCCATTAGTTGTTACCTGGGAGAAGAGACTGACCCCCATCTCATTACACCCTCCCACCCTCCTTTCAGGAAGTTGTAGAGAGTGATAAAGTCTCCCCCTTGAGCCTTCTCTCTAGGCTAAACAACCCCTGCTCCCTCAGCTGTTAACCATCGGACTTGTGTTCCAGACCCTTCACCAGCTTCATTTTCCTTCTCTGGACTCGCTCAGCACCTCAATGTGTTTATTGTAGAGAGGGGTAAAAACTGAAAACAAGGTTTTAGATGCAGCCTCACCAGTGCTGATTACAGGAGCATGATCACTGCCCTAGTCCTGCTGGAAGCACTATTTCTGATCCAAGCCAGGATGCCATGTTTGGGATTGCCTCGACCGAAGTAAGCATCTTGCACTTGGACTTGTTGAACTTCATAAAGTTCTTATGGGCCCACTTCTAGAGTGTGTCCAGATCCCTCTGGAGGGCATCCCTTCATTCTGTTGTGTCACTGCAGACTTGCTGACAGTGGACTCGATCTCACTGTCTTATGTCACTGATAAAGGTCTAACAGAGCACCAGTCTCAAGAGCCCTGGGGGACATCACTTGTCACTGGCCTCCAGCTGGACATAGAGCCATTGACCACAGCTCTCTGGCAGCGTCCAGCCAGCCACTTGCTTATCCACCAAATAGTCCACCATTCAAATCCACCATATCTCTTCAGTTTAGAGGTAAGGATGTCATGTGATACCATGTTAATCAAATCACCACAAACTGTAGGCTCCTCGTTTAGGTTCTGTAGTCCAGATTGCTGTGTTGCAAAGGATATTTGTTGCAATGTGTCTTATCAGAGCCTGTCATAGGTTTACTTGTTCTAAAAACCAACTGGGGAATTTTTCTTTCCCCTGTATCACTGTGAGAGAAAAATGTTGAACAAGGGAGGGTAGCTTGGCTAGGGTAATTCACATGCACAAAAGAACCAGCGAGCAGACTCACATTCCAAGCTGATGGCCCTCAGAAGACTGGGAGGAGACGGGGTGAGGAGCTTTTTTTCTCTCTACCAAGAAATGGCAGGCACTTCACTTTTGCCTTGACTCAGGGAGGGTGTTTGTGGGGAGGTGGTTCCAAAGTTTTTGTTTTTAACCAGTTCATCTGGCTGCTTCTGGCCCTGGTTCTCCTGCACCCTGTTCTACCCCCAGCCTGGACTTGCTCAGATTTCATCGGAGAGGCTTGGTCCTTCTGCGAAGGAACATTTGGGGGAGGAGATCACACTTTCCCTCCTCCACTCCTGTGCTGGCAGCAGCTTGTGCCCATTGAGGAGGGGGGCGGGAGTCCCAGCCGGAGCCAGTCGCCAACAGTGTGAGACTGTGGGAAGAGCCCTCTCTTCTCCCCCTTTACCCTTTCCCTTCTCGGTGGGGGGTTTGATCTCCATTTTCGGCTTCTCCCTCACACCAGGGCCCCCACGCTGCGACCGCCAGAGCCCAACAGCACCCCCTGCCGGCCAGCACAGAGCACCTGCAGGGTCTGCGCCCCAGAGACCAAACAGCACCCCCTACTGGCCATGGTTAGAATTACACCAAAAGGCGGAAAGTACTGGAATTGTTTCCTTTTTGAAGGGGATTTGTTCTGCCAATACACAGATATCCTTTAATAAAGGGCTGTTATTTTTTCCTTTCTCCATACTTCCTCAGTTGGGCCTCTTAATTTCATATTTACAATTGCTTAGAGGGAGGAGCTTGGTCTTTCTCATAACTCATCCTCCTTAGCAAAACATTGCAGTCTCATTAAACTGAGAAAGAGCCCAAGGGTTTTCTCAGCTTGAGCACAGCCCTTGCATTGCTCCTTGTGCTGTGACATAAGAAGGGTGACATGAACAGACCATGTGTCTTCAGCTCTTTGATAGGAAACCAGTAACATGGAATTTGAACACAAAATAGCACCTTTTTTTCTTATTCTGTAGCAAAGCTGCGTTCAGCAAATTGGGCTCAGTACTTTACTGAAGGAGAACACCTGAAACCCTGACTACTTTTTAAAGGTCCCTGTGATGACTTTCACAAGAACAGTAATGTGAATCACAACCATCCTGTTCAGATTCCTAAGAGTGCAATTGTATTGTGCCTATCAAAGTGACTTTCTTTGCAGTCTTCAGTCTGGACAATGTTAAAAGTACTTCTGGTATCTAACACAACTATTTCAAACCTACTTTCCTCTGCTGTTGGACCTTTGGCATTTCAAGGCAAGTGAAGTAATTCCAAAATTTTTATTATTCATTTAGTGTGTTCCAATATTTGAAGGAAACTTCCATGTTATTGCTAATTGATTTCAAAGTAGTTTATGAGAGAAATAAAGAGCATGTCTGTAAAATCAGTGACTGAAATTCTCACTCATCCTCTATTTTTTTATGGAGCCCTGTTTTAATCTTCCCAGGGTGACTCATACCCATATAGCCTCCATTTTTTTTTTTTTTCAAATTCAGTGTCAACTTTTCTTTTTATTGTGAAGAAAAAAATGTTTGTAGATTTGAAGGAATGGGGGAAGCAGTCAACTGAAAACCTATGGTGTGCTGTAGGAAAAACGTATCTCTGCTGGGAATTGGAGAAATCAGGATCTGAGGATCTCTGATGGTGCTTAAGAGCAGCTCTGCCTGACTTTTATTTTAGCTGATAATTTGGAGTTTTGAGTGGTAAATGTCTCATTGTTTCAAAGGCTCATGATTCCTTACATAGATCTCTGTAAAATACATTCCCTTTAGGGAGAGTTCTGCCTCAGTGTCTTCTACAGAAAATATTCTCCTCAAGAGACTAACAGGCCTGGTGCTTGGGCCTCTGATCTTCAGCTCTCAGAAAGTAATTGGTATTAGACTTAGTTAATACTCAGTTGTCGCTGTGCCAGATGCTGCAGGAGGTGATTCAGCAGGTCGAATCCTTTCCTCTGGCTTGTTAATGGATCAGCGTTGTTGTTGAACTAGGAGCTTCAGAGGTTGGTTGCTTTTTCTTTCTCAAAGAATGACATGAAACATCTTTAAAAAGGCTGGTTATCTGTGGCAACCCTAATTTTGAAATGTAACTCATAATAGCATCTAGGTCCATTAATACTCAGATTTGTCTAGCAAATAAATCATGTTATCCTCTTTTTAAGGTCAAAAAACATCTTTATCAGAATCAAAGAAACAGAAAGAACTGCAACCGTATGATTTCCTGCTGTAATTTCCATTGTAAGGATGATCTAAACGACTGCCCTCAATCTGTTCAAGAACAATAGATATGCCTTTGCTCTTGTGATAACATTATTTTTTAGTTTTATGTCATCTTTTTATTTATCATCCTATGTGGCCACGTAGAAATTACACTATATTCCATCGTCGTTCAGATTTTCACTTACATTCCCTTCCATAAGCAATAGCACATGGTATCTCTATTACCTATCATAAACTTGAACATTATGTTCCTGAAGTATTAAATAACAACTTTTTAACCTCAGAGGTGGTTTCTTTTAGCGAGAGATAAAACAGCCCTAAAGTTTACAGCATAATGGAAGCTTTACCCTGGCTGTGACTTATTCCCACTAGTCATATAGATACATAAAGTGTCATCCTGGGGAGAAAATTATATAAATCACAACTTCTTCATGTGAGTAAAGGGGACTCCCATGGGAGTTCGGTCACTCCATTAATGGGGCATCTTTTTTATAAAAGTCACAATACGGAGGCAAATAGTGATTAATCTGGGTTTGAGTGTGAGAAGCAAGAGAGTTGATCTCAGCCCCATTTCAACCATCCATGCGTAATGCTTACGTCTAAGCTACAACAATAATAAATCATTAATTTAATCTGTAGAGGGACACAAGCTACAAATATTACAAACAAACTGATTAGGATTGAAACTTAGTGCTTATTTTTAATGTAAACCCAGCCCCTCCTCCCCCTCCGCAAATTTCAAATATTAATGTGTCTGGCACAAATTGAATGCATTAATGGAGGATTTAGCATCCAGAATTTTCCAGGGCATTTGAGGAAGATGTTAGGTGCATTTATTATGCTATCTTGATTCTTGTGTAATGCAAGTTATACACTAAACACAAAATACTGTAAAGTCTTGGAGAAACAGAGAAGCTGTATTTCCAAAAAAAAAAAAAAAAACCAAAACATAAAATGGGAAAGCAGTTGCTATAGGAGCAGGAGATTCTGAGGCACTGAGAAAAAAAGGCAAATTTAGGTCTTGATCTTGCAAGCTTATCTGTATGTGTTAAATATAATCTGCAAGTCTAAAAATAAAGAGATTGTACATAAAGAAGTACCTTAAAAAAGCTATTAGAGGGATATTGGAATGGTCTAGTCCCTTCTGTAATATGACTTCAATGTGGTACAGAGTGTTTATAAGGCTCTAAGTATTGTACTTCTATGATTCTATGATTGCACCCTATTTAGGTTATTTTTTGAGAACTACTGAAATCTCTGACAAACTGGATCCTAAATACTGAAAAATATAAAATTAAAAAGACCAGACTGTTTATGCTCTGAATTATAAATATAGATAGTGAAGAGTGGCATTTTACATATTCTTTCATTTTAATAACCCTAGGAGCAGTTAGTAAGTGGAAAACAGAACATGATGGTTATCTGCTGAGTGTTCTTTTAATTTCACAGTGTGCAAATAGCCTTTGATGTGAAGATTTGGTGCCAAAGGAAGTAAGATAATGGAAGAATCTTTAAATTGCATTATATTACTCATGCTACTCTGCTAACATCAGCCATGAGCAAGGAGAGGATAGTGAGCGGAAGATAACAATACGAAAGGGAGTCTGTGGTGATTACCACTTAATTCAATTATTGGTTAATTAAATCAAAGCATCAGGAGGAAAAATCATTTGGATTAAAAATGAATATAACTTCCATCCTTTATTTGATTTGTTGTAGGAAGGAATAAATGGGGTAATTTAATCACTGACATAAAGTTTCAGTAATTCTTTCAGAAACAAGACCTCAGATGTGAATGAGATAGCAGAAGAAAGCCCAGGGCACACCCGCTAACATGAAAGATGACTGCATGTAAACATTGCGCTGTTTAGAGATGGTTACTGACATTTAAACTACTATAAAGTGCTGTGTGAGCTGTGATATGAACCCTCTGGTCATGTGGATATCAGATCCACTATTTATTTTAGAATAAGCGATGGGAAGAGTCTCGGCAGAAAGAAGAGGGTAGGCTTTGTTTGCTGTGATCTGCTTTACTTCTGTTTATTTCTAGGCTATCATGAAATGTCAGCAGAATTTTCATAGATCCCATCACTGAAGTGCCTGTTAGTATCTGTGAGATTGGGATTTTCTATTTTTAAGCGGTCAATGTACAAGTATACTGATATATATTTGATAAAGCTAATGAAGTGTCTTTGCTATGAGAAATAGTTTAAAAGTCCCACACCATTGCATTTCCATTCTCTGACAAAGTTAAAAGTGACAACATGGCTTCTTCGTAAGATTTAGTGAGAGATTCTGTTTGCATCTGTGGTCTTGTTCCCAGTTGGTTTTTTTCTGTGTTTCTCATCACATTGGAAACTTAATGCTGTGGTGAAAATACTGTGCTGGTCATTGGGATTTAGTTTTCTCTTACATTACAATCTTGCTTTTCTATCTTTGATTAATCTATTCCACCCTCTGTGGGGTAATTTCTCTTTTGATACTGATAACTGATCTTCCCTTTCATCTACTCTTTCTCTTGTCCATTGTGACTGGATGCTCTTTGGGGAAAAATATTTTATCAGTTTTTCTCCAGGGCCTACAGCAGCAGAACTTTGAACTGAGATGGTTCCTCCGAGGCCATGCTAATCCACAGCCTGAATTTTGCAGCCTGATCCCTACAGTGTGCAAGAACTAAATCAACATGCTAATCTTTATAAGGATGTAGGCATAATTACATTAAATATCTCTATTAAAATATGTTAGCCTGACAAATTTCAACTAACAGTATAACCTTGTTTTGAATATCTCCTTGTCCCTTTAACCAATATATAGTTGGTTGCTGACATTCTTTTCTTATAGAGGAGAGCATCAAGCAAAAAAGCTTTGTGGGTTGCTGGTTTTTGGTTGGGTTTTTTTTGGTGACTAAAGAAGGATGAATAAAACTGTGGCTCTTATTTTAAGCAACAGTCCAGACTCCCAGCTGCAGTGAATTGACACGGTTTTCCCCAGGTCATGGAGCTACAGTGGTCTAGATTCCACTTTTTGTAGCCTACCTGGCTCAGATTTCAAAGCACTAGATTTTCAGTGTCTCTCTTACAGACTTTCCCTGTGTCCTCCAGAAAACCATTTTATTTCTCTGTACCTCAGTTCTTCATCTGTTAAATAATGGTCATGGTTCTGCTATATTTTGTAGAAGTTTGATGTGGATAAATATGTTGAAGATGATGGCCCTCTCACACAGTAAGAATGGGGACTGTATAACTACCCATGAAATAAAGAAATGCATAGATATCAAAATAGAAAATTTTTCTTCATGTAGCTTCCTTTGGCCATTACACTGATAAGCTCCTCAGTTAATCTTAAAAGTTTACATTTATGCTAAAGTCACAAGCAATTTCAAGTGTTTTGTTGTTTTTATCTGGGAACTTCTACATGATTGGCAAGTATTAAAGATGAAAATCTTTCTGAGGTGATGATTGTGAGTGCTTAAATAATAACTGCTATATGTCAACCTTATTTTCTATGGGAAATATGGAAATTATTAAAGCATAATTGTCAAGAACATAAATTATTTTGGGGGGAAGGTGGACACAGAAATATTGGCTTTGACAGTGTCCCACGTAGCTTTACCACAGACCTCTGTGAAGCCCTGTGGTAGATTTAAAAGGGTCTGTGCCACCTAGCAAAACCATTTATTTCATTGGTGGTGTATGTGTGTGACAAATATCAGTTCACCTATTAATCTGATCCTTTCCTCCTTTCTTTTCCTTTTGTTTGTATATCCTTTAGAACCCCTTCCTGTGAGCAATGTTTCTATCTATGATTACAAACCATCTCCAGAAACAGGAGTATTGTTTGAAATTCAGTACCCAGAGAAGTACAATGTTTTTACCAGGGTAAATATAAGCTATTGGGAAGGAAAAGACTACCGAACAATGCTGTACAAAGGTAGGAGAAAACTATTCCACCAAAACTTAATGCTAACTCTGCTAAAAATATTTTAAACAGTGGTCTTGGCTGTGGTGTTGACATGTGTTGTTTATAATGATTTACATTTATGGTAATGTTTTATATAATAGTTTTTATATCATGAAGTGAGGAATGGGTCTTTGATTTGAGCTGGTAGTTCACTTGGGATTTTTAAACTTGCTTCTATTCTAGTTCTAGTGATGTTACCTTTCTTTTGGATTTTAGAGGAAGACTTGGTGGTCTGAATTTTTTTAATCAGTCTGAAATCAATCTGGGGAGGCATCCCCAATTTCTAGTGCTTCCAAATTAACATGTGCATTAACATTAAGAAAAAAAAATCCACTATTTCATCTTCCCTGCAATTCAAAATAAAAGGAAAACTGAAAGAAACGCAAATCTCATATTTGATACATTTTTGCTTTCTAGATATGTTCATTGAAATCCCTAGATTTCTGTGTCAGTTGAAAGCATTAAAAAAGTTCCCAGTCTCTTCCCTCTGGCCAAGGTTTCCTGTCTGGTAAATAGCTGATAGGAAAGCTTTGGGCTGCCACAGAGCAGGGAAACCCATTCTATATGCCTGATTCTTGGCACAGGACTTAAAACTGGTAGTTTGTACAATGACACAGTGCTAATATGCTGTATATCACTGTGGCATTCGGTATTGTCCCTAAGTTAATAAACCATGCTGGATAGTATAACTTTCAATTTTCTTAAAATAATCGAATTAAAGGCAATCAATTAAATAGTCTAGACAGTCAGCCTAAACAATTTCAACAATGAATCTGACCACCTAAATGATCTAACAAGAGCAAATTCTGCTTTCTTTTTTCACTTGTTTATAACTGAACTTCCTTTTGCCTGTATATCTTCTGCACAGTAGCTGTCTGAGAGATGTAACTGTGACTGCCCTATGGGAAGCACCCGAAGAGGCAAGAAAGAACCACATACTCTGTGGGCCCTAAAACCCTAAACCCTAACCCCTAAAACATTGCATAGTGGCAGTAAAATGCCTTTGAGCAATCTAGTATGTGCTGAATTCAATTTTAGGCACTGAATTAAGGCTCTCAGAATAGACAGCTGGTGGCTGTAAGCTCTCTTTAAAGTCAGCAGAGGGAGATAAGCACCTCCAGACAGGGGTCAGAAAATTTTGGTGTCTCTTTGCTTCAATTCAAATTGAAGTCACATGCTATGAAATGCCAAAAGTTAGGAAGGGTAAATCTGGATCATAGCAGAAAATATAGGTGACCTCTTTCCAGAGAACAAAAGGGATACCAGCAGTAATTTTTATCTTCTACAGCTAATAGATGGTTCCAGGGGCTATAATGCTAAAACTGCTGATAAATAAAAATGTCAGCCTAAATTAAGAGATTCACTAGTCAGCTTGCACACTCCTTCCTGTAGCCAAATAGCCCTAAGCAACTTTTCTTCGGGCTGCACGTGTACTGACAGTGGACGTGAGCTCTGCCCTCAGTCCTGCAGCCTGTGCTCAGTTGCATGTGGATGCTCCTTTGAACATCTACCCTGGGCGTTGTGCCTCAGTCAGCAAAAGACCAAAGAGGCTTTTGCGTGCAGCAGTTAAAGGTCTGCAGGAAGTGTCAGATGCTCTTTGAGATATTCATTGTCATGTGGAACAGGTTGCCAGATTCAGTTCCCCTGCCTGTGAAAAGTAGTTTATGTTTCTTGTGCTGGGCTTTTTTTAAAATTCTTTTTTTTCCTCTCTCTCTTTTTTTTTTTTTTTTTTTTTTTTTGGTAGTAAAGTGGCTTTGACATCCAGGAAACGTGTTGGCAAATTAAATTGTTACAATTTCATGTCTCAGAGCAGGCTGATCAATGTTTAAACATCTGAAACACTGCCAGATCAGCATGTGCAGTTGCATTATCAGAAAGTGAATGTTTGTTGCGTTATCCTCTATTTTTCTTTCTTCTTTTCTCTTTAAACCTTCTGCAGATTTCTTTAAAGGTAAAACAGTTTTCAATCACTGGCTGCCAGGTATATGCTACAGTAACATCACATTCCAGTTGGTATCAGAAGCAACCTTCAACAAGAGCACGCTAGTGGAATACAGTGGGGTCCAGCATGAGCCCAAACAGCACAGAACAGGTGAAGAAAATTATTATATACCATTTCTTTCAACCCTGTATAGCAGCTTTTCTTTCTGTTGTGGGTAGGGGATTGACCCCACAGAGAGGAGGGTCTGTGTGGGAGCAGCCCTGGGAGCTACTCCAGGTCAGGAGCCTGGGAGGAGAATGCTGTGGCTATTCCATAGGGCTATGTGTACAAACAGTGCAAAGGGAAATTTGTGTAAGTGTTTCTGTTATAAAACTTGCTTTTTAGAAAATAAATTCTGCTTCACGTGAGATATCCTAGGCCTTGTGCTAGGAATTAATTTTTAAGTCACAGGAATAGCTGCACTGAGAGTACTATTGATCTATCTCTATTGGCCTGTCTCCTTGTGCAGTGAATCATAGCTAGACTGTTAGAGAAGGCATTCCTCATTGTGCAGTTTTCTATCATCACAGAGAAGAGTGTTATAGTTGCCCCACTTGGTGGCCAGTTTGTGCCCTGAAGCATGAACTTTTAATAAGTTCAACAATAAGACAATAATATTGCAAAGACAATAAGACAACAATATTGCAAAGGCTGAAAATTGCATTTGTTCAGGGTCCAGAACTAATTTAATTTGGTCCTGGGACAGTGCCCAAAACTCTTCTGGAAATCTATTGGACCACAGACATTTTTCAGGGTCCAAAGTGAAATGAACCAGTGTTAAAATCAAAAAGCCAAATCCACAGATGAATACACTGGTGTTGGTCCGTTGCCTTGAACAGAACAAAGCCAACTGATGCCAGCTGAGTTCTGTCCTGAAGATCCTAAATATAGTTATCGAGATATTGGACCATAAGAATGCAACCAACAGGATCCCATTTTTCTTTCCTGATGCCCTCCCACCCACCATTTTTCACATAAACTGCAATGAGAATATAGGATCTGGGTTTGTATTAGTGGTTGTGGCTGGGACAGGGAAAGTGAACAAATTAGTGTGTTGTAAAGTGCCAGCATAAAAGGGGCCAGTCAGAATTATTTGCAGAGGCTACACACGCTTATCGTGTGTAAGGAGAGGCAGACAAGCCATTACAGTGAAGCAGACAAAATGCTGTGTGATCACCTCCTGGCATAAGTTGAAGTAACTTCTTCGCGTGCCAGAATCTTGTCTTCTGGAGACCCAAATCTTAAGATCAAGCTTTCACAAATATTAAAATTTAAACTGATGTTTAATGCTTGTGAAAAGGTGGCTGCTAAAAGCATATGAAAAGACCCATGGCAATGTGAAGGTCATTTTTTTTAAATATGAGCTATGTCATATATTAGTTTTGCATGTATTTTTGAATTAATTTCTATTGAGGTATTTTTTACCATGATCAAGATCTTCCTGGAAGACACAATAAAGTAAATTAAGGTCCACTGTTAAAATATCACACTCAGATAGCCTTGTTGCTGTAATAGCACTGAAGTCCGATTTACTGTGAATTCACATCTGCTTTTCTTCTTGAAGAATTGTGATTCTTTTGTGAAGTTATACTCAGCTTGATCCCACTAGAATCACATCTTCGCTAAGTATATGTAAGACAAGGGAGAATATTAATAAGAACAAGTTATTTCAAAGTATCCCTACCTGCATTGTTTTTTTGCCTGAAGAATTAACACATCTTCAAGGTGCACACAACACACAAAAGGCTAACCCTTGCTTTTCTTTCAGTTCCTTACCCACCTCGAAACATTTCTGTTCAGATTATACCAATGAACAGAAACAACTGGGAAGAGCACAGTGGAAATTTTGCAGAAGAATCATTTATGGGACCACAAGAAATCATAAGGAAAGAAAAGCTTAGTCATTTTTCTGGCAACCCACCTGAAATTCCAGCAGCAAACACATCTGCAGCCTGGTCGGACTACCGTTCTAACAGCACTGAGTATGAAACCACATCGCAGCCTTTCTGGTGGTCTAACGAAGCTGAGTCATCAGAGGGTGAAGAGGAGTTTGTCAATGCAATTTCCAGTGATTACAAGGCAAATGATGCCAACAAGTCTGGAAGACCCACGCCAGAGCCCCCTCCCTTCCTTCCTGTACAAATGGTGCTGACCTGGTTACCCCCAAAGCCACCTACTGCATTTGATGGTTTCCATATTAATATTGAAAGGGAAGGTAAAGCAGAGCCTTATACCCTTCTCATACCTCTTGTCTCCAATTCCATTGATGGATTGTCTCTACAAACTAGTAATTATCTAGTAATTATATAGTACTGTACTTCAGAGGTCTTTGTTAGATCCCCTGTATTTCTTGAGAAGTTTCTTGCATTGAATAGCATCTAGTTCTGGCTGGACATCATAAAAGTAAGTCAGGAGAGGTAAATCACAGTTTGCAGTTCTCTTTTGTTAAACAACAAAATTTATACTCTTGTACATACCATCTCACTGTTTACACTGTAGTTTTTATAAATTCAAAAGAAGGAGAAATGAGCTGATAGAAATTTGCGACAAGGTACATTATATCATAGACTGTCACTGAGAAAGGTTCTCAGGGAGAGCTGGACTGGAGGGGACATGCAAAAACGGTAGTCTCAATTCAGATCAGCAGTTGTCACAGATTACAGCTGCCAAACACATTCTTTAGGCCACAAGGAGGCTGTGGTAACAAATGGGGAGATTTTTTAAGAGATGGAGATATGAAAAAATTACCATGTTGATTGAAGATTTTATGTTTTAAAATATATTTTATCCAAATGAATTTTATTTTCTGGCAGTTTTCATAAACCTTTCCATGCTGAGGAAAAATACTTTTTTTTTTTCAGAATAAGAATGTGATAGGTGGAAAACTGGAAACTCCTTTTCTCTCATGGTGTGATGTTTGTCACTAGCTCAGTCATGGCAACCCTATTTTATCATGCCTTCCACGGAATGAAAATTTGGCCTGGGTTAATTGTTACTCTACTCCCACACTGCAAAATTTGTCATTAATTACTCTTGTGCTGATATCAAAAAATATAACCACCAATCCAGTAAATCCAGTCCATTTGGATACTTTTTAATCTCATGGCAGAAAAAACGTTAGCACTATGTAAATAATTTTCTTAGTGTTTGGAGCCTTTCAAATTTCAATTAATCCATGCTTTTTTTCCCTCCTACTTTAGAGAACTCAATGGAATTTTTGACAGTAAGTGAGGACACTCATAAATTTGTTGCTGAACTGAAAGAACCAGGAAAATATAAGTTGTCTGTAACAACATTTAGCTCCTCTGGCTCTTGTGAAGTCCGTGGAAGTCAATCAGCGAAAACCCTTAGCTTTTACATCAGTAAGTATCTCAACAATCCCATCTTTTTCTCCCAGAATAGCATAACTGTAATGTAGAGTTTGACCACTCTGGCACCTTTGGCATCTGCTGAAGGATCAGAAGAGTTTAGTCTTCTGGAATTCCCTGTGCCAGAGAAGGAAATATAAATATGTTATATATTAAATAAATAATAAATAAAATATGTTATATATTATATCCTGTCTGGATGGACCTTCTTTGTGTCATCTTGGTAGACCTAAGAACTGAAAGTAGGTGATATGATGGAGTCATTGCCTGGGATTCAGAAGTGGCTCACTGAAAAAAATAACCCTTTTGCATCTTTCAAAATGAGGATTTAATTCTGAGAAATTATTGGTGGTTATAGAGGGTCTTGGAAATATTTAACTTCCTTACTCTTGGAGCATGCTGTATGTACTGGATTAGGCATGAAGGGCAGCTCAGGCTGAAAGTGTGGGAATTGCACAATTAAACACTGAACTCTGAAATTGCATGGTCTCTGAGAGAACATGGAGCAAATTACAGTAGATGAAGTAGTTCAACCTGCTAAATTTAAAGGAGTAAAAGTAATTTATTATTTCCCTGTAAAATCCCAGAGTTTCTTAACTGGTGATTTAGTAAAAGGCAAAGTAATAACACAATACTGTGTAAACTAATACCATGACTGACAATTAGATCAGCAAGTGAGAGAGGTGTTGGTGGATTCAGATCATTATCCTCCTGATGGCTGTGGTCCCCTTTGTACCTTTTTCTACAAAAGGAAATAGATATACTCTATGGAATGCCCATGCAATGACAAAGGGGAATACTTGCAGCACTACACAGTTTTACCTGTGGGAAGACAGTGTCTCCCCAAATCATGTAGATCATGCTGCAATGAGACACAGTAGCTAAAACTGACAGAAAAATTCATATTAAGAGGAAATACACTCAAGCACTTAAGTACATTAGGAATAAAGATTGTGTCTTTAATAGCTCATAACATTTACAAATACTAACTATTTAGACTTAAATACATAATAATGCTTGACTGCACCAAACAAACCAATTCCACTATTTTTTTAACAACTTTATAGTTGAAAGAAACAGTAACTGAAAGAGAGAAAAAAGAGAAAACAGCACATGAGAGAAAGTGTCTCTGCTGTTATAATTTCACTGTTTTCTGGCTTTCTTTAGGAGTAGTTATTAGACAGCTTCATTGTATGAAAAGTATTAAAGTATACATATATGTAGCATTGCTATTACTATCAAACATTATTCCATTTTACAAGGTGTGACTTATTTTGGTCAAGCAATATTCATTTCAGTGTCCTCCATCAAATGTACTCCCTGTGGACAGAGACCTGAGAGAAATGAGGATATACTAATCCAAAGTGTAGGGTGAACTTGAATCTCATTGGGTACAAGTATTAAGATGTTAAAGGAATCTAATGATTTTTCAATTTTACATATAACACATGAGAACATTTGGGGTCCTGGGTTTTGTCTGTTAGTTTTGCAGGCTTTTAGAATCAGATGAGGATTCTTGAAAGTTTTCATATTTATTCTGTTAAATGCAAGATCCTTAGTATTTTAGATAGATTTTTTTATGTATTTCTGGTAGAATGCCAAATTGGAAATGTGCACAAGTGCACTTACATTGAAACTACTTTTCCTTTCCTCTTTATAAGTTTGAGAAAGTAGGCCTTTTGTGTGGGGACTACAACTCTTGGTCATGACATGTAGTATCTCCGTTCCCTTAATGCCAACGCTGAAACAGTTTCTGAATAGTAAGAACTACCTGTACATCCACAGGCTCCAGAGACTAATCTAATGATCAAATTCCTCTTTTTTACCTGCATGGGGGTGGGTCTGCTGCCATGAATAAATTTTGCCCACAGCTTCAGTCTTATCCTTGTAGCATTCAGTCAGTGAATCATCCTGTCAAAGTACTGGCTTACACAAGGCTTTTGTTGTACCCGGATAGCAGTGTGGATTGTCAGATCTTATAGGCTGATCTTATACCACATTCTTGCTCTGGCATTTGTTTTATTTTATCAATAAATGTAAATTGCCATGAGAATTGCACGGAGGAAGAAATGTTAAGGAGAGACCTGTCACAGGAATCACTTAAAAGTGACAAGAAAAACTGACTATTTTCATTAAATCTGAAATTTTGAACAAGTCTAGCTGAAGTTATTTTCCAAACTGTTATCTTATCTATAAAGTTGTGTTGTCTAGCAAGTGCTTCAAAAAATCTGATGGAGAATGAGATTCTTCACTGTGGTGACCTCTGTGAACTTGATTTTCATGCTTCAAGGCTTAATAGTATGCTTGGAGGGTATGTTAGTATATGGATAGGCGAAAAATTTTGTGTGCTTATCCTTCCATATTGGTCAATGATCTGTACATTATTGGCTATCACTGCTTTTAAACATTCCCTTGGAGCAAATCTGATATTGCTGGGTGGTTTCTGGTAAGCACTAGAGAATACTGCAATCTGAATTTCCAGACAATCACATTTCTTTTGTCATCTGCTCTGCTACAGGTGAAGTAACTCAAGCCACAGACTGTTTTCCAGGGGCTTCCATCTTGACTGCCTGAGGGCTGTGGAGATGGACAACTGTCAGTCCAGCCTCCCTCACTAGCAATAAATAATTCCATGAAGGAAGGGTGTTTTAACATATGTGCCTCAAATGGAGAGAATGGCTTGCTCACATATGCTTTTTGGACATGTCCCAGGTCCCGCAGGTGAATGGATAGAGGAGCTCACTGAAAAGCCTCAACATGTGACCGTGACAGTGCTAAGCTCCACCACTGCCCTGACATCCTGGACAGCATCACACGAGAGCGGTGGCAACACCACCATTGTGTCTGTGCTCTCCCTGACCTGTCAGAAGCAAAAGGAAAGTCAAAGGCTTGAAAAGCACTACTGCACTGAGGTAAGGAGCAGAAGCTGAAACCTTTTCAAACCTAGGAAAAAATTTCCCACAATCCTACTGTATGGAATCATCATGCCCCAGGGTTCTATCAGGCTCAGGGCTGCAGAGTAGGGGAGAGCACAGCATTTAGGACTGGAAGTGTGCAATACACCACAGTATTGTTAAAACTGGGTTTCTGTTGTACTGACTGTGACCAATCCTTTCTTCAAGTTTATGAGTTATGGTGTACCCTTTGAGACATTTTTGTGGCAGTAGGCAAAATGGTGCCATACCATAATAACACTTGGGCATGTACTGTAATCCATTTGTATTAAGTGGAGTGCTCATAAGAATCACTATAATCAAATCAGCATAAATTGTTTCTTAGATATCCTACATATGAATACAGAGCCTGACTGTAAACTTTCTGGAAGTTTAGAGATAATCAGAAGTCAGCTTTTCTTTTCATCCATAGGAAAAGATGTCAGCACTGGGAAGTAAACCTGTAATTTGGATGGACAACAGTTCTTTGTTGCTGCTGTATGGGACATGTTTATAATCATAAAGAATCCTGAACCCCAGAACATGCCAGTTTTCTGTTACTTGAAACCTTTAATGAGGGCAACCCCACATCATATTCTGTGTCTATGATGGATTGGTGGCAGGTGGCTTCAGTGAGAGAGAGGTTTCAGCCCACGTCTCAGTAACCTTACCAAGATGCTGATAAGGCCATTTTCTGAGTAGTGCCATGACTTCTGTCTGGCTCCCTAAATAAGTGTGATGGGAATCTGCAAAGGACTGCAGTACTGCCCTGCTGCACCCTCTGCTCACCCATGAGAATGGAAGGAGACCACAGGCACTGCCCATAAATCTTCATCTCCTTCAACTTTCTGATTAGCTCTGCAAGGGAATTAATATGAAAGTCTGTGTCCCTTAAAATGTCTTTTAAAATGAATCTTTATCAAAAATTTTGAGTTTTGTTTCAAGAATAGCTGTGAACTTAAAGGTTTGGAAGTGTCTTTTCATGACAATTTGAGAATTGTTTTTCAGAATCAGCTTGTAATCTCAAGTTCTTTATTAAAAGTGCAGTCATTAGTCATTTAAACAGGAAGCAAAACAATATGGTAGGTGATTATAAACCACTGGTCACAAGTACATACATTCATAATTTAAGTAATTACTACAGGATTCATCTACAAACTCAAAAAAAAGTACCTAAAGCTAATCTATGAATAAACAACATAGCTTTAAAATTAAATGTGTGTTTATTGCCAGTATGTAGAAAGGTCTAAATACAGTCACTGGTTTCTTTCTGCCATTACAAATTTTTTTTATCAAATTCTACCCATTTTTATATATATATATACCTTATTGTAGCTGCTGGTTGGAATTCTTCTTGATGAGCTGAAAAGGGCAAAATTCAGTGCAAAGTTCTATCCATTCTGGTGCATGATTTACAAGTGATTTAGCTTTCCAAAGCAACTGGTGAAGACAAATTCTGTTCCTCACTAAATCTGTGCTGGCACTGATACGTTCGTGAGCGTTGCAGTAAACCACCAGTGCAGAGGTGGCTGTGATACAGACTTTGGAAAGGTTGTGAAGAAAATATTGGTAGGAAATACCAACCTGCAGCTCAAGAAGGGATGTGTGAAGGCTTTTCCTCAAAGCTGTTCTCTGCATTTGCTGTTAGTGGAACCCTCAGGAGATAAGATTTTTCATATTTTATCAGACCAGGAGTCACTTGGTCAGGCATTCTGCCTCCAGCTCTGACTGAAACCTGGTGTGGCACAGCAGAAATTTTAATGGTGATGTTAAAACTGTAAACAAAAACACAATGCCCCTTAGTCACATTTTTTAATGTGGAGGGGAGAGTAACAGAGAATAATTCCTCTCTGATTTCACTGTGGAGTCACTTACTACATGCATTCAGAAGACAGCTATCCCATAATGCTTCAGCTCACATAACTGCATCTGATGACAGATGAAAAGCCTCAGGCTTTAACTGAAAACACATGGTCTAAATTCTCCAGCCTGAATAATATCACCTGAAAATTAACAATGTAGCCTGAATATTTTAATAAACTTTGACAACAGGAGAGAGTGAGTCTACAGTGTGATAGCTGACCTTATGCAGACAGGCAAGTGCGATTCTCTGAGTCCGATTACTTGTTGAGCCAGTCCTGACCATTTTCACAGTTTTACCATTTTGGACTTAATGAACAGATTTTTTGCTGTTGATGCCAGTGTGTTTGGCTTCATGCCTTTCAAGTACAGTCTCAATATTCATCAATATTCTTCTAATTAACCAAGTAAATACTTCATATCTGGTGTGTTCCCCTCCTATTAGGTGAATTCAAGCAGCAACCTCATTGAAAATCTTGTTCCTGGTGCCCAGTACCAAGTTGTGGTCTACTTAAGGAAAGGACCATTGGTTGGACCGCCTTCTGACCCTGTTACATTTTCCATTGGTAATCCCTGCACCTACTGTTTGAAGAGTGTTTGTTTGAGTTTGTTTTTAAATATGTATAATACATTCATAAAGTCCTAGATCCCATGAGGGAGTAAAAATTTGTCATATTGGTTATTATTTCAAATCTAATGAACACTTACTGAGAATATTTTTTCTTGTATTGCCTAGTCCAGTACTGAGGTGGTGAAAATACTCCTTCAGTGGAGGGAAGATATTTCACATTTAAATGTTATTACCAAAGTTAAATAGAGAGAAGTTATGGCCAGGAATCATACAGACAGTGCCCTGTGGAAAGAACTGTCTTCACCCTTGGACACTTGTTTGTGTCTAGTGCTGCTCATCATCGATGCCGTTTAGGGTGGGAGTCACCTCACTTAGGTGTAGCCAGCTGTGGGTTGTGCATGGACAGGTGTACATGAACTTCCTATAGGAATTCATTCCCACTGTCTGCTGATGGGTGTGGGACTGCTGTTGATGCATTTGTTGCAAATATGCTTTATGAAGGTTGTAATGTGGTCCAGTCTGAAGACCACAATGCTGTGTTGGGGGAACTGGCTCTTCTCTTACATAACTGTATGACCATAACCAACTTCAGTTGTGTATGCCTTGATTTTCTTGAGTTTAATGGTGGATCTTGATATTCTCTGCTTTGGGAGTTGAAGATGGGAAGAACCCTCTGAGACCAAGGGTAACATTTTCAAAAGTGTGGGTTTATGTCCAACAGGCAGAGCTGCTGCCCCTATGCCTGTAATTCAGGATTCCACCAAACTCCTAAATGAGGGTCATTTAGGACAGAATTCAGAATCTCTTAGTTTCGGTGTAATTTATTTTGTTAAGGTTACCACTTAAACAAAATGTATTAAGGAGAGAGCAAAGAGAAGGAGATTCAGTGTACAGAGTTATTTTGAGTCACTTTTGACAAATAGTCTGCCCAGAAGGAGAGCAGGTGTATTTCTAATTCTGCATCCTCTCTGTCATGTAGAGAAGAAAGGGAAACAGAAAAAGAAGTAACCTTTTAACAATTAAATCCTTACACAAAAGCAAATATGTGGGCTAGTGAATATGATGAGGGCCTTTTCATTCTAGGCAATATCCTTATATATTTTCATAAATTAGGTCTGAATAAAAATTTGAAAAGTACAGTGTATTTCAGTATGGTAAAAAGATAGTAAGTAAACATATATTTAGTTATTAATGAAGTTTCTCTCTTTGGACAATTTTTATAAATGTTTTTCATTTTCTTTCTCACTGTAGTTAAAAAATTATATTTTTCTTTGAGAAAGTAAAATCATGCATTCCCAACGTAAATTCCTTCATTTTCTCCCCTTTTGTATGGACTCACTTCCATAAAAGTTTCTTACTAAACTCCAAATGGCAATCAGTTTCTAAACATAGGTTTATTGATATAAAGGGATGTTTTTATGCACTAACACAAGTTGTATGAGTTTCCATTTCATAAAAGGATATTGAATTTGATATTAAAATAATAGAACTGCAAAAAAAATTGTTCTGTGATATTATCAGTGTTGGTTAATGATGAACGAAAGTCAAATAAAATCTACTTTAAAAAGTGCTCAATTCTCCCCATGTTTAGCCTAAGGCTCACTTTCAGTGAGTATTAGCACTTTAGAGAAAGCAAAGAAAAGGCATAGTAAATGATTTATAAAGGTAAAGGCAATCATGTGTTAGCATGGGTTGAAGTAATCTAGGTGCTGGTCTCGGTTCTGTCCCAGTGTGCAATAGCTGGGGCTCTGCAACCCTGGCAAATTATAGCAAAGTACTTATTTGAGTAGCCTCGGTTAAGTCATGAAGAATAATGGCTTTCCAGACCAGTTTAGGTTGCAGAAGTTGACCCTTGTGTGACATTTTTCAAATCACTTGACTCCTCTTTCTCAGGGTCACCGTCTGTGAGGCAAGAATAGCAATACATGACAGAACCTTTAGGTTCCCCAGGGAAGGAGGGCTAGAGATAAAAAATATTCTTTCTTATGGTGTTATGGCTTTTGATGCTTTTGGTTTTGAACATCTTGAAATATCTCCTAAGCATTCTGATTTTCAAAGTGGAATGAAACTCTCATTTATGAGAAAGCAAGCCCTGTGCTTTATCTCAAGCTAAGCAGCCAACACCAAGTGGTCTGTAGTCATTTCTGAAAAAGTAGTCTTAAATTGGAGAACAAATGCTTAAAAAACGATATTCAGCTGTGACAAGGAAGCTCTAGGGAATTAAAGTAAGGAACAAAACAGAAATAGGTAGAACTTGATTAAGAAAAGGTATTGTTTTAAAATAAAGTGCAACTGATAACACATACACATTACTAATGATAGTTTCTGGTTTATAGTGCCCACTGGAATAAAGGATCTGACACTTTACCCTTTGGGACCTACTGCTGTGGTTTTGAGCTGGAACAGACCTTACCTTGGGGTGTTCAGGAAATACGTTGTAGAAATGTTTTACTTCAACCCATCAACAATGACCTCTGAGTGGACAACCTACTACGAAATAGCAGCAACCATCTCCTTAACTGCCTCTGTGGTAAAGTGACCATTACTGACTATTGCTTTTCCATGCCTTTGTGGTCCTGGCACCTTGTGACACTTCTTTGCGCAGCCTTTTTTCATGAATTTGTATATATGCCTTTAAGCCTGGCACAGTTTTTCCAAGCAAAGCAGAGAAAATGGCCCATATACTGGAGGCATTTTCTGCTCTGAAGTAAGGGAATTCCAGCTGAACCATGCTAAGTTTCAAGCAGAGTGATGAGGTGGGAGATAAGTCTCTTTTTTTGTTGTTCAGCAAGTCCAGAAGCAGGTTCAGTTTGTGGGTCAGTTTGTCAGTCAAGGCTTTAAAAGTTCCATTATCTCCTTGGGGAGTGTTGTCCAAAACCTTATCTACATAATAAATATTAATAATATGGATTTGGGGTTTGTGGGCTAGTCTTGCAGTGTGCCATCTGAAAGGCTTAGATGCAGAGATGTTTTTGTGAAAACAGCCTTCATGTTTCTGAAGCTAAAAAGATTTATACCAGGGTTTTAACCAGTTGTACACTGGTCTCTCTAAGAGCACACATACATATATATTCACAGGCATTTTTGCAGATATAAAGCGAGATTTTCTTTCTCTTTTCCATTATTTCCTAGAGAAGGTGAACAGATTTTATTCAGACTTTGCTGTAGTGCAAGACAGAAAGCAATTTTAGCTGAAATTAGTCGTTCAGAAAGTTATGAGTATGCAAAAAGGATAGCAATAACTTTTGCTACTGGTGAGAGCCACAGTGATTTACTGTAATTGATTTGTATAATACCATTTGTGGAGTCATTTTGGCTACAGCGCCTTAACTGTAATTGGGTACATGACAATAAATCTCCAGGGAAATTAAAAACAAAAATAACTTACCAAATGAGTAATTAATATCTTGCAATCATGACTCAGCACAAATAGATTAATAACTAAGTGATCTGGGTCATCTAAGAATTAAAGTTGTCATCCAGAGTTAATGTGGTTCATTAGAAAATGAGATGATGTTGTCCCTTACTGTTGCAAATCCTGCTTAAGGAAGCCTTTGTCTGGATTTCAGTCTGAAATTTGACAGTGCATTACCATAGCTAAAGTGAGCATTTCTTAAAGAATAATTTTAGAGAGTAAGCCTGAATTAGGAAAAGAATGTCTCCCTGTTCCTCTGTTATGGTATTTAACATACACGTAGGTACTGGTGAATTTTTGTTATGGGTTCTCTAGTGGTGCTCCAGAATCCCACTATGTCCCAAAACTTTCCCAATGATCTACTGATGTCTGTGAGTGGTGTATTCTGGAGCAACAGTCAGAAGGCAGGGGAATCAAAATCCAGCAGCTGGAATCATCAGATATTATTTCCTGAAGTCCTAAGAGTTGGTGAGAACCTTCAGAAGTGAATTTGTCTTTTCAGTCTGTTTAGTTGCTTCATTAATTTTGTGCTCTGTAACTTACTTTAAAGTTGTCAAAGTGGTGTTGGTATTTTAAATATTACACCAGGGGCATGTCAGGAGAAGTCCAAGCATCTTCAAGATTTCGGTGCCAATTTGGATACAACCTTTGCCCAAAATCATAAAGATAGATAACAAACTCTGTATTTGCACTGCCTTGTAGTAACTGGACAAAAAAAAAGGCCTCTGCAAACAACAGATCTGTAAAAATAGCAATTATTTCCACTTTGTTGAAAATGTTCATTATTTCCAATTTGCTTTTGTTTTGAATTTTAAGAATATCATGAGGTTTTTCATTTAAACATAAAAATTAAATATTTTAAGTGTTTTGCAATGTCAATGGAAGTGTTTGAAAATAACCTAAATATTGCATGTGGTATTATAACATATATTGCATTTTATACTTCATTTATATCTCATTTATATTTGCATATCTAATTCATGTTTCATAAGTAATTTATGTTTCATTCATATTTCATTTGTAATAAATGATAATGGAAAGTGAAATACACTTTGAAAATTGGAAAAAATACATCTTTTAAAATTACAATATTTGAGTCAAAAACATGGCTTTTAATTATTCTCAAAATCTATTTAATCAAAATAGAAAAGCCTGCATATTCCAGTTAAATATTTTGCCTTCATCAAATCAGAATTTTGTGATGGAAGATTGCTCTGTGGGTGTTTTTCTAACTGCCCTGGAAATCAATGAGAGGTTCTCATGGCAGGTAGGACCTGGCACCAGGTGAGGTGGGTGAGCAGCAGAGCCACCACAACTGTTTGCTCAGGTTTTTTAATAAATTGAAAGGCCAAATTTCAAAGATTTTGACTGAAGTAAGGAATGGGAGCTCAGAAAAATGAGTGTGGGCACTAGATTTATAAATATAATTGTATTTCATAAGTCATATCTCATGCTGGTGAATTTTCTCCTCAGCTGCTCTTTGCCTTTTGTCTCTTTACAGAGAATAGCCAACCTGCTGCCTGCTTGGTATTATAATTTCCGGGTCACCATGGTGACCTGGGGGGACCCAGAGCTGAGCTGCTGTGACAGTTCCACCATCAGCTTCATAACAGGTAAGCAACCAGCTGAAAAAACTGTGGGAGTGCTCCTGGGAGCAGAAGCACAGAGAGAGTCTGACTTAGGTGTTGTGCTTCACCTACAGATAGTTGCAAGTTAGGATATTTATCGACTAAGTGGTTTTGTTTGGGTTTGGGTTTTTTTGTTTTATTGTTTTATTTTTAAGGAAGGCTCTGAGGGCTGCTTTAAAGGAATATATATATAAAATTTTCCTGTGCCAAGCACAGTGCTTGGTTACTCTGTTCCAGTCCTCCAATCAGCTGAATGCACATGGCTCCAGTGAGGGCCAATGGTCCTGCTCATTTTTTACCACACTATATGCTTGATGCATGGAGAAGTTAATAGGTAAATAAGTAAACCTGAATTCTTAGGGCTCCTAATATTATGAAACACTTTTCCATATATTTGCTGACAAGTCATTCGTAATCTGGATTCTCAGCTGCAGTGAATTGATATAACCACATGGATTGCCCTCTTTCAGTTGAGACCATCCATGTAGTTAACACACTCTGGCATCTCTTGTTAGATTCTTTGGGTTTGAATCTTCAGTATGTCCTGCAGATCAGCCATTGAGGGACTGGCATAAAACAGGTCCTGTTAGCACCTTGCCACATGTTCCAGGCTGGCTAGGTCAAATTCATTCCCATTGAATCATTTTGCTTTTATGTGCCACTGTTTAGTTCACTTTGCAGAAGTATAGGTGAGAAAAATCAGGCTATGATGTCCCAGCCACGCACTCCAAAGCAGATACCAACCTAGTCCCAGATTTTCTGTTTGTGAGAGGCTGAAAGAATGTACCTGAGGAAGTAACCAAATAAGAGCCATTTGCAGTTGTATTTAATACAGTGCCTGTGCCTGATGGACCCACAACAGAAAAGTTATCAGCGAGTTAAATCGTAGCTCCACTGAAGCCAACAGAAAGCTTCCCATACTGAAATGTCTGATCCTAAGCTACACTGCAGACAAATTCTGGCACTTTTCCGGTGTATCAGAAACTCATAACACCCACCATAGCCTAGTAAAGGGTCTCCAGGGATATTCATTGTCCTTTGGCATCAATCAACTTTTCTGTAGCACTGTAAAGAAGCAATTTTCCAGCTGGTTGGTTGCTGTATGAGGGAAGAAATGTCTTTTCCAACAGGTTTGGGTACCAGGCTAGCATTTTAGAGTAGAAATATTCCAGTGAGACACTCACTTCAATATTGTGTCTCTGGAAACCTGAAGCAGAAATGAGGGAGATTAAGGTTCTTCTAAAATATAAGCTGTCATCAGTATCAGTCTGAATCTCTGTATGATGACAGTAAGGACTGCTACTGCTGTTAAATGAAAAATGGATCAACTTTTTAACTAGCAGATGTAGAGAAAACCAGAAATTGATAAATCTCTTAATGTCATACATTTATGAGTGACAAAACCTCTCTTAAAAAAGGTCACCTGGTCCTTAGTGAAAATATCCAACTAGAAATTTGTATCGATAGTTAATTCCTCTCATTTTCAAAGGTTTACACCCTGTATTTCTGATCTGAATTGTTCTAGTTTTAATATACAGTTCAAAATTCTTGTTGCAATCTTATTGATTGAAGAGACACAAAGCTTTTCTTTCTGCTCTCTATACAGAATTTAGCTTCACTTTTTTTTCTGGTAATAAATTGCTTCCATTGAACTCTTTGGGTGTTTTCACTATAAGGTGTTTTCTTATGTTACTTTTTTCCCTACTCTGCCTTTCTAATTTTTACTGTCTTTATAAAATACATAAAAACTGGAAGTATAATACCAGCCTGCTGAATACTCCCTGAGAAGCAAAATCAGCTCCCTATTCAAAGCTCTCCCATTTGTGTATCTAGATGACTCATTTGTTGTAACATGACACTGAAGATCTGTGTTGATTTACTTCTACTATGTGTCTTCTAACAGAATTTATCATTTGGGAAATGTTGTCTACATGCCATTTTCCTAAAAACCTCAACTTTGCACCTGGCACTTTGAAATACATTTTGTCTGAGCAGGCCCACCTTAGGGGGCAATAATTTGAAGCACAGCACTGTCCAAATCCTCTACTTGCCACATTACTTGCATGGTTGATCAACACTGCTTTTCCAGAGTATTGGTGGAAATGTTGAATAGCAACGAGCTAATAAAAAGTGAAGAGTCCTAACAAAGAAAGCTGATTTAGTTAAACTACAAGCTCTTATCAACAGATGGTCACCACACTCCTATCTTCTGATTGCCTTATTACTTGCAGTCTCCTCAACTTTGTCCAGGGACTGCTGTCGGGCTAACTTGTGAGAACCTGGCATGCCAGTTTGTCATGTCTGCAGGTTTGAAATGTTTTTTCCCAGTAGGTGCTGCCTTTTCACTCCTTCAAGTTATCAAGAGGCTGCGGAGTTCTTTATCACCCTCAGCTTCTTTCTTTTCAGAGAGGGAACAGATGGTTTTATGGAGTACTTGGTCTCTTCCTGCATTATTCCAAAAGTGCTACCTCCCCTGCACAGGTTGCCAGGAATTAAAACAAATAACAAACCACACCAAAAAGCCCTAAATTTTAAAATACTGGAGTGGAGGTTTCACAGAGTCTTGACAGTACGCCATCTGTCAGTTCTTCTCTGTATAACTGGAGAACTAACCTCTGCACCTGGAACATAAGCTTGAGTTTTAAAAACAAAGTAGAAGGATCATCTGGGAGTTTGGGAACGCACCTTGCAGAAAGCTCAGAGCAAACCATTTCTCTAAAGCAGGATCCCACTGCTTGCATGGAGTCTATAGTGAGGCTGAGGCTTTACTGAACTGCAGTACTTGAATGAAAAGGGATCGGATGATATATAGCTCTCTCCCACAACAACTGGTCAGATGTCCGCTGGAGCATCAGAGAGATTTGGGGATCCAAGAGACTTGTCAGAAGCAGCATTTGTTCTCTCAGGCTCCTGCAGCAGCAGTTGAACACTGTTATTTTAACTCAGGGAGAGATTGTGTTGCTGTGGTGGCTAATGAGTTTAATGCCACCTGCTGTAAACAGCTGGATTTAAAGCAATCATAAGTAAGGGCTCTTTAGACCACCAGCATTTTCTTTTTACAGTGAGAATGCTTTTATCTTTGGAGAAGCAAAAGGAGCAAGAAAGACAGGCTCTTGATATTGGTGACTGTCACCCCATCTGCTGCATGTGGATGCTTTTAGCTGTCACTTTGGACCAGGTCAGCAGTGGGATGTAATTTCCTAAAGCCTCTCTGTGCCACTCAGCTCCCAGTGGCACATGGAGCTAGAGCAGTGGGTCACACAAGCCCTGGCCCTTGGTCTCATTTCACATGTCCTGGACATTCGTTGTAAGACACCGAAAACAACCATGTGTGTGAACGTTAAGAGGGAAAGCATGTCATCAGTAATAAGGTACAGGGGGAAATTGCTATTAGTGTATAATATTCATGCCAGTTGTTACCTTAAATTGTAAGGAATGCAGAATCTGTGTGAAGGGATGGACTGGGAACTCTTAAAGTTAAAAGAAACATTGCTTTAAATAAATTAGGCTTTTTCCTCTCAACAGCATAAAAGAGCATCTTCATGATGAATTTGGGAGAATAATCTTACTAAACGTTTCTAAATGGCTCTAAATTGTCCGTGCATTGTATTTGCTGCCTTCCTCAGCAATTACTTCAGTAAATCTGTTCGCCAACGAATATCTCAATGCCAGTCATAGGAGCCTTTGTGAAAGCAGCAGTGACATCTTGTGGCCCCTTCAGACAAACCTGAGCTCCGAGGCTGTCCTGCGTCTCCTCTCGGCGGCTGGCACCCGCGGCTGTGCTGGCTTCCAAGACTCTGGTGGTAGGGAGGCAGCTGCATCTGACCTGCCTTTGCAGAAACACACTGGACTCCATGGGCAATGTGCAGAGGAAGACCAATCAGTTCATACCATTTTCCTTATGTTGCTGCCTAAGAATCTGCCAAGCATAGAGATTCATATGTTTCCCTGTTTTATCCAGGTTATCCCACTGCTATCACTTTGAGAGGGGGCTGAGATCTTTACTCATCACTGACTTTCACTTTTGGGTTTCTATTCAGTATTAACTCCTCACTAGGGACCTGCAACTTCTAATTAGGCAATCAAGGTGTGCTGACCAACTATGCTCCCTCTGCCGTTAGTGGGGACACACCTCCAGGAGGTAATTCTCATCTTGAATACCTGTTTTAGGAGGAGATGAGTTGTTCTGGAGCTTGCTATCTTTCTTCTGCCATCCCACATATGGGTAGCATCAGTGACCAGGAGTGCCACAAACAGGGCAGGCAAAACAGGACATGGCACAGCAGCTGGTGTGGCAGCTTGTGCAGAAAGGCATGCAGGGAGAGTGCTGAAGCCCTGCCAATTCAACCAGGGAGCAATGGTGTCCACCTGCTAGAAAGCCACAGACTCCCTAAGGTCTGCACCCACCACAGCAGGTGCAGCTGCCCAGGCAGAGCTCCAGTGGGAACACATGGTGCCCCAGGTGCCCCAGGGACCCAGCTGCAGGAACTGCCCTGCTTTTAGGCCAGCACTAACAGCAGAAGTGAGCAACCCCGTGGGAGGTGTGCCCAAGTAGAGAACTCCTCTTCTCATTGACAGAGCTCCATGATAAGGATTCTGTAAGCTGCTGGGAGAAGTCTCTCAGTTGCCAACCCTTGTTCTTTAGAGGGACTTCAGCTTACCAGACGTCTGCTGGAAATAAAGTATGTGGAGTGTAGAGCTTCCTGACACAGATGGTAAGAGACCCAACTAGGGGAGGTGGTCGAGTCACAATCCCTGTAGGTATTTGAAAGACATGTGGGTGTGTTGCTTAGGGACATGGTTTAGTGACGGATATTGCACTGCTGAGTAATGACTGGACTCGATCTTAAAGGCCTTTTCTACCCTAAATGATTCTATGGTTCTTGGGCTACACAGGGAGCCAAGGACAAGCACAAAACAAGCCATCAAACAGCCTGTGGTGGGGCAGTCTGAGCTGTGCAGCACAGAGGACAGTACTGGGTAGGAGCTGGGAGTGGGGAGGAAGAGGATGGACAAGACCTGTTTCACCTTATACCTAATAATGTAGCTACCACGTGCCTGTAGGTTGGACACTTGGTGCTTAGATGGCAGTCAGCTGTGGCTGCTCTCTGTGGTGGTGGGACTTTCACCCTGGGAACAAAGGTGGTCCGTACCTTTCATGCAAAAGTTGTTCTTTGTAAAACTGCAGGTTTTGGGCTTTTCCTCTTAGAAAGATGTGAGCTCAGTGAAAAGATGGCATTTTTTCCTGTGGAAAAGCTATCACAATTACTCAGTGTACCAATTCATTGTTTCTTTTCAGTGCAATAACACAATGAAGCAATATGTAAGGCTTTTAGCTTGATAGTTATAAATGTTGACTCAAAAAATCATTTGTATCAGCCAGTAGCTTTGTGATTTTTTTTTTTTAAGTGAAAGATTGCAAAAAGAAGTGTATTTTTGTTCTGATTATCTCCCAGGTTCAGTGATAGCTTTCATATCTTTCAGCTAAAGCTCAGATGCAGTAGCTTTTTCTACTACTTTTCTGCTAACTTTGTGATATTC
Organism: Myiozetetes cayanensis; assembly: GCF_022539395.1. Taxonomy (NCBI): domain Eukaryota; kingdom Metazoa; phylum Chordata; class Aves; order Passeriformes; family Tyrannidae; genus Myiozetetes; species Myiozetetes cayanensis. The sequence goes on along the minus strand of NW_026087521.1, from coordinate 66,644,313 downwards.
TCTTCACAACAGTATCCTTTGAGGAAGGATCCAGAGTTTATTACTAGATTTGGTAATCAACTGGAGCTTGACTGTGTTAGACCCTGTCTATAACACACATGCCTTCTTCCTTCAGCACCAGTGGCACCGGAGATTACCTCCACAGAATATTACAACCACCTTTTGTATGTCACCTGGACCTATGGAGAAGATGGTACTGACCTTTCTCATTCCAGGATGCTGCATTGGATGGTCATTGCAGAAGGAAAGAAAAAAATCAAGAAGAGTGTAAGTGTGAGTGGGGACTGTGTTGCTCATTTCTCTAGGCTTTTTTATTCTTTTTTGGGGGAGGGAGGAGGGTGCTGTTACGTGCTTGGTTTGGTTTGGCTTCCTTTCCTGAGCCAACTTTGTAGTACAACTTTGTATTACAAAGTTGCAGCAATTTAAAGTTTCGTAGTATTAGCATGTACTTCCAAAGACTTGAGATCTCAAAATAGCCAGTGAACAAAATGTTTCTGTGGTGATCCGGTAATTTAGATAATTTTAAAATAGCTTGTAAACTTCCGAGCTGCAGACAGTAAAACAGTATTTTTTTTATTGAACAGAGATATGGGTTTTCACTTTTTAGGTATTAACAACCAGAGTACATTACTGGTTGAGTTTTCTTTAGTTCATTCAAGCCAGGTGCTATCACTTTCCGTTTCCTGATGTTATTTAAGAAATCCTTATAAATTATGTGGTTTTCATTTTATGTTTGAATACAAGTTTCACTAACTAATGGGATGATGATTTCACACAGAATGTGTGCACTTCTTAGAAAACTGCTAGATATTTAGATGTGTTCTTGGTCCATTCTCTTGAACATTTTGAAAATTCACTTGGTAAAAGAAATCTGGCAGCACCAATTATGGATTAAAGTCATGATGCAGAAAGGTAGTGAGATGAAGGTTTAAGCTGAAGTAAAAGAGCAGCCCCTGGACATACAGTGAGAAGTGTTTGCAATAGTGGAGGAGCACTGCAGAGCAGGAATGTGTATGGCCAGCAGTGGAGCTTCATACAACCTGTGGCCTGTGACTGTCCAGTATTGGCCTTTCAGTTGTTGGCAGGAAGAAAGTGTTCAGTCTTTTTCAAGAGAAAGGTGTCTGGCCTTTTTCAAGGGAAAGTTTTCCCTTTTGCTGAAGACTTAGTAGATGCTGAATTGAAAGTGTATTTTCAGCAGAAGTGTAAATTCTTCAACAATTTTTGTTTTAATTTATATGTAGTAACTTAGCTTTCATTGGATTCCTTATGGCTGCAAGAGTGCATCCATCTGGAGCTTGTTCCAGCATGAATCTAATTATGTGATTAGTACAACTGATGACGTTTCTGAAGTGCAGGAACTTTCCCTATTTGGATCTTTGTTTCAAACAAGGAAAAAACCTCTATATTTTATTTTTCTTCCTATAAATAAAATAATCTAATAACTGAATTCTAAAAAACTTTTGCAATGATATCCCTCTCTACTCTTCCTTCTAAAAGTCATGATCTCAGTAAGGTTATTATTCTTCCAGTAAAAATCTAATTTCTGTGCCATTCATAGAATCATAGAATCAGCAGGGTTGGAAAAGAACTCTGAGATCATCAAGTCCAACCCTTGATTCACTACCACCATGGTTACTAGACCATGGCACTAAGTGCCACATCCAGTCTCATCTTAAAAACCTCCAGGGACTGGAGAGAATCCACCACTTCCCTTGGGCAGTCCATTCCAATGTCTGATTACCCTCTTGTAAAGAATTTCCTCCTAATATCCAACCTAAACCTCGCCTGGTAGAGCTTATGCTCTCTTATCTTACTGATAGTTGTCTGGGAGAAGAGACCAACCTCCACCTGGGTACAACTTCCTTTCAGGGAGTTGTAGAGAGTGATGAGGTCTCTCCTGAGCCTCCTCTTCTCCAGGCTAAACAACCCCAGCTCCCTCAATCTCTCCTCATAGGACTTGTGCTCAAGTCCCTTCACCAGCTTTGTTGCTCTTCTCTGGACCTGCTCCAGCACCTCAATATCCTTCCTGAACTGAGGGGCCCAGAACTGGACACAGCACTCCAGGTGTGGCCTCACCAGCTCTGAGTACAGGGGAAAGATCACTTCCCTGCTCCTACTGGCCACACTGTTCCTGATCCAGGCCAGGATGCCATTGGCCTTCTTGGCCACCTGGGCACACTCTGGCTCATGTTCAGCTTTCTGAGGATCCAAACTCCCAGATCTCTTTCTGCCTGGCTGCTCTCCAGCCACTCTGTGCCCAGCCTGTAGCGCTGCAGGGGTTGTTGTGACCAAAGTGCAGGACCCGGCACTTGGCCTTGTTGAACTTCATCCTGTTGGAATCAGCCCAACTCTCCAGCCTATCCAGATCCCTCTGCAGAGCCCTCCTGCCTTCCAGCAGATCAACATTCCCTCCCAACTTGGTGTCATCTGCAAATTTGCTGATGATGGACTCAATCCCCTCATCTAAATCATCGATAAAGATGTTAAACAGGACTGAGCCCAGCACTGATCCCTGGGGGACACCACTGGTGACCGGCTGCCAATGGGGTGCAGCCCCATTCACCAGCACTCTCTGGGCCCGGCCCTCCAGCCAGTTCTTAACCCAGCACAGAGTGCTCCTGTCCAAGCCATGAGCTGCCAGCTTTTCCAGGAGTATATTATGGGAGACAGTGTCAAAGGCTTTGCTGAAGTCCAGGTAGACACATCCACAGCCTTCCCCTCATCCACCAGGCTGATCCCTTGTCCATCCTGTAGGTGTTGTGTGATTGCACTTAGGATGATCTGCTCCATAACCTTGCCATGTACTGAGGTCAGGCTGACAGGCCTGGAGTTTCCCAGGTCCCCTTTCCAGTCCTTTTTGTGGATGCGCATGACATTTGCCATCTTCCAATCATCTGGGACCTCCCCAGTGAGTCAGGACTGTTGGTAAAGGATGCAGAGCAGCATGGCAAGCTTTTCCACCAGCTCCCTCACCACCCTTGGGTGGATCCCATTGGGTCCCATAGACTTGTGAGCATCCAAGTGGCTCAGCAGGTCACTATCTGTTTCCTCCTGGATTACAGGGGGGGCTATTCAGCTTCTTATCTCTGTCTAGAAAGCTCCAGAAGCCAGCTGTCCTCAGGACAACCTGTCTTACTGTTGAGAACTGAGGCAAAGAAGGTGTTAAATACCTCAGCCTTTTCCTCATCTTTGATAACTATTCCCCCCCCCATATCCAACAAAAAATGGAGGGTTTCCTTGCCCCTTCCTTTGCTATTGATGTATCTGTAGAAAGACTTCTTATTATCCTTAACAGAAATGGCAAGATTAAGTTCAAACTGTGCCTTCATTGAATATGAAAATTGTATATTAAATGAATATAAAATAAACATTTAATATGAAATCAAATTTAAAATAAAATTGAATATGTAATCAAAAAGATTAAAAATAGAGAGTATCTACAATACAGTATATCCGCAAATAAAATAAAAGCTTTAGGGATGTCTTTAGAAATGTTTGTCTTTATATTCTTTTCAAGACAAGGGAACCCAGAGAGTATTCTTCAGGAAAATCCTGCAGCAGCCTTTTTATAACTAACTTTTATGGTCCTGCTCATATGGGTAAATATGGGTACACACTTGCAGGCATAAGGGTGTACCTGTTCTCCTAAACTGTTCGTCACTTTCAGAAATTGTTTCCTTTAAAAATCATACTATATTGCAGTCTTATAATATGATTTACTGAGATTGTTAAGATTGTTATTATGGTTGTTTTTCTTACGAGATTATTGAGATAAATCAGAAACACTGTCAAACAATGGTGACTTTTTCTTCCTACTACTTGTGTATTTCCCAAGACTCCATAGGAGTCGGTCAGATTTTAGAGAAGTGGTGAAAATTTTGTGCAGAGCCCTATTAGTCTTTATTCAGAACTTGCAACAGAAAATTCATCTTGAAATTTAAGTGACTATGAAAAACAGCATGAGATTCCTGAACAATGCCCTTTGTAGATAGTGTGCAATTGCTCCAAAACCAGTTTGTTTTGAGTTCTGCATCCTTCTCCATGACACTGGAGAAGTGAGGAGGCTACCACTATAATAACAGGAAAAAGTTATTCACAGTCTTTTGAAGCTCAGCTCGGTTTTGGGTCATATCTGATTTCAAACTTGTGGATGAACGAAGTCAGACTCTGAGATCTATTGTCAAGTCAACAGGTCTCCAGGCAGGTGTTAGACTTGCCAAGGTGGTTTTAATTTTCGGGTTTGTAGGATATACAAAGGCTTTGCCTATATGTCACTTGTGTGTTCTTCTTAGAGGTATCTGAGCTGATTTAAATTCCTCTAGAATTGCAACGTACCCAAGTCCATGGCCTGTTTAGCATTTTAGCATTTTGCACAACTTGAAATATCTAGAAGCAAGAGTCCTCTCAGTGTGTGAGAGAATTTTTCTTTCTCCATAAATTTTCATATGGAAAGTGCAGCCTAAGATTGGCTTGTTTTTGCATTATGCTATTCTGCCAAGCATTAATGCTTTCATAGTTTGTGTTAGTGGGAACTAATTCATGTAGCAAGCCTAGAGTATGCAGAAGACATCTGCTGTGATGCACAGAACTTTCTTTGTAATGTATTGAATAACCAGATTAATTTTGCAAGGAAGGTGTATGGTTTGCATCATATTTAAGTTGGTGTGTCTAATTGTTTAGGTAACACGCAATGTGATGACTGCAGTGTTGAGCTTGCCTCCGGGGGACATCTACAACCTTTCAGTGATTGCTTGTACTGAAAGAGGCAGCAATACTTCCCTACCCCAGCTTGTAAAATTGGGTAAGAAATGTTTGTTTGTAAATTATAAACTCACTCCTTCTCTTGTTTGACTGTAAAAGTAACTCTGTCAGCAGATGCAGCACTTTCCTTATTTCAGAATTATGTACCTGTGACCCCATTTCTTTTGCAAAGCTGCAATTTTCACCCCACCTAGCTCTGAATATTGTTTCATTCCTGCATGTGAAGCTACTCATCTAAAACAGTTTTGCTCAAGAGGAGGAAGAATGTCAGAATTTGACTGTAAATGGAAGTAGGAGAGTGGAAGTCGCTTAGTGCCTCTCTGAGACAACAACTCAACTTCATAGTTGCTTCCCTAAGGTCTTGAACACATGCAGGTTTTGAGAATGGCAACTCAGGCTTCACAGATTATTTTTCAATAAAAAGTGGAATCTTCCTTGTTTCTGAGAAACCTATTTTTGGGTCTGCACTCCTGGCAGATGCCACCTGGTCTGCTTTCCTGCCTCCCCTCCTCTCTCTCTGGACATCTGCATAGTCTTCCAACAACAAAAATACACCCTTAAATACAAATCAATGACAGTGCTCTTGATAAAAACAGTCAGATTTGGGGTTGTGGAACCCACCTTTGTTCTTAGAGAAATATGTGTAATGTACTCAAACAAAAGACAACTTGAGAACTTGATCCTTAAGGTAAGACTTTAAAATACAACTTTCTGCCTAACATCTTTCTTTACCTGGGAGGAAGACTGGACACTGCACCATTGTACCTTAAGAAATTTTACTTCTCTTTTGAATGTACTTACAATTGTTGAGCCTTAGGTATCTAAAACTGTGAAAATTCCAAGTGTGCCAGACTGCTTCAACAAGCATTAACTCCACTGTGAAGGTGGGTAAAGAAAAGTTTGTGATTTCAAACTGGATTATCTTCCCTACATGAATAATAAAGCTCTTGTGAGTCACAGTGAAAGAAGTGAGTTTAAAGTACTCTATAATTTCTGATTGGATTAGAGGTTTTGAAGCAACCATTGTCCATTCCTGTTTTTCAAAACTCTTAGTCAAATTGCTTAAACAGTGCTGGGGTAAGCAGTGCAGACACAACAATCTAAAGTTCTTCCAGGTCTTTTGACCAAAGGCAATATTTGAAAGATGTAGACAAATTCTATGAATCTTTTCTTCCCTATGCAAGTCCTGTCCACTGTTTTCCCCATGCCTCATTTCTGTGTGCAGTCACATGTGTATTTGTCCCTGGCTGAGTGGGTGGGTGTGTGAGGGTGAGTACAACCCCCTGCTGCAATTGTCCAAAGATTCTAGGGGGATGTTTCAAAATACCAGCTAGCTTTATCTTTCAGACTGGTCCACAAGTGTTATTCATATTGTACACCCTGCAGCATAGTTGTATCCTCCTGTTCTTTCCTTAGGGACAGGCTGAGATGGGTATTTCACCTTTCATTTACGACAACAAAAAGGTGAAATGAATTCTGTTTTGATAAATCCCTTCTAGACTTCTTGGTGTGGGTTTTTTTGTTGGGTTGAGTTTTGGGTTTTTTGCTCTGTGATGTCTGAACTTCGAATAGACAATAATAAGGGTGTTTTACCAGAGGTTTTCCTTCTCTCTGTTTCCAAGAGGAGCAATGGGAATTGTAATTAGCAGTAGTGGAAACTGACTCCAAGTGATAGACGACTTGGCAGTCACTTCAGCATTCCTGCCAAATGTTCTTCCCTCTATGATGTTTGCTTCATCCTGGCAACTTTCCACTTGCAGAAAAATCAAGCCATTTGCTGGAGGCAAAAGGAGGATTTGCTTGGGACGATTCCCAAATGCAAACCTTATATTTTAATTGAGGCTATTTTTTTACCTGGAGTGAGGGATGGAATGTTTCTGAATCCAAGAGCAGATATATGGGTGTAATTATGGGAGAAGGATGCTTTCCTTTGTAGTGCTGGGACAATATATACACTGCAATCCCTGTGACACATGTGAACGTGCTTCAGTCCCTGCCCAACTCTCTCCATAATGACAATGTAATTTTGGCGGCCTCCAACACAGATCTGATTATTTCAGGATCAGATATGTCTCCAAAATGTCTATAACTACTTGAACAAGTCCTTTGTGCCTTTTTGTGTGGTGGATCTTACACATCACATCCAGGTTCCTATGACAGCCTCTCACAGAATGAGAATAACAAATTATTTGTGAAGGGAAAGAATAAAACCAAAATGTTCTTGTGCATCGCTCATTGTATGCAGTGTGTCAAAATCCTGGAATCAGTTCAATGATTGAGAATGGCAGCTTTAATTAAACATCCATAGATTAGAAAATCTGAAAACTGTGGAGAACAGTTCAGAAATTTAGAACCCAAACTTTGCAGTCTCTGGAGGCAAACCAGAAGAGCCCAGGATGCCTAAGGCCCTTAAATGTTAGCCTGGGGAAAAAAAAACCCCAAAAAAAGACTACAAGTGTTTCTTTAAACTGGTAATTGACTAAATATTTCCTCTGCAACAATTAAATGAACCTAGACACTCTTTGCTTGTGGGAAGCTGCTTCTTTATCATCTGCTGGGACAGGCCTTTAGAAGAAGAGCTTTCTCAGGCCAAATGCATTACTAACAGGTGGACAGTCATCTTCTCTGGAAGACTTTCTGCTAGCATTGTTCTATTAATAGAATCCACTGATCATCCTCAAACAAGGGCTCTGTTGAAAAGGGAAGTGAAGTAATTATCCATCTGTCCAAATAGAGAACAGTTTAAATAGAGAAGAAAAACCAACACACTTCATCATCTTCCCATTTTACAGTGGTAGTCTATCATCATGAGAGGTTTTACACTGGCAGAATTTATCTGAAGAAAATGAAGGATAAAAGGGCATCTGGTATTGCTTTTTTTTTTTTTTTTTTTTTTTTTTTTTTTCATTTTTCTCAGTTGTCTGGAAACTTAAAGATAAGCTTAATAAAAGGAGATTTTTTTTTCTTCTTAATCAGAACCAGCCCCTCCAAAGTCATTGTTTGCTGTCAACAAGACTCAGACCTCTGTGACGCTGCTCTGGGTGGAAGAAGGAGTGGCTGATTTTTTTGAAGTCTACTGCCAGCAGGCTGGATCTGGTCAGGAAACAAAAGTCCAGGTATGTAAGCCTCTCTTCTTTGGTTTCTGCTCTTTGTCTCTGAAAGTGAGACTGGGCCTTTCATCTTTCTGGTTTGGCTTCTGCTAGTTGGCATGTGCATGTAAAGCCCAATGATATTTTATATCAAATGTGATAAGGTGGTTCAGAATTAAGCCTTTAAAAGCTAAACTACTAAAGCATTTCAAATACTAAAATATTTTGTTATTTTCCAGTATTAAGAATGGCTTCTATCTTATTGATGAGATAACTAGTTGGACAGTTGAAGCTATGTGAATCCAACAGTGCCAGGCTCTGGCTACTCATGAAAATGGATCTACAATACCATGCAAAACCTAAAGGACCACAAAACTTAAGGGAATGTCAATTAGCAAGAAGGGAAAAATGGTCAGCTAACTTGATAAGGAATGGGAAAAATAGACATATTTAGATGCCTTGAGATCTTTTATGCAGCACCTATTTATTTCTGGCATACTTTATTTCTGGTTTTGAGATCTGTTAAGTAGTAATCCCAGTTAAGTTCAGTAGTAGCTTCATTGCTATTCAAGGAGTACCTTTCTGCTGCAAATGTGGCTGTTCCTCATGCATTTTATCTCAGGGTATTTTCTTCAAGACCCACTTTCTCAGCCCCAGAAATGAGGCTTCTATTCTCTCTGTCCAGTTAGGTACCTGTGCTCAGAGGCCACCTGAATACAGGAGTGTTTAAACTGAAAATGCTGTTCAGTGAAAAACAGAGAGCAGTAGTAAATTTAATTCCTTGACATTCAGTGCAATGTGTGAGGTTTACTTTGTGGTTTAGCTGATGGTATAGTGAATCACTGTGATCACGTACCATGAAACATCATTTTCTCATGTGGACTGTCACACATAGGGGGGAATCATTCAGTAAAGAAGTGAAAAATAACCTGCTTAAACCACTGATCATCACAAAGCAGATTTGCACACTCTTTAATCCTATGGCATACCAATGTGAATTATCTAATATTCTTTTTAAATAGAAAAAGACACTGACTAAAGGCAAAAAAAAATGTTTAAATGGACTTTAATCTTCTGGATAGTTTGGAATCCACATCTAGATTCCTTCTTTTTCACTCTGTATAGCTAAAGATCATGAAGTCATTATCACTTATCACTTAGGAGAGATTCAAAATAACAATGTGATCAGGCAAGGAAGGTACCACAGGATTTGCAACTTTAGGGCAGAGCAGATCTGGTTTAAGAACAGACTGCTTCATTTGGCAGATGCTTCAGTGGGTGTCACATTTGTTGACAATAACATCTGGCACGGGGTAATGCACAGAGATTGTCAGCTCACTTCTCATTAGATTCATCACTGTCTTTTCTGTCTCTGTGAAGAAAATGGGAAAGGCTTCTTTTTGAGCTGTAAAAAGGGATGCTTTCCAACTAAACTGGCGAAAATTCTTTGTGATTTTGCATGGAAAGCAAGAGATTTCCAGGTTTGAATATCTTGGATTTTGGTTGACTAATTTAAAGTTCCCAGGGGGGAAAATGGAAAACATTCAACCAAGCCCAATTGCCAAAGAGTGGCGCCTCCTTTCAGCTCAGGCAATAAAAGTCTCCTCCCTTACACTTATGTACATGTGATTTCCTCTGCATGATACACCTCAGGATTACACTACAACAGGAGCCCTTGCAAGCCTAGAATTAGGCCAGGACTGAAAACAGGCTATTGTAAGTAGTGTTTGGGACTTGTTACAGCATCTTGCACTCCCCATTTCGAGTTCATTCATAACACTTCTCCTTCTTCCCTTTCTAAACGACCAGTTCAGTGTCTCTGTTTCTGCAGCTCCAAACCACCTGTGGTTTTACTGGACAGTATAGAAAATTGGGGACCTTCAGGAGCTTTGTCCTTAAGTCAATGCACGTGTAGTACTTGTGTTTGTTTTCGTTTGTTTTGTTGTATCGGCATTTAAAAACCACAAAAGCGTTTACCAGGGTCATAGGAATTAAAACATTTTATAAATACGTTATTTAAAGAGTTTCTAGCTAGAAAAACTGAGGTGTAGGCTGTCTGATCATAGGTATTACCAAAAGGTTTTGCTCTGGCTTTGTTTTTCACTTTGGCCACTCAAAGGGCTTACATCCAGAGGAACTGCCTCAGAGGCAGAGATGACAGAGGTTGTAGCTGTCTTGGCTGTGCTTTGAATAAAAATAACTATGCTTTCCTCCTGCCTGTATGGCTTAGTAACCAGAGCTCCTAAGCACTGCCCACCTCTGAGGGTGTCCTGAAGGTCACAGCTTTTTCCCCCACCAGGCATGTGCCTGACCAGCCTGCTGTGAGGCACCCATTCTCCCTTCCCCAAAAGGCTTTGAGGTCCCTGGGCTGCTCTGGGCTGTTCTTGCTGCTGTTTTCACCCTATTCCTCTCTCGTTTTCTGCCAGACTACCTGATCATCTTCCCTGTGTTTCAGGGTGCTAATTTCTTTCACCGGATCTTACTTTACCTGGTCAAATATATGGAGCACTAATTTGTGCTGTTGCATTTAGAGGAGAGACAAACTTCTGTGTGTTTTTTCCCCATGTCTAAAGGAACCTGTCACCGTCTCTTCACACGTCGTGACCATTTCCAGCCTAACTCCTGCCACTTCCTACAACTGCAGCGTGACCACCTTCAGCCACAATAGCCCCAGCATCCCCACCTTCATTGTGGTTTCCACCATGGGTAAGCAGCACTTCTCTGCTTTCTTCTTCCTTATCCAGCTACATCTGTTTCCCCTTGCTTTCTAAAGCTGCACTTTGTAATGTTGGCCCCAGGGGTATTTTGTGTCATGGAAAGGCTGCCAGATGTGGATGGGATGGGGAAGCAGCTTTACAAAGTCCTGAGAAAAGACCCCACTAGGCGTTTGACTTGGAAAAATATAAACTAGAGGGTCAATTCTGTACTGGGTTTTAGAAATCAGAGGCCTAATTTGTGGTGTCAATACTGAACATCAGGGTAATGTTTGATGACATTTATGGAGAAAAATGTTGTCTCAGCCAATCTCAAACAAGAGGAAAATCAAATTCGTGATTCATGACAAAACAAAGCTGTCAGTGCTTCTGAATTGAATAACTGAGAATCATTTTTTGTATTTACAGTCACTGAGATGAATCCCAATGTAGTGGTAATCTCCGTGTTAGCCATCTTGAGTATCCTTCTGATTGGACTGCTGCTAGTGACTCTTATTGTACTTAGAAGAAAACATCTACAAATGGCCAGGTAAGTCCAGATTTATGCTAATTGCAAAAAAAATCAGACAACAACAAACACATTATGACAGTAGTTTCAATTAAGAATGTGCTACTCAAGATGCTTCAAAATAGTTGTCCTGTTGCTGTTTAGGAGAAGCATGTCTTCTTCCTCTCTCTACTTTCATTCTTGACCTGAGTTATAAGCCTCAACCTTTGTCTCATTTTGAGCTTTATAAGATTGAGTTATAAGGGTTATGTCAGGAATGTAAATGATTATTAGGATCTGAGGCAACCAGACACAACTAGGACACCAAGATGCTTTGTGAGTCTTTCATATGCTTTGGAACAGATCTTCTGTATCAACAGATAACATGGTTTGTTCATCAGGTCCAGGATGCTGCATTTCGGAGGCCATGTGAGGCCTGAGCCCTGGCAGCCAAACCCCTGGGATGAGGGAAGATAATGCCCAGTGTCCTGAGTCTCCCTCTAGAGCATTTGCTGCCCTCAAATGGGAACTGCAGCATAGAAAAGGCCATGTGGGCTCACTTGGATCTTGTGTTTCTATGCAGCCAGGGTGCAGCCATCTATACAGAGTGATACCTTGGAGTTTTGATGTTTTAATTTTTTTATTTTTGTAGACCTTAGAAGTAGTTATGTAGTAAATGTAGATTTTAGAGTAGCAGCATATTATCCCTTTACCCTTAACACACCAGCTCAAACCCCTGTTACCCATTCCCCTATCAATTCCCTAAATTCCATAGCCTGTTTAGTCTCTTTTTCAAGGTAGAATTGTAGAAGAACACCCTAACCCTACGGAACAAGATATAACCATAGACCCAACAACCTTCAGGCCTAGAATTCTGGAAGGCCTCCAAGGACATTACGTGCTCTGAGGAAGATGAAGATGAAGAAGAGGGGGTCCTGAAACGCCCCCAGACCCAATTCCCAAGAGGCGTGGCGGGGGCAGAACCTGGGTGGTAACAGGACGGGGATTGGGCAAAAATCATTATAAAAACTGTGGACATCTGTATTTCGGGAGCGTGCGCTGGGGGTATTCCAGAAAGCCTGGGGGCTCATTAAAACTTTTGTATCCTTATCTTATCTCCTACTAATTTGGCTTGGAGTCTTTTTTTTCCACAGCCATTTAGGCAACAGAGACACATGAATCCAGGATGATCCCCTGTTCTGCTGCTCACTCATATATTTAATGATCCCATTTTGTTCTGGCACACAGAGGAAGGAAAAAATTATCTTGTAGGAGTAACTGTTTTCTGGCAGAACCTTCAGCTATCTGCACCAATCACTTGTATCTGACTATTGAAATTCAATTTCCTTTTTTTAGGTGACCTTACCTGTATCAGTTCACTTTAGTGTGGGTTATGTTACAGCATTTGCGGACTGCAGCAATTTCTCCACACCCTAGATATGTGTTTTACCTCCTAGTTTTGGAAGTGTCCTGGAGTCGTCATCCTTTTATAATCTATGTAATATATTTTTTATTAATTTGCTGTACTATGTCAAGAAAGGAAATTATTTCATGTAAAAAAATTTAGTGAAAAATCTTGCACTTAACTTCTTAGTAGATACTGTATTTTACATATTGTGTCTTGTCTATGTATTCCATGCAATAGATGACCACATCACACAGATTTTGCAGGTTATCTCTTTCAGAGAACATTATGTGATTTCTTCCTTTTACATGTAACTGTCTCTGTGAAAATCACAGCTAAATTAATTCTCTTTCTTATATAATTACTATGCAGGCAGCCCAAGGCTTTTTTTTTTCTCTTCATCACTGCTTCTAGCCACAGAAGATAAACACCCCAGAGGAAATTTTAAAAAATAAATCCAGTAAGAAGCTGCAAGCAAATGTTTGCTTAAATCAAGAAATCAAAAATAGTCAAATCAGTTTATAATTCATAGCCGAAAATAATGGACTTGTGATAAATTCCCTGGAATGTTATTCAGGAATTCTTTTTCTTTTCACCTCAGTTATTTTCCGAACGCAAAATTACCATGATCCAGTAATAAGGACACAATTAAATATCTTCTCCTTAGGGTGGGGACTGTGAATATTTAGTATAGAAAGGTAAATATTTAGCATCACTACTGAGGCCAGAAAACAGTGCTAGTGCTGGGCTATGGAAAGCACAAATCTGGATAGAAGATGTGATCTATTTGAGAAATTTATTAACAATTCCCTTGTTTCACTTCACTCTTTTTAAGCATTTTTAGGTAATTTGATCTCAGGTGGTGCTGAACATTTATTGGTTTTGGACAAGGGATTTGATTTTGTTAAGGGATTTCAGTTCTTTTTATTACATATTATCTCAGACCTAGTCACAGATGTGAGTGAGTGTTCGTCACTTTTCTGTAACTCTGAGAGTTCTCTGTTAAGTCAAGCTCACTGCAACCATTGTGAATCCCAAAATGCTAACTTTTTATCTAATGGTCTTCCTGAAACAGGGAATGCGGGGCAGGAACCTTTGTGAATTTTGCATCTTTAGAGAGAGATGGAAAGCTTCCCTATAACTGGTGAGTGTTTGAAGCAAAGCTTACGTTTTCTCCCATCTCTGCTTTTTGGCAAATATTATCTATAATGTTAAAGTGCCCATTTTTTATGCCATTGCTGTCCCTCTGTGGGATTAAACTACTATACCTGCTAATGTAGCATTTTATTCCTTGAATGTATTTTATTTTTTGAATGATGACATGTATTCTGTCACCTGCTATTTTTAGTAGGGAATGATGTATGTACATGTGAGCCAAGTTGCATAGATGTATTTTGGGAGGTTATTTTTTTTCCTTTCTCTTGCAGACATATTTCCTAAAATAACACAGCTTTGGAAACTTGATCTATAAATCCATTAGCACTTCCATATATTTACATCCAGGAGTAAGCTTGCCTGTAGATGACTAAGTAGCAACTGTCTTCATGCAGTGACATTAATTAATATTTCCTTACATTGCAAGACAATTTCCTTACAACTGCAAGACTCAAATATATACTGTAACTTAATGTTCAGTGCTGTTGAAAAAAAATCCTAAACATATTTTTGCTAGTCTAGAAAACCACCTGCAAAGGTTGCAGGTACTGACTATGGACTCCAAACTGGCACTGGCACCATCAGCTGAAGAGAAGTATTTGAACAAAGAAAGTCTGTAGGATTAGCTTTTATAGCAGTAAAAGGCTTTGAGAGCAACCTGACTGGCACCAGCATGGTCATTTCCATTCCTGTTTTGGTAATCAAATGAGTGGGGATGATGGACTCAAGGTTTACTGTTTTGTTACCAGAAATCTCTGCAAAAGCCTCTTCTTTTTCAAGGCAAGTCCAAACACAGATATTTAAAAGCATAATGTCAGCTCCATTCCAGCATTTAAGAAGAAGAAAATATGTGCCTTGATTTTACAGCCACGGTCAGCTTTGTTGATAGCTAAGAAGTTGGAAAGAAGAGTTGGTGTGCAGGGAACTGCTTTCATGATCTTATAGGACACAGCCTGCCAGTGGGGATGGGATTAAATGGATTGACACTGCACTACAACAAGCCTTTTGCTAATAAGCATGCAAACTGAACTAACAAGCCCAGTGAATCTTGTCAATACCTCACTGTGCTGCTAATTAACTGGATATTAAACAAGCTTCACTTGCTTGGTTCAGCTTTAATAGCAGCCAGCTGTATGCTGTACAAACGAAGCCATCTTGCAGCTTCTCTTGCTTGGACTATATTAATGGCAAAGAAGGCAGAAGATCAAACACTCACGTTAATTAAATAGCCAAGCTTGAATGAAATTATTAAAGTGGTAACAGATGTTATTAAAACCATAAAAGACTTTTTTTTGTGGGAAGGGAAATTAATAGGTTTGGATGTGAAAGTGAAGGTTCTTGTTGCTTGATTTGTTATGTGTATGGATGTGTGTGTATATCTATGTGGATATATGCATATATGTACACACACATAAATTATGTTATAGAAATATAAATTGGGGTAAAATATTCCTGCTTAATATCTCCACAATTTTATGTAACTGATGGTAGTGTGCCCTAAACTTATGGTCCCTATTTATCTGAGAGTTGTTTTGTGTGCTCTGTTTAATGTCAAGACTACATTCACCATCAATCCCGGCAGCCAAATGGAAATTATGGCACCAAAGACAGATAGAAGGATGAGGAAACCCATTTTGCTTGGGGTCATTCCAGGGAATCTAGTAAGGGAGGCATGGGCATATCCACTGTTTCCTAGGGGAAGATCAGCTCAGCAGAGTTTTCAGGGTATAAGCACTCTCTGCATCTCTTTGTTTAAGTAAAGTTGTTCAGTACATGTGAACAGTATGTGAAAGACTACATAACTGCATTAAAACAATTTTGTATTTTCTGGGCAGTTACACATTTTTCATATGCTGAATGGAATCAATTGGTTTAGATATCAGAGCTCTTAAACAGATATCTGTTTAACAATATTAATTAGGTTTGCAATCACATTAGCCTGTGATTTGATAAAGTGTGGAAAATTCTTGTGATGATTCGATGATGAAAAAGGCTCAGGCCTAAATAATTCCTTTTGCCTCTGTAGGCAAGAGGAAGTAAAAACCTCACTTGCAGTTTTCTAAAGGAAAGAGGAGTATTCCAGCTAAATCATCACTTCTCTCTTCTGAGCCTAATGGAAACCTCATTGTGGCACCAGAGATCTGTTCAGGGAAAACCAGATTTCATCCTCAGTTCAGTCCCATAGAGACTCAACAACTGATGAGCCCTAAGGCCTGATACTGCAGTTGCTATGGCATATGATTAACTAGAAAAGGCTCTTGCTTCTGGCTGACCCACAGAATTCCTCCCAATGCCTGGGGAAGGTGCCCTGCAGAAACTGCACTGCCCATTTCCTTTGCAGCAGCAAAACCCATTAAAGCATAACTTGCAGTTTTCACTATGTGGGCAGAAGTTTCCTCCACTGGTTGGAAGATTAAGGTGAGAGATGATTACATTTGATGTGACTTGTTTGTCAGGGAAAAAACAATATCTACTGACTTTTAAGAGCCAAGAGTACTGAACAAGGAAATTTCACTTTGTGGTTCCTCTTTAGAACAGTTGCAGAAGGATGGTATTACTTTTTAAGACAACAGATTTTCTGAAGGGGAAAAAACACACTGAGGTTGTATTTGGAAAAAAAAAAAAAATCCTTCCACTGCAGAAATGATTGTTTACTGGATTCATGCATAGCAGAATCTGGTAAATGGTTTGCAAATGATTTAAAAGTTTAGAATTATTTTGTACTCCAATTTCCTGATGTGAATAGTTATTCATAGAAACCACCACAGTTAGAAGAACTGTTTAAACCATGTTTAGCTTGAAAACCTAAGAGGTAATTTAAAGCACTCTCCAAAATGTTATGTGGATGTTTTCAGAAATATAACTCAATAGAGGGTATTAAGAGATATTAGAAGCATCTGAATTTGTATCTGATATAGATCTTCTCGTATCCACAGAATCACTTGCAGGAACAAACACGGGAGATTATCATAGCTGTATATGGTAAAAACAAGCCTCGTCAGTCCTGAAATATCTCAAAACATCAGAAAATAGACTTAGTAACACCTATGTAATAGCTATAAACCTGTCGATGATATTTTCATACCCTTTTTACTCTTAAATTTTAGAATAATGGTCCTGAATCAATACTATAAACCACATTTATTCTGATCATATAGAATTTTTTGTTGTATAGCTGAAAATCCTGCAGAGGCTGTCAGGCTGAGAGTAAAAATTCTAGGGATGCTAATAATATTCTTATGAAGTAAGAAAGAAGGATTTATGGGATGAGCTGATTTTTAAAATAGAATTTGCTGATCTCCTGATTTCTGTTTGTCTTACTAACTCTCCTCACTTTTTCATCTTTATGTATGTTATTTATTAATGCTCACAGGCGTAGAAGTGTATTTGCTTTCCTAACTCTGCTACCCTCATGCCTTTGGACTGATTATCTTTTGGCATTTTATATTAATCCTTGGTAAGTGATTTACTTGTTTTTCCATATGCAATGTGTAAACAATGTCAATTCCTATTACATGAAAAATGTGGGAAAACTTTGTTTTCAAATGGGTTGAAGCTTTTGAAGATATAATTTTCTTGTACTAGAACATGGATTGGAGAGGATGTGGGTATCAAAGTATTTGCTACCCTGCTTCATCTAGTTTGTCTGCTTATGCTCCAACCCATTTTGGTATTAAAAAGCTAATCTTACAATGGTCATCATATTCATCTCATTGCTGTCTTTGCAATTTTTGCCACTTCATTATAAATCCTGGCTTCTTCTGGTCCCACTTACTCACCTGTTCATTGCCTGGCACTGACTTCTGCGGATGCTGTTCTATTACTAAAATTGCTTGATCATGCCCCAGCTGTTTGGTGTGTGATGTCAAAAACCTTAGTTTTTTAAAGGTGCAGTTATGTTCTCCTGACTAGTAAAAACTTTGCTTTTGAAAAAAAAAACCAGTTCACTGAGAACTGATACATCTAGAAGTCCCAAAGTGAAAAGATTGGATCACTGTATGCATGTCACATTGTGTATCTGTGTATATTTAATACTTCAGTCTGTAAATAATGGACAAAGACTTAGTAAAAAACTGATTTTTTTTTTTAAATACCTAAAAAAGCCATGGGTCTCTTTAGAACCAGAACTGTTTTACAAACTGTTTAAGAAATAACTGTAAATTGACTGTCATCCAAAAATGTTTAATTTATATAAAGAAAGTTTCCTGATGGTCTTGAGTCCAAACTATAGGGATTTACAAAAAATGTGGTAAGGAAGTTTACGTTTATTTTTCCTGGTCTTGCCACATGACACCAAAGCACTGGCAAGCAGACATCAACATCTTCAACATAGGCATTTCTGAGGCTGAATTTCCTTGAGTCACAGTAGGTCTGAAGAAAAACCCACCTAAATTTTCAGTGGGCCCAGAAATGAGAGCGTTATGTAACTAAAGAAAGGTCCATTTCTTCTCTCAGGAAAATAAAATCATGTTCTTCACACACACCCAGCTAAACAGTAAATGGAATTCCACACCTCTCCAAGGTTCCTATTATATTCACTTGTAACTTGTCTGATGTAAACTCAGCTAACACTCGAGCTGCACAGCGATGGAGCTCCTGCAGAAGGAAGTATTATCTTCTTTTACCCCTTTGGTTTTTGTCTTTTAATATGCATTGGCTTTCCAGATTTGTATCTTTCTTTAGAGGTTTCCTCTTCAATCAGTCTACCTAGTTTAGTGTAGATGATTAAATTCACAGGAGCAGAAGTTGAATGAGATGAGATTAATCCCTCCCTTTGTATTTTAATCTGTAGAGTAAAGGGAATAACAGGTGAAACACCAGCTAATGTTTCAAATGTCTTTGTTTTGTACACAAGTTGGCTTAAAATATTTATGAACATTCAGAAAACAATTGCAATGCTAAGAAACAAAGGCCTCTTGAGACTATCAAATCATATGAAATTCTTGCTGAGAAATGTATGTCAATCATTTGTTTTATTGCCTCTTGAAGTGTTCCTTGGAGAAGCATTCTTAGAAGCATCCCCATCATAAAGAACATTTAGGTTTTTTTTTCTTTTCAAATTAATTCCAATGTGCCCAACATTAAAACGTTTTCCATAGTCACAGGGGATAGAGATGTGTTGAATAATTTGCTGAAATTAATTTTAAGATTTCTTTGGAAGAATTCTTTGAAGATGGAGAATAAATACTGCTAGTTTATGTGTACAGCACACGTGAATGTACAGATACTGTAACGGTAATATCTGTACGGATAACATGGTAGGCTGAAGAGGTTTATAGTATTTGCAAGGTAAAGCTTTGCAAAGTAAATCTCTGCATTAATGTACAGCTGGTATTTCTATAGCTCTTGTTCATTCTGCAGGCAAAACTCCTTATCTAAGTGGAAATGTACCTTGACAATTTACCAAAATCACTACAGGATATGGCTGCTCCAGAAACTGATTATTTTTTAAAACTTAATTTTGGAAATTCATATTTTATTGCTTTTTAATTTAACTTCTAAACTTAGTGGGATAGAAAAATAAAAATACTCCACTTCTTAATATTTCTTTCTGTATATTTTCACTGATTTGAATTTAAATGCCTTCTCCTTTAATTTACTAATTGAAGCTATGAACCAAATTATCTAGAAGTCATTTTCATATCATATATATGATATATATTTTTTCATATATAAAAATAACATTATTATAAAGTAAAAAATGAACAGCTATCGTGTAATGACCAGTAAGAAAAAAAATGACACTACTAAAATTCTTTTAAATAAGCAAGTATCTGTTTATAGTCTGTTGCTGATTTAACAAAGGAGATCAGGTTTTTATTCTAGTGAGCTTACTTTGTGTATTTAAGCTGATTGATTGCTTAACTTTTTTGTGGCAAAACTGAAATGAACACACATACCCCCCTCCAAAAAACCATATGGTGGTAGTTAGTGTAGTGCAGTTCTTAAGTCCCAACCTTTGGGATGTACTGCTTAACACATTGAAAAATTTGCTCATAACTGTTGCTAGTGAATTATATCACTTATAAATCATGTACAGACTGTATTACATGACTGGCATAATTATCTCTAGCTGTTAAAAGTTGATTAAAATTATCTAAGTTTTAAGCTTGAGTCCCACTGAGGTCAGTAGGATATCTGCCATTGTCTTCATTGACCATCATAAGCAGGTTATAAAATAGGCCCTTTCTTTTCTTCTTCATCCTTTCTTAAGTTTGCAAATGGTGATCTTCTCCCTTTACACCCAACAGATGCTTCTCATTCCCAGTTGCTCTATAGTGTTGACATCCAGTTTCCCAGCCCACTCGAGACTGAGCAGAGCAGCCCAGGAGACACTGTGGTGTTCCCCCCAGCAGCACAGCCCCCTGCCAAGCTCGACTGGGCTCAGCCTACCCAAACCAACAACACTCTGGGATCAGGATTTATAGAGGACACAGGTTTTCCTTTTCCCGAGGGTTTTTCTTTTCACATTCTCAGAGCCATGGAATGGAAAATGCATCACATTGGAGTCAACAGAAATTTTGCTATCAGCTTGAAATTGTCCAAGTTATTATCACCAATCTCCTCCTGAGTATGGTGGTGAGCAGGAAGCATACATTCTTAAATCAGTATTATCTTTGAATAAAGATATTAGTTTAATGAATGAAAAACACCTCTGTTTTGTTTTTTTTTTTTCTTTTTACAGGAGTAAAAATGGTTTAAAGAAGAGAAAGCTGACCAAGTATGTAACTTCTTTGATATTTAAAGGAGTAAGACTTAGACTAAATATGCATTATGGAGTACATGTCATAGTGGTATTGCAGTTACAGATATAAAAAACTTCTAGATAAACATATCCTGAGAGAAATATCTGTAGGCAGAAAACAAACAGTAATTGGACAAAAGCAATTCTTCTCAACAGATTGTAGTAAAACATCTCCTTACTGGAAGAAAATTAGTCATCAGGGAAAAGATCAATTTTTCAACTTAGTGATTTCAACAGAGCTTATCCTTAGTTAAAAATGACAAAGGGTGGAAAACTGGGATGGATTTATTTCTACTGATATTTCCCTCTTGACATCAGGCTCTCATTACAGTTGTTGCTAGAACATTAGGTCATTAATGCTAACGGGTAAACAGGAGTAATTAAGTGGTGATAAGACAGGTTCCTTTGGGCATATTGCTTCAAAGTAAATGAGAAGATTACTGTGTACATGCTTCAGTAGCTTGTAAATTAGAGCATGATAATTAGGTGAGGGAAGCTGTTTACCTGTGTTTCGTTGTTCAGAGTGTCAGTCTAATTATTTTTGCGTTATGTTCAGAGGCTGTGCCTCTACTAACAGATAAATCCCACCTCGTGAAATAGTGTGTAGAATGATGGGAGTCATTAAATCAAGGCTAGTTCATACCTGCTGAAGCTCTCCATGATTTTCTATAGTTATATGCTTCTTTTTTTAGCCACCATATCTCTTTGAGAAATTGACTTCTGATGAGAAATGTGTATAGCTCTTGAAGCCAGCAAAGAAAGCACTCAGGACAGTGGCATCCAAAATGATGATTTAGGGGAATTTTTTTTGGTGGACCATCTAAAAAAATCAAAGCCTAAATATGAAATCAATTTCTCTGCATAAGCAAAGCTCAGATGAGTTTTAAAAGTGTCTCTTCCAGAAGTGAAATTATCTGAAAGCAACATTTCTCACAGCACAAGAGGCAACTTAGATGAAGTAGCAGCTGCTCTGGTGCCAGAAGCACATGGGTGGGATGGCACTGACAGTGGGTCTGCAATGGATCCTGGATGGAAGGGTGCATGGGCCATTCAGACCAGTGGTTTCCTGCAGGTAGAACAAGTCCAATCCCTCAAACCAGGGTGCTTACTATCATCAGCACTGGCAGCTGCAGCATTGAGCACACTCAGAGGGATCAGTACCCCTCTCTTAGCCTCTCTTTCTGGTGCTGTTATGTTATGATACAGGTAATGAGCAGTACACCCACATTTTGTGGCCCTGAACCACAAGGTTGCTCTTTCTTGTTGCTTTCTAGCATTAATAGTTGCAAATACATATTTATGACTTGAGAATCACAGAATATGCTGAGTTGGAAGGGACCCACAAGGATCACTGAGTCCAGCTCTTAACCCTGCACAGGACCATCCCCAAGAGTTACACTATTCTGGGGGAAACAGAAATGAAAGGTACTTCAAACATTGGAAAATTTTAACTTAATTTCTGTGTATTTTTCCTTCAAAGCCCTGTTCAGCTGGATGATTTTGATGGATACATCAAGGATATGGCCAAAGATTCAGATTACAAATTTTCTCTGCAATTTGAGGTAAATCTCTGTGGATTCTGCCCTCTGCTACTTGCCATGCCCAGATCAGCTTTTTCAAGATATTAAGTCTGTGTGGTGTGTTCCTGTGCTCTGTGTTGATTGATGTGAGCTGTTGCTGGGTGGGTCAGCTTCACGTCCACTTCTGCAGAATTTAAAAGTGGATGTTGGTGTTGCTAAAGCCTGCATTTAGTAAACAGATTTGAGTGGCTCATCACAATCAATTCAAGATAATTGTCAGAACAACACACTTGCTTTAAGATGTGCTGGTAACCTGAATTCAGTATGGGATTTTAATGTCTTTATTTTATGTCTTAAAAGCCCTTCATTTAAGAGGAAGCATTGGAATGAGAAAGCAGTATCAAAAGTCTCTGTAAAAGCAAGGATATCTCTCTAAGACAAGTTCAGGTGCATTCTCTTAATAACCCAGAATTTAAAGTCAATTTAGTAGTATAAATCTAAAAAAAATCCTATCCTTGGGCTGTCTTCCAAAGATTTAAACATGGAAAGGGAGTGGGGAGGATTCTCAGGGTATTGAGATGGCTGGCAGTGAAACTTCTAATGCAATATATATTAAATGTAACTACTGAAGGTAATGACTAGAAAGATCTTCCAAGCATTCCCCCAAGATTAAAAGCCATTTGAGGACTTGAAGAAACCCCTTTAAGTGGGGCAGATGACCACTACAGAAGTAACTTAAAAACCTCCTGGTTTGACACTATTTTTGGTTAATTAAATGTGGGTAGAGAGGAACAGTCTGCAGTCACAGCCTGGAAGGCAACAGTGTGTTGGCAGCATTCAGCAGGAGAGTCCAGCATTGCTCTCCAGTTGATTGGAGCCCAGCTCGGAGACATCAGGTAAGGAAAGTCAGTATAGTCCTGATGTCAGTTTATAAAGTGATTCATAAACATTTTCTCTCTGGTACCTGCCACAAGTAATTGCTTCACAAATAACTATTTTTTGAGTGTTTGTGAGTTTGACCTTGGCATTTCTGTTACCCCAGGAGCTAAAATTGATTGGGCTTGACATACCCCACTTTGCTGCTGATCTTCCCATGAATCGCTGTAAAAATCGCTACACAAATATCCTGCCATGTAAGTACAATGCCTACTAAATCCTACTGACATCCCTAGTGAGGGAAAAAAGAGTTTTAATAAGAAAATTGGAAAATCAGGACAAATTTTCTGACTGATAAAAATCTGTTCTAAAAATCTGCTCTTACAGAGAACCAGGCAAGAGATGGTTTTTGTTAGCTTTGAACAGACATAGCTTTCTGGGGATGTTTATCTCAAGAGTTTGGGGGTGAGAAACATGAGGTTTTTTGTGCTACTTAGTAGCGTTACTATTTTTCTCTTGTGATTGTAATGAAACCTAAGGGGTGGCACTTGGATGGTGTGGTTTGCAGAACAGTAGTGATGGTGTGTCCATGTAGTGTTTGCTGAGTCAAATATTGCTCTCTTGGTAAATCTGAGCATTTTCTATTTTTTAATAGATTTTTTTTTTTTGCATTTTCTATAGGATTGATTTTAATTTTGCCTGGTTGGGAATGAGTGCCATGTTTGAGAGAAAAAGTTTTGGGTTTTTTCCTTTTACAGATGATTTTAGTCGTGTCCGGTTAGTCTCAATGAATGAAGAAGAGGGATCTGATTACATTAATGCCAACTATATTCCTGTGAGTACAGAGATTTGGTCAGTGTAAAGTTAAGTGTCGTGCACAGCAGTGTGCCCCCTGATAGCACAGTAACTCCTGGAATGTTCTCAGCATCGCCTTCAGCTTCCAATATTTTTCCTACAGGGAACTCTGTGTTATGTCAGCCACCAATAAAAGAAAAAAAATGGTGGCAGAAGGGAAGACTTTGACAAATTTTGCCACAGTAGCACTGTGTGAGCTTTGTGAAACCTAGATTGGACTGATGGGGAAATGGGGAGGAAATGTTAAGTGATTTAGTGGCCTTTTAAGACAGCTAACAAAAACATAAACTTTCAAATGAGATATTTTTCTACATTTCTACAGCACACGGTAAAAGAGTTAACACTCCACAACTGACAAAATGCAGAGAGCCCAGATGGTGCATGGAGAGAATTTCTGCTTTGTGCCTCATCTGTGGTGCTCCCAGAGGGCCTCCCTCCGCCTGGCAGAGAGCAGCCACTTACCAGGGAGTAGCACCCACAGCTGTGGGATAATTAAAGTGTACACAGAGCTGTAGCCAAACATTTTGACACTGAGGGGTTGCCTGAAACCTCATCAGCTTTTTCAGCTCTCACCTGTGCAGTCACTTAGGCTTACCCCGCCAGTGCCACAAAGGTTTGCCCCCCTGTTATCCTCCCGTACTGTGGCCCTGTGTAAGCTGGAGAGCAATATCCACTGTGTTCCTCTGCATGGAGAGGAGGTAGAGCACTACAGCATCCACTTAGAAAAAGGTCTTCTACTTGGGGACCACAGACAGATGAGCATTTCTGCACTGCTGCCATGAATGGAAGGCAGAGCTGGGGCCCTGAAGAGAGCTGAATCAGCATTATAGAAAAGGGAGGAGGCCTTGGATGAGTCAGTGAAGCCACTTCTCTGTCACTGTGGCACTGTGCCCATATCTGGACTGTTGAGCAAATTGCCTGTACTTGGCTTCTATGTGCCAAGAGCATGACCTTGCATGACCTTGAGCACTCAGGCTGCAAGTGCCTGAGCTCGCAGAGAATCAAGAAAGAAAAATGTTCCAGCATTCAAAAGCATCGTGAACAACGCAAGAAACTTCTATGACGTGGGATTATGGATTATAGGATTTTAAGAAGCGCTCCCTTTTGGATGTTCAGTTCTGCTTTACATCTCTTTAGTACTACTTATAGCACAAAGCTGACCATAGAAAC
Organism: Myiozetetes cayanensis; assembly: GCF_022539395.1. Classification (NCBI taxonomy): domain Eukaryota; kingdom Metazoa; phylum Chordata; class Aves; order Passeriformes; family Tyrannidae; genus Myiozetetes; species Myiozetetes cayanensis. The sequence continues at coordinate 66,619,536 of NW_026087521.1, read as the reverse complement.
TGGGACAGACATGTCATCTTAATGCTTAGCTTTTCCTGAGGATCACTTCTCCACTGCCTCCAAACACATAAACCAGGGGGAATCTGTGTCCCTCTGCTAACAGAGGGATTTGACGTTTAGGTCAGACAGAGCCCATGCAGACAAACAGCAATAAATTCTGTGTAGTGCAAAAACTCAGACTGAGCTGACTTGTAATGATGTCTGGAAGAAGCTGTTTGTGGAAAGTGCTCCCAAATCACAAATAATTTTACTGTATGCATACTATGGTGGCACAGAAATTGTCCAATTTGCTCGGAATGGGATCATGCTGTGTGTTGTATGTATTTTTTGCTCCTACTAGGGATGTAAAAAAAATTTCCAAATGCAGTTTTGATAATACAATCTCAGCATATATGGTTATAGTCAATGCCAAAATGGTCATTCTTTTATTATAACAGTCTTTTTATTATAGTCTTAATAACAGTCTTTTGGTTTTGGAGCATGGAAGGAATCTTTCCAACTAAAAGCATGCTGATAGGGATAGGAAAAGGAACACATGGGTATAAAACATTTGAGTATCTGTTAAGAGTGCTGGCTCAGCGTGTTCTCTATTATTTTAAGCAGAGTTCTAATTAATATTTTATTATTTCAAGTCCTTATGACATAAGCACATGCTTTCATTGGTACCTTCCATTTACACTAGGGACTGAAAATCACCACAGGCACTGCTTGGGATGAGCAGGCTGAGCATATGTAACTGGGTTTATGCCTGTATCTAAACAAACCTTAAAATTACATGATTTGGAAGAACCTGAAACTTTGGTTTAGGGTTCTTATTACTTGCTTTTTTAATGTTGCCTTTTCTGCTCCCTGGGCAAATGATTTGTATAGTAACCATTTCATCTTCTGTCCTTCATTCTAGATTGCTTACACTTCAGAAGCACCAAAATCTGGCAAAAGTTGTCACCACAGAAATAAATACAAAAGATCATAAAATAGTTTCTTTATATTAGAAATCACTTTTAGAATTTCAAATTGAACATAAACAAGCTAAAAATAGAATGCCAGAGAAAAATACATGTTCTGAAGCAGAAATCATTGTTGATAAAAAGCACCTATCTCTTTGTTTCTTAGGGTTATAATTCACCCCAGGAATACATTGCAACCCAAGGACCACTGCCAGAAACTAGGAATGATTTTTGGAAGATGGTTCTCCAGCAAAAATCTCAGATTATTGTTATGCTCACTCAGTGCAATGAGAAAAGACGGGTATGTAATAAAATCTTGTATGTAGTGTAAAAGAAAATACTCTGAAAATGACATTATTTTCTGGTGAATGTCTTTGCACTGTTTTCTGATCATAAGGCAGTATCACAACCTGACCTAGAATGGCACTTCCCTTATGGCAGGCATTCCAGGACCTTCTTTGACCTTCCCAGACCTTCCCAGACATTCTTTTAATTTTTCTAACCTTCTTTGATCTTCTTTGACCTTTCCTGGATGTCATTGACCTTTCCTGACCTCCCCTGACTTTCTTGGACTATTCTGACCTTCTTTAACCCTTTTTAACCTTCCTTGACCTTATTTGACCTTCCTGTGACCTTCCCTGACCTTATGAAGCCTCTTCTCTTACATGAGGAGAGGCTGAGAGAGCTGGGACTCCTCACCCCAGAAAAGAGAAGGCTCAGGGGATCTTGTCACTGTGTATAAATACCTGATGGAAGGTAGTGGAGACAAGGTGCCAGTGACAGGTCAAGAGTTGATGGGCACAAATTAAGAAAACACATTAAATTCTATCTGAAATCAGGGAACACTTATTTACTGTGAGGTTGACTGAGCACTGGCACAGGTTGCCCAGAGCATGTGGAGTCTCCATCCTTGGAGATATTCCAAAGCCATCTGGACATGGTCTTAAGCAGCTGGCTCTAGGTGACACTGCTTGAGCAGTGAGGCATTTGGATGAGATGGCCTCCAGGAATCCCTTCTAACCTCAGGCATTCTGTGATTCTGCTCTTTTAAAGTTTAAATACTGATAAAATTCAAGGACAATGCTTTATATTTTTCCATGATGTTATAATAGAAATATTCGGAATATAATAGAATATATATAATATGTATGCACATTCTCATTCCCTATGTTTTGTTTCATTTTTTCTAATGTATTAGGAAAAATAACCCTCTACAATGACACTGGTTTTTCTTTCTTCATTGTACTAATGCTGCCCTCTGGAAAACCAATGTATAGCTGATGGCCAGTTACACAAATAGGAATGGTCAGACTGGAAGGCATTGCAGGATAAACTACCTCTTATTGCAGCATAATGTGAACAATGCTGTAGGCATTTCTTAAGCAGAGGATCTGTGTACTTTTGATTGCACTTCTTTATGTATGTGTATATTTATATAAGTACAACTATGTATGGATGTACGTCCCTTTCAGGTGAAGTGTGATCATTACTGGCCTTTTACAGAAGATCCTGTTGCATACGGGGATATCACAGTGGAGATGCTGAGCGAGGAAGAGCACACAGACTGGGTTTATAGGAGTTTCCGAATTAGCTATGTAAGTGAAACACTTGGCATGGTCCTGCCAAAGGAGTAATTTTGGTCCAGCCTTTCCTTAACTTTTGTCCATTTCTGGCATTCAGTGGGAAATACCCAAAAGAGACTGATGTACTGACTCACTCCACATAGGTAGATGACCAAATCACAAAACTTTCCCCTAAAATTGTTGTCTCCATGAATTCCTCAGCACAGTGCAAAACTGAAACAAAAGCAGTTCCAGAGCTCTGGACACTTCTATGGTGCCGATAATTAGTGACAACAAATATGTGAGTTTCTTCTTTTCTGTATCTCAGGCACACCTTCTTACTATAAATTATTCTTTTAAACTTGAAAATACCAATGCAGAAATTGAAAATATTTTTCTAAAGGGCAATTCTGCAATAATCATGTCTTCCTATAAAGTATGGAAGCACATGTGAGAGCATGCAATTTCCAAATTAAAGCTCTCCAGACTTTCAAGCATTACCACCCTTGTTTCCTGCATCAGCTCATTGCCAGCACCAGCTCATGAAGGAAAGGTCAGGAATATGGAGGGGATGTGGGAAAAGCTGTGCACTGGCAATTCCACATTGGTCCAGGACTTAGTCCTGCCCAGCCTTACCTTACTGTGTTCCAAAGTGTGCACAGGGGGCTGCCCAGGAGTGCAAATATGTAAACCACGGTGTTGGGGTCAAGTGAAAAGAAAAGACTGTGGTTTGCAGTTGAGGTAAACTGTCCTTTACCAAACCCAGGGCACCTTCTGATCTCATTTTTTGATATCCTTTGCCTAAGGATCAGCTGTTCTCTGTGACTGGAAAGAGGTTAGGGAGTAGGGAGATTTAGCCTGACCCAGAACGGAAAAACCGAAGTCATTGATACGGCTTTTGGTGAGGACAGCTCTCCATCCCTCACCATGTCTTAAGTTCCTTAAAGGCTCAAAGACAGAATGTCTTGTGTTGAGGATCTTATTTAGTTTAGAGCCAGTTAGAATTTTTAACATTAGAGAAGTTTTTTATTATAATGAGTATTTTCCTAAATGGGTCTTCTCCCCCTGTAATAGTTTTCTCTTCCTTTTTTTTTTTTTCTTTAAAACTTCAAAAGAAAAACTCTAGAGAGTCCAGTATTGATTGTTTGTAAACAGCATTGTTCTTTATCTCTGGCAAAATGAGAAAAGGAGAAGGAATGGAAGAGGAAGAAAGTCCAAACTTGAAAAATGCAACAGTTCTTGATTTAAAAGCAAAATAAAATGGAACCACCTTGGAGAGAAAAGCAAAATCCAATTTCCAAACCCAGAAACAAGAAATTCATCCCACTTTGTTTATAATGAGCTGCTATCCCCTCATCTTTTTAATCAAATGCCATGTACATTCTTTGCCACATTTTTGGCTGACTTCACTTTCTTAGGCTGTATTTGAGGGAAAAAAACACCACAAAATGACAAAAAGCTCTCAGTGCGACTGAGAGGGACTGCACTGTTAAAACTCCTGTGAACATGCTGCTCTTCTGCTTCTTCCATTAGGCTGATGAGGTGCAAGACGTGATGCATTTTAACTACACTGCCTGGCCAGATCATGGTGTGCCCACGACCAACGCTGCCGAAAGCATTCTCCAGTTTGTACAGATGGTCAGGCAGAAATCATCAAAGACTAAAGGCCCCATGATCATACACTGCAGGTAAATGCTTCAAGGAAATGGAGAACTAGAAGTTGTTACATTAAATAGGTTGGAAAGTGATTAGAAGGAGAGATTTTTGGGTTCCACTCACGCGTTAACTGAAGACGGTTATCTCTCATGTTACGGGTATAGAATTGGTCCCCTGCTTTGATTGCAGAGGAGCTGGAATTTCAGCCTGGCACTAAGGCATTTCGTTCTGAGGAGAGTCATTTCTTTGGGTGTTATCCACAAATGGTTTCAGGAGGCCTAGCAGATGATCCTGATTTACACCAGCTCAGAGCCTGCCCCTGCTCTCTCATTTCCACCCCTTTGTGATACAGACAGTGCAGTACAACCAGCAGGTGCTGCAGAGTGCTGCTCCCCTGCAGATGGAGATCCTCCTCCTCTGGTCATTCAGCTTTTGGAACATTCAGTGGGCCAACAATAATACCAGTATCCCATGTTAACAGTTATGTGGGTTTCTTTCTGATTTTTTTTGAGGATGGCTGTTTTATGTACTGTCAGATTTCTCTCCTGCATGTCATCTGGTGTTTTATTAAGATGCTCATTTATTTGTCCTCTCTGTGGGCAGCTGCCCTGTTAGTGGTGATATCATACAAGATTTGTTCCTCACGCAAATTTCCCAGCTGACTTCAAAGCTCTTTGTAGCTCCTCATGGGAGAGCTACTCAAAACAAGTTTCTTAGAAATACATAAATAGATGTTTTTAGTGGATGAATATGTGTACATTATGGTGACATACTTCTAATGGAAGTCCAGGCTTGCAATGCCCACCCCAGAGACAAGAGTTACATTGCTGCACAATGAGTCAGCACCTACCAGAACTGTCTTTCCTGGTGGTGATGCGATGGTCAGTACTGACTGTCTGTTCCCAGCACTTCACACACTTTCCTTCTCAGAAAACAGTCTTGTGTAGTAATATCATTTCTAGTTTCTAGATATGGCACTTAACGTTCTACTGGAAGGCAAACAACTGCAGCATTTTTAAGTGCAGCAAATCATGCAGTTCTCCCCTGTAGCTTCACAGAGAATTTCACTGGGGATATTGTCCTGGGAGAAAAGTGCCTGTAAGTCGGGGGAGATATTTACATTACAAAATCAACCCCCATTTATACTACGTAATTGTTTTGGGAAAGAACAGAAGCAAGTATCAGAGAGCTGGGTAACAACTGTAGTATTTTCTTTTTAATTAGGATGCTTAGAGCAGCAAAGAGAGATATTTCTAGATAGTATTTTTAGGCTATATTGTATGTCTTACTGACCACATAGAATAAAAGTAGCAATGGTATGAAATTAGTGTGGGGAAAGAAAAAAAAAGTATTGATCAACTCCTGCAGCAATTGTTCTCAAATGCTAAAGAAGGCACAGAATGAATCTATGAAGTTAATGGATCTGTCAGATGAATACATCAAAGTTCTGTTGTATTCATCTTATTCAAGAAAGTAACACAACACAAGCAAAAAAACCCCAAACCTGTTTTGTGACAGTTATGTTGAACTGTGTTGAGATGAACTGTTAAATATTATTGCAAATACTTTCAAGGCTTTTCAGAAAAAATATCACAAGGCAGAAAAAGAACTTTTGCCAAGATACACACTAGTAGGTATGGTGTTGGAATGATGTGTTAAACTATAAAACCTCTAAAGCTACAGTCAGTGAAATCAGATTTAAACATTACACATGAAATCACAATGAAAAGAATCATACACACATAAGAATCTCTAAATGAAAGCAGTATGTCTTTTTTCTAGTCACGAAGCTTCCCCTTGAGGGAATGAAGATTTTCAGCTGGGTGGTTGCTATTTCTCTCCTAAGTCAGAACCTGGAGTGTAGACTCTTCTAGGTGGTTTGTCCTGTGAGGATGAAGTGCAGTAGTGCAGTGCCTGTGCAAGCCAAGAGCTTTACAGTGTGGAGAGCTGTGGAAGTCCTGCAGGTTCAACCTCCGCTGCATTTGTGCAGCAGTCGCTGCCAAGCAGATCTCTGCACTTCTGGCTACAGCCTCCGAAGTTAGAGGGGTCTCGTGAAATCTGTGAGGGTAGCAGTGAAAGCAAGAGGAGCTGACAGCTAAGGGTCGATGAATGCACGTTCTCATACACATTACATGCACATTCTATGTGTAAATGCGTGGAGTAGTATGAAAAGGTGAAATATTTGCAGAGCCACCCACCCCTGAACTCTGCTGAATCAATCAGAGATGGATTGCATGGCATTAAATCCAACAGGTTAACCAGCCTGCCTGACCTCCGATTTGCTCTGTCTGATTACCACAGCTGCAGGACTCCTGCTTTATGCAGTGCCACTGATTGTCCTGTGTGTCTCCTTCAGAAAAGCCTGAACTGAGATGCACGCTATGCATATCTCTGTGTCTTGCAGTGCTGGAGTGGGACGAACAGGAACCTTCATAGCCCTGGATCGGCTCTTACAGCACATTCGTGACCATGAGTTCGTCGATATATTGGGCCTGGTGTCCGACATGCGCTCCTACAGAATGTCCATGGTGCAGACAGAGGTAACATCAGTTTACTTCAACATTGTGAAAGTATTGTCATGTCCATTTCATACTCCTCTTAGTGTGTTTATATCCCTGAACACTCAACAAAATGGCTATGAACAGACATAATTAAGTTTTCATCTTTGTTTTAATATTGTCGCGTTATTAGTCTGCTGCATAAGTGGGTCTGATAATATATCTGCAATCTCAACGATATCTTCCAGAGGGGATGAGTTATTCTCATCTTCTGTGAAATTAATATGCAAACAATGCATTAGAAATGATTAACATATGAAATTTTCAAACCACATTGAAAAGAATGGAGCTTGCTGAGGGAATTAATAGCTCATGAAATGATATCAGGTAGCCTTGTTCAAGTATCATGTTGGTATCATCTAGCCAAGCACAGGATTTCAATTACACAATGGAAATCCAAAACACAAGCAAAACAGAAAAGAAAGACTTCGAGTCTGCCAGACACCCTCCTCCCTAACCAAATATCTACTGGGTAGTTATTTTTCTGTTTTGGAAAAATGTACTGGGGAAAAAAAATCACAAACTCTTTTTTCAAAACAGAGTCTTTTACACATCTGAAACTTTCCCAGTTCCCCTAGTCATGAGGGAAGGATTTTATGCCTGTTGCACTCTTCCCTAGTTTGGCACAGTACAAGGTTTGACATAGTTATAAGCTGGCAACCTCCATACAGTTGGAAGTGACACCATCACTGTTTTCAGGCTAGGTCTGGCAGATAGTTTGTTACCAAGGATTGTTGAATCCAGAGCAAAGCAAAGTTTTATCAGGGAGAGGAGAGGAGGAAGAAAACCTGCAGTGACAATAAGTAGCATCCGGAGATGAAAAAGTTCATTATTCTTAGTCCATTCTGGATCATTCCTATCAAACTGCCACTTTTCATCACAATTCAGTGTGTTAAACCGAAGGCAGATCCATGTGTAAAAAGCAGATAAAAAATCCTGATAATTAACACAACTTCAACTGTGTTAATCATTCTAGAAGGGATGTGGTTTTCTGTTGGGTTTTTTTGGTTGTAGAGGGTTTTTTTTTCCCATATACAACCTCATTCCCTGCCTGGGGCTGATGTCAAGGGCAGTTGCTGAGCTTCTGCTGCTCCAGGCAGGGGCCAAGCCTGGCCTTAGAGGTCACTAGGTGGCACTGACACTCAGGTACAGAGGCCACTGAAAAGTCTTTTCTTACAAAATCTGAAACCACCGACAGCTGATCTGAGTTCATGTTGCCTTGTATGCTGGAAACTTGGCAATGTCTCAACGAGTACATTAAAAAAAAAAAAACAAATGGCACAGGCCCAAAAGGGGGATGAGAATGAAGAATACCATGAATTGAAATAGTGACTCCAAATTAGCAGGGCTGAGGAAATCCTGACATTTCTGTGGTCTGAAACATGCTTCAAACTCATACTGATACCTCTGGCATCAGTAGGCCACTGGGGACAGAGACTGAAATCCAGACTTGGGGTTTGAAACAGTTGTTTTTGCTTGAGATCCACTTGCTCCCTGTGCCTCAATTACATAAAGGTTAGCATAAGGATATATCAGGATTTGCCTTCTCTCTCTTTGAAATCAAAAACTCATCAATTAAGGTTATTCTGAATTGAATTACAGTGTTTAATCTGTCTAATGATAATGCTAAGAAAAGTCAGTCTGTAACCAAAATGTAACCAAGATAACCATGCTCTTGTTGCACAAAAACCTTTCCACAAATACAGTGGTGCAAGCGATTGACCCAACTTACTTATAGTAAGTATAGTCACCTGCACAGAGGTTAACTCCCCAAATAATTAACTGCTCTGTGGACAAAATCAAGTTTTCTCTTTTCTTTTGGGAAAGAAAAACACTAAGGAACATGAACCTCATTAAAATATTTCAGATGCATATGTGGCATGGATGCAATTATTGGAATTCATTTGTTTTTAGACAATGTAAAGTACACCCACCTTAGCTCAGGTTCAACTCTTCTGTCATCATTCAGGTTATTAATAAGTGATTATGGTGCCAGGTGGATTTCATGCTTCCCCCGCTGCTATCTGTAACAATTGTGGGCTATTATTTTGGGAGCTGATAATTCACTGTACATCGTGGGAGAGATGGAGCTGTGCAGGCTATCAAACTGTGAACTATCAAACTGTTTCACTGTTTGGGTTTTTGCCACGCTTTCTGAGGTGCAAAAATGCCCACTCATTTGGTCTTTTTCCCAGGAACAGTACATTTTTATCCACCAGTGTGTGCAACTGATGTGGCAAAAGAAGAAGCAGCAGTTCTGCATCAGCGATGTCATATATGAGAACGTCAGCAAGTCCTAGTGCAGAGTCACAGGTGGTAAGTCAGGCAAGCCTGGCCCTGTTCCATGCCCAGAGCCTCGCATCCCAGCTGCTGGCAGCAGCCAGCATCACAGGTGTTTGTACCAGGAGCTTTCCCAGACTTATTCCCCTCTGATGTTCACATGGAGAGTGCAAGGAAAATCGGTGTAGCCTGTCACAGCAAATAATCCCCTATAGTTTCCACAGCACTGAGAGTATACGGGCTCACTCAATGTTCAAAGAAAAAGAGAATCCAGAACTCCTGAGTAAGCCATCTAACCATTCCCTGCCACTTCTCCTAACACTCCTTACAAAGCCTAAAGGACAGGACTTTTAATATCTTCAATTATTCTGAAGTCATTTAACCAAGTGCCAAGTTACCAAGGCCAGCAAAGTTTTGGAGATGCTCTGTTGGAGGGTGAGAGGGTAACCAAAAAGCTCTGGTGTGAAAGGCTGGGGAAATTTTTTTCATAAATCTAGAACCATGGAACCAGCAGGGTCTCAAATTGGTACTATGAGTAGCATAAGTGAAGTGATCATCTTGCTTTTCCCCTGAGCCCCTGTGCCTGGCCCGCAGTGTGCAACTGGCCCAGCCCAGTCCCCAGCTACAGAGCAAAGCACAAGGCTGTGATGTAGCGAGAGGTTTGCTGTTGGGGACCAGCTGTGAGGATGTGCATCGCTGCTCTTCAAGCTACTGAGCTTTGGTTCATTAGGTGGCAGCAGTAACCCAGCCATAACTGTAATATTCACTTTTGGGTGGAGCAGGAAGTTGCAGACTTTGAACCCAAACTGGTTCCTCAAATAGCTGGTGGAGAGCCAGTCTAAGGCACCACCACCAGCAATGTCCTCTGTATGTCTGTGGTGTTGCACATGTGCCATTATTAACCTCTGTGAATGTCATTCCCCTGTTTGTAAAAGAACCCAAATTTGCTTCACTTGTTTGGGTAGTTTACTGTCTAATCTGAGTCTCAGAACCCAGCTACCTGTACTGGTGGGCTGCAGTCCCAGCCTGCATGGAGGGTCAGTAAAAACAAATGCTAAGAACTGTATTTATCTTCTTTTCTTATTTCTAAAGCATTCTGTTTGTTCGGTTCCAGGTGAGACCATGAAGCACACCCATCTTCCCTTGCTTCTGATTTTTTTTCTGTTGATGGTTTGAACGGCCAGGTGTTGTGCTATGAGAGATTGCTGCTTTGCAGTACACAGACAATAAAAGAAACTTTTACCTTTCTGAAGCACTGGGGAGACAAAGCCTTAACAAGCCTGCGGTGTCTTTTGAACTGTTTCATTTCTGGACTTTTTTTAAATACTGGACCAAACTCAGCTAAACAACATGAAGGAAAAGACACTATATGTGCATAAGATAGATTGCTCCAGAGTATTGGGGTTTTGTTTGGTACTTTTGGTTAATTTCTTTGATAATTTTTTTTGCTGTGCAGGTTGGGCTTAAGGTTAAAGAAAGTGCAATATTTTTTTAATGGTTGACTGAAGAGCTTTCTTCATGTGTCACTGGTCAGTGCTAACGTCCCTAGGAGAGCAGGCATTGTTAGTATCTAATAATACCTCATTAGTGAATAGCGAGGCATGAACATACATGAAGAAATCTGGAGATTGTGAAAAGGGAATGGGAGGGCGGTGGGGGGGGTTACTGGGTACATGGACTTGACTGTTTCCTTACAGCACTAATGTACGTGGGGCCTGGGGGGAGCACAAGACCTGAGGAATGGACTGACGAGCAGACATCCAAACCATGAAGCCTGGAGCAGGCAGCCGACACTGAGAGATGGGGTGGTTTCGGTTTTTGACTGTGCTGCTACTAATTAAGCAGAGGGACTGCTCTTTTTGCCAACCTTTTCAGTAATGCCACTGATGAGGCTCCTGTTTTAGATCAATCTAATCACAGGGCAACTGAGTTTCAAGCTGGGATACGTTAGCATATAATACCATAGCATTTAACTGTCCGAGCAGTCTATGGTGCCTATACCCCTCATTTGTTTATTATTTTTAATAGTTATTAACTCTGTGTAAAAACATGAATCTGGTTCAGGTTGGAGGTGTAGAAAGGAAAGAGGGGAAAAAAGGTGCTTTAATGGATGTAACTATTTCTCCAAACCAGGAAATTACGATTTTATAAAAACAAGGTTTTGGCATGTGAAGGGCTGGTTATTGCTTTAGTGCTACAAGGTTGCCAAAGTGTCAGTATGGATTCCTGCAGGAGCTTTGGGGTCAGGGTGGGGGGCTCTTTTCTTTTTTTGCTGTCAGTTTCAGTTCTAGTCAGAATAATTAGCTATATACTTTTTTTTTTTGGTCTTTGTATAATTCCGGTACATCATTGTGTATTGTGACATGGATGCTGTCAGAATGGATGTTGATGGCATTTTTGTAACCTGTTGCTTTGTGTCACCTCCTTGGAAGTCAGCAGCAATGGTACTCAATGTAAACAAAACAAACTTGAACTGAAAGTAAACACACTGGATTGCTTACCTGTCAAGAAGTCACTGTCAGCAAAACAGCAAACACAACTGCATATGCTTTTTATTTCATTTATTCTTGGGGTCTGCTATCACCTGGCAGGGTACCAGGCTGTAGTTCAGAAGCTCAGCTACTTCAAGAAACCTAGTAATCTCCTTCAACTGATATTCTTCTTTTTTTCTTCCAAAGTTATTCCACTAACAGGTAAATAGGTTTATACTCCTTTTAAAAAAATCTACATCAACATTGTATTGGTTATAAGGGAAAACTTCTTTCAAACTATCCCATATAGAGTATGCAAAGCTGCAGAAACTTAACATAAGCCCCAAATAAAACAGGTCCTTGCAAAGGCTACTAAAGAAACAGGACTCCCCCTCTCATTACTAAATGGGTATGATATGCATTTCCCCCTCTTCTGTTTCCATGCATCTAATACTATTTCCACTGTTTCCACAAATCCCAGCCCTAAAGCAGAGATACTGTTTCTCCAAGCATGATGCATAGAGATGGATGCAAAAGGGCAGGTCTTCAGAGAGCGAGCTGCGAACAAGAAAGGCTTCAATGGCACACATTTCTCTCTCATTTCACTGGTGTGCCTCAGCTGGAGGGTCTGTCATTCCAGTGGGAACAGTAAAGATTTATCTGGCTTAATGTGAGCAGAAGACAGAATTATAAGTGAGCGCTTGGCCATTTAGGTCTTGCCTCTATGCTTTTTTAAAAAATGTATTTCAGAGTTGCATTACATATTTACTCAGAAAATATGTTCACATCCCTCTAGAGAACTGGCAGGGGAAAAAAAAAACAACCTACAAATGTTCTTTCTCATGTACAGCCTCCTCCTAGCCATTGCCCATTGAGTCTATATTTATTCTGTATCACAGACCAAGTAAGCAGGTTACTTCTAAATCATTCATGTGCCCACAAAATATCGCAGTGTGAGCTGGCTGTAACAGAAGCTTGGCTGAACATGACAGGGGACAAGATTGCTGCAAAGATGCCAAAATCACATTGTTACAAACAGCACTGCCTGAATAGCCTGAATTTACTATACAGTTTTTGAATTCATGTCAAAAATTATTCCAGTTGCACAGTAACAGGTGTGTATTTTGCCTTTAATATCTACTTAATCACAAAATCAATTACAATGAAAGCTTCTTCATAAAAATACCTTTTCCTACTCCACACAGTACACAAAACTGCATAAGCGGGCAGATTGGGATGACAGTGGAAACCACCTCTCCTAGCATTCAACACATAACTAAAGTAACAAGTCTGGAAGATGATGTGGTTCAGAACACTCATGCAGAGCCATTTAGCCTGAATTGACACATCATACTTTTGGTTTTACCTTGTCAAAAGAAGTCTGAAAGAATGTTTTGGATGCATTCTGCATGTTAATATTGTTTCCAGCATCTGTCAGAATAAAACTCTCAAGTCATCACAGCTGTAAAGCTGGCTGGAGCTTCAGGTTTGGTAGTAGGTTTTTTGAATTATGGGTTTCATGTCCATAGCTCTGCTGACACTATGGATGTTCGGTATTGATCTGCTGCTCTTACAGCATCTGCTGACCCGATGTCTGTAAAAGCAGCTCTGCACAGTGAGTGACCATCCATTGAAACCAGGGCAGGTTTTCTCCTTGTTGCCTCATGCTGTGTCTGCTGCCACAGAAGCAGCAAACAGGTAAACCTAAGAACAGGATTTAGAAGTGCTAAGAAGTTTTTAGAGCCATGGGTGGAAGTGTTGCCTCTCTTAGCATGTCCTGTGCAGTGCACCCTGACATCCTTGGGTCTTCAGAACTGTTTCCTTCAAACCTCACACAAGAATTAAGAACAGGTTGGGAAGCCTTACTTGTGCTTTACTTCATTTTACTGTTTGGTTTTTGTCCTACACCAAAAGAAGACAAATTTCCCTTGTCAAATAATCAACATCATCATCCTATTCACTAAAATGGTCCTTCCCTCCCTTTGTTCATTAACTACCTCCCTCCCACTTCTAACTTTTTAAAGGGCTTGTGTGCAAACTGTAGTTTCATTGTGGCAGCAAAAGCTGTTGCTTTCGACCACTTCTTGTGGTTGAAGTTGTTAATGCTCTTGGTGTGCATGGGATGAGGGTGGACCGAGCTTTTCTGCTGTAGTGGCTAGGAAACATCTAGGAGGGCTCCCTATTTTCTTTCATGTCCTCTTTTAAACTACAAAAAACAAGGAGTAGAAGCATAGATTAGTATTTTGATACTAATTTTGGTCTGAATGCTGAGGTAGTTGAAGGCCGCAGTTGCAACCTAAGCAACTCAGAGAAACTCAAAGTTACAGGAGAGCCAAAGACAATTAAATAGTCACTTACTTGCAAAAAATTAACAAAGCCACAGTAGAAATTCAACATGTTTGTGAAATAAACACAGAATCCAGTACAGAGTCCCTCATGTTTGCACTTCCCATACATGATGCTGTTCGGAAGTATGCAAAGGTGGAGGCTGAGCACAAAAGTATTCCCTCAAATACTCTTGATATATCACTCAATCCTTATACAAGGCTGTTTTAGACACTACACAGACTTCACAGTTGAGGGAGGATATAATAAAAAGCCTGGGCTCCTATTAAGTGGTAGTTAGGCAAGAAATATGACTTCCCATAATCATGACTCCCTTGTGCACGAGACACAGCCCAGAAAATGAGTGGAGATACCTGCTTGGACAAGGGTCTAGTATTCAAGCTAATGGCTTGCTTCTGCATATGACCTAAAAAGCTGAAAACTCAAAATGCCTTCACTTCCCACAATAGAAACACAATAAAAATTTTGTGACAACAGGTTTCCTAATTAAAAGGACTTAATTCACATCTTACAGTTATATTTGTTTGTTACTGTCCAGCAAAGCCCTTCAAGAGATGCTTTCAGAGGTTCACAAACACTGAAGAATACACTCAAAATCACTGGAACCTCTGAACATTTCAGACTCTCATACCATTTTGGATATCTACTGCCTCATAACCATTGATTTCTGCGCACATCAATCGTGGAAGTCTGCACTTATTTCCCAGACCCCTCCACACACCCCAACGTTTATACAGCACAGTGCTTTGGAGCAATACAAATATGTATAAAAACTCACTTACAGATCACAATTTCTCTGAATGAAGCACTGTTTCACATTTGAATTGTTAGATGGTAATTAAACTACTCCATCCATTAGTATTGGTTAGAAATGTTCTTTCTGAATTACATGGGAGGTTTCACAGTGGTTTGCTCTCTCCATGGCACCCCAAGGGAACAGGCAGCCTAAAGGAGTGGGAAGAAGTGCCTTGCTGATGTTAAAGAGGTTTGTGCTCTGAAAACATAAAACTGCTGAGTGAACATATGGTGCTAAAACTCTCCCTCCACCCAATTAAAAAGGCAGCTTGTTGGTAGCAAATTAGTAAAGTAGTCCCTATGTTATCAAACATTTAATAAGGCACTTTCTTTGACATTTAAAAAACTGTTTTGTTTACTTTTCAGAAATTTTTCATGTATCACATCCTTTTAATATTAGTATTATAAAATAAGCCTCACTGCTCAAATCCTAAAGAAAACATTTTGAATGAAACACTACATTTTGCTACTGATTTCATTTAAACCAGTGAATATTTTGAAGTAAACATTTTCATTTGAGGAACCCCAGATGAGATCTTCTTTTGATTTCTTATAACTGCCAACAAACTCAAAATTCAAAAACTGCACAGCATAGGGGTGAAGTTCCTTGCGGTGCTTTCAAACCACCAAGGAAATTCCAGCAAAAAGGAAAATAGCTGCCTTGGCCCCAGATTTCACAGACTGTAACACAGAAATCATAAAGGTTAGTTCAGCAAAGTTAAAGGTTAAAATACAGCTGAAGTTGTACTGGCTTGTTAAGTCATTAGTAGCTAATTTAGAAACTATGAAAAAAGACAGATACAAACCAACTAACCCCAGATTATTCTGCTTATCTCTTCAGTATATGGAAGGGGTTTCCTTTTTCCCTCCCCAAATATCTCCAAAGATGTCTCTGAGCACTAAGCCATTCAAACTTGTTTGCTTCTTTCTAAACAACAACCACGCAAAAATCCAAATTCAAAAAAAACCCAACTTAGAAGCCACCTCTTTTCTCTCAGAGATGAACCATGGGTCCTTCCGCCGAGACCCTGGCATGCCAAACTCCACAAACTCAGAAAACTCTCAGAGCTGATGCCTCTTTCTGGGCAAAAGCCAACCATGTGCTGAATGCTAGAATAAGCTTGCAGAGAGGATGAATATTGGCTTCTTATTTTGGTAATTAGCAGGGGAACAGAGGTGCAGGTTACTGCCACAGAGTTTTCAATGGAATCAGACATAATTTCCATGAGAAAAGGGACTAATTTTTAAACAGGAATTTCAAAGACCTTTTTAAAAGTTTCCTACTCCTATACTTACAAGTGAGAGCAGTTTCACAGCTCCACTCTCCAGGCTTGCTATGGATGCTGACCAGAAAGTGTGGGGAAGAGGGAATTTTGAGTAAGAGAATATACCAAGCCTTTGGAGATCTGGGCTTGGCATTTAATGACAGGCACTGAGTGAGACTGACAATTTTTCCCCTAAAGCTCTGTATAGGTGTTGAATGGATATAGTCAAGGTGCAGGTGTGCTGGTTGAAGAGTTTCCTAGAGGGAGAAAATAATTGATAATTGTTGTTTCTTTCACTGGATAAGACAAGAATCCATTTTTTAGTGGTTCCTATGGCAGTTGAAGTCTTCAGTTTAGGATTTATTACTTATTGACCCATTTCTGAATAAGACCATGCTTATGCAGACAAGCATAAAGAATATATATTAAATGTAAAAACATACATAGACACATAACCAACACACAGAAGTAGTATTTGTGAGGGCATTTACAATAAATGGCACTTAACAACTTTATTAAGAATTTAATATTTTCTTTTGTGAAAAATGAATAGGATTCTTTTCTTCCCTAGTATGCAGAGGAAAAGTAAACTAATGGCAAAAATCAAGATTTCTTTCTTATTTCAATACTGTCTTTGTAGCCACAAAGATACAACAATTTAACAGACAAGAAATACTGTTTATTGCAGACTTTAAGCTGATTCGTGTGAAAAAGGCACTATGAAACTCAATCAAACTAGATGATTAAATTTGTCTAAATTAGGTGATATTATATATTATATATAATAAATATATTATATATAAAATCACATGACCATAACAGAACATTTTGTGACAAAAATGATTTCATTTCAAAAATAACATTTTCTGGAAAAGATGTTTCCTCTTCTTTTCCCCCTTTTGCCTCCAGGAATCTGCTTTCCCAAAAGATTACATTTATAAAGGAATAATAGTTTTTTACATAAGGAAAAAAACTGATATCTGGGATCAACACACAGAGGAGTCTAGATTACACACTGTTCTTTTGATGGGTTAAGTTACAGGCAAAAAAAAATGCAAGTATATTTAAAAAAAAGTACTGTGAGTTGTTGCATGGCCAGCTACAGCAGACCTCATCATCTCTTTGAGCTGTGTTACTATATTCTAGTTATTCCTTCTGTGCAATATTATAGTTCATCATGGGTGAAGCATTGATAAAATCAATGTACAGAGTATTATTTTGCTATAAACAGCATCATTAGTAGTAAAACACCTTGGGAGTGATGCAAGAAAGATTCAGTCTATGTTGGGCTGCTGTTCATTCTCTAAACATTTCCTCTCCAATTGCCAGCATCGACAACTTAAGTAAATGTCCTGCAGCCAAATGCATGACAAGAAAGACTGAGCCAAAAAGACATAATTGCACACTACAGCAAGAGATGGGATTCAGAATCTTATAATTACTGAAGGGGTCAAATGCTTTTTTATTGCTGGCTCAGCTTCCCTCAGATGAATCACAAAGATGTGTGACAATTTATCTGTCATGTTAATTCCATAAAGCCAAGACTCATCTTTGGGTGTGAATGAATCATGTACCAATATTTTCACCTGCCAGGAAGCTCCACTGAATTTCTTATCTGTTTATTTTTCATGATGAGAAGGCAGCAGTAGGTACTTCTGTGGAGATTACTGTAAATTTTCTTTATGTTGGCTAGTTAAGTTACAATATAGTAAGACATTCCCCTTCACTGCTTCCTAAAGCAAAGCTGGATGGTATGATTCTATGGACAATGGAATTAAAGAAAAGAGGAAACACATTTAGTGGCTGCTCCCTTCATCAAAGGACTCCACACCTGAATCTGTGGCAGCTGCACTGATCTTTTCCTGTCGTCTTCTCATAATTTCTTGCAGTTCTGAACTACCACTGTTTGCCTATAAACAAAAAAAAAAAAAAAGAGTTTATTTGTGGTTTTGGCACGTGATGACATTCCTCTTACAGCATTTTATTAAGATGGGTTTTTGAACAAATTAAACTCACCTTGCAGCTCCAGTAAGAAAATATTTACACTACCCTTAAATACAGACCAGAAAAAGCCTGTAGATTAAAAGTGTGAGCTCGCCTTTCAGCACTGCTGAGCATCTTTAATTCTCACACAAGGCACTGGAAGTGTTGGATACATATGGGGTGAAATACTTCTTCAGTAAAAGCAGAGTTAAAGGTCAGATTCCACCTTTGAGTACTTAAATATCAGTGCAATAATATTTAGAAATTAAAAAACTGAAAAGAAATCCTTGATGGTTTTAGATTTATGTAAACACAGAGCTCATGCACACACGTGGGATTGCACAGCCAAGGCCTAAGCAAGGATTCAATTCCAGTCACTCACATTACACAATACACCATCTGCATTTGCCTCTCAGAGACACAGGCTTCAAAGCTGTTGCACAGTACTTGGAACTGAACCATATCACAATATTAGGAACAGTGAAGTATTGTGAGGACATGGCTTTATTTCACCTTTTAAGAGCGAAAAACAGGTCTGCTGAGCCAGCTGCAAACAGATTGCTTTGACAACATAAATGAAGTTATTACCAGGGCCAGGACACATATCCACTAGAGCAGAACTCCCCAAAGTGTGCATGACTTTGAATAAAGCAAGAGCCATATCTGCTACTGTATTATTTGGTTATGACATGACCTTCAAAACTTCAAAGCTTCCAAAATGGCCTCTGAATAAGGAAGCAGAAACTATTTTTGAAATCTGTAAAAGAAATTCCAGGACTGTTAAGGGGAAAATCCTTCAGCTGATTCTGAACACTGAAAATGTATCCTATTACATACATTTTAATTTAGATATATCCGATTATATCCATTACGATGCATTATCTGGTGCCATTACCTGGCCAGACAGGTTAGGTGTCCACAGGGAGGGAGGCTACAATGTTCCTTCTATTTAAATTACCATTGCTCTCTTCTCCCAGAGTGGAAGGGCAAAGCAGGGGACTTATAAGTGATTCTCTGAAGGTGAAAAAGCAGTTTTCTTTGTCTTAATTCATTCTGTCCTCACCCTTTTGGTTTTAGATACAGAGCAAATGCAGCAGTCACCCACCACTGAAGTCATGCACAAAAAGATCAGCAGATACCCGAAAACATGCTTTATCAGGAGTCACATAGAAGTATTTTTCTGAAAATAACTGAACAGCAACAGTTTGCCCTCCTGATAACATCAATGACAACATGACTGATGAGCCTGAAATGCTGCTTGACTAAACCAACTGCGATACACAGGTGGCACAGTACAACAGGCACATCCTACTCAGAAGTGAGGGACAGCGTAGCTGAGCAGCCTAGGGCTGTTCTTAGGAATACAACTTGTGGAACAGCCTGCTAGACCTTGGCCATAGTGATTTACCCAGCTTAGTCTCTAACCAGCTCATGAGGTAAACTCCATCAGTCAATCCCACTTCAGTGAGGTGTCAAAGAGAACAAGCTGTTCTTCCAGGCAATTTGATACATGTATTAGACAGAAACCATTTTCACTTTTAAAGCGATGTGTGCCTGTGCTTCCCACTGATGGAGCAGAAGGAGATTTAGAATGTTCCCTTATGGAGCTGACAGAAATGGTGTTCAGGATATTGTGTCTCTACACTTATCTTCTCTAGCCCTTTTCAACACCAGAGCCTCCAATGCTCACCAGCAGTCAAGGAAATGGACACATAAAACCCCCATAATCATGGAAGCTATTAATATTTTCAACTCGCAACGAAAAAGTAAAACCATGTAAAGTAGAAGTAAGTATGACCAGCCAAGCTACTGTAATGTCCTGTACTTGGTATATAAGGTCAACTTCAGCTCTCTGGTACAGCCCCAGAAAGAGCTCCCAGGAGGGATACTGTGATCAGGACACAGAGCATGGTA
Source organism: Myiozetetes cayanensis (assembly GCF_022539395.1). Classification (NCBI taxonomy): domain Eukaryota; kingdom Metazoa; phylum Chordata; class Aves; order Passeriformes; family Tyrannidae; genus Myiozetetes; species Myiozetetes cayanensis. Next base: position 66,599,759 of record NW_026087521.1, on the reverse strand, counting down.
CATCCTGCCTCCTCCCAGGACACCCCTGCTGGCCACCACCATTTCCTCTGGCAGAAAGGAGGTGTTTGGTCCTGGCTATGACCAACTCTGCTGTCTTGACACACTGGTCTCACACAGTTATCTTTCAGCTTTTGCTTGGTCAGGCCCAGAAAGCCTTAAACACCAAACACCTTCCCTGCAATTGCAGTCTGTTTCTTTTTAGTGTGTGGGTTTGCTCTGCCTCTTGCAGTCTGTTACTTGGTCATGTTCATACAGGGGCCACACAGCTCCACTGGGAGTTCCTTGGATGCTTTAAACTTTGGTGTGATTCAGAGCTGAATGGAGGTACCATGAAAATAAAGTATAAAAATTTAAAGTGTGGTACCTATTAATTTTCTTCCTCATAAGGGTAAAATTATTAAATTCCAACAACAACTGCAATTCCAATTATAAAATTATAAAATTCTTCTGCCTCTGGCTCTTATTGCTATTTGTATAATACCCAGGGCATTTACTGCAATATGACACCACAAGTGCTACACAAAGGATGCCAGAGAACTTCATGAAAATTTGGCACTCATTAACCATGTAGGACAATTATGGTGGTCAAAGCCATAACCCAGTAACTGCTCATAAAAAGCATTCAATTGTAAAATAGGCCTGACACTGGTACAAGTATGCATGTGCTTAAATGCTTCTGTTATTAGAAGTGTTTCCAATTTGAGCAATAAGAACATAGCCCTATTTGGAACATGAAAGCTCATCTTTGCTGGGTCACATGTAGACATTTTCATAGAATCATAGAATAGATTGGGTTGGAAAAGACCTCCAAGATCATCAAGTCCAACCCCTGATCCAACTCCAATTACTATATCATAGCACTAAGGGCCATGTCCAATCTCTTTTTAAAAACCTCCAGGGATGGTGAATCCACCACCTCTCTGGACAGGCCGTTCCAATGCCTGATCATCCTCTCTGTAAAGAATTTCTTCCTAACATCTAACCTAAACTTCCCCTGGCAGAGCTTGAGCCCATGTCCCCTTGTTCTGTTGTTGGTTGCCTGGGAGAAGAGACCAACCCCCACCTGGATATAACTTCCCTTCAGGTAGTTGAAGAGAGTGATGAGGTCACCTCTAAGCCTTCCCTTCTCTAGACTAAACAATCCCAGCTCCCTCAGCCTCTCCTCATAGGACTTGTGCTCAAGTCCCTTCACCAGCCTGGTTGCTCTTCTCTGGACCCGCTCCAGCACCTCAATAAAAATCCTTCCTGAACTGAGGGGCCCAGAGCTGAACACAATACTCAAGGTGCGGCCTCACCAGCTCTGAGTACAGGGGAAGGATCACTTCCCTCATCCTGCTGGCCACACTGTTCCTGATACAGGCCAGAATACCATTGGCGTTCTTGGCCACCTGGGCACACTGCTGGCTCATGTTCAGCTTCCTGTCGATCAGCACCCCCAGGTCCCTTTCCACCTGGCTGCTCTCCAGCCACTCTGTGCCCAGCCTCTAGACTTGTGAGGATCCAGGTGGCTCAGTAAGTCACTAACTATTTCCTCCTGGAATACAGGGGGGCTATTTGGTTTCCTCTCTCTGTCTACCAGCTCCAGAGGCCAGCTGCCTTAAAGGCCAACCTGTCTTACTGGTAAAAACTGAGGCAAAGTAGGTGTTAAGTACCTCAGCCTTCTCCTCATCTCTATTAACTATGTTTCCCTCCGAGTCCATCAAAGAATGGAGGTTTTCTTTGCCCCTCCTTTTGTTATTAATGTATTTATAGAAGGACTTTTTGTTATCCCTAACAGAAGTGGCCAATTTAACTTCAAATTGTGCTTTTGTATCCCTGATTTTCTTTCTGCATGATCTAGCTGTCTTCCTGAATTCTTCGTAAGTAGCCAGCCCTCTCTTCCATAGTCAATAAACTCTCTTTTTATCCCTGATTTCCTTCAGAATCTCCCTGTTTAACCAGGCTGGTTGTCTTCCCCGCCAGCTTGCTTTTCGGCACACTGGTATGGCCTGTTCCTGTGCACTCAAAACTTCCTGTTTGAAGCACATCCATCCCTCCTGGACTCCCTTGTTTTCAAGGGTTGTTTCCCAGGGTATGCTCTGGACTAGACTTCTGAATAGGTCAAAATCTGCCCTCCGGAAGTCCAGCGTAGAGGTTTTATTGTTGTTTCTCCTTGAATCTCTGAGTATTGAAAATTCTATTATTTCATGATCACTATTTCCTAGGCGGCCTTCAACCACTATATCTCCCACCAGCTCACCACCAATTTTGTTGTGATACTGAGTCCCAGAGCCACCCTTAAACACGAACAGCCTTTTTTAACCATATGATTTGAAATATTATAGGGAGAGAAACGAAGATGCAATGCCTTTGAAGATAAAATTCAACAAACAACAGGCTAAAGCCACCAGGAATTGCATAAGTTCTGAAATTCATCAGTTTAACCTCAAATATCAAGGCTGAAATAAATATTTCAGTTATCTTTTCACTAACAAAATGGAATGACCTTGTTGAACTGTCCTTACCCTTTTATTAATACTTGTAGAGCATTTATTAGACAAGTTTGGACTTTTCAGTTTCCTGCAGAGTGAGACCTAATTGAAGCAAGCAGAATAACAGCACAGAGGGAAAAAAGGACAGATCCCTCCAATCCTGTGTATCTGTACTTTTCAAACCAACTTCCACTACAAAAGCACTTCCACCTCAGTACATAGCAGTCTTACAAAAATGAAATAACATTGTTAACATTCAAAAAATTTGAAGAATATGCATATATTTTCACTAGGAAATAATGGATTGCTCTGGGCTGTAGTGACTTATATTCCTAAGAACGAAGGTGAATTATTTCTCCCTCTCACAGGAAAACAGGGCTTGACGAAAGGAATAAAGCAATTTTAACAATGTTGGAAAGTGGTGCTCTCTGATCCACACTGATCAGGTAAATTGTAAAATATACATCATCTTAAATTTACCTTTAAAACTGTGCCTGGCAGTGAATGCTTAAAATCATTTAAGCAAGACAGTCTCAGCTTTATAAGAGGATAGAAAAACATCTTAAACTTCAAGATTTTCTTTTAAATGGGATGTGGAGAATATAGTTTCTCATTAGGGTTAGTCTAACCTCTAGACATTATCAAGTCCATTTCTCCACTTGCCACAGTGTTTTAAAAGAAGTACGTGCCTCTCCAATTCTACTGGTTTAAAAATTGGCAAGCACTGTCCTCAGCGTAGCTCTGTATACAAGCTTTTAAGGTGTTTAAGAAACAATACTACTGTAATTAAAGCAAACTGCTGCAGAGCAATAAATACAGAGATATAACACTTTATCCTTTACTCAGTAACTCTGGTAGCACAGTGTCCAAAGTGTTTGCTACTCTTAGAAACCTTCCAATGCAGGTGCCACAAGGTTTGACTGTAAGGCCTTAGATTCAACAGTGAGCTCTACCACTTTCTCATGCCTATTACATCAAATCTCCCCTACAAAGAAAAAGCAAAACTAACACAACACCACCAAAAGTACCTGTTTGTCCAAGTACCAGGCAAAACAAGAAGAAAAAGAAAGGGCATTTTACTCTCTCCTATTGTTTCCTCCAAAGTTCTTTTTGGCTTATTTTGACTTCTTTCAGTCTGGTTACAGCACAAAATGTCTTAAACTTGAGCACTATTTCTAATGCTTTTTGGACCCCTGTTGCAATGGATTAATACCAAATAACTCAAATAGAAATAATGCTTATCGACGTGATGGGAACTGAGAAAAAGCCATCTACATCACAGAAATAGTTATTTACTTGTACAGATTTAAAACTGGCAACCCAGATTAGGTCAGTAAGAAGGGTTATCCATACCTCCAAGGCAGACTTCTGTACCGTAATTTGGCTGTAGACTCTCGACCCTTCTGGGCAAACAGTCCTCAGTTCCTCCTTGTTGAGGGAGAAAAGCTGAGCACCTGTCAGCACACCAAGGCTGTTGACAGTCCTGGGACACACCAAGGGAACAAACAAGAAATAAGCAAAAATACACCAGCCAAGAGAGAGAAGTAGGTTTGCCTCAAGTAAGGCTACTAAATTAAGAAAAACTTTTATACAACAGGACTGCTAAAGTCATTTGAGGATTTGTTATAAGTACCACCTTTTGGTGGAGGCTAATAAATATCTACACTTCTGTAGATCTATAACCACACTGACATGTATTTTTATTTATATATATCTTAGGTACAGTTACATATATAAATATATATGTGTATGTGTGTATAAATATATAGGTAAAAACAAAGTATTTTTTCCAAGAGTGCAGCTGACATTTCTTGACTTTCAGAAGGCTGCCTGATTTCAAAAAGTGATCAGACCACATCCTACCTACCAACAGGAGAATAATTTAAAGAAGTCTTCTGACATTTGCCCTCAGACTTACACAGGGTTGAATCCTTTGGACTGCAACCACGCTTTCACATCCTCAGGGGAGGAGTCATAAGTGATGTTAACCACCGGGATGTTGGGTCGTGGCACATGGAACTTCCTCTGGGCAGCACTCCGGCCGATGGTGAGGCGGTGAACAAGTTCATCCTGCACCTCCTCCATCTGCGATTTCCTGCCTAAAGAGAGAGGTCCCACAGGAGTTATTCTCAAGGTTGCTTTCTCAAAGCCAGGTCTCTTCTTATACTCTACTGTAAACCTTAAACTTTCTTCCTTAGGGATTCATTCACTAGATCTGATCGAATTATTGTTCTCCTTTTCCCCCCAGGAATATTTCAATATTCCCGATCCTCTCTTTGGAAAGGAAAACAAAAGCGAAAAATAAAAACCCAAACAGAATTCAGCTGAGACCCTAGAAAGGAGATATGAGCTGGATGTCACACAGAGGTGCAGATCAGTCTGACAGCACCCAAGCTGCAGAGGAAAACAGGCATGGAGGGTTATTCAATTATTGTAGTCTGCCTTTCTTCAACTACAAGTGTCATGTTTTTAAAATGAAAACAAAAAACGATGATGAAGGTTATAGGATTGCTTACACTGTGGAAAGGTAGTGCTTTCCACAAACTTTTTTTTAATTGAAAGTTCAAGTTTTTAATGCAAATCAACATGGGAAAAAGTATTTCACAGCTGCTGACATATATCACTCATTACACTTAACAAGCTATTACAGCAGTCACATTTTTGAAGGGATTTTAAGAAATTTGAATTCACTCCAAGCCTGGAGTGATTGGTTAGCTGAAATATTGTCACATTTTCCACTAAAAAAGGGAAAGAGAAAAAAGAGCTTGTTTGTTTCTTTGTTTCAAACAAAACTCTATGAATTCCCTATTCCCCAGCACGCATTTGTCCGAAGTATTTAGTGCAGTTGCTGGTCATTTGCAGGTAACAAACTGAAATGCTTTTCCAGCCATTTCAACAAAATCAATTATAATGACACTGAAAATTGTTTAAAATGCATAGAGAAATTTCTTTGGATAACTTCACTAAAATAGGTAGCATCTGAAAGGGTGTAAATACTTTTTTGAGCTCACAGAAGACACTGATTTAGCACAGTTAATCTCTCTGTGCTGAAACTTAGGAACAACTATAAAAATCCTTTGACAAGCAACACAAATTATCTCAAAAATTCTCAGGATTTCCTTGCCAAGATATTTTTAGCGATCTTTATTCAACCTTCTCACTTTGATACACAAACAGGAACTACAGCACCTTCTCTGATTCTCTCACATGGCAAAAGCTATTCCTTTTCTCCCATTACACTGATAAGAACAGAAGAAAACAACATAACTTCAATATGAAAAAAATGTAAGATAGCAAAAATGTTTCCTTTTATATTCTGTCAAAACCTCTCCAGGAATCAAAATCTCTAGGCAGTTACACAAATAAAAACAAGCTTTACAAAGGCCTCTGGGATTCATTTTTTTTAATCACCACAGAAAAAAAAAAAAAGGAAAAAAACGTTGATTTAACAAAGTAGCCCCAGGATCAAAGTGGACAAAATATCTCTAGTATAATATTTCAGGCATTCAGGCCCTACTGTGTAGGGTTCCCCCTCACCAGTGTGAATCAGAAGCCCAAGTGACATGTGCTCAGTGATACATGTGAAAATCTGAAATGGGTTATATGAGTAAAGCCTTTAGGCAATGTTATTGAAGCATGCACCTGTTATTTTCCTTAGCAGGAAGAGAGAGAACATTGCTATTTCCCTTCTATTTACACAGATTTTGAAACACTTACACTTAATCTAGACCAAGACTGTATCAAAAGACAAATATTTAGTTGTTGGATAACAGATTTTTACTGTTGTTAGATGTGTTATCAGAAATAAACAAGACACCCTGTGTGTGGAGCAGGCTCCACATTGTTCTCTGCAGGAGTCAGGTGGGCACTTGGACAGCAGGTGCACGGTTGGGGTTTGGCCATCACCTTTGGAGAGGGACCTATTCTGCAAGGACTTTGAGGTATCTGAAGCCCATTATCTGGGCTTGAGAGGGCAAGAGACGTTTTGTAACCACTTAGCCTACAGCAATCCTTCACACCTCACATCCTGCACCTGAAGCCAGGATGGTCTTCTGATTTTCCATAGATGGATAGAGAACACTGTCATGGATTCAAGGACATAGATAAGCTGTGGCATGCAAAGTTCTTACATGGAAATAAAATTGTCATCATTTTTGTGCACGTGTGTGTGTGAAATTCACTCTCACTTTCCATATATTTTGTAACTGCTTGGGTTCCTGATTTTATTTAAGTAACAAACTGCCCAAAATAGGACTAAGAAGCTGGCCCTACTGTTTCTTTGGGAAACAGCAGTGAAGCTTGTTCTTCCTGCCAGGCTGTTCTTCATTTCTAATTTCCAGCCAGACTGTCCTTTAGGTGAATATATTAAAAGGGTCCCAGAGCCTTCCTGAGTTCAGAGCTTTAGGCAAGAGCTTGTCCTCAACCAGATGTGTGATAATCTACACAGGCACACTTCCCATCCACTGGAGACAGGGGGAAAAGAAGCCCTTCCCCAGAAAGGCTTATGCTCAATGCAGTTTCTAATCTTAGGTAGAAGTAGGATTTTCTGATAAGGCAGGGAGGCAGAGGATGAGAAAAGCTGTCAACTCTTGAACTACAAAAAGCTCATTATTGTAACATCTCTTTCTTTAAAAGCCATAGCAAATACTTGCCTACATGTTTCAGTTATTCCAAAGCCAAACAATCATATTGCTTTTTAAACTATTTAGGACAAAAATTACTGACTACATAAGTTCTTCCAGCCCAACCTGCTTTTCAGTCACGCCTCAGCATTGGCTGGGCTTTATATTTACAAGGTGACCTTAATCAGAACTTCTCATGGCAGCCACACACTGTTGGATGTGCATGATCAAGTTTTTCCAGCTAAAGAGCTACCTCGTAAGACAAGGGCATGAAAGTTCCATGGCTTGCCAGTTACTGCTGCTTTGACCAAGCCAGGGGGACCTCATCATAAGATGAGCCTCCAACAACACTATTACAACATGGTTCTATGCATCAGCCACACCTGTAAGTCTTGAAAACCTTGGATACATTTTAGAATGGTCTAAGTGACCACTATGGTTCATGCACTGAAGTGTAAAAACAGTGTAACTGATTTTAAAATTGGTTGTAAACTCACAGCAGTGAGTTGAAAGCCACTGACTGGAGACCCCTGACATTCATAAAAGGAGAGGATTTAGGACTGGGACAAGTGTGGAAGTGCTCTGTCCCTACTTACCAATATGATTATGGAATCTCAGAACAAACATAGGAAATCTGTATTTTAAACATAGGGTTAAAACTTAATTTTTCATTAAAATTTTATCCGAAACACAATTTTAAGGAATTTTAGGAGTAAGCAAAACACACAGGAATGGGAGAAATACTTTCGGTCTTGTTCCTTAGACAAACTTACGATCCACAGGAATTTGCTTCTGCCTCTGAGTGTCTCGTGCAACACTCCCACCGCTGTCGCTGGAGGTGCTGCTTTGGCGGCTGACGGCTGCTGGCGCTTTGGGCACAGGAACTGGAATAGGTGCTGGTGCACTGGGAGGAAGAGGGACAGCCACGGGGACAGGAGCAGGTGTGGGAGGTGGTGAAGGAGTAGCAGGAACTGGATCAGATTGTTTTCCTACATAGTCTGTCCTTTGTTTCTGGAAAGATGCAGAGAGACTTAGTTCAACCACAAAATCTCGACATCAAACTCTGGTTTCTGCTAGGATGCATTGCACCAACTGATGTCATTTATTACACAAAGGCATCTTACTTGCCAGACATACGTCCAAAATTTGCCAAAACTTGATGTGGCATCAATGTTTGCCATCAATTGTTGTGGGATACAAAGCTCATAGCAATGGAATCATCTGAAATACCCTTCCTTCTTTCAAACATATGAATTCTATAAATGAAATTGTTCTTAAATTCAAACCTCTATTGCCTGGCACTTTTCAACAGCATTCAATATTTCTGAATTACTGAACTTCATCAGTGTAAAAATGTGTATTTTAGAGATGTTACGTAAAAAAAAACCAGTGAAAAATGAATATACTCAGCCAAACCAAAGCCCAACTAGGGCTTTAACTTACAAATGTCAGTAGGATTGGGATAACACATTGTTTCTTGAACTGTGGACAGTATTGAAGAGGTTCCTTCTCCTCTCCATTGCACTGTGCCTTTTCGGCTGTCATGTGATCACTACATATCACCTCAATGCAATGATCCAATTAAAAATAACCCAAAACCCAAATTTCACAATTCTTGGAATAGGGCTGTTGTTTCTTTTCCCTCCACACAAAGTTCTAAAAACATGCAAGTTATCTTACTGCTAATAACTAACTAACAGGTGTCTCAAGTAATTTCAGGAAGGGATTTCTTCTTCTTTCCTTTTAGAATGGCACGGATTACAGGAAGGTGCAAGTATCTTCCCAAAGCAATCCCAATGACAGACAAGTCCGTAAGCAACCTATGCTACCCTTTTCTTTCAAACAGTTCACACTTCCTGTCTCACTGTTTAACAGTGTTCCCCCTCTGCAACTTTGGACTAACACAACTTGAAAGTTCAATATTAAAGTTTGTTTGCCCAATAGGAATGCCTCATTTCTTAGTTATGAGAACTCTGTTTACTTTGGTATGAAGATAGATGAGTACATTCCCCAGATTCATTGCTACTTCCTGAAATAACCGTCCCTATTTCCTTGGAGGCAGAGGGTTTACAGCAGATCAAGTAGGGAAATATTTGTAGGAGCCATATGTCAGAATATGAGCAGCAGATCACTGCCCTGACAACAATCAAACTTTCATTAAATGTCAGCAACTGCCCTTCTACAGGAATCTCCAATTCAGTTAAGTCCAGCTGATGGGCAAGGCATTTTGTCATGACTGTAAACTGGGACCACTGCAGCTGGACAAGTCACACCAGCAGAAAACTTACCCCATCAGCTTCTGCAGCCAGTCAATTAAGCCTGAGAAATCAGTCTTTTATTTCCCTTAGATAATTTTTCATTTTAATTGTAATAGTTACTGAAACAAACATTATTGTTTGTTTTTTATCTTAGCATTTAGTTGTTCAAAGGCATTCAACTCTCAACTGTTTTGTGTCTACCTTATGCGGTGCATTGTGGGGAGATAAAAGAAAATAATCATGACTTTTCTGTACGCTACTATTTCAACATTAAGACAATACTTTTTAAAATGTCAAATGACAAGAAATGTGAAATGCATAATATAAAAGAGAATAAGCAGAAAAAATATATTTATGAAATTTGCCCTTTGGTGGGAAGAGAGTGCCCTACGAGGTATAAAGCAAATATACCATAATTTATGGTACATGTACTATGCTATATCCAAAATCTTGTTAATGAATTTTAAAAATTCACAAATATTAAAATGTTCTAATGATATTGACATTTTTTAATCTTGTTCGCAGATTCCAATTACTAGACTGTTATCCCCACAATGTACCTTCATGTGCCTTGATCTCCTTAAAAAAAACATGCAAAGAAAAAGTAGGACTTTTTTATGATAGAGAGGATTCATTACAAACCAAGGCATCATCACCACAATCATAAGCCAGAAAAAGTGATAGCTAAAAACCAAGTGTAGCTCTCAATGGATGCTCTTGGAGTAGTTTCAAAGACATGTTGTACTGCACTCATAAGCTTCATCACAACAACTTGCTGGAGTGAAAACCAAAATTAATCTGGAAGCATCACTCAAATTCTAAATTTACAGATGAAACCACAGTGAAATACACTTTGCATTTTGTTGAACAGTGCCCAAAAGCCAATTAGATATTTGAATCATACTTAACATTTCTTTTTTTAACTCCAGATCTTTTGAGGACATCCACACATTCATCCCATCACTTCTATTCATTGCTACAAAAAGAACCAAGCATGCACTGTGGAATTGGTGACTACATAGTTCAACAGAGTAATTTTTTGAGACTCAATATCAGAAGAATAATTCAGTTACCTCTGAAAGCTCTCCCAGTAATTGCTGTGAGGAAAATGGAGTAAATCACATCAAATAGTACTGCCAGAAAGGTAAAACGTAACTGCCTCACACACCACTCCTGAAATTTTATGCAATTAGTAATTTAAAACAAAGGAATATCAGTGTTAATTATTACTCTTCTTACTTACTAAGAAACTCACATAGTGATTTATTCTCATATTCTTATTTTGAATAAGAAACAGAGTGCTACAAAACATACATATATGAAACCATATAAGCAATCAGCTCTTTTCAAAGCCCCTACTTTGACAAAAGCTTAGAGTTTTAATAAAATATAAAATCCAAAGAAAAAACTGACAATGGATTTAAGATCATCAGGTGAATTTAGAGAACATTTTCAATTATAGAGCAATAAGGGTAAGTCACAGCAGCAGGTATTAAGAAAAGTACTTATTTGTTTTAGCTCCATAAATGTTGGCTAGCTCAGAAAATGAGGTAAAGGTCGTTGCTGTCAGACATATACTCATAGGAGAGGCCTTCACATTTCATCCAGTTCCAAACTCCTGTCCCAAAAGGGACACCTTCCCACTAGACTCAACCTGGCCTTGAACGCTTCTGGGGATAGGGCATCCACAACTTCTCTGGGCAATCTGTGCCAATGCCTCACCACCCTCACAGTAAAGAATTTCTTCCTAAAATATAATCTAAACCTCTTTAAGATTAAAGCCACTATACCCTGTTCTGTCACTACGTGCCCTTGTAAACATCCCTCTCCAGTCTCCCCAGAGACTTCTCTTCTCTAGGCTGAACAATCCCAGTTCTCTCAGCCTTTCCTCATAGCAGAGATGCTCCATCCCTTTGATCATCTTGGTGGCCTCCTCTGGACTCTCTCCAACAGGACAGTGTCCTGCCTGTGCTGAGGACCCCAGAGCTGGATGCAGCACTGCAGGTAGGCTCTGCATCAGACTACAGGGCAGACTAGAGGGACTCCCTGGAGCAGACTACAGGGGCAGAACCACCTCCCTGGACAGTTTGCTGATTAGCTACTCACTCCTTTTCTCACAGCAGTAAGAACAATGAACAATTCTGGGTTTTATTTTTCCTACTTCCTCATATTTCTATTTCTTTTGAGAATAAACTTGCAATTGTCAATTCATGTAAATTGGAACAAATCCTTTGAATTACTTGGAACTGTGATGATACACATACACTCATTAAAAATCTGGATATACCAGAAAAGCTTGCTGGGACTAAATTTTGTTTTCTTATTTCTTGCCAGAAAACCTTTGCTTTTACAGGGAGAAAAATGAACTCCCAAAGCTGTTTTCAACACACTACAGGTTGCATCATGTAAAAAAACCCAAGATTCAGTATGATTCAATCTATTTTTAATGAAAGCAAAATAATATGTTTGAGTAAAAGTGCTAATGGTATCAATCCTAATTCTTGATCATTGTAAAAGACTGGGAACAACATATTTTTGAATGCATTTTGGCATAAAAAGGAAATATGCATATTCAAACTATGGTACATACTTAACATCAAAAAAGGCATTGGAAACAGCCATAACTAGTGTTAGTGCTGGGAAATGTTCTCATTAAGTTAACACAGACAGAGAACTTCCCCTTTACTCTCTTTCCAAACATTTTAGTGCCACATTCCTGTTTGCACAGTGACAGGAGTCCACCAAGAGGGATGCAGAGCATTCAGCCTCAGTTTTGTCAACAGCATTGTGGTTTGGATGTTTTCCTGAGACTCATTTGAAGAGAGAACCAAGTATTTGTCTTCAGCCAAAGGGCAATGAGGTACCCAAGACTGGAAGCAAAAATTTCAAGTGAGGTCTTTTGCCAGAGTTTACTTTGGTGGGTTCAGCTCTTACACAAACAGCTGCCTATTAAAATCCCATTAAAAGTCACCAAAATAAATCTTTGTGGGGTGCACCACATTTGTGGTTTTACTGAATTTACAGGAAATTTAGACACAATTTACTTATTCAAACTGTTATTAGCTAGGGTTAATCCCTGGAAGGAAGGAAAGAAGAAAGGAAAGTATGGACAAACTGGGGACTTTCAAGTCTTATAGTTATCAAATCCTTTTTACAACTACTCAGTACATTTTTGTTTAATACGTGGCATCCCATAATTTGGGATTGGATCAATTTTGAACCGGAGAGGAAAGGACTTTTTCTTTTCTTTATTAAAGCTCTCAGAAAGTCTTGGTCTAATGGAAGCTTTAAAGAGAATTTGATATGAGATAAAAAAAGATACTGTCCTTTGGTCAAGAATTATGACATCTCATTGACTACTGCAAAATGAACACCTGGCATGTGCATCTCTTCATCATCAAACACTTCATGATCTGCAGGAAGGATATCAGTTGGCAAAAGATGAGTATGACACTGACACTAACTTGGAGTCACAAACATTGTACTTGAGGGGAAACAACTTCCCACAGAGGTGTTTTTAGTGAGCTGATAAACAGAGAGACTTGAAAGAAAGGTTTTGATAGTAGATCACCAAGAAAGGTAAAGGACACTTGTCCCAAATGAGGTGGAGACTTTTGTCTTGGTGCTCATCTACCTCAGACATGCTTCTTATGTACTCTGTCACTGTGGACAGTCATGTTTTTTTTAAAGTAAGACTACAGGACTGCATTTGACTCAACATTTACTCCCTGTGCCTAAGGATTTCATACACATCACTGATAATATAACTGTCTCACCTCACAAAGGGTGTCAGGAGATTAATTAACACGCTCATCAAGATACACACCTCTACTCCAATTATGTTCTTCAAATGTTGTTTTCAAGAGTATTAAAACCCGATAATACAATGCACAGTAAATAGGAAATACTATGATGAATTATTTTATAGGTTAACCAGCAATACTTGCAGAAGTTAAGAGTGCTTGAGAAACTGTTTATATTCATACATAATGGGATGGTGAAATACCACTGTTGGTTCAAAATTAAAAGACAGATTAAATGACCAACACCACATAAAACTCTTATAAACAATAATTAAAATTAGTAGAAAATAGAAGAATTCAGCAAAATGCTCTCCTAAAAGTACAAAAGTACCAAACAAGCAAAATGTTGCCTGGAAGTAATTCAGCTGACCAGAAGACAGACAGGGTTACAGCCTCCAACTCACAAGGATGATGAAATATCTTGGATGTTGCTGGCAATGCTCCTGCAAGTATCACCTTGTGCTTTCAAGTAACAATCTGAGACCTGGATCCTGAAAGGGACTCTGTGAAAAATCAGGGTCTAAGCTAATGTGTGGGTTCAGAAGTCACTAGGAAGGGGACACAGTGAGAGTAAAATAAACTTTGAGGCTCTGAGAATAATTGTGATAATGAGGTATCCACCTCTCAGAGAAAGGGTGTCTGCCTGTAGCACAATCAAATGAAAAAATTATGTCTTTCAATGGAATCCTTAATCCTCCCCAGTAATCTGGAAACATCCTTTGGTGAGCAGTGCACTGAAGGCCATTAGCCTGTAAATGAAGACACCAACCTTTCACACACCACTTATCTGCAGCTCACACCACAGCAGACAGGATGCTTTGAAGGCAGTCCTTTGGAAACCAAAGATGATTCAGGAGAACAGCAAAAGCTGCACAGCACCAGGTGCTGAGCCTGCTCGTGTTCAGGTTCTGGCAAGGCAATGATAGGAACTGCTTCAATTTCCTGCTCTACCCACAAGCTCTCCTGTCTGACCTTGGGCGAGGCAGTCATCCCCTCACTGCCTCATTTCTTTCTGAAATAGCAGCAATGTCTCACAGCGCTGTTATGAAAATAAATAGACTTATGCAAACAGATCCCAAATGAACCATGTATCTATCACAGGAGAACACACAAATGAGCACGCTCAGGACTGCTAAAATTATAATAATCACCACGAAGTTAAGAACAACATTACTGACATTCTTGGAAAATACACCATTTATCTTGTGCAATCCATTGTATTCTTAAATAATTTCACAGTGCTTCAAGCTCACATTTGAATATGATCAAGCTGTAGGGACTAACCTGCCAGCAGGCAAAGAAACAAACTTATCTTAAATGTTGTTTTCTGACCCTAATTTTCATAGGTCCATGGAGAAAGCTTTGTGGAAATGATTACTTTATTATATGCCACATCCTGTCATTATTTCAAACAGAAAACTGCAAACCCTGCAGTGCATTACAAAGAACAGTGTAAGAACCTCTACTCAAAACTGTACTTGGTCTGCTCAGGACTTGTTGGCAAATTCCAAACACACAAAATGACATGCACATGAATTAAAAAAACAAGTCAGATCTTTAAATCAGAATTTGAAAAGCACTCTAGATGCATGCTTCATTTCGCAGACAGGCAAAGCCATAATCAATTCAGAATGAGCCAATACATTACAGGCAAATAATTATGGATAGGAAAGCTCAGAAATGGTCTGATGCAAGTCCATCAAGCTCCAGACAGGTCTACTACATTATTGTGCAAAACATTATGGCATTTATTGGTTTTCAGTCATCAGCTGCAATGTGCAAGGACAAGGAATGAATATTAGATTAAATTAAATTAAACTTCAAGTTTCAACAGAAATTTGGGTTGCATTTGGACGTTAAAAGTCTGATTCAGAGGCAGGCCTGGAATTTCTGCTTAATCCAAGCTTGTTTGCCTAAGCTTTCAAGATCATAGGAAATAAAAGAAAAGAAGCAGGTCTTTGAAAATATAACCTCTTATTTAAGCAGCCTCTGACTCCCTTTCAATTTTGTCTAAAAATACACATTACAACTTTATCCTGTATATCCTTACTTGGGCGGACAATTGCACTGATGGAAGATTACCTCTTTTAGAGAGTATTTTACTCTCTAATTCTGTTGAACACATAGAAGAAACAACAACAAAAATCTTAATTCCACACCACTACACGAAAGAAAGAAAACCAGAATTAGGTCAGGATGATAAAGTGCTATTGATGCACAGACAAAGTAATTGAAAAATACCTGCTTTGTGAATTCAAAAGCAAATATGCCTTTTTTCTGACTACACAATTGCAATAATAAAAAAAAAATCAAGACCAAGATAGAGACACACAAAGACAGAAAACAAAAGCTACAGTTCACTCTCCTAGGAGAAACAAAGATGACCCTACCTTAAATAATTCAAACTCCTTCTTTGGCATCAACAGCTATCAATCCACAAAGGACATTCGCAATTAAAATAAATACATACAGATCCATTAGGATTCAAATTACCGCCTCTAAGCAAACAATCAGGAAACAAACAAAGTAAAACATTTTGCTGTGTCTCTATCACATTTATTCTCCAGTTGGACTCTATGAAATACAGAAATCACACTCATGCTGTACAAGAAATATAAATTCTTTTTGACATATCACTGGAACATGCAGCTACTTTAGCCTTGCTGTGAACCTCTTCCTCCTCCACATGCACACATTCACACTTGAAAGTTTGGCTGCCAGCAGGAGACAGTACCTGGATGGTGCGAGTATACGCAGGCTCCGGCCATCCTTGACCACCTTCTTGATTCCTCAGAGGGTCCAAAATATTGTTTGGCACAAAGCCTGTGCTGCCACTCCTGTTCTGAACCTTCCACCACTGTTTTCTGTCATCCAGAATCTGAAATAATTTGGTAAATTAATTACATATTTTTTCTGATTTTCCTCCTGCCAGTGCTTAGTCTGTGCAAAGTTCCGAAACAAAGCCATAACTTTGCCGGGTTCTGTGACTGCCAAAAGATCTTACAGAGATATGTCCCTAAGAAAACTCTGTAGCTTCCTTGATTATCATCATTATTAATTCTACATGGTTGTACTGCACTTTTCTAGACAGGGCTCTCAAGAAAGGATATGGAAGAGAAGTGTGTAATGAAGCTCTGTAAACTCAGACATGTGATGGATCAGACAGGGGAATGAAAATCAAGTACTTGCACAGAGAGGCTGGCCCCTCTACAATCTATATGCTGGCAACAAAAGGACTAAATAATTATTAATCCAAGTAAAAGGGCATTGTTCTAGGAGAGCACAAATTTGGAGAGGCAGCACTTCTGAGTAAACATGAAACTGGAGCAGGATGGCCAGGAAAAGCCAGAAATCTGACTACCTGCTGTACAATCTCATTTACAACATTTTCTGTCTTTGTTGCTCCTTTCCTTCCAAACATATCTCACTTTCAGGGTATCAGCTCCTCCAGGAAAGGACAGTCTGTCCCTATACCCAGTGCATACAAGATAGTGCTTGCTAGAGCCAGTTCTTGAAGTACGACTAAATGTTTAAAAGCAGCACCAGAGACGATGTAAAAAAACCACACAAATATATTTCTAGCATGGATCTCTACAGCAAAAATGATCCTTTGCAAAAATGATCCAAAACAAATTAACTGAATTTTCCATGTTGAGGGAGATAAATCAAACACATTGCAGGAAACATTAAGGACAGCCACACTGTCCACAGAAAAACTTTCAGCTTTGAGCAGCACCAGAAATTTGTGTCCTCTTTGCAAACAAAATTACCTCTACGATCTCTTCTTTCATGACGGAAAGCTCGCTGTTGTTTCTTGCCATAAATTCATACTTGCATTTGGCATATTTCTTGCTCTGTGTTTTATTGTGTGCTTCATAGTTTCTGCAAAGCAAAGATCAGACTATTGTTCAGTGAGACATTCAAGCAGATAAAACCAGAAATGCCCTCTTCCAACGACCTGCAAAACATTTTTTAAAAAAACCACCTCTCAACCATAACATGATGCTGCTGTAGAACTACCTATTCATAATATACTGATTTAAGTGCCAAAAAAAAAGAAATAAAAAATAAATAAAAGAAAATAAGGAGGTGGTTGAACTACATGGACCTTTATCAGCTCACTGCTTGCAAGATGTATGATAACAGATTAGCAGGTGCCATTGTTTTAAAATAAAGAAGTACAATATATTTAGTTTCTTTTCCTACAGAAGGTTAAACAATCATTTGCCATAGAAACAAATGACTATACTTTCTATATAATTGATATCTTGTGCTTTGTATGAAATTGTATTTCTAGTGTTCATCATAAATTGTTTTAAATTCATAGTAGATGAATAAACTTTTACCATAAACACTGATGGAATTAAACTCTAAAAAACACTCACCTACTGTTAGGTCAGTTTTCTTAACTGACCATAAGATACCATCAATTCTAACAACCTCAGGTTACTTCATCAATTAAAAAAGAGAAATAATTTCTTGGCAGTTACAAACAGGGTTCATGGCAGAAACAAAGCATACCACAGTTTAGCTCTGTATCTTTCTGTTTGCATGAGGAATGACCGTTCAGAATGCCTTTGGTTAAGAGGCTACTAGGTTTTTTGACATAGTACCTCTTCAAGTTGAGAAGCTCCCAGCCCACTCAAAACAGGTCCAAAAAAAAACCCCCCACCCAATAATATTATTCACTTATTGCCAACTACACCAAACAGCATAAATCCATACCAGGCAGTAAAACAAATAAATAAATAAATAAATATATTTGAACAGCTGATGAAAACATGCAGCAACTGATGGCTTGAAATGCTGCACACATCACAGCACAGGGATACAAGTGCAGATGGTTGCTGATGCTGGTGCTGTGTAACCGCAGATCCCGGGTGTGCCTGAGCAATCCAGCAGTTACCTGGCTATTGCATGGCTGTGGAGAACTGTCTCACTTGACTTGAAGAGCAGAACCAAGGAAGAGTCATATTTAGATTGAAAGATTATTTTGAAAGAAAGATAAAACACTAAAAGTGTTTAAGGAGAGAGTGAAAAGCAGGGGATGGAATAGTTGTTATGAGGCTGAACAACGTGTGAGTAATCCAGTTTTTTCTGCCACCCACTTAAAATTTATATAATTTTCAACTCCCTTCTCACTATCTCAGCTCTGACAGTGCTTTTACTTTTAGGCTCTTTTTCCAAAATCACTCCAGTACCTGAAGGAACCTTATGGGAAAGATGGGGCAAGACTATTACAAGGGCATGTAGAGACAGGACAAGGGGGAATGGGTTTAAATTAAAAAAGGACAGGTTTAGATTATTACAATATTTGGAAAAAATTCTTTCCTGTGAGAGTGTTAAGGCACTGGAACAGGTTTCCCAGGGAAGCTGTGGATGTCCCATCCCTAGTGGTGTTCAAGGCTAGGCTGGATGGGGCTTTGAGCAACCTGGTCTAGTGGAAGGTGTCCCTGCCCATTGCAGGAGGGTGGAACGAGATGATCTTCGGGGTCCCCTTCCAACCCAAACCATTCTACGAGTCTGTGATTTCAATAACTGTGTCTTCCTACCTTGTCTACATCTGATTGTCTACATCCTGATTCCTTCAAAAAACATCACTCAGGAAGAATTTAAAGTAAACATCTACATTGTAGTTTTATTCTGCTCAACAGCAACATGTCTATAACACGGGCCAGGCAATGGCTGCATGCTTCTGAAGAGACTAATTCTTCAAGCCTATCCTAAAGAGTCAGTTTACTCTGGACACAAATATTTTGAACACTTACTTCCATCCACCCATCCACTCCTGTGATTCCTACTGCCTATCAGATAAGCCATAATTTCACCCCTTTGCTCTCCAGTGCACTCTGCTTGAGAGCCTAGGGGGTTGCACAGACTTTCAGAGAGCTTTCCTTCAAATGACATCACAAAAACAAATCACACTGCATAAAACTCTGAAACATCACAAAACTTGCTGAAAATTATTCAGTACTCTTTCAGCATTGGAGTTCCCAAAATTCCTAATATCACACCGAAAGTTAAAGATTCTGACACTTTACTTATATCACCCAAGGAAAACACTACGTATTGGAGGTCCTAGTATGTTGGGATAAGTCCTCCTGAAATTCCCTGTGATTAAAATTTCCATGGACAAGGTGTAACCTACCTGTCCCTCAACAGGTAGTGGGTGGCTTGGTCACTATCTTCAGACTGCTCATTAGGAATGCCAGCTTTGAGTCAGCACGAATTTCTCACTCCTCCCCCAAACTCATTCCTCTTTGTTCACAGATGCTTCAAAACCTAACTTTAAATGAGCTCCCTCCAAGCACTGTGTTATATGTCTCGAGAGCTAATTAACAAACAGAAGCTTGTGTTGTATTGAAAGGACTGTAAGATAGGGGCACACTGTGGATGTTTGCATCAGTACCAGCCATCTAGACTCCTTCCTACAATCAGTGGTGAGAAACAGGCATCACTATAGCATGTCCCATTTCTTAGTTTTCAAAAGACTAATTTCACCTTTCTTGAACTCCTTCTTAGAAACACCCATTTCTCTTTACCTACCACAAAGGAAGCTTGGGTGACTCTTTCAGTTGCAGCCAGATACACTGATATTATCAACAATTCAATGCAATTAGACTCATTCTCTAAACTGAAGTAGAGGCAACAACATTTACACAGAATACTCTTGCTCTGAAAGGACAAAACAAGTCTTACCACATTACAGATAAGAGAAAGGAATTTTTCATACAAATCATCTAGATTTCAAGCTGACTGGTCCTGAGACAAGAATGCAACAGACAACCAAGTTTGAGGAAACAATTAAGAGATGACTACTCTGCTGTTGTTGTTATGAAGAGTAAGTCCAAAGTTCAGGAAAAGAATTGAGTCTTTGACCTGCATAACACACGGGAATTTGATGCATGTAGATTAATAACAGGATCTTTTAGCACACAGTAGGAATAAAACTAGGAATTTTGCAAGGGTTTTCATCACAATAGTTAATGATCAGCAATCTGATCCTAAAAACTTAGCTTAAACATCTTCCATGGTACATAAGCCAAAATACTGTTCATATGGCTTATATGGAATATGGTTTGGCATGGGGGAGCAATTCCAGCACTTCTTTACTGATCTACTTCCACAACTTGTGCTGGTACAAATTCTGCCCCCAGCCAAGGTCAAGGATCACTGCACTTACTCTTGTCAAGTTATTCAGGTTTAGAGAAAATGAAGTGGGGAGGATGTGCAAAAAGACACTGGTTGCTATGCAAAGATTTCAGGGCATTTTCTGTAACATTTGAAAAAGAATGAAAGAAACAAAGAGTCACTGTTCTGAAAATGGATATTTATACAACAGCCCAGAAAACAAAAAGCAGGAGACTATGAAGCACTAAGTGAGCAGCTAAGCACATCAAACAATCAATCAAAACAAGGACAGGTGAATCTCAGAGCGGGCTTGTCATTCTTTGTACTTCTGAAAATATCAAAGAGTATATTTAAAAACATGAAGCAAATCAGAACTAAAATTTGAGCCCTAATAGGAGGATTCTGCACTTGCAATTGGATTGCAATTCCACTATATCATTTTTGACAACAGCATCAATTTAACATCATAGATGAACAGGGTAGTTTCATAGAAATTGAATTAAAAGAATCTTAATGGTGCACCTTAGAGAAGCAGTAAAAGCAGAATACACACTGCTAACCAGAATCACTCCCTCAAAAGAAATAATGAACTGCTGTAGACAGAACCAGAGGTAATTACAGACACCGCCACCCCAAGAGCAATAAGTCGGGACAGTTTTCCACAGCACCACGAACGCCGTTGAGTCAGTGTTACCTATCTACATGTCGGCTAACAGTTTGCTTAAAGGCAGCAACAGCTGCCCCCTGGTCCAGCAGAGGCCCTCTTTTGTAAACTGTGTTACTGAATGCATACCCATCTGATGGAGGGTAGTCAGGAACACCGGGAGGCTGAAAGACAAAAAAGAAACAAAGCCACAAAGTGGATTAGTGTCATCAGTGGTACTGCCTACTCACTTAATCCAGCACCCCCAGGGTCCCTGTCAGCATTCCCGCATCCTCAGGTGCCCGTGGTTCTGCTATGAAAAGTTAATAACTTCTGCATTTCAAATACAGAAGCACAGAGATCAAAAGGATAAGAATAAAAGAATTTCTATCCTATGTCATCCCACTGCATTAATATTGCAGTGGATATTCTTTAGAAAAACAGTTCTCTGGGGCAAGGTCCATGTCATCTCTCAGATATCACTACAGCAACACAACTTACAAAACAATGGCTGAACAGCTATAAAATAAACTGCACTGCAAAACTGCTTTGAGCTTTTGTTCTAGGTGTACACTTGAAGCCAGAAACCTCTGGCTAGCCAGCACTATGTCTGTACAAGAGATAAAGCCTCACAAGTAAAATTATCACTCTATTGCAAGATCATAATATAAAGTGTCACCCTCCCACTGAACATGACTATAGCCAATGAAGAAATGCAAAAAGGAGTGTTGTTTGGTATAATTAAGGAATTTAGCTAAGAAAAAACATTACAATTTATCACAAAGACATATATAAGAAGATTCAAGGCTTTAGGAAATTCTTTTTAAAAAACCCCACTTTAAATCCATCAGTGATGCTCAGCTTCTAAGTAAGAAATATTTTAATCACCATTCCCCCAAACAAAAAGAAGCTAAACAGTTAATTTCTGGATATTATAATATTGAAATTTCTTGGTTTGTATCTTCTCTTTATGTCACCATCCAGTTGCCCAAGTTAGAAGGCTGAGATTCAAGAGCAACTGCCAAATCTCTAAGCCTTGTTTCTTGGTTGTTTTTTAATTTTTTGTTTGTTTTCTTGTGGGTTATTAATTGGTTTTGATTTTTTCATCTCTGTCTGGGTGGCTACAGAAAAACCTACCTCCAAGTATCTGACCTGGCACTCAGAGACACTTGTGCAGGGGACTAAGGGTTTAGGAAAAGAAATAAAAAGCAAACAAACTCCCTACACCATAGAATATTCTTTAAAACTGTATTATTAAGACCTCTTTGAAAAAAATACCGAGTGTCATCTAGCTTATACCTTACATCAAAAGACACCCTGGAAGCAGGAGCTCATTGTACTTCACACACAAATTATTTGCATTGCCTCAGCCTCACTGGACTCTCTGGTGGTTGTTTCACCACCATGTGAAGTCCTCATTGCTGAACTGACTCCACCTTGAAATCCCTCCAGTGGGAGCTGCATGTGTGGCTAGAACTTAAGATTCAGGAATGGAAAGGCAAAGATAGATTCTCCTGAATGGGAACCCTCAGTGCACTTTTCCTGGTGCCTGAGCAGCCCCTGCCCATCAGGGAGGATGGCAACATGCACCCCCTTTTCCATCCCCAGCACAGCACAGCTCTCCACAGCCAGTCGTGGTCCCCAGGAGATCAATGCCACACTGGGACACCAGGCCAATTAGCAGCAAGAGATAAACACTTAAATTCTCATCTTACTTTTCCATCACTCTTCATTAAATAAGCTGTTATGGTAGACTTAAGGAGGAATAATTATTCTGGTATCACCCATTCCAGGGTGGTCTTTTTGCTGCAGACAAATTGCCTTTTGCACTCATGCAGCTTTTTCCAGTTGAGCACCTACAGCATTTCACAGCTATTAAGCAGCTCAGTGTTCTTCCCCCTAGGGATGTGCTGAGG
The DNA here is from genome assembly GCF_022539395.1 of Myiozetetes cayanensis. Taxonomy (NCBI): domain Eukaryota; kingdom Metazoa; phylum Chordata; class Aves; order Passeriformes; family Tyrannidae; genus Myiozetetes; species Myiozetetes cayanensis. The sequence goes on along the minus strand of NW_026087521.1, from coordinate 66,576,915 downwards.
AGGCATGGGCACAGGGAGCCAAGGTACCAAGGTTAAATCAGTTGCCCAAGACCTTGAGGGAACCAGTGACAGTCATGAAACCAAGGCCTGACATCCCAGGAGCCAGGCACACAAACAGCTTCAATGATCTGGGATATATATGTGTGTGTGTGTGTATTTGTGTGTGTGTGTGTCTCCTGAAGGTTAAGATAAAGAGACTAAGTTGGCATAAATAACTACCAATGCAATCAACCACCATGAAAAGAGTGAAATCTACTCCCCAAAACACAAGCAACCAAAATACCTCAATATATCCTCCCTGTTCAAATTTGTTTTAGGTTATTATACATATATATAAATAAAATTTTTAGAATCATCAGAATTCTTTTTTCAGTACTATTGAAAAAGTTTCAATACTATTATTATTGTTGTTGTTGTTATTTAGAAGGAGCACAATATAAACAAAAATCCACATGGAAACGTAGAGCAGCCGGGAACAATGAAAAAATGTTTGATGACATTTTCTGGGGAGGTGACTAGGGAAGGGGGTGACAGCAATCCCAACAGCTACATTTCACTTTATTGTACCATTAATTTTACTAAATGCTTTTTTGCTCAAAATAGAGTATCAGCAATAACTTAGTTTTTGGCACATTTCTTCTTGTATATCTTGTTAGGCATAAAGCAAAAAAGTGTTTTAAGTAATCAGATATGTACCATGTTATCCTCCTTTGCTTGGCACACTTTTAACCAAATTTATTTGTCTCTAAAGCTAAGCAGACATTTTTTTTTGACTGAGATTGTCATGAAAATAAAGTTTTCCTGTGACTAAGCAGTTTTGATAAACTTTTGCTGGGGAGTCTTTATTGTTTCCAATAAGAGAAGTGCTATGGAAGAAAACACCATCCCATAACTGTCAATACTCATTCCCTTCAATATTCTTCTGAATGCAACATTTTTACTAGCAGATAAAACCATATATAGTTAAAAATTAAGATAAAATCCAGTACTGTTGTGCTAAGATTTACTCCAAGTATGGTACTGGTGTAGACTGCTTGAGGAAGATAGACAAAAACTATGAAGTGAACTTAGAAAATTCTTAGGTGCACTTCAATGTTACAGCTGCTATCAGGGGGACCTTGGACTAGCTAACACTTCGTTTAAATGAAAATCAGAATAGAAAAATAAATAAAAAATTTAAATTAAATCTTATGTCTTCCCCCCAAAAAAAATCTTCCAAAATGAAAATTTTTATATGTTTAAAAGGCAATGGCTTTTTTTGTTAATTAAAAAGCAAGAAAATCCATATATACTAAAATTTTCAGAAAAATCAAAGTTCATTTTCTGACCAACTCTACCGAAAAAGTAGGGATAGAATCTTGGTTGAGAAACAAAGGGACTGACTATAAAGTTGGTCAGTAAACACTCTCTCTGAAGGCTTTAGATGGTGGTGCATGTTTCCATTCTCTAAATAGAATTCTCTAACTTTTGCTAAATTCACCACATTACTTTGAAAACAAAGGTTGGGAAAATGTTTTGTACAATAATTGTCCTAGTCAGCAGTTATTTTTCAGAAGCAGGTTAAACCCAAAGTGCCACAAAAAAGGGGCGTTTATTTCTTTTACTCTACATGCCTGTACATGGAGAGCACATTTTAGAGCCCTTTGGTTGAAATACTGCCTGAAGTATACATGATCAAAATCAATGGGATCTGATAGCAGAGGGCCCGAATCAAATTGAACCTTAGGGGCTTGGACTGTCCTCCTAAGTTCAAGGAGAGCAGCAGGCAAAAGCCTTATATTTTTCCTAACAGCATTTTTGGTACCTGAATGGTTATTTGGTTTCACACGACTTTAATGTAAGTGTAAAGTGCTTGCACTGATGCAGCAAATCCCAGAGAATGGTAACTCCAACAGTATCATGGAATATCTTCTTTATGAAGGAAGCAGTTGATGTTGTCATCAGCTAATTTCCAGAACACTGTCCCAAGTAACCTACCTCAGCTGACATCCTTTTCATCTCTTGCTTCCGCTGTTGCTCTGCAACGTTTGCCACAGACTCAGCCAAATGGTTGAGTTCCTGTTCCTTCGGAGCTCCCATGAAGTTCAGCAAAGGAGGTTCCCAACCATTTCGGAAACGGGGGACATAAGGAGGAATAAAATGGTCTTTGGGCCAATCAGCTCTGTATGAAAAGTAAATTAGAGATCTGCATCAAGGACCATACAAATACTGATTTATTAAGTTACTGAAAATTGAAATGCTTTAGAGTTTTTATCAGTGTAGTGGAGAGGTTGGGATTACAGTAGAGGCAGAATTGTGCTAGAACACAGAAAATCATCAGAAAACATTTACCACAACTACCCTCCCTGCAGTGCCCCGCAGAAAGAAATTGCTCCTGCTGTAAGGACATGTCAATGCTAAAATACAACAAACTTCTGTCTTGTAATAAAGGATGGGTATTAGAAGAATCAATCAAAACAAGTCTAAGATTTGTTTTAACAGTGAAATGGGGGAAAATACTGCTATGCTCTCTCTGTTTGTGTGAAAGCACCAGACAAAAGACTTCAAAAAAACAGCCAGCTTTGTAGGAATTCTTGAAAGCAGTGTGAAGCATGGAAGCTTAGGGGGACTAGCTACACCTAATCCAAAAACTTAGATAGCTGTTACTGACAAAAAAACTCACCCAACTCTACATGCTCCAAGACACACGAACTGTCATCACATTTGCTGTTTTATAGTCCAGATTGATCTTTATAAAATACTGTACTACTTTTCAGAGTTCCATTAGCATTCTCTGTTGTAATACAAAATACCTAAATTAATGCTTTCATGCTCTGCCTTTGCACTACACATAACACTCCATCCTGCAATATAAATTAATTTGTCTTCACAGTGGAAACAGGAATGGGAATGTACATTGCAGTCTTTTAACAGGCTCATTGCTGACACTGCTCAAAATTAAGGGACAAATGCTTCCAGTCACATGAGCAGTCAGCAATTCCTAGCAGGCCTGAGCTAGGTCAGTAACCCTCAAGTGGTATCATTCACCTCTCCTGCTACACCCCAACCCAGTGTACTTCTGGATACTGAGATCAATCAGAGCATCAATTCTAATCTGCACAGGTCAACCAACTACACTCTAAGTGCTTCATTCCTCACTACCCAACAAAAGCTATTTCTCTTTCCATTAACCTCTTCTCAGGATGGACTAAATGAATGGATGAAGGTAGTTCCCAAGACAAGGAGCTCATTATTTTACCCAGTGATTCATTTTCCCTGCACGGGGCTCCAATGCCATGAGGCAATCTCCAGTCCCCCCGCAGGCTGCTATGGAGCCTGCAGGGCTTGAGGCAGGCAAAGGCAAGCAAATGGTGCTTTGCTGGGATAAGCTCCCTGGCAATCACAGGGAGCTGCACTTCCTGTCTCCAGTTCATTTTGTAGTACCAGGCGAAACCATAGACCCAAAGGACAAATTTGGACAAATTCCTGATCCTGCAGCAGAGTGAGAGCAAGGGAAAGACCTGTGTGTCACTCTCCCTGCTCTGATGATTTTTCTTGCTCCATGCTCTTGGGCTTTCCATGCAGTTTTTTTCTTACCAGCAAAACACTCTGTAGTTTTTAATCAACCAATTAATTAATTTAAAAAAAGAATCCGTCTGGTAGGCATTTATGTTCCAATTTGAAATCCAAGAGCAAGGATGAATAAACACAAAACACATGATGCATTTCCAGCCCAAGTGATAGCATACTTCATCATCATCAAATGTACTTACCCACCACAGATTACAGAGTCAAAATGCACTTCACTGATTTAAGGTTTTCCTTTTGCATGTTCAATTCATGTAATTTCAAACTATATACTTACCTCAAAAACAACAAATGCATACAGAAGTTAACTTTAAGCTAAGTCTAATATTAATACATCCATTAAATGCAATGTATGCACATGTAGCACAGCTCAGACAATAAATACTGTTTTAAAACTATAAACATTTTTATAGTATTAAGATGCTTTTAAAGAAGCAAAGACATTGCAAATTTTTAACTTTTAATAATTATTGGAAATTGAAAATAGACATCTGTATTTTATTCTTTAATATTTTGTCATCTTTTTATTGCAGTTTCTTTGAACTGATTTTTAATGAATTCCAGATAGATGTGTTGGAAAAATAATGGTGAAAAACAACAGGACACACGCAAGGGACAGTTCAGAAAAAAAACTACTGCAAAAGTTTATGTCAATAGATTCTGGATCACAGACCAAAAAAAAAATCTGCCTGCATTTTCTCTCTCCTTGAGATCCCAAATCCCAGTGAAGCTAAACAGTTCCTTTCTAAAAACTTCAAAGAGCAGTTCTGAAGAGTCCAAAGCCTAGCAAAGTAATGCTGAATTTACCGGAGGCTGAACAACCTGGTTAAGAGCATGTCAATAAACTTGATTTTAGAGATCTCCTCTAAAACATGTAAAGACTTTTCCTCACCTGGCTTTGGTCCACGTGTCACCCAACGACATCCATAACTGTCCTTCCTCGCTGGTGACAGTATATCGCAGGAAGTCTATGGTATCTTTTGTTAGGAGGGGGCTGAGTACTGTACCAGCAAGCTCTGGACCTCCTGTTGTCTGTACCACCTAAATCCAAGGATTAAAAGAATACAAACAACATGCATACTATCAGTGGGGAAGTTACTGTGAATATATGGTACCTGCAGTGCTGCCAATGTGTCTTAAGGTCCTACAGATTAACTAAGCTATTTATTGCTGAAGAACTGCTGGTCTGGTCACCAACCATTTCTTATTTAGGCCCACTTTTGGCAATGTTATTTTTGCTTTACTGATCAAAGCCACACATACTTCAATTAAATAGACATATGGCCAATGCTTTCAACTCTCCTCCTTCATTATGCAGAATATCTCCATTTTTTTACTGCTACTTAAAAATTATAATGGCAAAGCATAACAGAAAACTAAAGATATTTAAATAAATATATCTAATAGATGGGTATACATGCAGAAAAGGGTATAAATTATTTCCTAAAGAAAACCTCATACTGAGATATGCTCCTTGAAAAGGCTACAGAGCATATAAATACTAGAGTTTTGAAGGAAAACACTGAGAAAATTGTAAAAGCTTACCATTTGTAGTGGGGTAAAGAGAAAATGAACCAGATCAGCTGCACTAGGATTCTGGATATGGAACTTCAATTTAGCCTGAAGGAATGGAAATAATTATATATTTTAAGAAACATTTAACTATTATGACAATAAATAATTTACATAATAATGGCCATCCCTGGTCAGGTTACAGGTCCAAAACCAAGTGTTTTGTCTGCAGCATCCACTAAGTACTCATTCATCCAATCACTTTTGAATCCATGCATACTGTAGCACCTATTGTGCAAAACAAGAAGTTCCAGGGCTGAATTACATGCTTTGTGAAGTAGCATCTCCTTTGGAAATTTGACACCTCTATCTTTCATTAGTATTCTGTAAGTTCTTTTCCAAATAAAAACTGAGCTGCCCTTCTGCCCTCACGCTTTCCAGCAATGCTCATAACCATTTACAGATTTATTATGTTCTTTCTCAGTTTGGACTTTTCCAAACTAAACTAATTCCTTTGATCATTCTTGTCCTCCCTGCACCTTCTTCAATTTTGCTGTACTGGCAACAAAATAAGGCCAGGGAACATAATGGCTCTTTATTTGTTAATTTTCTGTTGTCTTTTTTTCCCTGATGTTTTTCAACATTTTCTTGGTTGATTCCATTAAACACAGATGACTTTCTCCCAGAAATCTCTATTACATCAACATTTTGGCCTGATTTGTTCTATACATGAGATTTTTCCTCACCCAGCCATGACTATCATATTATCAATACTGAATTTCATCTATCCCTTTATCTGATATTATGAGATATTTCTACATTTGTAGATTTTGCTTCCCATTTGCCAGAACACCTGTAAACACAGGGGGCAGCCATGGCCTTTGCAAAGGCATGTGTGGGACTTCACTGCTAATTTACTGAGCTTTGAGAACTGATATTTTTGCCCTATATTTTGTTTTCTATTTCACTAAGCAAGTATCTAAGGAGCTACAGGTATCTAAGAAGATACACTCAACCTCACAGTAGCTCAGTTTCTTTAGGAATTGTGCAACCTTGCTGGATGTGTTTTGGAAAACCAAAGATACAAGATCACAGAAGAGATAGATCTGAAGACATTATTTTGTTTTTTGCAAAATACATGTTTCCTTCTTCCTCATGCTAATATACACTCCTACAAACTGCACCCCTTATGCTGGTATCTCAGAGATATCTGGTTGTCTCAGATCCTTGGAATGACTTTAAAGATTATCAGCATTACCTTAACCACTTTTATTCCTCTGGAAGAAAGACAGTTTGAAAGAGGTGAGATAACATGCTGTGTGGTTTGCTGACTTTGTTTTTGAATAGATGGATGAATGGTGTCCATTCAAACAGGGTTTCTATCCCTCTGCCTTTAATTTGCTATTTGGATTTGCTGTTCTTTAACCCATTACCAGTTCTTCAATTTGAAATTGATACTCTCTTGTGCCCCACCAATAAAAAATGGTTTTAAAAAACATTATCAAAGCTTTTCCAAGTAAACATATACATTAAAAACAATAATGATATTATAGAAAAATTCAGAAAAAGTACTAAAAGTCACTGATATAGCTTCTTGGAGGATTTTTTTTTTATTTACACACTGGCCTTGTAGGTTGCAGAGATAAGAAGCATACTCGCATGTGTTTTAAAAAGTTATAGTAGTTTTTATTGCATCTTACCATCTATTCCTCAAACTGCTTTTGGCTAGACTTATCCTGCTTTTACATCTAGCCTTCCAGTATGTCCCTCCAAATGAAGGAAGGAGGAGGATGTGTTTTTACTTCCAATAACTTCCTATGTATTGTTCTTCAGTCATTACAACTTACTTCCAGTATAGCTTTTTGACAGATGGTAGGCATTTTCTAGAAACTTCCAGCACGGGGTTTTAAAACAGTTTCCATTTTTCCGGCAAAGATTATATTCTTCTAGCTACTCCTTCTACTCTTAAACAGAATTCTGCATTTTATATAGTTCTCCATGTCTGTCATGAAGTCTCAGGAAGTGAAACTTTTGTGAAAGTGAGGCTTTTGTGGCTCCTGCAATGATGCTGAAGTAAAGCACTGTTACAGCACAACTCTTCAAGAGCAACATTAGAAACCAGGTCCTAGATGCTACTGAGCACCAAAACAAGAACTGCTTTCCTCCTGCACAGAAGATAAAGATTCCAAGGATGTACAAATTGTCCTTGGGTAAAAAAATTAATCTAAATGCAGGAGGCAGAAGAATGGGAAAAAAAATGGACATTACAAGCACTACTGATGAAGACAAGCATGTTCCAAGACATCCATCCCCCTTCTAAATAGCAACCCTTTAAGGTCAGAATCACAGAACTTGATAAAGGTTTTTTTCTTTAAAAATAGACATTCTTAACATTTCTAAATATCTCTTACAGCCCAGCAATCAGAATTCATTCCCTAGGAGAAAGAAAAAAATCTGGTTTGACACAGTGAATAAAGAACAGTTTTCCCCATTGGCATAGTCTCCCCAGCAATTGGAAGAAACAGTCAGTATCTGACAGTAAATGCTTTGAAGGTGTCCCACTTGCTGCCTCCCTTGAATAGGAGATTCCCACTTGAGAGGAGATGCCAGGGAAGGCTGTTGAATTAGCATCTCTGCTTACTGAGACCCTACAAAGCAACAGCAATTTGTTGGATGGAACGTTCTGAGCCCAGAAGGTCCTGTGGTAATGATGGCAACAAACACAGAGAGTTTGATGGGCATAGCTGAATAAAAGTAAATTGAGGCCACAGCTGGTGATGCTGGCAAACACACAACAGAGCTGTGATTCCAACAGATGTTCCTAGAAATTCTTTTATGATTCAAACTCAAATTTCCTAAGTAAAATGCTTTAAAGAACCAGGAAAAGAAGAAACTCAACAATGCTGAAAAAGAAATATGCTCCTCTAGTCACTGTGTAGGGAACTTGAGGAGTAGCACCCCAAAGCTTAAAGGCCAACCTAGGCCAGAAGTGGCCAGCTCTGGTCTTGCCTAATATCGTCCTTGGATGGAGAGGGAAAAGGTCAAGAAAAGTCCAAGACCAGTCAAGTACCAGCTGAGCTATCTTCCTGTGTCAGCCAAGGACAAAACAAGATTACATTTCCAGGTATATCAGCCTTCCTGTAGAGAATACTTGCAGGGTTGCTCTTTCTGAAAGAGCTGTGGAGACCAAGACAGTGCAGACTCAGGCTCACAATTCCCTGGATGGTGTGACCATCTCTGCACGGTTGGCAGCTGCAGGGCACTGAAGGCCCCACAAGGTTTCTCTACATGGTCAAGACAACAGGAAGGTTAGGTAGAAAACTTTATTAATGCACTTTTAAAGACAAAATAACCTTCTGCATCAACAAAAAGCATTCACACCCTCTGGAATAGCAGAAACCTCCAAGAAAACTTAAAAATAACTACAAAGCAAATTCATCATGTTATTGATTCTTCCTTCTCCTCTTTATTTTTCACCATAATTTTAGTTCTTCCCTCCAAACTAGTGGAATAAGCCATAAGAAAATGTACCAAAACTGACACCCAAATTAATCTGTAGTGGTAAGGAAAACAAAAACCAAGTTACACTTAGCCATCAGTTATCCCAGGAAAGATCTTACTGCATGTCACACACCAACATATCCATGAGCAGTCAGTCACCTACCAGAAGATTGAAGCCATGCTTGAATTTTTGGAAACAATCAACAAATTCATCTGGAGGTGGTGGTTTTGCACGGAGAGTGAGAACTCCCTCTGGTGAACAAAATGAGATTTTTATGTACCATTTATACGTATATAACTTCTATCAATATTTCAGATATAGCAAACATATACATACATAATAAATTTACCAACTCACGGAATTTTCTAAATATAGAACCAGAGCAGTGGGCATATTCTGTGGTCACATCTCTATTTAGTCACCTCCCGCTGCCTTCAAGCAAATGGTTATTACAGGTTTCTAAGAATACACTCCATAGGAATTTATTTGCTCAAAGTGAAAAAAATTACCACACTGATAAAAAAGCAACACAGAGACACATTTGCTAGCTCCTTCAGTGATCCTTAGAGAAACTGAATTGCATGCAGTGAGGACTCCTACCTCCAGGTCCTTTCTTTTTACTTTTCTTAGTTTTCTTCCTCTTTGAAAGTTCAGCAAATGCTTCAGCAGCTTTTTGAAGTTTGGTAACAAAATACTCTATGTCATCCAAAATATGGTTCAGAATTTGCTGTGGAAGAAATGCAACAGTTTCTCTACAGAATATATAGCAGAAGTACTCCAGAAATTGAAACATCCAGATCTCTCACACAGCAACAGCTTCCTTGCAACAAATTTCATGCTAGAACAATCCATATTCAGATTCATTGTGTTCTTAACTTTACATATTTGTAAAGATTTTAAAATCTTATCTTTTTAAAAACTTACTGTCACTGGACCCTTTTAAAATATGATCAACAGAATTATTAAGTTCAGATTGCAATTACACAATTTGTTCCCACATTACATTCTCTCTCACAGCACATGAAAAAATTCTAATTTTTGAACGGACAGCATTTTCCTTAACGATATAACTTCATAATCTTCTTTAGTACTAAGTGTTAAGTTATTTGGTGAAGTTCCCTACAAATTAAGCTATTTATAGAGAAGTATTCTTTGAAGAATTGATTTCGAAGAGCAAGTGAATGAGAATGAATGAGACTCTGGGGAAAACACATTGACACCAATTCAGCAGGTCCCAACATGCTTTTCTCAAGACCCTCTGATGTTGCTGAGAGTGGAAAAGTTACAACTGACAAACGGGACCATATTTGATCTCACAGACACCCAGTGTTGTTGCTTATAGGCAAGAAAACTTTAGGTTAGAAATAAACATGGTCCACCTGTCTTCAGAAGTGATCACGTTTTTTCTTCAGATATTACACATATTCAAGTCCCACTAAACTGATGGAATTTTTTTACTCCTTATATAGTTTGCTCAAACTGGTCTACTGCACAAAATCACAATTTGTATTTCTAGCTTTTTACAGTAGAAAAGCTTATATCACATTCAATGTGTTGGCATTCCCCCACCTCTTTTTCTGTTTAAAGAACAAAATTAAAAAAAGGAACTACCACCTATTCATTTCTAGATCTACCACACAAGCAGAGGCTGCCTGGAAAGTTTTTCTTCAGAACTGAATTTACTATGTGGGAAAAGTCTTCTCACAAAGTAGAGTTGCAAAATTTAACAGACATTAAGCAACATCGTTTGTAGTTTCTCACTTACAACATCTCTGTCAATCCTGGCTGCCATCATCTCTGCTGTTTCTTCATGTTCATGGTATTGTCTGTGTTTTTCAACTGCAAAAAAGGGAAGAAGAGGACAAGACAACCATATATGTGGAACTACTATATAAGTACATAACACTTTATATATAGCTTATGCTTTAAACCATAGAACTGTAAGAAAAAGATGGACAAAACTGTTTGTATCATTCACTTTGCAAGGACTCCACATAACGTGAAAATCCTGTACCCTAATGCCTGATCCTGATAAGTCTCACAAAGAAGCTAAGTCTGTGCTTTAGTCAATTTAACTGCATAAATGAAGTTTACCACAGAAGTTGAAAACCAAAAAATTTCAGCACAATAGGGAATCACCCTATTTTGCAAAGGAACCCCTGGTGGTCTAGTGGTTAAGGGCGCAGCACTGTCACCGTCGAGACCCGGGTTCGATTCCCAGTCAGGGCCACTCCCGGGCTGATGGAGCTCGTTAGCCCTTAAAAAGGCAACCCACCTACGTCCTAAGGACCTCACTGCCACCGTCCAAGCTCGCTTGGCCCCGGCAGATGAACCTTAGGATTAAAGGGTGGGCTCAGTTCCGCGCACACTGTGTCTCACCTAAAAAATCCAATGCGCAGGCTGGAAGGTGTAAAGACCTTCCCCGGATCTTTGCTTGCGAAGACTGGCCATTATTATTATTATTTTGCAAAATATGCTGAAAGCTTCTCCAGCAGAATTAAGCAAGAAAGAGTGTAGCCATGACTTTGAAGACAAATTTGATGTAAAAGGCAATTAGCAAAAAGGAATGCCAGTTCTGGCAACATCAAAATGGGAGTTTATGATGTGATAGAACCAGTACTTACAAATAACAACAAACAGAGTCAGCGACTTTTGTTTGAAAACAACAAGAGTCAACATTTTGAGAAATTGTAAGTTTCGTGTTTTTAAGTTACACTAAGTACTGCACCATGTTTTGTGAAAGGTGGGATTTCAGTAAATACATTTTAGAAAAGATCTGCATGAGCAGAATAAAAGGATCTGCAGGAACTCAGATCCACAACTGGTCTGGCATGACACTAGACAAACTAATGAAACTTTTCTGAGGTGAAAAGTCAAGCAGAAGAACAGGTTAGCCATTATTCAAGATAGATTTAATTCTGCAGATACATAGATTAAATAATTCTTAACACTTCAGTTTGCTCTGAACATTTTCAGCTGTTTTCTTTGCATAGTTGTGAACTTTGTTAATTAATACAGATATTATTTAATAAACCAAAAATAATAAAGACTTCAAGATCTTCTAATTCTACAGTTTTAGTATCTATTATTAAAAGAACCCAAACAAACAAACCATATGGGACCTCATCTTAACCTTATCAGTCTGTTTTATAGAACAAACTTTATTCTTTCTGAAGAACTTTATTAAAGAAATCTGATCAAAATATGTTTCCCTTAGAGATGTAAAAAACCCACCAGCAAGCACCAAACAAAACCAATCCAAACCAATTGGGAATGCTATAGCATTTCTTGGGTACAGCTTTAAAAGATAGCTTAAAAAATAAAAAGAACCAGTTTAGCCATATAGACTGATATGTAATCAAAATAAATGTACCATAAATAAATAATGCTTAAGTCACCTTTGAATCCCTGATTATAGTTTTTAATTGTCCAAAATATGTGGCCTACGCTCTCCATATTACTGAAGAGAGCATCATTAGATGACTACAGTTATGAAAGTACTGTTTTCTATGAACATGCTACCATGTTCATAAAGAAGCCCTGATTAAAATCAGTAGCCCACACCCCCACTCAGCTAAGCACAAGGAAAAGCAGCTCTGAACAAAAATTCAGAAAATGGATACGTGCAAGTAAATGACAAGTCAGATTATGACAGTCAGATCTTATTCCCCAGATCAGAGGACAGTGGCTTGGGGCATTTCAAACTAGACTCAGAGAATAATCATATCCGCTCTCAGCGAGGGCAGAGGGCTGACCTTGGACAACCATTTCTGTATCCAGCTACTGTAATCTTTATGAAAGTGGTCTTTCTAAACTATTTTTATTCTTACCAAGCACCACAAAAATCCACTGCCCAGAACAGCTGTTTGCCACCCCTCTATGCGGCAGCTGGCACCCAGAAATACTCACAGTCGCCCTGCTCAGCAGCCCACGCAGACCACGCTGCCACGCGGCTCCTCACGTCCACCTGCGTGATGGTCCCCGGGGGCACTGGGGCCGGTGCCCGTGGCGGAGGAGGGATGGCACTGTCAGCTTTGGAGATCATTCTGGAGGGAGAGGAGAGAGCCCGTAAATGACACTTGAAGGAAAAACGTTCTATTCTCTAGTGCCTAATCAGAGAAGACAAGGCTTCTTCTACTGCAGACCATGCTGTGGACTTGCCAAGTAAGCACTACTCAAGACCAGGATGTGTAAATGCACTAAAAACGGCAGGAAACCCACTCCATGATGGGGTTAGCAAACCTCCGTCACCTGAGACATCCCCAAGCAGTGACAAAGAACATGATGAGACCTGTCAGTTTACATGGGTAAACTCAGTGGCTTGGGTTAAGCAGGTGGCATTTTTACTCCCTATACAATCGTACAGTCTGGACTTGCCTTTTGTGTGAAAGAAAATTAGAAGATTAGAAGTTACCTTTCAGCCATCACAAGTATTTAGTCCCTAAATCTGAGCAGTCGTCAACCACCTTTTTCTGAAAACTTTACCAACAAAAACCACTTTACTGGATGATTTTCATTTTTGTAACAGGGACCTATTCATCCTGTCTTGATACAAATGTATCAATGTTCCCACATGCAATTTTCCACTTTTCCAGTTCTTACTGTCATTTAAAATACCATAAAGAGGTCTTTGAAGTCATTCTGCAGCTTGATACCAAGAGACAATAAAATTCCAACAGTTCCTGTCATACAGATTTCCCACCCCTCTCCCTTTCCCACACCTCTGTTTAAAAGCAAGATCTTCACCTTGAATTCATCTCTTTATAATCCTATCTCATTCACGGCATTCAACAAGGCCACCATAAAATGTCAGATGCTGCTTGGTCTTTCAACAGTGAACAACAACAACAACAAAGTATTTCCTTTGCTTTTCCTTCCTCCAGTGCCCTTTCACTTGTCAATAACCTTGCAGCAACATGACAATGTCACGTCAGGCAGGAGGGTCCCTCTCTGTGACCCAGTGCCAGCAGGCAAATGACATGACAGGGAGTAACCAGCACGAAGCTGCCACATACACATGACCTCCTGGCCTCACAGCCCTCAGAGACTGATACCTCGGATTATTTGTCCCAAACAGATGTACTGACCTACATTCTTTTCCCAATTAAATCTCATTAGTTTCCCAGCACATCCAGTGTGTTTGAATCCCTATGGTCCCACAAAGAGTAAAGTCTACTTATCTGATTTTAAAAATGCAAATAAAGCTAGACACAGTTCAGTTTTTGCTTTATTTTTATAGGAGTGTCCCTTACTCAGGAAAATTTCGTAAGTTGCACATCAGAATTTAGCAGATAGCCAAAACTGTTATAAACTCATTCACATACTGGTGTCAATTTTACTTAATGATTTTTGTCCAGCAGAGACTTCTCTACCTGAAAAAAATGTAAATAGTATCAAGAAATACTATCAGGATGCAGCTATATACTAACATTCCAACTACTACCATCACTATTAAGTATCTAATTTATTTGTGTCCTTGTTTTTATGCCTCTGTTTGCTACCTCTCATTTCTGTATTAATCTTCTCCAAACCCAACAGATTCTTTCCCTCACATTTTCCAACTGGCAAAGAAGCTTTTGCTACCAGGGAAACAAGAAGTCTTTCAGCATCATTAAACAGGCAGGCAGGAAAATTATTCAGTCTTCAACTGTTGCTTGAACATTTTCAGATCCCGAAACCTTTTAGCATAATCTTACTTACTTGGAGTTATGGGGCATTTATGTTTTTAATTTAAATTCTGAACTACTTAATCCTTATGCAGAACTGAGACATGCAATGCCATCCTCTGGTAAGTGGTATTGATCTCAGCTGTTCCCATCACTAAGGTGGAATTGGGAAAGGTAAGAGTGACACTATAAATTGTGACACTATAAACTGAGAGAACATGAGAAAATTATTAAAACAAGACCTCTACATAGGGCTTTGGGATGATATTATTAAGTCTAAAAAAACCCAAACCAAAGCAATAAAAACCCAAAATACAGTGGGCAAACCTGGAGAGCTTCTGAATGGTGTCACACTATTTGGTTCTGTACACTGTCAAGAAGTTAGGTTTTTACCTCAGTGTTTCAAGCCTCTTCTTTTGTTTCCCACTTTTGCTGTCACTGATTGCACTTTCAATATCTTCGTGAATAAAGCTAGCCTAAAGAGACAGAAGCAGAAACCATCAGGTATCGTCTAGAGTATCCAGATATAGGAAATAAATATTTCTTCATGCACTTTTTTTATAGCACCTTTAGATTAAAGAATACCATATCAAATCACATTTATTTAAAAGTTCTGGGGCAAATTATTTTACATATAAGCAGAACAAACAACAGAATAAAGCCTGGGAGTTGGTATTTTTGTCACTACTCCAATCTCAAGCATGATCATTAGACAAGTACATAATATAGATACCAAATTTGTCTGAACATCTGTAATTATCTAATGTCAACCATTATTGCATAAGCTGCTTTTTCCCTCTGCATATATAATTTTTGGTTGTCTCAAGTACTTTGTTTATACTTTAAAAACCCAGAATCTACTATATATAGAAGCAACAAAACTACTATAGATAGTTGCAACATAATTAGAAAAGTAACTCGTTATACAATTTCCTGTCAGAAATAATGATAGGTTCCAATTTCTCTTTGATGTAACAGAAGACTAATTTTTCAGAACATTCCCTAATTTGTGGATTCCCGCCCCTCCAAAACTGCAGAATGCCTCCACCAGTGGCCTACCAGTGTAATTTTGATGCATGTCTAAAGCATTATTTTAATAGATCTTGCATTAAATAGGTCATGGCTTCTCGTAGGATTTAGAATGCTCTGTTACATGTCTTCAGCTGACAAATTAATTTCCTACAAAGGCTGTCAAAGCCCAAATCTGTCAGTGTCTGGCTCACTCTACAAGGACTGTGTCTTTCTTAGTACTCCAATAATGCATAAGATTATGCAACATTTTGGAAGGAATATGTAATTGTAACTTCTGCTAGGACCAGAAGACATTGTTAAATTTAGGATCCAAAGGGATTAAAAGACTTCTCAGGCTATAATGAATTGCACTACAGAATATTTATAAGGGATACCTTAAGATTACAGAATTAATAGAAAAAATTTTAGGGGATCAGAGGAACTTAAACCCAGAAGAATTCCATTAATCCAGTACTCTTAGATATTTATTATTTAAAATTTTTCTTGTTTAGAAAATATTGAATGCCCCAAATAGTATTGATTTTAACTAATTTTTGTTGCAGTAGCTCCTGCAGTTCATGGTAACTTCTAATCAAAAGCAGGTAAAGCCAATGGAGAAAGACCTAAACTTTTAAAACCAGACAAGTTTCATGGCTAAGGAAAAAAAACCCAGGGTATGGTCAGAGACTCAATCAATACCTCAGAAAAAAAGGGAGATCCTGGACTTCCAAGTCATGCTTACATACTCTATATTTTTATTTTTAAAAAGAGACCACCTCTACATTCTGGGAAACTGAGTCCAAACAGACCCTAAAAGGGATCCCTGCACTATTTAACATAATGCCACCTGAACTTCTGACAGGATCCCACTTTCCACTGAAACAGCAAATTCTATGCAACAAATCACACAATTAGCCAGTCATCTTCACACCACCCTCATTATACCAATTTCAAAACAGTTGCACAGTGTGATTTAGCAATCTGTTGTTTCATGACAATGATACAAACTACTACAAAGGAATTAAGAAAAACGCATGAAATTATCCATTTGAATTTAAAGAAATGCCTATTACACAGAATAACTCATTAAGAAATTAAAATTTATAATCCTGAAAATAAAGAAGCATTGCAGAATATGTTAAAAAAATTATTTACACTTGAAGAAAATATTTTAATCAGAGACAATCAAATCTCTTTCCTTGTTTTGCCCTCCTGCAAGTAATATTTTGCCTTTCACAATCTTTCCAGTGGAGCAGAGATGAAGAGAGGTGAGAATATAGAGAACATTTAATAGTTCAGTAACAAAAAGAGGAAAAAAAAGGGGGAAAAACTAGGTGAGACTCAGGGCTCATATGAGTTCATTGCAGATTATAAGATAAATTTGAGATAACTCAAACTATTTTACACTGCTCTTTTCAGAAGTGTGAATGCAAACCATAGACATTTTTCAGAGCTTTACACATTTGCAAACCTAAATTAACAGCTATGGAGCCCAAGAATCAGTATTTACAGTAAGGATGTATTTGAACATGTACTAAGGATTCAGCCTACAAACTAGATCACTCTCTTGCAATACGTACTACACTACATTTACTAATATGCTGTAAATACTGTTGATAAGTGCATTAAACTTATGGTATTTTAAACGAATAAAAGTACAGAATTGTTTTCCATGAATCAGCTCATTTAACTTTATCCATTGTACTTGTCAATTCATAAAATCTCCCCTATTCAAGTAAGTCATAGTAGATCTCCATTACTGTCTTACCTTAATTTCATCACATTGGAAAAGATGCAAATCAGGTTTGTTTTGGGTTGGTTCTTTACATACTAATGCAAGAATTGAATTGTAATTGCATGCATTCATCACAGCTTGGCAATGCTGAATTGTGCTTAAAGGAAAATTCTCCAGTTCATTCTGCCAGAAAAGAAAAAAAAAATAGCAAATACAAAACAGCACTTTACTATACAGTGTCCTGATCTCAGAAAAGCTGCATGAGTTAAAAAGGAGAAGTGATAATAAGCTAATTAAAGTCCTCAATCCCACATACATCATTTTTCTGCTGCTCCCTTTTTCTTTCTCTCTGAAAATGAGACTGTCACTCACAGATCTTACCTTTGATTCCAAGTCCACCAAACTGACAGCTTTGTCATCCACTTGAAGAATCATATCTTGAGTCCACACTTTGCCTTTGGCGTCCAACAATTTCAGCTTTCTTATTCCATCATCTACTGTAATCATTGCCTCTTTTCGGTCCAGAACAAACGTGGTCAAGTGCTAGTGAACGAAACATACATTTAAAAGAAATTATGATTGCAATTTTCCCTATTGTTCAGGAGTGTCAGTATTCAAATTGCCAGGAAAGAGCAATGCAAATTATTCATGAATAAAAGTGCCTTTGTATATGACAGATTCCACCTATAAGACATAAGAAAGGTTGTTTAGTCCGTAATGCCATTTTAAGTCAACTGATTTTGTAGCTCTGTTTGTCATCCTCTGTCATTTCCTCACTAGGGTAAGCGGTTAGACCTGAAGGCATATTCTGACATCTTTCAGGTATCAAAGCTAGAATTAAACCGTGATTTTTAATTAGCTTTCTTGAGGAGTGAAAACCTGTCTCTCTTGGCAAGCTGAATTCAGGCGGTGCCAGCAGAAGCTTCCCAGAAACACACTGACAATGTACCTCCACCACCACCTTGGCCTGGAGTGTCCTCACCTCTTCCAGGGCTGCCAGCTAGTGTGCTGATGGCAACCAGGATGGGCTTGCATCTAGCTGGGGTACCTTATGGACAGTCATGTTGTTGTGGAACACAGTAGAAATGTAGTATAGCAACTACTTTTGTTCACCATCAACTTGGAATATTCTCCAGATTCAATTAATGGTCTAGAAACTAAACACTACTTCCCAAACATCACCTCAGTTAGCTTCCCTGTCATTATGGTGGTGGTAATTTCTCCTTCAACATGCCAGCCATGCAAGAAACCCCACAAAATTGTTTAATTTTATTCAAGCATAAATCCAGCTTCACATTCTTATTGAAGATCTGATAACACTCATTCAAGCTGAACTAAGTTTAATATATGCCTGCACATCTGTTCTCTAAATAAGTTTGAAAAATAAATAAATAAAATCAACTGTGCTTTCTTCTATTACAGGATAATGGCACTTAGTAATTAGAGAGAAGAAGGTAGGTGTAAACTGCACATAATCAGAGTATTTAAAAGAAATGAAGTGAAACAAACTCTCTACTGGCTGCTCACACAGGAATGCTTAGACTCCAGATGCAAGTACTAATTGTTATACCAGTACAGGACCAAAGCTCTTATAAAGAAACCAAAAAAAAAATAGGCAATAAGAAGCAACACACAGAATCATTTGCAAGCTGATCATAGGATTGAAGCACTTGAAATTAAAGACTCTTCTGCATACGATCTCACAATTTACAGCTGATTTAAAACCCAGCAAAAAGGAGTTGAGAATACATGGTAATTACAAGACTTGGCTTAACCCATGACATTGGCCTGATGGCAGTAGGACAAAGTTTGAGTCAAAGTAAGACTACAAAATGAGGCGCTGCATTCAAAAGTGCTTAACAGGCTACATATAGGCACTCAGGTTTACTTTCGCAGAATATTTCAAATATACCTATTCCTCGATAAAATATGACAGCAGAGTGCAATAATTCTGCAAAGCAGCGTAAAGACAGCAAGTACATACTTTGCACTTAATACTGGGGAAGAATCTGTGCAGGCAGAATATTTAACTACTATATATCAGACTAACTGGGGCTTTTAGGGGTTAATGCTCCGCTCTTTAAGAATATTCTAATACCTCTGCTGATTATATCTAATCAAAGTATTAGTTTTAAATATCATCCAGTGTGCCTTGCCAACAGCACAGCATTATTCAGCTCTGCCTCATCTTTGTAACAAGCCAGGTTTAGAGACAGGGCAGCATAACACGTTGAATTGATACCCCATTGAGAAGTCCTGTCCCTTTGCCAAACTACACACAACTTTGCTTACATTCTTCTGTATCTAACATTTCAGCTTATTATGGTAAAGCTATAGAATTTGAGACATTTCACTGTAATCTATTCTGAAGTGACCTCAGGCTGGCAAGATATTTTGGAAGATGTATGTGCCTTCAAGTACATGTATCCTCAAAAATCATGTAGGCAAAAAAAGCTGCACATAACTGAAAGCTGTAATTGGTATATCACTCCTCATCTCACCTCTACGTGATACTGTGATGTTTCGGATATGCTGCTGGCACTGTCCCGTGCATAACTCTTTCTTTGTTCTAGAGATGGGAGGAAAAGAAAGAATAGTTATTCATTTAATTTCTTATCCTGATGTTTTGACTATTTCTCAGAGATACTTTAGACAAGCTGTGTATATGAGAACAGGAGATAAGCTGTGGTTACTTTCTGTATTTCAACAGAAAATACCTCCACCCCCACACAGTCCAGCACAAGGACCATTCTTACATCAACAATGTTAACAGAAAGCTGGTGGGTGCAAACAAAAGCCAGTTATCTCATCCCAGTGAGTCAGGACACTGGAGGGGAGCAGCGTTCTGACTGAAAACACTTTGTTGGGAAACCTGATTATGAAAATCATTGGTTTGCCATTTTAGTAGCAATATGATAACTAACATCAGGCTTACTATATTTGTATGAGTGTCCTTGAAAGCAAAAGTATTTTCTGATCTATACGTATACTTATGTTAAATCTGCAAAACAACAAAGTCACACACAAAACCAACCTGACTCATCCTTTATTTCTTCATAAAGTATTCAATTCGATGAATTAATAATGTAGAAATATGCATGGAAATATACATATACACACCAAAATATCTCTAAACAGAAATACTTATCAGCAAGACACAATGCTGCAAAATCAGAAATATCATTTGCCTTTTACTCAATACAATAGGTTAATATTAAACCAGGAGAGGAGGGGAGGGGAAAAGCAAAATGAAGGCACAACACGGACCCATAACACAAAATAATAAATTTAGATGAATGCTGAAGAAAACTTCTCAAATTAAGTGGAAAAAAAAATGAATGCAACATTTGGAAGGCTTGAGGTTTTTTCCACTACAACCATTTAAGTGCCTGATCTGGAACACCAGGAGCTTTTTTTTGGGAAAGTCAGTACCTAACATGGCCAAGAGAGGTCTATGGAAACTCTGCAAGTAGGCATTTCTTTGATTTCTGATTTTCAATTAAAATAGGCAGTTTGATTCTGTTCAGAAGCAAAGTACCTGATCTACATACAAAATACATCAATTTAATCATACCTGGAGTACTTGGAGGTAAAATGAAAGTGTGTGATTTTGTTGACAGGAACCTTAAGTTACTTTTTGCAAAAGAAAAAAAAATGCTAAATATTACCAAGTGCATGATCTATGACATACAGAGATCTGCAGTGAGGACACCATAAAAGTCACACTGCAAAAGTCTCTTCTGTGACCAGGGTTCCTTCATACAGGAACTCCAGGTTCTGACAAAGACAGCAGTGCCTTGTTTTCAGACATCACTTGTAGAAGTATTTGTCACCTTTTATAAACATACCCTTATCTCTCCCCTTCTCGAGGAAAACAAACTTCTGAAATACATCACTGACTTGAAGACCCTCTCCCATGGTGAAAAGCACCACTCATGCAACAGAGCCATTCTGCTCCTGTACAGTAGCTATTCAGCTTCTTTTATCAAGAGAAGTGTGCAGTGCAAACACTCAAATTCAAGAACACAGATTATCAGAATTTTCAGTTAGATGTGTGGATGTTTCAAAACAGGTATCTTACTTTCACTATCCATTATTCTGAAATCCCAAGGCAGAGTATCATCATTGATTCCATCTGTAACTACTATTTCTGCTTTTGCAGCATGTTAGTTAATTTTTTTTTAGTTGATGGTCTTTTTAACCACAACAGACACACACACACACATGCACACCAGTCAGTAAAGCAGTACTGTCTGATTTGCTACCTTTCTTTTTTTGTTTGGATGATGATCTGAAGAAGTAAAGTCCATCTGTTCCTAACAAAACAAGGGGATTAAAAAGCAGTATCTAGTTTAATCCCATAGAATTATTTACATCTTTAAGGGGATCAGTTAACAGTCTTCTGCTATGGACTGTAAATTCTAGTTAAATGCTGTCCAGTATGAATATATGCTTTCTAAAAAAAGGACCCTTGTTTCAATTAACATTGCATCAAATATTCAGTTTTGACTGTTATTATCTTCTTTCAGGTGAAAAAAAATATAACTTTTATTCTATTAAACAACAGTAAGAAAGTTTACATCCATTGTAAGATTCACAAATGCTGCAAACAATAATAGCTGGAGTTACTTTAAATAAAGAAAGTCTGATATATGTAGAGGCTCCAAAGGAATTAAAAAGCAGAGAGTAAGTGTTGCAAGAGATTCCTTATTTGCTTCACATAAATTTTGTCCTGCAATAAGACAGGAATTCCAAAACCATTTGTAATACTGATTAACACATCTTCTTACACAGAGCAGCACAATTCCACCTGATAGAAAGGTTTTCAAACCACTATGCCATGGTGAGAAACAAGAGTGTTTATAGAAGAGGGAGAGTTTTCTGAATGTTAATAAAATCTGTGGTTGCCTACACTTGAGAGCCAAGGACAGCCCCTCAAGTTCTGCATTATTAATTATAACATAATGGTCACAAGAACTTCAATAAGATTTCCAATTAACAGAAGTCAATCAGTGTTTGTGTTAATAAACAACAAGCATGGATACAACAACTGACAGTCCATACTGAGATCAACTCCAATTTACCAATTTATTTCTTTCATGCAGGTAGAATAAGTATGAGAACCTGCTAGAGACCTGAGTTATCATTTAGGGTAGAACAGAATATTTTAGTTGAATCATCCAGTCCAACTGCCTCACCACTTCAGGGCTGGCCAAAAGCCACAGCATGTTATTAAGGGCATTGTCCAAATGCCTGTTAAACACTGACAAGCTTGGGGCATCAACCACCATTTCTTGTTATCCTCTAGGCCCTTCTAACAAAAAAACACTGTTGGGCACTGGAACAGGCTCCCCAGGGAAGGTCACAAAACTAAGCCTGACAGAGTTCAAGAAGTGTTTGGATCACACTCTCAGGCACATGGCGTGAGTGTGACTATTGGAGTATCCCCTGTGCAGGGCCAGGAGTTGGACTCAATGGTCCTGGTGGGTTCCTTCCAACTCAGGATATACTATGATTGTTGGATGAGGTAAAAAAGAAAAGGAAATAAGAAAAGACCGGCATCTAGAATGCGTCCCCTCTCCCGTGGTTTTTTGCTGGTAGCTCAAAATTAAATCTCAAACTCCACTTTCTCCTAATGCCTGGCTCCTGTCCCAGATTCTACCTAAACCCTCCATAAGTTTTCATCTTGCCATCAGAAAGGACACAAACCCTTTTGCACCCCCTCCTGCTGATGTGCTCCACTGCCCTGGACTTCTAGGAAAATTGATATAAGCCTGCAAACCTGTTCTCTGTCCTCATCTCTAGATGACATAAGGGACTCTCTGCTCCTTCCTACAACACTTCTGTGTTTCAACTTCCAAGTCATAGATATATCTGAGCACATGACCCTCACAGTCTTTTTCATCCATATACAACTTCTTTTCCTACAGAGTTGCCAATTGCCCTTCTTCTGAAAATGGAGCTTCTGTCTCTCAACTCTTTCACATATCAAAGTGATGGATTATTATCTATCAGTAATAATCAGACTACTTTTAAAGAAACCCTGAAACATCTCCTGACTTATTACATTATCTTCAAATGCAAGTAACACATACTTTAATATTGAAAATGAGCAACAGAAATTGCAGATGCACTGAAGGCACTGGGTCTTGCTAGGATGGAGTTAATTTTGGATTTGTGACCAAAACAGTCTTGATAACATAAGGATGTTATCTGCTGCTGAACAGTGTCAAGGCCTCCTCTATTTCTCACTCTGCTGCCCCGGTGAGTGGGCTGGGGGTGCACAAGAGGTTGGGAGGGGACACACCTGGGACAGCTGATCCCATCTGACCACATTGTACAGTGTCATGATCAGCAATAAAACTGGTAGGTAGTCTTTCCAAAAAGTTCTTGCCCAGACAGTCTGGGCATTGGTCTGTTTATGGGTGGAGACAGGGGGAATGAGCAAGCAAATGGGTAGATCCTCAATTGCTGGCTGGAGTCAGCCCCTGACACTAAGAGCAAATTAATGATTTGTATGTTCTGTTTCACTCTTCTGATCCTCCCAATCAATCTCAGCCTCTCACAGGTCCCTTCATGCGTGAAGAGGCTATTAAAGCTAAAGTGAAATACAACAGAGACTTCTAGATATGATGTATGAAACTATCAAAGGATGAATAAAACTACCAAAACTATTGAGTTTTGTTCTATATACTCTACTTACTGCAGCTCTTACATCCACTACTTAGAATACAGGGCAACCTCAATACCACAGTTAGCTCAAACTCTGCTGATATGTTGTACACCATTTACCTAAAGGATTTTCCCTCTGGTAAAAGAAAAAAAATAAAAATCAATGAATCATGGCAGAAGATACTTAAATTCCTAATCACAATCTATAGCAAATGCAACCCAGGGGAATTTGAATAAAATAAAATCTCTCAAAACACAACGACAGTAAACTTAAAAGCAGCACATAGGTCATGAATATAAGATCTACCAGCTAATAAAGCTTCCAAAGGAACAGAAACATTGATCCACAGAAACTAGTACTTTTCCCACTGTTTGATGGGGACAGATGTTACTACTAGTCATGTTCTGTGAAGTTACTGAATTCACCAGTCATCAGCAACAGACCATGTTTCTGTTTTCAAAAACATGTTAAAAGGCACTGATTTTATACCATTTTTGAAAGTATCTAAAACACCAGAAAGCAAAATGCAACTTCTTAACCAAAGACTCTTAGCCAAGTCAAAAATATTACTAGACAGAACATGACACAGATAAATAGGATTGAAGATTGCCATCACTCATTTCAGTCCTTATCCCCACTATACCAAGAACTCTTGAGCTCTCACAGTTATTTCTGTGAAGGACCATTTCACACTTTGGAAAGACAACTATTCCACAATTTCAGACAAAAATAACAGTACTGCCTAGGGTCCATTGAGTCCTGTCTCACCCATTCTCCAACTGGAAGGGGGTGCAGTAATATGGCAAATTTCGAAGTTGCTCAATAAACTCTACCATAGCCTGGCTCTGTGCCACTGTCCAGAAGACCACAACAAGAAAAATCAAAGTCTTTATCTAGGTAGGGAAAATTCTTACTAGAAGCAAAAGATCTCAGGTTGTGTCTTAACATGACCTGAAGCACAGGTAGTGCTGGGTAGGGCTATATTTAGGCACAATAAATTTTCAGTTCCTAAAAGACAAGTGAGGAATATTGATGCCTAGACTTCCACCAATGTCTTACAAATATTTGCACAGATCAGATGTAATAAAGGTTATCAATGTTATAGTTGTGATAATACAAAGAACGGTAAAGGTAGACCTTCACCCTTCCCTTTACCCTTCCATATCTTCCCCTTCCATAGCCAAACTGTACAAAGAGACACAGCTCTGTGATGGCAATCCACATGGGCATCGAATCACTCTCCCTCACTTAGCTGTCCTAAGAATCCAGAAGTAACAGTATAAATTATTACAACACACCTTCAAGCAGAAAAGCCCAATACTTAGTTTACTACCGTGTATCTGGACTGGATTGATTGCTGACAGCCCTTTCCTGTAGCAGCTGGAAAAACTCAGCGCGAGACAGGGCAAAGTGCAGGAGACGTGACTTGAACATATGGGCAGAAAGGTCAAAACTTGAGTTCAAAACAAATCTCCTTTTCAGAGGAGCAAACACTATCACTTTCAGAGATTTGTAACATGATGGTTGTGTAGAACCAGCTGTCAAAGAAAGTGTGTTGTTTGGCAATTTAACTCATTTGATTATCAAACAGTACAAGCATGTTACCTGGATAGTTTCTTTCAATGGACTCGTTTACCTTGTCTATGTTCTGCTTGTGATTCCCTTGAATTTGTTACACTACAGTTCTTGCTCTGAATGAGGTATTTGAACAATGCAAAAATAACAGGCAATTTCACTTCTAGCACCTAATCACAGCTACGAGAATATAAACACAGTGTATAAAACAGTCTTTTCTGATGCCATGTGAAGACAATTTTAGCAGCATCTTTCAATTCTGTGTTGTAAAATAATCCAACAATTTGGAGTGAGAGCCACTAGCTCGCTCCTTCTGGGGAGTGAGGCTGCTTCACACTGTGTCACTCGCTGGCAAACCCCCAGCACAGTCCTGAAATGACACTGCAATGTCTCCCCACAAAGCAGAGCTGCTGAAGAGAGATGGAGAAGCCAATGCTAGAATAACAGATGACAGTATAAGCCAAAACCCATTTCAGATGGAAATATCAGGAAGTAAATGATGAAATAAGCCCCATAAGAATGTGCAGGGGACACCTTCCCTCCCAGCTCAGAGGGAGATTTATTGTGCAAATAGAAAACAGTTCATTTCAGGAAGGAAGTAAGTGAAAACAAAGGGATCATTTGACACAGGAAAAAAGGCAACTGCAAGGAAGTTTTTGCTATCAGATAGCCCCATCAGAGATAGTGATGGCTCTGGTCTAGTTTTTAACTGAACTGTGAGTAACATCAATAAAATCCCAGCCTCCTTTGCAATACCACTGTGGCCAAGCTCCCGTCTGAAGACTAAACAATCATGAATCACCTCAGCACTGAAAGTTAAGAGACAAACTTCAGGACACAAACATACCTGTGTGTATATATATATATATATACACACATACCCACGAATAATAATAATAATAATAGTAATAGTAATAATAAAGTAGTAGTAGAATAGTAATAAGTAGAAGTAATAATAATAATTTTAATTTAGTGTTTACAGTGCTTGCAAGAAATTGACTGCAAGATCTAATGGTCAGTTAGGAGTCAAGGTACCATCCTCATTTGTTGATACCTATGGATAGGTAGCTTAGTCCAAATTCAAAAGTCTTTAAGAAAAGAAGTTAGTCATGGACAAAATTTGCTGCTAACATCACATTGTCACGTTCTATCAAAACAAAAAAGTCTAGTCCATTTCATTTTGCAGTAAAATTATATTTTCCAATATATTACAAGTGAATCTATTAAACATATGAGCTTTATGTATTCATATAAAATACATACATTTAAAATATATGTACATAACATAAAATATAAAAAGAAAGTCTCATGACTCTAAAGTAAAATATTTTAGTCAATAATTATAAATAAAATACTTTATAATAAGCATTTTTAACACATTTTAACAATTCCAGAATCACTCAACTGATTTCCACCCTCCTTAGGAGAGCATGCACAAAAAGCCTTAACACCACAAAGGAAGAAGAGGCAAATGTGGGATGCAGGAGAATAACAACTTAGTTGCTAAAAATTAGATAAAAATATAATCTCCCTGAATTCAAGAAAGGTTTTAGGTGTTTTCCTTGTTCTATCCAGTTCATATATTTGGTGATACTGACAGCCTAATTATTTATATATATAAAACAGAGCGGAAGCAGTAAAATGTGCAAACTGTACTCTAAAAGCTGTGCTAATACGTATTCACTCAGAGCTCCAGTGTAATTGAGTCTTCTACTTCATTCAGTTCCTGGCAACTGCAGCTACAGTTTTGTTATACATCTACCAGCAACAAAAGAGAACCAAGATCAACAATTAATTTTACAGGAGGCAGCACGTAGCAGTTACATGGCAAGCATTTTCAATTACTACCTGAAATCAATTAAGTAGTGTGGAAGTAAAAGGCCGATTACCATTATATATCAAATTTACTCACTTGTCCCCATCTTCTACTGATATATGACTATCCCATCACATCTGATATGAAAAAGCTCAGAGAGATATTATTTTAAAAGCCCACAAAGATTAAAGGACATGGTTAAGACACTTACTGATACTGCTACATATACTCTTGAAAAATTATGATGATGACTTAAAATGAAAATCACAACACTCTCATAACATCTCATAAAGAATCTGCTAAGAGTTTTCTGCAAAGTCTCTTGCTTGTTTCTGTTACCACCTACTATTTCTGTCAACACTTGCAATCAGTTTGTTGAGTGAACCCATACAGGATGCAGAAATCACTGTTTAAAGTGATCAGTTCAGAATTTTCCTCAGTTGCAGTTCCTGCCTTCAGCACTATGTCAAGTGACTGACATAGTAGTACACCACTAGAAAATTGTAAATTTAAACTCAGAACAGTTCACATGCAATATCATGTTTAGATTGGATATTTAGGAAAAATGTTTTCACCAAAAGGGTTGTCAAGCACTGGAACAGACTGCCCAGGGAAATGGCTGGGTCACCACTCCTGGAGTGTTAGAAGACAAGTTCATGTGGCGCTTAGGGACACGGTTCAATGGAGGACTTGGTAGTACTGGGGTAATGGTTGGACTCAATGACCTTCAAGGTCTTCTCCAATCTAAACAATTCTAAGATTTTAAATCATGTTACCATCCCTGCCTTAACCTCTGAGGCCACTCCCAGCCACCACCCCACCCAAAACAGGAGGGAGAAAAGATCAGTTACTATTTGGCATATTGCAGTTATTAGCCACTGCTCTTTGAGCTTCCCAGTTTAACCTGCAGAAGAGATGGTAGATGCAAGAGGGCAGAGCAGCCTGAGGTGTGAGGAGTCCTGCACAGGACCGGTTTCTTACTACAAACCTCCTACTTCCAGTCTCATCAGTTGCACTGACTTTCAAAAGAGCATTTAACAACAGGCACAGATTTACACAGCAGAACATCTCACAGCCTCATTGCTGCTTCTATTTCCACTACCAGCACAGTTACCAGCAGGATGTATTCACAGCGGAGGAGGATGATCTGAAAATGGTGCAATTTGGTTGGCAAGGAACATGACTACATTCTGCCTCCACACTGATTTGGCATTAGGCTACAGAGTAGTGTATACAGCCAAGACAAATACCAGCATTTGTAGTTGGTAAGTGCAACAGCGTTTACGGATTTGTAACGTCACATCTGACAATCACAAAGCCACTTGAAAATAGCACACCAAACAGGACTTCAAATCTGCTACATCAAATCTAATTTCCATTAAATCCTTGTGTCAAAGAAGAATAACACTGTAAATCGCTTTTCTGCTAGCAGGGGATAAAGTTGGGGGAGGCAGGGGGTGGCACAGGTCATGAATCAAATCTATAGCACAAACTAGGTCCCTGAATGCCTTCTCCCTGGTACATACCTTAGCTATAGAATCACTCTCAGTTTTGTGATAAATGTTTTATACATTGCTGCCTTCAAAATGAGCAGGGGGGAGTTCTCTGCTTAGTAAACTGTAAAACTATTTTCTAGTTAACTTAGTTCATTTTATTAGGTATAAAATCACTTTCTTTTCTAATTCAGTTGACATTGACACCTATGTGTATGTACATAGACTCTCAGATTAATGTAAAATATTTCCACCATGACATCACAATCAATATTCAAGTAACAATTTAGCATAGAAGTGCAAAGAATTTTGCTGTCTTACCATAAAGAGCTTTTGCACTTGTTCTCGAGTTCTGCTCCCTCTCTGCCTGAGCAAATGTTGGGGAGCCATAGCCACTGAAAGAAAACATTTCTGATTAAATTCTGTATAGAGGTATTTGGCACTGGAAAAAACTCTCTCCTTACGTAGGACTACACATACCTCCAATATTAGTAACAGAGGTAGTGGATATTTGTTCTGTACTATGAATACAATGAAGAATGTTTCACTTAAGCTACAAGCTTTTCTGACCTCTTTTTTTTACTGCATTAATACAACAACAATGCACAATCAGGGTGTGGTACACACCATAATGTAAGTAACCAAAATCACTAAATAATTATAATAATAACATTAACAACAATAATAATGATAATAATAATAATGACTATGCCAAAGACTTGGGTAGGATTTGGGGATTTTTTCCTGCATACACAAGTGTTGATTGTTTTTAGCAATTTTAACTGTTTTTAATGTAAGACTTAAAATAACTATAATTGTCTACAACAAATGAAAAGGCAAGATGACTTCCTTCTAGTGTAACAACAAGAATGAGTCACATACGAGCTCACCTTAAAGGGACAACAACATGAAATGCAAAGACCAGCAGAGATGTCATGTTCCATATAGGAATACAGTTCTTTGGCATCAGCCAGGTAAATTCTCATTAGCCTAGAGCCATGCCCCTGATACAGGGATCATCCTCTTATCTTAGGCAAGGTAACACTTGCAGGTAACAATTGCTCGGTTCTGTTTACTGGGAAACAGTATGTTCTCACAGATGGAAAAGGCAGCCTCATCTTTTATGCATAAAAATGCATTCACTGAGAGCTAACCCTTAAAGATCTCAGGCATACAAAGACCTCTCTAAGTGAAACAATAAGTATGTTATGGCTACAGCAATTTGTTTTTCTGTTCCAGATGAGTCTATTCAGTAATACAGCTTTATCCTTACATTAATACAAAAATCAGTCAGATGATATCTATCAGTTTGGTTCCACAGTTTGGAAGTTGCACACTCTTTTACAGAAACTTTGTATAATTCCAATAGTTATAGCTCTATCTGAAATGAAAGCCTAAAGAAGAAAATACATCTTTTTTTTTTTGTGTATGTCCATAATAGGAAAATCAAAGGCATAACCTTACTTCATTTGGGGAAAATAACTTCCATATCCACCAGGAGGGGTGTTTGATATGTGTCCATTCATTCTCACTGTCGCTTACTGGGAGAAACAACCTGGGAAAAGAAACAACAGCCCATGAGTTGCAGTCTCTTAAAAGATGAAGGTTCAACACAGACATAATACAAACATAATGAGAAAATTACGGTTGAAATAGGAAAGAAGTTGCATCCACAAGCTCAGTTGTTATTAACTGCATCATGGTGATGCTTTTAAGACCCCGTTATGGAACTTCTCCCAATTGCAAATTTGATAGTTATTGCTTCAAATATTTTATAATTTAGTGAACAAAGCTATTATTTTTGATACAATGGTCTTTAGGAATAGCTTTAGAAATAAAAGGCTCACTAAACAAAGAACAACATCTACTGCACTAGTGAACAAGATATTCCAAATGGCAACTTTAATAGTCAAGCCTGATTTCAAGCCTCAGTTCATTTCTTTCAACTGAAACTTTTGAAATGGCTTTTTAAGACTTAAAAAAGCACCTTTTTTTTTTTTTAATAGCATTTAACGTCCTGAAAGTCTGGCATGCCAAATAAGATCTTCCATATAAAAGCAGTGCTGAAAAGGCTATGATAAAACAGTTTAAAAAATGCCTTCTCCCTTTAATACATAACATGCACACTGAAGTTAAAACTGACTATGGAAACCAATTTTCATAACCCTTTCATATTCAAATTCATATTCAAATTTATCATGGGTAAGTATTCTTTAATTTACATACATACATGAATAATGTAATTAGAATATTTCTCAACATCTCAGTCATTAAATAGAGAAAAAAAGACTTAACTCTGCAAAAAAGTCAAAAGTATATCAGACAAAATTTTTACCTAACAAAAGTTTCATTTCCAAAGTAAGCACAACCAGCTTTGTTTGTACGAAGACCACCTTACAACTAGCTTATCTTCTGAATTGCTAAGTCAACTTAGTGCCTCACTTTCACTGTTCTCTTCCTGTTTTACAAAGCAGCAGCAGCTGATGGACCTGCAGTACTTACTGGACTTTGTATCCACTTATATTCTGCTACGTTCCCCTTTCATGCAAAAAGACAATCAAAATCTGTTCTCAATTGTCACTTCAAGAGACATACAAGCTGCTTTCACTCTTCTGTATTGAGAGAACACAGTAGTTTTTATACCTTTCTAATGAACACCTGACATCTCCTGCCTCAGATGCAGTTAGAAAAGCTAACTAGAACTGAGCTGCATTTCATATGCCAAGCGAAATCACGTGGAAGTGTGGTGTTGCCATTAGTGAGCATATACTTAGTAATTTGGTTTAGGGGTTTTTTTATATTTATTTAATTTTCTTTTAAATCTTTGATTGCTCCTTGCAAAACCTCTTTAGTGACATACCTACATTTTACTTCATTTCCCCACAAATATATCACACATCCCACTTGCCTTTTATAGAGTGCAGTCCTTAGCAACTGTCTCCAATAAATTACTATCCAAGTGCTGCTCAGTTCATTATCAATTACAACCCTTGGGAAGCATCCAGAAATTGTCCCATGACTTGAAAGGATATAACTGTTCATTTTCTCAGCAGAATTTGCCAGGTCACTGTGCACTTCTTGTTCTGTTTCAGTGACTCCATGGACCAGGGCTACTCCCAGTGCTCTTCTCCAGCTCATGCTGCCATGAAGCTCTTCAACACTTCCTATACACTACTAATTCTTATCATCTGCAACCATTGCCCAATTTTCTGCCCTGCTTACTAGTTTACGCTGTGATTAGCTTCCTAAGAACAATCAGATCCAAAACATTTACACAAATTATCTCCATTGCTTGTTGGTATCCCCAGCTTCCTCTACTTTCCGTGCATACATTGTTTAAGATAACACTTATTTAATAATCCTATTTGGCATAATCTATAATTTTTAATCTTTTTCATAGTTGTATTTATAACAAATTCTGCAACTATCTGCTTTAAAGTGAGAACTGGGGAAAAAAACCTTGGTTTAAAACTCAGAATAATTCCTCTCCTCTGACATCTTAATCTGACAAATACTTGGTTTGTATTTGTATTCCACTTAATTTTATGAAAGTGGTGAAACAGAAATTTTAAGTAGAAGGAACGTAATATATTAGAATTTCAAGCTTGTGCCTTTGAAGTCCGCATGACACACTGCATTTTAAAGCAGCAATGAAGCTGAGCTGCAGATTTTCACACTGGGGAAAGAAAACATATCTGATGACTAAATACTTGCCCACTGTAACACATAACACCACTTAAAGTAAATACAAAAAGCTTCAAAGCTCTATTTCGAATGAAGTGATACTGAAAATCAGAAATCATAAATTTTTACTCTTAAAAAAAAAAGGCCAGTAGTTTGTTCTGCCAAGCACAAAAGCTTTAGTCAGTTTTAGCTGATGCACAAACAAAACACAACTTGCTATTTGAAAGTTGAGTAAAGCCAACAATATTTCCTGTCCCTCACGCAATTTTCCAATGCTTTTGAAAAGCCAAGACAACTACCTTGATATGATAATTTTAAGAGGCTATGCAATGTTTCTGTTCTTTGTTCAAGAAAGCTCTTGAATATGAATACAAACCCTTTACCATAATTATTTATAATTAGTCTATATATTTATAACAGCATCAAAGAGCTACTCATAATCCCCCAAAATTATAAGTCAATTTCATATCTTTCAATGTAAATGTTTCAGAAAAATAAATTTTAGGAAAACTCTTTAATTTATTTTTTTAATTAAGTGCATGATGGAGAAAAGGGAAAAACCACAAGAGTAACAGAATGTGCAGTGCTTTGTTTATTATTCCCTTGTACAACTTTCTCTGCTGTATTTCTCATCTCAAATGCTCTTTCATCTCTTTTAACCAGTCAGTCCTGTAGCAAAAGTCAACTCCTGCACACTGCAAAGACATTGTCATCGAGGCCTCTATTAATAAACTCCACTTCCTCTTTAATCTTCCCTTTCACCTCAGCCCAGCAGTTCACAGTAGCATACTCTGGTGTCCTAGCCTTTAAAATAAACATCCTTCACAATTATCTGTACAATCCCTCTTTAAGCAGGCCTGAATTATCAACAGTTTACTTATGAATAAGCCCAAAAATGGTCATGTCTCAGGATCCTGCAAAGAAATCATGCCTACTCTGAAAGAGAAGTATTTAAAACCAGGAAAATTAAATAAGAATTCAAGAAGAAAAGAATAATAGGAAAACTGATAAAATAATAATGCATACCAAGACATATATAATAAGGTGTTTATCTCTTAATATATTAAAATATTACATTACTAAAACAAGTAAGAAACTAGTTATAAATATGAAATCTCTAAACACAAATGAACACTAAATTATCTTCTGACAGGATTAGAGACTGAACAAAAATAAATCCACTTCACTGCTGCCATCAGCTTTATTTTTGAATATATCAGTTTCCTGATAGTCAGCAGCTATGTAAATGGGGTCCAGCCTTTCTAACAGACAAACCATTTCTGAGACAGATGTACTTTGATTATTTAGTAGTCTGCAGGTCATCTAATCCCAAGCATGGGGAGAACCATACCAGTATACAACATGATTCTATCACTCATAAATATTCATTCTTAAAAAAATGTCCAAATGCAAAAATACTCTTCGTCTTCCTCATCTTGTAGCGTGGCACCTAAAGAAAGCAATGAAATTAACGTGCAAAAAGCTGACACATCAACAACTTGCATGTCATGCCATCCAATTTCCTAGGAGTTTGAAAGTAACAAACCCTCTCAATTTATTTAACCCCTACCACCACCTTTTCTAGAAAGGCATAGATATTTCATTTAAGAAAATCAGATATTCCAGACACTGGTGCTCTTTTCCACTCATCCTGAAGCAATCAGTCCCACCCAGTGGCAGATCACAATATCATATGGAAACAAAAAGAGAAACAATGTAATGACATGGGTATTTTAGAAATTACAGAGGAGGAAGGGTTAAGGAGAGAAGGATGTAGGGGAAGGAAAAGGAAAGCCAGTAACAGTTGGAATGATAATTATCTACCAATTAAGAAAGTGTTTTTAGCAACAAGCCATTGTTATATCATTGTGCTCCCAACCCCACCTCCCCCCTATCCCCGGAGAATTCTGCCCAAGATAGAGCTGCAGGCACAGGGTGCAGCTACAGCCTAAACAACCACGGGTGGATTACTACAAGGTAACACTTTTCTGAAGTGGAACTGACAGAGTAGTAATATCAGATAAGGACACTCTCTCTCCACCCTTATCCTTCTAAAAATATCATAGAAGGAGAAAAACAACGAAAAGGTTCGATGTACCCATGCTACACTGTGTATTCAATAAAAATGCTCCTTATTGCTATCCCCCAGCATTGAGCACTGCTATTCTACAGAACGTACAAAACCCACTTAACTTGCTGCATGACTTGCTGGTTTTCATCTGTTTCTTCTCAAACTGCATCCTGGTCACCCACACACACTTTCCCTACTTGTGTTAAGTTTTTAAATAGTATCTCCTTGTTGTTCTGACCCATCACTATCCTATTTGTATTTTTGCTCCAGCCACAAATTTTACAAATTGGAAATTCTGTGCAGAAATATGTCCTGAGGAGCCACATGAAATGTTGCTGCTGCCCCTCTGCTTCGGGACTTCCTTCAGAGCACGACCACGAGCAAAAACACAAGTTCTGCTGGTTGTTCAACACCTTGCCTTGAGATAAACACCAACATGCACATGCATGCATAAGAAAGTAATACTTCAGAAATGATCCCTGGAGATTTTACATCCTCAGTACACTGAACTCAGAATTTCTCTGAGAGAAGCTGCAATTGGTTGAACTGGCAGCAGCTTTGCACTGCTATGTTTTCAGTTTTCTATTAAGTGAATTGGAGCATCCAAAGGCTGGTCAAAAAGATTACAGCAAAAATCACACAGAAAATTGAAAACCAGGTCCTACCAGTGGCGCAGTTTCAACACAAACATTTGGACTTGATTCACCTCCTG
The DNA here is from genome assembly GCF_022539395.1 of Myiozetetes cayanensis. Classification (NCBI taxonomy): domain Eukaryota; kingdom Metazoa; phylum Chordata; class Aves; order Passeriformes; family Tyrannidae; genus Myiozetetes; species Myiozetetes cayanensis. Next base: position 66,541,898 of record NW_026087521.1, on the reverse strand, counting down.
TTGTCCCCTTTGCTCCTCTCCAGCCACTCTTTATTTATGATGGGGGGGGTTTGAAGATTTCTGAGAAAGGAATATATATACTCGAGTACACACTCCTGTGTCCAAGCATCAGGACTTCAAGCAAATATGCCAATGAAATAGCCACAGTAACATCATTTTGAAAATGCTGTTAACTTTCATGTCTTCTCTGGATTCAGAGAAGTTGTCTGGCAAGGCCATGAGCACCAATTACGTTATTTTTAGTTTATACAAACCTGCACTAAGTTAAATCCTACGTTTGGATTTTAGTGCACCCCCAAAGAACCCTTCTGCTGGATGCAATGTTAGGTAACTGGGGTTCCTGCCAAAGAAACCTGGGATTGGGGAGGAAAAGACTGGATGTGACCCCATCTCCTCCCTGAATTTCACTCCTTACAGGAAGCTGAACTTATACCCAGAATATTATCTACCTGTTTGTGTAAGAGGTCAGAGGTGAAGGAGCATTTCAAGCAACCAAAGATGGTGACAGACAAATGAATACAACTCTGGGCAGGCAGAAGACAAGGCACACAGCACTGCCCAGGAGGAGGGATTTGTAAGTGTTTTCACCTCCACCTCTGCAGGGCAGCAGATGAGCTTGATCACTGCTGTTTCGTCCAGTTTCAAAAAGTGATTTGATTTTCATTAACGCTTTCTGAAATTTAACATTTTTTCCTCAGTCCTTTGTTAAGACTTTGTCCTATGTTAAATTCATTACCAATATTCCTATTTATTAAGAAAATTTGGTGTCATAATTATCAGTCAAAGCAGAAGACTTAATATGTTAATGCAAGAACTGTCTTCAGAGCAATAATTGTTAGTTAAAAGAAGAACTTGCTATTAGAAAACTAAGAGGATAAAAAATGTTCTTTAGGTCATCTTTTTCCTATTATGATATCTTTCAGTGATTCACTCTTAAGGAAATATTCTAACAATACGGTTAAGATAGCTATCTTTTATTTTAAGAAAGGGGAGAAATATGAAGACCAACAGGAAGAACTGAATTAATAAACTTCAGATAGATCGTGTTCACAGAGTTAACTCTTATTATTGACACACTAATAAAGACTTTGCTTGAAAACAGGTTCTTATTGTGGCATAGCAACCTATCCCCATTCATTTCACTCAGGTCTGGGTCATGATTTATAATTAACTGTATAGAAAGAAAACAAAACAGCTTTACAGATACAAAAGCTTCAAAGACTTAAAATCCCTATTGCAACAAAGGAACTTTAATAAATATGCCAAGCATTGAAGTCACCACTTGCTGCTATTTTTAATTAGAGAATTAAATACCTCATCCAAAGCAACATGCGTATTAATTACCGAGATCAGGATCATTATGCAGACCTTGCAGAATGTACCACCAGGGTGGAAGACCAGTCTCTTGTTTGATAGAAAAAAAAGAAAGGAGAAAAAGAAAAAAACCAAGCCAAATGCCCAGTCAACCTCCATACATACAGAACAGTTAAAAGAAAAAGGTGTCTATGGCACGTGAAGGAATTTGTGGAGGGAAGTAGAAAAAGGGATTATAATGTACCATAAAATGAGTATCTTTTATAAGTCTACCTCAAGTACAGTAGTAAGCTAGGAAAGGACACTATTTTTACTCATAAATCCGAACTCCAGCATGGCTACAACCCACTCAGTATCTCCACTTGAAAAGAGATGTATAAAAAACTTGTTCTGGTTTGGGTTTTTGGTGTTTGCTTTATTTTTTTTTCTTTCCTTTTTTTTTTCTCTCTCCTTTTTTGGTTTTTTTTTTTTTGGTGGTTTTTTTTTTTTTTTTTTTTAATAAAATCAAATAAACTCAACCTGCCTTGGAACCACTCACTGGTGAATTCCACTCACATAGCACAGAAACCACAGTTGTATTTCCTTTCTTCACACTTGGAATTTTTTCATTACTTCCTTCTATATTTTGTTACATCATACTTCAGATAAGATAAGATTTCAAAAGAGGGCACCCCAGACACTAATTTTAAAGTCAGTTTGCAGTGTACAACGAACAAGCCATCAGTTCTACTCAGAAATGCAAACTTACAAACAATATTATAATACTAATGTGCATGTTTAAAGGAGACAGAAGAACATTCATCAGGAAACAGTGTGAAAAGGGTGCTTCCATCCATATGCCATATGATCATGCTTCCCTGAAGATAACACATGTCAAAAAGGTAATGAAATTTGGATATAATTTTCCCTTCATGTTAAAAACAGGTTGTGAGTGTAGCTGCTGAAATACTTCTCAGCCATTTCTTGCACTGAGTCACTTGCAAAAATTTCAATAAATGATAAGACTGTAAGTATATAAAAATGAACAAGACAATATCTTCAGGTTTAGATAAAGTTTTTGTCTCATTCTGGCCAAAAAATGAAAGTACTTCCAACATGGTTAAAAAATTGTATAGTGCTGCAAGCTGACAAAATGAAACAGGCTAAACCACCTATCCACATTTATTTGCAAGTTAATAGCTGTGTCATGACACAGTGACACTATTAAAATTGGCGTGGTAGAGTTCGTAACAAAAGCTGAACTGAAAATATACAATGACATACTCTAACCATACCCTTAAAATTAACATGGAGGAGGAAGATAAAAAAAAGGACAAGACACTCTAATTGCCTCTCTAATTTAGTTTGATAGAATTGTGGCAAGATTTAATTCTTGTTTTCGCAAATTTGCTTTCCTAAGTTTTGGGTCTGTAGACCTTGTAGCCACATACACACACACACACATCCACTGCAGTTACTGTGGGCTCAGATGACTCCCAGTGCAAGACTTTCTTATTGCTCCCTACCCAAACTTCAACTCTATCCCTATAAAAAGAAAGAAAAAGGAGTCATACACAAATGCCCCACACAGCTGACACCTATTCTTAATGTGGCAGCACAAAGAATAAATCAGAACAAAGGCACGTTTCCATTAAAGTCCATCAGCTAGTTCCACAGAAGAAAAAATTTCTATGTCAGTAATAGGTTACAATCTTGAATTAAACAACACAAAAAAAGGTAAGCAGAAGCAACATCCTCTAGCTTCCCAATCACCTTAAACAGCCAAGCTTCATACCACTGTGGGCCACCCATTGATGGTATTCTTCAATGATACAGCATCATTAATTTAACCTTCATCTCTTTCACCAATAAAGTGCTCTGAATGCAAATTCAGATATATCTGAAAAGACTCAAAATATACTGTTGGAAGGGTTCATACTCTTTATTTTACTGTAAGATCCAAATTTTGTATATGGTGCAAAAAAAAAAAATAAAATTAACAGGGCAGTTTCCGTGCAGTTCAGTGAAAACAGAAAAAGGTCTTTTTAATGAAGGTGGACAAATACTTAAGATTGAAATGTTATTGATCAGACCACAGCAAATTAGCAATGCTGAGCTGAAAGATAAGCTCACAGTAGAGCTCAATAGAAAACCTAAAGTTTTTCTTTTAAAACTTAACAAATGAGCACATACTCTAATTATGCTAACTAACTCTTCAAACTTCCCTAGGGAAGGACTAAATCAAATAATGTGCAAGCAAGGCAGCAAACAAGGCTTCACAAGGCTGATATGCAAAAGCTCAAGACTTTAGGTAACATGACTTAAAACAAACACCACCATCACAAGTCTTGGTGATTAAGCAACTTTTTAATACACGCAAAGTTAGTAGAGTTTTTATATTTTCAGAAGTAATTTTAAATATTACCCTAATATTTTCAATGTAATTGCAACTTCATGTATATATGAAAATATTTAATTAATGTACAATTCCTGGAGAGTATTTGAATTAAAATCTACTCAGCATGTCTCCTAAAAGGGACCAGGTTTTCACTTGTCATACACACATAAAACACGTAAGAAGTAGAATTTGTCCTCAAAGCCATGTAGTTACGAAGCTGTAGTGAACAGCAGCAACAATGCCAATACCTGTGAGTCAAACCCATGCCCTAATTCAGCACCAAGGTTTGACTCTGAAGCTGGTTTATAGATATATACAAGAGAAAACTGTATGTTTTCTTTAAAACTTACCCTGTGCTACAGGGATCTTATTTCTTTCGAACTCTGGGACCTACAAAAATTAGTTTGTCTTTAATCTCTGGGGGAAAGGGTTGCTCCTGAAAGTTGGTATCTAAGCTGTCATCTAGATTATTATCTCTTCTATCATTCAATAATAGTACAAGTACATAGTAATGTAACAATAAAACCATAAAGCCTCTGAAAATAAGACAGAAGAGAGAAAAGGCAAAAGAAAACAAATTATACTTTAAATAAAATTGGAGAATAAGTTGCACTATAAGCTATTTTAAGACCTAGCACCAGCAGACACTGACTTTTACAAACCCTTTTACAAAGAAAGAACCCAGAATGCCAATCAATGGTGCTAAGTGAACGGAGATGCTCAATTTAATATTGTCAAAAAATACCATTATTTCACTGTCATCGAAAAATAAGCACAGGAAAAAATGTTTTTCAAGGGAACATTCCTTTTTCTTCTTCTCCCTTCTACTTGAAATACTCCCTTGACACCAGTCAAGTAATCCAAAATCATTTCTTACTCCACAGCATAGTGGAGTAACACAGAGGTATGAGAAGACCTGTGTGACATGTTTGCTTGTACACTAGTGTGAAGTCAAATAGCCAGTTACTCTAATATTACACAGAATTTCCCTGATGATTCTTCCTTCTGAACCATGAATTCAAAACAATAAACTTCAAGGACCACTTCCCCCTGAGGTTAAAAACAGGCACATGACTGCAGCAGGATGCATGACCTTGATCATAGTCTACGCAGTTCTCAGCACTTTGAGACACACAATAACTCACCTGCATCCAAGAATCAGCTGGAGATGCTTGTCTACATCATGAAAAAATTCTTGGGCATCAATTTTTGTTTGCATTAACGTGCACATAACCCAAAAAGAATATATTGCAATTCAGTGAGTAAACAAAAGGCACTATCTTAAACATCTAAGCATAACTGATTATTCCACATTGAGGTTACAATTATTCAGCACAAAGTGAGTCAAGTGTAAAAGAACTTACTGAACTGAGGTCACAGCTGACTGAAGTCACACCCTGCCGCAGTATTTACAGCACTTAGGTAACTCAGTAATTGTTTCATGAAGAAAATAGGCTGAACAATAACAGATTCCACAATCTGTGGGAATAAAATAGATTTAAGCTTTTGACATTTCATGTCTGATTTTGTAGTTTCAATTATTTATGTTTCTCTGTACAGATACATTTTTCTCATCCACTAATCTGGGCCAAGCCCTTCCTCTACCTGCATTACTATTACAAAAACATATATGTCAAATTTTTTATGTTTTGTTTTAAATTACTTGATCAAATGCATAAATGTTAATTCCACCCCTCCCAAAGTCAAGTAACAAATTCATATTTCCAAAGGCAGCCTCTGATGTGAATGCCCAGGCCTGGCAAGTTTCAGGCTTGACTTTCAGAAGGAAAAGTATTTATACTTCTTTAAATTTTAGGGCCTTTATAATCACATACTAGGTTTCCAGTAAACATCCTGTGATAAAAGATGACAAAATTAGAAACTTTTATAAAAGATAAATTGTAATCAGTGCAAAATGATTTTGGCTCCAATTTCCTCTAATTATGGAGTTCGAATTCTCGCATATCACAAAATAATTTTGCCCAGGAATTTGTCATTGCTGGTTACCAAGACAAATTTAACAAACTATCACTAGAAAGGGATTCTGAAATGCTAAACCCATGCACTTTATTGCAATTTGCTCATTCATTCAACTGAAAATGTTTGCTGAGGTATTTTCAATGTAAAATTTTCTCTAAACTGGTCTCCAAGAGTTTCCCAGTGGAAACCTCAGTCCAGGTCAGGAGCCCGAGATACCCTGCTCTCAGGAAACCTCAGAGGAGCTCTTTTTTTTGTAAAGTTCCAACAGGTTTTGAAGGCAGATAACTTTCAAAAATCTTTCAGAACATGGATTTACTGTTCTTCAACTGGCTCTTCTACTAGAAATAAGTGTCTGTGTGAAGTAAATGTGGGTGGGAAGGTGAAAAGGAGAAAGAGAAGGAGCTAAAAGGCCATATGAGGTAATGCTTTTTGATCTTTTCCTGGTTGGGGGAGTGACAAATGAGGCTGGGGAAATTTGACTCCACCATTCAATTCCAAGCTCTTCAAGAATTGTTCTAGAGGTGATTCTAGTGATCTTAATGTTACTTAAGAAATACTCATCTAAAATCCTTTCGTCAAAGATATGGTTACCCTCCTACTGACCCAAGAATGATTAAATAATTAGGTCTTTATCTTTCAAGTTGAGTCACTACTTTATGGGGATCTTGCACAAATGATACCCACTGGAGATGCTTCTAATACACGATACTGAACAGAACTGTCAGACCTCAAGGGCTGCTCAACTCTGAAAAGCAATGATACTACAACAAAGCAAGTTATTTCAATTGGAATAAGGATTACCCATAGAGACAGCCCTTGAACAATGTTATCTTCAAAACTACCTTACATAATGCCCTTATTCTCCTGGTTACACCCATGTGGCTAGAAAACATTAGAGCCCTGCAAAAGATGCTACAGAAGGGGCATCCACAGAAAATTTTTGAGGGACAAAGGCCTATATAAACAGAGCTTTCTCCCACATTGTTAGGCAACTAAGAGATGTTGTTATAAAACTACACCAGTGATTAAATTCTGTTTATAGAGCTCTGAGTTGCCTATAATACATTTTCTATTTGCTGAGATTGAAAAGTGTATTTTTCCCTTTTCCAGAAGGCATGCTAGATAAACTTTAAACTTGTACCCAGTTTCAAAGGAAAAATATTTGTCCTACACAAAGGCTCTATTCAGCATCCCTGTTTTTACTACAGTAAGAAAAATAGCTGTGCCCTGGATAATTTGTTCATATATGCCAATAAAAGCACATTGGATTAGAGTCAGTACTTCTAGCAAGCACCCAGATTTCTAAAATCCCACAAAAAGCAGAATATTTTTCTCTACTTATCCTTTTTCTATTTGCCATTCCCAATATTTAGTACTTGTTTCCCTTTCATTTGCCTTTATGTTACTGTGAGAAGCAACTAGAAGAGAAAAATAAGACTAAAGAATAAAACCAAAGCTTTTAAAGATGTTTTATGAAAAAGAGCTTTCAGATATTTTCATACAATGTTTCAAGTGTTAAGCACTTATAGTTTTGAACTTTATTTAAAAATTATAAAGGAGGTTAAAATATATTCATGCTTTAAACACATAAAGAAATAAGAAACATACTGACATAAATACTTAGATATCTATGCTTTTGTGCAAGACTCTAAACAAGATGCTTGTTACCTAAACTAGGCAGGTCTGTAGCAGACCCAGAGAAAAAAAGACCCTGGACAAAATTATTGGGAAGTTATTCAGATCACAGCAATTATCTGTGCATACGTGCTTCCCCAAAACTCAGTGGCAACTTTTCAGAAAAGTTTTCCAAAAAAATCACAGAAATGGGGCTGAAAAGGAAGAAAGTCCTCTCATATCCTTCAGGCAGCAGCAACTGTGCCCAAAAAGCAGTACTTTCTAACTTCTTCCTTGGGCCTTTGGTGAAAGAAGACCCTGGGAAACCCAGGGTCTCATTAGCCTTACTCTGAAAAAGTTTGTCTCAACAAATAATCTAAATCCTTGTTCAATTTAAACTCCCATAATACTGCTTCTATCCATGGCATACTCAAAAAATACATTAGGTTCCTAATTTCAGAAGAAGTAAAAGAAGGTAACAACAAAGTATTGAACTGATGTTTAACTGGGCTTAAAAAAATATCCTTTTCCTCAGTCTTGTCTGATCAAGAATAGTTGGCTTACTGCTACCTCCTCTCTCTTTTATAACTTATCACTCACATCAACAGGCCTACAAGGATGTCATCTCATGTGTATCATCTCATGTGTTTTTCCAGACAGGCAATCCAAAGTAAGCACACGTCAACTTCTATTTTCCCACAGGAGCAACAAGGCAAGTTTCAGGGGGAACAATATTACAGTTACTTCATCTATATATTATCTTTCATTATCTCAGTGTTTTTCTAACCCTTTGCTTCTTGAACTTTGTATAACCTCTTCTCTTTCCTCATATTGTTTAATTCAGGCTTGTATTTTTCTCCTCCTTTTCCTTTTTTTCATGCACACCTACAGCAAACTTTCTGGGGGAAAAAAAAGTTATTAGAGAAAAAATAATTCAACTGTAGACTCAAAAACAGTTCCTGACATTGTAAAAAGTCTTTAAGATGGAGACTGAGTTTGCCATCCACACTCAGGATGTGACTGTCCTTCATCTCCTGTCTGATTGGATGACAACTGAGAAAATTCACAGTGACAATTGTAAATATTGCCTTTCCCATCAGAAAAACCAAAATAATTACAGGTAGGATTTTTTTTTTTGTGAATGGATATGGTAATTTATGTTGCCCATCTGTTGCATTAAGCTTTCTGAAAACTCATTCACAGATAGGTTTAAGTGAAATGGCAGAAGTAATTACTGCTCTAATTGGCTATGCCCTCTTTCTGCCTTTACAAGTATGCAAAAATGTGACAAAAATCTCAGCTTCTTTGTAGGTGTCAGTTTGAAATCCAGTGTAAAACAGCAAGTTGCAACTTGCATGGATTGAGGTTATGGCCTAAGTAAAATTTATCAGAGGGATAAGGCATTTTACTAGTACAGCATGAAGGCTGCCAGATGCCTCACCTTCGTCCATCAGCAAACATCTTAGTCACCAGACTACCCACACTTGAGTCACATTCTAAAAATTTTCACTACAAACTAAGGACATAGCCCTTTCAAGACTGTCTCCAACTAAACTGGTAGTAAGCAAAAATCCTGCTGAGCAGAGGCCTCATGGTCCTCAGTCACTTTATTAGGCTCTAAACAGTTTTTAAAACCTTCTGTTCTCTCCCAGTTTGCCTTTACCCATCACCAGCTATCCATATGCCACTTCACCAATGTGCTAACCTAGTTTTATTGCAAAAAGAGGTCACCATACAATGGGAAACCTCCACAGACTGCAGTCGGCATCACAGGCCAGCATGGAGTTTGCATCAGAGGCACATGTCTACTGCTGCTGCTCCCCATCTGCACATGGATGCTGTCTGTCAGATGGCAATGCAACAGCAGCACCTGTCTGATGTCACTGAACTGCCACTGACAAAACTGTCACGTTTTGTCCCGTTTTCAAAAGCAAATGGAGAGATGCATCCAACTCCTTGAGTGAGATGAGCCTCTCCAGTCCACATGCCCATTGCCCACCCTACAGCAAAATGGTCCCAGGGCTTCAGCTGCCCACTCTCAATGAGGACATGGGTGAGGGTAGACCTTCAGTCACAGCTCAAGCTGGTATTTCAGCAGCAAACTGCCCTGAATCATGCTCAGATCTCTGTTCAGCCCTACACAGCTGTTTTGGTAAATACCCAAGTGACAGCTGCTGATGGTCTGTAAAAACCTCTCCCACTCTGGGGATGTTTCCCTCACCAGGCACAGACGAAGGCTGGTGGGAGCAAAGCCATTAATTGGGATGTTGCATTGCATGGTGGGAACAGAGAGGTCAACAAATCCTTTGCTGCCCATGCACAGCAAGGTCAGTACTCCTTGCCAAAGGTGTAGGCACTATTAATATCTAGTCAGGCTGGCCAAGCCTACTACCTTTGTGCCCTTTGTTAAAGGAGAAGCAGCACAGCTGCACTCCAGATCACTGAAGGTGACATTTTAGGTAAACTGTATCCAAAAAATTTGCTTCCCTTGCCATTATTCAGCTTTGTGACTCAGCTCTTCCAGGCATACGTACATCTCAGCCAGTTCCAGGCTCTCAGGTGATGTTAACAGGAGATATATACATCCATTTCCTCCAAACAAAGTTAGAAATATGGAATAAGATCACAGGTCTAATTCGATTAGGAGGGGTTAAGGATTACAGAAATTAAAGGGAGAAGGCCATTGGATTCAGCTCTTTTCCTGCTACAAGACCATGCCTCTAGTAACAAGCTTTCCGATTTCGCTGCTGGAGCAGTACCTCTTGAAAATCTTACACCCAAAAGAGAAAAAAAAGGTAGATGAGACATGAGATTTCTTCAGGGGAAACATGCCGCTGAGAGCACAACCACGCAGTCCTTCCCCTCCTGCCATGCTTGCACAGCAATCCTGTCACCCAGGAGTTCATCTTGTACTTTAGGAGGGGCTGTTGGTTTGGATTCTCACACGTGGCTAAAGGAAAGATAAGCCAGTTTTCAGCTGGCAGCCTTGAGACTTGACAAGATGTACTCTCATTTGGAGAAAATACTGAGAGCTCATTATCTAGGGATAGGGGAAAAGCTAACACAGTTTTAGATTCAAAAAAGGGCACTTGTGGCCAGTAGTTTCAAAACCCCTTATTGTTTCTGCAAGATTGCTCCTGTCTCCCTCACTGCCTCTTTCTCCAGTGAAGGTATGTATTGCTCTTTTTCTAAAAGTTCCCAGAATATTTGTATGCTTCTGCAAGGAATTTATTAGGAAATCATAGATTTTTGTCAGGGAGGGGATCCAATATTCTACAAACAGGGAAATCCCAACAGATGTCCTAACATTTTTCCCTGCTGCCCAAAGGATTGGAGAGCACAAGGGCTCCTGTGTTGTTCACTCCTGCCAAGTTTTAGCATTGCTTAGCAGATGGCTACTTGTCTTTGTGCTCAGGGGTTTCCCCTCCCTGGCACTGAATGGCTTCATGTCAGGTAGAAGTTCAGGCACCACTTTGCCAGACTTTACAACCACCTCCCTTCACACCTGCACCAGCAACAGTGTGACTTCCCTCTCCTGCTCAGGCTTGGTGCAATCCAGAAGCTCAAGAGATGCTAAAGATCCACTTTCCTTTTAATCATGAGCAGAAGTGGCACTACAGCCCCGACACGTGTGATCAGACACTCTGGCAAGTGACAAGACGATCAAAGTAAAACAAAACCAGTGGCAGCAATGGCTCTCCTTCAAAATTTCGGGCATACATTGCACAGCATCTTCATTTCCAGTAGTGACATCTAACACAAAGAACTACAGCAGATGACACGTGCTTTGAATGTTTAATAAACAAGTGTTTAATCCCTGTAAGTTGTCCTTAAGTACATAAATCAGTAAGGCAGCTCTGACGATGGAGGAGATGATCCTCTTTGGATTGCTCCTGAAATGGAAATATGTAAACTGTGTTGTCATGTAATTCGCACTTCCCTAATATTAGGTTGTTCTTATCTAATGTTCCTCTCTTGTTCATATTTTAGTGTACTCCAAGGGGATATTATCCAAGAGGATAATACACATGATGCAGAAAAGCAGCCAAATGCGGTATAAAAAATAATGCGGTATAAAAAAATGCGGTATAAAAAGACTGACAACAAATGCTTTTCCAGAGATTTCCAAACCTGTCCAAGTGGAGGCAAGGAACGGAAGGTATCTCTCACTTCTGACTCACGCTGTTGGCCTGAACATGAGATGGTTCATTACTCAGAAATGGCATTTGGACACCCTCCTCCCCAAGAGTAAAGAGCGGCAGAGCAGGGAGGAAACATCCACAGCTCCAGATTTATGGAAGAAAAAAAGATTGCACAAACTTGAGGAATCTGGGATACATTTCAGGCCACAAGAGAAACAACGGAAACTGTAAGCAACATAATGATTTTTTTGTGTATTTTTGAATTATCTAGAGAGAACTAACTGTATCTGTACAATATAATATATTGTCCACATCCCACAGAGTTCGAGTCAGCTGTGTTGTTCTCTCCCAAACATACAAATAAGGCTAGGAAGAAAACCTTGCTTCCACTTTAGTTTTCATTTGCTTTCTTTTTTAAAATCCCTGTTAAATTTTAATCCCCATCTTGTTGCACATAGAAAACAGATACTTGAAAAGTGATTGCTAATAGAAGAAATATTTGGATCAACAGGTCAATATTTAAAATCAAATTACAAAAGCAGAAAAAGAAGTCCACAGGATTGCAAGAGTAACAGGCAAGAGAAAAGAGCATCATTAGATGCAAACCATGCTTCCAGAAGAAAGCTACAGTTTCTCTTTTTTATTTTTTCTCTGTTTCAGGAAGTTTAGGGGAAGGGGTTGAAGGAACCACAGAGCAGTCAGTTGCCCAGTTTCCATTAGTCTCTTTTAAATACTGATTTTGAAAAATATTCCTACTTCCTGAAAATCAAGGCAATCACATGCACCTAGATAGTTCTCAGAAGAAAAACATGACATAATACCTGTGTGTGCAGTACTGCATTCAGCTGGACACTTTTGTCATCTTTAACACTTGCTTCCAAATGCCTTGGTCAATAATTTATTTCACCACAATATGCTCACAGGATTAAAGCTCACACTGTAATTTGAGCATTACTGTTCTCAGATCAGTCTATCCAGAATGCCCAAAATATTAATTAGCCTTGCCTGATTAAAAAACCTAGACCATGAGAGATGACTGGCACTTTTTAAGTCCAAATATTTAAAAAAAAAAAAAAGAAAGAAAGCATATTTAATCTTTTCAGAAATTTACAATCCTCTACTTCATCAGCTAATACTGGAATATTGCACCCTTCCATGATTCCCTGGCACCTCCTTTTCTCTGGAAGTAAAAACATATCTCAATTGCCAGTATCAGGCTAGTCAAGCACAAAACTTATAGTTTTGACAGACTTCCAACATAAATACAGAACCAATGAGCTTGAGAGCCTGCTTCTGTTTGGAATTGGTAGGTCAAGTTGAACTAACACATGGTTGTTCTGCAGTTATATCAGGTTTTGGGTTTTTGGCTGTGCACAGCACTTACTGCATCATGTACATTTAAAAAGTGTGCACAGTTTTTAATTTTTGCTTTGACCACATTACATGACCACAGTCTCCAAGAAAGGAATTAGAAGTTAACTGTTATAAAATTACAGATAAACCCAGCCTGGGCTGAGTGAGGGTTCTGCAGAGGTAAAGCTTAATTATTTACAGTTTAAGTCTTAACAGACCAGGTCCCAAGGTCATTTATTACCAAGAATGAACATAAGTCACTGTTTTCTATTTTTATAGTGCAACCACCAGCACTCAGTAAGAGCTATAAGGTGAGTAAGCAGAGATACCTACCCTTAAATAACACCATGGGACAGACTTCATGAGTGTAAAAATGACAGAGGGTAAATAAATCTGCTTAAAAAGTGGGGATAGGTTCCAGAAAAAGAAGAATTGACATGATTTGGCTTGACCACAGCTGAAGGGTGCACCGCATAGTGCAGAAGGACCTGTATGCCACAATTCTCTGAGACAAGGGAATCCAAAACTCGTAGTTGGACTAGATATCATGCAAAGTACCTCTTCATTTGCATCTTTACAGCAGCAACCATCACGGCCCTGAAAGTATCTCAGTCTCCACATAGGAACAGATGACTCCTCCCCCCACAAAAAAACAAACAAACAAACAAACAAAGAAAACCAAAACAAAACAAACAAACAAAAAAGATTATCATGAGAACGATGATGAACACACTGCTAATTAGGGCATGGTTCAGGGCCGTGTCTGGACTCTCCATGTCATGGCTTACCTGAAGAGTTACGTCACCAGGGCCAACACCCTCAACACCCTCACAAATTCCCAAGGATGATGGTGCCTTGAATAACTTGCAAAGACTACCCAGAAAAAGAACTCGTGTGATTTAGAAGGTGGTAACTTTGTAATATAGTTATAAGTATATAAGTCAAAAGAACACAGTTTTCAGTACCTGCCTTCTGAAAATAAAGGTAGCTTCAGGTAACTAAGATTGAATATCACAAGATATAAAACATGCACTAATTCCTGTGTTGATCTGACTCCCAAGAAGGTATTGGCACCATTTAAGACTGGTATTTATTGTTCAAGTTACAAAAGCATATGCTGATTCTTCTACTTCAAGGAAAAAAATGCCCCATTATGCACTAGTAATTAATGTACATTGGAGTACAAATCACCATTTGCAGTATAAACATATTAGGAGGGCACATATAATTATAGAAAAGCTCTGGTGTTTATATTTTGTGAACATCAGCAGTAGCAAAACAAATGTTTAGTTATAGGAGGAATGGAAGTTCAAGGATTCAGTAACATAACAAGTCAACTGCAAAATGAATATACACAAATGTACCACTAATACAATCTACTATTGTAGAACATTTTATTCTGGTGGACAACACCCTGTTGTTATTATTTTTAAATGGGCATAAATGAATAAAAGTGTGTTTAAGACTTATCAAAGGTGAAAACAGCTAAAAGTTACTCCTTTTACAAGCAGATTCCCCTGCCACAAGCATACTTGTGTAGCCTTTGTAGTAAATCTTTTGTTAAAAAACTTTTAAGGAGAGTTAAGAATAAGAATTTTAAACAACATTCACAATAAGTATATACCAGACCTTTATTTCTATGACCTATCAATTAAATAGTGGCTTATCAAGACCCTTTGAATAGCAGCCTATGCAAATATATTGAGATGCAAAAGAGAGATACATCCTTAACTCTCCTTTATCTCTTAGCCTATGAATCAACCTATTGTTTCCAAATTGTGAGCTATGCTCAACAGTTCTTTTACTGCAGTGTCTGCTCCTTATCCATACTATGTTTAAATCACCGTATAAATTGCAAAATAATTTAGGTTGGGAGAGATCCCTGGAGGTCATCTAGTGCCAACTTCCTGATGAAAACAAGCCTAAGTTAGACAGAGATATGATCTATGAATCATGTACAATAATCACAGTGACTCTTCAAGCCACCAGAAGTTCATCAAGTGATCAATAAACAGCTCCCGACCACAAGTAAAATAAACTCTCCCATTTTGGTCCCCTGCTTATGTCCTGTTACATCTGAATAGGATCAAGAACAGAAGTAAAAGTCTTTGCAAGAACAGCACAGCTGCCAACCTGTGACTCAAATGCAGTTCTGCAGCATTTTAAGAAACCTGGTGTTGAGACAACCAGGCTAATGAGGAGGAGGAAGGTGGATCACATGGTGGGGGGAGGACTGTGGGTCAAAGTCAACAGAACATTTCTCTGGGGCAAGGAAGCACAGCTTAGCTGGCTAACACACGGTTCCTTAAAACCCATTTAGTACAGCTTCCATGGTCCCCATTGTCACAGTTTAACTCCAGCCAGCAACTAAGTACCACAGAACTGCTCACTTCCTCCCTCCCTGCCCCTGGTGGGATGGGGAGGACAATCAGAAAAAAAGAGTAAGACTCACGGATTGAGATAAGAACAGTTCAATAACCAAAACAAAGTACAATCGTACTACTACTACTAACAACAACAAGAAAAACAAATATTGTAAAGGAAAGGAGACAGACAGAGAAATGAAACTCAGGAAAGATAAGTGATGCACAATGCAATTGCTCACCAACTCCTGACAGATGCTCAGCCCGTCCTGGCGCAGCCATTGGCACCTCCCAGCCAACTACCCACAGTTTATATACTGGGCATGACGTTCTATTGTATGGAATATCCCTGTGGCCAGTTTGGGTCAGCTGTCCTGGCCATAAGAAGGAGAGGCTTCTTGTCCCTCTCCTCACTGGCAGAGCATGAGACACTGAAAAGTCCTTGAGTCAGGGTAAGCACTACTTAGCAACAGCCAAAACATCACTGTGTTATCAACATTATTCTCAATCTAAATCCAAAACACAGCACTGTCACAGCTCCTAGTAAGAAAATGAGCTCTATCCCAGCTGAAACCCAGACACCTGGTGACCCAGAGATCTCACTGCATGAAGACACATCGGTACTCAGGACAGCCTTGCTGCAGCTGTTTATACACCCCCTTAGCTGAGGCCTCACTGCAGGGCCGCGGGGAGAAAAGCGATTGAGTTACAACAAGCTCCATCCTCAAGCACAGAGCAGAGAATGAACATTTACTATCTAGCACAGACAATCTGTCAAACTGTAAATTAATACAATTGCTTTGGATTAGCATAATTCATACACACATACACACAGATACACATATTTAAATAAGAACTGTAGCACCTCAATATGCCCCGATAAGTTTGGCTTTGTCTCCTTGGACATGACATTGACATCGAGGCTACAACAAGGAGCTATGCCAAGTGCAACAGCCTGTACATTATTTAATAGTTTGACCATTCTACACTATAGTTTGCCATGGTTCCCACAGACAGAAACAAATTCTCTTAAGTTAACAAGCTTGAAAATGGTCACTCTGGACAGTGTTGAAAGCAGTCTATATTAGAAGGTATGTCCAAAAGAGAGGAACAAATTTTGCTGTTCACACTTTGACCATACTGGAAAATTGAATAAGTGCTGAACCACCAGCAACGGCAGCAACAAGAACATTCTGAACAAATTCCAGGTATGTTAACAAATCACAGAGCTTAACATGACCCACTGCTCAAAATCCCTTGTGGTCGTAGAAGTTCCTGGCAAACTGAAAACATTTTTCCTTCCACACTTCCTCTCTGTAGTACAGCTGAATGACCTTGGTGGTGGGAGAAGGTCAAAGTAGATGAGAAAAGAGTCTTTAAAAACACTGATTAACTATTTGATTTCAAGTAATAAATTCACATTTTGGAGACAAAGACAACTTCATTAAAAACATTTAAGTCTTGGAACTTAAAAGAAGATGCAGGAGTTCCAAGAACAACTATTTGAGCCCACCCCATCGCCCCAACAATCCTTTCTTGTAAGCCAAGGAAGCAATAGAATGAACAATCTCAAAAACATCAAACTACCAAAACCAATCAAACCAGCCAAGCAACCAACTCACAAAAGAAAAGCAATGGAG
The DNA here is from genome assembly GCF_022539395.1 of Myiozetetes cayanensis. Taxonomy (NCBI): domain Eukaryota; kingdom Metazoa; phylum Chordata; class Aves; order Passeriformes; family Tyrannidae; genus Myiozetetes; species Myiozetetes cayanensis. The sequence goes on along the minus strand of NW_026087521.1, from coordinate 66,525,115 downwards.
GAAGGGATGGCGGGGGGGCTTGCCTTTAACTTCACATACTCTCTCTTTGCCCCGTGTATTGCCAACTGACATAAACCACTTTACACTTTTGCAGGTCACCTTTATGATTCCGTTTATTTGTATTTTTGCTCTTTCCAAGACTCTTGGTTTCCTGCTCTCCATGAATAAGCAAAAACTGTCAACAGCATAGAAGTCAGTTCAGACAGCTTCCCCATCCCCTGGAGTGGTGACTTACAAACTTTTGTCAGGTCTCAGCACTTTTATTTTGTTTCTACAGACAAACAAACAAATTTATTTTTACACTGACTGTTTTACTGTTGAGAGAAATAATCTCAATTTTAGATAGAAGTTTACTGTATGCCACACGTGCTCTCTGGACTCAGGGTATGTTCTAAGTCAAGATAAGTAGCTGGTCCAGGAGCCACAGAGCTGGTCCAGGAGCCACATTAAATAGCATAAAGGAATAGTTGCCCTGAGGACTGCAAGCCCAGTCTCAGCATGGCTGCAGCTGCCTCCCAGGAACCTCTGCATCAATCTATGCCCACCTTTGCTCACCTTATTACTCTTGGACCTAATTTCACCCTCTTTCTGCCTCCACAGCTATCTCCATGTTAAAACACCATATATTTAGAACTGAACATAATTTTTCTTTTCAACAATTAACCTCAAATCCCAAACCTCTTGCAGCATCCAGATAAAACATATAATTAATTCCCTCTATTTCCTCTTTCTATTATAACTCATTACTGGTTTACACCGATCTTCTCATGTGCTTGCAAACAGTACAGTAACAGCATTCCTGTACCTCTGCCCATTGACTAATTGACAAAGTCAAGCAAATTTACATGTACAAAAAAATGGCAAAGTGAGGAATAAATGAAGTACCTGAAAACCCTGTGCTGGTCTAGTGCTACACTCCTTCACTTCCATGCAGGCTGATGGGCATTTTACCACAAGTACTTTATCCACAGCTCTAGGGTAGCACAAAGGTGACTTAAACTGAAAGTTTCCTTAAACCTATTTGATAAATATTGAAATATCAGAGAAAATAAAGGAAGAAACTTCTAAAAGTATGCTTGAAGTACTTTTCCTAAATGCTGATTCTGCTCAAATATTTTTTTCTGCTGCAACAGTAGCAGTCTCCAAAATAAATAAAATAAATGCTTCAAAAGGTAGTGGTTCTGGTCTGATAAACAGTAATATAAAAATGGCATGTTTGCACTCAGCAGACCTGCTGCTGGTGTGCAGTCAGGAGTGATTGCTGCTGACTAGTGAGATAAATAAGGTTCTACTCCTTTCATGCTTGTTTGAAACAGGATATCATTGCTACTGTTGTGTAGCAAACTGAATACTATTGTCTTCTACATAAAGCCAAGTTCTTCATTAATTTTCAATTACATATCTGGACAGTTCTTGCCACACCACTCAATAAGAGGTAAATGGGATACAGAGACAATATCAAGGCCCACTTCACTCTGCACAAACTTTATGATGCAAAAATGCTCAGGAAGGGAGATCAGCCTACGAGACTGGGAAATGCTTAACCCAGAGCCAAACAGAAATTCCAGCCTCATAAAGCTACTTTTAAACAATCACTTTCCAGATTCAAGAGCTGCATTTCTTTATAGAATGCTACAGATCCAAGCAATGTCGAAGAGGGGGAAATAAGACCAAAAAATCAGTAAGTGCATTGATGTAAAAGGTTTAACAAAGAGTTTTCACAGCCAAAGTTCAATGGTATGAGTGTAGGCTGCAGGTATAAAATAAAATACAATCTACAGATATGGATAAAAACTGGCTTATCATTTCAAGGAAATATATAGTCTAGAAAAAAACTATTTTATGATACTACCAGAATATAAGTACATTTTATTTTACAGGACTGGTTGGTAAGTAATAGAAAAGAAGCAAATAATGCAAGTTGTCAGCATTCAAATTGTCAAACTACCAGATTTTAGAAACTATTAGGAAACACATCCTTGAAAGTGAGGGTTTAAAATATTTCTGAGTATATTTTTGAATACTTAGAATAAATAAACAGTAATAGTGTCTGCTCTTTGCAACCTCAAAGTCAGAGAGATAAGGAAACTTCTGAAAGAAAGAACAGATAGGAAAACAATAAGACCTGCTTCCAGAGCCTCCCAGGACTCATAGACAAAATACATCACCTTTATTTTCTTACCATTATCTGACTTGAAGCTCCTGAAAGCTAACTATTTCCCTTAAATCAAATACAGCGTTCATCGCACTTCCATCTAGAAGTGCTTGATATTTCTCAGTATCTCACTAAGCATGATTAAGATGTTATTGTGTCACACTGCCATTTTTTTCAGAAACTCACCACAAAAGGAATTATATCAAGCCTGAAATTTCTTATAAAGAAGTCAAGCAGTATTTTTCACTTTTAGCTACGAAGTTCTGCCATATTAATTTTCTTGTTTCCATATTCTTTTCCCTAAAAGAAAAGTGTCAGTGAAGTAGTTAAGACTCCAATAAACTGTTTATCTTAATGAACAGACACAGAGACTGAATTAGTAGGCCATAGCACTTCTATAAAAGCATTACTAAACCACTCCATTTGTGCCAATAACTATGTACGTGCTGGTGTGATGTCAGAGACATTTCATTTCATGACACGAAAGAACAGGACAAAAACTTAGGGCAGAGAACAGAAACAAATCCACTAAAAGTTTCATGTTGTTACTGATAGTCACAGTTTTCCAGATTTAAGAGGATGGTTGACACCAAGAAAATATTTTCCTTACGTTAAAAGAGTCTGCAAATGCTGCCAAAGAAGATCAAGGGAGCTTGTTCTCTTTTTTGTTGGATCTTTAGGTCTGACACTTTAAATAGAGTTTTTGGCACACAATAAAGTAAACTCAGTCAACTTCTCAGAAATTCCTGGCTTTTTATGACTCAAGCTGCCAGGCCTTTTAGTTGAGCCAAGCTTCTGCAAGAATTAAATACTGTTCAAGTTAACCTGGTATAAAAGGCTGGGTCCTTATCAGGTGAACATCAGCACAGCTGTCAGTTCAGGAACTCCACAGCCATTGCACCTTGAGGCTCATAAGATCTGTCTCTGTGCCAGGACTGAATTGTGCCAGTGCTCACCTGCAAGCCAGAGTAGCTCTGGGGAGAGGAGAGAGGGCTTCTCCCACCTCTTCACTTTCATTCATCTATTTGTTACTACTGCTGTGTTCTTCTTTACCCTGAAAACACAGGCAGCTGTTTGAACTGCTCAAAGATGTGCATTGTGAGGCTGTATCCCAGAGAAGGCACTAAAAGGCAGGTGGTAAAACTGCAGGCTTACAACACATCTCGATCCAACCACAGGCCTGGGATGCATCACTTTGGTACAGGAGAAATTCTGTTTTTAAACACCTCTCTGCCAATACATAGGAGCACCACCGGTGAAATTCACATATATATACGCTCCAAGAATTTGCACCCAAAAACAGCTACAGTAACTTATTTTCATGATATTCACACAGTGACATTTGGTTTAAAAATAAATGCATATTTTGGTGAGAAACTGTCATGAAAGCAAAATGTATCATTCATTATTCCACTATTTCAAAGAGTAAGAAAACCACTTCTGTCTATCCCTCCCAAAGCAGTTTTGGGATTATCCGTGGTCCTCTGAGGCCTCACACCAACTGCAGCTCTATTAGTCCAGGCTGCCACGCCTTACCTTTCTGAAACATTTTACATCTGGTTTCTTTTACACCTCTTGAATCAGAAAGCACATCTTCCACCACAGCAGGTGGTCTCCCTCCATGTTTTACTCTGTCTCACACTAGACTTTGCAAGCATGTGCCCTCAGACAGCAGGCAAGTGTCAAGCTGGAAGATGTCCTTTTGTATCCCTGACAGTCCAGTAGTATCATACAATGCTCTCTTGTTTTATGAGGAATCACCGAGATGTAATTTTTTTTTTGCCAGTTACTATGACTTAAATGGAAGACAGAGGAAAACCTTCAGAGAATATAAGTGGATTTTCCCTCAAATTCATGAACTGTTTCCTTGTTTGGGCTTGATGAGCATAACCTGCTAAGGGCTGGCATTTCTTTACCTGCTAAACCAACCTACAGTTGCTACCTACAAGTAGCTCCTGTGTTTGCATGGATCACATGCATATGGTAAAATGAAGAAATACCTCACAGATCTTTCACATGAGCCTGTCTGTCCACACAGCAGCACATGGAGATTTTTTTGGTCCAGTCCTAAAAGGAGCAATCCCTGGGCATCACTGTATTGCTGCTTGTGCTGGCTAGATACCTTACCCTGTTGCTACATGCACTGTTTTAGTAAATGCAACAGAGGGGACCTGCCTTCAGCTCTGAAACCAGATACCTCACACTGCAGGAGCAGATGGATTCTTGCTGGACAGGTGCCTAACAGAGTGCAATTGCATCACTGTGTCAAACCACTTTCTACAGAAGAGCTTACATAAAAAACACAGATCAAGAAACCCAAATCATCATATAAACCTTGCACACAACTGAGCCACCATGGTAAAAAACATTAGGGACATCAGTACTTCTGTTTTCAAACCTCATTCTATCTCCTGGTCAACATCTTCTGTACCACTCCCCTAAGCAGCTCCCTCTATCACCTTTTTCTCCACTTCTTCAACTGCTCACTTGCCATGGACAATCAGGCAATGAAGCAAGGTGTTGCACATGCAGTAAGTATCCCTTCAATTCCACCTCTGGACTTCAAAATTTGTTTTGTCACTTACATTTCCAATCCTCAGTTTATTTTTGCCTTCTAAAGTGGCTGTGCATAAAGCTTCATGGGGCTCTGTTGCTAAAACAACTCAGAACCTTTGCCCTTGGTTACTCAGTTATTCAGTAAGAATCTGGATACTTTCCTACCCTTCCTAGAGAAGAGGGCATGGGGAGAAGTTGATGAAAACCATCTTTTTTTCTTGAAGTTCAGCTAACCCACCATCTGTCTAGGAACCACAGCAAGGAGCAGTCACTCAAATGCCTCTTCCCTAGCAAGCACAGAACCCTCGTGAAGGACAAGGAGAGGATGGACATAAAGACTAGATGGTTCATGTGCAAACTGTGCAAGACCTTCTGTTAATGGGCATCAACGCTAAAGCTTCTGCTGTCCCCTGGTCAAAAAAAAAAACCAACCAAACCAAACCAAGCAACCAAATAAAAAACAAGCATTTGGTTGTTTAAAGGTTTAATGATAGAATTTTCAGTCTTGAAACAGGAAAACTTTTCAGCATAAGGATTTTAAACTGAATTCCTTTTGCAAAAGCAACTGGTTTGGAGAAATGATTGCTGAATATACACCGTCTCTCTCACCCTACATCACTTCGAACAGATTCTCAATGAGCTTTGGCTCTAGGTGGGAAGTTTCTCCATTTAAAACATCCACTGATCTGCAACAATGTTCTCATTTGTATTACTGTTTACAAAGTTAAAAAAGCTATGTGTTCTCATTCATAAGCAGCGTGATAGTTCTAGATTTTTCAAGCATTTGTTAGTACAAACAGAGTTAAAACACATTTAAGCTCAGCTGCAAACAGAGATTTTAGTAGACACTAACAACCCAGGTAGCAAAATAAATATCAATATTTTTTCTAAGCTAACCCTGATGTTTGGACAGGTGTTTGGGATTTACAGGACATGATGGTTACTAAAGTATTCACAACTGTGCATTAAAACTGTCACTAACTTATAATACTTTTCCCTCCCTCCTGATTTGGATAAAAACAGAAACAAAATAGCCCCTTGCAGTTCTCAGAGTTATGGCCTTGGCTGATCATAGAAGTGAATAACTGGACTGATTTTTTTCTTCCAATTGAAAATGCTTAAGTGATTAACAGTCCCTTGCATTTTGATACAGTATTGAAAGGAAGGCTCTCCTGAAGCAGAGACAGATCTTCAGTTTCTTTTTACAAGCAAATTAAAAAAAAAAAAAAAAAAAAAAAAGGAAAAAGAAATGGAAGAAGAAAGGGTGCTTTCAGTTTTGTTTCTGCAGGCCTCTTTCATTGCAACTTAAATTTGCATACCCTTCTTATCCTGAGAAGAGAATGGGTGACTGGAAAACCAGTACAGTGTTCTACATTAAAAAGAAATGATTAAGGTCAAAAACTTATTCATAAGACTCTCTACTCAATCCTACTCCTAGAGAGGCTGCTACAAGTCTTCCAGTGCTCTTCAGTATGGCTGCACTCCTGCACTTTCTTTCACATGGTTTCCACTACTCTCGCTCTCCTTAAATTATGAGTAGAACTGAAAAACTGAAGGTGGGTTTATGAGCACCACAAGAAAGAGTCCAACCTGGACCCAGCTGGGAGTGCTGGCTCATGGGGAACAGGCAGAGACCCATTTCATTGCTTTGCATCCCTTATTCACCCCTCCTCTATTTCAGTACAAGCCAACTCTGCTAAGCCAGAACATTACAAAGACCATCATAAAGGATTTGTCCCTAAACTCAATTAATTAGTCAGGTGAATCACTAAATGACCCCTGTACCATTGTTTTTCTCCTTTTATATTAACTTGTAGTTTAAGACTCCAGCCAATGCTCTACACTCTTGATATTTTATATATTGTGGCTTACTAACTACAGGGTTTGAGATACATGCAAGTTACCTGAAAAACTCATGCAGGCAGATGGCAGAGCTGAAACTACTGACACCTTTGACTGAGCAGAATTTTTAAGGACTAAGCAGGAACAGTGGGATGACAGCACCAGCTTCAGTGTACTATAATCACTCAGTTTTAGGTGGTGCTTAAACCCATGAATCTCTACAAAAATCCATGTGGGAGACTGTAAAATAATCTGTGTATTGTAAAGTTATCAGGTATTATACTTAAGTAAAAATAAATCAGAAACCATAGCACAGTGAGATACTTCAGAAAGTATCTCCTAACTAGCAGTGACACTTAACTGGTAGTAGTAGTTAACTAATAATGACAGAAGCTTGATAACTATAAAGGCACACTAAGATGCTAAAATGGTACCTGATTTGTTCTTGGTGAATATCTAAACACTGACTGTTATTCTGGTGAATCCTAGTGCCTTGTGCATTTCAACTCTAGGACTGCTTTCAGAATCCTTATAAACAAAAGAGGTTTGAAACAAAAGTGCTTGTAATGAGGAAGCAAAGTTAGGACTGGCATCCGTACTGTATACCCACTCCAAAGCATCTTCAGAGCATACTAATCTCTCAGATTCATAGCTGCATTGTTCCAAGCCTTTCTTTCTCAGTGTTTTGTGATTGAAAAAGAAAAATAAAGGGATCAAACTGTTAAATCTAGTTTTTCCTGTTTCACTCTCTTTAATTACGTATTGAAAGGAATTCAAACTGGATGAGTTTGATACAAGCACTCTTCAATGCCAAACATCAATGTAAATCCCAGGGCACAAAGTGTGGTAACAAGAAGGAAAAAAATAAGCTTTCAGAAACAAACAAACAAAACACAAAACACAAAAAAAAAAAAAAAAAAGGAGAGAGAAAAAAGAGAAAAGAGTGTGGTTTTCCCACATGTTCAGGTCCCCCCAGTTATTATTCAGCTACTTGAAAGTGTCCACTTAGCTCATGTTCAGAACTTGGCTTTAACAGCGCAGGATAAATAAACACACAATAATCAAAGTCCTCTTTCTAAAGCAAAATAATTACAAACACTGCCATAAAAAGTCTGATGAACTCCAAGTAGTATTCCTCCTTTGCACTGGAGAAAATACACAACATTTTTAAAACACAGAGGAGTCTTTTTCAGGCAAGGAGGAGAGGGAGGCTGGGTGCTGTGGAGAGTGGAATTGAGGGATGGAATAAATCCAAAAGTAGGACAGTCATCAGTGCTTCATCTGAACTAGAGTCATCACTGCTCACCATTACTGCTCCTGCAGCCTATGCACAACCAGTACCCTGAATTCATGTTAAAAGGCACTCGGAGGCAGGGAAGTTGCACCTGGGAGTCCTTTAACGTGGCTCAAAATGCACAGCACAGAGCACTTACAGACTGAGGGCATTTTAAAAATACAAAGAAAAATTCTAAAAATCCTCTCAAGAACATCAAGTAGAGTTTTTTGCAATTTAATAGTTTTACTGAGATGGCAAAATATTAATCCTCTAAACTATTTAACATAAATATTGTAAAATAAAATGTTAAAGGAAATTTTTAAGAAAAAAATTAAGGTTACAATAAGCTACAGTAAGGTTTAACCTGAAGTGGAAAGCACAATTTGTATCTTTAAAACATGTCCTACTACTATCAACTTCATTTCTATTAAAATACCAAACCTCAGCACCACTGAGGTTTTAACTCAGAATTCAAACTTCAACAATATTATCCAGATGCCAACACAGGATGTCCTGAAGACATCCTTCTACAGCAATATCTTTTGAAATGTTATATCAATACTAAAAATACTACAAATCATGACAAGGAGATTGTGAAACAAATAGGGAAAGGGGGCTTTCAAGTGCAGCTTGAACCAGGTTCTGAGTATAAGGAGTTTGAGCAAAAAGCCACTTATGCTGAATCACAGTGCTCATTCCTGAGGCTGGTTGAACACAGGAGGGGAAAAAACTTACAGCTGCTTCTGCAAGCATTAGGACTTCAAGGGGACTTCTTTAGCACCATTATATTCACAGAATTATTTGTTAGCAATTTGGTCAAACACAGGCTCCGTGGGTCAACCCAACTCCTTAATTAGATGACTAATTCTGAAGGTCAAACATGAATAAAGAGAAGGACACTGACATCCAAAGGATGAAATGACTGCTTCTAGTAAATGAACTGAGAAGTAAAACTCATCAAAACGCAGGACCTTAGTTTGGGAAGAAAAAAATTTAAAAAAAGAAATTAAAAAATGTAATGCAGTTAAGAGAGCTAATGCCAGAACAGTGGAGTAATACTGCTTTTTAGTTAACTGTGGCTCCACTAATTTCCCACGGGCTGATTCCAGATGGTGAGAAAGTTCCTGCCCTGCTTGCCACCTTCTTTCCTGGGAAAAGGGGAGCAGGTACTTGGAAGGATCCTCAGTTCCCCTCCCTTACAGCCCTCTTTTTCAGTCAAAGAGCCTGGCACTCTGACCCAACTGGCTTCTCTCTTGCTCCCCAGCAGCACCAAAGCTGACAGGTGACAATATAGGTGTGGTCTGACATTTACATCTGTGAGTCACTGCCCTGTGACAGTAACCACAGAGCACAAAGGGACTCTCAAACCCCTAATCTCTGGACTGCACAAACATTCAGCTACTGAACCCGACCTGACCCCGCATAAAACTCCATCTCATTTCTCCCATCCTGTGGCACCCTTTTTTTGCTGTCCTCTTAGGCAATTTAGTTGTGTGAGAAAAAAGCAATGGTGGGTAATCTTATCAAATTAACAGCTGTGTTTCCTCCACTGTAAAGGAAACAGTAAAGGATATACAACATAAAACAGTCCTCAAAGTTCAGTTTGGTAAGAGAATCTTAAAAATCAAAATTAAAACCACCATGATTTTCAACTCTCATTACAAAAATGACTGAGTCAAAGACAGTATGATTACAGATAGATGGACCAGCCATAATCTCTCCTCTGTCCTTCACAAGATCAGAGTACAAAGTGTTCCATGCATTCCGGAAAGAGTTTTTGTTACTGGAATACATCAAGACACAGGATGAACAAGTCATAAGTTACTTTAGAACAAGTCATAAGTTACTTTAGACTCAGGCCTTTTGTATTGCTCAATAATGCATTGATAAGCACTTTAATCCAACCATTTACCGTTGAGAAAGGGAGAAAAAAAGGTAGAGCTTACCACAGAAATATTAGCTTTCTGAACAAGAATGAATGTGGTTTGAAAAGATCAAATAATATCCACATATGTCAAATACAGGTTCTAATATCAACATATGTCAAATACAGGTTCTAATAACAGTTAGAGATAATGAATAAAACTAAAGTAGGTAATTTTTAGTCATTTAGGATTCAACAGGAGGCATATTTCTTCATAACTGCTTGTTAAAATATAATTAAAAGCATTTTCTGTATTTACAAAAAATATCAATATCAAAGGTTTAAAAAATAAAATGGGATCTTTTACCATGCTTTAATTTTCTGGTTTTGTCTTATTAGCATTTGAGTAGTAAATGGCATATGAATATGTTAATGTTGTAATAATTTATACAGCACAAACATAACCACAAGTAATATGGCAGCTATAAATATTCTGATAGGAGAGAAGGGTTTTCTTGCTCTCCTGAGTATGGCATCTTTAGTAATCCACAGCTGTCCGTAGGTATGGAATTGAACATACAGAAGCTGCTCCTGAAACCACAGCAAGTGTCACACATGCCATGGGCACAGCTCATGGGCACAGCTCAACAAAAGTGCACCCATCATTTTCAGGACTTTGCCTTGACCAGAGGCAACACTACTTGTTGCCACCTTGGAGATGTCCCAGACGCATTTGCACACATCATCTGTGAAACAGGTTATCTTCCATTAAAAAAAAAAAAAAATTCTCAAGAGGGACATGTCTCATTCTTCCCCTTAATTAGATTCACTCTGGACTCTCACTAAGTCATACTTCAATGACCCCTTCTCCCAGTCTCTAAAACTAGGAACAGTCGTGCCTGCTCTCAATGGTTATGACAATTCAGAGTGAAATTTAGTATGGAAAACCAATTTTATTTTAGGCCAGTACCCAAAACAAGAGATTCTTCACTATTTCCAGTTTGATTTATATATATAATCAGCAAAAAAAAAAAAAAAAATCCAGATCAGATTTAAGCCAAGTCTTTTGACACAAACCTCAAAAACATTTAAGTATTCTACTGCTGGATGTGCTTGCAACTGTACACATTGTCCCTAAGCTTTAACTACATGCTGAAAGTAGTTAGAATCAACGCCATAACTTCTGGTACAAATCATAACACTTATAAAGCAAATCCTTAGGATTAAGATTGTGTTCTCACAGCTAAAATCAACCCATGCTGGACTCTATTAGTAAAATAAAACAAGTTTTATTTGAAGCCCAGGACTGTTGTGACAATCATACTTTTATCATCTCAGAGCAATCAGATTCTGAAGTTCTGCAAAGTATAGGTGATATCAGTGCTTTAAATTCCTAACAAAGACCTTCTTTTATGAGACCCTTTAGTGATGATAAGCTATAAACACTCACAGGCCAAATAGACTAAGGTTTATCAGTGTTGCACACCCTGCTACCTACTTCGACAATCAACAATTGAGACCATTAAAATCATCAAACAGCAAACAACACGTTCTCTCATAGTTAATACCACATTCTTTCAGACCTCCACCTTAAAAAAAAATGCTTCAAGGCACAGTCAGGCATTCCTTACACTCGAGATGCTGCTTTATGTCTTCCCTGAATGACAAATCACTTTGCATATCAGCAAACAGGTATCAATCTTCTCTATGAGTGAAGTACTGTATGACATTCCTTGTTGAGTTTTCCAAGGGCATTGACCAAGAATTATTTTCTTTACGAAGTAAAGGGTTACCTTGTTTCTGTGCAACACCTAGCCATTGCATTAGCATTTTACAGCAGTGAACAACATTGTAAAAGGGAAGAAGATCGCAGTATGGCTACTCCCAGCAGTTTAACTGAAGCAACATGAATTTACTATCAACAAAGCACTAAATCACTGAATATTTCAAAGCAGAGAATGCAGTTTTACAAGGTAAACATCCAGACATTTACTGCAATCTTTTCAAAGCCCCCAGTACCAAGGTCAATTTTACTGTTCTGTCATACCATAAGTGATAAGGACTTCTAAAAAGTATACTTGACTACTTATTGTAATTTTTAAAGCATGTAACTTGAAAGAAAACAAAAAATATCCAAATTTACAAAACAGAACAGAGAACAGAGAGAATTTCTAGCAACCTGAATGCTACTGGGAGGGTTACATTTTCCAGCCCGCATTGAAAAACCTCAATGCCTGTATTTTTGAACACTGTTTATAACTAAAACCAAGAACATAAAATCACTAACATGGATCATGCCAGGACCCCATATTTCAACTGCACCTATTCAATCCCTATCAAACTTGTCAAAAGGAATTGAATCTAAAGAGATCTGTAGGAGCAGTATATAATTCAGGACCACACCTATTGCTTCCTACGTACACCATAAAGTTCACCCCACATTTTGTACCTATGACACATGGTCATGCTGTGCTATTTCAACAGCAAACATAGCACCCAACACCTGAGCACAGCACAATTCAGAACACCAAGTGACGGGCTGCATGTATTCTGGACGCAACAGAAAGTCAGACAGGACACACACCCCCAAAGCTTTGCTTTGCCGGGTCACCCAGGTGTTAGGTACTAAGGCAGGAGACTAAAGGGCTGGTTAAAAACACGTGGGAAGTGAGCTCAACTGCATAATTTTGAGGAAAAGCCCAGAGTAGATGGCAGCTGCTCAGACCAAAGCTGGAATGTCAAAACAGTAAAAGACTTCAGCAACTTTATCTCTAAAATAAATTGTAAACAGCACCTGAAAGGTTTTTCTGTTTCAATAATAAGAGTTCCTTTGCCAGTAAAGAGTGGAAATAAGCCCAGTGAGGAGAGAGTGGAGAAAACAATTCCAACACACACACACACACACATACACACACACAGAGCACCAAGAAGTATAGAAAGCAGGAATCAGGGAAAGGGGGTTGTGGCTTACAGCTGCTTACAACAGCTAGTTGTGTTGTTCATATTGATAATGAATTCTAAATATATGTTTAACTGAAAATGTGAGAAATAGTAGAAAGGTTTTGTGTTTGTTTATTTTAAGAAGACAAATAGCAATAATAAAGGACAGAAGGAGTACTGAATTTCTTTCGACCTCCTCTTCTCCAAACAAGAGTAAGAAGCATGAGAAACAATTTACCAGCTGTAAAAGAAATACTCTGCCTTTTTTTTTTTTTAAGCATACAAAAATGTTTTAAGAACGACAAGAATAATTCACACAACAAGGAAAAATGAGAAAAAACAATGAGAAACAAAAAAAAATTTAAATGAGAAAAAACAATGGGAAACAAATAAGAAAAAAATGTGCCCATCTCTGCCATATACAACTATAATGACTCCAGTTTGATCCATCTGCTTTAATATTTTGCATTTGTTAGCAGCCAATGCTACCTGGTTGACCACAACATACAGCAGGTGACCTTTGTGATGGTCACTAAGAATTTTAGACAGATAAAGTCTGTTCCTCATCCTGAAGAGTGATCAGCACAAAAAACAAAGTAAGAATTATACCCTTCCTCTTTAAAAACAAACCTTGAACTGGTGCTTGCACTCCAACGTTATAAAACTGTACAGGTGTATCAATGCCTTGCCAGTATCGTGAACTTTAGTCTTCCTTTTCACAGAGGGAATTTGCATTTCCTTCTTTGCTATAGAGTGTATTTTTTCTGCACTTCACCTCTGTTATAGTAATTATTAGCTGCAACCAGCTGCACCTGCCTGGGTTCCTGAAGCAGTCTGGGGAGCTCTACACTACCAGAAACAGGTTCATAGGAACATATCAATACTGTATAAGCTGTCAGTTGAATCAGATCCTTATTTATCAACAATTCACTTTACCAAGAAAGTAACAGAGCAGCAGCATCCTCTTAACCCAAAATGCTTTAAGCCACAGAAGACAGAACCTTGATGCAGCCCTGTGTTACACAGGGCACGTGTTGCATGATCTGTGCAAGAGCCATAGTATGTTAACATGGGCTCTTGATTAAGCTGCAAAAAGGACAACAGACAGGGATGAAATTGGATAGATGTGTTCAAGGCCATGTTGGATGGGGTCCAGTAGAAGGTGTTTCTGCCCATGGCAGGGGGGTTGGAACTAGATGACCTTTGAGGTCCCTTCAAACCCAAACCATTCTATCATTCTATGACATTAGGAGCTTCACAATAAATTGGTGCCTTGCCACATACCCAGTTTCAAACAGAGTAGCCTGTGACACAAAACTGCAGGTTTGCTGTGATCTAACTGCAGAGAAACTACTGAGGAGTGAAATGTAAATTACACCAGCAGGAAAGTGGCTATTCTTTGAAACCACAGAGTAGGATTCAGCCCTCTCTCACTGACTACTACACACATTTGAGTGAGCAGTTGCAAAGAGGAGACCAATAGCAAGAGACACATCAATGACTACAAGCATGCATTCCTCTCCTTAAAGAAAACAAGAGATAATTCCTAATGCAGCTACTTACTTACTTGAGATGCGCTGCCCACAAATAGAAGCAGATGGTAGGTATAGAAGAAATGGACATAGCTTTGTGTCTCCTTAAAATGCACATATGCACCATCACAAAGAGCTACAGCTCAGTATTCAGCAGGTGGCTGAGGTGTCAGTAAAGTGTCAATCTGCAGTGGCTTTTCTGCTCACCCAGAATAGTCGTGCCACTGGTTTTTCTTTTTTTGCCAAAAAGCAAATATCATATGTCCCAGTGAAATTTCACATGGTACAACTTTATCACAGTAGTGTTTGACTAAGGAAAAGACGAAAGTAAATTGTCTCCAGTAAAATAAATCTAGTAATTAATTTGGAAACAAATGTAACCTTTAGCTCATTGTTACTACATGACAGATGCTACTTGGTAACACAGTATACTACTAGAGAGTGTTTTTAGGGAATACAGACTGAATAAATAGCACAGAGTAGACTTTTGCTTTTCCCTCTCAATCATCCCAGATGCAGTAGATAAGAGAGTAAGGAGTAAGAAGTAAGAAATTCTGCATTGCTTACAGCAGGCTATATTCCACCTCACTTACCAAAAGGAATTCCCAAAAAAAGTAAACTCTCCTATTTGCAACTGAGGCTGCACCAAGAAGAAATCTTGCAGTAAAGATATTGGCAACAATATATAATAGAAAACATTTTCATAATGTTACATTTTCTATACATCAACAGAGCTTTCATATACAATTTCTAAATAAATAAAGTGGAAGGAATTTCCATCTCCAAATGACATGGAGTATTTTAGCTTCTGTTATAATAGCTACAATAGAAACCAAGGAAATTTAATAATGCTGGCACAGGATTACCTACTAAAAATGTACTACATCAAAATCAGGTTGCTAGGAATTTCAAAATGTTTTGCTGTCTATCACATCCTTACTGATTCAACCATTACAGTTTCAGACCTTCACTAAGAGGTGTAGCAAGTAACAGACTACAAAACTCTTCTGTCAGTGCTGTCTGCTCCTTATCCCATTCCCACCTCTGCATTTGCAAGAACAGAGTATCTGTTCTGTCATGGTTTAATCAAAACCAGCACACATACACACCTAATAAAAATTAAATCAGATATAAAATTAAATCAGTGCTACTTGCAACTACAAATACAATAAAATCAGAAAAAACTTGAAATTTTACACAGCACTACTCGTACTGCTTATGCTATGAATTTATCTCAGTGATTGGAGCCCCTGGTGGTCTAGTGGTAAGGGCGTGGCGCTGTCACCGCCAAGGCCCGGGTTCAATTCCCAGTCAGGGCCAATCCCGGGCTGATGGAGCTCGTTAGCCCTTAAAGGCAACCCACCTACGTCCTGAGGACCTCGCTGCCACCGTCCAAGCTCGCTTGGCCCCGGCAGATGAACCTTAGGATTAAAGGGTGGACTCAGTTCCGCGCACACTGTGTCTCACCTAAAAAATCCAATGCGCAGGCTGGAAGGTGTAAAGACCTTCCCCAGATCTTCGCTCGCGAAGACTGGCCATTATTATTTATTATCTCAGTGATTAAACCCGTATTCAGTCACAGATAATCACAAAATATATAACTCTGCTAGTTTCAAGTAAGAAACTAGAGATACAGAGATATCCGAACACCAGTCAGTTTTTCTGCTTACAGCATACCATGGTGCCAAAAAGCTCATTTTTAAAAGTAGTTGAAAAAGCCAAAGGAAAAGAACCTTGTTTTAAAAATTAATCATTTGATCCTTAGTGATCAGTACAGTGTAGACAAGGTATCAAGGATTTAATTCATAATCCTCTTTGATACCAATGCTGCCTCTTCAAATATGAATGTAGTGATGGGCTTGGCATGCCCTGCCTGAACTGAAACATGGGACATTCCATCTGAATATGAGAAGAAACTTCTTCACTGTGAAGGTGACAGAGCACTGGAAACAGGGTGATGAAGTCTCCTCTGGAGGCATTCCACACCCGCCTGAACGCGATCCTGTGCAACCTGCTCGAGGTGACCCTGCTTTAGCAGGGATGTTGGGCTGGATGATCTGCAGAGGTCCCTTCCAACCCCAACTGTTCAGCAATTCTGTGATCTTGGAGAGGGATGTGGGAGCTGAGTGGGCTGATGCTGTGCACAGACACCCCCTAAGCTTCTTCATGGAGATGTCACACCACGTGGCTCTTTCTGATGTGGGAATTCTGTCCCTTTCAGTAGGTTCTCCATGTGCACCTCCATTTCTCTATGTGGGAAGGAAAAGAGTTTTCCTCTTGCCTCTCCTGCTAACTCTTTCCATTCAGGCCCATCACGTTAAGTGTGAAAAGCTGCAATCAGCTGCACTTTTCAGGGGTCTGAGCACTCCCAGCAAGGAGGGACATGCTCATCTATGGGTTCACAGAACATGGCTTTTCATACACTCACTGATGCACAGCTTTTACTGCTCATTAGGTTAAATGGTGAAGGACTGAACACTTATTCTGCACAGATAATTTACAGATACTGCATGTTTATAATCCAAAGTCCGAAGTGCAAGTATGTGCAAATGAGTACCAAATCTTAATAACTATATTTTAACACCATTAAGTATTTTAAAGGAAGATAACAAGATACTGTCAGCTAGTAAGCAATGGCATTCCCCTGATAACTTTCCTGATTAAACACATGCAGGAAAAACAATGTACTCCACAGAAAAAAAAAAGGAAAAAAAAAAAAAAGAGCATGTCTTGACTCCTTCTGTCAACCATATTTTCTCAACACAAGCCAACATCAATCAGTCTCTTCACCCAAAGTGCAACTCTCACCCTCTCTTTGTGGAACACACTGAGTTTCCATTAAAAAAAAAAAAATCATCTGTATTTACCAGGTACCCAGCAAAAACAGGCTCTCCACTATATGCAGTGGTGCTTTCTATGTGTCAAAGAAAAGCCAAAGAGGTTCCTCTGTTGCCATAGGACAACAGACACTTCACTTCAGAGACACTTCAACTGACATGAAACACAAGCTCACAAAGCTCAGTGTGGGTGTTCTGCTTTAGTGTATTTTTTTTTTTTTTTTTTTTTTACCCTCTCTCTGCTTCTGCCAGCACTGAATTTAGTGTTAATTAAAGGGCTGGCTCAGCCCTGCACCAGGAATGCAGCAGCAATGCAGCTGCACTGTTGAGCAGCAATGCCTGCAGACTCCATAGCAGGAGTGCTCATGGCACAGAGAAGGTCATGGCAGGGAAACATGGATGGACTTTCCCCACTGCATCAGGTCTCCTGATGGCACGGGCAATGTGAAATCATGTTTATCTGATCACCAACAGTGAGTAGTATCTGTGTCTGGAGACCACAACAGAGCCTAGAAATAAAATATGGCTCTCCTATTACAAAAATAAGACTTTTGCGGTGGTGAAGGAGGCTGTACCACTGCTCTGCTTCTCCAAGGAAGTTTTCTTTCCTAAAGTGAAATGATGTAAGGAAAATTACATACCTGGGGGAAAAAAACTTGTGCTGGTAAGGAATGCTTTTCCATAAAGCTATACACACATCCCAGCACGAGCCCAGTCCTTGCCACAAAAGTCTTGGTGAGGAACAAAGTGGGAGAAGGAAAACAAGAGAAGTTACCTCTGGATAAGACCAACAGAATGTAGGCCATGAATCAGCTGGTTTCCATATCCAGTATGTAATTTACAAAGAACATTACAGACTGAAGCTTTCACTTAAAATTACAAGAACAATTAATGCAGTCAGGAAACAACCATTTGTTACTTTCAAATGTTGCCTTAAATGCAGTTTGCAAAACAGCCTCAGGAGACACATTTCCCCTTCCTCTACTTGTAAATGAAAATAAAAAAAATGATGCTTTTATACTGGGGAAGAGAAAAAAAAAAAAAAAGCTGTGTTGTCTCCTTTTGCTGACTTGAATAAAACATGACTTTTCCCTTTCAGCTCTGAAGAACAATGCTACAATCAAAATTTGTAAAGAGCTGGCAATGAAGTTCATTAAAGGGTCAGGATTAAAAACAAACAACAAGCACCACATGATTTCTACAAAGCTTACTGCAGGTCATCTCCTAATTTCAGCCTACATCTGAACACCAATCTGCACGTGAGTGCAGAAGTGCTGCATGTAACCACTGTGCTCTCATCTCAGCAGGCTGAATCACAGCTCTACAGATGAGGCTGCAGGGGTATCCCAGAGTCCATCCAAGCACACTTTGTTTTGATTTGTTCTCTTCTTTTTGGCAAACAGTACCCAGATACTGCTCTGGTGTAATCAGGTCCCCTGACAATGTGAAACTCACACTTTAAAAGAGCCCAATGACAGATGGATTCAATTTAATGCATGACTATGAACAGCTGCTGCTGATCACCGGCTTGTACAGCGAACTCATTCATCACAAAATATTTCAAAAGACTGAGCTGAAATGGAACAAATTAATTTGAAGAAGTATGAGAGGTACAATGTTAGCCTTGGAGAATTATCAGATGTAAAAAGCATAGCTATGGGACTGCTATTAATTTATTCCTGTAAATGCTGGCTCCACTCTATTAGCAGCATTCTCCAGATTCTCAAAAATCCAGGAGGGCTGCCTGAATAAGGTATCAGAAGGTGTAATTAAATACTCCTTACTGAAGGTGATTTTAACTAAATGAGCCACTAAAGGGAGCTGACAGAATGCTTAAATTCTGCTGGGGAAAACTTCAAGATGACAAGCCTCAAAAAACTGCTGGAGAGAGAGGAGGGTATTTCCCCTACTGCTCTAATTCAGCAAGAAGACCCATCAATCATGCAATGGATAGGTAGGGACCTGCCTTGGCCACCTTCATTTTGAATACTGCAAGCAGCCTTAATGCTTTTAAAAAGTTTTCATCTTCCTGTTTGGTCCTTCAGTATGGCTGCAGTCAAGAAGAGGGACACCTCCAAAGTACGTAGCCTCACAAATGAAATCACCCGTTATGATGGTCTCTGAAGAGATGGGGAGCTGATACAGAGCTGAGTAATTCACAACTTTTTTTTTTTTTTCTTATTTCAGGAATTAAGCAGCAAAAATAGACATTTTAAAATTCAATGTTCGTCATGGCCACTGGATCATCCCTGAGTGACTCAATTTTTCACAGAGCAGTTCCTACAAGTTCTATATAGGGCAGTTTCACACACATCGGGAATGAGGGCAATGTGCAGGGAGGAAAATTCCCTGTGAGCTGCCTCAGGTGGTAGTACAATCTTGCCAACCCTTGCTAGGGTTTTCTAGGAAGGGGGAAACAAACGAAGTTTCCAAGATCTTCTTGAAGGCAGTTCTTTATCTAGAAGAGATATTTATAACATCTCAGACATCCGTACCAACAAAATGTACTGGTATTTCTGGGATTTCATGAAGAAAGCATGTAATGCTCATGCAGAATTCTAATTTTCACAAAGTCACTTTTGAATCAATATGCAGTTGTGAGATCAGATTTTTTTATCTTAGAATGAAAAACATACCTATTTTGAGCAGTGGTAAATTTAATAATAATTTGTTCTAATACCTACTGATAATGGGAGAGTAAAAAGAAACAACATTTTCCTCAGTATAGAAAAAGTAATCTTGCAATGGTGAGGGGAAAAAAAAAAAAAGAAAGCCCTCTTGGATAATACTATTTCCCTCCTTCCTTCTAAAGAGTTCCTTTGCCAGTCTATTTCTTTACCTACTATCCTTCCTTAAGCCCAGGTGATGAGACAAAGCTCAGTGTCATAAACTTTTGCACAAATAAGGCCTATCAGCTACCCTGCAACTCCCCTTCCATGCAATGGAAAAAAGCTGCTGGTTTGCCACCACCCAGTCTCCTACTGCTACCTGGTATGAAAGAAACATGGGGAAGTGACCAGTAGATTTACACCGTGTCAATAACTCTAAGACAACAGAGGTTTTATTTAACTTATTCTGGGGAGCAGCTGACCACTGCCAGGATATGTGCTTTGATGCTGCAGTGAGAAGCTGTGCAGTCAGCAGCATTGTTTTATTTGCCAGAACCAAGGCAGGAGCACACTCCCTCTCACACACCCTCTGCAAAGATTATTCATCACCACAGCAACCTCCAAACAAAGGTGGGAGCCAAGTCAAAGAGCCCTGTTCCTCTGATGACAGAGGATGAAGGGTGTTCTCTGCCTGCACCCTACGGGGGACTTGTTTGCTTGGGTTTGTGTTTATGTTATTGGATTTAATTTACTAATTTAACTTCCAGCAGCCCAGCATGCATGCCCAGAGCACAGAATGGCCACACTTATGCATTCAACAAAAAAATTCTATAGCCCCACTTAAAGGGAGAGAGAAAAACCAGCTGGTATACAACTCCTTCTTGCCACACAGCTGAGCAAATACCACACTCTTCTTACATATTCCCATCACCCCCTACACAACAGGAATAGCTGTAGTAAAATGAACACCCCACCTAAACCCAAGAAAAGCTCAACCTGTTTAACTACCATTTCATCCTTCCTCTACCCTCACCATTTCTTTTCTTCACATCCTCTTTCACTCCACAGGAGATTAATGATTTTGGATACGTCATGAAAATCCGACCGAGACAGTAAAATAACTGCAAACTCAGCACAAATGAAATGTAGAGTGTCTTTTTTTTTCCCTGAATCTGGAAAGAAAAAATGCCAATGTTTCCCAAGACACTTGAAGAAAGAGATTATGATCATTTTTAAATCTTTTCAACAAGCCATGAGATAAAAACACTGCCTATAATGACAAGCTGTCAACACTCGGCAAGTAGCATAGCTCTCATTTGTGACACTGATCTTTCACCTGCAGAGCTGGGCACATGGGCACCAGCAGCCACACCACATGCAATGACAGTACTCAAAATACCCAGATTTCTCTATTTCTCTAAAAGCACATCCCCCACCCGAGCAGCCAGGTCTCAAGATTTAAAAGATAGGGTAACCATTTGTTTTGAAATACAGGATTAAAAAAAATTCAATGGTTCCTAGGAATTTTGGTTTTTAAATTGCAAACACAAGTTGATTGGAGAGGATAACAAAATCTCATTATCTCCCATTTACTCCTGTCAAGAAAAAGAAATAAGTTAAATTTTGTTGTAGTGAAATCACCAGAAATACCCACCTAACTTCAATGATTCATGGATCTAAACAAACTGTATGCTAAGAAAAGAGTCGTTTGATTTATAGCAATTGCTTATACTAATGTTTTTCTTAAGTTTATAAATAATCACTGATTGCTAACCATTCATCTTTTGTGGCCTTATGATGGTTTATTATTTCTGTCGGTGTGTTTCAGCCAACAATGACATGAGACAGGAGGTTGATTTATCTGATTCTGCAATATTTATATTATCCAATCACTTTGGTGATTTGGTACTTCAAGGGAGCCTATAGGAAAGATTAGGACAGACCTTTTAGCAGGGTCCATAACAACAGGACAAGGGATAATGGCTTTAAACTAAAAGAGGTTTGCATTAGAAAAGGACGTTTTTTACCAACGAGGGTAGTGAACAGGTTGCCCAGAGAGGTGGTGGACAGCCCATCCCTGGAAACATTCAAGGCCAGGCTGGACTGGGCTCTGAGCAACCTGACCTAGTTGAAGATGTCTGCCCATTGCTGGGGGGCTGGACTAGATCTCCCTTCCAATGCAAAATATTCTATGACTCTATTATAATACTGCTCTGACACTATAATTAAGAAGAAGTAGAAATAAAAAAAAAAAAAAGAAAAGAAAGCATAATATTTTTTAAAAAGTATGAGAAAATTCACGTTACAGATGGAGGTTCACACTGCAGTTTCAAGAGATCACACTATATTTGCAGATAGCAAAAAGCAATACAGTGGGATTTGGAAGTAAAGTGCACAGCACCATTTAACCCCAAGTGCAGGACACTCTCCACGTACTTTGCACTCAAAAAGCTCTATGCTCTATAGTGCTCTCAGAAATAGCAGAAAAAAAAACCCCAAACCCGCATTTGAGCTCACACACATTTCTTAAGTGCAGCCACAGGCAAACCCATCGCACTGGATGTACTCATAGCCCAAGGTGATTTATATCACAGCATAATCACTAGCTGACGTGATAAGCAGGCCTTGGCTGACTCAACCTTTATTTGTGCAGTACCTTCCTGATATTCTTGGGTTTTGGAAGAAAACTCTCCACCTGGAGATGGTTTCCCACCCAGGTTACAGGGGAGCAAAGGTTATTGCCTTCTCACCCATGCTGGCATTCTGAGTCAGACTAGGACTTCAGCAACTTGTCTTAAATAAATTTGTGTCCTCCCTGACCAAGACACAGACATGCTTCCATTATAATTATTAGGCTTCTGGAAAAATCTGTGGTCTCTAACTTCTAATAATTGAAAATCCTTACTGGTGGAAAAAAGGTGCACCTACACAAGCAATAATGATTTTAAATAAAAAAAAACATTGCCTCAATTACTACCTTGCATTATTTCTATGCACTCTGAAAATCAATTTCAACAATTTTAAAACCTTTCTCCTCCAAAGCTGCTGCCATTAGCACTAAAGTTGTTATAATATTTAAGTCCTGGGGTTCAGAGTTCTCCAGTAGTAGAAAGGAACTGCATATACCATCAGTGGCTCCCAAGATAGCAGTTGTTACGCTTGAACTGAAGCAGGAAGAGCAGCAGCAATAAAAAGGAAGAAACTTAAGGACAGGTATCTTCCCACTTCCAAAAATACAACGGCTATGTGACAACAGCACCAAATTTGTTTTTCCAAACTTTCCATTAATTAAAGCCTACTTGTTTTATCCTGGCTTAACAGGCTACTGGACCTTGAAATAATGTACTTGAGTTCCTTGTTCTGCCTTTGCCTCCTCCAGCATAGAGCCAGAATTACCCTCATAATTTTTCAGGCCAGAGTAATTTTCCCACTCCACTGCTAATCAAGATAGCATGTATAGCTCAGTAGAGCACTGACCTTCAAGTTTTTGTCCACATATTCCAACAAGCACTCTTAACAATATGGTAAGAGCCTGAAAGAGCCAAACAAGAGCCCCAGATGTGTATTATCCTTCCTGCACCCATCCTTCCAGGGGGTTCCTTCTACCTTCTCCAAAAGACACCTTCAAGTGCTTCTGCATAAAGCACCATCAACTCTGATATTCACAGGATGGTTCAGCACCTGATGCTGAGCTGTATGTTTTAATGGGATCCCATCCATGTACAGAGGGGCTACTTCCCCCAAATTCCACAGAGATGTTTAAATGATTAGCTATACCTAAGGGCACATACGTTGTTTTTAATAGCAAACGTGCGCTTTGCAGACCAGGCTGCATCTCATCAATAATTCCTTGGTGCCACACTTCCAGGAAGACAGTAGTCAGCCCAGTACGACAGTCTTAAATAAAGCAGGGTGTTACAAGGTGTGAGGCAGCACTCCACTCATTCTGCCAAAGAATCACAGCACTTCAGCTTCTGGAAGAAGCAGATTGACATTGTTTTATCAAAAAAAATCACACATGGGAGAAACTGACTAGAAACCACCTTCCCCTCAAAAAAAAAAAATTGCTAGCTATTATCTTTAGCAGAGAGGGTATGTCTAGTATTGAAGTGAAAACAGGATCACACCTCAGAGGTCAAAATAAGCACACTCTTTTCTTTACAAAGTATCTTGATAAGGAAGCTGGGGATGAAGTTTGACTGTGCATAGCCAGGCAGAGATTTAGATAGGAAAAAAAAAAAAAGCCCGAACACCAAAATCCATGCACTTACATAAAAGGCTTTGGGTAGTTTCATTTTCTGTTCAGCTGGAAAGGAACTGAACCAGCACACACGCACGCATTTTTAATCACCCTCATGCTGACAGCAGCCAGTCACTACTTCTGTTATCAGAACCCCACAGCTTGCATTACCAGGCTACAAAGCCCTAAGGAAGAGGGTATAAAATCTCCTCTGATTAAAAAGGCACAGTGATACCATCTAGTATAACACACAAATGCTACAGATTTGATGCTTGGCCTCACCAGGATGTTACTCACTGAGTGGAGAGAAACAAGAAAATAATCTGTAAACGTACAAAGAAATAGGAAGGATTTCCTAAGATTAGATGGTAACCTGGATCAGTCATTTTCTCTAAGCTCGTCAGTCACTCTCTGGGAAAGACAAGCAAGGCAGGTGGGTCTTTGCATCCAGAAACTTACAGTTTGCAACAAGGTGTCAGTTGTTAAAGATCCAGAAAGCAAGAAGCTGTGCTTACATACAACTCACCAGTGATGACTCGAGCAAATGCCACGTGCCTGGGATTAAAACTTCAACCCGGGTAGGCCCTGTCCCTGCCACTGCTTGATTCACCTCAGGTGGCTGGCATGTCTCCAGTGTCACTCAGAAAACAGCTGCCCAACAGGTCAAATCACTGAAAAAAGAGAAAAGAAACAGGTTTAGCTTTGCAATTCCAATGCACATTATATAATGAGTTAAGACTTGCTAATCCCTGACTTCTTAAAATGTGATTTCCCTTACTGCATGATAGGGAGAAGTATAGTTCTGGTTAGATGTCATTCACTGCTGTCAACATGTGAACTTTCTAAATACCAGTAATAACAAAAAGAACTCCTCTGTACAGCTAGCAGGAACCTCATACTCAGGATAACTCAACACCTTCCACCCTAAAACAATTTTGAATCTGACATTCAAGAATTAGTCCTTTTCTATTTCATTTCTTTAGTCATATCTAGCCATTTGTTCTAGCCTATCTGTAATACAAGTCACTTCCAGTTTCATAGCTGCACCACTCCAGGCACTAGCCAGTCCTTCAAATTTTACCAAACCTGCCCAGTTTACAGTGGAATTTTCTTATGAGTTGCTCTCTTTAGGACACCATTTTGACTTTGACATTATCCCAATTCTGTGACTTCTATGAGAGGTTCCTCTCCCTTTCCCCTGCAGGGTCAACCCTGCAGTGATGTTTTCCATTTTACAATAAATCAAATTAAAAATAATTTAAAAGTACAGGTCGATTTGATATAGCAACAGAACTGGGAAGAAGCACTAAAAAAGTCAATTCAGTAACAGAGCAAGTGACAACAGGTCAATCCAGTCAATCTGAATTGATCCAGTAGTTGCATATTTATATAGGAAAACAGTAATATATTGAGTTAGTTTATGTACTAAACCTTATTAGTTTGCTTACTAATATGACCAGATTATAGTAGCGGTTTCTGTTAATCACCTATTTCTGTCAAAGCCGCAACATTTTAATATTTGAAAGGGAGATAGACATTTCTTGGTTTTCTGACCAGGAAACCTTCACTGAAGAAAGGTAAGATGCAGGCATAACACCTTAAGGCAGCACAGGCTGCCTTCCACCCATACTCATTTCCCAGCCATGAGTCTCAGCCTTTCCCAGCTCACTGACCTCAGGTAAGGCCCTCTATGCCTCCATGCCCACTTTCTCCCTTGCAAAACATGGATAAAGGTGCCAGTCTTCTTAATGAAATACACAGCAAGTGCTGAGGAGCACTCGGAGCCAGGTATGGTTAGTAGCACATCCAGTGCTTATACCCTGGGTCAGTGCAAGAGTGTTGACATTGATTTCAGAGTAACCAAGGTCTAAGGCTGAAAAAGCAACAGAACAAGGAGCCTTTGAGAACAATCACAGTGAGACCTTCCTGTGTGCATGTCTCAAAAGGGCTAGGGGGTATATGCCAAAGAGGAAAAAGGAGCATGTTCAGAAGTTACCTCTAAACAGATCATGGTCAATAATAAAGCTCTGAGACAGGGGAATATGTTTAGCTGCATGCAAACCTATACGTAACTATATCTACGTATATGTATGGACAAAGGCAAGTATAGGGTACTGCACCTGGGCAGGAAAAACCCAAGTACCAGCACAGGTTGGGGACTGAACTGCTAGACAGCAGCTCTGCTGACAAGGACCTGGGAGTCACGGTGGGTGACAAGTTGACCATGAGCTGGCTGTGTGGCCTTGTGGGATCCTGGGGTGCCTCAGGAAGAGTGTGGCCAGCAGGTTGAGGGTGGTGATCCTGCCCCTCTATTCCACCCTGGTGAGGCCACATCTGGAATATTGTGTTCAATTCCCCAAAGTTCAAGGAAGACAAGGAGCTACCAGAGAGGGTCCAGCAGAGGCCACCAAGATGATGAGCGGTCTGGAGCACATCTCTCTTATGAGGAGATACTGTGGGAGCTGGGTCTGTTTAGTCTAGAGAAGACTGAGGGGACCTCACCAATATATATAAATATCTCAAGTGTGTGCCAAGAGGGTGGTGCAGGATTCTTTTCAGTGGTGCCTATTGACAGGATGAGGAGTAATGGTCATAAACTAAAATACAAGAAGTTCCACCTCAGCATGAGGAAGAACTTCTTTACACTGAGGGTGGCAGAGCACTGGAACAGGTTTTTCCCTGTGTGTGCAGGGTGTGGAGTCTCTGTCTCTGGAGACATTTAAAACCTGCCTGGACGTGTCAGCTGCTCTAGGTGACCCTGTCTTGGCAGATGGGTTGAACTAGATAATCTCCAGAGGTCCCTTCCAACCCAAACTAGTAATTCTGTGTGATTCTGCAAGTCTGCTAAGAAAATACCCAACATTAGCACCTTCATTGTTTCCAAGCTCCTTATTCTCTGAAATTTGTGACAGGTTTTGGGATTCTCATCTGAAAGCCAATGTAAAACAGAAGAGGATTTCAGTGGTCAGTTTCCGAGCTCCTCCTTGCTAATATGATTCTACTATTTGCAGCCCTGGACATGAACACAGTTAATGAATAATGACTTTCCAAACAAAATATCAGACAATGATGGGAGGGGGAGAGAAGGGTGAAACAACTGTGTGGGCAGCTTGGATTGGATTTGGCAACAATTAGAAAAATTGATGCCCTTTTAATCATAGGAAAAGGCTTTGCTGGAAAGATAAGACAGACATGACATTTAAAATACTTTAGTCTTTGGATTTAAATGTATGGAAATTGAAAGTTCAAAAAGGTGGGGATTTTCATTGTGTTTTGTTTTTATAATAAACAATATATAGCTCTTTTAAAGTTTACATCCAGATGTGTGTGTGTAAACCTTCAGCTCACTTCAAAGCTGTTGCAGGAGAGATTTGTTTTATTTTTATCACTCTCTGCAAATATTACTTGCTACAAGTAGGACTGTCTCCTACAAGGTACAAAATGTCTTTCATTTCCCTTCTGGTAACAGCCCAAGACAGGAGAAGTTACAGTCACTTGAAGAATCAGCCCAATAACCTATTAACATCCTTTAAGATCCTCCCCTAGCTGGTTCCACCAAATATATTATCAAAAGAGGCCACTAAAGATTGCTCCCTGTTTGATTAAGTTTGCACAGTGCGTTTCCTTCCCTGCCCTCATTCACAGTTCCAGGAGTTCATGTCAGCTTCTCATATGTGAGAAATAGCTACATAAGCACACAAAATGCATTGTCCTCAGCACTCCCTCAGTAACAGAGTATCTTAATAACACACTTTAAAGAAGTAAAAGGGAAAAGAACATTTCTCTACAAAAGTCACACACAATTCCTCAACTACAAAATAAATTAAAATCTCTCCCAGTTCTGAATGTTTTACTGCTGCTTGGTGCCTCTACAGCTCATTTTCCTCAACACCAACAGTCATACAGCTCATATTTACAAGATCATTTCTACAGTGAGATATAATCACTCTGAAAGAGGTGCTATTTTATAAACAACACTTACTATCCTACAATTTATAATCACCATTTCTATTACTCAGTATTTTTCATAAACAGATCTCCAATAATGTTTAGAAGATTTAACTGCAGATGTGACAAAGTGAAAGCACAATTGTACAAGGCAGAATTTATCCAGGAAATAGGAACTGTGATACTTAATCTTGCAAAATAAGTGAGAGATAATTTAAAGTAAGGTATCCACAAAGAACAGTGTCTGTGCCAAGAGACTGTTTGTATTAGTTTTGCAAAGAGGGGACAGAATGTTCTTTTCCAAAGAACCACAAAACAAACTTCCTGAACCAATGTGAGCTTTCTTTTTGCTTGTATTTAATCCAAGTAAATGTGTCCTAGCCAAACTTATTTAGTATGGAGGAAAAAAAAGTCCAATAATTTGGCATAGTCTTGTCTTGAAAAAGTACAGTCACACTCCTTCAAAGTGAGTGGAACTGGTCACCTGGACAGATCTAGAACTACGGCTGCTCTGGGAAATTAGTGATAATAGTCTGGAAGTAGGTTTTTTGACCATTTTTCTAAAACCACTCTTTTCATAGCATTCTGAGCAGCTGTAACTAACTCTTTTTTTGCTGCCTCCTTTTTGTTTTTTTAACGCTAGTCTCTTGATGTGCACCAGCAGGGTTTGAGGATGTGGAGAAAAGAGAAGCCGTGTGTTAAGACGGCAATGCAGCACAGCAAAAAGAACTTGAAACCATCACATTCCAGTTTATTTAACATAATATTTTGTTTCTCTGTTTCAAGTTTTACTTCCTTTGGTGTTTCAGAAGATGATGTTCACAGGGAAAAGTTTTTTTGCAAGGCAAAGAGAACAGCATTACTGATACAGTCAAAAGAAACAAGATATCCTTTAGTGTGATGATTTTGTAACCCCTGTTTATACATAGTAATAAATTTAAAATTAAAACAACATAATATACACCCTCTACCCTACAGGAGGACACTGAGCCCCTCAAAAAACACATCAATATCTAACTCGGCAATGGTTCTGTTTACATGAACATTTGTGAAAATTTCTTCAGTAACAAAAATCCTCATTTTGTAAAACTACTTCCAGAACCTCTAGAAGTAGAGTTTTTCCCAATGTACCACAGGCATATCTGTTACATTTACCACACAAATACCCCTCTCTACTCACAGTCTGACAAGTTAATATGCAGAATTCAAATAGAAATGGAAGCTGCCACACAACTCATAGTAAGACACTTAAAAGATTACATTCAACAATATAATTATAAAATACAGCACTACAATCTCACTGTAGAACAGTTATCTTAAACAGACCAATAAAATACCACCCAAAACTGGGAAGGATATGAAAAAAAAAAGACAAACCTGATGGGCAGACAATACAACTGCAAAATGTGTTTCATGTAATGTATACTGACGCAAGTTTTGTAAATCTGAGTCAGATGTGTAAAAGCTGTCCATCTTCATTGCCAGGGGAGCTTAAAATTAATATAGTTGTTGTTGTTATTGTTATTATTATTATTATTATATCACTTCATTTGGGATGTTTATACCTTCTTTGGTTCTGTATATTATT
Source organism: Myiozetetes cayanensis (assembly GCF_022539395.1). NCBI lineage: Eukaryota > Metazoa > Chordata > Aves > Passeriformes > Tyrannidae > Myiozetetes > Myiozetetes cayanensis. The sequence goes on along the minus strand of NW_026087521.1, from coordinate 66,495,728 downwards.
GCCTGACTTGGTTTAATAACAGCTGTTAGATTTTCATGGCTATTTACTTGTCACTGGTTCCTTGTTTACTTCTACTCTTTTCCCAGCTTGAGTTTCTTACAGCATCGACAACAAAACGAATCAATACGATTTTTATTTTGAAATAGGGAACAAATTATGTTAGTCTCAGGTTTTATAGTTTTTTCATATATTCAACTTGGATCCACTTCTTAACTTGAGCACATTAAAGTTACACTTTCAAATATATTGATATATAAACCTTTATTCTCCCTACCAGAGGCATATATTGGGAGAATTCCTACAACTATTCCTTTTTTTTGAATTGAAGTACAGAGAGATTATTAATATAAAGTTACAGAGGTTGTTTCTGCCTTTCTAAAGTCAATATATAGTTGGTCTTACATTTCAACAGACCTGGGATTTCTTGTTAGCACTACAAAAGACAAATCTGTCTCTTTAGATATCTGCATGCAGTAAGGAAACAAAACTGAGAGCAGCATATTATTCAGGAAGATTAGATTACTGTCTTCAAATACCATTACAGACTTTAAAAGGATGAGCATAGAGAGTATCACAGTGGGGAGTAGACACATGGATGTTTGTGGCTCCAGCATAAATTCACCGCCTACTCCCACAAAGGGACATCGTAAGATTGTGAATGCTCTTGAAAACTACATCGACTCTCAGACCTTTGACTGATGTAGTTTAAAAGACGTGTGGGAAGCATCACATGTGGTATCAGAAAAAGCAGTAAGGAAAATAATCTGGATTTTGTAAAGGAGTAGGGGGGCTTAATAAAGGGAAGGTTTCTTAGTAGTGGCTCCAAAGGGTGCTCAGAACAGAGATGCTGAGCCCTTGATTCCCAGACTAAGCATTTGATGACTTGAACATTCTAAATATCAATTTCCAGATACAACCTTGTGACAAAACCACCCATCATATCCCTGTTCACCCTTTGCATTCCTTCTGCACCATCCTACTACTGGTTTAGAAGGGGACATTGTTTGCCACAAGTGCTCAGAGCAGTAGAAACTGGGCTGTGAAAAGTAACTGGGCTAGTTCTTCTAGCTGACCTTTTTTGTTTGATTTTTCTTTTCAGTAAAGGAAAAAAAAAAACAAACAAACCACATGACATTCCACAGAAACAGGGAAACAACATCCATCCTTAGCATATCTCATCACAGAGATTACCAAAATGTCCACTGTGCTCAGTAGCAAAGAAAATTAATGTTCCCAGCTGCCTACTATCAAGTCCTTTCATTGCTGGCCCTCTTGTAAAATGAGAGCTGAAATAATCCAGGCATTTCTGTTCTGCTGTAGCCTGAAAAGTCAGGTTCTCTTACTTTTTCAGAAAGGCAAAACGAACTACACAAAATTCCTAGCACCTACATTTAAATTTAACAAATAAAGAAGCCTATTTAGGAAATTTGCTAATCTTGCCTTGTGTAAATTTATTATAGCTCATTTATCGTGTGATACTTCTAAAGATGTAAAAGGAAGCCAGAAAAAAGGGAACCCATTCACAAGCAGAAGGATGGGGCAGCACCATGAAGGACAGTAATTAGAGAGTTAAGAAGAAAACTCGTGGCCAAAGGGTGAATGATTGAAAATTTTGGTTCAGATTGGTATAAATTTTATAATATGATACTGTGCACTAATAAGTGCACAGTAGTAGTACACAGGGTAGGCATCTTGCCCTTCCTAACACTATTGCAAAACTGTGCGTCATCACAACGATCTTGAGTCTTTTCTGTTTATTAGGGAAAGCACAAATTCAGGCAGCCCTCTGAAATCACTTCCTCAAAAGAAAGCACAGAGGTTTCCACATCAATACACCTACAGAATTTCACCACATTATAGCCACTATTCTAATAAAAGTTATTTTGAGCACGGCCTGTGGTAATAAATCAGTTTTAGTGCCAATAGTTTTCTTTCTGTAGCTAGGAAGCAGGGGGAGTTTCCCCATCATGATATAATCAGAAGTTGCTTTCTAGCTAGATCAAAACTTAGATGCATTAAATTTTTATCTCAAGAGAACACAGAAGTTTTAGGTGTTTCAGAGGCCATGTCTATGCCATGCTCTATCAAGCTCATAATTTTTTTCCATGCTCATGCACGTCAAGTCACATTGTTTATATCCAATTACAAAACCAGATACATTTCATCAGTATATGCCAGCCACCCTCTCCCTTGGAATCACAAATTGGCCCATTTTCTTAAACACCATTTCTTACCCATGCCTTTACACTTATCCCAAATTAGAGTTCCTGATGTTAGAGCTCATCTAGTCCCCTGGGATCAAAGCACTGCACTGTAAATGATGTCTTCCAGTCTCTTCTGATATAGCCCATCAAGGTCACAAAGCTTCTACTCTAACTCAAAGCAACCTGTTACACAACTCAGCAGCTAATGACCACTACTTCATGAATTAATGGTTTATTATAATTTAATGTGCTTCATTGTATCACATTCTAAGTTAAATCTTCCTAAAAATCAATGCAACTATGAAAAGCAAGGATTGTAATAGCTTTTATTAGTCTAGTAATGTATCTGGGACAAAAAAATAAAAGAAAGGGAAAAAAATATGAGAGCAAGAAAGTAAATCTCTTTTCAGGGCAACTGTTGGGTCTAACAGAAAAAGCAATGTTATTTTGTCAAAAGAAGAATCAGGAACCTAATAGTCTGCAACAAGAACAAGGATGTAATTTTCTTAGGGCAACCCTGTTCCTTCCAAAGAATCTGTGATTCTTCCACTAGAGCATAACTACTAATTCCTATTATAAAACAAACAAACAAACAACAACAAACCAACCACTCAAACAAAAACAAACAAAAACCCCACAAACAAACAAACAAAAAGCCCCCCTAAAAACCAGATTCAAACAATAAAACACATTTTTATAGTACTTATCACTACCACTTTACTACTTTTATTGTTAGTTCCCATTGTACTGCTACACATCACCACGAGCAATCCATGAGTCTGGAGCAGGACTCTGGCCAGGACAGATCTCATAATACTCTGAAAGGGAAGGATTTCCGGAAACCTTGGGCTAATGCTCTCCTCAGATCCTACATAACAAATATTACAGTTCCTGTGCTGCTGGACACAGTCCCCTGCAGATGACGACAGGTATCAACGATGGCCAAGTACTCATAAGGAGCCCTACAAAGGACGACTATAAAATAGTATTCCTTTAATCAATTTCTACCCAGCTCCTCCCAAGCCCAAACTAGGAAACAGCTTTCTAAAACGTTCCACTTCTTAAAAAAAAAAACAGAAGAAGGACAAAAACCACCACTTATCCCTATAAAGGTTTTCTTGCTAATGTTTCTTTTATTGAAGCCTATTAAAAAGTAATGCTTGCAGTAATGCCCTTCTACAAAGGAAGGGTGTACGAAAAGGAAATCCTGATGCTTAAATACCCTCCAACTTTTTTAAGTATCTCTCTTCCTCCATTTTATAATTTTGGAGCAAGAGTGTTTGTCCTTGATCTGATCCCAGACTCTTTTTTACTTTCTTATATCATCTCATCTGTGCTTTTATCTGACACACTAACATGGACTTCATTCTGCAACATGGTACCTAGAAGTACAGAAGTCCAACGAGCATTCATTGTAGGCCAAGGGCAGGATTTACACCACAAACTAAAAAAAGCCTAATCCTGAGCTAATTGATGATATATGAAAACAAACATGCAAAACAATCAACCTCCCTGTAAACTGAAAAAAAACCCAACAGTTCAAACCACCATAGTTACATGGATACCTTTCCCTGCCTCTGTATTAACCAATCTGCATATCCCTTGCATTCCCACACTATTTTTTGCCCGGCAATTGTGTTCAAAGCACAGTAACTTAATTCAACATTGCTATACAACAAACAGAATGCGGACATTAAAAATCCACATAACCAAAAGGGACTTTTTTGTATCACATCCATAAGCAAAAAAAGGTGAAAGTCATTAAGTTTCCCAAAAATGCCTAAAATTTTGTCTTGCCAATATCAATAAAGTATTTTAATTGTGTTTGGTTTTGTTCACTGCATAGAGTCATGTATTATCATTACTGATGCTGAACACACTCAAACACAAAACCCCTCTGAACAAACAACTCCTAATCCAATGTTTCATCATTTTAATCTTACCACCAGAATTTTTCTGGGGAAAATAGATAAATAAAATCAGAAATCTGCTCTAACCATTTAAAATAATGTTCATACCTTCTTATTTCATGTATTCAAAGATACTTTCAAACTTGCAATTATAAATAAAACTGGCAAACTAAAATATTACATTCACAGTGATAAATCAAAAGATTAAACCCTAAACTGGTAAACAAATTCAAGAAAATGTGAATAAAACAGTGTTCACTGTAGGCTGAAAGAGGTTATCTTTGCACGGAGCAAGAAACTCAGGGCCAAAACACAAAATGTAAGATATCAGTTTGTAATGGAAAGGCTGCCAACACAGGTACCACAAAATACATCTTATATATGTGCATTACCAGGCTTAGAAAAGAAGGAGAAAGCTTTTGTTGTGTTCAGAGCAGGCTTATTGCAAACACACAAAGCTCCTAAACAGCTCTCATCTTTTTATTCCTCACCATCTCTCTCCTCTCACAGAACAGAAATCTGTCAATATCCCACTGGGTAGGACAATTCTGCTGTCATGGACAGGACAACAAATGTAACCTGAACAGAAGCTGCCTGTTGGGCAGTAAGGACACCAAATTTTTCTGGCACCAGAAGCAAGAACACAGCTCAGCTGAAGTGTGGTGTGTGAATCTGTAACCAAGCCAGCAAGTGCCCAGTCTTAAACTCTTATTAAGTACAGAGGTCTGCAAACACACACAATATTTGTGTATGTTGTCATTTTCACTAAAAGTTAACATTTTTGTCATTGAAATTTATTAGCTCATCTAATAAACCACAGCATAACAAACTGGGGACAAACCTTTTAGCAGGGCCTACTGCAATAGGAAAAGGGATTACAGTTTTAACCTAAAAGAAGATCCACTGAGATGAGATACAAGAAAGAAGTTTTTACAATGAGGGTGGTGAGGCACTGGCACAGGTTGCCCAGAGAGGTGGTGCACGCCCATCCCTGGAAACATTCATTCAAGGCTGGATTGGATGGGGTGCTGAACAATCTGATATAGCTGAAGATGCCCCTGCTCGTTGCAGGAGGGTTGGACTAGATCGCCTTTAAATGTCCCTCCCAACCCAAACTATTCTATGATTCTCTAACTTACTCACAGAACTGGTCTCAGTGACTTGCTCAGCATCTTACCAAAAGCAAGGAGAGTGGCTGGGTACTCAGCAAACCTCTCAACTTCTCCTACAGCAAAACACATTTACAGCAAAGAGGAGAATTTTGGCAACTCTCCTGGGAAGTTTCATTTCTTTGAAACATTACAAAAATCAGAAAGGAGAGACGCTCCTTTTTAAGCCTAATAAATAAAGTAACAGTTACCAGCCTAACTGGAAGCTGAACTTTACCAACTGTTTGTGGGAGATGTGATGAGGTGAGAAACTCTAGAAGTCTCTCCAGCATGTCAGGTAACCTACTGCATTATTTACATGGCCCAAGTAGTGTCATTTGTCTTTAACTTCAAAACAATTTGTGCATCCTTACTGGAGTTTAATAATAAATCCACAGATTCCCTGTTTGCCAGGATGAAATAAAGAGCGTTAAAATAAAGAGAGGATGTACACAGGAGAAAGAAGAGAGAGAAACCTTTTGATGTATCAAGATCTTACTCCGGAGGAAACACTTTCACTTCCCAGGAGGCTCAAAACACTGTTGTCAATGTCAGGCCACATCAAACATCCCCCCAAAAATAAACTGGTTACTTCAGGTTGCCCACCTAGAACACAAACCTATAAAACATATAAGTTATGCCAGTGGATTACACCAAATGCATCCTGTGCTAAACTTCCTGCAAGCTTCTAGGAATTGTTTTAGAACAAGATGGATGAAGAAAGGCCATAATAAGCATGTTCCTAGAAGACAGACCAAAACTAATACTTTCACAGCTCTAGAACTTTGAAATCTAATATAATGAAAGAAAAAAAAAAGAGATAAAAGAACACTAAATAATTAAATACACTCTTCAGAATAAGAAATTCAGATATTTTATTGCTTTGAAAGAGAGGAATATTAGCCCAATGAAGACAAGTATTTTAAAAAATATTCTACTGGATTTAAATCAAAAGAAAAATTTTCCTCAGAAACAACAAATAGACCTCAAGATGCAAAACTGACATCTCTTTTATTAAAATGTAGAGATCTTCAGGAGATTGAATAATTCTGCACAATCTCACACATCTAAGGATTCCTAGTGCAGGATTTAAATGGAAGATTTAAATCAATTTGAGAAGACATACAAAACCCACATAATATAAGTGGCTACCATCTTTACCATTTTAGCTTTTTCTCTTTTGAGTGTATGGAAACATCCACTATAGGAACTTTGTTTCTAATAATAATATTACTACTAGCATTGCAAATTTCATCAAAATAACTTACAGACTTAGCTTGACAAGATGGGCCTTATCAAGTGAGTTTTCAACCTACTGGCTTGAAAAATACTCTTTCGTGAAGACAAAAGCACAGTAGTCAGTGTATTATTGAAAGTTCATCTCCAGTCTAAAAATAAGTTAAAATGTATTTACAGAAATGTGAATTCAAAATGTATTTACATTTTACCAGAAAAGGCAAGACTGCTTGTCTAATTACCCTTTCAAGTACAAAACTCTACAACATTATGATTTCCCTTTTTTCCCCCTCTCCTATCACAGGCTTAAATGTAATTAAAATCAATTTGATTTACCAGTCCTCTAGGAATTGGACAAACATAATTAATATATTAGGTTGAAAATTCAAACTTTTATTAATGGGCTCAGGGACCTTCAAGTCTTTAAAAAAGTTAATCCTCATGTAAGTGTTGTGGCTTCAAACACTGGGCTTTTCAATGAGAACATGCTAAACTCTTTCCCCACCCAAAGGAAAACAAAGATGTGGTAATACTCCACAAAGAATTAACAGAATAATAACTGGACATATAGTGAAAAGGTTCTTTGTCTTGAAAGGCATAAAAGCATTTCCCTGCATAAGAGATGATTGTGTTAACTGGAGCACTGCTTATTCTGTTACACTAAATATTGCCTCAGGACCTCAACAAACCATGACATGGCAAGGCTACATGCCAATTTTTTTAAAGTTACTTCGGAAGAATGATGCTCAGGCCAGGATTTGGAAGTTCTAAATCTTTCCTTATAGGAAATTAATGTAGATGCAGGATGACTCCAAGTACAGCAGCAGAATGAAGATTAAGTATTCAGTCTGTGTTCATCATCTTCTACTTGAGACTAAGGCAGCTGTGCCACTGAGAGATGACACATTCCACCTACAATGTAAAAACACTTAAGGACTTGTCTGTAACAGCTCTAAGTTTTATCATCTACAGCATCCATAAATTAACTCAGTAAATATTTGTTTTGTAGCAATGCTGGGCCAGTGACTTGATGGGATTCCCTGATCTACCCTTGCGAAAGTAGTGAGATTAAGTCTGTTGGGCAAATAACATTAGAACAAATTCTCCTGGGAAAACTAGGCAGGAAGATGCTATATTTATAGAAATGGGAGCTAGGGTCACTTGGTAAATTTTTTTAACCACTCATTAATTTTACCAATATTGGCAATCGTGGGACCGCTGCAGAAGGGACAAAGAAAAAAGTTTTGACCACACTGTTGTTAACACGTAGCTGGGAACTTAAATACCTCCTCTGGTAGTGAGTAGCAGTAGTATGGCACAGCTTTGTCCCAGGAATGCTACAGATTTCCATGAAACTGCCAGAAATTAGGACTACTGCAGTGGCAAAACCAAACACAATGGGCACAGATGGATTACAAAAAGAGAAATACTAACTACTGAGCTGTAAAAATAACGCAGGAAAATAAGAATAGTATGTTTAATCCCCTATCTTCCTGAAGGAAATAAAAATGTTTTGCATGAGACTCACTCAGAGACATAACAATTCACAGAATTAAAAACATGACATATTTTTCAGTCTATTTCTTTTCTATGTACTTGAAGTGCCTTTTTGTTTGCACTGCAACCACTCAATGCTGATACAACAAAGAGCCTGTCAGTCCTGCAAATCATATTTCTAAGTTCCAGTGAGACATGATTATGTGTTATTCAGGTTACATGTGGATTCTTCTTGACACTGTGAAAGCTGGCAGTCCTCTATCCAGGCAAGAAAAGAATTACTTCCCCATATATCACTGCTTGGAGAGTTCCTAAAAATCTAACTTTAGCTTGGCATATTGTGGGTTTTTTTTAGAAATCTGAAAATCCTTTGTGATTTGACAGTTTCCAGTACTGTTTTCACTGTGAATTTCCTTGCAATACAGGTGCTGAAAATGGTATTCCTCTGTCAAAGCCTAATGGAAAACTTCTCATCCAAGCCTCAAGTCCCAGCTAAGCACTTCCCAGGGCAAGCACTGGGACACAGCAGCAGATGCAGGAGCTCTCCACTCAGCTTCCCCCATCAGGGAAGAAAAGGTTGATACTAAATAGTCTGTACCACCTATTTTTCCCCTTTGCAAGTTGTTATAAACCCCACGTTTCACTCCATTATGTTCCAGATTAAACAAGAAAGCTTAACAGGGAGGGAGTTAGGCAAATGTTTCCCACTAAATTTGCATGAGGGAAGGCCTTACACACTTACTCTCAATCAGGGCCCTGAGGGTATAAACTATACCTGTTCTACCAAACTGAATGGTTATTTGCATTCAAGTCAGGACTAAGATGCAAAGCATCAACAACAGATTTCTAATTATAACTATGTAAAATATCACCCCACTCCCTAAGTATCAAACTTCTAAAAGAGAAGAAAAAAAAGAACTTGTGGACATGCACAACAACTCCCTCTCCTCCACCCCCAGGAAAGGCAGAAAGTCAGCTGTGAGCTTAATTTTTTTAAATACATTTGCCTCCTCTTCAAGGAGACTTACAGAGAAAACAACCTATGGCTTCCAAGCTTGTAACAGAGATGGTCTGAAAACACGTCTCAGCATAAGACCTCAGGTCACCACCCTAAATTTCTTTTTATCTCTAGCCTTGAGCAAGTTCAATTTGTTTACTAAAACTGGTACAAAAAACCCCCCACCAAACCCACAACAAAACAAATGAAAAATAACCCCAAAAATCTGTAGAGGAATATTCTTCAAAGAAGAATTGGCAGTATTAGCTGAGAACCAGATTCTTTCCTCTGCTTCTTGGAGGGGGGGAAGAATCACCACCCCCACAATATCCTGCCAAATGGAAGCTATGGAGTTTTCCACTCCCTGAATCAGGAAAATTGCCTCTTACTTACCACAAAGTCAAGGAAACCCCACCACAATCAGAGCTCAAAGGCAGTTTTGCTCAAGACTCATCTGTTCTTTATTTTTTACCCCAAAGGCACCACAGCCATCACTCAATGCTGCAAATCAACTGACGATGAGAAGTAGGCAATAGGATACTAACAGTTGGAACTGAATAAATAGTTACAGACATCCAACATACCCAACAAAAAGCCTACAAAAGTTGAAAGTAGAAAGCTAGCACGACCTGACCATGGTGAGAAAGACTCATAAAGAATTTTTGGCATTATCAACCAGTCGGGCACATCTCAACTGAATGTGCACATGAAGTACACCAACAACAGGGGTTGTCATCCCTCCCAGCCTCTCCTCTCTCACCCAAATGTACTGCAGAACGTGAGACCCACTGCTGTCTACAAACAGCTCACAGATGCTGCTAAACCACTCAGCTAGATTGAAAAGAAACCCAAACCCAACATCATCTGTGATCCAGACTGTGCTCTGCTCTGCTGACTGCTTGGGGGCACTGACAGGGTTGGCCCACTGCCCTACCACAGAATGTGTGGTAAAACATCACCCAAAATAAGAGAGAACATCTTACACAGAAGAAAAAAGCCATCACATTCTTGCATGTGCGAGATGATGGCTTCTTAAAAAATCTCTTTTGATTAGAGTTTGGCAAAAAAAGCATAAAAATCAAAGAGAAGAATTATTCTTACTAGATAATGTAAAATATTTACACAATGGTTCCTTACATTTTATCCCCATCAAGATTTCCTTCTCTCCTTTAAGTCTATGTGCAGCCCCTTCTGCTCCTGTTATCTTTTTAGGAAAAGGGCAATGAAAAAGAGATGCTTGAACTCCTCTGGACGAGGTCCAACCTCTGGGGCACTAACTTTGAAGGTGAGCTCTCACCTCCGTGGTGCTTCAGAAGGAAACAATGCCTTGGCAGGGCACAGGATGCCAGCTGCTTTAAAGCATGGGGAAGAGAAAGTGATTTTCAGGAGCAGAAAGCCAGTGGTGCAGACAGCACCAATGCCGCGTGCCCGCGCGTCACGCTCAGCTCCTGCAGTGTCCCCTTCCCACAGCCACTGCACTGACGGAGGCAGAGCCATAGCACCAGAGACCAACAGCCTGGGCCAGACCTCCATCACTGCCCATCAGCACCTGGGAAACCCTGGAGCAGCAGGTCCAGTAGCTCACTCAACACAAGAGAGTTGAGTAAGAAGGAAATCACAAACAGGGTGCAGCAAAGAGAAGCAGGGACAGAGGGAGGGATTACTTTTTCTCAGTACACCAGAGATGATGTTTTATTGGAGTTCACAGACTTAACACATTTGCAGAGGACTACTAGAAAGTTAAATTAAGTGTGCACACCTAACTCGTGTCCCAAATGGGATATACAGTGACCAGTTACCATAGCAACTTTCCTTTCAAGGTCCAGGACTAACCAGATTTCTGATGCTCCACACTGCTGCAATTGCAAGAACAAAATACCCAAGGTAACTATTGATATAGTGTTATTTTAAGTGCCTGAAAAAAATCCAAAGCAAAATAAACAAAAATATTTTACTTAAGATCATAAACCTTTTTTTTTTTCTCCAGGAGCTCTACAGAAAAAAAAACCAAACACCTATATACAACCAGCATTCAAAAGCAAGAACCAAAGGAGCTGTGGGGAAAAAAGAAAAAAAGAACAAGATAGTCTCCATGAATTTAAAATATGACATTTAGAACACCAGCATTAAATAAAAGCACACCCTTAAGAAATGTTATCTAGCATAAGAGTTGTAAAAAAGTGTGATGCCTAGTGTAATACCTCAAAAGCTGATCAGGTAAAACTCTTCATTAAGATCAGGTCATTACTTCACATAGAAAATAAAACTTTACTCAGAAGAGATCTTTCATTCACTACTTAGCATTAGTACTTTAATAAGAGAATATTTCAGTTTTAAGCTGAGCCAGTCTCACCGCTGTGCTATAGAAATCAGTTTTGCTAGTTGAAGCAGCATTCTCTTTCAAAACAGTAAGCTGCAGACTACTTGCTACAATGGAAATGGCTTTCCTTTATAAGCATGTCCAACTTGGTTATTTATATGACGCCTTTTAGAAATTCCTTTTTCCAATTGACTCCTCATTTCCTTTAATTCAATGTTTAAGCCTGATGTGAAAAGATTCTATTAATTATTCAGAAGCATGCTAATTTTACTGATGGATGAAGTTGTATATTCTTTAAATATGACTGCAATACTGAAGTGTAGCACAAGCGAAAAATCTGGCAAAGTTTGCCTTCCTTTGGGATAAATAAAAAAAAACTATCTTGTTGTCCTCACAGAAAAAAAAAGTGGATGTTCCTGTAAATTATGACTCATTGAATTTTTTCTTGGTTTTTAACTTTTTTAAAGGAATCTCAACAGCCTTTTCTAATTCAGTAAGTTTAAGGTTTGCAAAACTTCCTTTTCCTCACAATATTATCTGTCAAGAAAGAGCTTGAATCCATTGCACCAGAGGTTGGTAGAACTGTAAGCTTACCTTAAAAAGGCTGGTAGTTAGGCAGGCAGTCACAACTCTTAGTTTGTTTCAGAGAAATAAATGGTTATTGAGAGGTAGAATGGAAATCACAAATCCATTAGTAACATCTAGTCTGTCCTACCCATTCCCATCACCTTGAAAGTCACCTTTCAGCCATAAATTTCAGAGAAGATCATTGTAATACTGCTGCAGTCTGAACTCTATTTAGGAAAAAAAAAAATATTTAAACAAGACAATTTTATAACTATATAATTTAAGTTCTGTTCAACTGACTGGGTAAGCATTTCAAAGTGTATGTTCTCTACAGGTTGCAGAAATGTTAACCTAACTGAATGACAGCATCAGAATTATGACACATCTACAACTTGCTAAGAGAAGAGGAAAAGGGAAAAAAGAAGTAAAATACCATAAATCACACTTTGTCAGGTCAGCTTTACAGTTTCTGAAATGCCAGTTGTACATTTTAGCACACCACTAGTCTCAAATGATGAAGGTACTGTCAGTCAAAAGATTCCTATTACAAGCAGGCTCTGGGTTTGTATTTAAGCATGAGTGAAGAGATAGAGGGAAATAATCTCTGTACTGAGAATATACTTCGATATAATAAACTGGAAAAATAATGAAGAAATTAAACTATACAGGTTTGCACACTATGGCCCTGTAACACCAGCAGCATCAATGCTGAGTTAAGGGCCAGTTACAGCTGAAGTCACCCAGGGATTCCTTTTGTCTTTCTGCTCTTTTGGCTCACAGCCCTTTTAAGGGGAGAAAAGGGACCATGCCAGCAGTGCTCACATATCCTGAGTGCTTTGGGTCCTTTAAAGTTAGATGGAGGGTCATAGCCTTCACTCTGCAGGTCTGCATTTTTAGGAATCATTTTGCATACCTTAAGTGTATGTGCAGACTCTCAAGAGCCATTACAGGAGCTTGGCTTTGAGTCAGAGCTTTGCACCTGCTCTCTTAAAAGTCTAAATTCTCAAATTCTCTTTCCTCCTCCCCAAAAAGAGTATTCCCAACTGAGGTACCTCTTGAGAGAAAAATTAAGTGTCTTCCATGGTATAATCTTCAGCTAAAGCATTGTATCCTCCGATTAAACTTTCATGTCAGAGCACCCTATTTTCTTGAATTGTCAAAAAATGCCACGACCTGCTTTTAGCAACCTGCAGGCAAAGCACCCAACACCTCCTTGAGCTGCAATGCAGGTCTCACTGCTAACTGTCCAAGCCCTCATCACTAGTCACCTCTTCCTTTACTCATAGGAACAACATTTAAATTTGAATGCTGGTGCCTCATGTTTCATCCCCGCTAGATGAACCAGCATATCCATTTCCAGCACTAATAAGTTTAAATGAGTAGTGACAGTTTCCAGTCATGCAGAAACATGGGCAGACTCAGATGTCATTCTCAAAATGGTAACTGATTTGAGAGAGAGCATCACAGTCAAGTTGCTAAGCTAGATCTCTGCTTTTAAATGACTCATTCAAATCCAGGACAGATTAAAGGGTCTGATAGCACAAGGACTATTAGAAAAAGCCCCCCATCGTATTTAGTGCCTTAGCTAACATGTTAGAATCCTCAAGAAGACAAAGCAATTTTAGTTTCAAACAAAAGTACTTGCCTTTGTGAGAAAAGACAACTTATTATTAATTCAAGATAAAATTCACAGTACTGCTGGAGGTGAGCCAGTTTATTGTTTTCACAAGACTTAGCAGACTGTACAAAGATAAGAGAAGAATCCCAGGGCTTTGCAAAAGAGGGATAAAAGCTACAAGCTCTGTAGCTGCCAAGAGGCAGCACTAACATCCCCGCTCCAGACCACTGTTTGCTACCACTGTCAGAGGCTTTTCAAGGATCGTTGAGGCAGTCATTTTGGTTTTCACTATGTAGCAGTTGGCAACAGAGATCTGAAGCCAGTGCAAAAGATGTGGAGACTGTAAAACTATATGGAAACAAACCCTCCATCCATATGCTTGATCCATGCAGTGAGTGCTATGAAAAACACAGGGGTCATAGGCAAGAATATTAACGATGTTAATCCAATTTTCCATTTAACTGTCAGCCTTTACAGGGGTAAGTCTAGCTAAAGACTTGAGTAAAAACAAATTGAAGTGCCTCATGGTTGGGCATCCTGGAAGCTCTCCTAGCTCTCAGTAGTCAGATCCTGAAGTTTTTAGTGGAGATGAAGTGAGCTCTCAACATTACCATTCTGCTTATTCCCCCACTTCATCTCCACATCACTCACTACTGCTAATACTCCCACCTCTGCAATGCCAATACTCAAATATGACAGCTGATTCTTCAACTAGCAAGTGGTTGGAAATTGTGATGGATTTCAACTGAGAAGAGCTTAGACAACTTTACAGTAAGCTTCTTTGTTTGAGACAATACCAAGTAAAGTTGAGGATAAGCTGTCAAATTTAATTCATTAGAAATCCCAAATAGCCAACCAAGCAGAGATCCCAGTTACATATAAAATTATCAGTCACAAAGAAAAGATGTTAGTCCTCAAGTTTACTTCAGTATGGCACAGGTAGCATCCAAAAGACATCATCCATCATTAAGCACTTGCATCAATTCTGAATTTCCACCTCTTATCTGAAACCTACAGCTAAACAGAGTAAAATCAGAATCAACATATATCAAACAATGTACTGCAGCACTTTCTATCTCTCTTTACTATGCAGTCTAAAGACAGCGTTTTAAGATTTCTTTGTGGTACATACCCCAGTGACATACCAATGAGATAGTGTAATTCCTGAGGACTGCAGAAGAACATTAAGGAACATTAAAGAGAGACAAAGGAGACCATTAGGTTGTTTTAGATGCTCTTTCTCTCCTTTTTTTAAAAACAGTCCTCTCATCTCAGATAAACAGAGGGTTTCTCCTGGTTTATTTGCTTTTATGTCTGGAGTTAGATATTGCCCAGCAGAGTTTTCATGAAAACATAATGCTCATTTAAAATAGTACACACTTCAAACAGAAGATGTGTCTCACAGCAGGATGAGGACAAAAAAAAAAAAAGACAAGACTGGTGACAAATTCTTTTAAATTGCTTCCAAGTGATCTAAGTTTCCATTAATAAAACAAGTACGCAAATTTTCTTGGGGTTTGTTTTGTTGTTTCGTTGTGGGATGTTGGTTTTTTAATCTGAGATTTTTGTGCCTCAATCTCACAATGATTAAACAGGCATACAGACAATTTGTTCCACTAATATCAGTGGAACAAATAGGTATTTAGAGATCGAGGTTCTGATCTGGCATCAATCTTCTCACCCACAGTGGAGACAAATCCTTCACAAACATCGCTACCAAGGTTTATCCTGAACTTTTCCAATTGGGCTGAAAAATACCTTCAAACTGCTAAAGGGAAGTCTTAGGTAACACTTGGTAATTTCTGAAACTAAAGATTTCTCTTCACTCCATCCAGCGAAGGGGGAGAAGACTTCCTGCTAAACCACAAACATTTGAGTACTACTGCACACCAGATCCTCTGTGCCATCAGGTTCACAATACATGAACTGTATCAGTGTCTGGAATACACTGGCTGCAGAATGTACATTATATACAATATATACATTATGAGATGTGGTTTTCCTGTGAAAGACAGTAGATCTAGATGAAAACAAAATACATAGCTGTTGTAAAATTGCAAAGGAAGTGGAAAAACTATCGGTGCAGGATACGTACACATACTGTCTGAAAGGCATAAATGAGGGAAAAGCAAGAGAGGGCAAAAGACCTGTTTGGTTTTATTTTTTCTGCCAGAGCATTTCTAGGAGCTCTAGGGGGAACACTTCTAGAGTGGAGAGTGTGCACTTAGACTGAGAAGGCTAATCAAATACAGTTTCTAATCAGTGAGTGCAATATCACCGCCTCAATGCCTACTAAAAAAAGAAAAAAGAAAAAAAAAAGAAAGAAAAAAAAAGACTGTACAACAAAAATTACCCCAACCTCCAGATCTGCATAATTTTTAAGGTCAGTTGTTCCTTGAAGGCACATGTCTATCACAGGCTAAGAACAGAGGAATTACTGGAACTCTCTGTTATTTTATGTCATCATGGCAAGAACACTGCCTCAGAACATTTCCTCATTACTGGAAGCTAGAGTCCCATGCAGGGAGCCCATAAAGAGCAAGGTCATCTGTAAAATTACCACACATTTTTCTTTACATCCTAAAGAAGCCACTGCACTAAAGCTCTGTGAGGGAGTGTATCAAACCAAGAAGGACTTGCATCACTTGTGACACATTCCCACGCAAATCCAATTTTTGGACTCAATTTACTAAATTGGCTAAAGTGACATCTGCTAAATCTTGTTTGGTAGAAGCTATAAGGCAGATGTGACCATAGAGAAAAAGTGTTATTACTGGCATTACTGAAAGAGGATGCATCTGGAAATCCCAGTCTCTGTACAGCAGAAGCTCCATGGTCTAGGAGGTAGGAAGGCCCCAAATCTCTCAAAAGTCAAAGTAAACCAACACAAGAACCTCCCCAACACTTGTATGGATTCCCCCTACAGGGTAATACAGCCTTGAACTCTTACAAACTGCTTTGCAAAGAAGTGGCTTGGTCTGCCATGAGAGCAAAACATTACTATGCAGAGAAGGCTACAGTGCTTCAGAAACTGATTTGAGTTTATACAATTTATACAGTGAAGCATGAAGAGAAAGTAGAGATTCGAGGAGCAGCTGCTTTTAGTCTATGAGGTTTTTTGAGGAAAAGGTCTGTATCTAGAGGAGGAAATCTGGACTGCATCTGCTATTTGCCAAAATATATATACATATATACATACATATATATATACACAAACAATAGCATTTAGAGGGTTGCACCATATACAGACAATCACTCGATTCAAACACAAAACAACTGAAAATTCATTAATGTACCTGATGGAAAATGCCAGTGTTTGTCGGGGGCAAGTAGTTTAAATTACTGTGTCTATCTTCCCCAGAGAGAAAGGATAAGAAAACTTCTGTAATATTTTTCTACCACAAAAAGAACGCCAAAACTCTCCTCCTTCATACTCTCCAGAGGTCAAACTAGATTTGTAATGTTCTCTTGTGGCTTTAAACAGGTTTTATAGATTAGCCAACTTAAAAATAGACTCAATGTTTAAATAATAACATTCTCTTGAAATTGAGTGCCTAATACAACAAGCCTCCATCACTGACTAGGATCTGGAGTAACTCTGGCCATACAAATATTTGTAATAAACCAAAGGAAAAATCCCAGGTAGACATGTTCCAAAATTGAATACTGTTGACTCTATCCACCTGAAAAGCAAATGATGTACACTTAAAACATCTTCTGTATGGCCTGCCTTAGCTAGGTGCAGATCTCCATGACAGCATGCAGATAGAGGATGTGTCCATAGTACAAACACCATTCCCAGGGTTGGGTACTGGACCCAGTTAGCCACAGCAGCAAGGATCTCCATCCTCAGCCAAGAGGCATGGAGACCACCGTGTCCCATGCACTTGGAGCCTGTTTCTGGTACTGGGTGAGTACAATTAAAATCAGCTTTGATATGCCTGCGCTGTCCTGACATCTCTGCTGTAGACTCTGATAATTTAATTCAAAGCCTGTTACCATACAGTAATTGCCAGAGGTCACACCATCATGGTTCAGATGAATTCATTAAGTGAACCAATATGCATGTTGCCTTTTTGCTCCCTTTTCAAGTACACGCCAAAGGAGGAAATGCAGGAGAGATGTGTTGTAATCTCTTCAATGGAGCTGTTCCTTGTCAGCTACACCATTGTTTAACTTGTCACAAGTACAAGCAAAACAATACAACACAGTAAACCTCACCAACTTGTATGAACAGCTTGGAAGTCCACTGGATATCACTTAATTCCATGAGCCAGTGAATATATGAACAATAGGAATCAGATTACTTTGCTCATATGCTTTGACAACAGCAATTTCATTTTATTTATTATGATAATTCATAAAGCACCATCAAATGCAGTGTAGAACCTCTTGTAAAAATAATTACAATCTAGTAATGCAAGATCTCATTGAAGCACACCATTAATTCTTTGACAGTTAGGGAATGAGCCAAAGACTTTAAGCAAATGAAGGATTAGCAAGGCTTCAACACACATTTCCTTGCACTTAAAATGTGCAAGGAGCAAACCTTATTAAAACAGCACTTCATATTGTGCTTTAAAATTATAGCCCCTGAGGCAGATTTTTTGTACTTCAAAAGATAGTTATTATACTACCATATGTTACAGCCTAGAATAACAGAAAAACAAATTCCTATCTAATTCCTGTATACAGGGAGCATCAAATACTTGCTGTTTCCTACAGCTGTCAAGAAAACCCAGACTTCTGTGCACAATGAAGTGTCACCAGTCTCACACAATAAAGAGAGAACAGCTTTAATACAATGCTACCAATTGTCTTCCACTTGGCCACTGAAAATCTTTTGAGCAGCTAAAGTAATCTTTTCTGAGCCTACCATCCAGCATTTGGGATGTTTCCAGATGGGCCTCAGGGTTATAGGTGTTTAAACTGCTTCTATTTCTATGTAGAACGACTTTGTGGTTGTACACTTTATAGTTGTTTTTAAAGTAAGATTTCCCTAACATTAAAAAAATTCAAAAAGGTTTGGTGCCTTTTCTTCTCGCTGTTTAACAATGTTCAAAGTTGTCTGAAAATTTGCTAACACATAAAGGACTGAATCAGTTACCTGCTTTGCATCATCTATGTTTTACAAGTCCTTGCAGTACAGACACTATGAAATTATGACACCCATGATCCAGATTTGTGTGATTTCTCTAATGTGTTAAATCAGATCTTCGTGATTAGAACTGATCCAGAAGTTATTAGGAAATAAGCACTTTACTAAATATTAAGATACAATTAGACCCAGATAAACTGCCTATAGCAAGTAGACTGCCCCACTTAGTAAACTAGAGCCCCCTAAAAACCACCAGAAATATCTGCCAAAGTTAAAATCAAGATCTCATAACAAGCAATTAAGAATGCTGAAAGAATTTGCAGAAGATGTTGCATTCCTTCAACATTTCCATCTTATCTCAGATGTTTACAGTAAAAAGAACAGAGAAGTTTTCTTCAAAGCACAATTATTATCAATCCTCTCCAATCTTCAAGCAGCACAATATTCTTCTTATAATGTGACCAGGTGACCCCCTCTGCTCCTCAGGAGACGTTAGCAAAATAATTGTTCCCCTGCACTGCTCCTTTGTTTTTACTTTATTTTTTTCACACTCTTATTACTTCAGGCAGAAATAATTTGGAGATACTATCAACAATTTACCAAAACAGAATTCCCCTGCATTTATTTTAAGTTAGACTTTTACAATTATAGTGTACATTAGAGCTGAATCTAATGATTTTCAACTTGGCTGAAACTGATTGGCTCGCTGAGTCTACAGTTTAATTCTTCCCTCTCTCTCTTATTTTGCTAGCTAGAAGAGAAATCAATCTACCTTCAAGCCTGTTGGAATCAATCTTCTTTTCTCTTTCTCACCATTTATAAGCCAGAAGCTTAAAAAGTGTTCATATCTGCTTTTAACAAGCTGGTTATGCGAGATAAGCACAAGAACATTAATGAAAATAGCTCCGCTTTAAGTCATGAATGTTTTACAAAAGTAGACCTAAAAAAAAAATCCTAAAGTCTAATTGTGATTTATACTACGTTTCTTTTCCTATACTACCAATTATCAATCATCTCTAAGAGATACCTTCTTTTATATGCCAATGTCAAGAATGCAACTGCTGCCACCCCATTTCCAATCAGGTGAGACACCACGCAGCACAGACCACCCCCTAGTTAGTCCTGGGACATGTAGATGCTGGAGCACTGCAGAAGAAGTTTATTCTTTCCCAGTTACGGACTTTTACTTTTTTTTGTTTGTTTTGTTTTTGTTGTTAATTTTTTAATTTTTTTCAAGAAAGCTCCACAAAGATTTCATAGCTCTCCCACACATTGTACCTCAGTATGGTCGACACCATCACTTTACTACCACCCTCAATGTCTCCAGCATTCACAAAACTTGTACCTAGAACAGCGGCAACAGAACCACCAGTACTGAAGCTTTTATTACTGCAATTACAACAAAGCAGTTGGTGGTAATAATAATACTACTTAGCATTTATATGATGCTTTCTATCTTCAAAAGGCTGTATAAACATTTGCTAATTAAGCCTCATAGAACTCCTGAGAGACAGATACTTTATTTGTTTATTAATAGGAAAACTGAGGCAAAGAGACAAAACAGCTGTTTCCAAATTCTAGGTTTTTAGATTATTTTTAAAAAGGAAATGGAGATGTTTGGGCAGTTAGAACTTTCAGAGTTATAAAAGTACAGCTTAAAATACTCAAAGAATCCAATGGGACATAAACTCCCACGCTCTGAGCATCCACCCCCTCAAAAAAAAAAAAAAAAAAAATTCAGCAAACCCTGTCCCTGGGAAGAAAGACACAGTTCCTACTACCAGCTGCCCTAAGCCACTCACCACTGTGGAGCACAAAAGGCTGGATTGCATAGGCCAGTGGGACCATTCCACCTGTCAGACACCCAGCCTGGAAGTCTGAGTCTCTCTGCAGAAGTCAAACAGCCCACAAGCTGTGCAAAATTGTGATTTCAAGTGGTCACCACCAAGACTGGGACTCAACAGCAACTTGGATCTCCTCCAGGCCAGTGTATTCTGCTCTTAAGAAAGATATGAACCCTTCTGTTTCCTTGCATGTTGACATTTAGCTTTCATATAAAAGTAAGAAAAACTGTAAAACCTATGTAGAAAACAAAAAATTCCACCATGTACTGAAGGCACTTTTGAGATCTTACATTCATATTCAGTAAGACATTTATTGAGCACACTTTTTTATGTGTATTAGACACCTCACTCACATAGGGAAAACAAATGCCTACACACACTCTTAACAGCTCCCAATCAGGTCTTGCGCTGCAGAACTGCTTCAAGAGAGCTTAAAATTATTGCCTAGACAAAATACACAGTGTTCAGCCTTTAAAGAAGATGTTCCTTACAAAACTCTAACCACAAAGACTTGACTACCCATGTAATTTCACATACAATATTCCCCACTGGGACCAATAGGTCTGGAATGCTTTTCAGAAGACATTGGAATAAAGACTAATGACACAAAAGGGGAAAAAGAGTTGGTTTGTGAGTAAGAAAAAAGCTTTACTGCAAGGAGGGCATGAAGTACGTTCTGCAATGCTGAACACAAAGCACTGTGCAATTAAAGAGTGATACGAACCAGAAAGAGTAGGGGAAACTTTGGGGTTAAAGAAGGAAATGGAAAGAGAAAAAAAGCAAACAACAGGAGACTAAAGCTATATCAAGACTCAAGTGTAGGATGGACCAGAATAAGGAAGATGGTGGAAAAACATGACTCAGGTAAGTGAAGAAGGAAGGAAAACATTAACAGCTGAGCCAGGGGGCAGGCTGAGCAGGGAAAAGTGAGAATGAAGCTGAAGGTGAGACTCAAAATCCAGCCGTACTTTACCCCTAAAGCAACCATGAGAAGGGAAACCCTGACTGCAACGGAGAAGCTGTGTTTGTTTCTTGTCAGAGGTAGGACATTCATCACACGGGGCTGACTTACCTAATGGATACTAAGGTACAAAGTCCAAATTCCTTACACTGTCCTGCCCTCTGTATATGAGATAGCACCAAGAGGCTAATTACCAGTTAGCCAGGATTTATTGCCCATAAAGAAGTTTGCAGCTAAAACAGAAACAGACCTCACCCTCCCACCTCCCACCCCTCTGCCCTCACCCCTGGACAATTCTTTATCCTTGAATATAGGAAGAAACAGAGAGATGAAACAAACATTGCACTAAGGTTGTGAAAGCACAGGAAGATCACCAAGCAATAAACAATGCTAGAAGTCGAGAAGAGAATAAGGAATTCCACTTTGGGAAAAGTGAGTCTGAGAAGACATAGATAAAGAAAACATATATTTAAATCCAGAGCCTGCTACCCAATTCTGAATATGAAATATAAATGTGTATTTATATCTCCAACTGAAGGCAGTATAATACACTCGCTGGCTTCTCAAGACATGTACAAAGCTGAAAATTACTTCAGAGGCACAAGTAAAGACGGCTGAGTTTTCCATGCCATTTTTAAAATTGCACAGAAAATCATTAAGTTGAATTTTATTACAACTTGATATCACAAACTCCTCATGATGTAACCCGGCTTCATTGCATTATCTTTGCTAGATCATTGTCAAATGCACTCAGCTACACCAAAAACTCAACATAAAAGATGAATGTCTCACTCTTTGTACAAAGGTTCACATTCACATGCTCTGAATAATAGAATTGTGCATTCAAAAATATTTTTATGATGTACACTGGGATTCTGATGAATCTGATGAATCCCTGCATTAACCAGATACCAACTCCCCAAAACACCATTAACTCCCTTATGGATTAGAAAATTAAACCTTTCTCAAGGCTAGTTACTCCAAATTATAATTTACACTGTAAACAAAGAGACCTTTGACTCAGGAAATAGAGAAGACAACACCTCAGACACACTGTGAAACCAAGCAAAAAGAGCTACAGCATCGGAAGAAGGAAGAGTACATGAGAATGAAGAGCAGAGTCTTCAGTCTTCATGAAAGGAGCATTCAGAGGGATGAATTAAGCCCTCTCAATTACCCCAGAATGAAAGAAAGTGCTCATTATACAAAGTTCATGTTTCAGGTGAAATAAAATTCACTAGGAGCATTAAGGGAACAAATCACAGCAGCATCAAAGTCTACTTAAAACACTGATAAAACTGGGGTAATCTTACATGTCACCAGGTATCTGCAAGTATTGAATGTAAAAGGACTTCTGTGATCTCATGGATTTCACATGATTTTTAGACCAAGATTTACGCTGCTGTTTCAGGAAGGCGGGGTATGTTAAATACCATTTCCTAATGGGTCTGGGTCTATCTAATGAGCAACAAACAAGTAAGATGCAAACATCTCACTTTCAGTTTCAATTTGCACTTGAGACAATTTCCTGAAGGTGAGAGGGAGGAGAAGGGAGTACTGATGGGAGAAGCAGCAAGCCTAATGCCTGTTTTTCTACTTGGTCCATCCTTAAAAATGCTTTTACGTGCAGAAGCAAAAATTAAAGTAATATACACAAATCCCCAGGAGTCATCCCCTTATTTCCCGGTTACAAACATTCCTGGGCTACCGACATTAAGGCTTACAGTGAAACTTTTGCAGTAGATGAAGCCTGTAGCATCCAGCAGCTACAGCAAACTCCAGCCCCTCACCCCAAGAACCAGCTCTGGCAGCTTCACAATTAAGTCAGCTGAACACAGTTCTCTTTACGCTTATGGAAGTCTTGAAAGAAATTGGATGTTCCCTTACGTACAGTGGTAATCTATGAAATCCAAAAAACACATAAACTGTAAAATTCTGGATTATTAAAAGACAAATCCTATCTCATCTAAACCCAATGTATTCTTAAAAAAAAATAAAAACAAAACAAAACAAAAAACAAACAAACAAAAAACCACCCAACCAAAACCACACAAAAACCCCCACAAAAAACAACAAAACATACACAAATCAAAACACAAATCAAATCCCCCCAAAAAACAAATAGAAATCTGTACAAATGCCATTTTTACTAGGACTGAACATTCATAACACCTACACTCACTCAACAGATATCATTCCCAAAGTTAATGACTTTTTTTCTAAATATTCTGTTGAAATACTCTAAGGTTTCACAATATTACATGACAAAGGGTTCACCATTTTACAACTCAGAGTTTTATACTGTTTGGGTGTGATTTTCTGCTTTCCTCTCTAGCTTTATAGAGAACATCACAATTTCCATGGCTGGGAAAAACGACAGCGTGAGTGAGGCCCTGAGAACAAAGGCAAGTAGAATCCCCTGTCACCACAGTAATGAAGATGTCTGTCATACATCAGAAAAGTGCACAACAGAAAATCCCACAGAAATGGATAACTTCACGGAAAATACTAACTCTGAACCTTTGAGGCCAGACACATCTGCTAACTTTGTCTATCCAGAATGCATAAGGTTGCTGAAGTCCATTCATAAAAAGACAAAGATAATAAATGCAAAGAAAGTAATTTGTAATTTGCTATTTCCATGTTAGATCTCAACCCTGTGGAGATTCACAGCATGCCTAACTTTAATTACCGAGACAGTGGCATACAGAGAAAAGGGAAGAAAAGACTGGAAGCATTTAACTAGTAGCAATTCAAGGTCCTGAGTTGGCTAATATTTAAAAATTTTACTAAAACTGACGTAACAATCAAAGGCATGTGTTAGTGATTATGGGCTCATGGTCACAGCTCAAAATGAAAACAGATCCTAAAAAGCTAATGGTAACAACATTTCCATTTGTGATTCATTTTTTATCCCCCCAGTGTCCATGACACGCAATTAGTAACAAAAAAAAAAAAAAATTGTCCCTCCCCACAAAACAGATGTGAAGGTTCCTTCTTCCCACATTATCATGGTCTTTCCAAGAAGGCTGTGACTAGCTTCACCAGGGAACAAGCAATTATGCAGGATCTCTGAGTACAGAGAGCTATAAAAGACACCTTAACATTCCATTTCAGTGACTGAAGAGCTGTTTTATAAATGGTTATGCAAATGTTTTCTACACACACCCCAAACAGTCTCACTGACTTAGATAGAACTTTCTACAACTTTATACTTAAGTTCCTCCATGGGCACCACAAAGAGAAACTCAGCAGTCGTTGAGGACTGAAGTTCCCAGCAAAATGTAAAATTCAGATGACAGCCATCATCTAACTTGGGATCCAGGGCGGAAAACTGAAATTCCCAGGTATCAGAGTTAAATCAAGATCTGTACAAAACTAAGAAATTCGGTGTGTTGGATGAGTAAGTTGATGGATAAATCAGAATCCAAAATTTTATCTGGAGTTAAGATAAAATGGCAACAGATACATCCCTCTCCAAAAGCAGGATTTCTAGTTTCTGGTCATGCGAAGTATTTAATATTGAAAACAATAGAGAACTAGTACTGAGAACAAGATACGAGTCTCATATATTGAATTTTCACCTTGAAAAATATACCAACTGCACTGTTAATTTCATGGGTACTGTGTAAGTATGGCCCTACCATGAGGAAAAAGGGTATTTCAGGCATCACAAAAATCAGTGAAAAGCCTTCTAACTAGCTGTTGATTAGCCTCCTTGGGAATCCAGCTCAGGACTAGAATGATGAAAACTGAATCCCCATGGACAAAGGGAACACAGAACCAGATGCCGTTAAGTGAGAAAGCAAGAAGAAATCCTGGTTTCAAATGAAATGTGTGAAACAGACCTATCCACATGCAGAAAACACACAAGTAAAGAAACTTTCTGATTCCTTTTGGATGAAGATACAAGAATGGGGGCCATTCACATTGCATCATAAGCACCACAGCTAAGAGGAGTTAAAAGTCGTTTCTTTCTGGTCACCACCCCACTTCAAGGAGAGAAGACTCTGGATGGGTCACACACCAAAGGGCTTTTTTTTTCTGGCTGGCACAGCTAAAAGCTGTGTCTTTGAGAAATCTCTCACCATTGACCAGTCATTCACTACATGAGAAGAGATTCAGGAACCGTAATTAGGAGCATAAGAGCAACAAGTGGTTAACACTGATATCGAAGTTAGCAACTACTTTATCAGTGCAGCCTTCATCGTGTGGACTTCAAGTCTTCTCTTATCTCACCAGAGTAACATAGAAGTTCTTACATATTTAACCTATTTTGATCCTCATTGATCCTCCAATTCCTTGACTTCAGATGTTAGATTTTAATAAGGTTTTACCCACAGGACAAAAAAAAAATGCAACAGTTAATGTGACTGATTTGCCCTTTACAGCTGGACTATGGACTGAAAGAAAATAAACAATATTTTCAGAATTTAGTTGTCACCAAGTGCAAAAATTCTGTATTTTTTTTCCATCTGTGCATTTCACAGCAGAAATAACTTTAGACTAATCTTGCCCTCTCTATTACTGCTATAAATAACACAGCACCTAATCACTACTGGGTGTTGCTGCTTGTAGGGTGTTACCTCCCTTCAAATAAATCTAATGGGATGCTTTGACTGCTTTCAAAATTACATGCAATCAGAAACATACATTCTGAGCTATGAGAAGGCATAATTCAATATTGCAGCCATTATGAGTGTTTGACAATACAAGCCAGCTGGACAATTACAGTCTGAAGCCACTTATATTTCCACAGTCCTTCCCAGTAAAAGCAAGCAGCGGCTGCAACCTGCTTCTGTGGAGCCTTGAGCACAGTATCTCATTACCTGATGATACCTGGATGCTAATAATGCTACACTCACTGTGAACTGTGAATCAAGAGGAGATAATGCTGTGTCTCCCTTACACCCTGGAAACCCTGTAAGCTCTTTGCAATCCCCACTGCTCGCTGAGAGGATACAAACTCACTTCAAGCCTGGCCTAGGAGAGGCTTTTTCTCAAGGGGCAAGGGTAGCAGAATTTCCATGGAAAGGAGACAGGACACACAATGCTGATTCAGTATTTCCAGTTGCTAACAACAAAAATAGTCATTTTTATGCTCTCCCATGTAAGCAACTTTTGTAGCTGACATATAGACATTGCACAATCACAAACAAGAAGTCAATAGGAAGAGAGGAGGACCATATTTTTGATGATGGTGAGGCATAATTAATATACGATCTACACTGCAAAGGCATGTGAGATCCATCATTTGGTTAATATTTCAGAAGACACAACGTAGAGCAGCAATACTTTTATCTTCAGTACTTCACCTCAAGTAAACAAAGCAGGCTCCACAAAAGGTCATACCACTGCACGTCTGTAACTCTGGAGGGTACAAGACCCATGAGCCAAGGCAAAGCACAATTTTTGAGTGGGAGGATTGGTTCCCAAACAACATCCTTAAGAAAAACTTGTTCCAACCTTTCTTCTATTGCCTGCTACTCACTGGCTTGAAACTACGGTTTAGTGGAAGCTGCGATGTCTCGCTTTTCATGGATACAATGCAGTCCTACTGAGGTTACAAGAGGACAGGAACACCTTAGATCATGCCACAAGATGCCACGAACCTGTTTTCCACCGTGTGCCCTGGTCACCTGCGCGCTGGCAGGGAGTGTGTGTCATGGCGATGAGAGGGGCAGGAGGAAGAAAAACGCCAGGGAAAGTTACCAGATAAAGGGAAAGGGCTAAACAGCGGGGCAGACGAAAGACAGCAGGGGAGAGCACCGAAGAAACGCAGGCATGTAACAGGAATATCCCACCTGAAAGCTGCCCTTCGCCCGCTACCAGCAATACAGGTGGAAAAGCCAGCTCAAACACCGAGGAAAAAATACCACGATGAGGACTGAAAGACAAGTCACCTGGTCGAAGGTGAGGCAGGAGGAGGAGGAGGGCAGCGGCGGATCCTCAGCCCGGTGGGAGCCCGGCGGGCAAGGTGCGGCGGCGTTACCGCAGCGGGAGAGGGAAAATACACGCACACCTACACACCTACACAAACAGACACACACAAGGAGAGGGGCGTGGGTACAAAGCCACGGCGGGGGAACGGCGGCGGCAGCGAGCGCCGTGCCCAGCCCGGGGGCCGGGAGGGAGTTCTCGGCCCCCCTGCCCGAGCGGCGGCGGGTCCGCGGACAGGCCGGGTCAGCGCCCCGCACTTCGCCCCGTTCCCACCCCGGGCGCTGCCCCGGCGGCTTTTGGCGTCGCGGAACAAGAGGGGGGGCTCGGCGCCCGGGGGAAATCCTCGCCCGCCCCGCCAGCCCCTTACCTTCCCCCGAGTCCTCCTTCCGCCCCGCGGGGCTCCGGGCGGCACGGCCGGGGCTCCCCCGCCGCCGGCGGGTCCGGGCAGGGCGGGAGCGGGGGCTCCGCTCCGCGCCGCCAACAAAGTGCCGGGGCGGGCGCCGGGCACGGGAGCGGAGCCGAGCTCCCCCTGCCGGACCGCCCCGGCTCCAGCCTCAGCTCAGCCCCAGCTCCCGCCTCGGCCCCGGCCCCGGCCCCGCGGGCTGTGCGGGGCAGCCTCGCCTCTGCCGCTCCCCGCCGCGCCTCACCGGGCGCTCACGCAGAGCAAAGATGCTGAAAGCAGCTCCCCGGAGCGGCGCTGAAATATGGGAGTTGTTTAAAGTCACCCTAAGCCTTCCAAAAAAAAAAAAAAAATTAAACAAAAAGCCACACGATAAACCTACCAACGCTCCAAAGCAAAATCCTTCCCCGGAGAAGTAGGTGTATCTAAACCACCTTTGGAAGTAGTGGACGACGAGAGTATACGTTTCCCATCCTAGCTTGAAATCCCAGATGAAATCTCCCAGCTGTTTATGTTGTTTCCATCTGGCACCACATTCCTCCCGACTCTGACAACTTACACGTGTCTTTCACTCAGCACAGGGGAATAGTCCCGTGTCCAGATACTATTGGCACGTTTACAGGTAACCAAAGTCCTCACTCTAAAGCCGTGATTTCTACAGCAAGCCACTCCCCTCCTAAAATCGGGTTGTTCCACGAGAACCTTGGTTTTCACTGATTTCACTTTCAAATAAGCTTTTGCCTTTTGTGACTCCAGATAAAAGCCTGAAAACTTTTGACAGCATCAGACATAGGAAAAGAACCTGCATTCAGGTAGTATATAGGAGAGCTAATCTGATTTTTGAGGTTCTGCTCCCGAGTTTTGATAGGATTCAATTGCCAGTCCTGAAAGACACCTGTTTGATTATGTTCCCAAAGCTCCTTCCAGGCTTCACCAAGATTCCTCACGAAGATCACAATCTTATCTAGACCAAACAGCCATTTCCATTGAGCCACTGCTATCCAAGTATGGATAGCTTTACAAAGTTTCTGTGATTCCAGGCCCTCCTCAAGGAACCTGTGGAGGAAAAGTATAAACTAATGAAAGAGCAGCTGCTTGCTGAAATTTCCACTCAGTTCCAAGAAATGAGGCTTGGCAGGTCCTTGCTTTTTATAACATTCTGTGACTCATTTACAGAGGCAGGTGAAGTCAGAGCCATCACTGCCAGAGTCACGCCACTGACAGCTTCTTTGGGAAGGACATGGATTTCACCATTTTTTTAAAAAGAGGAAAGGACCATATTGCTCAGCTTCTGTTTGCAGCTGTTTGGTTGTTGAATCTCTTCTCAAGTGCTGCTAGTCCATCCTTGACCTGGTGTTTGCCAGTAAATCTTCCTGAAATAAGGTCTGAACTCTACAAACTGTGTTATTGTGTCAGGCTCCTTGGTAGGGTAGGGGCTGAGGGCAGTGGTCAGCAGGCAGGCATGAGGCTCACTGAGGGATCCTGTGAACCAGACAGGAGAGAGTAACCCGAGCTTGCAGGTCAGGCTGGAAGAGGTGGGGCCTCACTCCACAATTGTTTAGGAGTTCACCTTAAACTGGCAACAAAACAAAAAAAAAAAAAAAAAAAAAAAAAAAAAAAACACCCACAAAAAAAAAAAAACCAGTTCAGGCAACTTCCCCTTCATGGCTTGGAGCCGGCAGAGTCCCTGGTACATCTTCTAATGGTTCTGCCTCTGCTATTTTTTCTGGCTCAGAAAGCCCTCCAAAAACAGGAAACCATAAAAAAACTTGTGAAATAAATCCATTTCTATGTACCTAAACAAGCACTGAAATGTGCAGATACCATACACTTACCTACTTTGTTTCCAAGAAACCTTCAAGCCTTAAAGAATCGAATTATGGAGAGGCCACCAAGGTAATTTGTGTGAATGAAGCTTACAGGAACACTGACATCTAAACTGACATTTCCAAACTATCCATGCCAGACACCATACACTCTTCCTAGGTAAATAATAACAGTAATTTTTACATGAAAGTGCTTACCCCATGAGAGGTGGAAGGAATACAAGAGACACTCTTAAAGAAAGGCTGGGGACTGCTTCAGTCCTTGGCAGGGATAAACAGTGCCTCTCTTCCCCCTTCTTTCCTGGATAGCAGCCTAAGCCCACCCCCTGCTCCAATTCCCTTTAACAAAGGACAGAACACAAATGCAGAAGACCACTGTGGGCTGATATTTTTGTTTGGTTTTACTCGAGAAGAAAATATTTTAAAGGAACAGAAAAAATAAAGAGAAACGTGGAAAAAAAAGTGGGATGTGAGAATGAGAAAAGGGAAAGCAGAAGGATAAATGGGAGAGATAAAGATTTGGGGAAGAATAAATTCTATTTCTGCTCTTTATGGACTTTTCTGTGGGATGTGTACAGAAGGTATGGACATTTATAAAAGTATGTTATATGATTAAGAAGTTAAAATCACTGCAGACAGGAATCCAGAACATTGCAACACAGGGGATGAAGAAGGTATTTCCTCAATGTTTGTCTGTTTGGGGAAAAGACAAAATATGCCAAAGAATTTCCTTTTGTTGTAGAACAGCCTAAAGATACTTTCCGTGCTGGGAACCTGCAGAATGACTTACACACAATGAAAGACTTACACAACGGTCTGGCAGGCCCAGCAGAGTCTGTTTGCTGACACCCCCCCTTCCTGCATGGAATGTGGCCAAGCGCCACAGCCCCAGCCCGTCCCAATCTCCTCTGCAGGTGAATGCGCGACGGAAGGCACAGTGTGGGGAACAAACCTGCAGGCCCATGGGGAGCACCACTGCTCAGGCTCTGCTGAAAAGAGATGGGCAGGGGTTCAATTTGTACAGTATTGGCTGCAGCAGGCCTGAGGATTTAAGATTAACTGCTTGATACTGGAATTTCCACTCTCATTGAAAACAGACACCACTGTATCCATAGAGTTTTCAGAAGAAAAATATACACAGCAAGCCTGATTCTTTAATTGATTTTAAGGCATGTGGAGCTCAGTGAGAAACAGCAGAATTGTTCCTGATTTAGGTCATAAAAATGCAAGGTAAACCCAGAGGAATCCAGAGCAACTGAGAGAAATAAAAGAGACTGGCTGTTGGTCCATGCTCCTCCATTCTTTATGCTGTGGAAAAGAAAAAAGATTGCAAATACAGAAAGTATTTATTTACTGCTTTTGTAAAATTATAGAAAACATTTTGCCCAAAGCTAAACATGGTACTATCTAGAAAACTATGCAGGTAAGAGGATTTGAAGAATAAGCATAGAGATTCTTCTAGTCCCAAAGTAATTTGTAGTTTGGTTGGGAGTTCCTTTTGAGTGTGTCTGGTGTTAAAATATTCTGCTTAAATATGTCATCCTTTTTGTTATAAATATATATTTATATATATAGTTAGACCATTTTTAAAAGACAATGAATGTAAATAAATGTTCTGAATTCAGATTTACTATTTGAGTAGCAAATCTATAAATAACATAATAACCACAAAACTATGGAGGTCTAAACATGTTCAGGACATTCTATAAACTTCTATATTAATTAGGAAGCTGGGGTTTGCTACCCAAAAACTAGCTTTGGGCAAACCCTCTAATATGTTTGGGTTTGATTCCACCACCACCACCTCCAAAAGAAAAAAAGAAAAAAAGGCTTAAAGATTATTAAAAGATCTCCTCTCTCCCCATTAGTCAATTCCTATGTTGGAGAGCTTGTTCTTAGTTGATTAATATGAAATTACAGAAGCTAATTGCATTTTTTTTAATAAGCTTTCTGTGGAAGGTTGATTCAGGTACACTAAGTAAAGCAGACCAGAGAGCTACCCACAATCTAAATGTGAAAAGGAAGGAGGAACTCAGTATGTCTGTAAGCCTCTCCTCACAGAAACTGAACTTAAGACCGGGGAAAACTCCTGACTGACTCATGTACTGTGTCCTAGGTACAGAGCCAAAGCAGCACAAAGAATTCCCAGGAGTCTCATTTCCACCCAAGAAATGATCCTTTGGAAGAGCTTGAGGATATGGCAGAAGATATATCTGCTGAGAACAAGGTGTCTGTCAGAGTGCAGCCACGGCATGGAACTCCGTGGAGGCTCCCAGTGATTGTGATAGATAAGACTGCCTCAAAGAGCTGTTGAGAATTACTGTGCTCAGGTTATATGAGGGACTACTCCATACTGCAGAAAATATAGGTGTTTTAAAAGAGAAAAAAAAAAAAAATCAGTCATTTGCTTGTGGTCCTTGTGGTGCCTGCATTCCAAGTCAGAGAGCATGGAATTCCACCTCCATGGTGGACATTTGGAGTTTGCATCAGTAAACATACACCTTCCCTACTTTTCCCTTAGTCTAGCTGCCAGGGATTATCAGATTTTTATTCCTTTTTCCTAATTATTGTTGCAGCCATGAGGGAAATTATTTGACTGAGTTGACTAGGGTAAATGAACTTCATCCTGAGCACAAAAATCTTCATCCTGAAGCTGCCACCACTGACAAATTAAAAACTTGCCATCCAGCCATTCCAACTACTAATGCATCAACTACAAACCACATAAATTTATGGGTAGGATTGAAGCTAAATGTGTGATGATAAAAAGCCTTCCAGTAAGACAAGGCTCCGTGACGTTATGAATTATCTGGCAGCTCTTTCTGCACAATCCTATGTGGATTGCAATCAGCCAGTGAGGTAATGCAGAGGGCCTTTCTCCCACTGGAGCCATAGGGAGTGTTGCCATTTATTTTGGCAGGAACAGAATCAGACCCAAATCCTTAAACTGTGCATTACTTAATCTCTGCACTGAATCCTGGATAGCTGACACTTGGATTTGGAAGTCAAGGCCCCTGTCCAGAAAGAAACCTGAGGTGTAAGAAAAGTCATATCTGAACCACTGACATCATTTGGGCAAAGCTGAGCATGTTCATGATTACTAGAGTTTGATCTGTCCCCTCTCAAGAGTTACACTGTTTGATAAATGAGACTCTAATTGAATTTAAGCAAATAAATTGCAGATCACAAAGCAAACCCAAATGTTGTTATGCATTTTGATGCTTCCATATTCCTGTCTTACAGAGACAGAAATGAAATACGACACAGACAAATCAGTCATTTCATATCTACACTCTGCTCTTTATAGGGAAGCATGACAGATGTGTTTTATTACAATTCTATGTTTATTGTAGAGGACAGAGCATTAAAGCTCAGATATTTAATTTTTCCTATATCTCAGATTCAAAGGAGAAGAAAGAGGACTGGCACAAGGAAAAATAAATAACTGCTAGAAACAATTTCGTTTGTTTTGCCAGAATTTGTAGAAGTCTCTGTTTTTTCTTTCCTCTTCTGGGGTTTTGAACTATACTTCTGTGGTGGAGGATAGCTCATAACCAGATAGCTCATACCAAAGCCTTCAGAGTTCTTGAGTCAAGCATCTAAAATCAATAATTTTTTTTAGTAATCACGAGGTGTTGATAAGAAAGAGGTTGAAATTTTTATGTGGATTTGGGGTTCATAGATTTCATGTTTCCTAACAGAAATGTCAGAGAGGGAGGCTTTTTTCTTCTAACAAATGACAAGGATTTGGGGCATTCACAAGACTAAGTTAAGCTTCTGAGAAACATATCAAATATCATTACCACAATACTAAAATCATTAGATTGGTGAAAATTACTTTCTAAACTGTATTATTGTCAATTATGATGAACTTCAATTTTGAAAATTATAGTCCCGGTTCCTGTTTTTAAGGAGAGAAGGATCTGGTTCAACTGTCTGACCTACTCAGAGACTGTGTAGGTCACCTAAAATTCTGCTTTTGCATATACTTTCTTAGTTTTGATTGCATAATTATTTCATTAGCTGAGGGAAGTAATTAATAATGCTAATGACAATTTTTTTTGGTTACATAGTTCTTGCCACAGACCTCAAAATTGCCTACCAGCTTTAATGAATTTGGAGAGACAAGCTTCTTGTACAGGAGGAATGGACAAAGCTCATCTAATACTGAAGAACCTCACAGTTATATTCTGAAACTTGGATTATGTTGTGTTTTTATTATTAGAGACTAAAATTACAAAATTTGAAAGATGATACCACCTAACCCTGGGAGACCAGAAATAAAAATAACAATAAATACAAATAAAATAACTCTGTGTGTGTGTACACGTATAGTTTTAAATACATTGAATCTCATGAGTTCTAATTATTATGTGAATCTCATGAGTTTTGGGCAGAAGAGAGTGACTCATTATTTATGGTCATACCACACTGGCAGGGATGAAGAGGCTCTGTCACGCTGGGATGTTGCATCCAGAGCCCATGGAAGTAGAGCTGTGGTGGGACCCAGGAACCCAAGCTCCCAGTGTGGTGCTCTGGCCATTACAGTGCCTTGTACAAAAATGGGGCAATGTCTCTGATTTCACACAGAGTCAGTCACAGGTGTGGTCCTGGGAGTTACGATTGAGAAGGTTTTGGCACAACTGAGGCTGCAGATATAGTCACCAACTCAAACAGACTCTGCAAGCTTTTTCTTTCCTATGGAAAGTGCCTGTGAGATAGTTTAATTTCCATACAGTTTCCAGATAAACATATGTAATGTCTAAGTTCATAATTGCTTAAGTCTATGACAGATGTGGTAGGTCTGCAGCTGCATTACTTGAGGTTATGATTTTGCCTTAAGGCACCCCAAACCCCTTAGTAATATCAGCATTTGAAACACACATACTACCAAATCAAACAGGACCTTCCCTGAGCTTGTTACAAGTAAGGGAAGGCTAATAATAATTAAAAGGGAGACTAAATCTTACTGTTATTTGATCAGTAGTCAGCCAGTGATGGATTTCATACCTGAGGTAGTCTCATCTGTTTGCTCAGATATGCAGGGGCAAGGAGAAGCCACCTACCACAGCAGATGTTCTGCAGTCCTCCTGGAGCTCACAAAGTGTGGCTGAAGGCCCTAGAGGTAATCTGACCCTGAGCAAGCAGTCTAAGCGCTACTGTCAGATATTGAATAAAAATCTTCCTGGAAGAAGCAATTAACCCCACAAAGCTCATCAGGTGGACTGCAACGACTTCTTAACTGCTAACTAGCACAATACACAATAACATAAGGCAAAGTGAGAACATAAATACAATAATACAAATTCATGCCTTAGAAAAGCAGGGTTCAATTATTTGGGTTGAATTTTGCCCAGTCTCTGTTTACACTACAGAAGTCACTGCAGAGCAGTGGATGAGATACTGAAAGAACAGAATATAAAAGATGTGCCAGTCAATACACACTTTTAATGTAATTTTTGAACCTTTACTGTGGATGCCTGGGATAGTATTCTATTTTAATTGCCTCACATATTTATCCCATGGCTTACTCCTGGTTTCATCATCTTTGTCTAAGATATTGCTTCAAAGACCTATGAACCTCTTGTTCAGAAACCTATGTTTCTCATCAGACAGCTTCAAGTAAATGAAGGAGTTGAGGACAATGACTCCACACTCTAACTCACCAAAATATCCCAAACTCTATGGGACATACTGTGTGTATATCTACAATGTGGGAAGCATCTTGTATAGTTTACAGCACATCACTGTTCTTGTGTGTCATTCTCCTCCCTCCACCATGTCAGGAGTTTTTAATTTAAATTGATTCTTCCAAATGCTATTTCATACCGCTACCTTGTTATAATCTCTTACCTTGAAAGTTCACGGCAGGTATGTGTATGCAGAAACAAAAATTTCCCCTTTTACTGAAAAATAGGCAAAGCCTTAGTATGAGGTTTTCAGACATTACTGAGAGATGTTCTTCCAGAGGTCTGAACAACCTTTTGTACTCCAAAATTATCCTGCCTAAGAAAGAGGGAGTGTGAGAGAGATTTTAGAGGACATCCACTGTATGCATATTATTCCAGAGAGAAATCTTGCAAACATGTGGGTTTAAACCCAAGGGTTTATGAAAATTCATGGTGTTTGGCACCCTCTCTCACTGATGCAGCAATGGTAGGAGCACCATGAGTGGTGTGGCACACATCTCGGGAAGCATTGAACAGAAATGGATGGGGCATGGAAAAAGTACTCAGGAAAACTCCTGGATGGAGTCCACTGCCTTTCACCAGACCTGAATAGTGCAGGGGTCTTTGACAGTACCATCCCTTAAGGGCCATCCTATCATCAGCTTGTTCAGCTTTTTTTCAGCTGAATTTAACTTTCACTTAGTTCTAGAGCTGAGTAAAATCACATGGCAGAATCATATGGTATAAGCATATGGCATATTAATTTTTACACAGATAACAGTAATGAGTTGATAGTCTGTGTGTTATGGCATATTTATAACCCTGGTATAATGAAGCAGGAGGACAGCAGAAGCCTCCAAAGTGGAGACAGGGGATACAGCCCAGTGAAGTACAGACACAGGATGATACTAAAGGTTTCAAGGTGATAAACCATTGACCCCTGGTGAATGGGCCAGGGCCAGACATGGGCCCAGGAACAACTGTGGGGATAGGGATTGGTCAGGATGTTGGCCCATGTTTGAACCTGGCTCCAGGGCCCCATGGCTGGGCAGGGCAGGGCTGTGGGGGAGCTGGAGACCAGCCCTGCTGCAGCACCTCTGGGGGGACCTCTGGCCCTGGGGGGCTGAAATGAGGTCCTGGGCTATGGGTTGGGCAGGGACAGCAAGGGTGGTGGTATTCCCAGGGACACGACACATGGGACACTGATGCCTTGCATATCCACTGCTTGCTTTTGTTTCTAAGGAAGACTTGTGCCATTGCCCCTGGGACACAGTGAGGCAGTGGAAAGAAGCATAATTCAGAGAATGAGGGGAGATTTGTGAGGTTAGTTTCCTCGTATGACTATTTTTAAACATTTGATTAATAGGACTTATTTTACATTAATTAGATAATTTGGACTGTGAATATTTGTGTACTGTAACCGTACTACTACTAATTAACTGTGTGTTGTGTATTAGTTAGCATGTTAAGATTTTAATTAGGCTAAAAGATTCTTGGCTTGTATGTTCCTCCTTTGTCAATAAGATTTTGCACATAAACCCCTCTCCATCAGTCCTCCCCCTTCTCCCTTTCCTTTTTATCGTGATGTCTCATCACTCCCCCCCTCTTTATAAGTAAGTGCAGTCAATGACATAGTGATGGGCCCAAAGCAGTTTTGTCCTTTCTAGGGGAAGCAAGAGGCCAGGTATTTGACCCCTCTGTTCCAGAGGTCCAAAAAGCAGAGATGTGCTCTTCAAGACTGACAGCCCCTCACCTAGATACGTCTTTCATTGGCACATCATGAATGTGAAACCAAGGAACACATGGACTTCTCCTTCCCTCCACGACCCTAGACACAAGGGGGTGATGAGGTGAAGTGGTACAGGATGAGGAAAAACATCATGTCATGTTATAAGTGACAGGCACATCAGCAGAAAGGGTCCCATGCAGAAGCTTAGCTTCATGCTCCGTCCCTGCCCCTGCACCCAACCACAACGGAAAGCAGGAGAAACCTGAGCTGCCCTCTCCTCCTGACCCTTCACAGGGTGCTTTTCAATGAGCTGAAGGAAGAAACTGAGCTTACACACAACGAGAATCATCCTATTTGTTTACAGAAACATTTCCCCACATCTTTTGCAGTTTCACTTTTTAAAAGGGTGAGATTTTCAAGGCTGGGACTTGTCCTCACATATATATGTATCCAGTGCCTAGCACGGCCAGGGCTCTGTGCTGAGAAAAGTCTCTGTATCCTACCAAATCAGGCAAAACAGTAACAAAAATAATGTCAGCCCTTCCTCTTTATGTGAGCTTCTGTTAAAAGAATAAGCAAGTACTTGGCCAATTTCTTCTTCCTCTGGAGTGGTGTCAGCCAGCAGAATTCACCACTCCAAAAGGGCACCCGGACTGCTGTTGAATTTAAAAAAGGGGGGTTGAATGGTCTCGATCAGGCGATGCTTGTGGCTGGTGCAGCTGTATGGAGACAAAAGGAAAAATTGAGAAGGACTGAAACTCTTATAGTGTGACACAGATGATTTAACCCCTAGAATGCACAAACTATGGATTGGGAACACATTCATGATGCAGATATTTCTGGACTATAAGAAAAATAGGAAGAAAAGGAACTGAATTAATCTCCAAGTATAATAAACAAACAAACAGTTACTGGAAATAACAGATAATCTGGGAAACTCCCTGGAGGGACCATAAGAGCTTTCAGATTCAAAACTGTAAGACAGCAGTACATGCCAGATATGTACACAGGTATTGCTGGTTTACCTGGTCTAACAGAAACTTATTTCAAGGATTTGTAAATCCACAGTATTTGTGAATTTGTGGGATCTGAAGAAAACATTGTAGGCTTACAACTGTTTTTTCCTTGCATTTAAAACTTGGTGTGTGTAGTTTTTTTGCTTTGATGGGGGTGAGGAAAGTGAACTGCGGATGTCTGGATCATTCCTCCTTCTCAGTCTGAAAACAAAAGCAAAGCCAACACAAATGAGATAGTCAATGGGATTTCCACCCTAAGACCCCAAATCTCTTTTAAAAACAAAAATATTTAACTGCTCTTATTTCTTTAAACTTCTGGTTCTTTTCTCTATGTCTTTATTGCAAAGTGAAACATTCCTGATTTGATAGCAGTTGTACAAATTATTTTGTTCCCTTCTTTTTAATCATATTCACACATTGTACAAGTTGCAGGAAATGCCAATAATTTTGTTGAAACACTGCTCCTAATTTTCCCTCAAAATAGAGGCTCTATGACATTTTAAATGGTGCTGTATCTATATCAAAAGAAGCTTTCCTTCTAAGGTGTATTATATGTATGTCATAGCCAAATGGA
This sequence comes from Myiozetetes cayanensis, assembly GCF_022539395.1. Classification (NCBI taxonomy): domain Eukaryota; kingdom Metazoa; phylum Chordata; class Aves; order Passeriformes; family Tyrannidae; genus Myiozetetes; species Myiozetetes cayanensis. Next base: position 66,457,174 of record NW_026087521.1, on the reverse strand, counting down.
TAGAGGGTAAGAATAAGCATATCTCAGATTTCTTTTCCTTTTTAAATGAAGACAAACTTTTGTAGTCCTGAAAGTGCAGGTCTGTCACCAGGGAGTGTGAGCAGGCAGGCTCTGTTTTCACACATGCACCCTCCAGAGAGCAGCTCTCCCCAGCCAGGCACTATGACCAGCTTTGCATTCCCCTCTTATCCTGTGCCTCCAAATTCCACCCTGCCCCTGCAAAAAGTGAGTTGTTACATAAAGGAGAGTGAGACACAGTGAAGATTTATTTAGGTATAATTACAAAACAGTCTGAGACCCTGAGAAGAGAATTGCGATAAAACTGAATCCAAAGTCCTCTGAATCCAAAAGGAGAATGGAGCAGGCCTATATATACTGCAAAATTACTACTGAACTTTACAGAGTAAATGACTGTGGCAACAGATGAATCAGAATGCACACAGTACTATGAAACTAGAATTATTTATCCTTTCATGCACCTTTGCACTGAATTATTCCAAAGAGATATTCTTGTTATCCTCATCTAAGTTATAGGTTGTTAAATTACCATCATGAAGATTGCAACAACTGAAAACAAATCAGGAACAATGGTTTGAGCTTCCCTGTCTGTGAGAACAGGGCAAATGGCAAAGACTGTTTTTCAGTGCTGAGCTGAACATAACATATATGACATCTGACAGCACCCCCAATCAAATCACTATAGCTTGGACAGACAATACTCCCCCAGAGTCGGGCTCTCTGTGCTGAGAGCAATTTTCAATTAATTTTCCTCATCTACGAGGAAGATGCTAGAACAGATTTGAAGAAGTCCAAAAGCTTAGCGGTAAATGAAAAATTCTCTTGTGTGCCTCATTCAACGTGCTTCTCCCAGGAAGCATGGAGAGAGACAGTTTGATAGCTTATTTCTTTAGGGGAAAGACAGACAGACGTGTCTGTCTCCATTTACTTGCAATTGAACACACACAATAGATCAGGTTGTCTTAACAGGGACACAGAAATTTTCATGCAACTCCATGTGCAGCTCCCTTGAGGAGCTACTTGCCAAGAAAGTGGAAAGTTTTAAAGAAATTTTGTGGTTATGAGTGAATCTTCTCTGTCACACTGGTGTGACAAGCACTGGCACACACTCCAGCACATGAGCTGAGAGAGTTTTCCTGTTTCAAACAGATATGAACTTCTCCAGTTCACACTGGGAACTTTTTTTCCATTCATCAGCTTGCCAAGAGCAGTGACTCCAGCTGATGGCCACTCATAGCCAAATCTGACATTTGGTGGACCTAATTCCTTTTTATCCTGCTATAGCAGTATAGTTTACTCATTGTATTTTTTTAATGAATATTTTGTTTATTTATTTGCACTTACTTGAAAGCCCTTAACAACTGCAAGAATTGGGGTAAAGAGATTTTAACGTTTGTCCATATTGCTCTTGTATTCAGGTACCTTGCTCTAGGACATGGCTTCACAAGCACTACCAGAGAAGTAGAATCACTTCTTGTGATCTGCAGGTACTTTCTGGTTACTACTGCCCAGTATGTGCTCAGCCTCCATCTCCTCTGGTGCCTGTTCAAACCTTTCTAACAAGACCCCCAAGTCCTTCATGGCCAAGTCAGTCCCCAGCTTTGTTCCCACTCTGTAATCCCAGAGCTATTTCATGTTTGGTTGTATTTTTCAAGTATTTGTACATTAAATGTAGCAGTTGTTTTGCATTTTGCACTTGATTTTAAGGAACCTGGATTGGGGTCAATGTGTGTCCATTGCCACATGTCTAGCTGACGGATGATAGTGGTTTGAGTGCTTTCCAGCATTTCTGTTCCACAATAATGTAGCAGTGATGATATGGTAATGTCTGCAAAATCTGAGACTATGTAAATGAAAAATAACGAGAAAAAAAAATACATGACCTTCTTCTTAATAGTATGTTATAATAATACATCTTAACAACACAATTATTTATTATGCAGTCTATTATTATTATAGTAACCCTGTAATCCTAATAAAGAACCCAGCAGTGTAAGAAAGCAGTTCATAGAAATCTTCAGGAACTGAAAGGATTCTTATCAAGGTAAGCTGTTTTGGACTTGGGTTTCACTGACTATTGCATCCACGTAACTATAACCATTCCAGCTTTTTATGGAATATGAAGCATTATTTACATAGTTTATTATGATTCTCTGGGTATGAATAAAGTTCTTTTGCTTGTTCAAAGTATGTTTAGCCTAGTGAAAAAATACCCATGTTTCTGAATAACAGCTATAACAGAATGGTCTTTAGTAGGAGACCTGTTCTTCAACAGGAAGGCTTTCCTCTTATCAACATCTTTTCATAAAGTTTTATTTTCATATTAGGAAGATTTCATTGCTGCTATTAAACAAGTCTTTATGGACTAAGGGTTGGAGAAAAGTGAGACAGAACTTGATTAACTGATGGCAAGATTAAAGTTTTGACTGTGGATTTCACAATATTGGAAATAAATAGCTCACAGTCCCCCATTATCATTTGCCAGGAAGTGATTTGCTACATTTTTCATCCTTATTGATGTATTTCATTGAGTTTACAATGTTATATTGACCTTATCCTTGTTCTAGTCATCAATTTCTATCCTTAGGATATTTAAGGACAGTAAATCTTAAAAGTTATTGCAATAGACCTTTCTCTTCAGATGATTTATTATTTTATACTAGAGAAATGTGATTTTTAATGATGCACATTTTTAATTATTTCTCACTTAGAGGCAGTTTTGACCATATAGGAATAAAAATGAAATACAGGTCTCCTCCTGGGTCCCAGGAGGAGAGCAATAAACTCTAACAGCTAACTACTAAAACTATTACTGTTTGCATTAACTTAAACTGTGGGAATACGCCAAAGAAATTGCATTTGATTTCTCACTAAGGTGCATAAATTTTAGTACGCTTTATTTCACCTTACCGGGGCTCATTCATGGTTTTGGTTTTGGTTTATTTTGTTTGCAGCCCTGTAGTGATATATGGAATTAGAAAAAGTTGACCGTTAGATATGTTTTTGAAGGTCATAACAGGGGGTAATTTAGAATTACCTTTTCTACCACTGAGTTATCTTTTGGACTCACATAAAGAGCTGCAGATACCTTCTTTTTTCTACCAATAGCCAACATTTTGTTAGCTCAAGGGTTGCTCTTGCATCCTGTGGATTCCAGGCCTGTGTTGTCACAGCTGCACTTACTACAAAAGGAAGTTTGTCATTAAGTTAGAGATATAAAACAGAAAAGGATTTATTTAGCTTATAGAGGTTGAAAGCCATAAAGTATCAGGCTTCTAAACTGAAGTATTATCTGTGCTTTTAAGACACTAAAAGCACAGAGCAGCGCAGTGTAGAGGAATTTGGACACTGAACAGTCCAGAGGATGCTCTCATATACAGAAGCTCAGCTGTTTCGTATTTTTCAAAGCTACCTTTTTCACTTCCAATACTACATAGATAATGTATAGTTGCTTTTATGGTCACAATATGGAGGCTTGTGAGGCTGCCTGTCATATCTATCTACATCAGCATTACAGCTCCTGGACAGGGAGATTTCTCTTCCAACTTCTTTAAGTGCTTTTTGGGCATCTTTAAATGGGGATCAGAGTGAGAACAGCACCTCTGCAGCAGAGTCCTTTCAGTGTCAGGAAGTTTTCCTGACTCCTTTCACACTACCCTGTGCCGCAGGGAGTCATAAGAATATGACACAGAAGCAAGAAACACAGACACTAGTAGTATGCACTCACAAGTCAAGGTTCATTTTTCCATTTTAAAAATGATGTGAATGTTTCAGTCAGTGCTTTGTCCAGTTGGTTCTTTATGGAACTTTATATGCATAAGAGGGACATGCATATTAGCTATCACTGGGTGTAGGTACATAGATACTGCTCACTGTATGAACACTTACTTAAACCCAAGCTCACTCAAGACCAAAGCCCAGACTTTAACTCCCACCACACTCAGGATGAAGGAGTCAAAATATAAAGACTTAATGAGTGAGTTTAGAAGGTCAGCATTTGCAATTGAATGGTACACTGCAATTTCCCAGTTCATTTGAAAACCTCTTAATGTCTAGTCAATATTTGGATCCTACACCTAAGAGAGGAAAAACAATACTGTGGTTGCAAAAGGACAGACAATCCACTGTTAAGTCCCATCACTCTCCTACAACTGCTACCACTGTCTTCTACTCAATTCTGGAATCACACAGCTGTTCAGAGGAACATTATGCATCCTTTACCTTAGTCACTGCCACTTTGGGATCCCTAATAGTTCCTCCTTTTCAACTTTGTACAGCCTAATCCTTGTTGTCTGAGTCCCAGACAGCCCTTCAGCTCCTGCTGAGTGCAGCAGTCAGGCAGCTGGAGAGTGGGCAGTTAAGGATGGGATGGAGTAAGAATGTGGGGACATTTTCCTAGGGCTTGAACACTTGTAAGGGTTAAAAAGGAGGCAGAGAAATAAACCAAAGACGTGAATATTTGATGTTGGATAAGACCCTTTTTGTTTTTAATACACGAGAGAAATAGCTGAAGCACAGAACAGCCATGTGAAAAATATGAAGTTACTTGCAGAGCTGACCTCGGCAGCAAAGCAACAGATGCCTGAAGGACGATAGCAGTTCTGCATCCAATTTCTGTGAGACTGAAAACAAAAGCAAAACAATGTTAGAAGAAAGCTGTCCATTTGCAAGGATTTGAAACAGATCTGTCTTGAAACAAATCTGCAAAATATATTCATACTAATATTAAAAGCTTCACATATTTTTGCAACAGGATTTATTATTCTGGACTGTGCTGAGTGTGAATCAGAACAGTTTCTAAAATAAAATCAGAAATCCATTCTAGTGATACTTTATACCATATTTTTTAAATTGTTCTGTCTAAAAATTTTCTGGAAGAATAAGGATCCCATCAAGAATGCTAAACTTCACTTGGGCAGATTTTGAAAAAAGAAAAAATGTTTCAAAACAAAACCCACAAAAATAGCTTATATAGGTAAGATATGGGTGTGTTCTCTTGACTAGACAAAAATCAAATGGATTTGCAACAAATGCAGATTAAAAAATTAGACCAATCCTTTTTTGTTCTCATATAATGTACCTTGCAGTCTCATACAAATATAATTTAACTATATTCAAAACTTTATGAAAGAGACAGCAATTATCTGTGCCATTCCATTGTAGGAAATAAAAAGACGGATAACACACTTCCCTTACATACTTACTCCAGCTATAAAAATAAATGAAAAGACCATATGCAAAATTCCTATCTGGTCTGGTGTCTATATTTCAGGTACTTGCTATGTCAAATTTTGGGGTTAAATTCTTCTATTAATTTCTAACATTCTTTTCCAAAACACAATATGAGTATCAATATATATTGCCACATTTTCTTCATTAATCGTTCCACACAAGCAAGCCATTCATGAGATATGGTGAGAACTTAATGTAGCACAAGCTGGTGGTTCCCAAGCACAGTATATGATCTACCTGGAACAGGCAGAGGCATTTGATACCAAATTCCAGGGAGATAACATTGACACAGAAGCCTGAACACAAGAGCAGTATTTTTAGTTGCAGAACAAGAAGCTGGAGGTTCAGAGTGACCTTGCAGCCCTCTGTGATGATGTGGCACAGGCGGCAGCTATGCCAGAACATCCTCTTCCAGCAGCCGGACCAAGTACAGGGAGCCCAGGGAGGAGCAGGTACAGGAGGACAACTGCAGGCACACTGGTATTGCCTTTGTTGTTGTTTTCAAATGTTACTTATTTTTCTGTATCAGTTTAGTATGACATGTTCCATGAAACTGATGTCCTTAATTTAACCACAAAACAGAAACAGAATGGACACAGAGTCTGCCTGAAGTGAGGAAAATGTGTTGAAGGGATAGGGATTTCTCTTTCCATATGCATTGAATTGTTGAGAAACCACCAGCTAGTAGGCTAATCAAACTGTCCTGCACACTGGATAACCCTCCACACCACTTGAAAGTTTTATCATTTTATTAATAACTTCATTCATTATATGAAGATAAACAAGTATATCTATAGGCTTTGAAGTCAAGGTCCCTTCTGATATACACTTGATATACATTCTCACTCCTATTATTTTCCTTTGTGAAGTGCTCTGCTACAAGAGCAAAGATGACAGAATCTGTCCCATTGTAACACTCTGTTTATTGTAAAATAAAAGGAAATCCAAAGGATCCCATTTTACAGATGCTATATGAGGCAGAGCATGTCATTTGACAAATTGCACAGAAAACACAAGAAAAAGGTGAAAATAAATGGCAGGTCTTCTGATATCTAGTTGAGTCTATGTAGCCTTCCCCAACTGATGACAGCCTGTGACAGCAGGTTAACAATAGCTGCTGTCCACTAAGATATCATCAGAAATCATGAATTAAAAAAACCCCACATTTGTTTTTGTTAATGTTATTTGTGTCATTATGGCTCCCAGAGAATAAAAGTCCCATGACACTGAGATCATGGGAAAGATTGAAAATAACTCCCTTTACAAGTGAATCACAACACTGGAATCTTTGAAATGTCTTTGAGGGGAGATCATTTCATATTTAAATTATCAAAAGTTCTCTCAGAAAAATTTGATATCTAGAACAGAATCTTTGGCAAAATCGCTAGTTGTAAACATCACAAATTATGCAATTTAGCTATGAAATATTAAATGAAGATATTTTAATTTCTCTGTAACTTTGAGCCCTTAAGGTGCACTTGGGTTCATGGGGGAATTTTTCCTCTGTGAGACCTAATGACTTTATAAAAGTGAAGTTTGTGATTCTTCAGGGCCTGAAGTATCAAGTAAAAGCATGTAATCCTGAAAGTTTGAAAATGAAGCTGCAACAATCTGTAGTGTTATTTCACTGTTTTCTGTCCAATGATGAAGGTGAGTATGAAAGCATTCAGGTGTCTTAAACTTTCATTCCAATATCAACAGGCAGAGTTCTCCCATTGGCCTACTACAGGGTAGAAAAATAACTGCAAAATAAACATAACAAGAGTTGTGGGGTTGGTAATTGGTTATTTTTGCTCAACATTTCCCCTTTTTTTCCTCCTTGTCATTAAAAAAAAATGGAGCAAACTGTAGGCTGTTGTATGGATCAGGTGATCTTCAAGCTGGTACCTGACTCCTAGCATTGCCTCCTGGAACACCACTGATTGCTTATAAAGGAAAGATAAATCTGTTTTTCTGCAAGAGTCCCTTCGCACAATGTAGCCATTCTACTGCAAATGTAAATCTTGCATCAAACCGTTGCTTGAGCAATCCCAGCATGAATCATCCGCTGCAGGGGATTATCTCCATCAGGATATGTGGAAAGGCAGAAGAGACCATTTCTGAGGGAGTTGAATATGTAACATAAATCTTTCTCTTTTAGGGAAGATTTACTTTGTAATTCAAATCAACTTAATTCTACTGGAAAAAAGTCTTTCACAAGAAAGGTCTGCAGACATATCAAATATCATTTAAATCTGGGAAATAACAGTATCTATTTCCAAATGGCAAACTCCAGAATGTCTGTCAAAAGTATCCCACAATAAGCAGCAGTTTTGCTTTTAATTATTGTACAAGTACTTTTCAATGATTGCAGGTTTGCTCATTCTAGATTGTAAACAAATCTGAGTAATCTTAGCTCACAGTTCCAAGTTTCTGACAGAAAAATATGATTTTGTACCATAAAGATGAGGGGAATATTACACAGGGAAAACAGGTAACTTTGGAAAATATATGAGGAATGGTTTTATGGTTCAGGATTGCTGAGTGTGTGACCTCCTTGAGGAGACACTCAGGAGTGAACACTCTCTGCCAAAATCATCTGTCTTCAGCCTTAGTGTACTTTGTCCTGGACACTCTGAGCTGCTTTTCTGGGAGGATGCAGATCTGTAGCTGTCATGCAGACAGTGATGCCCTGCCAATACAAATAGATTAAAACTTGGTGACGGCTTTGAAGATTAGGTAGCCAGAGAAGACTTGAAGCTAAAAAGATCAGTGCAGAGAAATGACATAGATTAGCTGCAGCTCTTAATCCCCTGAAAATTAGACATTGCATTCTTCAGCAGTAAATCCGGGTGTTGTCTTTACCTTTGGACAACCTTTGTAACTGATGGGCTACTGTAGTCAGGATCTTTACTGGCAAGATACAGGGAAATGGGATCAAGTTTAAGGATGAGCTTTTGCCATGCTGCCTCTGAGCTAACAAATTGCCTGATATTTCTGATCACAGTAACATCTGGATGGAAAGAAGAAAATATATCTTAACTACACAGATCAGCTGTGGGAAGCAGTTTCTGTCATTTTGGCATTAATCCAAATAACTGGTTCTTCATTCAAGCATTAAATATGGTAGAATTTTTGATGCTGAATCCTTCTGCTGCCCGTAATCCAAACACAAACTCACAGAGTGTCAGTTTATGCGGTGCTTTATTCAGGGCCCGGGGTCCCTGTGGACTCCTGTCCCAAGACAGGTACCCAAAGACCCACATTTTGAACGCATCTTTTATACTATTTTCCAAGCAAGGTTACATGATTGGTTTTACATTTCACAGGAGACATAGTAGTTAAACATAAACTTACATATCACTTTGATTATATTCAAGTATTAATCCGTTTACCTAACTGTAAACATCGTATAATTAAATCCCACCACCAGATTACATCCTATCTCTAGTTGCAAATTTTTCTTGTCTCGGTTCTACTTGACTTATTGTTTCTTTTTGGTCAGCACAGCCTTAATGTCTAAGCAGTCCTAACTTAGCTCTGACATGCCCTGACTTGTTTCTGGCAGGGGTCTTTTCAGGCCTATGCTCCACACTGCAACAACTCCCCCCTTTTGAGCATTCTTCAATCTTCAATTGCAAGGATGCTCAAATCTTTCTGTAGTCGCTTATGATTCTTCGGGAGGAGAATCACCATCCGGAAGAAGGACTTCTTTACGAGTCAGCGCCATCATAACTCGCCGAGTGTGTTGTCTTTCTTTTGCGATTATTCTTAAGAGACACTTATATACTATTAAAGCAACAAGAATTATTATGCTAAACATTAAAACATATTGAATGATGGAAGACAGTTATCCTGACATATGAAGACCGAGGGAGCTGAATAATTCGCCGATCCAATTATGTTCTGCTTCTTTTTGTAATTTATGCATGTTTCCTTCAATTTGTTCTAATTGAGAAATATCATTTTCAATTTCATGTGTGACATTTGGGATGTGGACACAGCAGTGCTCATCCCGTGCGTGCAGGTAACCGCAAACCCCATGTTGTTTCAATAGAATTAAATCTAATGCCATTCGATTTTGTATGGTCATGCGTGTGGTTGCTTGTAATTGAACATTCATATCACGAAAACCTTTCTTGATAACTGCAGCTAATCTTTCAGTTTGTCGCATTAGTTTAAACAGCATTTCTCTATTGCGATATGATGCTATTGGTGCGAACAAAGACTCCATTGCCCACCCAAATTTGACTCTGTCTGACGGGTCATGCCAATTTTCAGAGTCTTGTTCTGTATCTCTCTTTTGCCTAGGTTGCATGTCAAGTGTGGTCAATTTTCCTGATTTCCAGTATGGGCAAAGCGTAGGAACACCCAAGGTAATTTGTGTCGCCGGACCATAGTGATTATACCCACGACACTCACAGCCTAATTGTAAAAGTATTCTTACAGGGACTAAGCTGATGTCATTATTGGGAGTGTCACATGTGTAAATTCGAGTGCAATTCCACAGTCCTGTGGGTGAGACTATTTCTCGCCACTGTTTGTGTTTCGGATGTAAAAAGGAATAATCCTGATTTGTGGTACCTACCCAGTGGATGCACTATTGTACCTGTCCAATGTACATAAATAGAGGTAGGACCATTCCATCTGGCAGACTGCATGTGAGGGGGTGGTACTTGCACTGTAGTGTTTTCAGTGTGTGTAAAATTGAGTGTCTGTATTTTGACATATCCATAATCAAAACTCATTCGAATCCATACTATGCAGGAATATACACCATTTGCATCAGAGGTTACATTGGGTACCTGCAGGACGGTATAGCCTTTTTGCTGTGTCACATTCCATACCGTAGTCACACCATTCATCATAATGTGGTCCTGATCCATCTTCCGCCATCTAGCACTCACTTCTTCTAATCCAGCTCCCTGGTCGTCAGAGAAGGAACAGGTCAGATTGACAGCTGTACCTTCGGGTACTAAGAAAGAGGAATTAGAAACACTGACTTTAACAAATGCATTAGTAGTATTTATCAATAACAACAATACAGTCCTTATTTGACTGGCCAGAACACCATTTTGGTAGGTGCAATGGGTTCTACAGACCACAGCTTGGGAACTTTCTCGACCCTCGTGTAGTGAATCCAGTTGTCGATGCCTTCGACCTTGACTGCTGTGTAGGTTGCCATCAACACCTGGCGAGGCCCGTCCCATGATTCTCTCAGTGGTTCTGCTGACTAATTCTTCAGGTAGACCTGGTCTCCTGGAGAGATGTCATGCACTGGATTTTCCAGAGGCAGGGGCCGATTCCACTGTAAGGCTCCTCGGAGTGCTGCAAGGGTCTTATTTAGAGACAAAATATAGTTAAATACAACTTGGTCTCCCAGTACATGAGGATCACCGTGGTAGGTTGCTGTATGGTATGGTTTTCCATATAGGATCTCATATGGGCTCACTCCGATTCTTTCTCTGGGTTTAATTCTAATTCTTAACAGAGTAAGCGGCAATGCTTGGGGCCACTGGATTTTTGCTTCTTGACAAATTTTCTTTAATTGATTTTTCAAAGTCTGATTCATTTTCTCTACCTGTCCACTAGATTGGGGTCTCCATGGAGTGTGGAGATTCCATATTATTCCTAACGTTGTGGCTAAATTCTGTACGACTCCTGCAATGAAATGTGACCCTCTATCTGAGGACAATCCTAACGGTACTCCAAACCTTGGAATGATTTCTTTTAGGAGGGTTTTCACTACTTCTTTTACCTGATTAGTTCTACATGGGAAAGCTTCTGGCCATCCTGAGAAAGTACACACGTACACTAGTAAGTACTTGTATGTTTGAGCTTTTGGTAATTCTGAGAAATCTACTTGCCAATAATCCCCTGGAAGTTGCCCAATTTGAAGTTTCCCCATTTGTACCTGTTTCCTAACTATAGGGTTATTCTTAATGCAGGCCGGGCAGGTTGCATTCACCCTTTTTGCTAGTGTTAACATCTGATTTGAGAAAATCTTATGTTTTAGAAATTTTACCAAAGCCTCTGCACCCCAATGGCACTTACCATGTTCAACTTCAAGTACTGTCTTCATTATTCTGATTGGCAGTATTACCTGTCCAGTAGGGGCAATATACCATCCTTTCACATTTTTCTTTGCTTCCATCATTTGGGCCAGTTTCTCATCCTCTGGTGTATAATGGGGTTTTTCTTCCATGTGCACTGTTGCTGGATTATCACGAGTTAGTAACAAAGCCATTTGAGTCCAAGTTCCTGTAGCTACCCGCCGAGTTGCCTGATCTGCCAGTCTGTTCCCTTGAGACTCGGGTCCTGAATCAGACCAGTGTCCTTTCACATGCATTATTGCTACGGCTGCTGGTTGATGTATGACTTCCAGGAGTTGTAGTATTTCGTCTCGGTGCTTTATGGCTGAGCCTTGGGAAGTAAGTAGCCCTCTTTCCCTCCACAGTGTCCCATGTACATGGACTACTCCAAAGGCATATTTAGAGTCAGTCCATATGTTCACCCTTTTCCCTTGACTCAGATTCAGGGCTCTCACCAGTGCCCAAATTTCAGCTTTCTGTGCGGATGTTCCTGGGGACAGTGGTTTTGTTTCTACAATCCCCTGTGAAGTAACCACCGCGTACCCAGCATACCTGGTTTCGTTTTCCACAAAACTTGATCCGTCTGTGAACAGTTCCCAATCTGGATTTTCCAGTGGTTCATCTTTCAAGTCCTTCCGACTTGCATAGACATGCTCGATAGTCTCCATGCAGTCATGTTCCAGGACTCCCTCTTCCGGTGTGGACCTGAGAAACTCAGCTGGATTGAGATGGTTAGTGACTTTTAATTCAATGTTATCCTGTTCTCTGAGCAGGGCCTGGTATTGCAACATAATTCTTGTTGTTCAGTGCCCAGAAGAATGTCATCAACATACTGCAGTATTATGTAAGAGAAAGGAGAGTCCTTTACCTGAGTTGTCTTCCAATATTCGAGTTTCTTTGCCAATTGATTACCAAATACTGTAGGCGAGGATTTGAACCCTTGGGGTAGCCGCGTCCAGGTGAGTTGTCTTTCCCTTCCAGAGTCGGGATCTTGCCACTCAAATGCAAAAAGGTGCCAGCTTTCCGGTGCCAATCGGATGCAGAAGAAGACATCTTTCAGATCTATTACTGAAAACCACTGGAATTTCTCAGAAACAGATGTTAACAGGGTATAGGGATTGGCTACGAGAGGGTAAATGTCTTTAGTTAACAAATTGACCGCCCGTAGATCTTGTACCAATCTGTATTTTCCGTTAGGTTGTGGTTTTTTTTTTTTTTTTTTTTTTTTTTTTTTTTTTTTTTTTTTTACTGGAAAGATAGGTGTATTAAATTCTGATTCACATTCTTGTAATATTCCAAGAACTAGAAACTGTTTGATTAAAGGTGTTACCCCCCCTTCTTGCTTCTAAACTGATTGAGTACTGTTTTACCTGTACTGGCTGTGCTCCTTCTTTGAGCTCTATTACTACTGGGGTTGCGGCTTTGGACAATCTGGGGGCCCAGTCTCCCATACCCAAGGGACCACTGTTTGTTCTATTTCATGAGGAATTGCTTCTGTTTCTACAGCAAATATCTGTGCCGCATTTTGTTCTGGAATCTCTAATTTGACCCTACCCCTTTTTAAACACAATTGTGGCTTTTAGGGAAGACAACAAACCCCTCCCTAGTAAACATTCCGGGCTATTAGGCATGTAAAGAAATTGATGATCTAATTGCTTTCCTCTAAATTTAATATCCAGTGGACGCAAGAATGCCTTTTCCTCTGTTTGACTTGATAAGATCTCAACCTATGATAATCGTCCGCCGCGTTCGGATTCCATTCTGGGTCTTCCCTGTATGCTCCCGCTGTTTCCAAATTAACAAATCAGTAGGTGAAAAAAAGGAACTTTTACCATTACTCGCGTTTCTTCCCCCCCCAACCGCTTCGCGCAAAGGAGCCATTAACCTCGGAGGGGAGGGTGACACAGCCCTCCTTTGTTCCCGGTGTTTCCCCCGCTCCCTTCCCCCCCCTCTTGCACACAATGAGAGGTTCTAACACTTCAATTATTTCAATAAATAATTTGTTAGTAAATTAGTTCACATTTCTTACTAGTTGAACAACGCGTTTCACTTTTAAGTTATTTTCATGAGGTTTACACATTTATACACACACCATATACAACAAATACACTGTTTAAAAGTGTTGATTGTTCTTGAAAAATCTTGGAAGCTTCTGAGAGCTCCTCAGTTGTTTACATTATCTTAACACTTTATCGCTCCTGCACAGGGGACCCCCGCCCTGCCCCCTGCTCAGGCAAGGGACCCTTCCCCCCGCCACTTCAGCAGGGCTACGCCCCCCCCTCCCGTGCCACCTCTAGCTCGGGGGACTTCTTTGCCCCCTCGCCGTTGCTGGTTGGGAGAAAGAAGTTGAAACTTTTGTGCTAGGTGGCTGAGGCCTCCTGGGCCCCCCGCGTCCCGCGACTGGGACTCCCTCTGTCTGCCTTTTTTTTTTTTTTTTTTTAACAAGTCCCTCAGATGGCCGGGAACTCCCCGCCACTCTGTCCGCGCCGCCCAGCGCCGTGCCCGGACTCGCCGCGCGCGCCCACCCCGGCCGTCCCGGCGGGGCTCCCGCCGCCGGCCGCTCCCCACAACGCCGCGTGGACCCCCCAGCCCCGGCCGCCGCCGACCCCCCTCTCCGCGGCCGCCGTCTGGCTCTTCCCCGCCTGCGGCACTCGCCGCCGTCTCTCTCGCGCGGCCCAGCCACCCCGCGCCAGCCTCCGTCCGGCACCGCCGCTTGCGGCACCCGCTCGGAGCGGCTCCGCCAGCCGTTGTTCAATCCCACCCGGGTCAGCGCCCCGGGCGCACACAAACGCCGCCTGTGCCCAGCGCTGTCCAGAGCGGCGCACCACACACACACACACACGTCTGTGCCTAGCGTTGCCCGGACCGGCACACACACACCGCCTGTGCCCAACGCTGTCCGGAGCGGCGCACCACACACGCGCACGCCGCCTGTGCCCAGCGCCACCCGGACCGCCCTGTTGGGCGGCCCCGCTGCTCGCCGCGGGCCTCCACCGGCCTTCCCGGGCCAACCCCGCCGCTTACGGCAAAATGCTGGCTCAGCGCCGCTTTTTGCTGCGACTAATGAACTAGCTACCACAATTAACTCCTGCCGAATTCCACCCAGCGCCGCTTTTCACCGCGACTAACCACAATCAATTCCTGCCGAATTCCACCCGGCGCCGCTTTTCGCCGCTTCTAACGATACGGTACTACAATCAATTCCTGCCGAATTTCCCTGTTTATGGCAAATGCTAGCTCGGCGCTAGCAACCTTTTCCACAATCAATCTTGCCGATTTTCCCCTTTCGACAAGTGCTAGCTCGGCGCAGCTTTGCTGCGCTTTGCAGCTAGCAATCTTTTCCACAACAAATCTTGCCGATTTTCCCCTTTCGACAAGTGCTAGCTCAGTGCAGCTTTGCTGCGCTTTGCAGCTAGCAATCTTTTTCCACAACAAATCTTGCCGATTTTCCCCTTTCGACAAGTGCTAGCTCAGTGCAGCTTCCGCTTGCGACTTATTGGCTAGCGCCTAGGCTTCCCCAAATTCCTCTTTTTCGCCCAGCCCAGCGGGTATACACAGTCCCGTCTAACAGGTAGGCTTTTACCACTGATATTAGAATAAAGCACCTCCGGGCTTACCGCGTATGGTTGTCCGACAGGCGCGGGGTCGGTCACGGGTAGATATTCTCCCCAGGAATTCACCTGGCCGCCGGCGTGGAGTAGATCAGCTCGTGGATCCGCCCCAGCGTCCCTCGGAGTCCCTTCGTTGGTCGCCAAAACTGCTGCCCGTAATCCAAACACAAACTCACAGAGTGTCAGTTTATGCGGTGCTTTATTCAGGGCCCGGGGTCCCTGTGGACTCCTGTCCCAAGACAGGTACCCAAAGACCCACATTTTGAACGCATCTTTTATACTATTTTCCAAGCAAGGTTACATGATTGGTTTTACATTTCACAGGAGACATAGTAGTTAAACATAAACTTACATATCACTTTGATTATATTCAAGTATTAATCCGTTTACCTAACTGTAAACATCGTATAATTAAATCCCACCACCAGATTACATCCTATCTCTAGTTGCAAATTTTTCTTGTCTCGGTTCTACTTGACTTATTGTTCCTTTTTGGTCAGCACAGCCTTAATGTCTAAGCAGTCCCAACTTAGCTCTGACATGCCCTGACTTGTTTCTGGCAGGGGTCTTTTCAGGCCTATGCTCCACACTGCAACACTTCTGTGGAAAACTATATATCCAAACAGTTATACCTGATTTATAGTTGATACCACTCAACTTTCCGCAAGTGGTATCATGTAACTACTGAAGAAGGATTTCTGTCCAGGACAGCTTGGTGAAAAAGGACTTCTTGCTCCTTACTGATCTCAGTGGTTTTGGTAGGGTATGCTAGTTTTAGCCAGGGTAGAGTTAATTTTCTTCACAGTAGCTGGTATGGGGCTGTGTTTTAGATTTGTGCTGGAAACAGTGTTGATAATATAGAGATGTTTTTGTTATTGCTGAGCAGGGCTTGTACAATATCAAGCCTGTTCTCATAACACTCTGCCAGTGAGAAGACTGGAGGTGTACAAAAATTTGTGAGAGGACGGAGCTGGGATCACTGATCCCCAAGAGACAAAAGGGATATTCCATACCACATGGATCATGCTCAGCATGTGAAGTTAGGGGAAGAAGGAGGAAGTGTGATCACATCACATTCAGAGAGATCACATCACATTCAGAGTGATGGTGTTTGTCTTTCCAAGCCACTGTTACACATGATGGAGCCCTGCTCTCCTGGATATGGCTGAACACCTGCCTGCCCATGGGAAGGGGTGAACAAAACAAGCTTCTTGTTTTGCTTTGGTTGTGCATGTGATTTTTGCTTTACCTATTAAATTGTCTTTATCTCACTCCACCAGTTTTCTCACTGTTACTCTCTTGATTCTCCCCCTCATCCCATCATCAGGGAGGATGAACCAGTGGCTGTGTGGTGCTTGGTTCTGGTCTGGATTTAAACCACAACACAGGGAATGACTGATTCCTGTGTAGTACTGAGTGGACAAACTGTACATTATCCTGTTCCACTTTATGACTTAAATGGTTTTTTTTCTGCATCAATGGTCAGAAATTCTACTAAAATGTCATCAAAATATTGAATATCCACATGCAGTTTTGTCATAGGTTTACTTGTTCTAAAAAAAACAAGCTGGGATTTTTTTTTTTGTCTTTCCCCTGCATCACTGTAAAAGAAAGATGTTGAACAAGGTAGGGGGATGGTGGTTTGGGAGGGTGGTTTCCCTAGGGTGACTGACACACACCAAAGAACTGGCCGCAGCCTGCATTCCAGGCTGTCAGAAGACTGAGGGGGTGGGTGGGTAGGTGGGTTTCCTCTCCTAGGTAAAAGGTAGGCACTCCACTTTTGCCCTGACTCGGGGAGGGTGTTTGTGTGCGGAGGATTCCGTGGTTTGGTTTGTTTTTCGGCGGAGTCATCTGACGGTTTCTGGCCCCGGTTCACCTCCGTTCTCCTGAGCCCTGTTCTGCCCCCAGCCCGGACTTGCTCAGATTTCATTGGAGAGGTTTGGCCCATCTGCAAAGGAACCTTTGGGGGACTCCCAGCCAGAGTCAGCCGCCGACAGAGTGAGTCTGTGGGAAGAGCCCCTTTTTCCCCCTTTCCCCTTTCCCTTCTCGGTGGGGGGATTTGATCTCCATTTTCGGCTTCTCCCTCACACCGGGCCCCCCACGCTGCGACCGCCAGAGCCCAACAGCGCCCCCTGCCGGCCAGCACAGAGCACCTGCAGGGTCTGCGCCCCGGATACCCAACAGCGTCCCCTGCTGACCCTGGTTAGAATTGCACCAAAAGGCGGAAAGTACTGAACTGGTTTTTTTGGAGGGGACTTTTGGGCACGGGATTATGGTTTTGGTTGTTTTTGTGTTCTTTTGTTCTTTTGTTGTTCTGCCAATACACAGATATCCTTTAATAAAGGGCTGTTATTTTTTTCTTTCTCCATACTTCCTCAATTGGAGCCTCCTTATTTCGGATTTACAATTACTTAGAGGGAGGAGTTTGGTCTTCCTCATAACTCATTCTCCTTAGCAAAACACTTCAGTCTCATTAAACTGAGACAAGTATCTATCCTGTGCCACAGGAAAGTCTTGCCCTTTCTGTCCATCATTGCTAGCCTCTCTGTATCTTATTAATATCCAGTTAAAATCCAAGAGCAGAAACATTTGCAAACCTTACTATTTCCTGAGAATGATTTTTGTATAAAAACACGAGGGTCAAATATTGCAATAAATGGGGAGGCTTTCAGTATCCGTTGTTATCTTGAGGTTCCTATTGCTTTCATGAGATTCATGGTGGACTTATTTCTCTGTAGGAAGCTTCTAATTTCCCATCATAAACATATGCTTCCTTGGCAGTCAGAAGACACGCCAGGCTAGTTTTGCAGATTGTCATGTTTTGGAGCCCAAATGTGACAGGTTCGTTGTACTTGTAAAAGTAATTCAGAGAAGTGGGAATCCTCTGTCCCCTGCAAGTGCCACTCCTACTTGGCTGATACTGTCTGTAAAACAGGATGGATAGTCATCCCAGATATCACTGCTGTGGTTGGATTACACTGCTTAAATAAAAAGTGGCACTGCTATTTAAGGTGACCTATCTTTGCAAACAATGTTAATGTTTGCAATAACATTGCTGTGTGTCTTCTGCAAGAAGAAACACTGGACACCAATGGAAAATGCACTCCATGGTGGTATAAATCCACTGCAACTTCTTAACATAGAACCATATAGTCATAAAATAGTTTGTGTTGGAAGGAACATTCAAAGGTCATTCAAAGTCCAATTCCCCTGCAATGAACAGGGACATCTTCAACCAGAATAGGATGCTCTGAGCCCTGTCCAATCTATCCTTGAATTTTTCCAGGGATGGCGCATCTACTGCCTCTCTGGGCAGCCCATGACAGTGTGAAAAACTTCTTTCTTACATCCAATCGAAATCGACCTTCTTTTAGTTTAAAACCATTGCCCCTTGTCCTAAGTGCAACAGGCCCTGCTGAAGGATCTGTTCCCAACTCTTCTTGTCTCAATGCTTTTTGTATCAACTATCAATTCAACTACCATTTTACTTAAAGATGTAAGAATTTTGCCTGTCTAAATACACTTGAAGTTTGACCTTGGATTTGGGTTTTCTTTGCAATGGCAAGAAACCACCATCATTATATATACCATCCCCTCTATAAGGTATATTTAGACAGGCAGAATTCTTACATCTTTAAGCAAAACGATAAACCAGGAGGTTTGTTTTCTGCTTTAAATGCACCATCTTTTCTTCAATTAACTAAGCTTTACATAGTGTTTAAGTCTACCTAATAAAGATTGTGGAAATAGAATCAAGTGCTCAATCTACTTTCATTAAAATATCACTTTACAAACGCCCAGTGGATTAACTTGAAACAAGTCTGGACACATTTCAGTTATCACCAGAAACAGGCTTGATTTTTCCAGCCACTGCTCCATATTAATATTCAAGCTTATTGGAAAATACTCATATTTCTTTTCAAGTTGTTTACAAATCTGGAATGTCATACAAAGTATTTTGAATTATTTTAATTCAAGGGCTAGAACCTAACTGCCAGGGCCAGATACATGTCTTTTGGAAAGCAGCTAATGCACATGGATTTCTGCAGAGGATAGTAGTATAGAACCTCCTTTCAATTCTGAACTGAGTATATTTTAAAAGCCTTTTGGTAGACTAATGCATTTGTGATGAAATTACAAATGTTACTGTCATCTCTCCACTCAGAGCAGGTATAGGAGCAGCAAGAGCAGGACTGTAAACCCCACATTCTCCTCAGTGCCCCAGCAACGACTTTGGTTCTGTACCTTTGCCTTTATGTCCTAGCTCAGCTGAGACTGCCCACGAAGCACCTAGATAAAATTACTTTTCTTAGCTGGCAGACATCAGAGGGAGATGCACAAAAAACCCTTGCTGACTCACTGAATGCCTGCCACCCAATCCTCAAATATTTGTGTTATGAAACCATTGCTAATGGCCTGTTCTTCTCAGTCCATTTGCTTAATATTTGAAGCTGATGGGAGATGTTGGTGGAAGATGCTTCTGTCAGGTTTTTGGAGGGTGCTTTAGAACACCTAGCTTACAGATGCCTTTGATAGTTTCCAACAGTCTAATGCAAGATAACATGGCACCATGTGAAATGCAAATCCAATAGGAGAGAAGAAAGGACCAGACAGAAAGCAAAATTTGTAGCATGAGTTCCTGGTCAAAGCTCTTTGGGAGGGTGTCTATGTTGGTGGTTCAGGCAAAGTTGTTTTATAAGCAGGAGAGTAAGGGGGACACAAACACAGTCCTGGGAAAGCCACTGAATGACTTCATTGAATGAATTTTTTGTATGATAATGCAGAAATGATGAAGAAAAGTAGGTAAATTACATTTGCCTACTCATATACAGAGACTTCCCTGTATATAAAAGTACCAAAGGAACATCATAAATGTCCACAAAGATGTATCATTATATTGCATCATTTGTAACACAGAATCTGACCTCATCTTTCAAAGAAAATGACTTTTATTGACTCCTTGTACTGACTAGACTAACAGCTGTTGGTGGTATGAATCAGTCCAAATCCAACCTTGGTCAGAGTGTATGGCAAAACTAGGAAAAAGGAGAATTCACATCTCTAGTCTTAACTACAGAGTTGTTCTTGCAGAGTACTAAATAAGGAGTCTCCAAACTTTTCTTCATCAGTCTGAGCAGTGGCTGCCAATGGCAGTGCCAGATCTCGTTTAATCTTGCTTTTCTGAGCCACAAATATACGTCCTACACTTTGAGAATTTTCACACTAGACCTGCAAAACATGGTCTGAAAAATCACTTTCCCCATCTTGCTCCATAATAGTTAGAAAAATCTGCTGATTGATTCCTAGGTCTGTTTGGCTGATTATAATTCCCCAACCTACCCTTATGTGATTCACACCCATACATCTGCTCTAGTTTCAGCATATAATTGTTATTCCATACAGACAGCCCAGTATTTATTCAAACAAGGGTGCTCTTGTGTGTTTCTCCTTTTTTAGCTTCTCTAAAAGGAGTAAATCGGTCACAATATATTACATTGGATATGTTTGTGTGTGGGAATAAAAACTAATTTTATTATCCTCTCAAAGGCAGCAGTTGATTACTAAAACAGAATAAATAAAAGAAGTATCTTAAATGGAGTACTGTACATTTATATCAGAGACAGGACATTCCAGCCTTCTCTAAAATACTGTGGCTAGTTAAAAAAAAATGACAGTTTCTGCTATTTTCTAACATTGTTTTCTATATTATAAACCAAATATTTGCTCTCCTGAAGATCTGTTGCTACAGTACAAAATAATCTAGGCTGTGACTGTGACACTGCCAGTCTTTGACTCCTATGTTATCATTCTGTCCTGGGAGAAGCAGAAAAGATGCTTGTGGAATGAGCAGGTTGGTACTGTTTGGATTATCTTCATAAAAGAAGCTGAAATGAGTTTAAAAACATTTGCACTCTGTCAGAGTCAGCTGATTTGGTTCCCAAGAGTTTGTGTGAACTGTTGTTTCATGGGCTTTTTTGGCTCGTGCACATATTAGGACTTGGGAGAGTTCAATGAACCCCCATCTCAAAGCAAAAATATTTAACCTTAATTTTCTAGTGGAGATGGGCTTTAAAAGCTAAATTTAGCTGGCTGAAAAATATTTTAGAAGTAATTTTAGACTCATTTAACTTGTTTTGTGAAAATTATCCATATATAGACTTGAAGAGCTGGGAGTTTGGCTTTTGATTCAATGCATTATACAAGTAGGGATCTACTTGTAAAAAATTTTCCAACTACATTCTTAATGCCAGGTCATGTGGAATCTGAGCGACTTGCAGTAACATCTATTAAGATAAAAGCAAAGCATTGTTTTTTTGTATAAGTATAAAGAATCTCAGCAAAGGAATTAATACAGGTTTCATTCTGAAACCCTTGTGCTTCCTATCAGTGTTTTCCATGTTACTTGTAGTCAGATCAAGAGCATATGAAAACATTATGTTTGTTATTTTTTTTTTAATCTACTCAGTCACTTTATAGCTCTGAACAAACATCCAGTAACTGTTTCCCCTCAAACTCACTTCCCTTGGAGTACTCCAATTCCAGGTTTCACAAATGGAATCAAACCAGCAGCTGCCACTCCTGAGACCAAGAGACTCCTGCGCAGTGAACCGAAAGCTTGTTCAGAAAGCCACAAAAGCAGCTTTCATCTGAGTCTTCTGCATTGTCATCAACTTCTGTGGTGGAAAACAGGTGAAGGGAATACACTTGATATCCAAGCAATAAGGATAATGTCCAGCAAACTAGCTGTGGCTTTAATGGAGGATCTGATAAGAGGTAGAAGGGAGGGGTAACAAAAAGCCTAGTTAGGAGCCCCAGGGCAGAAGCTTGGAGGCCTTCAGAAAGGTAGGGGTTACTTCAGTTATCACAGTGAACAAAGTATTTGAAAATATTTCACTCCCAGCAACATTCAGCTACAGTCAGGCAGTGCCTATAAGTGATGGTGATCTGAAAGTTGTTTAACGGAATATGTAGAATAAATAATTTTTTTTCAGCAGAAGCCAATGAATGTATTAATGCATAGCTTTAGAAATTTTTTTTAGATTCAGTGTATTTTAACTCTCAGAAGAAGAAGGGAAGTTGTTCAGATGATAGGATTAAACTCTTAAATGATGCTATCAACACCAGGGCTTTCTAATACTTTTGATGTTTGTTTTTTTAAGATGACTAACTGATAGCAGGTTTTGGTCTTTCAAGTTGGCAGAGATTTGATTAATGATCCACAGATGGAAATCTCTGTAGCTCTTGGCAACTGTGGTAACAGACCATTCTAAGGTGCTGGGCAGATTTTTAATGGATTTTTTTTTTTTGGCTGATACAGTATAATGCAACATGATCACTTAAATTACTCATATAATTTCTATGGGTTACTAGCTATTAGTTTCCAAATTCTTCTCCCATTTCTTACTTCACACATGGTTATTTGTTCTGTGCCTTGAATAAGTGAGATACCAGAAGCCTATTATTAATTATAGTACTAAAATGTCATTAATTATTTTTAGTGTTGTTATTAATGTAAAAACACCAGTTGCGGGTCTCAGATATGCCAGTGTGATATGGAGTTTTGCCTGTAATTTGTTTGCAGCTGTCAATTCTTAGGTGGTCAAAACATTCAAGAGATTTGCAGGAGCTGTAGAGTATTGCTGGCTCTGTACAATGACTTTTTTCTTTGCCAGAAAACCCAAACACCTGCACTTAATATAATTTTCACACTGGTCTTCTGTACTTTAGTAAGCCAAGAGTGCCCCAACTATCTCTGGGAACGTCTCTGAGGTGCTTGAATACACTTCTTCCACAAAAATGGGGCAATTCAAGTCTGTAAAACTCAAGGACAAAAATTGAGGTGAAGGATTAAGTATAAAATCAGGGAGAGGGAAGAGATGACAAGCAGAAAAACTAGAGAATGTTATCCTAGCTGACACATAACTGGATATCTCTGCTCCAGTAGTCTTTCAATGAATTCCTATGATATGCTCGGGTGTTCAGAGCCAACTACTCAGTTTCCATAGAAATGCAGTACTTTGAGATAAGCCTAAGACAATTGCTTAATGACTTCCTTACATGGTTCTATACTTATATCCTTAAAGTTAAGCTTTGTCGTAAAACTTCAAAGGTTCTTGATGGGTGTGAAGCTGTCTTGGGCACTTGAGATTTCTTCCTGCTTCATGCTCAGTCAGCTGATGAACATGGATAAGCAAAGATGATGGTTTCACCTGGAATCAAGCAGTACGGGTATTCCAAAGACTATTTCTTCTTCTATTTTTATCCAGTCTGACAACCAGCCACTTCTAGACTAAATCTAAACTTCTCTGTCATATAAAGCTGTTCATAATTCTATGTTAAATGGTATATATAAAACCTGGGTCACACCAATATTTATGTGCAAATAAGATTTGTGTTTTTAGCATCCTGTAGTGATGGTAGATGACTCATTACCAGTATAGACTGACTTGGACATGACTGTGAGATGAAGGACATGACTGTGACATGAGGGACATGACTGAGATGAACTAAAGTCTCCCTCGAGCTTCTTAAGTTGTTCCAGCGTCATCATCAAGAAAGAAAAAGAAACAAGAAACACTCGTTTGGGAATCCTATTCTGTATTTTGAATGGCACAGTTACATGATGTGCAGCACCAAACATGCAAGTGTCACAGAAACTCAATTGGCAAGTACATTCATTGCACTAATGAATTTCCAAATATTTGTATAAGCCTGGTGAGCAAAGTTCTACTCAGGAGTAATGAGGGTACTTCCTATCTTTTTGACTCACTCCACTGTTAAGTACTTTCAGTTCCTTGAAGTTATATAATTGTTATGCATCTTGGGACAACAATCTTTGCTCCACAAAACCTCAATAAAAAAGGGAAACCTTTGCAAGTCTCTCTGTTCTGTCTCCTACTTGTAAAAGCATGGTCATCATCTTCTGTCAGTGCTATTAATTTCTTTCAAAGTTTGACCATGGCAAAAGACCAAAACCCCACAATTGTAGTTACTCCAAGCATAATACCATGAACCAAATTAATCCATGATCTAATACTGATGACATTGGTGGATTCAGTCCAGAGACAAATGCAGCTTAAAGCTGTTTTGAAATGGAACATATTCTCAAACCTCTGAAGAGCAACAATATTTGTTTAAAAGTTGAGGGGTTTATGGTTTTAGGGAGGAGACAATAGTATGAATTGTTGTCTATGCAAAGGAATAGTATAGAATCTAGTAATTTTTTAAATAACATAAATGTAAGTCACATATGACTCTTTTATCTTTTTCTTGCTATCCTCTCTTTTTAAGCTTACCTATTCTTCTGGTGTGCCTTAAATGGGAAACACACTCTTCCACAAAGTACCTTCCATTTTTTAAAACAAGAAAGTTCTACTTTTCCAAATCTAATTTATTGTACAAGTAGTAGCATAAACACTTTGCTGTGTTCTACTTCTCTGTGATGCTCAACCACTAATATTAATGGTAAAAGAACTACACTTACTGCTAAAAAACAGAATTTGAAGAAAATATGCATGATTGTTCAAAAAGGGATTAGAAAAGGCTTATCAACAAGCCTGACTGACACTACCTGATCATTCTCTTCAAACTCTTGAATTCTGCAGAGAAAAATACAATACATGTTGATGTAAAATGAATTCTGTATCTGCTGCCCTGTAGAGGTCTTGATATCTGCCATGGATTATATAAACAATTTTCTCTGTGTTCTTTGCATTTGGTCTAGCTCTACTCATTGCTGGAAGCATTCTCTACACTCGCCTGGCATTACTGCAATGCAAGGAGGTCACTGAAGGAATATCACTGACCTTGCTGCCACATCTGGTTGTGTGACTAAAGGGAGCAGATGTATCAGCCTTTTGAAAGATCCAATTTGATACTGAGTTACAGCAATCCTGCATCAGCCAGCATCATCTCTGATATACAGACTCAATAATACATAGAAGCATATGTGAGATGACATGCAGACCATGGAGGGGAAGGACTTGTAAAATTAAGCAGTGGGGCAAGATGTGCTTCTGAGGAATCAGGTCAATGCTCAAATATAAAGCATGTACAGGTGACTCCCACCAGTCCTTCATGAGATAATGTTTTGCTATAAACAAGATGACCATTTTGGAAGCCATTCTCAGTCATCTTCAAAGGTTAAGGGCAGTATGTGTGGTGAAGGCATAAGAAATTATCATCATTCAAAGGAAACAAGAATGGAAATAAAATCACAGACTGAAAGGAAACTGCAGAATTAACCTCATCCAACCTTCTACTCAAAGGAGGGACAATGTAGACCAGGTTTCTCTGGGACTTGTACAGTCTAATTTTGAGTATTTTCAAGACAGGACATTTCACTAACTCTTTGGGCACCTCTTCCAGTATTTGATCATTGTTATGGTGAATATATTTTTTCTTTGCTTACGTTTGTTTGGAATTTCTCATATTTCAGTTTGTGTCCATTGCTCTCCTCTCATCCACACAACCAGTTATCTTCTTGTAGAAAGCAAATATAGTTGGTCAGGTGTAATTTGTTATTGGTCTATCTTTCATAATAATAATGGCCGCTGGTGGTCTAGTGGTTAAGGGCGCGGCGCTGTCACCGCCGAGGCCCGGGTTCCCCTTAAAGGCAACCCATCTACGTCCTAAGGACCTCACTGCCACCGTCCAAGCTCGCTTGGCCCCGGCAGATGAACCTTAGGATTAAAGGGTGGGCTCAGTTCCACGCACACTGTGTCTCACCTAAAAAATCCAATGCGCAGGCTGGAAGGTGTAAAGACCTTCCCTGGACCTTCGCTCGTGAAGACTGGCCATTATTATTTATTATCTTTCATAGAAACATGATGAGACTGACTGGCCTGCAGTTCCCTGGATCCTTCTCTTGTCCTTCTTGAAGATGGGTGTGTTTACCTTTCTCCAGTTATGAAGAACCCCTTTCAATGCCCTGACTTCTAGAGGTGTTACATAGCAGTGACACGTCAGCACTGACTTGCTGCCTTGGAAGATTGTGTCTGGTCCCATGAACTTGTCTATGTCTGAGTAGTTCAAGTATTCTTGGATAGTAGGACTGAGATTGTCTGCTATGGTTGATTTTTGGAGGCTGATGTTTGAACTACTTTAGTCTTTTAGAACAATAGATATAAATATCTTGCATTGTGAAAGACATCTTTCAAGTAAAAAACATCAAAGCAGCCTACAATTATGAATTAATTCAGCTAAAGACCTTTCCTGAAAATTTGTATTACTGTTTCTTATAGCACAGTAAGCTCAGAGAGAGGTATTACAGATGTAATGATCCTTAGAGAATACAAGTTTTGCTAAACTGTTTCCTGGAAATCAAGTAAACTGACAGACAATTTTAATTCTCATTTACCAAAGCTTTAACAACTGGATTTGGTTTTATTATGGATTGAAATTATTTTTGCAGAGGTAAAATTTATTTAGCTACCCTGAATAATCAAGTAGTTCCAATATGAGGCTGGAAAAGAGGCAGGAAAATACTATGCTACTCCTATATCTCCTCCTTGGCTGTGCAATCATGCCTCGAATGGTCTAGAAAGAAAGAAAATACAGAAATGGCTTATTTCAGGCAAAACTTAGTATCCAAAATACCCATAACATAGCTGTTTTCCCTTTGTCTGGGTTACAAAAACTCTAAGCATGAGAATAGACTTATATGTACCTCTCTTTTTCTTCATTTCCCATTCCCATCTCTCCCATTATCATTTCAAGACTGCCTATCCTACCAAGCCTTGTGTGAGCTGCTATAATGCTGTTTATGGACCTTTGTTCCTTCTCTAAGTGACTCCCTTATGCCTTGGCTTCCTGCAATATTCTGTACTGTTAAACGGATTGACTAAGCACAGTCCTGGTACTGGATTTTGGAACACATGGACACTGTATTTTCTCTCTGTACGACTTCCCTGTATTGGCCCTACCTGGGCTTTCTCAACTACGTTTTTACATTTTCCAGCCTAAACCCTTGAATATAAATATCTTTACTTTACATCCCTTTATTTTCTGAGGGCTAACTTTAGCAACAGTATATTCTGAAGACATTTGGATAGAAACTGGGGAATAATTTTCTTTTCTTGGATTTGTTTCTAATAATTTCTTCAATAGTTGTCCCTTTGGTTTTGCAGCGACCCAGCTTTTCAGTGAAAACACTGACTACTTAAAAGTTAGTCCTTTCTCTTTCTTATCACTCTCCTATCTGGCCAGCACTACCAACTATTTCCTTTCAAAAGACATAAAGGGACATGAAGATAAGGGACAAAGAAGTCCTTCTTTGGACTCCAACTCCCATGTGTTTTATTTCTCCTGCTAAACCACTAATCTCTTCCTTGCTGCTGTCCCAAACTCCTCTTCACATTCTTCCCTATTCTTCTACATCCCATTTCCCTGTCTAATGCCCTTGGCGTCTATTCACACACACAAACTGTACTGCCATGCAATCCCAACAGAACAGTGTCTATGGTTCAGCACCCACGTTCCCTTAGACCTATGTTCCAAGAAGTTGCAGGAAACAAGAAATATGGTCAATTGTTGTGAAAGGCTGATCTAGAAAGGACTCCTTGACTAGAATCACACTGATCTATTACTTCTGAAATATGATTACATCTGCCTTTTATCTTTCATCTTGTTATTCAGTGATAATTGACTGCTCAAGGCTGGCACTCGTTTTTAATTATTCCCCTGGTGAAAACACAGCTTCACACTCTGCATTTGCTCACACATATCTGTATGCAAGTAACACATCATCCTTTAGCAAACAGCTATTCCTTTTCTTTTTCTTTTTCTTTCTTTTCCCCCTAAATTAGCGGTACAAATTGGTAGAGGACATTCCTTCAAATTAAATTTAATAGAGAACTATTAGAGAACTAATAGAGAACTCTGTGCCTACAGAGTACAATGAATGTTTCACCATTCATTAAAATTATTCATATTTCAGGTCTGCTAACAAAGGGGCTGCCCTGCTGCTGTCTCTTGTGGCACACAGAGATTTCTATTTACCTATTTAGCAATTTATTTTAGAGAATTAAGCATCTAGTAACTTCTCAAGGGCTATGTCCACACAGCTGCCAGGCACAAAGCAGAAATAACCATCACTAAGTAACCTCACAGTAGGTCTCAGCTAGATCATTAACGTGCTAATAAGTATGTAAGGAGCTCCACTCAGTGGCAGGAGAATGCATTTCCAATTGTGATATACAACATAACATGAAAAGAAAGCAGTCTTTGGAAATGTAAATATGTATAATAAACACCCTCAACTTAATTGAGTCTCTGCATTATTCATTTTAATCAAAGCATTAGAATCATGACCCTCCACTAGGATAGCTTTATTCATTGTCAGCAACATTTCTGAGAGAATTGGAAAGATGTTGGTTAATCAAGCAGACAATCTGAATTACAGATGTTAAGAAGAAGAGAATCTTGCCCAGAAGCTGTATAATCTACAATTGGCATACTTGTTATTCTGTGCCTTAATGGCATAAATTACTCTATATGATTACAAGGCCCTGATTACATCCTGATAAGTTGGGGTTGATGGATATTTAGCATTACAAGACAGTTATTTAGACAATAAACAGATAAATATGAGCCTTAGAATAAAAAGTTATTAATGACATTTCTTTTATTTGTAATATTATTAGAATCTATTACATAATCACTTTGTGTAATGATACATAATCACCTTGTTTAAAACAATAAAACTCAGTATTACCACAATTTTTTATTTTAAGCTTGCTAGACTTTAATTTGCAAGTAATGACTTTTTCATATTTCCTTCTTTTTCTTGTACTGTCTCTAGACTTGCTTGAAAAACTGAGGTCTGTTTCATAGTTGCTATCTTCCCTAACAATCTGTGTACTAAAAGCAGTCCAGCCTGAGGGCACAGGATTAGTGTATTTCTAAAACAAACATGCTCAGACTGTGGAGAATAAACTATTTAAATGAAGATGCTAACAGGGACATAAAAGGAGGGCATTAGTGAAGGAAATTCCAGTTTAACTACAGTTAAAGGCTCCAACAGGGAAAACATCAGCTCTGAACACACAGAGGAAGCACTTCTTATAGAAATTACCACATTAGGATGTTTCTCCTCAGCAAGGGCTCACTGACAGTGCTGGATCCGTTCAGCATCATCCTTTGCTCCTGCTCTCTGTGTATTTTGCCCCTTCCCTTCTCACTGCTGCTCTTGCCTCTCTTTGGAACACTTCCTCCTGTACACACTTCTCATTCCACTTGGAGTGGCTCCAAAGTGAAGTGTTTCTCCTTCCCCAGCCACAAATGTGCTTCACGGTAGTATTTCCCCTCCTCATGCTCAGAGATTTCTTGTTGGAGTTAGATTAGAGATGCAAAACTTATCCTGGAATGCAACAGGAAAAAAGTCTGGGACTGCTGCTAAAGAAACCATCTGATTGAATTATGTGTGATATATTTTGAGTTAGGCCTGGGACAAACTTCGGAGACTTTCAATTGCTATGTTCTGTATAATCTGTATTAAAGATGTAAGAAAAAATGTAGATAGGTTTATTTTCAGTATTATTTCTGTATGTCCTTAGTCATATTTCCCAAAGACAATAAAGGTCTTCACTGTTAAGTCCACACTCTTAAGAGCTTGATGCCTACTCTTCCTGACTAGCCATGTCCACATAGGAATGGAAACACCTTCAGTGTTTAAGGTAAAAATCAGTTTCTGGAAACTGCTGCAGGGGAGCTGGTGGGTGAAAAAATGAGGCCTGAGAGGCTGTGTTGCTGGGCTAGTGGGGAAGTATCAGGATTTAACTGGGAATCAATCAAGTTCCTACTGCTGGAAGCAGATACGGTCACTGTGTGGGATCGGTGTTCACATAATCATCTATGTGCTTGCACTGAGTCCATCTACCAGCAGAATTATAACTTTTATAAAACTGGGCAGTGGTTGATAACAATCAATACACAGGTTTCTACCCAGTACAATTATTGTCCTTAGCAGGATGATGCCCAAAGTCTGCCTTGGTCCCACAGTAGGTATCAAAAGCCCATTTTAAGGATATGTCTTTAGTGACACCCATCATGTTCCTTACTAGAATTTTCATGTTCCTGCAACATATGAAAAACTTAATACATAATAGTACTCAACAGTTCTGCTTGGCCTAGTGGGATTTCTAATGTCTATATTTTATAGATTTCATATTTCCATGACTTTTCTCCTTTTCTGATTTTCAGCTACTTACCGGCAAATATTTTTGCCTTTCTCTGCCTCTTATAGATTTTGTGACTTCCTAAGTGGATGTCATATTGTTGCTTTGTGCAGATGAAAAATCACACTCCATTTAATAGAGGACAAAATCAATCAAAGATATGAAATCATTACAAATAAACCTCCCTAAACACAATATTCCTCTTCTTTCCATTCCTCAACCTTGAATTTTAAGCAGGTAATTTAAATTGAATATTTTTATCTGTACTGACTGATAGGATCTCTCTTTTTTTTTCACTCAAAAAGTTGATAAGATCATTTACCAGAAGAGTTTTTTTAAAGTGTAAACCCAAACAGCATTTCTAACAAGGAGACATAACCATGTTTAGATAAGGTTTTGAAAAATGTAAATGTAAAAGTAATAAATCTTTGTTTAGTCCTTTTTCAAATACAATTTGGAACTCTACCAGTCTTCCTCCCTGGTTGCTGGCCCATTTCTATAAATGTACTTTTTGGTGTGCAATGACTCTACTCATAATCAAAACAGATGTACAAGTAGGAACGAAGGAAAAAAAATAATGAAGACTAGGACAATTAGAGAACATACAGGTAAGGTTTAGTACACTAATATACCATGACATTTTGGAAACACTGCTATAATATAAAGTATAAAAAATGCACTTCACTTCCATGCCCTGAAGTTTTAGCGACCCTACTGAAGAAAATTACTTTATACATTAAGCTCTTGAAGTATTCCCAAGGGTGGGATAAAATACAATAAAAAATTTCTCAGTCACAGTTTTATCATGAGAAACACACATTTTGAGAATTCTATTTAAATATAACTTTTAATGTTAAAAGCTTTTGGAGATGCATTTGAATTTTCCATGATTTTCATCTGTGGTCTGAGACTTAAAAGATTCAGCTACAGGCCTGTGTCAAAGTACAGGAAGAGACTGTTACCACTGTTAGGGAAAAATCCAGAAAATCTTAAAGACACTGTAAAGGTCTATGTGGTAATCCGTGGCTCTGTGTGGAAAAACTGGAAATGTCAGTTGCAGTGTTAGCACATGAAATTACAAAATCATTAGGAGTTACTTTTGAGAACTCTTGGGTCGTAAATGAAATGCCAGAAGAAAGTGAAACGTGGTGCCTATTCTTTAAATAGAGAAGCTGTGAAAGACTGAAGTTATCCTAAACTTCAATTATCTGTTAATGATTTAAATGTTTTTTCTAATTGTAAGACTTAAAAGGAGATGAGTAACTGTCAGTAAAATTCTGGTTTTAGCCTGTTAAGAGAAACACCATTTGCCTCGTCTTTATGGCTGGTGACACATCTTCAAATCCCACCCTGTAGACGCTTCTGAGGGCAAGTTCAGACACCACCATCAGCTTGCCTCCCTTGTCTTTAATGTCAACACAGTTGGGTGCTGCAATGCGTCCCGAAAGTCCTTACATGCCTTCAGCGTTTCCCCATCACCTTTTCGGCTGAAAAGGCTTATCAGACCCCACAAGTGAGCCGTGAGAGGAGCAGGCCCTACAGAAAGAACCGGGCTGCCTTTTGCGAGGAGTTATTTGCTGCTGGTTCGGTTTGTACCACAGGAGCATAAGGAACTCACTGGGACAGGGCTGGACACGGGGAGGTGGGCAGGGCAGTGCGGGAACTGGCACCGATTTACGTGGAACACCAACGACTGAAAAGCCAGTTCGAGGCTGAGAACTGATGGAGAAGGGCTTCTAGTCACAACCCTGGACTCAGCCCTGGGGTGCGCTGCAAATGAACAGAACGGCAAAGACGCTGTTTTTCCCGCAGGAAGCGGGATGAAGAAGGTCCCCAGGGCTCCCCAGCACGAGGGACATCCCATTCCGTCCCGGCCGGCGAGGCCGCCCCCGCCCGTGACGCGCGTCCGCCTGGAAGCGCTTCCTGCCCGTCACTTCCCGCGCCGCCGCCGCTCCCGCCGGGCCGGACCCGCGTCCTGCCCAGCCCCGCGCCCCGGCCCCGCCATGGCCATGAGGCAGACCCCGCTCACCTGCTCCGGCCACACTCGGCCCGTGGTGGACCTGGCCTTCAGCGGAGTCACCCCCTACGGATATTTCCTGATCAGCGCCTGCAAGGGTGAGCGGGGCGGGCCGCTTTGTGCGGCGGGGCCCAGCGGGGAGGTGGGCGAGCCCCGGGGCGGGTGCGGGGGAAGGAACCCCGGGGTGGGCGAGGGGGAACCCCGGGTGGGTGCGGGGGAACCCCGCTGCTCGCAGGCCGCGCATCGCCGCCCCGGGGGCTGTGCCCGGGGGCCCTGTCCATGACACAGCTTGGGAGCGGTGGGATGAGGGAGGGAGCTCGTGGTGCCCCGGGGGGCTGTGCATGGGACCCTGTCCATGACACAGCGGTGGGATGAGGCGGGGAGCGCACAGCTGGTGCTCGTGGTGTCCCATCGCCGGGTTATCCCGGGGGTATCGGAGCCCGCGTGCGCCCGGCTGGGATCCGAACTGCTGAGGGGGTGGGAAGCCTCCAAAAGGGTTTATTTGTTGAACTTCCCCTTTCTTCCGTCTGTGCACACAGGCTGTAGGTCTGAAGTGATCTCCCGTTTGACCAGGGCAGTTGCATTGCTGCACACTGCATGATGAGAACTCTCACTGTGTGAATAGCATTGTCTCTTTATACTTGTGTATATTAATCTTATGTACGCACAAATTTTAAAGGACATTCCTTTCTGCCTTGAAGTGCTTCCAGCTGAGCTCTACATCTTGTGTGAACCCCAGAAAAAAAAATGATAGGAAAGGCTTTCTATTACTACTTCATTTTTATCTCTGTGTTTTAAACATATCTCATTGCAAACATGAGGCTGTGCCTGCATACATACAGCCTGATAATATTGTTCCAAAGTAAAATAACAAATCTGTCCTGCCTGAAGAAATCTTTAGTAAAAATAAAATTCGAACGCTGCCTTCTATCTTAACACAAATGTAAAGAAAACTTTTATCAGAAAATTTTTATCCCATTTGTATGTCTATACAGTTCACATGCATGCAGCAAGTACAGCTGCACAGCTGAGCTATTCAGCTAAGCTCCTTTGCAAAGAATGGCCTCATAAAATATGAGGTATTTTCACATGCTGATGCAAGGGAATATTTTTAAAAAAACAACCAACAAACAAACAAAGGAAAAAACAATAAAAAACCACCCCCAAACCCCAGCTTTCTTCTTTTACTGTGTTACCTGAATGTTGACTTTGTTTCTGTGAAGATGGCAAGCCTATGCTGCGTCAGGGTGACACAGGGGACTGGATTGGCACGTTTCTAGGCCATAAAGGTGCTGTTTGGGGTGCCACTTTGAACACAGATGCCACTAAAGCAGCTACAGCAGCAGCAGATTTTACAGCGTGAGTGATTAACTGTCTTTGTGGTCTGTATTTTGATTTTAGTCTATGGTGCTCTTTGCTGACATGATATAGCTGTACTAAATTACTGGTTAATTTTTTTTTCTTTAGTAATTGTTAGCTTATTTTTGGCTAGCCAAATTAAAACCTAGACTTTTAGCATCTTGAAAGCAGCTACAGTGAATTCCAACATGATGAACAACTGTGATTGCTTCTTGATACGCTTAATTACTGTACTGGTTTGCTAGAATAACTTTTCTATGCAGCTCTAATTTCTGGCACTGTAGTTAGAGTAGAGTTGAAAGAGTGATTTTTCCTTTGTTTCTAGCAGTAAGCCTCTTTTTATTACAAGAAAATTCTAGTGAATGATTTCTTTGATGTTTATGGTGTTGTTTGTGCTGTTTGCAGTATAAATTAATATTTGGCAAGTTGGATCTTGTTTGTAAAGGGCAATCTCTATTAGTAAAGTTGCTGAGAAGAACTACTTTTCTCTTAAATTAAAATGCTAATTTTATGGTCCTGAATGCATGGTCCTGAAGAAGAGGATAAAGGAAAGCGATGGGATAGTCTAAAAAAGCTCTAGTAAAAATGTATAATGTATTCTTGTTGAATAATTGGGTTATAACTTATAAGAATGTAACACTTGTGATAAAATGTTATAATGGCATCAGGAAGTACTGCTTACAAACTCATGTGACTGTCCAAGTTGATTTGTCCTGGTGCTTCTAAAATACGAATGTTTCCTCTTGCTGTTTAGCAAAGTGTGGGATGCTGTGTCAGGCGATGAACTAATCACATTGGCTCACAAACACATTGTCAAAAGTGTGGATTTTACACAGGTATGAGAAACTTTTGTACCTTATACACCAGGAAAGTAAGTCTTTGAATATGTTCTGCTGTTAGTTACTTTTCTGCTTTTTACATGTGTATCTCAACAGGCAAATAACCTAACATACCACTGCTCGTTTTTAAGATTGCAGAATAAATGTAGTAAGTGTATTAGAAGCTGTCTGAGAGAAAGAACTGTTATTTTAACTCACAGATGAAGGCTGGTATTTTGATTCAGAATAGCGTTGACTCTCTGTAACTTCTGTTTCAGGATAGCAATTATCTGTTAACAGGTGGACAAGATAAGCTCTTGCGTATCTATGACTTGAGCAAGCCAGAAGCAGGTGAGTCTGCTTTTAGAACTGATTCTTGGTTCTTTGGAGTTAAATACAAGTTCTGGAATTAAAGAGTTATTTTCTGTTATGAGTCACAAAAGACAAAGTTGAGGATTGTTTTACAAGTGTAGTGTCTGTAACTTTTGCTATAGTGAGGTCATAGAACTACAGAATGGTTTGGGTTGGAGGAGTCCTTAAGTCTTTAAAGATCATCTTGTTGCAAGCCTCCTGCCATAGGCAGGGATGCCTTCCACTAGATGAGGTTGCTCAAAGCCCCATCCAGCCTGGCCTTGAACACTTCCAGGGATGGGTCATCCATAAGTTAAAGTTTATCTATAATGGACTTCAAGTATAGCATGTTTCAGTTCAACACAGACTCATTAAAAATAAGTCTAAATAATTAAATCAATCATCTGAAAGAAAAAAAGACTCCACATATTTGTTTACATTTGTGTTGATACTGAACTACTTCTGGTTGATATGAAGCTAGAGAACCTTGATGTTAACTTAGTGAAGTTTTTTAAAATTAGGCAATCAGATATCCAGTTATTTATCCTGTTTCTGGAATAAGACCTACAGATAAAGTCTCAAATGTTTTAAATAATTCTACAGTTTCTAGTAAATGGAAATCTGT
Organism: Myiozetetes cayanensis; assembly: GCF_022539395.1. Lineage (NCBI taxonomy): Eukaryota > Metazoa > Chordata > Aves > Passeriformes > Tyrannidae > Myiozetetes > Myiozetetes cayanensis. The sequence continues at coordinate 66,421,896 of NW_026087521.1, read as the reverse complement.
ATAGTTAAGGAAAGCTCCCAAAGTGCTGCATGACATTATTTCATTTCCTTATGTTTATTAAAATATTTGGCTTTATTTTAAGAACCTGATGTTGTCAGTGGACATACTTCTGGCATTAAAAAGGCTTTATGGAGCAGTGATGACAAACAGATTCTTTCAGCTGATGATAAAACTGTACGGTAAGAAAAAGTTAACGTTCAGTTTTCTAAGAAGCTCTCATTTATTGTCATAATCTGTGGGAGAATATAGGTACTTTTTTTTAATTTTATTTTTTTTTTATTTAAGGATAATCCTAGATTATTATAGTTGCATGCAAAGGGATAAAAGCCTCCAAAGAGTGACTGGAAACAGTGCACAGCTGATAAACAAAGCCCTCTTTCTTTGCCATGCTGGTAAATTGAGTAGGCTTTAGTGTTTTTATAAGATGTGTTGTCCAGTGATGGTTAAGTTTACTCTGTCTCCCATTGGTAGGAGATGTGTTGAAACCTGGCTGCTGGGGAGATGAACTGACAAAGACCCTTCCTCAAACTGTGCTCTCCAGAAAGGATGGAAGATGTGCCTAATTGCTTCCTCAGCTTTCTGGGTGATACGACCAGTGTCATCTCATGCCTAGTAGAGCCAGCTAATGAACAAAGATTCTTACTTACAGTAGAACAATTTAATTTCTGTTTAGATAGCTCTTACACCACTAGATAGAAAACTATATTATCTTAAATGGATCTCTGTATATTAGCATTAGTACCTCTTGGTCTGGTGAGGTAAAAAGGCAGAATGGAATTTTCAAGCTTTGCTTCTAGAAGGATCTATTGCTTAGGAGACTTAAACCAAGATTTTTAATCTCCAAGAAAATCCTTGAGTAGGTAACTGGTGTGTGTACGACTGAATGTTGTTGCATTAAACTGCAAATGTAAAATTATTTTTAAAAGGAGGTGTGTCTTAAACTTGGCCTAGGTGACAATGCACATGATGCCACTGAAAATCTGAAGTACCTGTGGAATCAAATCACATTCTTCAGATGCCTTTTTTGACCCAAGTCTTGCCATGGATGGGAGATGAAAGTTGCTTGACTTGCTGAAGTAATCTGAGAGTCTTCTTTTTCCTTTTTGTTTCCTTTTAAGCCTCTGGGACCGGAGTACCATGACTGAAGTGAAGTCACTAAATGTTGCAATGTCAGTGAGCAGCATGGAGTATGTTCCAGAAGGACAGATCCTTGTGATAACCTACGGGAAGACTATTGCTTTTCATAGTGCAGAAACGTGAGTGCACAACACAGAGTTTTCACAGGTTGAGTAATGGGCTTGGTTGGGGATGAAAACTGGTTAAAATCACCAAGCTGTCAGATCTGGCATTAGTGGACATCTTTTCTTGAATGCCTCTGTCTTGGCAGAGGCAGAGTATGAAACAACTACCCTCTAATAAAATAGTGAAACTTGTCTGTAAGGGTTTGGTGCCACTGTTGTGTTTCACATTAGCTGTAACTGTGATTAAATACGTTTCAGCCAGGTTTCAGTACAGTGGTTTTCAGAGAGCTTATTTATACATCTTGATGATTATCTTAAGAAAGAAGTTATACGCTTGAACATATTCTAGAAAGTAGTTCTGAATGTGTGAGCTTTTGTTTTGCTTATTCTAACTTGATGAGCATGGTTTTCAAGTATTAAAACTTGTTTCATAAACTCTGGGGGGTTGTATTCTGTTTTCCTTAAAAGCAGCTGAGATTAGTAGAATCACAGTTTCTTTGCTCTTGTTTTTTTTTTTTTATATTAAATGAACATTATTAACAATCTTTTCTCCCTTAGTCTAGAGCAGATTAAGTCATTTGAAGCACCAGCTACAATCAATTCTGCATCACTTCATCCTGCGAAAGAATGTTTGGTTGCAGGCGGTGAAGATTTTAAACTCTATAAATATGACTATAATACAGGAGAAGAATTAGGTATGTTTGTTTTCTACAATCAAAAAGGATTTATGAAATGGGTATTCATTAAGTAATGGCTAGTAAATGAAGCTGCTGTACACAAATAAGGTCTTAGCTTAGCATGCTCTGCAAGAGGATGAAAAGGTATATTACCAGTTTAAGCATTTTTTCCTATCTCAGTATACCCAACATTATTCTTCTAGAACTAATTAAAACTTATATTCAACAGCTCTTTGCACGTATTTAAAAAAAAATCATGGTATTGCTGCATAACTGTTAACTTGAGCATCGTACTAATTCATTCAGTAGATATGTCAGCTGCTTGCTTTTATGAAAAATGTGGTAGATGATGGCCAAATTTATTTACAACAAAAAGCATATTAGTTTTTTCATTGATCCTGGCCTTGTTAAAAATTGTATGTGTATGGAGTGAGTGGCTGAAGGAACAGAGCATGTGTATTTTGTGTTGCTGGCTTGCTTTGTATTTTTGTCTAGAATAAATAAGCACCTTTTCTCTGGCAGTTAATGAAACATTAATATTTTACCTAAATTAGACATTGCTGAGATACCAATTCATGGAAGCTTTGTTTTGTGTCAGAAGCTGATTACTGGGAAAGTGCCCTCCTCTCATCAGTGGTTTTTTTTATCTCCTCTTCTGATTGGTTTGTGCTTAATAATTTCAGTTGTCGGCCAAAGTGTGAAATGGATGGTCTTGGTATGTTCTCTTATAGAATCTTACAAAGGGCACTTTGGTCCAATTCACTGTGTGAGATTTAGCCCTGATGGAGAGTTATATGCAAGTGGCTCTGAGGATGGTACACTAAGGCTGTGGCAGACAACAGTAGGAAAAACCTATGGTCTTTGGAAATGTGTAGTTCCTGGTAAGTGTGTGCTTTTTCCTGGTAAACTTGGCTGCTCCATGGGTGCTTTTAAAGTAATATCTATCACTAGTAGTAAGCAATTAATTCTGTGCAGCAGTTGCTGTCTTCTGACTGTTTCTATATCCACTCATATCTGATAGATTTGAGGATGTATTTTTGTAGCTGTAATGTAAGCAATGAACCCTGTAAGCTTTTTGTATATAGACACTTGGTGGATATTTAAGCAAATAGTCTGATGTATTTTTATGTGAAAGAGCAAGAAACATGCAATACCACCTTTATAATTCTGGAAGAGTTAATCTCTAGAAAGAAGTATGGATGGTACTTTTATATTGTACTTTCATTCTTTCAGCTTGGGGGGAGGGAAGCAATAACTGCAAGTGAGGTTCATTAATGGAATTGTTTGCCCAGATGTTTCTTCTCAGCACTAAATTAAGTGGAAATTAGGTTTTTATTATTATTAGGATGAGTAGGTGGAACTGAAGGTACTGACTATTTCTTTCTTGTCCTCTGCAGAAGAGGAGAATGCAGAAGCAGCAAAAGCAAGGGCTACCCTTCCAGGAACTGCAGAGGAAGAAATAGGTAATGCACTGAACTGTCAGCTTCTACTCAGCTAAGTGTTAAAAGATCAGTCAGGATGATAGCATTCTTTAGTATGGAAGAGTTAGTTTCCCTCAAGTATCTTCTGGCATTTTTCACTCTTTTCAAAAGGTGTTTGAACACATTTTCAAGAAAATGACCATGTGGTAAGTGTCAGACTGGTGCCTGGAGCTGTGCAGGCTGAACAGATGGGGTTGAATAGCTGGATCAGGCTGAATGGGAAAACAAACTGAACTGGTCTTTAAACAATTCATGCAACATTTATTTGGTTTATATATCTAAGGTGAAGTTAAATAAAATTATTTTTATTTAGTTGCAGAAGAGATTGCCTCTGAAAACTCAGATACAGTGTACAGCTCAACTCCTGAAGTTAAGGCCTGATTACTGCAACTGTTACATGACACGTGGACATACAAGACTAAATCAAGTGAGCAGTGACAAACAGCAGCCTTCCAGAGTGAGCTCTCTACGTAAGGCAAAGATGGGCAGTAATTGATGAGAATGCGGTGGAACTGGCTAGGTGTTGTCTGTAAGAGAACTGAGTATCCAATTAAAAACCCAAAAGACAAGTAGTAGAGTTTTGCTGTCTTTCTGGCATAACTGCCTACTGTCTTTTCAAAGAAGTGTGCAAGCCAAGATCCAATCTCTCCAATTTCAATTAGACTCATTGTAGTGTGCTTTCTTTATTATGGAGAAGAGATACAATGGCTTTTACCCTTTTTTTTTTTTCTTGAAAGTTGGAAGAATTGGGTGTAGTTGAAAAGAAGGGATTATGTACTTAAAAGTATTTGGTTCGGGTTTTGTTTCATTGTATGCTGCTTCTGAATGTTTAACTGTTTTCAGTTGTCTAAATAAAATGCCTCTCAAAACTCGTATGTTACTGTTGAGCATTGGGTTCGTGAAATGGAAAAGCAACCAAATTAATCACGTAATCCTTTCTAGCATCTTGGTTTTGTACTATACAGAGGGAAAGCAAAAGAATGTTTTAGTGTTGTACAGAGGGTGGCAAGTTCTTTGATCTGTAAGCTTTGAGTCTTTTTTTATTCTTTAAAGTTTGAATGTAAACATGAGTCTCTAAAATGAAAAACAACAAAAACTCTTATATTAAATGTGCTGCCTGAAATACTTGGTTGTACATGAAGATCTCGGAGGTTGGCTGCGAATCTGTATAAAACTTGGGTTTAGTCATCCAGACTGGATAAAAAAGTTACTCTTTCAAGGTTACAAATCATATTTTCTTCATTAAAGAAAATAATTGCTGTTCTTCCACTTGTCATTTCCTTTAATGGTATGCTGAAAGTTTTACATAATGCATTCTGTATGGAAAGAAGAAAGTTATACAGAAGTATACTTATTCACACACCTTTTTACATTTTAATATTCATACTTGTCCTTACTGTCCTTTTGGATTTTCCCAAGAGTACAGTAGCGCTGTCATCTTAGAAAACTGAAGCTTAACATTTGAACATAAATTGAAAAACGGCAATTCTTCTGGACATAAGAAAATACTTTTCCATTGTGAGGGCAACTCAAACACTGGCAGAGGTTGTGAAGTCTCCATTCTTGAAGATACTGAAAACCCAAGTGGATCTGGCCTAGGGAGGGGGATTCCTGTACCCCAACCTGCTTGGAGGGCTTGTTGACAGAGGTCGCCTTCCTGCTTCACCTGTTGGGTGGAGTGGAAGTAAGAACAAAGCACAAAGTGATACCATGAATTATGGTTTCTTAGTGCATCAGAGGTGTTAAGAGTATATTATTTCACAGACTCTGTTCCAAAATTAGTTTTGCAACTACCTGAATTTTGTTTTAAAAACTAGCAACTTCCAACCTTCTGATTTAGAACTAATTGTCTCTGTCATTAATTCCACTAAGGCTTATGAGGTCTCCCAGTCTAGTATGTCAGCCTAGAAACTTCCTTTTACAACTTGAAGGATGTGTTTAAAACAAGAAATCAGAATGAAACAGAGCTAGTACTGACACAGACCTAATACCCAATAATTGCCACCAAAACACTGCAAGAAATTAAAAAAACTCCAAAACGACCAAAGTACATGAAAGTTTGTAACTTCTGCACTGCTTTAATATATTCTGAAGTACACAGTGCAAATGATATATATTCCTCATAGAGTGCTGTGTTTGAAAAACTGCTTCTCAAAGAACACATGCAGTTTTGGTGTGGGAAAAGCAAAAATAAGTGTCCTCGGCTTTCAGAGCTGTGACACTCTGCTGCTTTACCTGGTCCTGTTTGTGGTTTCTTTGTTAGCACTGAACGAGTAGGGCTGAAGCTGGAAGGTGTTTCATGTAAATGGGAGTATTAACAATGTTTAGTACTTCTTTTTCATGCGAGTTTGTGTCCTTACAGCTCCGGGGGAAAAAAAAAAAAAAAAGGTAAAACTAAGAAGTTGTCGGTGGCTTTGTTACGGGACTTTCATTTTTGCAGGTGTCACTACGAGTTTTACAGGTCAAGCTCATAGAGCCCATGTGTATGTGTGGCACTAGGGCATTAGTTCCTTCCTGAAGATTCCACGGGAAGAAACTGGAAAGTGCCTTGACTCATGGCCAACCAAACGGGCAGGTTCGGCGTTACGTATCTCTAAGGGTATGGCATATCCGTGTATCCACACGGGAATATCCCCGGAGAAGGGCCGTGTCTCGCCCTGGGGAGGCCGCTCGCTGGCTGCTCCGGAGCCGCGCTCGGCGCCCCCGTGGCGGTGCTGAGGGAGCCCCACGTTCGGGCCGGACCCGCCGCCGCTTCCTGCCCGCGGGGCGGGGCCGAGCTCTGCCCGCCCCGCCCGGACTGGCCGCGGGGGTGGAGAGCCATGGCGGGGCGGAACCCGGGCACCGAGCTGGGTAAGGGCGGCCGGCGGGGCAGGGCCCGGCTCCCCGGAGGCGCCGCGGGTCGCGGTGTGAGGGGCTCCCGGCGGCGCGGCTGGGCCCGGGGGCGGGCGGGGGAGTGCGTGGGCGCCGGTCCCCGGCCGACCCACCGCGGTGTGTGTAGGAGCCAGGCTGATGGACAGCCTTGTCTATCTGAAAAGCCGAACAGACCTACGAGTCCTGTAGGTCTAGTAACGTGTTCCGGTGACATGTAAGCGGGAGGCCGGCAGGAGGCTGGTTTTCCCTTTGGTACTGGAGGTTGAACACAAGTTGAGGTTTCCGTGTCACACAGGACTTTCGCTTGAGGGGTTCCGACCAGGTTGTAGGGCGGCCGGGGCTGCGGGACTCCACAGCCCCGGTCCTGTCACATAGCTGGGCTTGGTCCTCTCTTAAACACCTTGCTAGTTCTCACGGAATAATCATCCCCTACACTCTTTCGTCTTTTAAGGGTTTAAAAACAATTAGTTGGATTCGTATTTGCAAACGTGGGACTTCACCTCTTCTTATCACTCTCCCTGTTGCTTGCTCTCTGAAGAGCGATAGGGATTTTCCAGGTGGTCTCTAGGCCTGAAAGTTGGCTCTGCCTCGGGTAAAGCAGAGAGCTGCCAAGAAAGGGTTTCTCTGCCACTCTGAAGCAATTAGGAGAATTTCTCTTCTGCTCATTGCTGGGGAAAAAAAAAAAAAAAGGGCTACAGCTTTCTCACTTCTCCACCCAGCAAAACCCAACTGCAGCAGTGGAAAGAACTGAAGAGATGAGCCTGCCTACAATCTGCCTTTAAGGTGTGATAATTTGGTCAGCATGAGTAAGTGGACAATTAGGTGCAGGAGGTACAGGGGTGGCATCATGGAAGATGGGAAGCAAAGGGCAGCTGGTGTGGCACAGGGATATCTCTACGCACGAGCAGAGTTCAGGAGGCTGTGCTGCACGTGGCATCACGTGGCTGCACTCCTGTCACGAGAATAAGCACAGGCATGTTTTACAGAATTAGCATGCAGTTTAAATTATTAACTTGTGGACAAGTGAGAGTTGACTGTGTTTTCGTTCACTGAAATCATGGACATGTTGCAGCTCCTAAAAGTGAGCTGTCTAATTGCTCTCTGATGTGCTTGTTTGTGTGTTCTTTGTAGGGACAGGTGAATTTCAACCGTAGCCACCTGAACAGCATCTTTTTGCTGAAACAAACATGATAATAACACAGTGACAGAACTTCAGTGTCTGTTAGGAAAACAAGCTAGCCCAAAAGTTTGCAAATACACTCCAGTTGTTTTAAACTAGGTGTGTGGTGTGCTTTTTCTGACTGTAAACTCAGTCTTACAATTAATTGTTGGTATGCGTGGGGAATCCAGAAACTTGAATGTGAAGTCAGTTCAGTTCTTATCAAGCAGTCATCCTCCAAGAGGCATACATTTAAGGAAGACCTTGCTGTCTAGTGGGAAATTATTGGAAGAGATGGGCAACCTCACTTACATTTGGCTGGATCTTGCTGTGCAGCCACAGTCAAGGAAAAAGGTGTTCAGTGTGCTACTGACAAGCACAACATAATCATCGGTTTTTTGCACCCAGTAAAATAATCTTTGAGTATATTCCAAATACTTTCTATAACTCTGTCTTCTCCTGTAAGTAGCCCTTCCCTGCCTAAGAGGCAGAGTCAGCTAATGCTCAAGGTTATCAACAGAGAGCACAGAGCAATGGATATCTTCAGGGCTGCACCTTGTGGCCTCCTACTGATTTGCCTGGAAAGGCCACTGGCCCTCAGCTTATACGCAGATACTTGTTGCCATCCCTTCCCAGTGATCTTCATTTAAACTAGTTGTGGTCAAAATGAGCTGGGTTAGATGTTTGGGACAGGTGTAGTAGGGCAATGGTCTGGTGACCACATTTAAGTGGCAGCTTCTAGCAGCTGCCTTATGCTGGCTGCTTTAAAGGGAGAACTGAATCTCCCTGCCATTCACTTTCCTGATAATATATGATAACACATCTGAAATACAACAATGTTCTTAATATAGAACTTAACATACCTTAGCTGGTAGCAGTACTCAAAAAGAATGTGTTAAACCCTTTATCTTTCATGGTTGCTAACAATACACACTGCTTCTGTGATTTAGGCACTTCAGTTTTTGAAGGTTTTGCAAGTTTGTGGCAGCAGCTTTAACAGTAATTCAAGTGATTTGCCCTATATCTCACACAGCATTGTGCAGGATTATAGTTTTCTAACAGGGACATCTAGTGGTAAAATGTATTTTAATTAAAAATATATTATTTCAGTCCTTTTCTGTGTCTATTTCTGTGTTTGCTACATGTCATTATTTAAGCAGTAAATTTCTGATCCTGCCGTCAGAAAGCATCTATTTGTTTATCAGCAACAAGCCAAGCTCTTCACAAATCATGGAATGCAGTGCTTTCCCGTGTGTTTGGAGTTTGTTTTCTGTAAAATAAATATATTTTTGTAAAAACCCTTAATCCTTCCCTTCTTCCCATTACTGTGTGTTTGTAGAAGAAGGTGTTTACTTGGGGTAAAGAACAGGTAATGTGTTCCACAGATAAAGACACTGATGTGCACAGTCAGAGGGTCACTACCCTAATACACTGATACATTTGCCATCACAAAGTCATGTAAAGAAACCAGACAAAGAATTTTACAAGTTTTTCATTCCACAGGGACTGTTTTTGGAGTCATTCTTGTGTACTTGTGTTCGCCACAATGCCTGCAGGTCCTGAGAGGAGTGGTGATCTCCTGCTCTGCTCACAAAGTCGCTTGGTTATAATAGACCAGATGTTTCATGTTTTGTCATATTTCAGAAGAGTATCAGATGCAACTTTCTAATGCCACTTCACAACAAAACAGAGAAACATGGCAATGAGTATCTGATTTGTACATGTAAGCTAGTAGCATACCCCTTTGGTTTAGGGATGCAGGCATACGGGTTTTCTGTTCCCTGCAGATGTAATTTTGATGGAACAACTTCAGAAATCATGGAGAAAGACATTTAGTAACCTTGGTTAGAGGCAGAAAATGGAAAAATAGAAAGTTTAAAACCAGACAGTGTTATCTACTGTATTTATCATTTGTTACACTGGTAAAAGGGTAAATAACCCAACCAACCTAATTGCCTTCCATAGTAAAATGGTTGGATATGCTGACAAAGGGAGAGCAGTAGACGCCATTTACTTCAACTCCAACAAGGCTTTTTACACTGCCTTGCAGTATTTTGTATCCATGTTGAGAGATTTGGATGGACAGATACTGAAATTGTTGAAAACCTGGTCTGATGGTTGGACTGAGAAGGTGATGGTCAATACTCTGCCTTGGGGCTGGTACCAAGCAGGGCATGACAGGCATCTAGCCTGGGACTTCTCCTGTTTAACATTCTTTTCAGTGACTTGGAAGAGGCAGTGGCTTGTTTACAAAAAGTTTGCATAAAGTTTGCAAATGAGACTAAAGTAGCCGGATTATTTAGAGGGACCCAAACTGGCTGGGGAAATGGATCAACAGATATCCAGCAGGCCCAGAGAGTCCCCAAGTCCTTCCCTACCTTGGGAAGGACCAGTCCCAGCAATCACAAGGGGCCTCCTGGGGTGTGCCAATGGGGACGTGGATGTTCATGGGGAGAGAGGGACCATCCCTTCTGCCCAGCACTTGTTAGAACATACCTGGAAGACTGTGTCCAGTTTTCTTGCTTCCCAATAGGAAAAAGAGATTGATGACCTGTCACAGCTTCAGCAGAGGGACAACACAGTGGGTCCAGGGCTGGAGCACTTGCCCTGTGAGGAAATGCTGATGGAGCTGGGCAGGTTCAGCCCGGGGAAGCAATGGCTTTTGGGGGTCCTGACAGCTGCCAGCTCATCCTGCAGGGAGCGTATCTAGAAGGCAGATCTGTGCTCTTCACAGCATTGCTTGATGAGGTGAAGTGAGACAGCAGGCAGAGAAGTTCGTACTGGATATAAGGAAAAACGTCTTCACGTAGAACAGTCAAGTGGTGGCACAGGTTGCCCAGAGAGGCCGTGCAGTCTCCATCCTTGGGGACTCTCAAAACCCCATTGAGCAAAGCCCTCAGCAGCCTGGTCTGAGCTCAGTGCTGATGCTGCATTGCACAGGAATTTGGACGAGTGACCTTCAGAGACCTTCCTGATCAAGTTATTCTATGATTATATGGTTTTTACCTCTATGTGTGTATGTATGTCTGTGTATATACATATATGTATGTATATTCTGATTAATGAGTAATTAGTTACAGTTGTTTTGCAATGTTCTGGGATCTAAAAACCCTAGAATCTATCTGTGTTGCTCAGACCCTCTAATTGAAGGGCCAGAAATACGTTCATTATGTTTCAATTGATGTTTTTAATTATAGTTGGTATTTCTGAGCCATTTACATGTGAGAGCTGGTCTGTTGGTAAGTGGCATTTAGATAATGAAGTGTTGCATCCCTTTCAAGACAGCATAATTCTGTTCTAATATATTAATAGCTGGTTTTATCCTGTACTGTGGTTTTGGTTCTTAACTGTTCCTTTCTAACACCTTTTGAATCTGCTGGATAATTTTAATCAAATTTGAAGGACAGGTAGATGTCTCAAATAAGTAAGGCACTGGGTGGAGTGACCAAATTAGTCCCTCTGTTGAGAGAAAGGTAGGCACAGATCAGCATTTCCATAAATTTTCATTGCAACTTGTTTGTTTGGGCTTTATGCAAGTAACAACATCCTGCTTTAGTCCATGGTTGTAAGGACTATGTCAGGACAGCGGAGTTATTGGAGTGAGGAGAGGTCTCAAGCCTGGGAAGAAGAGAAGGAACAACGGGGGACTTGGATCTACAGGAAACCGGGCCCCTATATCTGCAGCTTTCTTTCTGAGGAAAGACTTGTCAATGTTTTTCAAAGTGCTTTGAAGGATACCATGATCCATTGTGTGATTTCACTAATGTCACAAGATAGTAGAGCTGATTTCTATTTCAGGACTTGTGCTTTCATGTCCTGCATTGAATATCTGAATGCAGATGACTTTGAGACCGAACTTCTTTCATATAAAGAAAAAAAATCCAAAAATATGGACCTGTTGGTCCATAGCAAGTGTCACTGGTGAAAGATAATTAAAGCTTCTGTCTTCATGAAACTGAATAACCCCAAATCTCTAAACAGCTTACATGGTAAGACAACTGTATGTAACAAGACCCGATCATGAAGCCTTTTCTCTCTCTTCGGTGGCTTTGCTCAGCTCTGCATGGCCAGCTGGGGTCAGCCTGTGTCCAGCTGAGTTGCCTCATTTTCCACTGAAGGTTCAGGATGCAGTTTCACTCTCTTCTCCAGAAATAAAAGCTTTCATCACTTCCCTTACTCATTTTATCGGGTGTTCATGGTAAGAGCAGGAGCACACATGCTGTTTCTGGCACAGAGAAGGAAATTATCAGTTGGGATGCAGCTTCTTTTGGGGACAGTGCTGCCTTAAAATGCTTGTGAAACTACTGCCTCAGGCATTCTTGAGCTTTCTGTTTCACCATCTGAAGGGATGCCATCGACACATTTTTTAAAGCTTTTGGAAAGCTTAGTTGGTTTTATGAAGAATGTGTTAGGTAACTTAGATATTTATGTAATTATCCTAATGAAGTGGTTTTATTTATTGTTTTCTGAGGAAATGCTTAGTATTTTTGGGTTCATGTTCTTCAAAGAGAGGAGATGAATTTCCTGTTAAGAAATTGAATATGATTTTTTCAAATGTCTTCAGAGAAAAAAGTAAACTTGAAGAGTGATTACAGAATATTGGCTAATTAGCTGTAGTGTAACTGCTTTAATTACTTTTATCCCTGAAGCCACATGACTGTGCAGATGACTAGCAGATGACTTATTTAAAAAAAAAAAAAAAGACATGTTCACACTGCAAGGTTAATGAGCCTAATTAAATATAGTTTTCCTTAGCCAGATACTAAATCATAAAGCTTGGGGGAGTGAGGGAGGGCAAGAATCCAAAGACAGTCAGTTCTATTTCAAATAATGGGTTTATTCTGATTTTTAATGGAAAAAAAAATGCTGGAATTGTGATTGGTTTTGCTGAATAGAGATACTTACATCTGAAGGTTTGGTGAGACCTCACATGGCAAACTTTGAAAGTCTATTTTGAGACGATTACAGTGAGACATATTTGTTTTCACTTGCCCATTGCTTTAATTAATGTAGAAATGGGCTTGAATAAAAGGTCTGTGTTAGATGGAAGTCTCCATCTGCTGCTGTGTATTACGAGAACCTTTGTCCTTCCTTGCTGTGCAATTTTTATGACACCATTTTATTTTCCATAGTAGGCTGCATACATTAAGCTGTACAAAAAGGATGGAGTTCTGATTTTGTAAAATTATTTAATTTTTTTTTTAATTTTCTGCCTGTGCTGTGCACAGTAGTTTGAGATCCCACATTCAGGTCCAAATGTTATGATCTTTCAAGGAGACTTGTGTCTCAGGCACCAGAATTAAATATTAGACGTTACTGAGTTACCATGTGCCGGTTACCTTCGTGACTAGCCTTGACTTGCTGAAAACAGAAGGTAAATGTGTTACACAGTGGAAGGGGCTTACGCCAATGAATTTTATCATATTTGCAAAGAACATTTGGTCAGTCCTTGCTGATCAGTTGATACTTGGTAACTTTCACAGGTGACTTTGGTCAAAGCAAGAGTAGTAACTTATTTCACTTCCACACTTCTTCCACATTTTTTCTTCCACTGGTTATGAGTTTACTTTTTTTTTTTTTTTTTACTTTCTCCAAATGGCACAATACTGGTTCCTTTAAGCTAATCTAGTGCAGTGCTCTGTGCTCTGAGAAGATTCCTCAGACCTTCTGAGGAGCTCAGGAGTCAGGTGGGGTAGATACAACAGCTGTATGTATGTTTCTACCCAGGCCAGCACACAATGAATCAGACTGAATCCTCTGCAAATGATGACTAATGCACAGTTAATCTCATGGGGGAGATTTGTGTTCTTTCATTTAAATTTTCATCTCAAACTTGAATTTTCCCTATGTAGCAGACTGGACACTGTCTTCATGTTCCCCCAAACTCTTCTCCAGAAGGCTGGAATTTTTTATAAATTAATTGTTGTATTTATTGGTTGTCTTTAGTAATGTAGAAAGAATAGGTTAGAGTAGACTAACTCAAAGGATCCTTATCAGAGAATGAGAAGCTGATTTTCTTAATCTAAATTTTTTTCTTTTATTTTATCACATTTTCCAAAGGGGCTAAAAGGTTGATGTGCACCCAGTAGGGCTCAAAAGCTATAATAATAAATGGTATTATGATTAAATGATGCTACCTAAGCACTTGGCACATAGTAGGAGAATCATAACACGGAGTTTGTGTTTTCTACTTTTATGTATCTATTCATTTATGTATGTATGTATGTATTTATCTATATATTTATTTATTTATTAGTTTGTTGATTAGTTAGTTAGTTGTGTTTTCCTCCCTCGTGGACTTTGTCAATATACCCCGTGGGAAGTGGTGTATGGGCACTGCTGATCACGTAGGAACTTCAAGCTTAAGGCAACTGCAGGGGATGCAGAGGTTTCACTAGTCTATGTTTCAGCTGCCTGTATAATTTGCATTTATTGACAGGCAAAAAGGAGGAAAATTCTAGCCATAGCTTTTGTAACAATAGCTTTTCTCACCTGCTTTGCACATGTCAGCTGAGCTTCCTGCTTTTGGGGCAGAATGGATAAACCTGTAGCTTTGAAAATAGAGAGAAGTAACGAGTTTGTTGTACACCTGGTTTACAGAGTTGCAAACCACTCCTTTTCCTTGTTGCCATGCAGTGAGTCTGATGCTAGATTCTAAGAAAATCCATAAATTCTTTAGGATTCCTTTGAAATTCCTTAATTGATTTACTTTTTCTGCTTTTAGCCAAAATTTTGACCTTGTAGACACCACTCATTAATATTTTGTATTTAGTAATAGAAAAGTGGTAGCACAGTGGCTTACTGTGCTCAGAACAAGATTTTATTTAGCTATTAATGCTTTTGTCCTGCATTTCTAGTGAGTCATATTTACTGTAAATTGGTTTCTTTGCAGCTTTGTGTAAGTCTAGGAAAATGAGCTTTTATTTACACATACTTTGGCTAGTTTTCTGCTATTTTTTTGGCTAGTAAAGCTATCAAGGGTAAGATTTCTGTACCAAATTAGTGATTTTGGCTATCAGCTTTTTCTTTGTTCCAAGTTTTAAACCTTTTTTTAAATCAATATACTCGAGGAAAATGCAAATTCAGTGCAGTGGTAAAGAAGATTCATAGAGATAAGATGCTCTTAATAAAGTCAGTCACACAGAATTATTATTTTCTAGTATCTATGCCCATGTCCCTATTCTGACCTTAACTGGTGATGGTATTTGATGATTGATGGGGGTGATTTGCTGATGATCGGTAGTTAATGATTGTTGATGTTGTTGTCAGAGTATTTTCATGGAATGCTTATATGATTAGTATTTAGAAAAATAATTTGGTTTTGGGATATGAGAGATTTTAAAGATATTCCAATTTCTTTTTCCTGTGTAGTCCCATGAGCAGTTTGTGTATATTAATATTAAAAATTACACTTTTGGTTTATCATACTAAGCAAAAATTCAAAGATTCTAGAGCCTGAACACTCAGTTTCCTTAGCCTTCATTAAGCAGAGTCTAGTACTTGGTTCTTCTGGTTCTGGACAGTTTCATTACTTTAGTAAATGTTGAGCATCTGCTTCGCTTTGTGTTATTGTTCATGGATACTGAAACTCATTGAAGTTGTGAGCCAGTCTCCCTTCAGTGGGCACCTGAAGGAATTCACACGTTGAAGATGTTGCCCTGAGTCCTCCCAGGTGCTTGGCAAGTTGAATACTTCTCAGGCTGCTTCCAGAAGGGCGGAGTGCCCAGGAATTCAGTACTTTTGGAAATCTGCAGTTAATCAGGCCCTAGTAGCAAATTCATAGCATTAGCTCCAGACAATAACAACCTAAATGCTTTGTTATAAATGAGTTTGTCCAGGGTTTTTTTTGAGTGTGTGGAATACAGTTTCTGTACACAAAGGTTCACGCACACACAAAATGCTGTTGTATCCTGGGACTCAGCAGACAAGCAAAGGGCTGAATAAGTGTTACTATTTATTCAGAATAAAGAAGTAAATCAGCGAGCAATGGCAGAAGGCTCTTTTGTGAGTGGGTTTTCTTTTTCATGCTACATGTATAATAAACTTCTTAGTCCAGGACTGGCAACATAATGTCTCCCATCAGCACTAAGTTAATTCAGTTTTAATGGCAAACAAAACATGCCGTGTGAAACATCCAGTTCACAGATCATACTCTAACAGAAGTTAATGCTATTTTGGACTGGTGATAAGTACACAAGTCCCTAAAAAGACATGAAAGCACAATATGCTCTTCAGAGGTTCCAAACCAAGCTACAACTTTCTTCTGAAGTACCACACCATATATTATAAGAATGCAGAAATAGACGACACTTTTTTGTTGGTTTCTTTTTCCTCCCAGAACTTGGCTGGATCTCAAAAGTGTATGTGAATCGACCTGCAGTTGTGATGCATGCAGAACAAATTAAAAAATGGAAAACTTTGAAAGGTAATTGGCAAGTAAGTGCTCTTCTTATGCATTCTGTTCCTGTATTTCTAAAGCAGTTGCTCTCCCTCTCCAGGCTGTAATATTGAATTTTTTTCAAGATACATGTAAACTTAAAAGGTGTGCTTGTCCATGTCTTATTTTAATAATTTGTATTTGATGATGATGGGATGGAATAAGGTGACGCATTTATCCAAACAAGTTAAAAACCTTATAACTCATGAGTGGCAAAACCGCAAATGGATTTAAGTCATCTTTATTCATGAGTGGATTAAATTGTATATTACTATCCCACCACATTTATTCTGTTTCCCAGACAGACTTCTCTGCATGCTGCCTTCTTATTTTTTTCAATTTTAAAGCTGTAAGATATGATCATGGTCCCTGTCAAGTTTGACCTACCTGGATGATTTTTCTTTACTTAAACACTCCCAACGTGTGTGATTCCATTGCTTAACTAGTTTTTACCTAAAATTAAAAAAACCAACTGACTGGCTGTGGCATTTGAAGGGTGGAAGGAGCCCACTAATGTTAAGGGAACTGACTTTTCAACTGCTGAGATAAGGTAAATGGTGGGTTATTTTCCATCTTATATAAAATAAGTTCATGTAAAGCATCGCTAAAGCCAGTGGTGCAAATGAACTTCTCTTCAGGGCTGACTTGAATTCATTGTACACACATTTAGAGTGTCTTAGCAGTTACCCTCAACCTCTGCTGGTTGCTGCCCTCCTGGCAGAGTTGACAGATACTGGCCTGGTGTGCATTTTGTTTTCTCCAGTTCATACATTACACAGAACCATTCAGTCACCAGCGTAAGCTGATGTATTCTGTGGTGCAGGACAGATGAGGTACGGCCACGTGCTGGCTTCTGCCCCCTCAGTGGCAGGATGGGAAGTGCCGAGAAGGGAATGGCAAGCAGAACTGGCTGCAGGATGCTCTGAGCAGTTTGGCAGCAGTATTCGGCCAAGGACAAGATCTGAGAAATGCTGTGCAGCAGACCTGGAGCTCCCAGTGAGCTCCCAGCCACTGGGTTCTAACTGGTGTCCAAAAGACAGACTGATTCTTCATTCACCAAACAGCTGTTCTGCAAGAAGATTCATGGGATTCGTCCCCTCTGCTCACTAAACAAGTGGTTTGAGTGCAGCAGTAACTGAAAACCTGGAAGCAGGAGGAAGAAGTCAGTGAAGGATCAGTCTTAACAGTGGAACAATAATACAACAAAGCAAGAATCATTTAATTACATTTAATTCTTGAAAAAATTGTTCAAAATAGTTGACATCCTTAGCCCAGCATGCTGTGCAGCCATTCTGGAGTGGCTCAAGCTGTGTTCACAATAAGCACAGATCTTGAGGATGACAATTTGGGGAAAATTTGATGTAGCTGTAAGATCCTACTGGGAGGAGATAGAAAAAAATCTTCCTGCCTATTTTTCCTTCCTGAAAGTTTGTACTTTGTGTGTTATGATTAAATAAAAAAATGGACATAAACTGAGGAAAGTTAGACACTAGCTCAATGTTTTTTTATAAGTTTCTTGAGCATAAAAAGTTACTTGATACCAAGGTAATCAGTCCAGTAGTTCTGAGTTGGGAAATAGTGTCAGGGAGAAAATCCAGAGGGTATTTCATAATCTTGTCTGTCCTCAGATACTGCAGGTGCAGTAGTGTAAAAAGAAAGTCTGATTTGACCAAAGTTACTATATAACTAACAGAGAGAGAGAGCCACAGGCTTTCACTACAAAGAATCGTTTGGAAGAAAGGGATTTAGTGTCACTCCCACAACACAGCTGGAGGACAAATGTTTATTAATAACACTGCTCCACCCTTCTGTCTAGAAACATTGGTACTTCAGCAAGGTTTTACTTTGAAGAATTTCAGAAGCATGTCTCCTGTATTTGAACACTGTCGTTGCAGGATAGTCATGTGCTATTTATTTCAGAGATGATTTTGAACCTTTTTGTGTGTTTGAATGTAAGGAGCATCACAGATTCAAATGCTGCAACCCATTTCCCAAAATACACTTTTGGAAAACCCTTTAAAAACCCCCAAAGTTATTGGAACTCCCTGACTACATCTGTCTTGATGAGTTTATGATTCGTGTCATAAGAGATGAGACGAAAATTCCCTGGAACGAAGGATAAAAAAAACCAAGTAGAAGAAACACAAAACCATTTAAAGTGAAAAACCCTTTTGAAGTATTACAGGGTGAAAGGAGAAATCAGTTAGAAAGCAGTCAAGCTTAGACTAGCAGAGGCCAGTGATGGTTCATTACTCTGTTGAGTCACCCCAAAGCAGGTTTCAGTGTCACATTTGCTGCAGGTGCCAAAAGGAGACTCCCATCAGTGAAGTGTGAAAGCTTTGTAGGCAGGCCAGCCATGGAAGATTTGCAGAGTAATACCTTCATGCAGAAACAAGCTTAGCTGCCTGTACTGACAAATCGTGTCACAGAGCAGAGCAATCAGAGAGGGGTTTGTGGACTCATGTGGACTTTACTGTTGCAAACACCCCTTGTACAAGTGCCTAGTAAGAGTTGTCAGCTTGTAGGGAAGCCATCACTGTAAATGAACATTTGCTGAAAGATCTTCAACAGATATTTCAAAAGAATGTATTACGCTCAACATCTGTTCAACAAAAAAGCTCATAAAATTTTTAGTTATACTTGTGTTCCATTCTTTGATTAATAAGTATTTTAAAATTCTGTAGCATTTTCATATAAAGAGTGCTTTAGCCTTGTCACTCAGTTCTTGCTTTTGATTTTTAACTTTGCACCAAATAATTACAGAATTGTTTTTGACTCCTCATTGATACAAAAGAAAGTGGAAATATCTGGAGTCTAGACCCTAAGTTTGAAGAAGCCTGGGATCTTAACCCCCCGGTTCCAGGTTTCACTCTCACAGCAGGATAAGCATGCAAACATGCAAGTGTGCAAACTGCTGATGTGTAGACTCGTCTGAGTGCTGTCGATTGCTGTGCCTCTCTTGAAGCATGTGTATAATTTCTTGTGCATACAACCCTTAAAGATACAGACATGCTGTCTGTATGTATACAAGGCATATTATGGCAGTGAGGTATCTCACACAGGTGGTTTTTATCTTTGTCTTACAGAAACAAGATGCTTTTTTTCTAGATAAAAATGACTGATTCTTAAAGAGCCCCATTTGGTAGTCAGCTTTTGCACCAAAAATTGGAATTTGATCCTTTGGTTCTGAGAGTGGACTTCTGATTCCAAATCTTTTCTGTATCATTAGATACTGCTCAAGACATGAATAATTATCTGCCAAACCTGTCTAACATAAGCCATTATTTGCATATCCTCTATCCTATATCCTCTACGTTTCCTCGTTGCCAGAGTGAGTGCCAGGCTTCTGATTCCTGCATCTTCTGAGTCAGTTTGACTTTGGAATTGTAAGTGAAAATTCTGTATTCCTTGTTTTACTCCCTTTGTAGGCTGCTTGGCTGCTGAAAGCTGTCACCTGCATAGACCTCACCACTCTTTCAGGAGATGACACTCCTTCAAATGTTCAAAGACTGTGTTTTAAAGCAAAGCATCCTATCAGAGAAGATCTGCTCAAAGCCTTGGACATGCATGATAAGGGTATGGTAGCTTTTGTTGTGTGTGTTTTGTAGAGAAAATGTCTGCATTTCCTCATTATTTTCCAATTTTCAGAAATGGCTTTGGTCCACTGTTTAAAGTCATATGGTGTAGAACCAAAGGGGAATCAGGCCTGTGGTTTAAGCAATATATATAAAATATCAAAGATTGGTCTCTTTTTAAAATTTGGATTTATGGACTCTTCAGACAGTGAAAGTATTAAATATGAGGTCAGTTATCTGAGACTTTGAGAGGATAGCATTTTAACTAGAAATGCAGTAGGACTGCAATAACATAAAGGCTGCTCAGTTGCTGCTGGGCTCAGTCTGGCTCAACAAGTAAGAACAGTTTGTCTTACAGTAATTTGCTGTTTAAGTGTGTCTTAGCTGTATATGTTGGCATTAAACTGTGAATCTGTCGATAAATATCTTGGAGTTCTAACTCCTGCTGATGTAGACTTGCTCCGAGGGTCAGGTGAAGGAACACGAGGGAGGAAACAATATGGAGAACTACCTGAACCGTTTCAGCAATAGAACAAACATCCCTGGTGGAGGTGCTTAAGATCCTTGTGAGAATGCAGAAGTGGGAGATGAGAACAATGCTCATGTGCTCATTATGTGGACTGCACTCGAGAAGGCAGAATTATATGTCTGAAAAAGTGAACTGTGGCTTTTGCAGGCATTACTGTTGGGGCGGTTTGTGTATATCCTGCAAGAGTCACCGATGCTGTTAATACCCTAAAGGCTGCTGGTTGTAACATACCAGTAGCTTCAGGTAAGCTTTATTCAAAAATATACAATTAAATATTTTGATGTTATAAAATATGTGGAAAAATCCAGAAGTTTGGGCTTGCTTTTGTGTCAGGGAGTAAGGTGAAAAGGTAACAGGTGGAAGGAAGGGAATGGAGGGGAGGATTTTCTTCTGGTCTAATCTTTTGTTTTCTTTCAACTTCAAGCTTATCAGTAATACCAAGTCTGTTTTGCTGGAAGCTCTTCAAAAAGGTCTTTAAAATATACCAGTGTTTTCCTTACCTGAATAGAAAAAATTGAGACAGTGTGCTGGATAAGTATCAGTGCACACTAAGTAGATGAAGATGATGATGATAATAATAGGAGTTCTAATACAAGGTTTATTTTCCCTATCAGTTGTTTAGCTTTTAAGTGTAATCCTATGTCAGAGTTTAACCATAGCCAGCAACTAAGCAACACAGCTGCTCACTCACACCTCCCCCCACTGGGGAGGGAAGGAGAATTGGAAGGGTAAAAGTGAGAAAATTTGTGGGTTCAGATAAAAACAGTTTCATAATTTAAATGAAATATAACTAATAATACTAATAGTAATAAATGGAATGAAAAGGAAAATAACAAAAAAAAGCAAGAAAACACAAGTGAGACAAATGACACAAATACAAGACAGTTGCTCACCACAAGCAGTAGCCCCCAGCCAAATTTAACCCTAATTTATATGCTGGATATGATGCCATGTGGAATGCATATCCCTTTGGGCAGTTTAGGGTCTGCTGTCCTGTCTGTGTCTCCTCCCAGTTTTTTTGTGCACCCCCAGCCCATTCGCTGGTGGGGTGAGGTGAGAGGCAGAAAAGACCTTGACTCTGTGCAAGCCTTTCTCAGCAGTAGCCAAAACATCCTTGTAATACCAAAACTGTTTCCAGAACAAATCCAAAACACAACCCCATAGCAGCTCCTATGAGGATAACTCTATCCCAGCCCAAACCAGCACATCCTAAATCTGTGCAGAGCTGAGGGTTGTTGCCTGCTGGGCAGCCTACAGGTTCAGAGCCTTTACATACAGCTCTCCAACAGTGCCAGCTCTTCTCCAGTCACCGCACAGGAGAGACAAGTCCTGAATCCACAATAAGCAAGAAGTAGAATCAAAGAATTATGCAGGCTGGAAGGGAGCTCTGGATGCCACCTGATCCAACCTCTTGATCAAAGCAGGGGCTAACTTTGAAGTTAGATTAGATGCTTAATGCTAAGATCCATTTTTCTGGTGAGGTTTTTTTTGTTGTTTCATTGTTGTGTTTGGGAAAAATACATACTAAATGCATTTATATGTCAGAGAAAGACAACCTCTGAAAAAGCCATTATTTTTTCCATTTCCAAAGTTACCTTTGGGGTTTGTACTTAAACATCATAAACATAATCCTAAATAGACCTCATTGAAAGCAATTTTTGCTGTATCGTGATTTAGCTGTTAAACAATATTATTATGATTTAACTTGAGATACTGCTTAAAAAAATTGGAGAGAATTAAAAATGTATGTATTGCTTCATATCTGAGTTCACTTCTTGTTTGCTCAGTTCTGCTGAAGCAATAGATATTTTGCTTTTTATGTAGGCTGATCTGGAAAAATTTTAAGACGTGAAAGATCTTTTCACAAGATGCACTTAATATCATGCTGGACACTGGATTTTGAGGGTACAGCTAATACTTCTTGTGGGTGAAGAGGAGGTAGGATGAAGTGCCTTTGGATTTTTTGAATCATGGTAGGGATAAAAAAAAGAATAACTTTCAAACTTTTTGGTGTATTAGAGGTATGTGCAATTTTATGGTTAATTTATAAAACTTTAAAACTTTTCTATAACATTTCTTCCCTCTACCTGCATCCCCTTTCATGCCAGTGGCTGCTGGGTTTCCATCTGGACAAACTCCTCTAGAAACCAAACTGGCTGAAATAAAGCTGGCTGTGGAATATGGTGCCAGAGAGATTGACATTGTCATTAGCAGGAGTCTTGTGCTGACTGGCCAGTGGGAAGGTAAGTAACCACCCTTTGGCAAGGCCCCTCAACCTCTGTATATGCACATGCTGTCTTTGTGTCGTCCCCAAATCACCACATCAGTGCTTGAAGAATTTGGTCGCTCCCCCTGATAATCTGGGGCTCTGAGCTAAATAAAACCTATTGAACTAATTTTTGCCAATGATTGCATTTTTTGAAAAGGATGCTGTTGAAAGTCATGTCACGATGGACATGCAGAATGACTTTATGCTTTGAAAATTCAGGTCTATTTCTTCTGTGCCTTTAAATGATTTTGTGTACAGAGTTAAAAAAATAGCAGGTGAAAGCCTAATTATTTGAACAGTTTTGTAGAAAGCCCAAGGGACCGTTAATGTAGATAATACCTTGTTAAATATACGTTTCAATTCTTGACAAAAACATGTATTTTAGTTGTTTTCTTTTTCCTGAAAATTGAGGGTACAAATTGGCTGTTCATATTATTATTGATGTTCTGGTGTCTGTAGACTACTACTAATTAGTAAGAACAATAATGCTGAAGATGGTTTTTGCTCTAATTGCCTCCTTAATGTACTGTGAATGGTTTGCCTTAAGTGCTGACAGTGCTCCTATAACTAATCTCCATGTGAAGGTAAACACATCATTGTCTTGGAATGAATTTTCCATTCAGTTGTATAATACAGTGCCATAATATCCTATTTGCTTGGAAGACTTCATTATGGACCCCTGGCATCTGAGTTTAGTTAAGGAAATATAGTCATCTTGGTAATTAATCATGTTTTCTGATTTTGGCTTTCCTTCAATTAGCAGTTAGAATTGAAGCAAAAAAATCCATGTTTCTGCATCTGTGTCTTCAGGACTGATATCCTGGTTTCATTTGGTGTAGTCTCTTGACCTCTTTTACAATATTTACCATCTTCATCATCCTTCTGCTCTTAAATCTATGCAGCTTTACCAACGTTTGACTTCTGGAGGATGTGCATTGTTGCAGACATTTGATTCTTTCAGAGTGACTATTTGTAAGTTCAGGTATGGCCTCAGAAGTTACCGGAATATGGAGACTGATTGACTGAGCAGTTTAAAATAATGATGGACCAAGACCTTTACCAGCTGTTAGCAAGACTATGCACGCACCTTCCTGTGCTGTATCTTTGTTAGGGTCTACACTATGGTCTGCAAAGCAGATATGCCTCCAGGAGCTGCAGTCTGCTGGGAACACACATTAGTCTTGGCTACAAAGTGAGCTGAGACAGTGATTTGTCACTAAGACTCAAGAAAGACCACTAAGCTGGACTTGAGCAGCAACTTGCAATTATGTCTGAAGAAGCCTGTCTTGTAGCAATTTCTGACATGGCTGTGGTTATCATGCTTCAGATTTCATGGTACAAATCACTGTTATGTGCAAGTTGCACAGAGCAGAGATCAGAAATATAGTGCATGTAAGGCTTGAGGTTATATTGCCTGGGATTATGTGAAGGAGAACTCAGAGGAGGAATACAGGGATAGATTCAGAGAGTTTGTATTGGTGACTGAAGTGAATTGGACATACATTGTTAGGTTTTTCTACATGGGGGATACAGTTTTTGTGGTCACAAATTATAGGGTAGGAGTACACAGACATAGCATAGATGTGGTATAAAGCTGTCAGTTTACTAAATAAGGAAACTAAAGATGGCTTTTAATTTGATATGCATATTCTTTTATCCAGAGCTGAAGTCATGATAAGGTTGAAAGCCATCCTTATTTTGGCAACTGCTTATATTTTTTTTTCCTATTAGCAGAATTGAAATTATTTCCAAATTGTTTCTCTAAGTTCATGAATTGAATCCATTTGTGACATACAATTACATGGCCTTGGAAAAAAGCTACCTCAGGAACAGAATTTACTTACCATCCAGATAATGATGCCAGAAGTTGAAAAATTACAATATCTGACTTTCCCATCCAGAAAAAAACCACCAAAGCTCATTAGGTGATCTCACTATTTCAGTGAAAATCAAGTGTTCTGACTTCCTGTTTAGCTTTTAAGATGTGTATGTTATCTGTGTGAACATGCAGGTTTTCACCTCCATCTAATGATACTCAGCATGTATAAAGTACTTCTAAGGCATCTAGAAGGAGGGATGAAGAAGTCTTTTTAGGCTGAATTCCTATATTACATAAAATTGAGAAGTCTAATGCTATAACCATGCCTGTGTTCAAGGTGCTTCATCAGTTAAAGCTGACTTGTAGTTATAACAGAACCTCTGCTTATGCTTATAACTATAATAATATATTTTTACGGGTATTTTCTCATGCTGCCAGTCTTCACAGCTTCATCTTACTGTTCATTTGTAGCTTTTCTTCTAGCCTGAGCAATAATTGGGGTCACCGTGATAGAATAGTGTTGCTTTGTGATTAGCTTCAAAGTCTTCTCTGGTTATTAAATATATTAGTGTATGTCCAATTATGTCAAGTTATTTTAAAACAGTTTTTGAATATTGCTGAAGCTCTTTATGAGCTTCATACTCAGACAGTATTTTCTAGATCTTTATGAAGTAATTGTTAAGATCTTTTTTGTATTTCTGAATATGAAAGCAGCTTCATTGGACAGGTAAATTACATTAGAAAATAACATTAAATGAGATCTAAGTTTATGAATTTACATACCTTTTACAACCTTGTAGCTTTTAAAGCAGTACTACTTTAAAGTAGTTTACTCAACCATTATCTTGTATCACTTGACAAAGTATGGATTAAGTTTAAAAATCTCAATTTATATACCTCCTTTAGGCACAGGATGTGGAGTCTTTATGTGAGGAGTGATCAAGTTGGCCAAAAAATTGTTGAAAGAAACTGGATTTATTTATTATTCCTTTTTTTCCCTCTTATTGGTACGTTGGACTTGCTGTACCTTCTGAAGTTGTCTGGGGTGCTATAGTGTTACTTCTAATTCCACAGCTTTTAGGAAACACCTGGGCATACTACACTGTCAGTGGCTTTCACAGTATTGTTAATCTGTCATTTGCTCTATGTCAATTGAATTTTCCTATTAGAAAAGGAAAAAAACCAAGCTATACTGTAACAAGTTTGTGTGGCTGCATCCATGAACTACATTAAATATAACCTCATGAAAACTGCTTTTCAATTCTGTTAATAATTATTCAGCTGTGAATTTAGAGGCTTTGTTCAGGGATTGAGATCCCATTTTGTGCTACATACTTTGTAAACAGTGCAGAGAAAATACACTCTCTGCTCAAGAGACTTGGAAGAGACCCCACGTTGTTCAGAAACATTATAGTTGGATTTAGTGTTTTTAGCTGTGCAAGCTGACTTGGGATCTTAAAGTCCAGTTGCACAATTTCTGTCTTATATTGGCAGCAGCAGCTCAGATTCCTGAAGCCGAGCTCTGTTTCCAGTTTCATGTGAATCACTGGAGCCTGGAGCTGCACATATGTGGCTGAGAGCAGAACTGAGAGAGTCGTGTTGCGCTGATAGCCTTGTGCTTGTCATTTTGTTAACAAACCTGCCATTAACATGCCAGACAGAAGGGACTCCAGCTCATTTTCCAGTTTCCCATCACAATTACCTTGATCTTTTGGTCTAACAGAAATCAAAACATCTTCCCTCCTTGTCTCAATTTCTACCCGTAGCATCAGTCAATGTGACTGACTAGATAAAAACACCAAATAAATTGAATTTAAAAAAGAATTGGTTTTATCACCACCTTTTTGGAGAAGAGCTATTCCATAAAAAATTAGGCAGTGAGGTTTTTTCCCCCCTTAATATTTTCATTTCCTTTGTAGGAGATTCAGATTATCTACTTTATTTTATGATATTTAGGACTAATGTATTAGGCCAAAGTAAAAGACCATCCAGAAAATCTAATGCAGATTATAGCCAGCAGAAATTGTCAGGGATGTTTGCTTGAGAAATGTGTAGGAGAAAATATTTTTTTAATATATTTAATATCTGCTAAAATTCTATATAATATACTGAATATTTTCAATTCTAGGAAAACTACAAAAAAGACATCTTCCAACACGTTCTATAACAGTGAAATTAAAATCACAGCTACGAGAACATTTTTTTTCCTACAAAATCTGAATTTTTCTGACTTCTATAAATGCATCCAGTAAAAGCAGATCTAAAGTTCATGAAAGCTGTCAGGTATCTTAAGGAGTGTTGCAAAGTAGAGGAGTTCTTCTGTCACATCCATTTTAACAGAAAAGTCAGTAAAGCTATTACAGACTGTATCAATGACCATCTGCCTCCCGGTGTATTCTGTATAGGTTGACGTGCTTTGGGAGTTTTTTTGTGGGTTTGTTGGGTTTTGGGTTCTTTTTCCCTGTGGTTAAGGTTTAGACCTCTTTTAGAATGGATGATGCTGATGCTTTGTTCAAGATGCTACACACTACTGGCCACTTGCTTTGAGAGCTTTTGATTTTATTTTCTTTGTTTTTAGCAGTCAAAAGAAAGCTCTCTAACAACCTTTTCTTCGTGGTCTTAGCTCACAGTTGAAAATATGCCTCTGGAGTTTACCAAAATCTTTATGCCACTGCTGCTAGCCAGAGAAGCTGTGTCTGCTGTGTCAGTTATTGGTGTTCTGCACATGCCACAGATATCCCCAGAGCTGTATAATCCAGCTTTGATCCTGTTCTTGCCCAGCTTCAAGGAGCTGAATAGTTAAGTGATGGACTTCCTGGCAGCACAGACTGTGCCTCAGGAAACCTGGGACCTCTTGAAATACTGTGTACTTTTTTAACTCCACCCATACTTTAAACATTTGACAAGAAGTTTCAGGATAATCCCATAATTTGTGCCTTGATTTAAATATGACTGAGTACCGAAACTTCTCTTTTTATTTTTGAAAGGAGTAGGAGTTTTTTCACTTGTTCTGTATCAAAGGAGTTCTGGCTTGCACCGGGACTGGGGTGCTCTGGTTTATTTTCTCTGTCCCAGCCATAGTTGCATTTCTATTTGTGCTTTTACTGTGGGGTTGGAAATGTCCTATGAATGCCAGCTATTGTCTGCAATAATTGGTCTCTGAATAAAGAACAGTATTTCTTCCCTACACACCTGCCCCATTAAAGCATGCCCACTTCTGCACCACCTCAGCTCACCCGACAGACACGGCTGATTGAAGCTCCTCAGTTGCTCCTGTCCGTGGGATGATGAGAGCTGTCAGGTAGTGAGGGTGTTCTAACGAGCTTGACGCTAATTGCATGTAAAAGTACCTTCCAACTACAGGGAGGGTGCTGTAGCTGCGGCACTAACTCCAGTGAACAGCAGCTGTGAGGATATAGTTCCTTTTCATGGAATCCAACCTAAATGTACATTTTGTTGATTTTATTTGACATTTTTGGTGGAGTATCTTAAAGGTAGAGAAAACTTTTCCTCTTGTTATCGAAACCAGAACAAGAAAGCTGCTTTCTCTGGCTTTTCAAAAACTTCAGGAGAGAGTCACTTCACAAAAAGAGGTTGCGTTTGGATCTAACATGAGCAGGGTTATTAAATGCACAAAAAAATAGCGCAGGTCCTTTGTGTTTCCTCTTTGAGTCTCGATTTGATGTAGGTTTCTGGAGCATCATCAATTGATCAATAAAACATGTTAGACTGCATGCTAGTACTGATTAATTCACACCTTTGGTACACAGTAAGAAACAAGGTGAAGCCTGGTGTCTATAAAGGGACTTGCTAAGTGCATTAGCCAGTTGTCTGCTGATGTGTGCAGTGTGTCTCAGAGGGCCACCCTAGCAATTCCAGCCCTGGACACCTGATGTGCCAGTGGCATCAATTGGCTGTGACAGCATCGGGAGTGCAGGGAGGTCCAGCTGTACAGCAGCTGGCAAACCCTGCTGTATATTTCCAGGTCTCACTGAAGGACTGAGGGGGAAAAAAAGAAATCTAGTATTGCTGAAAAAAATTAGTCTTTAGAGTCTGGACTGTTTTAGCAAGACTTATTTAAAGCTATATTTTAACCTTCTACCAAAGTTTTGATTGCATGTTTGAAAAAGACTCTGTTGCAAAGGATCCCATTTGCTTATTTTGCATCTTTTTTAAAAAAAATTGAAATCCAGAAGTGATGCCTGTAAACTGGAAGAGCTGAAACCCCACACAGGAGGACTCTTACACATTCCCAAGTGGCCAGCTTCTGACAGCTATATTTCTTTAATTTCTAACTCTTTTCATGTCCCTATGTTTAAACCTTTGTGGGAACACTGGTGAATTTTACTGGAAAGGATGGGAGGGTTTCACTGTGCTCCCCATGTTGCATTACCTGACTGGGTTTACAAATTCTAGCCTTTTTATAGTTGGTTATGTCCAAATTTATTCCAGACCCTACTGAGTCTGTGAAAATATAAAACTGTTAGAAAGTTAAGCATGCCTCTTTGGCCATGACACTTTGTAAATCTGAAAGCAGGAGTTTGTGAGGGGGTGGTCTGCTCTGGACAATGTCCCTGAGCAGCCAAATGCTGAGCTGCCCTCCCTGTCACAGATCCACGTGAATTTGCTAGTCCTTGGGGTGTGATCCCAGGCCTTGGTCTCCCCTCACCAGGAATGTTAGCACACTGCGTTGATTTTTTTCAGGAAATTCTTATTTCTAAGAAGCTTAAGGTGGGATTCAGATGCCTAAACACAGACACTGAGTTCCATAATCAAACTTCCTGAGATAGTTCTGTGGTACTGGGGAGGACAGTAGGAAACCAAAGGAAGATGTGGATCATCCAGAAGTGGCAGCTGGAAGCCAAGGGGATATGTTATGGCATCTCAGGTGGCACAAATTTTTGTGATTATATGACTTGGTCACACCTTTGGTGTCATTTAAACGGAATACTTTGTCAAATGTTGGTGAAAGAGAGCGATGTACGTAGGAAAATATAACTGTCCCTAACAATGTACTACCACATTTATTGCTGGGAAAGCTGGTTTAAAATCAATCTTTACTATCATAGCATTTTTTACTCCTGATGTGTTTGAGTATTTGGCATACTGTGCACATTTGTAGTTTTGAGAGAACCGACATTAATTACTATTAAGTAAATGCATGGCATTGTTAATTACCTCCAGTCATGTAATTTATTGAACTTGCAAAACTTAAGTTCTTGAGTGCTATGGCTAATTATAAGATTGGAAATTAATCCAGAAGTGGAAATTACAGCCATACTTGAAAATGTCTCTCAGGCAACTTTGATCATTTTCACATGCTCTTATCCACAGGTCTCTACGAGGAGATACGTCAGTGCCGTAAGGCCTGTGGAGAAGCTCATATGAAAACAATCTTGGCAACAGGTGAATTGGGGTCCCTTGCTAATGTCTACAAAGCCAGTATGATTGCTATGATGGCAGGTAAATATATGTGGTTTTCTTTTCAAGCTAAGAAAGTCTTTGCTATATTATTTATGATGCTTTAAAAATTCTAGTCGTGGAAGTTTAGTTTTGTCGAAAGTAGAAGAAACTGTTATGTAGCAATTACTGAAGTTGCAGGTGTAATGATGAAGTGTCACTTGTTTTGTATAACCTACAAAAATGGAATGAAATGTTAAATAACACTTAAAACTGCTAAATGACAGGATTTGTAGGAACAAGTAATATTTGTTGTCAAACATCTGATCCTTGGTATATTTAAATAAGACACGTACATTTGGGGCAGATACACTTGTTGAGGCACCTGTGATGACCTACAGATACGATGTTGGGTGATGTCATGTCAGCTTATTTTAAATGCAAGGGGAACTTCCCTGTGAAGATTGATGCTGACAGCTCTCATTGTTGTTTTGTGGTCACTTCTTCTGGCCACCTGTGAGAGGTTTGGGAAACCAATTGTATGGGAAATACAGTGAAGGGAGGAAAACCACAGGCCCCAGCAGGCCTGGGATGGGCTAGTTTATGACTGGTTTTAACTCACAGGCACACTCAAAAGCAGTGGCACTCACTACCAGCAGTTAATTGGCACTTCAAAAGGTGTTGTCTTCCGTGTCTTTGAAAACTCAGTTACATCAAACCTGATGCTTAGAGTCTGTCTGTCTTTTATTCTGAACCTTTCAGCTAAGAAACACGTTCCCATGAACAGGATAGAGTTTTTAGGGGCTATGTATACTTTGTGGGGGTTACCTTTTTGCATAGCTATAGCACCCATTTGAGGCCAGATTTATTGTGTGCTGTTTTGGGACTGTGTTGGTACAATTTTTCCTAGTTTACCTAGGACTTTGGATCTGTGTTTTAGTGCTATCTTTAAGATGCAAAACTGGGAATTTGCTTCTGGGCACTTGCTTTTTCCACCATGCATGAAAGAGGGCACTTCAAGTTCATTTCTGGAAGTTGAAAGGTATACTAAGAATCACTTGGGTTAATCTGTCTTTTAAACTTCCCCTCGTTTTTGTGTTGATTTTTTTCTATTGTAAAGTCTTCATATGTGGAATTCTTATTGTAAAGCGTCTTGTCAGACATATTCAACTTGCTGCTGACCTCATTGTCACCATACACAGTGTTGTACTTATCTAATTCAAATATAATGGAAAGCATTTGAGGCTTTTAACATGCTCAGCTACAATGTCAATTAGTATCATCAGACACAGAGGATCAGTATCATGCCACTAAATATTCTTTTTAATTAGAAGAGGTGTAAGAAATACACATTTCCTGTCATTTAAACTGATGTACTAATCATTATGATCACTTTTCATAACATGGAGTAGTGAAAAATTCAGGTTGTTTTACCATTTTCAGAATTTTTGCTGGTGTAATTTTTTTGAAATACAGCAGATGGCTCTATTGTTAATGATTTTCCTTGCCTAGTTATTCATTTTACAGCATACTTACCCATCTGAATATATGCAGTAATTTCCCTATTTCAGTCTCGCTTTCTCTTTGTGGGTAGGTGTAAAAATAAGAATTTATTGGTGCCCTACACACATACATTGAGGACCAGATTTTCAGACTCCAACTTGTCAGAACTGGTGAGAACCTCAAACTCCAGTTGAATTTTGTTTGATTTGTATATTTGTAGCATTTAGAGCAAGTCACTTGGCACAGTAGTTTAAATCCTAGCTTCAGTATCCATTTAGTATCCATTTTTTTTTTCAACTTGTGACATGATTAAGAAGAAAGAAAAAAAAGCAGATGATCTTGGCAGGCCCTGGCAGGTTTTATCTAAGATCAAACAGTAACAATGCTCATAAACTTGACCCTATTACTTGGTTTTATATGAGGAAATAATTACACAGTACAGTGAATTCAATTGCAAAACTGGCTTTAGAAGTTTTTCCTGCCTCTGGCCAGTTGCTCCTGTCCTTAACAACAAAATTTGCTGCTCCTTCAGCTGTGGTGTTAGAAGTGCTTTTCATGCTGTGTTGTAAGCTGAGTTTTCAAAGTAATACAGTTGAAAATTACTCCAGAAAAGGGTGAACTAGTTTGCTGTGTGGCTTTTGTTATTGCTTGGCGATGTTGGGGTTTTTTTAAATGGTCACAGCCTCAGTAATCTGATTTAAAGCCTTGCCTTACACGCAGTTATATCAGTGCAACTGAGGAGGTGGTGTGCAGTCCTCACACTGTTTTCACTTCACTATACATGATGTCAGCCTATCATACAGGGAGCACACTATCCTAGGCTTACAGATGTTTATGTTGCCCTTGCTGAGCATGCACACATTTCACCTAGATTCTGAAGCACAAAGCCACTAGACATGCAGCAAAAAGTATGTAAAATATACGTATTCGTATGTGTCTCATTTGTGAGACTCAGAAGGCTGAGGGAGTAACACAATTCTGATTTATCAGTAGCTCTGTGTTTGAAAAGCTTGCCTGGGATAGGTGGGGCTTGGTTTCCGTGACTAAGGTTCTTCTATGACACAAGAGATCAGTTTTACAGTGTATTTGCTGTTAAGCATCTCAGTCCCTCCTGATAGGGTTGTTGTGCTTTGCACAAAGCAGTTAACTGAGCACAGAATTCAACACAGATGTCTCGTTTCCCAGATAACTTTCCAAAATTTTTATGTAGTCTTCCTTGTGCTGGGTGAGGAATTATTGGCATATGCTGGGGAACAAAGCATGCTATGGTTGGTCTAATTCAGCTCTCAGATGGGGGTTCAGTCACTGGACATGCAGCCAGGGTGCACAGGTCACTGACTTGGAAAGGGATGGTAAATGATCAAAAAATGGGCAGCTCTGCATTGTTTGGGGTTTTAAAAGAACACTAAGGGTCGTGCTCAAACTGGGGAGATGTGCCCATGCACTTTGTGTTCAAAGGAGACTGCACAGGGCACTTCCACAGGCAAACAGCTGTGCTCGGAATCACAGCCCTTGCAGGACTGTTGGAAGCCATGCACTGCACACCAGTGAGTGAGATGTGCAGATCCCAGCACTGCAGTGAAGGTGGACGCCAGTTGTAGAAATGGCGCTTTGCACAACATGCCTGTGTATAGGATGTTAATACTTGCAGCTGCAAGAACTTGGGAAACAGTGTTGCTTCACAGTGAGATATGAGACTAATTGGCCTGTACTTGGATCGGTGGCTCTTGTCTCTTATTGTCTCTGAAATAATTTTCCACAGCTACTTTTTCTTCCTTTTCTAGCACTGTACATGAGGAGAAAGACATCAGAATGGGAGCAGGCGCACAGTTAACTTAAATTCCTTTAACCATGTGATTACAGACTTGACTGACATGCGATAAATTCTACTGGAATATTTAAGAACCTATTTCTGAGTGAAAGAGGCTGACAACCCTCTAAGGACAGCGACTCACCTGGCAAGAATAATCCTTGCAGTGCTAAGGAGGACATGATGGCAGGTAGCATTGCACATGAGAGGTTCCATGTCCCTACCAAAGGAGCACACTGTTTTCAGGAAGCTGACCAAGACAAATTCTTAGTATTGAATCAGGGAGCTTTTTGTCATTTGGTTTATAACATCCACTGCCATTTCTTGAGCTTCTTGAAGTCCTGATGGTGGTTTGAGTACATGACTTTCTCTAGCAAACTGACTGCATTTTTTACTCTGCTTTGGGACGATAAGTAAACTAATTCATGGTTTTCACTGTCTGATATATACTTATGTGAGTCACGTCCATTTCTATAGGACACACTGAAGTTTATGTCTTTGTAGTCTCTTGGAATAAACAGTCCTAAGGAACACAAATGGGAGTACCTGACTCCCCCATACTAGTGTTAACTATTCTCTCTCCATCATGGTGTCTTTAAGCAGTTCTTGTGCAAAGTATGAGAGGTAGACCATTTTTTAACTTTTATTTTTTGACACAAAACATCAGAAACTGCCAAGCAAACCAGAGAAGGAAGGGAAAGATGAACTTGAAGTGGGAAAGGAACACTTCATTAAAGTTGTTGATGACTTAATTGCATATTTCAGTCATATATTAGGTATTTTATTCTGGAAAACCACATTTTAACCATATTGCCTAATTACAAAGTCTTTATTGTTCTGTATAACAATTCATATTCATTAAGGTGGAGAAAGTGATTAAGTAAAAGTACTTTAAAAGTGAGAACTTCATCTATGTCATTTTGACAACTGCTCTTGATGGAACAGCTCCTTTTGCATCACTCTTTGGGAAGCTAAGGGAGCACAGCAGTGACGTGAAAGATATTTGTTTTCGTTATATATATATCTATATATCTAAATAAGTACCTCTGTAAAGATCAGGAAGGAGTGATGTATGTTCTTCTGCAGCTCTACTAATGTATGAGGTTTAAACAATATTTTCATAGGTCATTAAGCAGTTAGTCAAATAAATTGTATTTTTAGATACTGACTAATGTAAAATTGAATTTAGAAAGGGAATGAGTTAGTGCTAAAACAAAGTAACTTCTAAAGCCTCTAGCACAAAAACACCTGTAAATAGTAGCAGAAGGTGTCTTAGGCAATAAGATGATAGTCTAGAAGAGGAAAATTAGAACACATTAAATGTGTGAGCAGAAATTTTTTTAGATACTTTGATGCTGTTTATTCCAAAGTGAACATAAATAATATAGCCAAACAGTGAAGAAAAGGTTTGTGTTGCAGTTCACAGGTGAGCAGAGATGTTTTGGAACATCACCAAATAATACCTGGCTACACAAAGCTTTTACCTCAGCTCTAAATAAGGTTTTTATACTCTAGTTAACATTAGGGAAGACAAATTCTAAGATACCAATAGCTGTTCTTGTTCTGAGCGCTGCCTTGCAAAGATTTCTTTTGAATAGGATTATGTGGTGTGGGTGTAAACATACTAGCACTCACCTAAGTGCAAGGGGTGACCTTCCTACTGCTGGATGTGGACCACCATGATCCAAAACTTCTACCAAGCAAGTGTTTCATGAAAAATGAAAGAGGCAAAGGAAACCAAACTAGCAAAATTGACTGAAAAGCTAGGGATGCTTTGCAAAAATGCAGCTAATGTAGGAAAAAAGACTACTGAATAAGTAATAATACTTGGCACTTAGATAGCACTTTATGTCTTCAAAGCACATACCAACATTAACAGAATAAATCTTGCAATTGCCTTGTGAAGTATGAGACAAAGATAATAAGAGACAAGTCAGAAGTCAAACTGAGATCAGTTGTGAGTTCCTGGCTTTAAATCTTATGCTCAGCCCAAAAGTCCAGGGTCCCCTCAGTAGCATGTGGGTTGTATTATATATTGATTTAATTATGTGTCTACAACTTCAGGTGTAATTTGATACCAAGCCAGACAGCTATTGGAGCCCCGAGCGTTTTGAAGGAAAGGCAAGCCAAGGGAGGAGGCTTGGTAACACATATAAAACAAGATTTCAATTTGTGTCTTGTTTTATGTGTCTGAAATACAAACAAGTGTGCTGAGTTTACAGTGTATCTGTAAAGGGTGCACTTTATGCTGTAAAAGGTGCATCAGAAATCAGGGGCAATATGTGTCTGTCATCTAAAAGCAGCTCCTTTGTACAGATGTGAACTCTCTCTGAATGCTTTTGGTGTGACAGATGATGTTCAGCTCTGGTCTGTGGGTCCAGTATAAGGCTGGGAGCAAATTTGTGAGTCCTTACTCTAATGAAAGTGTGGGAAGAGGATTTACCACTGACTAGTGACTAAGGCTTTCTTAGTCATGGTCTGGTGGCCATTTCCTCTCTCCCTCCAGCCAAGCAGGAGTCAGAGTGAATTGTGAGGGGGTTGATAGCTGTTCCAGCTTGGCTGTGCTCACTGGCTGGGGAAGACAGGTGTTGAAATGCAGCATATTCTTGCATCTCACTTCTTGTCTTCAGAGAACAAAGCACAGTGCAGAGAGACTTCTCCCTCCTACATCATCAAATGGTAGCAAATAGTCCCAATTTTCTTTGGCTGTGATCTTTGGCAGTACAGATTAGATCTAGTGTGGGCATGAGCACATTTCTGAATTTCTGTCAGTTTACTGAGGCTGCATAAAATGATGTTTATGTCAGTTCTCTTCTGTTTGCATGTGTGCAGACAATACCTCGTTTGCCCAAAGGTCTGCCCATTCCTTCAGAATTTTTAGACAAATTTGAACTTGCAGATAAATTCAGCACTTTGCACCATGCAGATGGAGCATTGTATGTCTTGAATATGTAGAAGTGGTGGCAGTTGGCTGCTTTAAGAGGCTTATCAGAACAGTAATTAATGCTATGGAATTATACTGGAAGTTGGTCACTGTCCTGTCTGCTGCAGCAGATGTCCTTCATTCTGCATAGTCTGTGGTTGCTCTGCATGTTCAAAGCTCTGGTTAACATCATTGAAAGTTTAGTGCAAGGATTGAGCACAAAACCCCCTGTGCAAAAACAAGATGCATAGCAAGTTAGAGTGACAAGTCTGTCTCAAAGTTTTGAATAATATTATGCACTACCAAAGTTTTTGAATTAGGAGTTAAATCAAAAGATGGATGGTCTTTAAATACATTCAATCTAAAAGAGGTCAGTAAAGAAACAAGTGACTTCATTTGTTCTGGTACAGAGTGAGGAGAAATAAAAAAGCTAGTAATATAAAAATGCAGATAACTGCATGTTCAGTAAGGCATTACAAGGATGCTCCCTTAAATGAGGTAATTGCCTACAAGCTTGACAATGATACTGCAACTAATCACTAGAAATAATGTGGGTGTGATAGATAATCTCAGAGTTGAAAAGTTCTAACAATGCAATCACAATATCCTCATGTTTGAATTACTGATGAGAGTCCATACAAAGACTAGTTACACACAAAAAAAAAAAAGTGGGTCTTGAGTAAACCAGACCTAAAATTCTGACTTTAACTCAGTAATATACGTGCAGGGAATGGAAAGTGGCTGAGAAATGCTAGGGCAGGCTCTAATGAAAAGTCTTTCCAGTGGAGTCAACAGAACCCTGCATGGGTAAGTAGAAACAGAAGTAATATATAAGAAAAACAAATAGGTTGGGGGAAAAATAAAGTTACAGAGATCTGTGAAGGGAGAACAGAGTTAGAGTGTATACGGTGAAACCTCATTTGTTGGCAGTTTGTTAAGCTAGAAATCCAGCCGTGCATGCAATGCTGTGTTTTGTTACACATTTATTTATGTGCTTTCTGGACTGTGTGGCTGCCTATACAGCCGTATCTGGGGGGAGATTGTTACCTGGGAACGTTCATATTTGTCACAGCAGGATGCCTGGCAACTCAGTTTGCTAATTTTGTGAAAGGTCTGTTCTACTGATGGGATTCTACTGTAATCAGAAAATAGGAATATACTCCCTCTAATGAAGTCAAAGAAGAAATACCAGAGTAACAGATGACTTGTCAGCTTTGTACCTGTTTGCTTGATTTTGTGTTACCTGCAACACCACTTGACTTTCTCCCTCCACCATCCCCACTCTTGAAAGAAGTGCTATTTCCAAGCACTTCCCACTGCAAGAATACCAAGTCTGGAAGCCACAAAGAAGATGGGTTTGTGGTAGCAGAATGACTTCTAATAAACATATCATCACTTTTGACAACTATCTTGCCTCTCTGGTTTTCTGTATGTAAAGTTAACATTGCACATTTTATAGGACTTCTGTGAGGTTTAGTAAATTAAGATATAAATAGAAATATGTTCTTCTCATTAGAAGGTAGAAATTTCCTGTGCCTGTGCATGAAGATGGAATACTCTAGGTCACAACTGAAATTGGGAAAAAGAGCAAGAAAAAGTCTGGAAATTTTCTGGTGGGAGCAGCTGACCCTGATTTACTAGTACAGCCATCCCTGGGAGTGGCAGGGAGGTGGGAGCTGGCACAGCTTGCTGTGGTGCTCTAGGCTCATGGTATTGTGTACTGCAGGAGACAGTAGCAGCAGAGGTCACCTCCCTTCAGCTGTTTTCATAACACTCCACCCCAAATCTTCTTTTTTAATGAAGGAGTTTTACTGGGATTCCTGTGTACCTGTTCTGTTGTGCTGTGGTGTTCTGAGCACCAAATGTAGCACTGAGCAAAATGTAGAGGGGTACAAGTGTGGTAATGCCCCAGAAATCCCAGGCGTATCCTTCTCTCTGAGGAGAAGGGTTTGATCTGCAGATTTCTGCTTTTTGACCTTTAAGAAATTGGCTATTTGTCATGCTTCAGCCTTTGAAATCAGTTGTGAAATAGTAGGTTACAGTGAGTAGGCAAGTACTGACAGTGAAACATACTGTGGAGAGGGGTCAACCTTGTATTAGCAAACTATCCCCAGTGCCTGAATAGCACCTCACTTCTGCTGATATACAAGATCTTTCCAAAGCATGTTAATTAAGGAATATCTAAATGGTATACTTTCAATTTATAACAACTGATGCAGAGAGGTGAGAAAGCATCCCTGTTGCGTTAATTTTCTCCATGAATGAAACCTTGTTTCTATGTTAAATAATTTGTTAGAATTTGAGTTAAAACTTGTGAAGTTTCATATCACCTCAGACTCAGAAATTATTGCACAGTGAATAGTTCTAGTCAAACATGCCATCAAAATAAAACAGCTTCATATGAAAAAACTTGCATCTGTGAAGCTCCAGTATTGAAGGTAATGGTTTGAGAGAATGCAATTTTAAAACATGGAAATATTATGTAAAATCAATAGATGTACTGGGTACTATTTATTTCTCTGATATTTCAGGTTGGTTTTTTTTTATTCTGTCAGCAGCAGGTGTTAAATTTGACTAAACCAGTGAAAAATAGAAATAAATATTTAATTTACTGTATCTATCAATTATATAAAATTGGCTTATGAAATATTAAAGTATCTTTTAAGAGATTGTAAGTAGGAAAGCTACTTAGAAAATCCAGTCCCTTATCAGAAACTTAATATAGATGTGGAAATAAAGTAAGCATGATTTTAGGGTTGTAGGCCCACGAATTTTTTTGTTGCCTTGTGAGGTATCAAGGCCCAGTGATTGTGCCTGCCTAATTTGAAGGTATATGCTCATGGCAGCAGTGTGGATTTAGACTTCTAAAGAGGACGATGTTGAATGGAAAAATACACCAGGAATATGTGATCTTGAACAGAATTAGGTTATTTTAAAAAACTAAGGACAGACATTTCAATTCAATCCTAAGGAACAGGAATACAGTGGAAAATAAAGAAGAATAACAAGAGATGAGCAAAAATACAGGTTAAACAGATAAAAAGACATAAAAGTTGGACAAAATATGAAACAAGAAGTTTTCCATAAGGAGGGTATGGATTGTTTCCTTAACTGGAATATTAAAGCAGTATGTTAAAACACACTGAGATCAATATGAAGACATCCACTAACTTTTAACAAATCATGTTCTAGTGGTGCTGACACTGTATTTCGAAGTGTGGTGATCTCTTCTCCCAGGCAGCTATCAGTAAGACAAGAGGGCATGGTCTCAAGCTCTGCCAGGGGAGGTTTAGGTTGGGTATTAGGAAGAAATTCTTTACAGAGGGTAATCAGGCATTGGAATGGGCTGCCCAGGGAGCAAATCTCCCTGGAGATTTTTAAGATGAGACTGGATGTGGCACTTAGTGCCATAGTCTAGTAACCCCGATGGTAGTGGATCAAGGGTTGGACTTGATGATCTCAGAGGCCCTTTCCAGCCTGGCTGGTTCTATGGTTCCATGAAGTGCAGAGAAACGGGCTGAATACCCAAGCTGGCTGCTGGCTGCATGATGCTACAGTCACATTCTTCACTGAGCTAAACAGGACTCTTCAGACGCAAATACATTTATGCTCATGTTTGACATTGTTCGTTCCTTATAAACGTAAGGGTTTAACCAGAATTCAAAAGGTCTTCTTACTAGACTTTGTCAGCCTATTAAAATCATTTTATCAAAGGAAATAGTTTCTGTTAGAATATGAACATAGGATATAGCAATATTCTTCAGGAATGTGCTCACTTGAGTGATTTTTCCAGCTTACCTCTGTGGTTGCTTGCAGTATTTTTGATGAGTTGCACAAGGGTTTTGATCTTCCTTGGTAGGTACTTGGGTTACTTGAAGCTTGTCTCACAGCCATTCTATATTCCTCTGACTTGTGTTGCCAAAACTCAAATTGTGTTGGGAAGATGTTGAAAGGAATAGAAGATAATCCCTTCTTTGATACTATATTTTGGAATTTTGTGCCCTGGGAAATCTTCCTGATTTGTTTGTTTGGGGGGAAGGGCGTTTAATTCCTTTTCTGAAATTGTAGTTTTTAAATTCAGTGTCTCTCAGATAGGACAACTTCTGGTTTCTGACTATACGTACTTGATAGTTACTAGAGACAATAGCTTTCCCAGAGCACTCTGTAGTAGTCCTGCTTTTGAGAGACCTTTTTCAAAGACAAAGTTGTCAGCAAAGTCCATAGCCTTCATGGCAAGTCAGCAAGGATTTGATGTCCGATTGTCATTTGTACTTTTGATGTTTCTTCCCCACCAGCATTTGGGCTATAAAGTGATTTCCCTGCAGTGTACAGCTGTAGCTGATTTCTCAAGTTTAGTTCTCCCTAAATCTAGGATGTAGAAAAGATTCCTCCTTTGTGATGCCAGGACCACTTCTTAAGTAAAACATCTTCTGTCCATCAGCCTTGCAGTTGTGTTGCAAGTCCAGTGCCCAATTTACCAGCCTATCCCAAACATCACAAGGGTCAAGTCTTTATCAAGATCTGTTGATTCATCTCAAATGGACCAAAAAGGAAACAGGTGATGATGTTCCATATTGCGTGCATCAAATTAAACTGAAATTACGGAATACAAAATCGTGAATAATATATCTTCAAACCCCTCCCTCCCATTGGTCCGGCATAGTGAAGCTGTAGAGAAATCAAAGGAAGCACAAAGCCTTACTTGAAAATGGAGCTTTGAAACTAAGCTGAGCCC
Organism: Myiozetetes cayanensis; assembly: GCF_022539395.1. NCBI lineage: Eukaryota > Metazoa > Chordata > Aves > Passeriformes > Tyrannidae > Myiozetetes > Myiozetetes cayanensis. The sequence goes on along the minus strand of NW_026087521.1, from coordinate 66,381,467 downwards.
CAGGATGAGAAAGCAGCTTGCTGGGGTATGATGGAAAGGTATACCACGTTTTTCCTGATTTGTAGTCCCTAGTAAGAGGAGGGGTAGCATTTTTCAGGTGGTGCTCTGGTACCATGATACCATATACATGCAATTGATAGCTAAATAGTTATGTTTACGTTATAATCAGGTATTGTGTTTACAGCTACTCTGGATGTAAGCAAATTCAGCTTCTCAGCTGTTTGCTTGGTTGCCAGTTGCAGCACAGTTGCAGCTTCAAGGCAGACTCCTCTGGAGCTTCAGCTGGATGGGCTGTTGTAATGATGCTGTTTCCAGTGATTTCCAGTGTCTGGGTTAGAATTACAGCTTACTTAGCTTTAAATTAGCTGTCTTCAGAGTGCACTGCAGAAACGCTGGTTTGTTGCTTAGAGGTAAAACAAAAAAATCCTAGTAAAATAAACAGAGCTACTTCAGGCTTTTGAACAGCTTGACAAGTTCATTTGCAGAAACTTGGTTGTATCATGAAGTAAAAACTGAAGCCAGGAAAGAAACATAGGAAGAAAGTAATATTTTCTGCTGAAATGTTGAAGAAAGGAAGTAAAAAAAAATAATGTTAGTGAGGGGTGGAGAGAAACTTTTATGTTTGAAGTGTTCCTGTGCCTTTTTTACTGTCTTAGTAACACAATTTTGGAGCAAAACTCGGGGACATGCAGAGCACTTTGTCATCTATGTATGAAAGTGCTGCAGATGAGAACAAATAATTAGTAATTAGTAACACTGCTGCATTTTGTTACTCCTTCCTGTCTAATGTCTTGTTTGTAAAAGACAGAAGCAGGAGAGATCTGAGGTTATTTGAGGGGAATTTTTAAATGGTGGAAGGTAAAGGGAAGGTAAGAAAAGAATCTGCAGAAGAAGGAAACTAATATGGCATTTGAGATATAAGTGATGCATTCTGTATTATTCATGGCTGTGATACTGGTATGGCTTGTAGGTTTTCTTAGTTTTTGTTTGCTAAATTAGGTGGGACATCACATAAAGAATAAAGTAGTGAAACATAGAAAGATTTAGATCATCGTGATCATACGAAGCTTGCAGACTCCTTTCCACAAAATGTGGATAGCTACAGCACTGATTTTTATGTTAATTTGGTGGTGAATAATTTAAAAAGACCTGTTTATTTTTTAATAAAAAGGAAAGATATAAATTGGCTGAGTGTTTCTAATGTTACTTACAGCTGCCATTGAGCAGATGTTTGGGACTCTTAGTGGTATGCTAGACCAAAATAAGTTTTATGAATAAACAAACAATTTCTTTTTACTACCACTTCTTTCAGGATGATTCTCTCCCAAATTCACAATAAATGGTTTTTTAAAGATTCCTCATAAATAATTACCTTTCTTGTGGCACTTTTTTCTAGGCACTTGGATTTTAATTACGATGATGAACTGTTTTAATAAGTTGTTAAATAATTTTATCATTTTAGGGCTTGAATCCATTTTCCATTTCTCTTTGACTTCCTTGGTTCCTGGGATTATAATCCTTTTAATTCCTGCTAATTCAGTTGATATTGCACTTTCACTCTCCTCTATAAATTCACATTGGAGTAGTAAACAGTTTGCCAGCAGCATCTTTTGCTTTTGAACTCTATGCACGTACACCTACCTTAGCTTGCTGGTTATCAATGGTCTCCTGTTACTAGCAACCATTTTGTTTAACTCAGTAATTTTGATCGCAATAAGTATGAAATGATAGGTAATTAAATGGAGACAATGTGGTTTTGCTTTGGGCTAATGTCTGGGGGGTTTAAAGTACTCTATGGAAGATGTATAGCAAAGCGAATTCAGTGCTTATTTGATAGATAAGGAATATGCAACACTGCTGTACTCCACTTCAGAATACACTGTTTTCCAGTGTAAATACTCATTAGATACCTTTCTATGTGATTTGATGTAGAGAAATGCTGAATGCATAATTCCTAATAACTTTTTACTATTCATGTCAAAAGCTCAAGATTACAGAAGGAAAGGTGTAGACAGGGTGGTTGCACTTCCTGGCATAGTGGTGGCACTGTCACTACCACTGCAGTTTGGCGAATGACAGCTCAGTAACACACAGGTAACGTTTTGCTTAACTATCTCTATTTCTGACCATAGAAGTGTGGATGAAAAAGTCATCGATACCAGAGTGAGGCTTTGAAATATTGCTACAAATTTTACGTAGATGATTTTTTTTTCTGTAAGAAAAGCATAAAATGAACTGTCTCAATGAATAGCGTCATTTAATAACTTGCCACTAAATACCCATGAGGAGATATATATACATCTAACACAAAGAGAATTTGATATTCAATTTCTTTGATTCACAGTATTTCAGTAGAAAGAGTGGAATGTCAAAGTTCAAAATTATAATATATATCTAATGTATGTTTTCAAAAATATAAACCCTGTATATGAAGTGTAGGTTTGAAGACTGAAAAATCATCTTCATTTTACCAGTGGACTAATGGAATGAAAATTTCTCTATCAGTTTCAATTATTTTTTAACCAGAACCCACAGTTGTTTAATTAGATTGTTGGTACTTTTGGTTTGAGGTGCTCACCGTGATTGCAGTCTGTGATAAGATCAGCACACAGGCTGTTGACAAATAGAGGTGGAGAACAATGCCCCAGCATATTAAATACCTTTTTAAGAGTTGCTGCCTATTTCTGATGATGCTTAAGGGTCTTTTTGATTTCCTTCATTTTTTAAAGTATTGCTCAGTAGATTGTTATGCTAGAAAAGTCTGACTGAATTTATCAGCAACACACCTTCATAAGTTATCCCTTTGAAATAAAATTGTTAGTTTTGCTATGTCAGCACTGTTAATAATGCAGTGGGAGGAAAAAAAAGATTTCTTAAAAAAACCCCAGAAGTATGTCTTTTCCTGACCCCCAGTAGAGAGGTGTCTCCTGCTTGGAGTGTGTGGCTGCACAGTCAGGGGTTTTGGTTGTTTTTTTTGTTGAAGGGAACTGGCAAGCATTTTGGTATTCAGGCTACCCAAAGAGCTAGAAGCATTGTAGAACAACCCTAGTGACAGTGGTGAAAACACCTCTCTGTACCTGGAAGTTCTCACCCAAATTGCAGCCTATGCTCGTGGGCTTTTGGCAGATGTCAAATTAGCAAGGTGGAGAAAGAAGAAGATAAAACTCTGAGGGGCAAAAATTGGGAAGTAGGAGCAGTAAGACTTGCTTTTTAAAAACAACCATAGCTTGCCACTTTACTGTGCTATTGGTGTGTAGGTGTGGTCTTCCAAGGTCTTATCCCTTATCTTATCCCTTTAGATATTTCTTGCATCAGGAGTGCACCTGCACCCGAGAAGTCCATGGTAGAATCTACACGTTTGCAACTTGATTATATTCAGGACTTTGGAGTATCATAAAAAATGAGCTCAAAATGCCTAACATTTTCCATGATTACTGGAAGTGGAATATTCATCCCTCTATGCAAACCCTCAAGTAATCTGTTCTACCTGATTTGTAAAAGCCAGGTGGAAACAAACACAGAACAGATGAGTCTGGTGAGATCTGGCATCTTATATTTTTTGGTTTTCGGGCAAAGCCAAAAGTCAAAACATTGACAGTTCCAAGTGCTCAAGGAAATGCCTTTGATACTTGAAATGCCCCTAGTGCTAAAGCCTCCACCTGTGCCAGCTGCCTTTTATTGTATGGAACGGTGTGGAAGAGTGGCTGATGCTGGTTGTTTGTCCTCTGCATTACAAAGAGGCTGGATGCTGGACAGATTCTGACTATAGCATTAAGACATGACTTTTAAATCTTAAAAATCAATCCTGCCTTTCTCTGTGTTAGAGTAAGAACAGAATCTTAAACTGCTTTTAACATGAGGTGTTGAAAAACACTCAAAATGACATTGAAGTGTCATGATTTTGGCTGTATTATGTATGGGTTTTTTTAAAATCTTTAAAATTCATAGCACCTTCTTGATAAAGTAGACTGACTTTCTACTTGCTTTATTCAGTGTGGAATATTTCCAAATTGATTTTAAACAGCTATTTTTTCAATTTGAGTAATTTTGTTACAAGCTAATAGACAATGCATAAGCATACCGGAATTTTAATGTTAACATATTTGTTTCAAAGCTGTTATCAACGTTAAAAAGCACAAAGCTAAATGTGGTTGCTAAAACATGGGATGCAATATGCCATGTAATGCTGTGATTCTAAGCCGTCATGCATATTTATTATTTTCTTCCAAATTGCAATGCTATTACTGGTAGATATATCAGCGTTTTAGACTCAGTCTGTAATATGTCATGTAGTGGACAACATTTTGAGAGGCTGAGATGTATTGATCCAAAACTGAGAATGCCAAGAGGGAAAAAGCCTGACCTAGACCAGTGCTGTTTTAATTATATCGCAGTTTGAGATAGTTTATCATTGTTTAGATTAGTTTAAGTGTAACAAGTAAGTGATGCAATGCATTTCAGTGTTTGTGAAGGAAACTTATAGGGTGGGATTTTAAAATCAAGTCCAGTTTCTGCCACAGCATTTTGCTTTTTCACCCAGCCCAGCAGGCAGACATGGCCCAGCGCTGAGAATCCGAGTGCCTGCATCTAGTCTGAGAGGCCAGCCCTTATGTGGCTTCATAAAGCAACAACTTCCTTTTGCAGCAACCTGTGTGTTACTGGTAAAGCAATGAGAATGAATGTCATGGTTCCTTCTCAAACACCCAGCATGCCTTTAGCTGTTGTATGTGGGACACTGCCAAAGCATGGAAAGTCACCTTCCCCCCTCTTAGCCCCTGGCCATGTCCATATCCTTGCACAGAGACAATGTGTTATTTTATAACCTGTAGCTTTTTTAATGTAAATTATGACTTCTGGATGTTAGGACAGTCTGCAGAATTCAACTATCACTATCTTTGCAGCAGAATGAGAACAAGGTTTTGAAAGATGCCTTTTTAATAGGTAGTTGCTGTGTAATTGCAGGGATGATGGTGATGGTGGCAATGAGAGGGAGCAGGTCTGCTGCTCTGTGCCTCCATGTACACTGCAGAGCACTTCCACTAGTGTTTAGGAAGGTGCTGCAGCTACTCTTACCACTAGCACACTCTCCATGCTTTTTTTTGACTTGTTTGTGGTTTTTCTGCTCACCCCTTTACTCTTCAAGTATCTTGGTAGTTGGTGGAACAGCCACATCTTAAAGCTCATGGCAACCAATGGGCTTCTGTTTCCATGTACCACTTCTGCTGCTCCCTTGACCCTGTTCACTCCTCTCTCCATAGGATAAAATATCCGTGGCTGCCTGCTTGTTTTGTCATCACTGTGTGCTGGAGGAGGTCATGCGTTTGGGAATCTGAGGCCAGAGCTGTACCATCAGCAGTGCCTTCTGCCCTGGGTGCTCTGTGCTGTGCTCTCAAGCTAAGCCTGTCTTAGAGATTTGTACTGATGTCTCTTGTCTTTTGTGTCTTACTCAAAATCAGAAGGAGTATGGCAAAAAGTAGCCACAGCATAGTCTGTAAAGGAAAGAGCATTATGAGGTGATAAGCTGAGAGAACGGTGTGTTTTTTCTCAGTGATGGTAGTAGGGTTAGGATTAGGTGTTGGGATGCATTGGTTTATTTCTTTTCTCTGCCTTTGGCTCATCATGTGTCATTAGGTAAACTGCTTAACCAGTTCCAGTAATGCCATCTGCAAAAAGGTTAATATAGGTCATACACTGTAAAGCTCTTCAGCATAGTAACGTGGTGCATCATTTTAGAGAAGAAAAATGAGATTGTGGTAAAGAAACATGAAACTTAGCAAGCAGATAACAATACAGGAATTCCTTAAACTTCCTTGTTGTCCCACTAGTCACTCTAGGGCAGATAAACTGCTGCTTTCTCTTTGGAGAGGAAGAGGAATGGCTGATCCAGCAGCTTGAAATGCTCCTGCACCCTGGCATCCCCCAGCACTGCTTCTGCATGGCAATATGGGAAGGTGACTTGGGAGCATGTTTCCTTCTGTGCTTTAGTGTGGCCCAAAGCCAAGTGCCACCATTGACAGGAATTCCAGCTGTGGTCTTTGGACCTGGGGCACATGTCAATTATTTATCTTCTCTTTCTCCATACCACATAGGGATTGGATTGGAAGGAATGCTCTAAAAATAGCAAGTGCCTAAGCTGTGTAGCTGAGCAACAGAAGGTGGTATGGCTTTTCCTGTTGAACCTTCTAAAGAAACACATTTTAAATGAACACACAAGAAACTAATACTAATTAAGTAATAGTATTCTATGGAGACTTGTGGTAGACACTATAAGAGTGCATTAGAAAGCTATGCATAATTCAGCAATGCTGAATTCTTTCAGACATCATCTACAGGGAATTTTGCATAAGTATGGACTTAATAATTTGTCCCTTTGTGTGCATGCATAAGTATTCCTAAGGGCATCATTTGGCCTGCAGAACCCCTATTAATAGAGGTAGTATGTAAGAAAGGAAGCATCCATTCTGAGTCTTGAAAACTAAGCTGAGATGATACGATGGGTCTAAAGTTTGTCTTATTTGTAAACAGGCATTAAATGTGGAACCCTATGATGGGATTATTATTCCCCAACCCCCCGGCACTTTTTGGAAAAGAATTGCAAAAAATGGGCAGTCCACAACAGACCAAGTTATAAACTAGCATTTTTCAAAATGGTAGCTGAGATACAGGCATGTGAAAACACGCTTAGTCTCCTAACCAAGTGGTCTGGCACTGTGACCTCATGTGATGGAGCTAAAGCTGCTTGGTGAGCTACTTCTAAAGTAAATTGTAACAGCTTTGTATTCTCTTCTCCTCGATGGCAAAGTTAAGATAGCAGGGATTGTATTTTATCTTGCCACTGGAGTAGGATAAGGACACCACCGTTAAGTGGACAGTTATGATGACTCAACTGCCAAGAATTAGCTACTACATTAGCCTTTTATATCTTGCCCTGCCTCTGATTTTCAGAGGGTTGATAACCTGGTCACCCCTAGCCAGGCTAATTGTGTGTGAATCTGAAGACCCTTAGTTTAGGTACTCATAAAATAGAAATGGGACTTGCTAATGGGACTTTATGCACATTTGTTACTGTACAATTTTATCATTGCTACCTTGTCAGCAGAAACAGTGGATGATTTTTCAGGTCCTCTCACCAGCATGCCTCTTTTTGCCATCAGTCCTAGAAAGCTTGGAAGGGTATGTGTTCGCCCTATGTCACTGTATATTGTTATTTCTGAATTGCAGCAACTGAGATACATTTGTGCTCATTGCAAATACTTGCAAAGTAACATGGCATAATTGTCCCTTTGCAAGCATCTCTGTCTAAACTGTTGTTTAAAACTGCCAGACACATCTTTGTTCTTTATTAAGACTAAGGCAACAACAAAAATTCTGCAGTTATCAGGAGATAATCATTCCCCAAGGGCATTCGGAACACTTCACAACCAAAAGGTTGTGATTACTCCACGATTGCTACACTGCTTATTATTCCTTATTGCTTAATTATGGAATCAGAGTGTGTTTCCTGGATGTCATCTAAATAAGATTCTCCACTTCTCATGCTCTGCTTCAGTGTTCTGTGGACTGGAAAGCTTTGTAGTGTTTCGAGATGATGTAGAAGAGAGAAATAGGGCAGGCCAGTTAGGGAAGCTCTTCTGACCTTTGGGAGACCAGGGGATTCAATCTATGCCCTATCAAATGCTTACTGAGAGACCTTGGGCAAGTCACTCAACTTCTGTATACCTCAGCTCGACACCTTTGTTCAGGTGCTACCATAAATGAGGCTGTGTATCTAGAAATAATTTAATGGACTTCATCCTGATCTCTCAATATGAATTCAGGCAGTGTGGTATGAGGACCCTGACTATCTTTTTGGTGTCTGGACATTCAGCTTGATTATTTTGAGTGGTCTTTGGTGGAGTGCAGTGGCTGAGGGTCACTGTATGGGGGGTGAGAGTGTAAAGGAAGAGGAGATTTAATGTCTTAAACAGACCAGGTTGACAAACTGGGTTAAGACTGGTTGACAGCCAAAAGGGCTGTCAAGCGCTGGAACAGGCTGCCCAGGGAAGTGGTTGAGTCACCATCCTCAGAGCTATTTAAAAGAGGTGTAGATATGGCACTTAGAGACAAGGTTTATTGATGGATTTGGCAGTATTAACAGCTAGACTCGATGAACTTAAGGGGTTTTCCAACCTAACTGTTTCTATGGGTAAATGAAAACACTCCACCTGATTACACAAGACCTGTGACTGGAGTGCAAGTGGTCTGGCTCCCAGCAGTGCTGAGAGCTCAGTTGCTTTTGACCAGAGTGAGCCTCTCAGACAGAGACTGCAGCACTGTGGCCATTTCCTAAGGTTCCTTCAGATTTACATCTGCTGAAAGCCAGCTGCTGCAGTTGGTGCTTGCCAGGCTGTGGGGCTGTAACGCATCACACACCAGTGGGTCACTGGGTTGGCCACAAGCCCACCTGAAACAGGCCTGTGACGTTTCTGTGTTTCAAAAAGGCTTTGATGTCACCACTCTTTACTGATTCAATGGGTCTTATATGACTCACTGCCTTGAAAGGCAATGTACTGTTGTGGTTATACATTGGAAAAGAGTAGAAAGTGTGTTTTTTCCAGGCTCACAGGGCCTAGAAATGTCCCCCAAATAACTCATTTTGTAAAATCTTTGATATAATGCTTCATTGAATCATGTAACCTTACTTACTTTAAGGAAGGGGAAAGCCACTGAGCATGTATTTTAGCCTTAGCCTTGATTTTTTGAGTGTGTACATTAAGATGAAGATGAGAAGTTGGGTGATAAAACTGAGGTTTCTAAATCATCACCTAAATTTCCAGATGAAACTCCCATTGAACTTCATTCCTTGGACTTGTTTTTGAAAACTTGAATAAGAAATAGATGAAGTTGATGATACTTCGTTATTATTACAAGGTTGGCATAAAGTCTGCTTAATGAGGTGCCTTTTTGGTAACACTTGATTTTTAAATCCCCCCTTTCATTCCTGAAATCCAAACGGTAATAACACCTTTCATTGTGGCTCTCTCTGCTAGTGTGCATCTTTTCTCTACTGCAAGAGGCTGCATGCAGTCCTGCTAGCAAGCTCTTGTATCATAAAAAAAAATTTGTTCAGGAAATAAAAATGTATTGTTTTCATTGTTAGAGGATGCTACTAAATTGGCTGTATGTTTGTCTAATAATCACATCTAGAACTGATTATTCTGGTAATAGCCTTAAGATATTATTTAAAAATAAATATATAAATGCACTACTTTTGTACTAATACTAGTTTTTAATCTCTTCTTGTTTCTATGAAGTCTGAATGAGATTTTCAAAATTGAATAATAATTTGATCCGTTAATCTTTTGAAGCTAGTAATTTTATTTTCCCCTCTTTGCAGTCTCTGAGGCTCGCAAATGAATAGAGCTTCATTACTGGAGTCTGCATTTAATAACCATTATCCATTATCTTGTAATTAAGACTCCCTGTAACGAATCATGAGGACAATGCAAAAATACATAGTACATTTCTTTAATGAACTGGAAAATGTTCATCTTGTTCTATTTAGTAATGAGTTGCTGAATAGTCGTTAAATCCACTGGAGAATAGAACTAGATGGATTTTGAAGACTATCTTGAGTTTGTGGTTAATCTATTAGAATTAAAATTTCATCTTCTATTTTTATCAACAGCTGATTAGAAGTCATTCTGTTTGACCAAATTGATTAGAAGACCATATACAAGGGCAGCTGTTGTTTAATGAAAGTTTTTAATGAAACTGTACCATAGAGACTTGTAATTATAAGACTTATAAAAGCTTTGACTTACCTTATAGTAGAAAAAAAGTACTGCACTGAAGGACTTTAAGTGCTACATTTCAAAAGGGAAATTAAAAATATAATTTGGCAATGTGGAAGTTTCACTTCCACTGTTCCTTTTTTTAATGTGACTATCAGATGTCCGCAGTGTTTCTCTGGAAGGGAGTAGCTCTGAAATGTGTAACTCAATTGTCTCTCCTGTGTGCTTTGTTCTTTGCAAAGCTCAATCATCTAGTAATTGCCTCTTTTGCACGCTGCACTTTCTCTGAAGTCAGAATATTTTTCACAAACAACTGTTTTCCTTTAGAATGGAAATGGTCACAGGAGGGCACGACTTAATCACCAGTGGGCTGAGTTGGTGTCTTGTCAGGAAGCCTATAGAGAAAACCATGGTCTAACAAAACCCAGAGTTGGTGATACCATTCTGTTATGTTTAAATCACAGGACACAGAAACATGCCTGGCTTTGTCTTAACTTCCCATCAGGCTGGTACCCAGCTGTGTGCCAGTCAGCTGTGTCCTCGGGAAGACAGCTCTCTGGAGTGTGCTGCAGCACACCGGCAGAATGTAGCCTAGGCAACTCTCCAGTTTGAGCCAGTAGTGAAACTTGGCTTCCTTACTCTAGGGGATGTTGTAGAGGCATCATCACTCACATAAGAGACAAAATGGACCCTAAGCCAAATTTGAAGTGGAAGCAGATGCAGTTCCAATTGACTTAAGTGGATGATGCACTACTACACGATGTTTGAATTATCCCTCTTCTTCTCCCAATTACTTTTGATAATTAATGATCCCACAGAACACCTTTTCTAAGAAGTAGGTTCCTAGGGATGAAGTGTGTCCTAATGAAATGAAAGAAGTTTTATCATGCTGTTGTGTCAGTGCACAGTCTTACACTGCAAAGCACTTTTTTTTTGGTAATTTCTTAGCTTTTTGTTTTACTGTGCTACAGGATTCATTTTAAGCCAAAGCAGAGCAGCAAGAGTACACAAGAATGTTACACAAGTATTAAGACAGACCATGGAGAATGTTGTTCACAATACCAGAAAAAATTAAGCTAAGGCTAACTTTTGTTCTTCAAATAATACACGTTTTGACCTTGCTGCTTCATTGTATCAGGCCATGGCTAAGTAGATGCAATGTTAAATTAAAAAAACTGATGAAAATAATTTCTATTCAGAAAGATCCTTGTGGAAATACTAAAATGTTGATTTATATGAAAATTTTTTTCTGAGGAAATAATTTCGCTTGTCATGATTAGTCAGACACAGTGCTATTAATGTATAGGTACACATATATTGAGTATCTGTACAGGAGCCATGTATTATGTTTGACTGTCCTGAAGAGGTTGTTGGTTTGATAGCTCATTGAGCTCATTGAGAGCAAATAATCAGGAGCTGGGATGTTCATTTAGCCTCTGGGATGTCTGACTTACTCTGAAACCATGTGGGCATAGTCCTCCTCCTCTGTCTTGACCAGAGCAAGGTAAGCACTGACATCACATGGATGCAAAGGAATGCTTCATAATTGCTGTGAAGCAGGACGACATCTTTGGAGGGTGTGAACTCTCTATGTGCAGAGTGACTCTAGTTCTGAGGCTACTGTAAAGCTTTTTGCTTCCTTCCAGGTTCTGATTTTATAAAGACATCTACAGGAAAGGAGGTGGAAAATGCAACATTTCCGGTTGGAATAGTCATGATGCGAGCCATTAAAGAATACTATTGGCAAACTGGCATCAAGGTAATTCTCCCAATCGTTATAAAATTAACCAAACAGGCTCACTCAGAAAGAAGTAACAATGTAATAGGATTTATTTGCTAATATTTGTATACTTGTTTTGGTTTGTTTTTTTTTAAATGCTTTTGGATTTTCTCCCTTGCATAACCGTTACTTTGTTCCCTAAAGGATCATACAATCTGAATACATTGCCTGCTGCATTTGAATTTGAATTTTGTTTCACCATTTAAGGTACTTAAATGGTCATCTCCATTAATAACAGGGTAAATCTCAAGCTAGTAGTGATTGACCAACTCCCATAAACCTCAGCAGACCTATAGAAATTTAGAGTCTGTCCAGTGTGCACAACTGTATTTTCTGACTTTGTTCTGGCAACCCAAGGGATAAATTTTGCTCTCTCTTGTCAGAGGGGCTTTCCAAGGGAACAGGAAGGCAGATCCAGTTGTATCCTGTTGTCTGGGATGGAGGGAAGGAAGGAGGGACAGGGACTGCAAGAACCTGGTAGACAAGGTTTATCTGTTAGGTCACTGTTAAGTGGTGTCACTAGAGGGAAGAAGCAGTGAGGAGCATATGGCAGAGACAGCGATGAACTGTTGAGACATTGAGAAAGGAGGGGGTTAACAGGAGAGCTTAAACCACCTCTCATCTCTTTTATCCACAGACAAGTGGGGGCTGCCAGTTAGATCTGGTGCTGGTGTTCAGCAGTGGGCTTTGTTGGCACCGTCAGATTCAGGGAAGGGAATTATATCTCCAGCTAAGAGTCTCTCCGTATTTCTGGGCCACCCTTCCTTCCTCTTCAGTTTACGCTTCTGCAGGTGGCCTTTCAAGGTACAATGTCAGGACATGGGATGAGCAGTGGGATAGGGTCTGAAATGTCTTCAGGGCCTGTTGGAGCTTGAGGACAGCAGGTTAGATGTGCCTGCTCTCTGTAGTCATCTAGATGAGGCCAGCATGGATCCCTGGGCTGTCCTCACTCCTCCCTTCCCCAGCCTGCATCTCTCTCTGCCACACAACAGCTTGAGCATCTCTGAGAGTCTTGTTTTTGTGGGAGCATTGTCACTGACTGCACCAACACGAGGCAGATCCCTGGGGCCGGGTGACTCACCTCAGCACCAGTGCTGCTTACACAAGCTGCGTGCTGGAAGTTGGGCTCTGCTGCATTAGCACAGCTTTGTACCTTATAATTGGATATAAATGTTGAATTCACCTTTTGCTTTAAAAGGATGCATTCATGGTATAAAATGTGTTATTAAGAATAAGTGCTTATGTCTGTGTGCATGTGTGTGTCAGTGAATTAGATGTAAACTGACTTTGTGTACTTTTATTAAATGAAGACAATATTATCAGTGCCAAGAGATTTCTAAATGGTTTCTTTAACAAACTAATTTTGCTGCTGTAGGGATGCTTTCTAGCAAGGCGTTGCCTGGGAAAAACAGGTTAATACAGAAATTAAACTTCTTCAAGGAAAGGAGCAAGTTGCAGAGTAACATTTATTGACTGATAAGCCGTGGTGGTGATATGAAAAGTGTGCAATATAATGGGAAATAATCTTTTCCTGTCATTATTGAAGGACATACATAAATTGGTTTTTCTGTTGGGAAAACCCCCAGTCCAGAAAAACTTATTACTTTTAATAATGTAAGGTGAAGAGAAAATTCTTGAGGAGATGAACTTATTAAGCAAAATAATGAAATGCAGCGAAACAGCAGGAAAGTGGTAGCTGGACTTTGTACTGCTCTTGAATTAAATTCCAACCCCCCTTCCTTTTTGCGTTTTTATGGTAGTCAGATGTTCTGTTAGGAAAGCTGGTAAATGGAGGAGAGGACAGGCTTGTCTTTGTCAGGTTTTTTTTTGCAAAGAAGAGAGCTTTCAGAATTTGCTAAAAGGGCAAGGAATTCTGAATGATGTTTTTAATTCTCTTCTTAACTTAGTTTAATTTAGTTTTGTCACAGATTACCTGAAAGAGCTGCAACATTTCTAGGAAGAAATCTAAATTCGAAGTTCATTAGAGTTTCTCTTTCTGAGGGAAAACACATTCCAACTATTTTCATTTATTATCTAGAAGATGCTTTTCCAGTTGCTGTGGTTTAAATTGTTTTTGGAAAACTAATGTTAACAGATGGATGCGTACACTCGCATCTCTGTCCATCCACAAACCAACAGTCTTTGTGGTTTGGATTTATCATGCTTTTCCTGCTATTGTTCTTTTAATGTTATTCGAAATATGCCATTATCACAGTGCTCTAGTGTGAGAGAGAAGGATTTATTCTGTGTTTGTTGGTCCTGAAATCACTATATAAAGATTACCAAACACATTTAAAACCAGATACTTTCAGATTCCACTATTTTATCCATAAGGTACAAAGAAATCCTCAATGCAGTGAGGTTTCAGAAGCTTGTATGTAAAAAGCAAAGCGGTAATTCTTGCAGAAGGTGGAGGTTTATGGCAGAGGGAAACATAGGAAGAATTGCTGTGTTCCTCATATTGTTCTGATTTGCTTTTTTTTGTTTTTAATGCAGAAACATTTTTTCCTACTTCTCCTTGTTTTCCAAGAGTTTAGTTAGCTGCTAAAGGCCAACATTTTAACTAACGCAAATTTTTGATAGCTGTGTATCACAAGCTGTGTTTCGGAATGAGATGTGTTTAAATGGCACATGAAAGACTGGCATTAGGGGTATATGCCAAGTCACCTCAGTGCTGGCTCTGCACAACAGGTCCATCATAGGATTCAAGATGTGCTTTACCCCAGAGATAGGCTTTACTTGGCATGTGTGCCTCTAGTACATGGCAGGTCACCTGACCAAATATGACACTTATCTCACATCAAGTGACTGAAAGCATATCCAACGTGGGAGAGGAGTTCTGCAGTTTCTGTGAAGCACAAAGCTTTTGATTTTTGATAAAGACAAACTTAATTTAATTCCCATTTGGAAAACTTTAGTGAAAATTAAACCTCTGATAGGTTCGAATGTACAGCCAAATCACATGCAGCTCTGGTGCACAGGGTTTTTATGAAGTACAGCCATCTCTCACTGCTGTCCACGAGTCGGCTGCCTCACATGCTTTAATTCAGCATCTTTAGTGTTATTGCATGTGTATTAGTTGTTACGTATTTGGAATTAGATTGTGACATGGGCAGTAGGTGATTGTGCAGATGTCCCAGGTCTGGGCTAAATCCCTTGGCCTGGTATGTGCAGTGGGCAAAGTAGTCCCATTAGTCCTCAAACTGAGCTCCTGAGAAAGTGCACGGGGTTCAATAGTATTACTCCCTCAGAATGAGAATGTTATCTTTCACAGTGATGGCTGAGGCTTGATAGCTCTCAGTGCTAGAGCTTATCCTCTTTGCAGTCAGGTCCTTACTGGGCAGAGTTGTTACACACACCACAGACACTGTGAGACTTCAGGTGTACAAACATTGATTGCTCTTCCTAGTGTTGCTGATGAATGAAAATGAAAATGTGTATTGAACTTTTTTTTTTTTACCCCCTGTGTAAAGGTTGGATTTAAACCTGCTGGGGGCATTCGGACAGCAAAAGAAGCTATTACTTGGCTTATGCTGGTGAAGGACGAGCTGGGAGTGGAATGGCTGACACCAGAGCTCTTTCGCCTTGGTGCCAGTAGTTTGCTGGGAGACATTGAGCAACAGGTTAGTTGTTGATAGCTTTCAACTTGTGGAGATAAAGTCATCTTTCTAGATATGCTGGCTTACTGATTTTGAACATGTAGAACATACATCTGATTCATTCTTAATGATGTGTTTCTTTAAATATGGCCTGTCATCACAGACATCTGATATTCCAGCAGCTGACCATTGTCGGTTTGCAATGCAGTGAGCAAAGAGCCTCAGTTTGTACAAGTATGGAGTCTTTTGCAAATGCATGGCAGTGCACTCCCTGCACTCCCAGCTGTTGCCAGTTCAACTGACCCTCAAAATACCTCTCAGACCCTTTATGTCACTGTAGCACAACTGTTCACAATATATTTCCATGCTGTGGAGAAAGTTGCATCTCATAAATATGCTGCTGATAGAGAAGCTTTTACATGTTATTTCCTGAGGAAGAAGTTTGCTATGGGAAGAGGGGTTCTGACCTATCTACCCATGACCTACATCACTAGCACAGGGTATCAACCCTGAAAGATGCAGCATAGTTGGGAACACTGTAGGGTTATAGGAACTACCGAAACATTAAGGCTTCTGAACTTCAATCCCATGTTCACTGAACCCAGGAGGTAAGGTGATACTAACATTAACCAAGTAAAAGTTTGAGAGTCCTTGTGGTGTTGATGCTGGGAAAACGTGAGTTTTGAGGGAGGAGACAAGCACCAGTCTGTTCCCTTTCCCCACCTTTCTAGCAACTGAAATACTGACATGTCTTAAGAAATATAGAACATTTGAGAGATGTCAGTTATATTTGTGACTGTTGAAAACTCACTCCTGCAATGAGAATAATATTGTCTTGCTTCATTGCCAGACTTCCTCTGCCTCACTCTTGACCTAAAATTATGTTCTTGGTTATGACAAAGCAGCATGAGCTTTCTCATTGCCACTACCATCGCTGCTGAGTTTTAGGACACAGCCAGTGATTGTGTCACACGATTGCTTCTGATTTCTTAAGGGTTGTATCCTTTTGTATGCCAGGGATTGCACACTATATATATCTGCTATAGTAAAATCATGGAAGATAAAATGTCCCAATCATTATATTCAATAAAAGAAACACTGAAATCATCAAAATCAGATGGCAGATAAAAGCATTGGCTTCTACCTGGCTCTTTTTGAAAAGCAACAAGAGTCTTTCCTTTTTACTTTTTTTTCCCAAACACAGCAGCAAGAGCTGCTGTAGTTCATATTCTACAAACAAATATATAAAGGTATATTACATCATATTTTATGCACACACACACAAACAAATATCTATCATCTTCATCTGGCATGCCTTTAATTTGTTACTTCCTTGACACTTTCAGTTTTATAGTTATATATAATTCCATCATAAATTTTCTTCTTTTCTTGCAGATTTTCTATCATGTGACTGGCTCTTATCCACTTCAGCATGAACTGGCAATGGCTTAGACACAAAATCAGCTCAGGATTACTTTCACAAAAGAGGTCTTTAAGCAAACAGCATTCGAAAGTCTTCTGACAACCAAGTGCATATGATGGAATGAAAGGCCTAATTCTCCCTTCTTCATATTTTATAGTATTTAAAAATATGCTCAAGTCTGCTGGTTGTACTTGATCCAAAAGCAAAAAAAAAGGTATTTCTGAAATAGTTAAATAGTTAATACTTACAGGTTTGCAAAGTTAATCTTCCAAAGTTCCTCAGACCAGGCTGAAAAGCTTATTAATGGCAACACTGAAATACTGTGAAAGAGATTTAGGTGGCCTGGTAACATTTTGCAGTCACAGAATATGAGGAATCTATGGAATGTTTCAGATTGCTAATTAAGAGCTACTGATCTTGAAATAGATTTCCATTCACCTCAGACAAAATCTTCTGGCACAAATGTGTTGCACTATTAATTGTTATGTTGATTCGATTTCAAGCATTATAACTGGAAAGAAGAATGAAACTTGGCTATTACTGTCTTTTATAAAATGCCTACTGTATCTAAAAAAACCACCTCTTTTTTATTTTTTGTATCTTTCCCCTCAAACTTGGGCACAGACATCCATATTTAGACCCTTGAATAAAAGTGGCTTGATTTCTAGAGCAGCTGAGTATCCACAGTTGCTCCTGAAGTTAATGGGAGCTCTGGGTGATCAGAACAACTGAAAATCAAGCAGTCTCTATATAGGTGCCTAACTATGCATTCAGGGGCCTATTTTTAGCCATTTCACTCTTAAAATTTTAGTCTAACTTGCTTAGAAGCTCCCATTCCTGTCTCCTGTCATTTTAAAACACATGCATGCAAATCTTTCCATTTTAACGTAGGGGGGGTTGACTGTCAATTTGCAGGTGTCACTGCTGGCTAAACTTCAACTTTGCCATTCTAGAAGCAATTCTTTAATTTAAAAGGTGAGTTGAATTATGTCCTATATGGGGTTTAATGCTTTGATGTGAAAAAAATGTACTTTTCTCAGCGAACATTAAGAATAATACTGAAATCATCATCACCTTTTGAATATCAGTCTGGAGCTGGTGGATTCATTATATCAGAACTGCATTCTGCTCACTAACCAGAGTTGTACTAAAAACTTAATTATCGTCATGACTAGTCTCACTGACTTAAGTAGGTCTCATCATGGAAGTAAGAGTAGGAGGATTTTGCTGTAAATCAGGCTACAAGGTACATTTATTACAAAAAGATTTATTATAAAGAAATAACTCAGTTATTTATCTGGTTATACCACCTGAGTCACTAGCATGCTACAAACCACCTTGGACAGATAGGAAAGCTGATTAGGAAAAAAATCAGAAAACCAACATATACAGAAAGCAAAATCCTATATGCAATGCTCGGTACTAAAAATGGGCCTTAATTTCTCAGGAAGTGGTTCATCTGAGGTTCTCTGTTTTTTTCTGCTTTAGGTCTCTTCACAGAAAATGAGGCTGAGCTGTAATACTATTTTCATGTTTGTTTTCCTGAAAAGTGGCCCTTTTTGCTGTGGGTTTCCCTCTGAGTTCATTGCCAGTTTCACCAAGGAAAAATTCAGTGCCTGTTTGCAGATTGAGAGGAAAATTCTACTGCTCAGCTTTCAGAAATATAAAGCCTGTTATTTGAAGTCAGCTCCCACCAGGTGCTTGCCAGGCTGACCCTTTGCTATGCTCTCCCAGCAACCACACACTGGATTTTGCTGCTGTTTAGCTCTAGCAGTATAAGTGTTGGTGTGCATTTCCATACTTTCATATTAGAAAGTAATGCCACTTGCAAAGTATCCTTTTTTGTTGTTGGTTGACTTTTGGACATTTAGGATGAAGATACAATCTGGTTTTGGAGATGCTTTAGTTTCTAGGTGAAGGACTCTGTGTAGTTCCTTAAGATTAACGGAGGTCCAGCTTTGCCACCTCACTGTGTAAGGTGAGTCTCACCTCTGAGAACACCTCTGTGTTAATTAATGAACTTGCCAGGAGGAATTCTGTTGACAGCCCCCCTTTGTTCTGATGTGCACAGGGGCTGTTGCTGGTTACTTCACTTCAAAGGTAACAGGCTCCATTTGCAGAGGGAGAGGTTCGGCTTCCTGAGAAGTCAAGGAGACCCACTTCCCTTTTCCATGAACATTATAAACACACTGATGTTAAGTACTGTGCAACTCCAGGCCAAGCAGTGTTTTGGGGAGAAGCTGGCTTGGAAAGTAATTTTATACATTTTTTCTGTTGAAACCTGTAATACTTTTTTGGAAAAAAAGAAAAAAGTAATAGTCTGTAAACACATCCAAATAAAGATGATTCTGGTTTTGGGGTGGTTTTTTTTCAAGGAATAAGCAGAAGGCTCAGTGTTTCAGAGCAACTAGTTGTCTTTGTTAACTCCTTGGTGACACGAGTTATATTCAGTCTGTGTCTGTTCCCCCAACACGACCCAGAGCCTCGTCTCTCACTCCACCTACAGAGGCTGCTGGTACCAGCCAAGTATTGGTGTGTTGGCAGCCCCAAGTGATGTGAGGGGTTGAACCTGGGCCGAGGATCCCATCAGGAGCAGCAGGGAACTGGGCTGGAGACAGACAACAAGGCATGTCCAGGGGCCCATCCAGGAGACTGTTACCAACAGTGCAGGTCCAAGGTCCATTGCATAGGCAGGGCTGGAGACCAGCAGAGCTGGAGTGAGGCTCCTGGGCCCCTGCTGTGCTTGGAAGAAGGCTGGGCAGAGCCACAAGCATCACGGGGCTTATGCCAGTACTGAGCCCCTGAGAGAGCCAAACACAGGGGGATACAGGGAATAACATGGTCTGGCCTCAGGTCAGAGGCTGGTGTGGCAGGACCTGCACCCCCACCCCCAGGGAGCTGGAAGCGCTCATGGTGTGGTCTCCTACGTGGGCTGCCCTTTGCCTGACTGGCACTTCCACTGCCCCTCTCCTCCATCTTTCCCAGATGTTTCCTGATGACAGTTTGCTGCTGTTTAGTTCCTGTGGTCAGGTGAGATTTATCAGGGCTGCTGCAGCTGGTTGGCAGTGCTGCAGACAGCACATGAAATGCAGAGGACCTGAGCTCAGCTGGGAGCTGTGGAGGGGGCGGCACTCCTTTGCTGCACAGACTTTGGGAAAAGTTCAGATTTAGCACTGTGCTTCAGGCCATTAGAAAAGGAACAGGCAATTATGCACTCACGTCTAAATATATTTCAGAGTATAACATATGTTTTGTGCAAGTCAGTCTTGTATACTAATTTATTATTTTTATAACACTTATTCATTTAGGATTTTAAATAGCTTCATTTTGTAGACCACATTACTTTGCAAAGAAGAGAATAAATTCAAGAAGAAAGTCAAGTAGAAACTGCAAATCTAGAATATTCTGCATCAGCTTATTTACAAGGAGAGGGAATTGGGAGTGAGGGTAAGCTTTTTTCCTGGTTTGTAGGAAACAAAGATATTAAATAGTAATTATATGTGAAGTGCACATAGCAGCTGGGACAAGTAATACTTTGATATCTTTATTTCATCAGTCATATAAGTTCATTTTTTCATTTCCTTTGTGAAGCAGGGAACATACATTATATACCATAGCACATGCCACTGAGACAAAAAAACCTGATCTAATTTTAATTTTATTTTGTTCAGTTGGAACTTTGGCTCCCTTCCTCTCTGGGGGTGAAAAATCCCACAAACAACAACAGCAAGTTTTATCCAAATCTTGGTGAGCTTTGCTGAAATTTCCAGTGCTGACAGCTGGATGATGTGTATCATGCAGGGTAGGAGTAGAAGGAGGGAACAGCTTTTTAATTAGATGTAACTTACCCAGGAGAGAAAGAAAATTGTCCATCTGGTCAGTCCTTATTTAACAGGGCAACCAAAGAGAAGAGTATTTTTAATATGCAAAGACACCATCGGTAAAATTATCATTAGACTGTTTTTATTACAAATCCCAGAAAGCCAGAGTTACGACACTGTAATGTGTAGAGATGATGATGATTTCCACCTTTAGGCATGATCAAAGCTTTCAGCTTTGGTCTCCATCTTTGCAAAGGGCCTGTCCAGCCTCAAGAAGAGATGACTGAGAGGAGATCTCCTCAATGCACTTAAGTATCTGAAGGGAAGATTTCAAGAGGATGGAACTGGGCTCTTCTAAGACTTAAAATGAGGCATCAAGAAAGTCTGCAATCCTTCCACTCCTTAAAAACAAAAGTGAGCAAATGATGGGTGACTATCAGATCTCAACCAGCTGTGTTGTAGAGACTTTTCCTCTCTTCTAAGCACTTGACAGATCATTCCCACTCCATGAGGAACTACGGTAACCACTGACCAAAGGAAAGTTTGTTTAATATCCTGTAATGAAATTTAACATTGATGCAATGAAGATGTACCAACAAGGTGCTCTAGCCATTCCTAATGAGTCTAGTGACTTTAAGTGTCTGTTTTAAGCACTGGGGACATCTTGTGGATTGCTAATTCTTGGAAATTGCAGAAAATAGGGTCTGAAAGCAAAGCTTTCTTGAGACATAAAAGTTTCAGATCTCTTCAGATCACAGGGAGTGTTTGAAAACACTGAGTTGTAAAAGCATAAATCTAAAATTGCTTCTTTAGCTGAGGTGAAAACAAAGGACTTTTTAAAGAATGTAAACAAACTGAGGAAGCCATACTGGAATTGACTATACTTGTTTTCTTCAAATCCTGCATTCTGTATAGGGGGAATAGAATAATTGAGTATCTCCAGTGAGGGAGATTCCACAAGCTCTCTGGGCAGTCTGTTCCAGTGCGTGGTCACCCACACAGGAAAGAAGTTCTTCCTCATGTTCAGGTGGAACTTCCTGTGCATCAGTTTCTGACCATTTTCTCTTGTCCTATTGTTTGGCACCACTCAGCAGAGCCTGGCTCCATCCTCTTGACACTTTCCCTTCGGATACTGATGGACATTGATGAGGTCCCCTCTCAGTCACCTCATCTTGTGGCTGAACAGGCCCTTTGCATACTGAGCAGGTGGAGATCAGCATCATCTCTATATAGTGCAGTATCCTAGAAAACTAATCCTTAAAATGCCTAGAAGAATGAGGGAGTACTTCATAAGCTGATTTTTTTCATTTCAATAATAGCACATGCTCTGGTTTTACTCAAAGGCTTAAATGAGTTCTCACCTATTTATTAGGCGAGACAAGTGAACCAGCCAAGCAGTTCCCTTCCTACATCTGGGTCGAGTCAGTGACAAGGCTGGTTTGGTAATCCCATGGATTAGGGGTCCCTACCCCTGTCTTAACCTGGAGAGCAAGAGGGTGGAGGAGCAAGGAAAGCTTTACCAATGAGCCTACCAGCTGCATGAACCAGCCTGTGCTCTCACTACCTGAGAGGTTGCCCTGGGGCTGGAAGGTGCTAAAACTCTCTGTAGTGATTTCTGGTCCATCGAGAACTCTTTTTTTTCTACCCTAATGCTCAGACCTGAGCAACCAGCTTCTTAGGAGAAGCTGAAGAATGCATATGCTCCATGATTTAATTTAATTACATGTAAGATGATTAAGCATGTTATCTTCATTTCCAAGGGAAATGAAACATTCAGCCAGCATCATGTCAGAAGTCTGGCTGAAGGCTGGCACGTCTCAGCACTGGCTGCTTTCTGCTGCCTTCAGCAGAGTCTAGGGCTTTCTTCAAAGTACAGGCACTGGCTGACCCAGAGCGTGATTTCTTGCTCTAACTTATTTAAAGGCATGAATTGAAACAGAGCAAAGAACGACTACTCAGGCTCTGAACAAGAAGTGCTTTGTGTTCTAGTTAGCGTGTATCTGTCCAATTCCCCAAAAAAACCCGTGAAATCCTTCACCCCATCTCATAGCAGCTGTAATAAGGCCTCTGGGAGGGCAGTGATTGCAAGATGTAGATAAAGGAAAAACAGAGGGGTAAAAAGAGAAGTTGTGAGAAGTAAGAGAGATCATCACCACTGCTGTTATTGCTTCACAGAAGTGTAATCTTTTGTGATCTCTTTGGAACAGGAGGTAAATAATAAAACACAAGGGAGGGAAAAAAAATAAAATAAATGTAGTGTTGTGAGTGCATGTTAAAACAGATGTCAGATTAAAAATAACTGAAAAGGAAATTCTACTGTAGGGGAAAAACTGCTTTTTCCTTCAACATTTTATATTCCACCTTCATTAGGCGAAAAGTGAAAGAGCTGTAAAGGAAAAGAACTTTTGTTGTTTCCCTCTGAATGTTAAGAAAAGCCTAATGTGAGCGCAGAGGGGTTGCTCTGTGGCACATGGTGCTGGAGCAATTCTCAGGCTGAAGCCCAGAAGCTGCAAGGATGTTAAATAGATGCTGTGTGTGCTGAGCCCTGAGACTTGGAGCTTTAAACCTGCAGTACTGCACATTCAGGTGGTCTCGTCCTCTACATCCTCCCTCCCTTAGTCCCTTCAGGGTTGACGAGTCCTCTAATGTTGTAAAAAAAAAATAAACCCGGCAATCTGGTAGGATCACATCATCCAGTAATGCCCCTCTAACTATACATCTATGCACCAGGGACTTCCTTGTAGTTTCTTCAGCACTTTTAAATGGGTTGTTTTAGTGTTTGATGACAGCAGAGTAGGGAACATCTACACAAACCCATATTTTTCCCCACATGGCAGCCAGACCACACCCATCCTTGGAGAGGGCAAGTACTCACAAGAATACCTGTGCCAGTCTGTGAAATAGTGTCATCCCAGGTCTCTTTTACTAAATGTTGTTCAGGATGGCTCATAAAAACTGATGATCTGAAAGATGAACTGCCTTGCTCCTGTTTAAAGCTCAAGAAACTTTAAAGATGTACCAAGACCTTGAAGATGTACCAAGGCTGGCCTGGGAACTGCCACATTTCTTGGAGAGCTAGCAGGGGTCGCTTGGCTTGTTCATATTAACTAATGAAATTAGAATAATCTTTACATGCTTTCCTTCTTTATTCTTGAATGTGGAATGCAGGTTTAAATAAAAAAGGCACAGCTCTGTGACTAATGCCTCAGCTTACAGGAGGAGTCAGAAATGACATACATCTTTGGCTACTGTTACAGTGTGGATGTCCAATGTATTCAAACAACTTGATGGGATCTGGAGTGAGTATATTTCTGCAGTGATTGAGGAAAATATCTTTAGTTTTCCCTACTATTACAATTCCCACAACTCCTATTTCTTTTAGACACTTAAGATAAGGAGGAGGCAGCTGAGACAGAAGACTGAAGAAAAAGCTGTTTCACAATTTCTGAAACTTTTCTTAAGTTTGTCCTTGCAATGCCAGGTAAGATCCCAATGCACAGTCCTAAAAAGAACTGCTGATGAGCAAGAACATCTTGGCATTATGCTGGTTTAGGATTTGCCAGAGAGGAAGGAGCAAATGTAGCCCAAAGCAGTTCCACTCAACCAGTCAGGGTGAAATGGGTATGTAGCAACACAGGAGGGTACACTGCTTGTTACATGTATTGTGTTAGACTACAGTCAAATTAGACAGTATTAGCAGTGTGTTCTATTTTCAGAGAGGATGACCAGGTATTCATGGCCACTCACTGGATCAGCTCTGCCCACAGGCTGTCCTCAGAGACACAGCAGAGAAGCAGAGATGTCCCCAGTACAAATGACCTCCCCAGCAAAGGTGGGCAGGCAGAGGTCTCCAGGAGGTTTCACCTGTGCTCTTTCCAGTAAAGTTTCATTCACTTCCCACCCCTGCTTCTCACTAAAAGTCTCATGACCTTCTGCTCTGAATAAACAAATAAATACATAACTAAAAGTCACTTCAACAGAAAATTGTGTCTGCTCTTAATTGAGTATGTGTTCCCCGAGCTGCCTCCTCCAGTGGAAATTTCTTTGTTAAGTGTTAATTCCATTTCATTTTTGCTGATTGTGGCTGCCATTGTCTCCATTAGAGGGCCTCAGAGCAGTGTGTTACAGAGTTTTAGGATCGGATTTAAAGCTCTATATGTACTTTGGGTCTAATTTCCTGCTGTACAGCTCTCTTAAACTCAATGGGGTGTAAAACTAGTGCAACACACAGAGAGAAAAAAAAAAGTGCTGCACCTCAGAATACATCAGTGCTTTGGGTTTTTGCTGAGGAGATTGAGAAACGCTGAGATGCTAAGACAGAATTTTAAATACATGTGTGACAGGTGAGGCAGATGAGTAAGTTAATTGCTGCTTGTGTGTTTGAACACAGTGTAATTGGTCAATAGGGTATGTTTCCAGAGTAGTGAAGTGCATGAGCAAAGCACAAATAGAGCTTTAATCCTTCCTTAGAAATTATACTTATTGTAGGCAGAAGTTAGAGCCTGAAACACGTATAAGAGTCATAAGCATTTTATTCTCCATTATGCTCCATTTGTGGCATTGGTGAGCTAATTGCTTGGACTGAAATTTTCTTGGTAGGTGTCTTCATTGACTGAACTTTCTTCTAAAACGTGTCAGAAAAGAAAGCTGAATAAAAATAGGGAGTGGGCTGGGAGTTTTCATCCCACACCTAGAAACTGGGGCAAGTGAGATCTGTGAAATTCCCACAGTTCAGAGCATGAATTTGTGGGAAGGGGGAAAATGGTCCCGATCCATGGCACCTGCCTTTCCTGGTGTTAGTGTTGTGCATGGTGCCAGCTGGAGTGTAATTCCATCAGCAGGCAAAAGCTAGACTGTGGGGAGAAAAAGACAGTGGAATGGGTTAGAGAAATAAAGGAAACAGGGAGTAGGAGCAGGGAAAGTGGAAAGAAAGGCATGGGGGAAAATGGCTCAGAAGACCAGATGCAAGAGCTGGCAGGTGTGTAGCAAGAGTGAGGTGATCCAGGCAACAAGACTGGGAGTAGACCTGCCAGAAACATGATGCCTTATCAAGAGGGGAGGAGTACTGGGATCAAGAGCAAATGATTCACAAACGTAATTTTCTGTCCATTAATTTAATTTTGGGAATGGCTAGAGAAGAGGGACAGACAGATGGACCAGGGAACAAAATTGTCACTGAAAGTGGCATTTACCAAGTTTGAGAGATGGTGGCATGAGCAACTTAGTCTTTTGTAACTTTGAAATGCTTTGCCCTCCAGGCCTCAGTGTTTATTCCTGGTTACCTGTCGTGCATCAGTTGTAAATTTAATTCATCTGAGCAATTAACTCATTGAGGCAGGGATTGATTTTTTTGTTCTGTTTTCACACAGCACTTCCTGAGGTGTGTTGTGTTCCTGGCCAGTGCCTTTGCGTGTCACTAATGCGAGCAGGCAATGCCATGTTGATGTAGGTAAATGTGAATGCTGGCAATGGAGGAGAATGGCTTAATACAAAATACTGTGTTTATATCAGGTGCATCAGACAAAAATAACACAGGGCAAATTAGGAGTGAGTGCCAACAAGTCTTTCTGTAAGTCATTATGTGAGGTTGTTTGGCAGCCCACCGGGGAGGTAGCAGAAGCCCCTCAGCTGGGACCCGACTGAATACAAGACAGCTTCGTTCAGAAAGCACCAGCCTGCATGGGGAGGCAGATGAGCTGGATGGTCTAGTGGGTCCACACCATCTTTAATTTCTCTGATTCTGCACAGCCTTCCCCAAAAGCCGGCCCAAAGGAATGTCAAAAGACAGAATACATATTCATGGACATTTCTGGAGCTGCAAACTATGAAAAGAAATCAAGTCACTCTCATCCATGGTCTGAAATTCAGAGTACACTCTAATCCAAAAGGATACCAGCCCACAGAGTGGTGTATGAAAATCTTATAAAGCACTGCAACACTCTATAAATAATTTTCAAACAAGAAGATTTTTGTTTCAGTGATGGCAATACTGAAAAGGGAGAATGGCAAATAGCCGTCAAAAAGCGGCTGAAACAGCCTGCACTCTGTGCTGATGTTAACTTTAATCACTGTGAGAGTTACACACGGAGTTATCAGTCATTTATTAGAAACTGCAGATGATCATTGCAGAGGTTTAGATTAATGTGGACCAGAGCTTGGTACTTTGCCAATGGGGTGCCACATGACGGGCAGCCCATGGAATAAACATTCTGGCACATCAGAGCACTATAAATCCTCCAAATGAAAGAAATTAAAAAGCCAGGAGCAATTTTGAAAATGATTTATGATTGGAGGTGCACTTAGGGATGCTTTTATTGTCACAGGAACATCTTTCACATCCTTAAGGTGACAGACCCCCTCTGCTTCCCTCTGGATTTCTGGTGCTACCCTGTGAATGTGA
Organism: Myiozetetes cayanensis; assembly: GCF_022539395.1. Lineage (NCBI taxonomy): Eukaryota > Metazoa > Chordata > Aves > Passeriformes > Tyrannidae > Myiozetetes > Myiozetetes cayanensis. Next base: position 66,354,671 of record NW_026087521.1, on the reverse strand, counting down.
GCACCACAGAAGTGTGCTGGGGGTTGGAGGGCATATGGGCACTTTAGCAGCAACCCCCCCATGTTGTGAGGGTTGGCTTTGCACAGCCCGAGGGCGAGAAAACTGCAAATCCATTCTGACATTTTAAGTATGAGAAAAGGCATCAGTTGTGGGGTGGTTTTGTTGGTTTTTTTTTCTTTTACATCTATACCATAACCATGCTCCTAAGTGCACATATAAACATTTTATAACATGGATTTGGAATAACACTTGAAAAATAAACTTAAGAATAGTTCCCAAGCAGAAGGTATTCTTATCAAAATAGCAGTCTGTTGCAAGTCAGCCCTTTGCTCCATACATAAAAAGATGCAGCACTATCTGTTAGTGTACTTCTAGTGTAAATATTGCTAAATGTTTCACTAAAATACAGTTCTAGTACTGGTATAGATATGTTTTCTTAAAAAGTGCTTTCACTGAAAGGTGAAGGACTGTGGTTTGCAGGCAGAGTGCTCTCTTGCTTATCTAAGGAACAGCAGTGGTGATGAGTGCAAGCCTGGATGGATATCTGTTATATCCAAGATACAGGCATGTTGGTTAATCCTGCCCCAAGCCAGGGACACCCTGGGCCATGGACACAAAGCCACCTTTGCTTTGCTGCTGTCCTGGTTTCAGCTTTGGACATGCCTTCCAGCACTTGGCCTCACGCCTCTTGTTCTTCTGGGGTGTCGCTGGGGTGTCCCACGTGGGCTGCCATGCACATATACCCAGCAGGGCCAGCTGGTTTGGATATGTCTGGATTAGCAAGCCTGTCTGGTCATTACTGCTTCTGACAGTTGGAACAAAATTTTAAAAAATGTGGTCTGCGTGGGTGGTGGTTTCAGTTAAAGGCTTACACATCTCCCAGTACTGCCCATCTTCTTTAGGTGACTGTGGATACCTGTATTGGACTAAAAACCTTTCCTCCACCTGTTCCTACAGCTGACTTCTTAGAAAGGGTTAATTTTGCATCTGTCTACTGATCTTTTTGATGTTCCTGTCCTGGGGCAGTGCGGAAAAACAACTTTTATAACTTGGTTGGAGGTCGGCTCTTCAAAGCCAGCTGCTCAGGAGCTGTCTAATAAAACTCTGTGTGTGTTTGCTGAGGGTGACTTTTCTTTTGCTGGGTGTTAAACTCCTGCAAGGTTTTTTCACCCTTTTTGGGGGAGCCACTCACGTTCCTGCCCCATCAAGACTAGGCGGTGCCTCCTCCCCCACGGACACTGAGTGGGCTGAAAGTATGGGGCATAACACATGGGAACCTGCACCACATAGGCAACCTTGTGGGGTCCCTCACATAGGGTGGTGGGAGGACATGGGATTAAAACTTCTAGAGATTACTTGTGGAAGGCCTTTCTTGAATTTGCAAGAGTTTATTTATGTTTCATAAGCATCTCATATTGTGGTTTATCTGTTGCACTGCTGATATTTACCCTGGATTTATAATTCACTGATTGCCTGTTAATTACATGCCATTAATAAGTCAATAATCTGCTTTGATCCTGATTTGGTCTAACACATACAAATTGAGAAGCTTTCCCCTGCAATAACACAAATCTTGCTGTGTCCATCTCTCAGAAATAAACCATTGAAGTTATAAAGCAACTCCCTTCTGCCACCCACCGAATTCAGGTATCTCTTTGTACATATCATTCCTCATCCACTATGCTGAACAAAAAGGCAGAATGGGAAAAAAAGGAGCTGAACACTGAGGGAGAAGCTCCCTGTAACACTAGAAGTGAAGGGTGTTTCCCAGGGTAGCAATAGCTGGGGTGCGGGAGATGACCAGCAAGCTCCTGGAACACAGGGAGAGTACTGTAGGTTGTACAGATTGTGCCAAAGGAAACTGGAGGCACGAGAGTTTTCTCAGATTGAGTGAGCACAAAGGGGTCTTTAAGCCATTCATTACTCCTTGCAAAGCCTGAGCTGAGGCACTGCAGACTCATAGCTTCCCCTCCTCTGTACAGACCAGGTGTTTGTTTGCTCAGTGCATCCAGTCTGGTCTTGATCTCTCTTCCCATTTTACTGACAAGGCTGCTGAGCAGGGGCTGCTGTGACAGTAATAGGCACCTGTGGACACCTATTTACTAAGAAATAACCTGGGAGAAATTCCCTGTCTGCATAGTAGGTTAATGTTCCTCCTTTTTTTCGGATTTGATTTAGAAATGCTAAGCCATAATTTTTACAAGGCAGCTGCTGCTAGAAATGCAAGATGCAACAAAAAGTGATTTAATCCTTGTGCTGCATTTCAAGCAAGAATAGGAGTAGACACAGTGAAGGACATTTTAGCATGTATCAACTCCGTAACAAGTTCTCCATCCTAAACAGAGGGGCGTGTCTGAAGCAATGGCCTGGGAACCTGCCATGCTCCTCTGAGGTGCTCTGATCCCACCCTACACACCCCCACGTTGTATTTTTGCATTAGGATCAGAACTGCTGATGTGCGAAGTGTCTGTGGTTTTGTCAGAGGGTCTGCCTGTCCCCTGCCCCACGAAATCCCATCAAACCTCCCAGCGGGTGGATGGACCCATTTCCATCCTCGGAGAGAGATCTCACTGGCGCAGTCTGTGAGGACGTGTGCCTTGTCTCGCGGGGCCCTTTCCTCCCTCTCTCCCTTACCCAGCCCATCAACACTCCAGCATGAAAACGGGATGCCATCAGGCGCAGTTATTAATGCACAATAGAAGCGCCATGTGTGATTGTCTGCAAATGCTCCAGTGTTTTATGTAATGCAGATTTAGAGATTTCATTGTAAAGTCATTTTAAACTCTGAACTAATGGGTAGTTTGGCAACAGCTTCTAAGTATGAAATCATTATTAATTCCTTTAGTACCATAATAACATTGATTTAGATGAACTCTTATAACATAGAAATTGTATAGTATTTAGCTGTAATTAACGTCCCCTAATTAGGAAGTGTTGCCAAGTAGTTTTCTCTGCTGGCTCTGTTGTACTTAAGTACAGCTGGATGAAAATTAACCACAAAGGGAACAGCTTGTGTTTTATGTGAAGTTTGCCTTTGATTGATTAAAAAACTATTCCTTGGTACTTTATTTTATTACCAAAGAGGGTGCACTGGATTATCAATGTTACAAAGAGCCACAAAGTCCACATGCTGTAAATTATACACACATTTGTATAGTGTATAAGTCCAGTGACTTATCTGCACTTTCAGAAAATTCACAGATTTATTTTGTCTCAATACCACAAGTTACCATAATAAAAGTGAATTGATTTTGGTGTGGCTGTCATTAATAAATTCTGTAGAAATGTAAGCAGAATTAGCACAATTTAATGTCCACTCAGAGGAAAGAGTCATGCACTGCAAGCTGGGAGGCATTTGTTGATGTGAAAAATGCTGACATTTTTGGAAATTCAAATTATAAATGAAATACTGCTGTCAGTTTACTGTGCAACTTCGTAGCATATGGTGCTTCTGCTGGTGGGTGTTATTTCAAAGTTTGCAAATCACACTATGAGAGTGTCCCTCTGGTAAGCTTTTGCAATGCTTAGCAACTGTGAATCAAAAGTGACAGTACAGAGGAAGAGGGACTAAAAAAAATTTTCTCTTTCTCTAAGTCAGTAGAACAAAGTACATGATAAGTTAATACATTTTTACAGGGAAGAAAAGGAGGCCAACCTACTAAAGCTGTAGGACCCCAGTGCCTCCATTCTTGTAGAATAATACACAAAGTCTTCTAAATCATTAAAATAAAAATATGGTTTATCTCTCCCAGTCTCTATGATTTTGCTGTGACAGGAGCATTAAAACAACTGGCAGATAAAATATGTAATGATTCAGAATTAGGAAAGTTACTGCAAGACATAATTTAATTCCCTCAGAAGGTTCAGATGTTTCTTTTACCCATCTCTGAAGAAAGTTCTGCGACCACAAAATAATATTTGCCATTTGAAAACCACTGTCCACCTAAGGCTCCAATACAGAGGAAAAAAGCCAGAAAAATATTTCAGTCTGTAGTAGCCCAGCAGTGTGGATTCCAACTCGTCTGATAAAAAGCATTCACTGATAAGGTAAACTTAAATAACTAAAATATGAAGACATCCTACACCACAGTTTTCAAGAATCTGCTATCTAGTGACCTCTTTAATGTGCATATACACTATCAAGAAGTGAACATAAAAATTGCATTCACTGTGATTTGATCTGACCGTAGTTGCTACTTGTTGTTCTGCTCCAGGTAGTGATTTTTGGCACCAAGATGGAACCGTGGCTGTGCAGTACAGACCTCATCAATTTGCCAATCAAGCTGGCTGAGAATAGAAAGTGATGGAACTGTCAGTAGCAGTTCAACCATAAGCAATTCTAAACCAAGCAATTTGGAAATTTAAATAGTTATAATGACCAAGATTCTCTATGTTGGTCCTTAATTACTGGAATGTCAATTCAGCTGAAAATTGCCTTTCCCAGGTAATGATAATTCTTAGAAAAGTCTTTGCTTATACACCCACCCGTAGCACTCATTAAGTCAAGCTTCTTCCTTTTGTCTGAAGAGCTGTCAATTTTACGTGACATCACCAATCATCTGCCATCTAAAAAATCTGTAAGCTGTCTCACTGAAGGCAGGTTTATTCTCTCTCAGCTGTAGTGCTGTGCATGGCAGCCCAGCCCGCTGTTAAAAGCAATGTTGCACCAAATGAGTGTCATGACTTGCCCAGTCAAATTTGGGCCACTCAAATTTGGCTGTTGGCATCTCAGGTGAAACCGGGGTTCGTAAAAGAGCAGTTTGTGTTTTACGTGTGAAGGTAAATTCCACAGCACTAAGCACTGGAAGAGAAGGTTGACTTGAGGGATCCCCTCCATCACATCTGGGAAGGAAATGGAGAGGGAAGTTGCCAGATTTGCTGTATCAGGTGGCTCCCCCTGAGGTAGGCATACACGATAGAAAGGGTGGATTGAACCAGGTGCATGAACATATCCCTATCTATTCCAAATACCATATTTCTGCTATTTCCAGTTCAGAATTACCACATTACAAATGTCTGTGGTAATCTACATTGGTGGACATCATTTCTGGTTTTCATTTTGTGGGAAAAACATGAAAGAGAAGAAAAACCATCTCCATGACCAGAATGTGTATTGATCCATTGTTACTGCAACCCGGGATAGTAATTTCATTTATTTCCCACAGAGGTCCAATGGCACCCTGCAGCTGTGAGTGCAGAACAGCAATGCTTCATTTCTCACTTCAGTCGCACTGAAGCAGTCCTTGCCTTCTGCCTTCATATGAGTAATATGGAATTCCAGGGAAACCAAGAAAAAGTAAAAGCAACACAATTGTACCCACTGAAAACATCTGTCACAGTTAGAGGGAATTCAAGTGCCCGTGCATCTGAATTCAGAGTAGTTCGAATCATGGCTGTGTGTCATGTGCCTTGAAGGTGCTGTTGCACCTCTCTGGACACCATGGCCAATTTGTGGCATTGTTTTATGCACAGAAATGGAGGAAAGGGACTCCATTATTGGTTTGAAAAGGGAAGAGGTTTCTTCTATGCTGCTTTCTTAGCTACGACTCCTTCGCTCAGAGGCCCTGCACACTGAACGTGCCATTCTACCATGTCTGTTACCGCTTTATAAAAGTTACGATCAAGTTCTTGCAGTCAGAACTGTTTTTTACTAGTTTGGATGCAACTTGCTTACTCTCTCACCCTGCTCCTGATTCTTGGCTTGCTCACAATGAAATAGGAGGGACCTTAGGCACTTAAAAAAAAAAACACAAAACACACACTACAAAAAAACCAGCCCTCAATAAATCCCCTTAAGGGCCTATTTTAATTCTGCTTGTGCTCTTGATGTGCAAGTTCTTACCCTGCTATCCCCCTAGAAGCAGTTTTTATTTCTGTCTGTCAGCACTGCCAAAGTGACAAAATCCCCTTTCCCACCCACCATGTAATTGCTCTGTTGATGCCCTTCCCACACATGCCTGTAGAAAGAAAGCTCTCGCTTTATTTGTACCGCTGAAGTGAATAACATCTCTTTCCTCCCTCCCTCCATGTGGCTTTCAAGTAGTCACATTATCATTAGTTACTTCCATTCTGGAGGAGGTCCCCATCTGGGAAGGGAGCATATTCCATGGGAAGTAAGGCAAAGGCCTGATCTGAGCAGCTTTCATGTGCCCCCAGTTCCTGGAGCTGAGGAATTTGGGGGTTGTAAGAAATGTAGAAGCAAACATTACAATTAAGGGACATTCAGAGAGAGGGAATAAAATAAGGAAATCAGTGGCTGCATTTTTAAATTGCCTTTTTTTTATTGCGAGGGCTATGGGAAATAGCAGCTCCCTTTGTTCTGTCCTTGCACAGTGCCATGCCTGTCATTATGACAGGAAAACTATCCATTGTAATTGGGTTATTTTACTTTTTCAGTGCCTCTCACTCTCACTCTTCTTCATGTAAACTTCCATTGTTCATAGAAAACAAAAACAGCTCTAGAATCAGTCTAAAGTTGTTTTTCTTTGAATTTCATTTAGGTTTATTTATCCATCTATTTTAAAGGTGCACCACAGAATAATTTCCCCACTTCATTCCAGGTGCTCAGTGCATGATTACAAGAGACCACACCACTGCTACTAACTAAATCATCAGAAATAATTTCTTCAACTTGCCTAAGGAAACTAACCTCAAACTCTTGTTAAAACTTCAAAATTCACTGAAGTATGGTTACATGGAAATAAGAAATAGAGTTTCAGAATCACTCACCTCTAAGGCAAACAATGCTCAATAAATTTATTTCTTAATAAAATTTTAAAGTATAATAACATAGCTTCAGATAGAACAAATTTTTGCTTTAGACATGGTTTTTCACTCAGTGTGATTTGGCAATCTAAGATTGGTAAATAGCCATAGTTACATTGTTAAATAATAGGAGAGCTAGGCTGTAACATGTTTTGCAGTCAGCATCCTATTATATGCAGCTTCACAATTTGCAATGTGACAACTTTCTTTGCGAAAAAAAGTCCATAACAATGGTCTAAATCACACATTTGCTCTTCCTCTGAGCACCGGTGGTTGTCAAAACCTGTTGCACTCTGGTAGGGGAGCCTTTTAGGCATATTCCAGGGCTGGCTTCATGCAGACAAAATGCATTAAAGGCCACTCAAATACCACATCTGAGCAATCACACAAACCTGCTTATGCCCACTCCATCAGCAAGCAGCCCTGTACACCACACACAGGGTCAGCTGTGCTCCTCCTCTGCCGTGTGGAGCACTGCCAGGCACACAAAACATCGAGGCCTGCTAGCAATTAATCTATATTACTTCCCAAACATGTGTTTAGTATATCAGAGGGGATGTTATAAAAAACAGTGCAAATGCCAAAGTCAGGAAAAAATGGGGAGAATCTCATTTTAGTAAGAACATAATGGACTAACATTAAACATGTTCCTCTGTGGGTGCCCAGACTTCTCTCTGTGCAACCGTTCTACTCAGCTACCCCCCTCCACTCCAGTTACTTCCTCCTAAAGTAGTCTATTTTTATTAAAACTTCTGTTTATTTAGAATTAATCAATTAATTTTAGAAGCAGCCAAAATGTATCTGTGAAGGAGCTGTATTAATTACCATTCATTTTCTGGGCTAACTCATGGAAACCTGTTCTGGGGCAGAGCCCTGTTATGCTACTGACGATGCTTTTCTGATGGTGCTGCCATGCTGGACCCTGGCTGTGCACTTTTAGTCTTGGTTTTCAGTCCTCTACCTTTTTATCTATGACAGGACCTCCTGTCTCCAGTTCAGGTATTATCAAGTCTTCATAGCTGCATCTGATTTCAACATTTTATAATCAGCTCTAAAATTTTTCATTTAAAGCACAGCAGCACGGATTTGTTAATGGCAACCTGGAAATAACAGCCTTCATCATAAAGCCCCACATTAAAATTTTATCTTTATGAAAATATTTACGTTTGGGTTTGGATAAACAGAAACCAGTTATGCTGTGAGTACAGATCAGTGTTCATGCTGTGAAAATTGGGGGGGTGATAAAACATGAGTGAAGATGGGATGCTGCTCTGTGCTCTCAAATGAGAGCACCACCAAGTGACAGCCCAGTAGTGACACTGTGCCTATACAGATGTGTGGATTCACTCCTGTGTGCCCTAACACAGCTGTGAGTGATGGTGGGAGCTCTTCTGAAAAGCCAAGAAGGTTCTCATGGATGGGGATGGGGAGAGAGGAGGAAGAAGGTGCATAAGCAAGAGGGACCACAGCTCTTCATTATTGAGAGCTTTCCTCTGATAGCAAGAGTATTTGGTCACAGTCAGTACTCCTAGAAAGGGATCTATTTTCCATTGCATGGATTTTACACAGATAAAATACAGAAGGAGCTGGGACTGGAGCTCAGGACTCCTTCTTTTAAACTAAATGCCATAAATACACAGCTGGTTGTGGTCTCCCTCCCTCCCTCCCTCTGGCCCAAATCACTGTAAGTCTCTCCTGTGCCATGGCACAGCTCTCAAAGGTAAGTTGGAAAATGCAGCCCCAATCCTGGGGAAAATGCAGCCCCCTCCCTGGAGAGGGGAGAGAGGGGTTCAGGCAGGGGAAGAAACTGGCTCAGGGCTGCTCCTTTTTGACCAATGTCCTAACACCAAGCCACTCACAGGATCAGAAATGCTCCAATTTAAAACAGAACTTAAATGAAAGCAGAGACTTCCACATTTTACCCAATCTGGTCAGCATTTCCAGAATTTTTAGGCTCCTCTCAGGGAAGAAAATGTATGAATATATTGTTTGGAGATCTTGATCAGGCTTAGGTGTAAAGACAGGCAAAGAGCTGTTCAGCCATTTCAAGGCTAGGGAGCTGCTCTCTGTGCACTGAAGTTGATCGTGAGGTTTTTGGGAAACATAGGAGAAAACTGCCCATGAAAGACTATGAGTCCAAATAAATACTGCTTTGTAGGACTGCCCTTTAGGATATACTTGACATTTCATGGAAATAACACTTAAGCATCCTAGTTTGTTTCCTGTCTTCCCTCCTGGAGGCTGATGCACCTCCCTGGGCAGTCCTGAAACCTCGTTCAGCTGACAAGGTCACCAAGTTTTGGCACTGTACTTCCACCGGCTTTGGTTCCCTCCTGTTTTAAGCAACCATTTGTGGAATGAAAGACAAGCACACATTTCTCAGGCAATCAGAGGCATTTAACTTTTGGCTGTGTGACACAGGATGAGAGACGTACCCAACCTCCCAACTTCTCGCCTGAACTCGCTCTTCCTTCACGGCTGACATTTCTCCTTCTGCCAAGTCAAATCAAAACCCTATCTCACAGCTATCCTGAAAACTGCATTTACAACCAGTCCAAGGCTCCCGAGCCGGTGCCAGCTCTTCGCACGCGTCAGAGTGTTTGGTAGGAAGGAGAAGGGCCTTATGAAACACACCTGCTTCGGTTTGCTGGGCAAGAGCCCGTTCTCATTTACGAGTCAGGCATAACGCTTTTGAAGGCAGAGGAATTATTCCTGTGTACTCTGACTACAGGAGCAAAATGCGTCCCCTTCTACTCATGGCATTTCTTTTGCCTTTAGGATAATCTACCACTGGCTCCAAACTTGCACTGTTGTGATTTAAATCACAATTCTGTAGGGTAAAATTTGGCTCATGATGCCCTGTACTAATTTAAGAGGAAAAGAGGGGCCTCAGTCATGAAATATTTCAGGTATAATCAAGAAATTGTGGTTACAGATGCAATCCAGGAGCATTTTGGTTTGGTAACCAAGGCAACACTTCTTGCTTCAAGACACACTTTTCTGTTGATAATCTATTGTAATGGCAGTAATTGCAGCTGACAAGGCTCTGTTTGTTGTGAGAGATAATTAGCACTTGAAATAAAGTAACAGATTTAAATAAATTGGGGGGAACTGAGTGGTGTGACCTGATCGCTTTAGAAACAAACAAGAGCTTTGGGGGCCTGCACACTGTGTGATGTTAGTGGTGGCTCCACGGCGACTGAACAATACCAACATTTATTAGGAGTTGTTTAATTGGGAATTACAGTTGCTTTCATGATGAAAACGCTTTTTCTCTTTGTCATCCAGGTTATATTTACATTATAAAACACATTTAAAAAAACCACACACAAACCCCTCTACCTACCTTACCAAACAAAGCTGCTGATGTTTTCATATGCTCATTATTTTGCCTAGAATTTGATTTTAAACCCAATGTTTTAAAATAAGTGTTTTGGACAATTGCACAGTTCGAAGAACCCAGGGTGACTGCCCAAGGGTGTGGAGGGAGTCTTTTTCATTCAGCATGTGCCAGGTATGTCCCTAGGGTCAGGTTCCCTTTACTGCCAATTTATTCAAGCCCTGTATTCTTGGCTTGGATTGTTAACATGGCCCCTTTGTTGATGTCTGTCTTCCTGTGTTGTATCTATCAAAAACTAGGGCTGCTGCCTGATGTTGCTTGGGATCTTGTGTCCTGCAGAGAAAGTATGAGGTGGGGTCAAGAGGCCACAGCAATTCCTTTAGACTCCACTACAAAAGCCAGGCTAGATACTATATTTTTCATTCTGTAATTATGATACACAACTACTTGTGGATAGCAAGAACAGGAATACAGTCCTAACAAACTTTTCTGCCATGGGAATGGAAGTATTTTACATAAACTTGTAGCTGTTGAAATGAGGATGCTTCTGGGATGGAATGACACAAGCATATGGCTGCATGCAGCCAACACTAACCTAGTTATGTAAGCCCCTTTTCCACAGCACCTGAGCATCGTTTCCACAGTTAAAGAGAAAATGAGATTTCCTAACAATATGAAATCAGCTTGTTTCCAAAACAGGAATGAAGGCTCAGGTTACACAACCTTGTCCAGGCTCACAGGCAGACATGTGGCAGGTTTACTGTGAGGGCGGTGAGGTGCTAGCACAGGTTTGTCCAGAGAAGTTGTGGATGCCCTATCACTGGAAGTGTTCAAGGCCGGGTTGGACAGGGCTTTGAGCAATCTGATCAGATGAAATGTGTCCATGCCCATGGCAGTGGGGTTAAAGCTAGATAAGGTTCCTCCCAAACCAAGCCATTCTATGATTCTGTGATCAGTGAACTCTCACAAAGTCAACAATAGCAGCTGAACTTGGAGGCCACATTTCTCTTCTGAAAGTCAGACTGGTTTTAGGCTGGAATGGTACATCTCCTTCACAGAATCTCACCAAATCTGTGAAACCTCCTGGCCAGGACCTGATGTCATATCTAGTGTCAAAACAGAGACTGTCATACAAATGCATTCATCTCAGGGCTGGCCAGAAGGCAAAATCAGTCTCTCTCTCAATTTAGTAATTTAATGTTCTGAGGTATTAAATGCCTAACTCTGGCTAGTGATACCATTTCTTACTTTAATACTTCATGGAAAAGACAATATCTCTGTTATCCTCAAGACAGTAGCCACATTATTTTTTCAGCAAACATTAATCACAGTTCACATCAGAATCACACATCTATTGTATATTACTATTCACAGCCCATGTAAGACAGGATAGCAACATCCTTAGGAGTCCAAAATTGCATTATTGCTTTCTTTCTGCAAATGAGGTCAGTGGTTAAAGATACCTGAATTGAGTTGCCTACTATTTGCTGAACTCTGCTGAAGTTACAAAGGTGTCTAGCAGAGGAGACCAAACTGAGGCCCAAAGGACTTCATACTTCCAAAGCCAGTGGTCAGGCTCTCTCACACCTGCTCTTCCATGCCCTGTTTTCCATACAAGTTCTCCAGAAGTAATCAAAGGCAGATGCTGCATTAAAACTACAAGCTCAGCCCATGGATTACAATCATCTTCTTTCTTTATTAATCAGGAATTTAGTTCCACCAGGCAAAGTTTCTGCTTTCTAAATGCTTGGAAACATGCAGAAGTGTTGCATTTTTAAGTTATTTAAAAATCCACAATAAATAACGATCTGCAGTAGTTCCCCAGGAATTCAAAATTGTTTACAATTTGCAGTGCATGCAGGATGCTACTGCAAATCCCATCCCACCCCAGTTCTAAGCAGCTCATAAAAATGGCCCGTTTATTTTCTAAAATGATCTGCATTAAAAGATTAAACTTATTTATTGTAAAAATTAACGTCTTGCTGAAGCAGTAATGACTATATCATCGAGGAATGTTCTTCCCCTGAATGCCTCCCTCGGCAGTGCTGTGTGAGGGGACCTGCATTTATAGTCTCCTAGAATAAAGTTAATGCTCATAAAACTCCGCTCTTGTACGCCTACAGCTAAATCATGGTATCTAGCAGATGGTGTATGTGTGTTTCCTAATGCAATGCCTTGTATGTGTGTAGTTGTCATAATTAAATAATAACTCCCCACAACATCTCATGTAACAGGAGAGCCACAGCCATGTTTCCCCCTGGAGTGAAGCTGTCAAACCCAGCTGTTGGGTAGGTGAAGTAGGCTATGAGGAAACCAATACACAAAGCACCCCATCACCTCCTCTCAGGGATAAAACAAGTTCTGCTGCATGTGACCAGCCCATTTTAAAAGGTAAATAAAAGCCTCTCTGTCCCCAAATGGTGAGATAACAGGGTCCCAACACATTCGAGGTTAAGTAATCTATTATTTTGGGAGAGGAGTCTGACCTTATATATTTGGGATTTTTCCTGCTTTTCATGGTCATCATCTTGGTGGAGGAATTATGGGTATCTGCAGGAGAAGTGCCTGTAATACAAGCCAATTTACAGCTATCGTCTTCTTAGGATAAATGCAACAGCTGCTTGTTATATTCCTTTATGGATGGAAGACAGAATGATAGGTCTCTGCAGATATTCATTCTTTCCTTGGCTTAGGGAGAGAATTAAGTTGTTGATTACGCCCAGCAAGAAACATCACTGTTCAAACTGAGGACAAATGTAACTTATTTTAAGGGACATGAGTTTAACAATTCCAGTATTACCCTTCACTTTGCTGTAAAAAAATCCTTTTGCTAAGGATCCTATAAATGACTTGAACAGATGAAAGGCATTTAGCCTTTATTTCATGCTAAAAATTAGAATTTGAAATCCAGAAAAGCATCTTTCAAATTTGAGTGCACAAGTTAAACAGGAGGTAGTAGGAGCTATTTACCTCTTTTGTGTGGAAAAAAATACAAGGAAGGTTTGGCTCCGGTTTCCTGTGGCCTGGCAGAGCTCTGTCCCTCCTCCTCTTGCCCCAGAAGGTCACACCTCCTCTTAAACAGAATATTTGTAGGGAGTGGAGGATCCATTTGCAACACTTTCCTGCATCTTCCTCTTCTCTAAGATAGCACAGCAATAGTTGATCATCTTTTCATCCCCTTCTCCTTTAGCTTCAGAGAACTGAAAGTTAAAACCAGGAGTCAGTTCTAAATTTTACAAAGGGCCTCCACCTCTTAACAATTAAGTCACTCCTCCTCTACCTTCAGGATGCTTTATTTTTGGCTTGAAAAAGGGAAGACATAATTGTCTAGAACATGTGAATGACTAACTCAGTATTTTATTTCGTACTGTGATCATTTTGCTTCACATGTGAGAGAAAAAAAGAAAAATTCCACGTTTAAATTTCACATCATATCCTCTAATTAAAAGTCAAGGTGAGCTCTTGCCACAGGAAGCGCATAACGACAACCAACTCACTTTCTAATTTTTTTTCCCAAAGTTTAAATTATCATAAATATTCATGCCATACTCCCTTCACAGTGTAACTGCTGGAGAATACACTGTAATCTGTTTAAGAAGTACATGAATCAGACTGATAAAAATAATGGGTTGCATTTTTCTTTTAATTTTTTTTTTAATGTTTTAAATAAAGCTGTCAAAGGTTCCTGTGGTAATGAAGAGCTTTGTTGTTATGACAACTGCTTATTCCTTTTCCTTTGAAGAACTCTGCAATTTGATAGGGAAAAACACCAGGAATAATTAAAAAGAAAAGGTAAGTGAAGAAAAACATCTGCTAGGAAAAATCCCCACCCTAAATCTTAACAATCATCTAATTAGTGAAGTGACAAACTTCAGGTGGAGTATTTTCACATCAGCAAGCACAGGGGTGTTCAGCAGCTGCCACGGGTTCGGGCAACCTCATGTCCCTTTGTAAGGGACACACATGTTATTCATGGGACTCTTTCTCTTCCTCTCCAAAGTCTACCGTTGTCAAAGATAATGGTCCTTTCAGAAGTTAACTCTGCTTCTTCTAGTAATTTATTCTGCTCATCCATTCCAAAAGTGGGCATCATTTGAAACACGGCCCCCAAGCATTTGGCAATCTGTGCTGGTGTCTCCTGCAACAAGTCCCCTCTCCCTGTAGGATAGGTAATGGTGACCTCTGGGAAAACTGGTGTGATTTGACAGGTTTGTGCAGGGCTTGCCTTTGGAATTGAAGGTGAATGTGGGTAAAAGTCCTCTAGTGAAGATGGAGCAATGTTCAGAGCACTGGCTGGGACTGTACTGAGGGTCTTCATGGCTTTGAGGACCCTTCCTATGAGCAGCTGGGGGTGTCCATAGTGGACAACATGAGCAGGCAGCTGTGGTGTTGACAGCCACACACACAGAGGACCTTGAGATGCATCAATCAGAAGTGTTTGTGCAGTCTGGGATTTCTGTTAGGCACTGGGGGAAATCACACCATTGGCAACCACTGAAAAATTGGGAAAGTTTTCCCCAAAGTGATTTTCTTCCTTACATTGATATATCATGGGCTGTCCTTCCCAGGAGACATGTGACTGTCAGATTTTAGTAATTTCTTATGTATGATAATTAGTCTACTCCACTTTACAAGCTGTGAGGCTTAACCCCATAGATGTAGTACGACAGAAGGGATACAAACACACACTCCTGGCTCTATAATGCTAATAAACCCAGTGATTTGCAATAAGTTATGATGATACATGCCTCTCCAAGACTAGAATTGGGAGTGCCAACATTCCTGCTGTGCATCTGACTTCATGAGAAATAGGACACTTTGTAATAATTTCGGTTGCTTTACACGCCAGCTTGTATTGCCAGGCACACCATGGTCTCATTTCGCTGTTCTTTGTGGCACACTCTGCTTTCCATTTCTCCATCCTTTTGGAAATAATTCAGTACACTTAAGCAGAAAAATTTTAACCACTGTTTTACCTTGCACCGACATTGAAGATATTTCATGAATACCTCTGAGTTCCTCATTCATTCAGCCAAGATACCCTTACTGAAAGTGAAAATTTCAACATCCCTATCAAGAAGGGTTCTTGCTTGCTGCTCTTTTCTATGCAGAGAAATTTCAGACATCCAAGAGAAGACAATCACTCTAAGAAATGTGAGAATTTGGAAATAAAAGCATTATTTCAGATGTTACAACTGTGGACTTTTGTGAAGGTACTGTTGGAGTCTACATTAGCTTAAAAAAACCACCACCACCAAAAAAACCCAAACCTGACCTGACCTTTATTTTCCCCTTTCCCCTGCAAAAGGCTGCAATTCTGTGAACGACATCTGAATTGCCAGGCTGGACACTAGGTGGTGCTAGGACAGTGGTTTGTCAGGAAATTTAGCAGGAAAATTCTAGGTGGAAGAGCACAGTAGGTTATAAATGGTTACTTGCCAATAAAACATTTGCTCTGGTGCAGCTAATCCATTACTATCTGTCTTTGTTAGACTAACCCACATGACTGGACACCATTAGCTGGCAGCGGGAACACCGAATGCTGCCTTTTGCCAACCTTGTTTGCCGTACATTTGTAAGCTGTCAGAGGTATAGTGCTCCTTTCACCAATCTGTCACTCTTCCCCTCCCTCTCCCATCCCCTCATGGGAGAACAACAGCCTGGCTGCCTCTGGAATGTAGAGAGAAAGATGCTCAAGAAGTTTTCTTGAGCTAGCCCTGTCACTTAGCTGGGAGGCAGGTAAGTGAGCTGAACGTGGTCAACTCTGCACCTCCCGGCTTGTCCCATGCCCGTAAGAGCTGTTTGGGTGGTTGAGCAGCTGGCCAGGTCAGGTAGCTGATTTGGTTTTAAAACAACTGTTTCCCACCATATCCCAAGGTTGTTTCTCAGCTGGACTGACCCTTCCCCCCCCCCCCCAATCCAGCATGGGGTCAGCCCTGCTTGCTGCAGCGCTGCTGCCACTGGCCAGGAACATGGAGGCAAAGTCACCTTGGCCATCCCTCCTAGTAGGGAAGGTACCAGAAACCACAGAATTATTGAATAATGTGGGTTGGAAGAGATCTTAAAACGTCATCTAATCCAACCCTCCTGTAATGGGCACAGACAGCTTCAACTAGATCAGATTTCTCAGAGACACACCTAACCTGACCTCGAATGTTTCCAGGGATGGGGTAAACTTTGACAGAGAGCTGTCCTCTGGGAGGGGACAGGAGGGCTCAGCTCTGCTCCCTGCTCTCCTGAGCAATCCCCCACTGCAGGGGAGCAAAGCTTAGTGGCCCCCAAGCTCCCCACTGCCCCAGGAACCCTGGTTCCCTCACAGTCATGGCACACATCCTCCTGCAGTTGCATGAGGGGGGTGCGGTGCTCCAAAGCCACAGCAGCTGCCACACACCTCGGCCCGTGACAATGTGCGAAGAAACCCGACGAAGCCACATTCAGGAGTGCTGTGCTCCCAGAGGTGTGAGTGAATCTGGAGACAAGAGGAATAAATAGCGCTTAGAAACCAATTAGTGGGAAAGGCTTACTTCCTCTGATCTGGTTTTGACACCCAACTAAAGTGTTTCTCCTCACTTACGTGGTGCTACATGGGTGAGAGACCCGTCATCACAACATCCACTCGCCCCTCTCCCCCAGCCTCCAGGCAAACTGCACCTCCATATTTATAGACAGCAAATCAGGTTAATTCCCAGGGGTCAGGTCAGTCAGGTGCAAACTGGACATAGCTTGGCCTTTTAATAAATATATTCAGAGAAAAATAAGAGATTGAAAGAATAAATCATGTAGTCTTATGGTGTGTTATGTACTTAATGGTTTGGCTGAAACTGAAGAACTCAAGGGCCAATCTGTTTATCACATGTAAAATTACTTCTGAACTGCAACAGTTAGGTTGACTCTGCTTCAGCCTAAATCCTTTTACCCAAAACATTAGGAATAACGAAGTAAAGGGGCCCCAGAGATTCTGTACTTTGATGCTTTCTATTGTCAGAGAGTACTGTTTGGAAAATCAAGACCAGTTTAAGGCAAATTTAAAAAAAAACCTCTCACCACCAAACAAACAAAGCAAACATTAAAGAGTAAAATACAATTTCAGAATAACTAGCACCACACAGCAAATAGACATTCCTGCAAGAGGTGCATTAAACCTAGAGCTGTTACCTGGCTTAACAGTGTAAAATGCCTGTTCCCAGAAACAAGAAACGCATTACAGTACACAATACAAAGAGTTGGTTATTGTCTTCTTTTTCTTTTTTTTTTAAATGACAAAGCACCACTGGTAATCAGAAGGGTTTGTATAAGAATGCTCTGATTTCTGTATTTATCTGGAATGAAATAACTAGTCTGGAGCAAGCAAGGAAAGATTTGAAACTGCATTTCTAGGTAAGTGTCCAAGGGGTGTAAACATAAGACTGCTCTGGACACACTTTTGAGTCAAAGATTTTCCTCAAAACATTTTCTAAGCAGCCTACAGAAATCTTGAGACAGAGGAAAGAGATCTGAAACCTCAGAATTTCAGAATTATGCTCTCATCTGGGAAAGGCAAACAATAAATTTAACATTTTGATCTTTTGGTGCTTGTGTTATGCACAGTGTGACACCAATCACATCCTCATCCATCAGGTACCTGCAGCAAGGCAAACATCCTTCAGCAGATAGGAGAGGCACTGGGACTTGGGAGCAGGCTGTGTCCATCCTGTCGCAGTTAACCAGTAACTGAGTGTGTGCTGGGGATTTGTAATGGTAGATACTATTGACATCTGGGCCTGCTGTCACCCGGCCAGCACTCTGTAAGCAGAAAGACCTGGATGGCCTGGAAGTGAAGCCTGGAAAGTTGTGAGGAACGTCAGATAACTCAGCTGGCAAAAAAGGTCGACTCTCCTTGCAAAATCACAGTGTCCTCTGCAGAGGCGCTTGTGTTGGGAAAGAAGTTCTTCCATTTCCTCATTTCCTAAATTAAACTAAATAGAAAAGTACTCTTAATAGCCAAGAAGACCATTTGCAGATGGGAAAATTCAAACTAGCTATTGTGATTTATATCTGCGTCTCCATTGGTCAAATTGGCTTTCATGGATAGGCAAAACTGTGATGGAACCGGGTAAAGTATCAAATCAAAGAGCCTTACAAAGTCATTAATTACTAAAGGTCACAACAATATTACATAAATCTTAAAGAGTTCTTTAATGGAATACCCATTACATCCTATCACAGCCAGACTGTGAGCAGCTTTCTATGGATTTCTTGCCTTTCCCTACTCCACTCTTGCTCTGTATTCAGAGCTCTTTCAAGACAGTAGTTAATACACATTAAAAGTGAATTTAAAAAAAAAAAAAAAAGCAACCATGACTTGGTGGCTATTTTATTACCTAAACCAGCAGTCCCTGATGACCATCTTGTTAATGCACACTATGAAATATATTATCCCTGCTTGGAGGATGTAAAATTAACACAAAGATTTGTGGGTTCTGACAGTTCCTTCTTGCTCAGCAATGCTCATGCATCTTGTCACAAATATAAAATGTAGAATTTTTTTTTATAAATATATAAATATTTCCAGCTTGGTAAAGTGATTAAAGACAGAGTATATCCATCTTCAACTATCCAAAGGTTTAAAAATGAAAAAAGGAAAATATTAGCAATAATTCACAAGAGGATGGGTCAGAGGACTCAGATACGATTATGGTTTTTAGTCTTTGGAAAAAAATATGACCAGTCTGACAGGAACTGGTCACCTGGGACTTCAGGAATATATATTAAGGACCCTGTCTCTTCTGGCAGTGAACCACTTTGCTCCAAGTGCACTTCTAGCTGAAGAACATGAGGATGGCCATGTCCCGTGGAGCAGCTGCCACCTCCCTGCTGCCCAGCCCTGTGCCACCAACCAAGGAGCTCCATGCTGTGGTCCAGCAAACCAGGACTCACAAGGCCACCACTTGCTGCATAGACCCACAGATTCTGAGAGCCTGTGCAAAGACCAAAGTGCTGCAGAAGTACTGATGGCTACCCAGTGCCCTCCAGGACACTGTGCTGCAGGACTTCCTAAGCCAGCAGTGCCTGATGGAGAAGGATGAGCAACCCTCATGAACTGGCAGGGAAACAGAACACACACTCAGGAATTGGCTGTTGTTGCAGGCTGGGTGAAAGTGCTGCTGTGAGGGGTGTACTACTGTATAATGCCTCAAATTAGTCCGAGAGAGAGAACAAAGATAATTACACAAAGCATTAATAAGATTTGAAATCCTTTTGGTGATAAGCAGTGAAATCAATGTGGCCACAGCTGATGAGCATTGACACAGAGCTGCTGAGCAAAACTTCAGGGCATGAGGTGTGGATCCTCAGGCCTAAAATAAGTCACTGAAAATGGACTCACTGATGATACCCAGCCTGCTCTGTGCATTTATTGCAAAGTATGTTCTTGCAGCAGGTGACTCTGACCTTAGCGGGGAGGGAAAACAATGTCCCTGAACAAGTCCTTGCAGAGCCTCTCCTAAATGCCTGCAATTCCTGCTTGTTCTGTGGCTTCCCTGTCAGTGAAAGAGCATAACTGTGCTGTCATTCTGTGCTCCCTAGAGATATTTATTAGAACACGGACAGCAAATCACCTTCATTATAGCAACCAAATGCAAAGCCTCGAATGATGCAAAGATCTTTCAAGTTTACCGGCAGCACTTCCAAAGAAAGAGAAAGTGAGTGTGAATTTAGTTTTGTTCTTTGCATCCTGTCATCCCTCAACATCCAAGGGCTTCAAGCTTGCTGCAGTTGGACTGTTGAGGACCCCCACGGATTAACATGAAGCCAGAAGACGGTAAGAGATGATCAGACGGCAACTGCAGAAGCAGAAGCTTAAAGGATCTTTTCATTTCACCAGGTGACAGACCCAATATGCTAATTGAAATAATGTCTGTGTTTGCTCATACCATTTCAAACCACTAAAGCTCTGTTTTCGACACAGGCATGACAAAAATAAAGTCCTCTTCAAAAGAGTATCAGTGACCTCATTCAGACACACTCGTTTTCATGAAAGGTAAATATGGTAGACAAAGTAGTGATGTTAGCAGTTTGTTCCTGGGAAGAGAGGAAGGGAGGGGGAAGAAAAACCATCACATAGTTTGTCTTTCCACCAGGCCGATTTCCTTTAGCAGCCTGAATAAGCAATTGGCCACTAGCCAGCTGTGGTGAATTTGTCCCATGTTTGCAAGATCAGTCAGTGAGCAAAGCTGTTTTCAGTTAATAAATATTTGATTTACAAGGTACAGTAAGTAATAAAAAGGGAAGGGAGTTTAGCTGCTGGGAGATTTGTTTAGCACTTTAGTGGGGATAACTAACAACCAGCTTTGGTTGTTTTTCCTCCTTCGTATGGCCAGTGGGCAACCAACTTTATCAGTCTTGCTGCATTACACCTCGTAGTGAGCAGAACTAACACACTGAGCAAAACAGAGGTGGACTGGGACATACACCGTGCCTTGACAGAAACACAGCTGAAGGGAACACTCTTAGATTCTCCTTTCTTCTTCTCTGCAAGTAACCTGTGATAAATATTGCATTTCTCAGTATCATTGGGAAAAATCAAAACTGTTTGATCCTTTCCATATGATATAGGTAGCTATATATGAGAGGGGGAAGGATATAAAGTAGCAGGTACAGAACAGCCAGCAGCATTGTATCAAAGTAGAAAAGACCCCAGAAGACACCAATCAGCTGACTAGGCAGTCCTGGGTATTTTGGATAGAGCTGGAAAACAAAGTGGGAACACACACACACACACACACAGAAAGAAAAGAAATAAATAAAAGGGCTGTGTGTAAAAAACAAAACAAAACAAAACAAACCAGGTATGATAGAAAAGGTACCTTTTTTTTTTTTTTACATTTTAATTTCATCCTAGAGTACTGAGTCTCTAGGTGGGGATGTGGTAATGTAGGCAAGGCAGGGAGCAGAGCATCAGGAGACCTGTAGTGCAGTGCTAAGCACAGGTGAGCACACTCTGCATGTTGAAGGAGCTGACACTTCTGTTCTCAGTCTCCGATACACAACAGACCTCCCATGTGACAGTGGGCACATCACCTAGTCTTTCAGATCTCCAGTTCCCCCACCTTGTAAAAACACTGACTATCCTATGCACTGCTCAGACACATCAGGATGTCTCATGCAGGCTTTGTAAAGGAGTTTTGAGTTGCGTAGCAGTAACTAAAAAAGTGCAGAACATTATTGTTAGAGCTGTGGCTTTTCTTTGTAGATCAAGGACTCCACCAGAAGAGAGATAGCTGCTTTCTAGAGGCTCAGAACAGCAGTAAGGATGTCCATACAGGCAGAGCTACTGATTTCTAGGATACTGTCAGTAATTTCTTCCCAGTAACTACCAGTAGGACAGAACAAAGTGTTTTCTCTGTCAAGAACAAAATTCTTCTAACTCCTCAGTCTATACATCTTTCCACTGTTCTATACTGCTTTGCATTTGACCCCTGAGTTATTCCAGGTGTTTGCCTAGTGAGATCATAAAGCCAGCCCTGGACAGCCCACAGGAGAGAGACAGATCACAGCTCTTTCAAAACAGACTCTGGAAAATCACCCCCTTCCCCACTCCCTGCACACAAGAGGTCTCAGCACCTGAAGGGGACAGCAAAAAACATCCCTGGATAACATCACACTGTTGTGGAGGACAGAGGAGCTCTTGCAGGAGCTGAACAGCCCAGCTGGGTGACCCAGGTCCCCTCACAACCACGGAGGAAGGTCTGTGTTCACTTTCCTGTGAGCACAGAAAATCTGTCTTTAAATTCTGTTCCACGCTTCAGGAAAACTTCATGCCAGGAGTTTCATCAAAGCATATGCTTCTGCAAAAGAACTTTAATGAATCAATGTTTCCTGACAAAAAATAGCTTTTGCCAGAAATCCTGTCCAGCTCCCCTATTCAGTTATCTATCTCTAAAGACCACAGTCCTCCATCTGCAAAACTAGGATAAGAATTTTACCTTCTTTTTATGAAGCACATTAGGATCTATGGGTGAGCAGCTCACAAAATAAACAGCTATTAAAAACCGGTGCTGCTTTCACAAATGGATCTGACAGCTGCCACACTAATATTGAACAATAGTGTTCAAAGGGGCCAGACAAAGCAGCAATTTTGGCATGAACAAACCCACATTACATTATTTTAAGATATGCAGTCATTCCCCTGCAGTTGGAGCCCAAGGGTGATGCCAAGTGCTTTAGGGAAAGCAGGGAGCAGGAGAAGGCTGTATTTCTTTCATATACTCTTTACTTTTTAATAGCTGTTGGGATACCTGTTAAACTAAACTGCAATAGCTGTTTATTGTAATAACAACAACATTGTAAAAGTGATCAGCCCCATCCTTCAGAAACAGGCTGTGCCTCTGTTTGTTTTTCTGTTGAGGAGGGACATGTCCCAGAGGATCTCCCTTTGGGAACCCCTGTCTCGGCATGAAATGAGTAACGCGATTTATGTAGACACTGCCAGCTTCTTTCCCTTCTCAGACAGAAAATGGCTTTATCTAGTCAGGTAATGTCACAATAAAGTAGTACAGTAGAAATTTCATCACTGAGTGGTCTAAAAGAGACAGATCACCCAATCTATATTTCCACGGGCTTTTTAAACAATGTACTGCTCTAAAACTGCAGCAAGCAGCACAGGGTTGGGGGGGAACCAAACAACCTCAATACCAAACTACTGATGCTAAACCACAGATTTTAAGCTAAATATTTTCATGAGGGAATGATGATAGCATTATCAAAGTGGGATAAACAGGGACAAGGACAATGCAATGCGCTGATCAGATTTAGAGAACCTATTAGACTTGCTTTTGGTCAGTTTTTCAAAACAATTCTTGAGTTATCATCTGTTTAACCATGAGGATTTGAGTGTAGAGGATGGGCTATGAGAGGTCTGACAATCCCGTGCCAACAGCATTCAGTATGATACTAACACCTCCCCAACACATTTGCACCCAACCTATCTTTCCTCTCCAGATCAGACTGGGGCTCGTCCCACTGCATTTACACATGCAGGGATGGCGATTATTAATAGCTAATTTTTAAATAAAGAGGGAAATGCAGCAAATTGATTTTTTTCTACAGTATTTCAGCTTCTTGTTTTAATCATATTTTTCCTGAATCAGAGCCTAGTGCTGGGTACAAAGCTCTCTGCCCAGGTAATGTGCAGCAGTGTCACTAATACTCATCACTTGCATCTAACTTGGCACAGCTCTCAGTTGTGTGATTAAATAAAATAAGCTATTGATGTTTACTTGGTTTTGAATACCTGAATAAAAAGCCTTAAAAAAGCAATCAACAGCCACATTCAGTACACAATGCTACTGCCACATCAGCGTCCAGAAGCTCCACTCATAATTTCAGCATATCAAGGTTTCTCAGTTTGTGATAAGTCCCAGTGGATACAGTTTTAAGGAAAAGAGCACCATCTATGATGCACTTGGCTTGAGCCACTTTTGGTCTGTCAAGAAAAGGCCAATTTGAGCCTCAGAAAATAAGTTCCTTCCAAAAAATCCAGACTTGCAGCTCATATTGGTAACTCCGTACCACAGTACCAAAGACGGATTGGAATGCAGAACTTGGTGATAGGATTTAGTAAGCGAAGGCAAAGGAGGTGTATCACCACCTACTGAGATTTTTATTTACTTTCAAAGGTGCGAGTGTTTACAAGCTCCCTTCCCTCAAAAGTGAAAGCAGATCTAAAACAAAACTATGTAAGTCACTACCGTCTCAACTGGCTTAGACAGCTGTTGTTGCTGACGGTATTTTTGCTTCTCGACATTCATGAATAAATTCCTTCATCTTAAACCTTATAAACATATAAGTTCATGAAAGAACCCACATGGCTCCTTTTATTTTTAGGAGACTGAATAAAATATTTATATCCCTCTGTGTCCCAAATATCAATTACTTCCTTCACTGAAAAAGTACATATGCAATGTGATTAAAAATTTACCCTACTACAAAACAATATACAATTAACTCATACATTTCCAACTTTCCTTGACAGACATGTACTGTATGCATCCACATCCATCCCGTTTAAACCACATACCCCATCAATTCATCCTTTCAAATTTGACAGGTAAGTAAAAAATACAGCTATTATCAGACAATGCATCCACATGATCTCCTGACAGCTACAAGCACACACAGCAGTCACCACTGGAAGAAGTCAGCATCTACTAATGTGTGTTGGATACCAGTTTGATTTTCCTAGATTATAAGATTCCTACTTTAGCTTCAGAATTAATTTTTAGAGAAGTTTAGACAAATACAGAATCTGAAATTTTCAATTTTTTTTTTTAAAGTTTGAAATTCTATGCAATTATATTTGCATCTATTTTCTTTTCTTCTTATGACAAATTCCCTCTTCCAAAAGAGAATATCCAGCAAAACCCCTTAAAACTTTATCTCAGAAAAGCTTTCTTTTTTTTCCTTTCTTCTGGAATAGAAAACATGAAATTCAATAACAACATTTGCTTTCATCACTCCAGTTTACATGGGAGATATGAGGAAATTAAAATTTTACTTAGAATTAATAAATAGTAAATGCCTAGGGTAGTACACCCTCTGCAAAAGTCTTGTAATAACATAGCCATGAAAATTAGTGGTATTAAAAAAAAAAGGTATGAAAAAATAACTAGTTAAAAAAAACCCAATCCAATCAACAAATCCAACCAGGAAATCAATGCTCACAAAGCTGAAGCAGCAGTGCAAAGCTGTGTTGGATTTTTTAACACAACATCGTATTCAAAATGTTTTTTTAAAGAAAGTTTCCTGAATATCTGTAAAAATTTACTTTGGTGATATGTTAATATTCAGACCTCAGGAATTGAAAAAGACTGAGAAAATGGTACATGAAATGTGTACTGAGATGCTGTTTATGAAGACCAGATCCTATAGCAAAATACAGCAGCTAACCAAAATTTGATTTCTGGCACAGGAAGCTAAGGGGTTATTCAACTTATTTTTAAAATTAAATAGCTATGATATAATTTAACCATCAACTGGTCACAGTTAAAACTGCATAAACTTATGTAGATTTTCTCCAAATTAGAAAACCCCTGTATAGCAGGAAAAGTTATTTTTGTACCTATGAGATGCTTTCATGCAAGACATATTGAAAGAGCTAAACATTTTGTTTTCAAAAAGTGCTCCAAGCTCATAAAAGTAAAGTTTGTTTGGTTTTTGTTTGTTTTTCAGATACTTAATGACTTCATCTCGCTAAGCAGAGCCTCCAGGAAAGCCCCCACCCTGCTTCTGTTGCTTCTCCTGCCCTCTCAGGTATAATTTTTACAATTACCATGAGCTCAGACCAATCTTAGAGGAACTACAGGGTTCTCAAGCAGAGGGAGGCAGAAAGAATGAGGGGAAAGGAGGAAAGAGCTTTTGAGAAAGAAACTCCCCAGATCTGTCTGTTTCCTGCATCCCTAGAACCCCATTCACCAACAGGGTGTTGTGGATTTAGTTTCTTAGTTTTCTTAGCTGTGGATCTGCTGTGGCCATGATTTCCAAGATAAAAGGAAGGCCTGACCTGTGTATATGCTCCCCTACAATGGAGAAAATAGGCATTAAAATGTGTTGTGGCTCAGGGATAAAGCTCATGGCCCTACAAATATACTTGAGCTCCTACTGAAGTCAGAAATAAGTAAAACTTCTTAAGTGCTCATGGGTGTTTGATTACGTTCCTCTTGTATTCAATTTTGGAAGATCTCAAGGCTGTCTCCACTTCCCTATTTTTGGCTTCCTACAGCCTCTGCTAAATAAAATAGAAGGACTTCCCATCTGGATGGGTCTTCTGACAAGCAATAACAACATACGACTTGATGATTTCCATCAGGAGCACAGAAGAATGCACAGTGGAAAAATGTATCTTTGAATTCATCGTTTTGGAAGTTACTTTCATTCTCATTCTATGAAAAATTCATTTGTGCTATTAAAAACTGTTATGGCGGAAACCCAAAAATCCAAGCCAATTTCATAATGGAAGGCAATTAAGTTGATTGCTGAATGATAAACACCACATCTTTCTTCAATGGGGATACTGTTTTTTAGTAAGCAAACTGCTTTTCTGCTCATGATTTTGAAAAACTGCATCACAAGTCTCTCTCTCAAAAGTTCAATGGAAAGCAAGCATTCATTAGAGTGCTCTTTAAAATCTCAACCAATTAAAGAGCTTATATACCAACAATGGAGGCAGAATAAAAGCAAATTTACTCTTGTGCCAAAATATTAGGATTAGAAAACATATTCTATGAATCCTGACCTGTATTTTTACCTACCAGGTGTCTATTCATTTTCAGAATGGCTTCTGCTGGAATCTGTAGGTTAAGACTGGAATAAGAGAGGTGCTATGAAAGAGACAGTTATTGCCTTGCACGTAGTTAAGTGGCAGTTTATTTCTCAAACTGGACCACAAAAGTGCAACAGCAGCTTATTGATTTATTCCCTTGGTCCAGGCTAGGTGAACTAGATTGGTTAAGTTCCTTTACTGTGAAAACTAAACCAACCCAGTCAAGAATTCACTATACCAACCTAGGAGTTCATACAGAACATGGGTAGAGAAATTTAGTGCTAGGCAAACCCTGAAAAGAAAAATATAAAGTTAAATCTGCAGAAGAGATCAGTTTTGAGAGTAAAGTCAAGTAAGAGTTGGGGAATTTGCAGATTCCTAGACTTCAGGGTTTTTCTTCAGCAGCAAAATCATCAATGACAAAATGCCACACATTACTATGGTTTGATCATAAAAATCTAAATTTGGTTCTTATCTTCTCTAAGATATATACATTACAGACAAAATGTAGGAAATGCAAAAAAGACCAAACCCAATAACAACAATAAAAATCTCTTATAGCAATTTTAGGCCTTTACAGTTGAAAAATCCCATAGGTCATGCCACACACACTGACATCCTCAAAAAAGACTTTAAGTCAAGCCAGGCAGCAGAATGAAACCAGATATTAAATCCTGAGCAAGAGTCCACTTGTGATTCTTATGATTTAGAACTGACAGTACTCACCAACAGCTGAGATGAAACTCAACATGAAATGATGTTATCAAACGACATTAGCTGAAGAAAAACTTTAATTGCTTGGAATACTTGATATATCTCTCTTGTTTCTCAGAATTCTGTTTTTATTGTTTCATAAGGCACCAACAAGTTCCTGAGGTTAGAGACACTCCATCTGTTGTATTTGAACAATATAAAGAGAAGCAAACCCTGAATGTAATCTGAATCTTTGGACACACTAAGGAAAGTAACAATGGCACTAAAAAAAAAGTGGAAATTCTTACCAGCTGCTCCTCCCTTCAGCTCTCTTCTGTACAGGTGAAGCTAAGATTTGACTGCAAATAATACAGTATTAAAAAAAAGAGGCATTTTATGTTTTCCTTTGGAAAACTCAATGTTTTCGGTGCTTTGTATTGCCAAGAGACAGGCAAAGCTCTTTGAATTGTGTCTTTAAAAAGAGATTAAATAAGAAATATTTTGTAAAGCCATAAATGTAGGTGGAATGGGGAAAACAGTGAAAAGTGCAAGCTACAGTAACCACTATCAGAATGGCTGTAATGTACAGAAATCCTGGATGATTAGGCACAGCAGATTGCAAGGAAGGTGTTCCAACTCAGGAGCTCCAAAGCCAACATGAGAATATGATAATTTTTAATGCCAAACAATCTCAAAATGTTTTGTGGGAAATGCTGGCTTATAGTATGCTGACAAATGGGGTCTGGGTGCTCAAGATGATATTTCACCAAAGCTCAATTTTCACAGGGTGCTCGTGACTCTTGCAGATCACATCCCTTAAAGGGTAGCCAAAATGGACATTTTAAATTGGAAGGCACTGCTGGAGCCTTAGAAGTGACCCCACACCTTTCTTCCTCTTTGCAGCAGTCAACTGGCTGCAGTGCATTTGAGAACCTTCAGCAGTTCTGCTCACAACTTGGCCTTTGAGGTCTATCTTTCAAGAGATATGCTTCACTTGCATTTATTTTAACCAACTGCAATCCCCTGCAAGCTGCAGCTCCCTCATCAGGTTTCTATTTGAGCAAAGACTAGCTTGAGCAATTTGTGAAGATCTTAAAAGACATGCGCTGTCAGATTAAAAAAAAAAAAATTAACATGGCAGCCTGGCATGACTCAGCAGTCAAATGTTTTCATTCAGAGCTATTTACCATTAAAATTCAAACAGACTCAGGTGCCATTAGTTATTTATGAGGGAAAGAGTCTCAAATAAGCATTCTTGATTTTTTCAGATTTTTAGTTACAATGAAGCTTTTGTTTCCTTTTAATTGCAAGCAAACAATATTATTAGTACTCAAGGCAGACAAAACAGCAGTATTATCATTATTCATTTAATATTATTACTAAAAAAGTACAAGAAAAAGCAACAGAAGCCCCCAACCTCAATCTCTTCCTCCACCCCTCAAGATATCCTTTCTAATCCTATAAAAGCATCTGTCTTTGATTTCAAGTGGAGTACCTGCTGTGCAGGATGCAATGCCAATCCAATTTGCGTGCAACTAAACCAAATGGGTTGAAATGAACTCTGCATTTTAAAGATGTTTTTGTTTAATCATTACCGTCACTCCTCTTTAATGAATACATTAATCAAGCAAAACCTCATGCAAAAACGGAAAGGCTCATCTCAAGAAACGAAAAAACAAACAAACTCCCTCCCCCCCGCAACTTCATGATATCCGCTACTACTGTCAAACACTGTTACACTTTCCTTTGGCAGAACTTCAAATGCATATTACTGTAGGTTGTTTGGAGACATTAAGTAGAAGCAGCAGCTCCCTCCAGAAAGAAGTGGAGGAGGAAACAGGTGAGCTGCTACCAAGTCTCAGCTCTGCTGCCGAGCTGATTAATGGCCTGCACACAGGATGCACGGCCTTGAGCTTTCCTGAGCACCACCTCAAACGTCCAAAGTTCCTTTTTATTTTAAGGAAATAATAACCATCACTACTGCATTGTCAGCAATATGAGAGAGCCACGTGCATAACGTTTATTCAGACTTCTGAAACGCATTTGTTTCAAAATTCAGTATCAGTAGGAACAATTTGCTGTTTGGTAGATTTCCACCAGACAATAAAGGGCACAGGGCTGGCCTAAAGAGAAAACTGTTTTTAAAAGTTAGGCTATGTAAATGCTCACTTCTATCATAAATTCAGTCACACCCATTAGTTAGCTTACTTTATCGATATTTTTGAAGCAGAGATTGAAAATGAATTTTTAGGGGAAAATACCAGCAGAGAAGAACAGAAAGTGAGAGAACACAGCAGCTTTTCCAGGCTCACATTCCCACCACCTTTATCACCCAGGCAAAATTAAGGATTTGTTGAAATTTAACCATCTTGGTAGACTAGAATAAGCCAATATCATTTCACAAATAAAGTGGAGATAATTCAGTATAACTTTGTCAAATACATTTGAGTTAAGTGTTTTTCTACATAAGTGTTTTTCTTGTTGAAATTGTCATACCCTTTCATCAGGGTAATACTTACAATCCATTACTTTTCTCTTACTTCATTTATACGTCATATTTTTTCAAATATTTAAAGCATTTTGGCTGGTCACTGCCACCACAGTACCTCATGCAAACCCAGGGAAAAGAGTTGCTGTACCAAAGTTGCAGTGTTCCTTTGAAAGGCTTTATTACAGAGCTAGATTTTTTCCAGGAGGAATTATCCAATAGCACTCCATTAAAGGATCATAAAACTTTTAAAGACATTTTATCATTAGGCCAGTGACCTCTACTAGAATTTCTCCCATGGCTTCCACAAATTTTATCTCAATGTAGAAACAGAAGAGCACAGAGGAACAATCATATCGTTTAAATTAATTTGTTATTTGACAACAACAACAAAAAGCAGTGTTTCCAGTATCAGATGGACTAAGAGAAATATAATATTACATAAAATTATAAAAAACTAATTGAAAAAAGGAATTTAGACTTTTATGTGCTCTCTCAATCCCCAGATGATTAATACTCTTTTTAAATATTTCTGAATGAAACTAGGAAACAAAGTTGGCTACACTGATGCATAGCAGACAGACATTTTACTGCTCTGATGCTACTAACCAGAAGATAAGTTTGTGCCATTTCTGGAGTTACTGAGTGCGTAAAGGACAGTTGGCTCCTCTGCACAATTATACAACAATCAGCCTTTAAACAGGGCAAGGGAAGAAGCGTGTTCCATCCACTGATGTAACGGACTGGAATTCGCTGTTATGCTGTATTATGACAACCACAGAACAAGCCTATTTTTATTTGTATATTTTAAAATCTATCCTGCTCAGAATAATTCCAGAAAAAACACTCCGTCGGGAAAACGGGAGGCTCTGCTTCTGTGACAAGCAGCGACTGCCAGACTCAAAAAAGGGAAGGAGATGGCTCCTCAGCCTCATTACAGACTCCAGATGAACCAAGGTACACATGAATTATGCATGAGGTAATTTGAAAAAGTTGTATAAAAAGTTTAAGTTGTGATTATTTGTCATCACTTTCAAAAAAAAAATTCCCCGGCACCACTAGCAGTAACATTTATTTACCAGTTATTTCAGTGTTGTGCATTCAAAAGAATAGCTCACATTTTCGTTACTCTTTCTTCCAAATCCTCAATTTGAAAAGCAATTAAAAGATATCCCCAGATATTTGTCTGTGAGAGACTCAACTTCCTGATTTCTGCTGCTGATAGATATGAAACAACATAACATAGGGGGAAGAAAAAGAAAAAACACAAGAAAACAAGTCATCCCAACCTTCTGCCAGGCACTTTACGGCATAATGAGCTATGATGAAAAACAAGTCAAACACTGAGAAAACAAGAAAGCTTGGAAATTTGATCTCCCTGACGGGATCGGGAGTAATTAATTATAACCCATGTGACCACTGGATGTCCCCAGTGTTCCTCGAATGCAGCGCTGACATCGATTCCATGGCAGTTACAAAACCAGAGAATCTGACAAAGAGCAAGGAGTGTGCAAGGACACAGGGAGTGATGATTCCCACAGAAATCAAATTCCCAACGCATGCAGATGCACCTGTGGGAGCAAACCAGAGACCAGGGGAAGAGCAGATCACACACTGAAAGAGAAACACTCTTTGAATACAGTTTCCACCAAGTTCACTTGGTGTCTACTCAATGCTTAATAATGCAACACTGAGTGAGGCTGGGTGACAGATCCTCAGAGGGAGCCAGGAAAGCAGAATTACTTCTCAGGAGATGTGAAGGAAACCTGGATTAGAGCATGGTGTGTCACAGGGCAGATAAAAAAGACCCTTGTGCCGTAACAGGTGAGAGGAAAGGTGAGCAGGAGCAGGGATGGCAGCATGAAGGCCACTGAGAAGCTGCCAGTCAAAACCAAGCATAAGAGCTGAAATAACAAGAGAACGTCTGTAACACCATGGGGTGCTCTTCAGATCAAAGCTCTGAGGGCACCAGTGGGATGAAAGCTGGAGAAGGCAAAGGAAAACAAAATCAAACCCCAAAATTCACCAGGAAGACTACTTCTACACATCCTTCTTTGGGGTCAGGTCATATGAGAGGTTGAAATTCACATGAAGGTGTAGGAAGCTGGGGTGTTAGCATCAACTCATTTTTATTTATTTTCCCATGTGACAAAAAGCCAGATCTGATTCTGCCATCAAGGAAGACCCAAGTGCCTTGCTTACTATGATAAAAAAGAAAGAGATCATCCTATTCTTAACTGAAGGAATTTCCTATGAATAGATTCTAAAGCAAACTTCAAATCAAGACTGTGTCTATTTTGTTGACTTAGAAAGCTCAAACTCCGATAGCTTATGACTTGTTTTATTCTTGTAATGAGAGGTTACACCACAAAAAGCACCAGATCTTCCCCATGTCCTTTCATTAGCACAGCTCCCTGATGTTAGGTGTTGAACTACAAAGCTATGGGAAGGGCAGCAGTGGCTCTTACAAAATAATATTTGAAGAGTGTGCACTCTGTGAAGGTGATACATGAGTTTATTCTCTCTTCTCCATCCAAAATCCCCTTCCTACTACTTGTAGAAGCCTGATCAGTGAAGTGTCTGGCCCACAGCTGACTTCACCTTGGACTTCAAAAGGCAAGGCATAAAAAACCCAAGAGCAAAAACACTAACAGAAAGATACTAAAACCAAATATAAACTGATAACAAGCACCTGAATCGCACAATAAACTAGAACATGCCAAACTGGCAATTAGTATTATGTTTAGTTATTATTTGTATTCTCATTAGTTACAGAAGCTACTGGGACAAGCAGGAACACAGAACTAAAGGTAACTCCTTCAGTCTGGATAACTGGAAAGGTTTACCAGAAGGGTTTTGTTTTGTTCTTTTTCTCCCTCACACACCCTTAGAAGGATGACTGGTCTGACACACTGTGGATATTCTTTTGTTCAGATTTCAGATGTTCACAAAACAGAGCTGCACTGAAAAGGCAGTGTTTTTTAGGGGAGAGCCCTCGGGGAGGGAAATGCATGAATATATTTGAATAATAAACTAATTTGAGAATTTCATGGTTTGCAATTAAATTAATTAGGCACTCTGAATTACTGGACAGTGACTCTTCAAGCTTGTTCTACTCATTTTGAAGTGATGTATATACACGAATGTGCCAGAAAACCTCGATAGCTTTTGTTCCCTGCCCCTGATCTCATTTGTACTTTCAGATCAGCAACTGACCATAACACATACATTTTGTATGAAGAATAAAATGGATAAAGTGATTTGCTGAGAACCCACAATAATAAAAAAGAAAAAAATTGCTACCTGTTAGGCTAACTTCTGGTAGTCACCACTCTCTTTTGCAGCATGTTGTCTGTCAGACAGAATTCACTGTGTACACCTCAGCCTTCCAAAAAGTAGAGTTACTATCATGGCTCTTCATCCAAAGATCTGAGATTGCTAAAAATGTCAGGGATGCTTTATGACAGCTGTTCAAATTCTGAGCAGTTTCTTTATAGCTTTTGGCTCTAAAAGAGGATAAGTAACATATCTAATCCTGAGACCTGATTACTTTCTCAGGTTTGAAATGGAGACTGTGCACTCTCATTTTCAGACTTGTTGGAGAGCTTGTTCTCACTCTCAGAACATTACATCTCCACTTGACTCTAAGTTGAAGTCAAGTAAGAGGGCTCTGCACTCTCCAGTGCTCAGGTTTTTGCATCTTAATCAGGTGCTACGATTACATAGACCTTAATTATGACTAACTTGTGAGTTTAGGAGAAAATAATTGAAAAAAACCATCAACAGTTAAAATCCTTTAAGCTAAACATTTTGGGACCCAAAATTTCAAGATCCCATGCAGTCTCTTGGCCCTACAGTCCAGAGAAGGAAGAGTTTAACCTTTACAGTGTTAGGCTGTGACGGTAAGATAGGCCCTTCAGAATCAGCCAGATTTGTCCAATTTTGATATTATCACTGTTTGAAAATTATAATGCCTACTGTGGAGTCATTTAAATTAATCCTTAGCTATTAGAGATACATCTAAGTCCCATTAGTGTTTACCAAGAATTATCAGACTTTAGGAATGATATTTATGTAAACAAAGCAAGAACTATTGAGCCATTGCTAAGGGTCCTCCCCAGCTCCTCCACAGAAAAGGCTTTGCCCATAACAAGCCAAAGATAATTGAATGGAGAAGTATTAAAAGGTGTCCACAGGAGAAAATAAAGACTTTGGCCAAGTTTGCTCATACCTTTATTCTGTGTCATTTTTTTCCTTATCAGTCATTAATTTAAGAGAGGAAAAAAAGTTACCCAGAGTTGCTACATTTATCTCTGATTAAGTTTTAGCTAATCACGTGTGATGTAAAATTCATGTCTGAAATAGCTGTGTAGTTTGGCCTGAAACACTCACACTGCCTTGACAGAGCCCTTTAAGGATGATAAACCAGAACAAGACTACACAGTAAACCCCGTCTTGCACTAAGGGGTCTCACAAATTCAGTTTTAATTTTTATAAACAGATTGCTTCGTGAGTTGTTATTATTAGTGTGAGCTGGACAGCTTGAATTAGAGAATAATTTATTCCCTGTGCATTTCTAATTACAGAAAAGAGGTTCACTCACTGACACACTTGTCCGTCTTGTTCTTTCCTGTCTTTCAGGCATGGCTGATTGCAGTTAAATAGACAGACCAGCACAAACTGCATGAGAAACACAACTCTGTCAAAAAAGGACTGAAGTGTTACCATTAATTATTCTGGACCATGTGCTCATTTACAACAGATCTAACATGAGAAATATTCTCAGAGGTGTCAAACAGCCTCAGTTTCATAGGTGCATGGGGGTAGCACTGACTAAATGTTTGAGTGACTGGTAGGATGTGACCTGCCAGAGACCCTTGAAGCTTGGGGATTTCATGTGCAATTTGTGTTTCAGCATTCAATAGATAATTTAAATTGGGCCACTGTTTCTGAGCATTTCTGAAAGATCTACATACCTAAGCCTGTGTCAGAACTGTACAAGTATCTAAAACAAAAAAATTACAAAACAACCAAACCCCTACACCAAACAAACAGAACCCCCCACCCCAAAACATTCATGAAAGTCTGTGCAAGCGGTTATTTGGAACTCACCATATCTTAAAAAGGCTTGAAGAGAGTGAAAATGCCATTTACTAAAGAATGTAGAAAGGTAGGCTTAACAATCCCTGGGTGCATAGGAGGAGAGCTTTAAAATGCTAACGGGGGGAGGAACAAAACCAAAATCACCATGATTTGCTTAACCCTTGCTAAAACAGAGGCTGTTGTTTCAAATAATTGGGCAGAGAAGAGTTCATTTTAGCCATTAATCAGATGAACAAACAAGGCAAGGATCAATTGACTGGTAATTCACACTGGAACTGAAAAGAGAGGCAGCACTGGATTTACTAAGTTGTACCCTTCAGTTATTTAAGCCAGAACTAGAAGAGTACGCTTTTCTGCTAATTTCTTTTTAAATACAAGAAATAGGTACTTTAGGTGTGCCTTCACTGCCACTGTATTTAGTCTTTTTAACATCTGTGCAATCTAACAGACAAGACCTACATCCACTCTCACCTATTCTAAAAAACATGAATTTCCCACACCAAGCAAGGAATAGTGACCAAAACTGCAAGGAAGGAAGCATACAATAATGAAGCAACACCATTTCCAAATAGCTCATAATTGCCTCCCTCCCCTTCCCCTACAGTTTGCTGTTGTTGAAACTCTTTGCTTGTTTTAGCATGACCTGCATAATTTCTGTACTTGGATATCTGCACTGAAGTTTCTTCCTTAAAGTTATAGACATTCCCTAGCTCTTTTTCACTGAATACGTAAGGCTGCATAATATTTTTGCTTAAGGTTTTACACAATATTCTCACTATTAAAGTTCAATTTACAAACAGCTGAATTTTAAAGAATGTTTCCACTAAATGACAGCCCTTTATAAACAGTGACAAAGGTTGTTGTCATCTGATATGAAAATCTCTCGGGTTTTTCACCTGACTATTTAATAAAGGAACAATTTCAAGACAACGGCAAAACTGTTTTGGCTAAAAAGGGCCAAGGTAAATAAATTCAGAATTGCATGTAATGATGGATTCAATTTCAAGCAGCATCTTCTTGCAACCTTTGCTTTACTATTCAACATTAGTTTTGAGATTATGTTTTGTATCAAAGATTGCTTCTTTCTGCCATCTATATGGACAGTATCTTTATATCATATTCATTGACCATGCAAGAAAACTCCTGAGATAACTTGCTGTGCCTTTTACTAAAAGTGCTACTATAACTACTACTCCCAGTCTCATCAGCAATCTTGCTTCTGAAGTTTGCATGACATGACAATGAAAGCTCTCGGGACCTGGTTTCAAAAGATGCTTTTTAACAGGCTACAAAGCAGGTAGGACAAATGTCAACTGCTTTAAGGTTTGTTTTTCTGTTGGTGTACCCCTGCCTCCTCAGTGACTGGGTTTTTCGGATTGTTTGTTAAGTGTTTCAGCTTTCAAAACATTTCTTCTGATCTGAAAGGAAAAAGAATATATATATTTAAATAATAAAAGGAGAATCCAGAAAATATGCACACCTTCATCCAGTACCATCCTGTCAGCACACTCTGCTGGGAATTCAAGACTCAGTTTCAAAACCTCTGTTCAAAGCTAAGTTATTCCAGATGTGATAGTGCAACTACTTAAATAAGAGTTTCCCATATTAACAGGAAAGAAGCCTGACCCTCAAAAATATGGAGCTAATATTTGCAATATTTTCTAGAATTGTGTATTTTCTCAGAAGTGAGTTAGAGAATAGCAACGAGAGTATTTGGTTCTTCATAAAATCCTGGTATTTGCAAAGGTGGTGGACTACTCCCCAGTCAAATGTAGATATACCTACTCCAGCTTCTTTACTTAATCTGTAAGGAAATAATTAAAACAAAGCAACTAACCCACAAACAAAATAAGCAAACAATTCCCCACCACCAAGCAAACAAGAAACTCCAAAGTTGGAAAAGATGTTGGTCATACAATATTTTTAAAAAGTTTCTGCTAATTTTATTTTTGCGAGCATGCAACCCCCAACAAAATATGTAGACTGTATTTACAATTTGGCAGTCTTAGGGTGCAACATCCAGTACTCTGTAGAAATGAAATATCTTCAAAACACTGAAAAATCACTGTCAAAGCAGTTCCTTTCACTCTTTTTACCACTGAATATTTGAACTGATTGACTAACTTTAGAGTCAGTACCAATACTATTAGACTGCATAGAGTTCAGGTGTCAACCTTCTCTGAAACAAGGAAATCTATATTTAAAATTATAGAGAAAACTGAAAATAGAATAATTTAAAGTACTAGACTAACAGAATAAGACTTCTCCGGCAAGACTTGCTAGGGACCAGGTAGAAAGGAAAAGGTAATTTTTATTGTATTCAGAACATGAGGAGACTTCAGAATTTTTTTTTATTAAGATGAAATAAAAGTAGACTTTCAAAACATCCTCTGGAAGGTAGCTGCATCTGCCTTGCCAAGGCAGTACATGTTAGAGCAAACAGACACCAAGCTTAAGTGTAAAAGCTTTAGCTCTGTGCAACTCTGCTCTAGAGCCACAAGGAAGGTGAGTGTCCTCCTACCTCATCTTTCTAACTCAGAGTTTCCAGAGGAACTGAACAAGGTTGATTTTGATACCTAGTGGGTCATGCAATTCTTCCTGCTATCAGTGTGGGAAAGCAGATGTTTCTAGAAAGTTTACAAGAACTTTCAAGATGCAATAGTAGCTTCAACTAAAAGAAGGAGAAGGAAATCCAGCACCGACCTACACAGCTCAGTATAATGCTCTAAAATTACCTCCAGAGTTTTTAATCAGACATTCTCAGGGTTCTTTACCACAAAAAAAAAAAAAAGAAAAAAAGAAAAAAAAATCTGAATGTTATTCTTCCTTTCATATCCAGGGAATCTGATTGAAACAAATTACATAACTTGCATGAGGACACTGAAAGTCTATGTAATGTCTGGTCTGGGTTCTACCTTCTGAGTACAACTGCTGAGTCTTAACAACTCCCTCTTTCCTCCACAAAGCTGCACGCTTCAGCAAACAAAGCATTCCTTATAGCTAATTGGTATTACATAGAAACTCAACTGCTCTTATTTACAAAACTACAGATTTATGTCAAGCAAAGCCAATTATGCTTAATGTTTAAACTATTGCAGGTGCTCAATGACATTGTTGCTAGGCAGTAGAAGTGAAATTGCTCTTTTAATGCATCTTGTTCCAACTGGGAGCATGTGTTTTATCATCAGTGCAAACTTAACAGATGGAGATCTTAATCCTCTCCAGTGAGTGTTCTTCACCCTCCCGCACTCAAAATGGTGTCCCATCCATTTAGACTTAACTGAGGTGCTCAATGAATTGTCTGGAACAGAATTTGATTTTTTTGTGTGCGTGTGTACATGAATACAGTATAAAAGACACATTTAAGGACATTAAAAAGAAACCCCCAAACTATACCAGCAGTAACCAGCAACACACGTGGCTATTCAAGGCTAGTAATGACCTCTGCTAAACACAGTACCTACTGAAATAGTTATAACCAGAGATGCTCAAAAGCAACTTCTTCCAAAGTCAAGACTGAATCTAGAGTCCTTTATACTAATTTCACTCTGTGCTGAGAGATTTAGAAAAATTAGGCAGCATTCAAATAGAAAACTGAATTGGGATGTTTCTTGTTCCTAACCTCTCTTAGGAGGCCACTTTTTCTACAATACATTTTAAAACTAATCTTTTATGTTGAGAATTAAAACATTCGTATCTTGGATTTACTTTGTGAAAAGCAATACAGAGTATCAACAGGTGACTTCAAACACAGGCAATCAGATCTGAGTGCTTTGTTATCTCCCATGAAAACTGCCAAATATCTGAAATTCTGAACAACAGAAGGCTATCCTAAAATTTTCCAGCTGCTTATTGTATCATTCCACATGAACACACATCTCATTTTTTTTCTGTCCTCTAATTTTTTCTAATGTATTAAACCATGTGAAAAGCAGCTTCTTCCAAAGCCAAGACCAAACCTACAGAGTCCTTTATACTGATTTCACTGTGTGCTGGTACAAGATTTATAAAATTTAGGCAGTGCTCTGAATGTACAAAGGATTCCATCAGCTTTGTATTGGAGTCCCAGATGCTGCATTTCAAGAAGCATCCCTGTCTGTTGGTTTTAACTGCTAAATTGCTCTGTCATAACAGCAAGCATGATTGATAGACTTTTCCATGTAGCTTCCTCTGCACCAACAACTGAAATAAGTCAAAATCCAGCAATCAGCACCTCCTTTTCTTTTACCATCCATCTAAAAGGCCAAATTCTTTATTAAATCTGATTGAAAAAGCATTCCTCTAGTCTCTGTGAAGAAGGCAGAGAGCTTTATTTATCCCAAAGCCCATTCTAATCCCTACCTTCCAGAGCACCTCTTTAGGAAGGCTGCCCAACTGCTTCCTTCATTGCTGAAGGTTTTACTTGCATGATTGCATGCCAGAGAAGTCCTACCCAGGGAGTTAACTAATCCTCTTTTTCTTGCAGAATGATCTTCATCAAACAATTCAACTGCAATAGCTGCAATCTATTATCTGCTTTAATCTATTCTCGCATTTTGATTTCTGAGATAAAAAACAAAAAAAACCCCTGGTCTTAGGAAGTTTGAGGTCATTTGGCCTGAGAATGCATCAGGGGAAACACTGTCTTGAAATAAGGTTAGATTTCTTGTTCTCCTGTTCTTAGTGTGAATGGTTTCACACTGCTGTTACTTTTGCAGTTAAAAAAAAAGAAAAAAATTATCATTAGGTGTTAAAAGCATTTCCAGCCCAATTATATTCACTGGCCCAAATCTTAGATTTTGCTCTTTTATTACATAGTTCTTCTCCTTTTGTGTCTAACTCTCAAATGCATTGGCAGCAACCGCATACCTCCTGTCAGCAGACTCCAGACAGTATCCTCTGTGCCAAGACAAAGGTCAAGTCAAATATTCAAGAACTTCTCAGGGAAGACACTAGGAATTTTCATGGCTTAAATAATTATTGCAATACAAATACAGTTTAGAAAATAATACCTTACAAGCAAACAACTGTCAAGCATGATGGGTAAATTTACACAAATATGTGGAAATTAGTCTGTCCCCCACTTTGTGGTACTCTCAGAGAATAGATCCTTCAGCCTTTTGCTGCCTCTGCTCTCACAGCCCCAGCTCCAGCCCTGCTTATGCAGCCACTTTTGGAGAAAGAGTCTGTCCCTTGCTGGCAGGAGCCAGGGCAAGGCAAGCAGGCAGCCCTGTTTCCCCCATACCACTTCCTACAGGGCAAACAGGGAGTTGTACACTCAGCTCTGCCATCAAGGCACGACATCCCCCACTAGTCAGAAAGCAGATCTTTGACATGGAGGATCATTTCTGATAAAACTTGTAGACAGATATACTTACTTCTTCCGTCTCCATGGGGCTTCCTGAGATTCTTTTTTACCACAAAGATATTAAACAAGTTCCACAAAAAAAATCACTTCCAGATGGGTACTTCGTTCTACAATATCTGTTGCCATCTGGGCTTTAATGGGTCCCTCAGCCACCTCGTAGCTTTCCTGCTGACCCTGATCTCCATCTTCACAAGTTATTTCCCATGGGACATATGTCAAATGTTTTACTGAAATCAATGTACATCATGTCTACTATGTTTTGTTTAGAAAATGAGTTCTCATTACACAGACATTAAGGTAATCTGGCAAATCTACCTTTCATACATCTGTGTTGCATTTGAACCAATTTTTTTTTAAAATCTCACGACTAGAAATATTCTTTTTTTAAAAAAATAATTAAATACTAGTGAGATCAAACTAACACTTCCTTGCTGCCTTCCTTCCTACTTCTCAGGTGTATTTACTACATTTTGCTCCCACTTCCACAATGCCCAACCCAAAGTTACAGCATAAAATACGGTTAATGGAGAAATGATTACCAGCTCACAAACTACCCTGTATCACTTAATTACATTCTTTTAATGTAGTTTCTCCTGTGATAGAGCATTCCTCATATCTAGCAAGCATTTTGACTTAACTACCACTTCCATTATGAACATCTTGATATCAAAGTGCTCCTTTAGTTTCTGAGTTCGATGTTTCCTTTTGACATAAATGCTCCACTTCTATCCTCACTCTTTTTAGTAATATGACTTTTAAAAAGAAATGTTAAGTGCTAGATTAGCATCTCTCACAAAAAAAAAAATCAGCCAATCAACAAAGATTTTGTGTAGATCTTTAAACTAGAATGCATTTTACTAATAGCTTTTTCACCCCATTTCCAACTGCATCTATCCTTTCCCAATCTTTTTTTCCTAATTACCTTTAACTCCTGAAACTGGGCTACAGTTAGTAATTTTGATGTAAATAGATTCTAGTCTCCAGTTCTCCTGCAAGCATTTTTCTTTATATCATCCTTTATGAATGACAAATCTCACAGTGCTTCTGCCAAGTAAGACTGGATGCCTCAGCATCAATTTTTCATGGCAGTTTATGGACTGATGCCTGGTATACAGTATTGAGTACATTTTTGGTAGATCTCCAAGCAATTTGCAAGGAAGGTTGCAAAGGATGACTGTGTCCATTTTAGTGACAGGTAAACTAAAGCAACAACTGGCAGAAGGCTGAGTAGCAGATTAGAAGCAGATCCAAGAGCAGCATAGGAGTCTCCCACCTTTGCAAGTATCAACCACCCAATACCAGACTCCAAAATTACTTGTAAACAATAATGTTGCACAGTAATTTGCTAAACAAATTAATACACATTTATTATTTTGAACCATTCCTAAGTACAAATATATGTGGATACCTATCTATTTCCATACAGACATTAAAAGCCTCTCTCCATTAACTATGCCAAGCAGTGAGCTCTCCTTCTCCTCAGCATGAATTATGACAGTTCAGCCTCCTACAAGGCAAAAATCTCATGACAAATATTATTTTGTAAACTTATAAATAACATTATTATTCATCAACTAATTCACAAATACACAGGTAGTTCAGCTTAAGTGTGCTAGGTAATTTATCATCAGAAAGTTGGTGGATAACACAATCAAAATTTAGTCAAACAAGGGTGAAATTTTATCAGTTTTCTTCCATAGGAGGCAAAATGGGAGAACTTTCCAGGACAGTATCATAACGCTTGATGGCTTTTTCATGCTTCAAAAGTTTTTCTCCAGAATGACTTCCTCTGAATTCATTGGTGTAATCCTGATGTAGTTTTTTGTATCTGGGGGAGATTAAAGAGAAGGAAAATACCAAAATAATCATCTTTCAGGTATTAGCTTCACCCCTTGTTTATTAGGCAATGCTTTGCAAGGTACAGTGCCCTCTGAGCCCTGGAGTTCTAGGCAGCCAAAAAAATAGGACAGTGATATGCATTTTCATAGAACCTTTCCTATCTGCAGGATGAGAAGTACCAAACTGGATACAGATGTTAGTAATACCTGTACTGTGCCTTTTTAGTGAATTTAAACAATAAACATGTATTTTTCCTCAGAGAAATTTTAGTATATTTTTCTAATTCAGAGTGTTAAAGCCTGATTTCCCCCACGCCTAATAAGTGTTTGTCTAAATGGTCCTCACCCTTTTTTTCTCCCCTCTGGGAGAATTCTTATTCAGCACAAAATGAAACATTTGACTTCAAAAACCTTATTTCTTGCATGTTTTGGTTTTCTAATTGAAAAATGAAGTGCCTTGATTCTGAAGTGAAATACTGATTTGAAATAAGTTTTTTTAAAACTTTTTTTTTTCTTACTCTTAGGAAGACACATTTCCTCAAAAACATGTTGAGTTGTGGAAATTTTTTTTGTTGAGTTCAATCCAATTTTATGTCAACTTTTTGACTACCAAAACCTTTTATTTTCAGCAGTAAATGTCACAAATGAAAATTTCATTTTACAGAAGAATAAAATCGCATTTCATAAGAGGAATACAAAGTACATGCAGGAGAAACTTTTTAAGCTGTGACTCAGGTCACATTTAAAAGAAGAGAATCACATTGAAATAACTGACAAGATACTACAGTAAACTTTGGTGCTGCAAAGTTGGTGCTAAATGGAATAGAAAAAGCAATACTTTTGTCAAGAGCTCTAGAACTGCGCTGCCCTTGTAAGTCTTCTATTACTGTCATCATCAAATCCCTACTTCATGAAGGTTTCTGAAGGATTTCCATAGCACTGCCTCCCAATGTCTAAGAATGAGTGCCATTTGCATGTGACCCCATTGCTGGTGACACAGGCTGCTTCCCTCCCTCTTCTTGACTTCAAGTATTACTTATAATGCTACAATAGAAAGTTAACTGTGCTGAATGTTTTGGAATATGGAAGGCAGGCTAACTTTCAAACCACCCTGGATGTAAGAGGGGACCACAGCTGTGAGTTCCTTGCAGTTTACAGGCAACACACAGGGATTAAACCTATCTTCTATAGGTAGCTTAAAATTGCTGTTGTCTCCAGCAGAAAG
Source organism: Myiozetetes cayanensis (assembly GCF_022539395.1). NCBI lineage: Eukaryota > Metazoa > Chordata > Aves > Passeriformes > Tyrannidae > Myiozetetes > Myiozetetes cayanensis. The sequence goes on along the minus strand of NW_026087521.1, from coordinate 66,311,575 downwards.
TTGCTTTCCTCCCACGCCCAGTAAAGTATCAGAAAAACTTGCAGGGTTATGCTGTTGAAACCACTGCATACAGGATCAACCTGTAGTGGTCTGCTGCTTTCTTACCATCCCTCTGCCTACTGTCCTGTACTAAAGGTAGAAGCTTGTTGAGATGACAGTATTGTTTTTTGGTACAAAGCCAAGTGCAGAGGAACTCAGTTCCATGGCCAATATATCTTTGTGCTTCTATCTAAACTCCATACCAAAAAAATTAACACCTTTCTATAAAGAATATGATCCTAGTCTTTAAGACATTTTTATATTAATAAGACCACTTAAGTATTTAAGGCTAATGACACCAGTCTTTTTTGTTTAACCTTACCACATTTTTGTCGTGAAATCTCTGTTCACATATCTATCCCTACCAATTCTTAATTACACACTGGTTTACAGATTCCACAAGAATTTCTACCCATACCTACAAATGAAACATCAAACTTTCATTTTCTCACACATACCTGTGTGCAATGGTCCAGAACCCCAGGGTGTTCACCATCATTAAGGAAGCCAAGAAGAAGAAGAATCTTTCCAATTTACCTTCATGTAGCAAGTGTGGAAACCAGTTGCCTGGCAAAGCAGACATTTGAAGCAGAATTAGTTTACCTTGCGGCAAGAGACATGGCTCATATGGAAGACACGAAGATAACTTCGTGTAAAACACAATCCCAGCAGCTGCTCTGAACCCCCCGTAGGTGTTTATTCTTCGTTCTCACAGCACCAATGGGGTTTTTTTCAGTCTACAGTGTATGTTTGCTCTGCTTTGCAGATGGGCAATAGAGATCTAAAGAAACTGAAGAACCTTCCTAATAAATCTGAAGTGTACTGGAAAACCTAATTCTGTACACCCCCAAAACATGAGAAGCATTTACTCAGTGCAATAATCAGTTATAGTAAAAACATAAAACAAAGGTGAACAAGAAGAGCGAAACCAAAGTTACAGAATATCAGAGACCTATACAGTGCTGTAATGACCATTTACATAATTTGGAAATACAGGATATTTGTTGCCTTTGAAGAAGGCAGATAGACTGTCTTCATTAGTAATTAATGAAGAAATATAGACTGTAAAGCAGCTGGTGCTGAAAATGCAATGTCCACACAACCCACAGCTCGGGGGGTTCACATCAGAACAGTTCCCAGTAACAGCTGGAGCATATCAGACATGAGCATTTCTTTTTCTTTAGCTCTATACAAAAGGAATGCACTTGTTTTTATGCTCCAAGATCATTCTGAGATGCAAATCAGAGATGATCAGGAGATTCAGATTAAAAGCACACTCTTGATCTGCACTAAAATACCACCATTAATATGCCCAAAGTCAACTTTCTTTGCTACATCAAAGTCTGGTATCAAATCCTGCCAATCTAAATAGCATGGCTATTCACCTCTTGAACGACCTAAAGAGGAGAGGAGGAAAGCCAGCTTTCTTGCCACAGCTGTACTGTTCAAACCTGATAGCCTTAACCAATCTTTTGGCCACTAATGCCATCTTTAGCCACCAAATGCCAACCTTAACTTGCCAATATTTTGCTAATGAGAGAAAAAGAGCAGTTCCACAGCACGGGAGAGACTGCAGTTAAAGAATTACAACCCCCTCCCCAACACACATTCATGTATTTACATTTTTCTCTTCCCTCCACATCTTAGAGTTGTAAACACATTTCTTTCCAAAGCCATTGCCTTCAGCTCTCCTGGGATTAACAGAGAACAACTGCCATCAGTGCAGCAGTTTTCCCAAACCCCTCTGCAGTTCTCTCCACGCCACGTTACCTTCCTGCCTGTCTCAGAGCAGCACCACCTCACCTCTGTCTGCGCCGCTCCCGTTGTAGCATTTTCTCAGAGCAAGTTTTAAAACGTATCATTTAACATTGTAAGTTGACTGAGCTCCTAGGTGCTATAACTTCATTTTAGCAGCTTATAAACTTTTACTGTCATAATTCACAATCAGGTAGTTTTTCATTTCGCATTCCCTGGTGGCCAATAGAAGTCAGGGAGAGAGCTCATGGAGCTGATGAAAGAGGAAGCACGCATGGGGCTCAGTGCTACAGCTTGTCAAAGCAGAGTTCACACTGTCTGCTAGGTTATTCACACTGGCTGGGCTGACTGTATGAGCAGCAGGAGCTTTTTAATAGAATGGCATTTAAAATGGAACCTGAATGGAAAGCATGTACTAAAAACAGCACTAAATAAATAAAAATAATTTAGCATCTTCTAAGAGAATGGATTAAAATGGACCTTTGAAACTCTCTCACCACTAGTGAAGGCACCAAATGGAAGCATTGAAAGGGGGAAGTGTTGGAAGGGTAGGAGGGCAACCTGGCAAGCAGGAGATCTGGGTTCTACTCCCACTTCACCACCAGTCTCTTCCATGGCCTGGGTCAAAGATCATTGCTCCGTCTCTTCCCTGCTTCTTCTAGTAATGGCTAGTGTTTAAATAGCAAGGCCAGGATAATGACACAGAGCTTTTGGAAAACCCTCTAGTATAAATGGGCAACAGCACAGGCAGGGACAAAATTGGATTGGGCATGGTAAGGCTCCAGCTGCCATAGCACATTCTTTTCCCCTCTCTAGTTTCCTGCTCTGTCCAAAGCAAGAGGACTTTTCCTTTCAGAGCAGGGAAACAAGGTTTGTCAGGGGTGCCTTTCTCTACAGAGGAAAAAGGGTGGCAGCAGTCCCAGGATACCCAGACTGTAATCCTACTGCCAATATGCATTTTCGTCTGTGGACACAGCAAAGATTAATGTAACTATTTCCTATTTTCATCCAAAAATATTTACTTCTCACTCCTTTTTCTTCCATTTTCCTGTTTAAATCAAAGTTTTTCAATGAAAGAGAGGATAAACTTGAACTACATTTACTTCTACTTACACTCACTTTACAGAGAATCCTCTCCTCTGCTGGCAGGAAGCTTTGGGAGAACAGTCATCAGTGCTAAAATATCACCCATGTGTTTCAGTCACCAAAACTCCCTTTAGATGCTTTCACCCCTTACCTGCTTGCAGACTCCAGCACCCTCCACTGACTGGGTTTGAGGTTCATACTTTCAGGATCCTACTCTCAGCCATGAACACCAGTAACTTAGTGGACCAGCTTGTTTGTTTTTGTTGAAGTAAAACACCCTGGGCACTGCTGTATTTAAATAGTCCAGCACTTTCTTGAATCAGCATGCAATATTCCAACAATTCACTTTCCCCCAAAAGGGACTGCCTTTGGGTTCTGTCAATACTTTACTTTTCTATGGAGATTGCCAACAGAAGTGCCAATTACAAGGTTGGTTTGTCACATGGATAATTGCTCACTGGGAATTAACTTTCCACAACAAGCTTTTGATTTCCATTTTTATTCCAACAGTGGAAATACTTTGTAGCATGAATCACCACAAAGAATCAGAAGTTCCCTTTAGTTGCATATATTTTAAAGATACTTTTCATATTGGTTAGAGGTGAATTGGGTTTGTATTTTACAGCAAATTTAGAACAAATTAGAAGATTAGATCTTAGCAGTGTCAGTTCCTCAAGCCCACACTACCATCACAGAAATGAAGTACCAGGTAAATTTTCACTGACATTTTTCCGTCCTATCAATTTTGTATCAAAATTGCTCAGTTAGTACAAGAAAAAGGAATTTTATATAACAGTAAAACACGTTATCCTACCAAAACAGGCAGAGGTGAAGGTGAAGCAGAGATTAGGACATGGACAAAAACTTTCCTGGGCTGCTTCTGGTGGATGACTGACAGTGATGAACTGCTGGCAGTATTAGCCACTAAAGAAGGTGTGGAAAGGGCTGTGAGTCACTCTTAACAAATACTAATGCACACAATGTATCTGTTACTAGGATGGCACCCTTGGAAAGCTCAAGGGAATGCCCAAAGTTGTACAGAAAGACATTCAGTTGTTTTTACTGAATAACATCATTGTATTTTATTATAGAGAAAACACTGAAGACAAAGCAAAACAGTCTCATGCCAGAAGTTAGTCTGTTCAGTACCATTCCTGCATTTTTGCATCTATGCAGCAACCTAGACTATGATTACAGAAAATTAATTCATATCTTAGAAAAGGTTTGTATTGCCTTCAATCATTTCATCAACTTAGTGGGCATGTATTTAGTGTTTAATCATATCCAAATTAAAGTCTCAGTCTGCCTCTAATCCTTATTAGCTAAGTAGGCACCAGTGGACACCACCATCTGGACTGTAAGAAATACCCTTTAGCTTTATCATCTTTGGTATTTAGAATCATACAAGGATCCAAATGAAAAAAAAAAAAAAACACCAAAACAAAAAACCACAAAAAAACCCACAAAAAAACCACAACCAAAAAAGCAAACAAACCCAAACCCTGGAAAAAAACCCCAACAATTCTCTAAATACTGTGTCTGGGGCAGTTTCCTTCCTCTGACCTTCTTTATTTTTGTTTCTTTCTTACATATTTATGTTATTATTTTTAGAGAAATGTATTCTGAAATGATTGGCATAGGAGGACAGGTTTTGTCTTGCATCTTCTTCCGTTAAAATGTTAGGAGAGGTAAGAGATCCAAAAGAAAGCAGTTTCCCAGCTTGTACTGAAAATATCACTGTCACCCATCATCTGTTTGCACTCGTCAGATTTTTAAAAAAAGTCTTATTTTATCATATTCACACCATCCTCCATAGATGCGTTAAAAATGATTAATGCAGCTTTGACTGACTGATATCTGATCTACTTTGCCAATAAAAACCCAAATAAAATTCTAAACTAGTGACATGAAATAGGATATAAAAAAGTTTAAATTTTGTCAACACCCTCTGTGCTTCAACACTTCAAAATACACATTGGAGGATCTACTTTGCTGTAGAAACATGGCAAACGTGGTCTCACTGCTTAGAGATGGGAGAACCAGAAATAGTCTTGGCTCAAGTTTTAGTGAACCAAGAATCATGGGACAAGACAAAAAGCATTCACAGCCCAAGAGTCACATACTAAATCTTGTTAAATCTTACAAAACCATTGCATGAACACTATCTTCTCTTTCAGAAAATGAGAAAGAACTTTCAGTATAAATAAATTAGCTGAGCTTTTTTAGGGAAAAAAAAAAAAGTTCTGGTTGGTTTGCTTTACTCCCAGTTCCATAAATTGTCCAGATGCCAAATATTTGACAAGCTCTTTAAACAGAGCTGAAAAAACCCTGACCAAATGTCAGTAATGAGAGCTTAATTTGTGTAACTTGACCCAAAAGAAGACCCAATTTTATTCCCTAAATCACAGTCATCTTTAGAAAGTTCAATATGTAACCACTAGGTCTTATAAATTCTAAAATTATTATTTTTCTGATCCTTATTTTTTCATCACAAGCACCAAAGAATACTGTAAGAAGCCCAGTGGAAGAGCTGGAAAAAATACAGATGCAATAAAAGAATTTGGTTTATAGCATTTCCTACCAAACTAGAAGAAAAACAAAACCAAGCCTAAAATGTTTCTTTATTTTTGTTATAGACTATATCCAGCTACAGAAGTCTGATCCCAAGCCTGTTTTGATTTAAGAATCAGTTGGACAAAAGTCTATCTGGGATGAGTAGAGGAATACTCTAAGTCTTCAGTCAGAAGCATCATAACACAAATGAGGATACAGGAATATCTCCATCTTTTACAGACTATGAATTATAGTAATTTGGAATAATTAATCTTATTCAAGCAAGGAACACTAGGAAAGAGATAACCTGTGAGATTCCACTTACTTTTAAAAGTAAAAAGTGAGAGCCCAATAATATGTTGTTTACATACTAATAAGGAAAGCAATCTCTAACACTCTTGTGACTAGGGCAGCAGAGCAAACATTGAACATTTTTCTATTTTTTCTAAAGTCTTTTGAATTTTCAGAGGACATTTCTTACTTAGGAGTTGATTCAGTCCCATTACAGCACCTTAATCTGAATACAGACTGTCACTGAATCCCTTGGAAATTTAAGAGTGACTTTTGCTCAGGGTAATGGTGGGATCAATTCTACCTGCAGGAATAGCAGGTCTGACAAAATTAAACAATGACCTATGTTATAGTGCCTTTTTCTTTTGTCAAATCTAAGTAGAGAAGTTGGCTACATATAATAGTGAACAGAATTTTAGCCAGAACACTTCTCAGTTTGCTCAAAAGTCTTGAGTGAAAAGGGTTAGAACATGGCAACTGCACCCTGTGGAGAATTTGGAGAGTTCAGCCTTCTTGATCCCAGACAGGATAAGAATTTGAAGTCTCTGTTAAAACAACATTTCTGGCCAGGAATGAACATTTTCTTTTTTAAATAAATTAAATGGTTTCACACAGAATTACAGGAAAAGAATAAGTCACCCTGATAGAAAACTAGACAAAATTCTCCTGAATTGCAAACCAAATGCAAAAATTGTTTTCCTGTATCACTTTGTATAAAAAATACTATCTAATAAATTAGTTACATAATAGTCACATAGCATAGGCAAAATATTTTGGTGCTGACATCACTCTTAATTATTTTATAATTATTTAATTATACCCAAAGTAAAACTGAAGTAAAATATGTCAGTTTTACTAAATATTTCAATGTTATAAAAAATTGATAATTTTCATACTTTAGGGGGAGGAGAGTAAAAAAGTCAGCAACACAGTCTTTCTTAAACTGTTTGTTTCACTGAACCCATATTATACTGATCCCACAGTACACAATGAAAAACAATCTTTTCTACTGGGAGATGTTCAAGGAGCTCACCTCTCCACACTGGATGCCTTGGCACTTAATAGTTCTTTGCCTGATTCATTTCTGTAAACATTCCTGTTTTTTACCCATCTCTAGGTGATGTTTTTATACCTCACAATAAAACTTTAATTGAATTTTTAACTTAAAACGAGCACTGCATGTCAAAGCCTTATTTGTTTGTTCAGATCTTGCAAGTAGGAATAAAAACTTCTTGTCATCCTTTCAAAATACCCACTTTCCCTTGTTTTTAAAATACATGATTCTTTACCTAGGAAAGAGAATAACCCAAAACTTAACCCTGAAGAGTTACAAAATTCTGCAGCCATGGTAATTGCAGTGGTGTCATGCATTGGGGCCAGGAGCTGTGCTCTCTCAGAGAACAGTTCTCTGTAATACAGTACCAAAAGAGCTTATCAGTGGAAAGCATCTTTAGAAGTACTGCTTCAGCAAGTGGAACTATTTCAGACATGAACAAAGGGATCCTTGTCCCTCAGTTCAAGCGCTCCAATGCTTTACTTCTTACATTTACTTATGAAACAAGTCTTTTCTGTATTGAACAAAGATTCATCAGCAAAGGAAAAATGACTAAGAAATTCTTGGCTTATCTTGAAAGTCAGCAACCCAGAAAAAACTCCAGTTCAGGGCTTACACTAAATTCACTTTAACAGGCTGAATCTGAAATAATTCCTTTTGAAACAGGAAGTTTCTGGGAATTTCAGTATTCACCTGCAAAAGGGTGAGACCATATTTTCACTGAAACAGGTTCTTCCAATAGCTAGGCAAAGGAAAAGATGTAAAGCAAGCAAGAGAAAAGTAATAGGTCCAGGGGAACAAGTTCCCTCGACAGCCTTGGAACACTCAATCCAACCTTCTTTTCCCTGCGATTCTGTGGAACAGACAGGAACGCTTGTTCTCCATTCTTTAAAGCACAGATCTTCCTCTCGTGGCCAGAGGCTTCCACAGGAGTATGAATAACACGAACTTACAAATATAAAAAGGTGCTTCCTAGCCAATTTATTGTCTTGTCTCCCAGAACAGAAGTACAGAGATTGGATGAGAGGGCTTCCTGCAAGATGCCATCCTCTAATTACTCCAACTATCAAAACTAAGATGACTCATTAAAATTGGATGAATATAGTCGGAAGGCTATTTCCTATCTTAATTCCATCTTAATTGTGAGAGCAAATCAATGAAACTTTGGCATCTCCTTTAATTCTGCTGCCTAATTCTCCAAATCAATAATATTAGAAAACTGCTCAGCAACACCAATTATGAGCATACTCTTACCTTGAGTGCCTGCGTGGGCTGTCTGAACAAAGAAAGCTCCCATAAAGCAGCCAACTCCATTAAAAAGAGCTAAAAAATGCATGGAAATCCCTCTGATTCTTTCAGGCACAAGCCGGAATGAAAGTAAGGCACCTTAGAAAGGAAACAGATACAGTTACAGGCTAAAAACAGAAAAAAGAAAAAAAAAAAAAAGAAGTAAATTATGTCAGAAGACAGATAAGACAGAAAAAAAAATCTCAAAGCACCTGTAATAGGGAATTTCCATATTTTATACGGAGAATGTACTGGCTGTAGAAGACCAATCAGATGTGTTAGTATGTACCCTATTAACAAAGCATTATCTAAACTGTTTAAGTGAATCTCTGTAATAAACTTTAGCTTGTACAATTATCAGTGTTCCACAAGTACACAAGGATCTTTCACTCATATAGTTGCTTTCACCTTTTAAAAACTCAGGCATCAGCAAGACCAGAGAAACACCACCATGGTCAGTAGGTATGAGGACAACAGGTGTGATATTTAACTGCAGAACAGCAGGAACTCCTGGGCCAGAGCCAATGCAGTGCTGCCCCTGCTAAATACTTCCAAAATCTAGAGCTCTGCATTAACTTGGGCACTTACTGTGCTTTATCTTAAAGCTGGACAATGCTCTTCTTCCCCAGAGTGCAACCCCCAGACTCACTGGATCATTTTTAAGACATCATTCTTCATTTTTTTTCTTGCCAGAAGGCTAAACCAGAAGAAGCAAAAGCTTTGGTACTGAGGAGAAGCTGTAGCATGCTGTTGTAGCACAGATGACTGTAAATAATCCCACCAGCTGCAATTTGGCTAAAGTAGGTTACAGTAACAGCAAGACTTTATAATAGCTGGTTTTTTTTATTTTTCCCTGATTATCAATAAACTTCTCTTTCCTAATTTCATACCTTGAGTCCTCATCCACACTCACTTGGCAAGCCCCAGTGACTCCCAACCTGCTTTATTAGTTGAATTTGCATGACCTCTAGCTTGAAAAACATGCTGTAGAGTATCCCCTTTGGATGCTGAGTTGATGCTCAGCTGAAACACCTCTGAATACAAATGATACTTTGCAATCACCACCTTTCATCCTTTATAATTTGAATGTTCAAATGAGAGCTTTGGAAACATATTAAAGAAAAAAACACCATGGACAGTGTTTTCTTCCTTATTCACAAAAAGAACCAAAAACCTGAGGGCAAGCAAAAGCAGCTGAGCCTGGGACACCATCTACAGATGCAACAACACAGTCTGAAACATCATACAGTCAGTGTCCTGGCTGATTTGAATCTCTAAGACTAAAAAGTTTTTGGTTATACCTCTCTTCTAAAAGGAGGGGTGCAAAACATGCATCTTGGCCAAATTCAGCCTGGGTAATTGCATCCTCCTTACCTAAATTACCCCTGCTGTTTCAGTTGCATACTCCAGTCTTCCCTGCTCCCACAGTGCTGTGGGGAACTATTAAAGAGCTGCTGCATTTCACCCTGGAGACTATTGCATTTCATTGGTGGGCAAAGCAATCCCAGATACAGCCTCTAACATAGCCGTTTGCTACAAGGCTTCCCATTTCTAAGTGTTTTGAGACACGATGATGATATTCTTGCAGCACTTCAGCAAGCACTGATTTATTTTAAACCACTGGACTTTAAAAGACTAGTTTCCTATTTAAAACCAAGGGCTACAAATTCAGCCTGGCAAAGATTTTACGTTCTCACATCTGTGAGATCTTACATTCTAATGCTGTGGAGGAGAGTAATATAATTATTTTATTTTTAAATACTATCTTAGTGCTAGGGGACCATTAAATGATGATACTATTTTAAGAGATGCTCACGTCACCTGAAGCAGATGATTTTACAAAACTCCTGTCAATAAGATAATGAAATATGTTGTATAAACATAATTCTAAGTATCAGGGACCAAATCATAGACTGGCTTGAGTTGGAAGGAACCTTAAAGATCATTTAGTTCCAACACCTCTGCCATGGGAAAGGACACTTCCCTCCAGACTAGGTTGCTCAGAGCCCCATCCAACACTGCCAGGGATGGGGCATCCACAGCTTCTCTTGGCATCCTGTGCCAGGGCCTCACCAACCTCACAGAAAAGAATATCTTACTGACATCTAATCTAAACCTACTCTCAATTTGATGTTGTTCCCCCTTGTCCTGTCACTACATGCCCTTGTAAATGGTCTCTCTCCATCTTTCTTTTAGGTTCTCTTGAAATACTGGAATGACACAATCAGGACACCCTGAAGCCTTCTCTTTTCCAGTCTGAACAGTCCTATTAAGAGAGGTGCTAATGAAGATAAAGAGTTTAATATGCCAAATCTAACTTCTCTAACCAAGCAGTTCAGAAATGAAATAACTCCTTCCTTCCCTCTGATTATAAGTGTGAACATTTCTGTCTTCAACTTGGATCATGTATTTCCAGGTCAAGTAAATTATTATGATAATTGAATTTGACCTTCTGCATAAGAAAGGCAGTAAATGCCAGGAAAGGTGAAACAACGTCTAGGCTGTCACTAACATCTGCAGAGATTCACTGAATGGTTCCTGGGTGGCAATTCAGTTCAAAATGAAGTAAAAACCTAGATCTCAGTTCAGAAGCATGAATACAGATGCTTAGTGCTGCCAGATGTGCTTCAGTGAACCTCAACCATCTGCTTGGGAGTGTCATCAGACATGGTGCAAGACCTGAGGGAAAACTGTGTTCTTCTCCAGCAGCATCTGGGGTAGCAGAGACTGAGAAGATCCTGCTTGTCCAGTGTGCACAGTTGAGACACTCCATGACAATCGGGGCCAGACATCTGTGTGGATAAGGGAATGGAGGCCAGCATCCCCATCAACTACAGCAACTTTAGGCACCCACCTTAAGTCTGAAGTTTAGACATAGTCCCATTTGCCTGGGTTCTTAAATCACAATTCTAACTGCAGGTCTTAGCAAGATGTTTAATCTTTGCTTAAATGGGTAAAGATGGCTTTTCTTCCTAGGAAGTTCTAATCACAATCCTTTAAGAAGATCTTTAAAAATGAAAAAACCCAGCATAGAGTTTTATTTCTTTTCTAAAGGCTAATGTCATCTTCCAGTCACTGGACTTCAGCTGTATCTCAGTCTGCTAAATTAAAAAGCTTTATTCTACCAGCAATATTCTTCACATGCTTTTGCATGAGAAGACTGTAAGCAAGTCACCTCCTAACCTTTTTTTTTGTTAAGCTAAACAGAGAAGGTCACAGTTTTCAGTTACACTTAGCCTGTAACCTAGAAACCAAATTACCTGCCTAGAAACTTGTCTCAGTTAAGTACTTGAGAGCTATCAGATGAAGAGGCATTATGAAAGTGCTAAGTATTTAAAACTAGGGAAAATTACCTTTTTAGTGACAGACTGTGACCCACAGCTTTCAGTAGTCTTAGAGTATAAGAATGAAGCTGAGACACTGAAGTTATTTCCTGCTCTTAAATAAAAAGCTGAACATTTCTGGGGTTGTACTGGAACAAGAGACACCCAACCCATCAAATTAAATGCCTGCAGAGATCAGCTAGTCAATTACTTTATCTGTGTCTCTAAGTGAATGTTGCTTACATTATTTTTATAATATTAACTTTTTTTTAAAGCTCTCCAATGTAAAACACTGGTAAACACTCTGCATGCTCCTCAGAAGAAAATAAGCCTCAGAAATGTCAGCGTAGACATGGAAAAGTAAATAATGGAAGGTAGAGGAGTTCAGACTCACAATCAAGAGTATGACTACATAATGTGTGGATGGCAGACACAAGCTGATCTCTGCCTGTGCTCTGAAAAACAGGAGTGTTTATCTCTGGCTCCATGTCACAAGTTAAGGTGTGATGATCTGTGGAGGCATGTTCTAATGACTCCTGATTGAAGCACTAACAAAAATTTTGCATCTGCCTACAACATTCTCTAGGTGAGTCAGTTGCATTGTGTTACCTGCCCACATTTGCTCTGTGTCAGTGAAAAACACGTAATAATTCTATTTGCTGGGTCCACAAATGGAAAGTGTTGAGCTAAACTGTTTCACCTTGCTTTGACTGTGGCCTTTAAAGTGGTCACAGACTGTAACCAGAGTTTAGCTGTCATGTGTATTTTTGTTCTGTCTCAATAAAATCATCACGGAGGAGTTCAGGTCAGAAGAGATCTCAGGAGCTCATCCAGTCCTGCCTGTAGCAGGTTCAGCTTCAAGGCCAAACAGTGGATTGCACACCCCATGGACCTGACTGGACTGTACTACCTTCCAGTTAATCTGGAACAACATCATTGCTCGTTCTGAGTTACAGCCAGCAAGACAAATTATGCTTCTCTGAAGCAGGTAAAGCACAGATCTGCTCATTAAACCCATGGAAGAGAGCCAGAGATAAAATATCAAACGACTGTAACTATATTTAGGTAGCTGATATAATTCTCTTGCTTTAGCCTATTAGGTTTTACTTACAGGAGGGAGTTACCAAGGCTTCAGCCACTCCAAGGAGGATGTACTGAGGAGCTAAGTGGAAGCAAGGCATGGAGGAGACCAGGAGAACCTCCTCGGAAAGCGTCTGCTCCACCTGAGGGAAATGCTTTCGGTGTATTTCAGAGAAGCCAGCAACCATCACAGAAAGTGCAGCGGATAATTGACCTACAACTGGGCAAAGAGCACAGAGAGCATTCACCGAGGCTGTAGTACACGGCCATCATGTGTTTATAATGAAGCAAAGCCCTAAGAAATGCAAAAATACTTTCCTTCCCCACCCCAAAACATTCTATCTGAACACCTTAACCTGAATATGGCAAAGGAACACCAGCTCAGCACGGAAGGAATTTAAGAATGTGAAATAACTGAGAGAGGAAAAACTTTTCTGAAGACGAAAGTCACAAAGAAGAACTTTATACTTTTTTTTGAAGATTGAGAGAGGTAAGAAAGGAGGAGAGAAAGAAAAGGCAAACTTCCTTCCAGATATCACAAGAGACTGGGTAGGAAAGACTACCAAGCAGCAGGAAATTATCCTACTTGAACAGCAGTCAGATTCTGAAATATACATTTGTGCCATAAATGTTAATCATTTGTTTTCCTATTTAAAAAGAAGCCATGCAGGCACTCAAAGTACTAGGTTTCTAAGGCTGAAGGCCATGGCAGATAGAAGAGGAAAAGATTAGTTGTGCATATCACACCTCAGGAGATCAAGAATTCCTACATTTTCTCCTTTTCCTCCACTTGAACTACTCTAGAAAGTTTGTTTATAGTGCATTTGCTGGATTGCTAAAGGTTTCAGGATGAGAAGAGTTGCATTACCGGGAGAATTAATCTCCAGCTTTCTAAGTGTTCACATGTAAGCTGTGAGACTACAATTGCCTTTCTCAGCTGTCTTGAAGCAGCATTGCCACGTGATCCACAAAACACTGGATCCCCAATACATTTCAGTATAACTCTGCACAGCCAGCTCTTGGAGTCTTACACCTGCCTCAGTGGTAAGGCACAAGTGCAAGCACTGCACAAGCTCACAGGACCAAAAAACCCTCCAACCCTATATGTTTAGCCTCATAAAACACAATGAAAGGTTCTAAAACTCAGATGCACACTTCACCCGTGGCATAGAGGATACAATTTAAATGTATTATTTTATATTTGTTGATTCTGACAGTAAGAAATGGTTGTAGCCTCCCAGAAAAGAAATACACAAAGTAAGCACAGTTTTCAAGTAAGTCTCTGAACCTGAAATATGTATACTTCTTATGGTTTAAACTCCCACTTATTTTAATCAAATTTCTGATTTGTCAGTATTTCTAAGCCATAATGTAAAGAGAATTTGGTTTCTTTTGACAGTTTTGGTTCAAATACTTGGACTCTGTTTTTCTTTCAAAGCCTCCTCTGACTTCGTGACTGATAATTGTTACACATATTAGATTTAACGTCAACAGTCAAAAGCTTTTTTTTGTGTTATACATATTTCTATATTTCTATTTTTCTTTTTGGATGTCAGTATGGAAGAGGTGGAAAACTCACACAGCTAATTGGCCTTAGCCTTGTTATGTTTTTTCAGGCTCTGTGTTTCTTCTCTCAGCACCAAACTCTCAAACCCTTCAACTAGCATCGTTTTCCTGCATTTTCACAGCTTTAATATCCTCCCCAACGCCTAACCTGAGCCTTGGAAGCTGTTTTGCTGTTAAGGCTCCTCTAGTGCTTAATAAGAACATCGATGAATTATTGTTTGAAAATTGATGACAGGAGGGAATTCAACAGCATTTTCTAACCAATGCAGCTTGTCAAAGCCAAGTATAAAGCCCTCAAGGAGCTTCTTGTAATCTTCCAAAGCAAGAGCTCTCCTAGGGAAAAATTATGTTGGTACTAAAGAAACCTGAAGCAGTTCAGTATTACTACACAGTTCTATACTTGAAGCATTTTCCTTACATCTTTCCTTTTCAGAAAAAGTAAACTATGAATGCCCAACAACTTTAATTTTAATCTTTTAAGACTTTATGTGGCAGAGGAAGAAACCAAGAGACTTGGAGATCTGGTTTTCCTAACTCTTCTCCCTCCAGTTCTGTTTGAAACAAGCAGTTTAGAATGACTATCTGAGGCTTTGGTTTTATAGCTTTAGTAATATTTGGGGGTGATTCTAGGACAAGGTTCTTTATGTTAACTAGAGACTAAGGTATTGGACCTTTGTGAGTCCTGATCTCATATCCTGAATAACACGGGTTAAAAATACTTGTTCAGATTCAAATGTCTTTAGGATAAATCGTCATCATGAACTTCCAAATCACCTCAAATAGACCTTGGACTGGAAGCTTGCTTTTGTGTACTGAATGGAGAGCTGTTCTCCATATCACTCGTGGATAGAGTAAATCCAAGACTAAGACAACATTTCAGTATAGTCAGCCGTTAAGAATATTACAGAAAGAACTTCTATGGCTCAGGTGTTTTATCTAGAACCTCTTGCCTGTAGCTGATGCACACATCAGACATACTATTTCAGTTCTCTACTGAATCTACTACATTATTGGTCAAATCAAGCAGCATAAAATCTAAAACAAAACCAAAAAAAGCTCCATCTTAACAATCAAAAAACCCACAAACAACTAAGAAACTGGAAAACCCCTGAGTCTACCAACTATTCATGTTTTTTCATAAAGAGGTACAGATACTCAAAAATTTGGGACAAAATCTAAATTCATGTTAAGATTTTAATGTTTTTTAGGTCATACCTAATTTACGAATAAACTAACAACTAGACAGAAAGTAACAGATTACAGTTTTCATATAGACCCTTAATATAGAACAATCAGATGTTTCAGTTCAACATTGTCTATATGGTTCATCCTTAAAAACTGTTATTCTTAACATACTGAGAATTTCCAGAAAACTGTTGAAATTTCTTCCTCTTACAAGAGCTGAATTAAAATATAGTTATAGGCTGGCTTAACACCAACTGCCTATTTATACTTCCAATTTTGTTCCTGAAAATAATTGTGAACCTAATTAACTGTTGGCAAAAATATTGGCACTTAGAGGTCTACCATATTTGCAGGTGCAGTCATATACTTGGATATCTAAAGCCATTGCCTGTACTCACAGGTATTTTTATGCCTCAGGTAATTTATCACCTCTAACAGGAGGCTATTTTAATAAATGAAGCTATTAAGAATAAACCACTGCATATATTCTACTGCTGTTCAACATAACAGGATAGAACATTAATACTAACTTGAAATTTCCACAGTTTAAAGGAAAATGATTATCTGAATGTGCTTTTTGTGTTTGAATGCAGATGTTATTTTAAAAACTAGGGTAATTGCAACCTGCTGTGTTATATGCTTCTGGTTTGTATAAAACTTAATAACACTCTTAATTAGGCTAATTTAGTCAGATTAATACCTCTGTGTGTGTCAGTACTCACTGTGCTGCCTGCCATGGGGCACTGAATTAATAGCAGCACACTGAGAAAATAGTGGTTTATAAATATTTTCATCTGAGATTTGTAATGCAGACTGGAAGATAAAAAATGTAGGAAGTTTAATGAGTATATCTATGAAAGGGAATAGTTTTAAGTGAATAAAGAATGGAAGCTGTTTTTCTAGTGGTACTACATGTAGCTAACATGAGAAAAGGGTTTCTCCAAATCACTTATGTTCTGTAGAACATAAGAGGTTTGGGGATAATTACAAGCCAAATAAATAAAAATAAATTAAAAAAAATCACAGGAATGTCTACAGCAGGAGGCCCAACCCCTACTAAAGTCACCACTGCTTCTAGACTGTGAATTTCTCTGAAATGAGTGCCAAACTCCAATCCTGAGGTTACAATGGTTACTGCTGAAAGCACTGGGGCTCCCAACAGGGAAGACTTTTACCACTGTGAGAAAGAGAGAACACTTCACCTTTGGAGAGCCCTTTTTGTTTTAGGTGAGCACACAATAAAGCATGTTTCAGTTAAGGATCTTAACAATCAAATTGCTAAACACCTGAACAACTATCCCATACTAGATATTTTAATGAAAATTCTGGTACTGGAGAGGAAGCTGTACCTCTCCAAGTAACTTTCCACCTGTGAAATGTTCAGCCTTTTCAATGGGAACAGCAGTCTGGTGATACACACCCACTTGTCTTGCATAGTTGTCTGCATGTTTCTTTTGCTCCTCAGTTCTAAAAACACCCATTGCAGATACACAATTAGACCAGATACTTTTATTTCACTTGTGATACAACTGCAGAATCTGGAAGAAACTGTACTAGTGATAATAGAGTTTCCCTCTTATGAGTTGCAATCCTAATAACAATGCAGTTATAGTGTAAAAAATACCAGAAAAACAAAGCCTTTGTACATAACCTACTTATTTGAATCCAAACTCACCATTTTCAGCAACACACATTTATCCAGTATCAGAGAGCAACTAACTAAAGGACTTTTTCTTTTCCAAAAAAGACTTTCGATGTAAATTAATTTCCAAAAAATGGATAAACAAAACCTATTAGAAGATAACCAAGTCAGAGTAATTCTCAAGACAAAATAGTTAATACCACTTCTCTCCAATACTAGGATGACTCATAGTTATTGTTTGTGTGCCTCAAAATTTTTCATTGGTCAGAAACATCTGTCTCTGTCCTACACAAATGCTATACATTTTTTTCTTGATTTCTAGTATGTGTTTCCAGGACTTTCAATAATTCCTCTGAAACATATTTACATCTGAGCATCATCCCAAAACAAGTCCATCTTAATATTTATGGCAAAAATAGTTGTATCAGATCATCTATCATACTGAAATTTCTCTTTCAGAAATATATTTTTCAGAAATACAGAGTAAAACTGTATTATAACTGTATATAAACACATGTATTTTACACATACCAATGTAAATTGTTGGAGAATGTCCAGTATCCTTGGAACTAAAGAGACACGAGGAGTTAATGCATTCCAATATAGGAACAAGAATTAGTAGGGGCACAATGCTTATCACATTCATTGCTGCAATTGGGAAGACAAATCCACTGAAGTGCAGGTTGGAATTCATGGTTTGGAGATAATATCCTGAAGGAATCTGTATTGAAGGATAAAACCCCACTCCATTAGTATACCAGGTATCTTTCATGGATAAGATTTTTGCTATATTTGGAAATTTCTCTGATACTTTTCCATCTGAAGAAGTCACATTAAACCAAATACCTGCTGGCTAAAAGGAATGATCATTCATAAAGGAGGCCTTTCATATAGTGGCAATATCTGAATTCTCTGCCAGAATGTAACGTTGTCCTTCTATAACATTTTCTCTTGAGTTTAACAGTTCAAAGCAACAGTTGGTAAATTTATTTGACCACCCCCAGTTAGAGCTATTAGCCAATATACCAAATGGCCTAATAATTTAGTCACTTTGCCCAGACAGTGCTTAACAGAACAGAATCTTAGAACAGCAAGATGCTGGGGATTTAATACTAGAATGACAAAATTTTGAACTTCCAATTGTGTGCTCGAGGTGAGAGTTTTTCTTAAGACACTCTTGCCAGCACATGGTTTTAAAAGCTATTGGGAGTGAAAATTCGACCACAGCCTTAGAATCAGCTTAGTGCAACTGACAGCCATAGAGGACTTCCTTTTGCTCCTGGGAACTGAAAACTAAAACCAAAAAGAAGCAGATGTGGAACCCACCAATGGCAGTCATCAAGGTATGCAATTAAGTAGATTTGTAAGACTCTTTCACTACTAAAACAGATAATTCCTCCTGCTTGTTTGAGGCTCTACAGAAGATCTGTTGGGTTTATTAAAAAGAATAAAATCAAAATCCCAGTGGCTTCTACCAACAGATTTTTCAGTTCTGGTGGGGGTTTGTTTGTTTGTTTTTTGAGGAAGGTTGATTAACTAAATTCATGTGCATCAGGGAGCCATAATCTGCTCCATTTTACTGAAGACAAACTCCAACTCGATCAGTTCAGAGTACTGCCAAGACAGAGCTCTATGTAGAAGTGGTTTCTTTACTCTCTTTCTGTTTTTAGTCAGTTTGGGATTCCTGCAGCATCCTGCACAGCTCTTCAATATGACTGGTAATTTCAAACCCAGGTAGAATATTACTGCTTTATAGCAGTCTGAAAATTAATGTATAGTTAGTAACTGAGCTCATGTAGGGTTTCTCATCAATGGTTATAGTCGACCCTACTCCCTGGGAGTCTGTTCAGTGCTAAGGAATTACTCGAATGATAGATCTTAATAAAAATATGAAAAAACCTACATTCCATCTCCAAAAGTAGATATAAATTGTAAAAGGGAGAATAAATAGCAATAGAACTAAGCAAGTTTAGAACAGAGCCAAATCTTGTTGGATCCTTTTTTTCTAATGCCTATTGCAAGTAAGAATTGACTTCTTAATAGGAATTAAAATATCATCAACATGAATCACAGGCACTGAAAGCTGTTAGTAATATGAAGAAAATGTTCTTAATCTTCAAAAAAAAAGATACTAATCTATCACTTTGAGAAAGAGTCTTAAACTTATAGCAAATTCTGCTAAAGGAGTAAGTAGATTCTTTCAGCAGTGGAAATACTTCTATATTTTCTAGATAAATACCTGATTATTATATATTTGATTAATGATATTTGGTTAATTTTCATCTAGTCACTAAAGAATAACCTTGGTCAAATATATGTGTTTGTTGGTTTGGTAGGGTTTTTTTTTGTTTGCTGGGGATTTTTGTGCCTTTGGGGAGAGGGGAGAGTTGGGAAGGCAAGAGGACAAAGAATAAACCAGATGGATGGGAACGTGGGATGATGGCAAGAGGAAGTGTCAGTGAAGCAGTATATGCCACATGCTTGTAAGAATTTCCTTAAGCAACATTTTAACAGGAATAAGTTATAGCTCATAAACTTGTTATTCCAGTTGCCAAAGGGTAAGCTACCTCAAACTCCTGCTTAGCCAGGATCATCCAGACAGAAACGAATCTGAAGGAATCACGTCAGCTTAAGTAGCTTCTTGACACATTTACATTTATATAACATACACTCAATCAAAACGAAAAGAACCAGATAGCCTGACAGAGGGGCTGTGAAAGGACTGCTTCTTTCCACAAATGGAAAACCACCCACTTCCACTGTAGCTACAACAACCACATAAGCCTGTCAAAACAGTAGGAGAAATATGCAACCAAAACAGCAAATAAAATTTTCTGCATCTCCCCAAAAGTAAGTAAACATTTACTAAGTGGAAAAATTACATTTTTCAGGAAGAATACCGAGCCTGAGTCTGTATGGATAACTGCAACACAGCAGCACGAGGAGCACAGGACTCCAGTACAAGATGTTTCAACCAGTAAAGATTCAGAGAAAGGAGTAGCAAGCAGTCACACAAGCTCCTTAATGAGTCTTGACCAAGTCAATTTTCATTATTTTATGAGACTAGAGGTTATAGCAAGGAATATTCTTAGGTAATTGAAACTAATCTGCAAAGTTGCTCAGCTGGTAAAGCAAAACTTGGAACAAACATATCTACAGATATAGTAGTAAACGTGTCACAGCCTATTTCAAGTTTCTTGTTTAAAAGTTGTGTACCCACCTGCATAAGGCATGTTCTGTACAGAATTTGGAAAGTAAACAATGGGAAGAGTCTCGCAAGTGACTTCGTGCTTTCCACCTGAATCTCACTGTACTGGCCACCATAGTTTTCCTTGGCATGATCCAGCCAGCTGGTCACACCTCCGCCGAAGTAGCGATACTGCACACAGCGCGTTTTCAGTGCACTACCAATTACCCCAAAAGTCGTCAGCAGGGAGCTGTCTGCAAACAGTCAGAGACAGTAGACATTGGTACGTTTTTATTTGCTGCCAAAATAAAGAAGACAAGACAAAACAGTTTGGAAGGAAAAATATAAACTGAAATATTTCACCTTTGTGTCTTTTTGGGTAGGAGAAAGGTAATAGTAGTCTGGATTTGTTTCAAAACATTCTTTTTTGGACACAGTTGGTTCTCAACCTAATTGTTACAGAAGCAATCCTGTCAAACATCCACAGAGAAGACTCCTTTCTGCTACCAGTTATTTAACACACCACAATTTGTTGCTGAGATTGAGCAAGCAAAGCATTAATTTCCTTTGCTTTTTCTTTCCTTTCATTGAATGTTGTTAGTTTTCATTTCAAGACAGTACTGTAATGTTGCATACCTGCTGAAGTCCAGCAGCACTGGGAGGGCAGTAGTAAAGGGAGAAGGAAAAGGATTTTAAGAAATAGTTGATGAGATAAGAAAATTCTCATGGATGAATTTCAAAGCCAGAAATATTATCTCAGGACTTCCAAGTAGCATGCTGGGACAGAAAAAAGTTTACAGTTCAGTACTTGGCATATTAAAACTTGCTCACTGGTTACTGGGTTCAGGAATTGCTAACTTGGTTCTCAGATTCAGAGGAAACAGAAGTAAAATGAGGACAAAACTGTTAGCATCAGGCTTGGAAGTGTAGATTAATTTACCTTTGGTAAGTTGCCATCCGTGCAAATAAGGGTTATGGCACTTCTCGACTTTTCTGAGTGCTGAAGCACTACAGTAAGTTCTTTCCAAAAGTTAAGGTGAAGTAAGATTGCAGAGGGAAAATATCTCCCTATTATCTCTGATATGGAAATTATTTTCCAGAAATATACATTGACACTTACTGGAAGCACTTGTTCTAGAGTATTAAGTAAGGGCACCTTATTAGATAAACTAACATTTAAAACTCCCTGGCTGTTTAGTATTAACTTGAAGACTGTTGGCACTATGGAATAAAGTCTGAAATAGCTTATTAAAGCTTGCAAACACAGAGTTGGTACAGTTTTTATTGTTCTGTATGACTGTACTAGGCATCTATTCTTACCACTTGTTATAAGTGACGTTTAAGATCTTAGACTATTTTAAGACCTAATATGAAGGCGAAAAGTAAAAAATCTGCAGACTTCCAGAGTGATTTGACTAAGAAGCTAACCAGAAAACAAGTGGGACCTAGGGCTCTTTTTAAAGCAGAGGTAGTTTCAGAAGTAAATAAGAGATACCAGAAAACTTGGTTTCAGCTCAATTAATTGGCAGAGCTTGTAATTAAATATTTCAGATCAGATAATATTTTGCTTTGCCCTACCCTAGAGGTTGGACATTCAAAACAAGAAATAAGAAACAGTAACATGGCATTACTACTCTACCAGGGTTTAAGCCCAGTCAGATTTGAAATCAGGAGATGCACAGAGTAACCCATGACAAGACCAGCAGACAGTTCAACAAAGCAACATGTCCTGGTTCACGTGACCCAGTCTTGAATATGGTCATGGCCCTCACATTTCAAAAGAAAGGAGATGTGTTGGGCAGACTCTTCTTTCTCACTCTCACTGAAAAAAGGACTAAAATAAACAACAAAACCCGATATTTCCCTGCCTTTCCTAATGGATCAGCTGAGGCTCTCCTTTATCTCATTTCAGTCAACTACCTTGGAAACATTATTTTGCAGGAGACAAAACAGACAAATGCATTATTTAGCTGTGTTTCTCTTCATGGAATTCCAGCAGATTATAACAGCTAGTAAACCAGGAAGATAAAGCTGCTTGAAGTTGCTGTTCAGAAAGCAACTTCAATGATACATAAACCTAATTATTATCAAGAGGATTTTGCCAATGATATAGTCAGAATAAGTATGTCATCCCTTCTTTAAAAGAAAATAAGTAAACCCCACAGAACTCCATAGTGGTGAATTCTTTGAATTTACAAACCTGATCAGCTAGTAGGAGACATGTTTAAAAGCATAAATATTTATATCAGTGCACATTATGTAGCTAAACATCATACACTACATATTTTTATTTCTGAAGTTTTCAGCCTGTATAGATATTAAGTTACAACTTTCAGAAAATTATTTACCTTCTCGTTTATACTTCAGCCCTTTGCTTTCATATTCTTTTACTTTCACTGTAAACTAATTATGAATATCTGTGCTATTTAATTGCAATAAAAAGCCTACATTGCACCCTAGATGGTAGACATTTTTTTCTTCATCTCTATTCACCTGCAAGTCCTTAAAACTATAGCAGTGGGAAGAAATGCCAATAAAGTCCATGTTCAATAGCAAAACATAATTGAATGCAACATCCATTTGAAGAATTACCTTAAGATAAAAAAGGCAGTAAATATAAAAATCATTGAAGGTCACCTATAGATTTGAATTACAGTTCTGAAGAATTTCTAATTTCTTCACCTCAGTGGATAATACAAAGTATATTATCTTTTGTTTTCACTAAGGAAATAAAAAACTTTGCAGGTATTTAGAGACTGGCCTTCTGCAAAGAGTTGGGAAATATAGGATCATTCAAGTCATAGGGAAAAACACTTGATACAAAGAAAAAAGTGTTCTACTAGTTTGATTGAGGGTCAAGACAGACATAATCTACGAATTTATGTTATTCCACTTAGTAGGATTAAACTATTTAAAGGATTAAATTACAGATTTAGTCCATATTTAATTGCTGAGATCAGGAATATACTAAATGTTTTTCCCTTCTCATGTTGTAAAACTGTAGTGAGCCCCAGTCTCTCCATAACAAGTTAGCTAATTTGATGGTAGTCAATGCTTACCTCAGCTGCATATTATGATGAGGTTTTGGTGGCACTGTGGAGGCGATGCATTTCTTTGGTTCTATTTATTTAGAATAAACCTCTCTAGTGATGTCCTTGCTACAATAATTACCAAACACTTAGCTTATGCATTCATTCACTCACTACTAATATATTTTTTCTTTGATTATATTCAACAAAAATACTGAAGTAATAACTTGCTTTCAGTTTCTGGGTTCTATTGAAAAAAGAACAGGAAGATTTGGCCATTTATGGCCTTTTTCAAGCCACCTTGGCTCCTCTTACATTTTTGTGCCTGATAAATTAAGAGGGACATTGTCTATCAAAGGATTTTGTAGAGCTCAGGTACCAACTGGTGAGGTCTCAAAAGTGTAAGAGCTTCTTCTGTATTAAAATATCTGCACAGTCCGCACAGGAACTATTAAAAGCTATTCAGTATTTCTAGTTACTTTCAAATGAGTAAAACCACCTGAGGTTGTATAAGCAAGTATGTTGAAATAACAGTAAGTACCAGATGTTCTGCAAGATAAAGGCACTACAAAATCACTTTGCTACTAATGCATATTCCTGTTTAGCTGACTAACCCCTGTGCTTGACTGCCCAGCTGTGAGTTCAGGAGAAGCAATAGAACACACTTAGCATAGACACAAACTGACCAAAACACACTGGCCACAGGTTGAACCAATCATGACAAAATCAGTTCCACCAGCAGCAGGGATATTATACTTCTTCCTGCACAGGCAAATTCTTTGACAATTTCCTTGATATGCCAGAAAACATACATGAGTTTACCACAAACTACTTCCCACTTTTACAGCCTATTCAGAATCTCCAGGTCTGTTTTTACAGAGAATGGATATTTTATCTTTTACAAAAAGATATTGTAGAGGTAAAACCCAAGGATCTCCAACTAAACAAAGCAGTGTTATAGAAAAACTCTTTTAGATATGCAAGTTGATTTCTTCTGTGAAAATAATCTCCAGAGTTACTTCCTAAGTTGCCTCTTACCTGCTTTGGGTTTGTAAATCATTTCACCCCTCATCATGTGAATTGTGATGATAGCCATAATCCCAGACACAAATGGGATAAGAAAACCAAGGTTCCTGGCCACAGACTGCTGGATGTAAGAAATGCTGACAAAGACAACTGCTGAATTTAAGTTAACCAGCCAATAAAACCTAGTACACAGAGACAAGAGAGAGAAGAGAGGCTGAATAACATAAGGCTTTTACAGAAGATTAAAACATCAAATTAAAGGCATGGTTAAGTATAGTAAGCATGGACAGCATCAGTACCATGCACACATTGACACACCAATTAAAATAGAATTTCACTTGAACGTCTCAGCTCCAAGAGGTGTAAGATTAAAGTAAGTGTACTAAAGCAGTAGAGCTGAACAAATTATCAGCATAGTACTGCAAATATTCTTGTGGGTGATGCTAATTAAATACATCAACATTTAACATTTACACATTTAATATCTGGTAGCATAAGTTTTTGTATGAAATATCATCAAATCATATGCTTTAAGCTTAAGAGAGAAATGACTTAATGCCACCACCCTTTGGTTAAAAAATATTACATGTTTAGAAATCTAAGAAATAATTTGATTTATCAGTCATTAGTTGCAAGGCTCAGCTTGAACTTTTGTTGTCTTCTGAAAATATCTTAATAAGGAGGTTTCCCGTCACAATTTTTTTTTTAGTCTGACACTGTCTTTGGCAGTAGAGGTGCTTCCCAAGTAAGTGCTGAACTCCTCCTGATCACAGAACATATTCAAAGGAAAATCACACACTCTGGAAAGCAGATGGTATACCACTACTGATAGCCCTACTGCAGCTTAGAACCCCTCAAAATATCACAATAAATATTCTTTAAGGAATAGGAGGATAGCAAAAGATAATTCAGCTATTTTTACTTTAAATTTGACTCTGGTTTGAAGAGTTAACCTTTGAAATTTTAAAGTTTAGAATTTAAACTCTGACTAAACTTTCAAGTTCCAAGTTGGCTTTGAAGATGTGTATTGGTCTGGTGTGGCACGCAGGCAGACAACAGAGTTGGCTTCTGTGAGAAGGTGCCAGAAGATTCCCATGTGTCGAACAGAGCCAATGCCGGACAGATCCAAGATGGTCATAACACTGGCCAAGGCTGAGCCCATCAGCGCTGTGTTTTCTGTCCCCTGCCCAGCTGAAGATGGGAGTGACAGAGCAGCTTTAGTGGGCACGTGGCATCCAGGCAGGGTCAACCCACCAGAAGATGACAACTGTATTTTAAACAAAGAAGAGGGATCAATAGTGGAGTAGTACTGCCTCAATATATCAAAGATTACAGTTTGCAAGCAGATGCAAGAGGAGATTCCTTTACCATTGCTGGAACCTTAGCAAAATGGTTTGATTTAAAGGTGAAATATAGATTGATACATAATTATACAGCTTAATACATATTGCTTGAGGACACAAAACTTCTTTTCTTGTTCAGTGCCACTTCTGCCCATATATGCCATTTGAACTTGAATATTTATGTTTCCTAATTAATATAGAATTATCTTCTCAATGATAAAAGAAAAGGCACTTTGGAATTATGTTGCTCCATGATGATAGAGTAGAAGGGATTTTATATTTACCCATGTTGACTGCTGTTCAACTAAAACTTTAAAAAAATATAGTTACACAACTGGTTCAGTTAGAAATTGTGTAGATGTCTTGAATCAATTCCTAACATTTTTTTAAGTTAGAAGTTTCAGTGACTCTTTTCCAAACTTTCTAAAGAAGTGTGCAGGAGCTACCTGAAGTCATCACACTCTTCTTGGTTCTAAGATTGTTTGACTGGAAATAGAAGGCATCCAAAGAAAACCCTTGAGCACAGGAGAACACTTTTTTTCTTCATCATCGTACTGTAAGACTGAAACAAAGTTCCTCTCACAAAAATGAGGAGGAAAAAAACCCAACGGGTTTAGCAATTCTTACTGCCCAAACAAGAGAGATAAACTACCCTCAATACACAGAATTTAGGGACGTGGTCATATCACACTGACAGCAGCAGATCAAAACCTACACAACTACACAACCTGGCTGGTTCTCATACAACAGCTACCTAATGCTGCAGTATTTGGGCTGGCATTACATAAAGTGTCTCAGAGGTCCCACTAGGACATAGTGGGTTTAGTTAGGCACATCAAACTGAACATCATGTACAGCTTTGTAGGGAACAGCTCCTTCCTGGAGCTTCAGCACTTGGAGGTCTCTTCACAGTGAGAGCTAAAGGCCAACTTGGGAGGCTCATTTCAAGAATGCAGTCCAGATACAAACCTAAATGCTACTGTGACAAGCCACATAGACCTAATAATCTTCTTATAACACTGTACAGAACTGCATTCATTGCAATAACTTTAAAGAAGTAGCAACTCTTATTGAAAATATTGTTTATGTGTATAAAGAATTCAAAAAGTTTTTACTTAATGTAACAGTTGAGATGAAACTACTGAATGAAACTATCTGAGATCACGTGAAATATATGAAAATAGACCTTTTGGATTAATTTTTAAGACTCAGAAAATGTCTTGTTATCTGAAATATTACTTGTTTTTATCTTTTAAGCCTGCCTAGCTCTCACAAATTAAGTTTTGATTTATCCAAATTCAGGCCCAGATATTCCATGTATAGGTCAGAATCCAAGCTATATATTTTTTTGTACTAGATCTTTGTAGGAGGAGGTAAATTTTTCAGAATCACTACAGAATTCTCTGCAAAAGCAAGGTGGAGGAAAAAAACCCAGAGAAATAGAAAAACATTTTAAAAAGTCAAAGTAAAATGTGTTCAGGATAATGTCAGAAACTGATCTGTAATACATGAAAGGAAAAGAAAGACGGAGGGTGGAAAATACTACTGGTTTCATGTTCTCTGTATTTATTTTTTCTAAAGCAAATCTCTAAGACAAGATATAACTCTAACTCTCACCCCAGTTTAGATTGCACTCTTTGCTCTCATTCCCTGGTCCTACAGAGAGAATGTATTTCTCCTGCTGCAAAAATAGCATTTAGCAATGCAGAAGGCCTTAGGGAAATCTAATCCAACAGAATCCAAGCCCTTCTTCACTTAGCATTGGTATATTCTATTTATTTAGAAGGTCAGAGCCATAGTACATATTAGGGGTAAGAACGAGGCCCTGGATGTACAAAGCAATTTTCTTGAAGGATTGAATTAGAAAATAGATACAGGGTCTTTTAACCCAATCTTTAATTCAGTAATTCTGACTGTTTAAAAGGAATTTGGCTAAGAACATAGATTCAAACTCACCAAGAGCATGCAAGCATCTCATTATATATAATTTTAAAATTCAATCCCAAGACAAGCACCTACCAAGAAAAAGTGATTATATTCTGAGACATTCAATGAGATTAAGAATGAACTCTCCATTTTTTAAAACTTGAGATTGCACTCCAACAGCATCTCCTTGGGTGTCACTGCAAAAATTATTAAATTTTTTTTAATTGCACATGTGCCTTTCTTGATATTTCCAAAGCTCCAAGAACTGACCCATCTGGATTCCCCCAAGGAACTTTTTATTCGCATTATATCTCCTTTGTAATCAACACTGAGAAATGTCACTTTGATTAAACACAATTCTGAATGGCTAAGACCACAGTACAATAAATTCTCCAGAGCTATCTTTCAGAACAACTGATTGCTCTCCAGTTTTAATCCCCCAGAGCCTTATTTAATCAAAATGATGTTGCTAATTAAGGATTAAAACTCAGAATAGAGTAAAAAAGGAAAGACTTTTTTTCTCTTCTCTCCTATGGGCAGGTCAAGGAGGCAGAATCTGCTCTAAGGAACTAAACAGTCTCATCCACCTTTGGTAAAGCTATCTTATTCACTGAAGTTTGGATTTAATTCAAAACTCTTTGATATTAACATAATTGGAGGAAAAAAGAATAGCCAGGAAAGCCATCCCCAAAGGAGAAGAGATCTGATTCACTAAGATCTTCATTGATTCTTCAGTATTGCATTGTTAATATGCAAATGTGCCAAGTTTTGATTTTAATAACCATGCATGTAAAGGAGAGAAAAGGGGGCAGTTTAGGGCTTTTTTTTTAACCCCTTGAAGCAGGGATTTGGAGGTTCCCACTGCAACTTCCTCACTGGACAGTTTAACCAGAAAGTACAGCACCCTGTATAGGGTTGCAGAAGTGATAAAGAAAGGTAAACAAATCACTACAAATTACCTCCCTGATGCACTGAGAAAGAAATAATTGATATGAAAAAACCAAAAAAAACACCACCCTGAATTTTAAGAACCATCTTAAGAACAATTTTTCTTAAAGAATTAAAAAGAACCAAACCAAAACACAAATGTCAAGAGGTTTTTCTGGTGCCAGAACTTCCCAGCAACAGAGTTGAAACAATGCAGCTCCCTACCACTGAGTTTAGCAGTTACAGACTACT
The DNA here is from genome assembly GCF_022539395.1 of Myiozetetes cayanensis. Lineage (NCBI taxonomy): Eukaryota > Metazoa > Chordata > Aves > Passeriformes > Tyrannidae > Myiozetetes > Myiozetetes cayanensis. The sequence continues at coordinate 66,283,024 of NW_026087521.1, read as the reverse complement.
AGCAAACCCTACTTCCAGCAAACCAGCAGACTCTACTGCTGCCTCTCAAGGTTAAACATTTACTCTGATATAAATTCCAATATATCATTGAATTTTACCACAGTTAGTTAGGGAGCAACAGGAAAATATCTTAAAGGGATAGCCATATTAAAGGCAGAAAACCAAGTGGAACGTGTTGTTTCAACAGCAACTAGATGGTCAAATCTTAGAGCATTTGGGCAAATTGTTTAATCCTGAATATTCTGACAGCATATTTCCGTAAGAGGTTAATACAGACTATCACCTACTAGCAAAGTGAAAAAGTTAGGAGAAGTTTTAACTAAAACTCCTGGAAACTCTTCCAAAATCTACAAGTTTTGTGGTTAAAAACAAAGCATGAAACCCACCACCCACAGAATTTACCTTGTAGGTCAGTAGTGAATTTCAAGGCAATGCTCTATCATTCCCAACAGATACTTAGCCAACATTAAATTACCAACCAGTTGAAAAATGAAAGAAGTTCCTTTGGTCCACATTCCTCAAGGTTGTATGCACTGAGTGGACAAACTATAGCTCTTATGCCTCCTATTCCCAGACTAGCTGTGAGTAGTGCAAAGTAGAATACTATTTTCTGCTCCCTTTTGGGTAGCGTGTGAAGAACATGTCGTCTGTCGATGTAAATGTCTTCAAAGGGGAATGACACAACAGGTAATAGTGCTGTGCCTGGAATGGAAAGAAAATTTCCGTTTGAAATTAATTAGAATCAGAAGAATCAGACACATTTTTTTAAAGCAGGTACGTTGCAAAGACAGATGGAAAATCAAAGATACACAACAGAAAAGTACAAAGAGGGAGAGTCATAATCCTGTAGAGAGGCAGAACCTTTCTGGATGATGATATATAAAGTAAGGCAAAACCACAATGGACCTCCAAAAACTAAACTTCCTCTGAAATGCTTATAAGGATTCAGGTTCTTCTGTGAACTGAACCACCAATTAACCAAAAAAGCCCAAAACACCCCAGTGTGGAGTGCAGTCTTTTTTACTATAAACTCCAGAATCATAATTTAACAAATAAATTATCAAAATTTTTGTGGAAGACTTTTTCTTTTCTTCTTTCTGCTGCATCTTCATGGAAAACACATGATTTTCAGAAACTTTACCCATAGAAGGACTGCCAGCATTTGCCACCTCCAGTCTGTAAAGCAAGTCTTTCAGATTTAATCAGCTACAGATTTTTCAAGTTGTACTTGGACTCTAAACTTAAAATATATTGACACCTCAACAACACAAACATTAGCCACTACTAAGACTATGACTGCTCATCAGACTCTAATGCATCAGGAATGTTTAACAATCTATCTCCAACAAAAAAATGTTCCATCTGAAACAATTCCCAAATACCTCAAAATCTGGTCACTGGTCTTCTACTTTAAGATATGCACTGCAAGGAGAAGTAGTAGAAGGAAATTTAAACCAGAATCCCATAGGAGAAACAGTAGGACACAATAAAAATAATTTTTCCAGGGTTTTCAATCAGCTCAAGAACATTACAGGAATAACTCTGATTTTTTACTTGCTTTGTAGCATGTCTGAATTACAACGTGGATGGCTGTTGTAGAAATCAGACTTGCTTATGCTCAGTAACTGGTTCAAGTAAGAAGTATTTCTATCAGTTTGGTTTAAGTTGACAGAGTAACCATCCGCTGTGAGACAGGCTAATTGCTACAGAACAGTCATATTTAATTTGAACAGTGCTCTTATATAAAAGATCTCAAGAATGAGACACATGGAAGATTCAGAATGTGCTAACAGAAAGCAGGCCCTGGGTGCAGGTATAAGAGTACAGTCTGTACTTCAGGCAAAGTCTGGTTATACTGGTAAATGCTGAAATACTTTTCCTCTTGTCCAAATACAACAGTAACATACAATCTTACTACCAACAGCTAGAAAACAGTTTCCAAACTCTCTCTCCTACTAAAGCCTTGCGTTTGTGCCAAACAACGCTAACAAAAACTTTAGACATTTGTTAAAGAGATCAATTTTAAGAGTTGAGCATCCAGGTTCTGAATAGCTACCCCACTTTAGAGGAGTCAAGTTTGTGCACCAACTGCACACAAGATACACATACAAATGTTCCTTAGTCTTGTTCAAAGCACTGCCTCACAAAACTACAAAGGTAAAAATACTGTAGTGCATTTTGTAGAGGAGGAACTAAGTCATTATCTATTAGAGAAGGTGGCCACAAGGCTGGAGAAAATGGTTAGATTTCAAACACAAAGCTTGAGAATGCATTGCTGCAAGACAATTCGTAAAACAAGAAATGGTGCCCAGGGTGTCACCTACCTAGGAAGTGTAGAAACATGCAGATGCACACAAGCTTGATCCTCCCCACAAGGCACTCGGCAATCCAGCCCACCAGCACTGGTGTCAGCATGGAGGTGCCCACAAAGCACATGTTGACAATGGCTGCCTGGTAGTTGCGATAGCCGAGCTTGACAGTGCAGAAGTGGATCATGTTGCACACGATGCCAAAGAACGTGAATCTTTCACAAAGCTCCACCAGCAGCACACAAATAGCCTCTTGAAGTTTCTTCTCGGGTTGAGACAGTTTTCCATCACGGTTGCTTCTCCCAGCTAGGGGACTTTGCTCCTTGTCAACCATGTGGTTCAAAAATCCCTTCCCTTGCACATCTCTTCTGTCTGTATCAGACATGCTTGTCTTTTTTGGAGTACAACTGAGTAGAGCAGCTTAAGTTGCAGGTAGACTTCTGTGCTCCTCCACTGCAATTAGCAAACTGGTAAGACTCTTGCTTTGAATTCCACACTTCTCTACTACAATTTCTTAGGGCACCTGTCACTTTTGAGATATTACATATAGGATCAAAGAGTATAAAAAAAAAAACAAAACAAAATAATCAAAGACCTATATGAACATTTCAGCTTCTGAATTTAGCAACACTCAGGAAGTTAATTGGCTTATTTAATTAGTCCATTTGGGGGTGAACAAGATTTTTTTCCCCAGAATTATATTACCTATTAAATTATGTGAATCCAATACTGCATGTGCAACTCTATCTGTAAGTTAAAGATAAAGGTTTAAATACACATGAAAGCTAACATTTTCAGCAGAATACAGACAACAGATCAAGAAAATAATTTGATTAAAATAATCCAATACTTTAGCTAGGCAACTAGTGAAAAACTGCAAGTAGATAAAGAGAGGGATTTTTTTTTTAAAGTTTATCCAATCATTATGATAGTTCTTGTTATTTTTGGCTGAAGTTCAGATAAAGTTAATTATAAAAATAAGTAATGCTTCTATATTTAAGTTAGAAAAGCAGATTTTTAAAGAAAGTAAGTTAAGTTTATTAGCAAAAGAAAAAAGCAATCTAGAAGCAACCTAAACCACAACTGTGTCTCCAGGTGGATGTAGCACTGTAGCTGCAATGCATCAAAAGGGGCAGGGGCACAGGTGATGTGTTCTCTCACATCAAACAAAAGCAATTACAACTTTGAGAGGAAATTAGGAAGAGCCAAACTTACATTGCTTTACAATGCTCCTGCTACTCTATCCACAGAGAAGTTTGCTGATTTCCCAGATCAGTTTCTTCATTTTGTGGAACTCATTAAGATCCTAACAACTGTTCAAAATACTTCCAGTTACACATGAGAAGCATTCCTCATTTATTTGGTACAAATGTAAATGCATACACATGTTGCAAGGCAGTGGTAAATCAGGTCAGCTTCCCTAAACAGAACTTTTAATGTCTCTAATAGCATTCTTTGGCTCTGCTGTTTGTTTTCACCTGTCTTTATAATGACTCAAATTTTACCTCTTCAGATCTATTTAGAATATGAGAATTACTTCATCACAAAACAGAAGAACAATAGTATATAATCAGTATGGGTAAAGATAGATTTCAAAATTACCTGAAAAAAAAAGAAACTGTGATTCAAACACACAGGTCAGAAACTCTGAAATGGAAATCTAAGTAGTAATAGACTGTTCCCTAAAACACTTCTGAAAAATATATATTTTTTTTTTAATCTAGTATAATTCTAAAGAAAGAACTCAGATAGCAAAGAACTTATAGTTTTCAGAGATGTTCAGTTGGGTATGAAAACAGCTGTGACTTGTAGCATGCCAAGAACTATTTCTGTCTTCTAATCCATGACAGCTAAAATGATCCTCATTTGGACAAACCAACCTGAGGAATTCAAAGTGAAATCACTTATAACTCAGCTTAGTTTCTCCAACAAAGCCTAAAGAAGCCAATCTCAAGTCAAAACAGGACAGACAAAGTATTTTAACTCAGAGGTGCATATATCTTCTGTTGCATGAAGCTACTCTTGTCTAACTGTTAGCGAAGTTTTTTTTTTTAAGGACATACAACTGCATTTTAGCATCAGTTAGAAAATACAATGATAAATATACTCTTGCTCCCCCAGAAATTTCAATGTCAAATAGTCGTGCAAAGTTTACCTGTTCTCATAGGTGCTAGCAATTCACAGTGAACTATATCATGGTAACTACTACAGAGAGCAGGGCTACTAGCTGGTCTGGATGTTTCTTAGTCCTCATGTGGCTTCATTTAGCCTAATTTTAGGTTACAAGCTGGGGAAAAGGAGTAATTGACTGAGCCTTATAAATGCCATAGAGAGGAGGAAGTGGGTGATTCTCATTGTTACCTTGAATTGCCTTTTCATGTGACTAATATGGGTGTGGTGGTGATAATAATCACAGATCAGTATATGACTTAACATACTCAATGCTCAGAACATATACAACTTCATAAAACAAGGTAATCTTTATGGATTTATTTTTTAAGCCCCTTTTGCAGCAATTATAGGTGGTCAATCTACTTGTGCATGATTTTAGGTGAATTCTGATTGAATCAGCTGGCATTCACTTGGCTTATTCTTACTTATTCTTATACAAAGCAATAGGACTGCATAATGCCTGAGGTGAAAGTCTATTATTTACATTAACATATGTAGAACTTTATACATTCTGAAGCTCCTAGAAACCAGATGCACAAAATAACTGCTATTTAAAAATCCAGCCCTTCTGGCAGTACCTCTGTGTGTCAGTAAGGACTTTATAATTTTTTTTAAACAAATCTTCTTTGAAGGATGGCTCTGAAAATGCGACAGTCAAATCTTGGAGAGAGGTTTATAAAGGTACTTTTTTCCATGTGACTGTGTGAGCTCATTAGAGGTCTGACCATTAATAAAAGACTTGTTATCTGGTGCCCTACTACCCAAGGCAAAAGATTACTTCTTGTCATACTAGAACCTATAAGTTAGCATTACCTTAATTTTTCAAATTGGACAGGTTAGGACTGAAATTTTTTACTAATCTTCTCTGACAAGAAGAAGGGGTTTGTATTGTTGGGGTAGTTTATTGAAATTGAGGGGCAGAACTTCAGTGCCCAGCACTGTTTATGTTCTAGAAGGGTCAGTCTCTCTAATGTTTTAAGAAATTTAATTGAGCTTTACTCTACTCTTTTAAAGAACATGTAAAAATTATTACCCTTCATCATAGCAGCAGCTGTGGTTCCTGCTAAATATCTGGGGTGGAAACATAATTGACATGGACAAGACTGGCAATGCAACACAAGGATTTTGACATCGTAAATAAAAAATTACATGGGTCAGACCTTTCTAGTTAGCTCCAGGATTCCCATTAACTTGCAAGGGTTGCAAAGCTGGCTTAACGACCACTGACCTGAAGACTGCAATTTGAAGACTTAAGAAAGGCAGAGCAAAAGCTCTGGGTGAGAGCATTGCCAAACAGGGGCAAACATGCCTGGGATTTGCTGCCTGATGGTGTAAACACAGGTCAAGGTGGTAGCCTGAGCAGGCAGCCACATTAAAGAAACAGCTCAAAGTGGGGCGTCAGAAAGAGAGAAAGCAGGAAAATGCTGCAAAGACAAGTTCAGAGGACTGCCTCTGGCACCAGGTGTCTCGCTGCAGGTACAGGTGACTAAATAAAAGAGTTAAGAGGGTTCGTGAGAGAAAAAGATGCGGTAACAGCACAGGCTAACACTAGACTTCATACTTTCCAAAATCAGCCCTGTATTTACTTCTGTTCCATGCTCAGTGTAATACAGGACAGCAGTTCCCGGCCAAGCTGATCCCTGCAGGATGTCCCCTCGTGAGGGCAGCCAACCACCCTTCCCTGCAAAACTGGTCGTGCTGTTTAGTCCAGCACAAGGTGTGGCCTCAGAGAAAGGATTGGACACTGGTGCAAAGCATATCCTTCTCCCCTTTTTTTTTCCTTCACGTAATTACATCTCTAGTAGGGAAAAAAAAAATCAACAAACGCAAATTACAAGTCTTTTGAGGCATAAAAAGTAAGTACTAGAAGCTGAGGTCTTGCGCATGTTGGAGATGACCTGCCACCTATGAATGTGTTTCACAGCACTTCAAAATATCTGCAAGGACAGAGTTTAATTGCAGAAGGGGTAAAGAAAAGGTTCATAGTTAAAAAAATAGAAAAATTTTGCTTCTAGTATGAACTTCATCTTTTTCTGTTAACTTTTTTTTTTTTTTTGTCTCCTTTTTTTCATCTTTAGGTGTCACTTTGGACAATGTGTTATTTTTTATGCCCTATATCCTATTTCACAGGTGAATAATAAAATTTTTCTTTTTAAAATGTTATCTCAGACAACCATTTCAGTGATTTCTGCACTGCCTGTCACTGTGTGAGTACTGTGGCTTGAAACAGAACTGGGACAGAATACGACAGTGTTTCTTTTGGAGTTCACAGCACTTCAAACCCATTGCTGATGCTTCTGAAAAACTCCATCAGCATGAGTAAAAATGCTAGGTAATATTTTTCTGACGACACACCAGAAGAATGGCCAGTCTTTACGAGTGAAGATCCAGGGAAGGTCTTTACACCTTCCAGCCTGCGCATTGGATTTTTTAGGTGAGACACAGTGTGCGCGGAACTGAGCCCACCCTTTAATCCTAAGGTTCATCTGCTGGGGCCAAGCGAGCTTGGACGGTGGCAGCGAGGTCCTTAGGACGTAGATGGGTTACCCTTAAGGGTTAGGGAATCGAACCCGGGTCTCTGCGGTGACAGCGCCGCGCCCTTAACCACTAGACCACCAGGGGCTCCACCAGAAGAATAAATACACGCAAAACCCAAGTGCTTTGTGAATCACGTAAAAGGTGAATTAAGAAAGTGAAATGTAGTCACTGTGAGTTTGAAAAGGCTAATTTGTGAAATCTGTTATGTTACAGAATCTACTAAAATAATTTTTAAAATATTTCATAAAACGGTATTAAATGTTTTAAAATGACACTTTGAAGGCTGAAAAATAGCATGTATAAAATAACCAATTATTAAAATTACTGATTATGCGAGAAATTCTCTAAAAAGTTCTGGGACTATGGTACCACATCATCTTTGAATACTTTTATTTTCTCTTTGGTAAGTATTCTTGCAAAAGTTTCACAACTTTAGCAAGATGTAACTGGGAACTTTACCCAGTTCTGCATTGCTGCAGGAAGGACGTAATGCTTATCTTATTCCATGGCAACTTTTGTCTGTGAAAGTACAAGATCATGGTGAGACACTGAATTTAGGGAAAAGCTGTATTTTAAGAGGTATATTTGTTTTTTCCTTGTGTAGTAATATATAAAAATTATGTGAGAAAGCCTCTTTGTCAGGGAAGGTTTAGGTTTGATACTAGAAGAAGGTTCTTCACCCAGAGGGTGATTAGACACTGAACAGGCTCCCCAGGGCAGCAGTCACAGCACCAAGGCTGACAGAGCTCAAGAAGTGTTTGGACAACGCTCTTAGGCACATGGTGTGACTCCTGGGGATGGTCCTGTGGAGGGCCAGGAGGGCCAGCACAGTCTGTGGTTCTGTGATTCTTCATTCTACTGAAAGGTATCATACCAAGAGAGGGAATCAAATCCCTCTCTCAAGAATGCCCCAGAGGTCCTGATGGAGAGTGCAGATAGGACCTCTTCTGCTAAAAGCTTTCTTTTCTCTGCATGAAAAGCTGTCTTCTCCCCGAGTTCTCCTTTTCCCCCAGTTTAGATTTTTTTTTCTCTGTTTCTCTTATTTAAGCAGGGAGTGTGGCAAAAGCACAGAACTGACAGGAAGCAAAAATTCCACAGCTTTTTCCACAGTACCTAAGCCAGTATAAGGAAGTACAAGACATGAACATATTGGAGTGAGTCCAATGAAGGATCATGAAGATGATGAGGGGCCCAGGGCTTGAGAGAGCTGGGACTGGAGAAGAGAAGGCGCAGGGGTTGTATTAATGTATAAAAACACATGACGGGAGGGTGGAAAGAGGTCAGAGCCAAGCTCTCTTCAATTGTGCCCAGGCACATGGTGAGAGGCAACAGGCACAAAATGAAACACAGGGAGCACAATTATAGGATAAGTAGAACTTGTGAGGTTGCCAAAGCTGAAAGAGGTTGCTCAGAGAGGATGGAGTACAGTTTTCATTCTTGGAGATATGAAAAACCTGACTGGACAAGTGCTTAGCCACTGCTGGTGACTCTGCTTTGAGCAGGTGGAGTACACTGGACAGTTGCCAGAGGTGCCTTCCAACCTCAACCATTCTGTGATTCTGAGAAGCTCAGGAAATACTTTGGCGAAGCAGAATCTAGGCAAGATGATAGAGGAAAAGAAAGCAGTTTCTTGCCCAGTTGCTGGCCATGCCCTCTATGTGTGAGTAATTTACTTTATGAGTGCTAATTTACTTTGATAATTTTTTTTCCAGGGAGATGGTTTTAAAACTGCTGATCCTCAAACCTTTAACTATAAACAAGAATTATTTTGGCATGATTACTCTATTCCTTCAAACTGCACATGTTTTATTTTGGGGATTTTGTTCAAACATATATAATTATCTATGCTAAGTAGTTTATCATATGTTCTAAGGCTTTTGTCTCTATTGCACCTAGCTGACGGTTTTATAATTCAGGAGTAATTGAATAGCAATTATTTTTCATGATGCATAGTATGGTTTTATATCATGTTGTTGGCAGATATTCTTTATGATGTCGTTTGGTCTAATGGGAAAATTAGAAGTAGCTCTATCATATGAAAAGATGGCTTTTTTGTGTCATGTTATAGTTTGTAGATGGCACTCAGGATATTTTCTTTTGACATATAGATTTTTAGGTGGATTCTGAAATGAGATTCTAAAGCAGGGTTCACAGTTGAGACAATATTATCTGTACATCCAAGATGATTTCAACTGTTCTCCAATAGTGACAGTTCATTTATATTCAAGTCCATTTAGACTGTGGTTAGTGCTCTAAAATACAAGTACAAAATATAAGTACTACGTGGTGGTAGAGTTTCTACTCTAAATTCATCCCTGATCCAACATAACTAGTTTCAGAGAAGCAAGGAAAAGATGTCAGCATCTTTTTTAGAAGCAAATATTCATCAGAGCAGGGGACTGATAGCAGATCTCCCACCTCACTGAAGAGCTCTTCAACTACTGCAGTGCCCAGATATTCTCTTAATCTCTCCCGCTGGAGCTGTAACACAGTGTGTAAAGTTTTGTGGGCTGTACAGAAGCTGACTTTGTAGCCTAGAGATTAGGTCTGCTCTCCTGGAATTTGGGAAGAGGCAAATTCAAGGCTCCATGTCAATGAATAGTTAGTTAATTCTGTCTACAGAAGAGGTGTTCAACAGACAGGAGAGAGAATGTACTGAGAAAAGCACAGTTTGGCCCACTGGATGTAGGAGAATGGTAGAAAATGAGAGCTGAGGGCTGGAGCCAGCAGAGCATCCTTTTACAGAGGGAGAAGTAATACTTTAAAGTTTTGTCCACAAAATAATACCTGGAATCTCACAATTTTTGTGGGATAATTATCATAAGAAACCCAGATTTTCTGTCCATATAAAATTGTCATACACAGTTGATCACATAAAATTTGATGGCAGGAAATTTCAGATAGTCATCTTAAAACCATCTTTATTTCCCTCATCTGTTCATACACTTTTCTGCCCTGTAAACTGGTACAGGAAATAGCGTAACATAATTTTATTTATTCAGCTTCAAACCTGAATGTACACAAGCTGAAAATGTGTGAGTTACTACAGCCCCTGTTTACAGTACCTTGTGTGGCTTGACTGAGGGAGAAACTGGCAGAATGGAAAATGCTTCTTTTTGTGATGGCCAATGTTTTGTCATTAAAGCTGATTTTTAATGGAGTTTCCAGTCTTTATGAAATGTGTCAGCATGTTAAACGAGGTGATCTTTCACTCAGCAGTTTCAGAATTAGCTCTTATTCTTTCAGTAAAGAAAAATAGGTTTAAAATTTGTATTCAAACATAATTTTTTTTTTTAATCTTCATCTTCTAGATATGTCTGAACTGAAATTGTGAGTCTGGGCAAGTTTGAATCCTGGTGTGATCTCCCAAGGGCAGGTACTTCTTTCAGTTTTCTCTTATGTTTGATGTTTAATGTGGAAGCCATGCTTCTTCTGAACTGAGAAGCCACATGTTGCTTCTTTTTATCTCTGGCACACAACTATCTTAGGGTTCGACGTTACCTTCATCTAACTGTTGGGATGACCTTTGACTGGTATCCCAGCACACCGAATTACCAAGTTGCCAGTATTACAAAATGCTACTGCTAGGATATAATCCTGTACAAGGAAGAGCAATTATGTAGCTGCAGTAGTATGTTTAATTATGGAAATAAGAAACCAAAGATCTCTTGGGATACTACAAGACAAGACAGTCCAAGTTAAGCTCTTAATTTATTTTCTCTGAACTTTTGAAACCTTTGTGAAGAAAAGTAAGCCTGAATAAGGGTACTAGTTTCCCAGGACATCAGCCAATGCTTGGGAGAGCACATAATTTTCAGTCAGTAGTATGGGCCACTGACTTTCCATCTTCTCTTCCTTGTCTGTTTTTCCAGTACCCCTGTACCACAGTTTGAGGAAGGGGCTTAGCTCTCACTATTTCTACCTCTAAGACTTTTACAGCCTCCAAATGTTAGCCCAGTAGCACATAGGTACCTTAGCTAAAGGCAGAATCCTTGGTCCAGATAAGAGTCTCAATGAAAGAATGACTTGTCTTACCAGACAACTTCAGCATTCTTTTATATCTTAAAAGCATACTGCAACAATATACCAGATTAACTTTTTCAACTTCAATTACTGTTTAACCTGGCTGATTTTGGCTGAAACAGTTGAAAGAAGATTCACATAATCCTTTCCACTGACGAAATGGGTGGGTGCTGTGATGTCTGTCCAAGGGTAGTTATGTCTTCGGCTGCAAAGGTTTATGAAGGGAAGGTCTGCCCATGCCTCAAGTGCTGATACCAATACACCATGTACTTCTGGGCCTCTGCTACTTGATGATGTGAATACACTTTTTCCTGACTATTTATGGCTCTTTGAAGACATCACCAAACTTCCAAAAGTACAGTTATTCCAACCTAGATTTCAGCCTATGAGATCTGAATTTGTATCTGGAAACACAGTTTTCAAAAGTAGTGTGCTTAAAAAGCACACTATAACCATCAGTGGCTGTTCCACCTGCTACTCAGTGCTCAAGCAGAATGCTTGTCATGTTCAGTACAAGAGCTCTCTGCAACATCTGTCCATGCAGCCTTCAAAGCACAGAAGCAATTTAAAAGAATGAAAACCAGAATAATTATTATTAACTTTGTTTATACATCTTTAAAATTAGGAGTTGTTGGATTTTAAACACTGGACTTTAAATTTCAGTCTTAACTGCTGGTGTGTGAATTTCAGGATAGAAATAAAATTGCTTGAATGGATTACACTGTGTTTAAAAATAATCCTCCTCCATTTTGAGACATGCAATAGACTACATTTTGAAAAATTCATTTTTTTCAGAGAGGTGCACTTGAATGTGTGATTCCAAAACAATATAATCAGACCAAATAGCTTTATCAAAGATAGCAATTCAAAGCTTTTAGTGCAAATGCATCACAAATGCTTGCACTCAGAAATTCTCTTTCTAGGGTCGTGTTTACAGACTCTGCCACAATAGGTAAAAGAACAAAAATATCTTTGATGGTTTAGCAGAGAAAAGGGTAGTACTGAAAAAGGGATGGGAAAGAATGGGATGCAAGACACTGTTGAAAAATAATTGATACTGTTGCAGCAAGAAAGGCCAAACTCAAAAAGAAAGACAGAAAGGGAATAATAGTGATATAAATTTGGTATTAGGTGCTCAGATTTTACAATTAAACACAGAAGTGTTTGCACATCAGTAAAGTTTTGTCACATTCGTAGTACCCATTGACCTAAAACCACATTTGTGTTTCTAGCTTTCCTTCCTGTTGCTTTCTCCTTGACAGGCTTTTTGAAGATCTTAGATATGAAATCTCTTAGCGAGACGTACATCAGGTAATTATATTTGTGGCAGAAGAGATGAAGGTGGAGGAATTCAAACCAGGTTTTGGCTATCATTCTTGGATCTGACAGGAAAAGAAAAGGACACAAGGACACCCTAATTTCCTCACCCAGCTTCTCTGGCTAAGTTTGAATGGTGAAGAAGAAGCCTGTGTGCCAAGTGATGCACAAGGGGACCACACAGGCTGCACTGTTTAACAGTGATACAGCCATATCACCAAAATGTTTGCCTTTCTGCATGTGTAACACTGGGCATCAATTTCAGAGGGAAGACCTTAAGTTTTGACAGGAAAAGGTCTGGAAGTGGTCCATGAAATCGATCCACACACATGTAAAAGGAACTGATATCTCAGCACCTGGCAGAGTTTTAGTAAAGATCATATTTAGTTTTTTACTACCATGGTACCTCTCTATCTGCTTCACACAGTTCACTTCAGTCCTTATTTCTAAATAAAGACTACTAACATCCTTGAAAGAACAGTCAACTTTAAGACAAATACTTTTGAAATAGAAAGTGTTAAACTTCAGATGACTTGTGCAAATCTGTTCAGTCTTTTTTCTTTTTCTCTTGAACTGCAAATAGTATTTAATTAAAAAATAAAATCTGCTAATAATCTCAAAGTGCAAGATGGTTTTACTCAGGGGATAATCGCTGAGAAATGAGAGTTTCTGTAAAACTCTGCTTTACTTTTTGCAGAGTGTGGAAAGTGTGGAGCGGATGAAGCAGAGAGGTAGGACTACACGCTATCACTAACCTCAGTGCTAAGCTGAGGAAAGCAGGTTGGCTTCCACTTTTTCCTTACAGTCTCCACCTTTTTTTCTTTTGCTATAACTTCCAATCCATCCTATCCATCACTCTGATTTTCTGTTATTTTTACTTATCTCCAGTTTAACCTGTTCTTTATTTACTTTTTTTACTCTCCTCGCTCTCTTATATTATTCCTTGGCAGAAAGCAGTTGGAACTGAGAATTCTGTATCATTGTTCCTCTTCAGTTTGTTTCCAGACTTCTTTTTGTTATCACTTCCTTTTTCTTCACTCTCCCTTTCTACAGTTTTGCTGCCTTTTCTTTGAGGGGGATGAAGAGATAAAGAAAAATGTAAAAAACCCACAGAACCTCATGAGAATTTACTTTTCTTAGAATATGCCAGTTCTTTAAAAACTGAACAATTACACGTATGGATCCAAATTAGCAGAAATCCAGCTGATTCATGCTTCTCAGGCCAGATTCAGGCAAGACTTTCCTGCCATGGTGTGTACCACTGCCATGGCTGCCTACTGACCAGACCACCTTCCAGTCAGGAGTGACAGATGCTCCAGAGCCTACATCTCCTTATTCATCTACCATCTTTATGCCAACAGCTGGAATGAGGAACAGATGGAACACACAAGCATGGGTGTTTCCATACATGAGAACTTAAAAAATTTGAGGTCTTCTTATAACATAATTTTAAAATCTTGAGTAAGTTTGTGAAGTTGTATTATTATATTTTTAACCCTCTTCACATTGCAGACTAGCTGGGAGAGTGGGAAATGGAGTCTTCCTTCTTTATGTTCCAGTTCCCAAAGCCTCAGCAGCTTCTGATAGCCAGAAGCACTAAAACCAGCAAAAATATACGTACTTGCTGTCCACAGTTTGGCACACACTTGGGAGCAAGGAGAGATGGAGGATGCTCTGTGCAAAGGGAATCTTTTGAAGGTGTAGGTGCTACAAACCCAGCAATTCTTCCAGGGCATACAAAACAAGATTTCAGAGGAATATATAGTTGCTAAAAACAGTTACTTGCTTAACATGTTTGGCAAACCTTTCAAGGGATGAGGAAGGCAACTTGGGTTCCAGTGCCTTTTCATAAATTCAAGTTCACATCCCATGGAAGACTTGCAATGAGTTTATGTCTCTCAGATTACCACACAGCACTACATGAAAATAAACAGTGAATTCAGATCAGTTCTTACATTTACTTATGGATGATAGAGCACATAAATTGGTCTGGCTCCTTCCAAGAGAAAAGAATCATGCTTCTTGCTCAATAAAATGGCAGGGAGATGTTTAATATGATTGCAACTAACTGTTAAAATCCAGGCAGCTGACAGAAGAAAAAAAATAGCTCAGTTATACTGTCCCGCTGCAGAGGTGTTAAATTTATAAGATAATCTCCAACACAGTGCTTGCAGCTCGTGTTTGTTCGCATAGTTCAGAGGAATGTTTTCTAATCAGCCGAAGAAGTTTACAGTGTTGCGTTGAGTTAACACCAGTTGAAATCAGGTCAGCAAGCAAGAGATCCATCAAGAAACAGCTGTACAGCACTTGTGTGTGCTGTGCAAGTGGCTGCTGCTTCCAGTCTAGTGATGAAATCACGGTACATATTTTTCGCAATAAAAGACTTTGGCAGTCACACAAGCATGCTTTCCCGGAGTTGTAAAATCCTGATGGAGCTGTAAAATCCTGGCAGACCTAAGCTTGAATCTGAAGTTCTAAAATTCTTCCTTCTTAGAGTCCATAGTGTGTTTCACCTTTGGATTTTGCACGTAACTCTCAGTGGGATGGGCAGAATTTACCCTTCTCTGTGAGACAAAGTGAATACATCAACCAAGAGTAGGTAGGATTTCCAGTCTTTGGCACTGAATAAGGGAAAGAGTTAGATTTCAAATTATGTGTATGAAAGTAGCCATTAACATATTTGCTATGATATATTGTACTGTGTTTAAAATCCATCTTATCAGCTCACCAACTGTTTTTCAACAACTTATTTGTGACTTTCCAGTGTGAATGTGTATCCAGAGGCTTAACCTGATAGTCTTCAAGAGCGTCAATTTTCACAGGATGTCTCTAACTAGTCACTTCAGAAAACATTGTCTGTTGCTAATTAAGTCTGGCACGTTTCTGTCAGATAGGCAGGGAATGTTATTTTCCATGCTAGAGATGGGTCAATTATGGTACAGAAAAATTGTGGCTCCCTTGCAAATTAACATCAGGGCCAAATATAGAAATGAAGAATCCTAAATAAGATCAGAGGAAAAACTAACATCCTAAATAATGACTCTACTTACACAAGGATGAATCAAAACCATTACAAATTTTATATGTGAGGGAAAAAAAAGAAGTCTTTTCAAAATATTCAACAGTGTGACAATCAGATCATGGGCTTAATGTGTGGGGCACACCATTTAAAGCCTTTCTGTCACTGAATATTATGTTGATATTTGTCTTGTTGGGAGAACAACTTTTACCCTGAACCCACAGAAGTTTTCCAGCAAGACATTCTCTAAATTGCTCTCTCTTTCAGAGGCAATGAATTTAAGTAAATCTGATTTTTTGAAATCAGACATTAAAACAAACCTTACCCAGCTGCAATCCTTTTCAGAAACTTTTGGCAAGAATTGTTTTTCACTGCTTATTTGAAATCGGAAAACAAATATTACATTCCAAGTATTGCCAGATATTCAGCAATTTTTTACAGTGGCACAGACTTCTATTCAGTTCTCAGGAGTGACTTCATAACATGGTGACAATGTGACTTCTGATAGTTAGAAAACATAAAATGGTCTTATTCTGCTCTAGAGTTGGATGCTAAGAAATTATTCTGTGCTCAGTGGTAAGGCTGCTGATGCTATCGGCAGAAACCGTGTATTTTCCTGTCTTAGTGAAATGTTTTTGCTATGCTTTTGTTATTGTCAATGATATTTAATGCAACCTGTAATGTGCTAGTATCATCCCTGACCACAGGAAAATGTGGTTTTTACCTGAAGCTGCTCACAGTCTTTCTGATTTAGACCTTATCTGCACTCTAGAGCTTTCCCAGCATAATATTTTGGTTGCCTTTTTCCTTTTAGCTGTTACTATAACACCAATAAAAACTTCAGTGTGCAATGCAAAACAAAATCACCACAGAGATGCTCCCTTTGCTATACAGGGACAACTACATGACTGAATGATGTTTTACAGGGCTGTAACAACAAGCAACGGGTTGTATTACTTTAACTACAGCGGTATATTTAAAGTGGCACAATTTTGGAGCGCAGACAAAGCCTTATTTACCACTTGAGGTATAACAGCTGCATAAAAAAATATACTCCATGGATAAATCATCCCATGATGGTGGCAAAATACTGCATTTAGCAACTCTTCTGTGCCAGTAAGAGTCTCAACCAAGCTTCAGACACCTGCTAATGGAAAATAGAGAGGCTGCTTATTACCTTCAAAGTTTTTGTGATACTAAGCTTTGCGTGTATCAGAAATTACTGATTTTGTTTCCCCTGTGGAAATTCAAACTTTGCTGAAAAACAAAGAATTTCCAGTGTTTTCCTGATTTTTTTTAACAAGCTGTGATGCTCAGCTTTTGTGTTCCCTAACCCAAACCTGTGCTGACTATATCTCAGGAGAAATTAATGTGGGAAAAAAGAATTGAGCTACATTGTCCCCATTCAGTGTGCATTTTTTTACCACAGAGAGACAGGGTACTTGTTACCTGCCTATTTCTTCCTGAATGTCAGGTATGTCCCATATGCAGTCAGGTTCCCAAAATAAATAGAAACCTCCTATGCTATGGTAGTGTCTATCATTCGGGAACAGCCAGAGTATGAAAGGATTTGTTAATTTCCTTTTTTTTGTTTTGTTTTTTTTTGTTTGTTTGTTTGTTTGGTTTTTTTGGTTTTTTTGGTTTTTTGTTGTTTGTTTTTTTTCAAAAATTCAAAGGGGATTTTGGGGTTTCCTGGAGATTTAGTTTTCTTTTTTAGGTTTCTTCTATATACCTTCTGTCCTACCAGATAGTTACTTAGGCAGACAAAGCTTAAAAAAATACTGCCCAAGCATGGGGTGTTTTTGAAAGCAGTTTAGACAATACTACCTTTTTCACAACACAGAGAAGTGAGTTGCAATCATGTGACACATTGGAAAACATAAGTATACTTCTTCCTTTTTTTAACTCCTTATCTTCAGGCTATTCAGTACATTTTTGTAAGTACACATCTTTTATGTGAGAAGTAGAAATAAGGGGATCAAATTAATATTGCCGCCAGTTATGGAATTTCAACATGGTAGGACTCCACAGCAGGCAAGTGCACGGCAGTGGCACGAATTCCTACTGGCTGTGAACACCTTCTGTACAACTCACACAAAAGTTACCAAACCAGCAGAAGGGTTTTTTGGAAAAATTTCTGATTTGTTCAATATTGCTTCCAGGTCATAAACATTCCACTGATGCCCCTCTGAAAA
This sequence comes from Myiozetetes cayanensis, assembly GCF_022539395.1. Classification (NCBI taxonomy): domain Eukaryota; kingdom Metazoa; phylum Chordata; class Aves; order Passeriformes; family Tyrannidae; genus Myiozetetes; species Myiozetetes cayanensis. The sequence goes on along the minus strand of NW_026087521.1, from coordinate 66,265,451 downwards.
ACTCCATGTTTCTACTTATCTGGAGTTTGGCACATGCATGTCCTCTTCTGTGCCTGACTGGGGATGGCTGGGCCACTGAGGAGGAGACCAACACGGAATTCTTCAATCCCACAAGACACCACCACACCCTTTCCAACTGGGCAGAGTGCCCAGAAGCTGGTACAACATGGGAGGCTTCAAGGTGAGATACACCTTCAGGAAGTGAGGCTAATAAACACAATTACTTCAAGTGTTTTTAGAGCTTCTTAAAAGTTTTTAGTTCACTTTCCTTTTCTACTGAGCTGATTCTTTCTGCTTCAGCTGATAGCAAAGATCTAGTGCAACTCTAGCCTTGAGACAGAAAGGTACCAGGTAGAAAGTGAAAAGCTATCACCTTCATCAAGCCTGCAGATACTATGGCTCACTGTCTAAGTTGCATTCATGCAGCTCTCACCATAAAATGTATGCTGGACAAGTTCAGGGGCAGGTTAACATCAATGGATATATAAACTTTCTAATTTGTTGTTGTTGTTTTGCATGTAATAGTTTCTTGAAAAGGGTCTGATTTTATTTTTAAAGCAGTTCTGAAGCAAGGTAGATATCAATGAAAGCTGTCAGATACCCACTAATGGGATTCTTTTTTTTTCCTTTTTTTCTTTTTTTTTTTTTTTTCTTTTTAATGGGAAAGAAATAAGATCTCCAATAAATCCTTATTTGGTGTTTTTAAATGCTGGTCAGGACAAGACTCCTGCAGCAGTTTAAATTCCTGTAGTCCATTCAGCCTTCTGTCTCTTGGCTGCAGCTGCCAACAAAGGGTTATTTACTGAGTGCCAGTTGTGGCAGGACATTTTGCAATGCTGAAGGACCAAAGGGCACAGCACAACTTGCTCTGAAAAAAATGCCTCATCTCAGCCGAGGACCTCATGAAGCAAAAAAACCCAACAACCCAGAAACAAAAAAAACAAGCAGTATTGAGGACCTTCTGCCTGACGAAGACTGAAAAATATTTTAAACCTCATTAGAAAAATAAAGTTTGCCTATTTCTCCTGTTTCATACACTGTGCAGGAAAGGAACACATATGCTGTCACATTCATATTTTACGGGCTCTTTTTTTTCCCCAAACCTTCGTACCTCAGATTTGAACTTTAAACTTGTGACAGTGTTATGTTCATTAGAATAAAAATCACTTGCTATTTCCATTGCAAAGCTCCCCCCCAGAGGTTATCTTAGCTGTTTTATAAATCATATCAGGAGGAAAGCTGGCATAAAGGTTGACAGCTCACTCTAGATAATCACTTCCCCTTCTCTTAAGTGACTTTAAGGAGAAAGGAGCATGTAGCTTGCCAGTTCAGTTTTTAGTGGTCAAGCATCCACATCTACCCACCACCAACACACTGACTAAATTAGCTTTTAAGTATTTTACTGAAATGCAGGAAAATCACAATCCTGCTCAGAAGGAGAACGAATCTCAAACATTCATCAGCTATCAAGCCATATTTTCTCTGTCCTTCCAGGGCAGAGCTCATTACACAGAATGATATGAACTCCAAAGCCCTTTGACATGGGGTCCTTGAAGGGAGACTGGGGTTCAGATTACTGTTCATTTATCAGCTTCCTCAAGTGTTGGATTGATTAGACTAATGGCTTATAGGGGATATGATTTCAACATTAAAGTCCTGTATCGTGGAGGTAGACAAATGAAGCAAGTTAGACCTTGTAGTAAACAGAATCTACAACTCAGGGCAACAGTCTATTAACTGGAAACTTAAAGGGAATAAACAGGCACCAAAAGAATCCTGGGTTTAGGAGAAAAGGTCACCTTGTGTATTATACTTTTTATACATACAAAAATAAAACTAAATCCTGGGCAGAGAAACTGAAGCAGTCTGGTAATGGTGCCAAATCTTCCCAGGCCGAGTTAGAAGGGTGGTGGGGGTGGGGAAAGGAAGCAAGCCATCCCTTTAACATGGCACTTGCCCATGACCTGATTGCAGACTTTTGTCAATCAATAGGAATCTTTCACTGTTTCTATTGGACTTTGGAGCCAATGTGGTTGAAAGAGAAGGGTTCCCTATAGCAGGTAATGTGATGGGTCACAGGCAGCAGACAGAAAGCCTTTTTTGCAAGCTGGTTCTGATAGTAGCAAATATTATAGAGGGGAAAAAACTGAGAATATTAACTTGAAACATAAGTATGATTCATCTGCTAATCACTGCATCTATCCCTGAAACTGTTGCCTCTTAGTTAAATAAGGATAATAAGACTGTCCTTTATAAAACGGATAATCCTGAAAGTGTGTATCAGTAACTAAGATATAGGGAGCTTATTTTCTCACTGTCTCATAACACAGAATCAGAAGACAAATTCAGCTCAATGCCATTAGGCAGAATAAAATCCAACCCTGAAAAAACAATACTTTTTTACTCAGCTTATAATTGGACTTTGATATTAATTTCACTTGGAAGCCAAGAACTTGACAGATACCAAAAGGGACTGGATATTTATGCAGACAATGAAAATTATCTATATAATTATTAATTTTGAGGAACAAATGTTAGGAAAATATGCTTAATTTTATACTTCAGATATTTGGCAGCTATAAACTGAGCAGTCTAAACTGATGAAGACAATGAGTAGTTCAATTTGGTTGTCCACAACTAAATAGCTAACTGTAGTGCTGTGGAAATAAAGGAACTTCTGAAAGTAGAACAAGACCTGAATAATAATAATGAGGCAATAACTTGCACAAAATACTTCCAGTTAAAGAGATATTACACAAGGCACTACACACTGAAGTTGTTACTAATTCTCAGTCTTCCTCTTAAGCTGATCCTAGCTTGTACAACACCCCCAGGAACCAGATGAACCTTGTATCTGGTATACCCTGGTAGTTCAGAACTTGGCAGCCTTTTTACATTGATGGAAGATATAATATTTAAGTATTACACAGTTATTTACACACATAAAAAGACAAAGGACTACATGAGACACCAGCCAGTAAAGTGGATCAGAGTTGAAGGCATGTTTGCAGGTAGGTGGGAGGACACTGAGCATCTCCCATTACCAGATCCTTGCTACGTGATTCCGGGTCTTTATTTTCCATACCTGTCAGGTTCCTTCAAGTCCACATAAAGGAGATGTTGTAAAATGCACAGATTCCTAGTGTGGTGCAAAACCACTGAGTAATGTTTACCTGATCTTTTGACATGAGGAATTTGCAGTAGCAGAGCTGGGTGTGCACTTGCTGTTGAGCAGATACTGTGCCTAGTTCTCACCTGTCACTGCTTCTATGTCAAGAAACAGAACTGGGAGGCAACTAAAAAAATCAATATTGTGTTTTCTCTAAAGGAAGCAAAGAGGCAAGGAAATTCTGAACCAAAGCCTCTGTGTTGTGTCTTCCACCTGACTTCATGCTTCCTGAATGCAAATTCTTGGAAATGAAACATGGGAATCATTAAAAAAGAGGCAATGAGGGAAGAAGGACCTTATTTGACTTCTAGTGAAACTACCTTATGAAGAAAAGTAGTTAGAATTGGCTTCTTTTTTCATGCAGCCATTAACTTCTTTAATGAGAATCTGATGGAACAAAGATGCAGCTATTCCAGAGCCTGGCCGAGCACTGTTATTGCAGTTACAACTAAAATGTCCTTTTAACTTTGCAGCTTATGATGAAAGGAAGTTGTTGCATCAGTGGGAGTTCCCGGCAATACTTGGATTTCCAGAGATGAGCTTGCCTTTGGTAATCTCACAGAAAAAGAAACAGTGCAATGTGGCTGGGTGCCTAGGTCAGTGAGAAGCTTATGACACAGAATAAGAATCAGTAGGGTCCATTGTCTCCAGGAGCACAAGTGACATAAAGCGTCTTTCAAGCAGCCAGCAGTATTCTTCCCCCACTGGGAAACCAGCTTCTCCCTGTTTTGCTGGTCAGAGATGTGAAAAGGCTGGTGTGGTATACACTCTTCCCATGCACCTCCCTGGCAATTTCTAAGAGCATAGCTTCATTTCAGCATGTACACTCTGAGAGACAGAAAGACCATTCATGGGTACTACTAATAATTTGGGAGAAGAAATGCCTGGGACAGCCTTTTGGGGGGCAGGAGATGTCTATTTCAACAAGAATTAAACATCAATGCATCTAGAAGCCCATTTCCATTTTGCCTTTGATTTGGACACTGGAGATAATCTTACTCTTATAAAGATGTAGTTTCTCCAGAATGCTTTCTGAAAGCATCAACATGTGCTGTGGGATGAAGATATTGCCTTGTTTACTCCAGACTCACCTTAACCCCCCCGATTTTACAGTCTTTTTGCATTTTACTGTTATAGATGCCAAGCCATTTGTATGCCTACCCTGTTGTACTAACCTGGAATTATTAAATTAAATGATTATGAATTTGGCTGTATTTCATTGCTTCTTGAATGTGGACAGTTCAATACAATTTCTAACCTGCACATGTTTGCTGCCTGGGGGCTGTGAGTCATGTTTGCTTTAAAAGAGGCAGCACTCACAGACTGTCACTCACCTGGGTTATTAGAAACAGAGCACTTTAAGAATTACTCTGCCACCTCCTCACCTCTAAATATAGCTGGTGTGCGTGGGTCTTAAGCAATTTAGCTAGTCTGACAAAAGGTCTCATTCCAAATAATCAATTAAAAATCCATCATTTTAAGAACTATGTGGGCCTCAGGCCAAATGCATCTTGGATGTAATGCCTTTGACTGTTTAATGCTAATATTAATTATTTGTATTACAGCTTTAGATCCTAACTCAGAATGAAATTTCTTTGCACTAGTAAAGTCCTGTTCCAAAGAGTGAACTATTTAAGTAGGTATGATGGACAAAGAGCAGCAGCAGAAAATCATCATTATTCCCTGCTTCACGGATGGCAAACTGAAAGACAGATTCAATGACCTGCCAAGGGTCACATAGGAAAAAGAGTAATTCATAAATCCCAGTACAAGGTCTTAAGCCATGAGATTTCCTCTCATTCTTTAATCAATAATAAAACACCACAGAGGTCTAAGAATCTAATATCTGTAAAACTGCTCCAAGGTCTATAGGCATGATACAATTAATTTCCATTAACAGCAATGTTATGTAAGGGCACTTGACACTGACCAGAAGAGTAGGCCTTGCAGACTTTGCAGGTTTTAAATACTGTTTTAATAGAGAATATAAAAATCAAGGACAGTCTAATTAAAATAAAAACAAGGGGAATCAGTTACCAACCCTTTACCCACACTAAAAATTAAAGGGAACTGATTCAGGAAGTAAACCAATGTTTTAAAAAAAAATCAGGTCTAGAAAAAGCAAAGGCTGTGAGTGAAAATATTTATAATGGGTTTTCCCTTTTTGAACGAGAGTTATGTTTCTCAGTGTTATGTGTGTTGTTCGCTTGACCTCTGGGGCTGTAGTCGGCCACATTTTTTAACTCCCTCCTCCCCTTGGTAGCACAAAGGATTACCAAGAGAAATTCTCACAGATTCACCTGCCTGAAGGACTTGGATTTCAGGAAAAACGTAAGTACCAAAGAACTTGCAACATGATCACAAGAACTCAGCCTCACTGAGTTGCATAAGACAACACCTGCGTGTTGCAAGGAAGCAGATAAGCACTGTGGGAAAAGTTCAACTCACCCAGGGCCCATAAGGCCAACACAAGGAGCTTCCATAAACTCCTGAACTTCTTCTACACAAATCCCTCTGTAGTTTCTTTTATGTATTTCCACAAATGGAACAGGGATCTTCACTAGGTTGTGCAGTACATAATCAGGCCTCAGCATGTATAACATTTGAATATTCCCATCAGCATTTCTTGTTATTGCTTGTTAAACCAGTATAAGAAATAAATTAAAAAAAAATACTGCTCCAATAAGCCTGGATGTTGCAATGAGTAACGTTCATGTCTAAATTTTTCGCAATATACGCATTGTTGACATAAATGCAATTGCACAGTTAAAAATATATATCCACTTTTAGGTGTTGTGACAGGTTTGACTTTTATTTTATGCTTTTGAAGCATATAGCTGAACTGGAACATGTAGTTACTGTTTCAGTTAAAACATCAAATAGCACTACTTATGTTATTTTTAATATAGCATTGATACATTTATAGCATTGATACCACCAAAAAAGTGGAGAAATTAAGCCACATTTTTACAATCTGTCCTAATCCCCTAACATTCCCAATATGTAAATCATACTTACAAACGACTCTAAGAAAACCCCTGGCTAGTACATTTTATCCACCACTCATTCTACAGAAAGACATTACAATACTATGCTATTTTCCTTCCTTCCAGTGTGACGCAGTGAACTTTGATTCTGTAGGGACTTTACACAGGGAGCCACCCAGTATTTTTTGTTAAAACTATTGCACAACAGTGCAGAAGTGGAAAATTAAGTTTGCTGCTTTATCAGAGTGTCAAGTTTACAGGCTGGCATGGACTTACTAGGTGGAAACTTTGTCCCATCAGTGTTTATTCTGGTAAGTTATGGTCAGCTGTTGTAGGGTAAAGTTCTTGGATAATATATGCCATTGCCATCACTCTCTGCACTTGTGAGAGGTAAGCTGCAGATAGGCCTTACTCATTCAACACCCACTCTATGAATCTTCTTTTTCAGAAGAGCCAGGTTTAAAGGAGGTGCCACTACTTGTGACTGGGCTTTTTTTCGAAAGTATAAAAATAATTGAAATCCTCGTGAGCCACTCAAGCTGAGTGTAAGCCACATCCCACCAGACAGAAAAAAAAATTATCTGTTGGCTTGAATAGGATTTGGATCAAGTCTATTGCACTGGAAGAAGCAAATCAACTATTCTTATTTCTGCAAGAATGGTAGCCAAAGGACTTGAATTCAAGAGTTAGTATCAGCCCACTAAGAAATAGTTATATTTTATGTGTTTCTGAACGTTTTATAAGAGGTCATGAAACTTTCTAAGTGGCTTGTTTATTCAATACAATTTAGTAAAGGAAGGGAGCTTGTTCTGATGTTCATGGAATTAATGGAATGTCCACGGAGTTTAACAGGACCTGTGGAAGGCCAGTAGCAGAAAGACTGCATTCAGGAAAATCAGATCACTGTAATGTGCCCTCAACCTCCCTTATGTAGCATTAAGATCAATTTATCTGCCCTGTCACAGGAAAAGTAGAGGGAATATTGAGTGGTAAGAAGGAGTAATAAGAGTTCCTGAACTAGCTCCAAAAGTAGAGTGGGTACAATTTCAGAGAGGTTTCTCAGAGGCTGAAAATCAGATGGTGCACCTGAAAATTCAAAATTAAATGACATAATGAAGTAACATCATTAAAAATTTAAAGAAAATGTGAACTAAGAGTAATGGTGAACATATACATAATCTAAGAATATGGGGCTAGAATCTGCCCTTGTCTTAGAAGGTTATGATAAGGGGGTTCACTTACACTGCTGAACAGCAGTTTGCTTTGACTGCTGTAGACGGGGAAGGCGATGAAGTGTCTGAGTGCACCATCAGTGGAATGCTAACAGCTGAAAAAACAATAAGGGGATGGTAAAAAACTACACCCCCAAACCAGGGATAGTCACATAACTCTGTTAAAAGTTAATTAAATACATGCTAAGAAGTTGAGGGGAAATCCTATAATCTTGCCTAGGAGAACCAGTCAGTTTTAGAACAAGGAAGAACATGACTTGACCCTGAGATCAGCTCAGTTGGTTAGAGCATGGTGCTAAGAATGCCAAGGTTGTGGGTTTGATCCCCATAGGGGCCATTCACTGAGGAGCTGGACTTGGCGGTCCTTGTGGGTCCTTTCCAACTCAGACCATTCTGTGATTCTGGTTTTGGCAGACTTCATATCACAGTCTGAAAGATCAAAAGCTACCGCAAACAGAGACATTTATGAAGCCCATGAGCATGTTTTCCAGGGCAATAGGACATGGACCAGGAGGTAGGACATATGTCAGGTACCTTTGTTTTCCTTTTCTTCCTCGGATACAGTCAACCGCATTTCTCCAACTCTCTTCAACATGCAAGCCCATGAAAATCCCTTGCTCGGTTTCAAAAGAAAGTAATTTTTCTTTTGCAAAGACAGTGTTACCATTAGAGGCCAATACTGCCTTTCACAAATAGGCACCTCTGTGGAAATTAGAATGGGGTGAAAAGCAGCAAGGGCTCAATTCCCAATAGTCTCAGTGTAGCCACCAGGGTAGGAAGTCAGTCTTCCGTGGAAAGGGGCAAAATCCTGAAGTCCTCAAAGAGAGAAGATGATTATTTTTTTTTTAGGAACACTTTCTCATTCTCTCTTGCTGTGCAGCTCCTACACTAATTCTATACATGTATATATATAGTGATGATTCATTACAGCTACCATCAAGGACACATTTTTCCCTCCAATACACCCAAATACATAGTAAAATGCCTTCAGCAATATGAGAGGGGCTCATTCCTGCTGAAAGAAGGCAAGGTTACTGCTTTCCATCCCTCCCATGTAAGGAGCCCCATACACAATTTTTCATGGCTTGGAAAAGCAGCAGGTTCGGCTCCATAAGGAAGTGACCTGCCCTAGATCTGTACCATCTCACATTGTGATGACTTCTCTCATACTCTGAATTCAACACTCCTGGTCAGAGTGCTGGAGATGGGAGGAGAAAAGAGGTGAATTCAAGGTCCTTCCCTGCTGCACGGCAGAAAAAGGCTCTGTTCCTCCTGCTTTCCTTCACCCCAGACAAGGCCCGTGGATCTCTGCTCTGCAGAAAGGCACAGTGGAGTATTTCAGAGCTCCCATGTGCAGAAAGGTAAGAAAAACCTGGCCTAAATGTGAAAAGACAGATTGCAGTGAAGAAAAAACAACAACACAACAAAAACTTGCACAGCTACCAGAATTATGTTATTGAGGGTGCTATTTGTCATCCTCTGTATAATAGAGCATACATTTTGAAACAGGCTGGCAATTCCATTTCATTCACTCTTCTCTTTCCTATTCCAAAAGTGTCATTGAAGGTAAGCAGCAAAGTCACCCTCTTCATGAATTTCTCAAACTGAAATGCTCTCCTGAGGATTGTTATCCTGCTGCTATGTGATCTAGTCTGGAAGCCTGCATGTACCAAATTAAAGAGAACTCTATGAATCAAAGCTGAGAGACTTGGTACTGAGATATATAATGAGCACAAGAGCACATTAGGTCCAGTCCTGCTCCCACGGAAATGAGCAGCAAGGGTCTGATTCTGATTTTGCTGATCCAGCTATAAATCAAGAGCAACTTCACTGAAGCAACATCAGTAAAAAGTGAAAAAGCAGTCTTTCAGCCACTAAATTCCCAACATATCATGCACTGTATTTAGTACCAAACATTGTCCCAGCTTGACTTTGCCTGCATAGTCATTTTGGGAGAGAATGTTCATTCTGGTGAGGAAATGTTCAAAGTGTGTCTTAAGAGAAAAGTGGTTATGATACAGCAGAGGAGTGGGTTAGCAGAGCCTATTGAGCTCCCACCAACTGCACAGATAAAGAAAAAAAACAGGGAGCCTTCTCAGAGTCTGAACTAAGCAAGCGTACTGCTCTCCCCCTACTGTACTGTCAGATCCTCCTGAGTCCTGACCTGGAGGCAAGATTTGATGACCAGATTCCATAAAATTTTATGTGTTTATGAGCACTCTTTATTCAAGCTAAATAGACAGTGCAGCTGAATATCCCTTTTTGTTGTGAGACTTAAACCAACAGAGAGCACCAAGCTAAGCCACAATGTGTTATATCAGCCAAAAGATTTTCACCAAGACGAGTTAGAATGGCAATGGCAAGCAAATTAATTAGTTGCAACAGAGTGTTACAGAAACACTGGTTATCATGGCTTGGATGTGAAATAAAAAGAAATGGTATTTTTGTTAAGGTATAGCATTTATCAGAATGGCAAGACTGAAGCTATTAGAAAGAAAATCATCCATATTTACCAGAGGAATGTATGATTTTGTGATGTTTTTTGTAAATAGGATTGCACCAAAGACCATCATCACTACTGGAGAGATTAATTGCATCTCTATCTTCTCAGCTCTTTAACTTTTTAATGAGAATTGCCTGGCAAAGGACCATATACTGGGTAACAACTCTGCCCAAAGAGGATTTGTGTTTGAGTAGTGACTTAGTATATATTTGCAGCCTATTATTACTGGGTGTTATATGGATGACAAAATGAAAAATGGTCCCTGTCCCAGTCAACTTTTAAATGCTTTACACAACTCCTTTTTCTACAAGCTAAAAGATGGAGTAAGATGCAGACTCTTGTATTGCTGCTGGGGTTTGTTTGTTTTTATTTCACATCTCAGGGCCTTAGGGAGCGAGTCTCTGCTAAGTATTTCTGCAGCTGTTCAAAAGCAATCTTATTGTACAATACAGTATCTGAATAATTGTCTCGGGTGACTATTAAAGTCTACTACTGCACCATAAAACCACAAGGAATAATCTTGCACCGCAGCAGAAAATATCCGACAGCCAACCCTGCAGAGTGTCGTTCCTGTTAGGAGAGAGCTACTGCAACTAAGTGAAGATTCAGGAAGACAGAAAGCACAGGGAAGGCTCTGGACCTCAAATTGTTTCTTTCCTTGCTGACTAAGCAAAAGCTGCTGATTGTTAAATATTGAACTGTCTGTATTGAGCCCTGGCCAGCTGAAGTCAATGGACGTACATCGAGGAAGACTTTAACCTGTTACACGTGAAATGTTTGTCTTCTCCTTTCCCACTCTGTCACTCCTTATGGCCCTTTATATACTGCAGTAAAGGAATCCCTTTAAAGCCTAAAGTGTGGTAATGCAGTTTAATTGTGGTTGGTTGGCCTGTTGGGGATAAAATGTGTTGGTTCCAAGTAATTTTGCTGACTCTAAACTTGGCTCTGTATAGAGAGCTGGAGGAGGGGAGATTACTAATAAAAATAGTATGTGCTACCTGGGGAAGCTGTGCATACTACAAAAGTACTGTTTGAGTAGGCCCTATAATTGAAGATAATTGATTTTTTTAAACAATTATGTTTGCCTCACACTGAGTATACAGTCTGCCTCCTAACTCTTACAAAAGAGCAACTCACATACAAATGTAACTCCCAGACAGGTACACTTTGGACACCCTTTCCTCACTTAGCAGAACATACTCTGCATTCATTACACAACTTTTCTTACTCTGTGAGTTGGAGACAGCTGAATTGTTGAAGGCAGAAATCTCCTGCCTGCATTTCCTGCAGGGTGAAAACAGGCTTCCAGAACCTGGGGGGCCCTGTTTCCTCTCTCCACATCCTCTGATGCAATCCTTTTACTGAATCCCATGCATGGTCCTACCATCAGATTGGTTATACTTGCCTGTCTGCAGGACAGGTGCTTACTACTGATCAATATCTTGCTTACAATGAACACTTAAGTTAATTCTTTCAGATGGTTACCCCTCAAAAATAAGCACCTAGGCAGGAGTACCCCTTTCCTTCCCTGCCTTCAGTTCTTCTAATCATCACTAAACTGCCAGGCAGAAGTTGCTCTATTAGTTAACATGGTTCACATCCCATCAGTGGCATATATACAAAGTGTTAAGAAACTCTAATTTGAATGACAAATAATGTGTGCAAGGACCATTTAGCCTACGGACATTCAACTGTGACATGCATCCAGTTAAGATTAACAGTGACCAAAGGTCATAGAGCAGTTTAGTACCCTCACAGAAAAATGAGCTTGCTTCAGTCCACAGGACCTGGCTCTTTCACTGCCTTAAATAATACCTACATCTACATGAGCATAAAAGCTCACTGTATGATTTGGGAGAACTTCAGAAAAAAAAATTGTGTATTTGTCTACAGACATATCAGGTCTGTCTGTTATATCTTGTCTATCGAGATAACTCAGCAACCTCTTGCTGGATACCTTTTATTATCTCTGTCTTCTCAGTAGCTTCACTCCAAGTGAGTGTAAGTTTTCTGTGTGCATTTGGAGAGGCACTGTGGCAAGAAATCTTCCAGTTTGGTCTCCAGCTATATAATTTCCTTGTGTTTCTAGAGTAGAGCAGTAGAACAAGCAAAACCTACTGGACTCTCATGACATTATTTTATCTTATGATATTAATGATCAAAACCTCAACATCTTAAAAATCCCTTTCTGAGTTGTTCCTTAACTGGGACATCAGGTCGGTAGGGCAACAGATAATTTTCCTGTGTTGGAGTACTGGTTATGATATGCATGTACTTGACTTTTGATCTGAAAGACTAAGGATAACCTTACTAGTTGTCTCTTTAAATGACCAGTAGATGAGCTTTATGGGATTTCTGCATAATGTATAAATTATGTATAACTGGGCATATAATCAGCAGATACGACCACTCCTGTGTTTTGTGGAGATTGTATCCTTTTCTCTCACTGCTTGTTGGTCACCACCCCCTGTGACTGCTCACTTAAATCATAAGCTATTGTTTCTGTCTCACAAATGAGCATCTGGAACTCTGAAAAAGAAGAGCCAAATTGTGATACTGAGAACTGTTGTCCTCTTCACAGTGGCATGAATAAAAGCAGTGGATAGATGAACACTGCTCTCTTGGAGTTAGAAGCTCAACCAAAAGGCAGCTTATGCTAGAGAAACTGTTGCTGAGGTATACCCAGCTGAGAGCATTCCCGACTGAAGAAAGATCCTTTCTTGCTGTTTTTGAAGCAGTTCCTCAGAGAAACCGGGCAGCAGCTTGAGATCTTCTGAAGCAGAAGTGTGTGGATCACAGCGAAATTACACAGGTCTCAACACGTAATATAGTGAAAGTTCTCCCAAATCAGAACATGTAGGTTTTAATGGAGTAGCACAAAAACTGCCTCTGGTCTGTTATACTAAACATTCCATTTGGCATTTAAACAGTACTTCAGATTTTGAGATAAAATATGGACTGAATATTAGTGTTCATGATTTCTTTTTCTCTGTAAAGCATTGGTTTATTTCACGCAGGAGGTATAATTTGTCAATTTTACTTGAATAAAGTACTAATTTATATTATCAAGGGGATGGTGAGCAAAACCTTGAGGTATGCTGAAAAAGTACTATCGGTGCCTTCTTTACCACTCTAATTATGGTGAATAAATGGAGCCAGGGAAGGAGACAGGATGGAACAAGGCTGATCAATATATACCTCTCCCTTGCTCTCCCTGCAGTTAAAATAGAATGATTGCACTTATCTGGCCTTCTTGGGGAGTATCTATTCCTTTCTGGAGGTTAAATGAAAAACTCTTTTTATTCCTACTTTTATGCTGACCCTAAACTCATGTCCTGATTCTACTGTCTCTGGCTATATGGATAGTTCTTCAAGTCGATGGGAAAATTGTCATGAAAAAGGGTTGCTCACATGAATGAGGTTTGCAAGATCAAGCCCTTCATGATCCGTATAACCCTGGGCATTGGGCTGATATGGCATTCCTGATTTACAAGAGTAATCCCATTAATATCCAAGGGACAATTCACATGAGTAAGGACTGTAAGAATGGGTCCCTCAGGAGCAACTATCACCACAGTTATGTATCCAACCTCACTTAGATCATAGTAGTTTTCAAATGTTCTACAGGCACTTTATGCTGCTAGTGAACTTTGAGAAGCAAATAGACCTTGAGCATAAGTTAATTTCTGCTTTACTGACTATGGGCCCACTTTGCACTTTTCTTATATTTCTTTTTATATTTGTCTATCTTTTCTATTTTTCTTTTTCCCTATTTTTCTATTTTTTTTTTAAATTTTCTTTCTTTCCTCCTTTCCTCCTCTTTTCCCCCCTTTCTGACTTCTTCTCTTCCTCATATCTTCTTACCTGTACCTTCCTCAGAATCAGGTGAATTCAAAGAGGGTAAGAAAAAATTACCAAGATGTTGGCCTCAAAATTCAAAGACTGAGAGTATAGCAGCTTTCCCAATTTCACATAAATCTATCTGAATTTCCATAATCTGTGAAACTGGAATGTGAAATCCAAAGAAAAGCATGAAATTCATAGAATTTCTAGCTACATTTCTGCTTCTTTTTATATTCTACCTACAACAAATGAAAATAACCTTTCTCCTGTTTTTCCAGTGTTTCCAGGTGTAGTTCTGAGAACTGTGTATAAATCAATTACCAGCTTTTCTTCTCAAGTATAATAATGTGTAATTAGTTTAACTGTTAACGTAATAGGTTTACCTGCTTTTTCATCTGACTTCAGATATGGATTAGAATGTCAAACAAACAAAAAGGTGGTAATAGAAGATAATCACAGTTTTCTTTCAGTAGCATTAATCACCATGTGATTGTGATATGTGTTAGGTGTTGCAAAAAATTTACGAAGATACAATTCCTTCCTTGAAGTAAGTTATGAGCTGCAGAAATGCTTCCATGGTGTTTGAAATGGAAATCCACTCCCTGGGATGGACCGATGTTCATGTGAATTGTTTTGTTGACTTCAGCAGAAATACTATTTGCTGTGTCCTTAGTGAGAACAAAGGCTGTTGAACCCGACTTCTACCAACATTTAAAACCAGCTCTGATACTACAGTTTCTGCTCAAATAAGATTTGTTATGTTTTGTGTTTCATAAGAAGAGCCATGCAGGTATTTAACATAACATGAAGCACAGAAGTGACACCAATGAATGCTGAACACATGCTGAACCTAAGCCTAGGTTTCTTCGTAATGATGCAGCTTTAAAAATGGTCTCCCTTTCTGCCTCTGCACACATCTTCAGGATTATTTCTGAAACCTTTACTGGACACCTGAGTACATGTATCTCTATCTTCTTCAGTCCAGTTTATCATGAGCTGCTTAGTCAAAAGCATTGAGGAGGAGTGGTGTGGGAGTAGCATGAGAAACATAATAGCATTCTGAAGAAGCAGAGGGAAGTTCAGGCATCAGGATTCCTTCTGTAATCACATTCTAGCAAACCGGTAGGCAAAGCCTGTGGCCAGCTGTGAGTTTCCTTTATTTTCTATTACACTTTGCACAGCAACACGTTGCTGGTGGAACAGCACTGAGGGCTTGGCAGCGCAAGTATTTTTACATGTTTTTCCTCTGGTAAAAGGTCAGACCCCCCAGCGCAATGCAGGGGCCGAAGTGCTGATGTTTTAGGTGCTTCACAGAGTCTTTAGGTAAGCTTGGAAGTTTGCACAATCGCTGCACGTGGCGTGTCACCACCCACGCCCGCCTGGGCCACACTGTTTGGCTTCCCTGTGTCTCTAAGCCCAAGGGTGTTCGGACAGGAGGGCTTTTCCTTGCTTCCTTTTCCTCCCAGGTACTGTTCGCAGGGGTCTCGGCCTGATCTGCCCTTTGACCACCCCGACCCCTCAGCACCCGGAGGCCGCGGAAGAGCAGCGGCCGAGGCGGCCGGGACCGGGACCCGCCCCCGCGGCCTGCGGGGCGAGGCGGGGCCGGGCCAGGCGGTGGGAGGCAAAGGCCGGGAGGGAGCCGCGGGAGCAGCGGGGTCGGATCGCCGCGGGACGGGCGAGGTGTGTGGGCGCTGCTGGGGGGCGGCTCCTGGGGCCGCTTCCCATCGGCGCCGTGCGGGAGCGGACCCTCCGGGGGTGCGGGGAGGGGGTGCGGGGCGGACCCGCTGCCGGTATCTCCCCGCGGGGCCGGGGCTGCTTCGGATGCGGAGCCTGGAGCGGGAGCGCTTGGAGAGGCCGCGTTTTAAACGCACACAAACAATGCCCTCCTGTCGCTGCCCGCGGGACACGCGTGGCGGGAGCGGCTGAGGGGTCTGCGCCCCCCGCCCTTCCCACCCCGCACACGCGGTCGATTGTGCCAGAAACGTGTTTTGCAGAGCGTATTATTATTATTATTATTATTATTTTATCCGGGTAGATCAGGCTGTTTGTAATCTTACTGAGCATATCTCCTAAAGCCCTGTGCTGTTTTAGAATGTGGGGTTTGTTTTTGCATTTCTGCTCGTGTTGAAATCTCGGGTTCTCCGCTCCGCTTTCATTGTGTATCGGAGGCATTGTGGGCGCTTGGAGAGGCCATCCCTGCAGCCAGGGAATGTGGTGTAGTTCAGAGATGCTGGTGAACAGTTTCTCATGGCCTTGCATTGTTTTGGGATGTCTTTTCAGCATAGCTTTGACATCCAGTAAGGAAAACTGCTCTGACGCCATGGATTTACTTTCCTTTTGTTGTGTGAAACTGTGTGCGCTTTCTGCTGTGATAAGTTAAAAGTTACAGTTTCTGTTAGGGTTTATCTTGTGAACTGCGCTGTAATGTGAGAAGAGAGAGTTACACTGTATTTCCCGTCGTCCCTAGACCCTGTGAAAGGCCCGGTGACCCAAGCATTGTTTTAGAAAGGATGAAAGAGGGAACAAAATCCCATTAGCACAGCAGACAGGTCCTGGCAAGGCTAGATTTGTTTTCTCTGAGCAAACTGCTGCTCACCTCCATCCTGCCCACTTTCTCACCCAGGATGTGCCTTTAGAGCAAGTGTTCTGGTACTCTCTGCTCATCTAGTTTCCCTTGTTTGGCAATAGCTGTCAGGACAATACCAGAAGCAATATGAGGGACTGTTAGAACTGTAATCAAGTTAATATTAACCTTTTTATTCCTATTGTTAAAATTATGTCACAGGAAAGAAGTTAACTATAACAAAAAGTTCATTTATTTTCTTCTCTAGTGAATCTAAGACATACTAGTTTTATGGATTCCTAGTCCCTAAATGCATGGTTAAAGTACTTGGTGAGGCAAAAGCCTTGTTCTGTGCAGAGAAAAAAATTAATATGCAAGGGGACATGCTTTTCTTTTTATGTGCTTCTCATCACTTCTTAACTTTATGGTGTTGATAAAAGGTACTGCTTCCATAGGATTGTGGGTTTGGTACGGCCTCACTGGAAAGACACTTCATTAGCTTAAACCTCCCATGATAAAAGCAGAAATAGTTCTCTCCTTTTTGCCATTATAACTTAATCTTTGCCTGTGAATCATGCTAAAAGCAATTTTTAAGAACAAGGTCTCAAAGGAGAAAAATGCATTTTTAACTCAGTTTGATTACAAGTTATTGTTGGGTAGGAAGATATTGCTTAGTTTGAAAACTGAAGTGCAATTATAATTGTGATTTTTTTTTTTTTAAAAGGTTAGGCAATACTAATTTTCCTCTTCACATACTGTAGAATTCATAGTATTGTCACACACTCTATCCTGGTAACTGCTTAAGGAAATTGACTAGTTGAAATGAATTGGTGTAAAATTATTCTAACTGCTTGTGTTATTTCAAAATTATACTAATTTCTGGCTTAAATGTTTTTTCTGCAATTGCAATAAATAGTCAGGTGTTTGTACTTTGACAGTTTACTAAGCAGTTATAATGGAAGCAAAATATTAAATAATTTTAAAGTTTTATGTTATGCCATTGTGAAAGTAAACAGAGGAAAATTGTTTGAAAAGAAACTTTCCACAGTGGCAAAATTGCACCGCCATTGCTGTGATGCTAAAAAACAAGGCCATTCTGACAATGTTGTTGTGAGAACTTTGGATTGCAATGATGTTAGCCTAACTTTAATGTTTTTTAAAGGTCGTCTGTGAGAAGTGGAGAAATGGCTAAATCGACCCAATTAATTGACAATGAAGTCTTCCGGGCTTATGCCACTTACACAGCTATTGTTCTTCTGAAAATGATGCTGATGAGTCTTGTAACAGCATACTACAGGATCACAAGAAAGGTAGGAATTTGGGAATATTGTCTGGTAGAATAAATTTAAATTTGTATTGAAATACAGAAAAATCACTTGTTTTTTTTTAGCTTTCAGAACTGCTGCTATTCATTGTCTTCCTCCTTCTTCTTCTAAAGATATTCTGAGTTTGGCATGCTGGAGTCCTGTTGGTCTTAAATGGATAATATCTTTAACCTAATTATGAGATAATTATGAGACTGTATCTTATAGTTGCATTTGACTAGCCCTACTCTTGTAAAATATTTGTTATTTTTAAATAAAAGCTTTTCATATCTGTAATTTCCACTATGTTCTGAAGAAAACTCTTGTCCAGGGTACCCAATTTTTAAAGCAAATAAAGTGTGATATGGAGCCATATGACATGAATAACCAACTACTGATGTCAGAAGAGCGGGTAGATTTTTATGCAACTATAACCTTTTAATCCAGTAATTCTAAAGCTTTCTATGCTCCCTAATTGTTTTAGCCTTCCCATTGCAGGTAGGTCATTATATAAAAAACCTGAAATTGTTTCTAACATGAGAGGCAGGCTGAAAATTTGCATAGATTGATGTGTAGAGTAGATAAGAACATGTAACATCCACTGAGCTTTACTAAATATTGCAGAAGATAATCTATCTTAGACTACAGTGCTT
The DNA here is from genome assembly GCF_022539395.1 of Myiozetetes cayanensis. NCBI lineage: Eukaryota > Metazoa > Chordata > Aves > Passeriformes > Tyrannidae > Myiozetetes > Myiozetetes cayanensis. The sequence continues at coordinate 66,247,197 of NW_026087521.1, read as the reverse complement.
ATGGGAAGCATAGTATTGTGTTTGCCCTGTTCCTGATCTTCTCTAGGAGTCTGCTCATGGTCACTGTTGGAAACACTTGGTCTTGGGCTGAAAGAGCCCTGAGTTTGCCTCATATCTCTGTTCTTGTGAGACCTGTGTGTGGATCCAGTGGAGTCCTGTATTAATGCTCATATCGTGTTATGATCCTTATGTGTGCAGGTATCATCAGGACCTTTATTAATTTGGAATATTTGTTTTCTTAGGACAGTAATATTACAAACAGAAAAATTAGTACTAATAATTTTGTTTAATATAAAGAAGTCTTTAAAATGCTTAGAAAAAATGGAAGAAAGCAGTTAGATTAAATGTTGTTTTCAAGTAGTGTTTTGCAGTATTTGGGGATAATAATGGGTCATACAAGTGGAAGAATCTGTACCTAAGAGGAAAGGGAGAAACTTACTTGCTCATAAATGAGGTTGGGAGTAAGATTCTTGGATGCTATTGCTGTATAAACTTCTGAAGAAGGAAAGCATCCAGAAGGGCTTTCAGATAATTTGTCAAGAATGGTGAAAAACAGACTTGGGTGGTACAAACCTTCTGCCTTCCAGGTGCCTATGTTCCTTCAGCCCACTGGCTTATTCCATCTTAGAAGAAGGCTTTATCTACATACATAAATTACATTATATTAACTTGTCAGCATGCAAGGTATGTACAGGCTGTGCTTAAGAAAGCAGTGATGCAGTGAATGTTATGTTATTCCCTGTGCATTCAACCTAAGGTAAGTTATGTGAGGTTATAGAGGCATTGGTTAAAAGAGTGGCCTTTATAGCAAGCTGCCTTGACTGGATAAAACATTTTGGCTTTTAATGTTTCTTGTGTGCTTCTGTTTGGAACAGGCATTTGTGAACCCAGAAGATACAGCATCGTTTGGAAAAGGTGACAGTGCCAAGAAATACCTGAGGACTGATCCAGATGTCGAACGTGTACGCAGGTATTGCAGAGGAATCTTTAAAAGTTGTTCTAAGTAGCAGAATAATACTAAACCAAGGAATTAGTTTCACCCTGTTCTCTCTGGCAAGCCTGTGGGTGTTTTATATTGCTTTACATTGTAATCTAATACATTAATTAGTTTACATGAACAAACCATTCCACGTTCAAATTGTCAACAGGTGTACTAAAAATGATAAGCTGTTGTCTGGTTCTAATAACTAACTCTTGGATAGTGTCCTGTATGCATGGGGGAAGGGGTGAGAAGATTATAAAATATGACCATATGTTGATTTAATATGAAGCAGTGTCCATTCAGGGTAAATCAACTTTCTATCTTAATTTGAACACCAGTTGGAATAGTTACATTTTTTCCTGAAGTGTAAAGGAAATAACAGGAGAAGGAGGAGTAAATGGAGTCCATGTTCAAGCCATGGAACTCCAGAGTTGTAATGAGAGCTTTAATCTGGCAGATTGTACAGAGTAGGAGTCAGATCCTGTGCTCTTTCTGCCAAATTAGATCAAGGTCACTCACTCAAGTGTACAGGAGAGTTGACCAGCTCTCAGTAGGATAGCAGTGTGCAACCTGCACTGTATGTATTTTCTTTTGTGAGATCTGTGGCAGAATATAAACTGTATTTCAGTGTGTTAAATATTGCAGCTTATTTAATTTTATTCAGCTGATGGCAAAATTTTCTACTGCCAAAATCTCAGCTTTTGATATGTTTGATACACCTGTGCTAACAAGGAAATGGAGTGCTTTCCATATGATAATTCCTTAATGAAGCTAAGTTTATTTTTATAGTAAAAACTTGAATGTGAATGATCTCTTCTCATTTAAACGACCAGTAGGGAAGATCTTGAAGGTATATACCAGCTCTGATTTAAGAACTGCATCCTTGCAAATGATGACTGTGGTTTCATGAAATATATTTCTGTATGTCTCTTACGGATTAAAATCTCTAAAAGAAGAGTCTAATCACAGTGGGCTGTAAAGATGCTCTGCTCTTTCCTTTTCTGCCCCTGAATAGTTCAGGGAGTTGTTGCTTAATTTGCTGGATGTTACATAAAAATGGAAACTTTTTTGTGAGGAGTAATCTCTTCCTATTTGTAAATTCCAAAAGGCCAACTAAGTTGAGACTAACTTTATGACCAGCTGCCTATTTAACTCAGATTGTTATATTAGAGAAATTACAACTGCCTCAGTCATTTACATAGATTAGATTTTTTAAAACACTGTATTATCAAATCCTGTGTTGCTGTTTTGCAGAGTTTTTCATATATCCCCAGAGCTAGTAAGTCAGCTTGGTTCTAGTTACTCCGTTGGTGTTGAAGCATCCATATTTTCCTCTCAGCAGCGGTTCTTAATGGAAGTGTACTGTATTTTGCAAGCTTCTTGGCAAGAGATAATGCTGCATAGATTTAGAATGGCTTCTTTTCTGTATAAGTGACTGGAATGTGTTCTGTTTATGAGTATAGAAAAAAGATTACTTTCTTCAGAGTACTTTTTTGGGAGAACAAGAATTAAAAAGCTGGAGGGCTATGTTTCCTTGTAATGATAAATTGATTTAAAAAGCAGCTGTAAGACAGAGCCATGTTATGATTCCAGTTGGCTCTGAAATATGACATAATTAGTAAGACTTAGAGATTGAAACAATCAGTAAATTTGGCTGGAAGTACAATTTATCTAAACAAGTGAAGGAAGATGGGAAGGTTCAGGATGGAGTGTGAAAGAATACTTCAAGATATGGAGTTCAGTCTCAACACATTTTTAGTAAATTATGTTATGGTTTCAAAATTTCAAACATTTTTTCAGCTATTTTAGTGCTTAGAGTGAAGAAAATGAACGAAAAGTGTAACTGTCACACCTGTTAAATGTTCAAAAATAACCTTAAAGATGATTGAACTTCATGGAGATTTGATAGAATGTTTCATATGGAGGATGTTTCATATTTTCTTTATGAAGACCACAAACTGAGTTTATGGGATTGGAATAGACCGTCAGGCCATGATGTCTAGCAGTTTTAGTCACAGTCATCCATCCATCAGTTGATGTTCTATTGAGAGAGGCTACAAGAAAATAACAGCTGTCTCTGTTCTTCCTTGACTTTGCATTCTTGCACACTCAGGTGCACTCATATACCTCATGTAAGTCTCTGATATCCCCAAGATCCAGAGGGAAGACCTAACATCTTTCATACAGAAGATCAGAAGCAAGAGAGACCAGAGGGAAGTCAGGTGAACGAGCCAAAATTGTTTCAGTAGCTGGATCAAGTCCCTGCTGCAGAGGAAGCAGAGTTGTGTTAGGGCCTGAACAGTAGCATGCTCTGAAGATACTGAAAAATAACTAGGCTTGAAGTGGTTTATTCAAAAAAATGTAACACTGTAAAAAACTTCTCTTCTTTCTCCAGAGGCCACTTGAACGACCTTGAAAATATTGTCCCATTTGTTGGCATTGGACTACTGTATGCCCTTAGTGGCCCTGAGCTGTCCACAGCCTTGCTGCACTTCAGGATCTTTGCTGGGGCGAGGATCCTTCACACTTTTGCATACTTGATCCCTCTTCCCCAGCCTGGCAGAGGTTTGTCTTGGGCAGTTGGCTATGCAGTGACCTTCTCGATGGCATACAAAGTGCTGAAGACAGTGTTGCTCCTGTAGCAGAGCCTTGGCTTCTGTGTACCATTCGACATTCCACACAAAGTTTCCAGCAGTGTATGGTTCCAGCAGTGAGTAAGCCAATATGAGTCTTCTGTGGTGACTGGAATTCTTTTCTATAAAAGAGCCTTTTCATTCCTGTTCAGAAATGTTTCTTTTTGGAGGAAAAAGAATATTTCTCCCTGTATTCCCTGTTCATGCCTTGCATTGCCGAATGCTAGATTGGATGTTCCCCTTGCAATTTGTCAAGTGCTTACAATTCTAAACATGTGATGATGCTGTATTGATAGAATGTGTGATAATTTTCTACAGATGCACTATTTTTGGCTGTAGCTCTGAAGTCTAAATCAATAAAGACAAGGTTTAAAAAAAGGCTGTTTGTATTTTCATTTTCATTTTGACTCTTCTCACTGCAGCCAGCAAATAACATGTCACTGTGTATCAGGAAGAGATTCCAATCATACAGTTCTTTGAAGAATGCTTACCTTAATAATAAGATAAAACCAGTAACGCTAGGCTTGTTATAAAAAGTCTTTGATGAAAATGTTGTTTGTATAATCCACTTTGGGATTAAAAAACCTAAACCGTTGCAGCTCCATTTCTTTCAATTGAATAGATTTTAAAGAAAGGAAATATTGGGCTAAATTCTCTTTGGACATGCTAGTAAAAATTTGAAGTAATAATTTTTGTTGAAATTACTGCAAACTTAGTTTTCCTGACTGGATAAAGTGTAGACCCTTTATAGAAGTTTGTTTTTGTTTTTGAATAAATTCACCATAAAATGAGTGACACTTGCAAGTGTGGATATCAAGTAATTCAGATGTGCATATGTAATTAGTGTTTTGTGTCATGCTGTCATAAACATGTTGCTGATAGGAAGTTTTGCTCTTTGCTTGCATCTTTCTATGATGTGTTAATTTGAAATATTTTCTTTAAAGACTTTTCCTGGGTTTTATTTGTTTGTTTTGTTTAACTGTGTGGTTCTTTTTTGTGTGTGTGTGGGGTTTTGTTTTTGTTTGTTTGTTTGTTCGTTTTAGCTGTGTCTTAAATAATAGTACAGATTTCAAGGAAAAGAAGTTCCCAGAAGAGTCTCTATATCCAGTGATTTGATATGTTTTAAATGGCAGAAGTCAGAACACATCAGCCCAGAAGTTGCGCCACTAAGGATTGGCCCAGATGAGCTGCAGAATTCTCTCTGCCACCTCCATATGCCAAAGACTTTGTTTTGCTTTTTGCACAGGAGAAGTAGTTGTACTGGAGAGCTTACCTACCTAACCACAGTTGTGAGGTGGAAGTTAAGGCAGTGTTATGTTAGGCTGCAGCTGAGAAAGGTAGCAGCAGGAGTTGGGAAGTGTGCAGAGAGATTGGTTTAATCCAAAGGAGGATTTTTATTGCAATTCGAGTTTAAATCATATCTGCTAAAGAAGAGAACATGGGACTTGAAATCAAGAAGTTAACATTGATTTACCAAAAGTTGAATCTAAGTAACAAGTAACATAATGTAGAGCTACATCCTCTAGAAGGAGGATGCTTAAGAGAGGAGGATTAAAGATAGAACATTGTGGAGCTTTAGCTCCTAACATGGCAGAGTACGCACATGTCAGCACCTCTGGGGTAGCAGAGACTCCAGTGGGAAATATGAGCTTTCGTGTTTCTTCTCTCCTCTTTTTCCACCGTTTTCTACCTGTGCTATTTTCCTCCTGTTCCTTCTTCCTCTGCTAGCTTTTTATTGGATCTTGACACAGCTACCTTGGATGGTGTCATTGTAAGAAAGGTCATCAGCTCTTCCAGGTTAAGAAGGACATGGAGGGTGAAGGAGTGAGGCTGAGCCTTGAACTGTGGCCCAAACCAGTTGTTGTAGTCAGCCTGACAACTCAGACTGTGTCTACTCGGTCTGTGTCTATTCTTGCTTTCTTATATCATGATAAAGCTGTATTTCCCTCACTACTTTGTAGCTTGCCTCTTTTTCCAAGCTGTGTCTGTCTATCCATCCAAACCAAAGTTGGGGAAGTAGCCACCATGCAGAGGGACCCATTTGAAATTCAGCAGCAGAGCAAGTCCTCTCCTTTAGCATCAAAAAGGCTCTTCTGACAAGTGTAGTTGTCATTGCCAGACGTATGCAGGAACAGCATTTTTAACTCCTTTTGCATCAAGTTTCTATATGGAAATCTCAGTCTGAAGAGAAATACCTGGACCCTGTCTTTATTTCTGTGATCTTACATCTGAAACAAAACTAGTTTTAAATCCTTTCCATTTGCTCAGTGGTTTCAAAGCCCTGAACATACACTCAGTATGTGCTGAGAAGTAGAAAAGATAAATGGAAGCCCTTAGAAATACCTAGAGTGATTCAATATTATTCTGTGTTTCTCTTGCATATATTTTAAACCTATATTTTATTTTCCTTTGCTCCCACAAATACCATCTGTGCATCTGGGCGGGGTACATGCTCAATCTGGGAAATGTGCCTTACCAGATTCAGTCAAACTCTGAGTGCCAGCTCCACATAAGTGTGTTGAAGTGGTCCTTGTCAAACAGCTCTTACATTTCTCCAGTCCATGCCCTAGGGAGGTACACTCTACCTGTTGTACAGCTGTAAATTTTAAAAGGTTAGCATATTTCAGGAGAACTAGCAAAGGAAAAAGAGTGTATTAGTTGAATTTATTACTGAGCTATAGTGAATTTTCGCCTTCTAAAACACGTCCATGTGGATTTCACACTGCTGTTGCCAGGTCTTTTTACAAAATCATTACATGAAGTAATCTGTAACTGATGAAGCAACTGGCTGTTATCAGCAGGTATGCTGCCTTTGACCTGGTTGGTAAAAGTACAGAAAAGGCTCGTCCATGGGAGACATCTAAGGAGGTCAAACCATCACCTTGTACTGAATTTCTGTTTGTTATGCCTGTTATTCGCACCACTAGTCTTAGGTGACTGGAGAAACTTACAGGGTTTCTTCTCTCTGCTCATTGTTCCTTGTATTTTGTGTTCTCCCAAGTACTTTGTGTATCTTTGAAGTGGTTCTAATAGTTGACCATGAAGCACTTTAAAATGCCAGCTGATAAAACTTGACCTGGTTAGCTGACTTCATCTCTGTGAATTTCATGTGATTCTTTGTTTTCAGAAGTGTAAATATGAGCAATTCCCGAGTTTAGCTTTTGTTTGTATGGGTAAATGCTTGTGTGTCTTTGCCCAAAATTACTTTGTCCTGGTTTTCATGGCTGTAGACAGATGCACTGAAGGCCGTGGATTGTTGATGGGGCTGGTGACTCTGGCAAAGAGCTCTGGGCTAGGACTTGCCATTTGAGCATGACGTTTTCTCCTGTTGCAGTGAAGTAAGTGTTTAAGACTATAAATGGTACATTAAAATGTTTCCTTGCATTTTCAGAAACAAGTGTATATCTGAACTTCAGTGCCTTCAAGGTATTTATTTCAGGAAGTTGAGTCAGTGTTTCTGAAAGTGATGGAATTGCATGTCACCAAAATACAGGAAAAGAAAAACCTAGGCTCTAAATTCAAATCACTTGGGGCTTTTGAAAAATTCTAGTTGCTTGAAGCCCATTGTGGTCATATGCTCCATTCTTACCTGCATTTTTTCCTAGTTATTTACAGAAACAAATTCTGTCTAGATTTTTAGCGGAAAATACTTAATAACCTAAACCCTTTCTAAAAGAAAATAAAAAAAGGCAAATCTTTGCAATACCCTTTTTAAAGTAACTAGAATGTTGTCTGTTACTATTCAGGCTATCGGAGTTTTCAGTTCAAGGTTGAAGTTTAGAAAGAACTTTTCTGTTCCAAACATAGTCCTGCCAACTGAGATGGCACATCAAGTGCTCTGTGAAAGGTTGTATTGACAGGCATTAAAATACTCTCATGATTAAATATCTCCTGCTGTTGGACACTTAGAAGTCTAATACCTCTTTGTGATTCACTGTAAGTAATATTCAGACTTCCAAATCTCGATTAGTAACTTCACTCATAGATTTGGAAGGCTAACATAGATCATTAGCTCCTCCAGCCTGACCTCTAGTGGAAAAGTTGCCCTGGAATTGGCTGCCCTTCTGCTGAGGTTAGTTTAATCACAGCATGACTTCCAGAAAGGTATGTGATCCTCATTCAGAGACTTTGGGAGGCAGCTATTGATTCTATGACATTGTTTCTCTCTGGAAGACTGGAATATATACTTGCTAAATTTAGGCTTTAAAACCAGCATAGGTTGTTTTTGTTGTGTTGGTTTGTTTGTTTCTTTTTTAATTGAGGCAGTTCTTATTGGAGGAGGAATATGAAATATTTTAATCGGAAGCTTTCCTCTGACAAAGCACTCTTTGCTACTCAGAAAAAGAAAAATTTAGGGCCTCTTTCCACATGTAAAAACATACTGCTCTTCTGCTTTAAAAGTAGGCATGAGAAATGCAAGGTATAATGCCTGAAGTATTTTTCTGTATAGTGATGGTAACTGATCATTCTTAGGAATATGTTGTGGCGAATATGGACACACTGGACTTTGTTCTGCACAAATGCTTGCAGTGTATGAAGTTGTAACCACAATCATGTGCCATAAGTTTTGTAAGTAGTACTACAGTGATGGAGGGCATCCATTCCTAGCCTGGAGTGAAGTATCTTGAAGTGGATGCTTAAGAAGAGTGGAAAATGACATCTCCAGCATGCTTGCTTCAAAGCCTACTGAGTCGTAACATGGGCAAGGGAATAGTGACTGACTTCTATTAAATAGTCAGCTCCATTCCTTGACATAGCATTTCCAAGCACTGACCTGCATGCCAGGTGGCTGCATTTGCCATGGAAACACATTTAAAAGTAATTTATTTTTATACATTAAAGGACATTATTTAGCAGTGGCCATATGATCTCCACAATTGAGTGCTTTTACGCTTAGTTCTTTGCTAGTGGACCCTAGTGCGCATCACCACTGACAGCATCTTTCCTGTATTCTACATCTCCTACGTGCTGGTGAACTTGGAGAGAGCTTAAGAAGGTGAAGTTCAAAGAAACCTGTCTTTTAATTACAACAACAAACAAACAAACAAATGCAAACAAACAAAAAAGACAAAAAGAAGAGTGTTTGTCTCAAGGGTACTGCTTGTCCAGTGAGAGGGAATAAATTCAGAAGGTAGTGTCAGTACTGCAGACCTGCAGAAACAATAAGGTGGGCGGGGGGAAGGAGAACTGAAAGGAGGGAAATGCTTTAATGATAGCTTAGCACAGCATCAAGGAGCAAACTGGATGAGGACTAGTAGATGAAGTATTGTAAGAGAGGAAGGTAGCTTCCTGCTTTATAGAACTGCTTTACTGTCATTTTAAACAATGTTTTTCCATGTGTATGTAGTCATTAAATATCTGCAAAGAGGATTAAAAATACCTCAAATCAGGATGGAGAAGACCCATGTGTTGGGTAACTAATTCTGTTTAAGCAGTTGCCTCGTAAGGCGTGTGTGGGGCATGCAGTGGGAGCTGAGAGTTGACATTATAAGACTATGAAGAATGGCCTATGAAACTTCCCCAAAAATGGCATCACACCTATAACATGGACAGGCTTATTATTTTTTTGCATGGAAAATCATATATGACACTTGTTTTCAAATTAATGGAAAGGAGTCCTTTTTCACTGCAATACATTAATGAAAATCAAAAGGACCTTCAGAAGGGTGAGTTTGGGGCTGAGCAGGAAGGGCTCAGCTCTGTAGGTTGCCCCACATTCCATGGAAGAAGTTCTGAGCTTCATCTCTTTAACCCTCTCTGTATGAGCTGTAGGGATTATTGTATGTGGAATTGCCACAGAAGTACTCAAGGTAGGTTTAGATCTTTAATCTCTAGGTGTCTAAGAGACCTATATAATTACTATAAAGGTAGAATTTCATCTACTTCCTCTTTTGGTAGAAAGTGACAAAGAGGAGTGTTTTAATGTGGATGACTGCCTCATTTATTTAATGTTGGGCATCTGTGCAACACAAAGTTGTTTGCTGTGGGATTTTGACATCAAACCTGTGAGGAGGTGTGGTCCGTCTTGCAGGCTGTATTTCTTAGAGGGCAGGGCTGGCAACTTCTCTACTCTTCACGTGAGTGTCCTTTCTGTACTCTCAAAGAGGTGTTTTCATAAGAACGACTCAGTTTGTTATGAATACTCTGGTACTAGAATTATCTGGGAGTATGTAGCTCATGCTGCTCAGCTCTTCTATTGTCTCTCCAGCAATCTGGTGTTTGCTGTTGGTCTTTCCTTGTCTTCAGCTGGGAGAGGGGTCCAGTGCTGCTGATCTGCCTTGTTAGCTGACAGATGGCTTATTCCACTAATTTTTCATAAGTACTGCAGGATGATTATAATAAAATATTCACTGCTAGTATAAGTGATAAGCAGTAAATCTTATAGTTTGCTCATTGGGTGAGTGTTCAGAGATTTTATCAAACTGGAATGTAATTTCAGTTGATGCTCAGGCCTTGGCTGGAGTTTGACATACCTGTGTACTTTCAAGGTAAATGAAATTAGTTCACTTGGTTTTCCTCAGGATTATTTTGCAAGTGAAAGCTGGGCTGCAGTTTTCTTCTTTGAGTCTGGGGTCCTGTGGCAGTATTGTTTGATCTAAACTTTTGCTTAGATTAACTTAATTTTTAGAAATCTGACATCCTTCAAACAAATCAGACTTATCAGAAGAATGACTGTTAACTCTCCTTTTGATTAGTTTCATCTTTCTGCTTTGACCAAATGCATCTTAGTTACATTATTCCAGCTGTAAGTGGCAATGTGTTAGAAAAGAATAAAATGGCCAGATTTTTCCTTTCTGTAATTTTAGTCTTCCCTTCAACCTTTCTTCATTCCTGATGAGAAACCAGTGGTTCTCTCAGATCCATGGACATGGCAGTAGGTTTTTCCTCTCTCTGCTCTGTCTTAATTTCATGCATGGTACCACTAGATGTCCCTCTTTGGCTTTTTTTATTAGATTTCAGGACTGGACTTGTGAAAAATAAAGTGGCTGTGCTCTGCATCGCTGGTAGATTAAGTTGTAAGGGGAAAATATTTTGCTAGATTTAAAGAAGACATAGTGGATATTAAGGCAAAAGAGTGTCTCTGTACAGTAAACATGTGCTAGAAAAACTTTATGGAAAAAGTAACCTTTGTGAAAACAGAGTATGTAACCTGTAGTTGAAGCATTAGAATGTTTTGTTTTGGTTTTCTTTTCTAAATTAATAAGGCACCAGGTAACTACAACATCTGAATTCTTCCACTGAGGTTCCTAGCGAACTATGCAATTGATATTTTAATTGCCTGCTATTGTTTCTGGTAGGTAAACACATTTTACGATTTGTATTTAACAGTAGAGTAAACTGAACGGGACTGAGGCTGTTCAAAAACTTGAAGTGAGTAAAGAAGCAAAAATAAAACAGAAGCTGTGTCTGTCTGCCACAATATCCAATGAGAGACTTGGTGCAAATAGTTTGCTTGAAATTATCTCAACAGTTACAAAATTCAACTTGGGAATTTAAAGGTGCTGTAAAAAATGTTGCTTGAAATCGTAAAAAATGGGATGCCCTATAAAGCAATATGTGCTCAGCAGATTTACTTGTCACACAAAATGCCAGGGAAGTGGTGGGGGGCATCTTTGAGTGATCCACTTGGCACAGAGGTGGAGTACAGTGTCAGCATAATGAATAGGAGCTTGCTTGGTGGATGGAAAATATTTTAAATTGAGTTTTTATTTAATGGATTTGAACTTTTCATGCCCAATTACCTTTTTGCTGAAAGAGAACAATAATAATAATAATAATAAAGTGCAAAGGTTCAGTTTCATTCTAGAAATGGGTAAATGTGCTTGGGGACCTGTCAAAAGGCACAGCCAGATCTCAGGAGCATGGAGCAAGGTAGCTAATGCTCTGGAGCGAATGTCCATCAGCTTCTTTTGTGGCTTTGTGTGTCCTTGTCAATGGTAATGTGACAGAGTGGGATGAGTCATGTACAGGGACGGGTGGCTACAAAGAGTTGGTTAAGGTCAGAGAAAGTAATGTCCTTGCAAAGGGCGTTATATTATTTTGTTAATTTGTTGGTTAAGTTTTACAGGTGCACATATTACGGAGAAATCCACCCTGCAAAAGAAGCTAATGAGATTTAGGGAAACTCTTTCCAGGATATGTGTAAATAAATCCTTCCCACTGAAAGCTTAATCCATCCTACAGCAGGAGTGTAAGAAGGACAAGTAAAGTAACAATCCCTATGAAATTCTATAGGTCTTTTCCTTCTGAAATAATAGCCTGATCTTAGTGAACTTCTGTTGTAGGAATTTTTAACTTCAGACATGTGTACATTGATGAAGAAAAGGTTGGTTCTGATGTGTTGAACTGTACTAAATAAAAGTGTACTTTTACAAGAGGACACATCTGGATGTCATTTGTTTAGTTCTCATTGCTATGATATCTGTATTACAATGAACTGACTATAGACTTAGTTCAGCAACCAGTGAATTGAGCAGAATTCTTCCCACTGTCTTTCACAGGCTTTGTATCTGGACAAACAGTCTCTATCATATTCTAGTCATTTAATTAAGTATGTGCAGAATACAGTCTGCACTAAAATATTTACTGCAAACAACAGTGTCCAGCTAAAATATTGTACTTTGTAAAAGTTTAGAGAAAAAATGTGTCAAGTAGGTGCCACCTTACTTGAGCTTTAACTCTGCTACAACTACCCCTAGAAGTGGCTGGTCCATTGTTTACATATACTTGATCACAGCAAGAGCTTTATTGATGGTTGGCCTTTGACTTGGCGTTACTGATGGCTCATATGGTGCAATCCTCAGCAGGAGACATAAGAAAGCACCACTTTAAAATGGATCCTGCTGTCCATGTGGTGCTGTTTTGTTCTGTGCACTGCTAAAAGGACCACTCTCAACTTGAAGTCTGGTCAATTAAAAATAAACAGGCTAATAGGAGCTCCATGTCCCCAACTCCTTTTGCCAGTTTCTGTGGGATTGCAATGAAGAGTATCCTGTTTTTAACCACGTTCTTCTCATTATTGTTGGTGGCTTTTTTGTTGTTTATGTGTATGAAAGTATAAACCATGCTAAAGGAGGCACTGGCTACTTCACTGACATGGAAATAAAAGTGTGAATATGACTAAAGCCAAAGCACACAAAGTAAATAATCCACATTTGCTTTGTGTATTTCAGAAAGTGGGAATAAAAACACACAAAATTAAAAAATCCACATTTGCTTTGTGTATTTCAGAAAGTGGGAATAAAAGGTATTTTTCCTTTAACCCTTTCAGCTACTAAAAATTTTGTCTGAAAATTTGCATGGAAGGAGCTTAGCAGTAGAAGATACAAACTGAGTGGGTTTTACGGCAACTTCTAAAAGTAGTAATTTTAGAAATTGAATAAAGTTTGTTAGATTTGAATAAACATTTTAAACATCTTTTTAAACAAATTTTTAAAAATCATTAAAATTTCTCTAATTGGAGAAATAATTCTTTTTTTGTAAAACATTATATATAATTATTTTTTATAATGGACACAATGGATTTTCTATCCACTTAACCTTAAGATTGCATCTAATTCAGTTTTTACAAACTTCTCTTTTATCTAGGACCACTCCATCTGAATTAATAGTTCCAACAGTTCTTAAAATTGGAATCTGGAGGTGCTATTTGGTCTGCGTTTGGTCACACAGTGGACTATGTACTGGGGAATGCCATGGAGGCCAGACAGGGCTCATCATTAAGGGACTGATTTCTAGAGATATTGAAGATCAGTATTTTCCACGTGCTGCTGGGCAAATTGGTGACATTCAGCACTTTAGTTTCAGTGTGGTTCAGGTCTGAACTAGGGATTTGGGATATTGAAAGACTCTTGGGCTGTTTTCTACTCAGAGCACTAGATGGCTTCTGGAGAGCTACCCCACCACCAGTGACAAAAACAACCCAACCTGTGGACAGCACATATCACATCCACTGAAAACCAGGGACTAACTGACTGCAGAGATACCAGTGCAGAAGGTATTGACTACTCAGTCATATATTCAGAGGCCTGTCACAGAACTGAAATTGTTTTCCAACTCCTAATATAACTGCTATTTCTCTTCAAGTTTGATCATGAATTTTCTCCCTCCTCTGTTTTGAAACATTAAAGTGAGGCCAGCAGACATACCAGAGCGATCTGAGATCCTGATATTCTCCAAGGTGTGGGCAATAGAAAGTCTGTTGCAGCCTTGGCAGAGCCAGTTGATGGAGTGGTTAATGATGCAACACTTTTTTTAGTAATGCGTCTCATTTGAACACCACAGCACATCCTGTTTGTATTTCATCTCCTTTCCCCAGTACTTTATCTATGTCTGCTACTCTTGCGTTTTGACCCAAGGGACTTTTATTTTAATCATTTGCTCTTCCTACCTGAACTTTCTTCTACATACTTAATATTACTTTACTTGGAACTTGAACATATGGAACAGATATTTTTAATTCTTGCAGTTAACACTTGACTGCTTAAAAGATATATTTTTTTACTTTCAGAGAAAGCATTTAAAATCTCCTATATTTTTACTTGCTACCCAGAACGACGTTTAGCGCTGCCCAGGAATGCATACAAAGTGAACCTTGTTTGATTTTTCCCCCCCAGCAGGACAATAACTAACTTTAGTGAATGAAGAAGCCTTATCCAGTGGGGTCTTGAAGCTTCTTTGCAGGCATGTAGGATCATTTGGCCCACTCATGGATCTAGAAATATTGGGGAGGTACCAAATGCTGCCAGATAGGTTTTATTAGCAGGACCTTGATGCTATGAGAATCAGGTTAGAGAGAGCTCTGACCGAGAATAGCAGTTACTTGCTTCTGTTAATAAAAACTAATAGTTTTATAACTTGAGCACCAAAAAGCCTGTATTTTATCCCAATTTTATTTTTGACCAAGTCAGGTAATATCTCTGTGCTTCTGTTTCTACTCTCAAAACTTCTATTAATAAAAGAATTGAAGCTTAAACAAATGCTAACTTCTGAAATTGCCTGTATACATGTTGGCTGACTTGTATATCCCACACACACTCATAGTCAGGAATAAATGTCCAGCTGTAAGGTAAGAGAAGAGACATAAAGGTGAAGTAGCAAAGATAAAGCAATGTGGTACCTTGGACTTGGAAGTAGGAAACTTGTTCTGCTTTTGACATATGACATGGTCCGGGCTACTTCTTTTTGCTTTGATTTTGTTTCTGTCAACTTTATGTGTACCATTTTGAGCAAGTGACTGTATCTTTGTACAGAGCCTACTTTAACAGGGTCACATTTCTGATGGAAGCTGCAATTTTAATTTGTTGCTATAGGTGGTACTGTAATATTAATACATAACATAAAAGAATAATACATAATATTAAAGAAAGAAGAGGAAATAATAAAAATGTGAGAACAATCAATAAAATGAATGGTTGCAAATGCTGATGATTCTTACTGTCTAAGGACAGTTCCAGCTGAGTTGATTTTTAAACTCGAAGGCGACATGATGACATTCACGTGGTGGCTTTTGAACTGAATAATGCAAGTCTGTTAGATACCTACTCTGTTTTCAGATCTCTTCCAGCAAACCTCACAGAGCCATGGCTAGTCCATACCCTGCTCCTTTCTTCCCACCTGTGAAAAAAACCCTGAACACTTGAAAAAAAACATTGATCCAAGATGACAAGGATATCTTGAGATAAGACATGAAAGTTAGAAGATACTTTTCAAAATGAAGGTTCTTGACATAGGGAGCCAAAAAAAGTTTGAATGGAATCTCATCCATAAGATTTAATCTCCACAGTTTTCTCCAGTCTCACCTTGAACAGGTTTCCCTGTCATTTATCTTTTATAGACTGTTTTTTTAGTTACAGAGAAGTATTACGTAGTTTTCTTTCATTTTATAGTATTGCTGTTTTAAAGTCTATGCAGTGGTTAGAGAGTCCGCAGAGGATCTGAAATATAGTAAGACTTGTGAAAAAATCCCTTCTAAGAAAGTTCTGTAGCTCTTCAATTTCAGATTATTCTTTCTGATACATGTTACTTTGTCCAGAAGTGTGAATGTCAGCATCAAGCTCTCCAGCTTTTCCTTGGTTACTAAATTTGGGAATGCAGAACCGTAAATCAGTATTCAAGGCAGCTGGATTTTTTCAAAACTGCTATTCTGACAGGATAATGCTTACTGATCTTCTGTAATGGCACCCGTAATAACACATTCTCAAAGAACAGTCACTGTACAATAAGGGTGATTCTTTAGGCTCTTGAGGTCAGCATGGGTCTCCTGTCTTGTCCTACAACCTGAGTGTTTAGAGTTCTCACAGACTGAACAGGCTTTGAGTTGCAAGATAAGTTGTATCAACCAACTCGGGCACTTGTCCAGCCAGTCTTGAACAGCTCCAAGGATGGAGTCTTTACACTTTCATTGGCAACCAGAAAGATTAGTTTCCAAAGTCTTGTTCTCAAAAGTTAGTTAGCAAAGTTTTTGAAAAACAGTGTAACTTTGTCCTAACAGCTGTAGTGGAGATGACCAAAACATAAAGGCAGACATACACACGCTTTTTGTGTATAAAGGAGGGTGCAGAAGATGGTAGGTGGGAAAGCCAGTTAATTTTTTGAGGCTTAAGGCCCTGACTTGTACATTTGAGATGTACTACTGTGAGATGGAGAGCTACATTCCTTGTAATCCCTCTTGGGTGCCACACCACAGAGGTACAGGAGCTCCTGTTGAGTGGACCTGTTGAGAGAGGGTCCAAAGGAACAGAATTCTGAGTTTGTGCTAAGCTATGCATAGGGAAGACAAGGATGTAGGTTCAGGTCCCGGCTGAACCACAGCCTTCTGTTCCCTTACATCAGTAATATGGGACCTCATCCAGAAACAATCAGTTACTTGAAGATTCATTTCTTAATTGAAGTAAGCCTTTAATCTTCTCTGTCCCTCATTCCTATTTGGTAAAACACACATGGTGAAACCTTTACCTGCTTTGCTTATCTGCATCACAGGATCTTTGGAACAGATACTATTACTAATTATACAGTAGTTCTCCTGCACCATAACATCAATGATAATAATAGTAACCATCTTTCAGTATCTGATTATGCATTTCAGTGTAGAAAAAATGCTGTAGAGAAGGTAGAGAAGGTATTCCACAGTGTAAAATGTTTATTGTAAAATCTGAAAGATCTATCTTTGTGTGGCATGTGGGGTTTTTCAGATACAGTTATGTTTACTCAGTACTACCTATAAAATATATTTTAACCTTCCCCCCTCAAAATATATTCCACTGCATCACTATAATATCCTTGTGAAACAAACATTTGGATTTTTTTAACAACCAAATCCATGATTTCACAAGGCTTTATACAAACGGGAAACATAGTTAAGATTTATTTATTATGTAAAATGGCAGGGATTATTATGTTCATTACTTTTAAATTGCACAATGCTTTTACATTAGGATCAATTTTAGAACACAGGATTAGCTACTATAACTACTGGCAGTTTTGGTGCCTTATTACCTTCTATTATATTCTGAAGTAATTTTCATTTATTTAATTTAAACTTCTGTCATTCTGCTTTTTCAAGCCTTAATGTCTCAGCTTCTAAAAATCCAGTTGGTGTTTTCTATCTCCACTGCTAAAGAAGAGCTGTTATTAAGTGATTCGATGGCTTGTTTAGTCCCTTGACTATTCCAAGGCTCACTTTGCTTAATTTAACTACTGTACTTGCCTGCTCCTTCTCTCCTCACCCCCGCCCCTTTTTTGTTCTTAATTGTTTTCAGAGTACTCAACTTCCTGTGGGGAATCAGTCAGCACGCCAGACTTCAAAGCACTTGTTACAGTAGACCAATTTGGCAATATGCTAATTTAAGCCTATTTTTATCTCTTTCTACGTGTTTTCTACGCAAACAAAGACCATTTTGGACATTACTGAAAGAGCGGGGTCTTTGGAGGCTTTTTATTGCCTCAGATCTTATTGGGAGGAGAAAGGGAGTGACTCTTGGCTGTTGGAGATGGAAAATACCTGTAGGGTATCTCATTTAATACATCCTTCTCTTAATTATGTACTCCATTTTATTTGCTTCACCTAATCCAGTCCTGATACTTCCAGTGAATGCACATACATTGCATGTAGCTTGGCTTTAAATCAGGGTAACTGGGGTACAGTTCTTACTGTATGGCCCTGAGATGTGGGGCAGAGGGGTCTCAGCTCTGCTAATCTTTTATGGGCTCACAAAATGAAAATATGTGAAAGCAAAGGAATGTTGAATTAGATATTTTGGGCCTCTGAAATTTCCAGTAACAGTGAAATAGTTTGAATCTGTGAAGGTTTTAAGTGTTCTGGGTAAAAACATTTCATCTAAAATTATGTGCACATTTACTGGCACTGTACAATTTAAGCTATCAGGCATCTGACAGGTGAACCTAGGAGATGCATATGAAAATTAAGTACAAATCTACCCACACACGCAGTTGCATGTTGAACTGTTTAGAAGGATCATTGATGCATGTTCTTTCATGGATGAAGTTACAGAATCCCACAAGGCCTAGAAAAGCTTGTATTTCCATCCTGTTAACTGATGGAGACATAGTTCTCTCTTGTTGACCACGTCCAGAGGCACATGACAGTGTTCACCCTGCTGTTTTATTCCCAAGAATGTAATGGCCTGTGCAGGTCCCTTGACCTTGCTTTTTTTATGGCCAAACCAGTTTTCAGAAGAATCTGAAATACTCATTTTCCCTTCTCAAACACTTATTCCGACTTGTTACCCACATGATTGTATCATTGATGTATTGTAGGTGTTTGGGAGCTTCACCCTTTTCTAGTACAGTTTGGATGAGGCCATGGCAAATGGTAGGACTTCCCTATCTGGGACAGTCTACTGTCAACCTCCACCCTCTGTCAAACTCTTGCACTGGCCGTATGGGACTATGAAAAGGTCAGTGAGCTTTAGGGCACCAAAAAGGACTGTGGTGGGTTGAGCCTGGCTGGACATCGGGTGCTCACCAATGCTGCCTTCCTCAGCTGGGCAGGGGAGAGAAAATATAATGAAATGCTCATTGGGTCGAGATAAGGGCAAGGAGAGATCAGTCACTAGGTACTGTTGTGGGCAAAACAGACTCAGCTTGGGGAAATGAGCTTAATTTATTATCAATCAAATCAAAGTAGTATGAGAAATAAATCTTGAAAAAAAAAAACCTTCCCTCCAACCTTCTTCCTGGACTTAACTTTAGACCCAATTTCTCTACCTCCTCCCTGACAGCTCCATAAGGAATGGGGGCTGTGCTCAGTTCATCACATGTTGTCTTGGCTGCTCCTTCCTCCTCAGAGGGATGACTCTCACACTCTTCCCCTACTCTAGTGTGGGGTCTGTCCCACAGGAGACAGACCTCCACAAACTTCTCCAAAGTGAGTCCTTGCCATTGCCTGCAGTCGTGCATGAGCTGCTCCATCATGGGTCCCTTCCATGGGGCACAGTCCTTCAGGAACAGGCTGCTCCAGTGTAGGTTCTCCACAGGGTCACAAGTCCTGCCAGCAAACCTGCTCCAGCATAGGCTCCTCTCTCCATGGCGCCAGGAACCTACTCCAGCTCAGGCTTCCCATAGGGTCATAGCCTCTTTCAGGCCTCCATCTGTTCCAGCATGGAGTCCTCTATGAGCTGCAGGTGGATCTCTGCTCCACCTTGGACTTCCAGTTGGCTGCAGGGGCACAGTTGCCTCACCATGGTCATTCTCCTGACTGCAGGAGAATCTCTGCTTGGTGCCTGGAACATCTCCTGCCTCTATTTCCTCACTGACCTGGGTGACTGCAGAGTTGTTGCTCCCACATATTTTCACTCGTCTCTCGAGGTACAATTGCTGTTTTGTGTTTTTTTTTTTTCCCCCCCCCCCCCTCCTTAAATCTCTTATCCCAGAGGTGCTGTGACCCTCACTGATTGGCCCAGCCTTGACCAGCAGTGGGTCTGTCCTGGAGCTGGCTGGCACTGGCTCTTCTGGACATGGGGTAAGAAGCTTCTGGTAGCTTCTCACAGAAGCCATTCCTGTACCTCCCTGTCTCAGTTTAATGAGACTGAAGTGTTTTGCTAAGGAGGATGAGTTATGAGGAAGACCAAGCTCCTCCCTCTAAGCAATTGTAAATACAAAATTAGGAAGCTCCAATTGAGGCAGTATGGAGAAAGAAAAGAAAATTAGCAACCCTTTATTAAAGGATATATGTGTATTGGCAGAACAACAGAAGAGCACAAAACCAACCAAACAATAATCCTGTACCCAAAAATCCCCTTCAGCAAGGAAACAGTTCAGTACTTTCCGCCTTTTGGTGCAATTCTAACCAGGGTCAGCAGGGGGCGCTGTTGGGTATCCGGGGCGCAGACCCTGCAGGTGCTCTGTGCTGGCCGGCAGGGGGCGCTGTTGGGCTCTGGCGGTCGCAGCGTGGGGGGGCCCGGTGTGAGGGAGAAGCCGAAAATGGAGATCAAATCCCCCCACCGAGAGGGGAAAGGGGAAAGGGGAGAAGATGTTCTTCCCACAAACTCACACTATCTGTGGCTGGCTCTCGCCAGGGGTTTCCCCCCCTTTGTTGATGGGCACACACCGCTGCCAACACTGGAGTGGAGGCGGGAAAGGGCGACCTCCTCCTCCAAAGGTTCCTCTGCAGATGGGCCAAGCCTCTCTGAGAAATCGCAGCAGGTCCAGGCTGGGGCAGAACAGTGAGCAGGAGAATGGATGCAAACCGGGGCCAGAAGCAGCCAGAAAACAAAATGAACCTCTTAATCCCTCCACACACACCCCCTCCCTGAGTCAGGGCAAAAGTGAAGTGCCTGTGATTTCCTGAGGAGAGACAAACAAAACTCATCACCTTCCCCCCCAGTCTTTGGAGGGCCATCAGCCTGTAATGTGGATCTGCTAGCTAGTTCCTTTGTATGTGTCAATCACACTGGGCAAACACCTTCTCCGTCCCTTGTTCAACTCCTTTCTTTTACAGCAGTGCAGGGGAAAGAAAAAAAAATAAATTCCCCCTTGTTTTTGTTAGAGCAAGTAAACCTATGACAACTCCCACTACCAAAACTGCTATACAGACCCAAGACAGAGTGGTTTGAATATCATCCAAACAAGATTTTTTTGTGTTCTAATTTAACATCACACATCATCTCAGTGCAATGAGGTAATAGTTCCAGCTTAATCCATACTGACTGTGCACAGCTTTGAATTGTTTGCCAATAAAAAGTTGGTCTGGATCTATCACAAAACTACAGTCAATGCTATTCCTTATAAAATAATGAGAGCTACCAGGTTTGTGCTTCATGCTGGTTGTAGGGTAAAGTATGGGTGATCTGGCAGGAGGTGTCGTGGAATGATTTTTTGATTGCATCTTAACTGTCAGGACAAGTTAATATTGGGTCCAGAGTGCACAGCATTTTTGTTATGTTATTAGAGGTCAGTGTCATGTAGAACCATGATCTTAGATTTATCTGCTTATGGTTAGAGAAGTTTAGATTTCCAGTGGGATTTTTTAATGATGGAGAGTGAAATCCTGGCCAGATTCTGTAAGTCTTCAGTGGCATCAGAATCTCATTCAAGGCTGTTATTAGCTTAGTGTTTAGTAATCAATGCCTTTGCAGTTCTTGATTATGGTAATTTCATTAGTGATACTCTTCCAAAATGGCACAGATTGATTTTTGCGAGGAGAGTTTTGTATACAAGGAAAGAACAGGAATTCTTTTATTCTTATATTCATTTTTCATCATCAAACTGAAGAATGCATTTTCAAAATGCTCTCTCCGTTTAAGAAGGCACTTCTGTGCTGGAGGACTTCAGACATGAATGGAGAGGCTATTGTGTCAGCAGAGGCTGATGACTGAGGCTGCATGCTTATAAAGGGCACACACAGGTCATATTATGAAGAGTTATCAGGAATCTCTTACGTGTAGCATATAATTTTTATTTGAGAAGGTGGTGAGCATGAACTCAGTGTGGAGTGCTGGCTCAAGGACCCTTTCGGGAAGGCTGCAGAGCAGATTCTTGCATCGCCTTCTTTCTGCGGAGGGAGCACTGTGCAATTCCTGTAAAAGCCAGTGTGAAGACTACATCAGAAGATTGTCCAGCTACTAGCTGAATAATTATCTTGATCCTGTGGCCTGAGATCATATTAAGTTCTTAGAGACTTCCATAAACTAAGTGTGAGGTCTGGCCCTTTGGAGAGTCTGATCTATTGCTGTGATTAGTAATGCTGCCTTTTTGGACGGTTGTGATCTAAAGGTGGTCTTTTGGTTCACAATGTCAGTTGAGAAATGGAAACAAATGTTGGTTAATTACCAAAGGGAATTTTATTTGGGTGTTCCTACTATAAAGAACAAATTAAAGAGACATGTAACCTGTAATTTCTTTTTAAAAAGGAATTTAGCTCCTTCAGTTCTTATAATAAATATTAAAAGTTGGTCAATTTTAAAGTGAAAATATAACTTGTAAACAGTAGATTGAAAATTTTTAATTTTTTTTATTAGTTTTTGAGGCTATTTTAAAATAATTTTCTTATAGCCAAAATTGCTGTCTGAATTCTATCTTTCTCTTAAACAGTTTCAGGCTCTCTAAAATGGTATTTCTTGGTAGTTATGCCATTTGGTATTTATATGGATTGCTCCAGTACAGTGTTTCTTTAAGAAATAGTTTCTCATACATTTAGCTACATCTATAAGGTGGAGTGATGTCTGCATATGCAAAAGATCAAACTATAATAATGTCTTTGGAAATGGATGATAGCAGACTCTCCAGTAGCTCTCATTAGTGGAATTATGTAGTTAGAGCTAAGAAAATTATTATTTGAATACTACAGATGGTTCAATGGCTTCTTAGTGCAGGGACAGAGCAAAAAAAATCGTAAGCAAAACATGCTGGGAATGACTAAATGGAAAATGAGAAAATTTTTTTCTGACTTTTAGTAGAAATGGCTCCAAGTCAAAATGTCAGATTCAGATAGCTGCAGACCTTCAGGCTAATGAGATCTGGATCTGTATTTTGTAGCTTGCATCCATAGTTTAAAGTGAATTTGAGATCTAAATTTATATGTGTGATGGAGTTTAATATCATTTGAGTTACTGGTTCTGGTTTCAAAGATCTCTTAAACAGTGATGGCAACAGAATGCATACCTCACATTTTGCCGGAATCTTTAAAATCAAATGTGGTATTCTTTATGAACACAAATGTACAAAAGAAGTGTCTACATTGTATGAGCTTACGAAAGTAAAACAACTTCTTTCATACTAAAAGTTTAGGTCTTGTCTAGTGGATGTTTGTTGTTATTTATTGAATTTTGCTGTATTGATTTCTGTAACTCTGACTATTTATCTTTCTACTGCAACACACATTTCAGTAAAAACTCTTTTCGGGGCCAAAGGCCAGGGTGAAGTCTTTGCATGGTTTATCTCTAAAGTACGAAGTGAGAGACTCAGAAGTTGCACCTACAAAAAACAGTGGGGACTCTTTGATGTCTCTCTTAATGTGCTGGGTTTAGATTACTTTGAGAGTACAAAAAGGGTGAAAGGTTTGAGGTTACTTTCAACTAACTCTTAGGAGCATGATTTGTCCATGGGGTAGTTTTTAATAGAGCAGATACAAGGGGATGGGCTATCAGATGCAGTGTCCTGAGGCTGAATCCGGCCTGTGTCCACAGAAAACTCTCATGACCAAAGATCCATGACATTTTCAATATATTTTTTTCAAGGGTAAAGAAACGCAACCATAGCATGGGATATTTTTTTCTCCAGTTTTTCAGCTCTCTCATGCTATTGTCTATAACTAAAAGCACATATTCCTAAGTTGTAATTTTTTGTTAATTATGCAGATGACTCCAAGATGTCTTAATGTAGAAAACAAAGTGCCACGATGTCATAGGAGGAGGCTGCATGATGCAGGGGATTTATCAGGTACCACTGAGTACTGTAATGTTGAAGTATGTTTAGAAAAGTTCCTGGCAATCAGTTGGTTGTTCTTGGTTCACCATCTCCTATATTCATATGTTTTTGCTGATATGAAGAGCTTTGTAATATGAAGAATATTAAGGCTATACCAGGTCTTGCATTTTTAAAAGGGTTACTGTTTTCAGCTGAGCCTGATCATTCTAGTTTGGAGCAAATTTGTCCAATAAGAAAATGTAAAGTAGTGTGACATTGTTTAAATTTCAGACAGGGAATTTTAGGATAGATAATAATAATTCTCTAAGTTTTGTACAGGTTGCTGTGCAAATTCACAGCTATTGTGGGTCAACTCATTCACGCTCCCAGTAATGAATAATTTGGAGTTAAGCTTTACAGGGGCCCACATTCTGTCCCATCATGTTTTTCCACTTGTATAGGGCAAAAGGATATGGTGTCAGTAGGCCCCCATTTTTCTGACATCCTAATTAAAACCACAAGAGTTTCTAATAAACTGCCAATCCTATTGCATAGTTATTTTTGCAATAGTGCCAGTTGTATCATTTGCTGTTAGATATTCCCTAAGAGTAATAAGTGATATCCTTACACTATTGTAATGGC
This sequence comes from Myiozetetes cayanensis, assembly GCF_022539395.1. NCBI lineage: Eukaryota > Metazoa > Chordata > Aves > Passeriformes > Tyrannidae > Myiozetetes > Myiozetetes cayanensis. Next base: position 66,223,074 of record NW_026087521.1, on the reverse strand, counting down.
ACTATCCCTGGCTGATTAAGACCTGGTTTAGGTGCACTGTTTTTAGTTATGACCTAAGGCTTTCAATTCATAAGTAATTGCATGAAAAATTCTGTTAAACTGACATCACTGCAAGATTCCCAACAAGTGAAGAAGTTCAATTAAGTAAGCAAATAAAAATTTTCATGAAAAATGATCCTTTTAGACACAATGCTGACAGGAAGCCCAAAGCTCTCATAAACGTTTTCTTTACAGAAAATCTGAAATAACTATGAAAATCAGTCTATCTCAGATATATAGCTACACAACTTGTATCAGAACATAGCTTTGAATATTCCACTGGTTTATTCACTCTGCTCACATAGGGAATTGATATTTTCTGCTATTCTTTTTCAAATAGAAATGCTACATTTTCACTCTTTGAATAAATAGCTTAAGGATTTGTCAGGCCAATTTTGCAGCTTTCTTTCAAGAAATTCTCAAACTTTTAAAATGTCATTTTACTTTTATGCTGTAAAATGTCTTGAAGATCTACCTAAGGAAAGGATGCATCTTATTTATGACTTTCCTATATGTCTTGACTTCAAATATTTAAATCTACTAATTACTGGAAGAAAAAGACAGCTGTGGTTTCTGAAGGACTTAAAATATCAAAGAAAAGGTACAGGTTAGGAGTGTGTTAGTGTGGTGACAATGAGCCCCAGATAATTATAGATTAATTTATGAGCTAATTATATAGGCTGAAAATTCTGCCTTTTAGGATTATTTTGGACAGACATGTCTATATATGAAGACTCCGTTATGTACCCATATCTCTCATTTGTCACTGTGCTCTTCCCTGTGTTAGGAGAAGTAGGGGAGAACAGTCTTTTTCCTTTCAGCATTTCTAGGAGAGCTTCACATGCTAGAACAAACAGACCAACACTGTCTCAGTTCTCTTCCATAAAGAGATGAGCAAACCTCTCCCAGAAGAGGAGCTGGAGAGGATATGGACATCTTCCTGACCTGAAAGTATGTGAGGGACACAGGATGAATGCCATTCCCTACATTGTCAGTGTCACTGAACTGCATTTTACCCCCCTAAATGCAATGCAGTAATTTTCTTAAAATTTTCCAGAATTCTCATGTAGTGGCCACCATATTCAACAGACAATTTGAATATGGATTGTTCCATAATTGAAGCTAAGCTAGGACACTAATTAATCCCTTTTCTGCAGTTCTGTAATGAGTTGGCTGGCTTACAAGTACCACTGACCTCTAACGGATGGAAGCAGAACTGTTCAGTCATTTGTCATGTCTCATAGGGCACAACTCATGCCGAATCTGCTTTAAGTTAAATAGTAAGGGCTTGTGCTTTTGGGTCTGGAGAATCTAATTTCAAGCTCAGCTGCTGCCAGGAATTTCTGAGTGGTTGTGGTCTCCAGCTCAAGGGTAGGGTGTCATTAGTGAGCCCAAATGAGTGAGAAGTTACTCACAGGAATGAGTTAATGCTTTGCTCCCCATTGTAAGAAAGTTAGAAGTCTGTCCACAGTAACAAATGTGAAGCTGTAGGTGGTGAGAAATTTGTTATACTATATAAACAGAACATTTCAGAGCTATTATAAAATTTGAGATTTTTGGTGAACTTAGCTCTTTATTATGTCTTTGTTCGTTATGGTCTAGCTAGCAGTGATTCATGGAATATTCCTGTACATCTGATTTTAGTAGTTGCCCATTACATCATGTTAACATATTTCAGTACGTGATCAATTCAGTTTTTGGTATGCTGCTTTAATGCAGGTTTCATTCCTTGCCTAGTATTTATTTTTGAAGGTATGTTGTCCATCTTTGTCTGATATCATACTACCCTCTCTGCAGTAAACATTTTAGGATAAAATGCTTAATAAGATTTGCATTTAAAAAATGAACTAAAAGAACTGGACCCCCTCCAGCGAGAAACAAGTAATTATATCATTTGTATTGCAAAACAGGAGCAGCTATAAAACATCAGTATACTTTTTAAGATTTATATTCTTAAGAAGCATTACACTGCATATAAAATGACAGGCCAGGAGGGAGGGGAGAAGCCCTTTCCAGTGTAAGTAACACTCAGACTCATAGGCAGAGGCATGGGTTTTATTCTGGATTCTGCTTAATCAAGAATTCCAAATTTACCACTTCTAGTTTTTGCCTTTTACTTCCACCATATCGTGACTGTGAAAGCTAGTGAGGGACATTATTAGACTTTGTTGTGATCAGAAGAATTTTGTGGTAGATTTGTCCCAGAAAACCATCCATGTGTTGCATAACACATTCAGAAGTCTTTTGTCTGGGTAGTTAATTTTAGATTTCCTCCCTACACTCCTGCCAAAATATAAATTTTGTCTGCAATAGCTGTGCAAAAACTGGTATAAGTAAGGTGTATTTTGCACTGTTAGTGTGGTAAGAGGGTACTTCATGTAGCATAGATGCTTCTGGCCTTAAGACCTCTTGTTCCAAGTAAAAGTATAGGAATTGTTATTCCTCTCAGTTTGGATGACTAAACCAGTTTAAACAGTCTTCAGGCAAAGCACTGTTTGTGCTCAAACCCGTGTAACATTTTGTGAATCTCAAATAGAAATGCTCATCAGTCTTTCAAATGCCTGTGAATAATACGTAATCTCATGAACCAGAATCATGTGTGTTTGGCATTTTATTAATGAAAATATTCCCAAATCAGAGTCTGTTAGCTTGTTTAAATATTCAGTAACTTCTACCCTGAATAAGACCATTTGCAAGTGGCTGTTAGGTGAGTATTAATAAATTAATATGTTAATTAAATCTGCACCCGTTTACAGACTTTATTGCTGTTTGCTTTGCATCTTTTTTAAGCTTTTTGAGCTTTTATTTTTGTGTGTAGCAAACTTTACATTAGACTTGGTCAATCTATTCTCATATTGGCAGAAGAGGATTTTCATTGATCGTTTTCTCTGTATTTGCCTTTTTTCCTCCTTCTCTAAACCCTAGTGCTGTAATACAGAAGATTTATTGTCAATGATTTATTAAAATGTAATTCTAAGGTGACTCCTTATCATGAAAGTAATCTGCAGGCTATCTTTGTTTAAACTTGCAACCCGCTTTGTCAAAGAAAACAGCCTATGAAATTTTCATTATAATAGACAGGTTTTTATAATGAACTGGGAAAAAACTATTATGACCAAAAAGCAAATTGTTAGGAAACTTATGCATTGAAACAATATGCTCATTAATTGTAATTTTTTGGGGAGGGTGAACAATTCTGTTTAATGGTTACATTTTTCAGGTTTATAAATTAATTTGAATTACCCAATATCACTTAATTTTTCCCTAGGAAAGCTTCTGCTTGCCCGAGCAATATTATAACTGCTAATTCAATTACACTGAAATTGTTTAATAGAAAATATAATTGCTTATTCATACAGAATACCCATTAAAGAAGTGCAAAGGCCTATACCCTAGGGTTACTACATATTAGTACTTTGGGAATTCAGATGGGATTGCTGGGTAGGGAAGGTGCTGACTGATCTTTAATTGTTCATCACCTGCCTCCAAAATAATATGAATGGACCCAAACTAAATGACCACTCATTACAAGTTTCAATTTAGGAGCTTGGCTGAGGTCAGCAGATTGCTTATGCTGATCGCAATGATTTGAAGTTGTGATTACCATAAGCAATTTAAATTTTATTGATCTACCCTTCTGAAAGTTGTAATTGAGCATAGATGTTGGACCCGTAGCTCTCCAAACTAAATTGTACTCTGAAGCCCTTGCTGGATTACTGCAAGAATCAATAAGCAGTCAGTCACATTAACAATGAAATAGCTCCATTAACATACAGTGCTACTGGTGAAACTTTATTTAGGAAGGGTGTTAGTTCACTTCATTGTTTTATCAATGAATTTCAGTTGTACAGGGAAAAGTATAGCTTGTGTACACCTAATGAGCTTGCATAATGATAATCCTGTATGCTTTAACTATGAGTCTTTTTATGGGAAAGAAAGATTATTTTTTTCTGTGGCAGATTTGCTTTATTATGAGCAGAGGAACTATGGAAGTGGAATTACAATTTGTTAACTGTGATGCACTGAAATAACTTGGGCACCAAAGAGTTTTCTACTGTGACATATGTTCACTATTAGTGGGTTTCAGACAAAAGGTCATGTCTCAAACAAGAACACAGACACATAGTGAGTTTGTAATTTATATATATTTGGAACTTCCAAGTGGAGTTTAGTGATCAGCCTCCTAAACAACCTCCCCATCTCCAAGTTTTCTGTACCTCTTTAGCATTGCTGAAGAGATTTAAAGAGTGACCAGAGAAAGGCTGGTTGTTCTTACATAAAGTAGACAGTAGAAGCAACACAGGAGGGGTGAGTGAGATGGATATAGATCTGTGTGGATTGTGTGAACAATTTTTTTCTGTGACTCAAAAGTTTGGAAAGGGGACATATAAACTGGTCCGTTTGAAGTATGACATGGCTGGAAACACAGAAATATCTTGGGCTAAATCTCTCATGTATTCCCTTGTGCTTTATCTCTGCTTTTACTATATCTTCTGTCTTTCTTAGTTTGTCATGACTTTAATTCTTTTCAAAATCTTCTTTACTGTAGTATCTCAAAGCTCTCGCTACAGTACAGGCTATCTCCCTTCCTTCCATACCAAGTTTTAACTGAGACATGAACCAATATTGCTTGACTTATTTGTCAGTGGTATTGTGTTAATTGAGTAGTATTAGTTGAGTAAACTTGGATTTGGAAAAGTGCTATCTTTTTATTCATCAAAATGATAGTAGAAGAGCCATTTTATGTTGAGAAATTATTTATATTTATGTATCTTTACGACTTAAGGTACTGCTAATTTCATACTATCCCAGACAATTCTACTGGCAACACACTCATGAAGAAATGAAAGCCACTAACAGTATGCTGGACCTAGTTTAGACACTGGTGAAAACCATCACAGTTAAATATAATTACTTTTCAGGGCAAAAGCTCTCTCTCTTTGTGAAAAGATTCACATGCCTCTGAAGAGGGGTAATGCCATCATCTCCGGCCATGATGTTAAGTAGCAGAATTGAGAGCAACCATTACACCCTCCTTGACTTGAATAACCCTTGTAGAACACAAACGGTAATTTCAGCACCTCAGTACTACAGAATTTGTGGTCTTGTAAACACGCCACAGTCAAAATGCCTGACCTGTATCTATGCAGACCTGTCGTAACTATGTTTGCAATAAAGGCTCATTCCTTAAAATTTAGCAGTGGGTCAGGTTTTGTAGTCTTGGACATATACTTCAAAGCAGTGAGACCAGGCATCCTAAAGGCTGTAAGCATCCCACAGTGAAGAGAATACACAACCCTTTTCTAGAAATAGGCTCTTGAATTTTTATATCAAGTGGTTTTTAGTGTAGGAAAGTTCAAACAGTTCTTTGCAGCTATAACAACAAAACCAAATAATTTAGTCTGTCCTACAGGTGTAAAAGAACTTCATGATATTTTTATTGCTTTCTCAGGAATTTATTTTCTCTGGATTTTCTGCTGTATCCTCACTAGGATGGTGAACTGTTTTTTCCCCAGATCTTGGTTTTTCAAGGATTCAAAGTAATGCATTTGTGATATGGTTTAGTGGGCATGGTGTCACTCATTTGAAGGCTGGACTTGATGATCATGGAGGTCTTTTCTAACCCTAACAATTCTATGATTCTATGTATACCGTGATCCAGCTCTTGGAATTCCTCTCTCATTCAGCAATTCAGCAATTCAATTGGTATGGTTTATGTAAGGACCTTACTCAGGCCCACATCTACTTTATGAAACTCATGCAGAGGATGAAACAAAGAACACATAAATCCTTTGTCATTCTTTCAGCTGAGGCAGTGTTGTTATCCTGGTGAAATCATGTGGAACAAAAGTATGTGCAACTCACATATAATTTCTATACCAGCTTCTGACGCAGAGCAGACACAGAACAATGTCTGATATGGCATTGATTCATAAAAGGTTTAATGCGAATGGTCACTTGCAAGTATAGCAACATGTTTACAGCTCTGAGATGCCCTAAAAGAAAGATGAAGCTTATCTTTATATAGGAAGCATCAGCAAGAAAAATGTTACAAGTGAAAACTGCCTTGTGGAAATTACAGTTGTTCAGATAAGAAATTATACTAATTAGAAGAAGACTTAAGTATTTTATAAACTATAAGATCACTTGTAAAATTGATAATCAGATACCTACTCAGTTTTCAATAGGCATTTTTGTATATGGTTTCTACTGCTAATGTATATATTGCAGAAAATCTGAGAAAAACACATCATATCAAATGTCCTATATAAAATGTCATGCATCAAGAAAATTCCACATGTACTGTCTGAGTGTTATATTGAAGGGATGGAGAGGTCTCTGTCATGATAGCCCAATTATGAGATATTCTATATTAAATTAACATTGAGGAAAGAAGATTCTCTTTTAATGCTTGAAATTCTGATCTCTTTATCATCTCTTTTATTTTAAAGAGATTTTCAGGTCATTTCTGATAGGATCTCTAACCAACAAAATAAAATAAAATTCCCTTTAATTGAGAGCCCTTTACACTAAAAAAACAATTGAACTTTGAGATCCATTTAATTTTTACTTATTTTAAGCACCACCATGAACATCTGCCACCTGGCATAGAAATTGGTTCATATGGCAGGTGGGAAGATGAGATTTATTTAAAAGTTCTTTGTCTTTGATACTTTTCCCTGCTGTATTTTCCAGTGGAATAATTTGAAACTGATGGCATTTAAATAACCAGGTATTGCCATAATAGAAGAATACAGTTAAAATACGTAGAGTAATTGCTGTCATTCCAAGATAAGAATACAGCAGTAGGTATAATGGAGCAAACTATCTTCAGTCTAGTTTGGCCTCCATCCATAACACTGGCTAACACTTAGACCATTCAGGAGAAAATAGAATTCCTTCCACCTCTTCTCTGTGCTTATATGTAATGCATAAATTGACTGATTTATTAACCTGGACAAAAAAAGTTTTCTTTTTCCCTCTGTAGATAGTCCTGGAAACCTCAGGTCTGGGAGCTGATTGTATTCAGTTTTTAACTCATCCACAAAATCAAAATGAGCTCTGTGTCATTCTCTGAAAAGCACAATGTACACATGGAACCTCCTTCCCATGAGTTGCAACCTGTGCTCCCTCCCTTACAGTCTTCTTGTGTATTTTTTTAATATGACAGGAATTCCAAATCAATTTATAAAGATTAAGCCTTTCCCTTGTTAATTTGCAGAAGTGTTACATAGTAGATATAAGGGGGGCAGTAGAAATAAAAGGGAAGACAAGTTCTTCTTATCTTTTCCCTGCCTTGGTTTCCTTCACAGTATTGCATACTTTTTTTGTGGCATTTTAGGGAGAAAGAAAGAAAGAAAGAAAGAAAGAAAGAAAGAAAGAAAGAAAGAAAGAAAGAAAGAAAGAAAGAAAGAAAGAAAGAAAGAAAAAGAAAGAAAGAAAGAAAGAAAGAAAGAAAGGAAGGAAGGAAGAGGAAGGAAGGAAGGAAGGAAGGAAGGAAGGAAGGAAGGAAGAAAGAAAGGAAGGAAGGAAGGAAGGAAGGAAGGAAGGACGAAAGAAAGAAAGAAAGAAAGAGAAAGAAAGAAAGAAAGAAAGAAAGAAAGAAAGAAAGAAAGAAAGGAAGGAAGGAAGGAAGGAAGGAAGGAAGAAAGAAAGAAAGGAAGGAAGGAAGGAAGGAAGGAAGAAAGAAAGAAGGAAAGAAAGAAAGAAAGAAAGAAAAGAGAAGGAAAGAAAGAAAGGAAAGAAAGGAAAGAAAGAAAGAAAGAAGAGAAAGAAAGAAAGAGAAGAAAGAAAGGAAAGGAAAGAAGGAAAGAAAGGAAAGAAAGAAAGAAAGAAAGAAAAAGAAAGAAAGGAAGGAAGGAAGGAGGGAAGGAAGGAAGGTATTTCCTGTTGTTCTTCTCATGAGACTTTTGACCTCTGTAACGGCATCAATTCATAAGATCATTTGTTCTTGCAAAATTTGAAACATCATGATCAAATGACCTCATCTGAACAGTTCAACCTGCTTCTTGCTGACTCCATTAGGACTTTATGAGCTTCATGCAGAACTAAGACCATACAAAAAGAGTGAAGAAAATTTACAAAAAGCTCTTACAAAAAGCTCTGAGTGCACTATTAACAACTATAAAATCATCAAACATTGTTTTAAATGCAGCCATAACATTTGATTCTTGTGCTGGTAATTTTCCAGAGCTGAGTATGACTGCAAAACAGTATTTTGTATCTGATTCATTCTGATCTCTCATACATTCCAAGTGGTCCTAAAAGTCCTCCCAGATATTGAGGGGAGGAGGGAAAGTGCAGAGGCTGGTATATGCCATGTAATCCTCTGATTTTCTGATAGCTTATTTATTCCTCTCCAACTTCTTAATTAGGTCTTTTAAAACTTCACTCTGTCTGTACTACCATTCAGTAAATATTCCCATGATTCTATTTATTTGTTGACCAGAAATTTCATGGAAACAATAAAACATGGATATATAATAGAAAGCATTCTTGAACAGCAAATTTTAAAGTTGGTGACATGAAAATTTTCAGCAAAGGTCTGGTCTGTGAGTTCTCTGACATCTCATTTTGAGTGTACATAACCTACTCATTGAGACTAATCTAGAGATCAATATTTGCCAGAATTATTGGGGAAAATAATTTTGAACAAGAAATAAGTCTGAGGAAAAGAGGAATAAGGTTTAAATGGAGGATTCATTTCACTTTATTTTATTCATTTGTCCTATCCTATTCTTCTTCTTCCAGCTCTCTGACAAAACCAAAACTGAAGATAAGTCGTAATCTTATATTATCATTAAAGATTCTTGATTGCTCTTTCTTTTAACTTTATTTTTAACTGCTGAGGGAACTGGGCAGATATACTCATTATGGCATTCAAATCAATTCCCCAGCATCTTCCTCAGAGGTTTCAAGAACATCCATTGTCCAAGGCCGGCATTCATGGACCATCAGTGTGTGAACCTAGATTCGTTTTGGCCAGCAACCGTAAGCTTGCCATGCTTCATCTCCTCTTTACTTTCCCTTCAGAGTCAGAACTGAAATTTCCCACAACTAACAATCATTTTAAATTGAACCATTGTCAAATTTAACTACTTTCATCATTTTTTCATTCAAGTCATTAGAAAATATCAGAGGCAGACCAGGGAGAAGCCAAGTTTCATACTCGTTTTGGAGAAAAGTGAGATGCAGCTTTTGTCTATAGTCTTTTGGACATTCAGGTTTACTTCCATCCTGTGCTAGTATTTTATTAAGGAGTCTAATCAGTTGAGGCTACAGTTTGAAATGTTCAAATTTAGCCACTGCAACAGCAGTTAAGCTACTGGACTGATTTTGAAAATTCCTATAAGCACCCATGGCCTGCATCCCTCTGGCCCATATTTTCAGATGTGTTTCAGTGTTTGGTTCCCATTTGATCTCAGTTAACCTTTAAGCCTTGGTCACTTCTTACTTGCTATTTGTTGGAAGGAAGTGTTGTAAGTCTAAAGCAAGATGAGGATTATTTTCTTTTATCATAATAGACAGAAAAAAATTATGGATCTAAATCATCCAGAGCACTGATTGTGAACATGGAGTGATCATGTACAGATACACTGAATTTTGTGTAGTAGGTTCACTTTTAATATTCATTTTAGTCTAACCTACCATCCTTCTCTCATTTTATTGACCAAATCATTATTTCTTCCTATTAGAAATATATCAAAACATTTATTTTTTAAATTTGAGTTGATTTTTTTTCTGCAGTGACTTAAATTTTATTAGGATAAATATTTCTGAGAGCAGAAAGATCCATTCTTTTATTGCTTCTTTTGTTTGTTTTTTTTTTTTTTTTCCAACCAGGTAGAAGTTTCTAAATATATTTGTGATTTTGTTGCATTATTTTCTGTTATAATGCCACATAGTGTCTGGTTTGTACATTGAAATATTAAAATATATAATTGCTAATGTACGGTGTTTTGTGTGGCAAGACAATCTTGTTCCTGTGTATGAATAACTGTGAATAACCTTACATAACAGCACTCAATAATTTGTTAGATAAATAATAATATGTGAGATATTAGATTATTTAGATATACATATATATATCAAATTCTGAAAGTCTGAGTCTGTTCTAAAAACCCCGACTTTCAGCTGGTGTAGATTTTTAAAGGTGTTTTTATTTCTGAGTAACTTCTCTGTATGGCTCAAGATCCACATTTTGGTGCTTTCTGTTCAGGAGGAGCCTGGGGATCCCAGCGAAAGCATTTGGAAAGCGCTGTGAGGGTGACTTTCCACTTGTGTGTTCATCTCCCCGTGCTGGACCATCTGGCTCACTCAGCAGCCACTCAGGCTTCCTCAGATGTGTGCCTCAACCTTAAACCTCCAAGAAGCCTTTAAGAAACCACAGGTGCTACATGTTCTGAAGGTGAAATTGCCAGCATTAGTGGTGTCTTTATGTAATTTACTCCTGTCTTTTTGTCACTATAGTGTACCCTAAGGTAGACCTCAGGGCTGGAAGAAAGATTAGGAGGATGGAAAATAAACAAGCCAAGAAAACTTTGGAGAATAGTTGATTGGAGAGGATATGACAATGTCTAAAAAGACAAAGAGGATGCTGAAGTAGAATGAAAACACAATTTCTTCCATAGTGCAGATCATATCTTAGTAGAGATATTAGTTATGATTTTCCACTGACTTGAAGTGGTATAACACTTGAAGTGGTACACACTGTGACAGATTTTGCATGGAATTGTGATAATTTCTGCCCTTTGACGATATGGAACATAATTTTGGGGCCCATGAAATAGGCCTAATAACCTATTTGATGTTCTTTTGTATAACCACAGTCCTTTGAAGAGTAAAATTCATTACTTTTGTCTTAACTGCTTTTTAAAATCTTTTTCTGATGAAGTTCTTCAACAGCTTTTGAAACAGCTGGAATTAACCAGAAAACTTACTTTAGCCAAATTCAGTCTGAAGCACCATTTTGGCAATGGTTACCAGGACAGAGTAGTGATTATCACAACCACAGAACTCCTGTTTTATGGGTTCTGTTAATTCTCCTAAGCACAAAGTTGCCCTTCTATGACAAATTTTCCCAAATCTACTTTGATTACTTTCACCCTTGTATTTCACAGTCACAAAAATAACTCTTTTGTACCCACCTCCCTTCCATTTGCTGAGCACTTATTCTGTTTTTATTATATATAAAAAAATACTAATACAAAAATTTTTTTGGGTAGTAAGATACACGGTTTTTGTTGAAGCTAGTTGTAGTAAGTCATAAATCTGAAACATAACTTGATGACTTACATAATCAGATAGCTTTAAATGAATGATAATTCTTTATTATAGTATTCTAACAACTTGCTGGCTTGGAGAACAAGAAAAGAAGACCCTGGAAAACTCAGATCTGAAATAATAAATAAGCCCCAGAATTTACTCCATGGGAAGTTTTTAAATTAAAATTTTCTCTTACAAACTCAGGAGAATGAAACAGGATCTCTTCTTCTAAATATTAAAAGTGTTGTTTTCTTTTTGTTAGGGGAATTTCTGAGAAATTGATATTATTACTTTTTTTCCAGCCTACCCTCTAAATGTCTACTCATTTATATGAAGAGGTATCTCTCCTCAGTTGTCTTCTCTGATGCTTAAATAGCTTTGTGATTCTTGTGTCTTGTCACACACAAATTTACTTGCACCCATGGAAGGCCTACTAAATCACTTTCTTATGGAAACAGATGGTGTCAATTGTTCCTGTAAGACAAAAGATTAAAAGAAGTTGTCTGTCTGAGTTAGATTCCATTCTGGAGATCTGACCCAACCATACATAGGCAATCTCTGCAACAGCGTTGTCAGAGTGACTGTGACCCAAAATCATGTTATACTTCGGTAACAGGATTCTCTAAGAGATACCTTTTGAAATGGAGCATTGTGTTGGACCAGATGGTTGGCCTGAATTTCCATTGTTCCTCTTGGCTCTCCAGTGATATGCAGATTTCTATATAGCTTTATAGTTTCTCACAGCATTGACTAGAATTTACATTCAGATAACTCTGATGAAGAAAATTAAAAAGCCAAACATAAAGAAGCTACAGAACACGTTTGTCTCTGAAGTGTGTGTGTGCATTAAAGGTGATATTAAGTGTGTACTAAATAGGTTTTAATCTTGTTTTCTTTCTCTCTTTTTTTTTTTTTTTTTATTTTGCATGAAAGCTGGCATGATTGGGATAAGAGTAAAATGAGCATAAGTATGATAAATGATAAAGTGCTCCTGGGAGTAAATATACCACTCAGAGAAAGCATTGCTAATCAAGCAGTGCAGCCAGCTTATGCAGTCTAAGAGCAAGCACCTCAAAAAGATTCTAAATTTGAAAACTGAAGACTAGCATTTAGCTTGAGTAGCTTCTGATTTAAGACAAAGCTACTGTACCAGGGGAATCACAGTAGCAAAATGAAACCTTGGAAGAGGCAGTGGGCTGATGCCTTCCATTAAACGACCAACAAGATCAAAGAGAAAAAAAAGAACTAAAAGTCAAATTTGCTACTTGGTGTGTACTGAGGACAGTTTGGGCAGGGACAGGCAAGGATAAAGTCTGTCCTGCTTAGATTTGTAGTGTGTAACTCTTGCTGTCCACCAAGCTGACCGAGGAGCTGCTCTGTTACAGCTGTAACCTTGACAGGCATTCCTGAATGCCTTCACGGAGTTTGGTAGCCCAGGTACCTAAAGGACTTTGGTCTGGCACACAGAAGCAGGCAGCATGCATTGCTTTTACAGAAAGCAGCATATGTTCCACTTATGAATTTCATCTGCCACCCACTCTTCAGGAGTGAAACACTGCCCACACTTCTTGCCTGAATGACTTGGAAAATATATTTTTATTTCCAACTGTTACTCAAAGTTGGAACTATCTGAGCTATGATGGGTCAGGAAAATCATGCAGAAGGACTTCTTTCTTTAAAAAGCAACATGAAAAGTACTCCTGGCATGAGTAAATTGTACATAACTCTAGATTGTCTTTTGAGTAAGAATTGGGGAAGGATTTGACAGTGTTTATCTTAAAAACTTTGTAGTTATTGTATGTGTTTGTCAATGTTTACAAAATTGCATGTAAGAAGCTACAAATGTGATGGTAAATCCATCTAACTTTGTCAGAAAATGTTTTAATTTCACCTGATATTTATCCAAGTTCATTTAGACTTGTGAATCAGCTGTTTCATAACTCCAGGAATGATAGGTGTTCTTCCTGGTATCTTATCTGGTCCTACTGTGTGACACGGAAAGAAACAGACCTGCAAGCAGTAATCAAGGTGTGGTTACACTGGGTCTAAATTAGGCTGTTTTCCATTTTCATCTATATTTCTTTCTCAGAGAAGTGTTTGTTTATTATTCTATTTTGAAGCATTTCCTAAGGACATCCTAGTACATCATAGTGTTAGGGATCTTGGGAGGGCTGTGCAGTTTGGTCATCTGTATTGTTAGACCCCCTTCCTTCCCTCTACTTGGACTCACCTTGCTCGACAACTTGTCATGAGGTATAATTTCCCTTAACTAGATGGATGGGACAGCTTTAAAGCCTCTTTTCACATTTCTGAGGCAAAACAAAGTCGTCAGAATCTTTTGTAGAGGTAGTCATAGTGTAGTTTGTATAGACATTTTGCATCGAAAAATTATTAAATTCAGTTTCCTTAGAATCACGTTCTAAGAGGGAATTTATACTAAAAACTAGATAATTTTGTAGCAAGTTATATAGTGGACTTTTAAAAGATGAGAAAAACTAGAGACACTGTAAGAATTAATTTTCATTAAGTTTTTTGTGTACCAAAGTGATCAGTAGAAGTGGATTATTTTTAATTTCAAGATTAATTTTTACAGCTTTTTAATGGAGGTAAGACTAAATCACTGTGCATGAGCTGCAGACCTGGGCACAAATAACAAAAATATTGGTCCTTCTGAACATTTTATTATTAAAATCCTCTAAAATATTTCCTATGAATGTGAGGATATTTTAAGCTGGGAGCACTGACATTTTCCAATGTTGTCCCTTACTTAAGTACTTAACTTACTTAAGTACAGTTAGGAAAGTTGCTGCATGTTCAATTACTTCACACAGCATAGGCTGTTAGTAAGCAGGACCAAGATCTGGCAGCTTGTAACTCTGTATTAGCTCAGCTTGTGTTATGGCCAATTGCTGTCTGACCTCTCCACACTGTGGAGGAAATGCAGTGCCATCTGTATATCTCTGAGTCACATTAAATTATATCATTTATATTACATTGGAATGCAGAGTTTACTTTATGCTTTGCGGCAAAATTAGCAGAAGTTATAAGATATAAGCAGAAGCGCAAAGGTGAAAATTTGTGGGGCCTGTTTCTCTCCAGCTTGCTTTGATTCTGCCAGGTGTTGAAATTAGGGAGGGAGGAAGGTTGTTTAAATCTATGGAGGTGCTAGCATGTGTAAATGTTTATAGGTCTTAAACACCCACTGATCCTGGGCAAGACTGCCATGTGTTTGGTCAGACAGGATCAAGTCCTTATTTTTGCTACATTACAACCCTAGAAATATGAACTGGAGAAGAGGAGGGGTGAAAAGCACATTGCAACTAGAAAATTGATATAAAGTTTATAAAATATACAAGGTCTTAAATGAGAAATTTTGTACTTTAAAAAACAACTTCAACTTAACAGTACCTGATAAAAAAAGTAAGTATACAGCACTCCTTTACTGTCTCCATGATTATGTCAAGCTTAAACTCTGAGTACATTCCTGGAGATTTTTTGCTAAAAGAAGCTAAAAGGTACCAGGATTTCTCCTCTAGGAGGCCTGTTCCAACTCCCATGGAAGTAGATAGAAAAACTGTTACGGATTTAAATGGAACTGGGTTCTATATGTAATCTTCCTGTCTTTAACTTCCACAACTACATTTCTCTCAAAATATACACCTATGGATCCACCATCTGCTGTTCAAATAAAATCTCACTCTGCCCAGAATATGAGTTACGTTCCACATGGAATAGCTTGCAGAAGAAACCACATTTTTACTGTAGTTTTGTGTAAAATGGAAAGGCAATAAGAGTGTCAATTATTTGGTGGAGCTCATGCAGGCTGAAACAGAGTCCAGCTGCTCTTTGGACATTTATTGCTACAGTCCTTTCCTGTAAAATGTCCACTGTCATTTTGGTTTTATGTGAAACCCTTCGTTTAAAAAATATGATTACAGACAAGAAGGACTCTTAGAGAAAAGGTTTTCTGGGTGCTAGCTGATACAAAACTAGACTCTGACTGACTTGATAGGCTTAAAGAAATTTTAAATGTTAATTTATGTTCAAAATATGTCCAAAATATTTATAAATGGTGAAAATTTATATGAATCTTTGACATAACTCATCCTATATTTTGTTTTATAAACATTCAGAAACTATTCAAGAGGAAACAGGATGTGCACTGTCTGAGGAGCTTTCTGCTCTTTCCATAAAAGGATCTGCTACATGCATGTTATACAGAGCTGTTGTATATCACTTTAGTCTTAAAAAGATGTGTATACATAGAGAGGCCAAGGATGAAATCCTTGAATCCTTGAATTCAATAGGAAAACTCTTATTGATTTAATTGGAACAAAAATTTCACCTCAAATCCTCAAATGTTGAAAGCTAGCATAACTTTATTGAAGATGATGAACTAAGATGAAGGATACTCTAGTTGGATTATAGCTGAGGATCTGGCCCTCAGAATGTATGTATTTCTTAGGGTAAGAAAGCAGTCAAGAGGAAATATCTCAGAAGACAAGTAAATGATTCAAATTTAGTTTGCAAGTTTGAGCCTGAGCTAAAGAACAGAGCAAAGCCTGTGCTGTAGTCCTCTGCTGCCCATTTGTACAGGAATGATTGTCATTTTAAATGAATAAAATAAGGTAAACTTGTGTTTATGTCAGATTTATATCCTCATTTGCAATACATTAACAAATAAAGTGAAAATGTATTTATACACATTATATAAGCTGATACGAAATCCTGATGTATGAACCCACAGATTTATAAATTATACTTGTAAATCAATGTAAATTGCTTGGTCAGAGTGTTCATGCCTTGCCATCATAGAAATTAGATACAGAAAGGACTGATTCATTTACCTAGTTCATCTCCCTGCCAGCAAAGAATTATTCCTGTTCATTGCAATTTTTTCTAGTCTGTTTTCCAGTATAATTTTGAAAGATTCAATGATTAGGATTATTTTATTTCCCTATCAGATATAGATTTTATTTTTGTTGTATCTTGAAAATTTAAACTGAGAGGAGTGACTGCCTTTCAGTGTCCAATGTTCAGAGGCACTGGGTTCAAGGATCTCCAAAGCAACTATGCCATTCAAAACCAGGAAAGAGCAGTACAATTAGCACATAGAAAACAAAGTGAAAATGTGAGCTATGCAATCAACATATTTCTCTTCATCCATGCCTAGAGCCTCTTTACCACTACTTTAAAAAATTGGCTTATTTCCATTTCAGAACTTGAGAAGCAAAGAGTTTAGTAAACAGGTGCTAAAGTAAAGTAAAACCTGTAGTTATGAAATGGAGGCATTATTGTCTTGATTGAGGCTCTTAACATAATGGGCATATTTAGTTAAGTTTTCTCTCTCATTTGCATACATTCCATTTTTGAGCTCTGGATGCACATGAGGTTATATGGAGAGATCTGACACCCATCTCTGGCTGTTGAATCTTGACAACTGAGTCCATTAATCCTGTAGCATCATGTCGTTCTGGTGTCTACTTGAGAGCTGTGTGATGACTGAAGCTACAGGGTTTACAGGTAAATGGGTGAGGCAAACAGGCTCTGCAGTTGTTTCTGGCACTGCCTGAATGGAGGCTTTATCCATCATCTGTTTCTGCACAACAGGAAGTTTTATGTGTTATGGTCAGTGAATAGTACATGCTCATGATATCAGGAGCTTATAATGAATTTATCCAATTTACAAAAAGTAACAGACAAAATAGCTAACTGGAAAACTGTATTTTTTCATTTGCTGATCAAACTACCCTTGCTGAGGTTTCTACCTATGTGGTATCTGTCCATCAAATTATAAAATTGCCCTATTCAAATCCCTGAACTAGAACAAGAATGATAAAATACCTCATGATTAAGATGCAAGACTGGTTCAAAAGATTCAGGTCCTCATCCTGGTTGTGGTGCAGCGTATTTGGATCTGATTAGTGTTTCCAGAAGTATCCACTGAAGTTCAAGGTGCCCAGTTAGGGGCATTGTTAGCCAGATTTTTCAGAAATTGGGAATGTTCATTCTTCCAAGAAATTTGCTGGAACTTTTTTAATGTAATGCTCTTCTGTAGTTCTGACTCCTTTCAATATGGTTTAAAACTGGGGCTCCCAAATAATTTAGGTGATTCTGAAAATTATGTCCTTAATCTTTACATCTGGCCCCCTTATTATCTCCAGATAGATATAATGCTTTCCTTAAAGGAATGTGATGGGGCTGACATAATTCAAGATGGTAAATTGTGCAGAGATCTTTAGATGGAGAGAGAAAAATGCCAACTCTTGATTCTTTTTTTTTCTTCATTTTTCTTCTGTATAAGTTAATATATTGTGTACTTTTGAATGGATTTTAGCTCTCTGGCTTGGGACTATTCCTCTTCTGAGAATTAAGTAATTTAGTACAGCAAAATGATCTTATGATTGTTTGATGGAAGGCTACTCAGCTTTAATCACCAATACATCATCATTCATTACAATGCTTCATATCTGATTTGCTTTCCATTTCAAGTGGCACAAATCAGGAATATGTCTGTGGTGTAAGTAAAATGAAGTCTGTGGTGGCAAACTGGTGTGAGGATATTCAGACTTTCGTTCTGTTCAGACCTCCTTACTCTGACATGTAAATTGACTGCCTTTTTACAACAGAAGCCATTTAGGAGTAAATTTCCAATGTGCTGTGTGATCATTAGATTGGTATGTAATTCATGTGTGCCATTTTGAAAATGCCAGTGCCCCTTTGAAACGGTATGAAGGAAAAATGGTTACTTCTATAATGTTACTTAAAAGGCTTCTGTTTATCAAAACCCCATTGTGTCATGAGGGTAGTGTTCGTGCTTAGTGCAGAAAGAACACACTTGTCTTTGTGACTGATCTATGGGACAACTCTTGAATAATGGAAACTTATTTTGTACACGTAAGAGGGATATATAATCCTCCTCCTGCCCCTTGGAAAAACTAGAAAATTTTACTTTGCTATTTCTGAATTTAATCTTAATCTTCAGAGCACTAAACCTCTCCAGTGGGGCAGGTGGTTGAACTAAGCTACTGAATATTGCCTGCAGAAATTTATTGCAAGATTGAATAATACAGTATTTTCTCCATACTGTTTTAACCCCTTGTGTACTATTAAGACAGAAATTTGGAGTTGGAGAATGAGTGTTGTCATTTCTGCCTGCATATAGCATTTTCATTTTGGGTGCAACAAAGTAATACATGACCATGACCATAGTTCTCCACTCCCTTTTGCTTCTTTCCTTCTTTTGAAACAAACAGTAACTGCAGAAGTGGCTGTAGTTCAGGTAGCAGTGAGGGTACTGTGTGCTTTCAAATACAAAAATAATTGCTGTGGTTGTTAACAAGAATTGATTTCATTACATGGAATTATACTTAAACAGGATTTAAAAAATCTCAGGGAATTTTCTGACCAAATGGGAGGCTTAATAAAGTTCTGACTTATCCTTGTGCAAAGCTGGAGTTTACTGTTCCTGATAAAAAAATCATTCTTCACCAGTGGCTCTGATATCCTGAACTATCAGAATGGAAAAGCATTTAAAGTATACTGTAATTTTGTATTTGTGACATTGAAGACTCAGAGGCCTCTAGGCCTGTTCGCTGAATACAGGCAATAAATTATAAACCAAAACAAGAAGCCCACAGAAGTCATGTGGAAAAAATGCCTGAAATGGTGTAACTACCACCACCTTCCAACATGTTCTTACATGTTCCTAAACATTCCTACTGCATATACATCCTCTTACAGATGTTCATGTATGCAAAACACAACAAAGACAAGATCTCAAAACAAACGAAAAACTGAAGCAGGCTGAAGAATGCCAGAAATGGTAATTTGTTTCCCAAAGATAAGGAAGAATTCTGCTGGTTACACCAATAGCTCCAAAGTTCTTATCTGTGGAGAGGTGTACTTTTACGTTTTAATATTTGTTATATTTAACTGTAGCATAGAGAGAAGAGTTTCTAAATTCTTGGCTTCTCAAATCATATTTAGCCAGTCATTTTCAAATATTGATAATTAGTGTATCCCTAAGAATTATCTGTTAGAGCTGTAGATTCTTGTACAAAGAGTGATAACCTGCCAGGATTAGGTATTTTTTGTTAGTACACAGATTTCCAGGTTATCAATCACATGTTGAAAACTGCTAATTCATATTTTTTTATCAGTTAATCAACAATTATCTTTTTTGGGTTTTCAAAACAACTTCTGCAATGGGGTGCTGGTCCACTGAAGCAGAGCACATGCTGTCAGTGACATCTCTGCATGATGAGTTATACTTTCCTGGTTCTAGTTGCTGTGGGCTTGATCTAGTTGTTTCTTGGCTCTCACTGAGTTCCAGAAACAAGTGTCATTACTTTCAAGCAGAACAGCCATGTGCAGATGCAGTCAAAAGATTTAGGTGGGAGAAGGCATATATTTCCTCTTTCCAGTGGCATACTACCAGAGTTTTGTATTATTAGCTGACTAATATTCAGGTTTTGATCCTATCAGAAGAGTGTGTTTATGCTACCAGTTTAAGTAACACCATAACATACATATTAAATTGCTCCTGAGATCCCTTCTGGATCAGCTAGATCTCTCTCTGGAGAAAATCTGGGAATGGATTGGCAGATACATTAGTTTAGTGACTGAGCCAGTACACGTGGTGTGAAGGCACCATCTTACCCAACCCAGTCTTTCAACAGTGTCGCAGCACCCCTGAAACCATCTCACACCCTTCTATCTCAAGGGCTGTCACGGTCATTTGGACTTCAGAAGAGCTCCCTCATTGTCACAGTCATTTTCAGTGAATATATTATTTCTTAAGAGTCCCAGACCGAAAGGACAGTCATGTGGATCCAGAAATCCTGGGCCTGAGATCAACTCAGTTGGTTAGAGCATGGTGCTGATAATACCACGGTTGTGGGTTTGACCCCTGCATGGGCCTATTCACTTAAGAGCTGAACTTAATGATCCCCGTGGCTCTCTTCTAACTCAGAATATTCTGTGATTCTAGCCCTTGTGTCAGAGTGTAGACAGAGAAAGAGACTACTTAGAGCTGCAGGACTTTTCCTGGGCATGTGTAGAGATGGCTTTCTGCATGCTGAGAAGTTGAAGCACAGTCTTGTATGGTGCTAGAAATAAAAATAAAGTAACCTAGATAAAGAGCCATGGTTGGAATATGAAGGCTATGACCATGTGGCAAATAATGCATGGACAAGAGTTGAACACAGCAGAACGAGTCTGCTAGAGAAACCTGAAAGATAGTAGGGGCAAATATCTGTGTGGTAAATATTTAGCCAGATAACCCTTCAAATGTACCTGTGGGCAGAGCCCTGTAAATGGCACTTACTGTGAGTGGCCTGGGGGCCAGAGGAACGGGACTGATCCCTGCAGCAGGTCATGGGGGGGACAGGGATGTAGTGAAGGGCTGGTGCAGCTCTGCATCCCTGAGGTGCCGTACCCAGGGCTGCATCACCACTACTCCCTGTGCACCCCTTTCTATTCTCCAGCTGGCAACCAACATGACATGGGCAAAGGTTTCTCCTTCCTGTTGTTCCTGGTTATCTGGATGGGATTTCTAACCAGGCAGCCCACACTGGGCTGTGAAGCTCCCATTTCTCATAGCTGTGTGTGAAAGCCAAGTTCTGTGAGGAGATGTGGGTGTCCCTGGAGCAGCCCACCAGGAGCCAGCAGCAGCCAAAACTGTTCCAACTCAGTGGCATTTGATTTCTGTTGGGAAATCTGGAGGCTCTGGCTTTATGTTGAGACTCCAGAGTGTTTTGCTCTGCCCTCACCCACTTTGGTCCCACTGATCAAATTTTTGTCAAGCACCAGAGGGGCTGAGAGAAGGTAAAGGGGAAAGTATGACACAGATCCCAATAATCTGCCTATTCTCCAAGGTATGGATTGTGTTCAGTGACCCTGAGAGGATGATCTGGTGTGTTCACAGTGGCTGGGAAATGCATAACTGTTTCATGGTAGAAAGAAACATTTCATAGTGACCTAGGGGTATACGTACAAAGTACCAACTGATGTGTTTATCTGATAATTTCTTTCTTTCTTTCTTGATCTCTTGATGAAATTTCTTTATTGTTGAAATAAAAAGTCATACCTTGTGGAGGACCAAGTTAAAAAAGGGAAGTTAAAGTTTATTCCCTGAGCAAGTAGAAGAGCGTGAGGAATTGCCTGCAAATCAAATTTTAACACAGAAAATCCACATTCTGCAGTTTATTTTATACAGTTGTAGGAAAATCACTGATTTCAGTTTGTAAGATTGACCTGAAATGCAGCAGCTGTTTGTGTCTCATTTTGATATTTTGTTGAAGCTTTACTTTAACTTTCATGGCCAGGAGCAAAAAAGAGTCCTTGTGGGTGTCAGAAAATAAATTTGATCTTCTTTCCTTTTTGATACTCTTCTACTTTAACAATTTAGTACTGCAACTGAATGTAGAAAATCTCAGAAACTACAGATTCTTTCATTTCACTGTTTGAAAAGATATGTCCAAGTCATAGGTAAGAGTCAGAATTATAGAGAAATCTTCCTTGCTTTTCATTTAGTTTTTCAAATAGATGCCTTTCCACTGTGCTGTATGTCAGATCACATTAAAAATGGCTTTAATATTTTTAGCAAAGGATAGATAACATCAAATTTCCCCTGATAAATTATTACATGAACTCTACTGTATAGAAGATCAAGTTTCTGAAAATATAGCTTAATGCATCCTTTTTTTTCCCCTACAATGAATATTTTTATTTTCTTACTACCCTCCTCCAAACATAGTTTTAACATGCCTATGGTTAAATGTGGTATGGTGGGGAAATAACCACTCAATAACCTCCACTGGTGTTCAATTGTTAATATAGCTTGGAAAATAAAAGGGTATTTGGTGTTTATAGCAATCCTTTTAGACTTTTGCAATGGAGAAGGAACATACATAACCTATATTATATCACAGACTGCTGCTACTTTTATCAATTTAATTTTATTTCTTTTCATTAGTTGTTTAACAATTTTTAGAGGCAAGCTGTTGCAGCTGCTTGGAATTTCCCACCAAAATTTTTCTAAATAAACACAAAATTATCAAAAATATTAAAATCAGAGAGAAGTAATTTCCCAAGGAAAATATACCTAATTTTCTGCACATATGAAAATGGATTTATATTTTTCTTGGCTTTTTTCAATCATTCACTAAAAGATTTAAGTGGGCTACTGAAATATTAAAACTCAACATGGTGCCACTTGACCCTCAAAGGAACTGTACTTTACATATTTTGAGGTCTTATTCTCATAAATGAGTATGTTGCAATTCAAGTTGTTTCTCTGCAGCCGCTCTGATTTTACTGTTGTCTTGCTGGTTGCCCACAAGCGGGCAGAATTTCCCAATTTAGAGGTAGTAGTTTTGGTACTGGATGCGTCAGAGTTACTGTACATGTGCACAGCAGCTGATTTGCACACTGCACAGTAACCCTGGCCTGGACTGGTCCCATCACACCTGCTGTGCGTGCACAACAGCTCCGTGAGTACGGGTGAGTCACTACCAGAGGTAGCCGCGTCTATTTTTCTATGGAAATTTTCAAATGCAATGGGGAAAATTATTTTGCTTTCTGAATAACTCTAATGAAGAAAACAAATAAAAAATTTTAATTTCTGACTGAGGCTGGTGCACATATTTTCAAATGGATCCTTTCCTATGATATTCCTGAGTATAAGGATGATGTTTTGCATGAGTACAATGATATTTGTGCAGGGCAAACCTGTTCAAGTCATAACATCCCAGTCACAGTACTTGGCAGTAGTATTACAGCTACACTGATGATGAGAAACCTTTGGACAATGAAGTCCTCGAGCTACAGCTAGGTTTGAAGTGCAGATTTCACATCCAGATTTCATTCCTGGCAAATTATGCAGGACCTCCAGCTAATTAGTTTAGTTAGAAATACCTGGATATACCCCCTGTTTGTACTTCAGATCATATTAATGCAGCAACAGCAGTGACCAAATTTCCCAGTGCAGACAAGTCCCTAAGTTATACATTTTTTTAATGGGATACTTTCATTAGTGCCTTAGCTGATATTACTCATAAACCAACCCTTGCGCTACCAGGTTTAATCATTGTCTCGAGGCAGAGGCTTATTAGTGCAAGGTCATTCTATACGTTTTTATTTCATGTTTTCCCTTAGAGAAAGTGAGCGATGTCTCCAGAAAAATCACCTACCTCCTGCCTGGCATATCAACATCCACAGACTTGCTGCCAGCATAGATATACTGCCTCTTGGTCAAACTTCACATTGCACCAAAACAGAAAGTTTACAGTAAAAGACAGATAATAAGATCAAGTCCTGAAAATTGTAAGTGGGATTTTGTAAGCTGTTTAAAGAAATAATGATAAAACTTTTTAAAAAAAAAAAAGTGAACTGTTTCTTGAAAATATTAAATGTCTCATTGTGAATTAAGTGCTTTTGAAATGCTGGATTGATAACTCTGGAGATCAAAGTCTTACAGCCAGCTGAGCTACTTACATGTCCCCTTGGCCTTGGAGCACCCTACAGTCTAGCCCTCAGGGGTGGGGAAGTGCTCTGATTCCTTTGCTACCATTGAGGAACTGAGGTGCAAAAAGGCAAAGTGACATATTTAAGCTCACATTAGAAGTCTGTGCTGAAGTAGGGATTTCAGACCAGGCATCTGATCTCCTTAGGTAGCAATCCAAACGGGAGCTGTCACATTTCTCCTACAGAAAAAGTGATGACAGGCAGAGAGTCTCTGATCAAAAAGGATGGGAGATTTCCCTGTTCGATCAAGTCCCTGGCTGTTCAGGAGAGAAACAATAAGAAAACATAGAGTCAAGACAGAGAGTAGTGTGAGGTGGTTGACACCAGTGTGTTAGCAACTGGACTGTGATCAAACAAGCGGTATTTGTTATAGGACGGTAGATAATGACACTTAGCATGTTTTTTATAATTCTTTGCCATGTGACTATTCCTTGTTTTGGAGTGTATTTCTAATTGAATTTGAAATAGCTTGAAAATTAGGGAAAAAACTCGGCTGCATCACTGCTCTCAACTCTTATTATGGGAATGTTTTAAAATATGACAATTATATAGAAACATGCTGGTCCCCCTGGAATTACCATTTTTCCTTTTCCTCCTGCTTCTCTCTGCAGGCTCCTCAGCATCATTTAGGCAGGGTTTCTGTGCTTCTTCACTCTTTAGTGACTTACTGGACAAGGAACCAAGAAGCCAGATCTCTATGTTCATTGCTTTCCATTTTTTAACTCCTGCAGAATCATGCATCGTGTATTAGAAGGAATCCAGATTCAGAATATGTCTGAAAAATCAAAGATTTCTGCATGATAGAAATGGTAGTTCTTTGATCTAAAGTACTGCTATTGCTTTGTTCATTTACATCAGTAGGAAATTCAGCCCATTTCCTTTCCTGTCTTGTGCACACTTCTTAACCCCAGACAATAATAAATAATATTTTAAAAATTAAGCATAATTAATCTATCATATTTATAGCCATGTAAATTAGAGAGGTCTCAACTAATAATGTGAATCACATATTTTAAAATAAATAAATAAAAGTGGTATAGGCAGAAAAGCAGCCAACCATATGGTTTCACCATATGCTGAAGCATACTTACTGTCCCTTATATCCTGTATTCCCTGTGAAAACTATGTATACATATTCACTGACAAAAAAAAAAAAAAAAAAAAAAAAACAACCCTGCATGAAAGAACTTTAAAGCTACAAGACCAAGTGCTCTGTATTTGGACTCTAAAAATTCATGCAGTCATTAATTCTCTAAGAGATGGATGTCACAAAGAGATATTTTTTCTGGGCTTGATCACATCAGTTTTTGCGTGGAAGCTCTTCCGTGTTCACTGGAAATGATGTACTGTAGTCACTGAATGGGTATGAATATTCACATGAAGGCATTGATCTATATCCTAAAAATGTGTCTCATATACCATCTTTTATTCAATGGGGAGGTAGTTCTGGATTGCTATAGTGTCTGTATCTGATATCCTTTAGGTGTATTGGGGACAATGCGTATTTCCAGGAAATACATCAGTTACTATCGTGGCTTGAAGATCTGGGTTCAACTTTTGCTGCTTTATTGATGGAAAGAACACAGAGGTACCAAGCAGTATTCACATAACTGTAGGACTGGTTGAAAAAGTTCGAAACATTTTTTAATTGAAAAACATATTTTTCTTTGAAATATTAATCTTATTAATCATATTTATTTTTACTACAACAAAAAATATCCTTTCAGTTGAATTTTTCACTGGGAAACCTTGAGGTAAGCTTTTAATTTCAGCTAAGGTAAAAGTTCTATGCCTTTGCACAGCCACCATATGGCTTTTAGGATGCTGATCTCTTCAGCTAGAGGTGATCTTCCTACTGCACTACATTAGTTAGTGTCCACAGTTAAATAATCTGGGATGCCCTTTGTTCTGTAAGAAGTGCAGCCGTTTTGATGTTTTGTCCCATTCTGAAAGAAAAAGATATTCTGGAGAAGCAAAGTACTGTAGAGGAGGATAAATCCATTTCTAAGCAGCTATTTTTAGAAGTTTGGCCACAGAAATCTTTGTCTCGCAAAGGATTTTTGCTTGGGAATGACTGGTCTGGAGTCACTGCCAGCTGATGTACAGTAGCAGTCTCGGCACTGGTAGCACAAAAGTCAGTGCAGGCTCTTTGCTGGACCCTGTGCTCCTGCAGGATGTAGCCACTGGTGCTGAAGCTTTGGCACGTCCACTGCAGTGGTGAATGATCTGAGCGGTGTGGCTGAGGGTGGCAAATGGGCTGAGTCCCAAACCCAGCAAGAGGTGTGAGCTCCCACCTCTCCTGGAGAAAAGAGCCTGGGAAATGCCCAAACTGCACCCTCCTCTGTGACTGCAGTGCTGGTCATGACTGCAGTCCAGGTATGTTGTCTCTTCCTAACCTTTCCATCAGAGAAGTGATCCTCTATCTCCTGTATGTTTGCCTGACTCTTTCCTCGTTGTAATTCACTGAGGCAGGACTCAGAAAGCCTGTGTGGGTCACTTAAAAAGTAGATACTGCTTATCACTGAAAAAAATGAAGAAAAGAGTGGAAAGGAGCAGAAATTTGTTGCATCTTGAAATAAACAGAATGGAATCGGAATTTGAACAGATGAATTATGTTTTTATGTTCATATCTTCTGTGTATCCATAACAATCCCAGGAGGCTTCACATCAACATTTTGAAATCTTTTTGATAAATGCATTCACGTTCTTACCAAAATTGACTTGTGTTTGGATTTCTCATCTTATACTCCAATTAGCATTTGAACCCAACACTTTAAGCACATGATACAGTGATTCCTTTAGTGCATATATTTAATTTAAATGTTTCAGATCATTACTACTGCAGCTACCAAATACTATTTTATTTCTGGGGGTTTTCAAGAGCTGATTTTATGATTATTTGGCTTACCTTGAAAATCTATTTTTTCTATAGTCTACTTTCAAATATCCATTTATGTCTTTTTAGAAATATAGAAACCAATTAAGATTATGTCAGTGCTGAAGATACTGAAGTTTAAGGTTGAAACCTAAAGTGGAACCTATCTTTCAAAGGGGAACAGGTCAAAGGAGTTAATGGCTAATGTGTGACTTAGAGCTAATTTTGAGGAAAGAATATGGAGTGATGCTTGCTGCTATTATTTCCTGATTTTTTTTTCTCATTCTCCTTTTTTTATTGATCTCAGCTTATACAGAACATAAAAGCTCTTTACTAGATAGAGAAATGAGACAGAAAATAAACCAAAAGATGACATCTCTCCATCTGAGAACTGTACCTGATATAGGCATATAGCAGTGACTTCTTCAAAAATGAATGGCAATTATACCAAGTATTCTAAATAGAAATTTGTAGGATTTTTTTTCTAATTTGTACCCTCTATAGTAAATAAATTGGCTGTTATCATTTTTGCCTCTAGCAATATCAAGAATATAGTGAACTTAAAAGACAGAGACCATTCAAGGCAGATGAGATCAGGTCCCTGTGTAACACAGACAGAAAATGTAGAAGTTTGTCATGTCCCTTTGAACAAAAGTTGGCCACAATGAGAGATGTCATCATTTTTGGGCCCTGGTGTAGCTCTCTTTGTGCTGGCTCAGCTGCTGGAAAGGAGCCACAGAGTTAGATTGATCACCCCATGTGGAATACACCTCACAAGAAGGATGTAGCATATGTTTGGCATGATGACCCCACACTATTCCCTTGATTGGGACACAGGGAGAGGGCAGAGCACTCCACTATTCCGGCTGATCACAAGTCATTCAAAGCCATGGTAAATTAGAGAGGTCATTCTGAGGAGTGTTAATTTATACTGGAAAGGGGAAAGACACAGATCTAGTGTCCAGGAGATGTAAAATATTACTTTCTCTGCTCCCTCTTCCTTAGTTCTGGGCTGCATCTTGTAACAACTGAAATCACTACAGGAATCACCATGGCTAAGCCGTTTTATTGCTATGAGACTCTGTGAGGTGGTGAAGATCATGACTATCCAGTTAGATGCAGAGACAGTAGACTTCACCTATATTTTGCTTTTAAACTGGCTGTGAAGCTACAGGTGATTTCCTCTGCCTAAGCAATCCACCTTGAGAAAAAAGAGAGATTTATCTGTCTCTAATGCTCTTTGAGATCTGTGGTTGAAAATTATTTATTTCAGTTATAAAGGGCTGTTTCTTTCTGTCATTTAATGCCCAGGCTTCGCTTTGCATGTGGAATTCAAGCAGCTTCTTATTTTGAAAAGAAGATTGCTGAGAGGAAGGAACTAGCAATGCATTAGGGTTTGGGAGAACTTTGCTTTGCCACAGGCTTACTGTGGGACTTGGAGATCTTTATCTCTTTGTGTTTCGGTTCTCCATATGTAAACTAAAGATAATAATGCTCCTCTTGACTTGATCTTTGTCCTATTTGTTTAGTTTATAAATTTCCTGCGGGCAGTGATCATCTCTCAGTACGTATAACACCTACCACAGAGAAGCTCAGCTATCATTTAGGACCTCTATGTACAACTATAAAATATCCATTAAATAATTATGTTATGGCAGGCATTGCCAAATGATCTTATCCCCTTAGAGTTCTAAAAAATTTTTCTTAATATACAAAAAAGGTTCAGTCTCAGACATCTGCGAAGATTTTTCCTTTCTGAGGAAGGCTGGAAGTGTGACTGCATTTAAATATATAAAATGCATTCAGATCTGGGGTCCCCAGCACGGGAAGGACATTGACCTGTTCGAATGAGTCCAGAGGAGGGTCACCAAGATGATCAGAGGGATGGAGCACATCTCCTGGAAGGAAAGGCTGAAAGAATTGGGATTGTTCAGACTGGAGAAGAGAAGGCTTTGGGGTGACCTAGTTGTGGCCTTCCAGTAGCTGAAGAAGCTACAAGAAAGATGGGGAGAGAGTTTTTACAAGAGCGTATAGTGACAGAACAAGGGGGAATGGCTTCAAACTGAAAGAGAGCAGGTTTAGATTAGATATCAGGAAGAAATTCTTTATTGTGAGGCACTGGCACAAGTTGCCCAGAGAACCTGTGGATGTCCCATCCCTGGAAGTGTTCAAGGCCAGGTTGGATGGGGCTCTGTTCAGCCTGGTCTAGTGGAAGGTGACCCTGCCCATAATAGGGGGTTGGAACAAGATGATCTTTAAGGTCCCTTCCAACCCAAGCCATTCTACGATTCTATTACAAGACTTTGTACATTCTCTTTTGGTTAAGACAAGATGAGTCATTGAGATCTGCTAGGGATAATAAAAAATACTCTTTCCAAACACACCTAAATTCTGAGTGAAAATAATTTCATGAACATAGTATTTTTTTTAGCCTTGGGTAGCTCAGACTGATGACGGTCTTCCCATGTCTATTTGTATCTTACAAAAACAGAGAAATTAAGAGAAAACAAAGTCCAGATACTCTCAAAAGATTTCAGCTCTTCTGATGAATTCTGAGCTTCTAACAAAATTACTGAGTAGACACGTTTCTCTGAGTTTATATTTTATGTGAAATCTTCACCCAATTCCGTTGCTGAACTGAGCTCTGTCCCCAGGATACTAGTGTTACCAAACTTTATTTCAGTTCTGATCTCTGCTAAATGAAACTAGAGGAGTTGATAGGTGTGAGTGCCACTTACTCTGATGCAAGACTTTGGCTGAGAATCAGGCCCTGGGTAATTGTGACACTTACTTACTTTTTTTTCTTAGAGACAAATAAATCAAGCTAGGTTTAGGGAAAGATAAAAGAAGAGGGAAAATATTATGTTGAGGGGTTGAAGGAAATGCTCAGCATTCAAATCTGCCATTTGTTTCTGTTTTCTCTGTTTTCTCCTTCCTCTCCTCCCCAACATGAAATCTCCTCTCTCCTTTAAAATAATGCTTTTTTTCCCCTCCTTCCCCCACCCCCTCTTTCCTTTCCTTTTGGTGGTTGCAATAAGACAACTCCAATGAAAATGGCTGTCATGAGATAATCACACCTCTGGGGGATTATAGGCATCTGGCTATGATTCATAAAATCCCTCAGGACTGATTCCCCCTTTCCCTCCTCCTTAAGATAACCACACCTCCTGCTGCGTTTTATGAGTTGAAAAATACAGGTTTTGTGATTGTAATTTACAGATATTATTTACATTGAGTTGTTTTGTTTCATTGGATTGTGCATTTAAAAGAAACCAAAGGGGTTTTATTTCCATTTTTCAAGGAGTTCTCAGTGCCAGGAAAAAGCAAGTGGCCAATGACTTCTTCAAAATATTTCTTGAGCATCCATCCAGGCCAAGCACCCTTCACCAGCATGAATTAATGACATGTGTTGTCCCCTTGCCTTGCCTTGCCTTCCCACTTTGATGTGTTTTCCTTCTGGACAGGTAAAATTACAGCAACATATTATGAGCACTTCCTTTTTTGATACATCCTGTACCACATCTTAACACTTGAATTGCTTGGCTTATCCTAAATACACTTCTAAACCTGCCAATAAGCTCTAGAATATCTCTTGCCAACTGTGCACGCACACCAAATCCTGCAATAATTTGAACGGCATCGTATTCTGCTCACACTTTCTCTCAGTTTCTATTAATTGTGAGAGCTAGAAATTAAAAATGACTGCCTGCTTCCAGTTTGTTTGGATTTTAGTATTCCCTATAACCAAAGATAGGGATACTTCAAAAAAGGAAAAGCAGAGAAATCTGTAGCAGGAACTGCTGAAGACTTGGATAGCTTTATTTACACATATTTTACTCTAAATTTAACTCCATATCTTGACATTTAGGTTGATGAAAGTGTTAACAGCTCCAGAAAGATTTTACTGAAACACAAGGCATATTCAGTGTTTTCTTAGGCATTCCTATTTCTGTGTGAATTTAATTCTTTTTAACAGTATAAACTAAAAGTAAAAATGTTTTTCCAGAAAAAAATTAGTCAATCATTTAAAAAGTAATTAAAAGCATGCAAATTTAGATTGAAACAACAATGAAGAAATAAAGGGCAAGGGACAGATTCAAAACACAGCATTAGTATAATGCACTTAGTACACTGCAAATGCTTTGCTGCTTCTGAAATTCCCTAACAAGGTGAGTGAAACTATTCTAAGAACACTATTATCAAGAGACACCTTTGAACTGATCTATCCTGAAGAATAACCCCCAGAAAGATAAGGTGAGGAGGAAAGGAAGGCAGGAAAAATAAAAAAAAGAAAAAGCCAACAACTTTCATATGTTTTTTGGCCACACAGCACAGCTCCGACTTCTGAACATTTTTCCCCAATTATTTTTGTAAAGTATTGATCGCAATTTAATTTTGCAGTCCCAACATGAGAGGCGCTTCATGCTGAAATGTCTCACAGGAGATTGTAATCAGGGTCTAGCCTGAAGGTGAAGCACTAGTACATAGGTTTTACTCTATTCCTCCACTCTTCATCAGTTCTGGGATTGGAGCAGAGGGCATTCTCAGGCAGATTAATTTTTGACGATGGGATCGATGGAAGATGTTTTTTCCTCCTGACATTGAGTCATCTAATTTGCTGTTTATCTTTGGCTTATTGAGTTTCGAGCATTGTTAAATCATACCTTTCAGCTGTTTAATTTCAGATGTGAATTTTGCATTCCCCTCTTGTACTTTGGCATAACTCTTTTACCTAAAATGAGCAGGGTGATGGGCCTTTTTTGACACCAGGTTACTGCTTTCGAGTCTGTTAAGTACTCCAAGGTAATGTTATAGTACTTTCTAGCCTTTTTTCTTTGCTTGTGGCCATAGATCAGATCATCTCTAGGGAAATCATTACTTGCCATCATTATTATCCCTAGCACCTTCATCTATTCTCCCTTGTTTCCTGACTCCATTGCTTGATGAAGTGCCTACTTGTGAGGACACCTTTAACTCAGGTCTTATAATTAACCCCTTCATTGCTCAGGATGGTTCATTTTTTGTCCCCTTCCTCAATAAGCTGTGATCTATGTGTTTAGCTTTTGGAGCAGCTCTTAATAACAGCATTCTGGACTTGCCTGGGAAACTCTTCTCTTGGGGAGGATGGTGTTTTTTTTCCACTTGTTTTTGTTTTAGTAGCAAAGTGAACATTTTGTCAAGTATATTGCTAATAAAAAATAAAAGGCTTTAATTAAAATTGACTTTACTTAACCTTTGCTAAAGGGTTATACCTTGTTGCTTTACATTTCAAGGGTAATCCTCTAACCTTGGCCCAACTCTGAACGGTTCTTGAAATAATCTTGCAATTATGAGTTATTAGTTTTTATTGACTCAATATATATGCATATAATTACAAATATTTGTATATTGTGATGACCAGTAAAAGGTGGTTAGAAGCAATAAGTTATCTTGTTGTGGGAAATTGCTAAACTATTATTGCATCACACTGGCTTCAAATAGCCCATTGGTAATAATCAGAAATATTTTCATTTTATATTGCCATTATCTTACACTCAAGGCCAGGAAGGGCTATTTTATATGTTATATGATGACTCAGAGAGACATCATGAGGAGTTTATTGATTATTGATCTGTTCAGCAGATCAATGTGATAAGTGCTTTCATTCTGTTGTGTATGCACGAAGTGTCTATTGCAGTCATGGTGCTCCTATGAACTCCATAGCAAGCAAGAGGTTGAGTCACACCAGTTCTTATTTCTGCCCAGATCCCCTGGGAAATGATATAACTTGAGCTTGCAGCCTGCCTGCTTGGTTCTGCTAAGGCAACATCACCACCACAACCCTCCCTTGTGGTTTTTACCCCAAGATGCACATATACTATAGGGGTGTGAGTGCTACCACAGTGGTGGGTGCTGCAGTTCAGCAGGGTGCTCCTCTCTGGATGTCTTAGCAGCTGAAAAACACAGACTGGCTGCCACTGCCTAATTTTGCTCACAGCCCTCGTGTCTAACCCACAACTGACTTGGAGGAGGCAGTTTAACTCCCAGTCATGTCATGGATCTCCTGTTGCCTCGCCAAGTCCTCCACCTGTAAAAAGGGAAGGGTTGTAGTGCTCAGCATCTCCATCTGGGCTTTTGATCCTTCCCTTTGATCCATTGTGGCCCTGTAGTCCTCCCCAGCAGTGACCCCAGCAGAGCAGTAGCAGGAGTCCATCTCTGGCAGACAGAGGAGTGTGCCTGACCCTGCACACACAGCCCAGAGATCAAACAGAGTAGTGACAGTTGTGACATGGGCAAAGGATCCCACAGGCACTGCTGGTATGTATTTGCATGCATAACAGGATGTATGTGTATACATGAATAAATAGTGGTATACACATACATATTGTACATATTCATAACGGTCCCTGTACCTTAAATAAGATCACCTGTCTTGTTTTTTCTAGCTGCTTCCTTCTGCACATTTTAACTCAATTCGCTTCCAAAAGTCTTCAGCTGTAGGTCAGAAGACTACCCATTTCACCTCTGAGAGGCAAAAACCTCAACTCAGCTCATTGAGGTTTGATTGGAAAATTTTTTGGCCAATTTATATGAGAAAACTTTTCAATATTCTTTCATTTTTTTTTACAACTAAATTGACGTTACCTTACTTTGAGGCACTTAGAAATTGAAGACAAAAGGTTGACTAAGCCATGGTGATTTCCATATAATAATAATAATTAAATTGTGATGAAAACCAAACCCACTGGTTGATATAAAGTTAAATTGAAAATCTCAGAAATGGAATATTAAAATTCATTTAAAGATTATTTTTATGTGAAAAATAAAATAGTAGTTTTCACAGGATCTTTTAATATAAATACATTAATGTTTTTTGTCTCAATAAAGGGCTGTATGTACACTACTATCAAACACTGTGTAGAACATGAGATTTTTGTTGGGCAAGAATTTTGTTGGTTGTGGGGGATTTTGTTGTTATTGTTTTTCTTGGGCTTCTGTTTCTGGGTTTATGGGGGTTTGGGGTTTTTTTTAAGAATATTGTGTTTGGAACATAGTCTATCACAGTTTGAAACAATGTCAGAATTCACAGTTTTAGCTTGTCTTTAATTTTCAGAGGTTTTGACAAGACTTACGGTGAGGGGTGTTTTATCTCACTCTTTTGTCCCTACGTTATTCCCATGTTCTGAAGTGCTGCACCCCAACTGTGTTGCCAAGCATCCATCCTTTGGGCTTGGCTATATGAGCAGCTTCTCCAGGGCCACCTTTCCCAACTGCTCGCTGCCAGCAGCAGCTCCGTCCCTTCATGGCAGGGGAGTGAAAGTCGCTGTAATTACTGGCTGCAGGTGTAAATGCTTGCTCCCCTGCCCTGGGGGAACTGAACCATAGCCATGATTAAAGGTATTTAACAATCCCTAATGACTGCAAACATGTGGAGCTGATAATTGCAACTACTTTTCATTCCACCACCCGTGAGGACTGACCTACTGCCAGCAATAAACTTTCTTAAGTTTTATGCTTTTCTTTTCAGAATTCCATTTTATAATACTTTTTTTATAAGTTTTTTTTAATCCTTTTTGACCTTCTTTGGATTTGTGAACGACCCTTTGAGAAAGACTGCTGGAAAGGATCCGAGAGGAGCCGGAAAGGGGAGGATAGTAGGCAGAGAGGAAATTTGGTCCACTATGGTGAATATCTATATTCCAATTTGTACCAGTTATATCACTTTGTACATTACTTTGATGTCATCTAGCTAATGTTACTTTTCACATGGTAAAGTTGATTTAGGAATTATATACCCTGCTGCCTGACGGCCTAAATGAATATGTTCATGGAATCCACAATAGGAGTTGGTTATTTGAGTGTACAGTGAATTAGGATGTTCCTGTCCTTAGGCTCTGAGACTGCCTTCTGTGAAAAGAAGCGGTGTGCAAGTTCCATCAAATGCCTATCTATTAATCAGTTGTATTCACATACAATCCCCTTTGAAGATATGGGTAAAGGGCACCCTCCCCAAAACTGCAGCAAATGATTTTTGGCACTGTAACCATTACTTGTTTTTCCTGTTCTGAAGGTCTACTGTCACCTATGTACTCCCCGTTTATGACTGTTACCACAGAAGTAGCAGTCTTTAAAACTTACTGAAATCTTTTCTATCTTCAAAAAAATTAAAGGCTAATTAAGTAAATGCAACCAGGAGCTTCTTCTGAGCCTTCAGTAACAACATAGCAGATTGTAACATAAGAAACTGAAGAAGTGAACGTGCACTTTGTCCCTCTGACAAAGGAAAAACAAACTAAAAAACATTGTAATCTTTTTGGCATTTAAAAAAATATCCTTTCTTCCTTTCTATATTGTAACATATAAAACCAAAAATCAATAATGCAGAGGCACGGTTAAAAAATAAAAAAGTACTACAAGATGCTCCAGTCAAAATATCTCTTAACTGGCTCCAGAGGGGCAGAGTCATCCCTCGTCCTCTTCAGCTGGAGCAATTCCGACCAAGAGGTGAGGTTTCATACATGGTAGTGAAGCAAAGCTGGGAAAAAAGGAGTGGAAAGGAGATTTCAAGGTTGAAACGTCTGTACAGCAGATTCCTTTGAGACAGGCATAAAGCAATCAGTCAGGAACTTTTGCATGACTCGTATTTTTGACAACGTAAAACTGATTTTAATACTGGACTAAAGATTTGCTCTGCAAATAATGGTTGTATGTGATCCCACTGATGGTGAATTTATTTCTTTAATGTCAAATTGTGGGATTATGCTGTATATTTGAGGACAATTCTGTACAATCTGACCCTGGGAGAAGCAGGACCTTTACCACGGTCTGTGATAAGGGATTCTCATGAGTTAGCTTTTCATGGGTTTTG
The DNA here is from genome assembly GCF_022539395.1 of Myiozetetes cayanensis. Taxonomy (NCBI): domain Eukaryota; kingdom Metazoa; phylum Chordata; class Aves; order Passeriformes; family Tyrannidae; genus Myiozetetes; species Myiozetetes cayanensis. The sequence continues at coordinate 66,187,519 of NW_026087521.1, read as the reverse complement.
AGGTTTGGGGGGAACCATTTCACCTCCCTGGTGATGATGATTCCTCCCTCACCTTCTCTCTCTCCCTGCCCACCCCCCCACCCCCCCCAATCTGTCTTCTGTTAACTCTTTGTGCCTGGAGCATTTTTGCTGGTGATTGAATAACACAACTGCATGTGTAAATCCACTGCTGCTAGTAAATAATAAACATATTAAGGTTTTTGGGGAAAAAAAACCAGCCCCATACACTCCTTCAGCTAATTTATCTGCACCCTGGGTGATTTGGACAATGCAAGACTTTGTTTTTCTGTCTGGAAATAAATACAGGAGTGGACTGCACAGTCTGAGTTTTTAAATGTGAAAATTATGACCATTAAATCTGTGATTTGAAAATGTGTCAGCAGAAAGGAGAGAATGATATGGGTACGTTCTGCAGGTTACTGCCTTAGGGTCATTTGAAACAAGCAGATCTATGGGGCACAACAGTGCAAGGAGCAAGCAATTGTAGGTGCAAATATGCCTGAGGCTTGTCTAACTTCCATTAAAATAAAAAGTTTGATAGCACTAATCATTTGTGTCCCTTTGCATTTTAAACAGCCACTGACGTTGCCTAAGCATTTTAACTGTGTGCTGGCAGAATTGTGGGATTGCTGGGAAAAAACATCAGGAAGGATGATAAAAGGTAGAAAAGAGCAGAGGTGCAAAGCAGCATTTCAGGAGAAAGGCTCCAAACTAATATCTTGAGGCCAAAAATGGAAGAATTACAAGACTCAGATTTTGCACCAGTAACAAATACCTGTCTCCCAGCATTTTCAGTTCTTGTGAATGAAATTGTGAGATGTTGGCATGCCTGTCTGGGATGAAAGGGTCAAAAACCCACCCAAGAAACTGTGAGGCATATAAGTGGGCTCTGAGAGAGGAACAAGGCTGGATGTAGTGCTACATTTTACCCCTTTCTCCCCAGCAGCCTGCCCCTCATCTCTGCCTCACCTTGGTAGCTCCATCCATTCTGCAGTGCTTTCTTGTCAACATCTCCACTGATGGCTTGAGCTACTGGGATGTTTGTGGTGTTCTGGTGGTAGAGGACTGAGGGATAAAGGCAGAGGAGTTTGCTACAGACAGAAAAAATCTTGAACTGCTACAGCAAAGTCTGACATGGTTTGGTTTTGAAAGACCTTATCTTCACTGATTTGCTTTCTTAAAACGTAAAAAAGTGAAATTTCCCATTTTTGTGTTGATTGTGCTTCATTTTTTGTGTGGGAGTTCATGCTACTTGTTTTGCTGCTTGTAGAAATAGATTATTTTGCCATTCACAGATGTGTGTGAATTAGTAATACCTAATGGACTGATGACTGGAGAGCAAGATATGTGAGTGCAGGAGAGAAGCCTCAGGAAAGGCCATATTTCAGTGTCTTTAAGAGAGACCAGGGGGCATTACAGGTTGCCAGAGTAAGTTTTCAGTGCTCAAAACCTATATTCAGATTTTGGCTAAGGTGTTGAGTGAAAGTCAGTTTGCCATGTCTTGAGCTTGGCTTCCAGTCAAGTCATTCAGAGACCTTCAATGATGCCGTATGCTTTGACTGGCTAAAAGAATTAGCCAAGGCTGTGGCAAGCAATTGATGCAGAGTGGCACAGCGCTGCCTCCTGCTATCTGTTATTCTTCCCATAGGTAAAATCCTATGTCTCTGTTGCTGTCACCAGCAGCACTTCTTTTGATTTTAGCGAGAAGGAATCTGATTTATGTTGGCCTTGTGTATGATCAGAGATGTGTCCAAATCAGGTCTCTGTAACTGATTTTTGGTGTATCTGAACTAGTTAACTAATTTTGAGCAATAACAAAGAGAGAGCAAGTATCAGAGTTCTGATTTGCAGCTTGGGGCTTGGGTGAGAGTGTGGTGGGAATATGGTAGGAAAAAATGAATTTAAACAAGCTTCATTTTTTTCAGAGATATAACAGAAGTTGCTTCTATGGGCAACACTACTAGTGGGCAATACTGTTCTAAAGAACTAAATCATCTCTTTGGGGAAAGTAGAGTTGGCTGGAAGAGCACATGAAAAAATTTGCTGTAGTGGGTACTCGTTTTCTCCAACAGAGCCAAAACTTGTTTGTTCCCAGTGTTCTTTGTCCATAGGAGGTTGGACACAAAGGACTCCTGCGGTATGGGCTCGATTTGGTTTGGTTTTCTTTTTGCTAGGGACCATAAGCAAGCACAGCCATAACAGGTCTAAAGGTACCATCTTTTTAAATTACAGCTGCAACATTTTCTTCCTCTGTGAATTTAGCCTCAAGGATCTTATTCACTCTCTTTCAGGTCTTTCAGATCACATCTCATCTGCTTCTGCTTTGTGTAATCAACCAATTAATAATGTCTTGAGAAGCAGGCAGGGATAATTGGCATATGCTTTGTCAAAGAATAATTGTAAATGTGAAAATAAATTGTAGAGATTGTAATTGTTTTCCTTGTCTCTCATTCTTTCTCACCATATTAGTCCTTGTAGTACCTCAGGGAAGAATATAATATAAAATGGCCATTCTGGATCTGTGCAAAGTTCTCATCTGGCCAAGTATCTGCCTTTGACAGGGACTATTAAAAGGTGGTTTGGAACTGTGATAAGAAAAAGCAAAGGCAGAGCAATCTTTTTCCCAGCACTTCCCTAGTATCTAGCAATTAGTGTTTGAGACAATTCCTAAGCTACAATTTGTATATATTGCTGTTCTCCTGCTAAGGTATTTTATATGTTAGCTAGTGCTGTTGAAAAATCCCACAATTACGACCATCAGACATCCCGCGAGGTAGAAAAGGGGTATATTATCTCCACATTATGGATTTTGAACTGAGGAGCAGAGAGACTTAAAATACCACCATCTAAAAATAGATTAGAGCTGTTACAGTTCATTAGCACAATAAAAACTTTGGAACAAATTCATATGCAGCCTGTCCTTAAAAATCCAACCTCTCTATAAACTTCCTATTACAATACTACACAATGAGACAAGGGTGAATGCAACCCTGCAATTTTATGATAGTTCTGTGTTGCTTCACTTTTCCAGTAAATGCCAGCAACACGATCCACAGAGTTGCTTCAGATGACTTTCAGACTCCAAGATCAGGTACTCCCAATTAAAGAAGGAAAGGTATGTGGATGTGCGGGATGTTCATCAGGAATGTGCAGATTGCTTAAAGGGATTTTCAGATGGTTGAAAACATCAATAGCTTGTGACCCTGTGACATCATGCTACTCAAACAAGTAACTTGTAGGTCAGAAGGACTTTGAATAGTTGGTAGAATATATGTCAGGAGGCCTAAGCTGATAGTAGGCAATAAGGTGATTTCTTTTATCTTTGGGCTTCATTGCCTTGGCACAGTTCTGCTGCTCTGTTTGTGGAAAATTTTCAGTCCTCTGTCCTGCTTGGTTAACCTGTGGCCCTCTGTATCACTATTAATTTAACATCTCAGTATCACTAATGTGTTTATGCTCATAACACTTCCAAGATGCATTGGCAGTCTGAGCCGATTTCCTAAATGGACAGGAAGATACAGAGACTAAAGTTCACACTGGTGGGTCCAGGTGAGAACTGCTGATACCACCTTCAGGTACATGTCTCCAGAGTTACCATGTGCCATTTATGAGCAGATGTTTCTAAACCTGACTTTGAAGAGAGGTGTGTGTCTTGTGTCCTGCTCATTTCACAAACTCATGTCCCCGTCTTCAATCATACCTTGGGAACATTACCTCCAGGGAGACCTTTCAGATCTTCCAGATGGCCATACAAGACATAACAAAGGGGATTCCCTCCTTTTAAGAGCACTTTGAGGGGAAGAGAGTGGAAAAACCTATTGCAATGCTCTCAAAATAAACTGGGATGAGAGGCCAAAGCAGCTACTCCTACAGATATTTTATCCTTATATGAACTTTGAGAGACCATAGGAACAAATGTGAGTCTGTCATTCTAAATTAAAGACATTTTTTAGGCATTTATCTTGCCTTTTTTTTTTTTTTAATATGCACACCTTGTCATAGGTTTACTGTACTCCAGAAAGGCACTGTGTACAATAAGTCCTGAAATACTCTGCTTCAACTTGAACAAAAAAACCCATCAAAATACTTTTATGGCTAATGATATATGATTATTGTTCACAGCTCATATATTTGGTTAGCAGTGTGGCATCTGTTTTGAATACCTGGACATTATGCTGCATTTGTGAATAACTCTAGTTACTAGTTACTAGTAAAGCTCTGTAGTATGTTCCTAAAATTTCTTACTAATGTAACTGGTTACACTAGCAGTGTATTAGTTGGATGCCACTGAGAGTAGTTTTAATGTCCTTGATATAAAAGAAGGCTTAAACAAATATTACATATTTTGAAAAAGAAATAAAGATGCTTAAAAATACTTATGGATAACATAGGATAAAACCTATATTTCCTGAAAGCAGAAAAATTTTAAAAATCTGATCTTAATTTCCAGGTCTTTGCATTCAGTTACATGAATATGTATTTATTACTTTTTTCTTTGGCATAACAGTCTACTGATAAGGCTTTTCATGCCCATTATTTTATATATGTGTCTCCTCATAAATGTCCCACTCTTGGGAAGAACATAAAGAAACATAATCTCCTTTGTATTGCTGTAGACTATAGGCTATATAGACTATAGACTATATAGAAAGACTATTTTCCACATTGGAGTTTAGGGAATTTTGTGAAAGGAACCACACTCTTGTATATTCCAAACAAGCACAGTCTGGATCCCAGCTGGATACAAAGACGAATCCATAGTTTGTACTAGTAATGTTTGTGCTTCTTTCTCTTTTCCCTGCCAACTCATTTGCTTATGTATTTTATATAAAATGAAAGTCAAAATTTATGGCAAGATTTAAATCATGGTATCCTCATCTTGGCATCCATGGAAAGATAGCGTCAGGACAGGGAAACAAATTTGTCATCTCATTATCTTCTAATTTGGATTAAAAATGCCTCTAAATAGTTGGCCTACTAGGGTGGCTCTTGTTATTTCTCAATGGCACAGCCTATCACATTGCTAAATGTAAATTGCTCTTGGTTAGTTTTTCAAAGAATTTGACAACATAGTTTGATTTGGCAGTAACATAATCTAGACATTGTTTCCCAGTAGTGGGACAAAGGGATTGTGAAGAAACTATCATACAGAATTTAGCTGCAATTTGCTCCTCTCTTACAATACCTATCACATTTTGCTTAACTATAGCAATCTTCCTGGTTCAAACGCTCTACTTAGATGTGTTCAGCGATTACATGAACTGTATGGATTTCATACATTTGGTGAGACCTGGCTTAGAATACTAATGTTGTATGCTTTACAGTAATGCAGTGAAGACCAATTTGGTTTTGATTGCAATAAACTGGAGTCAAACGTGCAAACTCTTGCTAATTTCAGTTGGGTTTAGCTTTATCGTTTTGCATATTACATGATCTAGAGCCACACAAACAAAAGCTTGTTTGGACTTACCGTGCTTTCCTTTTCAGAAAACAGAATTCTTTTTAATTAAAAACACTTTAAAAAAATCAGTATGTGTAATTGCTAACACCTGCTATGTGTTACTAACAGATGTTTCTTACTTACCTAAGGGAACTGTTATAATTACACTATGTGCTTATTGGAATGGCATTTAACCAAGATAGTTTAGGAACTCTAGGTGGTGACTTCGTGTTCTTTCATTCATATTTTCCTGTAGAAAACTTAAGAAAATACCTAACCAACCAGCCCTCCACACTAACCTCCCCAGCTCATGTTCACCAAGCACAGTTCACCACAATGAAGCTTTGGAGGTTCAGTGTTTCCCTGCTCCTTTGTCCATCTCTGAGCATGGAAGAGCAGTTTGCATGTGTTGCTCCAAGCGTGGCACTGGAGCCTGTCTTGGCAAGGTCCAGGATGGGATGGCTGTGTGAGGTCCTACAAGTTGTGCTAATAGTGGGGTTTGAGGAACGCAGCTGCTTGTCCTTGGGCAGCCCACTTATCTCCCTGGCTCTGTGTTCTTCTAAGTGAAATACCAGTAATGTGGCCTGTTCACAAGGATATTTTAGGCTGGGAAATACCTCTAAGATCATTGATTCCAACTGTTACCCAGCACTGCCACATCCACCACTGACCCATGTCCCTAAACGCCACATCCACACATCTTTTAAACACCTTCAGGGATGGTGACTCCACCACTTCATTGAACAACCTGTTCCAGTACTTGATAATTCTTTCAGTCAAGAAATTTTTGCTCATATCCAGTCTAAACCTCCCTTGGCACAACTTGAGGCCATTTCCCCTTGTCCTGTTGCTTGATACTTGTGAAAAGAGACTGACATCCACGGAGGAGGAAGGCCCAAATCAGAAGTGTTTGCCCAGGGCTTTGAGATCTTTAGATTAAAGTAGAGGTAAGTATGACTGGTTCTGAGTGTTGTCCTGTCACTAGGACCTTGCAGGAGGTAAGGTGGATTCCTGCATCTTCAGACTCAGCTGCAGAGCAAGACACTCCGTGTTCTCCCTCTGCATCTTCATTTATGAAACTTATCACACAATTACCTGCAGGCATGTGTTAAATATGACACTGGTCTCTGCAAAATAATGGGCCAATTGCAAACAATGAATAAAGAGAGGCAGCCCCATTTATAACTGCTGTTTCAACAGAGCTGTGTTGTAATCAAAGTGATCTGAGGGTGACTCATTAATTAATTGATGTTCTTTTTTATTATGTGCTATTGAGTTAATGAGTAATTTGTGCTAGATAACTCTCTGAACACACTGATTACGTGAGATATTTTCTGGGGCTTTCATATCAATGACACGCTGAATAGGTGGAAGATGGTATTTGCTTATGTATACTCATTATTAGCAGGTTCAGAATGAATATAAATCAGCAGAAGGGCATTTTAAAAGGTATTAGATACATGCAGCTCTTACTTTAAGGCTTTAAACAGATACTCTTCAGCTCTTAATGCCTTAAATAGTATTAAAATAATTTCCTTTATAATACTTCTCTCACCCACAATTGGCAGCTTCTGTAAAGGTGTCTACACAAAAGATTTTTACTGGGAGCATGTTTGTGCTAATGGCCTATTACCTTGCATATATTGTATTTTGGTTTCCTTTTGCAAAGTACTGAACAGTAAACAGGTTTGGTCTGCATCATTGGCCTGAAGTAGGAGAAATGTGTTAAGTGAATATGTAATTGGCTTTTTTTATCTAAAGTGGTATTTAAAAGAATAAAAACACTGTTCTTATATAGAGTACACACTTTGCTTTCTGTAGTTTGAGTTGTTAAAGCTTTTGCTTTATTGAAACCACAACATCTCCAATGCCATAGGAGTTTTTATTCATTAAACAACAAATGGCTAAATTGATAATTTAGTCTGACAAGAGCAGCACAGTGGAAGCTTTCAGAAAAATCAGCTAAATGTATAAAATTATACCCAGCAATCACTACAAACTTTCATTTTTGACAAGATTTGTTCTAGGTACCGATGACTGTAAACTACCTACTGCTGAGAAAATTATAAGAAGCTGCTGTATATTACGTTGAAAAAAGTCTTTAAAGTACTTTAAAGTCTATACAGGCGAAACCTTGCCATAGTCCCTGTTTGTTTCTTTTCCCCCACAGTTTCCCTTCTCACTGACCACTTTTCAATTTATTTTCCTCAAGTTATTTTATATGTAGGCAATTAGGAACATTTGAGGGGTTGTTGGTGATTTTCCTTTATTTACATTACATGAGCAAAAATTTGAGCATCTTGGGAGGATAAGACAACAGAAGAAGGTGTGCTTAAAAAAAACCCCTAAAATAAAAACACAATTATGAAATAGATGGAGTTTGAGCCCTGGTCACCGCTTCTGCCAAATCCAGGCTGTCTTGGTTCATCATCAGTAGTGGCAGATAACAGACACAGCAGGTTACAGTTGACAGAGGAGCTTTTCACAGTTGAAAATCTAGGTTTGATAATTTGTACTTTTCCACATGGATCAAAAACCAGCCACCCAAGAATAGTAGATTTTTTTTTTAATTATTGTTGTTATTATTAATATTGTCTGACTAAACTTAGAAATTTGTACAGATTAAGATAAAACACCCTAAAGACAGGAGACACAAATGGAAGCATTCCTGCCTGGCAAATGAGCATACACTGAATACTGGTCACTAGCAGAACGTTTTGCTGTTTGCAGACAGAGCATGTTGACACACACAGTGATGGAGAAGGAGAACCAAGGTAGATAACTAAAAGCAACCCAAAGGAATGGTCAAGGCCTCTGTCAAAAGATCAGTAAAGTGGCCTGGCAGATAATCTCTCTTCAGTGTTGTCTTATGTTCTTATACTTTATTGGAGTTGTAAATGTTTCCATTAAATGTTTCAACTCCCAGTTATTATTTTAACAGGCAGGCAAGATGGAAGTTTGAAATACAGGAGAATGTGTTTGACCTACATCAAATCTTAAGTTTATACTGTATCTTTTACATACAAATGTTAGATATGTATGTGAATAAGACGTATGAGTTTAAAGTGCTGAAAGCAGTGCCATACCATTGCAGCACCGCAAATGTGTATATCAACATTTCTTTTTCCTTACATCAGATAAGGTTGATAGAATGGGGAGACTATTTTTTTCTTCATAGCAGGACCACCTTCCCCTTCCTCACTCTGAGCCTACATCACAAAACACACACATGCACATATGAGCAACACGGCGTGTAATAATAAGCCACTATTTCCCCATTGCACCATCTTAATTTACTCCACAGAGAACTGAGCAGTGGCACTTTGTGGTAATGAGAGAGCACTTTAGCGTTTACAGCACTATTAGTGTGTAGTTTCCATCACCCCCTACAAAGCCTTCCACAGGTTTATTTGGTTCTGGTGCTCTCAGATCTGTGGTTACCTACTGCCAATGCTCCGCTTCTCCCATGATGTCCTGATGCTGTTTGTAACACCTGCATGCATGGCTCTTCATTTCCTAAGAGCCAAAAATGCTTTCCAAAAGCAGCGTATGCATTAGCCCCATTTGACAGACAGGGACAAATGAGGCACGGAGAAGTTGAATGACTTGCCTAAGCTTATAGGAAGTCAAAGACATAACCACAGTCCCTTCTTTCATGTTCTCCAGACCTATTTCTGAACCAGGGATTTCTATCCACTGTGTAGTCACTAGTGGAAATCAGAGGAGAGATCTTTCTGACTTCTAACAGAAAGACCCAAGAGAGTCTGGAGGAGAAAATTGAAATTGGACTCAAAATAAGATAATATGATTCTTCCCTTTCTGTCCATCCTGACCTTCATGGAAAGGACAGCTTGTTTATTGCACTGGAGTAGATCTGGAAGAGCCTAATAATACCTCTGACACCAACTGCTTCGTTATCCCAAAGACATTAAGGGACTGTGGAAGGGAGTGGAAAAGAGACTTGTGCTCAAGGTTAGGAAGGAAAATAGTCCACAAAAGAGGGTTAAATTTAATTTGAAAAGCTATGTGGAGCTATTTCATCTAATTAGCAAGAACAGTCTGAGGAGTCGCTGCATTTCTTACAGGTCCTGTATGAGTCAAAGTCAAGTTTTATGAGCCATGCTTATTTTTAAAAGGGTTCACAGTCAGAAACAAAACCACACTGTAACAATAGTCATTAGAACTAAATATCCATTTCTAAGTCAAGCCACTGTGCAGTGTACTCATACCATTTCTTTCACCATCCCCAGGAAAAACATGTTGGAATGCACAATAGGACAGGAAGAGCAGGGAAGGACAGCACTCAATTTGAGCACAGAAGAGGGTTCTTAATCTAAATTAAAACAAGAGCTCAGTTTCATAACAACATAGGGTATAATGGGTTTCTTGTATTTTTTTTCTTAATACTATTTTGTTGTTTGGGTGGTTTTGTTTTTTGGTGTTTTTTTTTCTTCTTTTAATACAGGTTGTTTTTCCAGTGAGCCAGATTAGAGTGACAAACAGACAAGAATTAATTATGTATTTAACAACTTTTTACACATTCATCCTGCTTTCCTTTGCTAAACACCTGTAAGCTCTTTAAGGACATGAGCACTTAGGGACATCCTGCTGATGCAATAGCTTCATGGCTTTAAAAACAGAGGTCCACCTCTCCTAGAAAATGGACTGATTGCCAACAGGAGCTGTCAGCAGTGATTTCACCTCTGCCTAAGGGATTTTAATTGCCAGTATTGATGGGACAAACCTGTAGGATGTTGGCATGGACAGCAAAGTACCTATGCTGTCGAAGAGTGGTAACTCTCCCCTTCTGTATTGGTATTTCAAAGTTTTGTCCCATCCACATCAGCATTTAAATTACCTTCAACTTTCACTGAGGTGGGTAATTAGTAATTAGTCACTGTCCTAGTGTCAGCTCAAGGTCATTTCTTTAATGTAAATAGACCCTCAGAGGGGGCTGTTTACAGAGCCTTCTACTTTCACTTTTTTTCAGGGTTTGTTGAGCACACAGCCCCAGAAAACTTTAGGGTTAAGCCCTGATTAAAAAAAAAAAAAAAGAAAAAAAAAAGAAAAAGAAAAGAAAAAGGAAATAGAGAGAGGGAGAGAGAGACCCATCAAATTTTAAGAATTTTTTAAAATGTTTATAAACAGGAGTCTCTCCCTTTCCTTTGCCCTGCCCCCAAACTAAATGATTTCAGAAAATAACATATATATATATATTTATATATATATAAAAAATAAGATACCCAGAGGCACTGGTTTGCATTAGGGCTTAATTTCCAGCTAAATTAAAAATCAAATCCAGGCATTTGGAATGCCTATGGGGTGCAAAAGCAGCACCCAAAATCATTAACTTTTGCACCTTTTATAATATATCCCAAACCAGACAGATTTGCTTTTCAAAAATTTGTAGTAAAATAAAAGTGCTCTTTGAGGAAAATCTATGCAATTAAACAGCAGATGCTTAACCCCTGAAAAATAGAGGCTTATAACAGGAGTGCTGATAGACCCTTAACCATAGCATCATTAGCAGCAGGTGCTGCTAGTTATTAGTTTTCTAAATAGTTTTAATGTAAACAGTATTCTTAAGCTCTAAGTGTAGCATAATGGTTGGGATTTGCTCTTTAATGCTTTTTACTAGAAAGATACAGCTCATTTAAAATAGCTGGTAGATACAGAAAGCATAAATATACAGTAAGTTTAGACACTGATTGTACTAAATGCAACAATACAAAGAAGCAAACAGGAACACAAATAGTAACACAATAAAACTGTATTACATTTGTGCTTCAAATATTACAATACATTATGTACAATAGTCCAAAATAAACATCTCATGCCAAGTGACACAAAAAGAAACAAAAAAGCCCAAACAAACAAAAAAACCCCAAGAGCAAGCAAAAAGAATCCAGCTGTATGTACAGTACCTTTTTAATTAACATTCAACTCTGAACTGGAGCAATTTTCACTACATACAGATGCAGTCCACCTTTTATGTCACGCAACCATTCAGTCTCCCTATATCTATGCTATTCAGTAGGTTCCTGTGTCATTTCTTATATACACGTTGAGCAAAAATGATAAAAGAACATAGTGCTTTTTATTCTTAATGATGTGGCATCTGATCAGCGAACCTGGGGTGCATAACCTTCTTTCATTAAACCCTCCTCATAGTCTGTCTGGCAGAGAATCATGTTGTTCTTCAGGAAAAATTTGTCTCCAACACAAAATCTGAAATTACAATAATAAAGAGAAAAAAGAGGTAGTCTGAGGATGAATGGTGCGATTTGATCTTACACATAAGGACTGTACAGCAAGTGTTCATGATCTCGTTGCACTGACCGGCTCACACCGCTGCTGTCTGTGCGGCACACACAGACGTGTGCACGTGTGTGAAAGCCCAGCAGAGGAATTGCTCTGGTACCAGAATTAATCCCGTGCTTTCAGCAAAATCTAGTGCATTCAAGCGCTTTTGCTTCCCCAGCCAAAGACTTCATTCAAAGCCCACCGAAGACTGTGGGAGTCTTGGATCGGGTCACTGGCACACAGATAAAACACAATAAATATCCCAGGCTACTGAGTTGAGTGAAAAGTAAATGTCCCGCTTTCATACAAATCAGAAGAAAAGCAAAGAAAACAAAGTGATCATATGCAGTAGAGAGCTTGTCTGAGATACGTTATATTTGCCTTGTGCAGGCGTGCCAGTAAGAGCTTCTTGTTACATTCCAGTTGGATATTTCGCTAGATTTGATTGAAAGTGGTGGTTCTGAGAACCATTTCTAGCACACAATTTTACATATATTGTGGTGCAAACCAGAAGCACACAGCCATGCAGATAAACCTTTTTTTTTTTTCCTGTAGGAGTTGATTATAAATTTAGGTACACAGCTAACTACTCTCTCTCTTGTGGTATCAGTGTACCTACCTTGTTATACTATTACATGCATCAGAATGATCTGATTGCTACAAAACGCTTCTGAGAGATTTGATTTGATTTTCTCTGATGACTAGGAAAGTCACATAATGTTAATGCTCCTGGCTGGCTGGCTTCAAACTTCAAGTAAAGTAGGATTTCCCAGCTAAGCAGTATGCTTGAATTTAAGGAGGCTCTTTCCTGACACCCCCTCAACCTTTCCCCTTGACAAAGCTAGTCTTCTTGAAGATACTTAGGAAACAAGTGAATAGGGCCAACACAGAGAAAACGTTTCCCTAGTGACTGCCTTGGCAGGGTTACGTGCCTTTGTTTATAGTGAACTCTCCAGTTATAAAATATATGGGGAGGCACTGCTCGCATTATTCCAATTAAAATGAAAGAAAGTAACCTAAATGAACCCCTTAACACTGATGTGAATAAATGAAACCAGTGTCTACCAGCTAATTATGGATCTCACTACATAAAGTATTGTTTAATGTGTAATGGATTATAATGTCCTTTTTTGTATAATTTCCAAATGGTGACATCTTGGACACAATTAGGGTCAGATATAAATGCTCGTGTTGTTTACGGTAGATTTAACAGCAGAGTGCTATGGGAATAGCTGTATATGTATTTAATTGTAACAATTTAACCTTCAAATAGTGGTGCCTACTGTAGTTGACCCAGTAAAACTCCGTAGATGACACAGGTTGACCCACCTGACCTCTGATAGCCTTCTGTCTTTATCAGATAGTCAGTTTCTAATGATGTTCAAGCAGAAATCTTGGTGAATTGTCACAGATTAAATTGTGTATGGAAAGCAGTCCTTTAATGTTTTGTGAAGTTGGAGGTTTAAATGAGTAGCAGTTGGACTGATTTACATTTGTGAAGATTGGAATGCTAGACAAACAGTGAACCCATTTATTTTCCAACTGGGTAGCTTTGGAAATTTATCCTTATGCTAGCTAAATAGATAGAGGGAAAATAGTGTAATAAAAAAGTGGATTGAAAAGAATTAGCTCTGCTCTTAAAGGAAAATTGGTTTGTTTATTTGTGGAGGTTTTTTTTTTTTCTGTAGGATTACTGCCTGCTACTGATGATGATTGAAAATAGAGATTAGGGAATGATCCTGAAATCTTTAAGTTACTTATGGTCAAGACTCTTTTACAGAATTTAGAGGTTCCTGTTATTCTTCCCACCGCAATCCTGGTATACTAGATTACTAACAACACAAATGACTTTGAGTAGCTATGTTGAAATATAGAACTCATGCAGAAAAGTTGTTCTTTGGCATTTTTTCTAGTTCCCATCTTTTGTAATTTTGTCCATTGACAGCAATACCAATAAAAATTCTTTTTGGCATCTTACAAGATTAACTAAAAGAGTCTTAACTATTGTCAATACGTAAATTATTTTTCCTAAAAAGGTAACATTTAACAACAACAACAACAACAACAACAACAAACTAAACCCAGCTCTTCTCAGTTTCTCTTAAATAAACATATGGATTAATATGGACTAAAAGCAGGGAAAGTTATTGTATTGTGACAAATCAGTCACTCCATTACAGTTTGCCCACGGATTAATGATGGGGACTGAGCAGGAACTGTCAGGCTGGCAGTGCCCACCACATCAGAGAGTTACTGCACAGCAGGTGTCTCTCCTGCTGGGTCAGTCACCAGTGAGGGACAAAACCAACTTTGCATCCAGCAGAAAACACTAACTCTGAACTGTGGATGTTATTCAGCTATATATTCCTTTGTGTTCCAGAGTAATAAAAAGCTTAGCAGACTAATGTGTTTAAAATATTTAGTAAATTAAAAAGACACTGCTTAAAGTGTAATTCACTTGCACTGCACTACTTACACGTGTGACTTGCAATATTGCTTGCATCAAAATCCTGGTTGAAGGATTTTGTTTCTCAGCCCCCAGAGAAGTGATACAGTTGGAATTAAACTCCACCAGCTACATAAGGGTGTCAGGACGCCTTTCCCAATAAAAACTGTCAATGCCTTTTGCTTGTGCAATGTTAATATGTTGAGCCAGAAATGCTCTACCTATGTCTACATGGCATTTGACAGCTTTATGCATGAATGGCTTTAAACATACACAGTTCCACAAATCATTTACCTTCCAAGTGTACAGCTGTCTTGAGAAGAGGCTGCCAGTGGCCTGTCTAGACACGCTTGGCTGTTTGATAACCTGTGGGGTGGGGGTCTGTCTGCATGGTAAGACATCCTCTGGGTTCACCTGGATGATCCTTCATGCCTTGGGGGAAACCTGTTACTTGCAATTATTGTGGTCCAAATTCTGCAACTGTTTTCATATGGTGCAAGTTCAGCGACTGAAACATATTTGGCAAAGACTGACAGTGAGGCTTGTGCTGGCCTCTGAGTATTAAATGTGTGAATTGTGCACTCATTAGGTGACAAAGAGGTAAGTGCCAGGTGAAAAACCTGTAATCGTGGCATACTAGCTCCCAGGTACAATGAGACAAGGCAAGCAGACAGATGAAGTATGACAAATTTGGTCCATTCACACTTTCAACCTTATTTGACTCTCAAAAACAGATTTAGCCTCCTCTGAAGCAAAGGAGCTAAACCTGTAACTGCTGCAGATTGGTTTTACACACTCTAAGACTTAACCCCAGCTTAGCTTTAAATGGAAGGGTAAATTCGAGCCAAGCCTTCCACTAAGGTTTTTTTGGTTTTGTTTTGTTTTTTGTTTGTTTGTTTGTTTTTTAATGGAATTGGCATAGGATGTAAATCAGAGCACAGTTTGGACATATATATCAAATGGAGTCAAGGAGCATATTAAGATGCCACTGTGTTAGGAGTGTATAATTAGGCAAGACTATTACTCTTCTAGCAGGCAGATGGTAGTCTTCAGCCTTCCCTAAAACCCTCACCCAATTTCTTTAATAGGCATGTAAGACGAACAGGAAAGAATATACAATAGGCTACATTAACATGCCAGATTGGACTGACCACCATAAATTGATAATAGTACTTTTGACACGACTGTGACATTAGTAGAATGACCATTATAATTAACCTACATCCTAGAACTCCTGTTGTATTTTACAATGGCAAAAGGAAGGCTATTTATACTACAAAATGACCTCTGTTATCACCTTGTTTGGAAGGGGAAGGTGTGCCTAGACTAATCGCAAGAAGTACAAAACTTCCATTGTTCAGAACAGATATTTAAGGAGATCTCACAGCCGTCTGTCATCTTTTCTGATGTACAAGATGCATGTCACGGTACTGAAGGCTTCTTAAGGAAGTGAGAGAAATATTGCTGTGAACAAAGATGTGTGTTTGCCTCCTCTGGTTAAGTCAGATCTTTGTTGTAGAAACAAACAAAATCTGGAAGCATTTAATTGATTTCGTCAAAGATAAAGGAATCTCAGACTTACCACACCCTTCCCTTCTGCTTTTTTTCAATCAGTGATGTAACTTATCCTCTGTCTTTCCCATTTCCTCCTTTTTTTTAAAGCTTCTTTGCATTTCCATTGTAACTCACACTAACATTACTCTATCTGCATCACTAAGAGAACTAAGCCACCCTTTAACATCACAGTTCATCAGTCCACACCCATGGTTTACTAATTCTGAGGTTCTGTCAAAATGTCCATTTCCAAGTCTGGATAATGTGATCTGTGCCTGGGTTTGTACATTTTCACCAGCACGATGCAGTGTACATACACACAGAATCCCAGCTCAACTTCTAATGACAAACCTCAACGTGGTGTGTTTTTCATTTACTATGCTTTAAATAGCAGGTATGGACAATGTATTAATTTTTATTCCAAATTTAGAGACACTCAGTGAAAATAAGCAGTATTCAGGCCTTCAGAATTTATAAAACGATCACTCATGAAAAAAACCTAGTATTGGTGTTTGAAATAAGGATGGCCCTGGAATTGCATTCCTGCCCCCGCACTTGACAGAGAACAAAGGCAGCATTGTGTGGGCATTTTACAGTTAATACTGGAGGTGTTAACAGCTACATCAGGGCAGCAATTTGAATGGGTGTGTAACCATTTTCAGTCCAGGTCCCATTAAAAATAAAGGCTATTTCAGATAGAAGGGTAGAACAATTGATTTAAACACCTCTCTAGTGATAGCAGATGGGGGTTTTAAACCATACCCTGAGCTGACTTCAAACAGCAGAGAGAAAATATCTCAGAAATATGGAACAAGCTGCTAAAGATGCCGACAGAGAGTGAAAGGAAGGACACATAAACTCCGGAAAGTGGGAAAGCCGAAGGCAGACTGACATCACTGCTGTAGTCAAAAGTGTCAAGCAAAGATACAGCTGAGCCCACTTTCAAGATTTTCCACTACATTTTGCTAGTCACACACATGCAACCTGACAAAGTGTGAATGGCAGTGTCTGTTTACAAGTTTATTTTTCCAGTGGTTTCCTTTTTTTTCCCCTTTAAATTTTCTGCAGAAATTAAGTATATTGAAGGTACTGTCAACATGAAGTGAATGGCTTCTGAGGAGAAGTTTAATATGTTTACAGAGAAGAAAGGGGAACACTCACACCATTAAGATGACTGTCACTAAGCTCTGCGGGCATTTAGGTGATGGAAAAACTTCAAATTAGGAGTAAGCTGGACAGAGACATGAGAGATAAGAGGATGCTAAAACCTTTAGGCTATGAGCAGAGCTTAATATTCACAAAATTGCTACAGCTGTAAGCATCGGTATCAAGAAAAAAATGAGGCAAATATCTCAAAAACTGGCTTGATGCAGCAATTAGATCTCAAGGCTGAATAGCTTTATGAAAGGGAAAATAGGAGACAGTGCCTATTTGACACCAGAGGACTAGGCTTGGTGGCTCAGGTGATCTCTTTCAGGCTGTCTCTGTCTACTGTCTGTCTTCTTGGAATACAGTATGTGAGACAATGCCTCTTTCTCCTCTCTCTGCAAATGTCAGATTCAGAGGCCAATAAAAGGGGACAGGCATGTTATGACTTAGTTCAGAGCTAAAGTTCATGGCCCAAACAAAAGTCCTCCAAAACCAAAGGGGTCTAACTACCATCCATGCTGAGACTTGCACTAGATGGTGAATTGTAAGTACTTGAAACTAAAAAAGCAAACAGTGAAGTTGTACATAAAAGCAGAAAAATCATCAGGTCAAAAGCACTACGCAAAAACAGGCAGGCATCTCTCTCACTGGGCCAGGATCAACTATTTAAAGGTTAGGAATGTGAGGGTCATGCAATAGCAAGCCTGAAGAATGGGCTGCCCCAAACGTCAGTGTTAATATAATTATTAGCTAGCTTGGATGGCAGAAAGGACTGGAAGGAGCACCCAGGCACAGAACAACAGAAGAAATTCAGTGTTGGCAAAGACAAAGTAATGCAAACTGAAGAAATGATTTTGTATGCTACAGAACATTGCATATGTTCTGTCGTGGAAAAACCAAAATGCTACTTGATAACTGAAAGTGAAATGTGGAACCAAACAAAGGGCATTATATAGTCTGAAGAACTACTGTAGAGAATGACCCGAAGGACTTAAAATTTAATGGGGGAAGAGAATGTGAAATTGGGGAATAAGGCTATACATAGAGGTCTTGCAATAGCTGGTGAGCCTTGCTACATCCACTGGTAATTTTGGGATATTTCTGATGTGTTTATAAATAAAAATGTTCTCTTCAATAAATAAATTCTGTATTAGTGGAATTAGTGGCTGAAGTGAAAGGAAAGAGCAAACCTAAAGACTGTCAATAATATTATTTAGCATATGAAGGCACAAAAGTTTAACTTTCAATAAAGAAAGTTGAACTGTTATCTTATAAACTCATCCTTACTCAGAATCTGCTGTTTGATTTTGATTAGCGTAACTAGAGGAAGAAAAAAGGATCCTAAGAAGGACAACAGAGATTATTAATGACATGGTGACTGACAAGGTTATTCAGTTTAAAAGAAAAGAGAAAAAGTATTCATAGTAAATTTAAAAAACTCCAAAATGGGTGATGCGTCAGGTGTCTACCATTTCAGGGTTTTAGTGTTACACAAGTAATGAAAAACAAAAGATTTGAAGATATTTATTAATGGGAGAATGTAGTCAGTGGGATGCTTTGCCATAGGAACCTCCGAAGAGCTATGCTGAGCATCCATGAAATAGGATTTATTGTAAGAAAACAACAAAATTGATTCTTCAGAGTGCCACTCGCTCCAAATTGTGAGGAAGAAAGGTATCCTATAGGCAGTCTGCTTCAATAGGTTCCATGATAGTTATTGCAATATAATCGGGATGAGAGTCACTTTAGAGAATTTCTGAAATTCTTTGAAACTTCTGGAACCACACCCTGTTTTCACCAGATGAACTACACTGTATTTCAGGTAAATTGATTCTTTTGTTCTCAGTCTAAGACACCTTAAGACTCTTTCAGTAACTCTTTGCCTAAACTACATAAAAATTAAAAAATCAAATAAAAGACTGGATTGAAGGCTCAGGAATAATGAGGGTAAGAACTATTAAATATCCTAATAAAGCTCCATTTCAGGAATACCTAACAGCACTTTTCTAGGGGGTCAGTGGCCCCAAAGCACCATACGATGTGTATTAGCTGCAGTGAAATTGTACATTCCTTCACAGCTGCAATGGTAAAAGACGAAAAAGAGGAATATTAAAATAATTACAACAGCTGTGCTTTTTTTTTTTTTTTTTTTTTTGGGAGTGGGAGAAAAAGAAATTTCGCTTCCTCAGATCCACGAGTGCTAACTATGATGAAAATCTTTTGCACTCCGGCTAACAAACATTGTCTGCTTTGCTTGACTGATGAAGATTAGCTGACTTCTTACATTAAAGAAGTTTGTCTTGTATGGGCTGAAGTGACAAGACAATAACTAAGTGCTAATTGTGCATAACCAACACTAAAGATATGCAGCCCCATTATGGCATGTAATAAATGAAGCGAACAACAGAAATATATTAGGGGCTTTAATAATGATACTAGAACCGTGGTTTGGAAAAAAACAGGGATGTGAAGGGTTTAAGAAAGGAAACCTAGGAGAGTGCGTGTGTCTTTCTTAAATGGGTGCTATGGGAGCCTCTGTCTGCCTTGCTCAGAATACAGTTTTGTAGTTCTGTAGCAAGACAAAATTGATATAGGACTTTAAATAGCATTAGAACCTATAATTACTTTGCATTATTATATAGTTTAAGCGGCAGTTATTACTTGCCTGGTATTTTAATTTCCCATGCAACATGATGAAAAAGGTCAATTTGGCTTTTTTTAAAGAGCATAATTGTAGTGTGCTACACTTATTAGCAGCTGTACATTTTATGGTTCTTTAGGGATGTTTGATTCTTAAATGACTAGAGTGTTAAAAAATAATAAACTGTAGGACAAGGTGAGTTAAGAAAGCTTGTTTAGAGCTGTGTCTAACTTTGTCATGTTAGACGGTTATCTTCCTAATTTTTTATTACCTCCCTAGAAATGTACATCTTGCGTTTCACCCCACCTGAAACTGAAAAAAATATGAGTGCCATAAAATGCTAAATAGGATCATGTAATAACTGAAAAATAACTGAAAATAATAGGGACATTAAGGAGAGAACATAATTGGTGCTTTCAGTTCCTAGACCTCATAGAAGTCACTGACAAAGCTGCTAGTGGCTCTCGTGGAGTCAGAAATGGAGCTCTCGGTGAAATCTCTGACAGGATTTGGCCACCATTCTGAGAGTAGCTGGTATAAATTTGGCTGCATTAACCTCTGAAAAAATCAGTTGTTACAATTTTACCATTTTTTACATTTGTTCTCCAACTGTGCCATATGGGCGATGCTTCAGAATGAAGTATCAGGTTTGGATCTTTGAGATTTTTATAACCTGCAGTTAGGATATGGAAATAAAAACCGGTCTATAAGAGGTCCAATGCTGCTACAGAGGAAGTGGTGGAAACAACATCTTTTAAATTTAAATGATTACAGTTCTGGCAACAGGAAGAAACAATGTGTACTTTAAAAGAAATACATGTGATAAAAATGAAGAATTAAGTGAAACTAATGCAATAATGACAAATGGTAGCGCTATGCTCTTCTGCAGAAAAGGATCTCAAAGACCTTTATAAATATTAATTAATTAAACTTGACAGACAGCCTTTTGAAGGAGAGGAAGTAACATTATTCTTTTTTACTGATGCGAGATTTGAGGCACAAAAAGTTTTCTGGCCAAGGTCATGAAAAATGTCCTGTATCAGTCCTAGGAAAAGTATCCAGGTCTTAGTCTTTGGTTTCCACTGCTGGTGGATGTTTCCTCTTCTCTGGAATGTATGACCACACCAGTGCTGAATTAGCACTTAGCTTACGGAACAGACCCAAGAAATTCTCTTACCTCTGATTACAAAGCTGACATGCAAAACAGTCCAGGTGATAAACATTGTCCTTTGCTCTCATCACCATCTCAAAAGCAGGTATGAGCTTACTGCAGGCAGCACAGTTTCCTGTAACGCCAAATAACCTGGAGATACAGAAAGAAATATATTCCTGAAGATGCTTAACTGAAAAGGAAACCCACTCCACGTTTTATCTTTTTTTAAATGTTAATTTTTTTTCCCCCCTCAACCTGGTCTTCAACTGACTTCCTAGCACAGCTCATTTTGGAAAGGCTGGTCTTTGATGGTTCTAATCTGCCCAGTTTACAACATGAAGGCACAGTCTTGCCGAAGAGAGCTTTATGAAGTAGTAGTGACAGACTAATATTGCACTTATTGTGATGGTTTTTTTTTCCTGCAAATTATTCTGACCTTTCTTGATAAAAGAAACATCTTGTTAAACTAAACAAAGAAATAGTAAACACATTAGGGATGTTACATAACTGTGCAGACAGAGGTCAAGCTGTTTGCGTAACTGGGAAGAGTCTCCCACTTGGATCCTGCCATGCAGGACGGAGCCACATAACCTTGGCTTTTGGTGCTACTTATTATTAAAACACACTTTAGCTAGAAAAGAAATAACACTTGAAAAAGCCAACATTCTTCGCGTTTTTGACATCTAGTGCTAAAAGCTTTACCACTATTATTAAAAGAACATTTTATGAACAAGTCATTTAAATCGTCAGAAAGCATTAGTGGTTCATGCACCTTACAACCCTATACCATAGTTATTGCTATGATTATGTTATTCAGGTAGCACATTAAAGTAAATGAGGCTGTAAACTATATATAGTCACATCAGGAGTAGAAGTATAAAATACTGTAAGAACAATATGAAATGCTTTTTGCCAGATATCTATATAAATTATTTTTTAAAATTCCCTTTGTTAAAGATTTTTCAATACTTTTCAAGTGAGTGTATTTAAAAAAAAACCCACCAAAACCAGACAAACCAAAACCCTAAAACAAAACAACAAAAACGCCACCAAAAACCCAAGCCAACATACATATGCATCCTTTTGTGATATAGAAGGATCTTAATGAACAAGAAAAAATATGTTAGCTCTACATGGCAGCTATCTTTGAAACTAAGTTTATTTAAACTACTTAATAGTTGTGATGGATTATTAAAAGTAATACTCTGCTTGTGCATAGCAGTTAATGCAGTTTTTAACTATGAAGCACACTAGATGAAAACGCCACATCTGCCAGTTTTCTTTTTTTCCTCAACATCAGGCTGACAGCAGAAAAATATAATGGCTCTCAAGGGAAACACCAAATTAAAAGCAGTTCTAAACTAATGAATTCAAAGGTGCTCTGTAGAAAATTCAGTTTGGTAACATAAAAACGAACGCAGGTTTTTTAATCACATCCCTCCATTTTATGGAATTTCATGGGTTACCAACAAG